>NC_134402.1:224004542-226507042 GCF_038048845.1 Mixophyes fleayi
CTCATCAACAGAGGTGGGTCTGTGTACTTTAAATGCCAGGGCTGATTTTTAGTCCCAGTCCGGCCCTGCACATGGTCAGCAACAATAAGTAGGTAGGCTGTGGCATTTAAACAATGCTCAGTTAGTATTAAGGGGCCTAATGTGCGATAAAAAAAAACTTTCCCCGCACCATTACACCATCACCAGCTGCCTGCACAGTTCACACATTGATCCATGTTGTTTAAGCCAAATTCTGATCAAACCATCTTCATGTCACGGTATAAAATTACATTTGTTAGATAAGACAACATTTTCAAATCTTCATCTGTCCAGTTTTGGTGAGCCTGTTCCCACTGTAGTCTCAGTTTCTTGTTCTTACCCAACAGGATTGGGATCAGATGTGGCCTTCTTTTGCTGTAGCCCATCTCAGTGCCGTAACTAGACATTTTAGTGCCCTGGGTGAGACAGGGCACCGGTGCCCCCCATGTAAGTGGGAGTGACATTTGCCAAGTGGGTGTGGCCAACCTAATGTGGGGGTGGGGCTAGCACTTTACTGAAAGAATTCTGTTACATGTCTGCGGGCCCCAAACATGAGCACAAAAGCATGGAGGAGAAGAAAATCCTCTGTAAGGTGAGGTACAAGGGGTCTCACAGGCGACCATTCACCTCCAGCTATTATCTGTTGTCAGTATCACTGATTTACATCTCTCCACTAATTTATTTTTTCCAAACAATATTTAGTTTAACATGCGTATAACTTTTTTTTTTTTTTGTCATTTAATAAAACACATTTATTCTTTGTAATACACCAGTAAAATTTTGGAGACATCGAGTCTGGTAATTCCACCACCAGAGGTCTGATTTTCCAGTTCAGAATCCTTTTCATCTCATGCTGCCATTACATCTTAAAAAATATATCTGCAAGATGATCAAATAAAACGATTTGTCAGTGAAATCAACTGGTATTTCAGTGTCATCAAATATATTTATTTCCATCCCACAACCAGAATCATCATGTATTTAGAAATCATCGTGGAGCTTGTGGTTCCACTATAAACACCTGCTAGTGAAAGAGTCCTCAGCTGACTAGGAAGTGAGAGAGGATGGTTTTGAGGTTTGGCTGAGCTGTGGCTGTTTAGGTACGGTGGAACTACAATTTCAACCGCATGCTGGAACTTATAGTTCCACAGCACCTGGAGAGGCATACGTTGCACAAGCCTAACATATGGGTTATATCATCAAGAACCCAGCAGCCACTTATAATGAAAATTAAGGACAGATTGCTTCTGTTTGGGTCTCAAACACATCTTCAAAGTTGAGACCCTCACATAAACCTCTATGTTTTTTAAATTTAAAATAAGGATTTGTTATTAGTTGATTGTGTTAAAAAAAGACGTTTTAATTTCTTTAGCCAAAACTTCAGTAGCACAGACTGTTTCTAGTTAGATTATGAGAATACCAGCATAATCTGCTTCTGCCTTCTCGTTACATACTGTAATTAAAGGAGATATCTACCAAGAATTAATTTTACCCCAGGTGGGTCCTTCGCCCGGGTTCACGAGATACTTACCCAAGGCGCCTCAGGTACCAGATAGTTGGGGTGAGAGAGGTGATTGTATGTAAAACCTATTGTGTGTAGTGTTTGAGTACACACAGACATACAGACAGATCATGTTAATGCAAAATGTACTTTAAAACTGCATTATATAGAGGTAGACTTTAAATGTTCTATTGAATCAGCAATTGTCCATTCATGGTAAGAGGTCCAACTGAACAGATTCTTTTTAATACTTTGAAGCTTGGATTGCAGAAAACCTTTGAAAATGTCACTTACTGCCAAAAGATTGCTCCAATAATTTATGTGTTAGAACAAAAGATGAGACCACTTCCCCACAGCGGAGATTTGTGTCTCTTCTCCAGTATTGGTAAAGCAGCCAAACAGAGATGCCCCCAGTCCATTATTGGTAAATTTATTTGCCAACAAAGGAACACTTTAGAAAAAGCAGAGCATACTTAAAACCTAGAGAATACTTTAAGGTCACGGGTTCTCTTACTTGGAATCTCTCGATCAATTGACGGAAATGAAATTATGCTACCAGACAGGAACGGCTAAAACGCAGGACCTGAGAGAACGGTCACTCGGCAGAGTGTCTCTTTGTGGAGAGTGGAAGGCAGAGGGGTTAAAAGACTTGTGTTTCCTTCAAATGAATTTGCAGTAGGACGATACCCCGATGTAGGAGGGTATAACCAAATAGTGAGATAAAATGCAGCCAGCTCTCTACAGTCAGTCACGGTGGTTAGTGCTTGAGTTAAGAGTGTATACGTTGGTCTTTATTTGGGTAGGTGGAAGTATTGTGGGTTATTTGCTGCGCAGAAGGCTTTGTAGAGAGTAAATCCCACGACGGCCGCCACTGTGGCTCCCAGCGCCACTTGCAGCCAAAAAGAAGTCTTGCTGAGCTCCGTGTTATGCTGGTGGGGGAATGCAGCTCCAAATGCCGAACTTCCTGTCAGTGGACGCACATGTGTTCCACTGCGAAAGTTAAAGGCTGAAGGTACAGAAACAGGTAGCAGGCGGCTGCTGCACCCCCTTGGGCTTGTGCCCTGGGCGACGGCACCTGCCTAGTTACGGCTCTGGGGAAAATAGGAAACTCCTCTTGGGCAATAAGTTGGGCTTCCAGCCAGGGGAGGGCTGGCAAATTTTACCCCTTGTGGCAAGACTCCACTCAGCAGCCCATTTTAAAGGAGGAAAAATGCAGGTGGCCAAGTGACCCAGCTCAAGGTAGCCCATTATGGGATCAGCCCGGGGAGCAGATGCCAGACTGCCCCTGGCTTGCAGTTACTGCAATTAGCACCAAAACTCACTGGGTCATATTACCTTCTACCAGAAATGTAGCAGTTTTTCACACAAGGGTTCAAGAGAGGACAAGGATACAGCAATGAAAGCACAGCAGCAAGACATGGCTGTTGGTTCATCATATGTTGCTAACAAAATAGCCCATTATTGTAAGTATATGAGGGGATCTGCTGTTCATTGACCACTTAATTATGTTTTGCTGACAGCCCCATTCCCCTGTGCCACGATTGCAAGCTATCCTCAGAAGTAGACTAAGGAACGTGTCATGGATATTTATTTTTATAATTATTATTAATTTTTATTTATAGGGCGCCACAAGGTGTCCGTGGCGCCATACAGGGACAAAAACTAATTACAATACAAGGTGAGACAGCACAGTACAGTAAACATAAAGCACAGTAACTCCGTAAGCTCAATGCACAGCTAGTGAGGGCGGGGGGAGTATCCGCAAATGACGGGGCCCAAAAGGAGGGTGCGGAAGACAGGGAGACCCCCAGAGGGGGGAGGAGGGCCCTCGAGGAGGAGGGCAAAGTAGCTGGAGAGCAGAGTTAGAAGTGGTGGTAACAGGAGGAGAGATGGCCCTGCTCAGAGGAGCGTACAATCTAAGGGGAGGGGTGGACAGATGGAGAAATGCAGGGGAGAGAGGGAGAGTAGAGGGTCAGAGGCAGGGAAGGGGATAGAAGGGGGAGAGGCGGAGGAATAGATAGGTAGTTAAGGGGGAGACTGGAAGGCTTTAAGAAAAAGGTGGGTTTTTAAAGCTCATTTGAAACTGGACAGGTTAGGGGAAGTCCTGATGGAGGGAGGGAGCTTCTTCCAGTGGAGGGGGGCAGCGCGGGCAAAGTCTTGGATACGCGCGTGGGAGGAGGTGATGAGGGGGGAAGATAGGCGACGGTCATTGGCAGTCCGGAGAGGACGGGATGGAGCGTGAATAGATAGGAGTGTGGAGATGTAGGGTGCAGTGGCGTTGGCGAGGGCTTTGTATGTAAGAGTGAGGAGCTTAAACTAGGGTTCTGTAGGGGAAGGGGAGCCAGTGGAGGGATTGGTAGAGGGGGGAGACAGAAGAGGAGCGGCGAGAAAGGAAGATAAGCCTAGCGGCTGCGTTAAGTACAGATTGAAGGGGAGCGAGATGAGAGAGGGGGAGGCCAGTAAGGAGGAGGTTGCAGTAGTCCAAGCGGGAGATGATCAGAGAGTGAATAAGGCATTTGGTGGCATCTTGGGAGAGGAAGGGCCGGATGCGAGCGATGTTACGCAGCTGGAAGCGGCAGGATTTAGCAAGAGAGAGGATATGGGGGCCAAAGGAGATAGAGGAGTCGAGGGTGACACCAAGGCAGCGAAGTTGGGGGACAGAGGAGATAGAGGAGTTGTCGACAGTGATGGAGAGGTCGACAGGGGATGAGGTATGGGGGAGGAAAACTATCAGCTCGGTTTTGGCGAGGTTGAGTTTGAGGAATCGAGAGGACATCCAGGAGGAGATGGCAGAGAAGCAGGCGGACACCCTAGAGAGGAGGGAGGGAGAGAGATCAGGAGAGGAGAGGTATAGTTGAGTGTCGTCAGCGTAAAGGTGGTAGTTGAAGCCGAAGGAGCTGATGAGTTCACCCAGGGAGGAGGTGTATAGAGAGAAGAGTAAGGGGCCCAGAACAGAGACCTGGGGGACCCCGACTGGAAGGGTGGACGGGGGGAGAGAGACTCAGTGGTGGTGACAGAGAAGGATCGGTCAGCGAGGTAAGAGGTGAACCAGGACAGGACAGGGCCAGAGAGACCGAGAGACTGGAGGGTGTGGAGGAGGAGGGGGTGGTCAACGGTGTCGAAGGCTGCAGAGAGGTCAAGGAGCATGAGAAGGGAGAAGTGGCCCCTGGCTTTAGCAGAGAGTCAGGGCAGTTTCAGTGGAGTGAAGGGGCGGAAACCAGACTGGAGAGGATCAAGGAGGGAGTGTTCAGAAAGGTAGGTGAGATGGCTGCAGACGAGCCTCTCGAGAATTTTGGAGGCAAAGGGGAGAAGAGATATGGGGCGATAGTTCGAGAGAGAAGTGGGGTCGAGATTAGGCTTCTTAAGAATGGGGGATACGAGAGCATGTTTGAAGGAGGAGGGGAAGATGCCAGTGGAGAGGGAGAGATTAAAGAGGTAAGCAAGGTGGGAGCAGGTGGTGGGGGAAAGGGAGCGAAGAAGGTGGGAGAGGATGGGATCCAGGGGACAGGTAGTAGGGGGGAGGAAGAAATGAGAGAGTGGACTTCCTCGCCCATGGTGGGGCGGAAGGAGTGGAGCGGAAGGTGTTTAGGGGGGAGGACGGAAGAGTGGGAGGGGTAGAAGAGAGAGTGGAGGAGGAGATTTCAAGTTGGATGGCCTCAATTTTAGAGGAGAAAAAGGAGGCGAAGTCGGAGGCAGTCAGGGAGGAGGGGGTGGGGGGAGGGGAGGGGGCCAGGAGAGTGCTGAAGGTGGCGAAGAGGCGGCGGGGGTTAGAGGACTGGGAAGAGATGAGGGATTTAAAGAAAGATTGTTTGGCAAGAGAGAGGGCAGAGCTGTAGGATGAAAGGATGAATTTAAAGTGGAGGAAGTCAGCCAGGGAGCGAGATTTTCTCCAGTGACGTTCGGCGGTACGGGAGCATTTTTGGAGGAAGCGGGTAAATTTGGAGTGCTAGGGTTGGGGTTTGGAGCAGCGGGGGTGGACGGAGTGGGCAGGGGCGACTGCATCCAGAGCGGAGGTGAGGATTTGATTGTAGAGGGAGACCGCCTGGTTGGGGCAGGCCTGGGAGGAAAGGGGAGAAAGGAGGGTATCGAGAGAGGAGGACAGAGAGACAGCGTCGAGAGCGTCGAGGTTGCGTATGGACAGAGTAGGTTTGGGCAGGGGGAGGGGAGCAGGAGAAGAGGAGAGGGAGAAGGAGAGGAGATGGTGGTCAGATAGAGGAAAGGGAGAGATGGAGAAGTCAGAGAGATTACAAAGGTAGGAGAAGACAAGATCAAGAGAGTGACCAAGGCAGTGGGTAGAGGAGAAGGTCCATTGGGTGAGACCAAGGGAGGAAGAGAGGGTGAGCAGTTTGCTGGAAGCAGGGTCGGTGGGGTTGTCGATGGGGAAGTTAAAGTCACCGAGAATGATTGAGGGGAGGTCGGAGAGGTGGTGAGGAAGCCAGGCAACAAAGTTGTCAAGGAAGAGGGAGGTGGGGCCAGGGGGGGGCGGTAGATGACAGTGACGCGGAGGTGGATGGGGTAGAAGAGGCAGATGGAGTGGGCTTTGAAGGAGAAGGAGAGGGAGGGTTCAGGGGGAATGACACGAAAAGTACAGGTGGAGGAAAGGAGGAGGCCCACTCCACTGCCTGGGTGGGCACCAGGCCTGGCGGAGTGGGTGAAGGAGAGGCCACCATAGGAGAGGGCAGCGGGGGAGGCAGTGTCAGAGTCAGAGTCGGAGAGCCAGGTTTCAGTAATGGCAAGAAGGTTAAAGGAGCTGGATAGAAAGAGGTTGTGGACAGCAGTCAGCTTGTTGCGGACGGATCTGGAAAGGGGGAGAGGAGAGGGGGGAGATGGGGATAAGGTTAGCAAGATGAGCAGCGCGCGGGGGAGGGCGGGGAGGAACGAGATAGGTGTGGCGGGGGGGAGAGTATGGGTATGGAGTGAGAGCGGGGAGGCATAGTAGGAAGAGAGAGTAACAGAACAGTGAGAATGGGGACAGTGAAAAAAGGTAAGAACAATGGCAGGAAGACAATGACAAGGTGGAAGACAATAACGAGATTAGGGCGTGGAAGGCATGGAGCAATAGTGCAATGAGATAATAAAGACAATGAAGACAGGTAATAAAATTAACAGGTAAAAAGTAATTACTGGTAAATATGGAGTCAGGAAAACAAAATAATGGCATATAAAATAATAGGATAGTAATAGGTAAAAAGTAGTTACAGGTAAATATAAAATCAGGAAGACAAAATAGTGGCATATAAAATAATAGGATAGTAATAGGTAAAAAGTAGTTACAGGTAAATATAAAATCAGGAAAACAAAATAATGGCAGATAAAATAATAGCAGGTAAAAATAATCACAGATAAGGATAGTTACAGGTAAAATAGACCAGGTACCAGTCGACTCTAGGGTGCAGGCAAAGGTGTAGATCCAAGGGGATGAAGCAGGGTCACGGTGAGAAGGACGGTTCAGTGGAGCAAAGTAGTAAGAAGAACCTAGAGTTGCTTGGGAGCAGGACGAAGATGAGATCCAAGCTGAGGGGGAGAGGCAGAGACACAGTTCCAGGGAGCTGAGGGGGTGAGGCAGAGTCACAGTTCCAGGGGGCTGAGGCAGAGTCCAGGGAGTTTCAGTTCCAGGGAGCTGAGGGGGTGAGGCAGAGTCACAGTTCCAGGGGGCTGAGGCAGAGTCCAGGGAGTTTCAGATCCAGGGAGAAGGTTGTGGAGAGTTAGGGGGCTTCAAGTGAGGAGCAGGGCATCAGATGAGATGAGGGGGAGCAGGAGCATGGAGGAGGCATCAGTGGGAGACAAGAGAGGAGCCACGGCAGGAGATTGGTGGACGTCAGCAGAGGAGAGCAGGCAGGATCGACATAGGTCCGCAGCACCGCGGTGACCCGTGGGTGATGTGATGAACAGCACTCGAGAGCGGGGATACCAACTGGAAGTACGCCTCGCGGACGTGCAGGCCAGGCAGCGGGACTAATGCTGGAGCAAAGAGGTAGTGCACTGGAGGCAGCAGGGTCGAGTAACCGGTGGATGCAGGAGAACCTGTGGAGGCGGCTGGGCCGAGGACCCAGGAGAACCAGGTCGGTAGGAGCAGAGGAGGCCGCTGGGCTGGAGCCGGGGACCCAAAGCAGTAGACACCACCGAGGAGAAGATCCGCGATGAGGAGATCCAGGAGGGAGCAGTGGAAGCAGCTGGCCCAGGGCCGGAGCCGGACGGTGAGCCAGGTAGGAGCAGCGGGCCGGAGCCGGGGGCTCGATTTGGAGGCACCGTGGGAGGCAGCCGTTCAGAGGATCGCCGACGGGGCTGGAACCAGGAGTGAGTGGAGGTAAGTGAGGCGGGTGGAGGAGGGAAGGGAAACGGAGAGGCGCCGGGCTGCTCACGGGAAATCAGGAGCCAGGTGTTAGACCCCAGTGGAGCGCTCGCGTGGCACGTCCGTCCTCCTCCACAGACGGATGTAAAATTAATGTAAACTAACACGGTCACATATAAAATCATAAATGTCTAAGGAAGTCAACAGTTTTCACCCCCTTTAAAGTATAGGGTGGCAGCTATGCAGATTGGAACTTTTGTAATACTATGAATAACTGGAGCTTATCAAATAACATGTTGTACATGAGTTCTTCACATAATTCAAATGGCAGCAGTGCTGCTATTTTTCATCTGATTGTACAGGTAGGGTCTGATGCAATAAGGAACGTAAATGCAGATACATGCCGTATTTCGCACAAAATCGCCCACAATTGGACCAGTATGCCAGTGAAAGCAGCAACGTCCAATTTATCTTCGAGTGCAAAGGACCCTTACGACAGCCTATGATTTCATGTGTGGAATGGGGAGGCGACTGGGCGTATGCATGTAGTTAATGTACAGTGAGGGCGTGCTAAACCCGAGCACAGCAATGTTTGATTCAAGCTTTGGGCATCACAAAGGTACGTGTATTTCTGATATATCACTTGCACTATCTACAGGTCTGGTGTAAGTGTCAATTACTAGTGATGACAGTTGCGAATGCATGCTAGAACATAGGTTTGCAATGAGGAGCAACTGTAAAAATGCATTTTATGTACAATAGACATTCATAACATTCTTATAAATGTATGTAAAAGAAAAAAAAAAATCTGTAATTAATGACCACATTGTCAATGTGTAACAATCATTGAATACTTTTTTTTACTTTACTGCGGTCTTTTGAAACTTTATTTTCCACCTATGTATTGGACGTATCAAGCAATGTATTGGTAGAGCAGAGCGCAACTAGACTCGTATTCAACAACAGATGTATCTTTAGATCCGATTGTTAAATACGGATGTGCATATACATGATTTACGTGTGATTTTTAAAAAATGCACAATAGTAATTTTTGTGTGCGTTAATAAATCAGGTCCTTAGGCTGGAGATATTCTGCCCTGGAAACTGCATCATTTTCAGAGACCAGTTGAATCCAGATCCTCATGCAAATTACAGGTAAGCTATTTTTCTCTACTTCTATATGTATACATTTCTATATGTATATCAATAGTTTTTCATTTAAATATACTACATAATCGTGTTTTATATATATACATATATATACATACATATACCTAAAAACTCACCTTATAGTGAGGTTTTTGAGACCGAAGAAAAGAAAAAACACCAAGTATCATCCGAGGTGTCATCACAGGATTTGGACATCTACTTGTTTTACCTCTCATTTGGATCCAGGTAAGGATTCCTCTACAAGTTATTAATAGACTATGAAGTACCTATCTGGTACGAACACTCAAACGGTGCAACCCCAATTGTTTGGGACTCATTTAAGGCTTACTTCCGGGACACCTTGATTAATAGAGTGGTGGTGCTTTTTTCGAGGGATAAGGATGCAGATGATATGTTGCTCTTTTTATTTGTTGCACTTTATCTGACTCCATGGCCAATCTTCTTTGACTAGTCAATATTTTTGGTACATATTCCGGTTTAAAAATGGGATAAAAAACTGGGATAAGTCAAGTTTCTTCCCACTCTGGTATTCCTGCCTGGACTCCACCCATAGTCTGCCTCTTTCATTGTTGGGAATGATAAATCTTATTAAAATGCTAAGCCAATCTAAGTTCCTATATGTTCTACAACAGGCACCAATGTTTCTGCCCTCATCTATGTTTTGCAAAATTGATCAGTTCCTTTTTTCCTTGGCGTGGGGCGGAGAGAGAGCAAAAATAAAATTGAGCTCTCTGTGTAAGTGTCGGTGCTCTGGTGGTTTTGCCTTGCCAAATCTTAAATTGTACTACTACCCCTCTCAATTAACCTAGTTGGAATTCTGGGTCAGAATTCAGACCTGGATTACCACGATCTCCATTAGGAATTTCTGAGACAAGAGGACAGCCACCACATTCCCTTGCAGATTTTGTTATCTGGTGTTTGTCTTAGGAGCTCGGCCACCCTGCTAGTACAAGCTGTTAAGATTTGGAATGACGCAAACAACTTGCTCCATAGGGAAGGGGTAGACCCTGGTACTCCTTTTTAGGGTGTTACTAGATTTACTGAACTCCCTGGCAGGGAGATCTCTTTGGTCAAGCCATGGCATTTTTGCTATTGGACAACTGTATACCAGTGGGGTCCTTAAATCATTTGAACAGAGATGAATTTAAGATCCCCAAGAATGTTTTATTGCTAGCCAATTTGAGCAGGGAGTCCCTTTCTTTAAGGAAACCCCAATGAATACCTTAATCCAGACTCTAGGATATTGAAAACTAACCTGCTTTATATACTCCTATTTAATAGATGAATTCAACAATGACACTTTCACAATTACAGGTGAAATGGAAGGAGGATCTCGGTCCTCTTCTGGATGAGGATTGGGTGGTAAGTCTTCATAGCTCCCACAGCCTCCCTGAAGTTTCATCATATTCAGATTTACATATTACATAGAACATACTTTTCTCCCTGTAGACTGTCTAAATTTAGACCAGATCAGACCACTCATTTGCCCAAATCTAGAGACCCATCTGGCTCATTCTGGTAGCATTTATGGTAATGCCCTAAAATTATGCGTTTCTGGACCAGAGTGAATGTATCACTAAAACTAGGGATTACGGTCCAGTTGTATTTGCAGGACACTGTCTATTTGGCTTGAATTTGGAGGACATAGTAAATAAAGTGATGAGATAATATGTTAATGTGTTTATGCTGGCAATGGGTCACAAGCACTTTGTCTATACTAGTACAAAATACCCCTTGAAGTATGAAAATATTTAGGGATGGTGGTTGGACCCCACTTTTGCCTTGCCCTCTATGGCAAGCCACTCCCTGCCAGACTAAACCTGCAGTATGTTGTTGCTGTTCTTATTGCCATTACTATTTTTGCTATGCCATGCCAGTTTTCCTGACTATATAAGTGTTTTCAAACTAAAGTTGTTCCATGAAATCCTTTAATTTTTTTTTCTGGCAAACTCACATCTTTAAAACTAACAGGTCAAGATCCATATCTTAACAGTCTTTGACTTCGGCTGCACTGTCTTTGATATGCAATGCGGCTATATTAATATATTTTTCATTTATAATGTGATGCTTGATTGTATGTTGGCAGTCGCTGTCATGACTGCCTATTTATTTTGTTTGTGTGTGCGTGCGTGCGTATGTACTTTTCTCTTGAAAGCCAATAAAAACAAAAATAAAAAATATAAAAACGTATAGACAACAAAATGTAAAGACAACAAAAATGTTTATAGCTCCTTTGAAAATGTAAGTGGAAGTACCGCGGGATAGTATACCGGATGGCGTGAGGAGGGGAGAGCAAATAAAACTAATTCTTACCCTAGAATTCCCTATGGATGCTGGCAGTCCTCGGCAAGCTGTCCAGGTAAAACGGTGAGTCTCCTATGAATAGAGGCTCCGGAGTGTCCGGGTATCTCGTGTAGCCGCGTCTTGGAACGCGGACATGATAGGTTGACCCGCACAAGTACGGTGGCTGATTAGGTACAAAAATGTGATCCAACGCGTTTTATCCAGATAGGACTTTCTCTTGAGCACGCGCAAGAGCGAGAGAGAGATCTATTTATCTATTACACACACACACAGATTAAACCTTAATGACATTGTATTGAAGTCATAAGAAACAAAAAAAAAAGCTGTTATGGGGCCCTATTGCATCTCTCCCTGTCCATTTGCATACTGAGAACAAATTGACTTTTGTTTTTAACTTCATTAAACCGTTCAAAGGAATCATTCATGTCCTAACCACATTAATGGAATTCATTTATTTACACAGTACACCAGAATTTAAACACATCATAAGGATTCAGCACTAGCCCCTTACACCCCACCCCAAAAAAATGGAATAAAAAAACAAAAACAAATTTATTATTATTATTACATAATGGTAAACAAGGAGATACAAAAATCAGTGGGTGTATTCGATAGTACGTGGTATTTTTAAGTTTTATATTGTACATTCTACAAAAGTTTAACGAGCTAGGGCTAGATCAAAGTATGCTCTGACTGTGACCAGGGCCACATTTAGAGCTTGTGCTGTCCTGTCACCAAAAGCAGATGTGCTCTAACTTAGATACACTTCACTGTCCAACACCTCTAAAAGTAAAAAATGGATCATTCCACATCAAATAAACACAATTTTTGAAAAAATTCTACCTTACATTCTCTAATTTCAATTACATTTGGTATACTAAATGTTGCCATGGGTGTAAATAAAAACCCCAAATCTTAGCCTGATATGTGCAGTGGTTTTGAAGTTATATGCCATTAAAGTTGCACTTTTTAATGAAAAATTGTTAACTTTTAAATTGCAGTTGTAGCTCACCTGATTGAGCTAGAGTTGGGCAAGGTCTCATTTTAAACCTTTTTTATGGGCTTTCATATGATATATAACACATCATTATGCTTTAATCAAAATTAAATGTAACATTTTCAAAATCAAGATTTTGATTTTGCCAAAAGGGCATATTTTTAAATGTTTTTAAAACATCTAAAAAATTGTTCATACTGTTGTTAATAAATCCCCAAAATTTTATTTTGGGATCATGACGGGATCAACTGCTACAAGAGCTTTAAGTTTTGAGTGATTCATGAAAATTGTATTTAT
Organism: Mixophyes fleayi; assembly: GCF_038048845.1. Classification (NCBI taxonomy): domain Eukaryota; kingdom Metazoa; phylum Chordata; class Amphibia; order Anura; family Limnodynastidae; genus Mixophyes; species Mixophyes fleayi. The sequence goes on from NC_134402.1 coordinate 224,017,122, forward strand.
TGAGGCATTACACATCAACAAAACAATATTTTTTCCAGTTTACTTCATTAGAGGAATGCACATTCCTCTGTAGGTGTGTTTGGGGATGAGATTTTACAGTCAGCGCCTGTTCCCTCTTCTCTGCATGTGAACTTCAGTGGATAGACACTTCAATTGTGTTGAATAGGCCCGCCTTTTACAGGTACAGGTCAGGTTTTGGTGGGCTTTAATCAGTGAAAAAAAGCCCCTTGGTCATCAATTTAAGGCCACCCAAACGTTACCCAACTTTGGACCGTTTGTATCACCTTTGAAAGAGCAGAATGTTTAATTACAGTGGAGTATCAGACTGGGAGAATTTGTGCTGGGATCGGGGAGGAATGGCAACTTGGAGAAGGGGTGCTGGTATGGTGAGACCCAGCAGACTGGGAGCAACACGGAACTCACCCAAAGAAACCTCAGTCACCCGGCCAGGCAGAGAAGAGAAAGCACAGCACATGAGGCTTCTGCTGAGTTCCACAGAGGAGCATGTGATGGGCTCCTCCAATCAGAGCTCAGCACATGCTCGACTCACCCCTCAGCAGATTCTCATTAGAATTATTTCCCTGACTCCCCGGCAGCCCAGTCTGAGCCTGCTTAGCTGTGTAAACTGGTTTAAAAAAGTAAAAAAAAAAAAAAGAAAAGAATAAAGATGGAGGAAAGTGACAGGTATTTTGTGGTTTCAACTCATTTAAAAAGGCTACTCATACTTCTAAAAAGAAGGGGTTGAGAACGGTTTCAGAATAGACGTGTAAATTCATTTCTGAAATGCCAAAAGTTGCAAAAGTTTGTGCCAGCTGCAGAAACCAACTTGGGACACTTCCAAAAGAGCAATAGGGTCATTGTTCAGTTCCTCAAGATAATGTAGTATCAGCTCCCACTTGCTGATATCAGATGGTATGTAAATGCTGTCTATGACTAGACATGGTGGCTCGCATTAATTCTGGAGAAAAATGAAACCATTGATGAAGTGAAAGTGACATGCCTCAATGCAGCTGATTCATCACCACCTTTATCATACCCAAATAATCCAGATGTTTTATGAATCACTAGGTTAGATGTTCTGTGGAAGGTGAACCTGTTAAATCCGACATGTCGAAAATATACACCCTTTCTGAATTGGAAATACTTAAAACAAATGAAGCCTTCAGCCAGTTCCAAACCTTCAAGTAGCACCATCCATCCAGAGCAGCAGCACCAAATGGTAATGCGCAGTAGTAAGCTTTCTAATAGATATGTGAGACATAAAAATATCACAAATTGTTTAAATATTTCAGTATCAACATACTGTGCCAATGTACATAATATACATCAAAGGAATTGTTTAAGGAGATAAATTAAAAGTAATGAACAGGCCTAGATTGTTAAAATAATGAAAATGAAAACTAACAGTCCAAAGTGAAAGCTCCTGTAGAAGATGATCCCATCATGATCCCAAAATAAAACTTTGGGGATTTATTAACAACAGTATGAACAATTTGAGTTGTTTTTCAAAAATTTAAAAATATGGCTGTTGAGAAAATCAAAATTTTGAAAATGTTAAATTTTTAATCTGATTGAAACATACTTCTGTTTTAAGCATCATATAAAAGCCCATAAAGAGAGGTTCAAAATGAGATCTATAAATATTGAATAATCCTCTGAAGAAATCAGTTCTAAGTGATGAAACGTGTCAGATTAAAAATTTATAACATCTGATCACGAATCACCGCCTTGAGGTTTCCTATGATGCGAAATTTATCATGATTTTGTAGATGTTTAAAAGAGATCTAATTAGGGATATCTCTGTGTGGCCACATCGGAGCACCGTATAACACTATAGCGTGATATCGGCTTTAAACGTAGTGTGTGTGTGTGTGTTATCGTGGAGATCTGTATCAGAATTGAGGCTGTATTGGGAATAAGGAGATTTGTTCGGACTAATCTATATATTCTGACAGTTTGCCTACTATACTTCGGAGTCAAGCGAATATACAATTGTAATTAAGGTTTATTACGGATGCTTGCGGATTTAAATCTACAGATACAACTTACCCAGGATGACCACATTAGGGATATGGATAGTATTTGAGTTATATTCCCTCTATGAGAGCATTGGTGATTGAGGATTTAATTGATTAGATCAGTGCATTGATGAGGAGATTCAAGTGATTATATGTTGTTTATTCTCTCTCTCATTTTACAGATTTATTCAAACTGAGTGAGTGCTACTCTCAGTGCTGTGATTATCTTTTCTTTGAGGTTCAAAATTAGACCTTACCCAACTGTCTAGCTCAATCAGGTGAGCTACAAATGCAATTAATAAAAACATTAACAGCAAGTTTTTCGTTAAAAAAGTGCAAAAGGCGTGTGACCTCAAAACCAGTGCACATATCAGCCTAAGGTTTGGGTTTTGGTTTTTTTACACCCATAACAGTATTTATTATACCGAATTTCATTACAATCTGAAACAGTCAGTTTTAAACCCTGTGTTGATTTGATGTGGAATCTTCTGTCCTAGGAACAGCTCTCTAGGCATATGCCTTGCTATTATAACATGGCAGGGGACTAGAGAGAACCATAAATTGGCAATTAGGTTGTATCGAATAAACCTTGCTGACCAAAATCATTCACAATTGCCAGTAGACAGAAGGAGAATGTCCAGGTTTAGTGTATTCCAGGTCAAGGTTTGGTGAGGATATTGACAGAGAAGTCAAAAAGATCCTTATTTCTCTTCCGCACCACACTAAGCTCCTCCTCAAGTTCTGTTGTCCGAGAGCGAAGCTGTTCTACAAGCCCTGAAAGGTTCTGAGAGAGAATTAAAAAATATATTATAAAAATACACTTTCATAGCTCATTCATGTACCTGAGGGAAAAAAATAAAAAAAATGTACAATACTCAGGTAATGTAGCACTTACCTTGCCCTCAGTTTCACCAAGCAGGTTGTGCAGCTGTTCTGCTCGTTGCAAGTAAGTATCTTCTAGACCCTAAAAGCAAAGACATGGATGGGCATGAAGATCAGGAAAATACCATGACAATATAGGGCGAGGGAGGGAGAGAGGGATATACACACACACACACACACATATATACCCACAGACACATGCACACACAGTTAGGAAACAGGACTGCGTCACTCCTTGTAGTTGCCTAAAGGTACCATGATAACAATATCACACATATTTCTTAAACCTGACAATAAGTTAGTCACAGAGCATATAACACACAAACATTTTAGACTTTAAAAAAAAACAAGTATCCCTAGATCAATACAACCCCCTCATTGTACTTACTTGCTGATGTCTCCCAAGCCGCAAAATGATACCATCACTCTCAGGACCCTCACAGCCCTCGGCACCCTGAAAGTGTTTGCTAAAGCGAGGAATGGGAAAGCTTGGCTTACTATCTGCTCGCAACATGTTCCCTGGTGCAGGTATAATGAAGGCATTTGTCACTGGACCTGGAAATAACAGCAAGCGGAAAATTATTAGTGTTTCTGAAGTGTAGCAAAGTTCGACTATTACCTAGAGGTCAAAAATGACAATACCTCTGTGGTTGACTGTACGTAGACACTGCTTGCTCTGGATGTCCCAAACACAGACTGTTTCGTCATGAGATCCTGACACCAGCATACTTCCATCCAGGGACACAGAAAGACACGTCACTTGGTCTCTGAGAACACAAAAAAAACAAAAAAGGAAAGAAAGGTGATTTCCAGGGCAATGAATATATTATATTATTTTTGAACAAATAGGTATCTAATAACTTTCTCTTGCATGCTTAGAATAATATACGCTTGTAAAGTTGCACCACATTATTGCCTTTTCAAATACTACCCTACACAGATAATTAGTTATTTACATCATCTTAAACTAGAAATATTTACACCACACGTTTTATGAAATGGCACTCAGTTTAGTTCTGCATTTACTGGGAGTATCAGATGACTGCAAAAAGTCTGCAAGCCTCTGCTGTATGTTTCATCACCCTGTTCCCTTTCAATTATATTATTTTCCCATTTTCAGTAATTAAGTTTAACTGGTATATAATTCAATTACAATTAATTGAATTTCTAAAGTGTTGCCTTCAGGCCAGTGAACAGGGCCACCATCAGGGAGACAAAAGGCACCATGATGAGGCCCAAAGTAGCCATTGGTCCATAAGTTTATACCACCAGGCTTAACTCTCCTTACTAGGAGGAGATGGTCATACATACATGCAGTGAGCCATCCGCTAATTAATGATAGCAACCAGCACTGACACTTCAGGTCAAAAGGGTTGTATGGCATAGGGTCAGGGCTGCTGTTCAAATCTATCACAGCAGCCACATGCTGGGGTGGGAGGCCAGTCACCAGGAGTTTCCATACACAGACTGTCTAACGAGAGTACATGTGGCGCACTGGATCTCACTGTCCAGTGTACGTCTGAAAAACAGGAGGATTGGCCACCAATCCTAGTGCAGCTCCAATTGGCATGAATAGCCCAGTGGTAGTCTTTAAAGCGACGCTCTAAAACAACACATACCACAACATGACGACACCAAAGCTGTCATCCCCAACAGACTGTTCATACCGAATGCCTGTATAAGAGACTTGAAAGAATTTCAATCAATAAAGATCCCGTCCGGGTATAATGACGTCACTTTGAAGGGTTGTACAATTATTTATGCTGTTAAAGTGGTAATTTAAGGAGGTGCTGAATGTACATTACAAAGCCTTGTACATTGTACAGCTGACGCTTCTTTACATTACCACCTTAACAGCACGAATAATTGTAATTGTACAGCCCTTCAAATTTACATCATTGTAGACAGCTGGGATCTTTATTGATCGGAATGATTTCAAGTCTCTTTTTCAAGTAGTCAATATGAATATTCTGTCAGGGATGACAGATTCGGTGTCATGTCAGGGTATGTGTTGTCGATGTTTAGAGCGTCGCTATAATGTACCCAACCTGAACAGCCACAGTGGTCATCTAGCAGGGATGATTGAGAAAGAGAATAAAGCAGTGTAGTATCCTTTGGCATTTGTGTGAAAAGCAAGTAAACAATAAGGGGAGAGACGTCTGCATTTAAAAGCCACCAGAGATTTGGTTGTCTGCATTGTACATCGGTCAGCAAAATACTCCATATTGTTTAAAGGTAACTAGAATAATCTTTGCATTAAGACAATTTTTGGGGGGAGTTGGTTTCCTAAAGGTTCATCCTCTGAGCCAATGTGGCTAGCAGCTGCCCTTGGAGAAATAGATGTTAGGAAAACATAAAAAAAAAAAAAAGAAAAAAAAAAAAAAAAAAAAAAAAACAAATTTTGGGTGAGAGCATAAATAAATAAAATTCAGTACTCTGTACAGCTGTTATTATGAATTGATTGGTTACAGCTATTCCTGTTCACTTTAAAAGGTTATACACAGATGAGCTGGAGATGAAGAATTATAGTGAATTGCACTTTAAAGAGAGGATCCGAATTTGAAGATGTTAACATTGACAAGACATTTCCTACCTGTGTCCTCTAAACACCTTTTCATGTTCAGAATTAAAGGTTTTGTCTCGCTGTACTGGCTGCAAAAAAAAATTTAAAAAAAAAAATATCACTGGCTGCACTCTCTCATTAGATTCCTATTTTAAAACTCAAATGAGGACTTACCCATGCACACAGGTCCACCTGGAATATGGAGCCATCACTGCCACCACAAAATAAGTGATATTCAGCTGGGTCAAATGTTACCGACATGATTCGCACATCAAAGAGGACAGACACCAGAAGTTCTCCAGAGGCAATATCCCAAAGCTAAAAAGTAGCAATGTTTTTTAATGTAATGCCACTATGATGGGACAGTTGTTCAATAATTCACTTATATAAATGTTTGCAGAGGTCACATCAGATAGAGCAAACCTAGAGCACACAGATCCAAAGAGAGTCTAGGCTCAGTGAATATTTGCAGAACAGATTTCATCACGATTATGGTTTTCTGTTGCCACCAACATTAGTAAACTGGTCCAACGATGCTTATAAGAAGGTGACAAGCAGGAGACCACAATTCATATGACACTGATGTTGTGACTTGAGTAAGCACATGATGATAGCAATAAGAACTTCTCAAGAAAGGGACATCTTTCCTGTTGCATACTAAAACCCTAGCACTTCCCTACTCAGCTGTAGTCCTTTGAATAAATGGATGTTAAGTTCTGTACTGCTCAAAAAATTATGCTGATAATTATTTTATTATCTGTTTCATCAAGTGCAAAAACAGTATCCATAAACTTGTAACAATAAAGTATGTTATGAGTTTAGTATATAACATAATATAAATATGCTATACGTGTACATAAAAGAGTGGCAGGACAACAAAAAAAAGCATCAAAGGTTAATTGTGAAGGTTACCACCAGCTATCTAACACCAATATAAGGCCTTTTTGGGTGTGGCTCACAAGCCAGCCCTTGCTAGATGTAAGTCCCAACAACTGGGATGAGAGTGCATCTGATTTTAAAGTTTTTTTAATGGTGTGTGAAGCATATAGCCAACTACATGGACCTGAATACAGTGAGGTACACTTGACGCTGGGATTCAGGCATAAACACTATCTAGAAAAATTAAAATGAGGTTCATAATTTGATCAACCACACATGCAGTGTTAAGAACAAGCACTGCCAACATCTGCCGTTTGTATAATATGAGATTAACAGAGAGGGGACTTATTTCTTCACCAACTATTATTTTAATAAAATAAATAAATAGCTGCCGAAATCTGCTTTATGCGCTTGTAGGGTACACGTACACATTCGTACCCATTATAGAGGTCTCACTACCTGACTGATATGATTTAGGTGATGTGAAGGAGTAGCAAATATGGTTTAAGGACATCTTATGTTCTAACATAAATTACACTATAATATTAAATAAACTGTTGCCCTTATGTCCAGTCCATACTTCTGCATTTTAGAGGTGCAGGTTTTTGAACTCCCTTCTAGTATCATGAGAGAACTGCAGTTGACAAGAGTGGCAACAAATTTGTTCAACTACCTTTTTAAACCCAGCATGACTGTGATCATGAAAAGCTTATTTATATATAAAATAAATTGGGGTTCCTGTGGCAAAAACAATTTTAAGAATGCCGTTTTATTAGTCTACCCTCAATTTTATGAATTTTGAGCTAACAAATCATTACTGAACACACTATGGGGGAGTTTCAACTGCTGGCGATGTGTCTCTGGAACATCCACAGAGGCAAACTGCCCCGATGTTATGGGAGGAATATCTGCTCACTTTTCCTTCTACTCCATATATGTGTGCAGAAAAAGAAGCAGAGATATCAACCGTAATGGCCAGCAATGTGTGCAGCCAGACATCTGTGATTTTCGTGCGGCACATCACCAGCAATTGAATTTCCCACTATGCAATATATACTCAAATGAAAGAAGTCTCACCACTCTGCAAATCCCTAACACTGGATCCCTGTGACTTCCAGACCCCAATTCAAACTACTCACCCTTAACTACAAAGCCCCCAACAACACTACCCCTGCATACATCTCAAATCAGAACACTTTCCTCACGATCTACCTATGACTTGTCTCATCCCTGCAATCACCTCTCACTCCCGCCTACAAGACTTCTCTGTGCTGCTACCCACTTAAGAAATTCCTTACCACTCCCAATCAGGTTTTCCACAGCCTTCAAATCTTTAGACGATCCCTGAATCCCCATCTTTTTTTAGAGCTTACCTTATGTCTTATGATACTATTTACAGTAATCTACCCTCAAAGTTGTCCCAATCTCCATTCTGGGCCACACCTGCTCACTTCTCTTGTTTCAGCTGTGACCTCTCCCACTTAGAATGTAAGCTCTCTAATGAACAGGGTTTTCCATACCCTTTGTTTTCATGTCTGCATTTATTTTGTCTACCTGTATGCCCCGTTTTATGTATGTACTGTTTTCTCTACTGTATGCCGCCTTACGAATCTATCTAAAATATTTACACATTCTTATATCAACATATTTCAAATTCCACGTAAAAATTAATATTTGAATTCTTTTCGATCTTAAAAAAAATTGCATCTCTGAAGTATGATTCAAGCAAGTTACGTGTCTTTACCTATGCAAATAATCTAAAAGGTGGCAGATTTTGCAACTTTGTTTTCTGAATTTTTCCCACTTCTGTTTCTAAGTTTGTTTCTTCTTTATATATTTTAATGGTGAAGTCTTTAATTGCCACAATGACTTCTGCAGTTGAAATTAATGTCTTGACAATGACATCTGCTGACTATAGAATGAAGTATTTTACATCACACTGAAGTCTATCCCCCTTTAGAAATGTAAACTTATTACTTTTAGCCATTAATGAGATTAAGCAAGATAGTATAGTACTGTTCTCCGCACATATTCAAAGCCACGGTTTCCAGTCCAACAGCTATAAGACATTAACTAAAGCAGTAGACATTAAACAAAAAAACTTGAAGTATTGCCTGCATTTATGTCTGCATCTGTGTATGAATCCATCAATCCACTGTCAGTACTGAATATTCTGTCACCCAAAAAGTAGCCAATCAATCACAAAAACTTAATGATCTGCACCATAGTTATAAAGAAGGTCACCACCCAACTAGCTTTCTTTAATGATAAAACAAGAAGGATTGATTATTATAAACATTAATTTAGGTATATCATGCAGCTCATTTATATAGGCTTTGATATATACATTATTGTCCAAAAGTAGCTACTAATAATTATGAGTTTTCTTGATTTTGAGCAAGACATTTCATCAAGCTGTATTTGATGAAACAGTCAGCTCCAACATCTTTCACACCGCTTGACAGGATAGTTCTCGTTTTGAATAACAACATATCCCAAGTGGCAAGTTTGAAGTAATGAGACACTCACAAAAATGTCATTTAAAACTAAGCCTTTTGTCCTAATTGTACAGTTTATTCGAATTAGAGTGGGCATAAAATATACTAAAATAAAATTGGGTATGACTCACTAAAAAAATTAGCTCTGTAGAGTCCAATTACACTGTAAAACATCACTTTACATGGTTGAATTACCTTTACTGTTTGGTCCAAAGAGGAAGTGACTGCTCGTGCCTGAGGACCTCCAGTACCACATTGCAGATCAGTAATTGGTAGTGTATGCTGGGTCCACATGTGTCTAGGTTCAGGGCCTCTAGACCCCTCAGCCTGCAACACACTTAAACGACAAACTATTACTACACCTTATGGACACAGATGCTATGATACTAGAGAAAACAACGTTTTGAGCTACACAATTAAAAGGGAGTTGGTTCTATTTTTAAGAACACAAGCAAAAGGCTCAGATGTGAACATGCTCTTAATCCCTTACCTAAAGAGGTTCCACACTAGGGCCAGGCTATCCTTGGCTCCAGACAAGAAATGGCTGCTGTCATCTGTGAAAGTGAGGCAGGTGAGATCTTGATAGTGACTGTTAAGGATAGCAAGAAGATGCCCTGTACAAACCTGAAAATAGCAGTTACAATATAGAGAAGAGAAGAAAAGAAATGTTAGATTTGTATTACTGTGTGTTAGGAATTAACACATACAATAATGCGCTATGACAGGGTTAATCAATTGGCAGTCTGTGCACCAAATCCAGACAGTTGCGGGATGCCATGTGGCCAGCGACCATAGCAGCTTCTTGATTACCTGGGCCCCTGTCAGTGTATCATTGTTCTGGGACCTCATTAGAATGAACTGCATATATGAGGAGAGCCCAAAACCAGAATGCCACTTTGGGCGCACACACACATGATCTAGAGCAGGCCTGGCTACTCTGTGGTTCTCCAGGTATTGTGGAACTACAAGCCCCCGCATGCCCTGCCCGCCATCAGCTGGTTATCTACTGCTCGGGCTTGTGGCCTCATAAATCCAGGAGATCAAGGAAATAGCATGGCTAAAGAAATAATAGATTCACAAACCTACTCCAAATATTTTGAATGGACAGTTGGATAGATACAGATTAAGAAAAGCGAAGGCATTTTGTTCTTTCGCCTCCAGACACATTCAGAACAGTGTCAAGCATAATCAGCAGAGTGCACATGTGTATTGCTTTCACCACCGATTACATTGATTTGTCCCATTACTTACAAAAATACCAGACCTTGGGTTTATTTGTCAACTGGAGAAAAGTCCTAAAGTACATCCAACAAAACCGTTTAACAAAGTCCACAGGACGTTGATGGCTAAGGCCAGCTGAGTCTATTTACCATGGGCAGCAGAGGTACAAGTAGCACTACTATCCTCCTATCGCCATCTCCCGAAAATTATAGCAGGTGATGGGTATCTATTTATCAAATAGATATCTATGTCTATGTGGCACAATGAGCACATTTTGCTTAGAATGACTATACAAATTAGAGTGTAGCTTTATTATTTCTTACATGAAGGTCTATTCTAAGTAAACATACCAATACCATACAGTCTATGGATATAGTATGTTACACAGCCCATTGAGTAGCAGAGCATACTATATAAATGTAGTACCAAATCATTTTACTTTCCTCTGATGAAACCATCAAGGATTACATGGAGAAATGTGTTAGGAGACTCAAAAAATAATGGAAGGAGTTATGCAGAGAAAGTTAACAATTGATTCTCCATTCTAATACATCAAAGGACGATTACAGACAGGCATATTTTTTTTAATTACAGAAAATTACTTTATAGCATATACCAAGTGCATGCACATCTTAGGCTGTTAACTGTTAGACCCATTGTCTGCAGACATATTCTTCCTCTGTTATGGAGAAAGCTCATGTTCATTCAGAAAGTGAATTAACAAGTAATGCTAACCTCACAAAGATCCAATGCTGCAGCCACAACTCCTTCCAATAAGGGTCATGCTGTGTCCAATTATTGTGGTCACTGGAGAATCTCATTAAGGTAGCAGTTTGGACAGCTATATAGGCCATAAATCATAGCTGTCAGTATTATGGACAGTACCAATATTTTTTTTTGGAGTGATTGCACCAACATTAATAACAGAATAATGATGGCGATTTTGATGGCCTGCATCGAAATATATACATCTTCACACACCACACACCATTCTACCATGGAGCTTTTTTTCTTCACAAACAGCAACAAGAACTACTGCAGTCTGATCATTTTTAAGCATGGTCAGATTTATTCTTTGACTTTAGGATTAATTATTTTTATCCTAAAAGGATCCATTGATTTTATATTGCCAGTTTGGATATTATTCTGCCAAATGAGTGGCCTTACCATAGATTTTTATATTTCAGATTTTTCAATACAAAGCATTTATTCAATCTGTTACATACTGTTTGTTTGCTGCTTTAATAGACACAGTATAGTTATGTGTTCTTACTTTGTTTATATCCTACCTTATTTTGATAATGTATAGGATATATTTTGTTATTAAAAATATTTATATGTGCTTTTTTGTGTTTTCTATATTTAGTAAATTAAGTACTTTAAGTAATATATATCATACACACAATTACTGCCTAGATAAACAACAGTAAAACACAGTCTTAGGGCCAAGGTCCGAAAGGCTAGTTATTTTTTCCATTATTATTACTTTTGCAAGGCATAAAGGAATACCACTTTTGTTATCTGGGTACTTGTTAATTATACAGATGCCACTTCATAAAACCTCTCCCCACTTGTTATTTGTTTATGACTGCAGCTGATGAAGGTAAAACAAAGTATGAGGTGGGATGGGGACCATGTCAGGAAATGGCTCCATAATTTTAAGGAAAGGAGTGCTAACAGATAACTAAAAATTAAAAGCCAATGACAGGGAAGGCCTGCTACCTGGACCCAAAACAGTCAAGTATGTAAACCTATCCATGTCTGCAATTATTATATAAAGACTAAAACACAATAGTTATACTGACGAGACGTGATGTTTGGCCATCAATGTAATTCATGCCCCCACCCTATTTGGGGACAATTAGATTAGGTGGTCCATTTTACCTCCCACAAGTAGATGCTCTCTGCAATGCCAGCCACCAAATACAATCCGTTGGAAGATGCGGCTAAACAGGTCACTGGTCCTGAACAAACAATCTTCTGTTGCAGCTGGTCCTAGAGGTACATTAAAAAAAAAGCCACAGGTAAGATAACTGTTTGGACAGAGCTAGCATCGAGATACATATGTTGGTTATGAATATGTAAATGTTTACTAGGAGGCCAGTACGGACATTATCTCGGTAATACAAAAGACTCAGCAACCGGTAATGACCAACTCGCCTTTCTTTGTAGCTCCCATACATTGACGTAATTCTTCCCCAGCTGTCCTCCCATGAGATACTGTCCTCCGAGCAATGCGAGACCGCGGGGAGTACTGTTCCCTCCCCGGTAAGTGAGCAGCACCGCACCCGTCTGTGGGTCCCATGCCGAGCAATTGGCCACTTGACCCGACGCATCAGTACTTAACACGAGCTCTAAGGGCGCCGCCATCTTCACCCCGAAAGAGTCACGTGCTCACAAATCGGCTATACCCAGCTTGTCACGTGATTACTCTCTGCTTTTACTCATTTATTGTATTGCTGCGCTGTCTGCTGTCTGAAACTGGTCTCTGAAAAATAAGTTAACTGTGGTTTTATTTTATATATATCTATATAGAGAGAGATGAGAGAGCGATTCTTTTTTGGTTTTCTTTGATTCACTCCGGTGCCAAAGTTAATATTAATGACGAGGCTGAAGTTAGCTTCTTATTCGGCCAGCTTCTTATTCGTTTCTAATTCATGCTCCAGCTTCTTGTTCAGAAAAGCTTATTTTTAAAGGATTAAATCAATTTGGATCACTGATTTCACATCAAATTAACACTACAGGGGATCCCTTATACAAAATGTATTAGTATATCGCCTCACCCAACAAGGTTATGGGCATGAAATCAGGGGGCAAAGTGGGCAAAGTCACCATATTTTATCATTTTGAATAAGTAGCTGCAGATTTGCAAGGGTTAAATGCCGTTGGGCCAGCAATTTGACAGTGGGAATCGACACAGGGTGGTCAGTTACATATAAAACATCTGTCTTTTACCTGGCCCAACGCTGTTTTGGGCATGCAATCAGGTAGCAAAGTGGGCACAGATAGCATTTTGAATAAATAGCTGCAGATTTGCAAGGGTTAAATGCCGTTGGGCCAGCAATTTGACAGTGGGAATCGACACAGGGTGGTCAGTTACATATAAAACATCTGTCTTTTGCCTGGCCCAACGCTGTTTTGGGCATGCAATCAGGTGGCAAAGTGGGCACAGATAGCATTTTGAATAAGTAGCTGCAGATTTGCAAGGGTTAAATGCCGTTGGGCCAGCAATTTGACAGTGGGAATCGACACAGGGTGGTCAGTTACATATAAAACATCTGTCTTTTGCCTGGCCCAACGCTGTTTTGGGCATGCGATCAGGTGGCAAAGTGGGCACAGATAGCATTTTGAATAAGTAGCTGCAGATTTGCAAGGGTTAAATGCCGTTGGGCCAGCAATTTGACAGTGGGAATCGACACAGGGTGGTCAGTTACATATAAAACATCTGTCTTTTACCTGGCCCAACACTGTTTTGGGCATGCAATCAGGTGGCAAAGTGGGCACAGATAGCATTTTGAATAAGTAGCTGGCATTTGGAGGATAAATTTGGATGATATAGTAGGGAAAGATCAAGACCCACTTCCTCCTAATGCTGAAGCTGCTGCCACTAGTCATGACATAGACGATGAAATGCCATCAACGTCGTCTGCCAAGGCCAATGCCCAATCTCCTAGTAGAGGGCATGTAAAATCCAAAAAGCCAAAGTTCACTAAAATTAGCAAAAAAAGAAAATTCAAATCATCTGAGGAGAAACGTAAACTTGCCAATATGCCATTTACGACACGGAGTGGCAAGGAACGGCTTAGGCCCTGGCCCGTGTTCATGACTAGTGGTTCAGCTTCACCCAAGAATCTAAGCCCTCCTCCTCCCCCCCCTCTAAAAAATTTAAGAGACTTAAACTGTCATCAACAACACAGCAAACAACTCTGCCTTCTAAAGAGATGGCATCACAAATCCCCAAGGCGAGTCCAAGGGTGTTGGTGGTTGCTAAGCCTGACCTTCCCATCACTGTACGGGAAGAGGTGGCTCCTTCCACCATTTGCAGCACGCCCTCTGCATATGCTGGAAGGATCACCCACAGTCCAGTTACAGATTTGGCTAATGAAGGTGTGAATGTTGTACACCGGGAGGAGGAGGATATTGATGTAGCTGGCGCTGAGGAGGAACTTGACGAGGAGGATGCTGATGTGGTTATCTTAAATGAGGCACCAGGGGGGGAAACAGTTGTTGTCCATGGGATGAAAAAGCCCATCGTCATGCCTGATCAGAAGACCAAAAAATCCACCTCTTCGGTCTGGAGTTATTTCTATCCCAATCCGGACAACAAATGTATGGCCATATGTACCTTATGTAAATCTCAAATAAGCAGGGGTAAGGATCTTGGCCACCTAGGGACATCCTCCCTTATACGTCACCTGAAGAACCTTCATAATTCAGTGTTTAGTTCAGGACCTGTGGCTAGGACCGTCAGCAGTCCAGGTTCACCTAAATCCCTTGGTCCAGTTGGATACACACCACCAACACCCTCCTCGTCAACTTTCTCCACGATCTCCATCAGATTTAGTCCTGCAGGCCATGTCACCAGCCAGACTGAGTCCTCTTCAATACGGGATTCATCCGAGGAATCCTGCAGCGGTACGCCTACTACTGCCGCTGCTGCTGGTAGCCGGTCATCTTCCCAGAGGAGAAGTCGCAAGAACGCTACGTCTTTCACCAAACAGTTGACCGTCCAACAGTCCTTTGCCATGAGCACCAAGTACGACAGTAGTCATCCAATGGCAAAGCGGATAACTGCGGCCGTAACAGCTATGTTGGTGTTTGACGTGCGTCCGGTGTCTGCCATCAGTGGAGTGGGATTTAGACGGTTGATGGAGGTATTGTGTCCCCGGTACCAAATCCCGTCGAGATTCCACTTCACTAGGCAGGCGATACCCGGGATGTACAGAGAAGTACGAAAAAGTGTCCTCAGTGCTCTGTAAAATGCGGTTGTACCCACTGTCCACTTAACCACGGACATGTGGACAAGTGGTTCAGGGCAAACTAAGGACTATATGACTGTGACAGCCCACTGGGTAGATGCATCGCCTTCCGCAGCAACAGCAGCAGCTGCATCAGTAGCAGCATCTCCACAACGCCTGCTCGTTCCAAGGCAGGCAACGTTGTGTATCACAGGTTTTAATAAGAGGCACAACGCTGACAACCTCTTAGAGAAACTGAGGGAAATAATCTCGAAGTGGCTTACCCCACTTACACTCTCCTGGGGATTTGTGGTGTCAGACAACGCCAGTAACATTGTGCGGGCATTACATATGGGCAATTTCCAGCACATCCCATGTTTTGCCCACACAATAAATTTGGTGGTGCAGCATTACCTGAAGAGTGACAGGGGTGTGCAGGATATGCTTGCGGTGGCCCGCAAAATTGCTGGACACTTTCGGCATTCTGCCACTGCCTACCGCAGACTAGAGGCACATCTAAAAATGCTGAACCTGCCCTGCCATCACCTCAAACAAGAGGTTGTGACGCGCTGGAACTCCACCCTCTATATGCTGCAGAGGATGGAGGAACAGCAAAAGGCCATTCAAGCCTACACAGCCACCTACAACATAGGCAAAGGCAGGGCCTGATTAAGGCTTCTGGCCGCCCTAGGCTAATACACCCGCGGCGGCCCCCTTCCCCACACACACAAAAAAAAAAAAAAAACACTAAAGGAAAATTCAGGAGTATTAACCAGCAAAAAATTTTTAGACAGATTCTCTTACCTGTTCTTGCTGTTCTGTCTTGCTTGTTCTTGCAGCTTTGTTGTCGTTTAGCTATTCTGTTTTGAAAATGTGCAAACATTACAAACCCTCAATGATTAGGATTTTTAGAGAGCATCCTCATGAATGCCACACAATGCAGAGATGATGCACCCCCACACCAGCCATTTCATCACACCCCAGTGGCCAATTTATGACCCTCTTCCCCCCCAGCCATTAGATCACTGTGCCCCTTATCACACTGCCCCCTCAATACACTGTTCCCTTTATCACACTGTCCCCCTTGCAGCACACTCTGTCTCCCTTATTACAATATGCCCCTGCATAAACGTAAATTTTTACTTATACGGATATTAACAAACGATGAAGTGCGCACAAGTTAATTGAGATAGACAGAAATGTCTTGCTAAACGTAGCTTTGAAAATCACAACATGATCCCAAATCTTGCTGATACAAGTCCAAAATATATAAAATTAATCCAGCGCTAGGGTAGCGATTTTCTTGCTAGTGTAACCAGTACTTTGGTGTTTATAACGTTACTGGGTGTCTGAATGTGTAATAATTATGTGATCAAATGTAAAGGATTGTGTAGTTAGATATATCACACTAGTGGTCATGTAGTGGAAAAATCTTGATAAGGATAGCAATATAGTATAACATGTTAACGTTTATATGGTTAAAATAAATTATGCACATGTACCCCACAACAATGATCAATTCATATATTGTCATTCCACAATTAGGGACCAGGTTGTAAATTCATTTCAGTTCATATCTGTTCCTATGATCCAGATTGTTAAAAGATATGAACAGTTATGAACTGAAATTAATTTACAACCTGGTCCCTAATTGTGGAATGACAATATATGAATTATCATTGTTGTGGGGTACATAACCACACCTGTGGTTACGAGGAAACAGCTGAGATTTCCTAAACAACCCGCTGGCGGGGAGGCTGAGAACATCTGGTCCGGACTGAAGGACCTGCCAGCCTTTGCAGACATGTCTACTGTCGCTGCATTGGATGCTGTCACCATTGAAAAAATGGTGGAAGATTACTTTGCTGACACTATCCAAGTAGACATGTCAGACAGTCCTTATTCTTACTGGCAGGAAAAAAAGGCAGTTTGGAAGCCCCTGTATAAACTAGGGATGTGCACCGGCGACTTTTGAGGTCTCGTGTTTTGTGTTTTGGATCCGGATTTTCATTATTTTTGGGGTTCGGATTTGTCTCGCAAAACACTTGACGAAAGGTCTCGGTTCGGATTTAAGGTTTTGGATTCGGATTTTTTTTGGAAAAAACATAAAAAGTTTAAAAATCAAGTTTTTGGGCTTATTTTCACTCCTATGCTATTAGTAACCTCAATAACATTCAATAACAAGCATTTCCACTAATTTACAGTGTATTCTGAACACCTCACAATATAGTTATTAGTCCAAAACGTTGCAACGAGGTATCTTTCTGGACTGCGTAGAGGAGTGGGTCACCACAATATATATAATAAGAAAACCATCAACTTGTTTGATTCGCACCAATAAATGTACCTGGACTGCGTAGAGGAGTGGGTCACCACAATATATATTAAAAACCCTGAACTTGTATGATTCGCACCAATAAATGTACCTGGACTGCGTAGAGGAGTGGGTCACCACAATATATATTAAAAACCCTGAACTTGTATGATTCGCACCAATAAATGCACCTGGACTGCGTAGAGGAGTGGGTCACCACAATATATATTAAAAACCCTGAACTTTTATGATTCGCACCAATAAATGTATCTGGACTGCGTAGAGGAGTGGGTCACCACAATATATATAATAAGAAAACCATCAACTTGTATGATTCGCACCAATAAATGTACCTGGACTGCGTAGAGGAGTGGGTCACCACAATATATATTAAAAACCCTGAACTTTTATGATTCGCACCAATAAATGTATCTGGACTGCGTAGAGGAGTGGATCACCACAATATATATAATAAGAAAACCATCAACTTGTATGATTCGCACCAATAAATGTACCTGGACTGCGTAGAGGAGTGGGTCACCACAATATATATAATAAGAAAACCATCAACTTGTATGATTCGCACCAATAAATGTACCTGGACTGCGTAGAGGAGTGGGTCACCACAATATATATTAAAAACCCTGAACTTGTATGATTCGCACCAATAAATGTACCTGGACTGCGTAGAGGAGTGGGTCACCACAATATATATTAAAAACCCTGAACTTTTATGATTCGCACCAATAAATGTATCTGGACTGCGTAGAGGAGTGGGTCACCACAATATATATAATAAGAAAACCATCAACTTGTATGATTCGCACCAATAAATGTACCTGGACTGCGTAGAGGAGTGGGTCACCACAATATATATTAAAAACCCTGAACTTTTATGATTCGCACCAATAAATGTATCTGGACTGCATAGAGGAGTGGGCACTGGGCACCACAATAAAATATATAAAAAACCTTCAACAGGTCTGCATTACACTGCACATACGGCTGCTCCTCCATCCTCTCCATCATATACATGTTGGAGTTTTAGCGTGTGACAACCTCTTGTTTTTGATAATGTCAGTGCATTTTGAATATTTTTCAATTTGCCCCACACCACTGAATGTACTTTATCTATGATACGCATCTATCTATCTTGACTGCGTAGTGTGGTGGCCCCGGTACACAATTTGGTACCGAGGCCACAATATAATTAAAAAACCCTCCACGGGTCAGAATTCCACCAAAAAAGGGTATGGACTGCGTAGTGTGGTGGCCCCGGTACACAATTTGGTACCGAGGCCACAATATAATTAAAAAATTGGGCATCAACTGTCACCGTTGTTTAATATCTGATACACCTAAATATGGACTGCACAGTGGAGTGGCCCCGGTAGTAAATTTGGTGCCGGGGCCACAATACCTCCTCCAACTTCCAAGTGTAGTGTTTATAAAGACAGACAGCGTCGAAGTGTTATTAGTTGACTTTCTTAACCCTAAAATTGTCCCTGTTGCAAATATTCGTGCAATGGACAGTTACTTTTTTATTGAAAGACTCAAGCTTTCAAGTGTAGTGTTTATAAAATATAAACAACAATACAGTAGTTTTAGAGCACGTCAATACCTCTTGTTTTAAATTATGACAGGGCATTTTACTTTTGGTTTAATTTCTTGAATTTGTTTAAATTTGGTTTTACTTTTTGAACATGGCAAACGACTGTTGATTGATCATATAATGCAAAAAAAAAAGTTCCAAGATGGAATTGTCCTTGGGCCCTCACAACCACCCTTATGTTGTTGAAATAGGACATGCACACTTTAACAAACCAATCATTTCAGCGACAGGGCCTACCAAACAACTTTGGCTGAAATGATTGGTTTGTTTGGGCCCCCACACCAAAAAAGCTATTCATCTCTCCCTGTACAGACTAAACAGGCTCTACTGAGGCAAGATGTCGTCCTCATCCTCAACCTCTGATTCCTCTCCCCCTACAGTGTGTACTTCTTCCTCATCACACATTATCAATTCGTCCCCGCTGGACTCCACAACCACAGGTCCCTCTGTAGTATCTGGAGGGCAGTGCTGTACTTCATTGAGGAATTGATTATTCATTTTTATAAACATCATTTTTTCAACGTTATGAGGAAGCAACCTCCTTCGCCGCTCACTGACCAGGTTCCCCGCTGCACTAAAAACTCTTTCCGAGTACACACTGGAGGGGGGACAACTCAGGTAAAATAGAGCCAGTTTGTACAGGGGCTTCCAAACTGCCTTTTTTTCCTGCCAGTAACAATATGGACTGTCTGACATGTCTACTTGGATGGTGTCAGCAAAGTAATCATCCACAATTTTTTCTATTGTGACAGCATCCAATGCAGCGAGAGTAGACATGTCTACAATGGTTGGCAGGTCCTTCAGTCCGGACCAGATGTTATCAGCATCCCCGCCAGTGCCTCTTTTGGGAAAACTGAGCTTTTTCCTCGCAGCCATAGATGTGGAAGAAAATGAGGGTGGAGCTGTTGGCATGTCACGGTCCTCTTCAGAGGACAATCTCCTGACCAGCAGGTCTTTGCACCGCTGTAGACTTGTGTCCGCCGGAAACAGAGACACAACATACGCTTTAAACCGAGGATCGAGCACGGTGGCCAGAATGTATTCCTCTGACTTTAAAAGAGTGACCACCCTCGGATCCTGGCAAAGCGTACGAAGGGCTACATCCACAAGAGCTACATGCTTGGTGTAATCGCAATGGCTTACTAGCTCCTCCCTCACTTTCTCCAGCTGCTTCTGCAACAGCCTGATCAGGGGAATGACCTGACTCAAGCTGGCAGTGTCGGAACTGACTTCTCGTGTGGCAAGTTCAAATGGCTGCAGAACCTTGCACAACACGGAAATCAGTCTCCACTGCGCTTGACTGAGGCGCATCCCCACTCCTTTGCCTATGTCGTAGGTGGCTGTGTAGGCCTGAATGGCCTTTTGCTGCTCCTCCATCCTCTGCAGCATATAGAGGGTGGAGTTCCAGCGCGTCACAACCTCTTGTTTGAGGTGATGGCAGGGCAGGTTCATGCTTTTTTGATGTGCCTCTAGTCTGCGGTAGGCACTGGCTGAATGCCGAAAGTGTCCAGCAATTTTGCGCGCCACCGCAAGCATCTCCTGCACACCCCTGTCACTCTTGAGGTAATGCTGCACCACCAAATTAATGTTGTGGGCAAAACATGGGACGTGCTGGAAATTGCCCATATTTAATGCCCGCACAATGTTACTGGCATTGTCTGTCACCACAAATCCCCATGAGAGTCTAAGTGGGGTAAGCCACTGGGAGATAATTTCCCTCATTTTCTCTAATATGTTGTCAGCGTTGTGCCTCTTATTAAAGCCTGTAATACACAATGTTGCCTGCCTTTGCACGAGCAGCCATTTTGTAGTTGCTGCTACTGATGCAGCTGTTGCTGTTGCTGCGGAAGGGGATGCATCTACCCAGTGGGCTGTCACAGTCATATAGTCCTTCGTTTGCCCAGAACCACTTGTCCACATGTCCGTGGTTAAGTGGACAGTGGGTACAACCGCATTTTTTAGAGCACTGAGGACACTTGATCGTACTTCTCTGTACATTTTTGGTATCGCCTGCCTAGTGAAGTGGAATCTCGACGGGATTTGGTACCGGGGACACAATACCTCCATCAACCCTCTAAATCCCACTCCACTGATGGCGGACACCGGGCGCACGTCTAACACCAACATTGCAGTTACAGCCGCAGTTATACGCTTTGCAATAGGGTGACTACTATCGTATTTTGTGGTCATGGCAAACGACTGTTGGACGGTCAATTGTTTTGTGAAAGACTTAGCGGTCTTACGACTTCCCCTCTGGGAAGATGACCGACTAACAGCAGCAACAGCAGCAGTGGCAGTAGTAGGCGTACCGCTGCAGGATTCCTCGGATGAATCCCGTATTGAGGAGGACTCAGTCTGGCTGCTGACTTGGGCTGCAGGACTGAATCTGATGGAGATTGTGGAGGAAGTTGACGAGGAGGGTGTTGCTGGTGTGTATCCAACTGGACCACGGGATTTAGGTGTCCCTGTACCGATGAGGGTCCTAGCCCCAGTTTCTGAACTAACCACTGAACTATGAAGGTTATTCAGGTGACGTATAAGGGAGGATGTTCCTAGGTGGGCAAGATCCTTACCCCTGCTTATTTGAGCTTTACATAAGCTACATATGGCCATACATTGGTTGTCTGGATTTGGATAAAAATAACTCCAGACCGAAGAGGTGCATTTTTTGGTCTTCTGACCAGGCATGACGATGGGCTTTTTCATCCCATGGACATCAGCTGTTTCCCCCCCTGGTGCCTCATTTACAATAACCACATCACCATCCTCATCATCAAGTTCCTCCACAGCGCCAGCTACATCATCAATAGCCTCCTCCCGAGCCACCTCTTCCCGTACAGTGATGGGAAGGTCAGGCTTGACAACCACCAACACCCTTGGACTCGCCTTGTGGATTTGTGATAATTTCTCTTTAGAAGGCAGAGTTGTTTGCTGTTTTGTTTTGTTGCATAACTCTCTTCAATTTTTTGTAGGGGGGGGGGAGGAGGAGGAGGGCTAAGATCCGTGGGTGAAGCTGAACCACTAGTCATGAACACGGGCCAGGGCCTAAGCCGTTCCTTGCCACTCCGTGTCATAAATGGCATATTGGCAACTTTACGTTTCTCCTCAGATGATTTTAAGTTTCTCTTTTTGCTACTTTTTCTTAACTTGCGCTTTTTGGATTTTACATGCCCGGTACTATGAGATTGGGCATCGGGCTTGGAAGACGACGTTGATGGCATTTCATCGTCTATGTCATGACTAGTGGCAGCAGCTTCAGCATTAGGAGGAAGTGGGTCTTGATCTTTCCCTACTTTATCCTCCAAATTTTTGGTCTCCATTATATGTAGCACAAGATACTGCAGAATGTGTGAACTTGGTAATATTGCAGTACCAATGGACTTATACTGCTGGATTGGTTTTGCAAATTTGGTTATAATTATATATATTTTTTTTAATTTTTAATTTTTAATTTTTTTTTACTTTTTTTTTATTTTTTAAAAACTTGGGAATAATGGGGAAATAACTATGCCCTTAGAAGCACAGAGCACAGGACACAGCACCACTGGACTGAACAGGACACGGCACAGGACCCAGCAGCACTACGGAACTCAGCAGGACAGAGCACAGGACACAGCACCACTGGACTGATACTGCAGAATGTGTGAACTTTGTAATATTGCAGTACCAATGGACTTTTACTGCTGAATGTGTGAACTTGGTAATATTGCAGTACCAATGGGTTTATACTGCAGGATTGGTTGTGCAAATTTTGTGGTAATTAAAAAAAATTAAATTAGTTTTTGGTATTTTTTTAAATAACTTTTTTTTATTTTTTTAAACACAGGGGAATATTGGGGAAATAACTATGCCCTTAGAAGCACAGAGCACAGGACACAGCACCACTGGACTGAACAGGACACAGCACAGGACCCAGCAGCACCACTGACCTCAGAAGGACAGAGCACAGCACACAGCACCACTGGACTGATACTGCAGAACACAGCACAGCACAGCACAGCACAGAACTAAACAGCACAGCACAGAACTAAACAGCACAGCACGAGATCTACCAGGACAGAGGACCACCTAACACACCCTCCCTCTACCCTGATCAATGCCCGAGTGAAGATGGCGGCGACTAGCGGGGAATTTATAGGATCCGAGTATCGCGAGATCCGACAACGGGATTATGAGTCAGAGCCTCAGTTTCAGATTTGAATTTGGCGCCAATACCCGGATCTGTCTCGGATCCGACTCGGATCGGCAACGTTCGGGTGGGCTCGGATTTCAGAAATCCGAGTGCGCTCATCTCTAGTATAAACTGGCTCTATTTTACCTGAGTTGTCCCCCCTCTAGTGTGTACTCTGAAAGAGTTTTTAGTGCAGCGGGGAACCTGGTCAGTGAGCGGCAAATGAGGTTGCTTCCGCAAAACGTTGAGAAGATGATGTTCATAAAAATGAATTATCAATTCTTCAATCAAGACCAGCACTGGCCTCCAGAGACTACAGAGGGACCTGTGATTGTGGAGTCCAGCGGGGACGAATTGATAATGTGTGAGGATGAGGAAGTACACACTGAAGGGGGCGGGGAATCAGAGGATGAGGATGAGGACGACATCTTGCCTCAGTAGAGCCAGTTTAGTTTGTACAGGGAGAGATGAATAGCTTTTTTTGTGTGGGGGCCCAAACAAACCAATCATTCACAGTTTTGTAGGCCCTGTGGCTGAAATGATTGGTTTGTTAAAGTGTGCATGTCCTATTTCAACAACATAAGGGTGGGTGGGAGGGCCCAAGGACAATTCCATCTTGCACCTCTTTTTTTGACATTATGTGCTCTTTGGGGCCTAGTTTTTCAAACTGCCATCCTGTCTGCCACTGCAGTGCCACTACTAGATGGGCCACGTGTTTGTGCCGCCCACTTGTGTCGCTTAGCTTAGACATCCAGCTACCTCGGTGCAACCTTTTGGCCTAAAAACAATATTGTGAGGTGTGAGGTGTTCAGAATAGACTGGAAATTAGTAGAAATGATTGTTATTGAATGTTATTTAGCTTAATAATACTGAGGAGTGGAAAAAAAAAACAAGAAACTGGTTTTTAGCACTTTTTATGCTTTTTTAAAAATAAATCAGAACCCAAAACCCTAAATCAGAACCAAAACCTTGAGTGGGGTGTTTTGGCAAAACAAATCAGAATCCAAAACCTCAAGCTAATCAGAAACACTAAAAGTGGCCGGTGCACACCCCTAGTTATGTGTAAACAAACTGTTCGGCCCTTCCACATTGGGCGTGACATATACATTGCTTAGCTTCACGTCAATCGCTTGAGACCCGTCGCTTGTGCTTGTACCATGTTTAAAGATCCGCAGGTGGGTGTGTTTTTTTGCGTTTACGATGCTTATTTCCATCCCTTAAGTGTAGAAGAACACAGGATGGTGTGTTTTTTTGGCAGTTTGAGGTACTTACTTTACTCGTGTAAGTGTCTGCGTCACTCAAAGTATGCAACGCAAATACGGATGCATTTCCGTTCCTTGATGAATCAGGCCCCTGATGTTGAGGACTGATCTGAAATAGCTGTCCTGCTTTTTGATATGGAACAGGTGACTGGTCCAACCTTTGGAAAATGGGTCGACTAGTTCTATTTTCCTTGGTCCAGAACCTCATGTAGCAGAGGATTGATTGAATTCCTTGAACAAAGAAAAATCTGTTGAAAAAAACCCATTTCAATTGAAAGTTTAACCCTGTTCTAATTACCTGTACCAATCATTTATCTCTTGTCTCTGAGTGTAATGGCATGAAGGGAAGGAGGTGATGAATTTACTGTAGATTTTACATTTTTGTAGGATGCACAGGCACTTCCCAATGGCCCTCTTCCATTGGATGGTGTTTGTGTGAAATAACCTCCTCTTTGGGATTTTTCAGAGCCTCGGTAATCTAAGACCATACCCCATGATTTGGAAGTATGACCCCTTGATGAAAGGGCTCCCTGATTGCTTTTGGGGCTTTAAGGTCAGAAAAGAACTTACAGGCTTTATGGTGAGCCTTAACTTCTTTAATGAACTGAGACCCAAACAAATCTGAATCTATTAAATTGGGAAAATCCAGAGATTTAGGGTCCATGTCTGCAAACAATTTACCTTCCCTTTCAGCTTTGTTAGGTACAAAAAATGTTTTTTTTTATGTTTTCTCTCTAGTATATTATCATGATTTAATTTAAATGATCATTTACATTTATTTATTATATTTATTCAACTTGTTCAGCGCTGTATCTAGTGTTTTTTCAAGCACAAAGAATGGCCCAGCCACATTTGGAATTTTATATTGGACTTTTCTCAGAATCCGGTCAGTGGGGTGATAATACATTTTGTCACCAACGACAAAGGCTAAGGCTGGGTCAATATCTGGTGCAAAGAGAGCTATCACATCTGGAAGCTCTGTGTGGCTATGTAACACCAAGCCTTCTTCTCTAATGAATATGGCACTGAAGGGAGTTATGATTCACAATCCAATGTGCAGCATATAATTTAGCTGGAGGTGTGTTTTACCCGCTAAGGCCACCCTATCCATTAGCCATTCTTGTTACCTCCCTGGACTTCCAATTTACATTGGCAGAGCCTGACGGACATTCTTCCTTTGAGGGACAACATTTTAGCTCATGATGGGGTCATATGGGCAGAATAAATCTGCCAACTATGGGCAGGGTTGGTGTGCCTGCTGCAAAAAACATCCTGAAGAAGAGATTATGCATTTAGTGGTTCTCCTGTGCACTCTGCTAGTGTTAATGGGGTACAGCTGTAAAGAGTCTATCATAGTGACAGAGACTATGTTTTCCATTGTTCAATGGTGAAGAAAAATCTACATTGCAGGGACATCCCGAGTGTGCATAGAATCACAAGGGGAGTGACATTTCTTTCACTTCTTCCTGTCTCCAGTATAGATCGAGAGACCTTTCATGAATCTTAAAACCATGCTGGTTTTTTTGTTTTTTAAATCTTTTTATTGGTTATTTTCCTTACAAACAGATACAGGAAATCAGAAATGACATATCTGTTACATATTCCAATGTTTTCAAAACAATTAAAGTATTCATTACAATTTGGCTTTAAATACCAACATCAAATATTAATAACGTCTTACCAATTGCGTTATTTAGGATTCATGAGAACATTGTAAATAATCTTGTACATTTACAAATACAGATATAGCTGGTCGATATGATCTACAATCAAAATTTGAATGCAATTGAAACACAATAAAATAAAATAAAATAAAATGAGGGGGGAAGGGAGGGAGGGGGGGTGGTTGTTTATTTTAGTAAGCTCTATGGTTTAGTATATTGTGAAGAAATGTATTAATCAGATTTTTCCCTACTTAGCGGAAATTTGCATCTATAGAATTTCTAGGAGGTGTCGGTTATCCGTGTATATATTTATCTTTATCTTTATCTCCCTAGCTTAATTGCCTGAGTAAATACCAGGTAGTGTACTCAAACAATTTAAAAATGTTCTGCTGGACTAAAGGTTCCAGTGATTCGATATATATTCCCCATTTTTTCTGAAACCTTATACCACCTTTTTCTATGTCTGGGAGAGTGGCTCTCCTATCTAAGTATATGATATTTAAAATATCTCTTTTGAGCATTCCCAGAGTCGGGAAAACCGGTGATACCCAATTTCGTAAGATTAGCTTTTTTGCTACTATTACAATTATCGTCAGAGCCGCTAGGATGTCAGAGGACGGCATGCGATCCCTCCAATTGGTGAAATCAGCCAGCAAAAGGGGTTCTGCGGCTAATGTAACCTGTATCTTAAACACGTGATTAATATAGTTTATCAACTTATTCCAAAATTTCCTGACTTTTCTACAGCTCCAGAAGTTATGCAGCCAATCTGCCCTTTGGGACTTGCACTTCGGGCAAAAGCCCGACTCCCCTTCAACCATAAAGCGACGTCTTGACTGTGAGATATATGCCCTGTGGATTACTTTTAAATTAATTTCCTGGAGGCGAGTGGTGGACAGCAACCTCCAAATATGCTCAAAATGGCAGGTTAAAGTAACTGGATCACTTATACTGGGAATATCTTTTTGCCAAGCGTCCACCGCTCGACTCCAGGGAGTTGCGAGTTGTGTGTATACCAGATCCGCATAAACATATCTAATTTTAAATTTAATAGTTTTTAAGAAGGTGAGTAAACTTTCCAAACCATCTGGACTCCCTGTTATTTTTCTCTGAGCTAGTATTGAGTTTGCATAGTGTCTGAGCTGCAGATACATAAAAAATTGAGAGTTTGGTATTCTTAACTTTTCCTTTAGTTGACTAAATGTGTATATGTTGCCATCTGGGTCAAATATGTCTTTTATTGCCAGGTTGGAATGCTAGGTTACCCCAAATCAGAATAAATTCGGTAGTCTTAAAATCTCTGTTGTATTTTTTATTGATATGGATCCATGTCCTATATGTATCTTTGAATAAAATGCTTTCCGCAAATTGTGGTGGTATCTTGGATTTGGGCAGGTGCAATAATGCAGCCGGAGCGTGCGGATAGAATATGGCATTTTCCAAGTTTTTGTCAGTGTAACAGCTACGCTGAAAAAGCCAGTCAATAATATATCGAAATAAGGCTGCGCGCGTGAATGAATTTATATCTGGAAGGTTAATTCCTCCCTAAGCTTTTTCCAGAATTAACTTGCTTCTTGCTATACGTGGTTTTTTAGAATACCAGATGAACTTGGAGAATAATTTTGTACAGGTATGAGTATCGGTTTTGTTTAAACTTATTAGGAGCATTTGTATTGGATATGATAGTTTTGGGAAGATCACACTTTTAATAACTGCATTGCGTCCCAAAAGGGAAAGTGGGAGATCATGCCATTTAGTTAAAAGTGTTATAATTTTTTTAATTACAGGTGGGTAGTTGACTTCATATAATTTGTGAAGTCTAGAGGGAATGTAAATTCCTAAGTATTTAATTTTAGTATGATTCAGCGTGAACTGAGATGTGAGAGCCGTATTATTTGTTATAGATTGCGCACCCGATAATGGAAGTATTTCGGATTTATCAAAATGTATTTTATATCCTGCAAAGGTACTGAACTCCTGGAGGACACTTAGAATGGCAGGAATTGATTTTTCTGGATTGGATACCATTAACAGCATATCATCTGCAAAGAGCACCAGTTTAGCTTCCTGATTGCCTATTTTTATACCCGTGTATAGGGAAAACCATTAGCTAATACTTGTGTGTTAGGGTCCTGATATAATGTCCTTAGAGTGTTAACATATTGAGCTGGAAATCCAAATCTATGGAGGGTTTTGAACAGGTAATCCCAGGTCACAAGGTCGAATGCCTTTTCGGAATCTAAAGAGAGCAGTAGGGCTGGCTCCTCTCTCCCCGATCCCTCCAAAGCCTGAAGACTCAGGATTTTTCTCACATTGGTTACCGAATGTCGCCCCCAAATAAAACCTGTTTGGTCATTATGGATCAAACTTGGTAACAGAGTCTTGAGTCGCTCTGCTAAAATTTTTGTGAATATTTTGTAATCTATGTCTAATAATGAAATGGGTCTATATGATCCTGGTAGCGTTAAGTCACGTCCTGGTTTGGGGAGTACTTTAACAATGGCGCTAATAAAGTACTTTGGAATTTTGTGTTCTGAAAGTATTATATTCAAGTAGTCTGTCAATAAAATTACAATCCTATCTTGTAAGATTTTATAGAATTCCCCACTGAACCCATCAGGGCCTGGAGATTTAAAAGATTTCAAATGTTTAATCGCACTTAAAACCTCTTCAGAAGAGATTGGCTGTACTAGGGTCTCTGAGGTAAAGATATTTTTCCCCAAAACGCCTCTTGTGCCTTAGTATCAATAGGGTTTTGAGAGTAAATGCAGAATAAAAAGAACTCAGGATCTGTATAATTTCTGGCCCTTGGTATTTGATGGTTCCATCTTGTGACTGTAAGGATGGGATATTGCTGTTGGGTCTAGTTCCGTTTAGTAGATTTTAAAGGATTTTGCTAGATTTATTACCAAATTTATAGAATTAAATTTACTGGCCATTTCTTGACGGGTGCACTGTTGTTGGATTACTTGGTTAAAGTGTATTTGCTTTTGTTTATATTTATTTTTATTTTCTGATGTAGGTTTTCTTTTATATGTTTCAAAGGCTTCTGTCAGTTCACGCTGAGCTTCATAATATGCCTTTTGTTGATCTTTGTTATATTTTGCTACATACGAAATAATTTCCCCCCTCAGAACTACCTTTGCAGTTTGCCAGAATAACATTGGATCGTCCATATGCTGTTGATTATTATGTATATACTCATCCCACGCTAGTTTTACCATGTCTTTAAATTTTATGGAGTTAGAAAGTTTAGCTGGGAATCTCCACTGCTTGTGCTTTCCTAATGAGACCCCTCTATCTATTTGTATCCAGATCATGGCATGATCAGAAAGACCTACTGGTTCAATACCAGTTGCTAATGTTTTATTGGCTAATGAATGTGAGATCAGAAAATAATCTATACGGGAATGGGTATTATGAGCTGCCGATAAGCATGTGAACTCTGAATCAGTTGGGTGTCGAACTCTCCAGATATCTACCAAACCTAATTGATCCGAGATATATTGTATGCCAATTTGGCTATCAGATCTCTTTTGCTTTGATGGAGCTGACCTATCTAAGAATCTAGAGGCCACCATATTAAAATCTCCACCAACTATGAGGGATGAATCTAAGTACTTATAGAGCTTATTAATCAATTTTAGGAAGAATGGTTAGGTTTGTGTATTTGGTGCATAAACATTGCATATTACAAATTTAGTACCTTCAATAGTGGCATTCAATACAACATATCTCTGTCAACTATTTTATGGTGAACATCTATCTTAAGGCTTTTCTTAATCAAAATTGCAACCCCTCTCGATTTCCTGTTATATGAGGCATATATTAAGATCTTATACCCTAACATTGACAGCTTGTCATGCTCTACATCATTCAAATGTGTCTCTTGGAGTAAGGCTATATCAGCTTTAGACTTATTTAGATAGGTCAGTAATTTTTTTCGTTTGATGGGAGAGTTAATACCTCTCGCGTTCCAAGAACAGATTTTCAATGTTGCCATTTATGTCTTTGTATTACAGATGCTAGGGGGAGGACTCTCCTGGTTAGAATAATATATGTTATCCAATATTCTGCAGGCATACTTCTCTTCCCAAACTTGGCTTTTCATCTGACTTTTTTTTTTCCCATCTTATATGAAAAAAACAACCATTTTTGGTAAGGAATAGGGACTGGGAAGGACACCATAGAAAGATTTAGGTAAGGTATGGCTCTCAAAAGTATTGTCAGATTGATGCTTTGCCGGTGGAGATGGGGGGGGGGAATTAAGAATAAAAATAGGAAAAAGTGACAAAAAACAGAGACAGTATTCAGCATTATTAGCTGAAAAGTGGACTTTGTGAAGGAGGGGGGGGGGGGCACTCTGTCTATATGAAAAGTTACCCACACAACTATAAGAGGGAACATTGTGTTGTGTTGGGGTCAGAACTATAATATTAAATCTACATAGCATGTACCTAAAGGTAATACCATATGAAATATAAGACATTTAGGGGAATAGCCCAAATGTCTGTGTAGGATCTAGATGTGACAAGTAATAAAGCGGTAATAGTTAAACTAAATCGTAAATCACCATGCCTGTGTAAAAACGAGATTCAATGGATAAGATAAGGCTACCTCAACAATCACAGCAGCGTCATCGTCCATTATCCAGCATCCTTGGTTCGGACATTTTCCGGCTGGGTTCCAACAAACAATACCTTATTGGCCTAAATACAACAAAAAACAAGAGGATCCAGCAGAACACTTATACGTTACAACAGAAAATGAATCCGAAAAGCATATTTACTCGTGATATTTACATATGACCGGCTGGTGAATAACAGTGGTGTTTTTAAGTTTTAACCAAGCTCATTGATCTGATACTTCAGCTTCCACATCCAACTCTCTTAGAAAAGCTTGTGCATCTCCTGCAGTAGCAAAGTCCTTATATTCTTGACCATTGAAGATCCTCAGGCGTGCCGGGTATAGAAGAGCAAATTTTTTCCCCTTCTTTACTAGTGTAGAGCAAACTGTAGAGAATTCTTTCCGTGCTCTAGTAACTTCTGCTGAGTAATCTTGAAATAACAGCAGGCGATTACCTTCCCCGCTCATCGGTCTTACTGACTTTGAAGCTGACCACAGAGCATTTTTGTGCGTATAATTGAGGCATTTGAATATGACCGTGCGGGGTCGCTCCTTCATGTTTTCTCTTGGCGGTCCCAATCTATGTGCACGCTCAATTTCTATATTGGCAAATTCTTCATTTATCCCCAGGATCCGTGGTAGCCCTTTTGAAACGAATGCTCGTAAAGCTGGGCCTTTGACTGCTTCAGGCAGGCCCACGAGGCGTAAGTTACTTCTCCTAGATCTATTCTCCAGGTCATCTAGCTTGTTCAGCATTTGCTTTTGTGTTTTATATAGTGAAGCTGTGAAAGATTTCTGTTCTTTAATTTCGTGCATGTTTTCTCCAATTCGCATTTCGTTCAACTGGACTTGCTTTGCGGTTTGTGATACTTGATCTTTAAGTTCTTGTATAGCCGCTGTGAGAGTGCTCATCTGTTGTTGCATTAACGGTTCCATAGTCTCTCTGATGGCTCGCACAACGGCTTCATAAGAAAGGGCTCGTGCATCCGTCGCCTTTTGGGTCGATTGTAATGGAGATGGAGGGCTGTTCGCTGTATTAGATGGATTGTCATTGGCATCTTTTTCATTCAACCTGCTGCCCTGACCAGTGTTCCTCGCACCTCCTCTTTTGCGCTCCGACTCAGTGCGTTGCGCTTTGCCGCTTGCGTTTGGGTTAACGTATCTATCCATTGTTAGTGGTAAAGATCGAATGTCAATGCTTTATGCTAGTTAATTCGGTGTGACCCCAATCAATATCAGACAGAGTGGGTATTGGTCCCTCCCAATTACATATTAACTTTACATCTCAGGAGTTTACTTTGTGGTAAACGGGTATTTGTTATGTAATTCGTATATGACATCTTTGTATAAAGGCAAGGGTGTCAAGACAAATCAGTTATCGGTGTGTTTTGGTTTTTTTTTGTTTTTTTAAAACTTTTAGAAGATTTCTGTCAGTAAAGCATAAGTATAGGATGTGCTGTAGTGATTTCTTCCGACCACTAGATGGAGCACCACTTCTGCCAATCTGTCTGCCGTTTTCAACAGAACACAGGTTGGATAGCAGATTTTTCAGCAGGTTTTTCACTGTGTGGGCATGCAGCAAGTAATGAACCCCAAACTTTGGGTATGTCACCTTTGCTTCCCTTCTTGTATTTTACACTTTAAATTTTTCTTTACTTTCCCCTTTGCCTTGTTCTCCCCTTTTTTCTTCACTTCCTTTCCCCTAATTCTATGGTGGTGCGGTGTACTTTTCTTCCACAAGTGCCTTTCACGCCAAATTGGTTTTAACCCTTAGGTTCCCGTTGATGGCAGGCGCTGATTTATTTATTGAACTTATTTTTTCCCCACTGTACTGCACCTTCACGGCAGCGCTGGGGATAGGGATAAGCAGTCCTGCTATGTTAACGTTGTCAGCGCTTATAGATTTAAAAGTTTACACACCTGCCGATATGCTGGCTTGAGTTTTTGCAGGCCCCTCAATGGCGCCCTAGCGTGCTCCGGGGGAGAGAGCTGACCGCCGACAGCGAGGAGGCTGATTCTTTCACTTTCGTGTCCTCACATGAAGCGGACTCGCCGGTGGGTGTTGGGATTCCCCAGTCTTTGCTCAGACCTCTCGGTTTGGGTCTTTTTTGCTGGTCACCGAACGGAGCTTCTCTCAGATGCGTCCGTCCATGTTGGCTCGTTAGCCACGCCCCCCAAAACCATGCTGTTTAACACTTAAAATAAACACAAATAGAACAGATGAGAGAAAAATAATTAACCACACGTTGTACAGCTCTAGGTATTTGAAGTAAAGCAAAAGTCAGAATGGCATGCAATTATTACCCTTAGAAAAAACTTTATAGAGAGCAGCCACTGTAGTGCACATCACTTCCTGCCCCCTTTGGGCTTACAGTCTAAATACCCTAACACCCATACAGACTAGGGTCAATTTGATAGCAGCCAATTAACCTACCAGTATGTTTTTAGAGTGTGGGAGGAAACCAGAGCACCTGGAGGAAACCCACGCAAACTCCACACAGATAAGGCCATGGTCGGGAATTAAACTCATGACCACAGTGCTGTGAGGCAGAGGTGCTAACCACTATGCCACCGTGCTGCCCATGTGCATCAACAATATAGAGAACATACTGGCCACAAAACAGAGTACAGGCAGCTGCTTGGTACATAGATGTGCCAGACAGACTGTCCTCTTGATACTGGCCTCTCTCCTGTGACAGATCCAGTTAGGCAACAGGAAAAGTTAAAATCTGGAACAGAAGCTATTTGACTCACACCACTCTGAGGTAATATCCACATTTATACCTTTGTTCCCATCATAGCCGGGATTAAGGGGGGGGGCACAGGGGGCACCTGCCCCGGGCCCCCCTCTCTCGGAGGCCGCCTCGCGCATAACTTCTACTGATTTTTTTTTTTACTCTTTTTTTAACGGCACCAGCGGCGGCGGCGAGAGGGGGGGGGGTCGGGGCTTCTCTCGTTGGTGGGGGGAGCCGGGTAGTAAAAAAAAAGATACACTACTCACCTCACCGCGGCGCTGGCGTCCCTCCTCCTCCCTCCTCTCTGCACTGTTGATACTGAATGACAGGCGTGACGTCATCAAGTCACGCCTGTCCTTCAGTGAGGAGCAGCGCGGAGAGGACCAGGAAAGAAACAAGAAGACAGAAGAGAGGAGAAGAATGAAGTTAACAGAAAGGTAAGTAAAAAAAAAAAAGGGAATAACGCAGAAAGGCACTATGGAGGAAAAAGGAAAGAAGAGAGGCACAGTATGGAGGAAAAAGGAAAGAAGAGAGGCACAGTATGGAGGAAAAAGGAAAGAAGAGAGGCACAGTATGGAGGTAAAAGGGGGAGAAGAGAGGCACAGTATGGAGGAAAAAGGAAAGAAGAGAGGCACAGTATGGAGGTAAAAGGGGGAGAAGAGAGGCACAGTGTGGAGGTAAAAGGAAAGAAGAGAGGCACAGTATGGAGGAAAAAGGGGGAGAAGAGAGGCACAGTATGGAGGTAAAAGGGGGAGAAGAGGCACAGTATGGAGGAAAAAGGGGGAGAAGAGAGGCACAGTATGGAGGTAAAAGGAAAGAAGAGAGGCACAGTATGGAGGAAAAAGGGGGAGAAGAGAGGCACAGTATGGAGGAAAAAGGGGGAGAAGAGAGGCACAGTATGGAGGAAAAAGGAAAGAAGAGAGGCACAGTATGGAGGAAAAAGGGGGAGAAGAGAGGCACACTATGGAGGAAAAAGGGGGAGAGGAGGCACAGTATGGTGGAAAAAGGGGGAGAAGAGGCACAGTATGGTGGAAAAAGGGGGAGAATAGGCACAGTATGGTGAAAAAAGGGGGAGAAGAGGCACAGTATGGAGGAAAAAGGGGGAGAAGAGGCAAAGTATGGTGGAAAAAGGGGGAGAGGAGAGGCACACTATGGAGGAAAAAGGGGGAGAAGAGAGGCACAGTAAGGAAAAAGGGGGAAAGGCACAGCATGAGAAAAAAGGGGGGAGAAAGGCACAGTATGGAGGAAAAAAGGGTGAGAGACACAGCATGAGGAAAAGGGGGGGGGGAGAGACACAATAGTGGGGACAATTAATTTAAGATGGGGTGGTTTGGGGAGAATGAGGTCCCTTTTTTAAATGTGCCTATGAATTATTTAATGGCAGTGACGGTTGCGGGAAATAGGTATATTTCTGAAATGTAAATACGATTAATTTATTGCTGGGGCTGTTTGTAGGGAGGGAAATATGTTTATTTATTAAATGTGAATACTATTATTTTAATGCTGGGGCTGGAGGAAGGCCTAATTATTAATCATGGGTGGTACTGATTTAACGCCGGGGGTGACTGTAATTTTCTAAATGTACCCATTTTTTTTTTCCAAATAGGGCCCCTAACATTCCAGGATCCAGACAAGCCGCAACTAAAGAAACCTGCATCACAGGTGGTGAAAGTGAGAAGAACAGGTAGGAGAGAGCAGCAAAGTCTGTGAAATGTTGTGATTCTAGTGGCACAATCCCAATTTTTGGTGACCGTTCAATGGTGTACACAACAATGCAGTTTTTTTGTCTGTAGGAGGGTGGCCTGGCCATGCCCAGTGATGCATTATCAATGGTATTTTAATTTGCGGTATTATTTCTAGTTTTAATGTGCATTATAAATTTTATTTTTAAAGTGCGGTATCATTGCTAGTTTTAGCGTGCGGTATCATTGCTAGTTTTAGTGTACATTATCAATGGTATTTTTAATGTGTGATATCATTGCTAGTTTTAATGTGTGGTGTCAATACCCATTTTAATGTGGTGTTTTGATGATTGTTTTAATGTACAGTATTTTAGTTTGTGGAAGCAATGATTTTTCTTACGCAGACAACCTAAGCGAGCCCTCTGGGAGAGCTGTAAGTGTCATACTGTGGGCTGTAGGTGATGTAATGCAGGATGTGTCACTATGCCCTTAATTTTAGATCTTAGGGGCCCCCCTGTCTTAAGTGCCCCAGGCCCCCCGAAGCCTTAATCCAGCTCTGGTTCCCATACACCACCCTCAGGGAACCATACTACGATGTGTCAAACAAATATCTGTCAGAAAAGGGGGCGTGAACTTGTCAAACATTACTACAGCTGCTGTGATTGGATAGGAGGTTAGTATGCTCTGCCCATTGTGTGTCCTCCTTGGAGAGTCCTGTAGGTGTGGCGATCAGTGACTGGTGCAAATGTAGTGAAATGTAGGGAGAAGTTTTTTAGGGGGAGGGTGACTGGTGGAAGTTGGAAAGTGAGTTCTGTAACAAGATTTCCTTTTTGTTGCAGATCGGCTACAGTTGTACAGAATGATACATACTAGATTAAGGTAAAAAGGGAATATTGTTCCTGGCAGCTATATCGAGTTAATGAGAATCAGTAACAGCATTTTATAATCTGATGTTGTTTTATATTATTTATGGCTGCTTGTGTTTGCATCTGATAAAGGGTGTTAGTATTGTATGTCAATTGTTAGGACTGTGTGTTGCCCTGTTCCTGGATGCATTAGCTCCATGCTGCCAGAGGTGCTACTCTTCTCCTATGGACATTTTCTGCTCACTGGTAGGAGTTAATCTCTGCTCCTCTTTATTGCACACCTGTGTCACTCATTACTTATACCAGCTTTCCCAGGTTTCAGTACTGGTCATTAATGCTTGTTTGTCCTTGGACTGCATGCTTTGTTATTTGCTGTTTCTGTTGAAATCCTTGTTTTAGCCAGCTCCTGATACTCACCTGTACCTTATTTTCTGGAAACCTACCTGAAGTCTGTCTCATGCCTGGACACACTACTAAAACTCACAGTTCCTGAGAACTCCTGGCTATTGCTGTGATCTGGCATCGGCTAAATTACCTGCTGTATTTTCATTATCATTTACCTGCTTTTTTTTGTCATACCTGGAAGTCTGTTGATATATCAAGCCTGAACTGGTCTCTGTTTATTTAGCTTCACCTGGTCTGTGTTTTCACTGCAATAAACAGGTTAATGTTTGTATCACATTTCTGGCTCCGTGGCTGTAATTATAAGGAATTAGTTTTTAAACAGAATCATAACATCAATATTATGTACAGTGGAGTACGGAGTTCTTTAGAGGGAGATGCAGTGCTTGGTGGAAGTGGGGTAAGGACATGGTTCATACCTGCCTACTCTCCTGACTACCGGAAGAGTACGCAAAACTCCAGAAATTTGGCGAAATTAACGGCAGTGAATGGAGGGCATGGGGGCTTAATTGTGCCATTAACATTAAGCTCCACCCCTCCATTTAATACTGTGAATTTTGTCTTTTTAGAGTGGGGATGGGGCTATGGTGATGTGAAATGTCACCACGCCCTCCTCCTGCCCCATGTCACATCTTAAAAGTGGGCATGTATGACAGTTGTCTACTCTCCTGGAATATTGGGAAACCTACTGGACTCCCAGGAAGGTATACTAATTTCCTGGATCTCAGCTGTGCCTCCCACAATGCTGCTTGCATAATGACTTTGTCATTCATGTGATGATGCAAAGTCAAGCTAGGAGAGGCACACGTGCCAGTATGGGCATATATCAGGGAACAGTAAGAAGAATAAGGATCAATGTGACTCAAGTGAGTAAGTGAGTCTGCCAAACACTTGTAGTAGAAGTCATTTTTCATTGTTCTTTTATATATTTTTATAATGGAGAATTTATTAGAAGCTTGATAAGTGATTTTTGGTATATTTAGCATAGTTTATCACAGCAATAGGACTTTACTTTTTTTTTCAGCTTTCCTCTATTTAATCGCCCTGTTATCACAAGTGATGGGAGACTATGTAATTTATCAAGCAGTGCGGCAGTAAATTCACCGCTGTACTGCTTGGTTATCGACACTGTTGGCATAACCTTTACAGTAAAATAAAAAAAAATTCCCTTCAGCCCTTCTACACTATAGTATAACCCTGCTTTGTGAACTCATCTTGTGAATAAGTAGTCATTTTAGGGCTTTATTATATGAAGAACATACTACACTACATCATTCTTATTGTGTTTTCATTAACTAATCAGCAAGAGGAGCAACAAATAGGCAGTAAAAAACAGGTAGTGCTCAATTTAAGTGTTCAGTGCTCCTCACTGATATTGCAAACATTTTCTGCTATACAGGGGTTGGTGGATGTCAGTATTTTTTCTTATTAGTTTAAGCACAGACAATACTTAAGTGTTATTAAGTAGATCACATTACAGAGCTGTTTTTGCTAGCAAAATGTTGATGTCGCACAAAGTTTCAAGTAAAGCTTCACAAACCAAGAGAACACTGTACGTATAACAGTCTAAAATAAATCATGTCTGCTCAGTATGTGGTCTGTGTGACATGATTGAAGAGGGACCTGTGTATTCATCACAATGGAACTTGTAGGTAGCTGCTGAAATCCTCAAGGTTGTGTTGCTAGTATCATAATCATCACTGCATATCTTTACAGACAGGCCTTTAGTGCCAGCAGGTTATATCTCCTGCAAGGTGAATCTGGAGATGTGTCCAAGTCTCAAGTCAAGTCATGCTACACTTATGTGCACATCCCATTACTGTACTTGACTTACTATTGGCCACCCCCCATTGTGCCTCTCTGTACCTAAAGCTAGGTACACATTAAAGAATTTTCCAACCTGTGTTATCTCAAACGATTGATCAGACCTTCAGTTGTAGGTACGGTTTGGCTATTCATGCATACACACTGACACAATTTACCTTCAGATCTATGCTCTTCATCTGGTCCTCTAGTCTTCAGAGAATGACAGCATAATATTCATTCATTCATGTCACACTGATTAAAACGTCTTGTTATAGCTGTACACATGTCCTAACAAATTTCATTAGCTTCTAGGACTCTGAAACGAAACTTTCTGTCTCAGACTGAACAAATTAATTAATCCTTCTACAGCACTCTCTACATTTATTCACCAGGACATTCATTGCTAACATTGGCTGAAAAGAGCCCGACTCTGTAAATTCTATGGGGATTGTCAGCTTTGGTGTATACACACTACATGATCATTAGGTGATTGGTTGGAAAATATTAAACAGTATGACCAATTAAATGAGCTAACAATCAACACTTTGGAATGACTGTCAACCATCGTGTCATTATACACACTAACCCGACTTCTGACCGAACGGTCAAATAT
Source organism: Mixophyes fleayi (assembly GCF_038048845.1). Lineage (NCBI taxonomy): Eukaryota > Metazoa > Chordata > Amphibia > Anura > Limnodynastidae > Mixophyes > Mixophyes fleayi. Next base: position 224,055,894 of record NC_134402.1, read on the forward strand.
CGGCTGATTTGCCTAAATATTGTACGAAAATGCTCCAGTGTGGTCCCAGCCGTAAAGGTTCTGCAACTCAAAGATAGGCCCAAATCTAGATATGGACGCATTTTGATCCATATGCGCAAGATGAAAATGCTCATAGCACACAAAAATTGATGTATGCCCAACTCTAAATGAGGCCCACATTGTTTTATTAAAATAATGACTGCAAGATGAAACTGATCACTGATGGAAACTAACTACAGGAGCATAGAGAGACATGTGACTTGTAAATTGTCAATCTTTAGAAGTACACAAACAACTAAAATGGCTGACCACTACACCTTGGGGACTGATCTAAATATTCTGTAAATAATTTGCTATACACTCACTGCAGAATGGATTGGAGAGCTCCACATACATTTTAAACTGCAAAACATATTTACAAGTGTATTTTGAACATGGTGGCACAGTGTTTAGCATTGCTGCCTCACAGTGCAGGGGTCATGATGTAAATTCCCAAACAGGGCTCTATCTGTTGAAATTAACCATAATCAGTGTGTTTATTATAGGAAACAGATTGTAAGGTTCACTGGCGCAAGGACTGATATAAATGATTACATATTCTCCATAATGTGCTTATGATATGCAGGCATTATAGAAATTACTGTTATAGTTGAACTGGCAGCGCTAATGGAGCTACTTTTCTTATGGTTTCTTTTACTATTTAGAAGCAACACATGTTGAGTCACTTAAAGCAAACATTTTATGCTGACAGACCTTTACCTTTTTGTTTCCTGGGCTACAATGGAAGGAAGAAGGTACTATAGAGGATCTGTCAAATACCTCACAGCATATATCTCTCTTCTGTTTATATTACTAAAACTTTTTGTGTGGATGCTTTTGAGCTTAGGTTGGAACTACAGAGGGAGGGGGAGGTTAAGGGGGGAGGTGGTGTCACTTTCAGGTGTGCTTCCTGTCTTTGCCTTTGAAGTAGTGCATATAAGGTCAAGAAGTTCACACAGTACCTACACTAAATTCTTTATATTTTACATAGGCTCCAGTTTATGGAAGATTCCACACACATTTATTGCTGAGTGATCAAGTCTCAAAATTACCACCTTCCCCCACATAGCTCCATCCCCTCACTGTTAATGCTCATAGAACAAAAACAATTTACATTGCAGTGTTTATCAGTGGCGAACAGTCAAGTCTTATATATTACCAAGGGATTACACATTAAACGGATCGGTTACTGCTACTCACTTTTCGAAAGTGCTATGCAGCTCATTTATCATGTGCAACCAATGCGCAGTGTAAAACACCCATTTTGAATGGTTGCTCCTTGAGCAACCAGCAATGTGAGCACATCCTCTACACCTGTCCGGAAAAGCAAATAAATGTATAGGAGTACACTATTAACGTAATATCAAAGTCCAACTGCTTTAGCACCACCCTTTTCAATTGAAAAGGGGTTTCCAGTTTTATTTTTTTATACAAAGATACTGCTTGGTTGTGCCTCATTTATCATGTGTAAGTGAATATTCAGACGTTTTTTATTCTGTGTCAAAAGTTATTACTAGTACACCTGGTAATGTGTTTTTCCGCTGTAGTTTTTGTCACGAGCCGCGGCGATACTCACAGCCGCCGCGGCTCGCTTCCCGTGTGCCCTCGCGTCTCGGTCGTCACCATGACGACCGGGACGTCACTTCCCCTTCCTACCCGGCAGTTGCCAAGGCAACGGCCGGACGCCTGCTATGTAGCGCTGCGTCCCGGCGGTGCTGGAAACCGGGCGCAGGCGCGAAAGAGGACACAGCCTGTGGGCTGATTAGGAGTCTGACACACATGCAGGCTAAATGCCTGTAACGGTCAAGCTATCAGGGACCAGCCCTGATTGGTCTGGAGTCATATTGCTCATTAGTCTGCAGGGGTGCATGTAAGTTCCTATTGGGCCAGCTGTGTATTTAAGGCAATGAGGTCTGCTACCTCATTGCCGGTTATAGCTTCTGTGTTCCAGTCTGCTGACCTGCTAGTTCCAGTTCTTGTATCCTGATATCTATATTTGACTTCCCGTGTATGACCCTTGGCTTTGTATTGGACTTTGCTCGTGTTTCCTGTGACCCTGATCCTTGGCTTGTTTACCCGTTCTGCTACTTCACGACCCTCTGTCAGTCTGCGGCCCAGTCTGTCCCCACCATCAGGGTCTCCAGTGAACACCTGACTGGCAGAGTAGACTCCGGGTTGTGTTGTGCCGGCTGGAGGGGTTCCTAACATTATAACCGGCCCACTCACGGAGACGAGGTTAGAATGGATGCAAGTGGATCCACACCATCTCCGGCACAAACCCTAGCAGGCCATGTTGAGTCCTTGTATCAGATGATGCAGGGATTGGCTGAGCGTATGTCTCTTCAAGAAGAAGCCACAAAATCTGCACAACCTACTCCAGATCCCATCTGTGAACCCAAAATGAATTTACCGGATCGGTTCTCCGGAAATAGAACCCTGTTTCGGAACTTCAGGGAGAGCTGCAAGCTCTATTTTCGGATGAGACCCCGCTCCTCCGGTTCAGAGCAGCAAAGAGTTGGGATTATTATTTCCCTTCTACAGGGTGACCCCCAGTCCTGGGCGTTTTCTTTGCCACTGACCAGTCCTGCCATGCAGTCCGTAGACTCCTTCTTTGAGGCATTGGGTCTACTGTATGATGACCCGGATCGAGTTGCCTCCGCGGAAGCTCATCTACGGTCCTTGAAACAAGGCCGGCGGTCGGCAGAAGAATACTGCGCTGAATTCCGTAGATGGTCACCTGATAGTCAGTTCCATTTCGGCCTATCCGAACAGATTAAAGATTCTTTGGTGCAATACCCGTCTCCTAGCTCTCTGGAGGATCTGATGCACCTCTCCATTAAAATTGACAGGAGGTATAAGGAGCGGAAAACTGAAAAGGAGACATCATCACCTCCATCCGCCTTCGTTCCTGTTTCCCAGGATGGTGAGGAACCAATTCAATTAGGAGCATATCGTCTTTCCCCTGAGGAAAGGGACAGGAGACGGTCACAAGGCTTATGTATGTATTGTGGCACAAGAGGCCATTTCTCCCGTTCCTGCCCAAATAAGTCAGGAAACGAGCATGCCTAGGGAACGAGGGGAAAGTTCACATAGGTCTGCAAATTGTTTCCCCGAAAAATGCGGTATTGGTCCCTGCACAGCTCACGTTCAGTGCTTGTTCTGTGGGTCTGTCGGCCTTCATCGATAGTGGAGCTGCAGGCAACTTCTTGGACTTCGAGTTTGCCCGCTCTGCTGGAATTCCCCGGGTTAAACTCAAATCCGCCATCACGGTATGTGGTCTAGATGGTACTCCATTGCCAGGCGGTAAGGTTACCTGGGAGACCCCGCTACTACAATTGAGCATTGGGGCTCTCCACTCCGAATCCATAGTCTTCCGTCTCATCGAATACCCGTCAGTTCCTTTGATTCTAGGCCACCCTTGGCTATCCCGCCATAACCCTGTCATAGATTGGGCAAAAGGAGAGATTGTCCAGTGGAGCTCTTATTGTTCACAGTTCTGTTTGATACTACCTCTACGTGTGGTTCAGTCCATTCCGGAGCAGCTTCCCTCACAGTATCATGAGTTCTGGGATGTCTTCTCTAAAAAGGCTGCTGATACTCTACCACCGCACCGGGAGTTCGACTGTGCCATCGAGTTAATTCCAGGTTCTAAACTACCCAAGGGACGTTTGTACTCTCTCTGGTCCAGAGACCAAATCCATGCAGGAGTAAATTGATGAAAATCTGGAGAAAAGCTTCATCAGGCCATCCAAGTCTCCAGTAGGAGCAGGGTGCTTCTTTGTGTCCAAGAAGGACGGTGGACTCAGACCCTGTATCGATTATCGAGGGCTGAACATGATTACGGTTAAAAACACCTATCCCCTTCCTCTCATCTCTGTACTCTTTGACCAACTAAGAGGAGCAACTGTCTTCACAAAAATTGACCTTCGTGGTGCTTATAATCTCATACGCATTAGAGCAGGTGATGAGTGGAAGACGGCATTCAACACGCTCTCGGGCCACTACGAGTACTTGGTCATGCCGTTTGGCCTTAGTAACGCTCCTGCTGTGTTCCAGGATTTGATTAATGAGGTGTTACGTGAGTTCCTGGGACACTTTGTTGTTGTCTACTTAGATGACATTCTCATATATTCCAATTCATTGTCCGAGCATCGGGGTCATGTCAGACAAGTCCTACAGAAACTACGGGAACATTACCTCTACGCTAAACTCGAAAAATGTGAGTTCGAGGTTAAGAAGGTATCCTTCCTGGGCTATATAATCTCCCCAGAAGGTTTCTCCATGGACCCAACCAAGGTCCAGGCAATCCTGGATTTGGTACAACCCAATAACCTCAAAGCGGTCCAGAGATTCCTGGGATTCGCCAATTATTACAGGAGATTTATTGGCGGTTTTGCTGACATCGTGGCTCCTATCGTCACCTTGACCCGCAAAGGAGGTGATCCAGCTGTTTGGTCACAGCAAGCAATAACTGCATTCAAAACCCTAAAGAAAGCTTTTGTGTCCGCTCAGGTCCTCAGACACCCGGACCCTAAGGTACCGTTTATTCTCGAGGTAGATGCTTCTGACATCGGTGCTGGAGCCATCTTGTCACAAAAAGATCTTCAGACTCACCGCTTGCATCCATGTGCCTTTTTTTCCCGCCAATTCTCCTCAGCGAAAACCAACTATGACGTGGGAAACCGAGAATTGCTAGCAATTAAATGGGCCTTTGAGGAATGGCGACACTGGTTGGAAGGCGCTGCACACCAGATCTCCGTTATAACGGATCATAAGAATCTGCAGTATATACAGTCAGCCAAACGTCTAAACCCCTGTCAGGCTCGATGGTCGCTGTTCTTCACCCGATTCAACTTTATTATCACCTATCGTCCTGGTTCTAAAAATATTCAAGCAGACGCCCTGTCCAGAAGTTTCCTGGCACATCATGCTCCAGTCACTAACCCAGAGCCTATTGTTCCTGTGTCAATGATCCATGCCGGATTAACTCAAGATTTGAGCTGTACCTTACAAAGGTTCCAGAGGTTGGCTCCTGATAACACTCCGGTAGGATGTTTGTTTGTCCTAGTTCATCTAAGGAAGACAGTACTTGCTGAAGCACACAACAGTCGGACTGCTGGACATCCTGGCATCTACAAAACACTGGAAATCCTTTCCCGTACTGTATGGTGGCCGTCTCTGTCTGCTGACGTCAAAAGTCACGTCCTGTCCTGTGAAGTTTGTGCCAGGAACAAAGTTCCCAGGACTCGCCTGCTAGGGCAGTTAGTTCCGTTAGCCGCTCCTGCTAAACCTTGGACACATCTGTCCATGGACTTTATAGTTGATCTACCACCCTCTGCGGGACACAATACCATTTGGGTCGTGGTAGACCGGTTCAGCAAGATGGCGCATTTCATTCCGCTAGTCAGGCTTCCTACTGCTCGAGATTTGGCCGTCTTATTCATTCAACACATTTTCCGCCTCCATGGACTCCCTACGGACATCGTCTCCGATCGGGGTTCTCAGTTCATAGCGCAGTTCTGGAGATCATTCTGTACCCTCCTGGGAATCAAGATTAGTTTGTCATCGGCATACCACCCTCAGTCAAATGGGCAGACTGAATGGGTTAACCAGTCCTTGGAGAAGTTCTTGCGATGCTACACGTCGGAGTTCCATGACAACTGGTCCTCCTTGTTGCCCTGGGCGGAATTTGCCTGTAACAACACCTGTCACTCGTCCACCAAAACCTCTCCGTTTTTTTGCAATTATGGTTTCCACCCCAGATCTAACTCTTTGTATTCACTCCAGTCCGTTGGTATCCAGGAGATCCGTTCCACTGCCAGGGATCTCAGAGTTATCTGAAAGAAAGTACACTCATCTTTAAGACAAGCCTCACTTGTTGCAAAAAAAAATTCGGACCGACACCGTACCACCTGCTCTCTTAAGGTTGGCCAGAAAGTCTGGCTGTCTACAAAAAATATCAGACTGAAGCAACCTTGCAAGAAGTTGGGCCCTAAATTCATCAGGTCGTTTTCCATCATCAAGCAGGTGAACTCTGTCGCATTTAGGTTAAAAATTCCGGGCTCGTTAAGAATTCCAAACACATTTCATTGTTCTCTGTTAAAACCAGTTCTTTATCCAGCTCAAGCCCAGTATTCATGCAAGCCACAGAGGTACAGTGTTCAGAAAATCTTGGATTCCAAAAAAGTGCAATGACAGGTGCACTTTTTGGTACAGTGGAGAAACCGCGGGTTAGAAGAACGCTCTTGGGTTCCGCGGAGACAACTCCATGCTCCCAAACAATTGAAGGAGTTCTTCAGGAAATTTCCAAGAAAACCTGGGTGTCGGGGTCCCTTGACCCCTCCTCAAGGGGGGGTACTGTCACGAGCCGCGGCGATACTCACAGCCGCCGCGGCTCACTTCCCGTGTGCCCTCGCGTCCCGGTCGTCACCATGACGACCGGGACGTCACTTCCCCTTCCTACCCGGCAGTTGCCAAGGCAACGGCCGGACGCCTGCTATGTAGCGCTGCGTCCCGGCGGTGCTGGAAGCTGGGCGCAGGCGCGAAAGAGGACACAGCCTGTGGGCTGATTAGGAGTCTGACACACATGCAGGCTAAATGCCTGTAACTGTCAAGCTATCAGGGACCAGCCCTGATTGGTCTGGAGTCATATTGCTTATTAGTCTGCAGTGGTGCATGTAAGTTCCTATTGGGCCAGCTGTGTATTTAAGGCAATGAGGTCTGCTACCTCATTGCCGGTTATAGCTTCTGTGCTCCAGTCTGCTGACCTGCTAGTTCCAGTTCTTGTATCCTGATATCTATATTTGACTTCCCGTGTATGACCCTTGGCTTTGTATTGGACTTCGCTCGTGTTTCCTGTGACCCTGATCCTTGGCTTGTTTACACGTTCTGCTACTTTGCCTGTGACCTCTGACCTCAGCTTGTTCATCGATACTGCTATCTGCTGCCGGCCCTTGACCTCTGCGTGGACCTGACTTTTCTTGCCTGGGTTCTCCCCAGCCGGTACACATATCACGACCCTCTGTCAGTCTGCGGCCCAGTCTGTCCCCACCATCAGGGGCTCCAGTGAACACCTGACTGGCAGAGTAGACTCCGGGTTGTGTTGTGCCGGCTGGAGGGGTTCCTAACAGTTTTATTTAGACATTTACTGGCACCAATTCTTCTGAAAAGTGCATTTGCAGTCACACTCACCACCCTGTACAAAAAATAAAAAAAATTAATTAAATAGGCCCATATCCGTTAACTACCAAATTCTCAATCAAGCCTAGACCCTGACAGTCCAGGCAGATTTTCACTATAACAGGTAAACAAAGAGGCGTGGAAAAAAAAAGTGTTCACTCATTTCAGAGGCTACAAGCCCTGCACTGAAAATTGCTGGAGCTTGTTTCTGCACTGCTCTACAAAATGAGACCTGCCTTTAATTTACTTCAGTAGAATGCCTACAGTCTGCCCATCTCCTCCCCTCTGCCTGTGCAAAGGTCTGCCACTCTGTAAATGTAGCCAATTTTTCTATGAAAAACAATTGCATCTGCCAGAGAACTAGGCGCCTTTGTGCACATTTATGCATGCATTGGGTCGAAAGCTGTATTTGTGCTGGTGAGGAGTCAGGACAAAGGTGCCGTCTGTGATTCTACCCTCCAATTGGGAGGTATGAGTATCTATTGTGTCCTGTAGTCTACACTCAATAAAATAATCTACAATAAGTCCAGCAGGCGATGGTTAGTGAACCCATGGTATCTAGTAGTTGGACAAAAGAATATTTTGGGTAAAATAATTTGATATATTAAGTAGGTGAATTGGTAATATACATCATTTCAAGTCAAAGATATCCAGTGGCAACAATAGTAACAGTTCCGGAATAAACAGGAGCCCTTCACTAGAGGATGTGTTCCATTGCAGCTTACTAAGCAGAATGGCTACTTATTTAAAAAAATGCAAATACACAAAGATTAAAGTTTATTGAAAAATATCAACCAAACTGTTTGCAAGATTAGCTACAATTTCATTATTTTCAACATTCCTCACTTAAAAAATGTATCCCTCCCAATATGTAAGGCTACACCACTTTGACTACAGAAATTGGCTGCTAGGTAGGCGTATCCATATGCACTGTACACTAAACAAACATAGGACATTGCATCCCCAATATGTCATGGCTACAGTGTGAAATTACAAAATGGTAATAAGCAAGCAAGTTACACTACATGGCTAAAAGTATGTGGACAGCCCTTCTAATTAGTGTGCCTGGCCATTTCTGCCACACCCATTGCTAATAGGTGCATAAAATCAAGCATACAGCCATGTACTCCCAAAACTTTCAACTGTCATAGGATGCCACCATTCCAACAAGTCAATTTGTAAAATTTCTGCCCTGCTAGATCTGCCGTGGCCAACGTTAGGTGCTGTTATTGTGAAGTGAAAACATCTAGGAGCAACAACACCATCTCAGCTGTGAAGACACACATGCTCACATAGCGGGGCCAATGAGTGCTGAAGCATGTAAAATTCATATGTCCTCACGTGCAACTCTCACTACCTAGTTCAAAACTACCTGTTGAAGCAACATCAGCACAAAAACAGTTTGTTGGGTGCATGACATGCCTAGATGCACCTGTGTATTAGCAAAATGTCTCTGGAAAGAATATCCAAACTAAGCAACACCCATTTGAACAATCTCAATCAAGCCAGACAATCAACATATTTCATATTTGTTAGATTTTAAATAGCTGATGAGGAAATCCTAATTAGAACATGTGGCCTCTTGGAAACGAAATTACTACCTACACTAAAATGATAGCAGTGTCCCTTTTAACTAGAGATGCTCACTGACCCCCGTGTTTTGGTCCGGGTTTTGTTTTTGCCAAAACCGGCCTTGCGTGTTTTGGTTTGGGTTTGGTATTTTTTATTAAATTTCATTTTTTGGGGTAAAATCACATAATTTTGTTATTATTTTGTATCTACATTATTATTAACCTCACTAACACTAAATTCCAGTGATTTCCATTAAATTTTTACCATCTCACTGGTCACAATATGTTTTTCATACACTTTCAGCCAAATACTGCAGCGATCTGGCTAGAGAGTAAGCGACAGAGCAATGACTCAAACACACGGCAGTTCCTATCACATCTAGAAAACATTGCAACGAGCGCCCCACCTGTTTCTTGGATAAGTGAGGTAATTCTACAGCTAATACATGGCAAGTTTGTACATGGGTTTTCAAATGGCTTGTTTTTCCTCCCCGTATGGAAAGGGACTGTCTGACATTTCCATATCAATTACCTCTTGAAAATAATCCTCCACCATCCTTTGCATGTTAATAGTAGGATTGGATGGAGTTATGGCCGAGGTCACACTTTTTTTGGTAAAATCTTTCAAACCAGCCCAGATGTCAAACTGTTGTGGTCTGCCCCTGCATCATTCTTGCTTCTCTTTGGAAAGTGCAATTATTTACAAGCAGCAGCTTCCTGAGAAACTGAAGGAGGAGACGTCATCAAGTCAAGTTCAGCGGTCAACTTGCTGACCAAGAGCTCCTTGCAACTGTTCAGATGTTGGTCATTTGGAAGCATAGAATCGATGTAGGTCTTAAACCTCAGATCAAGCACAGTCGCCAAAACATAGTGATCCAAGTTCAAGATTTTAATAACTCTTGGATCATTGCAAAGCGAATTAAGTACTTGATCTACAAAGCCAACATACTTTGCGGAATTGCTTTCTTTCATCTCCTGCTTCAGTTTGTCAAGCTGCTTTTCCAAAAGTCGAATTAAAGGAATGACTTGGCTCAAGCTAGCAGAGTCTAAACTTACGTCACAATTTCAAATGGTTTCAGCACCTTGCACAGCACAGAAAGGATTCTCCACTGTGCAAGACTGAAATACATCCCCCCTCCTTTCCCAATGTTATGGCTGTTATTGCATGGCTTTGCGCTGTTCCTCCATCCTCTGAAGCATGCACAGGGTGGAATTCCACCTTGTTTACACCTCTTGCTTAAGTTGGTGGCAGGACAAATTAAATTGTTCTTGGAACTGCTGCAATCTCCTACATGCTGTGACAGAATGCCGGAAATGTCCCGAAATTTTACGGGCCACCAAAAGCATCTCCTGCATCTCCGGTTATTTTTCAAGAAGCTCTGCACCACCAAGTTTATTGTGTGGGAATGTGATGGAATTCACCCAGCTGCAATGCTCTCAAAATATTGTTGACGTTATCAGAAATGACATATCCTGGGAAGAGTCCAAGTGGTTTAAGCCATGTATCAATGACATCCCGGTGCCCAGGTGGTTAGCACTTCTGCCTTACAGCGCTGGGGTCATGAGTTCAATTCCCGACCATGGCCTTATCTGTGAGGAGTTTGTATATTCTCCCCGTGTTTGCGTGGGTTTTCTCCAGGTGCTCCGGTTTCCTCCCACACTCCAAAAACATACTGGTAGGTTAATTGGCTGCTAACAAATTGACCCTAGTCTGTCTGTGTGTGTGTGTTAGGAAATTTAGATTGTAAGCCCCAATGGGGCAGGGACTGATGTGAGTGAGTTCTCTGTACAGCGCTGCAGAATTAGTGGCGCTATATAAATAAATGGTGATGATGATGATGATTCCTTAGTTTTCGCAACAAATTATCAGCTGTATGCCTGTTAGTGAAGCCGGTGATACAAAGAGTAGCCTGCCTATGAGAAATGTTACGTAGTGGTGTACATGCTGCTGCTGTTCATGCTTGTGAAGGCGAATAACCAACCCAGTAGGCTGTCACAGTCATATAATCTTTGGTTTGGCCACTTCCACTTGTCCAGATATATGTGGTTAAGTGTACAGTGGGTAGAATGGCATTTTTGAGCCCAATTACTACATTTTTACGAATGTTTTGGTACAGTTGAGGAATAGCTTTTCTTGAATGGTGTTGCGATGGAATTTTGTAACAGGGACGCAAAACATCAATTAACTGTGAAAAACCAGCTGCGTTTATAGTGGATATTGGATGCAGATCTAACACTAGCATAGTCGCCATGGTGTCTGTGATCTGCTTTGTGACTGGGCGATTGTTTCACAGTTAACTATTGTAAAGTACTAGTGCTCTTCTTCTTGGGCTGCTTATGGGAAGAAGATTCAGCCCCAGCAGCAGCAGCAGAACTAACGCTCAAGAATTCTTCAGATGAATCAATTATAGTGCAGGAGTCCTCGAGCCTTACCAAGTTGGATGCAGGGCTAACTCCAATCGTTACTGAGGATTTTGATGAGGATGGTGTCGTGGGTGGAGATTGTAGGATGTAGGTGAGAGAAGGGTCCTAGCTGATGATGGACTGCTTGTTTTTTTTTAACCATAACTTTCATCTTTTTCCCAACACCTTGCCATGATCTTGCGTCAAATGGCATAACATGGATGAAGTTCCAAGATGGTTAAGGTCCCTCCCTCGACTGACTGTGGCTTTACATACACTACAAATGGCTAGACAACTTGTCAGGATTTGGGTACAAATAATTCCACGCATAAGAGGTGGCTTTTTTGGTCTTATGTCCAGGCATGACAATGGCCTTCTTCTTGTCACATGCCAGAACTGCTTCCACTGGTGCAGGACTTTCACAAACATCCTCATCAACATCTTCATTAGCACCCTCGTCGCCTACACAAATCTCCCCCTCATCTAATTCCAAAGTGGCATCTGCAATTTGTGTATCACCAGCTACACTCGGGCTGTTCAGGCACACATCAGCAGAAATGGCTCTTCTTTATGGGTACAATATCAGTATGGTCATGATTACAAATACCACTAGTGGATGGACTCTCCTCAGGGATTGGTGTCATTTCTGATTCTGAGCATACATTTTCCTCTAATGCCTTACTGTTTTCTTCCAGCTTGGCTTTCACACGTGTAACCCCCTGTCACTGTGTGTAGTGTGTGGTGCAAAGGGTACACAGTGCACCTCCTTCACAAGCCCTGGCTAGCTGATGGGCATGGGTGTAAATCAGGCCTGTCCAACATGCGGCCCTCCAGGTGTTGTGAAACTACAAGCCCCAGCATGCTTGCTGGTAGACAACCAGTTGATTGCTGGAAGGGCATGCTGGGACTTGTAGTTTCACAACATCTGGAGGGCCGCAGGTCTGACAGGCCTGGTGTAAATGATCAGGGGGTCCCTGCACATGTAGGTGTTTCTTTGTAGTTAGTGGGACACAGGGGATGTCACTTTGGTACAGTGTAATAGAAGTCACAATAATTTGGGCGCCAGACCATCTCTATGACAAACTGAACTCTTTATTTACACTCCTCTTCCTCCAGTACGATAATCATAATGGTTGCAGCAATAAAGAAAAATATATACAGCTCCTTACTCTCTCCAGCACAGTTCTTAATGTTATCCAGATGTTATATAACATAACTCACATGTCTCTTACACTCCATACGTCACTGCAGATCACCCTCCTCTGCAGGGCACTCACATGGATGCGAACAGACAGGCAGCTTCTTCTTCTCCATGCAGCTCTGACACACTCTGTGTACCTCTCAACTGCAGCTCACCCCTCCTCTTCGGGATGATGTCTCCTGTGGGCTCTGACACTTCACTCTGTGTTCTCTCAGTCTCAGGGTCTGACAATACAGCTACCATGCCTCTTGTAGCAACCCTCACTCCAGGGTCTTTTCCATGCGAAGTGTCCCCCTCTCTCTTGGGTTCTCTATAGTGACATGGAATTCTCCCCCTCATCCAGGGCAAACATTCCTTGCCCTGGCACAGTCACCACGCTCAGACTTCCAGCCAATGCTGGGGGATCCTGGAGCTTCCACCCCACTCTCCCAGGTCCCCAGCTACATCTCTTCTCTCCTGTGTCTCCTCTCTGTTTCTCTCTTTTCCCCCTTTCTGACAGCCCCTCCTTCCTCTCACAGGCTGGGCTGGGTTATCACCATGGTAACCAGTTTATGTAACTTTTCATAAACTTCTAGCTTACCCTCTAGGTGACCCCTCCTGTATTCCCTGAGGTGCAAGGTTTACTAAAACGCCACTAGGGGGCGTTACACACGTAACAGTAGTTGTGCACCACTTTTGGACTCCGAATTGCTTGGTCACGAGTGACATTACAAGAAGAAGCCTCAGTAAGATTTTTAGATCTCACACTAATAGAGAAAGGCGAAGGCCTCATTCTTTCTTTGCCACTGCGTGTGTAGAATGGCATGTTGGCAAATTTGTTTTTTTTTTTTAATCGGCAGTTAACTTTTCCACTTCAACACGGTAAAAGGTTTTTTTGGGGGATTTTTTTCCCTGACTTCAAAAGAATATGTACATTTACATAGGTTTTACCAGATGATGTAAAGGGAAGACTACCATCAGGACTGGTGGCAGCAGCTGCTTGCTGCTTCTACTCATATGTGTACTGCTGTGAATCCATTTTAATGAGACTCCAAACACTTTGTAGTACAAATTCAGAAATATAAAGGGCTGCTTTATTACAATTTGAGCACACAGGAAATAGTCCTTTTTTAGAAGGGGGGGGGGGATATGACACCCCAAACACTTTGCAGTGCAAATTCTGAAAAATGCCTGCTCTATACCGTGACCTAACCCCTTCTCTGTCCCTCTCTCAAATGGCGCTAGATCGCCATGGAGGTGGGTATTTTTTCATGTTAAAACTTGTGAGATCCGACAACGTCACAATGAAGTTTTGCCTTGTTTTGGAAACTGAATAGGGGCGAGAGTACCGAGCCGACTCTGCTCGGTACTCGGATCCCCAAAGTTCGGGTGGGTTCGGTTTCAAGGAAATCGAGCCCGTCCATCTCTACTTTAAACAGAAAAGAAAATAGGTGCAGCATAGCAAGAGTACTTGTTGTCATAATCTCTTTAAGGACTCAGAAATACACCATTATCATCAGACTGTTTTTTGGGACCTATATTAATTTGTATTCAACACTGAAAATGTGAGTGAAGCCATCTATTATCTGACACTAAAGAGTCAACTCAATTTCAGCTCTGCTCCCTCCAGTATTTCTTTAGAGACTTTATATGGGTTTAGCCTTTCTTTCCCTCCCTTCAATAAATATACATCCTGTACACACATAGCCCCTTCCTGCCATCTGATCAACAATACTCATTAAAACAGTAAATTACTTAAATTGGAACAACAAAGGCTCCCTCCCCCTCTTTAAACACAGGTATACAAAAAGCAGCTTGGGTGTGGGGGTTGGGTTATAAAGGCAGATGTGTAAGGCAATGACATGCATAAGAATAAGGATTATGTCTGTGTAGCAGTAAATTACAGATGCGTGGACATTTGTGTCAAATGAATCTTCTAAATCTGTTGCCAAACATAAATCTGGACCCAATACAAGAAATACAACTGTATAATAGCAAGAAATAGTACTCAATTCTGGAAGTGGAATTAACCTATTCACAATCATTAAATGGAGGTGTCTAAATTGTGTATTGCCAACTGTAAGAAATAAAAAAATAGTTGTTCCATAGAGGTGTGTAAATCATAAAAGAAAAAAATCTGACAAACATTTTATCAATTGCCTCGAAGACCAGTTTTAAAAATAAATAAATAAACCATTATTATATTACATTGAGAATAGCATTGTTTGACTACATTCACATGGATATTTTTCTGCTGAATTGTTTATAGAGTGCTGGCAAACTGCAGAAATGGTTAATTACACATATTCGCATTCATTATTGTAAAACTGAAAGGACAGTTGTCTCTTTAAAAGAATTATTATTCCATTTAGAGACTCGTCTTTTAACCGGTTGCTGTAATATCAATCTTGATTGACACCAAATAAAGCTGGTGTCCTATGAAATATACTCGACAAATATGATTAAATGTACAAACTTTTGGGTTCTAACAGGGTATTAAAATGTAGTAAAGAATATAAATTGTGACTTATAGTTACATAAGACTTACTTAGGAGTAGATTTATCAAACCAAAAAAGGGGAAGAGAAAAAGTGAAGATGCTCTAGTTATCTAGTACAGTCTAGAAAATACTACAATGTGATGTGTTGCCCACAGCAACCACATCACTTATTCTCTTTAGAAGGGTTGTTAAATCGACCCAA
The DNA here is from genome assembly GCF_038048845.1 of Mixophyes fleayi. Classification (NCBI taxonomy): domain Eukaryota; kingdom Metazoa; phylum Chordata; class Amphibia; order Anura; family Limnodynastidae; genus Mixophyes; species Mixophyes fleayi. The sequence goes on from NC_134402.1 coordinate 224,070,967, forward strand.
TAATTTCTAGGTTTGATGGCTCCAAAGCTATATTTATTTTATTAAATTACTATAATTAATTAAAAGATCATTCTGATCACTTACAAAATTGTCTACTGGTGAGGTTTTTTTTTTTTTACACCCCTCTGCACAAGATGTATACAAGAACATGAGGAAAAAGCCTGTGTTTATTTTTACCCTAAGTGAAGTTCGAGTGTTTAGTGCAGGTCTGGAAAACTTGGGGCTTCTCAGGTGTTATGAACTGCAAGTCCCAGCATGCACTATATCTACTGGTAAAGCATGTTGGGGCTTGTAGTTTCAAAACACCTGGAAGGCCAAAGGTTGGCAAGGCCTGGTATAGTGAAAATGCCTGCATTATCTTCCATATTCTTAAATAGTATATTAGTACAATTAATACAATATTTATTTATATTTTTAACACGCTTCTTTTCCAATGTATTTAAAGACCCATTTGGACATAGCCTCACTATTATTGTGGATTTGTAAGGTGCTACAATGCGATGCAGCACCGTACAGTAGGGAAACCAGTACATACCTTGTATGTCCCTGTTTTATGGAGACAAAATAAAAGCAGACATGAAAACAAATTGTATGAAAGACCCTGCTCATTAGAGAGCTTAAATTATAAGTGGAAGAGGGCACAGCTGAAACAGGAGGAGCAAATGTGCATCAGAGTGGAGATTGGGGTAGTTGTGAGGGTGCATTAGCATGACTATGGTATTGAATTCCATAAGTGGGGAGCAGCATGGGAGAAGTCTTATAGGTGGGAAAGGTGGTTATCAGAGATGAGAAAAGGTGCAGGTCAGATGTATCTGTAAGAGGGAGGGAGGAGTATTTTGATATGAGATTTGAGATGTATGCAGGCGTAGTGTTGTTGAGGGCTTTATAGGTAAGGGAGAGTAATGAATTTGATTCTGGAGCACACAGGGAGCCAGTGTATAGATTTGCAAAGTGGTGCAGTGAGAGGAAGATCAGTTTTGCAGCAGCATTTAGGATGGATTGAAGTGTGGATATATGCGTGTCAAAAATGCCAAATAGCAGGGAGGTTACAATAGTCAAGATGGGAGATGACAGAATGTATAACCATTATGGTAGCTTGTTGAGTATATTTAAAAAAAAAAAAAAAAAAAAAGGCATATTCTGGCAATATTTATAAGGTGGAGTCGACAGGGCTGAGAGAGAGTCTGGATGCGAGCAATAAAGGAGAGGGCGCAGTCAAGTGTGACACCAAGGCAGCAGGCTTGGGCGACTGAGAAAATTGTGGCGTTATTGACAGTGAGGAAGAGTTGAGGGCAGGCGGTGACTCTGGCAGGAGGGAAGAGAATAAGCTCTGTTTTGGTCATGTTGAGCTTTAGGTAGCATTTTGACATACATGTAAAGATAGCAGAAAGACAGTTGGTTACACAAGCTAATACAAAAAGAGGTCAGGGGAAGAAATATAGGATTTAGGTTTCATCAATGTAGAGGTGTTACTGGAGGCCAAATGAGCGAATTAGTGCTCCAAGAGAAGAGATGTACATTGGAAAAAGTAAAGGGCCAATAACAGAGCTTTGTTTGACCCTAACAGATAGTGGGAGTGAAGGGGAAGATGTGCCAGAGGTAGAAGTACTAAAGGAACGGTTCAATAGGTAGGATTCAAACCAGAAAAGAACTTGGTCATGGAGGCCTATGGAGTGATGGGTGTGTAGAGAAAAGGGCGATAACAGTATCAAAAGCAGCAGAGGTCCAGGAGAATGAGTATGGAGAAATCAACCTTTGCAGTAAGTAGACCATGGACCACTTTTGAAACAGTACTTTTAGTAGAATGTTGGGTGCAAAAGCCTGATTGCAGAGAGTCGAGAATGGAATGAGAAGAGAAAGCGAGACAGGCGTTAGCACACTAATCACTCAAGTAGTTTGAAGGGGAGATGAGTGCAGATACTTTGTCTTCAATTACTTGAGAGAATGAATTAAGGGTGGATTGAGGAGTATAGTAAAGGTGGGAGTGGTTTTTGGTACAAGGAAATATCTTGTCGAAAGGTGTTGATTTCGTCTTTGACATAGGTGTCAAAATCATGGGCTGTGAGGGAGGAAGGGATAGGAGGTGCAGGTGGGCAGAGAAGAGAGTTAAAAGGTGGCAAAGAGGCAATGTGGTTTAGAAGATTGGGTGAATATTAGAGATTTGAAGAATGTTTGTTTGGCATTTGAAAAAGACAGTGCTGTAAGATGATAGGATAAATTTATAGTGGAGGAGAGGAGGAGCAGAGGGGAAAAAAAATAAATAAAAAAAAATAACGGATTAGGAGCGAGATTTCCTCCAGTGGCGCTCTGCAGTACGGGAGCACTTTTGAAGGTAGCGGGTCTATTTGGTGTGCAATTGTTGGGGTTTGGATTGTCAGAAACTGTATGTAGTAGCTGGAGCTGCATTATCAAGGGCTGAAATTAGTGTTTTGTTATAGAAAGAGGCCCTCTGATTAGGACAGGACAATGCATTCAATGGAGGAAACAGTTGAGTACTTAGGTTTCATTGTGTATGTGTGAATTTTGGTACATATGGGAGGGCATGAGGTAAAGTGAGGTGAGGCTGAAGGAAAGAAGGTTGTGATCGGAGAGGGGAAGGCTAAATTGGAGAAACTAGAGATGGAGTAGTAACAGAAGACAAGGTCAAGGGAGTGCCCATCACAGTGGGTGGGAAATTAGGTCCATTTGGAGAGACCAAAGGAGGAAGTAAGTGAAAGTTTAATAGCAGAAGAGACAGTGGGATTATCAATGGAAATGTTGACATCGCTTAGTATGAGAGTAGGCAGGTCAAAGGAAAACAAGGAAATAAGTGAGCCAGGTCGCAAACTTGTATGTGGATAAGGTTGGCGGGATTGGAAGTATGGGATGGATTGAAAGGTTTGTGGTGGACTGAGGGGCGTGAGCAGATAATGGGGATTGTAAGGGGTCCAGGGATAGGTGAGATGTCACCAGCAGCCGTGAGACGGAGCAATGTGAGAAAGAGGACATGCGAGGAGGATTTGTGGGTGTGTGGTTTATTTCTGTTTCGGTAAGTGTATGCATGTGTATTAACTGGGTAGGTAATGAGAAAGTGGAAAGGAACAATTGATCCAAACTGTGCAGGGCAATGGAAGAGTTGAAGGATACTTTACCGCCCCCCTGGCTGGGGTTAATGGAGTGAGCAATTTCTGCTGCTCTGGCATGACAGGGTCCAGGAGGATGCTGACAGTTGGGTGCAGAGGATCCAGCAGCCAAACAGCTCAGTGGGTAGCTGAACAGATGCCGAAGACATAATGACAGTTGAGCTCTGTGAGTCCCACAGCTGAACTGCCATGGTAGTTCAGTAGATCCTAAAACAGCCTTGTTTTTCAGAATGAAATCGATCCGCAGCACTATTGTGATGTTTGCCAATAGTACATAGAAATATCCAAAGCATTATATTTGTGAGACTAAGGAAAAGTGGAAGCTTGGGCAAAGAGCTGAGACAGTACAGCTTATGCCAACTGCCATCTGCATGTCAATAATAATGCTTTCATATGGTTGTTGCTATGCCATGATAATTGGATGAGAACCTGTGTACTTATTTCTCTTTTAAAATCAGGTATATAATTTACCTATATAACCTAATAGAGATAAGCTTTGCAGTGGGGAGGATAAAAAGGTTTAGACTATTACTTTTGAATAGAAAAAGCTAATACTATTTACCTTATAGACTATATTGGAAAAAAAAATATTTGTACGTATTTAAATACATTGCCTCATCTGAACAAATCCATAGTTTTCTTAGCTACTATCCTTTATTTACTCTGCCAAATTTGCACACTTTCATTCCTCTGTATATATATTAGATCTGTTGTACCCTTTTACAGATCTGTGTAAGTAAACTGAATAATAAATGTTTTGGCTTGGGTCCCAGAGTTGTACAAAATAAATTGTAATATATATATATTACAATCAAACATATATAAAAATGTATACTTTATTAGCTAGTCACAATCTTAAAAACAAAAAAACAACCCCCCTCATTTTTCCAGCATTAATAAGAGTATAGAAACATGGTGTGCTGTAGTGCCAAGTGGTACTATGGTGATGAACATGATACATTTTCTGCTAGTCTTTAAGTTTGTTACACATGAAACATGCAAATGTAAATGGCAACAGCCAGTCAGGTGTGTACGAGATTTGTCACATACAACACGTGCAAGAGCAAATTTGCAGTATGCCACAGCACTACTCTCAATAGTCTGACAGCTGCATATACAAGTTATTGTTTACAGATCCCGTGACCTGTCCAATTGAATTTGTTAAGCGAGTAAAAGGAATAGCCGCACAAGGTATTTTAATCAGGTTATATATAAGAACACCCCAATTTAGTGGTTATCCATGTCTGTTCAGAATCATTATATAAATATTTATCTGAATGGTGCACCCAAATACTCGAAACATGAGTATACAAAATAGAAGATGGACAGAAGTATATATTGAGGTATTCCGTGATGTTAAATTACATTTAAAATAATGTATTTTATCGATATACATTAAAAACGAAGTTTCATTGTTATTGGTTTCAAAGAAAGTCGCAAAATAATAAAAACATTGTGATTGGTGAATAAAATGTATGTGCCGTTATTAAAAATCCAGGAATTAACTGCAATTGCTTTGTTATCTTCTATATTTTTCAAACAATAAACACTTTGGCATACTAATCCCATTATAATATATTGTTATTGGGATATTTTACCTTTAATATAGGGTATTCCTTGGCTAATAGCAACCTACAATCTGTTTTTTTGACAAGTTATCCCTGTGAATACATAGATTAACACGAGCATCTAATATGCCACTGTGTGATGCAGTTACCGTATATACTCAAGTATAAGCCGACCCGAATATAAGCAGAGGCACCTAATTTTACCACAAAAAACTGGGTAAACTTATTGACTCGAGTATAAGCGGAGGGGTGGGGCTTTTTCAGCATAAAAAATGTGCTGAAAATATCAGCTTATACACGAGTATATACGGCAATTCATATGGCAAACTGACCCCTATGAGCTGTTTGACTAACTTACTAATGCCTGGTGTTTAATTGTCATTAATAAAAACTCAGAGTCATTTCACACTATTTAGAAAGATGCTACTTTTTTCTATATATGATTGGAGATTAATAGAGACCATTAACTGAAGATATAAAGTAGAATAAATAAACCAGGCACAAATTTAAGAGTTTATTGTTTGAAAAATATAAAGCAATTGCAGTTACCTCCTGCATATTTAATCAGAGCACATACATGGTGATTGGTGAATAAAATGTTTTTAATATTTTGCGACTTTCTTTGAAACTAGTAACAAAACTTTGCTTTTAATGCATATCTATAAATTATATTATTTTAAATGTAATTGAACATCCTGGAGTGCTTTAAAATATACTTCTATCCCTTTTCCATTTTGTATACTCAATTTAATTTGTTACACATGACATAAGTTATCAGTTCCTGCCGAGAAGTACCACATAATTCAAACTAAAGTGATACATAAAAAGAATATACTGTACAATGGTTAATAATTGCAATGTACAGATATAATAGACTCATATAAACTTTTTATATATGTATAGCAGTGCTCAATGTTTTGTTAATTTTATTTTCAGAATATTTTAAAGCAGACCACCAATATGTCAAATTTTAATCCAGAACACAGAAACACACAACACCAACAATACAAAAAAAAAAATCCACACAATTTTAAAATATTTTTGTTTTTAATATTCCATCAAGCTCAGTTACAATTTTTTTTCTTTAAATATTCTGGAGTTTAAATACAATCTGCATAATGTTATAAAATGTAAACTTTCAGGGTTTTTTTTAATTTTTTATACATTAGACTATTTATAATCACAAGGCTTTAATACCTGAAGAATGAGGGGAAAAAAAAGAACAAAATAAAACAAACCTGTGAAATATGTTTCCAGCAATGTGAGTAATAATACCCACAAAGTTTTGAGGTAGAGATGTGACATTCCTGAGTTTAACCCCATTTATACCAGAAGGGTATCAAAACACTTCAAGTTGTCATCCACCCTGGTATATAAGGGGTTCATGTGAGTTATCTGCTTTTTATTGTTTTATTTTTTCCACCACTGAATTCTATAGCCCTGTTCACACAGAATAATATCCCATCCCAAAAATATAATGACATCCATTAAACCAAATCAGAATTTTTACAGGGCTACAGGACTAGGCGGTGAAATGATATTGGCTAAAATAGACAGACAGAAAAAAAAACATAATTCCTCATAAAAGCAAAAAAACAAATGAGATTTCAAAAATATTGCTAAAATAATCTAGTAACCCCTAAAATACAAACAAAGCCAAGACAGAAAGAGGTGTCCCATGCCATAGGACAGGTTTGGGTTATCCCACCGACTCCAGACTACATATTTAGCCACTTGGCATTACCTCGGCAGTTCAGCAGGATGTAAAAAGAAGGCATTTAGTGCATCAGAAATAGACAAGGAGAGGTATTATGGGCACAGACTTAAATAACACATGCAGAAGGGTAATGAGAAAGAATCCCTGAGGTTAGGGGTAATGCAGCAGGGAAGCTCAGTGTAAGACTAACAATATTATAGGCCTAAGTCACTGATATTCAGCCTAAAACAATTTTGTTTACCAGCAATGGACTAGATTAACATATCAGAGAAACATGCAAAGAATGCTCTGACAATATGGTTCTTATAGTTTTCATCTGAAACGAGGAGAATTATCTATAGATTTGGGCTCCTATTGTGGTATGCACAACATAACTGCTTAGGCCAGTAATTAATCCACTGTACTTGTAAGCACACAGTCCAGTGTTCTATAGCTGTAAAAAAATAAAATAAAAATCTGTTTGCATGGCCATACACTAGCTGTCCCTTTAGCACTAATGAGGTATCTACAGATTGTAGGGTTCCATCTGCAGGAGCTGGGAAGTGGGTAAATAACAGAATTAGACACACAAATATTAACATTTTCTTAGTTAATATTAAGGAAAGCCCCAAACCCCACAGGCAACATAAGGCAAACACCTACATATTTCTTCCCTGAGGCAGACTACATCGGGGTTAATGAAAGTTTATGAAATAAAACACTGTCTCCTAAAAACACATGATGACAGGAGGAAACAAAACTACCCACATTACCCCTGGGCAAGGCAGTAGAAACAGAGAAAAACAGTATACCCCCTTGAGTTATAAGCCAACTCTACCCTCAGAGAGAGAATATATATATATTTTAATATATATATATATATATATATATATATATATATATATATATATATATATATATATATATATATATATATATATATAATTTTACACACACATTTTCTAAACTCTGTCTATACCCACCCAAATACAAGGGCAAAAAGGGAAAAGCAGAGGATGAGGCATGAAAACACGAACCCTGAGTCTAACAATACCCTGCCCAGCACGCGCTATCATTACAAATATATAGATATTTAAAAAAAGTTATTTGATTTTATACCATCTGTCTAATTTTAAAATGAATCATGGGGTTCCACAAACCCTGTAATAAGGCCTCTCTGGCACATCATAGTACATTTACTTTATCTTTTGTTTATCTGCTCATTCTTACTTGGGGTGTGGTGGGATGGCTGCACTGCATTTTACTAGGCATAATAAAAAGGTACACGACAATGCAATTATTTACCTTAACATGTAATTTATAAAACATTTCCAAGGATCTCCAAAATAACTTCCTAGGAAAGTATGGTGGTGTGCATGATTATAATCTCGTGAGGATGCTCTAGTACAGCACTTTTTTCTCCCCCCTTCCCCTGAAGGTGGAACACCAAATCCAATTAAAAATACTGTGGTATACAATAGAAATGATGGAAGTTTTAAGAGGCTGGTGGGCAAAACAAATTGTGATGGACAAGTCTGTTTAGTAAGCATACAATGCAGTCGCCCTATGGAAGCCAGTGGGACAGTTTGTACAAAAGACTTCCCATTTGTAAGACCTGCAAGTACTAGTTGTCACGTCTACAGGTTGGTTCATTTTTGGAACATACACAAATGTAAATGTGGACGTGTCCACAATATACCAAATCTCTAGATTTCTTCTTCACTACTGCCCAAACTTTCTGGATAGTTTTGCTATAGCCTCTTTTTATAAATAAGAGGCAAAAAAATAATAAAATTGAATTCTCAACACCATATAAAACTGCATTGATGTGTTTAAAAAGTATATTATGATGGGGGTAAGAAAATAAAAAATTTAAAAAAAAGGCCCCCAAACAAACGAACACAGCTACTTTAGCCGTGATAAGACTACAGTTCATTTTTGGAGGGATATTTATTCCAGCAATACATACTTGGCAGTTGACAGCACTGTGCTATAGCATGGACACATTAGCCAATAGGTGTGTGAATGCTACAATATAATTTTATAGACCATCTATTTTCCTTTGAATGCTTCCGTTTTCATTCTAGTCCCTACAAGAAGTCTAAGTTGACAAAGCAAAGTATTTCCAGCATGCACCCATCAGAGGAAGGGTAAACACAGGAAAGGTTCTAAGACAATCTGAAAAATCTAAAATTAACATGAAATAACCTGCTTCGTGATGACCATTGTATTTGCCAGCTGATATGACCCGTATAAGAGGTTATCTGGGTGAGCGTTATGGAATGGTGGAGTTTACTTGAGGTTCAGATGCTGCCTGAACCCCAAAACTTCAGGCAACCACAGGAACAAAACAAAAAAAAATAAGCAAAACATTCAGTGATCTGCTTTCCTTGCTCCCTCTGATTACATTCCAGAGTCTGTGAGGGGCAGGAAAGACCAGAACCACAAGCAGGAGCAGCAGGCACATCCCATCGTGCAGATATTCTGTGCCACCTTAAAAGTCCAGCGCCAGGGATACAGCAATCTTTATATATATATTTATATAGATTTCTTTAGAAGTTTACATTTTCCTCCTTCCTTTAAGAATAAAAAGACATTTACACAAAAAAAAAAAAAAAAATATATATATCTAAAATTCCATAGTTTTTTTTTTTTTTGAAGATAGAATAATAATAAAAAAAAAAAAAAAATTGCATGTAAGCCTACTCCGGAGCACAAAGTTGAGGTGATATGATTGGTTGTGGTGGTGTTATATATAATATTATATATATATATATATTTTTATTTTTTTTTACAGTGCAATAAGTGAGGTATATGGATTTTTTGTTTTGTATTTACAGAGGGTAAAGGGTTTCAGCCCCCATACTGGCTCAGTCTGAACACCCTCTGAATCCCCTCTGAACCCTGTAATGCATTCCGGAGGCTCGCACTGACCAGAAGTAATAAACCTGAGTGTGAAACACAGAGTGATTTCCTTTGTTTTTGGCGTTAGCTGTATTGGGATTTGGCGACATTGTCATGGTGATGAACTGTTAGAACTGGGAGCCTGAGCAGAAGGTGGAACAAGTGATGTACTACTGGCCCCTCCTATACTGGCAGTCCGGGTAACACTCCCTTTGCCGATTCCAGACGTCGAGGTAGGTGGTTGAGCAAACAGCACACCTAATAAAAACAGGGTAGAAAAATTATAAACCATCATATTTTATACAAACTGCCCCTGAAAAGTTATTCAATTAAAAGACAAAACAACATTATGGAAATTGTCAAAATAGATTTGACATGTGACCGACGTTACCCTGTCCAGTATACTACTAAATAACCTAATATCTTGCTGCCAACTAAACACTGGGGTGCTTGGGGGTAATGCAGTTTACAGAGATATATAGATAGATCTTCATAACCTCTGCCAAAAAAGGATAGCCATCACAAGCATCCCCACATTTGTATACAAAAAAAACTAAAAAACTAAAGTGCTACTCTTGGACAAACAGCTAAAATGGAAAAGCATGACGTTTATTCTGACAAGCTCTGACTAGTCAAACTTCAGCTCACACAGTGGGCCTGATTGATAAAGGAATGTAAAGTGAAGGCAATTTGATTTTTTTTGTTTTTTTAAATTGGACAGAAAATGCACACAAGTATACGCTTATTCAACATCGAAAGGATCTCAACAAACGTTTGTAGTTGATTACAGGTCTAAGCACTTGCCGCATAAATACAGACACAACATACTGCAGGATACGCACGAAGCATATGTATATTTAAAGGACCATCAGAACGTACAGGTGAAGAAAATCTAAAATTATATTATAATATCTATATATAATATATATATATCTATATATATTATATATATATTATATATATATATATATATATTATATCTATCTCTATCTCTATCCACACACACACATACATATACACATATATTTTTTCCATAGACAAAAAACCTTACGGTTTAACATGTGCAATTAAGGTTCCTTATACACAATCTACGATGTAAGAAAACGATTGAAACTCTTCAACTACAAACAGCAATGAAAATACGATTAAGGCAGGAACCTTAATGGACGTGTTACTTGCGCAATACAGACATGGTTTGCCATCACATCCTGTGGTTAGCTGCAGATTCAGTAGTATCATGGAGTGAGATTGCTGTCACTCACAAAATGGTGCTAATTCAGATTTTTGTGTTCACTGGAATACACAGATGATAGTCCCCACAGCCATCCCCTCTTAGTCCTGATTTATGGATGGTAGTTTATATAAGTGTGTATGCCAGTTTGGAACTACATACTAGAGCCTGGTTTGTGAATGTACCGAGATTTGGCTTAACAGAACCTCATATTGAGGATTATTGTATTTACGAGTGCATAACTGAAGTTTGAGCATCAGTATTCTCCCTTATTAACTGAGGATTTGGTAAACCAGCTGGTTACTGCTGCAATAAGACCTTATCCAATTGAGGACCTTTCATTTTTACCAGAGGTGGACTAATTTTGGCTCCTTAATCTTCTCTGAGCAATTATAACATCTGTGTCTATCTGTATATGCTGATTTGAGCACTCGCTGCACATTTAAAATACTTTGTATTGTTGGCAATCCATTTGCATTAAGTTTTTAGTTTATTAATAAATACATTTGATATCCTTTATTATATTAACATAAACTAGTTTTTATTTTTATTTTGCTGTGGGAACATATTCTTATTTTATGTATAGCAGCTTTTTATGTATAGCAGCTTGCAGCTTTTTTCTGGTGCTCTCTGTGTTCAGTTTACACTACTGAACAGTTTAGCGGGAAATATTTTATTAGTCAAGTTTTGTTGGCTTTATGTACCCTTGAATTGTTAAAAGTCAGCTTAGGCCTTGTAAGGGAATGTAATGGCAAACTTTGCTCACTGATAACCAAACTAAGCAGAGGCTTCTCTATCATTTAAATGTATTTCAAAAATATTATTTTGTAGTTTTTTATGAAGTTATTCTATCGTTCCTTTCTAAGACACAGAGACCCTAAACTACGATAAAGGTAAACGAAGAAAATGTACTACTACTGTATGTGTGTATTCCAGTGAACACACAAATCTGTGAATTAGCAGCTCCACCTTTTGTGTGAGTGACAGCAATCTCACTCCACGATAGTGCTGAATCTGAAGCTAACCACAGGATGTGATGGCAAAACATATCTATATTGCGCAAGGAACACGTCCATTAAGGTTTCTGCCTTAATCGTCGTAATTTCATTGCTTTTTGTAGTTTGAGTTGAAGAGTTTCAATCGTTTTCTTACATTGTAGATTGTGTATAAGGAACCTTAATTGGACATGTTAAACTGTAAGGTTTTTTGTCTATGGAATTTCATGGCTTTTTGTAAAGTGAAAATATTGACAATAAATTTATGAACTTGGAATTTCACAGCAGTTAAAAATAGTTGAAACTAGATGGGCCAAGTGGTTCTTCTTAATCCCTAATAAACAAGAGTGTTTGCATTACTCTACTATATTAGCCTCTACCACTTCTGGTAGATTCTTATCCCACCTCTCCCCTACTGTTTTGATAAAGTAATTTTTCCCTCAGATTTCCTCTAAACCTTGTACCCTTCATTTCCAGTGCATGTCTTTTTTTCACATATCCCCAACTGCCCACCAGCTTTGTAACCGCATGCACACGTCACCTCCAAATGCACCAGCTTCAATCTCATGTTACCTCCTGTGTACCAGTGTCTCACTTGACAGCCCATTCTCACCAGCTCTATTTTCACTTGTCAACCCCTTTGCACCAACAAATTTTTCAAATGTCACTCCCTGCGCACCAACTTTTGTCACGTCACACATGTATACTCTGGCAGACAGTAGTAGGGTCTGTCTGTTGTGGCAGGCAGCAGCGGTGTACAGAATATATGTATGTACGTTCTGGCAGACAGCAGCAGGATCTGTGTTCTGGCAGTAAGCGGCGGCGTGCCAATCTCTTAGACAAGAGACTCAGCCATGTTTGTTCTCTCAAGTGAAGCCAGTCTGAGTACACCGAGCACGCGCCTCTAACTGACATGCGCAACATTATCCCCTAATTTCGGGAGTCTCCCGGACTTTCCGGGAGAGTTGGCAAGTATGATTTCATATACATATATATATATACACACATATATATACACATATATATATATATATATATATATATATATATACACACACACACACACACACACACACTTATACACAAGTGGTCCTCTTGGATCTAAAAACATGGAATAATATTTATTTTTCTACTATCAAGTATGAGTGCCATCTTTATTTTACCAGCACCCAATATTAACCAGAGGTTTAATTTTTGGACACTCTTACATACAAGACTCCTACCATGCCGCTACCCACATATGGAATTATTTATCACTTCAAATGTTTAAGAGCTCTCTGAACATGCACCTACTCCCACTGCTAACAGCTGTCCCAAACTCCAGTCTGCATCACACATGCCCCTCTTCTCTCAGATCTGCCCTTTTCACACTAGATTGTAAATCCACTCATGAGCAAGGCTCAACTGTCTGGAATTTTCTTGACTGCTGAAGAAATTATTTTCACCTAACGGCCAAATGATCACTAAAACAAAAACACAGGGGGGGGAAAAAAAAAAAAAAAAGTGCAAAATAGAGAATGTCTCAATTCTCTGCCACAAGATCAATGAACATTCTGCAATGTCCCAACCAGAATTGCCATCATTATTTTTCTCTTTGCAAAGTACATTCGTTCCAATGCACCATTTACTAATGCGGATGAGGTGAATAAATAATCATTTCACATTGTTTGTAGAGACTTGCTCACCAGCATCCTGCAAAGCAGCAATAGTTTGTACTATGAAAAGGGCAATTGAGAGGAAATAAAACAGCACCAAATGGGGGCTATTAAAGAATGAACCACCTTTTGTTTTTTCCCCCACCTCTAAAATCATATCAAAATTATTTTTTTAAAATTCAAATTCCAAAAAGCAGATGAATACTTTTTATAGCCATTGTACATAGACCAAACACAATTTAGATGCAATATGTTGCAATTATTCACCTTTAAAAAGCTAAACTGCAAATGGGTTGGATACAAAAGGACAATGGAAATGTCTACACTTTCAAGTGTCAACAGTGTGATTGTTAACATTCACATTGTCGATTGTCGCAATGCTGACATTAAAAGAGCAATGCCGGCGGACCAGCTGGCACAAAGCAGTTATAACATTTTTTAAAAAATAACCAATAAAGTTTAAAACTATCCTCCCTTCCCTCCCAACACACATCCAAACCTGTGCAGATTGTGGGTCTGGCAGCTGTATAGCCAGGATTACTCTTAATGTTGCCATTGTGAATGTCAACAATCACACTATCGACATTTTGAAGCAGTGACCAAAATGGAAGTGTCAGCATTTAGCCTGCCGACATTTTCATGTAGCTAGGATAACTGCCAACATTTACATTGTTGGAAATATGACCAAATCCCCTATAAATATATGTTTGCTATTATAATACATATCCAAATAAGTTCCCTCATTTTTTAAAATAGTTTATACAGAAAAACATTAATTCCCTGTTAATTTCAGAGGAACTGTCTGGGACTTTAGCAGAGGTAATGTCAGTCAGGAAAAAGTATTCCCTTGTCATGGTAACATTTTTCTCATCTTACAGCACTTATAATATTTATTGAAGGGCACTGGTGTGTGTACTTACAACCATGTTTTAATTATTTAGCATTGTTCTCCTGTTTATGATAAAAGTATTACAGGAGATTCAGGGACGGTCAAGTTTACCAACAGTGTTGAGGAGTTCCTGTAACCCTATTTGTATGCTAAACTAGATCTGGGGGTGGACACTGGAGAAAACAGCCGAGCAGACCCTGGTAAACAGTGGTGGGGAGTAGGAAAAGTCTGTTTAGCAGCAAGCTTATCTCATTTTCATTGTGTATTTAATTGTAAATGCCTCTTAACCCTGATAAAGGGGTCCTCTTTAAAAAGAACCAAGGTCAGAAATACCTAGTATTGTAAGAGGTCAAGAAAAGGAAGAGTAAGACACAGCAACTTACCGGTGTACACAATACCGTTTAGCTCCACCGACATGCTAATACTGTTAGTGCCATTGGTAGTGAGGTTAACTGCAGAGTCTTGTCTACCCTCAGCTGAATGAGAGGGGGGGGGTGGGAAAAAAGTGAGATTATTTTATATCTGTACAAAATGGAGTTTAATCACACTGCTTTTGGACATTGTAGTACATGCATATAGCCTTTCCTGATTATGAGAAGTTCAATTGAACTAGAAACTGAACATATAGAATAATTGCTAAAATAGTTGTCTCAATTCAAGACACCAATTACATCATTATCTCCACCCCATCCCCTAAAGAACAAATATCACAATACACACTTCAAAACAAAAGGTTTAGTTTAGTGTGCGTCAGTTGTTGGAAGGTGGGAATGTATGTGTTACTGGAAAAAGGCATGGAAAAATATATTTGAACATGTTTATCCCACCTTAATGAAATATACTGTACTTTAACTGAATAAACATATGTAATTTCAGATTTTATTTAACATGAAGTCAGAATGCACAAACGTGAAAACCTGATCAAGTATACCAATATTCTAGTTTGCTTATATAATCTATTTCTATTCTTGGCCATGGCAATGGAGTTTATGCACATAAATTACCTTGGCTATTAATGCGGATGTTCATGGGAAATTGTGTGGTCATTGCTAGGAGGTTTTGCTGGATAGCTCGCTGCACCAGGCGCTGTTGTTCCTCAGATCCAAGTGCAAACTTTTTCTCAGGGGGCTCCCCAGACTCCAGCTTTTCTCTGAGCTGCTCCAGCGCTGCTGCCTGAGCAGCCACCTGAGCTGCCACCATAGAATGCCCAGACAAAGTAACTGGAACCCTGGACGGCATGGTCAAGGACAATGGAGAGTCTTCCTCTGTGAAAGGGAAAGATAAGTTACTTGTAGAGATCTATTATGCAAGACACAGTTGAAGCGATCAACAGACTGAGATACCGCAGTTTAATTATTTGCCGATATCCATAAATCCCAAATCATCATCATCATCATCTATTTATATAGCAAGAACATATTCCGTAGCTCTTTACAATTAAGGACTAACACAGTAAACTAATAAGCAAACTGGGTAATCAGACAGAGGTGAGAAGGCCCTGCTCGCAAGCTTACAATAACCATCCATATCATTATTTTCTATGCCCACTCACCCTTCTTAATCTTCTGTAGGGAAGTAAGTGAGCTTCCATTTGTTGCACCACCTCCTAGCGCCATTGCAGAGACTTGCATCTTTGGAGAAGAAAGCATGTTTGGAGCTCCAGTGGGGGAGTATGTAAAAAGGGAACCTCCAAAGCTCTGTCTGCGCCCTTCTCGGCGGTTACTGTCAATGGCGGCCTGCAGCTCATTTGGATTACTAAGGCCTCTCTTCTCACATTCATAAGGGTATAAATACTTCATGTACCTGCAAAGGAGGAGAGGAAGGTTATAGCACTGTAATGGCTGCATTCCATGCACCTAAAGAAAAAGCAAACTAAATGAAAAAGGAAAGACATAAAGATGTATATTAGCATCACCCATTTGTGAAGGTACTATTTGCATGTCCCATAAATTCTCACTGTACTGCCAGCCCTGAGGATTATTCTAAAAGTCCTGTACCATATACTATTTGTATATTCCCTTCTATATTAAAATAAATCTACATAAACGTTTTTGGAGGGAGGTAGACCCAAATAATTCAAACTTTTTTGTGGACCCCAGGGAATCTAGCCTCGTGCTGACTGGCGTAGTGTTCGTTGTCATAACAGCAGAGAGAAACCCAAAAGACTAGTGCTGGTACTACTAAACCCCACGCCTCTTGTTCCACTGATTTTGCTAGTACCAGCCTAGGCTAGCAGCAATAGGGTTAAGATGATTGGCGAAGAAGAAGAGAGAGCCACAGTTTTTTTTATTTTTTATGTACAAACGTTTTATTTATTTTTTGCATTATGTACTGTATTGCTCCGGCTGCCAGTGCCATTTCGATTTGAATGTCGACACTCACAATGTCACCATTTTAGCCTTGTAGACACGTTGAACCTGTTGACATTTTGGGGCCAATAGTCTGACTGTCAACAGATTGATGTCACGGGCACTAGGAGTCTTTGCCCAGGATATCACCAGATGTAGTCTTACCAGAGTAGTGTATGCACACAGTGGTCTTCTGGTAGCATGGTGACTAGCGGAACAGGAGAATCAGCAGATGGTGAGAGGATGCTAGAGGAAAGTCTATGACTAGCAGCAACAGGTTATGGGTTAAACAATATGAACACGAGGATCTTGATGGACGTGAAGAAAGTCAGTGGTCTGCGTACAGCAAGTTGTACCACTGCTTATAGTGAGGAAACTTGTAACTGGTGCCAATAGGATACAGGGAGTCAGTGGTCTGCGTTCAGCAAGTTGTACCACTGCATATATAGGTGAGGATAGGCACTAGGGTAGATGAGTGGAGCATCAAAGGTAACACGGAGAGCACAAGGAACTTGATTCCAATGGTATATATAATACAATAGCAAATGACTAGCGCTGCTTTGAGATACAAAGTCACTACTGAGATCCAGGACATATGATACAAAGTCAATAGCATCTATAACTTCGTGAGATAGAGGACTCCGTAGATGAGCAGAACACAGTCCAAGCGGATATGCAATAAACTGGTAAAGTCAATAAAAGATAAGCATACCGCGATTCAGTTGAGCAGGCTGTCACGAGAGAAACACAGGGATAGCTGAGCGCCGACACGAGTAGAGACCACAGGAGAGTGGTAGCGGTAATCCGTGTCTGTGAAGCACACAGACAGAGAACATAACACGAGTGGAGCAATGATGATTCTTGCGGAGGTCAGCAGGAATAGTAGACACGATGAAACACAGGAGAGTTGAAGCGGTCTGGCAACCGGCAATGCAGTAGTCAGGAATCAGCTGGGACTGAAGACACGATGAAACACAGGAACACCTTCAGAGACTCACAGGGAATGAGACTCCAAGATCAGGCCACGAGGTAATGACCACAGGTGCTTTAAATAGGGAGTGTTGCCTGATCAGCCAATTAACTAAAAGCAACAGGTCTGAAGAGTTCATAGAGGCTGCGCATGCGCAGACCATCAGGATGGCGGGCGGCCACGGTTCCTAACAACGGGAGAAGAGGCACTCACAGTCCGGTGAGTGACAGTACCCCCCCTTTTAAAGGTGGGCACAGAACACATGGAACCGGGTTTGCCCGGAAATTTGGAATAGAACTTTTTTAGAAGAGCTGGGGCGTTGAGATCCTCAGCCCTAACCCATGAACGCTCTTCAGGGCCAAAGCCTTTCCAATGAACGAGGAAACGAAGAACACCTCGCGAAATTTTTGCATCCAATATATGTGTGATTTCAAAGTCCTCCTCTTGAAGAGCTTGAACTGGCCGAGGTGCTGAAGGAGGAGCAGAGAAACGGTTGATGATGAGAGGTTTGAGCAATGACACATGGAAGGCATTGGAAATAGGAAGGTTCTTAGGAAGTAAAAGTTTGAAACAAACTGGGTTTATCACTTGAATGATCCTATATGGACCAATAAAACGAAGAGCGAACTTCGTAGATGGGACCTTCAAACGAAAATTTTTGGTTGATAACCATACACGATCTCCAATTTTAAGTGGTGGAATAGCCCGTCTCTTTTTATCTGCAAAGGACTTATATATGGCAGATGTCTTCTTTAAACAGGTTTTGACCTGAGACCAAATATTTTTTAAGGTCTGACAAACAGTCTCTTCAGCAGGAACTTGGGTGGGCGGGAGGGATCAGGAAATTCCGGAAAAGACGGATGGTGACCGTAAACCACAAAAAACGGAGTTTTAGTAGATGACTCATGATACATGTTGTTATGGGCGAATTCAGCCCATGGAAGCAAATTGACCCAGTTATCTTGGTTGGCTGAAGAGAACATCCTTATGAAAGTCTCAAGATCTTGATTGACCCTCTCGGTCTGTCCGTTTGATTGAGGATGGTAGGAGGATGAGAGTGATAATCAAATACCCAAGGTCTTACAAAGGGCTCGCCAGAATCTGGAAACGAACTGCACCCCTCTATCTGAAACGATCTCTGAAGGACATCCATGAATACGGAAAATCTCTTTAATGAAATGATCAGCCAGGGTAGATGAAGAAAGTAAACCGGTCAAAGGAACAAAATGTGCCATCTTCGAAAATCTATCTACCACTACCCAAATTGTATTACACTTTTTACTAGGAGGAAGATCAGTAACAAAGTCCATACTAATATGGGTCCAAGGCTTGGAAGGAATGGGTAGTGGTTGAAGTAGACCCGCCGATGTTCTGTGGGAGGTCTTGAACTGGGAACACAATTCACAGGCAGCCACAAAATCTTTGACATCTTTCCTCATGGAAGGCCACCAGTAACTACGAGAAAGAATTTCGAAAGTCTTGTGTTCACCAGCATGTCCAGAAAAACGTGAAGAATGAAACCACGACAGGATTTTCTTCCTAAGGGATGGAGGCACGAGAGTTCTCCCAAACGGTAGCACCTTAGTGGATGAAGTGGCCAGAGAAACACATTTGGGATCTAATATTGAGTGGTTAGGACCATCTTCAACGTCTGAGGACGTCACGAATTTCCGAGATAGGGCGTCTGCTTTTTTATTTTTAGCAGCTGGTTTGAAGGTTATAATAAGTTCAAAACGAGAAAAGAAAAGAGACCATCTTGATTGACGAGGATTCAAACATTGAGCAGACTGTAAATATGACAAATTTTTATGATCTGTAAAAATTGTCACAGGATGACGAGCTCCCTCCAGCAAATATCTCCACTCCTCTAATGCTGCTTTTATAGCCAGCAACTCCTTGTCCCCAATCGCATAATTTTTCTCTGCAGGTAGAAGACCCCAAGAATAAAAAGCACAAGGATGGAATTTTTGTTGCTCCGATCTTTGGGATAGAATGGCTCCTAAGCCAACATTAGAGGCGTCTACCTCTAGGAAGAAGGGAAGCGTCACATCAGGCTGTCGAAGAACAGGAGCGGAGGAGAAGGACTCTTTGAGAAACTGGAAAGCTTGAAGGGCCTCGGAGGACCATTGTTTCGTATAGCCCCTTTACGGGTTAGGGCCACAATAGGAGATGCAATCGAGGAAAAATCTTGGATGAAGCGTCTGTAATAATTAGCAAAACCTAAAAAACGCTGAATTGCACGAAGAGTAGTTGTCTGAGGCCAATGTAATACAGCATTCACCTTGTCTGGATCCATCTGAAGACCGACTCCGGAGACAATATATCCCAGAAATGGAATCTGGGGCAACTCGAATGAACATTTTTCTAACTTGCAGAATAACAAATTTTTTCAGTGTCTGGAAAGGACTTCTGCCACGTGTTGATGATGAGAAGGCAGGTCCTGGGAAAAGATTAATATGTTGTCCAGATAGACGACGACACAAACATATAACAAGTCCCAGAAGATCTCATTAACGAAACCCTGGAAAACAGCGGGGGCGTTACACAACCCGAAGGGCATAACTAGATATTCATAGTGCCCATCTCTGGTGTTGAAAGCTGTCTTCCATTCGTCACCGGACCTGATTCAAATTAAATTATAAGCACCACGGAGATCCAACTAGGTAAAGACCCGGGCTCCCTTGATGGGATCAAAAAGCTCAGTAATTAATGGAATGGGATACCGATTTTTGATGGTAATGGCGTTGAGTCCACGATAATCTATACAAAGACGTAATGACCCATCCTTCTTTTTCACGAAGAAGAATCCTGCTCCAGCGGGAGAGGAAGAAGGTCGAATAAATCCTCGCTGGAGATTCTTCTTTGATATACTCAGATGTAGCTTGAGTCTCCGGTAAAGAAAGTGGATACACACGACCCCTAGGAGGAGTCTTGCCAGGTTGAAGATCAATCGGACAGTCCCAAGAACAGTGAGGAGGAAGACGTTCAGACTGAAGCTTATCAAATACATCGGCAAAGGAAACATACTGAGGAGGAAGACCCGGTGGACACGGTGAAATAGAGGATTGCTGTATCTTGAGTGGAACAACTTGAATAAGGCAACGATGATGACATTCAGGGCCCCAAGACGTAACTTGAGGAGTGTTCCAGTCAATCTGAGGAGAATGCAATTGAAGCCATGGAAGGCCTAGAACAATAGGACTGGTAGTAACAGGAAGAATTAGAAATTAAATTTTTTCCTGGTGTAAGGCTCCAATTTGAAGAGTTACTGGAGCCGTACTCTGAGTAATGAGACCATTAATAATACGTGATCCATCGATTGCAGTAACGGTAATAGGTACCTTTAAAGAAACCACTGGTAGGGACCATTGATTCACGAGGGATTTAGAAATAAAGTTTCCTGCAGCTCCAGAATCAATAAGTGCTTGGGACACAAAGGATTTGGTAGCTAAGGAAATGGTAACATCAAAAGCACAAACTTTTAATTTCGTGGAACTTGGAGAGGACTCCAGGAACCCTAACTTCACCTCTCCAGAACTAGTTAGGGTCTGGCATTTCCCGACTTTTTAGGACATGAGTTGAGCATGTGAGTAGAATCAGCACAATAGATATAGAGTCTATTTTTTACTCTTCGGTCTCTTTTCTCTGAAGTTAATTTGGAGCGACCTATCTCCATAGGTATTACTGGAGATGGAGCTTGACGAACTTGAGGTCCTGAGCGAAGAGGTGCCTTATGGGAAGTTGTTTTTTCTGAATCTCTCTCACGAAATCTCATGTCCACACGATTGCAAAGAGAAATCAAATCCTCCAAGGAAGAGGGTAATTCTTGTGAGGTCAGTGCATCTTTAATTTTATCAGAAAGCCCCTGCCAGAAGGCGGCAATCAAAGCCTCAGTGTTCCACTGAAGTTCAGAGGCTAGTATCCGAAATTGGATGACGTAATGAGCTACAGTGAGAGATCCTTGGCGTAGACGGAGGATGCTGGATGCAGCAGATATAACACGACCAGGTTCATCAAATACACTTCGAAATGTGGAAATAAATTTGGCACTATCTTGTAGCAATGGATCATTTCTTTCCCATAGAGGGGAAGCCCATGCAAGAGCCTGTCCAGAAAACGAGGAGATGAGATAGGCCACTCTGGAACGATGAGTAGGGAAATTGTGAGGTTGAAGCTCAAAATGGACAGAGCATTGATTCAAAAAACCCCTACATGTTTTGGGGTCTCCATCATATTTTGAAGGAGTAGGCAAGTGTATCGTGGAAGCAGTAGACACCTGGGATGGCACTGGGGAAACAGGTGATGACACAGGAGTATCAACAGTGGCTGCGGTATTTTGCACAGAAGTTCCTTGGGAGGCTAAAGTCTGATAACATTGCAGCAACTGTTGTTGGCGAACATCCTGTTGTTCAATACGGGTAACCAGATACTGCAGCATCTCTTTAGCTGAGGGTTCCGATCCTGGGTCTGTCATGGCCTGATCTTACTGTCACGGGCACTAGGAGTCTTTGCCCAGGATATCACCAGATGTAGTCTTACCAGAGTAGTGTATGCACACAGTGGTCTTCTGGTAGCAGAGTGACTAGCGGAACAGGAGAATCAGCAGATGGTGAGAGGATGCTAGAGGAAAAGTCTATGACTAGCAGCAACAGGTTATGGGTTAAACAATATGAACACGAGGATCTTGATGGACGTGAAGACGTGAGGAAAGTCAGTGGTCTGCGTACAGCAAGTTGTACCACTGCTATAGTGAGAGGAATGTCCAGGGATAGATAGAAGGTAGTGAAGTCAGTGGTCTGCGTACAGCAAGTTGTACCACTGCTTGTAATGATGGAACTGGTTCCAGGTGCAAGTAGGTAACGGGGAAGTCAGTGGTCTGCGTATAGCAAGTTGTACCACTGCTTATAGTGAGGAAACTTGTAACTGGTGCCAATAGGATACAGGGAGTCAGTGGTCTGCGTTCAGCAAGTTGTACCACTGCATATATAGATGAGGATAGGCACTAGGGTAGATGAGTGGAGCATCAAAGGTAACACGGAGAGCACAAGGAACTTGATTCCAATGGTATATATAATAAAATAGCAAATGACTAGTGCTGCTTTGAGATACAAAGTCACTACTGAGATCCAGGACATATGATACAAAGTCAATAGCATCTATAACTTCGTGAGATAGAGGACTCCGTAGATGAGCAGAACACAGTCCAAGCGGATATGCAATAAACTGGTAAAGTCAATAAAAGATAAGCATACCGCGATTCAGTTGAGCAGGCTGTCACGAGAGAAACACAGGGATAGCTGAGCGGCTGAACGCCGACATGAGTAGAGACCACAGGAGTGGTAGCGGTAATCCGTGTCTGTGAAGCACACAGACAGAGAACATAACACGAGTGGAGCAATGATGATTCTTGCGGAGGTCAGCAGGAATAGTAGACACGATGAAACACAGGAGAGTTGAAGCGGTCTGGCAACCGGCAATGCAGTAGTCAGGAATCAGCTAGGACTGAAGACACGATGAACACAGGAGAGTTGAAGCGGTCTGGAAACCGGCAATGCAGTAGCGAGGAATCAGCTGGAGCTGAAGACACGAGGAAACACAGGAACACCTTCAGAGACTCACAGGGAATGAGACTCCAAGATCAGGCCACGAGGTAATGACCACAGGTGCTTTAAATAGGGAGTGTTGCCTGATCAGCCAATTAACTAAAAGCAACAGGTCTGAAGAGTTCATAGAGGCTGCGCATGCGCAGACCATCAGGATGGCGGGCGGCCACGGTTCCTAACAACGGGAGAAGAGGCACTCACAGTCCGGTGAGTGACAATTGATAGAGATAGAGATGTAGAGAAATTTTATTTATATATATATATATATATATATATATATATATATATATATATATATATATATATATATATATATATATATATATATATATATATATATATTTCTTCTCATAAATTTTGTACAACTCAACATATATCAATAGCACAGCAGTTTTGTCATCCACATAAGCTAGATTGTACTCACTGTGTACGCAGTGTAAAGGCTGCACTGGTGATTGAGGTTGGCAGGTTTAGACCTTTGGTGATCTCTCGCCAGAGCTTCTTGTTTATAACTTCAACCAGTCCTCCTTTCTCAGTAACCAGGACATACAACATGTACAAGTCTAAAACCTGCTTGGCCATTATGGGAATTCTGTTGACAGGTGTTCCTAGTGGAACGAACAAGACATGTCAGTGTCCCTAATAACCATAAGAACACTAATTTATTCACTAGTCATTTGAATAAATATAGGTAAATACTTTTGTGAAAAAGGTTACAAAGAAATTTGCTCTAAAAAAAACTGATTGATAAAGCAATTCAACTATTTGTGAAATAATAATAATATAGGGGACTTTAAACACATTTATTGTCGTAGCATCAAAATTTACATATTGCAGGCATGATATATTTTACCCAAATATCAGTTAACTAAAACGCTCTGAAAGCCAGAAAGTAAAAATGTCAAATAATTGATGCCAATGTCGTACAAACAAATACGATCATAGTATCTCCTCTTGAAGTCACTATGGGGAGCCCTGACAAATGATTTAAAAAGAAGAACGAACTGACATTTTGAAAATGTAATTCAGTATATTTTAGTCATGACGCTTCAGATTATGGCAAAATTATAGGAAGTGTAGAACAAAACTGGTGTGTAGGAGAATAAACTAAAAAAACAAAACAAAAACACAACTGACACTTTTAGGGTATGGTTGATAAAAAAAAAGGACCATTATATGCAATAATTGGGCTACATTACAGAAATAGTTTATTTGGGAGATATGCAACATACAAATTACACACAAAAGTGTTTGCAGTATCTCAATGCAGTAAAAAGTACATCCAATAGAAATATGCATACAGAGCCCAGCAGGGGAGGTGTTAACAAGCCCTCACCCGTTTTTCAGTAGCCCAGCATATTTATCTAATTGCTCTGTTCAGAAGACCAAGACCCTTGAGGGCAGAAGGCAGGTGGGGGTCTGGAAAGTAGCATTCTCAGGTGGGTGAGGCCAGTTATATCAGATACCAGCCCGCAGCTGGAATTCCTAAATCAGACCGACTAGTGGACACCAACATACCATAGACACTGTGCAGAGTACTTACCCCGTTTTTGCATAAAACTGAACAAATCATCCAGAAATTCCTTCCTTTTAGGGTCCCCATCCAGTTCATAAAGCTATCACAAAAAACAGAGTCATAAATTTGGTACAAATATACATTAGCAGAGAAAACATACAGGATTACAAATAATGACTCAAAAGAGACCTTTATAGAAGGAAAGTGTTACAGAAATTTCACCTGGCAGCATGATAGGGATGCTTTTAAGAATAAGTTACAAGAACTTCAATATTACTAAACTTAAAAGTGAATGGCTACACATATGTAAAATGTCCAGGAGCATATTATAATGTTTAGTATTATTCCAACCTTGAAAAGATTTTCAGTTTTCCAGTGGGGGCATGCAGGAATGAGTGGAGCAATGAAATGTGAATACATGACTCGCCAGGAAGCCTGAATGCCAGACCCCTGTTATATAAACTGCATGATTATAGGAAAGTGTGAGGAAGATTTTATCCCCCTATCCATTTCACCCTGGCATCAGGTTACAAAAATAAAAATTGGTAATGAATTATGACAAGGCCAGTATCTTTCATATACATCAGATATTCACAGCAGCTCATCTGGATTCAATGAAAAACAGACACCTTTATACGAGCTAAAAAAAATAAATGTTAGAATGCATTGTGACAAGGACAGAAATTGTATAAAGGATAGAGAAAAAATAAGTAGCAATAGCCAGGCTTGGTTTGGTTTGACTCACTGAATAAGGAAAATAAAGCTACATTCCAGCAGTGAAAGAAAAATGGAAATATCAGCCTTGTACAAAGTCAATGGCCAGAGGAAATATGGTGGCCCCTCTCCAGGATGAGTTGGGGGAGCCCCTACTTATGGGTGTGAGGTGTTCATAAGAAATCTGCCACATGAAATCTATGAGGATAATATAATTCCACTCTTTCATGCGGCTGGAAAGCTTTACAAGTTTCACTTGATGATGACTTTCAGCGGCCTTAACCGTGGCTTTGCTTATGCCCGCTTTACCTACATCCACCATGCAAATCTAGCAATCTACTGGTTCAACGGGTATGAAATACAATCTGGCTACAAGCTGAAAGTCTGCAGAAGCAGCGAGAAGAATGAGTTGCAGTTAGATGCCCTCCCAGGTTTCTTAGACAAAGGCACTCTAACCAGAGTCAGGTGTGGAATGACTGCAGATTTGGAGCGACTCTCCCTCTTCACCAGCCCTAAAGTAGACGGGATGAATTTAGCTGTTATGAAGTACAGATCACACACAGCAGTGCCATGGCGAAAACAAAACCCTCTGTGAAGGTACCCAGCTGCAGTGTGGCTGCCCATTCAAGGTAGAATGGCTCAGCTATTCTAATAAACATGAATTTTGGGAAATTTTTGCATCCCCATTACTGCTACCCTCGAAGTTGGAGCCTTCCATTCAAGCAGGATAAGGAGCCTGCATTCTCTTGTGAGCAGCACCTTCATCTCGTGTGAACAAATCTAACTAAGGACATGCCGATGACTAGTCATGATCTGTCGACATCGGTTGATATTCTGCTTTTGTTCACCAAGACATCGAAATTGATCACTAGAGTGTGTATGGGGAAGGAGCAAAGTGGAGTGTTGTAGTTCATTGGCATGTTGTTTAAAAATGTTAAATTCTCATATTTAATAATAATATGGGAACCTGTACACATAAATTTGTCCAGTGAGTGGGCCCTCTGTAGGCCCATTCTGAAGAACAAGTGCCTTAGAATAGCGTTGAGCAACAAGCGATTAGAGGGCTGCCCCATGCGGCACCTGAAGTGTATGTATCAAGTTGTTGACCACTGCCTTAGATAGACCAATATTTCAGAGGAGACAGCAAAAAAAGTTCAGTCTTGTGGAGGGCAACTAAAGTGCAATGACCTTCAAAACGAAAACATACCAGTATGGTTTATTTTCAATATATTTCTCTAGAAGGCTTGTATGTGCTTTTAGCCACTAAAAACAAAAGGTTCAGAACCTTGTTTACTTGCAGAATTGCAGGCAGTGTTTCTACTATAAGTGGTGTTTGGTGGCAGGAAATCAGTAATTCTCATGAGTACATATGCTTCAGAACAGATCATTACATGGCCTAGAAGGAAAAATGAAGTGCAAGTGTGATGCCAGCCTAAATCTCATTAAAACACATTGGTGCAAGGGAAAATTTGTGACACAGTGGGCTAGAGGACACGCTGCTGTTATTTGCAAGACAAAAATGAAAAACCCCCTATAGAATTAATAGCTACAGTTATGGGCAAAAGTTTTGAGAATGACAAGTATTGGTTTTCACAAAATTGCTGCTTCAGTGTTTTTAGACCTTTTTGTCAGAAGTTGCTATGCTATACTGAAGTAAAATTCCAAGCATTTCATAAGTATCAAAGGCTTTTAAAAGACAATTACATGAAGTTTATGCAAAGAGTCAATATTTGCAGAGTTGACCCTCCTTTCTGAAGACCTCTGCAATTCGCCTTGGCATGCTGTCAATTAACTTCTGGGCCACATACTGACTGATGCCACCCATTGTTAATTAATGCCTATTCAATGCTTGGAGTTTGTCAGAATTTGTGGGTTTTGTTTGTCCACCCGCCTCTTGTGGACTGAGTACATGTACTCAATTGGATTAAGGTCATGGGAGTTTCCTAGCCTTTTCCATCATGCTGGAAAAGGCATTGTTTATCACCAAAATGTTCTTGGATGGTTGGAAGAAGTTGTTCTTGGAGGATGTTTTGGTGCCATTCTTTATCCATGGCTGTGTTCTTAGGCAAATTGTGAGTAAGCCCACTCCCTTGGCTGAGAAGCAACCCCACACATGAATAGTATCCTGATGCTTTACTGTTGGCATGACACAGGACTGATAGTAGCACTCACCTTTCCTTCTCCGGACAAGTGTTTTTCCAGATGCCCCAAACAATCTCAAAGGGGTTCATCAGAGAAAATGACTTTACCCTGGTCCTCAGCAGTCCAATCCCTGTACCTTTTGCAGAATATCAGTCTGTCCCTGATGTTTTTCCGGGAGAGAAGTGGCTTCCTCCTGGCCTTCTTGACACCAGGCCATCCCTCAAAAGTGTTTGCCTCACAGTGCATGCAGATGCACTCACACCTGCCTGCTGCTATTCCTGAGCAAGCTGGTGGTGCCCCAGTTCCACAGCTGAATCAACTATAGGAGATGGTCCTGGCGCATGCTGGGCGTTCTTGGGCGCCCTGAAGCCTTCTTCACAACTATTGAACCTCTCTCAAGTTCTTGATGATCTGATAAATGGTTTATTTAGGTGCAATCTTACTAGTAGCAATATCCTTGCCAGTAAAGCGTTTTTTGTGCAAAGCAATGATATCTGCAAGGAAACGCGTGCAGTCAACAGTGGTTAACAAAGGAAGAATAAGGATTTCAAGCACCACCCTCATTTTAAATCTTGCAGTCTGTTATTCTAATAATCAGCATGACAGTGTGATCTCCAGCCTTGTCCTCGTCGACACTCTCACCTGTGTTAACGAGAGAATCAGTGCTCTGATGTCAGCTGGTCCTTTTGTAGCAGGGCTAAAATGCAATGGAAATGTTTTTTGGGATAAAGTTCATTGTCATGGCAAAGAGGAACTTTGAAATTAATTGCAATTCATCTGATCACTCTTCATGACATTCTGGAGTAGATGCAAATTGCCATCATAAAAACTGAGGCAGCAGACTTTGTGAAAAATAATATTCGTGTTATTCTCAACTTTTGCCCCTGACTGTACTTGCAATAACTGCTGAACACATTAACTCTAAGACATGAAAGCATCCCTGATGAATTTTAAAAATGAAATAAATGGACATCCACTATTTGGACAGTTGTTTTTTCTATACAAGAGGTTTTATACCAATGCTTCAATAAACTTACTTACTACACTAGTATGACCCTATCTTTAACTGTTTCTTTCTAGGACATTAAGGCATTTATTTTTATATTTTTATCTGGTGTACCCAATTCTGGCACTACAACTCCAGATAGGTCTGCTGCTGGTTGCTCATCCTCACTAATAGAAGCGGCTATAAAAACATGTCTTTCTTATTAAAAATATAAGATTTATTAATTGGGGATTAACTGATATTGTGTGTGTACCATACTTTTCGCCCCACAAGACCGTTCCCAGGTGCCAACTGTTGGAGTTTTTCCTCTACATATCTAGCAATTAACTAGAACTAGTAAAAAAAAAAAAAAAAGTGTCATTACAGGCCACTATGAAATTGTATCAATGATTTGTCTACATATATTTTTGAAAATATCATTCCATGTAGTGCACCCGCTTTTTATTCTCTTAATGCCAGAAAACTCATGACAACATTATGGAAGAGGACTACAAATCATACATGTTTTTTAGAATCAGTCGCAGTTCGGTATAGACTCCAAACAATACATATATCCATTTAGTAAAAAAGGGAATCAAGATACAAATGTTTATGTTCAATATCTCTAGGGACCATGGGGGAGAGAATAAAAGTGAACACATCTTTAACATCTGCTGCTACCGTCAAGGAGGAAATGAAAGACTCAGACAGAATGAATGAGTCAGACACAGCTCCTGGCACACATCCAGCATCTGTTAGCGGGGTAATAACCTGAGGGAGGCTTACACTCCTGATGAGGTCCCATATTCCAGGAGAACAGAATGTAAGATACTCCAAAATCACTAAGATTCCAAAGAGATGTATAAACCTATGTTTACCTCCCCTAGCAAGAACACGTGGTTGTGTGAAATTGGCATACAGCCACCCAAAGTGTGCAAATCTGCCAGAATCACAGTGTACTCATTTACATGAGGAGATTGCCAAGAGTGATTAGGTTGTGTGTTTAACTCCTTCCCAACATCTGCTCTCACAAGCCTGTCTCAAGAGGCACAGACACACACAGCCCACAGTAGGGAACCAATGAACAAGATAATCTAATTTATGGATAACAATGGGAGATCCCTCTTCTGCTGTGAAGCATCACACAAACTAGCTATAACTGCAGGCTTTTTACTCCCTGCCAGGTGGTAATGTGGAAGTTCCTCATCACAAACAAATGCATCGTTAGCTACCAATAACCGCTTCATTGATACCCTACTAATATGCCATCACTGACTGCAATACGACCGGCTACGAAATTATATGTTATATAATATATATATATATATATATATATATATATCTCTCTATCTCTATCACACACACATACACACACTTTTATTGTGCAAACAGCCATCAATTGGTTCCTTCAAACAAAAAGGCCATTAAAATAACACAAAAGCCAACAAAACAAAACCACAAAATTCACAATTCAGGACAAGCAGCACCTGTTTTTTTTGAAAGCTACAACCAGATGCATTAAACTTGATAAGCAAAGTTTACAAAAACTGGTAACACACTTATTTGGGTGCATAAATATTGAGCAAATCCCAGTATCCCACTAATCTAAATCACACCAAGGAGCAGAATGAATTGACCATAATTGCAGCTCTATTTCTAGACTATACATTTAGAGAAAACTTTTAGATTTTACAGATACAGTTCAACATTCTGTGGGAAGTTGAAGATTGTATTTGGTGGAACTTCAGTCCTTGCTCATCTTCACTTTAAGACAATCACCCCACCTACAAATGCAGCAGAAAACGGGATTCATTCATTGACACCCATTCCAGGAAATGGATGGCAATCAAATACAGTGGTTGCATGCTTGCATGCTATGTATAATATAAAATAGTGATGTTAAGCATACTTGCCGATTTTTGATGGAGCCCTTAGGACAGGTCATGAGACAGGGTGTAGGAGGTGGCGTGGTGACGTTGTCGAGTCACCATAGCTCCACCCCCTACTAGAGAATGTCGAAATTCCCGGCATTGCAAAGCGGGGTAGTGTTTGAGGATGTCATTATGACCCGTCTCTGGCCAGAATAGTAGACAAGTATGATGTTAAGGTTCTTTCTAGATTAAACCAAGACACACACATACAGATCTGTATACATACATACATACATACATACACCAGTAGTGACCATATTTCTATTGCATTTAGTTTAAATGTTTGAAATTGTGCTGTGTGTGGGATGTGTCTGGAATCCCAGACTAAGATTACCTTTCTATTAAAATAATAGGCAAGTGCACTAAAAGTGATGGTTTCTAAAAAGGATGATTTTAAAAGACTGGCATCGATTCAGCCTTTTCTGAGTCTACACCTAAGAGAAATATATAGGGTTGATTGAGCACCTACCTTAAAGATTTTAGCGATCATATTAGATTAAAAATGATCTTTCTAGATGGTTACACTTGTGCGTGTGCGAGTAACATAAAACAGATTTATTGCACCCAACACCAATCTCTTCCTATTAACTAATCTTGTTTTGTTTTTATTATTTCCAGCCCTGTACTGTAAGAAAAATGAAATTTTTTTTTTTATTTTTTTTTAATGTGCGTCATACTTGGCATACAGAAACACACGCATATGTAAGGTAAGTGGTATAGTAGTTTTCAAAATAGTATACAAAGAAAAAAGGAGACAAACATTTACAAAACCAGGTCAGCCGCAAAATGGGAGAAATTATGCAAATCAGTATAACATATTTGAAAACAAACAAGGTACAAATGTTGTGTGGAGAAAATAAAAATAAAATGACTATCGTGCAATAATTCTACCATACCACACAGCTTCTATACCACCTGAAGAGCAGGCAGTAATATTGCTGGTGTCTTCTGATGAATTAAGCGCAAACACTTGCAGGGGAGGGCTAGCAAGTTTTAGCCCGGGGGCCAAGTCTTGACTCAGCAGCCTAATATTAGGAAGATTTTAAAAGAAAAATGCAGCTGACCCAGTGATCCAGCCCAAGGCAGCCTACTATGGGACCAGCCTGAGGGGGGCCAGATGCCCGTCTTTCCCTGAACACCTGTTACATTATAGATAAATCGCTGTAGAGCACTGTTTAAGCCACGCCCACTTTTACGTTTTACTATTATCCCTCCAGAGCTAGGACTGCAAATCTGGAAAAATATTCTAACAAGATTTTAAGTATTATGTTTTGAAATGAGTTCTTTACAGAGTTCTTGATTGTTTTGCTCCTATCATCACACTTGTACTATTCAAACCAGCCTCCCCTTCACATACCCAATATCTCTACAAGAAAACCATGAATCTAGAAAATTAAACATACGGGGTCACTTCCATGGTGTACTAGGTTTTAAAAAAACAGCTTTATAAAAAATTCCACGCGTACCAGGAAATCATATGAATGTCAGCTTATCAAATAGGTGCACTGAATCTCCTTCCAATGTCTCCGTTCAGTGCCCGGCCTATAGTAGGTAACATGTAATGTCTGGGATCCAAATCCTCTACGAGTTATATCAGAGACTCCGAGATATATAGATATATAGATAGACAGACAACTGCCTACAGGTCTTTGCACCTTTCTCACAGAAAACAGCAACTTTCCATTCTACATATTTCATGTTATGCATTTAATATTAAAATTTACTCAACCAGCAGTGTAGCTCAAAAACAAAACTAATTAATAATCAAACATTTACCACTTGTCAGTGTTCAAAAAACAAACAAAAAAAACACAACTCACAAAACAAAACTATTTGTTGCAGGTGTGGTTATTACGCTGGCTAAATAAGTCTGCATACATACACTATATTGACAAAAGTATTTGGCCACACCTGTTAATTATTGAATTGAGGTGTTGTTTCAATGAGACCCGTTGCCAGAGGTGGATAAAATCAAGCTCCTAGCCATGTAAGCTCCATTTGCAATATAAAACAAATCTTTGAAAAGCTCAGCAACTTCAAGTGTGGTACTGTGATAGGATGCCACTTTTGCAATAAGACAGTTAGAGTTGACTGTGGAAAAATCCAGCCGGGATGAAATTTCAATAAGCGATATTATTAGAAAGTGGAAGTGTGAGGAACAGCAGCCACAAAGCGTAAAGTCACAGAGCGTGGTCAACGACTGCTAAGGCGCATGGTGAATAAAAGTAGCCAATGTTCTGCTGATTCTAAAGCTGAATAGTTCCGAACTTCCACTTACATTAATGTAAGCACAAAAACTGTGCGGCAGGAGTTTAATCGAATGGGTTTCCATGGCCGAGCAACTGCATGCAAACCTCACACCACCAAGACCAATGCCAAGCGTTGGTGCGCTTTACACCACTCTATGAGACACTGGACTGTGGAGCAGTGAAAACGTGTTCTGTGGAGTGATGAATCACGTTTCTCTGTTCGGTAATCAAATAGGCGAGTCTGGGTTTGGCAGATGCTGGGAGAACGTTATCTGCCTGACTGCATTATGCCAACTCTGAAGTCTGGTGGAGGAGGGATAAAGGTATGGAGCTGTTTTTCAGGGTTTGAGTTAGCCCCCTTATATCCAGTGAAGAGCAATGTTAATGCTTCAGCATACCAAGTCATTTTGGACAATGCTATGCTTACAACTTTGTGGCAACAGTTTGGGGAAGGCACTTTGGAACAACTCATTCATCATGTAAGTATACACACTGATGAGATATCAGGCTAAACAGTCGTTTATCGGGTGTTTGGCCTGAATGTTAGCCTTAACTGGAAGAAGCATATGCTAACACTTGGAGAACATACTAATGCCTTGCAGATTCCACTTTGGTTAGAATGAACCCAATGTGAGGGAGCAATGCTAACACCTGTGCCTGCACAGGATGGAAGACTGCACTGGAATCCATCTAGTAAGGGCCACAGACCAGTGCTTGTGATCTAACTGTAGCCAAATGCAAGGTGTATTTTAGACCTACATGCTTCTTTGTGCATTTAGCTAGCAGGTATTTGGGTAGCCATATATACACAGAAAGTGGGTTAGATAATTGACAGAATATAAAGAAAAGCTCTCTAGTTTCAGTTAATTAGCAAATTGCATACATTGTAATTATTACTCAATGCGGGTGCTTGGCTAGCAGCATGTAAAACAGTAGATGTGCTACTCAACCCAAAAATGGACATCACAATCTAGAATTCATGAACCAGTCCGTCAAATCTAGGAGTCAGCATTGGCCACCTAGCCCTGAGATTTTCAGTATTACATGGTCCAAGCTGGTCAAGTTGCACTACTTCAAAGAAGCAAATGCCCAATGGCTTGCTATGGATTGGCACTTTTTACAAATTGCCCCACAGTACATATGAACTGCTGGAAACTGCACTGGGAAAATATAATGTTTAATGTATAACAACTGTAAAACAAACAAAAAAAACACTAGCAGACAAAAAAAACGTAGGCACAGGGACAAATACAAATTACTTAACTATGCAACAACTCTCCTCCATTCTTATCCCTAGGAATTGAAACAAGAGTCTTTATAACAGGAACAAGCCTGGAGCAATATCAGTCAAGCTGCTTCATTGCACGGCAACATGTATAAAGGATATTTCGTAACTACAGAGCTGAGCCAGTCCCTCCTCAAAAGCCAATGATAAATAAAAGATGAGAATGGCTATACACCACGTCAAGATTAATTATTTAATAAGCTACTGCAGCATCAGCTAAAGCAGAGGGCGGGGGTTAGAGTTAAAAAAATAATAATGATATAACAGGGGGAGGGGAGGAAAGGAAAAGGATTGAAAACAAGTCAAGGCTTAGTTAAAAGAGGAAAGTTAGAAGAAAGGAGAGGAATAGAAACAAATCTCTACATATCAAAAAATTATACACACCCCCATATCTATCTCTCTTTAAAATAGATAGAGATAGAGATTATATATATATATATATATATAAAAAAAATCTCTATCATATACACACCCAGCTAGGCAAAAGATCATTGGAGTTCTATGGCAGTCATCAAAATATAATATACTATGCTGCAGGGACTGTGTTGGACAAGCTGAACCTGCTCCAGAAACATTGGTGAGGTCTAAACAAAGCCCACACTAGGGGGGGAGGGGGGCAGAGAGGGGCACTTTTACTGTGATTGAGTGAGAAGAGAGGTACATTTACTTTGCGGGGAGGGGAGAGGGGAATATTGGCTGTGATTGCAGAGAGGGGGATATTTACTGTGATGAGGAAGTAGGGGGGAGGTGTATACTGTGACGAGGGATAGGGGGCGCATGCAAGAATGGCGAAAAGGGAGAGGGGCACACATATGGGAAGGGGGGGCGCTGCCAGATTATTTAGTACTGGGCCCCAAAGTTTCTAATGGCAGCCCTGGCAAACAGGAATAACAGTACTGGTAAAGAGAGGAGTGGAGAGAGATATTAAAGTTTATTTTTTATATAAAGTTTATTTTCAGATGATTGTGTGTAATGGAGCACATAAGAAGAAATGGAACCTTAAAGTCCACAAGCATATGAAGCACGAGAATTTAATGACAATATATTTTCTGTGGTCTAATATTTACACAAGTTGTCCCAGCTGGGTATACAATATACAGAAGCATTACAGGTGCTGCCTAGTTGTAGACTGAACACTGTTCCACCTGATTGAGCAGCCACAGGGACTGTAGCAAAGAATCATTTTCGTGCAATTTACTTGATTATTTTTCTTTCTTCCAAAATGCAAGAAAAAAAAACCCTGAAGGTCCAATGAATCCGGTCCATTTGTATTGTGATTTGACACGGCTTATGGAGGACATTATGGGTATGATAAGAAAACACATTTATTATCTATGATTCATATTTCTACAAACATTTATGGAAGTATATCATGAAAGCACTTTACACAACAGGCCACCTGAACTTCTGCTGTCAGTGAAGACAGACATTCCTGTAACAAATATAGCCCAGATATTATGGTCCAAAAAGCAAGAGCTAATCAATATACACAAGCTGAATTGTTCATATGACTGGAAATCTATTCTATTGTGGCACGTAGATGTTCCTTCCTGTTATAACTGTGTACTTCTAATATATTTTGCTTTTTATTACACATTCAAGTTTAAGAAGCTTCACTTCGTTGACTAACAAAAATGGGAAGTTGAATGCAAGTTTCTGCAAATACAGAGAAAAAAAAAACCTTTAAAACTTAATATTTCATTCTTTAGTCTTTTAGAGGTTCTTTATTCCAATTTATGCTCCCAAAATGGAATTAGAAACTTTGGACAGCTGGAGAATTGATCAAACAATACAAGTCCTCTATTAAGTTAGAATTGTTTTAATTTTTTTTTTTATTAGATGTACACACCTATTTTTAAATCTAATTTATTTTTTATGCCAACAACATAATGTTATGTACAATAGTGAGGGAAGAGGACAATGTGGGTTGTTTGACACTAGGGAGTATATATACTAAGCTGCATATTCTAAAGTGTGGAGATGTTCCCTATAGCAACCAGATTTTATCTTTCATTTATTTAGTGCATTCTACAAAATGAAGCTAGAACTTGATTGGTTGCTATAGGCAACATCTTCACTTTTTCAAACCCGCAGTTTATTAAATATAGCCCAAGGAATTTTCCATATAAGGAAGTATAGCAATAGTACGATACTAAATGGCAATGCAGCTAGTCTTTATTATTCAGCAATGTCACTGTACTGTGCAGAGCTGAGGCTTAGTTCTTTTGTTTCACTATTGGTCATGTGATGCAATGCCAACACTTTCGAGAGGAATCTTTCACTACCAGACACAAGAACAGCAGATAGAAAGCGGTAGTGTTTTTTTTCTCATTTTATTACCACCTAACAGAAGGGTGTAATGGGATTAAGAAATAAGACATTCCCATTAAAGTTTGCTGTTTTTTTGTTTTGTTTCTTTTAAACAATGGTGTAAAAGCAGCTATTCATTATTCTGTTAGTCGAAGCAATTTTTATTCCCATTAAGGTTAGTGGTGTTCAGGTTATTAAAAGGTGGCCGTTTTTTTGTCCAAGGATAGCTAACTTGACGCTAAAGGGTAAATTTATCAAGCTGCAAGTTTCCGGTGGGTTTGAAAAGTAGAGATGTTGCCTATAGCAACCAGATTCTAGCTATCATTTTGTACAATGTACTAAATAAATGATAACTACAATTTTATTGGTTGCTATAGGCAACATCTCCCCTTTTCAAACCTGCTGGAAACCCACATGCTTAATAAATTTACCATTTAGCGGCATTATTCAATTGTTGGCGGAAACGCCGAAAAGCTCGTGCTCCGCGCACTATTACCGTTACTACGGTAACAGTGCGCGTAAAAACCGTTATTGCAGTAGTTTTCTCGCTGAATTTCAGCTCGCAGCTCCCTGAGCTGAAATCCAGCTTACTATTACCTTAATAACGGTAATAGTTTTAACGCGGCGGGATAGTCAAACAATTGAATATGCCCCTAAGTGTTGCTCGATTCCATGGCTACAAGCCTACAAAGTCATATTAAACTACTTCCTATGTTTAAAATGCACTATGATGAAAAGTATGTGATCTTCGACATTAACATTGTGCCCTGGTTGGACTGGACGGGCCTGTTTGTTCGGTTGTTCTGTGTGCATAAAGCCAGGTCTGGGAAATTTCAAGAATGACTCGTTTCCCCACAAACAAAACAAAAAACTGCATGTTTACTGTGTTACTATCTGCACAGCAATTTTTCCCTCTCTCATTGTTTTAGTACTGTTTTTTGAGTTTACTGCATAAGGACTCCTTGAGGAAGCTCTAAAATGCCAGTGGTTATGTGTTGTAAGAGTGCAGCAGATCATTCTAACTACTCTGTAGGTCCAATTGCAAATTTTTAATTCATAACTGGATTCAAAATACTTAAAAGCATGACCAAATTAAATTTAGAGAAAAAAGAAATAATGATTATAGTCAGGTTGGGGTCTTTGCATATTTTTCTTATGTTTCCTTTAATATATTTGAACCACATATAAATAATTTCCTGATCTCATCATTACTAGGTCATGAATAGATTTGACGCATAGCATACAGCCTGGAAGTGTTGTGTGTAGGAGGTGCTGTGTGTGGATATCCAGGGACATGTGACACTAATAATCTGAATTCCAAAGCTCACAGTCATCAGAAGCTGGGGGAAGAGCAACATTCAGCACAAAAACACATAAATAACACATAGGAGCTCCAGTGTTCTAGCACTTCACAAATATGGAAGAGGATTCACAGCTCTCTCAAGTATTTATTAAAGTTCCCAAATGTACTGGCAACATCGACTTACAACAGATAAATAAAAATGTGTAGCAAAGAATATTTTTGCATTATTATTGCGGTACCGTATTACCCAGTTTTTTTTTGTAAACTTGCCTGATTAAAGGGCCTCTGTGCTCTGAAAACTAGCAAATATAATATTTTTTTTTGGTTAGCCAATAAAGGTATCACTCCTATAATACTTTTGTCTTTTTTTGACACGAAAGTATTTAACAAGAGATAAATAAAGATTTCCAGCAATTTAAGCTCCTTCCATTCCATTTTTTTTTTTTTTTTTTTTTTTAAATACCAACACACAAAAGAGCACAAACATTAAAAAGAAAATGTTACTCTAGTTCTTCATTATGTTGGCGGGGTTGTGGCCAGATGGGCTCCTTTTTTCATATTTGGTGGTCCTGCCCTAAAATATCCTCCTTTTGTGACCGAGTTAGGGCCCTCCTCTCCTCCCTCTTTCCATGCCCTGTCCGGAAAGACCCATGGTCTTTTCTCCTCTGTTACCTTCTGATTGATGATGATAGACAGTCTGCGAAATTGGCTTCCCATGTCCTTGCAGCTGCGCGATGCCTAGTGGCTAAGTCTTGGAAACAAGTTGAACCCCCCACTATGGCGGCCCTGCGATCCTATGTCTGGTTTAATGCCCGGACGGAACAGATTAGATACCACCTGCATGATAAGGGTGATAAATTTCACCAGATATGGGCTCCTTGGCTTTACTTATAACCCCATACCTCTTGTACCAACTCCTTCCTCCTAAAAAGAACTCCCTGTAGTTATAGGTGGCCTGACTCTTTATGCGGGCTCCCTCCTCAGAGAATCTAAGTAGTAATCTCCTTTGAAACTTCTATTGCCCCTCTTCTATTTATCCATTTATTTTTAATATTGTTTTTAATTATTTGTTTCTCTTCTTAAAAAGGACAAGATGAGGATAAGGAATTGTGTGGATAAAGGGAAGTGTGTTCTCTTTTTCCTTCATTCTCGGTGGCGACCAGTACCCCCCACATTATATTGTTATAAAATGTTATAGTGTCTTGTGTATTCTGGATAACAATTGTATATGTGCCGGTCTGTTTATTGACAGCATCTGGCTATCTTGGATATTTGCTACTCAAATATTTTCAGCTTCATTGACAGATACCCATGATATGTACTGTTCTCTGTTTTTGTTTCTATTCCTACAAATGTATCATTTGTTGATTCTTATTTGTACATGATTGCTATTTCTCAAAATAAAGTAAAAAAAAAAAAAAAAAAAAACTTTAGCAAATTACTGCTTTAGTGTATTAATTTTGTATTATGCACACATACCACCTAATTAAGGACGTGTGACAAATAGACCATATTTAAAAAGAAAATGCTATTTTACGAGTCGCTGTCCTACTATGCTGGGAGTTGCAGTTCAACCACAGTTGGAAAGCTACAGGTTTATTACTCCTGCTGCTCAGCAGGAGTAATAAACCTGAAAAAATGGGAGAAATACTCATGGCATGGTCTACAGTCAGCAGTCCGTTTAAGATGTAAAGTTAGTCAACATTATAAATCGATAAATAGATATAATAAAAAACTAGGTGTGTCAAATGATGGTTCTGTTGTAACTGAAAAAAGAAAATAGAAAACATCAGTAGGAGCATAGATTTAGCAAGTGTAATAGTGTGAGGGTTGTGCGCTGTACCAACACATGTACACATGGAAATGCAAACATGAAAGCTTGAGCTAATCAATATATACAAGCTGAAGCGGTCATTAGACTGGAAATCTATGTGGTCAGGTCAGCGAGGTCTGCTCTTAGACCTTGGCTACACTTAAAATGGTGCTGATGGATCCCTGGCACTGCTGCATGAACTGTAATAGTCATATAAACTGCCTACACCTCTGGCACAAGACAGTCCTACAGAGATGCAGTGTGTGATGGATCTGCAGTTCATGCAAGCAGCTATGGCGCTAGTGTCAAGTTGTTACATGTGATATGATTGCTATCAATAGCACAAGAGTAGCACAGACCTTACTAGCCAAAGGGTTATTAGATAGGGGCACACTAATGAGTAACCTTTTGCTACTATGATTACGTTAAACAGGTTAACAAATCCAATTTTAATAGATTTTACTAAAAGATACAGTATCAGATCTTAAAAAAATTAAAATAATCAGTGCACACAAAAAAAAGGTGTTTTTTTTTTCCCATAAATTACAGACAGTTAAAGGTTAGTCCTGATCGACAGGTAACTGGGGAGGGGGGTGGGGGGGGGTTTGGATTTTATTTTCTAATACAATGCAGATCGATTAAATTTCCTTAACCACTTTCTTTGTCCACTGTTGCATTAAATGTGTCCAGGGAATACCCCCATTATGTAATGGTCGTGCCTTGTCCATGTGTTCTTTGTTTAAAAGGCCTAACACCAAAGCATGGACTGCTACCCTTTCATTTATCTGGAAGGTACCAATTTGTCATGGCTTATAACAGTCTGTTCCCTCCCATTACTTGTGAATACATCTTACACATGCTTGCAAGCATGTAATATAATTTAAGAAAGCAGCAAGCTTTACTGAACATTAAAATGGAGGTGGAGATAGTGTTAGCTGTGCAAAAAAGGTAAAAAGATGAATATATGTAGGACCAATCTTGCATCATCACATTTATGTGCATGCATTTAAATTTGCAAGTGTGTGGAGATTATAGAAACGCACATGAATGTGTGTATTATGCAAATTATACACATGTATGCGATACTGTGGCAAAACTATTGACACCCTAAAAAATAAAATGCAGCTCAGAATGATCTGGAATACAAACATAAAGAGCTACATGTCATAGGGAAAAAAATAAATTAATATCAATGATTTGAATATAATGTCAAAACAAATACGTTTAAATACCCAATATACAAATTTCTAATCTATTGGTTTCCCTATATCTAGTATTTCATGCAACCCCCTCTAGCACAGATAACAGTACAAAGCTTATAAAATATGTTAAAAGTTATCTTGGACCTTTCGTCCATAGATAAGTTTTCCACATGGTTTGTGTACTTGGGTCTACACTTAGCCACTGTCCTCTAATTCAGCCCACATATTGAGAATCCCTATTGTTGCTTTTGAGGTATGTTTGAGGTCACTGTCATGATTGTAGGTAGAGAAGTTGAACCCACCACAACGATTTTCAAGCCAGAATAAGAAAAACAGACGTTCACCTGAATTTTAGTAAGTAGGGATCTAACCTGAGCTAAAATCAAGCAGAGTCAAGTTTTGGCAGTTTTTAGAGTCATTACCTTTTTTTTTTTTTTTTTTTTTAATATAAAAATAAATTTTAATACAATCCACAAACCTTAAACAGCAATTTGATTCAGGGGCTATTAACCATTGTACGAACATTTTTGTTGACACTGAATAGGTAAAACTCGATTGAATGTCAAAGCGTTTTTGTTTTTTTGTTTTTATATAACACCCGATTTTTTGTCAGCTATGTGCTTTTCCCCCTGGTGATGGATAATGTGTTTTACCTGCTTTTAACACCCTGGTGCAACAGAAAGACTTAAAATGTTAATTATGTAGCCAGAATTTCATTGCATATTTCATCGTCTTTAATAAAACATAGGAAATCTAAGGATTTTAACACATTTTTTTGGAGGAGAGAGAAAAAAATAATAGTTACTCATATAACTCATCTGCTTGCATTAGAATAAAAGCTTGTAGTTTTCATATTTAGCTCTTATTTTATACTGCCTTATTTCAATCACCTTCAAGGGTGACAATAATTCTGGAGCCCGCTGTATACACACACATTTATAGTAGTAAATACACATACCAAGTCAGAAGATAAAACAGTAAATATGTCCCTGAACAGCAATGGTCTTGTTTTGACAGCCAATAACGGGGAGGACACAAATCGATAAGAGTGTAAGTTACCGTTTAACCTCCGTAGCCCTACACCCACACAATCCTCCACACTGTCAGTAAGAGAAAGGAACACAAGAGAGTTTCTGAGTCTCTAATTATTATCAGCAAGCTGACAGATCCTGGGATCGGACATCAAATATTTAACCACCAAACTGGATAAAAAATTATTAGTAAGGTAATGCAAATATTATTCTGTGCATTCAGAAGCTACTTCAACAAATGCATAATAGAATTTCTTACAAAGTAAATAAATGTCTTAAATGATGGGAGAATTATATTGTGTATAAACACTTCTGGTGCCGGCATGGTAGGAAAAGAGCGGTTTTATAAGGGTGGTTTCTTAGCCCACAAAAGAAACGTGGTCTCTGGTCTGTGTTGGGACTGCCTCACGCGATCTTACATTACACCATTCATATGAATGAAACATTTCGCAAGATTAGAGGTGCAGTAGAACTGAAAGCAAGACCAGAAGGTTCCATAAGTCTGCCAATTCATAAATTGGAAGAAAAAAAAAAAAAAAAAAAAAAGTTTAAAACCACAATTCATTCTACACATAAAATAATTTACTGGCCTGTCAAAACCACAGTAGAAATCTGAACCCAAAATGTTCCAATCTGGGAATTTACAACCCAAAATAAAAAAATAAATAGCAATTTCCCTCAACTGACACCAGAATATATGCCCCCTTCCTTTCTAAATAAATATTGTAGCATAGTAATATCTTTCCAACAAAGGGGGGTAGGAGAGGGGTTTGCTTTTTTAATATACCTCACTGTGGTGACAATTCAGAAATCTGCTGTCATGCACTGTCAAAATTATTTTGAAAGTAGTTAGAATATTTCTTAAACAAGATGTTTGCAACCTTATTCACAATGGTTAAAAGCTCCATAAAGCAATACAACATCCTGTTTCTACAACAGACATTTCTAAACTTACAATTCTGTTCAGATTTATAAATGGATGAACAATGTTACAGCACTATGCATAAATTTATGATAAAACACTAGAACCAGGAAGATGTGAAACCAGAGACTAGAATATTCATCATCTGTTTCAGTTAACCATCACTGCAGTTGTTTAAACAAGTCACACTTACTCCTCTTTCCTCTGCTGTGCCCTTTTCCCATTAGGTCATAAGCTATTATTAAAAAGGCTCTTCCCCCTATCTTTTATTTTCAAGTTTGCATTTGTTTGTCTACCTTATTTGTCCCTGTATTACATATGCCCCATTTTCTCCACCGTCAGGTGCTGAAGAGCCTTACAAATCAAATGAGAACAAGCAGGAATTCATTTGTGTTGTAAATCGGGAGAAGAAAGTCTTTGGGTAAAAGTGGCAACAGGCAAAACACACACACACACACACACACACACACACACACACACACACACAGAACATCTAGTAATTTACTTTCACGCTCCACCTACGCTCAGCTGTTAACCAATAAACTACCAGGACAGATGCAGGGTTGTTTATACTCTATTATACTCACAAGCACTGACAGGTGGATTGACCAAGACATAGATGATGCACTGTGACAAGCTAATGTCTTATAAACTGTTGCAAGTCATGTTTATTTGATAATAAAGGCCGAAAATCTGAGTCACCAAGCAACTTGGCAACCTGTGACGCTCTTGAAATCAGAGCTGGCGGTCATGTAAGAGAATGAGTTATTTCAAATGATTAAGGTTTATGAAACATGGCTCGAGCCCAAACCAAAGACGGGAAACAATCACCAGACAGGCAGGCAACATGCCAAACCATGATTCCTGGAGAGAACCAGCACATTAACATTTAAGTGTGATGCAGATCTATAAGAAATTACAAGATAATGCGTAACAGGCTAGTAGGAGATATATAATGCAGCAAACCAAACATTCTGCATGAACCTACTAAGAATACACACAATACAAAATATTGTATAACTGTTGCTTTGCCAAGTTCGCACTATTCTTTACAATACAGATAGCCCTTTTTATCTGGGAGGGGGGGGGGGGGGGGGGAGGTTTAACACGGATAATAAATAATGCCAAATACTTAAAAACCACGATTAAAACAACATATTTGCATTTGATCAATTTATCCATTCCGCCAAATTAACTCACGCTACAACTGCTGTTTCTACATAGATCTCTACCCCACAAAACACATTATGGTCCCTTGGCTATTAACCACCCTAAATGTTCCATCTTGCATTGATTAGAGACAAAAAAAAAAAAAAGATCAAGCTCTCCCATTGTTTCTGCAAGTGTCAGTCTACCACACATACACCCTGCTCTTTGCATCTCAGTCACAAAACCCCAGACAAGGCGTGTGGTAGGTGCAGCCAGCTGAGATCCTCTTTCTACATAGACATAAAAGGCTCTATTGGGAGGAAGACGGAAGAAAAAAAAAGGAATAACCTGTCCAGATGTGTGCACCTGTAACGTCTAGGTTTTTACCACACTACCACAAGCTATGATAACTGAGGTGATATACATAAGATTCCGTTACTTAAATACACTCTTCTGTAATATCTCCTTTAACAATTTAGCGCAAAAAATAATGTAGTCAAAGCATACCATTGAGCGGATTCTTATTTAATACTTACTTTTCTGCTGAACAAAGGTGTAATTATACGAAAGTCTAGCTATTTATATATCCTATTTATATTTCCCAAGTTTCCAAAGTTAGCAGATGAGACTATTCATCACAATAGTTAAATTGTAGCATGAAGTTTACTGTCAGGCACCAATCTAGTGTTGCACTCCCACCACTAACCAGGTAAATGGCCATCATTTTATATCAACCCAGCTTTAGGTGGAAGTTGTGGATCTAGAGAACGCATGCAGAGGAATTACA
The DNA here is from genome assembly GCF_038048845.1 of Mixophyes fleayi. Taxonomy (NCBI): domain Eukaryota; kingdom Metazoa; phylum Chordata; class Amphibia; order Anura; family Limnodynastidae; genus Mixophyes; species Mixophyes fleayi. Next base: position 224,115,287 of record NC_134402.1, read on the forward strand.
GGATAATTAACAATTTTGCTGCCTGTATTGTACTTGTGCACTGGCTTAGCTCACATAACAATGCTGCCTTGAGATACATATTATCTGCCTCAAAACAAATACACAAATACAATTTTAAAGGAAAAACAATATAAGCAACACTTATGTTTCCTCTAGATACCCTTTCAAACCCAGCATGTCTCCTAAGCGTCATAAATAACTACTATATGTGTTGGCACATACATGCAAATGTCACAACAACTATGCTACCCTTGGCAGTCCAATAGGCACAATGAGAGGCATTAAAATATAAATCATTTTTGCAAATTAAATCACTTGCCAGTTCACTAAAATAAAGTAGTGCCATTTGCTGGACATGTATACAACTTTTACAGGGCTTTTTATTTTTAATATAAATTGTTGCCCATTTTCAACAGCTCATTTTAGTTTTCCGTGCACATTGTTTTGTAAAGACACATTGTAGCACACTTTGATACCAGTTTTCATGCACAAAAAAAATAATATTTAATCTTGCACACATCTCTCTAATTTAACATTTTTTAAAGTAACCTTCTTCTAAACGCCACTCTCCACTTTGTTGTTTAACATTTAAATAATCATCAGATTTTCATGCTATGTTTTAAGAGTGTGTGTACAGAAACAATGCTGCCTAAATAAAATGCACAGCTGCCCCATAATGTTTCATGCCCAAATTGTCTCTTGCAAATGACTACAGAAATAGGCTCTCCTCAGAGCCTATTACTATATTCATATGCACACACACACACACTACACACTCCCCTCCAGCTACCCCCCCTCCCCTTGTGCCCACCCTGCACAGTCACACCCTGCTCCCTCCCCCACTACAGGAAGTGAGAAAAAAAAAACCCACAGAGAATCATTATCAGGGGAGGAGAGGGGAAGCACAGTGATATAAACAAGGATCTAGTCACGCAATACCTGCTGCTAGGCAGAATGACAGTGTGACAATGTACAGTTAAAATGCAAGACACAGCTTTAAAGAAAAAATGCAAACTTGACATTTATTGGACAGTGTAGTGTGGGCCCAATTCACCATCAATGTAATGTCTAAATGAGATGTTGCAAGATGTAAATTATAACCAAGAAGAAAAAAAGTTTGAAAGAGGCCTGAAAAACAAACACAACCACTCCTCTCCTAAAACAGGCATTTTAAAACTACAACCAAATGTAACAGCTGAACTTTAATTAACCACAGCGTTATAAAAGCCGTGTGCATATTTATCATCAGATCGAAACCAAACATCCAAAATGAATAGCAAACATATAAGATGTATTTGTATGAACAGACATTTAGTAAACCATATACATTTTCAGTAAATATACATAAATGACAGTCAGAATAAACCTATATTGCTTACATATTCTGTTTATGATACATAACACATTCTTATTTATATTTCATCTGCACTCGTTACCCTCGGCAAGTTGTCTCCGACAGTCTCATGCAAGACAAAAACAAATCTCTGTCACTTGAAAAATACATATACTGCCAGCAACAAACACAAACACAGAGCCCACCCCCTGCATTTTCAATGATGTAAATAGGACTCCAAATAATCATCCATCTATTTAATTCCGCAGCGCTGTACAGAGAACTCACTCACATCCGTCCCTGACCCATTGGAGCTTACAATCTAAATTTCCTAACATACACACACAGACTAGGGTCAAATTGATACCAGCCAAATGATGTACTAGTATGTTTTTGGAGTGTGGGAGAAAACACACAACTCCACACAGATAAGGCCATGGTCGGGAATTGAACTCACAACAACAGTGCTGTGAGGCAGTGGTGCTAACCACTAAGTCACCATGCTGCCCACTCCAAATGCATGATTACGGGAAAAATGCGCACAACTATAGCCATGGACTTTATGCACCAAGATATAGGTGTTAATGAACCCATTTAACTAGAATGTAGTTTCCAAAAGTTAAATAGTGCATAAAATATTGGTATAAGCTCAATCTCAAATGCAAACAGCAAGTAGCAGTGGCAGACAAAAGGAAAACTTAGTTAAAAGGAGAAGCAAAGCTGGTTGTTTGATGTCAAACTTGTTAAATATCACCTTGTGTATGAAATAAAAAAAAAAACCTAAGCACAAACACTCAAAACCTACCCAATCAAATTGTGGACTAATCTGATGAATAGATTCAAAAACATGGTCAGTAGATGTCAACAGATGGCCATGCACCCATGTGGCCAACAATTAATGGGCCCAACTCCTGAATAACTGGCTCTGTGCAATATGGCATTCCATGTCAGAGACCAACCTTGCACAGCTCCAACAGGTTGGCAGTGTGTGGGGCCAGGTGTTCCTACAAATCCATAGTAGAAGAAATAAGGAAAGAACACCCACTTATAGCATAGTGCAAAGAGCAAAGATGTGCAGTAACCCACAGCAATCAAACTAATAAATGATAAATACAGATTACAGCATGCTTACAACTTGCACTGTTAAACAAGCCCTAAAGCATACAGAAACTAAAACATACAGTAACATTCACTAGGCAACAACTAGTCAATAACATAGGTGTCTTATTCTTTTGAATAAGTTGCTTTAAATTATACATTATTCTAAAGGCAAATAAAGCCATTTATTATTTTCATAAAGGGGAGATGAAACTATAGCAAAAACGCATAACAAATGACTTAAATACATGTCATTTTTTTTTTTTAAACTGCACAACTGATTTAGAGAAAATTCAGTTTACATTTAACACACATAGCACTATCTAGAGCATGTTAGTGTTGCAGTATTCCTACATTGAATCTGATCTGGCATCATGAATGCATTTATTAATACAAAGTGTCACATAACATCATTCAGGCATTCACTTGATACAGTCACACACCTGCTTGAACTGCTCCTCGTATGTCCAATCCCCATGGTCCTGAATTTGATGTGCATTCTGGGGCAGTCCTGGACGCTCTGCTCCCCCCATTGGGCGCTGGGATGGTATGGCCTGTTGGGCAGGGTGCTTTGGGGGCAAGGCTGAACTTTTACCATGTCTGCTGGCCTCGCCCATATCAAGTCCCTCCTCCATATCTTCATAATCATCTTCCTCCTCAAAATCATCCTCATCCCATTTCCCCTTTCTAAAAACAATAAAAAAATAAAAATAAATAAAATATAGCAGTTTAGAAATAAGCAGATAGGCAAAGTTTAAGCCACTTGTTCAGTTATGTCACCCATTGGATACTGTGTTTATTGTACTGAATTCAGTATACTTTCTCTGTACAGGCACAACTGTATGAATTTTAAATATATATATATTAAAAACAAAGTCAAAGTGATGCAAAAGTTAGATATATTTAATTCAAACTTTAAAATATAAACCATACAGTGCCACAAGAAGCATTTCAAAGTAATGAGGTGGTGAAACAGTACCCCTTGGCAAGAGGTTATTCAACATGCTTGCTATTGCAGGTCTGATACCAGAATGTCTCTGTATTCACAACTGACATTTTAAAATCTAAAGTTGGCACAGACAGCGTGAACATGCAGCCACTTCAAAATGCTCCTATCTGTCTGAGGTTTCTAACCACTCTGACTGGCTGCCAACATTTGCAGGCCGGCTGTCAGCTTCTGGCACGCACTGAAGCACTAGGTCATACAAGGGGCACCAATACCTCTTCCAAATACAGCACATCAGAGACAAGTAAATGCAATTAATTTGTTTGAAGGGTCTCTATTCAAAGTACATTTACTACTATGTAATAGGAAAAACAAAAAAAACACAATAAAAATGTACTTTCCTCCAATGTTCCTGTCCACAGGAGCATCATGATTCCTCTAGCCCGTGGTGAACCTGTCAGGTGTTGTGGTTGCTACATAGCAACTCAACAAAAACTAAACTCACTTGGGGCATATTTTACAGGTCACATCACACCATTTAAATAAGTGTAAAGCCACCCAAACAGAATGCCACAACATGACAGTTTGATTTTTGGCAGGTGACTGCATTGTAACCACTGCATCTGTCAGCAGGGACTAAGATGAGTCTGGATGCTGCAGGAGGAAGAAGCATTGGTGCTACATGCATCATTACTTATTTTTTTAACCTGGTCTTCCCTGTACTAAATGCAAAATGTGCAATATGGGTGGCGATACCCTTTATATCTCTGAGAGCATAGTCATTTCAAATAAATTCATCTACCTCTACAGTAAGATGCAAATTCTAGCACAAGCTGGACATGGCACGTGACAAACAAGCAGTAGACAGGCTTCAGAGCTGGTTATTAAAAGGCACAGTTAAATGTGTTCACCACCTTGTAATAAATACAGCAGGACAAGGGTAACAGCTCAGTAGGGGTGACCCTGACCACTAAAAGAGTCAGTCAATCGAATAGTCAAAGAAAGCCAACAGTGCAAACAAGTTAAGTACAGCAACAAAACCAGAGAGCGATTAGACACAAAAAGGGAGAAGGAAGTGCATGTCTTCATTTGCATGCAGTCATTCAGGCCTTCAGCATAACATCAGGTAGAATATGTAACCAGTGTCTAAACAAGCACTCACAGATCATCCTCCTCCTCCGATCCCACGTCTTGGTAATGTTCACTTTCCCCATCCCTTTCTCTTTCATCCTCAGATGGCATGCTCTCCCCATCATCTTCCTCCTCCTCAGAAGCAGCTGGACTCGGTTGTTGGCTAAGGCCTGCAGCAGCAGCCCTCATGGCTGCCAGTGCAGCTGCCTGTGCACGCTGTATTTTCAGAGTCTCTGGCTCGGCATCTTCAGTACCATTAGCAGGGTATCCAACATGAGGAGCAGCACCCACAGAACCCTGCTGAACCTGCCTCGATTCCAGTTCCTGCTGCAACCGCGCCCGCTGCTGGCGCTGAAGAGTCTCCATCACCGCCTGCAGCTTCATTGCGCGATGAAGCGGGCGAGGGGGGCAACGTGCTGCCTCCTCCACCTTCTGAGCGAATTTAAACTTGCTGATAGAGACTTGTGGGGTACAGTAGTCCAGCAGTCTCACAGCAATAAGACCTCAGCTTGGGTACATCGGGGTATTCTGCATGGCAAAGTCTCTGTTCTCTTTTTAGGAAGTGCCAGAGCAAATACTGTCCTTTTCCAAGTTTGGCTGATGGTAAACCATGCCAATGCAGCTAGAATTCTGCAACAGCAGAAAAGAAAAATAATTAGGAGACCATTACATACACGTACTGGTTCAACCCACACCCCACTCAAAAAAAATAAAAATGCACAAGTGTATGCTAATCAAATTACCATTATCATGTTCATTTTTGTAGTATGTAAATTGAGCACAGTGACATATCAGGCACTTCAACCTAAGGCTTTTAAATTACACAGCACTGAAAGAGACTTAAAAATGTGTTAAACAAAATCACTCCCCCAACAAATAAATGATTGTAGAACGTAGTGAACTGGGTTGTTTTATCATTCCACGAATGCCAGAACAGCTCTGATTATTTATTTGAGGTTGTTCAATGTACACTGCCAATTCCTGGCAAAGTCAAGGACTTTAAAGGAGAGCCAAAAGGACTGATTTTTAATTAAACTATTTATACATCATAATTTTCTATAAAAATTGCATTTTCTCTTAGCATTCAGAGCAGAACAGCCTGCTCTGAAAGGCTTTACATCAGACCCTGGTCGGAAAATGCAACAAAGCTGATTTAAAGTTGGCTTGCTAGAAAAATAACAGTTTAATAGATGATGAAACAGCACCGTGAGTGCAAAAACTAAGAAACATTTACAAATGCACATATAACCAAGTCGATTACATATAGAATTGTATATCAGCATTTTTCACAGCATGGAACAGAATAATGCTGCCAATCAATGCTGTGGATCCATCTGTTAAGCATGCCTGATTGGCTAAGGGAGCAATTTCATGACAGATAAAAATGAGAAAAATACACTTATTTGATGGTTGTTAAACTGCCACACTGCAACTCAGACATGTGCACTTACATCTTTAGTTGAATAATGACCCCAAAACAAAGCATAGGAGGTCATTGTTCAACCTGAGATTCTGTCTTCTGGTTAATAATGTTATATAAAATGCCTTATTTCTGAAATATGTATTTTATCTGTGAATGGTTAAAAAAAATTAACATGAAGCTAAATTATACATACTTTTCATTGCAATTTTAAATCAATGGTTATTGCAGAAAAAAATAAACAAACAAAAAAAAAACCACAACAAAACTTCAGCAATATAAACAGATATTACTACAAGGGAAAGTTCACACCTAAACTCTGCAATGCGCTTTTTATCCATTAATGCCTGAAAAGCTCAAAATTAAGAATGGTTTCTTGTGGGTTCTTTCCCATTATAGCATTCACACATATAGGACACAGCTTGCCATCTTTATCATGCACTAAAACATGCCATTTGTACAATGGATTTTATTGGTAAAACCACTAAATTGCGCATTAGTTTTCATGCATTTACCTATTTTCTCAGTGCTTGTGTGTAAGAACCCTGAGACTCTTATAAAAATAATAATAATAAAAAAAATCTAAGATTTGCTGCAATAAGTACAAGGGGTAAGTTCTCCTAAACTGGTGAAACACAGACAGCTCATTCACCACCCCCATCCTGTTGGGAGTGGTCTTAATGTATTTCCTACAAAAAGGGCAGTAAAGCTGACAACTACACAGTGCAACAGAGCAATGGTGTTTCAACCCTTTCTCAGCAAAAGTACTTGATGGAATTGTGCACTATTAATATTATTGCTGCAATATTTCTGTGGCAGTAAAAAGATTATATATTAGTGATTTTTAAAGCAAAAGATCTACTAGGTCAGATGGAAAAAAATCCTGCCTCTAAAAACACTGACCCCCCTCCCACAAATATTAAAATGGAGTAGTAATGAGCAAACTTTAAATTGTATTTCATAGACTCTCAGAAACACAACAACCCACTCCCTGAATCTCTAGTTGCTCCACTGACCAGCAAAATAGATCCCAGCACTCAGTATATAAGTTGTAGCAACAAATATCTTTTTATTATTATTATTCCAGTATCTTGTTAGCCAGAAAAATCTATTTGATGTTAAATACTTTCCTGTGAAAAAAAAAGACAAAAGTATTATAGGAGTGATACCTTTATTGGCTATAAAAAAAAAATATTATATTTGCTAGTTTTCAAGCTTGAAAGCTAGCAAATATAATATTTTTTGGGTCAGCCAAAAAAGATATCACTCCTATAATACTTTTGTCTTTTTTTTTCACAGGAAAGTATTTAACATCACATAGTATATAAGTTGAAAAGGGATCACACACTTGTGTGTTCAGAGATTAAACAAATACATGATCTGGAGACTGAGTGGGGGGAGGGGATTTAATAGAGGGAGGGGTTGAACAGCCCCCTCCCCCATGGACATTAGCTCTTAATTATCTAAGCAGATAGACTGGATTAACTGACTGTGGGCTACAGTAGTCAGCATGATAGTGTGGAGCAGCCCAGGGCCATACAGAACTGTAAACACACAGAAAACTTGACAACCATTGCTTCTTAAAATCACACACAAAAAAACCAAACACATTTGCTTAATAAGTCACAGAGATAAACCAAACTTGGCTACATAAGTCATTTGTGTCAATAAACCACTTTGGACAGGATATCAAACGGTAGAGACCAGATAGTGATTTAATTTAAGACGACACACCAAGAAAATAAATATTAATTGCCACCAACTCACTTTAAAATATGATAAGAATAATCTCATCACATTAACTTTATTTTCGCCATATAAGCTAGAGAATAGCATAAACATGCTCCTGCGTGAAAGTTTATGTTTCCAGGAATACTTGTAAACAGCCAGCATGGTGTATATTGCCCGAGGTCAACCTAACTATTTAGCTGCACAGCATTGTTCCATGCAGCAAATGGATCATTCAATGGGTTAACACAGCAGCTGGAATCCCCTCTTCCCATAGCTACTGGATGCTTCCAGGGAGGAGGGGGGACACTCCCCAAAGTGTGCCTGTACACAGGGTCAGTGCTCCATTCTGGCACAAAGGGAGGTTTGTTTTGGACACGAGGCATAATCAATGGAAGACATTCTAGGAAAGTCGCACTTGGAGTGTACTTCTATTTGATACTCATTAATACAAGACTCTTGTTGCAATAATGTTGGGAAAATAGGTCATCGGCATGATCATATTTGATATCTATGGGGCCACACCAATAGCAGATCTGTATTTTAATACCAATCTAAAAAAGTATATAAAACCATGACATAGATACCCATACCGTTTAACTTATGATGTTAGACCCTGTAGGATTTTGATTTGTCATTGATTAATAGGTCTTAAATTGAAGCTAGGAGATCATTTGGACTCCAAATTAAAATGTACATTTCCTTATATTGCATCAATGCAAGATCAATTATTTATTCTACAATGTCACTTGTCATCTGGAGAGTAAAATTCACATTTTTGTAGTCTCAGTATTACAGACTTCCTGGACCATTTAATCTAATATGCTACTGAGACTTCCCAGGCTCTACATTTGGTAAAGGTCTTGCAAATACCTCAATATTTGCATGCATCAGCATAAATAGATACCGTTTTTCTTTAACAAATGCCTTCTTACTTTGTACATGTGACTTTCACACAAAATAGGCATTAGCTACAGTAGCTTGTAAGCTTGAGTGTAATCATTTTCGTTTAACAAGTATAAGTTTTAAATAATGTTTGTTGCTATTTTCTTATTTACTATATAGGCGGTTTTCTACAGGTTTATAACTAAACCAACATTATCCTTTTGAGGGAAATCTAGCAACAACATACATAAACATGCAAAGCATAATATGCTATAATGTGACAACCACGAGTAGTTGACCAATGATCCTATGGACAACAAGGATTTAGATACTAAACAGAAATTACAATATTAATCAAAAGGCTTAGTGGAACCATATACTCCAAAAACGAGCAGTAATAGGCCTCAGTAGGCCATTAGAATACATTAAAAACAGTTGATGCGGTCAACATCTAGAACACACAAACGCTCCAAACAAAAAACCCACTTAGATTGGTCTTCACTGACTTTCCTTTAAATTGATAGCCTACTAATTGTGTTACTAAACTAGTACCGTACAAATAATGCAGTAATACCATGGGACAAGATAAAAAAAACTGTTGTAAGATTCTACTTGTATGAAACGTGACATGATGTTACAAATTAACTATGTATATATTATTGCTCCACTAGTTTTGGGAGTATCAACAGTTGTAACACAAATAAACGAATCGTCTAATACCTCAGAACCTCACGGTACTCTTTATTTATCAATTGTTCTTAGTCAATCTAATATAAATATTCATACCCACCCTCGCCCTATTACACAGTGCCACTTTTCTCTCAGGACCAAGCACACCCTTCTCATCGCCCCGTATTGTCATACACCCAAACCACAGCCGAACTAACTCCTCTCCAGACACCCCTGGCCCGCACCCCCAACCACGTCATCTCTCTCAACACCCCTCCCCCATGCCAGCTAATAAAATAGACTGATTGGGGTTTTCAGCCTCCCAACATGGAATGATTACCCGGCAGTAAGCTCCCATGCCCCCCAAGTCCGGCTGAGGCTCTGTGTACCCCAGTCCCATCGCGCTTACCCCAACTGTCTCCGCTGCTTTTTCTCGGAGGAGAAACTTGGGATCTGAGCAAGAGGCAGGGCCAACATGCGAAGGGGTACCTGATTGGCCACAATCCAGGGAGAGTCGGCAAACGTCCAACCTCGTTATACGAGAGAGGTGGCTGCACAGGAGAACTAAAAAGGGAGCGTCTGTAAACGCATAAAGAAAGGGACAGTCTGCAATTGAACATCCTCAGTAGCTAGCGGAGGGCTTTGCAAATGGATAACTAATTATTAAATAAGGGTAAGTCTACAAACTACCCGCCGCGCTGGGCAAAGCGATACTGTATTGTAATCATTACAAGGGACAGTCTGCAAATCGCTGAACTAGTCGTTAGATTCCCATATGACACAGTTGGCAAGACGTAGGTACAATGTTTAGAGACATTTTGCTGCTGGACAGATGCGTCTTAATCACGATGACATCAATATCGGCAACACCACCCTTTAAAATGAAGTTCACTTAAAATGGTAACTGAACGTTTTTTAGGTTACAAAACTCAGGGAATAAACACATGGTGAGATAACGTAGTCTTTGCAGTATGACAAATTCTTAATAGAAAAACGGGCACAAGTTTTTTTTTTAAAACTTTTTATTAGAAACATCTTTTTCCAATAGAAAATGCATTACAGAATCTCGAGAGGGCACAAGTTTTTTTAATTTGTCACTGAACAGATTTAAAACCTACTACTGTCCCTGTAAATTAGGGGCAGTTGACAACAGTATTTGGAATAATATTTCTGTTAAAAAAAATACATTAAGCCGTGTGCATATATAGAAGCATGAAACGATAAGGATGGCTAGTAATATGGTATACTATAAAATATCATAGCTGCTTTCCAAGGACAGTCTAAGGTTTTGAAGATTTGTCTGCATGGTTTTGATATTTTGTATTCTGAATGCAATGCTCATAATTCATTGTTATTACCAAGGCTTTATATATTGATGTTAAGTGAACATGATCATTAAAATGCTAATACATGTCATTATAATCAAGTTAAGTAGACATATCAAGATAGGGATTGTAGTCCCGAAATGTATTTTGGCAGCTACGTATTTGTCATCATTTACAAGTTTCAATTTGGAACAAAATAAGTTGCTTGCATGATATGCTCACCATATCTAATTGTAGTCTATGTTCACCAATTATTATGCATTCCATTGATTAACGAACACTTGCTCCAGGCGCGGGCTGGGAGAGGCGTGGCCGGGGGGCACACAGGCGGTCGCATCACATGAAAAGGGATGCGGCCGCGTCATTGATGACGCGGCCGTATCCCCTGTCATGTGATGCGGCCGCCTGTGCGCTGACACGGCCGCATCTGATGTCATCAGATGCGGCCGCGGGGAAAAGCATAGTATTTTGCAGCCGGGGGGCGGCCAGCCCGGCCTAACCCCGGCCCTAATAGCCACCTGACCGAGCTGCCCGGGGGGGCGATGCCCCCCGGGCCAGCCCGCCCCTGCTTGCAAAACATGTGACAGAAACAGACATGTCAACATCATTCAATAAATGAGGGAGACATTTCGTTTAGTATTGACCATCTACTTTTTGACTGAAGTAACCTAAACTCAGTTAATACATTAATATCAACTATGCCCGTTACATTAGATCAGTGTTTCCCAACCCTAGTCCTCAAGTACCCCTAACAGTGCATGTTTTATATATCTCCTTGCTGGAGCACAGGTGTACTCATTACTGACTGACACATTGTAACAGATCTACAGGTGGTATAATTATATCACTGGCCACCTGGAAAACCTACACTGTTAGGGGTACTTGAGGTCTAGGTTTGGGAAACACTGCATTAGATAATTAATGGAGTTTAGATGAATTTAGTCAAAATGTCTCCCTCGTGAAATGTCATGTTGGCAAGTCTATCCAAGTGACATCACTGCTCACCAACTATAAGTGATGACATCACTGTTCAAAAGAAAAATATATAAGTAGAGATGTTCACTAACCCCAAATTTTGGTTTTGGATCTGGATTAAATACGTGTTTTTGTTTTGGCAAACCGCCCTCGCGTGTTTTGGTTTTGGATCCCAATTTTTGTTCTAAAATCCCGATATTTTTTTTATTTTTTTTTAGCTAAAATCACATAATTTGGCTCTTTTTTTATCCCTACATTATTATTAACCTCAATAACATTAATTTTCAATCATTTCCAGTCAATTTTTGTCAAGTGATTAGAGCACTGCTACCCCTCCTGTTTCTGTATGAGCAATGGCACTGAGCAATGTCACTGGAGAGTGACAAGAACACTGCTACCCCTGTTTCTTTGTGAGCAATGGCGCTGGATCTCCTGGAGAGGGAGGTACTTATGGAATCCAAAACCTGCGAGATCCGACAACGCAACGATGACGTTTTGCCTCAATTCAGATCCGAGGAAGCGCAAAAGTAACGAGCCAGCTCGCGAGCCTACTCGGATCCCCTAAGTACAAGTGGGCTCGGTTTTCAGAAAACCGAGCCTGAGCATCTCTATATATAAGGATATATTACCTATATAAGGGGTTGTACCTATATTCTTGTTGCATGTGTTTATAAAATTGTATATTTTATTTTAGTCTAAGGAGACTGAATTTTAAAATGAACAGCAAGGACATATTATGCATACATGCCAACTTTCAAAACTGCTCGCAGTCATGTGACAGGGGGTAGAAGGGTGCGTGGTGATGTCGTTGCATTATCATAGCCCCACCCCCACTATAAAATGCCGAAATTTGCGGCATTGAAAAGTGGGGATGGGGCTTAATGACATGTTTAAGCCCCGCCCCCACCATTCAATGCTGTGAATTTTGGTGAATCCGAAGGGTTAGCCTACTCTTCAGGAAGTACTCCCCGGAATTCGGGAGCCTCACGGGAATTCTGGGAGAGTAGGCAAGTATGATATTATGTTTATCACCAGTTGCATGGCACAAAAGTTTCACATGACCTCAAAAACATTTTGATCCATACACACCACTAATTGATATGTAAAGATGTTATATGAATGAGGCACAATAACTAGCGCCAATTTTCATATGTAGCCTCTATATACTTTGTTTAGCAGAGACTATTCTGGTGGCAAAATGCAAAGCAGACCCCAATTTGATGGTTTGTATATAAAGTAGACCCCAAACTGACAACTAGTATAAAACACAGACCCCAATTTGATGGCCCATATAGAAAGCAGAACACAATGTGGTGGCTAGCATTCAAATCCGACCCCAATCTGAATATTATCTACAATGCAGATGCCAGTTTAATGTCTAGTATAAAATACAGACCCAAATGTGATGCCTTGTTCAAAGTACAGACCCCATATGATGATTATATATTATTACAAGGCAGACCCCTACCCCGATGGTTTACATACACAGCAGCCCAAATCTGAAGGCTTAAGTAAAATATGCAGCCCAATGTAATTGCTAGTATACTTTACATACCTAAATTGGGTAAGTATTGTACAATACATTCTCCAAACTGATGACTAGTATACACAGCAGATCCCAATCTCAGTGACTAGTATAAAAATCAAATAGCATTCACAGTGGCTAGTACACAAAGTACATTCCAGTCTACAGTAAAAGCAGATACCTATTCTGGTGGCCTGCATACAAAACAAATAACAGTCCTGGTGGCTAGTGTAAAAAACAGGTCAAGCTCTACAAATGTAAAAAAGAGTATTTGCAGGAGGCCCACCGTTTACCTCACAACTGGAATGACTTATAATAAGGACAACTGCAGCCTCTCGTCCCAGCTTTTATTTTCCAACACTCAGTGGTGGGAAATAAAGGCTGAAGAGGAAACCATAAAGACCCAACATATTATATAACACTCGAATTGTGCAGAATAAAGTAGAGAATAATTAACAGCAATTGTCTAGAATATAATAGAGCCCCCGTATCCAGCACAAAATGCACCCTCAAGAGTCAAACAGTTGATTTAGCGACAAATTGTCCAGTAAATTACACTATGCAAGATTTCAGGATTACTCCAGAGCACGTCTTTCTTTCCCTATAAAACGTATTACAATCAGGGATGGTGCGCTGGACAGTGTAGTTACTAGCAACCTGCCCTCTTATTAGGTAATAATTATGCTGTGGCCACTTCTGCTTAAACATGAACTTACTGAGAGGTGAATTAGTCATTATTTGATTGTTATTTAATAAGATGACAAGCTGTTAACACTTGCTACAGTATTGAGTGCCAGTGTTGTGATGATATTGTAATGTCCCCTTAACAATGAAGGATAAACCACCCCACACCATTTGACTCAATTACCAAAAACCTTACCTAACTCTAATAACTGTCACAATACCGGGTGTCCATCAGGCTATTTGCCCACACTGACTGACTCACAGAGTATACAAATAATTAGCAAAGACTCCTGCATCAAGTCAGCGCTTTACTGGGCTACCTCGCAACCTACCACCAGCTTGAAATGCCACAGATGTGGGAATATATTTTCATTCCAAATAACTGAATAAAGAGTTCTTATGTTAAATCAGCAATACTGCTATAGCACTTTTTATTAAATCAATCACACTATAACAGTTGTAACATAACACACAAGGGAACACAATTGCAATATGATACCAGTCTCATTATAGCCAACTCTAGGGTATCTGCTTCGGGATTTATTCTTTGTAGTGAGGATCCTCCACCCTGCTCTCAGCAGCGACACAGATTCACAAAACTCGTAGGGATGAGGATGAAGTAGGTAGGAAGATTGCCGGGCCTTGCAGTCCTTCTCTGTAACCTCCGCATCTTTCTCATTCCAGTAGGAGCTGTAAACCCTCACCAGTCCTAACATCCAGCTCTACGATCTCTATGCTGAAATCACAGGGTCTCCTGGTCTCCGGCATGGCCTTTTATCCTTGCTCTGGTTCCCACACTTTTTGCTACTGGGTACCGAGAAGGAGCTACCTCTATGGTTTCTTCCTTGACAGCCTTTATTTCCTTAGGGTTGAATGGACACTGGCAGCTGCCTATCTTACTCCTAGACATCCTGCCGGTGCTGGCTCTTCACATTTGGGAGCTAACAGGCTTGTACAATGGTTCTCACCAAAGAGAGCATAATCACTGATGATTAACTTACCTCTAGTAACCTCCCTGAGTTTACCGCTTTCCGCCATTTAGTTAGATCAATAACTCCTGACTTAATAGTTCTTACTGTGTGTATTAGTCCTGCTATCAGCAGTCGCAAGAGCTGGCATTTAGCACCCCCATGGAACAGGCCCTTTCCGCAAGGTAGCTACAGCTCTTCAGCAGATGATTGGTTGATTTACATGGAGTGCACCCAAATTCATTCTTTGTGTGTAACAAAGCTCATCTTCTTTAGTCACAACAACCACCAGAAATTCAAAGTGTACACGTGCACCAGCCTCAGCCATTTCTCTGGTCATATATTCTTTTATTTCATCATGATAAGGCTTCATCTCTTCTAACCGGATTGTGTCTATTGTGTTCACTGTGTATCTTTCTTCATCTCTCATTACACCACTTTCCTTTTAAGTGACCTCCCATTGCCATCCAATGTCTCCTGCTTGGTGCCTCCTCTCTATAGCAATAGTCTCTCACATGTGTTCCCTACCCTCTTGCATCATGTGTTCCCGTTTGTCTCCACTGTGTCTCTTCTGGTCAGTGCTCATATACCACATCAATGCTCTCACTTGGCACCCCATATCTTGCACCCGCATCTCATGTTGGCCATCTACATTATATTAAAACCTGTGGCCATTAAACCAGTGTGTGCTTATCACATTATATCAGCTTTACCTAATATGTTATATAAGCATACTACCATCATATTACACCAACTTGTTCCCATCATATTACAACAGGCTGTGCTCAACACATACCAGCCTTTGCCCAGCACCACATTAAACTAGTCTGTGTCCTATTACTTTATTCTAAACTGCGCTCCATACAAGCCTATATTTTATCACTATACAAGTCATCACATTATATTAGACTGTACACTAGCATAATAACAGCCTGTGTCCCTCATTACACCGGCTTGCACCAATTTATTATACAGACCTAGAATCATCATACCAACCAGCACCAATTCATTATACCAGTATGCCCCCAAATCCATATATCAGCCTGTACCTCCTCATGATACCAGTGTGCATCCCTAATGATACCATATTGTGCCCTTATTGAAAAACTTGTTCCTGCTCATGCTAATCTTTGTTTCTTCATTAAACCAGCCTGCACCATCTAATTGAACTAGTTTGCTCCCCCCGCTTAAGCCCTTATTGAAAAACTTGTTCCCCCTAATAGCAATCTTTGTTTCTTCATTAAACTATCCTGCACCATCTTATTGAACTAGCTTGCTCCCTCTCTTTAGACCTTTGCTCCCTCTCCTGTGCCAAACTAATTATACCCAGCAGTGTCTAAAACATACTGCATTACACATGAATACCATACCTTTCAACTGTCCTGATTTCGGCGTGGTTGGCATGTTTGACTGGCAGGAAGTTGGGCTTATATATCCGTTTACTAGGATATGTAGGTGCCATGACCCCAGTAGCAGTTGTCTCAGGTGCCTGTGGCAATTCAAGGGTGATTTTTTGTTTGGGGGGGCGTGGGGTGTTAGGGTTAGACTAGCGCTTCAGATCGCTAGATATTCCCTGTCACCACACCCCTGGACATAAGGAGCCATGTAGAGGAGCCAATTTAGTATTTCCAATGTTGGAAGCTATCGGTGGTAGTCATCAGAATGATGCTGATGACTATGACGATGAAAACACTGAGGAAAAAAATCTGATTTCCACAATGATTATAAAAAGCAAATGCAGACTTACCAGAAAACGGACAAGAGAAATCGACGACCAGCTTATGTTACATTCCGAACTGTGGAAAAGATGGCACTTTCTATGCACGTCAGTTGGCATAGCGACTTGAACTTTTCTCTATTTAAATCGGCAGTGCCAACAGTTGTGTGGAATGTCAAACTGTCTACCATGTTAAATTATCTAGTAGTGCTTGCCTGTTGGCATTGTCGTTTTAAATAGAAAAAGTTCAAGTCGTTATGGCAACTGACGTGCATAGAAAGTGCCGTCTTTGCCACAGTTCGGAATCTAACATAAGCAGGTCGGCGATTTCTCTTGTCAGTTTTCTGGTAAGACTGCATTTGCTTTTTATAGTCATTATGGAAATCAGAATTTTTACGTCAGCGTTCTCCTCGTCGCTGCAATCAGCATCATCATTTCGTACCCAACCCGGAAGCTATGGCATACTGTCAGGTGCCATCCCGCTGTCTCCTTGGGATGGCCGCCTGCTTCTCTTCCCAGCGCGTCTGGTTGCGCGGAAGTTCCGGCCACCTGGCGCTGCCATCTGCGCATGCGCGTCCCGTTTCTAGGCAACGGGACGCTACTCAATAGTCTTGGCGGCAGCTGAGAACAGCGCTGCCGCCCACTACCATCCCATTGGCTCCTCAACCTTTATAAGGTGCTTCCTGTGCACACACCTGTGCCAGAGTATCAGGTCTAACCTGCCTCCAGCGTTTTCTGTGTTCCAGTTCCTAAGCCTTGTTCCTGACGTCTGAAATATCTCCTCTTGTATCTCGCAATTTGACTCATGGAAGGACCCCAACCTGCGTGTCTCTGCAGCGGAGTTCATATCTCCTTGTGGGGGTCCTTGGTGAACACAAGGGGCACGTTAGATTCTGCACCTACCTCTGAGTAGTGCCAACAAATAGCAGGTACGCAATATAGTTGTGACAGTATACTCTGGCCATGACTACAGAGGGGTCTGGTGAATCTTCAGCCCAGGATTTACTACTGCACCTAGCCCAGCGGGTTGAAGAACAGGAAGCAGCCCAGGCATATCTCCTACAATGTGTCCAAGGTATCGTTACCTGTTTTGATGCTTCCTAGGGCTCCTTGCCCACTACTCCAGCCATAACCTCCTCTGCGGCTGCATCCTCCAGTGTGGTTACGGTCTCTACTGCTGCCTCCAGTCTGCGCATTCCGGCACCTGAAAAATTGGATGGAGATCCTAAAAGATGCATGGTTTTTTTTAACCAATGTGCCATTCAATTTGAATGTAACCCAGGGGCCTTTCCGTCAAAACGCACCAAAGTGGCGTTTATTATCTCCCTCCTCAGCAGTCAAGCACTTGCCTGGGCCTCGCCCCTATGGGAATGAGGGGATCCCCTCATCAACACAACCTCCTTCATTGAAGCTTTTAGGAGGATCTTTGATGACCCCGGAAGAGTCACTTCCGCAGCCACAAGCTTGTTGAACCTCCATCAAGGCGACCTGTCCGTGGGTCAATATGCAGTTCAGTTCCGGACATTGGCTTCCAAGTTGAAATGGAACAATGAAGCGCTAGTGGCAACTTTCTGGCAAGGTTTGATTGACTGTATTAAAGACGAGCTAATTTCTAGAGACCTCCCTTCGGATCTTGATTCCCTCATCTCAATGTGTATTAAGGTGGATTTGCGCTATCTAGAGCACACGCAAGAACGCTCCGCTAATAAACGGTTCATGCCACGGCTGGTTCCTCATTTCCAGATTCCTATCCTGCCTGTGGTTTGTCGAAGTCGTATAATTGGATGAACGAAAGTATATTGGTTGATATTGTTTTATTGCTCGATTGCACTCGGTACACGTGGCATACTGCGATCGCACGGTAAAATACGCACGTACACACTCGCATTACAACTTTTAGTTATTTATATAATTCATATTCATATTGAATCTATTCTACAGTGATTTATGAGCAGATAGCATTTAGTTTATTATTAGTTTATATATTATGTTTATATGTACACCTCAGTGTTATTTAAGGTTCAGGTTAAAGGAAATGTGTCATGTCTGATATCATATTAATCCCCTTTACATCAGCAGCTGTCCGGTGCATTCGGCGAAGAGATCGCACATTGCATACTCTAGTTATTGATGTTAGGGAATAAACCTTTAATATGATTCTGACTATAAAATGCTAATAGACTAGTTGTAACTGGAGTCTTGGCGGGAACAAAGGAGCACATCCCCTGGAGAGATGACCCCCACCTTTGGATTCTTTAGTTTGAACTAGCCTATGACCTGTTTAACCTGGACCCACCCGAAGTCTGGACCTATAGAAGCAAGCCACGTCATGTGCATTGTTCACTCTGTAACACTGAATGTATATATATCATAGCTGCGCTCCCACTAGTTTCAGTCTACTCTGACCACAGTATTCAAGGGTGAACTACTGTCTACTGGTACCCGTAGGAGCGCAGTGCGAGCGCATGCGAACGCAGCGGTATGTATGTATCTTTTGGTATTGGCTGTACTGTACTGTATTATATAATAATCATGTATTGAACTGTTAACTTCTGACATCTGCTAAAATAAATCACTTTGTGTGTTGGAAACACAACACAATCGCCTATGCAATGCTTATTTGAAAACGATAGAATTACTTTAATAGGATGAACTTATGCAAGTAGGACGTTCTAGACTGTCCCCGGAGAAGAGACGCTTCAAACAACGTCTGTGTCTATATTGTGGAGTGTCAGGTGCCGTCTCCGCGCTCTCCACAGGCGCCGGAGACGGACACCTTCTCTCCGCAATCCACATCCTGTTGCCTAGCAGCAGAACTCTATCTCTACTCACCTGTCTGCAGCCAGCATGTCTAGCCCGCCTAAATCTCCCTAATCCAATCAGGAGGCACCTTAGAGTACTTAAAGCAGCCTCTGACACATGTCTAGTGCCAGAGTATTGGTTCTAACCAGCTCCAGCATTTAGTTAATGATTCCTGTTCCTGACCTCCCGTGTATTGACTCCTTGGCTTGTTTGACCTCTCTTCTGGATTTCCCTTGTACTTCGCTGCCCGCACTGGTATTGACCTTTGGACCGTCCCTGACTACTCTTGCCTACTCTCCATGGTACCTCGCTTCCTTGGTTTCGACTCGGCCTGTCTGACTACCTCAATTCGCTGCACTGGTGACTTCCTGGGAGAACTGCGACCTGCACATCACACGCAGCAAAGCCCAAACCTCCTTGCGGGGGTCGCTGGTGAACACCGGTGGTGTGTTAGACTCCGCGCCTCTCAGGTTAGTAGCGCTAATACCAGTCAGTGATATTCTCTGTGTAAAAGTGTGACAGAATACTCTGGCCATGAGCGGACCGGACGAACTCCGATGGAACGATGAAGCTCTCATCGCTACCTTCTGGCAAGGCCTTAATGATCGCATAAAGAAAGCCTCTCGTGACCTCCCTCCCAACCTGGACGACCTCATATCCCTCTGTATCAAAGTGGACATTCGCCACAGGGAACGGGCTCTCGAACGTGATCGCACTCGCCGACCTTTTCCTCGGTTGGCACTCAACGTTATTCCTCCTACTCCACCCTTGGAGGAGCCCATGCAGATCGGCCATTCCTGTCTCTCTCCAGAGGAACGTGAAAAATGAATGAGGAACCGCCTCTGTTTATATTGTGGTGAACCAGATCATCTCCTCTCCGTTTGTCCCAAGAGGCCGGGAAAACGCCACCTCCTAGGTGATAATAGGGAAGTCAACCTAGGACCCCAGTGCCTTTCTCCCTACTCTTGGAAGGAGTCAGAGTTTTTGATGCCTGTCACCTTGGTTTCCCCCAATGGCCCATTTCCCACCTGGGCCTTTGTGGATTCGGGGTCTGCAGGGAACTTTATTTCCTCCAAGTTGGTGACTGAACTCTGTCTCGATACGATACCGTTGACCCAACATTTGATGCTCACGGCAGTTGATAGGAATAGAGTCTCCAATGGCTCAATCTCTCTCTCTACTCCTCCGCTCCAGATAGAAGTAGGAGCGCTTAATTCCGAGTTCATAAGTTTTTTTGTGCTTCCACAGTCCATTAACCCTATCATCCTGGGGTTACCCTGGCTTAGACTTCACGCTCCACAATTTGACTGGCAACGAGCACAAGTTATCCGCTGGAGTCCCTCCTGCAACAAGAAGTGCCTGAGATCCGTTTCTCCATTGGAATCCAAGCTGGCCTGCCTCTGCACATCTTCCCTGGTTGGTCTTCCTGAAGCTTACTCTGGGTTTTCTGATGTATTTTCTAAAACCGCTTCTGAACTCCTTCCTCCCCATCGGCCTTGGGATTGCCCTATCGACCTTATCCCTGGAAAAAGTATTCCTAGAGGCAGGGTATATCCTCTGTCTTTACCCGAAACACAAGCTATGTCCGAGTATGTTGCCGAGAACCTCAAGAGGGGATTCATCAGGAAGTCATCTTCTCCAGCAGGTGCAGGCTTCTTTTTTGTAAAGAAGAAGTACGGCTCTCTCAGACCGTGCATTGATTACAGGAGACTAAATGCCATCACGATTGAAAATCGTTACCCCCTTCCTTTAATTTCGGAACTATTTGACCGTATTCGAGGGGCACAAATTTTTACTAAGTTGAACCTCAGAGGGGCCTACAACCTGATCAGAATTCGCAGAGTAGACGAGTGGAAAACCGCATTTAATACCAGAGACGGCCACTATGAATACCTGGTGATGCATTTTGGGCTCTGTAACGCCCCAGCCGTCTTTCAAGACTTTGTTAATGAGATATTCAGAGATTTACTCTATCAGTCGGTGGTTATATATTTGGATGACATCCTAATTTTTTCACAAGACCTGTTTACTCACATTCTGCATGTCAAAGAAGTTCTTTCTCGTTTACGTTCTAATCACTTGTTCTGCAAATTAGAGAAGTGTCTCTTCAATTGCTCTCAAGTTCCCTTCCTGGGGTATATAGTTTTGGGTTCTGGCCTTCGGATGGATCCCAGCAAATTGGAAGCTATTCACAATTGGCCTCAGCCTTCCGGTCTCAAAACTACCCAGCGTTTTATTGGTTTTACGAATTACCATCGCCAATTCATCAAGGGATTTTCCACGCTAATCTCTCCCATTACTCTTCTTACTCGGAAGGGTGGACAATCTAATTCCTGGCCACCTGAGGCAGTACAAGCTTTCCTAGCCATTAAGAACGCCTTTATGCTTGCACCCGTCTTATCCCAACCCGATCAAAACAAACCGTTCTTCCTGGAGGTTGACGCATCCTCTGTTGGGATTGGAGCGGTGCTGTCTCAAAAGAATTCTGCAGGTCTTCCCATTCCTTGTGGTTTCCTGTCCAAAAAGTTCTCCGCCAGTGAGGCCAACTATGGGATTGGTGACAAAGAACTTCTCGCCATCAAGACCGCCTTAGAGGAATGGCGCTATCTGTTGGAGGGGGCACGCTTTCCCATCACGGTGTTTACGGATCATAAAAATCTCACCTACTTACAGTCTGCACAATGCCTGAACCCTCGCCAGGCCTGCTGGTCGCTATTTTTTAACAGATTTCAGCTGATATTGACCTTCCGGCCCGGTACCAAGAATTTGCGTGCTGACGCACTGTCCAGATCTTTTGATTCCTCTGATGTCTCGTCAACCATGCTTGCTAAACCCATCCTCAACCCCTCCACGATTCTAGCCTTGACCAATTCTTCATCTAAGACTCCTCCTCCTGGTCGTTCTTTTGTACGGGAACATCTACGCATTAAACTCCTAAGATGGGCTCATAACGCCAAATTCGCTGGTCATGCTGCGGTTAAGAAAACAGTTGCTCTTCTATCTCGCCTTTATTGGTGGCCCTCACTGCCCTCGGATGTCCTGAAATTCATCCGTGCTTGTGAGTTCTGCGCCCGACACAAGATTCCGAGGAGACCCCCTGCCGGTCTTCTCCATCCTCTGCCCATTCCGGACCTTCCATGGCTCAGTATCAGCATAGATTTCATTACAGACCTTCCTGCCAGTCAAGGCTTTAACACCATCTGGGTGGTGGTGGACCGCTTTTCAAAATTAGCCCACTTCATTCCCCTCAAGGGATTACCTTCTGCCTCACAGCTGGCTCTCCTGTTCATCCGAGAGATTTTTCGCCTTCACGGCTGCCCGAGGGACATCATTTCTGATCGTGGAGTCCAATTTGTCTCCCAATCCTGGAGATCCTTTTGCAAACAGCTTGGGATCAGCCTAAAATTCTCCTCCGGGTACCACCCGCAAACTAATGGGCAGACTGAACGGACCAATCAGGACCTGGAGGCATTTCTGAGGTACTACTGTTCGGATCAACAGTCGTCCTGGAGTGAACTTTTACCCTGGGCAGAGTTTACCCATAATAACCACCACAGGTAACTCTCCCTTCTTTACCAACTACGGGAGACATCCCATTCTCCACACCTTCTCTGATCTTTCTGATTCCTCAGTACCTGCTGCGCAGAATATGGTACACAATTTTTCTCAAATTTGGTCCCAAGTATGTTCCAGATTACTACAAGCTTCTGACTGTTACAAACACTTTTCAGATCGGCATAGAAGGAATCTCCCTGTACTTCGGGTAGGAGACAAAGTCTGGTTAGCTACCCGCAACCTTAGACTAAAGGTTCCCACAATGAAATTAGCTCCACGCTATATTGGACCCTTTTCCATCTCTCATGTGATCAACCCTGTCACCTACAGACTTCATCTACCAGCTTCCCTTCGGATTTATAATACCTTCCATATATCTCTGCTTAAACCACTCATTCTCAACGAATTCTCCAGCAAAACCTCTACACCTCCTCCTGTCAAGACCATTCGTGGTGAAGAATTTCTGGTAGAACGCATTCTGGAATCTCGTATCTCTAGAGGAAAACGCCAATTTCTTATCCATTGGAAGGGCTACGGCCCAGAGGAGAGATCTTGGGTCTATGAAGAGGATATTCATGCTCCACGTTTGTTGGCAAGATTTCTGCGGGATTCCTGCACCACCCGTAAGAAAGAAGGGGAGGATACTGTCAGGTGCATCTCCGCGCTCTCCACAGGCGCCAGAGACGGACACATTCTCTCCGCAATCCACATCCTGTTGCCTAGCAGCAGAACTCTATCTCTACTCACCTGTCTGCAGCCAGCATGTCTAAACCGCCTAAATCTCCCTAATCCAATCAGGAGGCACCTTAGAATACTTAAAGCAGCCTCTGACACATGTCTAGTGCCAGAGTATTGGTTCTAACCAGCTCCAGCATTTAGTTAATGATTCCTGTTCCTGACCTCCTGTGTATTGACTCCTTGGCTTGTTTGACCTCTCTTCCGAATTTCCCTTGTACTTCGCTGCCCGCACTGGTATTGACCTTTGGACCGTCCCTGACTACTCTTGCCTACTCTCCGTGGTACCTCGCTTCCTTGGTTTCGACTCGGCCTGTCTGACTACCTCCATTCGCTGCACTGGTGACTTCCTGGGAGAACCGCGACCTGCACATCACATGCAGCAAAGCCCAAACCTCCTTGCGGGGGTCCCTGGTGAACACCGGTGGTGTGTTAGACTCCGCGCCTCTCAGGTTAGTAGCGCTAATACCAGTCAGTGATATTCTCTGTGTAAAAGTGTGACATGGAGATCCAGGACACCTTCTGAAAGTTTGCCCCAAGAGACCAGGAAACTCTTACTCCTGAACGGTGGCAGGGAGGACGCTTTAGGAGAATCCACTGTTGCTCCCTACTCCAAAAATTCCCCAGAATTTCTTATGGCTATCATCCTGAGTACCTCTAAAGGTCCCTTCTCCACCACAATCTTTGTGGACTCCGGCTCCTCCGGGAACTTCATTGCTGTGAATCTTGCCTCGCAGCTCCAAATTCCGTTAGAATCCTTGCCTTAACCTCTATATTTGACGGCAGTCGACGGCAGTCCTGTCACTAACGGCTCCATCTCCTCCGTTACCTCTCCAGTCCGGTTTATGGTAGGAGCTCTTCATTTTGAGATGATTCAATTTTTGGTTTTGCCTAAGTCCATTAATCCCCTTATCTTGGGGCTACCATGGTTAAGGATGCATTCACCTCAAATGGATTGGGGTGTCACGGGCACTAGGAGTCTTTACCCAGGGATCACCAGGTGATAGGCTTACCAGAGCAGTATAGGTGGTAATATGGTACTCTGGTAGCAGGGTGATCACGGAACAGGAAATAGCAGATGATGAGATGCTCAGGAAAGTCTATGACTAGCAGCACTGGCAATATGGAGGCAGTAATACACGAGGAACTGTATGGACAAAGGACACGTGAAGGTAGTCAGTGGTCTGCGGTAGCAAGTTGTACCACTGCTATAGTGAGGAGGAATGTCCAACAGAAACGAGGAGGTGATGAGAGTCAGCGGTCTGCGGATAGCAAGTTGTACCGCTGTCTGAGTGAAGGAATGGAATCCAAGTGGAGGTATCCGGGGAGTCAGTGGTCTGCGTTAGCAAGTTGTACCACTGCTATGAGAGAGGATACTGGAACAGGTGAAACTGTAAACAGGGGTCAGTGGTCTGCCACTAGCAAGTTGTACCACTGAATATATATGTGAGGAGGTGCACGGGGAGAGACTGCAACACAATATATACACGGGCACCTTGACTTTGAACCACAGTGATATGCACAATATAAATGTATAGATGACTGAACAATACTGCCAATATAGAAAGTCTCTTGAAGTAGTCCAGCATAAGATAACACAGTCAATGATGGCAATAGACTCAGCGGATAGCACACTCCAGAGGAGAACCAACACAGTCCAGCAAGGTATGCAATACACAGCACAGTCAATGAGAAGTATGCATACCGTGGTTCAGGAGGCAGTCAGACAGGAGTGCAGAGATACCTGAACGGCAGGAGGCCGGCAGGATGCGAAGTCCCTGGATGGGTGAAGCGGTGGTCTAGTAGGTGCAGCGCACGGGTAGGTAGACCAGCAGGGAACACAGGAAAGCGTGGAGAGCGGATCAGCAGTAGATGGATGAGTAGTGCTGAGGAGTAGCAGCAGCGGGTCTCTGCGGGAACACGGAGGTAGCCAATAGCAACCAGCAGGTGCAGTAACGATGGGACACGGGAGAGCAGAGTTGAACAGGCACTGTTGATCACGGAGAATAGCGGGTAGCAATAGTGGAGGCAGACTCAAGGAAACACGGGAGCGTTGACAAGGACTGAAGACTGAAGCGCACAGAGGCAGCGGATAGGAATCAGCCAAACAGTCACGATGAAACACAGACGGGTTGCAGGTTGAAGACTGTAGTGCACGGAGGCAGCGGATAGGAATCAGCTAGCAGTCATGATGATGAAACACAGACGAGTTGCAGGTTGAAGACTGTAGTGCACGGAGGCAGCGGATAGGAATCAGCTAAACAGTCACGATGAAACACAGACGGGTTGCAGGTTGAAGACTGTAGTGCACGGAGGCAGCGGATAGGAATCAGCTAGCAGTCATGATGATGAAACACAGACGAGTTGCAGGTTGAAGACTGTAGTGCACGGAGGCAGCGGATAGGAATCAGCTAAACAGTCACGATGAAACACAGACGGGTTGCAGGTAGATGGTAGAAGTGGTATGGGAACCACAGTAGCAGAAGTGGTTTGGAAACCACAGAGGTAGAAGTGGTTTGGAAACCACAGGAATCAGCAGGGCTGAATAAACAAGGAAACACAGGAACACCTTCAGAGACTCATGGGGAATGAGACTCCAAGATCAGGCCATGTGGTGATGACCACAGGTGCTTAATATAGGGAGGTTGCCTGATCTGCCAATTAAGTTAAAGGAACATACACTGGAGGTATAGAAAGGGCTGCGCATGCGCAGTCCCTCAGGATGGAGGACGGCCACGGTTCCTAAATGTCCGGGAAGAAGCACTCACAGTCCGGTGAGTGACAGTACCCCCCCTTTTAAAGGTGGGCACAGAACGCCTGGAACCGGGCTTGTCCGGATTTTTGGAATAAAACTTCTTCAGAAGGGCAGGAGCATTAAGATCTTCAGCTTTGATCCATGAACGCTCCTCAGGACCAAAGCCCTTCCAATGAACGAGGAAACGGAGGACTCCTCGCGAAATTTTTGCATCCAATACCTCAGTAATCTCGAAATCCTCCTCCTGATGAACTTGAACTGGCTGCGGTGCTGAGGAAGGAGTCGAGAAACGGTTGATGATGAGAGGTTTGAGCAAGGACACATGGAAGGCATTGGAGATCCGAAGATTCTTAGGAAGAAGAAGTTTAACACATACTGGATTGATAACTTGAATGATCCTATATGGACCAATAAAACGAGGGGCGAATTTCATAGATGGAACCTTCAAACGAATATTTTTGGTAGATAACCAGACACGATCTCCAATTTTTAGTGGTGGAATAGCCCGCCTCTTCTTATCTGCGAAAGACTTATATTTGTTAGATGTCTTCTTTAAACAGGTTTTGACCTGAGACCAGATATTTTTGAAGGTCTGACAAGCAGTCTCCACAGCAGGAACTTGGGTGGGCGGGAGGGCAGGAAATTCCGGAAAAGACGGATGGTGACCGTAGACCACAAAGAATGGAGTTTTGGATGATGACTCATGGTACATGTTGTTATGGGCGAATTCAGCCCAAGGGAGCAATTCTACCCAGTTGTCTTGGTTGGCTGAAGAGAACATCCTAATAAAAGTCTCAAGATCTTGATTGACTCGTTCCGTTTGTCCGTTAGATTGCGGATGGTAAGACGATGAGAGTGCTAATCGTATGCCCAAGGTTTTACAAAGGGCCCGCCAGAATCTGGAAACGAATTGTACTCCTCTATCTGACACAATCTCAGACGGACATCCATGGATGCGGAAGATTTCTTTAATGAAATGTTCAGCCAGAGTAGACGAGGAAGGTAAACCGGACAGAGGGACGAAATGAGCCATCTTCGAAAATCTGTCTACCACTACCCAAATAGTATTGTGATTCTTACTTGGTGGCAAATCAGTAACGAAATCCATACTAATATGGGTCCAAGGCTTGGACGGAATGGGTAGTGGTCGCAGCAACCCTGCTGGAGTTCTGCGGGAGGATTTGAACTGAGAACATAAATCACAGGAAGCAATAAACTCTTTGACGTCTCTCCTCATTGAAGGCCACCAGTAACTACGAGAGAGAATCTCAAAGGTCTTATGTTCACCGGCGTGTCCAGAAAAACGAGAGGCATGGAACCACGAAAGGATTTTCCTCCTCAGAGTAGGAGGCACGAGGGTCTTCCCAAATGGTAGCATTTTGGTGGATGAAGCAGCCAGAGAAATACATTTGGGGTCTAGAATAGCATGGTTGGGAACCTCTTCTACATCAGAGGACGTCACAAAAGCTCGAGATAGAGCGTCAGCTTTCTTGTTCTTAGCAGCTGGTTTGAAGGTTATAATTAATTTAAAACGGGAAAAGAAAAGAGACCATCTTGCTTGACGAGGGTTCAAGCATTGAGCAGATTGCAAATATGACAAGTTCTTATGATCCGTGAAGATCGTCACCGGATGGCGAGCTCCTTCCAACAAGTATCTCCATTCCTCTAATGCAGCTTTGATGGCCAGCAACTCCTTGTCCCCGATAGTATAGTTTTTCTCTGCGGGCAGGAGACCCCGAGAGTAGAAGGCACAAGGATGTAATTTTTGTTGCTCCGAGCGTTGGGAGAGAATAGCTCCTAAGCCCACATTAGAGGCATCTACTTCTAGGAAGAAGGGGAGTGTCACATCAGGTTGTCGCAGAATGGGAGCAGACGAGAAGGACTCTTTGAGGATTTGAAAGGCTTGGAGAGCCTCAGATGACCATTGCTTAGTATTAGCCCCTTTCCGAGTTAAGGCCACAATGGGAGATGCAATGGATGAGAAGTCTTGAATGAAGCGTCTATAGTAATTGGCAAAACCTAAAAAACGCTGGATGGCACGAAGAGTAGTTGGCTGAGGCCAATGTAGTACAGCATTTACTTTGTCTGGATCCATCTTCAGGCCAACTCCGGAAACTATATACCCCAAGAATGGAATCTGGGGTAACTCGAATGAACATTTTTCCAATTTACAGAACAATGAGTTTTTCCGTAGTCTGGAGAGGACCTCTGCCACATGTTGGTGATGAGAAGGCAGGTCCTGTGAGAAGATCAATATGTCGTCCAGGTAGACAACGACACATACATATAATAAGTCCCGAAAGATCTCATTGATGAAACCCTGGAAAACCGCGGGGGCATTACACAGCCCGAAGGGCATTACTAAATATTCGTAATGCCCATCTCTGGTGTTAAACGCGGTCTTCCATTCGTCACCGGAACGGATTCTAATTAAATTGTAGGCACCACGAAGATCCAACTTAGTAAATATCCGAGCTCCCTTGATGCGATCAAATAGCTCAGTGATCAGCGGAATGGGATACCGATTCTTGATAGTAATGGCGTTGAGTCCACGAAAATCTATACAAGGGCGTAATGATCCATCCTTCTTTTTGACGAAGAAGAACCCAGCTCCAGCGGGAGAGGTGGAAGGTCGAATGAACCCACGCTGGAGATTCTCCCGTATGTACTCAGATGTGGCTTGAGTTTCAGGTAACGAGAGAGGATAGACCCGACCCCTGGGAGGAGTCTTGCCAGGTAGAAGGTCGATCGGACAATCCCAAGAACGATGAGGAGGAAGACGTTCAGACTGAGCTTTATCAAACACATCGGCAAATGAAGCATACTGAGGAGGGAGTCCCGGGGAGGAAGATGAGATGGAAGATTGCTGTACTTTAAGAGGAATAACTTGAGAGAGACAACGATGGTGACATTCAGGCCCCCAAGACGTAACTTGAGGGGTGCGCCAGTCAATCTGGGGAGAGTGACATTGAAGCCATGGAAGGCCTAAGACAATCGGACTTGTCGTAACAGGAAGAATTAAAAACGAAATTTCTTCATGGTGTAGTACACCAATCTGAAGGGTTACTGGAGACGTACTCTGGGTGATGAGACCATTGATGAGACGTGATCCATCTATAGCCGTCACAGTAATGGGTGTTTTTAAAGTGATCACTGGTAGGGACCATTGATTCACTAGTGATTTAGAAATGAAATTTCCTGCTGCTCCGGAATCAATCAATGCCTGTGACTCAAAGGATTTAGTAGCAAAGGAAATCGTAACATCGAAAGCGCAGACTTTAGATTTCATAGACAATGGAGAGGACTCCAGGGACCCTAACTTCACCTCTCCAGAACTAGTTAGGGCCTGGCATTTCCCGATTTCTTAGGGCAAGAACTGAGCATATGTGTGGAATCAGCACAATAGATACAGAGTCTATTCTTTACTCTTCGTTTCCTCTCTTCTAAAGATAATTTGGAACGTCCTATCTCCATGGGAATCACAGAAGGTGAAACTGGACGAAATTGAGGGTTTAAACGAAGAGGTGCTTTAGCAGAAGTTGTTTTCTCAGATTCTCTTTCACGAAATCTCATGTCTACACGATGGCAAAGAGAGATCAAATCTTCTAGTGACGAAGGAAGCTCTTGGGTAGTCAGTGCATCTTTAATTTTATCGGAGAGCCCCTGCCAGAAGGCGGCAACTAATGCTTCAGTGTTCCACTGAAGTTCAGAGGCTAAGATCCTAAATTGAATGACATACTGTCCTACTGTATGGGAGCCTTGTCGCAAACGAAGAATGCTGGAAGCAGCGGAGGTCACACGACCTGGTTCATCGAACACACTTCGGAACGTGGAAATGAATTTGGCACTATCTTGTAGAATTGGATCGTTTCTTTCCCACAGAGGGGAGGCCCAAGCCAGGGCTTGTCCAGAAAACAATGAGATAAGATAGGCCACTCTGGAACGATGGGTAGAAAAATTTTGAGGTTGGAGTTCAAAATGGACTGAACATTGGTTAAGGAAACCTCTACAAGTTTTGGGGTCCCCGTCATATTTTGACGGAGTAGGCAGGTGAAGCGTAGGAGCTGTAGACACCTGGGATGGCACTGGGGAAACGGAGGAAAGCACAGGAGCTTCAATACTAGCTGTAACAGTCTGTCCAGATGTTCCTTGGGAGGTTAACGATTGGTAACATTGAAGTAACAGCTGTTGGCGAGCATCCTGTTGCTCCACACGACTGACCAGATGCTGCAGCATCTCTTTAGCAGTAGGTTCCGTATCTGGGTCTGTCATGGCCTGATCTTACTGTCACGGGCACTAGGAGTCTTTACCCAGGGATCACCAGGTGATAGGCTTACCAGAGCAGTATAGGTGGTAATATGGTACTCTGGTAGCAGGGTGATCACGGAACAGGAAATAGCAGATGATGAGATGCTCAGGAAAGTCTATGACTAGCAGCACTGGCAATATGGAGGCAGTAATACACGAGGAACTGTATGGACAAAGGACACGTGAAGGTAGTCAGTGGTCTGCGGTAGCAAGTTGTACCACTGCTATAGTGAGGAGGAATGTCCAACAGAAACGAGGAGGTGATGAGAGTCAGCGGTCTGCGGATAGCAAGTTGTACCGCTGTCTGAGTGAAGGAATGGAATCCAAGTGGAGGTATCCGGGGAGTCAGTGGTCTGCGTTAGCAAGTTGTACCACTGCTATGAGAGAGGATACTGGAACAGGTGAAACTGTAAACAGGGGTCAGTGGTCTGCCACTAGCAAGTTGTACCACTGAATATATATGTGAGGAGGTGCACGGGGAGAGACTGCAACACAATATATACACGGGCACCTTGACTTTGAACCACAGTGATATGCACAATATAAATGTATAGATGACTGAACAATACTGCCAATATAGAAAGTCTCTTGAAGTAGTCCAGCATAAGATAACACAGTCAATGATGGCAATAGACTCAGCGGATAGCACACTCCAGAGGAGAACCAACACAGTCCAGCAAGGTATGCAATACACAGCACAGTCAATGAGAAGTATGCATACCGTGGTTCAGGAGGCAGTCAGACAGGAGTGCAGAGATACCTGAACGGCAGGAGGCCGGCAGGATGCGAAGTCCCTGGATGGGTGAAGCGGTGGTCTAGTAGGTGCAGCGCACGGGTAGGTAGACCAGCAGGGAACACAGGAAAGCGTGGAGAGCGGATCAGCAGTAGATGGATGAGTAGTGCTGAGGAGTAGCAGCAGCGGGTCTCTGCGGGAACACGGAGGTAGCCAATAGCAACCAGCAGGTGCAGTAACGATGGGACACGGGAGAGCAGAGTTGAACAGGCACTGTTGATCACGGAGAATAGCGGGTAGCAATAGTGGAGGCAGACTCAAGGAAACACGGGAGCGTTGACAAGGACTGAAGACTGAAGCGCACAGAGGCAGCGGATAGGAATCAGCCAAACAGTCACGATGAAACACAGACGGGTTGCAGGTTGAAGACTGTAGTGCACGGAGGCAGCGGATAGGAATCAGCTAGCAGTCATGATGATGAAACACAGACGAGTTGCAGGTTGAAGACTGTAGTGCACGGAGGCAGCGGATAGGAATCAGCTAAACAGTCACGATGAAACACAGACGGGTTGCAGGTTGAAGACTGTAGTGCACGGAGGCAGCGGATAGGAATCAGCTAGCAGTCATGATGATGAAACACAGACGAGTTGCAGGTTGAAGACTGTAGTGCACGGAGGCAGCGGATAGGAATCAGCTAAACAGTCACGATGAAACACAGACGGGTTGCAGGTAGATGGTAGAAGTGGTATGGGAACCACAGTAGCAGAAGTGGTTTGGAAACCACAGAGGTAGAAGTGGTTTGGAAACCACAGGAATCAGCAGGGCTGAATAAACAAGGAAACACAGGAACACCTTCAGAGACTCATGGGGAATGAGACTCCAAGATCAGGCCATGTGGTGATGACCACAGGTGCTTAATATAGGGAGGTTGCCTGATCTGCCAATTAAGTTAAAGGAACATACACTGGAGGTATAGAAAGGGCTGCGCATGCGCAGTCCCTCAGGATGGAGGACGGCCACGGTTCCTAAATGTCCGGGAAGAAGCACTCACAGTCCGGTGAGTGACATGGGGTCGCGCTCAAGTTACAGCATGGGGTTCAAGATGTCTTCATAGATGCCTGTCCAAGGTTCTGCCTCCCAAGTCTCGGATCATAATTCACTCTAAGCTAACTACTCTTCCTGATGCATATATGGAATTTCAGGATGTATTTAGCAAGATTGAAGCAGAGACTTTGCCTCCTCATCGTCCCTGGGATTGCGCTATTGTTCTATCTCAGGTCCGCCCCTTAGGAATAGGCTGGTCCAATCAGTTGTGTCGTCCTGAGACATTGGCAATGTCCCAATACATCACGGAAAATTTAAAATTAGGATTTATCCGTAAGTCTACATCCCCGCCCGGGGCAGGCTTCTTTGTCAAAATGAAAGACGAGTCTCTTCGTCCATGTATCGACTACCGCCCTCTTAACCATATCACCATCAAAAATCGATACCCATTACCCCTCATATCCGATCTCTTTGATAGAATCAGTGGATCACAAATTTTTTCCAAATTAGAACTTTGTGGGGCCTACAATCTGATTCGCATCAAGAAAGTGGACGAATGGAAGACGGCTTTTAATACCAGGGATGGGCACTTCGAGTATCTGGTGATGCCCTTCGGCCTCTGTAATGCCCCGGCTATCTTCCAAACATTTGTCAATGACATCTTTCAGGACTTGTTATACACCTCTGTGGTGGTCTACTTACACGATATATTGATATTTTCTAAAGATTTGGAATCTCATCAGGAACAGGTCAAAGAGGTCTTACACAGACTCCGGAAATACCACCTCTATTGCAAATTGGAAAAGTGTGTTTTCGAGGTGACCCATGTACCTTTTCTTGGTTTCATCGTGTCAGGCCAGGGACTGCGCATGGATCCCACCAAGCTGATTGCTATCCTTGATTGGCCTCATCCACAAGGTCTTAAAGCTATTCAAAGATTCATTGGCTTTGCAAACTATTATCGCCAATTTATTCAGGACTTCTCTACCATCATTGCGCCGATCACTGCCCTAACCAGGAAAGCTGCCAACCCCAGGGTCTGGTCCCCGGAAGCCACTTCTGCCTTCATGATACTAAAAAAGGCGTTCTCCTCGGCTCCAGTCCTTTCCCAACCAGATCAGAAACGACCCTTCTTCATAGAAGTGGATGCATCCTCTATAGTGCCCAACACAAGACTCCCAGAAGAGCTCCAGTGGGACTGCTCTGTCCACTTCCTATCCCCAACGGTCCCTGGGAGAGTGTGGCTATGGATTTTATCACAGACCTACCTCCCAGTTCGGGGTTTAACACCATCTTGGTGGTTATTGACCGGTTCTTCAAGATGGCACACTTCATCCGTTTAACTGGATTGCCTACGACCGGTCATCTTGCCGACATCTTTATCAAAGAGATCTTCAAGTTACACGGCTGTCCCAAGGAAATTATCTCTGTCCAATTCACCTCCCGGTTCTGGAGAACTTTTTGTCGAAATCTGAGTGTAGAGTTGAAATTCTCTTTGGGGTATCATCCCCAAACCAATGGCCAGACTGAACGAATTAATCAGGATCTTGAGACTTTTCTACGGTGTTTCACTTCTGACAATCAGAATAAATGGTCTCAATATGTTCCCTGGGCAGAGTTCTCTCATAACCAACACGTTCACAAATCCACAGGGTTCTCCCCGTTTTTAATTGTATTTGGAAACCATCCTGTCTTTGCAGATCCCTTTCCTGTATCCTCCTCATCGGTTCCAGCCGTGGACACCCTTTATCGAGAGTTCGCTCTTATTTTGGCCAAGACCAAAACAGCTCTACTCAAGGCCACAAAGCACCACAAGATCTTTGCAGACCGTCATCGGAGGTCTACTCCTCTCCTGAGAGTGGGGGACCAAGTGTGGCTATCCACCAGGGACTTGAAACTAAAGGTTACTTCAGTGAAGATGGCTCCACACTTTATCGGTCCCTATACCATTCTGCAAGTGATTAATCCTGTGTGCTTTAAGTTGAAACTGCCTCCTTCCTTGAAATGTCATAATACCTTCCATGTGTCATTGTTGCGACCGCTGGTACTCAATGAATTCTTTCAATCTCCCTGCCGACCTCCACCAGTAAAAATTTCTACTGGAACGGAATTTGAGATCAGTCGGAGTTTGGCCTCTCGTATTCTTCATGGCAAACAGCAATTTCTCGTCCATTGGAAAGGGTAATGTCCGAAGGAGAGATCATGGGTGGACAAAAAAGACCTTCACGCTGCTTTGGTACTTAAGAAATTTCTCCATACAAGAGGAGGAGGAAGTGGGGGGTATTCTGTCAGGCGCCGTCCCGCTGTCACCTCGGAATGGCCGCCTCCTTTCTTCCCAGTGCATCTGGTTGCCATGCAGAAGTTCCGGCCACCCGACGCGGCCGTCTGCACATGCAGTTGCTAGGCAATGGGACGCTACTCAATAGTCTTGGCGGCAGCTGAGAACAACGCTGCCACCCACTATCATCTCATTGGCTCCTCAACCTTTATAAGGTGCTTCCTGTGCACACACCTGTGCCAGAGTATCAGGTCTAACCTGCCTTCAGCGTTTCCTGTGTTCCAGTTCCTAAGCCTTGTTCCTGACTTCCCTTGCTTGCCTGTGACCCTCCTGACCCGGACCGTTTGACCACCCCTTTTGATTCTCCCTGTTGTACCTCACTTCCAGAACGTTACCTACCCGGCTTGTCTCACCATCCCTCTGGATATTCCTTGTGTACCTCTACTTACCAGAACATTACCGACCCGGCCAGTCTGACAAATCTCCTCTTGTATCTCGCTATTCGACTTGTGGAAGGACCGCAACCTGCGTGTCTCTGCAGCGGAGACCATACCTCCTTGCGGGGGTCCCTGGTGAATACCAGGGGCACGTTAGATTCCGCACCTTCCTCTGAGTAGTGCCAACAAATAGCAGGTACGCAATATAGTTGTGACACATACTATACACGGCAGTGCCCGACATACTATAAGTAGCTATACAAAGCATATTATACCTAGCATCGCATGACATATTGTACCCAACTCAAATGTTATTCTTATGTCTCAATCTGCATTTTCTTATATATTTTAGACATAGAAAACATCTTAATCCTTTTGTTTCAACAATGCCTGTAATTGTTATTTTTATTTTTTCCTGCGTAGCCCCGGGCCTCAGCATTGGCTACCCTGGGGATTGAAATTAAATACATACCCATTTGTTATTTGCTGACAATGAGGAGGAAGGGGTTTGAGTAATACATTAACAAGAGCATGCTCTGCATGCTTTCTACCTTCCATGGTGGTGCTACTGCTGCTGCTCCTCATTGTCAGTGATAGACTGGGAATGTGGCGCTGCTCTGTGATGTAACAGCACAGCGCCACACTCCTAGCCTGTCACTAACATAGAGGAGCAGTAGCACTAAGGCTGACACGCCCTTCTCTACCTGCCATACCTGATCGGTTTGCATTCTGAAAGGGTGGCCTGAGGGGTGGAGTGTCTAGGGTGAATTCCAACAACCTCAATTACAGGCGGTACAAAGCTACATTATGAGACGATTGGAGGAGGGCATGACTGCATGCTTGGATTTTTTAAGTAAATGGGCACTTTTAATATCCTGACTGTACAAATCCTGCTAGTATATAATAATAGTGTATTAGTATATATTAATGGTGGACAAATCCTAGGAGCTAGGTAACCAGAGTGTCTAAAAAAATACTGTTGGTATCCAACATATATATTGAGAGAAAGAAAAAGACAGCTTCCAACACAATGCCGACACTCTCCCCTTCTTGTTTAACACAGAAATTCGATTGATAGGAAGATACAGTAGATTGGATTTGCTGTACATTCCTCCGGCATTCCCCTTCACTTTCTTATGACGTGGGCGGAGCCGTGATGACAACTGGCATGTTGGCAGGACCATCCTTCTCAAATTGGGAACGTTTTTGCGTAAAACGGGACAGTTGGGTAGTATGCCTACTTGGTGATTTTCCATACAAGCTAGAGATGAGTAAGCCATCCCAGTTTTTTGGTTTTGGTTTTGTTTCCAAAACCATCCTTGCATTATGCTAAAATAAATTTGATGAAAAATGCTCAAAAACCCACAAACTCATATTATTTGGCGTTGTCCCCTGCCCCTCCACAATAGTGTTTATATAATCTACACTACTTTACAGTCTATTATTAGAAAATGTTCTTTTGTTTGAGTGATAAGCACATGTATTTAATTAAATAACAGTGTCATACAAAATATCCCAATAACCAACATTATATATGACAACATCATAGCAGCTCATTCCATTACGTTGCATTATTTTAATCCAGCACAGGTATGTCAAATAAAGTGATATCAACAACTATCACAAATATACCTTAAAGAGCGTTATATATGCACAGTTATGTTATGTACGTCTAGTCGCTATCCAATGAATATTGTCCACTTCAAATAGTGTGGTTCTAACTCACAATGCGATTTAATAACAAAAAGCAGCAGAGTAACAATTCAATAAAAGAAGTACAGCCGATTACATATGCAGGCGCCCTGGATCCAGCATGCAGTTATTCAGTCCTGAAGTCTGGTTGAGAAGAGTCTCTGGTGGCCTCATAGCTCCTGCTTATGTAAAGTTAGTGATAGAGTGAAAACAATAGAGATGATTTGGCATGTTTCTATAGGTTCAGGCTTCAGGAAAGTTCAGTGAAATGCAGGTCATTGGCCAGTTCAAACGATGCCCTCCAATGGTGGGGGTCAGCTCTCCAACAGCTGCATACTAATCTTCCCGCCGAAAGCTGGTTCAAACTGGTTTATTTACATTACACACACAATACCATTCTGATCATTTATTCCCTATAATCCATATCTTACATACGCAAGGAGCGATCTCTTAGGTAATTGAACCGGACGTCTGAGGATGAATAGGGGATTACAATGATACTAGACCTGATATGTTTCCTGTATTCTGAACCTTAGATCTCACTAAAGTGTATTTAACATTATAATATTTAACTATAAACTCTGCTACATTTCATTATAAATAACTGTGTTGGAACTATTTTTAAGGTGAACTAAGGTGTATGTGTTCGTGTAAATGTGTGTATAAGTGTTCGCACGTGTTGTGGTTAATTACGCTCCTCCACGCTACGGCGTGCTATTCACATAATTTCAGACAAAGACAATCAGATTGATAGATATTAATTTGATAGATATTAATTTGAAATGACCATATCCAATTATTTGACTTCGACAGTTACTTCACCTCAAATTACATGAGCTTCTTCACAAATATATCAATAAACAGAAGTACAGATTATATAAGTATCAAATATTTCAAAATCAAAATACATCAGTTACTAAATTAATGCACAAAATTCCCTGACATCCCCAATTGTATAAGCCAAGAGATCCATGACCAAGTTTACACACAGTACCATGGAAAATCATACAAAGAAATAGACTGAGTTAGGGGGTGTGACTTGGACGCTGAAAATGGTGTATGCACTTTCCTGCTGCTCCCGTGGCTGAAGCTCATAATCTATTGTCATCACAGCTGTTCCTATCATAACTCCCTCCATCAGACCAGGGTTCTTTACAACTACTGCCTGGGGAGTGCCTGGAGGCAAATTTCTGCTGTTTGAAGTTTCAACACATCAGGGATTGTGGCTTGCGGCCTATCTGCTTCCATGAGCTACGTGATCCTGGCGTGTCACCTTGATGCTTCTAGTTATTCCTTACCTGCTCCCCAGAGATCCATAGGCTTATCTCCGGTTGCTGCGGATGTTGCTTTGGGGACTGCTGAATAAAACCCGGGAGGTGAATTACTCCTCTGCCTGCCAGCTTGATGATCTCCTGCCTGTGACCTGCATCGCTGATGGGGTGCTGCCGACCTCCGTAGCCAGCTCATGTTTTTCACCTTCGCCGCAGACTGTAAGTGCTGCCTAGACCCTTCCGCCTGCAAGTGTCTCCTCTCCCCAACCAGCCCCCCGGCCAATTCAGCCCTCCAAGGACCCGGCCGCATACCGGTCTCCTACCACCTACCAGCGTGACATGTTGCAGGATCACACCAACCTGTTTGTTTGCCGCATAGAACTGTACCCATAGGTGTCCCAACTAGGCTTATTACACGAACAGCGTGCTAGCCAGTGTTCCCAGAACACTGACTCAGTCTATTTCTGGATGCAATCTTGCACCTCTTCTTATTTCCTCTTACTAACTATTGCACACACAACACTTACAGACCTGCCTGGACACAATTATAAGGCACAGTGACTTTTTCTGGAACACCTCATAACTTTCCCCTATTTTTGCTTCCCCAAAGCTCTCTATGCTCAATTGTGTGTGGGACCACACTGGTGTGTATTCTCTGGACTATAGTGTGCATGTGATTACCCTGGGGTGCCTTTTCAAATCTCATTTCTATTAGGCGAGAATATCTCAGTTACCAAAGGTTTTCTACCTATTTCCTCTGCTCACTGGCTTACAGTTTTAGGTATACAAAAATATATCAATATCAAGAGGCAGTTATCTAGTCAAATCCAGGTGTGCGTGTGTGTATAAAATATTTCTATTTTATGCTGCTAATATAGAGATATTAATAGCAATGAGTCATATTATGCCACACAGTAGTGCCCCCATTTCAAATTAAGCCACATTAATGCTCCCAGTTCATATTATGCCACTGTAATGCCCCTCTTCATCACACTCTGCCATGCTGCTTTTGCCCCCTTCACACTCTACCATGCTGCTTTTGCCCCTCAAAACACTCTGCCATGCTGTTTTAGCTCCCCCTTCACACTCTACATTCTGCCTTTTCTCCCCCTTCATACTTTGCCATGCTGCTTTTGCTCCCCCTTGCTTACGTTCCTTAACTTGTCTTTTCTATCTTCTCTTCTTACTTGCAGACTCCTCCCTGCGCTGCTCCTCACTGAATGTCAGGTGTGATAATGTCACGCCCAACATTCAGTGCGGACAGAGCAGGAAGGAGGAGTGCCAACAGTGCGGACAGGTGAGTTTTTTTTTTCATTTTATTTTTTTTAAAGGAGCCTGCTCCCCACACAGACGAAGGTGGTGGACTCAGCCTGTAGTCACTGGTTCACCAAACAAAGTCTAAAATTAGGTATCGGTTCTGGGAAACCGGTGAGAACTGGCTGAATCCCACCACTGGTTATGACTAATCTTGAAGGTGTCAAGCCGGCATTCAACCAGGAACTCACTAAAGCTGTCAGCGATTTCAAATCTAAAATAGCCTCGTTGGGCTCCAGAATAGATGCCCTTGAATCAAAGATAGGTGATCTTTGTCGCTCACAGAATGTACTTGACAGAGAGCTCTCCTGTTTGCTTAACAGGGTTGAGGCATTAGAAGAGAAACAGATCTCTGAATATCGCTCCCACCGTAACAATGTTCGTATCCAGAATATTTCAGAAACTGTTTCTCCGTTGGAGCTCCATTCTTTCATTAAGGACTTATTCACACATATTCGTCCAGATCTCTCGGAAACAGATTGTCTTATGGACCGGGCCCATAGGGCTCTCAGGGCCAAACCCTCTTCTAACCAACCTCCATATGATATCATTGTCCATTTACATTACTTCCGTACAAGAGAGTGAATACTCATGGCTACCAGGGACAACTCTCTGACCTCCTTAAATGGATATCCAACTGATCTAGGACCTCGCTCCCTCAACTATCAAGAAACAACGAGACTTACAGTCTGTTACCAGACTACTCCGACAACATAACACCAGATATCATTGGGGCTTTCCCTTTCAACTGCAAATCTTTGCAGCTGATTCCTCTCATGGCATCAAAACTAACTCAGGGACAATATTTGCTTTTATGACAAGGCAGATAAAGCGGCTCTATGTTGGCTACAAAGTTACGGAAAAAAAGCGCCCTCTCCTTTTTAAACGCTGAAATTACACAATACGAGGTGCTCGCTGCCATTAAATCCCTCAAGAGCTTGTCTGCCCTTGGTGCTGATTTTTTGACTGATCATTCTTACAAGAAATTTGCAGGGGTTCTCGGTCCTCACTTGGCTGTCTTCTTTAATAAAGTGCTGGAGGGGGCCTCCTTTGACCCTGCCACCACCCTGACTAAAATTACAGTGATCTCGAAGCCTGGGAAGGACCATAAACAGTGCACTAGCTATAGGCCGATATCTCTTCTTAAGGTTGATTTGATTATGGCTACCAGACTAAATCCCCATCCTTTATTCATACCGACCAAGTGCGTTTCATCTCCCTGATAACACTAGGAGGACTGTCGATATGATACACTCCATTATTCATGCTGGCAAAGTTCCTTCTTTGATCATTGCACTCAACGCCAAAAAGGCATTCGATCATATGCCCTGGTCGTTCATGGATGGGGTTATTTTCTGAAGGGTATCTCGTCTTTATGTCACTACCCCTCTGCTACAGTTTCTGCAAATGGTCTTACTTTGACACTGTTCCAGACCTCTAATAGTTTGCATCATGGATGCACCCTTTCGCCACTTATTTTTGCTATTATAATAGATCCAATGGCTGCTAAAATATGGGCTAACATGGAGATATCTGGTATTAGAGTGGGTTCCATGGTACACAAATAGGCACTATATGCCAATGATGTCTTGTTGACAATTGCTACCCTGACTGCTTCTATTCCTCCCTCTTGGCCGAACTTCATTTATACGGTCATTTTTCTGGCTCCAAGGTCAATCCGAATAAAATGGAAGTCCTGGATTTTATATTTCACGCTTGGACAAATTACAGACATTCCCTTTCAATTGGCGACTTCAAAAGATTAAATATCTAGGTGTCTCTATCTCTAAAGCTACCACCAGCTTTTTGAAGCTAATTTTCCTTGCTACTTTCCCAAATCAAATCAGACCTTACCGCGTGCTCCCACCATCTTATTTCCTGGATAGTATTAATGCTACTAAAATGAATATCCGCAACAGGCTTTTAGATCTTTTTCAGACCCTACCCATCTGCACCCCCCCTATGTTTTGAAATTCCTCTAATTTTATCCTTCTCGAGTTATTTGGTCAGGGAGGCACCCCCAAGCACGACTGAAGGTTCTCACGGTGTGGGGCTCTGGACATTCACCGACTTTCAGCGTTACTACATCTCTGTTCAGCTGGCTCAACACGTCTTGTGGTGTAATCCTAGTGCCTCTATAATGTGGGTCCATATTGAGGTTAAAGGTCTGGGTTTACTTTCTCCTGCTTCTCTCCTCTGGCTCCCGTGGGCTCACCGCCCAAAGCGAGTTCTGTTTCATCCCATTGCCTCATACTCCCTGACTATTTGGGACTCAAAAATATAAGCTCTCTCCTCAACCCTCCCAATTGACTCTGCTCTTTAACTCAGTTAAGCATCATCTGTCCTCACTACCCTTCACCACTTTTGAATCTCCCCACAGCTGGTCTAATCTCTACATTATATTCTGAACTTGCTCTGTCTAGCTCGGGTCTACAAGACACGCACAAACTAGCCTGGGATAGGGACTTGGGTGAGACTTTAGATGAGGATAACTGGTCTGAGATCAGTGAGAATGCTGCCTTTAGTTCCATATGTGTTAAAATTAAAGACAATGTATATAAAATGTTGTTCCGTTGGTATTACGTGCCAACTCGACTTAGGAAGACTTATCTAATCAATGTTGGAGTCCATGCTCCTTAGAGGGATCGTTTCTCCATATCTGGTGAAGATGCCTGCAAATTGCCCATTTCCGACTGGATATGAAAAAACCTGATTTCTGCTGTCCTCCAAATGAATGTCCCCTGGAGCCTAACTTTTTTCTCCATCCCCTGGGAATCACCTCGGCTACTCGCCACTATAATAGGCTCATTAGACATATCCTCTCAAATGCCACCTGTCAACTTGTGGCTTACTGCAAGCAACCCCCCCCCCCCCAACTCCAATCTATCATTGGTTGAGTCTGGCAGTTCAGTGTATGAAATTCATGAACAGCATCCTAACAGCTCCTCTAAATCCTTTGGAACCCATGGTTGTCCTTTTTCCAATCTCGTTCACCCTTCACTTAAACCCCTCAATGCTTCTTTCATTCTATTTCCCTCCTTTATTTGTCTTTAATTCCTGACTCCTGTCTCTCCTCCTTGCTCTCCCCCCTTCTCAAATGGTTCTAGCCATATCAACTCTCTCCCTTTTTCTTCTCCTGCATTTCTTTTTTCCCTGTATTCCAGAAAGGTTAAATACAGGGCTAGCAGTGCCTGTCACACTCCGGTCCCGCATACGGGCACCTGTCTCATTACGTGCCTCTCACAGATCTTG
The DNA here is from genome assembly GCF_038048845.1 of Mixophyes fleayi. Classification (NCBI taxonomy): domain Eukaryota; kingdom Metazoa; phylum Chordata; class Amphibia; order Anura; family Limnodynastidae; genus Mixophyes; species Mixophyes fleayi. Next base: position 224,157,867 of record NC_134402.1, read on the forward strand.
AAACCGGCATGTCCTGGCATCAGGCTCACATCATATGTTGCTCTACAGTCAGTTCTGCACAAGTGCAGAGTCTGTTTCCCTTCAGGACCTCCCCCCTTCCCGTATTGGCTATCAGATATTGGTGCACTATTTAAACCTCATGGATTCACCTGTCTGACGCCTGTTCTTCAAGCTCATTTCCTGCAGCCTGTGGTTCTGGTTCCTGTTCTTGTGGTTTTCATGTGCTTCTGACAGCCTGCTCTCAGCTCGTGGCCTGTGTTGAACTATCGCTGCTCCAGTATCTCTATTACCATCTCCAGAGTACTTCACCGTGACAGCCTCGGTTCTCTCATCGCTACCACTCTGAGCTGCTACTATGTCTGTGACTCATCAGCTGTTGTCCTGAGTTACCACCGCTACTTCAGTCTGCTCTCAGCTCCTGACCTGCGTTGAACTACCGCTGTTCCAGTATATCAGTTATTACCTCCTGAATACTACATTGTGTCAGCATTGGTTCTCTCTGTACTGCCTTTCAAGCTTCTATTGTTCCTGTGACTCTTCTGTTGTAGTACCAGCCTCCATTGCTGCATTTTACCTCTGTGGCCATCCTTGTATTACCACGGTTCCAGTGTCTCTACCACTTACCTGTTGGTACAAGTCTCGCCTCCTAACATCTCCTGGCTCCTCCACATCGCTCTGTTTTCCACTCACTCGCGGGACCGTGACGTGCCGCTAAGATCATACTTCCTTGCCGGGGTTCCTGGTAAAAACCACCTTCCTGTTACACTCCGGCGCCCATCGGTGGGCCTTGCTACGGCCAGCAGAGCCTAGGGATCCAATTTCCAGCATAGCCAACTGTAACAATAGCTTGATGAAGTTCATGTTTCTGTTTTATTACCAACATGGTGTTTCTGTGGTGTACTACATTTTTACACACTGTATGCCCGTATTGTTCTGACTGTTTATAAATAAACATTAAAAGAAAAAAAAAAAGAAAGATATGGGGGTAAATGTATCAAGGTCCGATTTTTTCATTGTTTAAAAATCACAGCAAGTCACAGGTGATAACCCACGATTTTAGTCCCCAAGTCTGCAGATTTATTAAGCTACGGTTTTGACTCTGATCTTCAAAATCGCTGGTCATCTCTACCGATTTTCTGGGATTTCAAACACTCCTGTGTTTAGCTAACTCTCCCATATTTAGTAAACTCTCCTGGTTGTTAAGGAATTTAGACTGTAAGCCCCATTGGGGCAGGGACTGATGTGAGTGAGTTCTCTGTACAGTGCTGCGGAATTAGTGGCGCTATATAAATAAATGGTGATGATGATGATGGTTGTCCTAGCTGCGAGATTAGTAAATACATCACTGTTACACTTCCTGTCTATACAGCTGGTGGTCTAGCGGCTGTCAAAAGTTAAAAAACAGAAAATGTTCAAAAAAAAAAAGTGTGGAGTCCCCCCATCCGAACACTGTTAACCCTAGTGCTGCCAGCTTACTGCTGGTTACGTGGAAATTTGGAAAATAATTTGTGTGGGGTCCCCCCGATTTTCACATAACCAGCACTAGACAACCCAGCCAGGGTGGGTGGCACTATAGCAGGGGGACACGAGGCAGGGGTCCTCGAGGGGGGAAGTTGGGGGACTGTCAGAAGATATTCTTCCCATATTTAAAGTATGGGGTGGGGGTTGCAGAGTGGTGTTTACAGGACTCCAGGCTGGCAAAATGACTATTATTTTATATATGCTTATTAAATCATGAAAAAGTAGACTGCTCCCATACCTAGCTGTATATTGGAAACTCAACCTGTAGTTTAGTGGGGATAGGCAGTGTAGTAATAAAACTCCCAGACTACAGACAAGATTAAGGAATATATTTTACCCGCCCCCCTCATTTGCCACCATCCTCAAGCCCTAAGCAATGTGCTACTTGTATAAACAAGCATTCCATTTGTTCAAAAATAAGCATACCTCCCAACTGTCATGACTGCAATAGGGCAGTAACGACTATCAGAACCCAAATGGAGAGTGGTTTACTGGAAAGTTAGTGGGTCTGAGGATGTTTTATATTAATTATTTTCTATTTGGTAATGCATACATGTCAATAATTTTAGTGATTTTAGGCTATATTCCTTTAACCAGTTTAATATTAATTTAGTGGATTTAAATGCATTTTAGGGAATCCAATTTTTTAAAAGTATTCTGTATAGGTTAATGTTAACCAGAGAGCTTATTTTTTGCAACAAACTATCTGCTGTGATGTGCACATCGCTAAATACTACTTAGGTATTCATTTCCAAAGAGTTAATCTTTGGTGTTCCAAAACGATGACAGGTATGCAGATACACTTGTTCAGCCGGAAAGTGCCCCATAGCATTATATAAAGACAATGAATAATATAAAACACAGAGCCTTTCTTTTGGTGTTTTTTTTGTTACCAGCCAATCTAGAAAGAGAAAGGCCTAGAATCTTAATATACATTTTCAGAAAAAATGAGAAGCAAGAAACATGGCAAGTTCATCAAATACTGCTTCCATACTGCTGCCCCAGCAATATCCCGGGTATATGAACCCGGGATATTGCCGGGGAAAAGGCTCCCAGACAGGCAAAATCCCGGGTCGTCCGGGTTCACACTGGGTCTGACAAAAAAAGAAGTTAAATTGAAAACAAAAGAATAAAAAAGTCCCTTTACCTTAGTATTTCTTCATCGCTGCCTGTCCGGCAGGTTACATGAATTAATGACGTCATTCCTATTGGCCAGGGATAAAATTATGCATTTAAAGCGGCAATAGCGGACCATATGCCTGGATTACATTATACAGGCATCATTTCTTCATGTTACTTTTTTTTTACACTAGTCTGTGAGCCCCGGGTTGAAAACCCCGGATCTCAACGTTCATAGTTCAGGCTTCCTGGGTTGACCCGGGAATAAGACCTGGAGTCATTGATACTGCAGCCTCGACCCGGGTTGTCGGGATGAGCCGCGGCAAAAACCGGGTCGAGGCTGCAGTATGAAAGAGGTAATAGTTGGGGTACACAGCCTAGACTGCTAATCACAATAGCAATGCAACTGGCAATGCATCTTTTCAAGTTCAGCAATGCAAAGATCACAGGCAATGGGATGAGACATCCTTCAAAAATGCCCGAATGTACGTGTCGCCAACCTAAAAAAACTACAGCCCTTAGCGCTTGTCTCCAACAGCAAATGATTCTGCTAGTTCTGAAATGTGGGGCACATTTTCCTGGCGTGGTTTGGGTGCAGTCATTCCCTTAGAAGGTAAGACCAATACTTATCCCTACTTAAGTTTACTGAGTGATCATCTTCACCTTATGTTGCAACATGTTTCCTGATGGGAGGAATATCTTCCAGGGTGACACTGCCCCCATTAATCTATGCATATGATATTGTCAGACATCGGATCCGCTGACCACTCGGTCGGGGACTGGCACTTTCATCTACCTCTTTGTGGCTGCTCCCCTTTCCTTGTCGGGCCCCGTGGCTTGTACTGGTGGGCTCCATCTTGCTGTTCGAACTATGCATGCGCGGACCTGGTCTTTTTCAAAGCTCCATTCATTCATTCATTCATTATCTGTCAGCCCTGTCTATTTGATGCACCTGTTTCATTACCTGGGTGCCAGATCTTCAGGTCTCTCCATCTGTCTAGATGTGTTCTGCTCTGCTTCCTGTGTTCATCTTGCTGCATAGAGTTACTACCTGTGCAGCTTCCTGCTCTCCTGTACTGCACTCCATCATCCTGCTGCAGATCATTGCACCTCCTCGTGATCTTGACTCTGGGGCTTCTCAGCTCCCCAGGACCTCTCTAGAATACCCACCTGCAGATCATCCAGCTCCCCAGGAGTTCTGTGCACTACCCACCTGCAGATCATCACACCTCCTTGTGATCCTGACTCTGGGGCTTCCCAGCTCCCCAGGACCTCTGTGCAATACCCACCTGCAGACCATTGCTCCTTCAGGTGCCCTCACCTCACATCCCAGCTACGCCTATCAGTAGACATTCCTTCTCCAGTCTCCAGTTTCTCCTATGAAAACCACAACCTGCCGTTAGGGAGCTGCGAAGTCCAAACTCCCTTGAGGGGTCCCTGGTGAAAACCTCCCTCTCTGTTAGACTCTGTGTCTCTTGGAGGGCAGCGTCAACTCAAGCAGCCCACACGGCTCCTTTTCAGACCCCTGGTTGTGACAGGTATATACTTACAAGCGAATAAGTGAACATTTAAGTATCTTTTATGGCTTTCATAAGTTACCAGCACTGCCTGTTCAAACTCTAATGCAGTTTATGAAAAAACAGTTGTATTGATCAAAGATCCTATGGCCATGTGTATGTTTTAAGCATTTATATACATGGTACAACATTGCAGGTAAGTAAACACTCCTGGGGGTAAATGTATTATTGCGTGATTTGTGCAACTCGACGATATTCAGCGACTTTGACAGCTAAATTTTAAACGGCAATGTTTTTAAAGGTGTTTTGCCTTTAAACACATTGCTGTTTTAAATTTAGCTGTCAAAGTCGCCGACTATCGGCAAGTTGCACAAATCGCAGTATAATAGAAAGACTGCTTATAACAAACATATAGCTTAGTAATCCATTTATATAAATGTAGATAGCTTGTCAGTAAGAAAAATATGCACATAGCAACTGTTGCACAAGGTTATGGACTAATCTCAGTAAACAAGATGATGTCTGCTATTATGAATTGTAATTTGTAAGAAAGAGATAATATGCCAACTGCTGAACCTTACTTTTAGGAGGCAGTTATAGATATATTTATTTTTGGCTGTGGAGAATCTGCAAATTTGTCATACATACACCGATCAGCCACAACATCAAAACCACTGATAAGTGAAGTGAATAACATTGATTACCTTATTTCAATGCACCTGTCAAGGGGGGGTGGATATATTAAGTAAAAGTCAGTTCTTAAAGTTGATGTGTTGGAAGTAGTAAAAATGGGCAAGCATAAGGATCTGAGTGACTTTGACAAGCGCAAAATTATATTGACTAGTCGACTGGGTCAAAGCATCTCCAAAATGACAGGTCTTGTGTAGTGTTCCCGGATACATAAGGGATACACACATAAGTGTGATGCTCTGGGCAATGTTCTACTGGGAAACCTTGGGTCCTGGCATTCAGGTAGCTCTTACTTTGACTCGCACCACCTACCTGAACATTGTTGCAGACCAGGTACACCCCTTCATGGTAATGGTATTCCCTGATGGCCGTGGCTTTTTTCAGCAGGATAATGAGCTCTGCCACACTGCAAAAATTGTTCAGGAATGGTTTGAGGAACATGACAAAGAGTACAAGGTCTTGACTTGGCTTCCAAATTCCCCAGATCTCAATCCGATTGAGCATCTGTAATATGTGCTGGAAAAATAAATCAGAGCAATGGAGGCCGCACCTCGCAACTTACAGGACTTAAAGGATCTGCTGCAAATGTCTTGGTGCCAGTTACCAAAGGACTCCTTCATAGTTCTTGTGGAGCCCATGCCTTGACGGGTCAGAGATGTTTTGCTTGCACAAAGGATACCTACACAATATTAGGTGGTTTTAATGTTGGGACTGATCGGTATATAATCATAAGTTACATACATTGACATGTGGATGGCAGTTATCAATGGTTTCATATCAGCTCTGTATTCTACCTCCGACACAAATATCTTTTCACAAACATAAAACTTAAAAAGTAAAAAATTTGTAAAGGCTGTAAAAAATGACAAAGTCATCACACCAAGGACTGACTTGTTTTGAAGATCTACTGGAATACAATCTCAGTTCAGCTGCTAGACCCATAGACTTTATTTGTCATTGTTGTTCCCATCACTGTTTCACCTTTGGTAATCTCTGTGGCCTCCTCGGTGATAGTAGCTGTCACCACAACTTCTGGGAAGAAGTGTCCTGGCTCTGTACCCACCTGTGCCAGAGTATCAGGTCTAACCTGCCTCCAGCTTTTCCTATGTTCCAGTTCCTAAGCCTTGTTCCCAAATTCTCTTGCTTGCCTGTGACCCTTCTGACCCGGACTGTTTGACCACCCCTTTTGGATCTCCCTGTTGTACCTCGCCTCCACAACGTTACCGACCTGGCTTGTCTCACCATCCTTCCGGATATTCCTTGTGTACCTCTACTTACCAGAACGTTACTGACCCGGCCAGTCTGACAAAGCTCCTCTTGTATCTCGCTATTCGACTCGTGAAAGGACCGCGACCTGCGTGTCTCTGCAGTGGAGTCCAAACCTCCTTGCGGGGGTCTCTGGTGAATACCAGGGGCACTTTAGATTCCGCACCTTCCTCTGAGTAGTGCCAACAAATAGCAGGTACACAATATAGTTGTGACAGTATACTCTGGCCTTGACTACGGAGGGGTCTGGTGAACCTTGAGCCCGGGATTTACTTCTGCGCCTGGCCCAGCGGGTTGAACAACAGGAAGCAGCCCAGGCACATCTCCTACAATGTGTCCAAGGTATCGCTACCCGCTTTGATGCTTTCATGGGCTCCTTGCCCGCTACTCCAGCCATAACCTCCTCTGCGGCTGCATCCTCCAGTGTGGTTACGGTCTCTACTGCTGCCTCCAGTCTGCGCATTCCGGCACCTGAAAAATTGGATGGAGATCCCAAAAGATGCAAGGGTTTCTTGAACCAATGTGCCATTCAATTTGAATGTAACCCAGGGGCCTTTCCGTCAGAACGCACCAAAGTGGCGTTTATTATCTCCCTCCTCAGCGGTCAAGCACTCGCCTGGGCCTCGCCCCTATGGGAACGAGGGGATCCCCTCCTCATCAACAGAACCTCCTTCATTGAAGCTTTTAGGAGGGTGTTTGATGACCCCGGTCATCAAACACTTACGCAGCCACAAGCTTGTTGAACCTCCGTCAAGGCGACCTGTCCGTGGGTCTATATGCAGTTCAGTTCCGGACATTGGCTTCCGAGTTGAAATGGAACAATGAAGCGTTAGTGGCAACTTTCTGGCAAGGTTTAGTTGACTGTATTAAGGACGAGCTCATTTCTAGAGACCTCCCTTCAGATCTCGATTCCCTCATCTTGATGTGTATTAAGGTGGATTTGCGCTATCTAGAGCGCACGCAAGAACGCTCCGCTAATAAACGGTTCATGCCATGGCTGGCTCCTCACTTCCAGAATCCTATCCTGCCTGTGGATGAACCTATGCAAGTAGGACGTTCTAGACTGTCCCCAGAGGAGAAGGAGAGACGCTTCAAACAACGTCTGTGTCTATATTGTGGAGATCCAGGACACCTTCTGAAAGTTTGCCCCAAGAGACAGGGAAACTCTTCCTCCTGAACGGTGACAGGAAAGCCGCTTTAGGAGAATCCACTGTTGCTCCCTACTCCAAAAATTCCCCAGAATTTCTTATGTCTGTCATCCTGAGCACCTCTAAAGGTCCCTTCTCCACCACAGCCTTTGTGGACTCTGGCTACTCTGGGAACTTCATTTCTGCGAATCTTGCCTCACAGCTCCAAATTCCGTTAGAATCCTTGCCTCAAACACTATCTTTGACGGCAGTCGTGTCACTAATGGCTCCATCTCCTCCGTTACCTCTCCAGTCCGGTTTATGGTAGGAGCTCTTCATTGCGAGATGATTCAATTTCTGGTTTTGCCTAAGTTCATTAATCTCCTCATCTTGGGGCTACCGTGGTTAAGGATGCATTCACCCCATGCATTGGGGTCGCGCTCAAGTTACAGTATGGGGTTCAAGATGTCTTCATAGATGCCTGTCCAAGGTTCTGCCTCCCAAGTCTCGGATCATAGCTCACTCTAAGCTAACTACTCTTCCTGCTGCATATTTGGAATTCCAGGATGTATTTAGCAAGATTGAAGCAGAGAGTTTGCCTCCTCATCATCCCTGGGATTGTGCTATTGTTCTATCTCTGGACCAGCCTATTCCTAAGGGGTGGACCTATCTGTTGTCTCATCCTGAGACATTGGCGATGTCCCAATACATCACGGAAAATTTAAAATGAGGATTTATCCGTAAGTCTACATCCCCGGCCGGGGCAGGCTTCTTCTTTGTCAAAAAGAAAGACGGGTCTCTTCGTCCATGTATCGACTACCGCCCTCTTAACCATATCACCATCAAAAATCGATACCCATTACCCCTCATGTCCGATCTCTTTGATAGAATAAGTGGATCACAATTTTTTTCCAAGTTAGACCTTCGTGGGGCCTACAATCTGATTCGCATCAAGAAAGTGGACGAATGGAAGTACGCTTTTAATACCAGGGATGGGCACTTCGAGTATCTGGTGATGCCCTTCGGCCTCTGTAATGCCCCGGCTATCTTCCAAACATTTGTCAATGACATCTTTCAGGACTTGTTATACACCTCTGTGGTGGTCTACTTAGACGATATATTGATATTTTCTAAAGATTTGGAATCTCATCAGGAACAGGTCAAAGAGGTCTTACACAGACTCCGGAAATACCACCTCTATTGCAAATTGGAAAGGATACGGTCCGGTGGAGAGATCGTGGGTAGACAAACATGCCTCTTTGGTACTTAAGAAACTGCTTCAAACAGGAAGAGAAGGAAGAAGAGGAGGGTATACTGTCAGGCGCAACCAAACGCTGAAGTTACGGCCGCCGGGGCGGCCCTCTGCGCATGTGCGTCCGATTGCTAGGCAACGGGACGCTACTCAATAGTCTGACGGCAGCTGAGAACTGCGCTGCCGCCCACTACCATCCCATTGGCTACTCAACCTTTATAAGGTGCTTCCTGTGCACACACCTGTGCCAGAGTTTTCAGTTCTAACCTGCCTCCAGCGTTTCCTTTGTTCCAGTTCCTAAGCCTTGTTCCTGACTTCTCTTGTTTGCCTGTGACCCTTCTGACCCGGACCATTTGACCACCCCTTTTGGATCTCCCTGTTGTACCTCGTCTCCAGAACGTTACCGACCCGGCTTGTCTCACCATCCCTCCGGCTATTCCTTGTGTACCTCTACTTACCAGAACGTTACTGACTTCGCCAGTCTGACAAATCTCCTCTTATATCTCACTATTCGACTCGTGGAAGGACCGTGACCTGTGTGTCTCTGTAGCGGAGTCCATACTTTCTTGCGGGGGTCCCTGGTGAATACCAGGAGCATGTTAGATTCCGCACCTTCCTCTGAGTAGTGCCAACAAATAGCAGGTACGCAATATAGTTGTGACATTAGCCCTCCATGTGACAGCAAGGACAATGTTGTGCTGGACTATTTAAGCAGGTGCCAATTATATCTAGGAGAATGGGCATTATACAAAGAGGTCTTTTGGCTGATAGGTCAGAAGTTCAGGGTTCCTGAGATAGACTTTATGGCAATGAGGGAGAATACCAAGGTACCCTAGTTTTACTCCCGTCACAGAGACAACAGGACCCTTGGAATAGATGCCCTATCGGTACAGTGGAACTTCAAGCTAGGGTATTATTTCCAACCCTTTCCGGTCAACCCTCAGGTACTGAGGAGAGTAAAGAAGAAGGCGGTAGAAGTAATAGCGATCCTCTCATGTCGGCCTTGTCACCCCTGGTTTGTGGTAGCATGGAGAATGCTTCAGGAGCTACCATGGCCTTTGCTGGACAGGCCAGATCTCACAGCACTGTGGCTTAGTGGTTGGTACTTCTGCCTCACAGCACTGGGGTCATGAGTCACAATCCAAAAACGCACTTGTGTTTTAATTGGTTGCTATCAAATTGACCCTTGTCTTCTGTGTGTGTGTGTTAGGGAATTTAGACTGTAAGGTCTATTGGGACAGGGACTGATGTGAGTGCTTTTTCTGTACAGCACTGCAGAATTAATGGCACTATATATATAAATAAAGAGATGCTGATGATACATCAAAGTCCAGTTCTGCATGCAAACCAGGTATCCCTCTTTGATGGCCTGGAGACAGAATTGGGCTCAAGGGCATCTCTGAGGAAAAAATAGATATACTAATTCAAGCAAGGAACAAGAATTCCTCTATAATTTACTACAGAGTCTGGAGAAGGTTGGGCAAGGCACAGGACTAAAAGATCCTATGTCTGCCAGTGTTCCGATTATTTTAGAGGTCCTTAAAGATGGCCTTGTTAAAGAGCTGGCTCCTGCAACATTGAAAGTACAGATATCTGCCCTTAGCATTCTTCTTCAAATCGGTATCTCAATGTCTTACTTTTCATTTTTTTCAAGCTGTGAGAAGGCTACGGCCAAGAATAAAACCGTTCTACCTCCCTGGAATCTCAATATCTTTCTGAATGCCTTAACGTCAGATCCATTCGAACCGTTACCAGGGGCAGGCTGGGCAGGGAGGAATCTGTCCCCCCGGGCTAGTCCGATAGTGGGCTACTTTGGGTGGGGACACTGGGCCACCTACAATTTTTTTCCTTTAAAATGTTCCTAATAGGCTGCTGAGTCAAGTCTTGCCCTCCAGGCTAAAATCTGCCAGCCCTCTCCTGACATTACAAAACAATTCTCTCAAGTGGCTCACTCTGAAAGTATTATTTCCATGTTATGATTCCTAGTAAACCCAGGAAGCGGCCACGGAAGTATAATACAAATGTCTTTTATTCCGGAAAAATATATGAGCAAAGATTCAGTTCAAGGAACATGCAAGTTTTCATAAACAGGTATAACGCCCAACATAAATATGAACAGGTGTGGCAGGAAGGTATACAGAAATAACATGTTCCAGTGAATGCAAATATAGTTTAAATGCAGGGATAAGAATGGTGGGTTACCCAATGCAAGAATGCAAGAGTCTGTTCAGGGAAGGAAACAGAGAAGTATGACCAGGCAGAGGTCTGGCAACACCAGTACAAGCAAAACCAGAGTCCAGGCAAAGTACAGGGTCACAAGCAAACTAGCATAGTCCGGTATTCAGGCCGAGGTCTAGGGCAACGAGAGTTCAAGCAGTATCCAGTATTCAGGCATAGTTCGAGGTCACGAGCAAACAAGCATAAACGGTAAACAGGCCAAGGTCACAACGGGAGATCAAGTATCAGCAGAACCAAACTGGAACAGGGGGACACAAGCAGAAAACAGGTAAACATGGATGAACTGCACTGAGCACAGGTTGAGGCAGGTATAAGAAGCTGAGAGCCAGGTGCATTTCTAATTGGCAGGGAGGTTACCCCTTCAGGCATGGTGCAAGCTCAGGAGCAGGACAGCAGCACCTCTGGAGGATTAAAGGTATTGCTGACACCAGGGCTGGAATGGGACTAAAAATCAGCCTTGGCATTTAAAGCACACAGGCCCACCTCTGCTCCAGATAATAATAATATTACAGTACTTTTTGTAAAGGTCATTGTTATACAGTGTCCCATGAGATATAAATGTGTTATATCTGGCTCTCTATTTGCAGCCTAGGGCTTACCAGTATCAGATTGTCACGGGCACTAGGAGTTCTGCCCAGGATTCACCAGTTGACTATGCTTACCAGAGGGGCGGAGTTGGCACAGCGGTCCTCTGGCAGCAGGGTGAATAGTGGAACATATATAACAGCAGATGGAGAGAGAATGACAATGGAATTAATGATAGTCAGTGACTTGCAGCTACACTTGGTATATGAGTCAGCGACTTGCAGCTATAGTGGAAGGCAGGTTTCAACCATGGAGAGCCGGGTGGACGTGAGCAGGTGAAGGAAGGTAATGGGAGAGTCAGTGGTCTGCGTTCAGCAAGTTGTTCCACTGCTGTGAAGGGAAGACTTGTCCTGGTGCAGGTAGGTAGCGGGAAGTCAGTGGTCTGCGTTCAGCAAGTTGTACCACTGCTGTAAAGGGAAGACTTGTCCAGGTGCATGTAGGTAGCGGGAAGTCAGTGGTCTGCGTACAGCAAGTTGTACCACTGCTGTGATGAGAAGACTTGTCCAGGTGCAGGTAGGTAGAGGAGGCGTCAATGGTCTGCGGACAGCAAGTTGTACCACTGCGAGGAGGTGAGGACTTGTCCAGGTGAGGATAAGTGGAGGAATGAATAGAGTCAATACTTGTATGAATACAATGAGAGCACAGAGGAACTTGCTCCAAACATATATGCAGCATTATAGCTAATAGTCTATGGCGGTATGTATACCGCTGCTGAGTAGAGAGGCTTGTACAAAGTGGATATGCAGCGTATCAGCTAATAGTCTATAGCGGGTATGGATACCGCTGCTGAGTAGAGAAGCTTGTCCTAAGCGGATATGCAAGGTAACAGTTGATAGTCAATAACAAGTAAGCATACCGCTGATGAGTAGAGAAGCTTGTCCACGAGGATATACAGGCACAGCAGGAGCGCTGAACGGCTGAAGCGGGTATGGGAACCGCAGGTGAGCAAAGCAGGTAATCCAACAGACAGCTGAGGACACGAGCAGGATACAAGAGTCAGTAGCGGGTATGAGAACCGCTGATGAGCGGAGCAGGTAATCCAGCAGACAGCTGAGGACACGAGCAGGATACAGAAGTCAGTAGCGGGTATGGGATCCACCGATGAGTAGAGCAGGTAATCAGCAGGAAACTGAAGACACGAGCGGGACACAGGAGTCAGTAGCGGGTATGGGAACCACCGATGAGTAGAGCAGGTAATCAGCAGGAAACTGAAGACACGAGCAGGACACAGGAGACACCTTCAGAGACTCACAGGGAATGAGACTCAAGATCAGGCAACGATGTAATGAGCACAGGTGCCTTAAATAGGGAGAGGTGCCTGATCCACCAATTAGATTAAAAGCAAAGGTCATAAGAGTTCTTGGGTGCTGGGCAAGCGCAGTCCATCAAGATGGTGGACGGCCGCGGCTCAGGACAGGCGCCGGCAGGAAGGCTAGAGAACCACGCACCAGCGCAGAGGCACTCACGGTCCGGTGAGTGACAGTACCCCCCCCTTTTAAAGGTGGGCACAGAACACTTGGAGCCGGGTTTGCCCGGATACTTGGCATAAAATCTTTTTAGAAGAGCTGGAGCGTTGAGATCATCTGCGCGGATCCAAGAACGCTCCTCTGGACCAAAGCCCTTCCAATGCACAAGAAAGCGAAGAACTCCTCGCAAAATTTTTGCATCTAAAATATGAGTAATTTCAAACTCTTCCTCTTGATGAACTTGTACTGGCCGAGGTGCAGAAGGAGGAACAGAGAAACAGTTGATGATAAGAGGCTTGAGTAATGACACATGGAAGGCGTTGGAGATACGAAGGTTCTTAGGTAATAGTAGTTTGAAGCACACCGGATTTATCACCTGAGTGATCTTGTATGGACCAATGAAACGGGGAGCGAACTTTATGGACGGAACCTTCAGGCGAATATTTTTGGTAGAAAGCCATACGCGGTCTCCAATTTTAAGTGGTGGAATAGCTCGCCTCTTTTTATCAGCAAAACACTTGTATCTGGCAGATGTCTTCTTCAGGCAGGAATTAACTTGAGACCAGATATTTTTGAAACTCTGACATACACTGAAGATGACTCGTGATACATATTGTTATGGGTGAATTCAGCCCATGGAAGTAAATCTACCCAGTTGTCTTGGTTGGCTGAGGAGAACATCCTTATGAAAGTCTCAAGATCTTGGTTGACTCTCTCGGTCTGTCCATTTGATTGAGGATGGTTGGAGGATGATAGTGACAATCGGATACCCAAGGTCTTGCAAAGGGCTCGCCAGAATCTGGAAACGAACTGTACTCCTCTATCCGAAACAATCTCAGATGGACATGCATGAATTCGGAAGATCTCCTTGATAAAATGATCAGCCAGAGTAGACGAGGAAGGTAAACCGGTCAAAGGAAAAAAATGCGCCATTTTCAAAAAATCTATCCACCACTACCCAGATGGTATTGCACTTTTTACTAAGAGGAAGATCGGTGACAAAGTCCATACTAATATGGGTCCAAGGCTTGGAAGGAATGGGTAGTGGTTGAAGTAATCCCGCCAGTGTTCTGCGGGGGGTTTTAAACTGGGAACACAACTCACACGCGGCCACAAATTCTTTGACATCTCTCCTCATAGAGGGCCACCAGTAGCTTCGGGAAAGGACTTCTAACATCTTGCATTCAACTGAATGTCCAGAAAAGCGTGAAGAATGATACCACGATAATATTTTTTTACGTAGAGATGGAGGCACAAGGGTTCTCCCAAATGGTAGCACCTTGGTGGAGGAAGTGGCCCGAGTCACACATTTGGGATACAATATGGGATGATTAGGACAATCTTCAGCGTCAGAGGACGCCACAAACGCCCGAGATAAGGCGTCTGCTTTTCGATTCTTGGAAGCTGGTTTGAAGGTTATGATAAGCTCAAACCTGGAAAAGAAAAGTGACCATCTTGCTTGACGAGGATTCAAACATTGGGCTGACTGCAAATATAACAGGTTTTTGTGATCCGTAAAAATAGTAACAGGATGACGAGCTCCCTCCAGCAGATATCTCCACTCCTCTAATGCTGCTTTTATGGCCAACAACTCCTTGTCCCCGATAGTGTAATTTCTCTCCGCAGGTAGAAGACCTCGAGAGTAGAAGGCACAAGGATGGAGTTTTTGTTGCTTCAATTTTTGAGATAGTATGGCCCCTAGGCCAACATTAGAGGCGTCTACTTCCAAAAAGAAAGGAAGGGTCACGTCAGGCTGTCGAAGAACAGGAGCGGAGGAGAAGGACTTCTTGAGAAACTGGAAAGCTTGAAGGGCCTCGGAGGACCATTGTTTAGTGTTAGCTCCCTTCCGGGTCAGAGCCACTATTGGAGAAGCGATGGAGGAAAAACCTTGAATGAAACGTCTGTAGTAGTTTGAAAAACCTATAAAGCGTTGGATTGCTCTGAGAGTAGTTGGCTGGGGCCAACGTAGTACAGCGTTCACCTTTTCGGGATCCATCTTTAGACCAACTCCGGACACAATATTTCCTAAGAATGGAATCTGGGATAGCTCAAAGGAACATTTTTCTAACTTGCAGAATAAAGAGTTTCTCCGGAGTCTGGAAAGGACCTCTGCCACATGTTGATGATGAGTGGGCAGATCCTGAGAAAAGATTAATATGTCGTCCAGGTAGACGACGACACAGACATATAACAAGTCCCGGAAGATCTCATTTACGAAACCCTGGAAGACAGCGGGGGCGTTACACAACCCGAAGGGCATAACTAGATATTCATAGTGACCATCCCTGGTGTTAAAAGCTGTCTTCCATTCGTCTCCAGACTTGATCTGGTTTAAATTATAGGCGCCTCGAAGATCAAGTTTGGTGAATATCTGGGCTCCCTTAATGCGATCAAAGAGCTCGGTAATTAGTGGAATAGGGTACCGATTTTTGATAGTAATGGCATTGAGACCACGATAATCTATACAGGGTCGTAATGATCCATCCTTTTTCTTCACAAAAAAGAACCCCGCTCCAGCGGGAGAAGTGGAAGGTCGGATAAATCCTCGCTGGAGGTTCTCCTTGATATACTCAGAAGTTGCTTGGGTTTCTGCTAGCGAGAGTGGATTCACACGGTCGTGTGTATCCTAGGAGGGTTCCTGCCAGGTTGTAAGTTAATCGGACAATCCCACGCCCAATGAGGAGGAAGGCATTCAGACTGGATCTTATCAAACACATCCGCGAAGGAAGCATACTGTGGAGGAAGACCCGGTGGGCAGGGTGTAATGGAAGACTGATTTATTTTGAATGGAACGACTTGAGACAAACATCTATGATGACAATCCGGACCCCAGGAAGTGACTTGAGGAGTGTTCCAGTCAATCTGAGGAGAATGAAGTTGAAGCCATGGAAGGCCAAGTACGATGGGACTGGTGGTAACAGGAAGGACCAACAAGGAAATTTTCTCTTGGTGTAAGACTCCGATTTGAAGGGTCAATGGAGCCGTACATTAAGTGATGAGTCCATTAATTATGCGTGAACCATCGATAGTGGTGACCGCTACAGGTGCTTTTAAAGGAATCACTGGTAGGGACCATTGATTCACTAGAGAACTAGATATAAAGTTTCCAGCAGCTCCAGAATCCAGAAGTGCTGGAGACAAAAACGATTTGGTGGCAAAGGAAATGGTAACATCAAAAGCACAGATTTTAGCATCCATAGAATTTGGAGAGGACTCCAGGGACCCTAACCTTACCTCTCCAGAACTGGTTTAGGCCTGGCATTTCCCGACCTTCTAGGGCATGAGTTCAGCATGTGAGTAGAGTCAGCGCAATAGATACAGAGTCTATTCTTCACTCGTCGCTCCCTCTCTTCAGATGTTAGTTTAGAGCGTCCTACCTCCATGGGTTCTACTGGAGGTGGAAGATGACAAACTTGGGATACTGAGCGAACAGGCGCTTTCGAAGAAATTACTCTTTCGGAATCTCTCTCACGAAACCTCATGTCTACACGATGGCATAGAGAAATCAAATCGTCCAAGGAGGAAGGTAACTCTTGTGAGGTCAGTGCGTCTTTGATCTTGTCGGCAAGCCCCTGCCAGAAGGCAGCTATCAGCGCCTCAGTGTTCCATTGGAGCTCGGAGGCAAGAATCCAAAATTGGATGACGTACTGAGCTACAGACCGAGATCCTTGGCATAGCCGGAGGATACTGGAAGCCGCAGAGACAACACGACCAGGTTCGTCAAAAATTCTTCGAAACGTAGAAATGAACATGGTACTATCCTCCAATAAGGGGTAATTTCTTTCCCACAGAGGGGAGGCCCATGCAAGAGCCTGTCCGGAAAACAAAGAGATGAGATAGGCCACTTTGGAACGATGAGTAGAAAAGTTATGTGGTTGGAGTTCAAAATGAATGGAACATTGGTTAAGAAAACCCCTACAGGTTTTGGGGTCTCCATCATACTTCGAAGGAGTAGGTAGGTGTAGCGTGGAAGCCGTAGACACCTGGGATGGCACTGGGGGAGAAGAAGGAGGTACTGGAGGGTCAACAGTAGCTGCTACATTTTGCTCAGGGATTCCTCGGGAGGCTAGAGCCTGACAACATTGAAACAACTGTTGCTGTCGAACATCTTGTTGTTCAATCCGAGTAACCAGGTACTGCAGCATCTCTTTACCTGTTGGTTCCGATCCTGGGTCTGTCATGCCTGATCTTACTGTCACGGGCACTAGGAGTTCTGCCCAGGATTCACCAGTTGACTATGCTTACCAGAGGGGCGGAGTTGGCACAGCGGTCCTCTGGCAGCAGGGTGAATAGTGGAACGTATATAACAGCAGATGGAGAGAGGATGCCAATGGAATTGATTATAGTCAGTGACTTGCAGCTATACTAGTAGATGAGTCAGCGACTTGCAGCTATAGTGGAAGGCAGGTTTCATCCACGGAGAGCCGGGTGGATGTGAGCAGGTGAAGGAAGGTAATGGGAGAGTCAGTGGTCTGCGTTCAGCAAGTTGTTTCACTGCTGTGAAGGGAAGACTTGTGCAGGTAGGTAGCGGGAAGTCAGTGGTCTGCGTTCAGCAAGTTGTACCACTGCTGTGAAGGGAAGACTTGTCCAGGTGCAGGTAGGTAGCGGGAAGTCAGTGGTCTGCGTACAGAAAGTTGTACCACTGCTGTGATGAGAAGACTTGTCCAGGTGCAGGTAGGTAGCGGGAAGTCAGTGGTCTGCGTTCAGCAAGTTGTACCACTGCTGTGAAGGGAAGACTTGTCCAGGTGCAGGTAGGTAGCGGGAAGTCAGTGGTCTGCGTTCAGCAAGTTGTTCCACTGCTGTGAAGGGAAGACTTGTCCAGGTGCAGGTAGGTAGCGGGAAGTCAGTGGTCTGCGTTCAGCAAGTTGTACCACTGCTGTGAAGGGAAGACTTGTCCAGGTGCAGGTAGGTAGCGGGAAGTCAGTGGTCTGCGTACAGAAAGTTGTACCACTGCTGTGATAAGAAGACTTGTCCAGGTGCAGGTAGGTAGAGGAGGCGTCAATGGTCTGCGGACAGCAAGTTGTACCACTGCGAGGAGGTGAGGACTTGTCCAGGTGAGGATAAGTGGAGGAATGAATAGAGTCAATACTTGTATGAATACAATGAGAGCACAGAGGAACTTGCTCCAAACAGATATGCAGCGTTATAGCTAATAGTCTATGGCGGTATGTATACCGCTGCTGAGTAGAGAGGCTTGTACAAAGCGGATATGCAGCATATCAGCTAATAGTCTATAGCGGGTATGGATACCGCTGCTGAGTAGAGAAGCTTGTCCTAAGCGGATATGCAAGGTAACAGTTGATAGTCAATAACAAGTAAGCATACCGCTGATGAGTAGAGAAGCTTGTCCACGAGGATATACAGGCACAGCAGGAGCGCTGAACGGCTGAAGCGAGTATGGGAACCGCAGGTGAGCAGAGCAGGTAATCCAACAGACAGCTGAGGACACGAGCAGGATACAAGAGTCAGTAGCGGGTATGAGAACCGCTGATGAGCGGAGCAGGTAATCCAGCAGACAGCTGAGGACACGAGCAGGATACAGAAGTCAGTAGCGGGTATGGGATCCACCGATGAGTAGAGCAGGTAATCAGCAGGAAACTGAAGACACGAGCGGGACACAGGAGTCAGTAGCGGGTATGGGAACCACCGATGAGTAGAGCAGGTAATCAGCAGGAAACTGAAGACACGAGCAGGACACAGGAGACACCTTCAGAGACTCACAGGGAATGAGACTCAAGATCAGGCAACGATGTAATGAGCACAGGTGCCTTAAATAGGGAGAGGTGCTTGATCCACCAATTAGATTAAAAGCAAAGGTCATAAGAGTTCTTGGGTGCTGCGCATGCGCAGTCCATCAAGATTGCGGACGGCCGCGGCTCAGGACAGACGCCGGCAGGAAGGCTAGAGAACCACGCACCAGCGCAGAGGCACTCACGGTCCGGTGAGTGACACAGATAAAGGTATGTACAGGACCGGCAAGAGAAATTTGGGGCCCAGGTACAGTGAACTTTTGGGGCCCCCCCTCCATAGACAGGTAGCAAATAAACTGTGTGCTGCTGTGCAGCGGCGGTGCCAAAAAGGGTGTGGCTACATTGCAACACAGGGCATTGATACATATATTGTAATAAAACATTACATTTGTCACGCCCCTTCCAGCCAAATTATGACACCCCCAGCCCACTGTACTTATCTATGCTTCTAATGGTGCTGACATCCATCAGGGCGGGAACTTCCTGTAGAGTGAGCAGGGAAGCTCTTTGTCTTTACCAAATCTTGTGATACTTAGAGCTCCTCGACTTACTCTGCAGACTGTTTCCTGTCGAAGGACCGGGAGCAGCTATCAGCTCTCTATCCCTAACCAGAGCTGAATTAAGGCTGGGGGGGGGGTCAGGGTTTTTAAGACAGCAGGACCCCTATTATATAACATGGTTATCATTTTAGACAAGACACAGGCAATACTGTGTGCACTACTCTTAGATGCACACAGCTCTGCCTTTACAAGCAGTACGTTGTGAAGCGGAACATACTTCCCAACTATCCTTGCAGTCAGACTAAATCCTGACTAAGCGAGACAGTCACCCAGATTCAGTCACCCAAATTCAGGACTGCCCCACCAGATTCAGGACAGTTGGCAGACTGTGCTGCTCTCTCCTACCTGTTCTTGTCACTTTCACCACTTGTGGCAGCTGGTTTCTTTACCTCAGTTCCTGCTTGTCTTGATCCTGGAATGTTGGATGCCCTATTTAAAAAAAAAAAAAAAAAAAAAAAAGGGTACATGAGATGTAGAAAACTCCAACCAGCCCCGGTGTTAAATCAATAGCACTCACATTTTTATAATTAGGCCTCCCTCCATTCCCAACAATAATAATATTCACATTTAATAAGTAGATCTATTTCCCTCCAACCAGCCCCAACATTAAATTTACAGTATACCGATTTACTCCCACCAAACAGTTCCAGCAATAAATTGAATAGCAATAATGTTTAATAAATATAACTATTTTCCACAACCATACCCGGCATTAAATTCATATTCACATTTAATAAATCCCACACTATATTAAGATCCTCCCTTCCCTCACATAGTATATTAAAATACTGCGCCCACACACATAATATTAAAATACTGCACCCACACACACACACACACGCTGTATGAAAATACTGAACTCACACACACGCTGTATGAAAATACTGCACCTTCACACGCTATATTAAAGTACTGCATACACACACACGCTATATTAAAATACTGCGCCCACACACACATGCTATGTTAAAATATTGCGCCCACACACACATGCTATATTAAAATACTGTGCCCACACACACGCTATATTAAAATACTGTGGCCACACATACGATATATTAAAATACTGCGCCCACAAACACACGCTATATTAAAATACGGCGCCCACAAACACACGCTATATTAAAATACGGCGCCCACAAACACACGCTATATTAAAACACTGCGCCCACAAACACACGCTGTATTAAAATACTGCACCCACACACACGCTATATTAAAATACTGCTCCCACACACACGTTATATTAACATGGCTGCACACACACACGCTATATTAACATGGCCGCACACACACGCTATATTAACATGGCCGCACGCACACACACACACACTTGTTTTATTGTATCGTTAGAACTCATGTCTGGAACATGGCGTATAGGGACACCCTTTTCCTAATGCCCTGTCGACAGAACAATCATAGGGGTATGTGTAAGAGCGGTTTGTCACCAGAGTTACCAAATGAGATTTACACTTTGACTTTGCATAAAGTACTGACACGGACTGCAAGATGGGGAAAGTGTCATGTATTTTGACTGTCTGAGGACATTCGCATGCCCACTTATACCGACACTTAGCCATGGAGGCTACAGCTCTGTTCAACCACTTTCCATCATTTCAACAAATTTGATCCCTCTTTAAGGCTGTTATGCGGTTCTTTATGTAGAATTTTACCCCCGAACATTTCCGATCTTTCAGTATGGATGGCTCAGTCATGAGGCAGTCAACACAGTCTCGCTTTCTGGGCACCTGGCATGTCTGTATAAACCTCATCAGGTATTTCTCTACAGCCTGGACCTTCTCTCTGTTCCAGGATTTCCTCCGCATTTCTTTGCAACCTGAAAGGAAGTAGAGTGGTCCATTATGGCTCTGCAAAATACAGAGAAGGCAAAGCTCTTCTGCCTAGCAAAACTGTGTGCTACATCTACCTGTGGACGCCATGGCTGGGCACTGGTTCCATGTTGCCAGGTCCATACATCACCTCTCTTTTGACGTGGAAGTGTCGACTAAACACTTGGCCACTTGTCCCTCTGTCACAGGGGATTGCTCATCATCCGACATGTTACTCTGTAGCTGGACCGGTTCTGAAAAGAAACAGATTTGTAAATGACCAAGGTGAGAGTCAAAAGCATACATCAGACACCAAATTTTCCACTTACCGTCCAGATCAATGTGCATCTCGTCCAAATTCTTGCCTTTGGATTCGGCCAGTCTGCTACTCTCGAGAGCCCTTAACAGTTTGCTGATCTTGGCAAGTTAGATGGTACCTTCTGGGAGATCTGCCAATTGATCCAGTTCTGTGTCGTTTAGGTTGAGGACCGTTGAGAGAGTGGCAATGTGCTTTTGAAACTTCGTGGAAGACAATGTGTGGGGATGCTTGGCCCCGCACTCTCGAGCAAACTGTCGTATGCAATCGGAGCCTCTGAAGTGTGACAAGGCAGCTGGTCTGGCGAACATGTAGACATTTTGGCTATCCACTCCACATTTGTCACGCTTTTCTGTGAGAAGTTCCATTGCAGCTTGCATGGCTGGTGTCAGCAGGATGGGGAGTTTTCTCCCTCATTTTCCTCGGATTTCAATGTGAGTAAAGTGCTGGCAGAGCCTCCTCTCAACCTCAGAAAGCGCTAAGGACACAACTTCATGGAGATCCGTGGTATCTCTTGATGAGAAGGTAGTCTGCAACATTTTTTAATCTTTCCCTTCCCTTCTTTGATTGAACAAGATCACCTGTGCTAGGGTGACTTTTGCAAGTAGTGCCCAGTGGTTAACCATAGGCTCGATGGATAGCCCACTATGGTAGGCTTGTGGCTTCTCATCGACGTACAAGTGCATCTTTTTCACATCTTCCGTGAAAGGTAAGAGCTGAGGCATGTTCCACTTGGACTCCTTAAGAGTTTTCAAGGCAGACGATGAGATCAACTCATTGTCACGGGCACTAGGAGTCTTTACCCAGTATCACCCGCTGATGGTCTTATCAGAGCAGTAGAGTTGGTATATGATACTCTGGTGGCAGGGTGATAATGGAACTGGAAACAGCAGATGGTTAGAGAATGCTCAGAAAGTCTATGACTAGCAGCACTGGTAAACAATAGGTAACTGAACACGAGGATCCGGATGGACAAGGACACGTGAGGGTAGTCAGTGGTCTGCGCACGGCAAGTTGTACCACTGCTATAGTGAGAAAGAATGTCCAGGAGTAATAAGGAGGTGGAAGTCAGCGGTCTGCGTATAGCAAGTTGAACCGCTGTCTGTAGTGAAGGAATGGAATCCAGGTGAAGGTAACAGGGAAGTCACTGGTCTGCGTGTAGCAAGTTGTACCACTGCTTATGTGAGAGGATATATGCAACTGGTGACACAGGGAAACAGGAATTAGTGGTTTGCCTCTAGCAAGTTGTACCACTGAATATATATGTGAGGAAGGACACGAGGAGATAAATGCAATGCAGAGTCTACACGGGTACACTGAACTTGATCCCACGTTGAACTGCACACAATAATAATAATGAATGAACAGCACTGCACAGATAAACAAAGTCACTAGAATAGTCCAGCAAAAGGAAACACAGTCAATAATAGCAATAGTCTCAGAGGATGGAAACTCCGGAGGAGAACAACTCAGTCCAGATGGATATGCAATACACCAGCACAGTCAATGAGAAGTATGCATACCGTGGTTCAGATGAGCAGGCTGTTAGAGATAGCTGCAGGGATACCTGAGCGGCAGGGAACTGACGAGATGAGAAGTCCTTGCAGAATGGAAGCGGCAGGTAGGTGCAGCGCACTGTAGGTAGGCCAGCAAGGATGACAAAATACTCAGGAAGCAGTAGTATATCGAATTGAACAGCAGGAGACCACGGGAGAGCTGAAGCGATGTAGCAGAGCTGGAAGCCGAGGAGCGTAGACTCGATGCTAACAGGCAAGTTGACACAAATGGACACACTGTAGAAGCAGTAGGCAGCGGGTCAGCTGACGGCAGGTAGAATGCAGACTGGAGCGCTGAGACGAGCAGGACTCTGTAGACACGCTGAAGTAGCTAACAGGAATCAGCTGGAACAGTAGCGATGTAACACAGGAGAGTTGGAGAGATCTGTAACTTGTTAGACACACGGAGGCAGCGGATAGAAATCAGCTGCTGGAGTCACGATGAAACACAGGAGAGTTTGCAGTAATCTGTAACTATAGATATACGGAGGCAGCGGATAGGAATCAGCTGCTGAAGTCACTAGGAACACGAGGAGTAGAAGTGGTCTGGAAACCACAAACGGCAAACAGAAATCAACATAAGCTGAACACACGAGGAGGCACTGGAACACCTTCAGAGACTCATGAGGAATGAGACTCCAAGATCAGGCAACGTGGTATTGACCACAGGTGCTTAATATAGGGAGTGTTGCCTGATCAGCCAATTAAGTTAAAGGAACAGAACTGAAGGTTAGAAGGGACTGCACATGCGCAGTACCTCATTATAATGGACGGACACGGTTCCTAGCTACCTTAGAAGTAGCACTCACAGTCCGGTGATTTACAGTACCCCCCCTTTTAAAGGTGGGCACAGAACACCTGGAACCGGGTTTGTCCGGAAATTTGGTATAGAACTTTTTCAAGAGGGCTGGAGCATTGAGATCTTCAGCTTTGATCCATGAACGCTCCTCAGGACCAAAGCCTTTCCAATGCACGAGGAAACGAAGAACTCCTCGCAAAATTTTAGCATCCAAAACCTGAGTAATCTCAAAGTCTTCCTCCTGATGAACTTGAAGTGGCCGAGGTGCTGAAGGAGGGACCGAGAAACGGTTGATGATGAGAGGTTTGAGCAAGGAAACATGGAAGGCGTTGGAAATACGAAGACTCTTGGGAAGTAAAAGTTTGAAGCAAACTGGATTTATAACTTGAATGATCCTATATGGACCAATAAAACGGGGAGCAAATTTCATGGATGGAACCTTCAAACGAATATTCTTAGTAGATAGCCACAGCCGGTCTCCGACTTTCAATGGTGGAATAGCCCGTCTCTTTTTGTCCGCAAAAGACTTATATCTGGCAGATGTCTTCTTTAAACAGGCCTTTACCTGAGCCCAAATATTTTTGAAGGTTTGACACAAAGTCTCAACAGCAGGAACTTGGGTGGGCGGGAGGGCAGGAAATTCCGGGAAAGACGGATGGTGACCGTAAACCACAAAGAATGGAGTTTTAGACGATGACTCATGGTACATGTTGTTATGAGCGAATTCAGCCCAAGGAAGTATTTCTACCCAGTTGTCTTGATTGGCTGACGAGAACATCCTTAAGAAAGTCTCAAGATCTTGGTTGACTCTTTCAGTTTGTCCGTTCGATTGAGGATGGTAGGAAGATGAGAGTGCTAATCGTATGCCCAAGGTCTTGCAAAGGGCCCGCCAGAATCTGGAAACGAATTGTACTCCTCTATCTGACACGATCTCGGACGGACATCCATGAATACGGAAAATTTCTCTAATGAAATGTTCAGCCAGGGTAGAAGAAGAAGGTAAACCAGACAAGGGAATGAAATGCGCCATCTTCGAAAATCTATCCACCACTACCCAAATGGTGTTGCAATTCTTACTAGGAGGAAGCTCAGTAACAAAGTCCATACTAATATGGGTCCAAGGCTTAGATGGAATGGGTAGTGGCTGAAGCAACCCCGCTGGAGTTCTGCGGGGGGTCTTGAACTGGGAGCATAAATCGCATGCCGCGATAAGCTCTTTGTCATCTCTCCTCATAGAAGGCCATCAATAACTTCGAGAGAGGATTTCAAAGGTCTTGCGTTCACCAACGTGTCCAGAGAAACGAGAAGAGTGAAACCATGAAAGGATTTTTTTCCTAAGAGCAGGAGGCACGAGGGTCTTCCCAAATGGTAGTACTTTAGTGGAAGAAGTAGCCAGAGAAACACATTTGGGGTCTAATATAAAGTGGTTAGGAATCTCTTCAACGTCTGAGGACACCACAAAGGCTCGAGATAGAGCGTCTGCTTTTTTATTCTTTGCAGCTGGTTTGAAGGTTATGATTAGATCAAAACGGGAAAAGAAAAGAGACCATCTTGCCTGACGAGGATTTAAACATTGAGCAGACTGTAGGTATGACAAATTTTTATGATCCGTAAAAATTGTCACCGGATGACGAGCTCCCTCTAACAAATATCTCCACTCCTCCAATGCTACTTTAATAGCCAGCAACTCCTTGTCCCCGATGGTGTAATTCTTCTCCGCAGGCAGAAGACCCCGAGAGTAAAAGGCACAAGGATGTAATTTTTGTTGCTCCGATTTCTGGGAGAGAATGGCTCCTAAACCAACATTAGAGGCGTCTACTTCTAGGAAGAAGGGAAGCGTCACATCAGGCTGTCGAAGGATGGGAGCAGAGGAGAAGGACTCTTTAAGAAAGTGAAAGGCTTGGAGAGCCTCAGATGACCATTGCTTAGTATTGGCCCCTTTGCGAGTTAGAGCCACAATGGGAGATGCAATTGAAGAGAAGTCTTGAATGAAGCGTCTATAGTAGTTGGCAAAGCCTAAAAAACGCTGAATGGCACGAAGAGTAGTTGGCTGAGGCCAAAGTAACACAGCATTCACCTTTTCTGGATCCATTTGTAGACCAACTCCGGAAACAATATAACCCAAAATGGAATCTGGGGCAACTCAAATGAACATTTTTCTAATTTACAGAATAATGAATTTTTCCGGAGTCTGGAAAGAACTTCGGCCACTTGTTGGTGATGTGAAGGCAGGTCTTGGGAAAAGATGAGTATGTCGTCCAGATATACTACGACACATACATATAACAAGTCCCGAAAGATCTCATTAATGAAGCCCTGGAAAACAGCAGGGGCATTACATAACCCGAAGGGCATTACTAAGTATTCATAATGCCCATCTCTGGTGTTAAAAGCTGTTTTCCATTCGTCACCGGACCTGATTCTAATCAAGTTGTAGGCACCACGAAGATCCAACTTAGTAAAAATCCGGGCTCCCTTGATCCGATCAAACAACTCAGTAATCAGAGGAATGGGATACCGATTTTTGATAGTGATAGCATTAAGTCCACGAAAATCTATGCAAGGGCGTAATGATCCATCTTTCTTCTTCACGAAGAAGAACCCAGCTCCAGCGGGAGAAGTAGAAGGTCGAATAAATCCTCGCTGGAGATTCTCTTGGATGTATTCAGCAGTAGCCTGAGTCTCAGGTAATGAAAGTGGATACACACGACCCCTAGGTAGAGTCTTGCCAGGTAACAGGTCAATCGGACAATCCCATGAACGATGAGGGGGAAGACGTTCAGACTGAGCTTTATCAAAGACGTCGGCAAATGAAGCATACTGAGGAGGAAGTCCCGGTGAGGAAGGTGAAATGGAGGTTTGCTGTATTTTACGAGGAACAACACGAGAAAGACAATGTTGGTGACATTCAGGTCCCCAAGACGTAACTTGAGGAGTGCGCCAGTCAATCTGGGGAGAATGACATTGAAGCCATGGAAGGCCTAAAACAATCGGACTTGTAGTAACAGGAAGGATTAAAAACGAAATTTCTTCTCAGTGTAGAACACCAATCTGAAGGGTCACTGAAGACGTACTTTGGGTGATGAGACCGTTGATAATACATGATCCATCGATAGCAGTCACCGTAATAGGAGTCTTCAGGGTAATCACTGGTAGGAACCATTGATTTACAAGGGATTCAGAAATGAAATTTCCCGCAGCTCCTGAATCAATCAGAGCTTGGGACTCAAAAGACTTAGGGCTAGATTTACTAAGCTGCGGGATTGAAAAAGTGGGGATGTTGCCTATAGCAACCAATCAGATTCTAGCTTTCATTCATTTAGTACCTTCTGCAAAATGACAGCTAGAATCTGATTGGTTGCTATAGGCAACTTTCCCACTTTTTCAAACCCGCAGCTTAGTAAATCTAGCCCTTAGTAGCAAATGAAATGGTAACGTCAAATGCACAGATTTTTGATTTCGTAGAAGATGGAGAGGACTCCAGGGACCCTAACTTCACCTCTTCAGAACTAGTTAGGGCCTGGCATTTCCCGATTTTTTTGGGGCATGACTGGAGCATATGTGTGGCATCAGCACAATAGATACAAAGTCTATTCTTAATTCTTCGATTCCTCTCTACAGAGGTTAGTTTGGAACGTCCAATCTCCATCGGTATTACCGGAGGTGAAGCAGGACGAATTTGAGAAGTGGGACGAAGAGATGTTTTAGCTGAAGTAGTTCTCTCAGAGTCCCTCTCACGAAATCTGAGATCCACACGATGACAAAGAGAAATCAAATCTTCTAAAGACGTAGGGAGTTCTTGAGTAGTCAGTGCATCTTTAATTTTATCCGAGAGCCCCTGCCAGAAGGCGGCAATTAACGCTTCAGTGTTCCACTGAAGCTCAGAGGCTAAGATCCTAAATTGAATGACGTACTGTCCTACTGTACGAGAACCCTGTCGTAAACGAAGAATGCTGGAGGCAGCGGAAATAACACGACCTGGTTCATCGAATACATTGCGAAACATGGAAATAAATTTGGCACTATCCTGAAACAACGGATCATTTCTTTCCCACAGAGGGGAAGCCCATGCGAGAGCTTGTCCGGAAAATAATGAGATGAGATAGGCCACTCTAGGAACGATGAGTAGAAAAGTTTTGAGGTTGGAGCTCAAAATGTACTGAGCATTGGTTGAGGAAACCTCTACATGTTTTGGGATCTCCATCATACTTTGACGGAGTTGGCAGGTGAAGCGTGGAAGCCGTAGACACCTGGGATGGCACTGGGGAAACGGAGGAAAGCACAGGAGCATCAACAGAAGCTGTAATATTCTGCCCAGACGTTCTTTGGGAGACTAACGTCTGGTAACATTGTAGTAATAGTTGTTGACGAACATCCTGTTGTTCCACACGAGTGACCAGATGCTGCAGCATCTCTTTAGCTGTGGGTTCCGAATCTGGGTCTGTCATGGCCTGATCTTACTGTCACGGGCACTAGGAGTCTTTACCCAGTATCACCCGCTGATGGTCTTATCAGAGCAGTAGAGTTGGTATATGATACTCTGGTGGCAGGGTGATAATGGAACTGGAAACAGCAGATGGTTAGAGAATGCTCAGAAAGTCTATGACTAGCAGCACTGGTAAACAATAGGTAACTGAACACGAGGATCCGGATGGACAAGGACACGTGAGGGTAGTCAGTGGTCTGCGCACGGCAAGTTGTACCACTGCTATAGTGAGAAAGAATGTCCAGGAGTAATAAGGAGGTGGAAGTCAGCGGTCTGCGTATAGCAAGTTGTACCGCTGTCTGTAGTGAAGAAATGGAATCCAGGTGAAGGTAACGGGGAAGTCAGTGGTCTGCGTGTAGCAAGTTGTACCACTGCTTATGTGAGAGGATATATGCAACTGGTGACACAGGGAAACAGGAATCAGTGGTTTGCCTCTAGCAAGTTGTACCACTGAATATATATGTGAGGAAGGACACGAGGAGATAAATGCAATGCAGAGTCTACACAGGTACACTGAACTTGATCCCACGTTGAACTGCACACAATAATAATAATGAATGAACAGCACTGCACAGATAAACAAAGTCACTAGAATAGTCCAGCAAAAGGAAACACAGTCAATAATAGCAATAGTCTCAGAGGATGGAAACTCCGGAGGAGAACAACTCAGTCCAGATGGATATGCAATACACCAGCACAGTCAATGAGAAGTATGCATACCGTGGTTCAGATGAGCAGGCTGTTAGAAATAGCTGCAGGGATACCTGAGCGGCAGGGAACTGACGAGATGAGAAGTCCTTGCAGAATGGAAGCGGCAGGTAGGTGCAGCGCACTGTAGGTAGGCCAGCAAGGATGACAAAATACTCAGGAAGCAGTAGTATATCGAATTGAACAGCAGGAGACCACGGGAGAGCTGAAGCGATGTAGCAGAGCTGGAAGCCGAGGAGCGTAGACTCGATGCTAACAGGCAAGTTGACACAAATGGACACACTGTAGAAGCAGTAGGCAGCGGGTCAGCTGACGGCAGGTAGAATGCAGACTGGAGCGCTGAGACGAGCAGGACTCTGTAGACACGCTGAAGTAGCTAACAGGAATCAGCTGGAACAGTAGCGATGTAACACAGGAGAGTTGGAGAGATCTGTAACTTGTTAGACACACGGAGGCAGCGGATAGAAATCAGCTGCTGGAGTCACGATGAAACACAGGAGAGTTTGCAGTAATCTGTAACTATAGATATACGGAGGCAGCGGATAGGAATCAGCTGCTGAAGTCACTAGGAACACGAGGAGTAGAAGTGGTCTGGAAACCACAAACGGCAAACAGAAATCAGCATAAGCTGAACACACGAGGAGGCACTGGAACACCTTCAGAGACTCATGAGGAATGAGACTCCAAGATCAGGCAACATGGTATTGACCACAGGTGCTTAATATAGGGAGTGTTGCCTGATCAGCCAATTGAGTTAAAGGAACAGAACTGAAGGTTAGAAGGGACTGCACATGCGCAGTACCTCATTATAATGGATGGACACGGTTCCTAGCTACCTTAGAAGTAGCACTCACAGTCCGGTAAGTGACACTCATTCCATCTAGCCTCATATAGCTTTCTGAAATTTCCTGTGTTTTCAATGGCAGCAGTGCAGCCCTCCATCATGGCTCAGCACTCAACAATGCTCGATATCTTTTGCAGGCAGTGCCCGATCTTAAATGGCAGCAAGGGCATCTTAAATGTACCTGTCTCCTCGTCTTAGCTTGCTACCAGCTTCACAGCGTCTACTACATGCAGAAAGTTCGAAGGGGTGGTAAAGTCTTCCATCCTCTCCAAAGGGGTAGCTCTTCTGGCCTGTGGCAGTAGCCTGCCCATTTCTCTAAGCTTCTGACGGATGTACTCTTGCCTGCCAACATCTGACCCAACCCGATTGAACAGATGCTGTCCCATCTGCATGATGCATCGATCATTTTTGACTGCGAGTAAGACTTCATCCTGAGTCATTGTCACTCAAGAGCTTCCAAAAGCCATCACTGATGTTAGGTGGAACAGGCTGAGCAAAGGCGCACAGTGACTGGACTCTGTTCTTGCCAGGTGTGAGCTTGATACCCCTTCCGTTTAAGTTACATCTCTACATGTGCCGCCATATGTATTTCCTTTCAAACAAGCACTGGCAGGCTACACAGTGCATAAAGCCTTCAGCATCCATCTCTTTGTCTGGAAGTTTGCATGGTACCAGAACGCCATGGCCTGCCCTCAGCATTGTGTGCAAAGTTGCCCCTATTGCAAAGATGTGCCATTTGCATGCACCTTTCTTTCGAGTGCTTGGGGAATTTCAGGGCCCAGGCTACTTCAGTCTCATTGTGGTGAACATGCTCCATGTGTCAGGCAATTTTTAAGAGGGGCTTCTCACAATACAGGCGGTACTGCTTTTATTTATACGCCCTGGAGTCATCACTGTTTCTGGATAGCGTTTGGACAGACCCTGCATTGTCCTTCCGACCCTCTGTGCTTAAAACACGGCTAGCAGAAGGTCAAGAATGGTCGTACATAGAACTCATCTTTGGGTACCTGCACTCTGCTGCGCTGGTGGGCAACGGGGCATCACCGCTGGTGTCTGAACAGCTCTCCTCCGAAGTGTCAGGGACATACTCATCTCCACTGCTCTCTGGGTTATAGTCAGAGCTACTGGTGGGCTCTGTCATGCTTCACTGACCTGCTTGACCTTCAGCAGATTCGACTGTGTCTTTACCCGTTTGGTGTACAAAGTGCGGGCAGGATGCAGTCACTTCCTGTTCCTGCTCCTGCTATACATTTGGACGGAATACTGACATCTAGTGGTGGGATGCACACACATTTTCTCCCCTCCACATTGGACACACACTCTTTTTTTCCGACAAATGTGACATACCAGATTTTTATGCTGAGCATATCAGCAAGGTCCGCTGCATTGAGGGGGGACCTCAATTTTTGTCACCACTACGACACAGGTCCCCCCAGTGTTGGTGTGTAAACAGGTCAATGTCCTCACAAGCATATGAGTGCAAGTACACACACGCTATATTAACATGGTCACACACTATATTAACATGGGCACACACACACACACACACACACACCCCATATTAACATACTGCACACACACACACACACACACACACACACTTACCTTGTTACATCTGCTTCACTTCACGATCCAGCCATCCGCATGCCCGCCTGAACAGCAGCATCTCCCTGCGTGCTGCTTGGTGGACGGAGACTCAGTGACGTGCGGCCTATGCAAGTAATCACATGGGACGTGCACTACGTGACAGGTGCTGTCCCATATGATTGCTTGCATCAGCCGCATGTCACTGAGTCTCCATCCGCCGAGCTGCGCGCAGGAAGGTGCTGCTGCTCGGGCGGGCATGTGGACCAGTCCATCTAGCCATCGGCCCTTCTGGCATTTGCCAGAAGTGCCAGATGGCCAGTCCATCCCTGGCTGACACATACAAAAACACAGGCAGAGTCATAACATTACAGTGGCAATCACTTTGTGAAGATACTGGGTTTAAGGTAACCATCTGTGCTGCACAGCTGGCCTTCCTGGTACCTATCCAAGGTTCAAAATCACCCAGGCATATATCTGAAATAAAATAAAAAAGTTTATTTAACAAAATGGTAGCACCAAACAGCAATGAATATATCTAAATAATAACTTGCAATAAATATCACTACAGTCTGGCATGGACAACGTACAGGGTATAAAACACCTCACCAGTATCCTAGCCAGTTTCAGGGACTGTTGTCTATCCATTCAAGCTTTTCCCCCTCTCTTCTTTGAGGCTACCAGTAAGGTAGTGGTTCTGAGTCAACGTCACTCCGCTTTTGGTGGACACACAGCTCCTCAAGACCTAGAGAGGTAGATCAGGGCCAAGTCAGTACTCCAGGGACCGATTGTCCCTTTCCTGTCAGGTGCAGAGATCTAGATCTCAATGCCAGCCTGGCTTCAGCTATCATTTGGTAGTGAATGCCAATTTGCTGTCCTCTGTAGCTCTCTTTTAAGCCCAAAAATGACCTCATCAGCAATTTCAAGACCTGCCTGAGTGGTCCATTTCTGTGTTTACCTTTTCACAGGTAAACATACTGACAAAGGAATAGCACATGAGCCACTCTTGATATAATTAAGGATAAGTATTGTTCTGTGGCTATACAGCAGAGTTTTTTTAAACAGGAGAGATCACAATCCAGACACATTACATTTAAATACACAATGCAGTCCTCTGTAATTAAACATAGAGCTCTGTCTGTGGACCTTTTCCCTATCGTAATACTTGAGACCTCCTGGTATGATATACATTCATACAGAACTGGTGGATAATGATCCTTTTGCCTAGGCTGAAACAATGGACTAGTCTGCAGCACCTCTGGAGGATTAAAGGTACTGCTGAAACATACAAAAACACAGGCAGAGTCGTAACATAGCCCGTCCTTTAAAAAGCAGATTCCAGATGCGCCATACAAGCTCCCTTCAGGTTTACCTCCTCTTCTTTTTCTTTTTATGGGATCTTCCTGAAGACACAATTGGGCTCTTCTCCAACAGAGTACAGAGAAGACCCAATTCCTCAAAAGCAAAAGAAGAATTGGCAAGTTCATCCACTAAGTTTCTAGTATCTTCAACAAATTCACTTTCACAGTCTGAGTCCCAGCCAAGGGTCGGGATAGGACCTTTTATTCTATTAGAAGATGGCGATATGCCCAAAAAGCCAGTCACCAAGGTGATGCTTGTTGAGACTGAGGTGACATAGAGAGACCCCGATCAGGTGACTTGACTGGAGATGGAAGATATTTCTAGCAGACTGCATTTACAAAGTCCATGGTGTTGTGGGTAATGGGATCATCAGATTTAAGATGGGAAAAGGCCCAAGTCTGCGGCTCCCCTCTGAAATTCATGATAATCGTACCAACTTGGTTAAATTGGTCAGAGAAATATCCTGGAAATTCTTCAAATTGCTTCATACAGAGTTGAAGGACTAAAGAAAACTGTTCCAGGTGTCTGTCAAAGAAGGCTGGAGGAGGGTCTGAAGATTCGGAAGAAGCTTTTGGGCGTTCAGGCTCAATAGCAGACTCTGAAGAGTTCCCAGCTTGTGCAGCAGTCTCTGGAGAGTCCCCGGCTGGGACGGTCGAGCAGGAGTCCCCAGATGGGACAGCAGAGCAGGAGTTCCCGGCTGGGACGGCAAGTTGGACACACTTGACGGGAAGCCCGAACTGGGCACAGCACTCCGACTGGATAGCACTGTGAGATGCCTCAGAGCAGACAGCACTGGGAGATGCCTCAGAGCAGACAGCACCAAGTGGTAACTCGGGCTGAACTGCATGGACTGGCAACTCAGGTTGAACCGCATGGACTGGCAACTCGGGCTGAACCGCATGGACTGGCAACTCGAGCTGAACTGCATGGACGGAGCGGACTGTAAGGGCAGCGCCCCCTCTGGAGTGGACTGTAAGGACAGCGCCCCCTCTGGAGAGGACTGTTAGGGCAGCGCCCCCTCTGAAGCTGAAGACTCGGGAGTAGAGGCAGCGGCTGAAGACTCGGGAGTTCCTCCTAAGTGAGATGGGGAGGCAGGTAGCTTGGTCATTTAGAATCCCTAATGGTAGGGACTACCATATATGCAGCACCAATGTCAGAAAAAGTTCTGGGAAGATTCTCTGTGTTCTGCATGCTTTCATTAGAGGAGTTTGTTGCTTTAGAATCAGAATTAGTGTACTTAACACAGAAGCAGGAAGGGTTTTAAGCAGTTCTTGGAGTAAAGAAGATACCACTATGATTTGATAACGGAGCTGAATAATGTTCATCTGCAGTATTTGTAGTTGTGGATTAAGTGACATGGTCTCAATAGCCAAACACAGAGTTCAATACAAAAATACTAGGAATCCCGTAACTAAGCAGAGGGCGTGCAATCAGCAGGCCTAGATTGTATGGCAGTTCATCGTGTTATGATTAATAGTAAACTCAGGAAGCGGCCACGGAACTATAATACAAATGTCATTATTCCGGCAAAATATATGAGCAAAGTTTTAGTTCAAGGAACATGCAGGTTTTCATAAACAGGTATAACTCCCAACAAAAATATGAACAGGCGTGGCAGGAAGGTATATAGAAATAACAGGATCCAGTGATTGCAAATATATTTTAAATGCAGGGATAAGCATGGTGAGTTACCCAATGCCAGGATGCAAGAGTCTGTCCATGGAAGCAAGCAGAGGAGTATGGCCAGGCAGAGGTCTGGCAACACCAGTCCAAGCAAAATAAGAGTCCAGGTAAAGTACAGGGTCACAAGCAACCTAGCATAGTCCGGTAATCAGGCCGAGGTCTAGGGCAACAAGAGTTCAAGCAGTATCCAGTATTCAGGCATAGTTCGAGGTCACGAGCAAACAAGCATAAACGGTAAACAGACCAAGGTCACAATGGGAGATCAAGTATCAGCAGAACCAAACTAGAACAGGGGGACACAAGCAGAAAACAGGTAAACACGGATGAACTGCACTGAGCACAGTTTGAGGCAGGTATAAGATGCTGAGAGACAGGTGCACTTTTAATTGCCAAGAAGGTTAACCCCTTCAGGCATGGTGCAAGCTCAGGAGCAGAACAGCAGCACCTCTGGAGGATTAAAGGTACTGCTGACACATACAAAAACACAGGCCTCTGTAATTAAACATAGAGCTCTGTCTGTGGACCTTTTCCCTATCGTAATACTTGAGACCTCATGGTGTGATGTACATTCATACAGAACTGGTGGACAATGATCCTTTTGCCTAGGCTGAAACAATAGACTAGTCTGCAAGATAAGAAAAACATGCTGGCAGACATTTTAACTACTTTCAAATAGAATATATACAAGTTTGGACTTCCGGTGGGCGGGCATCTGGAATTGCAGCTTTTTAGACCGGCTCCGTGCAGCTACTTGCTATCCATCAACATCAGTGGACTGGCACAATCTAATAACAACAACATTTGGCTCATCTCAAGTCGAGGAGTGTGAGGACCTGCCAGAGGTCCATATAGCATCACAGAGTTTGTCTGTTTCATGTCCCCGGAGTCCGGCACTGTGTGAGAGCAACACCAGTCAGGGGCAATAGCAGGATTTGTAGAGGGGGGTTTCCACACCACGCCACCAGTGGGTGTGACCAGCATGCATGGGGGCGTAGCTATAATATTAGACACTGCTTGGCTGCTCTCCAACTCTTCCTATCCCCATAATATACATGAGCAATGCTGTGTGTACTACTGTTAGGTGCACGCAGCTCTCCCTTTTCAAGCATAGCCGTGTGAAGCGGGGGCAGGGTCCAACCACCTCAATTATACAGTGCCCCAGGCTTGGGGGGGGGGTTTCCGGGCACCAGAACCCCCCTCAGTTTGCCTCTGCCAGTTTTCTCGCCACTCTGCAAAGACAACTTCACAAGCTAAAGTGAAACCCCTTGCCTATTCCACCACCGTCTAAGTGGAGAAGAATGCTGTGACCGCCTAAAGCAAATTGAGTTGGAGTGGAAGCCGAACTAACCTCTTTAACTTCTCCAGTGGAGACTACTGTCAACCCGACTGAGAGACGGCGCAAAGCTGAAAGTGCTGACACTTACCCGGTAACCTTATTGTCACGGGCACTAGGAGTCTTGCCCAGGATTTCACCAGATGACTGGGCTTACCAGAGTCGTGAAGTTCACACAACGGTCCTCTGGTAGCGGGGTGACTAGCGGAACAGATATCACAGCAGATGGAGAGAGAATGCCAGTAAATAATAGGAAATTCAGTGACTTGCAGCAATCTTTGGTCAATGAATCAGCCTCTAGCTGATATAGTGGAAAGGCAGATTTGAACACGGAGATCAGGATGGACGTGAGTAGATGCAGGGAGGTAGCAGGGAAGTCAGTGGTCTGCGTATAGCAAGTTGTACCACTGCTTATGGTGAAGAGACTTGTCCAGGTGCAGGTAGGTAGCGGGGAAGTCAGTGGTCTGCGTATAGCAAGTTGTACCACTGCTTATGGTGAGAAGACTTGTCCAGGTGCAGGGAGGTAGCGGGGAAGTCAGTGGTCTGCGTATAGCAAGTTGTACCACTGCTTATGGTGAGAAGACTTGTCCAGGTGCAGGTAGGTAGCGGGGAAGTCAGTGGTCTGCGTATAGCAAGTTGTACCACTGCTTATGGTGAGAAGACTTGTCCAGGTGCAGGGAGGTAGCGGGGAAGTCAGTGGTCTGCGTATAGCAGGTTGTACCACTGCTTAATAGGTGAGGATGTGTACAAGTGTTGATGAGTGGAATCATACAATGATAATAGGATGCAGATACTGAGAACACAGAGGAACTTGATCCCAATAGGTATACAGCGTATCCAACAAAGTCTATATAACGGTATGTGTGGCGCTGCTTGGTAGAGACTTGCTCAGCACAGATATGCAGGCCAATAATGGATAGTCAATCACAGTTATGCATATAACGACTGAGTAGTACGGTTAATTCCAAACAGGTATGCAGCGTAACAATAACAGTCTATAGCAGGTATGGATACCGCTGCTGAGCGTGGAAACTTGTCCTAGCGGATATGCAGAGTAAACGGAGAAAGTCAATAACAGATAGGCATACCGCTATTCAGTAGAACAGTCTGTCCACAGGGAGATGCAGGAACTGCAGAGACGCTGGACGGCAGAGACGAGTGTAGGAACCACAGGTGAGTAGATCCGGTAATCAGAGTCCAGCTGAGGACACAGGCAGGAAACAGAAGACTGTAGCAGGTATGGAAACCAGCGATGAGTAGCACAGGGAATCCACAAGAACTGAAGACACTAGTAGTACACAGGAGATAGTAGCGGGTATGAAAACCAGCGATGAGTAGATCAGGAATCAGCAGGAAACTGAAGACACTAGTAGAACACAGGGAACACCTTCAGAGACTCACAGGGAATGAGACTCCAAGATCAGGCAATGAGGTAATGCACACAGGTGCCTTAAATAGGGAGTTGCCTGATCAACCAATTTGGATTAAAAGCAACAGTCACAAGAGTTCTTGGGAGCATGTGCAGTCCATTAGGATGGCGGACGGCCGCGGTTTAGGACAGGTGCCGGCAGGAAGGCTAGGGAGCCACGCACCAGCGTAGAGGCACTCACGGTCCGGTGAGTGACACTTATTGGAAGGTCTTGATGCTGCGGAGGACTGCGGGCGGCGGGTGTGAGAGGAGCGTTCAACGAGACTCCCAGTGCTTGAAGAGAGCTGAAGCACAGAATCGCCGTGATCTGAAGACCCCCACGGCGATGTGCGGCTTCTTCTTGTGGGTGCAAGAGATGTTGCGGAGGCTTCCCTTGTTCCTGGCTGCATATCAGAATTGAGAAGAGGAGAGAGGGGAAGAGAGACTTAGCACTATGTTGTAGATGCGGAGAACTGCCGTTCATCGGGAGCAGTGAATTTACCCTGCTACAGGAGGTTTCGGTATTTAACATCTTCCAGCGCATTGAGCTTCCAGGGGGGCGAATGCACAGAGCGAGATAGAGGCACTGGACACCCCTACATCTTCCTTTCACACCACTGCTGGCTTGGACAATGCAAACCTCCTACAATTGGCTCCATATGCCCTTCTACAAGATTCTTTTGAGATTCTTTATTCAGCCGTGAAGTAGTAGGTTGATAATCTAAGTTTCATTAGGAGACTATTTCTTTTCTTTTATTTTTTTCTTATTTTTTCTTTTCTCCTTTTTTCTTTTTTTCATCTGATATGCTGACAAATACTACAGTATACAGTATAATACAGTATAGCCCAAGTCTGTACTTGGCATTATTTAACATCAGAAGTAAAACCGTCTATAGTTCATTAGAAAGTATCTATTTTCTCTGGGCAACATTCTCAGCTGATAATGATGCCATCTAGTGTTTGCCTTCTGAACTCTCAAGTTAACTAATTATTTCATACAGTTAGCATAATTAATGACCAATACTGTTCATTTAAAACTGAGTATCTGGCTCATAAGATTTAACATCTTTCATATTTGTAAACATTTTTCTTAATTGTATTAATACTTGTATGTTATAGAACTTTGCTGAGTGGTTTTGAACAGGCTGCTACATAAATGTGCTGTGACTCTGCCGCCACCTAGTGGTGGTGGATGCTCAGTACTCCTGAACATCATAAGTTAAAATTCTATTACGATATAATTAGAATACTAAAGGCTCACTTTATTAACCATTGACTCATATGTGATAATTTAATTGTATTAGTTACCGACTAACTTGAACATCAGAACTCTGAGAATATTATCTGTACATTCACAGTCTAGTCAAACAATGTAAATGTAATTCCTCAAGGAGAGAAGAAAATGTAAACTTTTATATCAATATTGACAACCTAGGCAAGCCGCCTTAATAGGGGTTTCTCTTTTCTATTTAACTTGTCCATCTCATGGAAAAATTTTTACACAAACAAAAAACAGGGACAAGTGCTCCCAAAATTCCCCTTTTCACAATTTGTAAGCCAAAATCACAAACTAATAAATATAATCCCTCTCCCCCACCCCCTACATTGTCAGACACTGTTCAATCAAACAATTCTGACCCTACACTGGCCCCATCGCAAAGTACATCCCCTTCCATCTCGACAATGGAATTTTCAGCCATATTTATGCCCCAGATTGGCAAACAAATTCAAACTTTGCATAATACGGTTGAGAGTGTCTTGTCTAATACTGCGGACAACACAACACGCATTGCTGAGTTGGAACAACGCACTAGTGACGTAGAAGATAAAAACCAGTCTTTAAATGTCAAAGTGGATAGCCATTCCCAAGCCTTACAGCAACTAACAGACAAGCTTGATGATTTGAAAACAGGAATCGGAGAAATAATCTCCGATTCATAGGTATACCAGAAACAATAAAGGGCCCACAATTTACCCATTACCTAAGTGTCTTAATCCCTCTGGTGCTGGAGCTCAAAGAAACAATGGGTAAGCCCCAAATTGAAAGGGCGCATAAAATAGACCAGGAAAGAGAGGGAGATAGGCCTAGACCCCGTCCAGTCATAGCCAGGTTCCTGGACTACAGAGCAAAAGAAACAATACTTGGGTAATACAGAAAAAAGGGGTCACTGATTATTGAAGGAACAAAAATCTTAATCCTTCAAGATTTCTCAGTCATAGGGGGGTATTCAATTGTTCGGCTTGACGGTCAAAAAACTCGCGCTCTAAAACTATTACTGTTAATACGGTAAAATTGAGCTTAAAAACCGTTCATACGGTAATTTACTCGCTGGGGAGCTGCGAGCTGAAATTCAGCGAGTAATTACCGTATTAACGGTAATAGTTTTAGAGCACGAGTTTTTCGGCCGTCAAGCTGAACAATTGAATACCCCCCATAGTGTCACAAAAACAAAAAGAGTTTTCAGCCATATGCAAACACTTAATAGACAGTAATAAGCGCTTAGCTTTACTTTTCCCGGCTGGACTTAGGGTCGTGGAAAATGGAAAAAACCCTGTTCTTCGCTGACCCAGCAGAGGCCACTAGATATTTCTTACAAAAGTCACCTTCACGAGGGACCCCAGCTGGAGACATAGTGCCCCCCATCACTGAGATTATAAATTCATTAATATTATTTCAGATATATGGCCACTTTCATGAGTAATGTGCCTGTTCTTCTTTAAAGGTTGTATTTTGTATTATTATACTAACACTTCTTCTCGTTATGGTTAAGAGTTACAAAGTTATTGAAATGTCCATATCTTTGAGGGTGAATCCCGACTACATATCCGGGATCTATCCTAGCTTGTTAACGGAAAAAAGGAAAAATAGAAAATGGTGGAAGAAGATTGTTGTCACACACCCACCCCGTGGACGAGTACCGGCATTGTTACCTCATAAACGGTGACCACAGTATCTTGGAGCCAGTGTTTTAGACTCAGTCTTCATCTGGTTCCATTCTGTGCATGTGTCAATCATTGTTCTCGCTATAACCTCCCATGCGCTCCTATTGGTCCTGGTGCTTTTGGAGCACTATTTAAACCTCCCAGTTCCTGCTCTCTGGATCCTGTTCTTCAAGTTACTTACTCTTGTCAGGATTGGGCTCTCCTCGTGTGACTTACTCTTGGTTGCTGTGCATCATTGCTCCGGGATCTGCTGTGTTTGCTCCCTGATATTTTCGTTGGAACTCTCACCTTATCGGGTCTGCACTGCTGCATTCAGTATCTCCTCTATGGCTTGTTTCATTAGACTTCACCGCTTCATGATGGTAACCCCAACTTCATCAGGAATTCGCTACACCTGCTGCGCTGAACTACTATCCAAATGGATCAGCTAAGTCTTCATTAATTGCCATTTTCACCGAACTGAAGTTGTTTCAGTACGCAATTGCTATCACCTCTGTTACCACTTAAACGGATGAACCAAGTCTTCATTATACTTGTTGCAGTGAACTGTGCTGTATCAGTAATTCATCTGCTGTTGCTCTGAGTTACCACCTAAACGGATAAGCTAATGCTTCATTATAGTTGTTGCTATTGAACTCTGCTGTATCAGTAATTCATCTGCTGGTGCTCTGAGTTACCAGCTAAATGGATCAGCTAATTCTTCATTATACTTGTTACTATTGGACTGTGCTGTATCAGTAATTCATCTGCTGGTGCTCTGAGTTACCATCTAAATGGATCAGCTAATTCTTCATTATACTTTTTACTATTGGACTGTGCTGTATCAGTAATTCATCTGCTGTTGCTCTGAGTTACCATCTAAATGGATCAGCTAATTGCTTCATCATACTTATTGCCATTGAACTCTGCTGTATCAGTAATTCATCTGCTGTTGCTCGGAGTTACCATCTACAAGAATCAGCTAATGTTTCATCATAATTGTTTCTATGCAATTGTGCTGTATTAGTAATCCATCTACTAGTACTTTGAGTTATTATCTCAATAAATCTACGAACTTTCTTATTGTCATTGTCCTCAATGAACTTTGTCTATTTTTGTTGTATTGCATCTATATCTGGCTCCACCTATATTTCTGCCTCAATCGCTCTGGGAACTGCGACCTGCGATAATAGGTGTGTCAAAGCCCATGCTCTCTTCTAGAGTCATGGTGAAAAGCGCTTACCGTTAGACTCCAATTCGAGCATTATCATCTGCAGGTATACAGGACTCATTACTATTTCCCAGATATTCGTGACAATTGTTCAGATAATAATGTTTTCATTTTTCTTAACATGTACAAGAATTGTAGATTTGAAATTGTGTGCGAGGTGCGGTGGAGATCAGAAATCACTTGAATGGCTGGGGATATTTCTGCTTCCTGTTACCTTAAGATTACATCAGGAAAGACTGCAGTCTGTGAGTAACCAATCCCCGAGTGGGGTGCCGAGCTGACCATGCCATTTACACATTCTGACACTACTTCTTCTCCCCGATCCCCTCCACTCTTGAAACTTATCTCATGGAAAGTTGGCGGCTTAAATACTCATATAAAGCGAAAAAGGGTTACAGCACATCTTAAACGCCATAGCCCCGATATCATCTTCTTGCAGGAAACACATTGGAAAATTGATTCTAGCCTTAAAGATTCATGGATCGCTGAATGCATATCAGCCCCATATGGAAATAAGTCCAGGGGAGTGACCGTATTGTTTGGGAGGAGTGTGCCATACATCATTTCAGATAGGGTAGTTGATCCAAACGGCAGATACCTACTACTAGATGTCCAGATTCACGATTGTAAATATGCGCTTTTAAACATATATGCCCCTAATGTTAATCAAAAAGAATTTTTCCACTTCATATCCCAACTTGTTGCTTCAAAAGAAACACAAAACGTAATAGTAGGGGGCAACTTTAACGTGGTAGATGATCCGACTATGGACAAAAACCCTACTCCCCAGAACCTCAGATCTGAATTGTGGACCCAGCTTTCTACCCTAAAAA
This sequence comes from Mixophyes fleayi, assembly GCF_038048845.1. NCBI lineage: Eukaryota > Metazoa > Chordata > Amphibia > Anura > Limnodynastidae > Mixophyes > Mixophyes fleayi. The sequence goes on from NC_134402.1 coordinate 224,199,852, forward strand.
CAACACATGGTCTTACAGACCCATGGAGATACAGCCACTCCACCTATTAATCCACTTTTAAATGGCTTACTACAAGAAGCTAATTTGCCAAAACTGTCTCGTGAGCAACAGGATCTATTAAATACTGAGATCTCTTCTCAAGAGATCTCAGATACTATCTCAGACCTGAAGCTTCATAAATTCTCTGGCCCTGATGGATATTCAGGTGAATATTATAAACTTCTAAAAGTAGAAATAGTTTAACGTGGTAGATGATCCGACTATGGACAAAAACCCTACTCCCCAGAAACTCAGATCTGAATAGTGGACCCAGCTTTCTACCCTAAAAACAACACATGGGGTAAATGTATCAAGCTGAGAGATTTCTGGCGGGTTTGAAAAGTGGAGATGTTGCCTATAGCAACCAATCATATTCTAACTGTCATTTTGTACAATGTACTAAATAAATGATAGCTAGAATCTGATTGGTTTTTCAGACCCGCCGAAAAACTCTCAGCTTGATACATTTACCCCATGGTCTTACAGACCCATGGAGACTGTTAAACCCCTCAGATAAATCCTTCACCTTTCACTCAGGGGTTCATAACTCATTTTCTAGGCATGATTATATATTTTTGGCAGATTACTTGATAACTGAGGTTATCAAGACATTCGTTCTATACTTATATCTGATCATGCCCCTGTATCAGTTTAGTTCCGCCTATTGAGACATATCACAAAACTTTAAACAGCACCTTAAATATCATTGGTTGGAATATCAACATAATAACATTGACCACGTTGACAATCCAGTGTTTTTCTGGGAGGCTTCTAAGGCGGTTTTGCGTGGGAACATAATAACATACATGGCCTACAGGAAAAAGTAATCAAATAAAATCTTTCAATCCCTTATACAAACCCAATATAATGTTTATCTCTCTGACCCCAAAGACACAACACTAGCCATTTATAAACAGGCGAAGCAAACATTAGAACATTTTTTACTGGCTCGGGCCCAGTCCAGAATAGATTACACAAAAAATATAGATGGGGCAATAGAGCTGGCAGACTTTTGGCAAATCTATCAAAGCCTTTTAGACGCTGAAGTCACATAGTAGCTATTAAAACGCCAGATTCTCCGTTACCCCTTACTAAATCTAAAGAAATGGCAGATTATTTCCTTAAATATTAACAGACACTTTATACAGCCACTCCACCTATTAATCCACTTTTAAATGGCTTACTACAAGAAGCTAATTTGCCAAAAATGTTTCGTGAGCAACTGGATCTATTAAATACTGAGATCTCTTCTCAAGAGATCTCAGATACCATCTCAGACCTGAAGCTTCATAAATTCTCTGGCCCTGATGGATATTCAGGTGAATATTATAAACTTCTAAAAGTAGAAATAGTTCTGACTTTGTTAGAGCTCTACCAGACAATCTACTGTCACCGCCCTCACTACCCATCTTTTAATCCGGCATAGACTACTCAAATTCCAAAACCAAATAAGGATCCTATGTTGATGTCCTCATATCGCCCTATCACATTATTAAACTTGAACTTTAAAATCCTCTCTCGCATAATGGCTAAACGCCTCCAAACTATACTGCCCTCTCTATTGACCTATTGTCACTCACCGGACCGTGAGTGCCTCTTCACTGGGGCATGGCTCTCCAGTATTCCTGCCAGCACCTATCCTGAACCGTGGCCGCCCGCCATCCTGATGGTCTGCGCATGCGCAGTTCCTAAGAACTCTTCTGACCTTTGCTTTTAGTTAATTGGTTGATCAGGCAACGCTCCCTATTTGAAGCACCTGTGTTCATTACCTCGTTGCCTGATCTTGGAGTCTCATTCCCTGTGAGTCTCTGAAGGTGTTCCTGTGTACTTCTCCATGTCTTCAGCTTCCTGCTGATTCCTGCTCATCTCATTGCCGGTTTCCAGACCGCTTCAAGTCTCCTGTGTTCTACTATGTCTTCAGTTCCCTGCTGATTCCTGCCGGTTTCCAGACCGCTACAAGTCTCCCGTGTTCTACTATGTCTTCAGTTCCCTGCTGATTCCTGCTCTAATCATCTGCGGCTTCCAGTCCGCTATTACCTCCAGTGTTCTACTCGTGTTCGCTATCTCCAGTGATTCCTGCATTGCTCATCATTGTTCTACCCGTGTCAAGTTCTCTGCCTGTGTGCTGACCCAGACCCTGATTACCGCTACCACTCACCTGTGGTTTCTTTACTCGTGCTGGCGTGCAGCCGCTCAGCTGTTCCTGTATACTCTCGTGGACAGCCTGCTCAACTGAACCGCGGTATGCTTACTTTCTATTGACTGTATTCGTTTTCTGCATATCCGCTTGGACTGTTCTCCACTTACCCCCGGAATCCTTTATCTCCCTGAGACTGTGTTATTACTCCACATATCTGCTGGGAAGTTTACCTCTTTGTTCAGTCGTGAGATACATATGCTAATTGACCTTCTGCTATTAGCCTGGATTCCAGTAGTGAATTCGTTTCTGTCAAGCAGCGCCTGCCACACCAACATAGACTTGTGCATATTGTTTGGGATCAAGTTCCTTGTGCTCTCAGTGTCTACATTCTATGTTTCCACTCATCAACACTTGTACACCTCCTCACCTATTAAGCAGTGGTACAACTTGCTATACGCAGACCACTGACTTCCCCGCTACCTACCTGCACCTGGAAAAGTCTTCTCACCATAAGCAGTGGTACAACTTGCTATACGCAGACCACTGACTTCCCCGCTACCTACCTGCACCTGGACAAGTCTCTTCACCAAAAGCAGTGGTACAACTTGCTGTACGCAGACCACTGACTTCCCTGTTACCTTCCCGCACTTCTTCACGTCCATCAAGATCCTCGTGTTCATATCTACCTAATCATTAACCAGATTTCTGCTAGTCATTGACTTTTCTATTTGCATCCTCTCACCATCTGCTGAGTCATATGTTCCGCTAGTCACCCTGCTACCAGAGGACTACTGTGTAACCGACACTACTCTGGTAAGATCATCATCTGGTGATATCCTGGGCAAAGACTCCTAGTGCCCGTGACAGTAAGATCAGGCCATGACAGACCCAGGATCGGAACCAACAGCTAAAGAGATGCTGCAGTATCTGGTCACCCGTATCGAACAACAAGATGTTCGCCAACAACAGTTGTTGCAATTTTGTCAGGCTTTAGCCTCCCAAGGAACTCCTGTGCAAAATGTAGCAGCAACCGTTGAGCCTCCAGTATCTCCATCTCCTTCCCCAGTGCCATCCCAGGTGTCCATCGCTTCCACGCTACACCTGCCTACTCCTTCTAAATATGATGGAGATCCCAAAACCTGTAGGGGCTTTCTTAATCAATGCTCCGTGCATTTTGAACTTCAACCTCATAACTTCTCTACTCATCGTTCCAAAGTGGCCTACCTCATCTCTTTGTTTTCCGGACAGGCTCTCGCATGGGCCTCCCCTCTGTGGGAAAGAAATGACCCTTTATTGCAAAATAGTGCCTTGTTTATTTCTACGTTTCGAAGAATTTTTGATGAACCTGGTGTTAGGAACTCCCAAGCTAGTACAGTGAAACTCGGGGACTACTCTGAAGGCCCGGTGTTCGCTGGAGCCCCTAGTGGTGGGGACAGACTGGGCTGCGGGCCGACCGAGGGTCGAGTAACGTATACTAACTTAAAGGAGTACCCAGGAGTGGAGTGATTGGAGGGCTGTAGTTAAGAAGTATCCTAGGTCAAAGGTCACAAGCACAGATGCAATATCCAGAGACAAGCGAAGGGTCAGACACACAGGCAAAGAAGCAAAATCCGGAATCCAGGCAAAAAGGTCGAGGTCAGAAGAGAAGTTTCACAGGTCCAAGAACAAGCAGGGGTCAAAACACGGGTAGTCAATCCAAGGTAGCAAGAACCAAACAGATAGCACAAGCAGGCAGCAGGACTGAGGGCAGAACGCTATAACCGGCAGTGAGGTTCAGTCCTCACTGCCTTAAATAGTACTGATGGCCAATCAGAACACAGCCCATAATGTCCTCAGCTGCAACATAATAAAAATGCAGAGCCTGCAGCCAATGGAAAAGGCAGTGTGCCAGCGGCAAACTAAGTTCCTAATCAACCCTGATTACTGATCTATAACAGCCTTGCATGGCTGTCTCCTACTTTCCCTATGAGCATGCGCCCGGCTGTTTGACAGCTGGCCGGGCGCTGCGCCAAAGCTCCCCTGCGTCCCGGTTGTTGCCCAGGCAACCGGGACGCTGAAACCGGAAGTGACGCCCCGGTTGCCGTAGCAACAGACGGGGCGTCCCCAGAGAACCCGGAAGAGTCGCGGCGGCGCCCGCGGCCGCCGTGATCCCTAACAGTACCCCCCCTTGAGGAGGGGTCAAGGAACCCCGATTTACAGGTTTAGAAGGAAACTTCTTAAAAAATTCCCTAAGGAGTTTCTCAGCGTGGAGACGCTTCTGCGGTATCCAAGATCGCTCCTCAGGGCCATAACCCTTCCAATGTACGAGAAATTGAACTCGACCTTGAACTTTCCTTGAGTAGAGGATTCTTTCGACAAAATATTCATGTTCTCCGTTCACCATCAGAGGCCTGGGCCTGTTAGAGAGAGACCGATTAAACTTGCTGGGAGCAGCGACTTTCTTCAGAAGCGAACAATGAAAGGTCGCAGGTATTTTTAAGGAAGTGGGTAGTGTTAATCTAAATGTCACTGGATTAATTTTCTTCTCAATTGGAAACGGTCCAATGTATTGGGGCCCCAGCTCCCTACAAGGTTGCCGCAACTTGATGTTCCGTGTGGATAACCAAACCTGATCCCCCACTTTCAATGAACAGGGTCTACGGTGACGGTCAGCGAAGATCTTGGATTTTCGGGAAGCTTGACCTAGTGCAGCGTGCACCTTTTTCCAGACGGACCTTAGCCTGGCCGTAAAAGCAGGCGTTCCGGAATCCCCGCAGGGAACAGTAGTAGAGAATGAGTTGGATTTTGGGTGAAACAAGAAGTTGCAGAAAAACGGGGATGTATGAATAGTGGAATGGCAAGACTTATTGTACGCAAATTCTGCCCAGGGCAAAAGAGAGGACCAATTATCGTGTAATTTAGACACATAGATGCACAGAAACTGTTCCAGAGCTTGGTTCGTCCTCTCTGTCTGTACATTCGACTGGGGATGATACGCTGAGGACAGACTGATAGAGATCCCGATGGAATTACAAAAGGCTTTCCAAAACCGGGCAATAAACTGGGATCCTCGATCTGATACGATATCTTTAGGAGTCCCATGAAGACGAAAAATATGCGTCAAAAACAAGGTGGCCAAGGTCCTGGCATCCGGTAACTTGGGCAATGATATAAAATGTGCCATTTTACTGAACCGATCCACAACTACCAGGATGGTGTTATGTCCTGCGGATACTGGTAGGTCGACAATGAAATCCATCGACAAATGGGTCCAAGGCCTGCTCGGAGCCGCCAAGGGTAACAATAGCCCAGAAGGGCGGTTCCTATCCGTTTTGTTTTTAGCACACTCAGGACAAGCCCGAACATAATTCTCCACATCGTCTGACAAGGTGGGCCACCACAGCCAACGAGAAAGAACCTCAATAGTCCTACGAATTCCCGGATGGCCAGCAGAGCGGTTGTTGTGGCCTTCAATGAGAACAGATTTCCTTAAATGTACTGGGACAAATAATTTGTTGACCGGTGTCTGAACTGGAGCGTTTCTCTGGAAGTACCGGATAGTTGCTCCTAGATCCTGGGTGAACAGTAGTTGTAGGAACAATAGGCAACGGGTCAGGAGACTGAGGATGATGAGCCAAAAAATTTTGGGACAAGGAATTGGCCTTAGTATTTTTAGAACCTGGACGGAATGTAATAATGAACTTAAATCTGGTGAAAAATAAGGCCCAGCGGGCCTGCCTAGGATTCAGGGTTTTAGCGGTCTGGATGTATTGGAGGTTTTTATGGTCCGTGAAGATGGTGATGGTATGAGTAGCTCCCTCTAACCAATGTCGCCATTCCTCCAGTGCCAACTTAATGGCCAACAATTCACGATTGCCGACATCATAATTACATTCGGCAGATAGAATTTTTTTAGAAAAAAATGCACAAGGATGTAACTTTTTGCTCCTTGGGTCTTTCTGAGAAAGAATGGCGCCAGCACCGATATCTGAAGCGTCCACCTCTACAATGAACGGAAGTTCCGGATCAGGAAGTCTCAGCACTGGAGCAGAAATGAAAGCAGCTTTGAGTGCCGAGAAACTCGCCAATGCCTCCGAAGGCCACTTTGCTGGGTTAGCTCCCTTTCGAGTGAGGGCAGTGATAGGAGCCACTAACGAGGAAAACGAATCAATAAACCTACGGTAATAATTTGCGAATCCGAGGAACCTCTGGATCGCCTTCAGATTAGTAGGGAGGACCCAATCCTGGATTGCTCGAACTTTGGCAGGGTCCATTGCGAATCCTGATGAGGAGATGATATATCCCAGGAATGACACTGTGGCCACCTCAAATTCGCATTTCTCCCTTTTTGCATACAGGTGATGTTCCCGTAATTTCAACAGAACTTGGCGAACATGCTGACGGTGCTGAAGTAAAGACTCAGAGTAGATTAAAATATCATCCAGATATACAACTACTGTTTTACCCAGGAACTCTCGTAAAACATCGTTGATCAGGTTCTGGAAAACCGCCGGAGCGTTGCATAACCCGAATGGCATCACAAAATATACATAATGTCCCGACTGGGTATTGAAAGCGGTCTTCCACTCATCCCCTTCTTGATTCGAATAAGATTGTAAGCCCCTCTGAGGTCAATCTTCGAAAATATAGTGGCAGATTTTAATTGATCAAACAACACCGAAATCAACGGTAACGGGTACATATTCTTAATAGTGATGTTATTCAGTCCACGGAAATCAATGCACGGTCTAAGACTGCCATCTTTTTTTGACACGAAAAAGCAACCTGCGCCTATGGGAGATTTAGAAGGACGTATGAATCCCTTTTTCAGGTTTTCCTCTACGTATAGCTCCATGGCCTGAGTCTCCGGAATGGACAAGGAGTATAACCGCCCTTTGGGCAACTTGGAACCCGGGACTAAATCAATGGCGCAGTCATATTCTCGATGTGGTGGAAGGGAATCAGCTTTCTTTTTGCAGTACACATCAGTGAAGTCCTGGTAGGGTACCGGCAAAAAGTCTGGACTAGGCTGTAGGATTCTAAGCGGCAGGGTCAAGCAAGACGTGGAACACTCGGAACTCCAACGAATAATCTCTACACTTTTCCAGTCAATAAGGGGATTATGACTGCGAAGCCAGGGATACCCCAATATCAAAGGAGCAGAGGGACAAGTAATAAGATAGAAGGAGAGTTCCTCCGTATGGAGGGCTCCTACAGACAACCGAACCATTGGAGTCCTAGCGAGAAACCTCCCCCCAGGCAAGGGGTTACCATCCAAACCACATGTGGTGATGCTTGATCCTAACTTGATATGCAGAATATCAAGCGTCTGAGCCAAATGTATATCCAGGAAATTACCAGCCGCACCACTGTCAAGAAAAGCTTTCAGGTCCATGGATCTCCCACGGAAAGTTAGACGTCCAGGGACTAATAAAGAATTTTCTGAAGAGGTAATCTGAAGACCCAAGCGCACCTCTTCACCTGCACTTAGGCTTTGGAGTTTCCCGGCTTGTTCGGACATGACCGAACTAAGTGGCCTGGTTGACCACAATACATACACAGGCCTAGTGAGCGTCTTCTGGAGCGTTCCTCCGGAGGCAAGCGGTAAGCGCCCAACTGCATGGGTTCAGAGGAATTGGGCAAAGTGTTATCGAAGCTAGCGAAAACGTCCATAGGAGCAGAGGACTCCCGTTCAGTCTTCCTTTCTCTGATCCGACGATCAATTTTTATAACGCGTTGCATCAACTTCTCCAGTGTGTCGGATATTGGATACTGGACTAAGGAATCCTTAATCTGCTCGGTAAGTCCTAAGCGAAATTGACTTTGCAATGCTGGATCGTTCCAGGCACTATCAGTGGACCATCGCCGAAATTCCGCACAATACTCTTCCGCGGAGCGACGTCCTTGCCTTAGCGTTCGGAGATGAGACTCAGCTGAGGCTACACTGTCTGGGTCATCGTACAATAACCCCAGAGCTTGGAAAAAGGCATCCACGGACTGCAAGGCTGGGCTTGTTGAAGGCAAGGAGAAAGCCCAAGACTGAGGGTTACCCTGGAGTAAAGAGATGATGATCCCTACCCTTTGTTGTTCAGAACCAGAGGAACGTGGTTTCAGACGAAAGTACAACTTGCAGCTCTCTTTGAAATTACGGAAGGCTGACCTGTTTCCCGAGAATCGGTCAGGCAAGTTCATCTTACGCTCCGGTGGGTCACCAGTGTCACGAGCCGCGGCGGTACTCACAGCCGCCGCGGCTCGCTTCTCATGCGCCCCAGCGTCCCGGCCGTCACCTTGATGACCGGGACGTCATTTCCTCTTCCTGTCCGGCCGTTACCAGTGCAACGGCCAGACGCTAGTACACTAGCGCTGCGTCCCGGCGGTGCTGGTAGCCGGGCGCATGCGCATAGCAGGCAGCCTGTGGGCTGATTAGGCTTAGTAACAGGCATTAGCCTGCAACTGTGTAGGTCCGGGGCAAGCCCTGATTGGCCCTGCTGGATACTAGTAAATTAGCCTGCAGGAGTGTGTTCAACTGCTGATTGGTCTGTGTCTGTATTTAAGGCAATGAGGTCTGCTGCCTCATTGCCGGTTATAGCTTCTGTGCTCCAGTCTGCTGACCTGCTTGTTCCAGTTCCTGTATCCTGTTACCTACGTTTTGACTACCCGTGTTTGACCCTTGGCTTTGTATTGGACTTCGCTTGTGTTTCCTGTGACCCTGATCCTTGGCTCGTTTACCCGTTCCGCTTCTCTGCCTGTGACCTTTGACCTCAGCTTGTTCATCGATACTGATACCTGCTGCCGGCCTTTTGACCTCTGCGTGGACCTGACTCTTCTTGCCTGGGTTCTCCCCAGCCGGTACACACTTCACGACCCTCTGCCAGTCTGCAGCCCAGTCTGTCCCCACCATCAGGGGCTCCAGTGAACACCTGACTGACAGAGTAGACTCCGGGTTGTGTTGTGCCGGCTGGAGGAGTTCCTAACAACCAGCAGGGACTTGCTGGAGCTGCAGGTCTCTGGAAGCCCCTTCTTGGACTACCAGGCGCTGGGATAAATTCTGCACCACTTGGGAAATTGCCTGTATCTGATTTGCCAGAATCTGGGCTGGGGACAGATTCGACTCCTCGCTGTCCATGGCCGTATGATACCAATCTTCCTTGGCCGGTTATAATGTTAGGAACTCCCAAGCCAGTACAGTGAAACTCGGGGACTACTCTGAAGGCCCGGTGTTCGCTGGAGCCCCTAGTGGTGGGGACAGACTGGGCTGCGGGCCGACCGAGGGTTGAGTAACGTATACTGACTTAAAGGAGTACCCAGGAGTGGAGTGATTGGCGGGCTGTAGTTAAGAAGTATCCTAGGTCAAAGGTCACAAGCACAGATGCAATATCCAGAGACAAGCGAAGGGTCAGACACACAGGCAAAGAAGCAAAATCCGGAATCCAGGCAAAAATGTCGAGGTCAGAAGAGAAGGTTCACAGGTCCACGAACAAGCAGGGGTCAAAACACGGTAGTCAATCCAAGGTAGCAAGAACCAAACAGATAGCACAAGCAGGCAGCAGGACTGAGGGCAGAACGCTATAACCGGCAGTGAGGTTCAGTCCTCACTGCCTTAAATAGTACTGATGGCCAATCAGAACACAGCCCATAATGTCCTCAGCTGCAACATAATAAAAATGCAGAGCCTGCAGCCAATGGAAAAGGCAGTGTGCCAGCGGCAAACTAAGTTCCTAATCAACCCTGATTACTGATCTATAACAGCCTTGCATGGCTGTCTCCTACTTTCCCTATGCGCATGCGCCCGGCTGTTTGACAGCTGGCCGGGCGCTGCACCAAAGCTCCCCTGCGTCCCGGTTGTTGCCCAGGCAACCGCGACGCTGTAACCAGAAGTGACGCCCCGGTTGCCGTAGCAACAGACGGGGCGTCCCTAGAGAACCCGGAAGAGTCACGGCGGCACCCGCGGCCGCCGTGATCCCTTACACCTGGTCATGTTATCTCACAGGTCCAAGAACAAGCAGGGGTCAAAACACGGGTAGTCAATCCAAGGTAGCAAGAACCAAACAGATAGCACAAGCAGGCAGCAGGACTGAGGGCAGAATGCTATAACCGGCAGTGAGGTTCAGTCCTCACTGCCTTAAATAGTACTGATGGCCAATCAGAACACAGCCCATAATGTCCTCAGCTGCAACATAATAAAAATGCAGAGCCTGCAGCCAATGGAAAGGGCAGTGTGCCAGCGGCAAACTAAGTTCCTAATCAACCCTGATTACTGATCTATAACAGCCTTGCATGGCTGTCTCCTACTTTCCCTATGCGCATGCGCCCGGCTGTTTGACAGCTGGCCGGGCGCTGCACCAAAGCTTCCCTGCGTCCCGGTTGTTGCCCAGGCAACCGCGACGCTGTAACCGAAACTGTTGCCCCGGTTGCCGTAGCAACTGATGGGGCGTCCCTAGAGAACCCGGAAAAGTCGTGGCGGCACCCGCGGCCGCCGTGATCCCTAACACCTGGTCGTGTTATGTCTGCAGCTTCCAGCATCCCCCGACTACGCCAAGGATCTCGCACCGTAGCTCAGTATGTCATTCAATTTCGGATACTTGCCTCTGAACTTCAGTGGAACACTGAAGCCTTGATTGCCGCCTTCTGGCAGGGGCTTTCTGATAAGATTAAAGATGCACTGACCTCACAAGAACTACCCTCCTCCTTGGATGAGTTGATTTCTCTTTGCCATCGTGTAGACATGAGATTTCGTGAGAGAGATTCCGAGAAAGTAACTTCCTATAAAGCACCTCTTCGCTCAGTACCTCAAGTTCGTCATGCTCCATCTCCAGTAGTACCTATGGAGGTAGATCGCTCCAAATTAACATCAGAGGAGAAGGAACGAAGAGTAAAAATAGACTCTATATCTATTGTGCTGATTCTACTCACATGCTCAACTCATGTTGTCCTAGGAAGTCAGGAAATGCCAGGCCCTAACCAGTTCTGGAGAGGTAAAGTTAGGGTCCCTGGAGTCCTCTCCAAGTTCCACGAAAGTGAAAGTTTGTGCTTTTGATGTTACCGTTTCCTTTGCTACCAAATCCTTTGACACTCAAGCACTTATAGATTCTGGAGCTGCAGGAAATTTTATCTCTAGTTCCCTAGTGAATCAATGGTCCCTACCAGTGATTTCTTTAAAGGTACCCATTACCGTTACTGCTATCGATGACTCACGTATAATTAATGGTCTCATTACTCAGAGTACGTCTCTACTGACTCTTTAAATTGGAGCCTTACACCAGGAAAAAAATTTCATTTCTAATTCTTCTTGTTACTACCAGTCCTATCGTACAAGGCCTTCCATGGCTTCAACTTCATTCCCCTCAGATTGACTGAAACACTCCTCAAGTCACGTCCTGGGGGTCTGAATGTCATCATCGTTGCCTTTCTCAAGTTGTTCCACTCAAGATACAGCAATCCTCCATTTCATCGTGTCCACCGGGTCTTCCTCCACAGTATGCTTCCTTTGCCGATGTATTCGATAAGCTTCAGACTGAACGCCTCCCTCCTCATCGTTCTTGGGACTGTCCGATTGATCTACAACCAGGCAAGACTCCTCCTAGGGGCCGTGTGTATCCACTTTCTTTACCTGAGACTCAAGCTACATCTGAGTACATTAAGGAGAACCTCCAGCGAGGATTTATTCGACCTTCTTCCTCTCCCGCTGGAGCGGGATTCTTCTTCGTGAAAAAGAAGGATGGGTCATTACGTCCCTGTATAGATTTTCGTGGACTCAATGCCATTACCATCAAAAATCGGTATCCCATTCCGTTAATTACTGAGCTCTTCGATCGTATCAAGGGAGCCCGGATCTTTACCAAGCTGGATCTTCGAGTTGCCTATAATTTAATTCGGATCAGGTCCGGAGACGAATGGAAGACAGCTTTCAACACCAGAGATGGGCATTATGAGTACTTAGTTATGCCCTTCGGGTTGTGTAACGCTCCCGCTGTCTTCCAGGGTTTCATGAATGAGATCTTCCGGGACCTGTTATATGTTTGTGTCGTCGTCTATCTGGACGACATATTATTTTTTTCTCAGGATCTGCCCTCTCATCATCAACACGTGGCAGAGGTCCTTTCCAGACTCCGAAGAAATTCTTTATTTTGCAAATTAGAAAAATGTTCATTCGAGTTGCCCCAGATTCCATTTCTGGGATATATTGTCTCCGGAGTTGGCCTTCAGATGGATCCAGAAAAGGTGAATGCTGTATTACATTGGCCCCAGCCAACTAATCTTCGTGCAATCCAACATTTTTTAGGTTTTGCTAATTATTACAGACGCTTCATTCAAGATTTTTCGTCTATTGCATCTCCTATAGTGGCCCTAACTCGCAAGGGGGCCAACACTAAACAATGGTCCTCCGAGGCCCTTCAAGCTTTCCAGTGTCTCAAAGAGTTCTTCTCCTCCGCTCCTGTTCTTCGACAGCCTGATGTGACGCTTCCCTTCTTCCTAGAGGTAGACGCCTCTAATGTTGGCTTAGGAGCCATTTTATCCCAAAGATCGGAGCAACAAAAATTCCATCCTTGTGCCTTTTATTCCCGGGGTCTTCTACCCGCGGAGAAGAATTATACCATCAGGGACAAGGAGTTGCTGGCCATAAAAGCAGCATTAGAGGAGTGGAGATATTTGCTGGAGGGAGCTCGTCATCCTGTAACAATTTTTAGAGACCATAAAAATTTGTCATATCTACAGTCAGCTCAATGTTTGAATCCTCGTCAAGCAAGATGGTCTCTTTTCTTTTCTCAGTTTGAACTTATTATAACCTTCGAACCAGCTGCAAAAAATAAAAAAGCAGACGCCCTATCCCGGGCATCCGTGACGTCCTCAGATGTTGAAGATGGTCCTAACCATTCTATATTAGATCCCAAATGTGTTTCTCTGGCCACTTCATCCACCAAGGTGCTACCATTTGGGAGAACTCTCGTGCCTCCATCTCTTAGGAAGAGAATTTTGTCTTGGTTTCATTCTTCACGTTTTTCTGGACATTCTGGTGTACGCAAGACTTTCGAAATCCTTTCTCGAAGCTACTGGTGGCCCTCTATGAGGAGAGATGTCAAAGACTTCATGGCTACCTGTGAGTTATGTTCCCAGTTTAAAACACCCCGCAGAACACCAGCGGGTTTACTTCAACCACTACCCATTCCTTCCAAGCCTTGGACCCATATTAGTATGGACTTTGTTACAGATCTTCCTCCTAGTAAAAAGTGTAATACCATTTGGATAGTGGTGGATAGATTTCCGAAAATGGCACATTTCGTTCCTTTGACCGGTTTACCTTCTTCATCTACTCTGGCTGATCATTTCATCAAAGAAATTTTCCGAATTCATGGATGTCCTTCTGAGATTGTTTCAGATAGAGGAGTGCAATTCGTCTCCAGATTCTGGCGAGCCCTTTGTAAGACCTTGGGTATTCGATTATCACTCTCATCTTCCTACCATCCTCAATCAAACGGACAGACTGAGAGAGTCAATCAAGATATCGAGACTTTCATAAGGATGTTCTCCTCAGCCAACCAAGACAACTGGGTAGATTTGCTCCCATGGGCTGAATTCGCCCATAACAACATGTATCATGAGTCATCTTCAAGAAGTCCATTCTTTGTGGTTTACGGTCACCATCCGTCTTTCCCGGAATTTCCTGCCCTCCCTCCCACCCAAGTTCCTGCTGTAGAGACTGTTTGTCAGACCTTAAAAAATATTTGGTCTCAGGTTAAAACCTGTTCAAAGAAGACATCTGCCAGATATAAGTCCTTTGCAGATAAAAAGAGACGGGCTATTCCACCACTTAAAATTGGAGATCGTGTATGGCTATCAACCAAAAATATTCGTTTGAAGGTTCCATCTATGAAGTTCGCTCCTCGTTTTATTGGTCTATATAGGATCACTCAAGTGATAAATCCAGTTTGTTTCAAACTTCTACTACCTCAGAACCTTCGTATTTCCAACCCCTTCCATGTGTCATTACTCAAGCCTCTTATCATCAACCGTTTCTCTGTTCCTCCTTCAGCACCTCGGCCAGTTCAAGTTCATCAAGAGGAGGAGTTTGAGATCACTCATATATTAGATGCAAAAATTTCGCGAGGAGTTCTTCGTTTCCTCGTTCATTGGAAGGGCTTTGGTCCCGAAGAACGTTCGTGGATTCGGGCAGAAGATCTCAACGCCCCAGCTCTTCTAAGAAAATTTTATTCTAAGTATCCGGGCAAACCCGGCTCCATGTGTTCTGTGCCCACCTTTAAAAGGGGGGGTACTGTCACTCACCGGACCGTGAGTGCCTCTTCACTGGGGCGTGGCTCTCCAGTATTCCTGCCAGCACCTATCCTGAACCGTGGCCGCCCGCCATCCTGATGGTCTGCGCATGCGCAGTTCCTAAGAACTCTTCTGACCTTTGCTTTTAGTTAATTGGTTGATCAGGCAACGCTCCCTATTTAAAGCACCTGTGTTCATTACCTCGTTGCCTGATCTTGGAGTCTCATTCCCTGTGAGTCTCTGAAGGTGTTGCTGTGTACTTCTCCGTGTCTTCAGCTTCCTGCTGATTCCTGCTCAACTCATTGCCGGTTTCAAGACCGCTACAAGTCTCCCGTGTTCTACTATGTCTTCAGTTCCCTGCTGATTCCTGCTCTAATCATCTGCGGCTTCCAGTCCGCTATTACCTCCAATGTTCTACTCGTGTTCGATATCACCAGTGATTCCTGCATTGCTCATCGTTGTTCTACCCGTGTTAAGTTCTCTGCCTGTGTGCTGACCCAGACCCTGATTACCGCTACCACTCACCTGTGGTTTCTTTACTCGTGCTGGCGTGCAGCCGCTCAGCTGTTCCTGTATCCTCTCGTGGACAGCCTGCTCAACTGAACCGCGGTATGCTTACTTTCTATTGACTGTATACGTTTACTGCATATCCGCTTGGACTGTTCTCCACTTACCCCCGGAATCCTCTATCTCCCTGAGACTGTGTTATTACTCCGCATATCTGCTGGGAAGTTTACCTCTTTGTTCAGTCGTGAGGTACATATGCTAATTGACCTTCTGCTATTAGCCTGGATTCCAGTAGTGAATTCGTCTCTGTCAAGCAGCGCCTGCCACACCAACATAGACTTGTGCATATTGTTTGGGATCAAGTTCCTTGTGCTCTCAGTGTCTACATTCTATGTTTCCACTCATCAACACTTGTACACCTCCTCACCTATTAAGCAGTGGTACAACTTGCTATACGCAGACCACTGACTTCCACCCTACCTACCTGCACCTGGAAAAGTCTTCTCACCATAAGCAGTGGTACAACTTGCTATACACAGACCACTGACTTCCCCGCTACCTACCTGCACCTGGACAAGTCTTCTCACCATAAGCAGTGGTACAACTTGCTATACGCAGACCACTGACTTTCCCGCTACCTACCTGCACCTGGACAAGTCCTCTCACCATAAGCAGTGGTACAACTTGCTATACGCAGACCACTGACTTCCCCGCTACCTACCTGCACCTGGACAAGTCTCTTCACCATAAGCAGTGGTACAACTTGCTATACGCAGACCACTGACTTTCCTGCTCCTCCCTGCATCTACTCACGTCCATCCTGATCTCCGTGTTCAAATCTACCTTTCCACTATATCAGCTAGAGGCTGATTCATTGACCAAAGATTGCTGCAAGTCACTGACTTTCCTATTATTTCCTGGCATTCTCTCTCCATCTGCTGTGATATCTGTTCCGCTAGTCACCCCGCTACCAGAGGACCGTTGTGTGAACTTTACGACTCTGGTAAGCCCAGTCATCTGGTGAAATCCTGGGCAAGACTCCTAGTGCCCGTGACATTCGGCCAGGGGTTCAATGGCTAAGAGAAAAATGAGAGGCGAAAGGGGGCAGTCTTGCCTAGTACCATTGGAAAGAGTGAATTTGTCTGATGTGAAACCGTTGCTAAAAACCGCTGCGGAGGGGCCCTTATACAGAGCTAATATAGATTGGAGTATTTCACTGCAAAAACCAAACCGAGCAAGGACCCTCCCCATGTATCCCCAATGGAGCCTATCAAAGGCCTTTTCCGCGTCTAGTGACATAATTAATAATTCATGGTTATATTTGTTGGCCTGTTCTATAATATTGATAGTTCTACGGGTATTATCCGATGCTTGTCGTCCGAGGACGAAGCCTACATGATCTGGATGAATCAAAGCCGGAATAAGGGGACTAAGCCTATTAGCGATTAGTTTGGCGTAGATTTTTATATCTGTATTAAGAAGGGCAATTGGTCTATAGTTCTGACACTGGGTTTGGTCCTTGCCCGGCTTGGGAATCATGACGATACGGGATTCTAGCATCTCTGACGGAAATTTCCCCTGGTGTGTGCCTGTATTATATAACTGCTCTAACAGTGGAGTGAGTTCAGCCTGGAACATAGCGTAAAAATTGCTAATAAAACCATCTGGTCCTGGGGCTTTATCTTTGGGCAGAGATTTTATTACAAGCGCAATCTCAGATTCTGTCCAAGGGGCATTCAGGGAGATTAAAGAGTCAGCGTCTAGAGATGGTAATTTTAACTCACTTAAAAACTCCTCAATCAAGGTTGGAGTCGGTTGAGGAGAGGAATCACAGTTACAGAGGTTATACAACTTAGAATAGTAAGCTGCAAATTTGTTAGCTATATCCCGCGGATTAGATGTTCTAGCACCTGATTCATCGGTTAGATATTTAATACGGTTCTAAGCCCTCTGGCCCCGCAACTTTCTCGCAAGTAGTCTCCCTGCTCTATTTCCTGATACATAATATTTCTGATGTAGTGTACTTAGGGCTTGTTGGGTGCGGAGAAGTAATAGTTTTTGTAATTGATTCCTAATTTGAGATAGACGAGCCTTGAGGTCTTCTGAGGGGTGGGACTTATTTAGAGATTCAAGGGCGGACAACTCCGCCTCCAACCTCACCTGGTTGCTAAGAAATACCCGCTTGAGTCTGGCTCCAGTATGAATGGCTGTGCCGCGCATTACAGCTTTGAGCGCGCACCAGAAATTGAACACGGACGTGTCCTCCGGTGAGTTAATTTCGATAAACATATTGAGCGCTTCCTTAAGGGCAATTTTTGCTTCAGGTGATGTCAAAAGGTATGGGGCCATTCGCCATGAACCCGGGGGAATTACTTGCTGAGGATATCGCCAGGTCCAGACTACCGCGGCATGATCAGACCACGATATTGGGAGGATTTTAATTGATCTGGTATTCTGCAGAGACCATTTATCTGACAAAATCAGGTCAATTCTCGAATAAGAATTATGTACCGAGGAATGATACGTATAGTCTCGTTACAACGTGGCGTAAGTCCTCCACACATCGTAAAGTCCGAACTCTGCCAGGAGTCCAGCAAAGGCAGCTTAGGGGCCAGTTATATTGTCTATTGCACGGGTAGATGGTTGCGATGATCTATCAAGTTTAGGATCAGTTACAATGTTAAAGTCTCCCATAACGATAGGAGTACCCTGCTTATGTTTTTCAATATCTCGTAGTGTGGTTCTGAGGAAAGGGACTTGTCTCGAGTTGGGGGCATATAGAGAGACGATCGTGACTAACTTATCATCTAGCCTTCCCACTACGATAAGGTATCTCCCATTTTTATCCTCGAAGCTAAAATTAGGAATGAAGTTAACTTTGGCGCTAAATAGAAGGGCCACCCCATTACATTTAAAAGGGGTATTTGTGGTGATACACAGCGGGAATCTATGATCTTTAAAAGTAGGAGGGGCTCTAGCCAGAAAATTTGTTTCCTGCACAGCAACAATATCAGCTTTTTGCTTATGGAAAAAAGAAAGTGCTAACCGTTTTTTAGCTGGGGAGTTCAGTCCCCTTACATTCAATGATAAGAACTTAACCATTTTGGCTTACTAGAGATCTTGTTCTTTTTGTTAGGAAGATTTGGCATATATTACGAAATAAACTTCATCTTAACCCTTATAAATCCATACATTTACCGTTTTTCAAAAACCCTGAATTCCAAAATGGCATGGCGGCTCGGCCCTTTATTATGTGGGAGAAGGAGGGACTGCGGACAGTTGGACAACTATTGGATAGGACTAGGAGAAAACCACTCCGCACAATAATGGGGTGCTGAAGTTATTCCCCTTTTTGGGACCATGTGGCCTTTCTTTTATTCAAGCCCAACATTATGCCAGAGAGGTGATTTCTCTTTTTACAGCAGTCAATTGGGATAATCCCCTTGATACCTTATTACTAGCTACCCCCTCCAAAAGAGGAGCAATTTCATTTAATTATACCTTTCTGAGAACCATAATAGATCACACCAAAATTAATTCGGGTCTGAGTGGGTGGTTACGCCACTTCCCTCGATTAACAGAACAGATGTTGTTGAAGGAATTGGCTACTTCGATAAAATTCTTTCCAACCTCCATGTATGCAGAAATGTTCCTCAACATATTTCATAGAGGCTACCTCTCATCTCATCGTCGAAATATCATTGGTCTTTCAACTGATCCTAGGTACCCCAAATGTGGTAAACCCCAAGCGGATCTATATCATTGTTTATGGGCTTGTCCTGTGAATAAGGCCTTCTAGACCCGGGTATGGAGATTTGCGACTGCAGAGTTAGTAAATTACTTGCCATTTGCTCCTGATTGGGCAATTGTGGGCATTTTGCCTCCAGATACGCGGACTTCTGCAGGGGGAGAATGTTACTTATGGCAATATCTACTGCGGCTAGGAAGTCGGTCCTCCATATGTGGATTCAGATTTCCCATCCAACGCTAAAATTGTTCAAGGAGAAGATGTACTTTCTCCTAAGGATGGATTGGCTGGAGGCATCCCTCCAGAAGGGCAAGTTCTTCGAAACCTGGGAAAGTTATATTAACATCCTACCCACCCTGCTGTGAGTACAGCTCCATGATTGCTTCTATCAGACGCTTTGATTTGAAACTAGAGTATTCCATCAAGACCCCCCAATCCTCATATAGGGGCAGGGCCATCTCAACAACATTATGGGCCCCCGGGCAAAGCAGTGCACCGGGGTCCCTAGATATAGATATATAGATGTATACAGATACAGATATAGATATAGATATATAGAGATAGAGATAGATAGATGTACTTGCTTGAAGGGTTTTTTTTGCAGGTTTTTTTCTTTTGCAGGATTATTTATTCTCATTAAGAGCCGTGCCTATGGGGCCCCCTTGCCCGTGGGGCCCCCGGGCAGCTGCCCATCGTGCCCAATGGAAAAGATGGCCCTGTATAGGGGAATAGAGTAAGCCTATCATTTTTTGGTCTCTCTGAACTTCAATGTTGCTCTGGCAGTAATTAGATATGGGATGGAGATGTTCTGTTTGCTCTTGCCCCTGGGGGATGCTGTTATGGTTATAATCATTGCGACTATTATTATTACTATTACAATGTCCTACAAAATGACAAAGTTAATTATGCTACAAACTCATAACTTGTTTATGTTGGGAATGTGTGTATTTGGGAAAGCCCAGATGTTTTTTGTTATTTCTTTTTCTTTTATGTAGATAAAAATGTGATCTAACATGGACGTCTCTCCCTGACCGCACTCACAAAATATGTAACACTATATATATATATATATATATATATATATATATATACACAAAGAAATGGGAGTTCTGCGCGTCCTTTTGTAAGTCGGTAGGCAGCCTAGGGGAAATGGAGGGGATGGGTGCAAAACCCCTAATGTAGATACAAATGGAGGATTCGGGAGGAAAAAAAAGATAATGTACAGATGACAAGATAATGTAAAATAATTGTATTAACAATGTATAAAGACACAAAAACATGAGAGATCACTCTTCATAAATGAAATATCATAAACAAGCAAACTCAAAAACACAGAAATAGAGTCGGTCGCTCTAATAATATAAAATGAACATGCCCCAGCTAGTATGGCAAGTTGTATATATAACCAACAGCAAATGTATGCTTATAACGCATTACAGGCCAGCGGACTTGGGTAGAAATTGCAGCTGGACATGGCGATGGCAATGATACAAATAAAAAACTGAAACAATGCCTTTAGTTGAATGTGAAAACGAGAGGTCATAAGCAGGCAGTATGAGCTGTAAAGCAAATGTTCACATAAGGTGCCCTGTCGATCCAAATAGAAATTGTGTAGGCACAGACACGTATTATTCAAAGTTCAAATGAGAGTAGCTGTAGACTGTGAAACAGGCTTGCTGGAAATGAGCAGGGGATATGGGCCGATGAACTTACCCCCTCACACAGAGGTATGTTGATTGTGCCTGTAATTAATTTTCAATATGTAACAACCATTATTGCATGATATGTATCTGAACTTCTTCTTCTTCTTCTTAAAAAAAAAAGGAATATATATTTAAATATGACTGACAAATATGGGGAAGCAGAGGGCTACAACAAGTATTGCTAGGCAACGGGACGCTTCTTATCCTGTGTTTATCGGTGGTCAGTGCATCTGACCACCGAAATCTCCTCTACCCTATCAGGAGCCACCATGAGATATATCTGGCACCTCCCTCCATCAGTCTGGTGAAAGAGTATTGTTTTCACCGGGTCCAGCATCCTATTACCTGCTTCCTCCTCTCAGTGGCGGATCCAGGGGGGGGGGGGGGGGGGGCGATCGGGGCGATCGCCCCCCCCTAGCAGGGGCTTGCTGCCGGCGGCTGCACACTATGTGCAGGTCCGTTCGGCAGTGACAGGCAGGGACAGTGTGCTGCCCGGCTGCTCTGATTGTGTTTTAAACACAATCAGAGCATCCGGGCAGCACACTGTCCCTACCTGTCACTGCTGAACGGAGCTGCACATAGTATGCAGCCGCCGGCAGCCTCAGATGTAAAAAGGGGCGGGGCCTAAATCGCCCCCCCCCCCCTAAATCGCCCCGGGTAGAAGAATTCTCTAGATCCGCCCCTGCCTCCTGTTGTTTGTACCTTGGTTCCTGACTTTTGGCTTTGTTCCTGACTATTCTCTGTCCTGCGATTTGGCTCTGTTTTTACTTGGAATCTGACCCAGAGCTTGCTTTTGACCTCCACTCTAGATCGCTCTTCTGTACTGCATTATCGTTTGGCTGTTGACCCGGACCGTACGAACATTCCTGTCTCTCCCGCTGCCCTGATTACTAACTGGGAGAACTGCAACCACCTCACACAGCCAAACCCATACCTCCTTGCGAGGGTCCCTGGTGAATACCAGGGGTGCGTTAGACTCTGCGCCTCCCTGATTAGTAGCGCCAATGTCAGGCAGTGGCATCCTCTAAAAGGTCATTACTTTGACAATATCGCATCTAAGCGGACCATAATCCTAGCCTAATGCCAAGGTCACCTGTCTGTGATCCTCCTTGTGGGACACGGCCAACTATTCTGTAACGCTCGAAGGGTGAACGCATCGAGCCCAAGCCACTACTCTTGTCGCTATTGGATCCTTTTGCAGTTCCCAACTACTGGTCACTGGTACCCAAGTAACTATGCCACAGACTGTAATGTGCAGGGTTGGTGCTTCGGATATTCGCAGGGCCCTGGACCACACCTCGTGTGTGATCCCCTGCAACTATACCCGGCTTGCCTAACCGGGACTGGGTGATCCCACTGCTTGCTGCCAATTATGAAGATACTGGGTTTAAGGTAACCTTCTGTGCCGCACAGCTGGCTTACCCGGTACCTATCCAAGGTTCAAAATCACCCAGGCAAATATCTGAAATAAAATAAAAAAGTTTATTTAACAAAATAGTAGCACCAAACAGCAATGAACATATTTAAATAATAACTTGCAATAAATAACACTACAGTTTGGCACGGACAACGTACAGGGTATAAAACACCTCACCAGTATCCTTGTCACTTTCATGGACTGTTGTCTATCCATTAAAGCTTCTCCCCCTTTCTCCTTTGAGGCTACCAGTAAGGTAGTGGTTCTGAGTCATCGTCACTCTGCTTTTGGTGGACACACAGCTCCCCAAGACCTGGAGAGGTAGATCAGGGCTAAGTCAGTACTCCAGGGACCAATTGTCCCTTTCCTGTCAGGTGCAGAGATCTAGATCTCAACGCCAGCCTGACTTCAGCTATCACTCAGTAGTGAATGCCAATTTGCTGTCTTCTGGATCTCGCTTTTAAGACCAAAAATGACCTCATCAGCAATTTCAGGACCTGCCTGATTGGTCCTTTTTTGTGTTTACCTTTTTACAGATAAGCATACAGACAAAGGAATAGCAGATGAGCCACTCTTGATATAATAAGGATAGGTATTGTTCTGTGGCTATACAGCAGAGTTTGTTTAAACAGGAGAGATCACAATCCAGACATATTACATTTAAATACACAATGTAGTCCTCTGAAATTAAACATAGAGCTCTGTCAGTGGACCTTTTCCCTATTTTAATACATGAGATCTCCTGGTGTGATGTACATTCATACAGAATGGGTAGACAATAATTATTTTGCCTAGACTGGTAGACATTTTAACTACTTTCAAATAGAATATATACAAGTTTAAATATGACTGACAAATATGGTTAACCAGAGGGCTAGAAAAAGAATATGTTTTTATAGTCCACAGTTTGTGGGAAACGAGGTGCAGACTGGTTGAGGTGATATTTATACCTTGTTTTACCATACACTTCGGCTTGTTGAGTGGGAGATTTAGATGCGCTATGGTGTGAAGAGCTCCTCCTAAATGATTATATGGATAGCGTGGTCTTGAGGACTAATCCAGATTATTTGCCAAAGGTGTTCTATTCCTTCCACATTAATCAAGAATTGATTCTACTGTCTCTCTGCACACATCCAACTAATAATAAAGCAAAACAGCTTCATACTCAATATATACTTATATCGCCAGAACAGAAGGTCTCAGGAAGACAAAAAACTCTTTCTTCTCCCCGAAGGTTCCTGCAGAGGGTATGTCCTTTCTAAATTCACATTGGCAAGATAGCTCAAGGAAGTGATTGCACAGGCCTACAGGGGGAACAGCTGTGAAGGGTCTAAACTGCAAAAGGCACACTCAACGAGGGCTGCGGCTATCTCCTGGGCACGCAAGGCCCAGACAACAGCAATCGACATCTGTAAGGCAGCTGGATGGTCATCGATGCACACTTTTACTAAACAATGTTTGCTATATGTGTCAACTTCAGCTGATGCACAGTTTGGGAGGAAGGTTCTCCAACAAACTGTTTAAATAAATATTAATTTTGGGTGTTAACAGTGTGGTGATTTTTTTTGTCTACCCTACTAGTTATACTGCTTTAGTTCATCCCATTGTGAGGGATGTCATGGAGTAGAAAAAGGAAAATTGGATAATTACTCACCGTTAATTTCCTTTTCTTGAATATTTATGGCAGCCCTATGCTTCCCACCCATGTACTATAGTGACATTTAAAGGACAGCTTGGGAAGTTACTAAAGACACTAATATAGAGGAGGAGCCACCCCATATATCCTCAAGGTGTGGTGAATATTGTCCTGTCTACAGTCAGCTGAGTAGGGTATTAACCCATTGTGAGGGCTGCCATGGAGTATTTCAAGGAAAGGAATTTAACGGTGAGTAATTCTCCAGTTTTCTTGTTTGGGGTGGTCTGTCAGATCTGGCAGCCAGAAGCTGGGAGTATCTGGAATGTCCCTCTGCATAACTTCTCTAGAAGTAGAGACCTTCCGTAGCCCAAAATGGTAATGGGCTACCCCAACAGACGTGTAAGGGTGTCCCAGTAGCCAGGCTACGTCTCCAACAAATCTTAGGAGTTCCAGGACACATTTTGGCAAGAAGGTTGGGACATCTATAGCTCCGGGATAGAACTTTGTAGTGTCGCAATAACTGCTACACTGGCCAGCTAACCTGGGTTGTCAGAAATATTTTGTTCTAGTTATTTTCTTATATTAAGTCTCCCAAATCTCTCTTGCAGTCCTTCATGAATTTAGGTAATGTATTGAACTGATTTTCTATTAGAAGCTTATAAATGCATGATAGTGCAATTGTGGGGCATGTTGCAAAAATGGGGTCATGAACGAACGCAAAGTAAATGTAATTTTTCAAAACGGATGGGAATTGTAAGCAGGTACGTATTCAACAAGAAGGGGATCTCAAGAAATGTTTCTAGTTGAATATGGATGTAATTATGCTCTGCCTATACAGCACTTGCTGTAAGCAGACACAACACACCTCACAATTCATATGTATATATAAAGTTCCATTAGAATGCACAGCTTAAAAAAATCATTAAACAAATTAACAGCTGTTAATTTTATAGGGCCTGATTTATTAAGGAAGGTTAAGCAAAAGTAAGCAAGTAAGCCAAAACCATGTTGAATTGGAGGGGGAGGTAAATTTAAAATGTGATGGCAGATTTATAGTTGGAGTAGGGCATGTCCTACATCCGTGATGGCTAACCTATGACACGCGTGTCACTCGTGACACGCCTGTCATAGGCAGTCAAATTGCCTATTTTAAACATGCCAAACATTTTCTTTATACATCACCGCAGCGGATGCTTCTTTGACAGTGCCGCGGCTGCTGTACAACTCCCCATCGGCGAAATGGAGCTGCTGCGCATGCGCGGTCACAGCAGTTCTTCCCTTGCATATCTCCTGGCATGACTTCACTGGCTGGCTTTCCTGGGGCACAGTACGGCTTATAATGGGTATTTGTAATATTTAATCATAAAATAGCCTCAGATACTGGCAACAAGCAATCTTCCTCTACTTTTTTAATCCTATAATACAATATTTATATATAATCACAGAGCTCTGCATACCCTGCAGGCTCACCAGAAATGGAGTCTTTGGTCTATTAATAAAAACACTACATAAGATTGCTTATGGCCAGACCCAAGGAAGCAGGACCGGACTGGCCATCTGGCTCTTCTGGCAAATGCCAGAAGGGCCGATGGCCAGATGGGCCGTTTGCTAGCTGGCCGGCCCCATTGCTCAGCGCACAGACTGTCATGCCGGAATTCGGCATGACAGTCTGTGCGCTGAGCAATGGGGCCAGCACTACACTTACTGATTGCTGCGTGTCCCCTCCTCCCCTCCGATGAAATGAATGGATCTGCCGAAGACTGTCACATGGGACGTGCACCATGTGATAAGTGCCGTCCCATGTGATAGAAGACACTACAGAGCGCGCCGCGGAGCGCACAAGGTAAGGGGGGGTAGTTTGTGTACAGGGGATCTATGACAGATTTTGTGAGTGTGACAGGGGATCTATGAAAGGTTTTGTAAGTGTGACAGGGGATCTATGACAGGTTTTGTGAGTGTGACAGGGGATCTATGACAGGTTTTGTGAGTGTGACAGGGGATCTATGACAGGTTTTGTGAGTGTGACAGGGGATCTATGACAGGTTTTGTGAGTGTGACAGGGGATCTATGACAGGTTTTGTGAGTGTGACAGGGGATCTATGACAGGTTTTGTGAGTGTGACAGGGGATCTATGACAGGTTTTGTGAGTGTGACAGGGGATCTATGACAGGTTTTGTGTGTGTGACAGGGGATCTATGGTAGGTTTTGTGTGCGACAGGGGATCTATGGTATGTTTTGTGTGCGACAGGGGATCTATAGTATGTGTGCGACAGGGGATCTATAGTATGTGTGCGACAGGGGATCTATAGTATGTGTGTGTTTGGGCCAGTGTATGACTAAAGTGTGTGTGTGGGCCAGTGTATGACTAGAATGTGTGTGTTACAGTGTAACTATAGTATGTTTTGTGTGTGACAGGGTATGACTATAGAGTGTGTATGTGTGTGACAGGGTATGACTACTGTATGTGTGTGGGGGCCGGTGTATGACTATAATGTGTGAGGGGGGGAGGGTCTTAATATAATGTGGGAGGTAGGCTATTAATCTAATGGTGAATTGCAGGTAGGGGCTAATTATTGGGTGCTATTTTTTTTGTGGGGTGATGGTGGGGCTATTTAATAATGGGGCCTAACAATTTAAGATGGAGTGATTGGATTTTTAATTTAATGCTGGGGTGGTTTGGGAGCTATTAATTGAATGTGGGGCTGTTTGGGGAAAATGAGGTCTATTTATTAAATGTGATTATGAGTTAATGCCTGGGGGGGTTGTGGGAAATGGATATATTTATTAAACGTAAATGCTATTTAATTTCTTGCTGGAGTTGTTTGGAGAGAGGTAAATAGTTTTATTTATTAAATGGGAATACGATTTAATGTCAGGGCTAGTTGGAGAGAAATTGATGTATTTATCAAATGTGAATACTAGTATTTTAATGTTGGGGCAGGAGTGAGGCCTAATTTTAAAACGTGGATGCTATATTGATTTAACACCGGGGCTAAATTTCATGTACTCAATTTTTTTTTTAAATAGGGCATCCAACATTCCAGGATCCAGACAAGCAGCAACTGATCTAAAGACACCAGCAGCCACAGGTGGTGACAATGACAAGACAGGTAGGAGAGACCAGGACAGTCTGCCAACTGTTCTGAATTTGGTGGGTGACTGTCCCGCTTAGTCAGGATTTGGTCTGACTACAAGAACAGTTGGGAGATATGTCCTGCTTCACACTGTACTGCTTGTTAAGGCAGAACTGCGTGCACCTAACAGTAGTGCACACAGTATTGCCTGTGTATTTGTCAAAAATGTGTCTAATAGCCAAATTACATCATAGGAGCCCCCCTGACTTAAGTACCCGGGCCCCCCGAGCCTTAATCCAGTTCTGGTCAGCAGGAGGAATCTGTGCTCCCAGTCCAGGGCAGGACACAGCCTGCAGAGCAAGCCGAGGAGCTCTAAGTTGCATGAGCTTTATTAATCTCGTGAGACTAAGAGCTTCCCTGCTCACTCAACAGGAATGTCAGCAGCATTAGAAGCATAGATAAGTACAGTGGGCTAGGGGTGTCAAAATGTGTCTGGGGGTGACGTAATGTGGATGGGGAGGGCCTAATAAATGTAATGTTTTATTATAATGTATGTATCAATGCACCATTTTGACCACGCCCTCAACATAATGTAGCCACGCCCTTGGCGGCGCACCAAATGCGCTGTGGCACGTGTTTTTTTTCCTGCTCATCAACAGAGGTGGGCCCGTGTGCTTTAAATGCCAGGGCTGATTTTTAGT
Organism: Mixophyes fleayi; assembly: GCF_038048845.1. NCBI lineage: Eukaryota > Metazoa > Chordata > Amphibia > Anura > Limnodynastidae > Mixophyes > Mixophyes fleayi. Next base: position 224,227,066 of record NC_134402.1, read on the forward strand.
CCCAGTCCGGCCCTGCAAGGAAGGCTACACTTTTTTCCGATTTTCGACACACCAAACTGAAAAGGTTAGCCATCACTGTCCTAGATCAACTTTAAATTTCAGTGTACAAATATGCTATCAAGTATTTGTGTGCTACATGAAAAAACAGGCAGTACTTTCCTTATGTGCAAACTAATAAACTCATTTGCACCCCTTGCATTGCAACATGGTTTTGTCCAGAAAATTTGAGTAAGAAAATTTTCATTTTTTTTGCTTAACTTTCATAATGAATCAGGTCCATAGTCATTAATGAAAAAATGAAAAAAATATTTATTTTTTTTAAAATCAGGATGTTATTAATGCCTATTGTACATAAAATGCACTTTTGCAATTGCTCTTGAATGCAAACTGTTCTAGCATGCATATGCAACCTCATCACTATTAGTTGACATTTACATCTCCGCCGTTGCTTGTTCAACACAGCTGAAAATCACATACCCGAGAGGTGTCCAGAGTTTGAATTGGACAGATGTGCGTGCGCTCCACCTTGGCACGCCCTTACTGTACACAGACTATGTGCATACGCTCTTCAGTACCCCGTTCCGCCCATGAAATCATGTGCTATAGGAAGTGTTCTTTGTGTTCGACGATGAATTTGATGTACTAGCGTTCACTGGCGTATAGTTCTTTGCGTTCCTTAATAAATCAGGCCCATAGTCTCAAAGAGAGTGAGTTATCTACCTACATCTATTTTGAGTTTGTAGAGAATGTTTCAACTGGATATAGAGCCAAAACTCAGAGCCAGGTATGTTCCATTTGGCTTGGATAACATCGAAAGCATCAGATGGACCAACCAGCTTGCCGGCATATGCTATCCCCAATTGTGACCATAATCTGAAGTCTACTTCTTTGGTTCCTTTGGAATAAATTGGAGTCAAAGGAGAGAATCTCAAGGAAATATGTTTTTGTTCTTGTAGTGTGTTCCACTGGGTCAGTAGGGCTAATTGTTGGGTGCTGTTTTGTAGGCAAACTGGATAACTTTGGTAGAACCTTAATGAGGTTAGTGTCACGACCTGCATCCTGCAGCTCCTGTCTGCAGGAACTTTGTTGGACCTTTGTATATATTTGTATCCTGCCTGCAATACCACTGTCCACCAAAGGGGCCACTGTGGTACTTAGACTGCTCTTACCTGCCTCTTTATTGCTGGAAGCTTAAACACCTGCTTCTGGCCTATTTAAGCCTGCCTGTCCCAAGCAACCTTTGCCAGATCAGCTGTTGCATTTACCTGTGTTGCTGTTCCTGTTCCCTGGCTCCTGTTCTCTGAGTTTCCAGCACATCTATCCGCAGATCATCTCAGCCACTGTGTCTACTCCAGTATCCTGTGGTAACGCTTTGCATATTATTGCTACCTGTTGTCTGAAGTTCCCAGCACATCTATCCGCAGATCATCTCAGCCACTGTGTCTACTCCACTATCCAGTGATAACGCTCTGCAGATTATTGCGACCTGTTCTCTGAATCTCCAGCACATCTATCCGCAGATCATCACAGCCTCTGTGTCTACTCCACTATCCTGTGGTAATGCTCTGCATATTATTGCTACCTGTTCTCTGAATCTTCAGTGCCTTGCTCCGCAGACTGTCGCACTTTGTGTGCCATCTCCACTAGTTCGTGGTAAAGTCCTGCAGACCACCGCATTCTGCATCTGTTATCCACTGTGTTCTTTAGCTAATTCTGCCATACCCTACCGTACTGCAACCTGAAACCCGTGTAACTGGCGTTAATCAAAACCACTTAATTTCACTACGTTCTATCTGTGGTTTTTATTGGGAAACCTGACAGTTAGTAAGGAACAGGTCCTCTATTACTACCCGATGCTTGTCCTCCTGTGCCATCCATTGTCCTGCAAAGCATGACCACATCAAAACAGGTCTCATAATGGGGGAGTTGAAGGCCACCCAGATGTCTACGTCTGAAAAGTGTATCCTGCTTAAAACATAATTTCCTCCCACCCTACATGAAGTATCTGATTAAACGATGTAGCTCTAAGAACCATTTACAGGGGATGTATATGGGAAGGGTCTATAGAAGATATAAGATACATGGGAGTATGTTCATTTTAATAATTATAGTCCTACCTATTTAAGGAAAAATCTTGTTTTGCCATTCACTTAATTCTTTATGTTTTTTATTTAATTTTGGCTAACAATTGGCATTATAATGATAGGATATATCCTTAGTGACGTGACTCCCAAATATTTTATGTGTGTTGGGTGCCATGTGAAAGGAAAGGCATATTTCAACCCCTCCACATCTTTCAAGGGAGCAAAGAGGTTAAGTGCCCCTGATTTTGAGTAGTTTTTTTAAAGTTGGAGAGTTCACCAAATTTTGGGATTTCAAGTACTAAATTTGGAACAGTCACCAATAAGTTGTTTGGCAAAAGAGCTAATTTGTGAAGTGTTACCAAAAAGAATCCCTGAAACATCTGGGTTGGCCCTGTTGGATCTTGCCATTGCCTCCATGAACAGCAAAAAGTAAAGTGGCGATAATAGGCACCCTTGCCTGGGCCATTTACGATTGCTACTGGTGCGAAAGGTCCTTATTTATCTTAATCTTAGCTTTGATGTTGTACAGTGCAAGTATTCTGTGCAAATCAATTTGGCCTAATACCAGGTGATTCAAAACACCCCGCATAACATTGCAGTGTATTCTATCGAATGCGCTCTCAGCATCACTAGACAGAAGAATAGACGGAGCAGCAGATTTGGAGGCTAGATATATTAAGTCAAGGATCTTAGTTGCGTTGGCTTGGGCTTCACTGCCCCTGACAAAACCAACCTAGTTAAAGTGAATGATTTTTAGTAAAATGGATTTCATTCTATTGTTGATAAGATTTGCGTAAAGCTTCATATACACCCCGAGGAGCAATATGGGATCTTGGATGGGTCTTTCCCATGTTTGTGAATCACTGAAATGTGGGATTCCAGTGGCTGTTGCATGAAGTGGGTGCTTTTAGATATAGAGTTAAATGCCTGGAACATCAGGACAATTAATTTCCCTTGAAAGGATTTATGATAAGAGATAGAAAAGACATCCAGACTTAGGGTTTTACCAAGTTGGGGTGGATTTATTTGTTTCTATCAGCTCCATAGATCTGAATGGGATGTCAAACATGTGTTTGTCTCCTTCTGAAGAGTGGTGAATCCTCATGCCTAATGTTGCAGTGATTTTCTTTTGTTTCTGTTTATATATCTATACACACACACACACACACACACACACACACACACACACACACACACACATATATATATAAATGTGTGTATGTATGTATGTATAATACATATATGTATATATATATGTGTGTGTGTGTGTGTGTGTGTGTGCAAAACGTCATTGTGACGTCGTCGGATCTTGGATCTCGTGAGTTTTGGAATCCATAAATACTGCCCTCCACGACGATCTAGCGCCATTTGAGAGAGGGACACAGAAGGGGTGGCATAGAGTGTAGAGCAGTTGGGCAGGCAAAGTTAGAGAATTGAAAGAGGAGGGTGGTAGCAGTGTTAAACAAAGCAATCAGTGACATTCAGGAGAGCTCCATAGCTCCAGTGTTAAATCTCGTTGCAGAAAACTACAAATACTAGTACTGGCAGGGTTGGTGTAATTCTGCAGTCCAATTCTACTGTGTTATATATAGGTAACACACAAAAAGGAGAGCTCCAGTGTTAAATCTCATTGCGGACAAATACAAATAATAGCGCTTACAGGGTTGATGTAATTCTGCAGTCCAATTCTACTGTGTTATATAGGTAACAGACAAAGAAGAATGCTCCATTGCTAAGAGTCATTGCTGAAATACAAATAGGAGGGCAAGCAGGCTTGTCTTCTGAATTTGCAGGCAAATTCTACTGTGTTATATAGATTACAAAGAGGAGTGCTCCATTGCTAAAAGTCATTGCTGAAATACAAAAAGGAGGGCTAGCAGGCTTGTCTTCTGAATTTGCAGGCAAATTCTACTGTGTTATATAGGTAACAGACAAAGAGGAGTGCTCCATTGCTAAGAGTCATTGCTGAAATACAAATAGGAGGGCTAGCAGGCTTGTCTTCTAAATTTGCAGGCAAATTCTACTGTGTTATATAGGTAACAGACAAAGAGGAGTGCTCCATTGCAAAGAGTAATTGTTGAAATAGAAATTGTAGGGCTGGCTGGCTTGCTCTAAATCTGCAGTTACATTTTACTGTACCATAGCTCACTCAAAAACAGGAGAGGTGGCAGGATTCAGTGCTGAAACAGAAATTGTAATAATATTGCTGTCAGTGTTCTTAAAAGTCTCCAGTGACATTGTACTGTGCCATAGCTCATACAGAAACAGGAGGGGTGACACTCTCCAGTAGAGATGGTCACTGACCCCCGTGTTTTGGTTTTGGATTCGGTTTTGCAAAACCGCCCTTGCGTATTTTGGTTTTGGTTTTGTTTGGTTTTGTTTTGCAATTTCTTAAAAAAATTACATTTATTGGTGCTAAAATAACATAATTTAGGTATTATTTTGTAGCTACATTATTATTAACCTCAGTAACACTAATTTCCAGTTATTTTTTTATTCAATTTTGACCACCTCCTATGTCACAATATGATTTTCATACACTTTTGATGCAGTTCTTGCCAGTGATAACAAAAAGGCCATTGTCATGCCTGGGCATAAGACCAAAAATACACCTCTTAAGTGTGGAATTATTTTTACACAAATCCTGGCAAGAGTTTTCTATCCATTTGTAGCATTTTTAAAGCCACACTCAGTAGAGGTAGGGACCTTAACCATCTGGGATCCTCATCCATGTTTCGTCATTTTTCAGCGAGTTCTTGGAAAACTGTTGGGAAAATCAGAAACTTCGGTTAAAAAAAAGAACAACAAGCATTCCAGCATAATCTACCTCCCTTCTCTCATCTACATCCCAGCACCTGCAATCTTCCCCCCAACACCTTCATAATCAATAACCCCATAACCAACAATTGGCAGTTAAACAATCCTCTGCAAGAGGAAGCAAGAATGAAACCTGTCACCCAGTCGCAAAGCGGATCACAGACGCCCTGGGTACTATGCTAGTGTTAGATCTGCGTCCAATGTCCACTATTAATACAGTTGGCTTAAGAAATTTAATTGAGGTGTTCTGTCCCTGTTAGCAAATGTCATCACTATACCATTTTACTAGAAAAGCTAATTCTCTCCTGTACCGGAAAGTTCCTAAAGATTTAATTATTGGGCAACAAAATGGCATTCTACCCACTGTACACTTAACCACAGATATGTGTACAAGCGGAACTGGGCAAACTAGATTATATGACTGTGAAAGCCCACTGGGTTGGTCATTCGCCTTCCCCAGCATGGACAGCAGCAGCATGTACCCAGGTACGTCACATTTTTGAGAATTAGGCTACTCTGTGTATCAGCGGCTTCAGTAAGAAGCATACAGCTGACAAACTTTTCCAAAAACTAAGGGATGTCATTGAAAGATGGCTAATCCTGCTTAGACTCTCCTGAGGATATGTAATTTCTGATTATGACCCCAATATTGGTCAAGCATTACAGCGGGGTTTAATTCCATCACATTTCCTGTTTTGCACACACTATCAACTTGGTGTTACAGAACTTTCTAAAAATGACATGCAGGAGATGATGTTTGTGTCCAGAAACATTTAGGGTCAATTTCTGGTTTCTGCAACAGCATGTAGGAGAATGCAGCAGCTGCAAGAAGACTAGCATTTGAGGGGAATATACTTTAGTCCAGCGAAGTAGTTACCTGTGAAGAAAGTGCAGACACGGTTAGCTTGAGTCAAGTGATTGCCTTAATAATACATTTTGAAAAGGTGCTACAGAAAATTATGGTGTGCAATAAAGCAATGTAAATGTGCTAACTATATTTTAATAGTAGATTAAATACTTAATTTTCTTTGCAAGGATCCCAGACTTATCAACATCTTGTTGATACGTTTTCTCCTTCAGTTTCTCTGGCAACTGCTTGTTGTAAAAGAAATTGCTTTCCCAAGACACCCAGTGGTGATGCAGAGGAGTCCGCTCAACATTTTGATATTTGCTAATTTCTTTAGCTGCTTCTCAAAAAGTATAATTAAGGCAATCACTTGACCCAAGCTAACCGTGTCTGCACTCTCTTCACAGGTGACTACTTCGCTCGACTAAAGTACATTCCAACTCAAATTCTATTCGTCTTGCAGCTCCTGCATTCTCCTACATGCTGTTGCAAAATCCCGAAAATGACCCTAAAGTTTTCGGGACACAGACAGCATCTCCTGCATGTCATTGTAATTTTTTAAAAAACTACTGTACCAGCAAGTTGATTGTGTGAGCAAAACAGGAAATGTGATGTTATTCCCCTTGCTGTAATGCTCTAACAATATTGGTGGTGTTATCAGAAATCACATATCCTCAGGAGAGTCCAAGCAGTATAAGCCATGTTGCAATGACATCCCTTAGTTTTTAAAACAGGTTGTCAGCGGTATTACCTCTGACTTGTTCCTTGTCTTGTGTCTGATAACCAACTCTAACTCCCGCCTTCAAGACTTCTCCCGTGCTGCTTCCCACTTATGGAATTCCCTACCACCCTCAATCAGACTTTCCCACAGCCTTCAAATCTTTAGATGATCTTTGAAAACCTTTCTTTTTTTTAGAGGTGACCTTATCCTCGATAACACTATTGACACTAATAATAATATATATAATAACAATAATATGCCTCTTAGTGAAGCAGATAATACACAGAGTAGCCTACCTCAGAAAAATGTGACGTACTTGCGTACATGCTGCTGCTGTTCCTGCTGGTGAAGGCAAATCGCCGACCTAGTGGGCTGTCACATATAATCTTTAGTTTGCCCAGTTCCGCTTGTCCCCATATCTGTGGTTAAGTGTACAATGGGTAGAATGGCATTTTATAGCCCAATAACTACATTTTTACAAGCCTTCTGATAGGTGAGGAATAGCTTTCTAGTAAAATGGTGTTGTGTTGGAATTTGGTAACGGGGACAGAAGACCTCAAGTAACTGTCTAAAACCAGCTGCGTAAATAGTGGATATTGTATGCAGATCTAATACTAGCATAGACCCCATGGCGTCGGTGATCCGCTTTGCGATTGGGTGACAGCTTTCTTACTTTCTTCCTCAGCAAAGGATTGTTTACCAGTCAATTGTTGAAAACTACTAGTAGTCTTCTTCTAGGTTGAAGATCCACCCCCAGCAGCAGCAGCAGTGGAGTCATCTAGAATTAGGAACTTGGATGCGGGACTAACTCCCATCACTTGTGGGGATATTGATGATGAATGTGTAGGGGGTGTAGATTGCAGGTGCTGGGATCTAGATGAGAGAAGGGAGGTAGATGATGTTGGACTGCTTGTTATTTTTTTTTAACAAGTTTCTGATTTTCCCAACAGCTTTCCAAGAACTTGCTTCAAATGCCGTAACATGGATGAGGATCCTAGATCGTTAAGGTCCCTACCTCTACTGAGTGTGGCTTTACAAACGCTACAAATGGCTAGACAACTGTTGTCAGGATTTGTGTAAAAATAATTGCACACATAAGAGGTGGATTTTTGGCCTTATGCCCAGGCATGACAATGGCCTTTTTCTTATCATTGGCAAGAACAGCTACAATCTTTGTTTGAAAGGGTATGAAAATAATATTGTGACTTGTGAGGTTGTCAAAATTGACTGCAAATGAATTGAAATTAGTGTGATTGAGGGTAATAATAATGTAGCATCAAAGAAAGAACCAAATTATGTGATTTTAGCATATTTCAGCTTTTTTTTTCAAAATAAATATAGATCAAAAACCAAAACCAAAACACACAAGGGTGGTTTTGCCAAAACCAAAACCAAGACACAAAGCTAATCCAGATCCAAAACCAAAACATATATAAAAAACATATATATAAAAAAAAAAAAAAAAAAAATATATATATATATATATATATATATATATATGTGTGTGTGTCTGTGTGTATATATATATATATACAAGTTAACCCGTGCATGATACTCATGCATTCTAGTCAAATCAAGCTACTTAAGGTGTTAAAAAGGTTTTTGTCATGCATTTGGGCCATAGCCCAGGGCTCCTCAGGGGAAGAGCGTTACTTCCCGACGTAAGCGCCCTTTTTTAACGTGGTTTTGTCCACATGTCACCACCTCATCATTCTTCTCCATCATCTCATCCTTCATTTTCATCGCCACATCTATCCAGATGTCTATCCAGACACAGGGATCTCTCTCAGCGGTCCTGAGTATCACACTCCTCTCACTCTGTCACCCCCGGCAACCACCAACCACTCCCAACTGTCACTTCTCCTTCAAGAAATATATATATATTTTTTTAAAATCTTTATAAACACTTTTAACAATTAACAAATTAAATTAACAAATTAAAAACATCTTAGTATACCAAATTTCAGCCCTTTCTGAATTTTTTTTTCCACACACACTAAGAATTTAGTAGGTCAGTGTATAACTCCGCCCAGCAGGTGGCGCTGCAGCTTGGTTTTATTTTTTTCACACACACACACACACACACACACACACACACACACACACACACACAGACAGACTAACACACGCCACTAAGCATTTATATTACAGGTATTCCTCACTTAACGACCGACCTAGTTAGCGACCATTCGGACTTACGACCCATTGTTACGTCCGGCTCCGCCGCTCGGCAATAGGGGAAATTAATGACCTGTGCCCTTGCGACTGGAAGTAACCATGCCCTTAGTACCCGCATAGTTTCTTTCTGAGCTGAAGAAGACAAGACAAGACGCACCTGATACCCTTGCAGTCTCCATTGTGCGGTAAGTTAGCTCTACAGTACTTGAAAGCACTTGGTTCTGAAGTAATACTGCAAGAACATTAACTAAACATAATATCTTTTTACTAAAGGGAGGAATATAAAACTGCATATGCTGATTTTTTATTGCCATGCACTTGTAAACAGTACTGTACAGTATTTTCATCATTCAACTAAGCTGCTGAAACTATTTTAAAATGAAAAGAATTTTTATTATTTTAGTAACCAGATACATAGGACACTATTTATACGAGTGCCTGACACCATTTGTGGCAAGAGCGCGCTACTGCTGAAGCACACGTGAACAACTTCTTCCTTTTTATGTGGTTTTATTGTCAGGATGGTAAATGTTTTCACACCATACAGATTTCACAGCAATACTTGGAGACCCTAAACGCTAGCTAGACATAGCTCAGCTCTCTCAAGACCAGCCAGCTTCCCCACCGTTGATCTCAGTGCACAAATGATACAAACAAGCTTTTATACCTGATACTCCTCCCCCAGCCTTAGCTTGATGGCCAGGTGACACACCCACCTTCTCTTTAAAAGGAAACGCCCCATCACTGGCTCTGTTTTGCACTAAAGAGACACACCCTGTCTGTTTGCTTAGAGGAAGGATTTCTCTGCATGTAAGTTAACCAAACTTAAACTATTGTTTGTTACACATAGGTCTTTACATTCAATCTAGGTGCATTGCTGCAGAAATGTTTTACATTACTTCCCTGCTTTCTCTGCATATTGCCATCTAAATGCCTCCTTTTGTTACAATATATATATATATATATATATATATACATATGTGTGTGTGTGTATATATATATATGTATGTATATATAGATATACAAATCTGGGAATCCAGGACCCAATACCGGAGGCCTGCACTGGACCATCCACTCTGTTTTGCTGCCAGGAGTACAAGTCTGTGTCCAATGAGAATTCACACTACCCCGATGCGCCAGAGGCAAGGGAAGTAGTGCAACAGTTGGATGTGGTAGCGGGGGAAGGGAGATGCACACCAGCATACATACAGGGGCACCCATAAGTGGTTTGGCAGGGGGACAGAGGATTCACCATCAGCAAAGTATTAATGGATCCCCCATGTTTGCCTGACACTGGGCAGTTGTCCCTTGAGTGTTTGGGGGAGGGGGGTTGGATCTTTGCCAGAAACAAATGGACAAGGAGCCAGAAAGTTTGCCTGCCACTTGGCAGTTTTCACTCGAATATGTGGGGGAGGGGAGCATGGTCCCCAGAAACAGAGGACAGGCCAAGGGACTATTTGCAATTGGGCAATTAAGGGTGGATAAGGCACCCAAGGGATGTTGGATTACAACTCTCCTACCATGGATGTGTGCACCGGAGTGGCACAGTTTTATTGTTGACTCATCTTATGACACATGGCAGCATAAACCCCCACTCCAGCTGGGTGGGAAGATATGCCTGCAGCCATGGGACCTGGGTGGGAGATTGAGGAACTGTGTGCTGCTGTCTACCTTGCCATCAGACCCAGGAGAAACCACAGCAGGCCAGAGACTTTGGACTTGGGAGAAAGGTTTACTTGGGGCAAGGGAGCCACTGGGGAATAAGGGCTAAAAAAGTGGGGGAGGTATATGTGACGAAACGAGTGTGATACGCTAACCATTCTGTGTCTCGTTTCTCACATAATGTGGATTATAGTACCTTTTATAGCCTTTGCTTTTGTTTCCCAGCTCACCAGACTACAATGCATTCTCCAATTACATGTGGTTAAGGTGACATTGTAGTTCATTGTAAATATGTATATTGTGTATTATATATTGATGACTTGCAGTAATGTTATTCATTGTCCTTAAACTGAAGCCAGGAGGGTTATGGGTAAAGATCAGCTGGTGTCCACAATACAGGTGAGAGGGCTGGAGCTGCATTCATTCTCCCCCCTCCTTCCTCTACAGGAAGCATGGAACAGCTGGGGACCCTGTAGCATCACAAAGTAGTGTAAGGACTTAATTTTAGGAGGGGCTCACTGCTACCATATCCTTGGAAGTAGGGGAAGCCAATTAGCATCAATTGTTCTCCTTAGGGGGGGCTTCTGTGAAAGGACAGCTCATCTTCACTGCCCTGTCCAAACCCCTTAGTCCTGCACTGACCAATGGCAAAGAAGAATAGACCCAGGGTTTTGCCCAGGGAGGGGAAAGACTGTGGAAATTAGACCTAAAATACAAGGAACGACATCAGGGGGGAAGGGTGTTCATTCTGGGATTTCATTCATGAAGGTGCAAGATCTAGTTTTGAGTTGTCGTTCTCTAACTAGAGTCTATATATGCAGCTGAGAGAGATCCATGCGTTGTGAAGTCTGGACAGGCAGATGACTATAACTCCTTAAGCTAGTGGGGTAAGGGACAGATGATGTGGCAAACCTGCCTGGCATTTATTTACTGTGTGTACATAATATTCTAGTGTTGCTTGTATGACAATAAATATACTGTTGTACTTTTATAACTGCATTTGCCTGGCTGGTCTTGAGAGAGCTGAGCTATGTCTAGCTAGCGTTTAGGGTCTCCAAGAATTGCTGTGAAATCTGTAGGGTGTGAAAACATTTTACCATCCTGACAATAAAACTATATAAAAAGGAAGAAGTTGTTCGCGTGTGCTTCTGCAGTAGCGGGCTCTTGCCACAAGTGGTGTCAGGAGTGGGATACTCCGGGAAGCAAGTTTCCGCTACCCAACCCGCGCAGACATCAACATGGAGGAAGTACTAAGAACCCTCGTGAATGTGGCCGCTGCGCAGCAACAGTAGCAAGCTCAGAAGCTACGAGTTGCCGGGGCACAGGTGGAAAACACAAGGCTTTTAAGAGAAGAGTTAAGCCTGGTGAGGCATGACAGAAATGAACAACCTGGTCCGGTTCTCCAGAAAATGTCGCCAGGTGATGACATAGAAGCATATCTGGTGTCCTTTGAGAGACTTGCAAAAAGGGCAAAATGGCCTCCTAAAGATTGGGCTGAGAGACTGGCTTCATATCTGACTGTGGAAGCTCAGCGAGCTTATATGGATCTAGATGAGGAATGGGCCTCTGATTATTTGTGCCTAAAGTCTGAGATATTGGCTCGCATTGGAGTTTCCAGGCCAGGCCGAGCCCAGCGCTATCACCAATGGCGCTATGATAAAGAAAAACTGGTCAGAGCGCAAGTGGCTGAGCTTTCTAAAATTTTAAAGAAATGGCTGCAGCCTGAGGAGAATTGGGCTTCTCAGATTATTGAAGTTCTGGCGATAGATCACTGCATCCGGGGGCTGAACCACGATTTGCAAAGGTGGGTTCTGCAATCAGACCCACAAACTTATGAAGAGCTTGCCACCGTGGTAGAAATGTTTTGTGCGCTACAGCAAATAACTAAAGAATCTGCGTTTGTGCCAAAGCCGCTGCCACGCCAAAAGCCAGGTTTGACAATCCTTGCTACAGGGCCCAATGGCAAAACTGCTACGGACAGAGGGCCAGGTGCAAAGCTGTCTAATCTGAAGTGTTTTGAATGTGGTGAGCCAGTCCAGTTTAAGGCAGAGTGTCCTAAACTACAGGAACCCATGGACTGTTCCGTGGCACATATTGGGCCTGCATTTCCAAGCTGTTTTACCATGAGTCCCACATCAGGAAGTCCTTGTTTGTTCCGGATGACTGTGCTAATCAACCAAAACCTTGTTCTGCCTTGGTTGACTCGGGGAGTGACCTCTCATTGGTTTCCAGCTCTGCCTTACCCGAAACCATAACTTCTTGGTTGCCCAAGGTGAAGGTTCTTTGCGTACATGACACGACAGAGGAGTATGAAAGAACAATACTACCAGTCACAATCAAAGACAAAACTGTTATGGTGATAGCTGCCATAGCACCTAAACTCCCATATCCACTCATTTTGGGGCGAGACTTCCCACTGTTTAATGATGTCCTCGGTGAGCGGATCCGGCCGGACATGCCGGCAACTGATGCAATGGTCGGAAGCCCGGTCTTAAAGGAACCGCCTAAGAATCCACAACATCTGGACATCGATCTTTGGGAACCGCCAAACCGGAATGCCATCCTGGGAGTCACAGCAGGAGTTCCACAAAAGCATCCACCTGCGGGGAAACATGGACAGTCCAAACTAGCATTGGTCGGTGATGTCGCAGATGAGCCCACCCCGCCTGTCAGTGAGGATACAGACTGGTCCGCAATACCAATTTTGTTTCCTCTGCAGGACTTTGCTCGAGACCAACTTAATGATGCCACTTTGGAACATGCCTTTAAAAGTGTGACTGAGGTAAATGGGGTAGCGAAAGCCGCCCAGCCTGCAGAAGGTATACCATATTTTATTGTTAAAAATAATTTCCTGTATAGAGTTGTTAATGTACAGGGGGAAAAAATAGAACAATTAATGGTTCCTCAGGTCCATGTACCCCTAGTGTTAAAAGCAGCACACACACATGTCTGTGGGGGACACCTAGGGGAGGATAAAACACGGAAACGAGTTCTGCTTAGGTTTTACTGGCCCGGTGTACACATGGCAGCGAAAAAGTATTGCCGGTCCTGTCCCATTTGTCAGAGAACCTGTCCCAAACCCATGTACAGGGCACCTCTCATTCCAATACCAATAGTACAAGTTCCCTTTGATCGGATAGCTATGGACCTTGTGGGGCCACTGGAAAAATCCGCACGTTGGCACCAATATATACTAGTGGTGCTTGACTATGCAACCAGGTATCCAGAGGCAATTCCCCTACGAAACATAAAGTCCAGCGCCATAGCTAGAGAACTTGTATTGATGTTTTCACGCTTGGGAATACCCAAAGAAATTCTCACAGATCAGTGTACTCCATTCATGTCTAAACTGATGAAGTACATGTGCCAGTTGCTAGGGGTTAAGGCGCTTCTCACCTCTGTATACCATCCACAAACAGATGGCTTGGTGGAACGCTTTAACCGCACATTAAAGCACATGCTCAGGAAAGCAGTGGCTCAAGAGAAAAAAGATTGAGACACTCTTATTCCCTATTTGATGTTTGCCATCCTTGAGGTACCTCAAGCTTCAACAGGGTTTAGTCCCTTTGAGTTATTGTTTGGGAGACAGCCCAGGGGTATCTTGGATATGTTAAAAGATGGGTGGGAGCAGCAAGGTCCCAGGGAGCCAAATCTGGTACAATTTGTGTCCCAAATGTATGAGAGGCTAGGAAAGATAGGGCCCATTGTGCAGCAACATGTAAAAGAGGCTCAGGAACGACAGAGAAAAAGTTATGATAAAAGTGCTGTTGTTCGATCTTTCAAGCCTGGGGACAAGGTCCTAGTCCTGGTTCCCACCCAGGAAAGCAAACTTTTCGCCCATTGGCAGGGTCCATATGAAATTCTAGAGGCTGTCGGTCCTGTCAATTACAGAGTCCGCCAGTTAGGTAGGAGAAGGGAGGAGCAAATATATCATGTTAACCTCCTTAAACCTTGGCATGATGAGGAAACCTCTCCTCAGGTAGTGAGTACTGCCATTGAAAAGTCTGAAGTGCCCATAGAGCTAGCTTTGTCCATTCAGCAGAGACAACAGACTGAAGAAATGATTAGACGGAACAGGGATGTCTTCTCTTCCATTCATGGGCGCACTACCTTAATTGAACACGACATTGTCACTGTGCCAGGAGTTTTTGTAAAGCAGAAGCCGTATCATATTCCATAAGCCAGACGGGTGGACGTGAGAAATGAGATCGAGAACATGCTCCAGTTAGAGGTGATTGAAGAGTCCACTAGTGAGTGAAATAGTCCCATTGTGCTTGTCCTGAAACCCAATGGGACAATTAGGTTCTGCAATGACTTTAGGCGCCTAAACAGTATGTCACAGTTTGATGCCTATCTGATGCCACGTGTGGATGAACTAGTGGAAAATCTTGCTGGTAGCAATTATTTGACAACCCTTGATCTAACAAAGGGTTATTGGCAAGTTCCCCTGACTTCCACGGCCAAGCCAAAGACTGAATTTTCCACCCCTGATGTTTTCTATCAATATAAAGTCCTACCCTTTGGGTTGCATGGGGCACCTGCCACCTTCCAAAGGGCCATGAATAAATTGCTACGACCTCACACAGCTTATGCAGCCGCTTACTTGGACGATATAGTGATTTATACCCCACACTAGGGATCACATTTTGCCAAAGTTGAGGCGGTCTTAGCTTCATTAAGGTCAGCAGGGTTAACATCTAACCCAGAGAAATGTGCCATAGGCATGAGAGAAGCTAAATATTTGGGGTACGTTGTTGGTCGAGGGCATGTAAAACCCCAACTAGACAATGTGGAGGCAGTCAAAAATTGGGCAAGACCAGAGAAAAAGTTGCAGTTAAGAACCTTTTTAGGCTTAGTAGGTTATTACAGGCGGTTTGTAAGCCACTTCGCCACTAGAGCTGCTCCATTTACGGGCATGTTAAAAAAAAGTTGTCCAGATAGATTAACCTGGTCTGATTCTGCAGAAACCGCCTGGTCTGATCTTCGGTTAGCTCTTTGTTGCTCCCCAGTTCTACAAGCACCGGATTTTACCCGGAGGTTCTTCCTCCAAACTGATGCTCCTGGTGTTGGCTTAGGTGCAGTCTTGTCACAGGAGAAGAATGGAGTAGAAAATCCTGTGCTGTACCTAAGTCGTAAGTTGCTTCCAATGGAACAAAAATATGCCACTGTGGAGAAAGAATGTCTCGCCATAAAATGGGCTACAGAAGCTCTGCACTATTATCTCCTAGGCAGAGAGTTCACCTTAATAACAGACAATGCACCATTGAGATGGATGCAGAACAACCGGGAGGTAAATGCCAATGTAACCCACTGGTTCTTGGCACTGCAATCTTTCAAGTTCTCAGTAGAACATAGACCTGGGATTCTGCACAAGAATGCGGATGCATTGTCATGAAAATATGCGCTCCTCGCGAAGTCCACGTCCCCCTACTTGGAGACGCTAGGGGGAGGGATATGTAACAAAGGGAGGCATTTACCTGGCAAGATGCAGAGAAAACATACAAGCAGAGTAAGACATTGTCGCAGTTATGCACCTAGATTCAGGTTAAACCAAGTAAAGACTTATGTATAGTTTAAAGTTTGTTAACTTACATGATTTCCTCTCAGCAAACAGACAGGGTGTGTCTGTTAGTGCAAACAGAGCCAGTGATGGGCGTTTTCTCTTAAAGGGAAGGTGCGTGTGTCACCTGCCCATCAAGCTAGGGCTGGGGAAGGAGTATCATGCATAAAAGTTTGTTTGTATCATTTGTGCACAGAGACCAACGCTGGAGAAGCTGGCTGGTCTTGAGAGAGCTGAGCTATGTCTAGCTAGCGTTTAGGGTCTCCAAGATTTGATGTGAAATCTGTACAGTGTCAAAACATTTTACCATCCTGAAAATAAAACTACATAAAAAGGAAGAAGTTGTTCGTGTGTGCTTCAGCAGTAGCGGGCTCTTGCCACAAGTGGTGTCAGCCTTTTTATCTCGCTCTCTTGTTATGCCTATCTTGCTCTTTATTTACACCTAGCTTGCTCTGTCTTTCCGCGTATCTTGCTCTAAATTTCTGCCTATCTTGCTCAGTCTCTCCGCCTTTCTTGCTCTGTCTTTCAGCCTTTCTGGCTCTGTCTTTCAGCATTTCTTCCTCTTTTTTTCCGTCTAACTAGCTTTGTCTTTCCACAACAAAATGATCACTTACAGCGCTGAAAGGGTCACACATACAGGAATGCCAGCATCAAACAGAAAATAAAACATGTGCACAGAAATAAAAAATCTGTGCACATGTTTTATCGTTGGAGCATGCGGTGAAGTCAGCGGTCAGCATCCTCATCGAGCTTTGATTGATGTGCTGTATTTAAAGAAATCAGCTTGTAAGCATACAACCAAGGGGGGCCCCTTCATGTGGTTATCCTTTATTTGACTATCTGGAATACACTTGGAAGAGGGTCTATCTGCCTAAAAACTGTGGATACCCCATTTAACTGTTGGGACTGTACTGCTCTATGTCCATTTTAATTTTATGTTACAGCTTTCTGTTTGATGCTGGCATTCCTGTATGTGTGACCCTTTCAGCGCTGTTGGTGATCATTTTGTTGTGTATATCTGTCTGGGGAAGCAGGTGGCTCCTCTTATGATGACTTAGGCTGCTTTTTGGTTATCATTAGCGCTCATTCTTGATATTGCCAATATATATGTATAGCTCTGTCTTTCCGCCTATCTTGCTCTGTCTCTCCGCCTTTCTTGTTTTGTCTTTCAGCCTACCTTGCTCTTTGTCATTCTATCTTTTTTGCTCTGATTCTCTTGATCTGTATATCTTGTTATGTCTGGGGTGCTTTGACAGTCTATCCATCTATCTTGCTAAGTCTAACTTACTCTGTCTTTCAACCTTTCTTACTTTGTCTTTCTGTGTATCTTGCTATCTTTTTCGCCAATCTTGCTCAATCTTTCCTCCTATTTTTCTCGGTCTTTCCTCATATCTTGCTCTGTCATTCCGCTTTTCTTGCTCTGTTTTTTGTCTATCTTGCTCAGTCTTTTCGTCTATCTTGCTGTGTCTTTCCGCCTATCGTGCTCTGTCTTTCCATCTATCTTGCTCTGTCCTTCCGCCTATCTTGCTCTGTCTTTCCGCCTATTTTGCTCAGTCTCTCCGCCTTTCTTGCTCTGTCTTTCAGCCTTACTTGCTCTGTCTATCAGCATTTTTTTCATCTGTTGTTCCGTCTATCTGTCTGTCTTTCTGCCTATCTTGCTCTGTTTTTCCGCCTATCTTGCTCTGTCTTTCCGCCTATCTTGCTCTATCCTTCCGCCTATCTTGCTATGTCATTCTGCCTGTTTTGCTCTGTATTTCCGCCTATCTTGCTCTGTCTTTCTGTCTATCTTGTTCTGTCGTTCCGCATTTATTGCTCTATCTTTCCTTCTATCTCGCTCTGTTTTTACGTCTATCTTGTATTTGTTTCCGCCTAGCTTGCTCTGTCTTTCCGCCTATCTTGCTATGTCATTCCGCCTATCTTGCTTTCTGTTTTTCCACCTTTCTTGCTCTGATTCTCTTGATCTGTCTATCTTGTTATATTTATCTTGCTTTGTCAGATTATCTATCTATATTCCTAAGTCTAACTTACTCTTTTTTTACTTTTTCTTGCTCTGTATTCCTGTTTATCTTGCTATCTTTTCGCCAATATTGCTCACTCTTTCCACATATATTTCTCTGTCTTTCCTCCTATCTTGCTCTGTGTTTCTGCTTTTCTTCCTCTGTTTTTTCGTCTATCTTGTTCAGTCTTTCAGTCTGTCATGCTCTGTCTTTCCATCTATCTTGCTCTGTCTTTCTTCCTACCATGCTCTGTCTATCCGCCTATCTTCCTCTGTCTATCTGCCTATCTTCCTCTGTCTATCCGCCTATCTTGCTCTGTCTTTCAGCCTTTCTTGCTATGTCTTTCAGCATTTCTTCCTCTTTTTTTTCGTCTAACTTTCTCTGTCTTTCAGCCTATCTTGCTCTGTCTCTCCGGCTTTTTTTGATTTGTCTTTCAGCCTATCTTGCTCTGTCTATCCGTCTATCTTGCTTTCTGGTTTTCCACCTATCTTGCTCATTGTCATTCCATCTTTCGTGCTCTGATTCTCTTGATCTGTCTATCTTGTTATGTCTGGGGTGCTTTGTCAGCCTATCCATCTATCTTTCTAAGTCTAACTTCCTCTGTCTTTCATCCTATTCTTGATTTGTCTTTCTGTGTATCTTGCTGTCTTTTTTGCCAATCTTGCTCAATCTTTCCGCCTATCTTTCCTCCTATCTTGCTCAGTTATTCCGCTTTTCTTGCTCTGTTTTTTGTCTATCTTGCTCATTTTTTTTGTCTATCTTGCTGTGTCTTTCCGCCTATCTTGCTCTGTCTTTCCATCTATCTTGCTCTGTCTTTCCAACTATCTTGCTCTGTCTTTCCACCTATTTTGCTGAGTCTCTCTGCCTTTCTTGCTCTGTCTTTCAGCCTTACCTGCTCTGTCTTTCAGCATTTCTTCATCTGTTGTTCCGTCTATCTGTCTGTCTTTCCGCCTATCTTGCTCTGTCTTTCCGTCTATCTTGCTATGTCATTCCACCTGTTGTGCTCTGTATTTCCGCCTATCTTGCTCTGTCTTTCTGTCTATCTTGTTCTGTCTTTCAGCATTTATTGCTCTGTCTTTCCTTCTATCTCCTTCTGTTTATAAGTCTATCTTGCTCTTTGTTTCTGCCTAGCTTGCTCTGTCTTTCTGCCTATCTTGCTCAGACTCTCCGCCTTTCTTGCTCTGTCTTTCAGCATTTCTTCCTCTTTTTTTTCGTCTATCTTGCTGTCTCTCCGTCTATCTTGCTTTGTCTTTCCATCTATCTTGCTCTGTCATTACGCCTTTCTGGCTCTGTCTTTCAACATTTCTTTCTCTGTTTTTCTGTCTATCTTACTGTCTTTCCGCCTATCTTGCTCTGTCTCTCCGCCTTTCTTGCTTTGTCTTTCAGCCTATCTTGCTCTGTCTATCTGTCTATCTTGCTTTCTGTTTTTCCACCTATCTTGCTCTTTGTCATCACATATTTCTTGCTCTGATTCTCTTGATCTGTCTATCTTGTTATGTCTGGGGTGCTTTGTCAGCCTATCCATCTATCTTGCTAAGTCTAACTTACTCTGTCTTTCAACCTTTCTTACTTTGTCTTTCTGTGTATCTTGAAGTTTTTATCTCCAATCTTGCTCAATCTTTCCACCTATCTTTCTCTGTCTTTCCTCCTATCTTGCTCTGTCATTCCGTTTTTCTTGCTCTGTCTTTCCGCCTTTCTTGCTCTGTCTTTCCACCTATCTTGCTCTGTTTCTCCGCCTTTCTTCAACCTTTCTTGCGCTGTCTTTCTATCTATCTTGCTCTGTCATTATGCCTTTCTTGCTCTGTCTTTCAGCATTTCTTCCTCTGTCTATCCGTCTATCTTGGTTTTTGTTTTTCCACCTATCTTGCTCTTTGCCATTCCGTCTTTCTTGCTCTAATTCTCTTGATCTGTCTAACTTGTTAAGTCCAGGTTGCTTTGTTAGCCTATCCATCTATCTTACTAAGTCTAACTTACTCTATCTTTCATCCTTTCTTGCTTTGTCTTTCTGTGTATCTTGCTGTCTTTCCGCTTATCTTGCACTGTCTTCCTGCCTATCTTGCTCTGTCATTCTGCCTAACTTGCTGTCTTTCCGTCTATCTTAATCAGTTTTTCTGCCTATAATACTCTGTCTTTCCTACTATCTTGCTCTGTTTTCCGCTATATTGCTCTTTATTTCCTCCTATCTTGCTCTTTGTCATTCCATCTTTCTTGCACTGATTCTCTTGATCTGCCTATCTTGTTATGTCCATCTTGCTTTGTCAACCTATCCATCTTTCTTGCTAAGTCTAATTTTCTCTGTCTTTCAGCCTTTCTTGCTCTGTCTTTCCTCTTATCTTGCTCTGTCATTCCGCTTTTCTTGCTTTGTTTTTTGTCTATCTTGCTCTGTCTCTCCGCCTATCTTGCTCTGTCTTTCCACCTATTTTGCTCAGTCTTTCAGCTTTTCTTGCTCTGTCTTTCAGCATTTCTTCCTGTGTTTTTCTGACTATCTTGCTGTCTTTTCGCCTATCTTGCACTGTCTTCCTGCCTATCTTGCTCTGTCATTCTGCCTAACTTGCTGTCTTTCCGTCTATCTTAATCAGTTTTTCCGCCTATAATACTCTGTCTTTCCTACTATCTTGCTCTGTTTTCCGCTATATTGCTCTTTATTTCCGCCTATCTTGCTCTTTGTCATTCCATCTTTCTTGCACTGATTCTCTTGATCTGCCTATCTTGTTATGTCCATCTTGCTTTGTCAGCCTATCCATCTTTCTTGCCAAGTCTAATTTTCTCTGTCTTTCAGCCTTTCTTGCTCTGTCTTTCCTCCTATCTTGCTCTGTCATTCCGCTTTTCTTGGTTTGTTTTTTGTCTATCTTGTTGTGTCTTTCCTCCTATCTTGCTGTGTCTTTCCGCCTATCTTGCTCTGTCTTTCCATCTATCTTGCTTTGTCTTTCCGCCTCTCGTGCTCTGTATTTCTGCCTATCTTGCTTTTTCTTTCTTTCTATTTTGCTCTGTCTCACCGCCTATCTTGCTCTGTCTTTCAGCCTTTCTTGCTCTGCCTTTCAGCATTTGTTCGTCTGTTTTTCCATCTATCTTGCTTTGTCTTTATGCATTTCTTGCCATGTCTTTTAGCTTTTCTTGCTCTGTCTTTCAGCATTTCTTCCTGTTTTTTTCTGACTATCTTGCTGTCTTTCCGCCTATCTTGCACTGTCTTCCTGCCTATCTTGCTCTGTCAATCTGCCTAACTTGCTGTCTTTCCGTCTATCTTAATCAGTTTTTACGCCTATAATACTCTGTCTTTCCTACTATCTTGCTCTGTTTTCCGCTATATTGCTCTTTATTTCCACCTATCTTGCTCTTTGTCATTCCATCTTTCTTGCACTGATTCTCTTGATCTGTCTATCTTGTTATGTCCATTTTGCTTTGTCAGACTATCCATCTATCTTGCTAAGTCTAATTTACTCTGTCGTTCAGCCTTTCTTTCTCTGTCTTTATGTGTATCTTGCTCTGTTTTCGCCAGTTTTGCTCTGTCTTTCCACCTATCTTTCTCTGTCTTACCTCCTACCCTACTCTGTTTTTCCGCTTTTCAAGCTCCGTCTTTTCGTCTACCTTGTTCAGTCTTTCTGTCTATCTTGCTCTGTCTTTCCGTCTATCTTGCTCTGTCTTTTCGCCTATCTCGCTCTGTGTTTCTGCCTACCATGCTCTGTCCATCCGCCTATCTTGCTCAGTCTCTCCGCCTTTCTTGCTCTGTCTTTCAGCCTTTCTTGCTGACTTTCAGCATTTCTTCCTCTTTTTTTCCATCTATCTTGCTGTCTTTCCGTCTATCTTGCTCTGACTTTCCATCTATCTTGCTCTGCCATTACGCCTTTCTTGATCTGTCTTTCAGCATTTCTTCCTCTGTTTTTCCGTCTATCTTGCTTTCTGTTTTTCCACCCATCTTGCTATTTGTCATTCTGTATTTCTTGCTCTGATTCTCTTAATATGTCTATCTTGTTATATCTATCGTGCTTTGTCAGCCTATACGTCTATCTTGCAAAGTCTAACTTACTCTGTCCTTCAACATTTCTTGCTCTGTCTTTCTGTGTATCTTGCGGTATTTTAGCCAATCTTGCTCAATCTTTCCGCCTATCTTTCACTGTCTTTCCTCCTATCTTGCTCTGTCTTTTTGTCTATCTTGCTCAGTCTTTCCGTCTATCTTGCTCTGTCTTTACGTATTTCTTGCTCTTTCTTATAGTCTTTCCAGCTCTTTCTTCCAGCCTTTCTAGATCTGTCTTTCAGCCTTTCTTGCTCTGTCTTTCAGCATTTGTTCCTATGTTTTTCCGTCTATCTTGCTGTCTTTTCGCCAATCTTGCTCAATCTTTCTCTGTCTTTCCTCCTATCTTGCTCTGTCATTCCGCTTTTCTTGCTTTGTTTTTTGTCTATCTTGCTGTGTCTTTCCGCCTATCTTGCTGTGTCTTTCCGCCTATCTTGCTCTGTCTTTCCATCTATCTTGCACTGTCTTTCCGCCTCTCGTGCTCTGTCTTTCAGCCTTTCTTGCTCTGCCTTTCAGCATTTGTTCCTCTGTTTTTCCATCTATCTTGCTTTGTCTTTATGCATTTCTTGCCATGTCTTTTAGCCTTTCTTGCTCTGTCTTTCAGCATTTCTTCCTGTGTTTTTCTGACTATCTTGCTGTCTTTCCGCCTATCTTGCACTGTCTTCCTGCCTATCTTGCTCTGTCAATCTGCCTAACTTGCTGTCTTTCAGTCTATCTTAATCAGTTTTTCCGCCTATAATACTCTGTCTTTCCTACTATCTTGCTCTGTTTTCCGATATATTGCTCTTTATTTCCGCCTATCTTGCTCTTTGTCATTCCATCTTTCTTGCACTGATTCTCTTGATCTGTCTATCTTGTTATGTCCATTTTGCTTTGTCAGCCTATCCATCTATCTTGCTAAGTCTAATTTACTCTGTCTTTCAGCCTTTCTTTCTCTGTCTTTATGTGTATCTTGCTCTGTTTTCGCCAGTCTTGCTCTGTCTTTCCACCTATCTTTCTCTGTCTTACCTCCTACCCTACTATGTTTTTGTGCTTTTCAAGCTCCGTCTTTTCGTCTACCTTGTTCAGTCTTTCCGTCTATCTTGCTCTGTCTTTCCGTCTATCTTGCTCTGTCTTTTTGCCTTTCTCGCTCTGTGTTTCTGCCTACCATGCTCTGTTTATCCGTCTATCTTCCTCTGTCTTTCCGCCTATCTTGCTCTGGCTTTCCGCCTATCTTGCTCAGTCTCTCCGCCTTTCTTGCTCTGTCTTTCAGCCTTTCTTGCTGACTTTCAGCATTTCTTCCTCTTTTTTTCCATCTATCTTGCTGTCTTTCCGTCTATCTTGCTCTGACTTTCCATCTATCTTACTCTGCCATTACGCCTTTCTTGATCTGTCTTTCAGCATTTCTTTCTCTGTTTTTCCGTTTATCTTGCTGTCTTTCCGCCTATCTTGCTCTGTCTCTCCACCTTTCTTGCTCTGTCTTTCAGCCTTTCTTGCTCTGTCTTTCAGCATTTCTTCCTCTGTTTTTACATCTATCTTGCTGTCTTTCAGCCCATCTTGCTCTGTCTATCCGTCTATATTACTTTCTGTTTTTCCACCCATCTTGCTATTTGTCATTCTGTCTTTCTTGCTCTGATTCTCTTGATCTGTCTATCTTGTTATGTCTGGGGTGCTTTGTCAGCCTATCCATCTATCTTGCTAAGTCTAACTTACTCTGTCTTTCAACCTTTCTTGCTTTGTCTTTCTGTGTATTTTGCTGTCTTTTCGCCAATCTTGCTCAATCTTTCCTCCTATCTTGCTCTGTCATTCCGTTTTTCTTGCTTTGTTTTTTGTTTTTCGTGCTCAGTCTTTCCGCCTATCTTGCTGTGTCTTTCCGCCACTCGTGCTCTGTATTTCTGCCTATCTTGCTCTGTCTTTCTGTCTATCTTGCTCTGTCTCTCCGCCTATCTTGCTCTGTCTCTCCGCCTATCTTGCTCTGTCTTTCCGCCTATTTTGCTCAGTCTCTCCGCCTTTCTTGCTCTGTCTTCCAGCCTTATTTGCTCTGTCTTTCAGCAATTCTTCCTCTGTTGTTCCGTTTATCTTGCTGTCTTTCCGCCTATCTTGCTCTGTCTTTCCGTCTATTTTGCTATGTCTTTCTGCCTGTTGTGCTCTGTATTTCCGCATATCTTGCTCTGTCTTTCTGTCTATCTTGCTCGGTCTTTCCGCCTTAATTGCTCTGTCTTTCCTTCTATCTCGCTCTGTTTTTACGTCTATCTTGCTCTTTGTTTCTGCCTTGCTTGCTCTGTCTTTCTGCCTATCTTGCTCTGTCTTTCTGCCTATCTTGCTCAGTCTCTCCGCCTTTCTTACTCTGCCTTTCAGCTTTTCTTCCTCTTTTTTTTCGTCTATCTAGCTGTCTCTCCGTCTATCTTGCTTTGTCTTTCCATCTATCTTGCTTTGTCTTTCAGCCTTTCTTGCTCTGTCTTTCAGCATTTCTTCCTCTGTTTTTCCATCTTTCTTGCTGTCTTTCAGCCTATCTTGATCTGTCTATCCGTCTATCTTGCTTTCTGTTTTTCCACCCATCTTGCTATTTGTCATTCCGTATTTCTTGCTCTGATTCTCTTGATATGTCTATCTTGTTATATCTATCTTGCTTTGTCAGCCTATACGTCTATCTTGCTAACTTACTCTGTCCTTCAACATTTCTTGCTCTGTCTTTCTGTGTATCTTGCGGTATTTTAGCCAATCTTGCTCAATCTTTCCGCCTATCTTTCACTGTCTTTCCTCCTATCTTGCTCTGTCTTTTCGTCTATCTTGCTCAGTCTTTCCGTCTATCTTGCTCTGTATTTACGTATTTGTTGCTCTTTCTTATAGTCTTTCCTGCTCTTTCTTCCAGCCTTTCTAGATCTGTCTTTCAGCCTTTCTTGCTCTGTCTTTCAGCATTTCTTCCTCTGTCTTTTCGCCTATCTTGCTGTCTTTCCGCCTATCTTGCTCTGCATTTTCGCCTATCTTGCTCTGTCTCTATGTCTATCTTGCTCTGTCTTTACACCTATATTGTTCTGTCTGTCCTTTTATCTCTAGCTGTTTTTCCGTCTATCTTGCTCTTTGTTTCTACCTATCTTACTCTGTCTTTCCGACTATCTTGCTCTGTCTCTACACCTTTATTGCTCTGTCTTTCAGCCTTTCTTGCTCTGTCTTTCAGCATTTGTTCCTCTGTTTTTCCGTCTATCTTGCTTTGTCTTTCTGCATTTCTAGCCATTTCTTTTAGCCTTTCTTGCTCTGTCTTTCAGCATTTCTTCCTGTGTTTTTCCGACTATCTTGCTGTCTTTTCGCCAATCTTGCTCAATTTTTCTCTGTCTTTCCTCCTATCTTGCTCTGTCATTCCGCTTTTCTTGCTTTGTTTTTTGTCTATCTTGCTCAGTCTTTCCGCCTATCTTGCTGTGTCTTTCCACTTATCTTGCTCTGTCTTTCAGCCTTTCTTGCTCTGTCTTTCAGCATTTCTTCCTGTGTTTTTCTGACTATCTTGCTGTCTTTCCGCCTATCTTGCACTGTCTTCCTGCCTATCTTGCTCTGTCATTCTGCCTAACTTGCTGTCTTTCCGTCTATCTTAATCAGTTTTTCCGCCTATAATACTCTGTCTTTCCTACTATCTTGCTCTGTTTTCCGCTATATTGCTCTTTATTTCCGCCTATCTTGCTCTTTGTCATTCCATCTTTCTTGCACTGATTCTCTTGATCTGCCTATCTTGTTATGTCCATCTTGCTTTGTCAGCCTATCCATCTTTCTTGCTAAGTCTAATTTTCTCTGTCTTTCAGCCTTTCTTGCTCTGTCTTTCCTCCTATCTTGCTCTGTCATTCCGCTTTTCTTGCTTTGTTTTTTGTCTATCTTGTTGTGTCTTTCCGCCTTTCTTGCTGTGACTTTCCGCCTATCTTGCTCTGTCTTTCCATCTATCTTGCTTTGTCTTTCCGCCTCTCGTGCTCTGTATTTCTGCCTATCTTGCTTTTTCTTTCTATCTATCTTGCTCTGTCTCACCGCCTATCTTGCTCTGTCTTTCAGCCTATCTTGCTCTGCCTTTCAGCATTTGTTCCTCTGTTTTTCCATCTATCTTGCTTTGTCTTTATGCATTTCTTGCCATGTCTTTTAGCCTTTCTTGCTCTGTCTTTCAGCATTTCTTCCTGTGTTTATCTGACTATCTTGCTGTCTTTCCGCCTATCTTGCACTGTCTTCCTGCCTATCTTGCTCTGTCAATCTGCCTAACTTGCTGTCTTTCCGTCTATCTTAATCAGTTTTTCCGCCTATAATACTCTGTCTTTCCTACTATCTTGCTCTGTTTTCCGCTATATTGCTCTTTATTTCCGCCTATCCTGCTCTTTGTCATTCCGTCTTTCTTGCACTGATTCTCTTGATCTGCCTATCTTGTTATGTCCATCTTGCTTTGTCAGCCTATCCATCTTTCTTGCTAAGTCTAATTTTCTCTGTCTTTCAGCCTTTCTTGCTCTGTCTTTATGTGTATCTTGCTCTGTTTTCGCCAGTCTTGCTCTGTCTTTCCACCTATCTTTCTCTGTCTTACCTCCTACCCTACTCTGTCTTCAGTCATCTCAGTCATCTATTTCAGCACCCAGAATGGATGAATGAGTTCCTAAGCCATCCATTCCAGGTACCAGAATGGAGGTCCGAGTACCTTAGCCATCTATTCCGGGTGCCGGAATGTAGGTCTGATTACCTTAGCTATCCATTCCGGGTGCCGGAATGGAGGTCCGAGTACCTTCGACATCCATTCCAGCTACCGGAATGGAGGTTCGAGTACCATAGCCATCCATCTTGGCTGCCAGAATAGATGTCTCAGTATCTTAAACACCAATTCTGGCCCCTGGAATGGATGGCTGAGTACCTTAGCCATCCATTCAGGGAGAGAAAATGCAGCAAGCACTTCACTCAAGTCACCAAGCAGCAGAGGGCGCTGTAGGAAGCTGACTCACTCCGGCAGTTTCGGATTTTACCTATCCCATATATCCTCACTATACCCAACATCCCTTTACTTATTTCTATTAGAGATTTCATTATTCTCAGCTTCAAACTGCACTCGGTTTACTCAAATATCTGCCCTTCTGCCACTGCCCATTTTCTTTACACCATGCTATTTCTTGACTTTTAATTTTAAGCCTGTTTTAACCCCACACGAACTCGTTCATCCACCACGTTTCATCACTCTTATTGGTCATCATTATGTTATGTTACATCCTCGCATCGCATAGTTTTACATCTATCACACTTTTCAGCGCTACCCCTCTCTCCCGATCTTGTGACAATCTCTCATCTAAATAATCTAATTTCTCCACATTGGCACTCAGCAGTGACAGAAAACAAAAGTCAGAAGAAAAGCCTGCAAGGACTAGTATTTGTATTTCAGCAATTATAATTAGCAATAGAGCTGTCTTTGGGTGTATATAACACTGTACACTTTTTGGTGCAAATTTAGAAGAAAAGTCTGCAAGGACTAGTAGTTGTATTTCTGCAATGAGAATTACCAATGGAGCTCTCCTTTCTGAGTGTTACCTATATAACATTGTAGAATTGAACTGCAGAATTAAATCAACCCTGTAAGCACTATTATTTGTATTTTTCTGCAATGAGATTTAATACAGCTCTTCTGAATGTCACTGATTACTATCTTTAACACTACTACTACCCTCGTCTTTCAGTTCTCTAACTTTGCCTGCCCAACTGCTCTACACTCTATGCTACCCTTTCTTTATACCTCTCTCAAATGCCGCTAGATTGCCATGGAGGGCGGTATTTATAGATTCCAAAACTCGCGAGATCCGGAATCCGATGACGTCATGATGACGTTTTGCCTCATTTTCTATTCTGAAAAAGCGCGAAAGTACCGAGCCGACTCGGCACGGTACTCGGATCCCCTAAGTTCGGGTGTTCGGTTTCCGAGGAACTGAGCCTGAGCATCTCTAGTAAGAAGGGGCGATGGGGAGGGAACGTGGTGTGTGTAAAGCATGAGAGCAGAGAGAGCGTGTTTTTGAGTAAAGCTTGTGCGCAGAGGGGGCATGTGTGGGTAAACCTTGTTGGCAGTAAAGCATGTGGATAGAGATGGCTTGTGTGAGAAAAGCAAGTGGGAAGAGTGGGAATATGTGTGTAAAGTATATGGGCAGATGGCGCATGTGTGTGTAAAGCATGTGGATAGAGGGGGCATGTGTGCGTAAAGCATGTGGACAGAGGGGGCATGTGTGTGTAGAACATGTGGGCAGATGGGGCATGTGTAAGTAAAGCATAAGGGCAGAGAGGGCATATATGAGTAAAGCATGTGGACAATGGGGGCATGTGTGATTAAGGCATGTGGGCAGAGGGGGCATGTGTATATAAAGCATGTGGGGTTAGGGGGAAGTGTGAGTAAAGCATTTGAGCAGTAAAGCATGTGGGCAGATGGGGCATGTGTGAGTAAAGCACGTTTGCAGAGGGGGCATGTGTGGGTGTGATGATACCAGGTTTAGTCTAACTCTCTGTGCCGCACGACTGGCCTACCTGGTACCTATCCAAGGTTCAAAATCACACAAGCAAATATACAAAATAAAATTAATAAGTTTATTTAACAAAATGGTAGCACCAAACAGCAATAAACACATTCATATAATAACCTGCAACAAAAAACATTACAGTCTGGCACAGACAACAAACAGGGCATGTGTGTAAAGCATATGGCCAGAAGGGAACTGTGAGCAGCAAAGCATGTGGCCAGAGGGGGCAAGAGTTTGTAAAGTTTGTGGACAGAGGTAGCAAGTGTGCAAAAAGCATGTTGGCAGTGGGGGCATGTGTGGGTAATGCATATGGGTAGAGGGGGCGTGTGTGTAAGGAATATTGACAGATTGGCCATGTGTGAGTAAAGCTTGTGGGCAGTATAGCATGTTCACGGAGGCAGCATGTGTATGTGAAGCATATGAGCAAAAGGGGCATGTGTGAGTAAAGCAAGTTGGCAGAGGGGGCTTATGTGAGTAAAGCATGTGGGCCGAGGGGGCATGTGTGGGCCTTAAAGCATGTTTGCAGTGGGGGCATGTGTGTATAAAGCATGTGGGTAGAGAGGACTTGTGAGTAAAGCATGTTGGTAGAGGGGGCATGTGTGAGTAAAGCATGTTGCCAGAGAGGACGTGTGAGTAAAGCATGTGGGCAGAGAGGGCATGTGTGAGTAAAGCATATGGGCTTTAAAGCATGTTGGCAGTGGGGGCATGTGTGAGTAAAGCAAGTTGGCAGAGGGGGCTTATATGAGTAAAGCATGTGAGCCGAGGGGGCATGTGTGAGTAAAGCATGTTGGCAGAGGGGGCATGTGAGCAGTAAAGCATGTTGGCAGAGACAGCATGTCTGAGTAAAGAATGTGGGCAGAGGGAGCATGTGTAAGTAATGCATGTGGGTAAAGAAGGCATACGTGAGTAAAGCATATGGACAGAGGAAGCAAGTGGGCAGAGAGGGCATGTGTGTGTAAAGCATGTGCACAGAGGGGCCATCTATGATTAAAGCATGGGGGCAGTAAAGCATGTTGGCCGAATAGCATGTGTGAGTAAAACAGGTGTCAGAGGGGGCATGTGTGTGTAAAGCATATGGACAGAGGGGGCATGTGGGTAGAAGGAGCATTTGTGTGTAAAGCATATGTTACATAGGAGGTGATGTGTGAAAAAAGCTGATGACCTTGGTGGTGGCATGTGTGCATTCGATCACAAATGTAAAGCTGGTGGGAAATGGGGTATGTGTGAGAAAAAGACATTGAAAATGGCACTGGAAATGAAGGATGCAGGGTGTAGAGGAAACCTGAGGGAAAATTACTTTGCCAAGATGCTAGTGAATAGGTAAACAATTGTGGAAACTAGATGGGGCAAGTGATTCTTATCTGCTGTCATATTTTTGTGTTCATGTTCCGGAATTTGAAATCATAAATATTTTATCTTTACAAAAAACTAAGAAATTCCATAGACAAGAAACCTTACGGTTTAACATGTCCATTTTAGGTTATTTACACTAACACATCATCTAAAATGTAAGAAAACAATTGAAACTCTTCCACTCAATCTCCAAAAAGTAATGATGTTACAATGATTAAGGCAGAAGCCTTAATGGACGTATTCCTTGCACAATACAGACATGGTCTGCTATCACATCTTGTGGTTAGCTGCAGATTCAGCACTATAATGGAGTAAGATTACTGTCACTCACAAAATGGTGGAGCTGATAATTCATACATTTGTGTGTTTACTGGAATACACACATGAGGCCTGAGTCATCAAGGGATGTATGTCCCTTTTCAGCGCGTAGCGAACGCCAAAGTTTAGTGCGCATGCTCGGTTGCCGGGTCTGTTTACTTTCGCGAACGCAAAAACTGTACGTCCGCGAGCGCAAAACCCATTTGCGATGAGCTACGAGTTCTGGGTGGGTACAGGGAGGTTCAGGGGCGTGGTGATGTAGTCAATTTCTCATAGGGGCGTTCCCGTCTAACTACGTCCAAGTCATACTGGTGCGAACGCAGGTGATCGCGTTTGTGGTGGCGTACGCTGTGCTCCTGCCAAGGGTCTAGTTTATCTCTCAGATCTAAACCACGAGCACACACAACTTATCCGAAGGAACACCCATGTGATCAGGACGCATGCAGACCCTCACCTGCATACTCTGTGCTAATTAACCACTGATATAAAGCTCTGCGTAGATGATGTGCCCTGTTCACTGCTGATTCATTTACTGGTATGTTTGCATGATATATTTTAAGATATTACTATGGTTTCTTTGGTTGATTTGTTTTAACATTTTATTGTTTGAATTGTCTTGGACTTTTTTGTTATTTTGGGTGTTATACTTTGTTTCAGATAATAGTTACAGATAATAGTTTGCTTGTATTGGGCTGTGTAGTACTTTGTAGATTATTTTTATCTTTTGTTTACTTTTTTTTATCTTTTTTAGTTTCCCATTGACAATTGTTTGCAAGTGAACAGGATAATCCTGCTACATTTTGAGGTAAGTAACATGGGTCTAGGTCTGCAACCTGACATAGCATAGAAGCAGATGCCATAACTTCTTATTCACCCTCTGACAATTTTTGTTTTGTTTTTTTAGCCACATTATGAGTTTGGCAAACCCACTTGTTGGTGTAAGTATATTGTCAATGTTTCCTGTGCAAATAGGAGTGACATTTTCCAAACTATGAGTTAATTGTATTTTTTTCACATCCTTCTCTTTTCAAATATAGCGTTTCTTAGAAATGGCTGAGGCACATGTGGCAGCACAGGAGGGCAACCAATATCGCCGCCCCCAAAATCAGCAAGTAACCCATCGTCGCCGACCAAGGGAGCGTGTGTTCAGGCCACGTGTCAGCCTCTTTGGCATGTCTGATGCTGAGGTGGTGCGGCGTTATCGGCTCCCGCCTCGTGTCATCCTGGACACCCTGCGCATAGTGCAGATTGACCTGGAGCCCAAGCGCAACAGCCCAACAGCAATACCGCCATTGACTAAACTGTTGGCGGTATTGCACTTTTGCACGACAGGGTCATTTCAGACCACTGTGGGAGTCGCTTCAGGGATGTCCCAGAAGTCCTTCAGTCGTGTGCTAAAGGTTGTTCTGGGGGCGTTTGTGTCGCGTCTAAGGCAATTCATACATCTGTCACTCGATGAGGAGTCCCTGGTGCCGATAAAACGGCAGCTTTCCCACATAGCCGGTTTCCCGCATGTCATAGGGGCAGTCGATGGGACTCATGTAGCCTTGGTCCCCTCCGGTGGGAATGCTGCTAATTTTTTAAATCGCAAGCATTTCCATTCTATAAATGTCCAAGCTATATGTGACGCCTCTCTCCAGATTCGTAACCTGGTAGCTATGTGGCCAGGGAGTACACATGGCTCCTTTGCCTTCCGGCAATCAGGGATGTGGGGAAAGATTGCAACTGAGGCAAGGTGGTGCAAGGCTGAATGGTGATGCGTGGCTATTAGGTATTTTTATTATTTAACAAACATGTCATGTATGTAGTAGTTTAAAGTGGAAATAGTAATGTCTTAAGTTTGGTAGCTAAGTAGATATATTACAAAGGCACATTGCAATATCATTCAAAAGTACATTAAATTGTGATGTTTACCTTAAAATCCTACCTGGATAGCTGCCCATATGAAAAGTTGTTCAAAAACTTAAACCTTGGTTACAAATACATTGAATATGTTATGTGTCTGATTGCTTCTTTTGCCATTATTTGTCATCCATGTTGCCTGTCTTGTTGCCGTAGATATAGTTATTTGTGTCTACAATTATGACACTTGCTCATATTTTTAAACTTTTTCCTTCTTGTCACCCCTTGTAGGAGATAACGCATACCCTTTTCGCCCTTGGCTCCTCACTCCTCTATTAAACCCACGTACGGAGCAGGAGATGGCATACAACTCCGCACATACAGCCACTAGATCGGTTGTGGAGCGGGCATTTGGTCTTTTAAAGGCCAGATTCCGGTGCCTAGATCGGTCTGGTGGTGCTCTAATGTATGCTCCATCCACTGTGTGTGATATCATAGCTCTGTGCGTGGTGTTCCATAACATCGCCATTAGGAGTGGGGTTCCTTGGGTGGAGGAGGCCGAGGTTGCTGTCCAGGAGGTGTTAGATGCTGACCACAGCCCTCCAGAATCAGTTGATGCTGTGTCTTTCAAGCAATATGTCCTGGACACCTACTTCTCTTGTAAGTGTTTTTGTAATGTTTTTAAAAAATACAACATACATAGCTAATAAGTTTAGAATTATACAATTTATTTACACAACAAAAACACATCAAACAAACAATTTATTTTTTTTACGGGGCCTCTTTGCTGGTATAATGGTTGCATTGCATCAAGGATGAGTCTGGCTTCTGGTAACCCGTGATATAGAAGGCAACAGTGGGGAGGAAGCAGAGGCCAGTGGAGCAGCAGTGAGTGACTGTGCAGCAGCCGACGATTGTGTGGCACGGGGTGCACGGGGTGCACGGGTGGCAGATGGGGCAGAGATGGCAGAGATGGCAGAAGGGGCAGATGGGGCAGAAGGGGCAGCGATGGCAGAAGGGGCAGATAGGGCAGAGATGGCAGAAGGGGCAGAAGGGGCAGATGGGGCAGAGATGGTAGATGGGGCAGATGGGGCAGAGATGGCAGATGGGGCAGATATGGCAGATGGGGCAGAGATGGCAGATATGGCAGATGGGGCAGAGATGGTAGATGGGGTAGATGGGGCAGAGATGGTAGATGGGGCAGATGGGGCAGAGATGGCAGATGGAGCAGAGAAGGCAGAAGGTGCAGAAGGGGCAGATGGGGCAGATGGGGCAGAGATGGTAGATGGGGCAGATGGGGCAGAGATAGCAGAGATGGCAGATGGGGCAGATGGGGCAGATATGGCAGATGGGGCAGAGATGGTAGATGGGGCAGATGGGGCAGATGGGGCAGAGATGGTAGATGGGGCAGATGGGGCAGAGATGGCAGATGGGGCAGAAGGGCCAGGTGGATGTAAATAATAGTTGTATTGCTGATTAGAATGCGAATATGGGTCAATGTCAACATATGGGTTGCTTTGGAAATTATGGTGATGTATTTGGGGTCTTAGACTAGAACCAATAGAACCTTGAGAGTGGAGTTGTTCAATATGTGAAGACAGGTGCGCGCGATAAGGCCTACTTGTGGAACGATAATCGGGTGAAGTGTAGTATGATTGATACATGGGACTAAGAGATGTAGAGAAAGAAGTAGGAGAAGATTCCTGTGATATACGTGATTGGGGATTGGTGATATACACTGCAATAAGGTCAGTGAGACGGGTAAGGGTAGTGTTGATAGATGAAAGAAGCATAATATACATGGTTCCCCAGCGCAATACAGAGTGAAAGAGATGTACTGGTAAACGATGCAGATATTGATATATAACTGTATTAAATGGCAAAACAGGCAAAAAAAATGGCAAAAAAACCCATACATAGACAAGAAAAACAATAAATATAAGAGGCAATGTTTTTATAGACAATAATTGTGAGAAGTGTATAAAACCAATGGGGGCTAAGGTGTAGGACTAAAGTCCATAAGTCTTAGGCATCCGGTATAAACACACTGACCACTGGATTCCAATTCAGGGACAACAAATAAAACAATTTTGATATCTCTTATCTGGGAAGGGTGGGTAGTGCACTTACCTTCCTTCCCAGGTAGCCACGTCCCGCTGCTGTCGAGTAGAACTAATGGCCAATTGTAGAGATCCCCCACAGCCGTGGACTTCTCCTATGGACTCGCTGGGATAGTTCAATAAGTGCAGTGAGTTGCGCGCATGCGCCTGGTTGGCGTCGGCGATCTTATGATTCTTTTGAAGAAACAGTCTCCTAGATAGAATGGGTGAGAGCTGTGTGAGAGCCGCTCTCAGCCAGAGGTGTGTGTATTGGAATCCGCTGGGTGGTGAGAGTTGTCCACACATGCGCCTAGAGTGAAATTCGGCGATTCTGTTCTCAGTATGTGGAAAGGAAAGAATCAATATTCAAAGGGAAAGTAAATGTCAAATAAAGTAACCTACGCGTTTCACCCCGCTAGGGGCTTCCTCAGGGATATTTGTAGAAGCACTAAAGGAAGTAGTGCTTCCGTGGATCCTTAAATACTTTTTTTCAATGTTCAGAAAGGATTTTCATTGGTTAGATTCTCAGAGTGGCATAACTCCAGACACTCCCTGCGTCTCTCCTTCAGAGATATATCGGGAAGGAGAGGATTTACATAATAAAGTATGTCAAAGTGCAGATGCATGATAATTAGAACAAAGGTATATAAGTACATGATTCTAGTTGTGTGCTAGACACAATTATGAGTCTAATTTATTTTGGCAGGTATTTACCATAAAAAACACACACGTAGTACATTTCCATACAGATCAAAAAATTTACTTATTGGAGGATGTTTATAGGAAGTGATTAAGATCAAAGTCAATATTTAGACCTTGTGGGTTCAAAGTTTTAAGCGTATATATGAACCTGGTCTCATGCTGTGATATGAGCCTTATATAATCACCTCCCCTCCAGGGTTTTTTTACTTTGAAGATACCCATGAAATCCAGAGTTGAAGGGTCATGCTCATGGCAAAGTGAAAAATGTTCTGAGACACTGTGTGTCTTTATCTCATTAATAATATTCCGCTGATGCTCTGCTATTCTTACTGAGAGTTTCCTTATAGTGCGGCCAATGTATTGTTTCCCGCATGGACACTTGAGTAAGTAAATTACACCCGATGTGTCACATGTAATTCTCTCTTTGATTTGAAAGGTTTCGCCTGTGATGCTAGAAGCAAAGGACACTATGGCTTTTGTTTCCTTGATCTTACATCTCTTGCAAGCTACACAGCGATTGCAGTAATAGAAACCTGGAGTCTTTTCATTCAGCCAGGTTCCCATCTTGGTACTTGGAGCATCCCCACTTTTTACAAGTAGGGACTTCAGGTTATCTGATTTTTTATACACAAAGGCAGGTTTGGGTGGTAAGATTTGTTGTAAATCCTTATCACCTAACAATATGTGCCAATGCTTTTTAAAAATCCTTTCAAGTTTCTTATAGTCTTTACTGTATTTAGAAACAAAGGGTAAGACTGGTTCCTTTTTCTGCTCCTGATTCGTGGGTGTCTCTTTCTTCTCAAAAAGAACACTTCTATCTGTTATCCTAAGCTGTTCATAGGCTGCTTCAACATTCTTTGGGTCATATCCCTTTTCTTGAAACCTTTCTTTTAGAATGAGAGCTTGTTTGTCATATTGTTCGAGATCTGTACAATTTTGTCTGAGTCTCGTGTATTGTCCTTTGGGGATATTTCTGAGCAAATTAGGATGGTGGTTGCTTGATGTGTGTATAAAGGAATTACAATCCACTTTTTTGAAAAAGTTTTTAGTCCGGGTAATGTCATCTTGTACATAGATTTCCAAATCTAGAAATTCTGTTTTTTGTTCATTGACTTGATGGGTAAAAGATAAATTGAGAAAATTTTGATTAATGTGGGTAAGGAATAGATCCAACTGGGTGCGATCTCCCTTCCATATGCAGAAAACGTCATCTATGTATCTCCGCCACATTACAATGTGGTCCAAAAAAGGATTGTTATGCCACACATTATTCTCCTCCCATTGGGCTACAAACAGGTTCGCGTAACTAGGCGCAAACTTCGCGCCCATAGCAGTCCCGCGAACCTGTTTGTAGTAGGTCCCACCCGAGAAGAAGTAATTATGGCTTAAGACGAATGCAATCCCCTCTACCAGAAAATGTATCTGTTCAGGGGGAAGATCTGAGATGTTGCTCATAATTTGTCTGGTATGATCACAACCTGCTTGATGGTCAATTACTGTGTACAGTGAGACTACATCACATGAAAGGAAGACATAATTTGACTCCCAACTGACTTTCTCTAATGTTTCAAGCAAATGGCCTGTGTCCCTCAAGTAGCTCTTCTGTAAGACAACGAGCGGCTGGAGAAAATATTCTACATAGCTTGAGAGGTTAGTTGTTAGAGAGCCAATACCTGAAACGATCGGTCGACCAGGCCATTTGCTTGAAACATTAGAGAAAGTCAGTTGGGAGTCAAATTATGTCTTCCTTTCATGTGATGTAGTCTCACTGTACACAGTGATTGACCATCAAGCAGGTTGTGATCATACCAGACAAATTCTGAGCAACATCTCAAATCTTCCCCCTGAACAGATACATTTTCTGGTAGAGGAGATTGCATTCGTCTTAAGCCATAATTACTTCTTCTCGGGTGGGACCTACTACAAACAGGTTCGCGGGACTGCTATGGGCGCGAAGTTTGCGCCTAGTTACGCGAACCTGTTTGTAGCCCAATGAGAGGAGAATAATGTGTGGCATAACAATCCTTTTTTGGACCACATTGTATGGTGGCGGAGATACATAGATGACGTTTTCTGCATATGGAAGGGAGATCGCACCCAGTTGGATCTATTCCTTACCCACATTAATCAAAATTCTCTCAATTTATCTTTTACCCATCAAGTCAATGAACAAAAAACAGAATTTCTAGATTTGGAAATCTATGTACAAGATGACATTATCCGGACTAAAAACTTTTTCAAAAAAGTGGATTGTAATTCCTTTATACACACATCAAGCAACCACCATCCTAATTTGCTCAGAAATATCCCCAAAGGACAATACACGAGACTCAGACGAAATTGTACAGATATCGAACAATATGAGAAACAAGCTCTCATTCTAAAAGAAAGGTTTCAAGAAAAGGGGTTTGACCCAAAGAATGTTGAAGCTGCCTATGAACAGCTTAGGACAACAGATAGAAGTGTTCTTTTTGAGAAGAGACACCCACGAATCAGGAGCAGAAAAAGGAACCAGTCTTACCCTTTGTTACTAAATACAGTAAAGACTATAAGAAACTTGAAAGGATTTTTAAAAAGCATTGGCACATATTGTTAGGTGATAAGGATTTACAACAAATCTTACCACCCAAACCTGCCTTTGTGTATAAAAAATCAGATAACCTGAAGTCCCTACTTGTAAAAAGTGGGGATGCTCCAAGTACCAAGATGGGAACCTGGCTGAATGAAAAGACTCCAGGTTTCTATTACTGCAATCGCTGTGTAGCTTGCAAGAGATGTAAGATCAAGGAAACAAAAGCCATAGTGTCCTTTGCTTCTAGCATCACAGGCGAAACCTTTCAAATCAAAGAGAGAATTACATGTGACACATCGGGTGTAATTTACTTACTCAAGTGTCCATGCGGGAAACAATACATTGGCCGCACTATAAGGAAACTCTCAGTAAGAATAGCAGAGCATCAGCGGAATATTATTAATGAGATAAAGACACACAGTGTCTCAGAACATTTTTCACTTTGCCATGAGCATGACCCTTCAACTCTGGATTTCATGGGTATCTTCAAAGTAAAAAAACCCTGGAGGGGAGGTGATTATATAAGGCTCATATCACAGCATGAGACCAGGTTCATATATACGCTTAAAACTTTGAACCCACAAGGTCTAAATATTGACTTTGATCTTAATCACTTCCTATAAACATCCTCCAATAAGTAAATTTTTTGATCTGTATGGAAATGTACTACGTGTGTGTTTTTTATGGTAAATACCTGCCAAAATAAATTAGACTCATAATTGTGTCTAGCACACAACTAGAATCATGTACTTATATACCTTTGTTCTAATTATCATGCATCTGCACTTTGACATACTTTATTATGTAAATCCTCTCCTTCCCGATATATCTCTGAAGGAGAGACGCAGGGAGTGTCTGGAGTTATGCCACTCTGAGAATCTAACCAATGAAAATCCTTTCTGAACATTGAAAAAAAGTATTTAAGGATCCACGGAAGCACTACTTCCTTTAGTGCTTCTACAAATATCCCTGAGGAAGCCCCTAGCGGGGTGAAACGCGTAGGTTACTTTATTTGACATTTACTTACCCTTTGAATATTGATTCTTTCCTTTCCACATATTGAGAACAGAATCGCCGAATTTCAC
This sequence comes from Mixophyes fleayi, assembly GCF_038048845.1. Lineage (NCBI taxonomy): Eukaryota > Metazoa > Chordata > Amphibia > Anura > Limnodynastidae > Mixophyes > Mixophyes fleayi. The sequence continues at coordinate 224,265,394 of NC_134402.1, forward strand.
TCTAGGCGCATGTGTGGACAACTCTCACCACCCAGCGGATTCCAATACACACACCTCTGGCTGAGAGCGGCTCTCACACAGCTCTCACCCATTCTATCTAGGAGACTGTTTCTTCAAAAGAATCATAAGATCGCCGACGCCAACCAGGCGCATGCGCGCAACTCACTGCACTTATTGAACTATCCCAGCGAGTCCATAGGAGAAGTCCACGGCTGTGGGGGATCTCTACAATTGGTCATTAGTTCTACTCGACAGCAGCGGGACGTGGCTACCTGGGAAGGAAGGTAAGTGCACTACCCACCCTTCCCAGATAAGAGATATCAAAATTGTTTTATTTGTTGTCCCTGAATTGGAATCCAGTGGTCAGTGTGTTTATACCGGATGCCTAAGACTTATGGACTTTAGTCCTACACCTTAGCCCCCATTGGTTTTATACACTTCTCACGATTATTGTCTATAAAAACATTGCCTCTTATATTTATTGTTTTTCTTGTCTATGTATGGGTTTTTTTGCCTGTTTTGCCATTTAATACAGTTATATATCAATATCTGCATCGTTTACCAGTATATCTCTTTCACTCTGTATTGCGCTGGGGAACCATGTATATTATGTTTTGTTCTACCTAGGAGCCTTAGACCAACTCCTATCCCCCTGTTCCCCTGGCTGCTCCACCTCACATTCACGTGGGAAGCGCTGATCCCCCAATTGTTTTTTATTGATAGATGAAAGGTTTAAGTCCATAGTGTTCTCTATACGGGTGAGGCTACTGTGTAAAGTGTGCTCCATACGGGTGAGGGTTGTGGCAATATCTATGGTATTGGACTGAATAGTGGCATTTGGGTCTCTAATACTGTGATAGCATGCGTGCAGTGATTCCCGTTCACTGACTTCTGCCTCCTCACTCATCTGATGCTCTTCCACATCACGTGGCTCCTCCACTAGCTCATCCTCTGAAATGTCTTCCACTGTATTGGGCCCTACAAGGGGAAAAAAATAAATCAATAATGCCGTCCTTAGGAAATTTGTGTGAATATATATATATATATATATCGCTGACCTGGCAGCATCACCTCTGCTATTCCAGAGCCAACCAGAATCCACCTCTCAGCAACCACAAGTGCTGGTTGAGGAAAGTAAGTACATTACATGGTAATTTTCGTATACTTTAGTTGTGTTTTTTTTTTTTCAAGATATGATTTTTTGATTTTTTGGGTAGAACATGACAAACAGTTTTCACTGCCCATTCACAGTACAAGGCATCCTAAGTTCCCACAATGGGAAAAATGTCCTCCCACCAATTCTTGTCTTGTGCGCAGGCCAACTCAGCTGGCAGGCTTTAAATATGCACCCTAGAGGGTGAGATTCTCCTTGGCAAAATTTTGCAGAAAGTTAATGTATACACCAAAACAATATAATACTATATACTTTGTATTACTTGTGTCTCCCCCTTCCCTTTAGGTTGTATGCTCTCATGCGCATGGCCCTCTTTTGTTGTGTGCTCCTTCTACAGTTCCTTCATCCTCTTGGCCTTCTTCGATAGGCCTGTTTTCCCTGTTTTCTTAAGCTTAGGCCTTCTTCTTGCTGATTTCTACCATCCCTTTCACTATCTGTCAGAGATAATCTGATTTGCTTTACCCTGTCACCTGTCTTTGTATCATGTTGTGTCTTGGTTCTGTTTTCAGTATATGTTATGTACTCCTACATTTATCAAAATTTAATGAATGGGGCCAGTGTTTATGTATTTGGGGTAACATTCATTTATGCACTATACCGAGCTTACAAAATGAAAAGGTACAAGAACCGACAGCTAGCATTTCACCACATTAATGTATTATATTAAGGGTGCATTTTCTAAATTGTTGTCTTTCATTTTTTGCAGCTGATGAGGAGTCAATGGTTCCTCCAAGGCACAGCCAGAGGCTTCTGTGTGAATTAAAAAAGCAAGAAAAAAAATATTAAAAGCATAAAGAAAAGGCAAAAAAATGTAAAAAAAAAATAAAATATATTAAAAAATTGTTAAATACCTTTTATTGACTTTTTTTTTAGTGTTTCTTACTTAACATTTGTTCATAGTTTTAGTTTATAAATTAAAATATTTTTGTTAAAAGAAAAACTGGTATGTGTGTGATTTCATTGAACAAATTTACGTATAAACTGTAGACTGCTGATTCCCTCAGCTTAACACCATACATTAATATTGTTAATCTTAGCACTGTAAACTTAACTATAATAAAGACACGACAACTTTGTATTGGCAAATAAAATAATCTTTTTTATTTATTTATTTATCTATTTACCTATAAATGGTGGCGGCGAGAGCGATTCAATCAGCTAACAACTAATATCGAAAAACCGAACAGTGTATGGCCCACAGGCACTAACCACTGGTCCCAGGCACCACAGTCCTTTACGATCGGCCGGTGCTAAATCTGGCGTTATCGTGACCACTCCATTCTGGGCTCCCCAAGACGTACGCGCACAGTGCTGGTCAAGGGGTCCTCGCACAGAGGTACCAAGAGCCAGGGTGCTTCGAAAAGAGTGGTGACGTGCGGCCAATCAGCGGTAGCACCGTATGAATTAGTCACTGATTGAAAAAGCTCTCCTGCCACGCTGGAGTCCATTTAACGGACCACCAGCCCGCCACCCATAGACCCCACTAACTGACCTACTCTCCAAAAGAGCTGCTCTATAAAAATCGAATTGCCTTCCTCCGACAGGTGAACCCCATCATTCCTATACAGGTTACTCAAATCAGATCTTATTAGAGGGTGATCTACCACGATCCCTCCTAATTGCAGAATTATTTTCCTTGTTGTTCTATTCAATTCTGCTACCATGTTTTTTATCTTGCGAAGAGCTATCTCCGCTCGCCAGTTAATTCGTGGTATAATATTGGACCAGCAAATAATAACTGAAGGCCAAAGCCTCTTAATACTTCTCAGGTCCTCTCTGATAGCAATAATTAAGTCCAAAGACTTACCTATGCCCACATCATTACCCCCAAATGTATCACCAGCACATCTGGAGGGCCTGCTTTATCAATCTCCGCAGACAGAAGTGGCATCAAACCTTGCCATCTCATACCTCTTTTCCCGATCCAACGAATATCAACTGGCCTTACAAAGGCATCTCTGTTGTTGCCAAACTTATATCTGGACGCCCAGAAAACAAACGAATGCCCAACAATCCATATGGTTATCCTCTGAGTAGAGCAACCTGTAACACAGATAATAGGATCCGTCACCACCAGGTCGTACTCAATTAACCATAACCGCCGATAGACTCGGCACCACCAATCCACTTTATAGCACCACTCCTTGAAGCATATTAAAATTATGTGACTTTTAAGTGACTTTAACGTGACTTTATGAATTAATTAAGTAAGGGGAAAAAAGTGTTAACCAAGATGAAGGTGAAAACCATAACCTCGGAGGCACACCACTAATCAGGCCTTTATCGGAGGAAAAAATGGCAAAAGCCCTTCATACCCCCGTATAAAAACAACAGCGAGCAGAGAAGCCCAAGGTTAACACTGGACGGGGAGAATACTATTGCATATCAATCACATATTAGGTCTAATATACCTTTTGTACGCATCTGACTTCCAACGCCCTAAAACTTTAATGGCGCTAACGGAAGAACCACTCTCAGCAGCAACAGTAGCCGCACCAATCCTGAAGGAGTGAGTGCCAAATAATGACGGGTCTAGACCCACGTGCCTCAGTGCACTCTTAAATATGGCCGTGAACTGAAATTTCGACAAAGGGAATCCGTCAGCATGGATCAGCCAGGGCTCAGAATTATGTGGTCTAATTCTTTGGAACTCATTGCACAGTGCCACGGGACAGATATCACAATCCCCTTGTGCAGAAATAGATATCCATTGACCACGACCCGCCGCTTGATCTGTTTTGGATCTGAGGATTTGACAAGACAGCATGTTAACATCCAACAACATATGTTTCGCTGACAAGGCATTCCCCAAATTATGCTTAGACTGCGCCACCAACTCACTCACTCTAAACGCACCAAAAAAGGCAAACGAAAAAGCTGAGCGAAAGAGCAACGACTCATAAGCACTTTCTGTAATGACCGCCAGCGCAGACATAAGCTTCCTCAATACATTCTTGTCAACCGCCCTTCTCATATCCTCCTTACCTGGTTGCATCCGCGACCAGCCTTTCAAGGCCTTAGTGACTAAGAACCCTTTAGTAAAATCAGTCCACCCATAAAGTTTGGCCACAAATGAAATTCCTGCCAGCATAGCCGCCATTAAGGTTTTAGAAATGCCCTGCTGATACTTAAACCAAATAAAATCAAGCATGTCAGCGCTCTGACCTGAGTCACACCGACCGCGCGACTGTAGGTACTGTCCCCATTGACGCCATGCCGCACGATATGCTCTCCTGGTGGAGGGGGCCAAGGAAGCTTCCGCCAGTTTTACAATACCCGCTCGACTATCTGCCAAACAAAAGAGGGACATGGCGTACCCGAAAAGTCTGCCTGCGGAGCCAGTTACCTAAAACGTGCCCACTGTCTTCGGGATAACGCGTCCGCTACCTCATTCTCCGCGCCAGGCACATGTCTTGCTCTGAATGTAATGTCATTCTCAAGGCATCGCAGCACCAGGTGCCTCAACAACTCGATTGCAGGAATGGATGATGCGCTCTGTTTATTAATGCACTGTACTACGCCCAGATTATCGCACCAGAATATAACCTCCTGCCCTCTTAACAGTGACGCCCATAATTCCACCGCTACTACAATGGGAAACAACTCCAGTACTAGCAGGTTGCCTAGCAACCCTTTGTCACGCCATGCCTCTGGCCACCGATCCGCACACCATCTACCTTTAAAGTAAGCTCCAAAACCAACCGACCCAGAGGCATCTGTTACTAACTCCAGGTGCTTATTAGAGACTGGCGCAGCCGGCCAAATACGAATCCCATTAAAGTTCTCTAAGAACCTTAACCACATACGTAAATCCTCTCTAATCTCCTTAGTTAGTGTAACCCTCGCATGTGGGTGCGACATTCCCACTGTAGCCAGCTGCATCTTTCTACAGAACACTTTTCCCATAGGAATAATTCTGCAGGAAAAATTAAAGGAACCTAACAATGATTGTGCCTGGCGTAAGGAAACAGACCTTGAAGCCAACGTAAGCTCGATTGATCTTACCAGCTTCTCCACCTTCTCCTGGGGTAACCTACAACAGCCTTCCAGCATGTCAATCTCGATTCCCAAGAATGACAAACGAGGTAGGGGGCCTTCTGTCTTGTCGTGTGCCACTGGCACCCCCAAGACAGAAAATAAGCTTTTAGCCGCAAACAGCATGTCTGCGCACTCTGACGAGCCCGCCTTTCCAATAAACAAAAAATCGTCCAAGTAGTAAGCTATCCCCACATGACCCGTCCCTGCCTGTATACACCAGTGCAAGAAGGAGCTGAACGCTTCAAAGAATGCACAGGACACTGTGCAACCCATTGGAAGACATTTGTCCACATAGTACCCATCTGGCAGATGGAAACCCATAAATCTAAAGGATTCTGGATGTAGGGGAAGCAGGCGAAAGGCAGCTTCAATATCTAGTTTCGCCAACAAAGCCCCCGACCCAAAGGATCTGACTAGATCTAAGGCTTCTTCAAACGACTGATAACTCACTGAGCTATCCTCCACGTTTATGGCATCGTTAACTGATTGCCCGTGAGGATGGGAAAGCTGCTGTATAAGCCTAAATTTCCCTACCGCCTTCTTAGGTACCACTCCGACTGGGGAGATTACCAAATCCGCTATGGGGGAGATGGAAAGGGGCCAGCCATGCAGCCTAAATCTACTTCCTTCCGTACCTTCTCCTCCAAAATATCTGGGAAAACATAGGCTGACCGCAAATTCTTTTTTGCCTTAGCCGCAACGTTACTTACTATGGGAAGGGGAAAACCTCTTTTAAAACCTGCACCTAAAAATTCTGCCTGCTTCCTATCCGGAAACAAGCGAAGCCACCTGTCCAGCTGCTCTGTCTGGACCGGTGAACACGCTTTACTGAGAGGGCCCTGACTCCCCCTTGCCCTTTCCTGCCCCTGGCCCGCCTTTAGTGCAATCACGGGCCGGATGTGGTCCTTTGCATTTGGCACAATCTCCATCCACGTCTCTACATCCTTACAATCAAATGGAATGATGCACTTTCCTTTCACTTTCTCCCTGAAGCTCTCATCATATCTCCTCCAGATGGAGCCTCCATCTCTCCTATAGATCCCCGTAATTAGGTGTAAATATCGCCAGACATCCACCGCCGCCTCAGGCCTAGTTTCCAAATACACCGAAGCAAATACGCTAAACGCCGTCACCCAATTGGGGAATGGCTTATAGGCTTCCTCTCCTATTCCCCCTTTCTCCTTGGCCTTTTCCAGCTCTTTCTTGCCCATTTTAGTTATAATGAAAATATCTACATACGCTCCCTTCTTGATCCTCTCTCTGGAACTCCTCCTAATTTCCGATGTCAGCGCTGTATACGAGCAATGGACTACTGGCCCTTTACCCCCGCTTTCTTTAACCGCAGCATGCGCCGGCTTCTTCTGGCTCTTTGCCCCACTAAAATGCTCATTCAGAATCCTCAACAATTTCTTGGCACTACTTTCCTGATCCGATGAGGACCCACTGTATATCGATGACACACTCGTACTACATGAAACCGTGCGAGACAAAACTTTACTGCACTCACCATGCGATGTAACCCCCGAACTTGTCGCTTCGTCTCGCCGAGGTGCCATTTCTGCTGGCGTTGTACTCCTTGTGGCTGATAGCCGGTGTCTCCTTGAAGCTGCCGGACCTTCCGATAAGCCACGAACCTCCATTCCACTGCCACCCTGTCTTTCTGGGGAACAAAGAACATCATTACCTGTTCCTCTTGCCCTGTTCGCCGCATGCCTGCGCTCTGACACCATTGGCCTATGAGTCCGCCTATCATCCTCTACCTCTTCATAGCTTACCGCGCCCGCGCGCTCTTGCTGCCGGTTTACATAGCTCGCTTGGGGAGGCCTACCCAGTGGCTCCCCCACAACTGCGGGTCTATCATGATAATACGACCCTCCTCTAACCTGCGGGTAGTCCCTGTCAACACCTTGCTGACCACATGGCTGCTCGCTGCCACGGCCCCCCATCCAACTCTGATGTTGGCCTCTCCATGCACCCGCCTCCCTAAACTGCTCTTCAAAACTAACAGGAGGGATAAGATAAGGACCATGCATGTATGATTCCTGACTTGGTTGAGAATGGAACGCTGGCCCTCCCCTCCCCGTACCCAGCCCCCACGATGGTAGAGGGCGCCGCTGCCGGAAAGACCCACCCGGACCTGCCCCTTGCTCATCATACCCATGGAACCTGTCTCCAGCCCAACCGTGCCCTGCCTGGGCGTTCATAAAGTCACAGAATTGCTGCCCCCCATCTCTCACATGGCGGCCCCTGCCGCCCCCATACTCACTGTCCAGGCTATCTGCGTAGTGCCCAAAATCCCAGTCATACCGATGTCTACCGCTCCCTTGATACTCCAATCCCCTTGTATGAGTGCCAGCCGGAGAATGAGAACTTCCCCTGTCTGAGACTCGCTCCCCCCGACTACCACCAGACACTTGCCATGCTGAAGGGACCCCTGTGCCCCCCCCTCCTACTCTTACTGACAGTCCCCAACCCCCTCTCCCTGTCCTTGCCCGCTGGAGACACAGACCTGGACCTAACAGTGCGCCGGCGTTCTCCCGGTGCCCAGCCCCCTGCCGGGGATGACGTTTCCATCCTGGATCTCCTAGTCTTGCCTCTCCCCCTAGTACCCTTTACCACATGCCTCTGCTTAAAGGACCTACTGGGAGCCCGGCCGCGAATGCACACAGTACACGCGGCAGGGGAAGCTGACTCGTCCACTGCCTCCGGGCGTCCCTGGCTAACCTCTCCTTGCTGCCCCTCTGCCTCCTCTGCCCCCGCTAGCCCTACCTCTGGACCCGGACTCCGCTCTCCAGACCCTTCAGGTAAAATGGCGGCTGCCATAACGCGGGGACTGGACGAGGGATTACTCTCTGCGGGAAGCTCGGTCAGGTCACTAAAACGAGCAGGAGGACCCACGCTGCGCCTGGGGCGAGACATCTCTCCCAACAGTTTAGAAGTAAAGGATAAGAACACTTGACAGCGCTATACAGTATACCCACAATCACCCAAATGCCAAGAAACAATATCCCCACTGCTAACACAGCAAGAAATCAGGCACAATGAAAAAACAGTTATTGAAACCACAAAAGCAACTTTAAAACCAAATAATTTCACTTAGCCGGACAGCGATCCATTCAGCATGAAATCCTGATGTCAGAGGAAGTTGCCCTGCCTAGGCATTGATATATATGAAAACCTTCTTTACTCCTCCCCCTAACATCCGTGAGCAGGCACTTCCTAAAACATTAACCCCTAATGTCCATGTCAGCTTCGTGACAAGCATCTCTGTTTATTTACATTCAGCTTAAGACGCTACATTCCTAATTAGCATTATACACTTAAGTAAAGCTGTTGTTTAAAAGCCAATGGAGAAGAGACCAACCAATAGGGTCACACCTCGCATCCGGGATATAATGTGATAAGGCCCCAAAGAAATAACAGTTATGTACGACATAACCTCTTTCGAAAACATATACTGAAAACAGAACCAAGACACAACCTGATACACAGGGAAAACAGGGCTAGCGGCATAGCCTCATTGGTGCTATATAGGTTAATAAAGTCATAAAAAAATTCCTTCAGCAAAAGACACTTAACGAATAAAATTGGATCATTGTTTATTTACAAAATAATAAGCTTCCACTCTTTTTCTATGCTGAAATCTCTTATCTTAAACAGACCAGAGATGTGCTTTGTGTTTCAACAAAAGAAGGTTGTACTATAATTTACACCTATCATATAACAATTGGCTGAGAAAGTATTTAGGCGTATCCTGATCCTTTTGAATCTCCTGGATGCAATGGACAAGTCGAAGAAGTCTGTGCAAGTCTTTGTTGAAAATCTCTGGATTGGAAACATAGGTTATTTGAATAACTACTTCATTCCTGTTCATATTCTTTTCCTTCCAGCTCACACCAAAGGCTTATATAATATTATATATGTATATATATATATATATAATATAATACATATGACATTATAAAACCACATCAAATATACATGATACACTGATATATGATATACGAATAAACAGTGAAAATATTTCAATAATAATAAATTTAATTCATCAAAAGTAAAATATCTTGACAGGTTAAACAAAGTAGCATAACAAGGGGAATATATATTTTACGGTTAATTACAACCAGCACCATGATTCAACAATTGAGAGATACACCAATGATGTTACTATGCACTAAACAGCGTAGCGTTCGTTTCTGCACGTAATGCAAGTATGTGCCGGCGTGTACGGACGTGAACGGGTAGAATAGGAACACTTGCGCCGCAAGTCATGAAGCTGCGTATGTGAGAATGCGCAGCTTAATGACTTCGGCCGTTCGCAGCCAGAAAGTACGTGCATTAGTGCAGGTACGTACGCTGCGCTCATTTTGCGTCCCTTAATGACTCAGGCCCTTTATGGTATCACATTATTGTGGCTATATTTGAGTCCTCAGGTGCCCTGGTTGCTATCCTGCTTATACTGGAAGGATCCATCTGCTATCCAGGCTTTGTGTAAATCTCCAGTACTTCTAGAGAGAAGTTTATTCTACTGGCTCTTAATCAATTACTATCTGGTACGGATAATACCTATCTGTGGAGAATTTTATGCATTGTTAATTATCTTTAATACACTATGTGTGGCGCCCCCTGTCTTTTTTCTATTTTTTGTATTCTACATATATATATATATATATATATATATAAAATGTGTGTGTGCGTATATATATATATATATATATATATATATATATAAATATATATGTGTGTATGTGTATATATATATATATATATATATATATATATATATATTAGTGCTTTTTTGTCATTGAACTCATCGGAACTGAGTTGCGACACCTTTTTTTAATGGATTTTCCAAGTTTTAAAAGTAACTTTTGAACATTTGTTGTTTGGTCCACGTGGACTTGAATCGCCCTGTCGAGCATAGCAGGTCGGCGGCAACATCATTAAAACGGTTCAAGCGGGCTGCTTGTGTGCCGAGTTCGATGAATGCGTCCACGCTGCTCGGCTTGTTTCACTGCACAGCTTGTGATTGATCAAGTGGTCGCGCGCTGAGAGCTTACCGCAGTCGGCGACCGTTATGTTTCGTTACACAACTGTCGTGTGTGGGTGTGTGTACCGTGATTGACTACGTGATGTGAGTTCCGGCACCTTTTTTCTTACAAAAAAAGCACTGGTAATAGTATATTAGTGTATTTGTAAACTAGATGGGAGTAGACACAAAAGAAATTAATTCTTGCTTTAAAAATTCAAGGGTTTGATTATGAAGGCTATAGTGTTAGGGGCAGTAACACTGACATCTGTTATAATAAGCAGACAAAATACACACTGACGCCAAAAAATTATTGCTTTTTGTTAGGAACCCCTTCAGCCGGTACAACAAAACCCAGAGTCTGCTCCGAAAGCCTGGGGTTCACTTGAGCCCCTAGTGGTGGGGACAGACTTGGCTGCAGACTACCAGAGGGTCATGAAATGTGGACCGGCTGGGGAGAACCCAGGAAAGCGGAGAGAAGTCCAGGCAAGGGTTGAGGGCCGGCAGCAGACAGCGAATCCAATATACAAGCCAAGGTCAGAGGTCACAGGCACGGTAGCAAGGTCTAAGATACAGGCAAGAAAGGTCATGGTCACGAGCAAACAGGCAGGGTCCAAATCCAAGCAAGGGGTCATACACGGGAAATCCAACTTTCTGCATCTCAAACTTGCACTTTTCCAATTTGGCGTAAAGGTGATGTTCTCGCAATTTCTGTAGAACCTGTTTGATGTGACCCCGATGTATAGTTAATGACTTGTAATAGATGAGAATGTCGTCTTAATAGACAACCACGAAACAGTAAAGGAACTCCCAAAGAACTTCATTAATCAGATATTGGAATACTGCAGGTGTGTTGCTAACACCAAATGGAATGACCAGATACTCATAATGGCCAGAATGTGTATTGAATGCCGTCTTCCATTCATCTCCTTCCTAGATACGGATGAGGTTATATGCTCCACGAAGATCGATTTTGGTGAAGACTGTAGCACCTCTTAATTGGTCGAATAAAATGGAGATGAGAGGAAGGGGATAGGTGTTCTTGACTGTAATGAGATTCAGTCCTTGATAGTCAATACAGGGTCTTAGTCCTCCATCTTTTTTGGATATAAAAAAGCATCCAGCTCCTACTGGAGATTTAGATGGTCTGATGAAGCCTTTCTCTAAGTTTTCATCAATGTACTCCTGCATGGATTTGGTCTCTGGACCAGAGAGAGAGTACAAGCGTCCCTTGGGTAATTTGGACCCAGGAATAAGCTCGATCGCACAGTCGAAGTCACGGTGAGGTGGTAAAGTATCAGCAGCCTTCTTAGAAAACAAATCCCATAAGTGATGATATTGTGAAGGAAGTTGCTCTGGAACTGGCTGAATGACTCGCAAAGGCATAGTTAGACAAGACTGTGTACAATAAGAGCTCCACTGGATAATCTCTCCTTTCACCCAATCCACGACAGGGTTATGACGGGAAAGCCAAGGATGGCCCAGGATCAATGGAACCAACAGACAGTCGATAAGGAAGAAGGTCATTGACTCTGAATGGAGAGCTCCAATTTTTAATTGCAGTGACAGGGTTTCCCAGGTAATCTTGCCACCAGGCAATGGACTCCCATCTAAGCCGCAAACAGTAATGGCAGATTTGAGCTTCACAGTTGGAATTCCCGCAGAGCGGGCAAACCCGATGTCGAGGAAGTTGCCTGTAGCTCCACTATCAATGAAGGCCGACAGGGCCACGGAACTGGCATCGAAAGTGACTTGTGCGGGAATCAGGAAAGCATTCTTTTGGGAAACAACTTGCAGACCTAGGTGGACCTTTCCCAGACATGCTCCCTTTTCAGGTTTGTGAGGACAAGAGCAGGAAAAGTGGCCTTTATTACCACAATAAAGACATAGGCCTTGTGACCGTCTTTTGTCTCTTTCCTCAGGAGAAAGGCGATACGCCCCTGACTGCACAGGCTCCTCAACATCCATGGGAACTGGAATGAATGCAGGCGAAAAGGAAGATGCTTCTTTCTCTGTCCTCCTTTCCTTGATTCTCCTGTCGATTTTAATGGCGAGTTGCATAAGGCTCTCCAATGAGGTGGGGGAAGGATACTGCATAAGTGAATCTTTAATCTGCTCTGACAGTCCTAGGCGAAACTGGTTGCATAACGCTGGATCATTCCATTCACTGTCAGGGGACCATCTGCAGAATTCAGCGCAGTATTCTTCTGCTGAACGCAGGCCTTGCTTTAAGGCCCGTAGATGAGCCTCAGAAGAGGCAACTCTATCTGGGTCATCATAGAGGAGACCCAATGCGTTAAAGAAAGCTTCCAAAGATTGCAAGAAAGGACTAGACTGCGGCAGGGTGAAAGCCCAAGACTGGGGGTCAGCCTGGAGGAGGGAGATGACAATTCCAACTCTCTGCTGTTCTGAACCAGAAGACCGAGGTTTCAGCCGAAAGTAGAGTCTGCAGCTTTCCTTAAAGTTCCGGAACAGGGCACTATTTCCGGAGAACCGGTCCGACAAATTTAACTTGGGTTCGTCAGCGGGAACGGAAATGGCTAGTGTAGTCCTCCTCTTGAGAGGACAAACGCTGGGACAATCCCCGGACCATTTGGTACAGGCTCTCAACATGACCCGCTAGGGCTTGAAAAGGAGACGATTTGGTTCCGCTTTCATCCATCCCAACTTCGTCTCCGGAACGTCTGTTTCTTGGCCGGTTATAATGTTAGGAACCCCTCCAGCCGGTACAACAAAACCAGGAGTCTGCTCCGAAAGCCTGGTGTTCACTGGAGCCCCTAGTGGTGGGGACAGACTTGGCTGCAGACTACCAGAGGGTCATGAAATGTGGACCGGCTGGGGAGAACCCAGGAAAGCGGAGAGAAATCCAGGCAAGTGCTGCAGACCTCACTGCCTTAAGTACACAGATGGACCAATCAGGGCTTGCCCCTGGATTATGCACACTTGCAGGCTAATGCCTGCTAATTCAGCCCACAGGTTGAATCTAATGAAGGGTCTGAAGAACTCGTGTGCGTGCCCGGCTCTCTATACTTCTGGGATGCCGCGCCGAGGGAGCGTCAGTCCGTTGCCTTAGCAACGGTCGGGTGCTGGGCGGAAGTGACATCCCGGTCGTCAAGGTGACGGCCGGGACACCAGGGGGAGCAGGAAGCGAGCCGCGGCGGCTGTGATTACCGCCGCGGCTCGTGACACTTTTAAAATCCAAGTGTTTCAATCTGAAGGCAATTGTGTGAAAGGAAGTCTCGAATTAAGAGCCCACCAGGGGAAAGCAATGGTATGGGCTCACAAAATAGTGTGTACTGTTCTAAAGGGAGATGTCTAGTCGTCAGAGAGCTGTGATTAGTCACTGGAAGGGGGAAGAAAAGAATCACTGCCCACTCACCTGAGTGAATTTTCTTTCCTTCTGCCACAGTGTCAGTGACTGTTTTACTCTCTCTTACCTGTTCTTGAGGCATTCACTAACTGCTACAGCTTGTGTCTTAAGCTTAGTAGCTGTTTGTCTGGATCCTAGAATGTTGGGACCATGTTTGAATAAAGGGATAGGTACATAAAATATGGAAAATCTAGCAATGAGTAATCTGTCTAGGCCACCCTCCTCAATATGTGTCAATGCTTCTTGTCATGCTGTCATGCTGATGTTTGTGTTTATCTATTGAAAATACCATATAGCATTTGAAGTAGTATCAAATGTTACACTCTCATTTCAACAAGCAAAAGAGTGGGAGATGAATGTATTTCCTAAAATGCTAATTAAAACATTATAATTATCCAGGTCATTTTGCTTGGATAATTCTGCAGTAACTAAGAATGTGTCTCATAGCCACAGATCATCTTAGATAAATGTGTCTAACCAGATGAATTTTGAGCTCTGCATGCTTAAAAAATGTATATCATGTAAAGAAAACATTGCACATAGATTCTGACTGTCAGTCCAACCCTACATACTCTCCACATGATAGTGTGCACTATTAATACACCAACCACCCAATAATAGTGTGTAGTATTAGCACATCCCCCACCCCAATAACAGTATGTAGTATTCGTACATCTCCTACTCCACAAATACTATGTAGAATTAGTATTAGTATACTAATAGTGTATAGTATTTGTATTTCTCCCACCATCTCCTAGATTTCTAAGAGAGCAGCACTGTAGAAAATTACTAAACGGCTGTCTGGCATATGGACACATGGCTCCTTGCTCCATGTTTATCCAGCTCCTCCCAGCGAGTGCTCTTCAACACATAAAGCATTGAGACATCAATGGCCACAATGCTATAATGTGCAGAGTGCCAGGCACCTCGGGTCTCTGCATTGTGACCCGAGGTAGAGAGCAATGTGATCAGATGTCAGGGATCACTGGGGATTTCACCGGTACCCGGGTGGTACATTCCAACTCTGCTGACATCTGTACTAGTAAGTGGACAAAAATCAGAATGAGCAGCACACCCCAAAACAACAATTTCTGTCTAGTTTTTAAAATCCAAGCATATGCCTATGAAAACAATTGTGTGAGAAACAGGATCACTGACATCTATACTAGTGTGTGGACAAAAACAGGGTGTCTGGATAGGGATAATATTGTTGACCTCTTTGACTGAGCAGCACACACCCCAAAAATATATATTTCTTGCTTTTAAAATCCAAGGAGTAGATTTACTAAAAACTTGTACTGACGTTCATTGTCACAATTTTCCAGCATTTCACTAGTTTAAACCACCGCATTTTTTTAATGGGCGGTTTGAGACTACAGTGTAAAACTGTCATCGATATGTGGTGGTTTGTAAAACTCAAATCTGCCAGCAGTTTTGATTAAAGGCCAACGGCTTGTGTTAAAAGTGTAAAATTTTAATTGAAACTCTTCTCTTGGTGGTTTCCTATAGGATAACTTGCCTGTGGTGGTGTATCTTCTTCCTGTTGCTATGTGTGCATTCGGTGAAAGGTTACACCTGGGGGTAAATGTATCAAGCTGAGAGTTTTCCGGCGGTTTGAAAAGTGGAGCTGTTGCCTATAGCAACCAATCAGATTCTAGCTATCATTTTGTAGAATGTACTAAATAAATGATAGCTAGAATCTGATTGGTTTTTCAAACCCGCCGGAAAACTCTCAGCTTGATACATATACCCCCTGATCTTATTTTGTGCTGTATATAGTTGATGTATGAATCTATCTTCTGTGTAATGTGTTTCTTGCAATTCTATAGTAAAGAAGCGTGCAATAACCACTGTATGTTAGTCACTAAGAAAACTTTTATTGAATTATAAGTCACAGACTTAGCACCTGTCATGGGACTTTGACCTCACCAGCACTATAAAAGCCTGGGCACTTCCAGCTTAACTTTGATAGATAGGGTTGTGAGTAGCTAAGTGAGAGGAGCTAGGCAATTTTGTTACTTTTTGGAAGCTGGTTTGGAGAACATTCTTTTTACAGCATTTAATACTTGAGAAATGTGTCTTGTAAACGTTGTTCCCAGTAGAACTTATGGTCAAATAATACCAGTGATTTATTAATTGACTATAAGAAACTTACTAGCAATAAAAACAAACAGCCATTAAGTGATTAAATAGCTTATACTTAGCACAAACAGTGATCAGGTCAGGAAGCCCCGATGTCTCATTTCATTTCGGACACCTGATTTCTGTAGAGAGATGGCTTCTGGAGATCAGTTAATTTTCTTGTGATTCCAGTGTGAGGTTAGTCCTTTGTTTAACTCATACTTCTATAGAAGCTATCTTAAAGATGGCATACTACATAATATATATACATACTACAATTGTATAATAGGATTCGCTGAGCACTGCATACCAGCAATGGTTACATCATTCAAGTAAAAACAATAGCATACATTGAAGGTATATAGCCACATAAAAAGTACACTTATGTTTAACTTTACAAACCTCACCTTTTTTATGCATACTGCTCCTGAGGTCACAGACTGAAAGAACCCCGTGGCCATAAAGTGAACAGCAAATATTAATTTGTGGAGCCTAGACACTGCATGGAAGCGTGATGTTACTGGCCCCAATTAAAGTCTTATCTGCTCTTAAACCATCAGGAGGTTAGTGCCGTTGAGGCAAAACATGTGCACTACCTCCTAATCAGACAGAGTTCAGGAAAAAAACTTGCAGGTAAATGTATGATTCTCCAATTCCTACAAGTCGCCGGAATTCGGCAACTTGCAGAAAACGGAGCATCATGCAGCACATCCATGTGAAAGGTTATTATCACATCTGAACAGGCTTAAAAGAAATACCCAAATATATTGATATATTGACCCCTCTATCATGTGTCAAACTGATACATCTTGTATTAGAATAATGGTGGATGATTAATTTAATGATAATGTACAAATTAGCATCTCAAACTGTTTCTTAGAAATATGTGAGGAAAAAAGGGCAATAAGGAGCCCACTTGCTATGGCGCGCTTAAGCTGACCACCCTTCAGTGTGTACTTGGAAAGAGTGTTTAGCACAGCTGGGAACATTGTGAATGATCTAAATATTGTGTGATGATGATCTTGACATCAGTGATGAAGATGATGTTGAGGGTGATGACATTGTCAACATAGAGGACGATGACCACAGTTAGCTAAATGCCATTAGTAAATTATTAAAATATCTATATATTCTCCATTTCATCAACGAACAACCAAAATATTCTCTTTTGTGGGGGCCCAAACAAACCAAGCACTTCAGCCACAAAAGTGGCATTCCCTGTCATTGAAGTGCTAAGCAAGTCATTTTCAACATATGGATTTATGACAGCTTGACATTCATTTGGTCGACATTCGGAAAGTCAACATTGGGTTTACAATTTACTTGCCAACAGTATTATTAGGTTGAAAATTCACAAGGACGACAGTATTATTAGGTAGATAAATAAAGTGTAGTCAGTATTATATGGTTAGGGTTAGAGATAAAATTAGGGAGAGGGGTAAGGAGAGGTATAAGAATAGGCATAGGGTTAGGGATAATATTGTTGACCTAATAATACTGTCTACCTTCGAATTTTTGACCTAATATTGTCTATATTTCAATTGTCGACCTAATAATACTGTCAATGTCATTATTGTTGACTTTCCAACACTGTATTTATTATGGTGTCAACCATAAGAAAATCGGTCATGTAAGTGTCAAACATATGTATCACACCCAGGTGGGAGGACAAAAAAACAAATCGATCTTGCACTATTTTTATTTATTTTACATTATGGCCTTATTCCATCATCTTGTGTCAAATGTCTACTGATGCCGCTGCTGTACATCTAATGAGCTCTGATTACTGCCTATGCTGTCCCTCTGCAATGTATCACACATGCTGTCTAATGATTACCTACTTGGTAAATCTTATCTAAAATGGCAAATTAAATTGATAAGGATGTCAATTACATGGATCTTGAGATCTGTGATGAGGATGATGAGAGTGATGGCATTGTCACCATTGAGGAAGATGACCACTTTTAGCCAAATGGCCATTAGTAAATTGTTAAAATCTCTATATTCTCCTGTGAAACAACCAACAACCAAAATGTTCTTTTTTGTGGAGGTCCTTACAAGTCAAGTGCTTCAGCCACAAAAGTGGCAGTCCCTATTTCTTAAGTGCTTAGTTTGTTAAAAAAATACATGTCCTTTTTAACAAATGAGTAGGTGGAAGAAGGGCCCAAGAACAATTTCATTTTGCACTACTTTACATTATGGCCTTGGTGTTTCATCTTGTGTAAAATGTCTATTGATGCCGCTGCTGCCTCTCCAATGAGCTCTGATTACTGTTTCTTACCATCCATGATGCATGCTGTCTAATGTTAAAAATATTGTGCTTGTGGTCTTTCACCATATTTCACCTGGGTGCAGACCACCTTCATCTATCTACTTGCGTAGAATGTCTATTGATGCTGCTTTCCTTCTAATAAGATGTGATTACTGATGCTTTACTTTCCATGATATAAGTTGTCTAATATTAATAAAAATATGTTTGTGGTCTTTCTCCCACCATTTTTCTTCTGGATGCAGCCCACCTTCGTCTATCTACTTGTCTAAACGCATTTTAATGCTGATGTCGGTTTAATGAGCTTTGATTACTGCCTCTTTACATTCTTTGCTGTGTAAGGTTGAAAATATTGTGTCCGTGATCTCCTTCCCACCATTTCACTTCTAGTTCAGGCGCACCTTTGTCTTTTTCTTTTCTAAAATAACCATTCTGTCACCAAGTGCTCTACTGCTATGTTTCATAGGGATTGTAGTATGTTTGGCACACAATACTTGATTGTTCAGAATTTCTTAAAAAAAAGAAAGGTATGTGCAGTAGATACTGTCTGTGGCTAGTAAAAAAAGTGGCCATTTTTGGCATTCAACAATTGCATGTATAGCATTGCGGCAGCTTCAAAAAAATGACCTGCCATGTCACTAGCTGCAGCAAGAGGTAGTAATGCGGTGGAGTTTCATACTTTATATACATTAGCAATTTTTTCAAACCATTTCAGTTGTGGGGTATCCCACGCTGGGATATTTTCTTTTCTAAAATTACCATCCTATCATTCTATTTTTGTGTTATTATATTGCCATCTTGTCCACCACATCTGTGCCACTATGTTTCATAGAGATTCTATGTTTTATTATACTGTCATGTATTTGTGCCGCTGCTTGATCACTAATTATTATTATTAAGATTATTGAAAATGTTGACAGTTGTAAAGATATCATTAGAAAATAGACTGTAAATGACTGTTATAGATGCTATGAATACTGAAATACAATGATTTTACCTGTTTTTCACCAGTTTAATGAAATCCAGATTGAAAACTAAACCCAAAACACATGAGGAATTTTGGCCAAAACCAAATCATGAAGATGGTTTTAGAAGCAAGATCAAAACCAAAACATCGGGTCTGTGCCCTTCTCTAGAAGATAATACCTCAGGATTTTTTGCCCAAAAGAGCTTACATTTTCCCTTATCCTATAGTCCACTATCCATAACCCCCTCCCATCCATCTCATCTTCTCTCCACAGGAAAACATCCACTAGCTGAAGAATGACACCAACAGAGCAACACCTGAAGCTTCAAGGTACAACCTAAGGGAAAAAAAACTTACATATAGGATTCACCACACTCCTGCCCATGACCGCCGCATCACTACTTCACTGATCACCTCTCACTCTCGTCTTCAGGACTTTGCCCGAGCTGCTCCCCTGCTGTGGAACGATCTTCCACGTTCCATCAGGTTAGCATCTACTCTCAAAGGCTTCAAGCGTGCCCTTAAGACTCATTTCTTTATTCAAGTCTATCAGTCCTCCTCCTAACTTCCTTGTCCTGGCTCTCTCCCCCAGTTAGTACCACCCTTTTTGCATCTCTCCCTTCCCTTTAGGTTGTAAGCTCTCATGAGCAGGGCCCTCTTGCCTTGTGTGCTCCTTTTACTGTTCGTTCACCCTCTGTACCTCTTGGCCTGCCTCGCTAGCCCTGTTTTCTTAAGCTTTGGTCTTCTTCTCACTGATTTCTGCCATCCCTTTCACTATCTGTGAGATATAATCTGATTTGCTTTACCCTGTCATCTGAGTTTGTATATATTTTTGTATCATGTTTCGTCTTGGTTCTGTTTTCTGTATATGTACTGTACGGCGCTGCGGACCCTTTGTGGCGCCTTATAAGTCAAAGATAATAATAATAATAATAATAATAATAATAATAATAATAATAACTTTATCACATCCTCTCCCCACACAGATTGACAACACACCAATTTTCATGCCAAGAAAGCTAACACCCACAATTCTAGAGCACAAAACCTGTCTCCTCTGTAGGAAGCAGGCCAAAACACCACACCAATCTAGCGCAGATGGTCCAATACCTATACCACATTCAACATGACTAATGTATTATTTGCCCATTACGTTTTTTTTAGATATAGGAGTTTGGAGATATCTGTCAACGTCATAACCTCTGAGTGTGAGAGGTCACATAGTCAAGACATGACTGGCGTTTATTATCATAAACAAGAGTAAGATCGTGGTTTAGTTAAAACTCAATTTCAAAAAGCAAAATGGATAGAGAATATTATTGCGCACTTCCAAAAGACAGCCCTGTACTGTAACAGAGTATCCACCAAGTCATATGTATAAAACATAAAAATAATACGTACATAGGTGCTCATGGATGTTCATATAAGAAAAATTCTTCTTATAACCCCACAAATGGTATATATAAAGAAAGGAACAATAATATAGTGTAATATGTAACAACAAGATATTCCTAATATATATAACTGCCAAACGTTCCCAATAGGAGAAGTGAGGAAATCCAAGATTCTTCAACACCCAAAAGTGTTATAATCGAAATCTTACATCAAATGTGCTTACAGGATGAATTCTTTCATGCTTGCATTGTATAATATGAAGGAAACATAAGTCATCTTTATATGGACCTCTTCTTGATCATCATCTTGCAAATAAAAATAACACTATATAGTGTATTACAGATTTTAATAGTATGTAAACAGCAGGGATGCAAGTACCGGAGACCGGAAGTACGTCGCCGAAAATGACATATCCTCCCAAAAGCTTGAATGTTATAGGAATGTAAACAGCAGGGATGCAAAGTATGAATGAGATCACATGTAAATCATGTGATCGCTCCTCCATGATCACAATAACAGTATCATGTGACCCATATATACACACTGAAGAAATGATGCCAACAATTTTTATGTCTTCATACATATAAAATTCATGAAGACATCCAAGAACATTCCTTATATTGAAAATAACACATGACTTACGTGATATGCAAGATAGTTAAATTGCATAGTACCAATGATAGTGCATTCATTATTTTATTTTTGTTGATTTATTTGTATTTATTCTTTTAGGTATTTGAATAGTCAGGATATATATGTTGCCAGACTATTTAGACCAGCTCAAAAAGAAAAAATATGGAGTTAATCTAATTATTACCCAAGGTATTAACACCTAGAAAAAAGGATTGTGCTATCCTTTGTTGGTAAGACTCCCAATAGTTAATTTTGTTTAACAAGAGTGCCTAATATCCAGGGTGATAATATTGCAATATAAAACATTTATAAAAATATTATAACATACAGACAGTTTAAAAAAACATACATTTAATTACTTGCAACTTGTATAACAATGTCAATTTCAAATATATGCACTGAAAGCTAATTTATGTATATCTGATACAGAAGATTATAACATCTTTAATTTGTAATTAACAGCATATACTGGTTACTGGGAAGATGATGTTTTGTTCACCATAAATGTAACAGACAGAATTGGAGAAATGTGGCACTTTAGTGCTTACTCCACCTGCTGCAAAATGTAGTATGTAGTGTAATATTGGGCATTGGGTGTAGTATTTCTCCTTGACTAGTTCCAGTACTGCCAGTGCATTCATCAGAAGAATATCAGACATCTGTTACCAGGTGTGTTTTATTTTTTTAGTGTATGTGTGTAAGTGAGTGTGTGTTGTGTGTTAGTGTGTATGTGTGTGTGTGTGTGTGTGTATATATATATATATATATATATATATATGTATATATATATATATATAAACAAAGGGAGGAATTTTGCTGCCAATATTCAGAGAAAGCATGCCAGCAGAGTAAAACATTTGTGCAGTAATGCACCAAGATTAAAGGTATTAAAGATAAATTGGTTGAAAACATATATGTAGCAAACAATAGTTTAAAGTTTAGGTTAACTTATATGTTTTGAAATGTCTTTTCCCATATATATTGTAACAACGTTACGGGAGTAGGTGCCATCTCCTGGGGTAGATCTTAGTGTACAGCAGCAGAGAAGTCACACAGGTCCCAGGTATTGATACAACTGGGCTCAGCCAGTTTTATTAAGCAGAAAAAATAAAGAAAACTTCAAAATAACACCTTGGGCCTTATTCATTAGGACACGCATTCTGGGCAAAACCCGTGCTTTCAATCCTTTTCATATGTGATCTGAAATGTGGACACTTTTCACTGTTATATTCACCCTCATGATCGAACCCCTTGCCCACAATATTCTCCTCAATCCTGATATATCAGGTGTCAGTCTCAACTCCTCCAAATATAAACTTTCACTATATGCAGTTGATATCCTCTTGACTCTTACCAATCCCCTCATATCCCTCCATAACCTACTTACTGACCTTACCGTCTTTGGTGATCTTTCCAACTACTACAGATCAACTCCTTTAAATCTTAGAACTCCATATCCCCCTGGTGCAATTGCAACATCTAAAGTCCAATTTTGACTTTCGTTGGCCACTTTCCAAATGGAAATACCTCGGGGTTTACTAATTTGCACTTATGAGCAATTATATACCGCAAACTTCCCTCCCCCTCTTTGCAGCCATCAAAGCTGACAAACTCACAATCTCTTGGACGGGTCGCATAAACTCCCTAAAAATTAATATACTTCTTTGCCATCTGTACCTATTTCAAACTTTTTCCCTTAAGGATCCTGCAAGCTTCTTTAAACCTCTACAACAGCTGGCCACAAAATTTAGTTGGTTGGAGAGAAAGCTGAGGATACGCATGAAAATTCTCCATAAACCCTAACAGGATGGGGGCCTTGGAGTTCCCCATTTTCTTAAATACTACCGAGCCACTCATCTCACCCAGTGCTTTCTTATTCATTTACCTCCTGGCCTCAGAGTCTGGGTTGATATTGAAGACGTTCTGTCCAACATTTATTCCCCAGCCTCACTTTGGTGGCTGCAGCCTCCTCCCTCGCATGTCGCTCCCACCCTGGCGTTCTCGATCACAAGCTGGTCCCACAAAGTGATCTGGCCCCTAGCGCCTGTCTCCCCTATGGAATACTTCTTCCTTCCCTCCAGGCACACATCAACTAAATTCCCATTTTGGATAAGACATGACATTAAATTTGTTAAGGTCATAGCCCCCTTTCAACTGTTCCCTACATTTTCTGACCTACAAATTCAATTCTGTATATCGTCATCTTGCTTTTTTCAATATTTACAGCCTTGCCACTTTTATGACACCATTAGACGTACAGTGACTGATATCCACCAGACTTCCCACCTACAATCCTTTTGCTCTTTCTCCAAAGGCTTCATCTCCACCTTCTATCGTGTCATTCTACAACACAAACGCCTCCTCAAGATCCACATGAACTCATATGGGAGGAGGCCATTGGGGAGACGCACTGGGACAAAATTTGCCTGAATGTAGCCAAAAACCTCAATTTGTGTCAGAATTAGCAAAAATGCTCGGAAAATCTATTATTGATGGTACATGGTCCTACACAGGCTTCATATTATTTACCCTTGCACTTCCCCATTGTGTTGGCACCTCTTTGGTCAGATGGGTCCCCTTTCCCATGTTTAGTGGCACTGTCCGAAATCACTTCCTTTCTGGGCATCTATTCATCACTTTATCTCCAACATTACTCTAGTCTCACTCCCTCCCTCTCTTTCCTACTCCTTACTACCTCACCCCCTGCCTAATGTCTCTAAACACACTCAAAAGCTAATTTTACATATACTCAGTGTGGTCAAATGTCAGTTTGCTCTATTTTAGAAAATTCCTGAATCCCATCCTCTTCCACTATCAATCACATATGGCAGGACACATCACAAGCATCCTACTGCACACTGCTGCCCCCTTCATTCGGTGTGGAATGCTTGAACCGTATACCACGGTTCCCCTCCTCCCTTGGCGCTCTGATCACTTACTTTTTACATAGATAGCACAATGTATGTACTGCTCACTCCTACCTATACACAGCATAGTGAACAGTGACTTCCCTTTCCTCTTCCCTTCTTTTCCCTCTATTTCTCTATTTTCTCTGTCCTCTTCCTAGCACTTTCTCCATTTTTTAATATTATTTATGTATAACTACGTTTGCTCCTCTCGATGCCTTGTATATGTGTACAGTTGCTAATGTATACTTCCTTAAGTGTATTTTTTATTATCATGTATGCCTGGCTCAACTGACCAATCTGTAATCAGTTATGCTGTATTTACTATTGCAAAATTCAATAAAAATCCCTATATGGGCAACTTCTAGCTTGAAATAAACAGTACTTTTATTGTTCCATCACAATAAACAGCATACACTTCATCAAGACAATACCAGGCAACCTAACACTGGCTAGTACCATTTTCCCTCTGTGGTCACTGGCCACTAGCTGATGTTGGTCGCAAAGCACAAGTGTACAATACAGTCTTTTATACCTGAGATTTCTCCACCCAAACACTGCAAACCAACCACAGACAACAAATCAATAACACCCATATGGTGCAACTGTGTGTTTGTGTGCTATGGGAAAGACTGTGTGGGAAACAATCCTGTCTGCAGCCTATACCTGCAGACTCTTGCTATTTCTCCTGTCCCTATGCAGGAGGTGTGGTAAAATAGGCCTCTGTTACACATGTCTTACACCTGAATCTAGGTGCACTGCTATTCGTGTCTGCAGGCTTTACCTGCATACTGTCAGCTGAATAGCTGATTCCTCTCTTAGAGGCCTGTCTTAAAACCCTCCCTTTGTCACATATAGCTAGCGTCACCAAGTAGTAGGGTGGCGCAGACTTTGCAAGGAGTGCATCTTTGTGAAAGAGAGCCTCTGCAAATATTTTGCCCACCTGACTTTTAGGGCTCGAGATAAGGAAGGTTCTATTGCCTTTTTTTTTAATTGTCCTCGCAATCACGCCTAATGGGTACCTTATCTTCACGCCATCTAAGGACCCTGTTCTGAAACGGCAGGTCTTGCTCTCTCTCTCTACTCATAGCCCTTTGCTTTTATGAAAGGATGCTTTTGAGACCTTTCTAACAGTGGCTGGGAGACACCTCAAGCTGAACAGTGATGATAGACGCCTGGGGCTGAATAGTGCTGGAAGACATCTCCTTGGGGCCTGGGACTTCAGATTCACACAATTGGACGCTCTCATCCTGAGTGAATACCAAGGCAACAGATTGGTCATGTTACTCTGCATACTTAAGCTTTTACTCTGAGTTACCATCTAACGGATCAGCTAAGTTCTTCATCATTATTGTTTCTACCAAACTGTTGCTGTACCAGTAATTCATCTGCGGTTGCGCTGAGTTACCATCTAACGGATCAGCTAGGTTCTTCATCATTATTGTTTCCCTCGAACTGTCGTTGCACCAGTATTCACATGCCGTTGCTCTGAGTTACCATCTGACGGATCAGCTAAGTTCCTACTGGTAATTTAGTTGTATCTCCCAGAGCAGTCCCCAGTATCATAGCGTTTCTGCACATTAGGCTCCTCCTACTGTTCTGCCATCACTCCTTCTGAGAACCGCGACCTGCGGTAATAGGTGCTGCAAAGTCCATATTCTCTCCTAGGGGTCAAAGGTGAATACCACCTACCGTTAGACTCTGCGCCCCAGTTCGAGCATCAGTTATTGGCAGATACACAGGACTCTCTAAATTTCACCAGATTTTGTGACAGCCAGATTTGTGTAGCGAGGATAAGATTTTTCAGCTGCTCGGACTGAATTTCAGATATACTTGTTTGTAAACTTTTCTTTTTGACATATTTTATTCTTTTTCTTGCCCATCTTGGCCGAATAAAGAAAATTTGTGCTAGCAGCTATTACTCTGTACTTTTGTAGCCTTTAAACATAAAACTTGATCTTTACATATATTCTACACTTTCCACAGGCAATTACCAAAACAAGCAGGTTGTTTAGCACCGACACAGACAAACAGTAAGCTTCTGTGCACAGGGTTTTTTTTATGGACCACACCCAACTCACAGTTCAGTGAATAAACAAGGTGTGGCACTACAATGCCCAGCAATTATTATAACTTTTGCAGTAATATTGCTCCTTTCTCTTTCTCCACAGACAAAATATTTGCTTTCTCTGCAAAACAGCAATCTCCCCACCGCAACTGATAGCTTTAAACAGTTTTGTGTGTGATAGCAGTATTCAATACATTCCACTTACCACCCTTGCATCTGGTTGGATTGGGGAACAGTTGTGCTTTGGCTGGCCTTGGTGATCCGCACTTCTGACACCAGTTGTGACACAGGTATCTTTAAGTGATGCATACACGGACAACTTCTTGTCAAAATAAACAGTACTTTTATTGTTCCATCATAATAAACAGCATACACTTCATCAAGCCTATACCAGGCAACCTAACACTGGCTAGTTCCAGTTTCCCTCAGTGGTCACCGGCAACTAGCTGATGTAGGTTGCAATGCACAAGTGCACAATACAGTCTTTTTTACCTGAGATTCCTCCACCCAAACACTGCAAAGCAATCACAGACAACAAATCAATAACACCCATATGGTTCAACTGTGTGTTTGTGTGCTATGGAAAAGGCTGTGTTGGAATTAATCTTGTCTGCAGCTTGTACCTGCAGACTCTTGGGATATCTCCTGTGAAGATATCAGGTTTCTGGCCCAATTCTACCCACTTCACGCTGGCTGGCTACCCAGGGGTGCCTTACTATGCCAGGGAAGCCTACCCAGTACTTTCTAGGGTTTGTATAGTCATTCAGGCAAATGCAGTACAACAGTAAATTTATTGCAATAAAAACAATCACTAGAATATTATGCACACACAGTAAATAAATGCCAGGCAGGATCACCACATTATCTGTCCCTTACACCACTAACTTTAGGAGTTACAGTCACCTAGTTGTACTGAATTGCACAATCCAAAGCCCATGGCTCTCTCTCAGCTGCATATGAAGTCTCTGGTAGAGAACGGCAGACCTTGCACCTTCCAGGAATCAATCCACAGAATGAACATACTCTCTTACCCTGAAGTGGCTCCTTATATCTAGGGAATTAGGGAAAAAACTAGGGAAATTTCCACAGTGTTTTCCTCTCCCTGGACAAACCCCTGGCTCTCTCCCTCTTAAAACATTGGTGTGCACTGGATCAGGTCAGTGGAGGGGGAGTTGAGATGCACTATAATTCCACAGAAGCTCCCCTGTGGTTTTGCAGACAGAATGTCTCAGGAAGTTCTGTGGAGAACAATGGGTACTAATTGGCATTCCCCACCTCCAAATATCAGATAACAGTTAACCCCTCCTAAAATTAACCCCTTACACTACTTTGCAATGTCACGGGCTCCCCGGCTGTTCCATGCTTCCTGTAGAGAAAGGAAGGAGAGAATGAATGTGGCTATAGCTCCCTCATCTGTATCCTGGAATCTCATCTTTGCCCATAACCCACTTGGTTTCACTTTAAGAACAATGAATAACAGCTTCACTGCAATATCAACAATATACAATAAACAATATACATATTTACAATGAGCTCCAATGTCCCCTTATCCACATGTAATTAGACACTGCAGTTGTACTCTGTTGAGCTGGGGAACAAAAGCAAGGGCTATACACTGGAATGACCTCCCTTGCTCCATCCGCCTCTCTCCTACTCTGTGCTCCTTCAAACGTGCACTCAAAACTCACCTCTTTCTCAAAGCCTACCAGCCATCCACTTAACCCCCATCTCCTCCACTCATTCTCCCCTCTCTCCCATTCCCTCAACTGGCTCCTCTTGTGCCTGTGCCTTTTGTTTATTGTTCTGTACTGTTATACCCTGTATAGTCTACTGTTTGTACTATGTGCGGCGCTGCGGAAACCTTGTGGCGCCTAACAAATAAATGATAATAATAATACACATCTCCTGGCCCTCTTTTAGAGGCCTGTGGAAAACCCCTCCTGTTGGCACACAATATAACAATCACTATAAAAATCGCTATAAGAAAAATACAACAAAATGCAAATTTACAATATGACTTGTGATTTTGTTTATTTCTTGCAAAATGAAAGTGCTACTGCTATATTCCCATATTGTTCCCATCAATAAACAAAACTTTAACAATCATTTATCATTATCCATTTAAATTCAATTAACTGCAAAATTCAATAACTAGTACATTGAAATGAATACATCTGCCATAACTAAACATTTAAATGGCAGTCTTAAGAATATATTCTGATTCAAGCATTGCCTAACTGTAAGCTACTTTCATATTGAAAAATTGCATTATCTAACATATAAAGAATAGAAAGAAAAACATACTTTAACTGGGAGAATATCGACAGAAAAATGCATTTCTCTATACAGATTTTAAAAAAGTTGTTTCAAACTAAATTGTCTCAAATCAAAGTAATCAAACTCATATCAGGATGTTAAGTAGTGATTAATGCAGGAGCTATACACACATATGCAGCATTGATAATTTGTACTATATATAAATTTAATGACAGAGTGTCTTCTCAAAATCAGGACATACTCTGGAATCAAACGCCAAGTCTCTAAGTGTATAATTAACCTGTGAGTCATTCACCTTTACATGCAAATGAGTAACAAAATGAAAAATACATTAAAAATTACCATTAAGAGAACAGAAAATAAGAAATCATTAAATTTTTTTTAATAAAAAACCAAAACATATAATGCATATTATGCATGGAAACTGAACCTCAAAAGAAGAAATTGAAAATAGAATTTTAAGATTTAATGAAAATCCAATTCTACTGTTTCATTTAAACCCTCAGGACTTAGAGTATGTATCCAGTAAGTTTCTCTAATATTGAGTCTCGTAAATCTACCCCCACTCTCAGGGTGGGTTTGATTATTTCTATACCAGTAATTTTAAAACTTTTAGGATCACTACCATGAACTTCTTTAAAGTGTCTTGGGACACTATTGTTCATTACTAGGTTTATTACATTTCTTCTATGTTCTATAAATCTCATTCTTAAGCATCGAGTTGGTCTGCCACTATATTGATGGGATCACAGTTAATAAAAGATTTTATTCAAATTTCTGACCTTTCAGTATGCAAGATAAAGGATTTTTTTCAATTGCAATAAATGCACAAGTAGTACATCTAGACTACATTTATAGCATCCATTAATTGGGCAAGATCCTAAGTCTATTTTTATGTTAGTATCTGCCTTTAATATGGAGAAATTGTTATACAATTGTTTGTTATACAATAATCTTTCTTAGATTTCGAGAAGCATTATTATACTTAGAAATTAAACAAGTAGAATTTTTAAACTCTAACCTCTCCATCTTTCACAAATGTTTTTATGGATATATAACAGTTTCTCCTTATCTAGCTTTAAGGATTTTTCCAATGGGCTTGAAAGTAATTCATCTAGATAAAGTTTTTCTCCAAAAAAAACCCCCTAACATTCAGCATTTATTTAGTAAATCTCTGTACAGTTCCTATATAAACGTCTTAGCTTTTTTGGTGTCCAAGAAATTTTTCTGTCTAGTGGCTCAAAATACATTTGTGTATAAATGCAATTATCTATTATTGTGAGGGTGACATCTAGATAGTTATTTGTAATTGGATCAAGGTAAAATTATGTGTTATTATTCAGAAATGTAACAAAATTGGTGATGGACTGTGAATCCCTTTTCCAAATACAAAACAGATAATCTGTAAAACATACGTAGAGGACTAGGTTCACCCCCAAATTTATCCAACCAAATACACACATCTTCAAAGATACCCATATACAGGTTGGCGAAACTTATGGTGAATCGGGTCCCCATAGCATTGCCAAGTGTCTGTAAATAAAATCGGTGTATTTTGATAAGATCATATTATTATGCTAAATAGTTATATATTAATTGATTTTTCTAACAAATAAGATGTCCACTATTTGGCTAGGCTCTGGAAGTCACATAACCAATACACTACGATTGTTGCAAAGGTGTTTATATGACCTTAATGTGTTAATTTGTTTATTTGTTTAAGTCTAAGTAAGGTATATGACTGCCTTTTTATTTACACAGTTTTATGTCAATGAAGTTCATCAGTTTTAAGAAATTCTGTGAGAAACCAAAGCAACACAGCTGTTGATGACATGATGAGGCAAGTTGCAATACTGTGATGGAAAGTGTAAGGGTTTTTTACTGTGTATTTGCTTGTGAGATAATGCCTTTTTATGGCAACTAAATAGTGTAGCATTTAACATTAGTGATCCTCATTGCTGGAAACCACATACTGTGCTTGTGTGGACATTCATCATTTTGAAAGTATACACTTAAAAATATAATTAAGCTACACACAGTTACTGTTTTTATCCAAGATACATGTTATAATAATTTGTTTCATTTATTTTAATTAGCTGTGACTATTTTTCCCTGCAGGGAGCATAGTATATCACATTTTTCTTATGATTGTGTATTAGAATAAAACATTTGGAAGGTAAGAGAATTTTTGCAAGGAAAAAGAAAGAGAACGTTAATGTCAGGATTCCCAATTTAAGACCACAGAGAGAGCATAGTGAATGAAGTTGTGTTTATTAAACATCGGCTACACAGGTTTCAGGATACAATACGGTAGGGTATGGCAGAAATAGCAAGATAACTGAATGTGATGATCTGCAGGACTTTACCACGAAGTAGTGGAGATGCAAGTAACAATCTGCAACAGGTTAGTCCTCTGTAACACTGGAGAGCAGAAAGCAGGTACAGAGTCACAGACAAGCCGAGTCAGGGGTCACAGGAAGATGTGAAAAAATGGAGAGATGAACAGAGGTCAATCTTAGGAGATTAATCAGGAAAGGATACAGGAACAAAAACACAAGTAAAGGCAACAGATGATCTGGCAAAGGCTGCTTGGACAAGCAGGCTTTTGTAGGCCAAGGTCAGGTGTTAATCATCCTGGAGTACAGAGTCGTAGCTAGAGATTTCAGTGCCCTAGGCGAGCTAGACCACTGGCGCCCCCTCCCCATTTTGGTGGGAGCAGATGCTGCCTCCCAAGGCGCTCACTGCTGGAAGAGAAGGTGTGGGGGATAATATGCCTAGCCTTTTAAAAGTACTGGACTGCTCCCCAATCTTGTACAACGTTCTCGTACCTGTTTTTGTAGTTTGACCACATGGAGCTGCTGCTGGCATCTTCCGCTCACTTGGTGCTTGTCCGGATCCTGCTGGGACCCTGTTTGGAAAAAAATATTTATTATTTACCACAAGGAAATGAAAACAAAGCAACAAGTCAATAGTCCAGGCCTTCTTCCTCTAACCAGTCCTGACATCAAATAAAAGTACCCATGTTTAATATATTTACATTATTATCCACATTTTTTTTTAACAAAAAGGCATATTTCCTGTCTTACCAGTCCTGACATTAAATTAATAACACTTCCATTTCACAAATAGGTCCTATTCAACACCAACGCAGTCCCATATTTAATTTAAAGCACCCAAAAATCCCCAGTATTAAATAAAATTAATAGCCCCCACCACCACAATCATCCCACAATATAAGAATAACCCTACCAATAAATTAATAACCCTTATTCCCATTAAATTAATAGTCAACACCAATAAATTATTAGCCCTACTCCTGTTAAATAGACCATACCCCTATTAAATTAATAGCCCCACCAATAAATTAATAACCCCTACTCCAGTTCCATTAATAGCCCCTACCTCTATTAAATTAATAGCCCTTACCAATAAATTAATAGCCCCTAATCTCGTTAAATTAATAGCCTGTGAGGATGGACAGAGAGACTGACATGATGAGGGGGAGACAGGGGGGAAGAGGAGACACACATGCTGAGGGGGAGACACAGGCTGAGGGGGAGACACACGGGCTGAGGGGGAGACAGAGGGGAAGGGGAGACACAGGCTGAGGGGGGGGAGAGACACAGGCTGAGGGGGGAGAGACACAGGCTGAGGGGGGGGAGAGACACAGGCTGAGGAGGGGAGAGACACAGGCTGAGGGGAAAGACAGAGGGGAAGGGGAGAGAGAGAGAGAGATTCAAAGACAAAGAGAGAGACAGGGGAAGGAACACATGCTGATTTTTACTTACATAGCTGGAGTACAGGCAGGTGTAAAATGCAGGAGAAGCTGGTGGGCTGTCCAGGGGGCTGAGGGTCCTCTGCTGAGCAAAACTCATGTAGCAGGCAGCTTGCTGGGCTGGACTAGCTGGAGAGCTGACTATGGGGGAGGGGTGCCTCTTTCAGCTTGCTGTTCAGTGTCACTCAGCACTAAGTGGGCGGACAAACCTGCCTTTCATCGGAGGGTCCTGTGCTGCAGTGCACAGGAGCTCCTTAGTGTTGTTTTCTTGTGTGGTGACAATAGAGGCTGGAGTACCTCTGCAGTGCTCCCCCTCGCTGCTTATACCACGATCTGCAGCACTGACTCTGCATCAGCCCCAGATGTGTACCTGGGGCTGTGACTTGTTTAATAACACAGGACCATGGCGCCCCCTAGACCTTGCGCCCTGGGCAGCTGCACCGGCCGCACCACCCACGCTCCGGCTCTGGTGGAGTAACAAGCTTAGCTCTGGCAGGTAAGAGAGCAGTCTAATTACCACAGTGGCACCCCTATATATACACAAAGGTTCAACATAGCTGCAGGATGCAGATTGTGACAGTTATTGTGTCATATGCAGGTTATGATAATACCACTCTTTCCACATCACATAAAGTGATTTGCTGTGTATAAAATCTATATGAAGATAAAGTTTGCATTAGAGATGCTCACTGACCCCTGTGTTTTAGTTTTGGTTTTGGATCTGGATTACCGTCGTGTTTTGGTTTTGGCTTTGGTTTTGCAAAACCGCCATTGCGTGGTTTGGTTTTGTTTTGCTATTTTGTTCAAAAATCAATGTTTTTGGTCAGAGAAGAATCAAATTTAGTGCTCCACCTGTTTCTTGGATAAGTAATGTAGTTGTAAAGCTAATAAATTATCCAAAAAACAGTTTAATTCCTGGTAGGCCTTCATTAATTCTACACACAAACCAGATTGTCTTCCTCTCCATCTATGCATATTGGCAATGCAGCCATCGTCTTTGGATGTATATTACACCCTACACTTATAGTTTAATATGTAAACAAATGGACAAAGGCAGTTTGGTTTCTGTCTCTCTAGGCCCCCCTCCAATTGTAGAAATACTAAAAAATTCAGCCGTTATAGACTGTACAATATTAAGAGAAATGGACAAAGGCAGTTTGGTTTCTGTCTCTATAGGCCCCCCCTCCACTTGTATAAAATGCCAAAAAGATTCAGCCGTTATAGACTGTAAAATATTAATTGAAATGGAGAAAGCCAGTTTGGTTTCTGTCTCTCTAGGCCCCCCTCCACTTGTATAAATTACCAAAAAATTCAGCCGTTATAGACTGTACATTATTAGGAGAAATGGACAAAGCCAGTTTGGGGTCACTCTGTGTATGACTCCCTACCCTTAAGGAGAAATTGCCCAAACAGCAGCCTTTCAAGACGGTAAGTGATATGGAAATGCCCCAAGTCCCTTTCCTCATTGGGGGTAGATTGCACCCTACACTTAAATAGAAAGTTTTAAAAAGATGTTATCATCATCATCTTCAGCTTCATCCTCACCCTCATCAGTGTGTAAATCATCCTCACAGACTATCAATTCATCGCCACTTGAATCCGCCATTAGAGAACAGTCAGTGCTTGGATGTCTTGGATGGTGAAGGCCTTCCTCGTGGAAGATGTAGTTCATTTTTATAAACATCATTTTCTCAACATTTTTGGGAAGTAACCTTCTACGGCGATCACTAAGTTCCCTGCTGTGCTGAACACTCGTTCAGAGTACAGATTGGAGGGTGGGCAGCTTAAGTATTGCAAAGCAAGTTTGTACATGGGTTTCCAAATTGCCTGCTTTTCTTCCCAGTAAGGAAAGGGACTGTCTGACATTTCCATATCAATTACCTCTTGAAAATAATCCTCCACCATCATTTGCATGTTAATACTCATATTGGATGGAGTTATGGGCAAGGTCACACATTTTTTCGAAAAATCCTTCAAACCAGCCCAGATGTTAAACTGTTCTGGTCTGCTCTCTGCGTCTTCCCTGCTTCTTTTTGGAAAATTCAATTTTTTACGAGCAGCAGCTGCTTGAGAAACTGAAGGAGGACACGTCATCAAGCCAAGGCCCAGTTCAGCGGACAACTTGCTGAGCAATAGCTCCTTGCAAAAGTTCACATCTCGTTTATTTTGAAGCAAAGACTCAATGTAGGTCTTAAACCTTGGATCAAGCACAGTGGCCAAAACGTACTGATCCAAGTTCAAGATCTTAATAACTCGAGGATCATTGAGAAGCGAATTAAGTACTTGATCGACAAGGCCAACATACTTTGCGGAATTGATTTATTTCATCTCCTTCTTCAGTTTCTCAAGCTACTTTTCCAATAGTCTAATTAAAGGAATGACTTGGCTCAAACTAGCAGAATCTGCACTCACTTCACATGTCACAACTTCAAATGGTTTCAGCACCTTGCACAGCACTGAAAGGATTCCCCACTGTGCAAGAGTGAAATACATGCCCCCTCCTTTCCCAATGTCATGGCTTGTGCAATACGCTTGGATGGCTTTGCGCTGTTCCTCCATCCTCTGAAGCATGTACAGGGTGGAATTCTACCTAGTTACCACCCCTTGCTTAAGTTGGTGGCAGGGCAAGTTAAACTGCTCTTGGAGCTGCTGCAATCTCCTACATGCTGTGGCCGAATGCCTGAAATGGCCTGAAATTTTACGGGCCATCGAAAGCATCTCCTGCACCTCACGGTTATTTCGTAGGAAGCTCTGCACCACCAAGTTGATGGCTTGAGCAAAACAGGGAATGTGATGGAAATCACCCAGCTGTAATGCTCGCACTATATTGTTGGCGTTATCAGAAATGACATATCCTGGGGAGAGTCCAAGTGGTATAAGCCATGTATCAATCACATCTCTCAGTTTGCATAACAAATTGTCAGCTGTATGCCTGTTAGTGAAGCCGGTGATACAAAGAGTGGGCTGCTTGTGACAAATATTATGTAGTAATGTACATGCTGCTACTGTTCCTGCTGGTGAAGGTGAATGACCAACCCAGTGGGCTGTCACAGTCATATAATCTTTGGTTTGCCCACTTCCACTTGTCCACATATCTGTGGTTAAGTGGACAGTGGGCAGAATGGCATTTTTCAGCGCAATCTCTACATTTGTACACACTTTTTGGTATAGTTGTGGAATAGCTTTACCAGAAAAATGGTGTCGAGATGGAATTCTGTAACACGGACACAAAACCTCAAATAACTGTGAAAAAACAGCTGCATTTATTGTGGATATTGGACACAGATCTAACACTAACATGGCAGCCATGGCGTCTGTGATTCGCTTGGCGACTGGGTGACTGCTGTCATATTTGTTTCCCCTAGCAAATGATTGTTTCACAGTTAATTGTTGAAATGTAGGACAGGCTCTTTTTCTTGGCCTTCCTCTGGGCTGACGACTCACCCCCAGCAGCAGCAACAGTTGCAGCATCAGTGGGACTAACGCTTTCTTCAGAGGAATCAATATTAGTGCAGGAGTCATCCAGCCTAAATAAGTGGGATACAGGGCTAACTCCTAGCGCTACTGAGGATATTGATGAGGATGGTGTGGTGGGTGTATTTTGTAGCCGTCGGGATGTCGGTGACCGGAGGGTCCTAGCTGATGACGGAGTGCTTGTAATTTTTTTGGAAGAACTTTCAGCTTTTCCCATCACTTTGCCATGAACTCTCGTCAAATGGTGTAACATAAACGAGGTTCCAAGATGGATAAGGTCCCTACCTCGACTGACTGTGGCTTGACATACACTACAAATGGCTATACAATTGTTGTCTGGATTGGGGTAGAAATAATTCCACACATAAGGGGTACATTTTTTTGTTTTATGGCCAGGCAGACATCAACAGAACTGCTGAAAGGGCCCCTCTTTATGGGTACACTAACGGAACGCTCACGATTAGACTGTTTTATGGACTCTCCACAGGGATTGGTGCCATTTCTGATTAAGAGCAAACATTTTCCTCTAATGCCTTACTGTTATCTTGCAGCTCAGCTTTGACGCGTAACAGTAGTTGTGCCCCACTTGTAGGCTCGGTAACTTTTTTGGATCTGCCACTAATAGAGAAAGGCGAAGGCCTCATTCTCTCTTTGCCACTGCGTGTGTAGAATGGCATGTTGGCAATTTTTTTTTTATCGCCAGTTAACTTTTCCTCAGTTACACTTCTTTTTCGCTTTAACACGGTAAATTTTTTTTGGGTGTGTGTTTTTTTGCCTGATTTCAAAAGATTATGTAGTTTGACATCGCCTTTCCCTGATGACGTACTAGGAACACTACCATCAGGACTGGTTACAGAACCTGGTTGCTGATTCTGCTCATATGTGGACTGCTTTGAATCCATTATAATGAGGCCAAAGCACTTGTAGTGCTACAAATAGTTTTTTATACTGCTGACAAATATGACTTTTGACAGCCAGAAAAATTACAGTAAAACACTGGGAAATATGGGACACCCCAAAAGCACTTGTAGTGCTAAAAATTGTTTTTTATACTGCTGACAAATATAGCTTTTGACAGCCAGAAAAATTACAGTAAAACACTTGGGAATATGGGACACCCCAAAAGCACTTGTAGTGCTAAAAATTGTTTTTTATACTGCTGACAAATATAGCTTTTGACAGCCAGAAAAATTACAGTAAAACACTTGGGAATATGGGACACCCCAAAAGCACTTGTAGTGCTAAAATTGTTTTTTATACTGCTGACAAATATGACTTTTGACAGCCAGAAAAATTACAGTAAAACACTGGGGAATATGGGACACCCCAAAAGAACTTGTAGTGCTAAAAATAGTTTTTTTATACTGCTGACAAATATGACTTTTGACAGCCAGAAAAATTAATGCAAAAGAATGGGGAATAAGGGAAACCCAAAAGCACTTGGAGTGCCAGAAATTGAAAAAAACCCTCCTCTATCCTCCTCTTACTGCTGTAACAATTGGTATTAAGATTAGAATTGTATTGAATAGAAACAATAATGTGTCCAATTATTGCTCTGTCCCTGCGCTGATATAGCCTGTGACCTAACCCTGCTCTCTCCCTCTGTCAAATGGCGATGGATTGCTGTGGAGGTTAGTGTTTATGCTTTTCAAATCTCGCGAGAACCAAGCTCAGAAATACGAATACGTCACAATGACGTTTTGCCTCGATTTCGATTCCGAATGAGCGGGAGAGTACCGAGCGTGCTCGGCTTGTTACTTGAGTAGGCTAAATTCGCATGAATTCGGATCTCGGGGAACCGAGCCCGTCCATCTCTAGTTTGCATGCACTTGAGGAATACCAGGATGCATCAGAAGAGCAGTACAATTGAAATTTAGACTCACTGACCCAACAGGCGAGGGAACTTAAACCTTTGCAAGGTAGAGTTGACAACATTGACAATAGAAGATTGATAGACATTCTCAGAAATATTTTAATGAGATCCTTTATCAAGATCCCTGTCACGAACCGCGGTGATACTCACAGCCACCGCGACTCGCTTCCTGCACCCCCGGACGTCCTGGCCGTGACCTTGACGACTGGGACATCACTTCCGCCCAGCACCTGACCGTTGCCAAGGCAACGGTTCGACACCCTGCACTGTAGCGCCGCGTCCCGGCAACTGGGGACAGCCGGGCGCGTGCGCAAGGATAGTTAATAGCCTGGAGACTATTAAGGTTAAATTAAATTAACTAGTTGGGACCTATGTGGATATCAGAGCTAGGCTCTGATTGGTTGTTGGGAGTATTTAGGGCAGTGAGGTCTGTAGCCTCTGCAGTTATAGCTTGCTGTTCAGTTTGCTGACCTGGTTTCCTGTTGCTGTCCTGTGGATACTCTGGATCTCCTGTGTTTTGACCTCCTGCTTGGATTTGGACCCTGCCTGCTTTCTTGTGACCCTGACTCTTCTAGCTTGTACTTTGGACCCTGCTACTTTGCCCGTGACCCCGACTTCTGGCGTGTTTACCGACTAGCCTGCTTGCCTGTGACCCTTGACCTCGGCTATCGTTTGACTACCTGCTGCTTTCTACCAGTCTCCTGGCCCGCCGCTGTGGTCCTGCATTTCCAACCCACACTACACTTTGAGCTAAGTCCTGGGGGCATTCGAGTACTGGTGAGCGCGTCAAGCTCTAAAGGAAAGGTGGCTGCTATAGGCGAAGATCTCCGTCATCTAGTTCTGTGGGTTGGTCATCAGGGTCAGCAGCCTAACAATCCCAATGAGCTCATAACATTTGATAGAGCACACAGAGCCTTGCAACCATGTAGCTTACAATTAAGAAATGTATCTGCATAATACACCACTATACACAAAAAGAGCAGATCCTTAAAAGAATGAGACAACTGGATGGGATCAATTATGATGGCCAGAAGATGAAAATATTCAAGGATCTTTCCTGTCATAACCTCAAGCTGTGCAGAATATTATGGCCACTTACAGATGATCTACACAAAAACAATATTAAATATAGGTGGCAATTCCAATTCAACCTTCATGCGAAATGATAAAACTCTGGTCTTTCGTGAGCCTTCAAGAATTTGAGGGGTGGCATGTTGTAGGAAATTAAGGAAGAATGAGAAGAGACTACAGAGCTCTCCTGTTATTGTAGCCATTTGAAGAGCTCATCGCTGCCTTTGTACTCTCTTTTGTGTTTCTTAAGATTTGCCGTTTAAGAGTTGTCTCACGATTTTTGTTTTTTGCTGCTATTGCCCTTGCCTTGGTTTTCTTGTTTTTCTCTTATAGGTCCTGCACAGAAAAGAGGCCAAGCTTTTTCCTCAGAGAGGCTTCTTCTTGGGACAGTTCACAATTTGTAAGTTAAGTCTGTGTACAGACTGTGCTTTGACCTGCTATGTATTTGTTACCTGCTTATTGTTTGCCATTGGTGTTCTTTACTCTGGGGTTTACCTTTCCTAGATGTATAGAGATTTAGGTGGGAGGAGGGGAGAGCGCTTCAAATAAAATGTACACTTTATAATCAATTTTACATGTTTGTAAATTTTTATACACCAAACCAGGGCCAATCGGCATTTCTGTAGAAAATTATGGATCAAGTAGTTGCATTAAAAAATGGTATTCTTGTTGTAGGAGGAGGCCTGAATTGAATGTTACATCCTGACCTGGATACTTCCAGCACTACCTCCAGATACCCAGAGAAACTTTATTGTAAGGTAAGGTGCAATCTTCATGAACATCAGTCGGTCGACATGTGGAGACTCCAACACTCTAATGACCATGACTATACTTTTTTTTCCACCCTTAAGGAATCTCTCTAGAATTGACTATGTCTTTGATTTACATTGGTCCCTTCACATTACCCTTGATATCATGATAGGTCAGGCTACCTGGTCAGACCACTCACCCATATCTTTAAACTTACAATTAAATTATCCCCATGTTAAGCATTCTTACTGCAAAACTCAGCTCAAAACCATTTTTGTTGATTATATTGTGTTTAATGATAATACTGGAGACTCTAAGGTTTCTGTTTGGGAGGCTCATAAATGTAACATCCATGGTAAGCTTATACAGTTGGGCTCCTTTATGAAAAAGCAGAGAGAAGTGCAGAAAGATCAGCTGCTCCAAAACTTAAACATTTGAAGACAAGCCATAAATCCTCCCTATCCATATTGACTTTAGCCGAACTGACAGAAATGAGGGTGGCTTTGTACAAACTCCTATATGATAAAATTAAGTTGGACTTTCGTAAATACCATAATCATTTTTATCAGTAGGGCAACAAGCCAGGTAAATTATTGGAAATGGCTCCAAAGGCCGTAATAGCTGTTACATACATTGAAGCTATCAAGGATTTCTGCCCGACTTGTAGAAATCGGAGCTTCAAACAGTTACCCCCTGAAGTGTACTGCTAAAGCAGTGATACCAGTTCATTGGCGGTTTCCTTTCCCTCCAATCTTAAAAGAATGGTGTGCTAGGCTGGATTATTATATAGACATAAACAATCTTATATTATTTTCAAAGGACAAATTTGTAGATTTATGCACAACTTGGTTTCGATGGTTGGCATTTAAGGACACTGTGCAATATACATCAATATGTCTGTAACTGCCTCAATGATGTTTTGACATAATGACCTCACTTTATTTTTTTTTTATTCAATAATTTCTCACCTTGATTATTTTGTTGTGAGACTGGGCCCCTTATAACCTTGTGCCCATTA
Source organism: Mixophyes fleayi (assembly GCF_038048845.1). Taxonomy (NCBI): domain Eukaryota; kingdom Metazoa; phylum Chordata; class Amphibia; order Anura; family Limnodynastidae; genus Mixophyes; species Mixophyes fleayi. The sequence continues at coordinate 224,305,602 of NC_134402.1, forward strand.
TCCTCTATCCTTCCTTCTCTTACTCTCAGTACTATGGTCTTTACATTATAGTGCATTATTGTTATAGAACTTGTGCATTATATTGCATTCACTATCAATATATATATATATATATATATATATATATATATATATATATTATTATAGGGGCCGTGACTATGCACTGTAGTTGTCATGTTCTCCGGAGGCTGACACGCCCCCTTTGGTGGCTAGCCATGTACTTTAGTGGCCCAGTGGGCCCTTCATGACACTGTGCTAATACACAAACTTTATTTGCAATGCAAACCACCTCTACTATTGCCTCTTTAGAGCATATTGCTTGAATTATGATGTCCCAGAATATTGTCAAAGTTGCCATATATGTGAAGTTTACAATATTGGTAGGTCTCAGAAGTATCTACAGTCTACACAGTCCCAATTTGTAAATTTACAAATTATTTTTGTAAGATTACATATTTACTAATTCCCAGATGAGAAAACATTGCATTATTTTATATATTTTTGTAATTGTGTACATGTGTTTAGGATCGGTAAGTACAAGTGTTCTCTGATTTACACTCATGCATCTTCATAATATTGCAATATTACTAATCTAATAGTCTAATCTTTTTTATTATGATTAGGTTTTTTTAGTGTCTAAACTGTTCTCCTGCATTCTTGACCCACATGCATGATATAAGCTAGTTTTGTAAACTATAGTATGCATAACATGAAAAATTAAACGGTTCTTATGTTATGTTTTACACAATGGCTGCCACGAGAATGAGCCAAAGATATGGAGATAGAGGAGTACCACCTGAATAGCCAGATGAGGAGCCAGTACTTGAGGAGCTGGAGGAGAAGCTAGCACTTCCGGAGCTGCCACTTGAGGACCCGGAGGAGAAGTTGGCACATGAGGAACTGGAGCAGGAGCTGGCACTTGAGGTAGAATCGGAACTTAAAGTGGTGGAGGTGAAACTGTTGGAGGATGAATTCGGTGGAGGTGGTGCTAGAGGACTATTTACCAACAAGGTAAAAATTCTATATTTTCTAGAGTAATTGTCACATGTTGCATACATTACACTGTATGCATTTTGTGACAAAATTATGTCACTTTGTATGATACATGCTTATTACTAACCATTAATAGCGTATATGTGGAATAATAGTTTTGACCTTAGAAGCTTTAGTGCTTTAGACCCTGGGGCAAAGAATTGTGTTTCCCAAAAGAACATGTTCAATTTGCACTTTCGTTAATTAGCAATGCTATAAGACTGAACCAAATGCGTATAAGACATAATGCAAAGAACATAACAATGTTGACCAAATTGCTTGACAAATACATAGACACTTTTGAAACAGTGCTACAAAAACCATGGAGTTGCTGTATGCAATGTTATATTAAGAAAAGACCAATAAATATATGTAACATATATTGTTACACTAAATACTTTGCTTCTTCTCATACACTTGTGCTGGCCTCGTGCACAGATATCATCTCTACAGGACATCTGACACCTAAGGACCAGCCAAAATTCAATTGGATGGATTAGGTACCATATGGAGGGAACGCCTGGAAGAGCAAGAATTTTTTAATTCTACTTGCATTAAACAAAAAAGTTGTTATTGTTGTTAATGATTTATTTTTTGTTTGTAAGTGACATTCTTGTTCAAAATCTGATTGTGTTATTTTACATATATGACTTTTATTTTTTCCCCCCGAATAAACTACCATAATAACTATAGTAATGTATATGGTGCTAATGTATTTTTTGAAGTGTTATATAGTAACATAGTTGATGAGGTTGAAAAAAGACACCAGTCCATCAAGTTCAACCTATTTTGGATCTCCTGCGATCCTGCACTTATATTTGAAATTAATCCGGAGTAGGCAACCGCCCATCTGTTTCAATTTTGAAAATCCCCCCAGACTCAATATTGCAATCCAATTTTTACCCTATATCCACTACTATCCTTTATTTTAAATTAACGGTCGTATCCCTGGATACACCTTTCCGCTAAAAATTTGTCTAACCCTTTCTTAAACATATCTATTGAATCTGCCATCACAACCTTCCCTGGCAATGAATTCCATATCTTGACTGCCCTTACTGTAAAGAACCCCTTCCTTTGCTGGTTGTGAAATTTCCTCTCCTCTAACCTTAGGGGATGACCACGTGTCCTGTGTATGGTCCTTGGGGTAAAAAGTTCCCATGAAAGCTTTCTGTATTGACCCCTAATGTATTTGTACATAGTAATCATATATCCCCTTAGACGCCTCTTATCTAAAGTAAACATGCCTAAACTGGCTAACCTTTCCTCATAACTTAATGACTCCATACACTTTATCAATTTTGTCGCCCTTCTCTGAACCCTTTCTAGTTCCAAATTATCTTTTTTATAGAGTGGTGCCCAGAACTGTACTGCATATTCAAGATGAGGTCTTACCAATGATTTATACAGTGGCAAAATTACACTGTCTTCCCTTGCATCTATGCCCCTTTTTATGCATGCCAATACTTTGTTTGCCCTTGCAGCTGCTGCTTGACATTGAGCACTATTGCTAAGTCTACTGTCTACGAGCACTCCCAAATCCTTTTCCATTATAGATTCTCCCAAATTAATTCCATTTAATTTATAGATTGCGTTCTTGTTTTTGATCCCTGAATGCATAACCTTACATTTATCTGTGTTAAACCTCATATTCCATTTAGCCGCCCAATCCTCCAGTTTATTTAAGTCCCTCTGTAGAGAAGCTACATCTTGCTCTGATTTTATTACCTTACAGAGTTTAGTGTCATCTGCAAAAATAGAAACTTTACTCTCTAAACCATCACCAAGGTCATTAATAAATATATTAAAAAGGAGTGGTCCCAGCACGGAACCTTGAGGAACTCCACTTAAGACCTTTGACCAATTAGAAAATGTTCCATTTATCACAACTCTCTGTTCCCTATTCTCTAACCAGTTTTCGATCCAAGTACAAATTTTGATTTCTAGACCCAGTTCCCTTATTTTGTAAACCAACCTCTTGTGTGGCACTGTATCAAAGGCCTTTGCAAAATCTAAGTAGACCACATCTACTGTCCTGCCCTGGTCTAAGTTCCCACTAACTTCCTCGTAGAAACTAATTAGATTAGTTTGACATGACCTATCCCTCACAAATCCATGTTGATTCCCACTAATAATTTTATTGCGTACCAAGTAATCCTGAATACTGTCCCTTAAAATACCTTCCAGTAGTTTCCCCACTATTGATGTCAGGCTTACAGGTCTATAATTCTCTGGTTGTGATCTCGTCCCCTTTTTAAACAACGGCACCACATCTGCTATTCGCCAATCCCTTGGTACTGAGCCTGATGAGATTGAATCTCTGAAAATTAAGAATAGCGGTCTAGCTATTTCCGAGTTTAATTCCATAAGGACCCTTGGGTGTATGCCATCTGGACCTGGAGCTTTATTTATCTTAATATTCTTCAGTCGCCTTTGGACTTCTTCCTCTGACAACCAAGTATTAATTAATGGCATGGTTTCATTTCCATTTTTATGTATTACTCCTGCCATTTGTTCCTCTCTGGTAAATACTGAAGAAAAGAACGTGTTTAATATCTCTGCTTTTTTCTTTAGTATCATTTATCAATTCACCCATCTCACTTCTTAGTAGTCCTATATTATCTTTTTTAATCCTTTTGCATTTATATACTTAAAAAACTTTTTGGGGTTTGTCTTACTTTCTTTTGCAACGTGCCTTTCATTTTCTAATTTAGCCAATCTAATTTCCTTTTTGCATGTTTTATTACATTCCTTGTACCTATGGAAGGACTCCTCTGACCCTTCAGACTTAAACAATTTAAATGCATGCTTCTTCCTTTGCATTTCTTCTCTTACCTTTTTATTTAGCCACATTGGTTTAGACTTAATTCTTTTACATTTATTTCCCATAGGAATGAACTTATACGTGTATGTTTCCAACAACATTTTAAAGACAGCCCACATTTCTTCCGTATTTTTTCCTTCAAAGGCTTTGTCCCAGTCTATGCTCTTTATAGACTCCTTTAGCATATTAAAATTTGCCTTTTTAAAGTTTAAAGTCCTAGTTGATCCCTTATACTGTTGTTTCTGGAAACTAATTTCAAATGAGACCATATTATGATCACTGTTTCCCAAGTGCTCCTTTACTTGAATATTTGATATTACGTCTACATTGTTTGTTATTACTAGGTCCAGTATAGTCCGGTTCCTAGTTGGTTCCTCAACTAATTGGGACATGTAATGGTCTTTTAGCGTGCTCAGAAACCTATTTCCCCTAGCTGTACCGCAGGTCTCAGTACTCCAATCAATGTCCGGATAATTAAAATCCCCCATAATTAAAATTTGACCTAGTTGTGTAGCCTTTTCAATTTGCTGTAGAAGTTGGGCTTCCTCAATCGTACTAATATCTGGCGGTTTATAGCATATCCCTATCAGAAACTTCTCTGAACTTTTTCCTCCGCTGGATATTTCCACCCACAATGCCTCTATATTATCACCAATATTCTCATATATAACTTCCTGAATACTTGGTTTTAATTCTGGCTTAATATAAAGACATACTCCTCCTCCCCTTTTATTTACCCTATCCCTCCTGAAGAGAGAATAGCCTTCCAAGTTGACTGCCCAGTCATGTGTATCATCCCACCAGGTCTCAGTAATACCTATAATATCATACTGCTCATTCATTGCTACTAGTTCTAACTCCCCCATTTTACCTGTCAGGCTTCTTGCATTTGCCAGCATACACTTAAGTCTATTGGCTCCCTTAGGTATTTCTTTTTGCTTTAAAAAGGGCCGCTCCTTATCGGCTATGCTTCCCTTTCCCCCCTCTCCACCCCCTTTACTCTTGTTAAATTCCTCCTTACTACTCTCAATGTCTATCCCATAAATACTTGCTTGCCCCTCCCCCCCGGAGCCTAGTTTAAAATCTCCTCCAACCTTCTAACCATCCTCTCCCCTAGCACTGCAGCCCCCTCCTCATTCAGGTGCAATCCATCACGACAATAAAGATGGCAACTGACCGAGAAATCAGCCCAGTGCTCTAAGAATCCAAAACCCTCCTTCCTACACCAATCTTTTAGCCACGCATTAACCTCCCTAATCTCCCGCTGCCTCCCTGGACTAGCGCGTGGCACAGGTAGTATTTCCGAAAATACTACCTTGGATGTCCTTGGCTTAAGTTTGCGACCTATGTCCCTGAAATCATTCTTTAGGACACCCCTTCTTCCTCTAACTCGGTCATTGGTGCCAACATGCACCAAAACCGCTGGGTCATTCCCAGCCCCTCCCAACAATCTGTCCACCCGATCCGCAATATGCCGAGCCCGAGCACCCGGGAGACAACACACTGTTCGGCATGCACGGTCCCGGTAACAGATTGCCCTATCTACCTTCCTAATAATTGAATCCCCTACCACCACAATCTGCCTGGGTCCCTGAGTAACTTTGGTCCCCTCTGTGCTGGAGAGACCATTCCCCTGGTTGCTAGAGGAAGCAGTGTCATCCAACTCTACCAATTCTGAACTGCCTTCCACAGTATCTTCATCCAATCTGGCAAATCTGCTGGGATTGCCTAGCTCAGAACTGGCCTGCCTCTTCCTCCCTCTGCTACCCCTAGTAACTGTTACCCAGCTGCCTACCTGTGCATCCTCCTCTGTCTCTGCTCCACCCTGCTCAGCTAACGCATCAACGGTGAGCTGTAAACTCTGCTCCAGGTTGGCAATGTCTCTCAATGTTGCAATGGTCTGCTTTAGATCAGTTACCTGGGCTTCCAAAGAGACCAATTGCTCACATTTCTCACAGAGGTATAAACCTTGGAACACTTGCTCCAAGTGTGCATACATATGACAAGATATGCATTGAGTGAGATCATCAAGCCTGCTACTACTCATCTTATTATGGCTAACCTAACTTCTTATAGCCTACAGTGAACTTTAGTACTAGCCTTTCCTAGCCACTTACCAGTTTAAACCCCTTCCTGGATTCAACTCCTTAATGGAACCAACTCCACACTTTAAACAAAAACAGCACTTGAAATCAAAAAAGCAGTGAAATCACAAGCTCAATGAAATCGCTTGCTACCTCCTGTTAAATAGAGCTTGCACTAACCAGCTGTATCAACTATGCAATTAAACCACACCCACTAGATGTAACAGAGAGAAGGAAAAAAAAAAAAAAACACTTAATAAACACACAGAAAAACGAATCCCGTTCAATAAACACACAGAATAATTCCCCAAACTATATCACTCTCTCAGCACAGCACAGCACAGCAATCCAATATGCGCAACAGAGAATAGTGTAGCTACAGTGACATACATAATTTGCATTACACAAGCAGTACACATTCTTAATATAATGTTATGAAACACCAGATACACAGCTCAGCATAGTATAGGTACAGGAACAGGTATTTATTGTCAAATGCAGTATTCACAATACACATATAGTAAACATTCTTAATATAGTGCTATGTAGTGTCAAATATACAACATAAAATAATTAAAGCACAGTGAGAGATACTTAGGGCTAAAGGGATCATTCCTATTAAATGGTACATTGTCTTAATATAATGATTTGAAGTGTCAAAACACAACACAGAATATTGTAGGTACAGTGATAGCTATTTAGTAATATATTTGATGTATGCTCAACTTGAAATGCTGCACAGAGATATACAGCTCTCTCAGGGCCATCTTAACAACATTATGGGCCCCCTGGCAAAGCAGTGCACTGGGGCTCCTACATATCTATATCTATATAGGTTTTTTCTTTTGCAGGATTATTTATTCTAATTAAGAGCCCTGCCTATGGGGCCCCCTTGCCCGTGGGGCCCCCGGGCACCTGCCCATTGTGCCCAATGGAAAAGATGGCCCTGAGCTCTCTAAATTAACTGTAGTAGAGCATGGATGCAACTTTACATTACGCTATACCTCAAGCTGAAATACATTTGAGATACATTTCTACACTTGACACATCAATACGCTGTGTTTTAAGTTAGACTAGATAAGTTCTACTCAAAACACACACATAAATCCACAGTTTTGCATCCATAATTTTACATATATGTTCTGGTTGCAAAATTTCATCTCTAAATCAGATCATAGAGTCTATTATGCAATATCTTTTCACAAGAACCGCCTCCAGTCTCCAAGAACCGCCACAAGGCAGGATGGACTTCGCTGCAGCAAAGAAGTTGCTGGTCGAGGCCCCCTGGACTGTATTAGGATGTAACACAGGCCTAAGGGGTGAAAGATGTTCCCAATATATAATGCAGTAGAGTAGTACTGGAATCAGGTGTAGGGATGTGACCCAGGATAGACAGGCAAGAATCTGGTACAATGAATAAAGCAAAAGGTACTGACCGGTAGGATCAGGTATATGGGTAGTCAGACAGTACATAGTCAGACGAGCCAAGTTCGGTACACAGGTGATCCAGAAATGCGTGGTCAGACATGCCAAGTTCAGTACACAGATGATCCAGCAAGTGTAGTTAGACAGGCGAAGAAACTGTACACAGGAGATCCAGAGAGACATGGTTAGAAGGGCAAGGAACAGTACACAGGAGATCCAGAGAGACATGGTCAGACAGGCAAGGAACTGTACTCAGGAGATTCAATAACAGGGAGACACTCGCAAGGAGGAATACAAACCCAGAAGGCAGGAGTCAGATGCACAGCAACTACGTTGCACTAACACAGGCAGCATGTCAGTGCAGAGTTTCAGTGCAGCATCTAAATAGGAAACAATTCAAAATACCTGCCCCGACAGGCGGATTATGTGACCCACCACCCATAAGTGCCGGGATCGGGATAGATGGAGCAATGCTGGAACGACTGCCAGGTAAGTTTTTACATCAGCCTGCATCTCCTGTAGCATTTTATGTTTATTCAGACAGTTTGCTCAGTGTTATTTTGAGCAGGCATTGTAAGTGCGTGACTTTCTCCAGGTACCAGTTACCAGCTCTCCAGTTACATTCTGCTTCCTATATCTAAGGGCACTTCTGTCCATACACCTTTCATGGTGTTTAACAAAACCTCATACATATATATTTTGCTATATTAGCTTGACTCATACTGCTGTATGACATTGTATTCTAACTGAGCACTCCAGTACCTAGTTCTCTGTACCTATCCTGCATAACATATCTTGTGGCCCAATCTGCTGACAGCTTGCCATCCCTCAACTTTGCCTATCAATTGTCACCGAGTCTACTAATAGGCAAGAATTCCCATGCTACTGCCTCTGGCAGATTGGATAATTTGGCTAGATGATGTTCTCTTCATCTGCACCTGCTGAGATGCAGCAGTCTACCTCTCAGTGACCCCAACTTGTGGCACAGCCTCCAACTGCTGATATACCTATGATTACCTTGCAGGAAATACTACACACTATTAATTCCTCTGAAAAGAGGGTGACTGACAAAATAGGGGAGGTGCTTACTATGCCATGATATGTAAAAAATAATGGAGAGAGTTGGTGAGGCAGAGACCCAGCATTTCTACTTTGGAGGATACCTACTGCACCTTTAAAACATCAACTTGCCAACTTGGAGTCACAAATGGTGTCCTGTAAACAAATGTTATCAGACATTGAAGGGCGTTTACGCACAATAATGTTAGACTTGTAGGCCTTTCTTCCTTCTTGGAGAATTGACTGCTACATCAGTTTGGGAGAGGCAGCTTTACTACACAATTTGCATTTGAAAAAGCACACCGAATTTGTAATCATCATCATCATCATCAACACCATTTATTTCTATAGCGCCACTAATTCCGCAACGCTGTACAGAGAACTCACTCACATCAGTCCCTGCCCCATTGGGGCTTACAGTCTAAATTCCCTAACACTCACACAAACAGACAGACTAGGGTCAATTTGTTAGCAGCCAATTAACCTACCAGTATGTTTTTGGAGTTTGGGAGGAAACCAGAGCACACGGAGGAAACCCACGCAAACACGGGGAAAACATACAAACTCCTCACAGATAAGCCCATGGTCGGGAATTGAACTCATGAACCCAGTGCTGTAAGGCAGAAGTGCTAACCACTACGCCACCGAGACTGTCACTGGTTGCCCCCCTTCCTTACATACCTTTATTGAAAAAATTCTCCATTTTAAGGACAGAGATGCTATTCTACATCTTCTCTGGACCAAGGATCCTATGCTGTACCAAAACGAAAGGATGACTGTCTTCCCGGAGAAGGAGTCAGGAGTAGAATTCTCTTGCTTAAAAAGCCCTGGATTGTTAGAACTTATCATGACACCCAGACTTCTAACTCCAGAGGCGTATCTGTTCTAGAGATGCTCAGGCTCGGTTCCTTGAGAACCAAACACACCCAAACTTAGCAGATCTGAGTACCGAGTCAAGCCGGTTCAGTACTTTCGCGCGTCCTCAGAATTGAAAATGAGGCAAAACATCATCATTACGTGGTTGGATCTCAGATCTCGCAAGCTTTGGATTCCATAAGTACTGCCCTCCACAGCGATCCAGCGCCATTTCACAGAGGGACACAGAAGATGTAGCACAGTTCTTGGCAGTCTCTAGTGCAGTTTGGCAGCGTCACAGGTAGAAAAGAAAGAGGAGGGGTAGCAGTGTTCTTCAAAGTCTCCAGTGACATTAAGGAGAGCTCCATTGCTCCATTGCTAATTGTCATTGCTGAAATACAAATAATAGGTCTGGCAGGCTTGGTCTTCTAAATCTGCAGTCACATTGTACTGTGTTGTATAGGTAACATACAAAGAGGAGAGCTCCATTGCTCTATTGCTAATTGGTTATGCTGAAATACAAATAATAGGTCTGACAGGCTTGGTCTTCTAAATCTGCAGTCACATTGTCCTGTGTTATATAGGTAACATATAGTTATACTGGAAAAAACTGTCAGCGCTCAATGATCCAAATTTGCTGCCGAATCTCTGGTATAAACAGGGTACACAAACCTGTGAGTGGACAATATAGAAATATAGATATCCAGATTATTCAGCGCTAAAAGGTACCCAAAAAGTCTCTTAAAATTAATACATACAAACAAAAACAAAATAATGCATATAAAAATGAAATAATAATATCGAAAAATGAGTCCAATTTGCAAAACAACCGTCTATATCTTAATATCATATAAAGTCTCTTCAATGCTGGATATGTAACAGATGGTCACTTGTGGGACAGAGATATTCGTGACTTTCACCTCACCATCACCTCCATGTATAAAGTAAGAAATAAATTCCTACCAGAGAGTAGTGAATGATGAGCATGTAGCAAGTTCTTTATTTCTCTCTTTTTCCGTCCCCTCTTAGGTAATCATAGATTGTCTCGCCAGTAAACATTTCCTTGATAAAGACCGTATTGACGGTTGAAACGCGTCGGAGTCTAGACGGATGTATGAAATACCCTTAGGATTTGACCAATGAAAGAGAACTAGCTGGAATCCATTTGATGGAAATTCTATATGTGTCTGTACATTGGCGATATGGTAGGAGTATTTCTACATATCTTTTTACTGTTGGAACTTAATGCCTTTGATTGTCATCTTTAATGGGACTCAATAAAAATTGCCCCTTTTTAATACAATATCACGCTAGATCTGTCTTTCTGTTGTTTTTATGGTTTTAATGTATTGAGAGATACCACGAAGAAAGAAATGTTTACTGGCGAGACAATCTATGACTACCTAAGAGGGGACGGAAAAAGAGAGAAATAAAGAACTTGCTACATGCTCATCATTCACTACCCTCTGGTAGGAATTTATTTCTTACTTTATACATGGAGGTGATGGTGAGGTGAAAGTCACGAAAATCTCTGTCCCACAAGTGACCATCTGTTACATATCCAGCATTGAAGAGACTTTATATGATATTAAGATGTAGACGGTTGTTTTGCAAATTGGACTCAGTTAATTTTTCGATATTATTATTTCATTTTTATATGCATTATTTTGTTTTTGTTTGTATGTATTAATTTTAAGAGACTTTTTGGGTACCTTTTAGCGCTGAATAATCTGGATATCTATATTTCTATATAGGTAACATACACAGAGGAGAGCTCCATTGCTCCATTGCTAATTGTCATTGCTGAAATACAAATAATAGTGTCACGGTTCTTACGATGAGACTCGGCAGATGTAGCGACCCCAAGGGATTCGAACAGTTTAGCACTACTCCAACAGGGCGCGGAGTCTAACGAGGAGACGGTGTTCACCAGGAACCGCCGCAAAGCGGTATGGGCTTAGCTACGTCTACCTCGCAGGTCGCGGTCCCTACTAGAGCACTGTACGGAAGTCCCTGAGAGAGTACAGGCAGTAGTACCGTAGTAAGAGTGGTAAATATAATAAGTAATGGCAATGAAGATGATGCAGTTCGGTGTAACTCTGCAGACCACTATGTGGTGTTTAGGTTCAGGAGAATGAGCGTCAGCTCTGAAGACAAATGTAGAGAAGTTGTCCGGAAATGAGTATCAGCTCTGCAGGCCACTATGTGGCGGAGAGTCCAGTAGAATGAGCATTAGCTCTGCAGACCACTATGTGGTATAAAGTTCAGTAGAATGAGCGTCAGATCTGTAGACCACTATGTGGTATAAAGTTCAGTAGAATGAGCATCAGCTCTGTAGACAAATGTAGAGACGATGTCCGGAGATGAGAGTCAGCTCTGCAGACTAGGATGGAAGAAAATAGCTGGAAGCTAACAGGAAGCCACTTCTATCACCAGGAGGTGACTCAAAGAACAGGCACTGTAGGTAAGGAGGAAGTGCCTTTTAAACTAAGCGCCATTAGAATCCACCAATGAGAGGAGAACAGAGGTTTTAAAGAAGCCGTCAGGTCTGCGCATGCGCAGACCCGAATCCAAGATGGCGGCGCCCAGGACGGAGCGGAGCGCCAGAGCCAGGTAAGTCTGCTGGGCGTCGGGTGCGCTGCCCGCACACCCGGCGTGTGATAAATAGGTCTGGCAGGCTTGGTCTTCTAAATCTGCAGTCACATTGTAGTGTGTTGTATAGGTAACATACAAAGAGGAGAGCTCCATTGCTTTATTGCTAATTGTCATTGCTGAAATACAAATAATAGGTCTGACAGGCTTGGTCTTCTAAATCTGCATTCACATTGTACTGTGTTATATAGGCAACATACAAAGAGGAGAGCTCCATTGCTCCATTGCTATCTTTCATTCATTAAATACAAGTACTAGGTTTGGCAGGCTTGGTCATCTAAATCTGCAGTCACATTGTACTGTGTTATGTAGGTAACATACAAAGTGAAGAGCTCCATTGCTAATTGTCATTGCTGAAATACAAATAATAGGTCTTGCAGGCTTGGTCTTCTAAATCTGCAGTCACATTGTCTTGTGTTATATAGATAACATACACATAGGAGATCTCCATTGCGCCATTGCTAATTATCATTGCTGAATACAAACAATAGGTCTGGCAGGCTTAGTCTTCTAAATCTGCAGTCACATAGTACAGTGTCATATAGGTAACATACAAAGAGGAGAGCTCCATTGCTAATTGTCATTGGTGAAATACAAATAATAGGTCTGACAGGCTTGGTCTTCTAAATCTGCAGTCACATTGTACTGTGTTATATAGGTGATGTACAAAGAGGAGAGCTCCATTACTCCATTGATAATTGTCATTGCTGAAATACAAACAATAGGTCTGGCAGGCTTAGTCTTCTAAATCTGTAGTCACATTGTACTGTGTAATATAGGTAACATACAAAGAGGAGAGCTCCATTGCTAATTGTCATTGGTGAAATAAAAAATTAGGTCTGGCAGACTAGGTCTTCTAAATCTGCAGTCACATTGTATGTCACCTATATAACACAGTACAAAGAGGAGAGGTCCATTGCTCCATTGCAAATTGTCATTGTTGAAATAGAAATAATAGGTCTGGCAGGCTTAGTCTTCTAAATCTGCAGACACATTGTACTATGTTACATAGGTAACATACAAAGAGGAGAGCTCCATTGCTAATTGTCATTGCTGAAATAAAAATTATAGGTCTGGCAGGCTTGGTCCTCTAAATCTGCAGTCACATTGTACTGTTTTATCAAAACGGATTCACAGCAGCACAAAGAAGACCAGGTGCACCAAGCAGCTGCTCTTTTTTTTTTTTTAGAAAAACTTGCTACAAATTACATATCACAACAATCTTACAATAACGAAACCCCTCCCATATCCCAATAAAAAAAGTCCATGCTTATAATAAATAAAGTCCATAAAAATAGAAAAGTCCATAGACCTTCATGGATAACGTAAGCTGGTTATGTGCACCATAATAAATCACAACTTTAATGTTAAAGCAAACTTTAACAGTACCAAAACTAAAATCAAGCATAGTGGAACTAAATAGGATGACTAGACATATGCAAGCACTTACTAAAAAAAGGAACCAATCAAAATCTACTGGGGAAGGGGGTGTAGAAATAGAAAGCCAACAGATGGAGATGCCCCAGATTTACGCCACCCACTAAGGGGGTTTCAAGCCACGGCAAAGCCTGGCCCAGCTCGCAGCATCCATCTATTGCCTCTCCATATGTCTTATCTTCCAAACCTTGTGAAGAATATCTCCCACCACCTTTTTGCAAGGGAGGACTTTCTTGCGGATTGTCACTAAACACCGTGCATTCCACGTGTAATGCTTAACCAGTAATGTAACTAAAAACAGAGTGACCAAATCAAAAGCCCTAAACCTCTTGAGCGCCCCGTAAACCCACTCAGGGTAACTAAGCCCCGAAAGACTAGGGGTGCCCAAGACACATGAGACCCCATCATAAACCTCTATGTTAAAAGGACACCTCAATAAGAAATGATCCATTGTCTCCTCCTCCCCAGGACACTCCTCCCGTGTGCAGCCACAATCATCGGCATTCCTTACCTTGAGGTTTCCTCTAACATAAAGTCTCCCATGGAAGGAGAGCCAGGCAATGTCCCTGAGCTTCGGTGGTATCCTCTGATCAGTGATCAGAGCTATGCCATCTGAGCAGACACTGCCCGGGCAGTCCCTCAGTGACAGAGGCTCCCAGAAGTGAGACCGCAAGACTCTCCTCTCCAACTCCCTTCTAGAGGAGCTGTTGACTTCTCCAACCTTCAGTTGCCATTTCCTTGTCACCTTCAAACCCAGTTTCACGTAGGCTGGGAGGTAACCATGTGGAACTCAAAAGCTCTTTACCGCTCCTCCCTCTACCCAGGAATTGAGAAATGGATGTACGGAGACACAAAAACCCTCTACCCATCGAGGGGGAGTCTCCAAGATGAGACTGTGCAGATGCAATTTAAGAAAGGTGAGCATAAAAAGAGCACTGGGTTTACCATACCCAGGCCCCCCTCCCCCCTTGATCTGTAGGTCACGCTATGCTTAACAAGGTTCAGCCTGTTCCCCCAAAGCTTCTGGAAGAACACTGCATTCACCCTGGCCCATAAAGATTCTGGCAAAAGGCATACATAGCTGACATGCAAAAATACTGGAATCAGGTAAGACTTGATTAAGTCCACCCTTTCCCTAAGAGACAAATGCCACCCTTTCCAGTGTTCCACTTTAGCGGAAGCTGCTCCCATTCTAATCTCCCAATTTTGCTTGGCATAATCATCAGGGCCAAATCAAATACCAAGAATTTTAATCGCCTCGCTCGCCTTGGGAAGGCTGACTGGAAGGTCGAAATGCCGACCCTCCTCCCCCATCCAGAAAGCTTCACAATTATCCAGATTGATTCTGGACCCTGAGGCCTAAGAATATGTACAGATATCAACCGTCACGTCTTTCTCTTCATTCACACCAGAAATCACGATCGTGACATCATCTGCGTAAGCCACCACTTTCAATGGCTTCCCTGGGCTCAGTTGCACCCCTCTCACTGTGTCGCCTTCCACCCTCCTGATGAAGGGATCTATTGCAAACACGTACTAGAGGGGGCTCAGGGGACATCCATATCTGACTCCCGAACTCACAGAGAAAGTAGGACCTCCCCAACTATTTACAGGCAGAAAGCTCTCGGCTTGCCTGTAGATCACTCTAATCCAATTGACCACCCGCTCTGGGAGCCCATACCTGCCAAGTAGACACCAGAGGTATTCATGATTGACCCGATCAAAAGCCTTTGACTGGTCCAGTGTCAGCAAAACTTTCCCCACTTCTGAGCACGACACCGCTCAGCGGCCTCCTGGACACCAAGGAAAGCACTAAAGGTGCAACGACCTTTCACGGTGCAATGCTGAGAAGGAGAATGTACCAGGTTTGTAATCTGAATCAACCTGTTAAACAGCACTTTTGCCAGAATCTTGCGATCCACATTAAGAAGGGCGATGGGGCGCCAGTTCTCAATCTTGGATTGGTCCGATCCCTTGGACAATACTATAAGGGCAGATGTCTTCATAGAAGGAGGGAGCGGCATGTGCCTTATACTGAGATCTGCCTTGCACAGCTTCCTCCCTTACGCGCTCCAGAGTACTCTCCATGCTTTGTTGCAAGACTATTCCCTCTTCAACCACAGGGCTCACTACTGACGTGGTCACAGTGGGAACTACAACTAAAGAAACTTTGTTATGCTCCGCCAGTGGGCATCTACTATATGGATGGCCATCTTCACCACAAAGGTTGCACTTAATTGCAGTACAATCCCTTGCGGTGTGCCCTAGCCCCTGACACAGAGAACACTTCAATTCCATACAATTATTGCTAGGGTGCCGAAAAGACCCACACCGGTGGCATAAACAAGGCTGCCTGGGGTAGAAACATTGGATCCTATCCCGACCTATGTAGGCTGCAGATGGAAGATGCAGAGTACGCCCCTCACTCTGTCGCAGTCGTACAGTCGTGGACCAGGCCCCACCCCAGACATGGTTTTCTGGATCCGGCACCTTACTTAATGGTGAAAGTAGGTCTGCTTAACGTTTAACCCAAAAGGACAGATCTGCCACTGACAAAGACTCGTTACGGACTAATATTGTAATCCTAACCTGATCTTCTCTAGTAACTGCGTAGGCCCTATATCTTAGCCAGGGACTCTGCCCTTTAACAGAACCCCATATATTCCAGAATGCCTGAAGACCCCCATAGGTGGAAAAACGAATATCATACTCTGGGGATCCTACAGGGTGTATGCAAGCAAACAGATCACTAGCTACAAAGCCCAGTGTAAAAAATTGATTAAGAAAATCAGGCCTAGAGGGAGGGGCGTCTATTTACTTATCGATTTTAATTTAATTTCAATACTAACAGGCCTAAAGACTGATTGCACAGACACAGTACCAACACTAGTTGAACTAGCAGATCTCTCACCACTTATCTCAGTGTTCAAAGCACTTGGTGAATCAGTCTCTGAACTTAGTTAATTTACACCTGTGGTAACGATGGCTGCTGTAGACGTTAGTTCTCCAAGAGACTCCACTTGCTGCGCAACACAGTTGGCTGCTGACACAGATGCGACAGAGTCCACTACAGACTGCGCCATACTTCTGGTCGCACCAAAGCCGCCATCTTCGGTTTTGAATTTTACCACCGGACCACCAGGGAGAGGAGTGACCCCTGATTGAGGTATAACAGGGCCAACTACAGACCCTTCAGCGCTGCCAGCCGCCTCTGACAAACCACCATCTTGGACTTCAGGTGACTCTTTTACTTTAGACACTGTAAGGCCCACTACAGACCCAAGTGCACACACGACCACACTCTGCGATGTCACACCTTCTTCCATTGCCCTTATGGATGAATAAAGGGCATTTTCTCCTTCCATTTTTTCCATCTCTGCCACAGGATATTAGCAGGCAGAGGGACTGAGGCAGATTGTAAGGTTGTATTTACAGAGACAGGATCCACACATTTTACAGCTTTACATGCAGGACCTACAGTCAGCTGTATCATACCTTGGGACGGATCAGTAGGCTACCCTGTAGGCTTCTGGAAGTCAGAGCTGAAACAAACACCTCCTATCTTCACAGCTGCTGGCACCAGTCATGATGATAGCAATCCCTCTACGTGATCTGCTAAAGCCTGTGTTAAAGTGCATAGTGTTTTTAAGTCAGGGAAACAAAAATGTAAAAAACACCTTTCACCTTGGTCAAGAAAAAAGACTTGTAATCCAGGCAAAGTTATCTGCAGAATAAAAAAATTGCCAAGATCCCATTCTACACAGGCAGAGGCAAGGAAAGAATGAGGCCTTCGCCTTTCTCTATGAGTATTTTTTCTGCAACTGTCACTGAGGCATCTTCTTGTAAGGTGATCCTGACCTGTCTGATAGTGTACCCATAAAGAAGGCTTCTTTCAGCATTTTTGCAGATGTGTGCATGAACAGCCCATGTATAGCCAGTGATACACAAATTGAGGATGCCATTTTGGAATTACAAGAGGATGAGGATATTTGTGTAGTTGACAAGGTCCCTTCTCTAAGCTAGATCCCGACCCCTGCAATCTACACCCACAACGCCGTCCTCATCAATATCCTCAGTAGCGATCGGAGTTAGTCCTGCATCCAACTTGCTAAGGCTAGATGACTCATCCACTTTCTTGGATTCCTCAGAAGAATTCTTGAGTGTTAGTCCCACCTCTGCTGCTGCTGCTGCTGGGGGTGAATCTTCATCCCAGAAGCAGACCAAGAAGAAGACTACTAGTACTTTACAACAATTGACTGTTAAACAATCCTTTGCATGAGGAATCAAGTATGAAAGCCGTCACCCAGTCGCAAAGCATATAACAGACGCCATGGCGACTATGCTAGTATTATATCTGCGTCCAATATCCACTATTAATGCAGCTGGTTTTAGACAATTACTTGAGGTCTTGTACCCCGTTACCAAATTCCATCACAACACCACCATTTTACTAGAAAAAACTAAGAAAGCTATTCCTCACCTCTACAAGAAGATTTGTAAAAATGTAATTATTGGGACACAAAATGCCATTCTACCCACTGTACACTCAACCACAGATATGTGGAAAAGCGGAACTGGGCAACCTAAAGATTATATGACTATGACAGCCCACTGAGTTGGTGATTTGCCTTCCCCAGCAGGAACAGCAGCAGCATGTACCCAAGTACGTCACATTTTTCAGAGGCAGGCTGCTCAGCATGTAGGAGATTGCAACAGCTACAAGAGCAATTTAATTTGCCATCCCACCAACTTAAGCAAGAAGTGGTGACAAGGTGGAATTCCCTTCTGTATATGCTTCTGCGGATGGAGGAACACGAAAAGCTATCCACGCTTACTCCACAAGCCATAACATTGGGAAAGGAAGGGAGGTGTTTTTTTATTCAAGCGCAGTGGAGAATACTTTCCATGTTGTGCAAGATGCTGAAACCATTCGAAGTAGTCACCTGTGAAGTGAGTTAAGACACTGCTAGCTTGAGTCAAGTGATTCCCTTAATTAGACTTTTGGAAAAGCAGCTTGAGAAACTGAAGGAGGAGATTAAACAAAGCAATTACGCTAAGTATGTCGGACTTGTAGATCAAGTACTTTATTCGCTTCGCCAGGATCAAAGAATTATCAAAAACTTGAAATCGGATCACTACATTTTGGCGACTGTGCTTGATCCTTGGTTTAAGAGCTATGTCTTCTCTTTGTTTCCAACTGACCCAGACCTGAAGAGATGCAAGGAGCTCCTGGTGAGTAAGATGACATCTCAAGTGTTATGTGACAGGATGGCTTCTCCTCCTTCAGTTTCTCACCCATCTGCTACTAGTAAAAAAACTTTCCCAAGAGACCCAGGGATGATGCAGATGACTCAGCACAACCTTTTGACATCGGGTCTGGTCTAATAGAATTGACCAAAAAATGTGACACCTCTGCCATAACTCCACCTACTATCAACATCCAAAGGATGGTGGAGGATTATTTTCACGACAGCATAGAAATAGACACATCAGACAGTCCCTTTACATACTAGGAGAAAAAAAGGGAATTTGAAGACCCATGTACCAACTTGCTTTGCACTGCCTAAGCTGCCCACCCTCTAGTGTGTACTTGGAAAAAGTTTTCAGCACAGCCGGGAACCTTGTCAGCTATTGGAGTAGGAGGCTACTTCCTCAAAATTTGGAAAAAGATGATGTTGATAAAAATGAACTTTAATTTCCATGAGGAAAGCCTTTCCCGCCAATTACATAAAATACTGATGCTTCTGTAATGGTGGATTCCAGCAGTGATGAATTGTGAGAATGATGTACAAACTGATGAGGGTGAGGATGAGGCTGAGAATGATGACAACAACATCTTGCCAGAGCAGAGTTCATTAACAGCACTGTTACCTTAGGTGCCTTAAGCCCATTGTTAGCTTGTTTTGTGGGGGCCCAAACAAACCAAGCACATCAGCCTCAAAAGTGGCACTCCTTGTCGATGAAATGCTTTGTTTGTTAAAGTGTGCATGTCTTTTTAAGATCCAATATAAGGGTGGGTGGGAGGGACCAAGGACAATTCCATCTTGCACCACTTTTCCTTTCAGCTACCGCTCTGTGCCAATGTTACCTACATGTGCTATATACTGTTGTGTGCTTTGCAAAAATCTTAGACACCCCTTGATGATGCAGGTGGAGGATTATTTTTTATTTTTTATAACGATATAAAGACAACAGTTTTATTAACAAACAACAACTTTCAGAACTAATGTAAAGGATCTCTAAATAGACGTGTATATGTATTACTTTCCAATTTGCTGCTGTTTCATCAGTATTGCACAAAGTGTTGTAATCTGCACTTTACGTCAAAGGTACCTAACTATATTTTTCTGTGAATTGGGGCTGATTCGAAGCTCAGTGATGAATTTGCTTCTTGCTGTGAATTACAGTGGCTCTTTTTAGTGCACTATCTGGCACCCTGGATTGGTCTGGGTCTGATAAAAGCATGCATCCCAGGGGAAGAAAGTTTCAGCTCTCGTCGCCATGTATTAGCTGTAGAATTACCATAGTTATCCAAGAAAGGGGTGGAGCGATCAAATGAACCATAACTGATTTCATGATCCAAGGACAATTCCATCTTCAACCACTTTTCTTTACTGTTTACTGACATTGCTGTGTGGCAATGTTTCCTAGATGTGCTAGGAACTGCCGTGTGTTTAAGTCATTGCTCTGTTGCTTAGCATCCAGCCAGGTCGCTGCAGTCTTTGTTTGAAAGTGTAATATTGTGACCTGTGATGTGGTCAAAATGGACTGCAAATTACTTGAAATTACTGTTATTGGGGTTAATAATAATGTAGGGGGAAAAAAAAGGCAAAAATATGTGATTTTAGCAAAAAAATAGGGATTTTAGAAAAAATTTAAACCAAAACCAAAACACAATGTTAATCCAGATCCAAAACCACAACCAAAACCAGAACACGGGGTTCAGTGAACATCTCTAATCTGTTCTTGTTAATAAATATTTCCCTTCTAGACAGAGCAAGGCAGATTTGTGTTTGTAAAAGCTACAAATAATTCTGGCTCACTACGGGTTTTAACTGTATATATAAAATCCCCATAGAGTAACGAGGGGCCTGATTCATTAAGGATCTTAACTTAAGAAACTTCTTATTTAAGTCTCCTGGACAAAACCATGTTACAATGCAAGGGGTGCAAATTAGTATTCTGTTTTGCACATAAGTTAAATACTGACTGTTTTTTCATGTAGCACACAAACACTTGATAGCTTGTATGTACAATGAAATTTAAAGTTGCTATTTGTGTGGTACATGAAAAAAACAGTCGGTATTTAACTTATGTGCAAAACAGAAAACTAATTTGCACCCCTTGCATTGTAACATGGAGCACCAAATATTTTTTGGTTTCTCACCATCTGACAATGCATTCTTCTGAATCATTTTAACACTTACATTTAGCTTACTGGTGCCTACTGCGCATAAGGTAGAATATAAGCCTTGAGGGATAGCTGATCACTCCTCTCTCTTGTTACATATTGACTATAATATTACCAGTGGCCAAGCACTCTGTAAATTTAGTTTTCATTTTGTCTCCAGCAGGGGCAGGTTCTAGTTGTTGCTCAATGGGATGTCATATTTGCCATAAATGCTCACATAGAATGAGTCTCAAACTATTTAGGGTTCTTGCAAAGCATATCTCTGTGGCACCTTGATAAAAAAAAATGGAGCATCCCTCAATTTTTTTCTAGAAATAAAGAACAGGAGTTGGAGCAAACTGTAGGGTTGTCACGACTTGCACTCTGCAGCTGCTGTCTGCAGTGACTTTATTGGATTTATGTATTCTACTTGTAGTACCACTGCCCACCAAAGGGGCCACTGTGCTACTTTGATTATTTTCCTTGATCACTGGGAGTGGTATCACCTGCATGAGGCCTATACAAACCTGCCTGCTTCAAACAGTCTGGGCCAGATCATCAGGTCACTCCTGTGAGCATTTCCATGTGCTTTGTTACTGTGTGCATTACCAAGTTGTCAGCTCCAGTCTGCATTACCAAGTTGTCATCTCCAGTCTGCATTACCAAGTTGTCAGCTCCAGTCTGCATTAGCAAGTTCTGTGAGTTCAGGTCTCTCATCAGGACTGGACTTCCTTTGTGAGACTTACCCGTGGTTGCAGTGCACCGCTATTCCAAGATCTGCTATTGTTGCTCTCTCTACACCTGCTGCGCTGAATACCATCTACAGATCTGTTAAGTCTTCTATATTGTTGTTCCCATTGAACTGTTGCTCGGTCTTTTCATTTCTGTATATCTGTGCCACAATCCGTGGTGGACTGTTATTTGTGTTTCTTAATAGAGCCACTTTAACCACTTACGCTCTCTCCGTGGTCATACCTGGGAAATCCTGACAAGGGTGCTGGAGTCTGTCTATATTGTAACTAATTCCTATAACTCCTGTCTCAGTTGACTTTCTGCCCAAACAGAGTGAACTGTTTACCTATTAAACAAATCGAAGAGTAAATTGCTTCCTGGCATACTTGGCGTGCATGTAGAGTGCCAGTACTGCTGTTCCTGTGACTGTAAATGACATAGAAGTTAAACACTTCCAGGTGCCTAACATAGCTAACGTCTTTCATAACTTCTATAGAGAGGCGTATACATCTTAGGCAGATTATAGTGAGAGAGACCTCTCTTGGTACTAAGACATAATCTGTCTTTCCAAACTGTTGGCTGATAATAGACTCTTCTTGGACTCTCCATTTACTCTGGAAGAGGTAGATGATGGCATAATGTGCTTTCCCAATGGTAAGGCCCTGGGTGTGGACATCCTTCCAGTGGAGCTTTACAAGCAAAACAGAGATTTTTATGTTGCGAAGTTACTTTAATACTCTGTTTGAATCTGGAATCCTGTCTCACTCTTTGGCTGAAGCAATGATAGTGGCATAGCCGGAATAAGGGGGGGGCACAGGGGGCATGTGCCCCGGGCTCCCTCTCTCTGAGGGCCCCCCTCCGCCCGTATGCTGTCTGACAGCAACTGATAGCAACCGAAACAGGCCCCCCTCTCTCCGCGGGTGGCGTTACTGTCTGACAGCAACTGACAGCAATCGTGGCCATCTGACGCATGCGCGATGTGCACCCACTCTTTTCCGCATGAAGACTCAAGAGAGAGACAGTAGGTGAGTGGAAAAAAAGACTATACTAAAACTAAATATGTATAGAAAACCCTTAATAACATGGTTATTTCTTGATTAAATATGTAAAATGTAGCCACCTATAACAGTAAGAGTATATATATATATATATATATATATATATATATATATATATATATATATAGATTACATTTTACATATATAATCAAGCAATCAAGTAATAATCATGCTATGAGGGGTCTTCTTAAATATGTGTATACATATGATTAAATATACATTAAACATTAATATTGGGCTGGTAGAGCCAATGTCAGAGTGGCAGATTCTTTTTTATTAATCATTTGTAAAGTAATTACTGAAGCCATCCAGTTATATTAAAGTTTGAATAAATTTGTAGTACATTATATATAATTTATATTTATTTATTTATTTATTTATATACACATATTTATGTAATCCAATGAAAGCTTTAATATAAGTGGCAGGCATCGATA
This sequence comes from Mixophyes fleayi, assembly GCF_038048845.1. Lineage (NCBI taxonomy): Eukaryota > Metazoa > Chordata > Amphibia > Anura > Limnodynastidae > Mixophyes > Mixophyes fleayi. The sequence goes on from NC_134402.1 coordinate 224,328,587, forward strand.
ATAACTTTAATAATGATTAATAACATAGAGGGTCCTGCATGATTATTATATATACATATATAGTTTAAATGTGCGGTATCATTGCTAGTTTTAATGTGCATTATCAATGGTATTTTTAATTTGCGGTATTTTGTGTGGTGTCAATACCTCTTTTAATGTGGTGTTTTGATGATTGTTTTAATGTACAGTATTTTAGTTTGTGGAAGTAATAATTTGTCTTAGGCAGACAACCTAGGCGAGCCCTCTGGGAGAACTGTAAGTGTCATACTGTGGGCTGAAGGTGATGTAATGCAGGATATGTCATTATGCCCTTAATTTTAGATCTTAGGAGCCCCTCTATTTTAAGTGCCCGGGGCCCCCCAAAGCCTTAATCCAGTTCTTGATAGTGGTACTTCCAAAGCCGGGTACATCTGATAGTGGAGCTTCCAAAGCCGGGTACATATGTATTCATATAGGCCTATATTTCTCATTTCCAGTTATGTAAAAATGTTAGCTAAGATGTTACTCCTTAAACTTTGGAATTGATTCAACCAAATCGAGCTAGGTTTATGTTTGGAAATTCCCCCTGTCTGGCTTATTTATTCTCATGCAGATGACCAGTTTGAGTGCCTTGGAAGCGGTGATAGTATCTTTGATACCGCTAAGGCATTCGATTACATTGAATGGTCATATTTATGGGAGGTTATGAAAAGATTTCGGATGGGTCCTGTATATATTAATTGGGCTAAGCTCCTCTATTCTAACCCAGTGGCATGAGTGAGTGTTAAAGGATATGTGTCCCGTTTTTAAGTAGAGGCACTTGGGAAGGGTGTCCTTTCTCACCTACACTATTGCTTTGGCAGTTGAGTCTCTTGCCTGTTTAGTCCTCAATACTCGCACAATTATTGACATTTGAACTACTAAATGAGAGGCCCTTTATCTATTATGAGGATTATATGGTGCTTTTCCTATCAGTCGCATGAATTTGGTTCATCTGGGACAAATTGAGTATCTTTCCAATAGGGAGTCACTGCCCTGAACACCCCCATAGTCTGTTCCCTCCCGCTTAAATATTTAGGTACTTGGATCTCTAATGATGTATGTGAATATGTGCCACTGAACATTTATCCCCAAATTGATTTTCTGAAATCTAAAATTTACACGTGGCAGAGACTACCTCTTTCATTGTCTGGAGGATAAATCTTATTAAATTGATAATACAGCCCAAGATCCTTTATGTCTTGCAACAGGCGTCAGTTTTCCTACCCTCCTCTCTGTTTTGTAAACTTAACCAGTTCATTTCCTCCTTGGTATGGGTGGGAAAAGGGCAAAAATAAAATTAAGTGCTTTATGTAAATGAAGACATACAGGTGGTCTCGCCTTGCCAGACCTTAAGCTATATTACTATGCCTCCCAAATAGCTCATTTGAAATTTTGGGTGCCAGACCCAGACTAGCATGATCTATATTGGGAATTATTGTGGCAAGCAGCCAGCTTTCACACTGGGATCTGGGATTTGCCCCAGACGTTCAGCCCACGCTCATGCAAGCTGTAAAAATTTGGAATGCTGCTCATGACATTCTACATGGTGAAGGTGTGGATCCTTGTGCTCCTCTTTGGGGACTTACTGTTAGGATACCCCTCCAGCCAGCACGACAGAACCCAGAGTCTGCTCCGGAAGTCTGGTGTTCGCTGGAGCCCCTAGTGGTGGGGACAGACTTGGCTGCAGACGAACGGAGGGTCGTGAACTGTGCACTGACTGGGGAGAATCCAGGGGTAGCGAGAAGTAGCAGAGTGGAATCCAAGCAGAGGTCGAGGGCCAGCAGCAGACAGTGAATCCAGATAACGAGCCGAGGTCAGGGGTCACAGGCAATACAACAAGGTACAGAAACAAGCCAGGGGTCATACACGGGAATTCCAAACTATAATACAGCACAGGAGCAGGGAAACAAGGAACAGGAGCCTAGCTACACTGGGAGCTATAACTGGCAATGAGGCTCTGTCCTCACTGCCTTAAATAGCGAGGAGAGCCAATAGGAGAGAGTGCCAGCGAAACCCCTCCCTACTACACCAATACCCAGGAGAAGTGACCAAATTAATAATAATAATACTCACTGCTGCAGGCAACACTGGTATTTAGTCAGAATCACCTCTGTAACAAGATGTTCCAGTAATACTGTTCCTGAGTAATTTCCACACACACACACACACAGAGGAGCCCATCGTCAGTGTCATCTTCAGTGCGCACGCGCCCGACTGCAAGAGCACCGATGGTAGTGTTGAAGCGTCCCGGTTGTTGCCTAGGCAACCGGGACGTAGGAGGCGGAAGTGATGCCCCGTTCGTCATAGAGACGGCCGGGACGTCTGGGGCTGCTGGAAGTGAGTCGCAGCGGCCCTTCGGAAAGCCGCGACTCATGACACTTTACTGAACTAAAATTACTTGATTGGGAGTTCTTTGTGGCTGAGACATGGTATATCTGCTTTGGGACAGTTATATACAAATGAGGTCCTCTAATAATTTGAACAACTTAGGGTTGAATTTGCAATCTCCAACACTATGTTTTACTGCTATCTTCAACTTCGGTATGCCTTAATAGCCCGATTTGAACAGGGAATCCCTTGCCTTAAAGAAGCCTCTATGAAAACCCAGCTTCAGCCTTTAGATTACGCAAATATAATTTTATTCACATATTCATATTTATTTAGTGAATTTGCTACCAAAAACCTTGTACATGTAAGGGAGAAGTGAGAGGAGGTTTTCTACCCTATCCAGAATGAGGACTGGGGGACAATTCTTAGTAGCTCCCGTTGCTCAACTACCTCTTTGAAATTCCAGCAATTTCAGATGTACATTTCTCTATACTAGTAGGAAATGCCCCTTGAAGTATGAAAATATTTGGGGATGCTGGCTAGACTCCCCTTATGCCTCACCTTTATTGCCGAGACCATGTCCATGGGATTAGACCCACGGGCACCCTTGTTTTCCTTGCTCCCCGTGACTGCAGTGTTCTCATTTTCTGTATTATATGTATTATATATATCCTTGTATGTATGGTTGGTAGTATGGTACCATCAAATTATGCACCTGAAACTATTCCATTCTATAATACGACTGTATCTTATACGTTGTCTGATACTTGTTTTTTGGGGGTTTTTGTGTGGAAAACCATTTTGAAAAATTAAAAACACACTGGATTTAAAAATAAAATGGCACATTACACCATTCAAATGGCGGGTTGAATGTGTAAGGTCATACTTGCCAACTTCAGAGATCTCCCCTCCGTGGAAAATCACATCGCTATGCCCTATCCCCACCACTTAAATAACAGAGTGGAAAGGAACAGGGAGCTTGCCCTACTCTCCCAGGAGTCTCCCGAAGATTCCGGGAGAGTAGGTAACTATGTGCAAGGTGAGAAATAAATTTTGAGGACCCGTAAAAAAGCAAGATTTTATTTTGAGCAACAAGATTAATAAAACTAAGATAAAAGGGTGCTTTCCTAGCTTTCCAGAAGATGCACATTCATTTTCACTGAACAAAAAAACGGAATTTTGCACCAACTCTGAGCTGTTAGAGATTGTGTCTAATCCTTGACTTTTAATGGGAAGCATTTTGTACCTTCCCATTGGACGTCATCGCACAACCATGTTTCTAGGTATACTATATCCAAAGTAAAAATAGAACTTCAGACACACCCATAATTATTTTAATAAATAAATGAAACCAAGTAGTATATTAGAAGAAAATTAACTATAACCAGTGTCAGGAATAATTTATTCACAGTGTCTTGGGCCGGTTCATTTGTAAATTTTAAACATTTATTTTTATTTAACCTTACTTCATTTTGTTTTTAATTATTTTTAAGTAATGAAATGCCTCTCCTACAGATGACTACTCTTCCCTATTTAACATCAGTAGAAATTTCTTTGGAGTTCTGTAACATGTCAACATAACTCTTCAGACTTCATATATACTTATAATTCATATAAGGATACATAATCTCATATACTATATAACAATAAGACTTGAAACCTTCTCAAGGTCAGGTCCTTCAGTCAAGGAGGATGGTGACCAATTTATTTCAAATAGTATTATATTATTATTATGCTGGTGTGACTGCTTTACTGTAAAGTCAATGCTGAGAGAGCAGCATTTGTTATTATTTTACATGACATTTAATTATGTATCTAAGCTTCTAACCCTCAGATAACATAAACATATGTACTTTAGTAGACCGCTGCTTGAGGCTGTTAATTAAAAGATCCCTAAAGTTTTCAGATGTGAACCATAAAAGTAATATAAACAGTTGCAGTGTTAAGCTAATGGCCCACTGTAGTTCTGTTTAAAAATTAAGTATTACCTTCCCATACCATTATAAACAAATCATTATGGCAGTCTCGCAATGAGATTTGATACAGGTCAAAAAACTGATTATGCAGACATTTGAGCTGCTGTAGCATAACTAGCTCTGGTCTGTGTGTGTGAATCCATCAATCCAACCCGTCAAATTGTCAGCCATACTATATCAATTCTGTTAAATAAGTGTATCCCTATTAACATTGCCACTTGCTGCACATAGACAGCATAGTGAACATATTTATTTAAGTATAATCATTTAAATTATTTCATGTATATTATACAATTCAGTAATACACATATTTTAATATATACTAATGTGATATAGTAAATTTACTTGCTCTCTAAGCAAATACATTTTCTTCATCCTAGAAGCTTTTTCTATCTCTAAATATGACCATTGTAGAAGGACATCTTGTGTTAAACGCTGATAATAAACAAGAGAACAGAAGCAGTTTGTAACTTTACTTTAAAATTATTATAAACAAAGTTTTGCTCATGTTCCAGCTGCAAATAGAGATGTGCACACATGCCCAGTGTCACCTGGATTTAAACTAACATGAAACCCACTGGATATTAAGTATGGATATTAACATTCATTTAATATCAAGGATTCAAGGGCAGGACAGGAGGCTTCTCCCAAAGTGGGAAGTTAAAAACAAATACATAACTCTTAAGCTGGCCACACATGTTGAAATATTGAAAACATTGTATGGCAGTTGGCCTAATATTTCAGTGTGTATGTACCCAATATGAGCCTTATGTCTAATAATAATCAGATTAAAATTGATAGGATTATGGTTGAGCATTTGGGTAATGTGATAGGATGATGACCGCCAGAGCTGTAACTTAGATTTCTAGTGCCCTGGGCGAGAAAGACAAATGCCGCCCCCCTAGCCCTCAATTTTAACCAAATTAACCTAAAATATTCCTAAATTACGCCCCCTTCAGCGTTGCGCCCTGGGCGGTCGCCCCTGTCGCACAGCCCTAGTTACGGCCCTGATGACCGCAATTGACCTAAAATTAAACGCACAGGATCAATTAGAGCAAAAAGAGATTTGATCATATGACCAGAGGTCGACCAAGCTGTTCGCTGATCCAATTGCTCAAGAATTGGCCAACAATACATGTGTCAGTTACATGATCTTTAGATGACTTTCTAGTATAGCTTTACACATATAAGATTTGCACCTGAACAATCCATGGTGTGAAACAAGGGCTGCAAATGCTATTTTTTTTATTTAATAGAAAATATCTGTCTGCTTTTGCAAGTGGCACACAAATACTAGAGTTGAGAGTGAATAATAGAGTTGAGCCAAGACAATTCTAAATCTATCTGCACAATTTAATTTTGCTGACAAAGTAAAACTACAAAGCAATTATTTTACTTCACTGCAGACTTAACATGAGAAAACTCATCAACAGTAATGCTTTGTTTAAACAATATTTACACTGTACATTACTGCTTTAATGTATTTTTTATAAAAGACATACACATTTTGAAAATGATGATGGGCTTGTTTATTATTTGTATGTTTTCCTAATTATTGTAATAATAATCTTTCTGTCACTATCTGATTCTATGGTCCCTTGACAATGAATTTCTATCATGAATAAATATAACTTAATTGAAAATACATGTGCATTACACATATGTAAAGATATTTGCCATTATCTCCTGACCAGTAGAACAAAAACAAGTATTTCCATCATACATAGCTAGACGTTGTGTCCTGTTTTAACCCAGGTCAGCATTATTGTACACAGGATTTTAGAAATCACAAACATTAATTCTAAACCACTAACATTGCTCAACTATCAGTTTTAGTAGAAAATGATTCACAAGCTCATTTGTTGTCTCCCAGACGTCTGTTCGCTCTGACATTCCAGTGAGTTCTTACCCTGAGAGGCAGACAACAATTTTTTAAAGACCTGGATTCAAGGTTCTCATCTGAAATAAAGTGTAAAGGTTATCAGGGATAATGCCCTATACTCCATTCATGAACTGATTCAGCAGCATGCCCTATTTACTACTAGGGATTCTAATATCAATTTAACATATCATGTCTGCAAAAAATGAATATTGAGAACTATATATGGACAGTTATTCTGCTAAATGCAATACAAAAGAGCCCTGAATAGAGATTTTCAGTCCATTTCCTTGCTCCGAATGATTTTCAGTCTCCTAAGTACCTGAGGATACAAAGTGCATCTCAGTATTGGCATTAGCATTAGCAACTCCAGTGCTGCCTACTCGTTGCTTGAAGAGGAAAGGAAAAACCTTGTTAAAGGCTTTGCGGAAATTGGCACCCATGAAGGCGTAGACAATGGGGTTGATAGATGAATTAGTGTAGGACATGCAGTGAGCCCAAATCTTGATCTTGTAGGTGTAGTAGTCACGTTTGAAAGTGGGACTAAAGGCTTGAAATAGGATGTAGAGCTGTATAGGACCCCAGCATATAGTGAAGAGCAGGACAATGACAGCAACCATGCGTGAAATCTTGGTACGCATCACCTCAGAGCGCTCGGCCAGAAGCTGCACCTGGAAGAGGAACACAGGGAAAATCACTTTAAAAATTTCAACGAAACAGAAAAAATATTCCATAGACATAAGCTTCTGGAGCAGTTCATCTTGGCATCTGTCTGATTAGACTCAAGGTTTGTTATACCGCTTTCATACTGCCGCCCCGGCAATATCCTGGGTTTTTCAAGCCGGGTTTTTGCCGGGGCTCAGAGCGTCCCAGCTCAGAAACACCATTCATACTGCACCTCGGACCCGGGAATTTTCCGGGTTGATCCCATTCATACTGCACAAGTCTGTGCCCTGGCAATTTGTGGGAGTCATCACCAGAGCAGTTTTCATTGGCTAAAAAAAGGTGATGTCATTGAAAGGTGACTGGTTTTTTGACGCATAAAGATGATGCAAAAGTGGGTGGTGAAATAAAAGCAATTTTCTCCAACAAACTCCGATTCTGCTTCAGCTTGATCTGCACTCCACCATCCACCATTTCTTCTAAACTCCTTCTCGAATCTTCCACGGGCTCCCACCGATGACATCATCCTCCAGAGACAGGCAGACAGCCAATCAGCTTGTTTTCTGTGCAACCCGGGGTGAAAAACCCGGGTTGCACCATTCATAGTGCAGGCAACCCGGGTCCAACCCGGGAATTACCCCTCGATAAATCCCGGGTTGAAGACCCGGGTTTTTAGACCCGGGATTTTTGACTTGTACCATTCATACTGCACCAAGACCCGGGTCGTTTGAGCTCGCCCCGGGAAAAAACCCGGGATTTTGGTGCAGTATGAATGGGGTATTAGTCATGGACATTTATACGCTATTTTCATGTGCTGAATTATTTGCTTAAGGTAAATCTACACCAATTTATGTAAAACTATAGTCCCTTAATCACTGTATATGTGTTATTTGGGTTTACTGCTGGCACTACTGTAATGCAAACCTGTGCCTCTCTTTCTGCCTAATGTGCCCAACAATAGAGGCATATATAATGGTACCTCTGGACCATTTGTATAAAATTAAACTGTTAGTGCTCTATTAAAGCTATGTGGTATTTTGCACATCTCTTGCACATGCCTTTTATTTAAGTTTTGTTCTTGTTTTGCTGTCAGTGAATGTTTAGGTTATTGTTCAACTACCCAATATTAAGAAATATATTTCTGCTTCATATATGGCCATTTGCCATACCTGCAAACTCCACTTTTTCTAGCCTAGTTCTATACATATTCACACTATATCCCATCTTTGTACACATAAATACTATATTGGATGAATACCCTGTCAAATATGCAGAACAACATATTTAAATGCAACCTGTCACTAGATCCAACATTCATAACTCCCAACATGCAAGTCCCCGGTAGTGGGACAGGCGACATGGCCATGTCATGATAAGGGCGGGCCACATCATAATGGGGCATGGCCGCAGCTCTCGAGGACTGTCTACCTCTGTAAAGTCCTAGGGCTAGATTTACTAAAAGTGGGGATGTTGCCTATAGCAACCAATCAGATTCTAGCTTTCATTTACTTAGTACATTCTACAAAATGACAGATAGAATCTGATTGGTTGCTATAGGCAACATCCCCACTTTTTCAAACCCGCAGCTTAGTAAATCTAGCCCCTAGTCTGCGCATTAGATATCTCCCTTTCCCCGCAACATTCCAACCCCATGGACAAACATGTCCATGGTGGGACAGCATTACAGAACCCTAAATTGAAATTAGGCCAGTTGGGAAGTATGAACATTTGCTTTTTATCTGCTTATTTCATAGCATATTTCTTAGATTGTATACTTATTTGGGCAGGGCTACCTTTATGTTCTGATTTGTACCATTGTATTTAATTTGTTTATGTCAGATCACATGTCATGATTCCCTCAATGTAGAAGTAATATGTCAGCACTTTATAAATAAAAACATAATTATTGTTCTTCATGTATAAAGAGTTTTCTCTCGATTTCTGCAAGACATGAAATCTGTGTTCAATGCTGAATGAAAATAGATCGTCATGAATTTGGCCAAAAAAACATGAAAATGTAATTAAAAATATTCTAAAAAACAATAGCGGCATTACATAATCGAAGGGGTGTTACTGATTTATTCATAATGTCCATCATAGGTGCTAAATGCTGTTTTTAACTTGTCTCTGTACCGAATTTGTATCTAAATTTGTAAAAATATTAGCACAGTTGAACTGACTAAACAGAATAAAAATCAGAGGTAATTGCAGAGTTTCCTGAGTAAAATATATATATATATATATATATATATATATATATATATATATACAAGTTAACCCGTGCATGATACTCATGCATTCAAGTCAAATCAAGCTACTTAAGGTATTAAAAAGGTTCTTGTCATGCATTTGGGCCATAGCCCAGGCCTCCTCAGGGGAAGAGCGTTACTTCCCGACGCAAGCGCCCTTTTCTAACGTGGTTTTGTCCACATGTCACCACCTCATCATTCTTCTCCATCACCTCATCCTTCATTTTCATCGCCACATCTATCCAGATGTCTATCCAGACACAGGGATCTCTCTCAGCGGTCCTGAGTATCACACTCCTCTCACTCTGTCACCCCCGGCAACCACCAACCACTCCCCACTGTCACCCCCGGCAACCACCAACCACTCCCAACTGTCACTTCTCCTTCAAGAAATATATATATATTTTTTTTAAATCTTTATAAACACTTTTAACAATTAACAAATTAAATGAACAAATTAAAAACATCTTAGTATACCAAATTTCAGCCCTTTTTTCCACACACACTAAGAATTTAGTAGGTCAGTGTATAACTCCGCCCAGCAGGTGGCGCGGCAGCTTGGTTTTATTTTTTCCACACACACACACACACACACACACACACACACACACACACAGACAGACTAACACACGCCACTAGGCATTTATATTATAGATGCCCTCTATAACATATATTGTTGCATACAGTAAACATAATATAATACAGGTCAACATTGTATAATGCCAATGAACCACTCACAGATGCTATTTTCCAGTTCACCATTGCTCTGACTTCTGTACCTAGTTTTCTATTTTTCCCCTTACACCCGGAGAGGCGAAACTGGGACAGAGAGGCGCAGACAAGCCCAAGCTAAATAACTAAGAAATGTAATAAAATTAGATGTGGACGCATCTTGCAGGTACAGGATGGCTGGTGCAATGAAACTAGAAGATGTACGTGAATCATTAGCTTGATGCAGTGGCGGATCCAGGGGAGGGGGGGGGGGGCGATCGGGGCGATCGCCCCCCTAGCAGGGGCTTGCTGCCGGCGGCTGTACAATATGTGCAGGTCCGCTCGGCAGTGACAGTGTGCTGCCCGGCTGCTCTGATTGTGTTTACAGAAATTAACCACCTGGTCCGGTTCTGCAGAAAATGTCACCAGCTGATGACGTAGAAGCATATCTGGTGTCCTTTGAGAGACTTGCAAAGAGGGCAAAATGGCCTCCTAAAGAATGGGCTGAGAGACTGGCGCCATATCTGACTGGTGAAGCTCAGCCAGCTTATATGGATCTAGATGAGGGACAGGCCTCTGATTATTTATGCCTAAAGTCTGAGATATTGGCTTGCATTGGAGTTTCCTGGCCAGGCCGAACCCAGCGCTATCACCAATGGCGCTATTATAAAGAAAAACCGGTCAGAGCGCAAGTGGCTGAGCTTTCTAAAATTTTAAAGAAATGGCTGCAGCCTGAGGAGAATTCGCCTTCTCGGATTATTGAAGTTCTGGCGATAGATCACTGCATCCGGGGGCTGAACCGTGATTTGCAAAGGTGGGTGCAGCAATAAGACCCACAAACTTATGAAGAGCTTGCCACCGTGGTAGAAAGGTTTTGTGCGCTAGAGCATGACTAAAGAACCTGCATTCGTGCCAAAGCCACTGCCACGCCAAAAGCCAGGTTTGACAATTCTTGCTACAGGGCCCAATGGCAAAACTGCTACGGACAGAGGGCCAGGTGCAAAGCTGTCTAATCTGAAGTGTTTAGAATGTGGTGAGCCAGGCCACTTTAAGGCAGAGTGTCCTAAACTACAGGAACCCATGGACTGTTCGGTGGCACATATTGGGCCTGCTTTTCCAAACTGTTTTACCATGAGTCCCACATCAGGAAGTCCTTGTTTGTTCCAGGTGAGTGTGCTAATCAACCAAAACCTTGATCTGGCCTTGGTTGACTCGGGGAGGGAACTCTCATTGGTTTTCAGCTCTGCCTTACCCGAAACCATAACTTCTAGGTTGCCCAAGGTGAAGGTTCTTTGCGTACATGGCACGACAGAGGAGTATGAAAGAACAATACTACACTCAAAGACAAAACCGTTATGGTGGTAGCTGCCATAGCACCTAAACTCCCATATCCACTCATTTTGGGGCGAGACTTCCCACTGTTTAATGAGGTCCTCGGTGAGCGGATCCGGCCGGACATGCCGGCAACTGATGCAACGGTCGGAAGTTCGGTCTTAAAGGAACTGCCTAAGAATCCACAACATCTGGACATCGATCTTTGGGAACCGACATACCGGAATGCCATCCTGGTAGTCACAGCGGGAGTTCCACAAAAGCATCCATCTGCGGGGAAATATGGACAGTCCAAACTAGCACTGGTCGGTGATGTCGCAGATGAGCCCACCCCGCCTGTCAGTGAGGATACGGACTGGTCCGTAATACCAATTTTGTTTCCTCTGCAGGACTTTGCTCGAGACCAACTTAATGATGCCACTTTGGAACATGCCTTTGAAAGTGTGACTGAGGTAAATGGGGTAGCGAAAGCCGCCCAGCCTGCAGAAGGTATACCATATTTTATTGTCAAAAATAATTTTCTGTATAGAGTTGCTATTGTACAGAGTGAAAAAGTAGAACAATTAATGGTTCCTCAGGTCCATGTACCCCTAGTGTTAAAAGCAGCACACACACATGTTTGTGGGGGACACCTAGGGGAGTATAAAACATGGGAACGAGTTCTGCTTAGGTTTTACTGGCCCGGGGTACACATGGCAGTGAAAAAGTATTGCCGGTCCTGTCCCATTTGTCAGAGAACCTGTCCCAAACCTATGTACAGGGCACCTCCTATTCCAATACCAATAGTACAAGTTCCTTTTGAACGGATAGCCATGGACCTTGTGGGGCCACTGGAAAAATCTGCATGGGGGCACCAATATATACTAGTGGTGCTTGACTATGCAACCAGGTATCCAGAGGCAATTCCCCTACAAAACATAAAGTCCAGCACCATAGCTAGAGAACTTGTATTGATGTTTACACGCTTGAGAATACCCAAAGAAATTCTCACAGACCAGGGTACTCCCTTCATGTCCAAACTGATGAAGGACATGTGCCAGTTGCTAGGGGTTACGTCGCTTCACACCTCCGTGTACCATCCACAAACAGACGGCTTGGTGGAACGCTTTAACCGCACATTAAAGCACATGCTCAGGAAAGCAGGGGCTCAAGTAAAAAAAGATTGGGACACTCTTATTCCCTACTTGATGTTTGCCATCCATGAGGTACCTCAAGCATAACCAGGGTTTAGTCCATTTGAGTTATTGTTTGGGAGACAGCCCAGGGGTATCTTGGATATGTTAAAAGAAGGGTGGGAGCAGCAAGGTCACAGGGAGCCAAATCTGGTACAATTTGTGTCCCAAATGTATGAGAGGCTAGGAAAGATAGGGCCCATTGTGCAGCAACATGTAAAAGAGGCTCAGGAACGACAGAAGAAAAGTTATGACAAAAGTGCTGTTGTTCGATCTTTCAAGCCTGGGGACAAGGTCCTAGTCCTGGTTGCTACCCAGGAAAGCAAATTTTCGCCCATTGGCAGGGTCCATATGAAGTTGTAGAGGCTGTCGGTCCTGTCAATTACAGAGTCCGCCAGTTAGGTAGGAGAAGGGAGGAGCAAATATATCATGTTAACCTCCTTAAACTTTGGCATGATGAGGAAACCTATCCTCAGGTAGTGAGTACTGCCATTGAAAAGTCTGAAGTGGCCATAGAGAGGGCATTGTCTGTTAAGAAGAGACAATAGACTGAAGAAATGATTCGCCGGAACAAGGATGTCTTCTCTTCCCTCCCTGGGCTCACTACCTTAATCGAACACGACATTGTCACTCCGCCAGGAGTCATTGTAAAGCAGAAGCCGCATCGTATTCCAGAAGCCAGATGGGTGGACGTGAGAAAGGAGATCGAGAAGATGCTCCAGTTAGACGTGATTGAAGAGTCCACTAGTGAGTGGAATAGTCCCATTGTGCTTGTTCCGAAACCCAATGGGACAATTAGGTTCTGCAATGACTTTAGGCGCCTAAACAGTATGTCGCAGTTTGATGACTATACGATGCCACGTGTGGATGAACTAGTGGAAAATCTTGCTGGTAGCAACTATTTGACAACCCTTTATCTAACAAAGGGTTATTGGCAAGTTCCCCTGACTTCTACGGCCAAGACAAAGACTGCATTTTCCACTCCTGATGGTCTCTATCAATATAAAGTCCTACCCTTTGGGTTGCATGGGCATCTGCCACCTTCCAAAGGGCCATGAATAAATTGCTACGACGTCACACAGCTTATGCAGCCGCTTACTTGGACGATATAGTGATTTAAACCCCAGACTGGGGATCACATTTAGCCAAAGTTGAGGCGGTCTTAGCTTCATTAAGGTCAGCAGGGTTAACAGCTAACCCAGAGAAATGTGCCATAGCCATGAGAGAAGCCAAATATTTGGGGTACGTTGTTGGTCGAGGGCGTGTATAACCCCAGCTAGACAAAGTGGAGGCAGTCAAAAATTGGACAAGACCAGAAAAAAAGTTGCAGTTTGTAAGCTACTTCGCCACTAGAGCTGCTCCACTTATGGACATGTTAAAAAAAAGTTGTCCAGATAGATTAACCTGGTCTGACTCTGCAATAACAGCGTGGTCTGATCTTCGGTTAGGTCTTTGTTCCTCCCCAGTTCTTCAAGCACCAGATTTTACCCGGAGGTTCTTCCTCCAAACTGATGCTTATGGTGTTGGCTTAGGTGCAGTCTTGTCCCAGGAGAAGAATGGAGTAGAAAATCCTGTCCTGTACCTAAGTCGTAAGTTGCTTCCAAGGGAACAAAAATATGCCACTGTGGAGAAAGAATGTCTCGCCATAAAATGGGCTACAGAAGCTCTGCACTATTATTTCCTAGGCAGAGAGTTCACCTTAATAACAGATCATGCACCATTGAGATGGATGCAGAACAACCGGGAGGTAAATGCCAAGGTAACCCGCTGGTTCTTGGCACTGCAACCTTTGAAGTTCTCAGTAGAACATAGACCTGGGATTCTGCACAAGAATGCAGATGCATTGTCACGAAAATATGCGCTCCTTGCGAAGTCCGCGTCTCCCTACTTGGAGACGCTAGGGGGAGGGATATGTAACAAAGGGAGGCATTTATCTGACAAGATGCAGAGAAAGCATACAAGCAGAGTAAGACATTGGCGCAGTTATGCACCTAGATTGATGTTAAACCAGGTAAAGACTTATGTATAGTTTAAAGTTTGGTTAACTTACATGATTTGAAAGCTCCTTCCTCTCAGCAAATAGACAGGGTGTGTCTGTTAGTGCAAACAGAGCCAGTGATGGGCGTTTCCTCTTAAAGTGAAGGTGGGTGTGTCAAGCTAAGGCTGGGGGAGGAGTATCATGTATAAAAGCTTGCTTGTGTCATTTGTTCACTGAGACCAATGCTGGGGAAGCTGGCTGGTCTTGAGAGAGAGCTGGTCAATGTCTAGCTAGCGTTTAGGGTCTCCATAATTGCTGCGAAAGTCATACGGCGTCAAAAACATTTTAACCATCTTGACAATAAAGCTGCATAAAAAGAAGAATTTGTTCGTGTGTGCTTCAGCAGTAGCGGGCTCTTGCCACAGTACACATACTTAGATTTCAAGCAGATAAATCTTCTTCACTTTGGAACTGAGCTCACCTATGGTGAACATGAAGTGCTTGAATAGATAACATGACCAATTCTACTGTGTTTTGTCACTGTGTATACTGCAACAAGCATGGAAAAAAAGAAAGAAAGCCAAATAATTGTCTAAATCATTAAGACAGAAGATTGTAGCCAAGCATAGGCAATCTCAAGGCTACAAATCTTGCTGTTCCCATTTCCACTATACATAATGTTATTAAGAAGCTTAAGGCCCATGGCACTGTAGCCAACCTCCCTGAAAAGAAAAATCTTGATTGCAGGATTGTTTGGATATTAGAGAAAACATTTTGATTCAGATTCAAGCTGAGCTTCATACAAAAGGTATGACAATTTCAGCTTGCACCACCCATCTCCAACTCAATGAAAGAGAGGGTATGTGGCAAGAGGCCTGGAGGGGACTAGTACTGAGCGGGAAGGAGAGAGAGTCATGAGAAAGCTGACTGGAGTTTGCCAAAACACACCTAAACAAGCCAAATTCCTTCTTGGAGAATCTCCTGTGGAGTAGATGGGACCAAACTAGAGCTTTTTAGTAAAGCGCATCTTTCCTATGTTTATAGAGGAAAATCAAAAGAACACCTTCCCTACAGGCAAACATGGTGGAGGTTCAGTGATGTTTTTGGGTAGCTGTGCTGTATCTTGCACTGGGTGTCTTGATCTTCCGCATTGCATAATAAAACCTAGAGATGGCCGGGCCATTTTGGAGTGCAATGTTGAACGGAGTGTCAGAAAGATGGATCACTGTCGGAGGTCATGGATCTTCAAGCAGGACAATCACCACAATTCCCCTTCAAAAATCACTCAGGAATGGTTTAAGACAAGGCTGGACTGTTCTCAAGTGACCAACAATCCCATAGATCTTAAAACAGCAGTTGGGAGAACTAGATCAGTTTGCATAAGAGAAGTGAATCTAACTGCCATTAGAGAGGTGCAGAAAGCTCATCCATGGCTATAGGAAGTGGTCGATTGATATTATTTTGACCAAAGCCTGTGCTATCTAATATTAAATATAGGGTTTCAATAATTTTGTCAATGCCTTTACTTTTCATATTCTGGTTTCAAAGGATATACAGTATTAAATTCAGTATAAAAACAAAGGTATATTAGAAGAGAAAGAAATGTTTAGACCAACTTCTGTTGTTTATTTCACTTTATGTTTAGAGGAAATTTTGACATACTGAAGTATGTCTGGTTCAAATATTAATTTTTGTGTTAGATGCATCTTGAGATGTATGGTGCAGATGATCCACCATAAAGAAAAATAAACAGATATTGGGACAGATTTGCCAAAAGTTCAAAAAAAGTCAAAGTGGAGTTGTTGTCATAGCAAACAAACAGATTCTAGCTGTCATTCAACTAGTACATTCTATTGAAAGTGTTCCACAACAGTTTTCAATAAATTAAATGCTTACTTCAATAACTGGTGTAGTTCCATGTAGAACTACAAGTTCCAGCATACCTATGGCTGCTAGAGCATGCTGGCACTTTTAGTACTGCAAGTGCCAGCATTTCCTGGCATCCAGGGCCTACTGGGACATGTAGTGTACCTGTAAAACAATACTGTAAAATAAACACACATATATAAATACATTGTTAAAAATAAAAACTCCTTCACACACCTTCATTCACCATTTTATTACTCGCCTAAATATTTTATTCGGCTTGCAATCCACTGGGGAAAAATAAAAACCCTTTGGAGCATCGAGAACATGCTTCTTGTTGAGCCATGACGCAACTGAAAGGTTGAGCGGCCTGTCAGCAGCTAATCAATACAGAGATTGGTCAGTGCATGGAAAAGCCACTCTCTCGTGGTTAGTTATCATGAAAGCCCATGTGACGTCTCAACACTATCTGTAATAAATTACATAGTATTAATGTGTGTTTATTTTAAACAAGAAAAAAGTGCTCTTATTTATTTTTTAATTTAATCTATTTTTGGGCTGTTTTCTTCTATAGGGAGGTCCATATTTATTTTTGTGTGATCACTCTAGAGATGTCTACTGCGTTCTAAGAATGGTAGAGCTGAGTGACATTATGAGAGTGAGACCCCATGCTGTGGGTTTCCCTGTTGTTGACGGTGCTGGGAACATTTTGGGTGGGGGCAATTTTTATTATTATTTTAAATAAATGACGCTTCAACAGAATGCTGATACTCTTAAACACGTATCATCAGCAGATCTTTATCTTCTATTTCTTCAGTAAATAAAAAAGCTAGAAAAACAAAAGGCATCTATTGTAATATAGTTTGAAAATCACAAGGAGGAGAGCTAATTATTTTCTGTGACAAAACACCTTACTGCTATTTTGAACATCTACATTAGAAGTATCTTTCAGTGTCTCTATCAACCTGGGGAAGTTTAAAGACCTTTGACACACTGTGCTTTGTTTACTTATCTTTCCGGTATGAGTATCTGCACACACAATGTTTTACAATATGCTTTTATTGTTATTAATAAACGTGAGTGTGTTTACTGTGTTATCAAACCCCACGCTGGTGTACACTGGGCAGAACTTTGAACCGGGGAATCTGTTCTAAGTCTTCCACCTGTATGAACTTGGACAACTAGGGGGTTGAGGTCCCGGTCGGACCTTCCCAGTTGGTGAATGCTGGGCAGAACTTTGACTCCAGGAGCCTGTTCTGGCTCTTCCACTGGATGGTATTGGGTGAAAACTTCACTGAGAGATGGCAACTGGTCTGGGATGCATAATGCAGTTAAAAGTTGAGGGTGGTTCACGCTCCCTTGTTAGAGGGTATTGAAAGAATTGCTGCATGGGGGGCCAAAGAATTAAGGGGTAATCCCAACCCTTAGATAACACACTTGAAATAAAAAACAGGAGGTCCCCTTGGCGCACAAATAAGGTGCACAGAAGAAGAATAGAAA
Organism: Mixophyes fleayi; assembly: GCF_038048845.1. Lineage (NCBI taxonomy): Eukaryota > Metazoa > Chordata > Amphibia > Anura > Limnodynastidae > Mixophyes > Mixophyes fleayi. The sequence goes on from NC_134402.1 coordinate 224,346,262, forward strand.
ACCCTGGTATTTATTCCTGATAGGGTTGCTAGACCAGCGTCCTGGCGGTAACTGGGAGATAAAAAGTTTGGTAACGATCATCATGGGGTAAGTCCTCAGCCTTCTACTGTCCTGACAACAAGCCAGCAAGCTCATTTAAGCATTTGACTTTTGGCAACAACAGACATTGGCAGATATAGCCTGCTATATGCAGAGACTTTATAAGTGGATACTGTTTACCAACCCTCAACATATAGCTCCCGGCTATATGCTACAAGGGAACAAGACTTTAAAACACCTCATACTTGGGACCCTATTACTGCCTCGGTAAAGGCATACCTATCAACATTCTGCCTAATAGGAAGTCTGTCAAGTTGCCTACCAGACTTCATAGTTCCATAGGAGGAACCATTACTTTGTGATACATTACTGTATTGATAATCTCTGTATGTTTATGAATATTTGTCTTTTTGCACTACATAATATGAGATACATCTGTAGGTTGCAACCTTACTTTATATTCACATTGCGTGTTTTTATGGGATCTATTCAACCCTATCAGGAATAAATACCAGGGTTTTCTATTGTTATTATCTGCACCTTATTTGTGCGCCAAGGGGACCTCATGCATAATGCAGTGTTTGGGGTCCAGGTTGGACCTCCTGTTGGTGTACGCTGGTCATTACTTTGACACAGAAAGCCTGTTCTGGGCTTTCCACTGGATGGATTTGGATGAAGCCTTCACAGACTGGTTACAATGGATCCCAGAAGACATGCTAAGGGGTTGAGGTCCCAGTTGGACTTCCCTTTGGTGTATGCTTGGCAGAACTTTGATGTGAGGAGCCTGTTCTGGCTCTTCCACTGGATGGTTTTGGGTGAAAACTTCACTGAGGGGTGGCAATTGGTCTGGGATGCCTAATGGAGTGTTTGGGGTCCCTGTTTGATCTCCCGCTGGTGTATGCTGGGCAGAACTTTGACTCAAAAAGTCTGTTCTGGGCTCTCCACTGGATGGATTTCAATGACATCTTAGCTACTAATTATTTTTAAAATGTTGACAGTTACAACTAACTCATTGATAACTTAATAACTTGAAGTTTAAAACCAGGGCAACGGTGGGTACTACAGCTAGTGTGTAATTTATTTGTCTCCTGCGTAACATTTCCATCCACTACTATATTCCATTCCATACTCAGCATTCTTACCCATATGTCCCATACTCAGCATTCCTTATATGTTCCTGGGCTGGTCCCATGTGCCTCATGTCCAGAAGTAGTGGAGGAGATGGAAGAGGGGGTGAATGGGAGAATGACTGCTCATTGCCTTGGGTCAGCACCAAGATCACAAACAGAGAGTGGAGGGCCATAACTGGGTTTATAAAGCCCAGCCTAGCGCTGCCAGAATCCTGTTTGCCCACTTGTGCATGATGACTTCACTGCACACATATGTTGATGTGCTGGAATCGGGAGCCTGCCAGATGCCACTGTACATGACTCCCAAGAATACAAATACTATTCTTGAATGTTCCGAAGCACAGTCCCCATGATAATGTCATTGAGGAGTGTGTGACAGTAAATTCCACACACATGGTGAGGTTTTGGGGGTAGGGTATAAGAACAGGCCTGCACCTTTACAGCAGGTAATAATGAAACTAGGAAAATGTCAGGGTAATGGTCAAATGCAGAACTAGTAGAAGAACAATTTGCACCCAGGTATTAGTAGTAGAGTCTGCCACAGACAATTGCTAAACAGCAGAGTTTAATTAAAATGGCAAGATTTAACTGAATGACAGGCTAACATTACGCTGAATCTAACACTGTTAATGTAGCAATACATAGGAAGAGTTGGGTTCCATAGCTTTATTATATGTGCAACTATACGAGCTAATCGTAACTTCAAAACAGTATGGTGGAATTGGTGACTGAACTGAACTAAAACTGCATGTGTATTCCCACTCTTATGGGGTAATTTAAAGTTGTCTTATCTGTCTGTGTGTGAGTGTGTGTCTATATTAGGGAATTTAGACTAAGCTCCAATGAGGCTGTGGAATTAGTGGCGCTATATAAATAAATGATGATGATGTCCGAATGTTTATTTTATTTACCTTGTATGTCCCTGTTTTATATATGTTCTATTTTCCCCACTGTCTGGCAACTGCAGAACACTGTGGTGCCTTACAGCCGATCATCAATTTGATGGTGATGACTGGTGTATATATATATATATATATATATATATATATAGTTAAAAATAAATAAATAAAAATTGGTGGCTCTGAATGATTAATTGCGTACAGACTCCCTGAATGACCTTGAACTTTATATTATCAATGAGGATCACTGAAACTAATTTGCATAACCTAACACCGAACGGCCAGGATTATTGGGATGAGGCCTGGTGCTCATCGCAGGGTTTTTTTTGTTCCTTTTTTGGCTCAGTTCTCCTAGGGAATTCAGGACCATGCAGAACAGGCTAGAACTGTGTCCCATTATGACAGGAGGATCCCATGATGCGTGTTTCACTGTAATAGTATGATCAGCCCAGTCTGTCATTTCCTGGTGCTGATTGTGGTTTTTGAGAGATATTAACTTTTTTGGGGGTGTTTGCCTTTTAAAAACGAATAAATATATTTAATTATTTTTTTTAACACTGCAAAGGTCTGTCGGCAGCATGGATTTTGCTCCAGGGTTTGAGCACTTGAAAGAGATAAGCCTCCTGACAGGAGTATCTACATATGTGTCTGCATCTGAACGAGTCACATAACATACCAATACTGTACTCAGTTTCTGCTTACATGCCCCTTCCCTCCCCTGTTCCACCTCTTCAGGTATAAGGAGCCACAAGTCAGGGATACACAAAAATCATTATACGGATATATGGATTTTTTTATTCACATGCTCAGTACAAAAATGCATATTTTACGGAAAAAAAAATAAGACTTGTGTCTTATTCTAAGTGACCCCCATTAGGGTGCAGAGAGAAGCTTTCATGGACTCCTGTCACTTGTAAAAAACAAATATTTTGTTGTTTTCATCCAAAGGTAAAAAAAAGTAACTCTTGTCTTCTACTAGTGCACTCCAAACTGCGCCAAAAAGGTACCATTTCATTTTTGCATTTTGTGTGATACTGTTGCATTTTGCATGCCCATCTGTTTTTTGTACTCAGTACCTCTACTAGAAGCTGGTGGAGGCAAATGATGTTGCAACCCAGTCAGAAACCTCCTGTAATTTGATTTTCCAGTGGTGTCACCAGCTGCTCTCTAGTAAAGATCCCCAGAAGAAGAAAGTAGTGGGGAGAGCTAAATCGGGAATATATTGGAAATTCACGGTGCCTGGCAAGATTGGCTTCAGTAGTGTGATGAAACATTCTATATGTTAAAGACCAAGTGAGGTAACCCTGGCAAAACCTCTTTGACTGAAAGGTTGTATTTAGAATGAAACTCAAAAAATCATCACATGTTTGAGACTCCTTTATTTTTGTGAAAAGAAGGTTTTTGGAATGTCTGCTTTTGCCTATATTTTTCAAAATAAAGTCTCATTTCTATGTTACATTAGTAAAAGGTAACTCAAAACTAATTTTTTAGGTTTTGGTTGATTGATTCATTAAATGCCATAGATATCACGTACATATTTGCATATCTCACAAACTGTTACCTGGTAGCTGTTGTCAGCTGGCTCTACAGAAGGCCGTCCCATCTGGTAGACCATAGCAAAGTAACAGATGCAAATAGTGAGCAGTGGAAGCAGGTACACCACAAGGAAGTTGTAAAGGATGAAAGCTTTTTCATGGGAAACCGATGGGAAAGATTCAATGCAGTACATCTGTGGTCCAAACCAATAGCCTTCTATGAGCTGATTATAAATAGGGACTGGGATAGATACAATGAAAGAACCTGCAAAGGCAAATGAGAAAAATAAAAAGATTACAATTTTAAAGTAAAGGTTTTTCATAGATATCTAACTTTCATTTTGTTTTAGAAGCACGGGAAGATTTTTAGTAATGGCAATATCCAGAAATGTAGCACTCTCAAGAGGAATCATCTCTTGTTATTGATTTAGCTTATAGATCCATGGAAATAAGGTTTCTTTTTAAATGTATGAAGAAATCTTCAAATAAAACATTGAAAGAAGTATGAAGCCCCTAACCTGTACTCATATGTCAGTTAGTGCCCCGGCCTGATTATTAAGGGGCTGACATAAATATATAAGGCCTGAGTCATTAAGGCAAGCATACTGAGCACAGCGTATGTGCATGCAATGAAGCTTGAACCTGGCGGCTGTGAACGGCCAAAGTCAGCAAGACGTGCAGCTTAATGACTTCGGGTGTAACTGTTCCTACCATATGCGATGACGCCCGTACACTTCATGAAAAACTAAGATGTAAGTCAACACAGCACTTTTCCGTTGTAACCGCGGCAGCGAACGCAAAGCTTTCCAATGCCATAGGACGTCGGTGTATCTCTCAAATGTTGATTTGTGTCTTACTGACTACTCTTGTTTGTTTTACAGTGGTGGTTGTAATGAACATTGAAATAGGTGTTCATCGTTGTTATGCAACTTTGTTTGCCTATACCACCAATCGTCTTTGTAAATCCCAAAGTGTCAGCATGTCTAATTCCCTGGCATCCATGAATAGGTGGTTGTTGTTACTACAATTGACAAACTTTGTCACTAAGCCTGGCATTAATATGAGGTGTGCCCCTATTATATTGTACTTGGTCTCTTCCTCATTGCTTTTTTATCCACTGCTTTACTTAAATTAATCATAATAACATAATAATAATTTGTAAATCAAAACACGCACACCAGCTTTTTAAACAAAAGTAACAATTTTAATCAACAAATAATAATCTGAACAATAATATTAACAGTTAAAAAATTAATACAACTTATTTAGTAATTTTTTAAATATTAATTTTTGTTTATTTTTTTGGCTTTTTTTTAAATATTTTTTTTTCTTCTTTTTGGAGCTCATTGAGTAGCCTCTGACTGTGTGGTCTTGTTGTATCCATCAACTCCTCGTCAGCTGAAAAAAAGAAATGCCAAAATGTAGTAACTGCATTATAAATGTATTAAGAAATACATCCATGTGGTGAAATGCTAGGTCTAGTTTCCTGTTCATATAGGTATGCATTTTTCAAGCTCAGTATAGTGCAGAAATGGGATGTTACTAAGAAACAGGCCAAAAGTTTTGTATTATGCTGAACACAGTAGTAATAAGAAGTATATAGTATAATTTTGTGTGTTTGCCTAATTTTTTCATTGCAAATGTTGTCAAGCAGAGTCTCACCCTCTAGGCCGGCGGTTCCCAGGGGTGCCAGCCATAAAAAAAAGAAAGAGCACATAAACTTACCAACGTCACTGAATATCGACATCAGTGACAGCTGCGGGAGAGAGGAGGCTGCTGGGTCCTGGCGCCCGGCGGATTGGTAAGTTTATGTGCTCTTTCTTTTTTTTATGGCTGGGAGAAGCAGAGGAGGACAGAGGGCAGCAGAAGAGGGCAGAGGGCAGCAGAGGAGGGCAGAGGGCAGCAGAGGAGGACAGAGGGCAGCAGAGGAGGGCAGAGAGCAGCAGAGGAGGACAGAGGGCAGCAGAGGAGGACAGCTGGCAGCAGAGGAGGACAGAGGGCAGCAGAGGAGGACAGCGGGGCAGCAGAGGAGGACAGAGGGCAGCAGAGGAGTACAGCTGGCAGCAGAGGAGGACAGCGGGGAAGCAGAGGAGGACAGAGGGCAGCAGAGGAGGACAGCGGAGAAGCAGAGGAAGACAGAGGGCAGCAGAGGAGGACAGCGGGGCAGCAGAGGAGGACAGCGGGGCAGCAGAGGAGGACAGCGGGGCAGCAGTGGAGGACAGTGGGGCAGCAGAGGAGGACAGAGGGCAGCAGAGGAGGACAGCGGGGCAGCAGAGGAGGACAGCGGGGCAGCAGAGGAGGACAGCGGAGCAGCAGAGGAGGACAGAGGGCAGCAGAAGAGGGCAGCAGAAGAGGACAGCGGGGCAGCAGAGGAGGACAGAGGGCAGCAGAGGAGGACTGAGGGCAGCAGAGGAGGACAGCGGGGCAGCAGAGGAGGACAAAGGGCAGCAGAGGAGAACAGCGGGCAGCAGAGGGGGACAGCGGGCAGCAGAGTGGGACAGTGTGACAGAGGGCAGCAGAGTGACAGAGGGCAGCAGAGTGACAGAGGGCTGCAGAGGGGGGCAGCATGACAGAGGGCTGCAGAGGGGGGCAGCGTGACAGAGGGCTGCAGAGGGGGGCAGCGTGACAGAGGGCTGCAGATGAGGACAGAGGGCAGCAGAGGAGGACAGCGGGGCAGCAGAGGAGGACAGCGGGGCAGCAGTGGAGGACAGTGGGGCAGCAGAGGAGGACAGAGGGCAGCAGAGGAGGACAGCGGGGCAGCAGAGGAGGACAGCGGGGCAGCAGAGGAGGACAGAGGGCAGCAGAAGAGGGCAGCAGAAGAGGACAGCGGGGCAGCAGAGGAGGACAGAGGGCAGCAGAGGAGGACAGCGGGGCAGCAGAGGAGGACAGCGGGGCAGCAGAGGAGGACAGAGGGCAGCAGAAGAGGGCAGCAGAAGAGGACAACGGGGCAGCAGAGGAGGACTGAGGGCAGCAGAGGAGGACTGAGGGCAGCAGAGGAGGACAGCGGGGCAGCAGAGGAGGACAAAGGGCAGCAGAGGAGGACAGCGGGCAGCAGAAGGGGACAGCGGGCAGCAGAGTGGGACAGTGTGACAGAGGGCAGCAGAGTGACAGAGGGCAGCAGAGTGACAGAGGGCTGCAGAGGGGGGCAGCATGACAGAGGGCTGCAGAGGGGGGCAGCGTGACAGAGGGCTGCAGAGGGGGGCAGCGTGACAGAGGGCTGCAGAGGGGGGCAGCGTGCCTGGGGGCAGAGGAGGCAGAGTGCCTGGGACAGAGGGGGCAGAGTGACTGGATGCAGAGGAGGCAGTGTGACAGAGGGCAGAGGAGGGGGACAGAGGGCAGAGGAGGGGTACAGCGTGACAGAGGGCAGAGGAGGGGGACAGCGTGACAGAGGGCAGTGAGAGGGGACAGCGTGAGAGATGGCAGAGGGGGCAGCATTAGAGGGGCAGAGGGGGCAGCGTGAGAGGGGGCAGAGTGACTGGATGCAGAGGGGGCATTTTTGCATACAACTAAATAAGTATTTCTGTCCTGACCTAAATACTTATTACATTTTTTTGACCCAACTACTTCTAAAACAGGACTGCTCAGTAATTATTTTGGAGGGGTGCCTTGAAAAAATTTGGAGACTCTAAGGGTGCCGTGAACTGCAAATATTTGGAAAGCACTGCTCTAGGCTGTAATTTTCCAGACAACCAGCTGCACGCAAGACAAGAAGTGGGGAGGGGGAGCAGTTTTCCCATTGGGGGAACTTAGGATGGCCTCTACTGTGAATGGGCAGGGAAAACTGTTTCTTATGTCAACATCTATCTTGTTTAAAAAGTCAAAATTCCACTACATGACAATTTCCCTGTACTTACTTTCTTTCACCAGCACCTGTTGCTGCTGAGAGGGTTCAGGCTGGCTCTGGAACAGGGGAGATGGAAAGATGGTCTTCCACCACCGCTGACTCCTCATCCTGTGGCAGGTCAAACTCTTCCCTTGCCACTTCCGCCTCCTCCTGGACCATCCCTGCTGCCTTCTGTTGGACCACCACCTCCTCATGTGGCCCTTCTTCATTGCAGCGGTGGTGGCGGTAGCTGCGTTGGTGTCCTGTTGGAAAATAGGATGTGTTTTATTTGTTTTAATTTTTTATTTTCTCAAACAAACACAAACATGCAGATAATTGTAGCTTTTAATGGGAAATACACTACACCACTCATGTTCCATAAATGAAATCGTTAACTTTTGAAAAAATCAGAAATACTGTCTATGGGACCATAAATATTATCATAAATAAAATGTGCTACATGAAACATAATAAGCACAAGAAAGGATATAATGGTATATACTAGTTGATATATGCAATGATAATCATTAGGGAATAGTCACAAAAGAGGCTTTTGTGTTCATGTTTTGTGTGTGGTGAGCCACTTGCATATTACACTGCCCTCAATTCAGCAAGGGAGTCATTTGATCTGCACAAGGGACTGCTCATCTAGTGACAGATGTATGAATTGCCTGAGTCATGACAGTAACGCCTGCAGAACAACCTTCAGCACATGACTGAAGGACTTCTGGGACATCCCTGCCGCGACTCCCACAGTGATCTGAAAAGACCCTGGGCGCAAAAGTGCAATACCGCCAACAGTTTGGTCAATGGTGGTATTGCTGTTGAGATGTTGTGCATTGGCTCCGATAACGACAGTATCAGACATCCCAAAGAGGCTGATACGTGGCCTTAAAACATGCTCCCTGGACCGGCGACGATGGTCTAGTTGCTGGTTTTGGAGGCGTGGACGCTGGTTACCCTCCTACGCTATATTTGAGAGAGTAGGATGTTACAAAAAATACATTACCTCATCACCTTGGAAATGACACTTCTGTTTGCACAGGAAAGATTTACAATATACTTAAACCTACAAGTGGATTGGCCAAACTCACAATGGGGCTGAAAAAAAAGAAAACATTATTTACAAATAAAACGGAGAACACAACTTGCCATTGTGCCACATGACTAGACATTAAACAAAGTAATCCCTGACAAAGTCTAAGGACAAAACGCGTTGGACCCTACACACCCCACAAAGCGACTCCCTGAATACTCACCTTTACCCTGGAACCACACTTCAAACAACTCTCCAGGACCGAAGGGGCAAGCAGGGAAACTAGGAAGAAAACTAAGCCCGCGTCTGCCAAGTGAAACAGCATCCCCGTTTCAACTACAGCCACAACACCGCTCGGGACACGCTACAGAAACCCTCTGACTGCAGCGCCCGCACTCCAGGACAAAGAGACCGCCTGACAACTATCAAACTGCTCTTGTAAGAGCTTTCCAAGCAAAAGTTACACACCCGCACAATACACATTACCACCCCCCACCCCCACTGACCACCACACTTAGTCCATTATAGCGCCCAATTCAAACACTTAAAATGCTCCACAGTACATAAATTAGAGGCCATCACAATACACACTGCCTCTATTTTCAGCTCTAGCCATATAAGAGCTCTTTAAACCCCCCCACTCATACCATTAGCCACACCCCTCAAGGGAGGTACTTAACCCCCACAATATAAAGTGCAAATAGGGCTGTAAACTGGGAAAAGAGCTTTAGACTTACACCGGCAAAAGAGCTATAAACCACTTAAAGCCCCATAAGTATATTGAAGGTACCAGCCCATTCTGTGTTCTCCACACGCAAATATCTGCCCCCCCCCCACACCCTCCCCCCTCTCTCTCTACCCCCCCTCTCTCTCCCCTTCCCTCTTCTCTCTCCACAGGCTGCGCCACGGCAAAAACAAAAAAATTAAACAAAGTAAGAAAAAACAAAAAACAAACAAACACATGACTATGTCTCAGGGGGGAAAAAACATTAATAAGAAATAAAGGCAAATTATTCCTTCTCCATATATGCTTTGCAAGCCTGCACACCTAGGGCCATCTTACTTACCACAAAATGGAGGGTGATTGTTTGATGTAAATGTCCATTTACCCAGCAATGGCAATGAAAAGCTAAAGAACAGATAGGAAACATAACAAAATTAGTAAACAGCCCTATGACTAGGCTAAGAAACGAAGTAAAAACAGGTGTACTATAACATGAAACAAAGTATAAAAAAAACAAAAAACAAATGAACACATACATATGTCTCAGGTGGAAAAACACAAAAATAGTATTGAAATCATAAAAAATAGGCTACCAGTAAACAGACACTTAAAAATGTACAAAGCAAACAAACCTTGGTAATAGCTTGAAAAATAAAAAGCAAACATAAATGTAAATGCAATAATAGCAGCATACAGGGAGCATGGTGTATTTAGAGTTTTATAGCAGTGTTTAATTGGCAGAGAGTATGCAAGCGATTGGGAGCATATGTCACGATCACATGGCGATCCGGAGTCCTAATGTGTTCGCTAGTGTTTTGGCACTGACATATAAACTAGATCCCGAGCAGGTGCATACTATACGCCGAGAACCACGTGATTACATACATTCTACCAAGTCTGACTTTGACATCCCTACACGGGAACGCCTTTATTATGAATAGACTACGGAACCACGCCCCGTCACCACCCTTTCCACACCCCAAAAACGCAGGTCGTCGTAAGTGGCAATTGCATTCACAAGCGTGGAGGTTCTGCGCTCATGGCCGGTCGATCGCTCCTTTTCTGGGCATGCGCACAAGACTTTTGCGTATGATACGCACAAAAAAAGGACATATATCCTTTTATGACTCAGGCCCATAGAGTCTTTCATCAGTAGAGAGGCCTTCGATCAATGTGTTGCTGGGGACAGTGGCAGGAGACAAGTTGGTTTGTGTCATGTATTCACCTTCTATTTCCAAAGTTCACTTTCCTGTCTCCACTCAGTTCTCTGTATGTTGATGTAAACGCCTACATTTCAAACACTAATAATGCCACTAGTATTTGATAAACCCACAGCGCTCAAATTCACCTGTGATTACTATATATGATCTGTATCAATCCTGGACCATATGACCAAATTTATGACTATCAGCGTCAGGAGTTGCATTCTGCAGCTCCTGTCTACAGGTACCTTGTTGGATCTTTTGCATATATTTGTCCTGCCTGTAGTACCACTGCCCACCAAAGGGGTCACTGTGCTACTTGGACTGTTCTTACCTGCTGGGAGCTTTACACCTGCTTCTGGCCTATATAAGCCTGTCTGGTTCAAGCAACCTTTGCCAGATCATCAGGTCACTCTATCTGATGAGAAGCAATCCTTGATTCCTGGTTATTCATCTCTGTTGCTGTGTTCATTGCTGCTGTTTGCTGGATTTCCTTCATGTCTGCATACCTGTGCCACAATCCCCACAATCCATGGTAAACTGTTATTCATCTCAACTGTGTCTTCATCGCTGCTATTCGCTGGATTTCCTTCATCTCTGCATACCTGTGCCACAATCCGTGGTAAATTGCTAGTCATCTCTGCTGTGTGTCCATTACTGCTGTGTATTGGATTTCCTTCATCGCTGCAGACCTGTTCCACTACTCATGGTAAACGTAACACCTGTCATCCAATCAACCCGCATCATTGACTACTGTTATCCATTCCACTATCTGTGCCTGCATCACTGACTATTGTTGCTTATTCCATTGTTATGAACTGTAGTTCATTACCAGTCTTGCATCTTGAACCAGTGTTATCTGTTTTTCTAATAAACCACTTCATTCACTTATCATCTTTCCGTGGTCTTACCTTGGGAACCCTGACAATCCGGAAGGGAGCACAATACATCTAGAGACTTGATTTGAATGTATTACAGTTTGGGTATACATATATACAATCACAATGGAGGACTAAAAGGACATAATCATTATTGTTGATATTGTATGGCATTAATACAGAATATTCCTATTCATGTGTTACAAGATTGATACAAATCATATACAGTAATCACAGGTTAAACAATTTGATGTTTTTTCACTGAATTTGAGTGTTTTGGGTTTATCAAATATTATTGACATTATGGAGATTTGGGATGTTTCCACCATGTAGCAGCTCAAAGGGATCTATATGCACAAACTAGATGATTTGCACTGTCCTTTAATATTGGTTTCAAACAATGGCACTAGGCAAGCAATCACACACCAACATACTGCTATTTATCTATGTCATTATATGGCAATCGTTTGTTGAGGGATTCTGTCCTCTGTGGCTATCTTTCTTACTTAGCATGACATATCTTGCAATTATCCCTTTTCCTTTGGCAGATCATTGACCGATTATTGTATTCTGTTACTGGATGTGCTGCTGATGTAGCCAATTATCTCTGTCGACTGCCTGTCCAAACATTTTCCCTGTAATATTTGCCTATTGAACTAGTATTTTAGTTTGGATCTGGTACTGACCTGGTATATTAGATAACTTTATCTTGGACTCTGGTATAACTGCTCACTTCCCCAGGGTTGATGCAGAATACCTGATGGTGGCCTGAATCATGGAAGCCTCCAGGTAATGAGCTCTATATTGTATATGCCAGTGCATAATATTGAGCCCATTACTTGGTGGGTAGTCCACAATGTACTCATTGCTATTCTCTCACCAGGTCTCCAAGCAGCTTTTAGCCTTTACTATTATTGGTTGATAGCAGCACTCTTTACTCTCCTCCACTTAACTGTGACAGCCAGAGTTCAGTACAAAACAGGAAAATAAGCACTATTGGCATATAATAGAACAGTTTAGAGTATTTAGTTTCCTGTGAACACCACCTCTCAAGTACAAATAGATATCAGCTAATGATAAAGATGTTGGCATCAGTTACAGGACCTGGAAGTATTGCTCAGGCAATCTCTGCTGGCTCTTAATTTAATGATGTAAACAGTGATACTAAAAATAAAGGCAGTACCAATTCACTTTTTTCTAATACTATTTTAATACAGAAATTAGGCTTAACCAATCAGTATTTTAAGAAAAAATGGAAAATTTTAAATTAATTAAAGGGTATCTTCTCTCAGAAAGAAAATTACATAATTAAAATCATTATGCTTGGTACAACAACTCCTAAAACTTTCAATATTACTTGTGCATGAAATTGCCTGTTAAAAACTAAAAAATGGACTAACCAGGAAAAAAATCAAAGCAGCCCAGTTTATTTCCATGGATACAGATGTTGTTAAGAAATATTTTTTTATTCACAACAAATTTCAGGAGCAGTATATATCTATATTTTAGAAGGCAATTCCAAGCAATAATCAATTTCGACAATCAAGGGTTGTTTGGTGAATTAAAAAGGCTGGGATATTTATTGCTTTTCCTTGGGTGGCTATTGTTAAGAGAGTAAAGGAAAACCAGACTAGAGGCTTTACTTTCTGAAAAAAGAAATGGTAATGGGAAAAACCACAGAGAACTTCTGTAATTTATTTACATTGAGCCACCTGTGTACTCAAGTTTTTAATAAATTGTAATTATATATTTTTATTTGTCACAGGAGGTGCTTCTAGAGAGACATGACTATCGTCTAAAGGAGAAGAGAAGAAAGAAAAGTTCTCTCATGCAGGATGCACTCTTAGGTTCTGAGAGTGCATTCTAAGTGAGAGAACATCACATTATGGGCTTTGCTTTACCCACTAGTAGCCTAGGTTATTTTGTACACAGGTAGACAGTATAGGGAGGATAGGCTGACACACAGGCAGCCAAATCAGCTGTAAGCAAAAAAGCTAATTTTTATTAGAGATGCTCAGGCCGAGAACCGAACACACCAGAACTTAGCAGATCCGTGTACCGGGTCGACTCGGTTCAGTACTTTGCGCGCCCTCAGAATCGAAAACGAGGCAAAACATCATCGTTATGTTGTCGGATCTTGGATCTTGCGAGTATTGGATTCTATAAGTACCACCCTCCATGGCGATCAAGCGCCATTTCACAGAGGGACACAGAAGGGGTAGCACAGTTCTTGGCAGTCTCCAGTGCAGTTGAGCAGCGTTGTACATAGAAAACAAAGAGGAGGAGTTGCAGTGTCATTCAAAGTCTCCAGTGATATTCAGGAGAGCTCCATAGCTCCATTGCTAATTGTTGTTGCTGAAATACAAATACTAGGGCTGGCAGGCTTAGTCTTCTGAATTTGCAGTCAAATAGTACTGTTATATAGGTTACATACAAAGAGGAGAACTCCATTACTCCATTGCTAATTGTCATTGCTGAAATAGAAATACTAGGGCTGGCAGGCTTGGTCTTCTGAATTTGCAGTCAAATTATACAGTGTTATATCGGTTACACACAAAGAGGAGAGCTCCATTGCTAATTGTCATTGCTGAAATAGAAATACTGGGGCTGGTAGGCTTGTTCTTCTGAATTTGCAATTAAATTATACAGTGGTATATTGGTTACACACAAAAAGGAGAGCTCCATTGCTCCACTGCTAACTGTAATTGCTGAAATAGAAATAATAATTTTGGCAGGCTTTTTCTTCTAAATCTGCAGTCACATTCTACTGTGTAATATAGGTAAAACACAAAGAGGAGAGCTCCATTGCTAATTGTCATTACTGAAATAGAAATAATAGGTCTGGTAGGCTTGGTCTTCTACATCTGCAGTCACATTATACTGTGTTATATAGGTGAAACAAAAAAAGGAGAGCTCCATTGCTCCTTTGATAATTGTCATTACTGAAATAGAAATAATAGGGCTGGCAGTGTTGTTCTTAATCTGCACTCACATTGTACTGTGTTATCAAAATGGATTCACAGCAATACACAGAAGACCAGGAGCACCAACCAGATGCTGGTAGCAGTCATGATGATAGTAATCCCTCTACGTCATTTGCTAAAGCTTATATAAAAGTGCATAATGTTTTTAAGTCAGGGAAACAAAAATGTAAAATAACACCTTTTACCTTGGTCAAGAAAAAAAGACTTGTAATCCAGGCAAAGTTATCTGCAGAAAAAACTAATTTGTATCCCATTCTACACAGGCAGTAGCAAGGAAAGAATGAGTCCTTCACCTTTCTTTATGAGTGTTTGTTCTACAACTGTCACTAAGGCACTTTCTTGTAAAGTCAGTCATGATCAAGCCAGACCTTGTCATTCGGACTCCAAAAGTGGTGTCCAAATACTTTTACGTGTAAACGCCAAGTTGGAAGAAATCAGTAAGGCATTATAGGAAAATGTATGTTCAAATTCAGAAATGACACAAATCTCTGAGGAGAGTCGATCCACAAGTGCTTTGTGTAATCCTGACCTTTCTGATACTGTACCCCTTTCAGCATTTCTGCAGATGTGTGCATGAACAGCCCAAGTGTAGCCGATGATACACAAATTGAAGATGCCACTTTGGAATTGCAACAGGATGAGGGGGATATTTGTGTAGCTGACGAGGGCGCTAATGAGGATGTTGATGAGGATGATGTTGTTTGTGTAAGTCCTGCACCAGTGGCAGCAGTTCTTGCACGTGATAAGAAGAAGGCCATTGTCATGCCTGGGCATAAGACCAAAAAATCCACCTCATGTGTAATTATTTTTACCCAAATCCTGACAACAGTTGTCTAGCCATTTGTAAAGCCACAGTCAGTAGAGGTAGGGACCTTAACCATCTAGGAACCTCAACCATGTTACGCCACTTGAAGCGAGTTCATGGCAAGCTGTTGGAAAAATCAGAAACTTATGCTAAAAAAATAACAACAAGTAGTCCATCGTCAGTTAGGTCCCTTCTCTCAGCTACATCCTGACACCTGCCATCTACACCCACAACACTGCTATATGACTGTTGGTGATTCACCTTCCGAAGAAGGAACAGCAGCAGCATGTACCCAAGTACGTCACATTTTTCAGAGGCAGGCTACTCTGTATATCACCGGCTTCACTATGAGGCATACAGCTGACAATCTGTAACAAAAACTAAGGGATGTCATTTTATGTCATTTCTGATAACGCCACCAATATTGTTAGAGTATTACAGCGGGGGGGAATTCCATCGAGTAGGTTGTGTGTTGGAGAGCTCCTGCAAAGCCAAATTAGCTTCCGTTTGATCCAGCAAGGATGGAGGATCCTGGGGGAGGCGAGGAGGAAAGCCCCCAGGCTCCCAGGCCTAGTGCCTCCAGAAGGCCCAGCTTAGATCCAGGGTCTGGAGTGTGTTCCACTCCCAGTCAGCCTACTACCAACTTGGCTGGGAGTGTGGAATGTTCTAGCCTTATGAAACAAGCAGATCCCCAGGCAGAATTTCCCTGCATGAAGCCGAATGCAGGGATCCCGTGCAGCCAGTCTGTGACAAAATTTCCGCCCTGCACCGTGCCCCCAGTAAATCAAATGGAGGACAGTGGGTCAGAAGTACCTGTGCACCATAACATGGTAGCTTCAGCTAAGGCCGGACTGAACGAGGACTTACGTGCCCCAGTGATGAAACAACTAGGGGAGGATGGCTCCGGGGCACCTGTGAAGAGCAACAGAGAAGCCCCGACTAGACTCGTGCCGGGAGATGTAAACTTAGCCTCAGTGATGGTACAACTGGAGGCAAACGTGGCATGTGTGCCGGTGATACCAAACAAGGCACCCCCGGCAGATATGGGCGAGTCCTTAGTGGAGACACAACTGGGGGCCAACAAAGAAAGTATGACTATAGAAGACAGTGTGGTGGCCGTTAAAATGGGTGAGAAGGCCCAAAAGGAGGCAGCAGTTTCTGTGGTTAGCGGTGCGGTGGCTGGTATAGGAGAGGCGGATGTTGACCCAGGAGAAGTCGGCTTACCTGACTCTGATGAAGGGGAGACTGAGGAACCTGCCATAAAGGCACGGCTGGAGCGGCTCTCTTTGGAAATTCCTAAATTGAAAAAACAAATCACGGCATTGAAGAAGAAAAGTAACCGTGCGTTTAGTACAGAACGCGCTGTTACGCGCCTAGAAATTGAGGAGTTGAACGCTATCCTCCTAGATAAGGAAGAATCGATGCAGCTACTTACGATAAAGCTACAGGAGATTGAGCAATTGACCTGTTCAGGAATGGAGGTTTCTGCTAACATTGACAGCTCTGAGCGCTTGCCGGCAAACCTTCCCACAGACCAGTCTAACAGCATACCTGATAATCACCTGTATAACAGCATAAGGCAGCAGAAGGGGGAGCCGCCGGTGAGGGTGCCCGTGGGGGCTGCAGGTGCTGCGGGTGTGGGGACGCTGGTCAAGCTGTGGTTCCCGTGGTGGACTCGGAGTCTCCATCTCCTGCGTCACTTCCGGTTTTGGCCGATGGTTCCGGTGCGGGTCTCCTGAGGCAGGCAGTGGTATCTGATCCCATTGGCTCCCCTTTTCTGGAAACAGGTAATGGTGATAAATATGAACTGATCCAAAGACTGGGCTAGTACCGGTGATAAGCATTTTACCAAAACAAGCTGAAAGTAATATGTTGTCTTGTGATATACGTGAGTATAATGTGAACACTGCACCATTTCCATCAAAGGCTGGTAATGTTACTTTTATGCAGGGATCAGAGGCAGCCACCCCTAGCAGCTTAGTCCCTGGTCCTGTATGCTCCACGTATGTAGGCTCAGGCGGGCTCAACATGGGTTCTGAATCGGAGGTGTGTGCAGGTAGTTCAATTGATGTTGGAAGGTCCCTAAGTCACGCCCAGGTTAGAATCATTGACTCCATATACGGGCCCTTGCAGATAACCAAAAGGGTTAAAAAAGCAGCCGTCTTAATAGACGAAGTAACTAAGAGAAATGCGGAGTTGGCTGGTAATCCTGGTGTTTGGGATAGGCAGCCTGGTTCCGGGGCTATGGGGAATCAATGGGGAAAGGGTCTTAGTGGGTCTATAATGGGTAATCAGGCTGAGGTGGTAAGAGATGGTCCTGTTTTGTCCAATGCTGGGCCCGTTGGTAATATAGGTGATGCCCAGGGCGGTTCGATGCATTTAAACCCTGGGGTACAGGGCTCTGCTAAAAAATCTGTCCCGGGTACAACCTCCTATGCAAGCATTGTGTCTGGTACAGGCCAGAGGTTGGTGGGCTCGCCTCCAGGGGGTCCGCCTCCATGAGGACAATCCCCTAAGCGTAGGAATGTTGTGCAGCTTAAATTCATTGGTGACAATTCCCCGAACAGAGCTGACTTCTTGAAGGCATTTCTAGACTCCTTTGGGTTCGTGCCCGTGGATCTCTTTGCTTGCATCCACCCCATCGGAGCGTCCGAGTATGACGTTAGCTTCATTTCATATCAGGGCTTGCAGGCGTTCTGGAATCGGTGGGGTGGGTGTAGGGGACGAGATCCATGGGTAAATTTCAGAGCCATAGCGATAACAAGGCAAGAAAGGGTTAAAGTTACAATACTAGTCAGGAATGAGTCGATCCCTGTGGCCGACTTGGCCTTCTGGTTAAAACGGTATGCGGGCCTAGTGTCCCCGCTGGTAAAAGTACCGGACCCGAGCTATGGCATCTGGGGTGGTGGGTGGTCTGCATGGTCGATCTGCGATGCACGGAGGCTGGCCTGACACACATACCATCGGCCGCCTTCCTCAGTAGAGACAGGAATCAATGTTTCTATCCAGGTCAGCCGAGGATGTGCCATCACTGTGGGGACTTCCGCCACCTCAGTGCCAACTGTCTGCACCAAAAGTGTGGGCATTGCGGGGACACTGGGCATGAGTCCCGTTCATGTGGACAAATTAGATGCAACCTTTGTGGAACAATTGGGCACCCATTTAGCAAGTGTCCACATGCTTCCCACAACACAGAGATACCAGACGAGGATATGGTTCAAGCAGCCGTAAGGGTGGAAGGAGAGCAAGGGGGTGGGTCCTCCACAGTAGTTCCTAAGCCAGTGCCCGTTCCTGTCCCCGAGGTAGTTGCACAGTCTAGTAACCCAGTAGAGTCCCCGGTGGTGCCCGTTTTAGACAATGTCTGGGAAAAGCAGAGGAAGAAGGGCAAAAAGAAAACTAAAATAAACAGGGATAAAGACATTGTCCTGTCTAACAACTTTCAATTTCTTTCAAATGAGGAGGAAGCAGATGAGGGCTAGGTGGTCAAGACTGAGGGTGGGGATCTAGTCCTCAGGTTAAAAACAGATAGGAAGAGGAGAAAGCCCAGCGGTCTATCTCTCGTTGAGGCGGCAACCTATTGCAAACCTAGAGACAAATCAAGGATCCCTGGGGCTTTTCTGAAGAAGCAGGTAGTTTCTGGGGGTCCCCCTTCGGTGGAGGATATAGCTCCTCCCCCTTTCACGAATCCTTCTCCTCTCCCCACCACTCCTGTCCCTGTTCCTGATTCCTTGGGAAATCCCGGGCCTTTCCCTGCCCCTATCCCTCTCCCTCACCCTGTCCCTTCCCAGATTCCTGAACCTAACCTTACCCTTGCCCATCCCCCTGTCCCCCCTTCCGGTTCTCCCCCTGCTCTCCCTCCTGATCCCTCTCCTATCCCGGGACCTAGTTCTGGAATGCAGCCCCTTGGTAGTCCCTCGGTCCCGTGTAAAGCTGAAGTCACTTTTGGGGAGGTGGCGGGTGGTGAAGTTAGGGAGGTTATAGTTGGGTCAGGGGAGGCTTCTCCCTCCGGGGAAGTGGTGGTTCTCCGGGAGGGGGAGGTTTTACCAGCCAGTATAAGTTGTAAGCGATATGGTTCCTCTGATGAGAACTCTGTTAAACCGGTTAAAAAATAAGTGAGCTGATTCCTACCTTCTATAGCTCACTATTAATGTGGCATCTATACTTTCCGGACAAGCTCGTTATATGGCCTTTGAATTTTTCAGCACGGTTGAGGCTGATTTTTTATTTTTGCAGGAGACCAGATTGGGTCAGTTGGCTGACCTTCACAAAGCCAAGAGGGAGTGGAGGCACAGGCCCTCCTACTGGTCTCTTGCGGCTGAGCCATACGGTGGGGTGGCAGTGCTTTTTACCGGCATGATAACCATCCAGCGAGTCATAGAACTAGAGGTAGGTAGGTGCATGGTCCTGGATGTCAATCTGAGGGGGCACGACCTGAGGTTGATCAATGTCTATGGTCCCCAAACAAGGTGGGGTAGGAAGTGCCTTTTCAGTGCGATAAAGCCATACCTTTTTTCAGCCCGGCAGATAGTTTTTGGTGGTGACTTTAACACCGTCATTAGGACCAAAGACAGGGGAGGTTCAAGGACTTCTCTGGGCTATGACTCCTCTTTTCTAGTTAGCATGATTAGGCAGGCTGGTCTGGTAGATGCGTATATTCACCATTTCCCAGACCACACGGGGTTCACCTACTTTAGAGGTAGTTGTAGGTCTAGGATAGAAAGGTTTTTTGTTAAAGAGAGCCCAAAAACCTTGGCTTGGGAGCTGAGGCCAGTAGAGTTCTTTGATCATGTTTCCCTCTCTATGTCCTTGAATGCCTCGGAGACTCTTCGGAAGGGTAGGGGCCTCTGGCACCTGAACTCTAAGCTCCTTAATGAGGAGGTGATAAGACAGTCCTTTAGGGACTTCTTTAAATCCCAGGAAACTCTTTTGGAGGCAGGTTGGAGAAGGTCCGAATGGTGGGAGATGCTGAAGAAGAGGACCAGGAGCTTTTTCCGCGGCCTAGTAGCTAGAAACTTGTTAAAAGAAAGTACCTACATGGCACTGAGAAGAAAACTTGGATTGGTGAAGGCTCAGATAAGAGAGATACAATATGACAGGTATGCTTCCTTGATTCTGGAGAGGGACTATGGGAAGTACCATTCGCCCGACCCCTTCCAGAGCTGTAGGAACTCAGTAGATTTTAAGGAGGTGAGAGGTTTGCGCGATTCTGAGGGTGTCCTTAGGGAGGATAAGGAGGGCATCCTTGATGTCGTGCGGTCTTTCTACTCCAATCTCTTATCGGATAAGTCACTTGACAGAGAGAAGATGGACCGGTTTTAGAGGGAAACTCCTGGCCTGTGAAGATACCGGGTTTATCTGGCCCAGTGCTACCCAGTACTTTCTAGGATTAGTATGGTCACTCAGGCAAAATGCAGTTATAAAAATACAACAGTATATTTATTGTTATACAAACAACACTAGAATATTATATACACACAGTAAATAAATGCCAGGCAGATTTACCACATCATCTGTCCCTTACCCCAATAACTTAAGGAGATATAGTCACCTGCTGTCCAGACTTCATGACCCATGGATCCCTCTCAGCTGCATATATAGACTCGAGTTAGAAAACGACAATTCAAAACTCCATCTTGCACCTTCCTGAAAGAAATCCAAGCGTGAACACCCCTCCCCCCTGGAGTTGTTCCTTATATATCACAGGTCTAATTTCCACAGTCTTTCCCCTCAATGGGCAAACCCCTGCGTCTATTCTACTTAACCATTGGTCAGTGCTGGACTAGGATGGGGGGGGAGTTGGACAGGGGAGTGAAGATGAGCTGTCCTTTCAGAGAACCTCCTCTGTTAGATGGCCTGTCTGGACTAGCCTGGTGAGGACAATGGACACTAATTAGTTTTCCTACTCAGGCACATGGCAACCTGATCCCTACCCATAATCCCCCTGGCTTCACTTTAAAGACAATGAATAGCAACCTTACTTCAAGTTATCAATATACAATAAACAATATACATATGTACACTGAACTACAATGTCCCCTTAGCCACATGTTATTGGACAATGCAGTTGTAGTCTGGTGAGCTGGGGAAACAAAAGAAGGCTATAAAAAGTATTTGCTATAATTCACATATCACACTCGTTTTGTCACATTCCTCCCCTACTTTTTTAGCCCTTGTTTCCCAGTGGCTCCCTAGCCCCAAGTAATCATTTCTTACAAGTCCAAAGTCTCTGGCCTGCTGTGGTTTCTCCTGGGTCTGATGGCAAGGTAGACAGCAGTACACAGTTCCTCTTTCTCCCACCAGGGTCCCATGGCTGCAGGCATATCTTCCCACCCAGCTGGATTGGGGGTTTATGCTGCCCTGTGTCATAAGATGAGTCAACAATAAAACTGGGCCACTCCGGTGCACACATCCATGGTAGGAGAGTTGTAGTCCAACATCCCTTGGGTGCCTTGCCCACCCTTAATTGCCCAACTGCAAATAGTCCCTTGGCCTGTCCTTTGTTTCTGGAGGCCATGCTCCCCTCCCCCACATATCCGAGGGAAAACTGCCAAGTGGCAGGAAAACTTTCTGGCACCTTGTCCGTTTGTTTCTGGCAAAGATCCAATCCCCCCTCCCCCAAACACTCAAGGGACAACTGCCCAGTGGCAGGCAAGCGTGGGGGCTCCATTAATTCTTTGCTTATGGGGAATCCTCTGTCCCCCTCCCAAACCACATGTGGGTGCCCCTGTAAGTATGTTGGTGTGCATCTCCCCTCCCCTGCTACCACATCCAACTGTTGCACTACTTCCCTCGCCTCTGGCGCATCGGGGTAGTGTGAATCCTCATTGGACACAGACTTGTCCTCCTGGCAGCAAAACAAAGTGGATGGTCCAGTGCAGGCCTCTGGTATTGGGTCCTGGATTCCCAGATTTGGAGCTGGAGTGCGATGCATCAAAGCTGGTGGGGCTGGTGGATCTTGCTGTACTGGTGCCCTCTCAGACACCCACTCAGTCAACATCTCCTCATCTGCCAATTCTGCATAGGGGAAGGCATAAGTGTAATTTTCCCAGGGCCCCATGGTAGTGGCCTCTGACATGACAATTCCTTTATCCTCTCCCATTAATTCTGTCCTACAGTCTGTAAACATGATTTCTGCTGAGATCATATGTTGCGCAAGTTTATGATTCTCTTCTGTCACAATTGGGTACAGCTGTACATTACTTGCCCCGGAGAGCACACATGCGGTATCCTGCGTTACTTCATTAAACAAATTCTTTTCAGGCACAACAGGGATGGATAACTGGTCTTTTCTGTAATTCTGTTCTAACTCAGACACAGTCTCAGGTTCCAATAACACTGGCAAATTATCAGAAGATGCTACTACATGGTACTTACTTGGTAGCTCTTTTCCATCCAAGTCACCAAATGGGAGAATTTCTCTTAATCCTTTCTGAGTAGTCAGAGATACAACATCCTCACCAAGCAGTTCTTCTCCAGTCTCCCCCAAGATAGTAGCTTGGGCAACTGTATTTAATCCACTGGGATGGACCTCCCCCCTATTAACAGACTGAGCAGCCATCTTTTTAGAGTGTGACAAAAGATATTCCAAATGGCATTTTTCAGTATTCACTCGATAACACTGATCCTGCCACATTTCAGTGTCCGTAAATCCTTGCCGCCATACCTCATCCTCTGCTTCTTCAAAACTCTGTTGCAGACATTGCATTTGTTCCCAGAGAGGTATGTGGGGACCCAAAGTGAGCATCCATTTCCTATAGACACTGAAGGCATGGATGGGATTTTCCTGATCTTTTAAAAGACGTTTGAGGATATCCCTGTGCGTGCAGTACAGGTAAGGTACACCCCGGATCTGGCATTCCACTATCAGCTCCTCCATACTCATTGTCTCTAGTGGATCTGTAGAATCTGCTAATGGGACTGATTCTATTAGTACATTTGCAGGGGATTCATCAGGCATGTCACTGTGCTGTAATAGTCCATTTCCATCTGGTTTGTACTGCTGAATATTGTTGTATCTGGATTCTCCCTTGGCCAGATTCTGCATAGTACAAATAACTTCATGTGTAAAATCATCCCATTCTGGTTCATCCTGAAAATTACAGGCACGTGCCTCCTCTTTCAACATTAGGAACACATCCAACAGGTTCTCCAATTTCTCCTGTAGACTGGCTCCTTCCCACATAATAATCTTTTGGCACTCCTCATCCCAATAATCCAAAATGTGCTGCATTGTGGTGGGGTGGTGCAACACATCCATATCCCCATCCTGCAGACACTCCCACAGTCCTTCATCCCAGTACACCTTTCACCTGGGTGTACTAGACTGCTTCATCTCTTCCTTTTGGGACCTTTTTCACCACTGGGCTGTGATCTGCTCTCTTGTTCCTAGAGCTCACACCCATTTTACTTCCAGGGATCACCTCACTGTGATTTCCTCTCTTTGAGACACGGTTCCATCTTCCGCTCTCCTCTGGCGGGGTGCGCCTCCCCTTATCAAATCGGCACTTAGGCGGCATCTTCCCTCGCCTAAAGCCCACAATGCTTTTCGTGACACTTTCTACCTTAAAGCCTTTAGGAGTAAGTTCAAGATAATGTGGTAACTGGTTTCTAGTGCTAACTGCTTTGCAGAGCCCTGGAATGTATCACGATACAGTTCCCCTGCAGCTCTACCCAGAAAGAACCTGGGACTGAGTGACCCCACTGCTTGACACCAAAAATGTGAAGATACCGGGTTTATCTGGCCCAGTGCTACCCAGTACCTTCTAGGATTCGTATGGTCACTCAGGCAAAATGCAGTTATAAAAATACCACAGTATATTTATTGTTATACAAACAACACGAGAATATTATATGCACACAGTAAATAAATGCCAGGCAGATTTACCACATCATCTGTCCCTTACCCCAATAACTTAAGGAGATAAAGTCACCTGCTGTCCAGACTTCATGACCCATGGATCCCTCTCAGCTGCATATATAGACTCGAGTTAAAAAACGACAATTCAAAACTCCATCTTGCACCTTCCTGAATGAAATCCAAGCATGAACACCCCTCCCCCCTGGAGTTGTTCCTTATATATCACAGGTCTAATTTCACAGTCTTTCCCCTCCCTGGGCAAACCCCTGCGTCTATTCTACTTAACCATTGGTCAGTGCTGGACTAGGAAGGGGGGGGGGGGGGTTGGACAGGGGAGTGAAGATGAGCTGTCCTTTCAGAGAACCTCCCCTATTAGATGGCCTGTCTGGACTAGCCTGGTGAGGACAATGGACACTAATTAGTTTTCCTACTCAGGCACATGGCAACCTGATCCCTACCCATAATCCCCCTGGCTTCACTTTAAAGACAATGAATAGCAACCTTACTTCAAGTTATCAATATACAATAAACAATATACATATGTACACTGAACTACAATGTCCCCTTAGCCACATGTTATTGGACAATGCATGTCACGGGCACTAGGAGTCTTTACCCAGGGATCACCAGGTGATAGGCTTACCAGAGCAGTATAGGTGGTAATATGGTACTCTGGTAGCAGGGTGATCACGGAACAGGAAATAGCAGATGATGAGATGCTCAGGAAAGTCTATGACTAGCAGCACTGGCAATATGGAGGTAGTAATACACGAGGAACTGTATGGACAAAGGACACGTGAAGGTAGTCAGTGGTCTGCGGTAGCAAGTTGTACCACTGCTATAGTGAGGAGGAATGTCCAACAGAAACGAGGAGGTGATGAGAGTCAGCGGTCTGCGGATAGCAAGTTGTACCGCTGTCTGAGTGAAGGAATGGAATCCAAGTGGAGGTATCCGGGGAGTCAGTGGTCTGCGTTAGCAAGTTGTACCACTGCTATGTGAGAGGATACTGGAACAGGTGAAACTGTAAACAGGGGTCAGTGGTCTGCCACTAGCAAGTTGTACCACTGAATATATATGTGAGGAGGTGCACGGGGAGAGACTGCAACACAATATATACACGGGCACCTTGACTTTGAACCACAGTGATATGCACAATATAAATGTATAGATGACTGAACAATACTGCCAATATAGAAAGTCTCTTGAAGTAGTCCAGCATAAGATAACACAGTCAATGATGGCAATAGACTCAGCGGATAGCACACTCCAGAGGAGAACCAACACAGTCCAGCAAGGTATGCAATACACAGCACAGTCAATGAGAAGTATGCATACCGTGGTTCAGGAGGCAGTCAGACAGGAGTGCAGAGATACCTGAACGGCAGGAGGCCGGCAGGATGCGAAGTCCCTGGATGGGTGAAGCGGTGGTCTAGTAGGTGCAGCGCACGGGTAGGTAGACCAGCAGGGAACACAGGAAAGCGTGGAGAGCGGATCAGCAGTAGATGGATGAGTAGTGCTGAGGAGTAGCAGCAGCGGGTCTCTGCGGGAACACGGAGGTAGCCAATAGCAACCAGCAGGTGCAGTAACGATGGGACACGGGAGAGCAGAGTTGAACAGGCACTGTTGATCACGGAGAATAGCGGATAGCAATAGTGGAGGCAGACTCAAGGAAACACGGGAGCGTTGACAAGGACTGAAGACTGAAGCGCACAGAGGCAGCGGATAGGAATCAGCCAAACAGTCACGATGAAACACAGACGGGTTGCAGGTTGAAGACTGTAGTGCACGGAGGCAGCGGATAGGAATCAGCTAGCAGTCACGATGATGAAACACAGACGAGTTGCAGGTTGAAGACTGTAGTGCACGGAGGCAGCGGATAGGAATCAGCTAAACAGTCACGATGAAACACAGACGGGTTGCAGGTTGAAGACTGTAGTGCACGGAGGCAGCGGATAGGAATCAGCTGGCAGTCACAATCATGAACAGGTGAGTGGATGTGAATAAAAGACTGTAGTGCACGGAGGCAGCGGATAGGCATCAGCTAACAGTCCCAATGATACATGGTAGAGTTGAAGTGGTTAGAAGACTGTAGTGCACGGAGGCAGCGGATAGGAATCAGCTCACAGTCACGATGATACAGTAGATGGTAGAAGTGGTATGGGAACCACAGTAGCAGAAGTGGTTTGGAAACCACAGAGGTAGAAGTGGTTTGGAAACCACAGGAATCAGCAGGGCTGAATAAACAAGGAAACACAGGAACACCTTCAGAGACTCATGGGGAATGAGACTCCAAGATCAGGCAACTAGGTGTTGACCACAGGTGCTTAATATAGGGAGGTTGCCTGATCTGCCAATTAAGTTAAAGGAACATACACTGGAGGTATAGAAAGGGCTGCGCATGCGCAGTCCCTCAGGATGGAGGACGGCCACGGTTCCTAAATGTCCGGGAAGAAGCACTCACAGTCCGGTGAGTGACAGTACCCCCCCTTTTAAAGGTGGGCACAGAACGCCTGGAACCGGGCTTGTCCGGATTTTTGGAATAAAACTTCTTCAGAAGGGCAGGAGCATTAAGATCTTCAGCTTTGATCCATGAACGCTCTTCAGGACCAAAGCCCTTCCAATGAACGAGGAAACGGAGGACTCCTCGCGAAATTTTTGCATCCAATACCTCAGTAATCTCGAAATCCTCCTCCTGATGAACTTGAACTGGCTGCGGTGCTGAGGAAGGAGTCGAGAAACGGTTGATGATAAGAGGTTTGAGCAAGGACACATGGAAGGCATTGGAGATCCGAAGATTCTTAGGAAGAAGAAGTTTAACACATACTGGATTGATAACTTGAATGATCCTATATGGACCAATAAAACGAGGGGCGAATTTCATAGATGGAACCTTCAAACGAATATTTTTGGTAGATAACCAGACACGATCTCCAATTTTTAGTGGTGGAATAGCCCGCCTCTTCTTATCTGCGAAAGACTTATATTTGTTAGATGTCTTCTTTAAACAGGTTTTGACCTGAGACCAGATATTTTTGAAGGTCTGACAAGCAGTCTCCACAGCAGGAACTTGGGTGGGCGGGAGGGCAGGAAATTCCGGAAAAGACGGATGGTGACCGTAGACCACAAAGAATGGAGTTTTGGATGATGACTCATGGTACATGTTGTTATGGGCGAATTCAGCCCAAGGGAGCAATTCTACCCAGTTGTCTTGGTTGGCTGAAGAGAACATCCTAATAAAAGTCTCAAGATCTTGATTGACTCGTTCCGTTTGTCCGTTAGATTGCGGATGGTAAGACGATGAGAGTGCTAATCGTATGCCCAAGGTTTTACAAAGGGCCCGCCAGAATCTGGAAACGAATTGTACTCCTCTATCTGACACAATCTCAGACGGACATCCATGGATGCGGAAGATTTCTTTAATGAAATGTTCAGCCAGAGTAGACGAGGAAGGTAAACCGGACAGAGGGACGAAATGAGCCATCTTCGAAAATCTGTCTACCACTACCCAAATAGTATTGTGATTCTTACTTGGTGGCAAATCAGTAACGAAATCCATACTAATATGGGTCCAAGGCTTGGACGGAATGGGTAGTGGTCGCAGCAACCCTGCTGGAGTTCTGCGGGAGGATTTGAACTGAGAACATAAATCACAGGAAGCAATAAACTCTTTGACGTCTCTCCTCATTGAAGGCCACCAGTAACTACGAGAGAGAATCTCAAAGGTCTTATGTTCACCGGCGTGTCCAGAAAAACGAGAGGCATGGAACCACGAAAGGATTTTCCTCCTCAGAGTAGGAGGCACGAGGGTCTTCCCAAATGGTAGCATTTTGGTGGATGAAGCAGCCAGAGAAATACATTTGGGGTCTAGAATAGCATGGTTGGGAACCTCTTCTACATCAGAGGACGTCACAAAAGCTCGAGATAGAGCGTCAGCTTTCTTGTTCTTAGCAGCTGGTTTGAAGGTTATAATTAATTCAAAACGGGAAAAGAAAAGAGACCATCTTGCTTGACGAGGGTTCAAGCATTGAGCAGATTGCAAATATGACAAGTTCTTATGATCCGTGAAGATCGTCACCGGATGGCGAGCTCCTTCCAACAAGTATCTCCATTCCTCTAATGCAGCTTTGATGGCCAGCAACTCCTTGTCCCCGATAGTATAGTTTTTCTCTGCGGGCAGAAGACCCCGAGAGTAGAAGGCACAAGGATGTAATTTTTGTTGCTCCGAGCGTTGGGAGAGAATAGCTCCTAAGCCCACATTAGAGGCATCTACTTCTAGGAAGAAGGGGAGTGTCACATCAGGTTGTCGCAGAATGGGAGCAGACGAGAAGGACTCTTTGAGGATTTGAAAGGCTTGGAGAGCCTCAGATGACCATTGCTTAGTATTAGCCCCTTTCCGAGTTAAGGCCACAATGGGAGATGCAATGGATGAGAAGTCTTGAATGAAGCGTCTATAGTAATTGGCAAAACCTAAAAAACGCTGGATGGCACGAAGAGTAGTTGGCTGAGGCCAATGTAGTACAGCATTTACTTTGTCTGGATCCATCTTCAGGCCAACTCCGGAAACTATATACCCCAAGAATGGAATCTGGGGTAACTCGAATGAACATTTTTCCAATTTACAGAACAACGAGTTTTTCCGTAGTCTGGAGAGGACCTCTGCCACATGTTGGTGATGAGAAGGCAGGTCCTGTGAGAAGATCAATATGTCGTCCAGGTAGACAACGACACATACATATAATAAGTCCCGAAAGATCTCATTGATGAAACCCTGGAAAACCGCGGGGGCATTACACAGCCCGAAGGGCATTACTAAATATTCGTAATGCCCATCTCTGGTGTTAAACGCGGTCTTCCATTCGTCACCGGAACGGATTCTAATTAAATTGTAGGCACCACGAAGATCCAACTTAGTAAATATCCGAGCTCCCTTGATGCGATCAAATAGCTCAGTGATCAGCGGAATGGGATACCGATTCTTGATAGTAATGGCGTTGAGTCCACGAAAATCTATACAAGGGCGTAATGATCCATCCTTCTTTTTGACGAAGAAGAACCCAGCTCCAGCGGGAGAGGTGGAAGGTCGAATGAACCCACGCTGGAGATTCTCCTGTATGTACTCAGATGTGGCTTGAGTTTCAGGTAACGAGAGAGGATAGACCCGACCCCTGGGAGGAGTCTTGCCAGGTAGAAGGTCGATCGGACAATCCCAAGAACGATGAGGAGGAAGACGTTCAGACTGAGCTTTATCAAACACATCGGCAAATGAAGCATACTGAGGAGGGAGTCCCGGGGAGGAAGCTGAGATGGAAGAT
The DNA here is from genome assembly GCF_038048845.1 of Mixophyes fleayi. Lineage (NCBI taxonomy): Eukaryota > Metazoa > Chordata > Amphibia > Anura > Limnodynastidae > Mixophyes > Mixophyes fleayi. The sequence goes on from NC_134402.1 coordinate 224,375,486, forward strand.
TGCTGTACTTTAAGAGGAATAACTTGAGAGAGACAACGATGGTGACATTCAGGCCCCCAAGACGTAACTTGAGGGGTGCGCCAGTCAATCTGGGGAGAGTGACATTGAAGCCATGGAAGGCCTAAGACAATCGGACTTGTCGTAACAGGAAGAATTAAAAACGAAATTTCTTCATGGTGTAGTACACCAATCTGAAGGGTTACTGGAGACGTACTCTGGGTGATGAGACCATTGATGAGACGTGATCCATCTATAGCCGTCACAGTAATGGGTGTTTTTAAAGTGATCACTGGTAGGGACCATTGATTCACTAGTGATTTAGAAATGAAATTTCCTGCTGCTCCGGAATCAATCAATGCCTGTGACTCAAAGGATTTGGTAGCAAAGGAAATCGTAACATCGAAAGCGCAGACTTTAGATTTCATAGACAATGGAGAGGACTCCAGGGACCCTAACTTCACCTCTCCAGAACTAGTTAGGGCCTGGCATTTCCCGATTTCTTAGGGCAAGAACTGAGCATATGTGTGGAATCAGCACAATAGATACAGAGTCTATTCTTTACTCTTCGTTTCCTCTCTTCTAAAGATAATTTGGAACGTCCTATCTCCATGGGAATCACAGAAGGTGAAACTGGACGAAATTGAGGGTTTAAACGAAGAGGTGCTTTAGCAGAAGTTGTTTTCTCAGATTCTCTTTCACGAAATCTCATGTCTACACGATGGCAAAGAGAGATCAAATCTTCTAGTGACGAAGGAAGCTCTTGGGTAGTCAGTGCATCTTTAATTTTATCGGAGAGCCCCTGCCAGAAGGCGGCAACTAATGCTTCAGTGTTCCACTGAAGTTCAGAGGCTAAGATCCTAAATTGAATGACATACTGTCCTACTGTATGGGAGCCTTGTCGCAAACGAAGAATGCTGGAAGCAGCGGAGGTCACACGACCTGGTTCATCGAACACACTTCGGAACGTGGAAATGAATTTGGCACTATCTTGTAGAATTGGATCGTTTCTTTCCCACAGAGGGGAGGCCCAAGCCAGGGCTTGTCCAGAAAACAATGAGATAAGATAGGCCACTCTGGAACGATGGGTAGAAAAATTTTGAGGTTGGAGTTCAAAATGGACTGAACATTGGTTAAGGAAACCTCTACAAGTTTTGGGGTCCCCGTCATATTTTGACGGAGTAGGCAGGTGAAGCGTAGGAGCTGTAGACACCTGGGATGGCACTGGGGAAACGGAGGAAAGCACAGGAGCTTCAATACTAGCTGTAACCGTCTGTCCAGATGTTCCTTGGGAGGTTAACGATTGGTAACATTGAAGTAACAGCTGTTGGCGAGCATCCTGTTGCTCCACACGACTGACCAGATGCTGCAGCATCTCTTTAGCAGTAGGTTCCGTATCTGGGTCTGTCATGGCCTGATCTTACTGTCACGGGCACTAGGAGTCTTTACCCAGGGATCACCAGGTGATAGGCTTACCAGAGCAGTATAGGTGGTAATATGGTACTCTGGTAGCAGGGTGATCACGGAACAGGAAATAGCAGATGATGAGATGCTCAGGAAAGTCTATGACTAGCAGCACTGGCAATATGGAGGTAGTAATACACGAGGAACTGTATGGACAAAGGACACGTGAAGGTAGTCAGTGGTCTGCGGTAGCAAGTTGTACCACTGCTATAGTGAGGAGGAATGTCCAACAGAAACGAGGAGGTGATGAGAGTCAGCGGTCTGCGGATAGCAAGTTGTACCGCTGTCTGAGTGAAGGAATGGAATCCAAGTGGAGGTATCCGGGGAGTCAGTGGTCTGCGTTAGCAAGTTGTACCACTGCTATGTGAGAGGATACTGGAACAGGTGAAACTGTAAACAGGGGTCAGTGGTCTGCCACTAGCAAGTTGTACCACTGAATATATATGTGAGGAGGTGCACGGGGAGAGACTGCAACACAATATATACACGGGCACCTTGACTTTGAACCACAGTGATATGCACAATATAAATGTATAGATGACTGAACAATACTGCCAATATAGAAAGTCTCTTGAAGTAGTCCAGCATAAGATAACACAGTCAATGATGGCAATAGACTCAGCGGATAGCACACTCCAGAGGAGAACCAACACAGTCCAGCAAGGTATGCAATACACAGCACAGTCAATGAGAAGTATGCATACCGTGGTTCAGGAGGCAGTCAGACAGGAGTGCAGAGATACCTGAACGGCAGGAGGCCGGCAGGATGCGAAGTCCCTGGATGGGTGAAGCGGTGGTCTAGTAGGTGCAGCGCACGGGTAGGTAGACCAGCAGGGAACACAGGAAAGCGTGGAGAGCGGATCAGCAGTAGATGGATGAGTAGTGCTGAGGAGTAGCAGCAGCGGGTCTCTGCGGGAACACGGAGGTAGCCAATAGCAACCAGCAGGTGCAGTAACGATGGGACACGGGAGAGCAGAGTTGAACAGGCACTGTTGATCACGGAGAATAGCGGATAGCAATAGTGGAGGCAGACTCAAGGAAACACGGGAGCGTTGACAAGGACTGAAGACTGAAGCGCACAGAGGCAGCGGATAGGAATCAGCCAAACAGTCACGATGAAACACAGACGGGTTGCAGGTTGAAGACTGTAGTGCACGGAGGCAGCGGATAGGAATCAGCTAGCAGTCACGATGATGAAACACAGACGAGTTGCAGGTTGAAGACTGTAGTGCACGGAGGCAGCGGATAGGAATCAGCTAAACAGTCACGATGAAACACAGACGGGTTGCAGGTTGAAGACTGTAGTGCACGGAGGCAGCGGATAGGAATCAGCTGGCAGTCACAATCATGAACAGGTGAGTGGATGTGAATAAAAGACTGTAGTGCACGGAGGCAGCGGATAGGCATCAGCTAACAGTCCCAATGATACATGGTAGAGTTGAAGTGGTTAGAAGACTGTAGTGCACGGAGGCAGCGGATAGGAATCAGCTCACAGTCACGATGATACAGTAGATGGTAGAAGTGGTATGGGAACCACAGTAGCAGAAGTGGTTTGGAAACCACAGAGGTAGAAGTGGTTTGGAAACCACAGGAATCAGCAGGGCTGAATAAACAAGGAAACACAGGAACACCTTCAGAGACTCATGGGGAATGAGACTCCAAGATCAGGCAACTAGGTGTTGACCACAGGTGCTTAATATAGGGAGGTTGCCTGATCTGCCAATTAAGTTAAAGGAACATACACTGGAGGTATAGAAAGGGCTGCGCATGCGCAGTCCCTCAGGATGGAGGACGGCCACGGTTCCTAAATGTCCGGGAAGAAGCACTCACAGTCCGGTGAGTGACAATGCAGTTGTAGTCTGGTGAGCTGGGGAAACAAAAGAAGGCTATAAAAAGTATTTGCTATAATTCACATATCACACTCGTTTTGTCACATGGCCTTTGAGATTTTAGCGGCCTGCTTAAGTCCTTGGTCGATGAAATAACGGTGGACGAGGTCAGGATGGCGATAGATGGTGTCACTCACCGGAGTGTGAGTGTCTCCACTCTGGTACGTGGTTCTCCATCTTTCCCGCTCACACCTGTGTGGAACCGCGGCCGTCCGCCATCCTGTCGCACTGCGCATGCGCAGGTCCCTTTAACAACTACACCTGACCACTAATGTGATTGATGGAACAATCACCCCTCCCTACTTAAGGCACCTGCAGCCTTAGGTAGTTGCCTGATCTTGAAGTCTCACTCCCAGTGAACGTCTATAGGTGTGTGCAGTTTCCAAACTGCTTCCAGCTCTACTCCTGTGTCACAGTTTCCAAACTGCTTCCAGCTCTACTCCTGTGTGACAGTTTCCAAACTGCTTCCAGCTCTACTCCTGTGTGCAGTTTCCAAACTGCTTCCAGCTCTACTCCTGTGTGCAGTTTCCAAGCTGCTTTCAGCTCTACTCCTGTGTGCAGTTTCCAAACTGCTTCCAGCTCTACTCCTGTGTGCAGTTTCCAAACTGCTTCCAGCTCTACTCCTGTGTGCAGTTTCCAAACTGCTTCCAGCTCTACTCGTGTGTACAGTTTCCAAACTGCTTCCAGCTCTACTCGTGCTTTAGCTTCCACGCTGCTCCCTGCTCAACTCAGCGGCGGTTCCCATACCGCTACAACGCTTCACTTCTCAGCTGATTCCGGATCTACACAACTGGGTATGCTCTACTGACTATTGACTATTGCCTATTGCTCGCATACCAGTTGTATCCATTGTTGTTTGCTGCACAGGGTACAAGTACCCATATAGACTGTGTTACTGCATTGCTTCATTTAGGATAAGCTTTCACTCAAGCTACGATATCTCCTCACGCTACTACTTAGCGTTATTGTGCATATCTGCTGTGACCAGCTTCTCCTCCCTGCAAGGCATCTACTCCATACAGACTATTCATTGTGCCTTCCATCCCTGCCTCACAAGACATTGCTCTACTCGCACTGTTTCCATACAGCCACAGTTTGCCTTTTCAACTTCACCTCCTGCACCTGGACAAGTCCTCATTCCTTCTCACAGCAGTGGTACAACTTGCTGCACGCAGACCACTGACTTCCCTGCTACGTACCCGCACCTGGACAAGTCCTCCTATCACGGCGGTGGTACAACTTGCTATACGCAGACCACTGACTCTCCTATTACCTACCTACACCTGGACCAGACTCCTCACCATAGCGGTGGTACAACTTGCTGAACGTAGACCACCGACTACCCTGCTACCTACCTGCACCAGTACTATTCTTCCCATCACTACAGTGGTACAACTTGCTGTACGCAGACCACTGACTCCTCCTCTACCTACCATCACCTATCCACGTCCACTCCTCTTGTCTACATTATCTTCAGCCTTCAGTTTACTGTTTCAAGTCACTGACTTTCCTCTAACCATAGCTGCAAGTCGCTGACTTCCTCAGACTATCTCTACTCTCCTGCTGTTGTGTCGCTCCAATCATTCACCTGCCTGCTTTGAGGTGTGTGCCATAACCCCGCCTCTCTAGCAGAGTTCCATCTGGTGAAACTCGGGTAAGCAACTCCTAGTGCCCGTGACAGATGGTTTATCTATCAAGAAAGCCTCAGGCCCAGATGGCCTTACATCTGAGTTCTTTAAAATCTTTGGGGACATCCTGGCCCCGGGTCTCGTGGAGGTCTTTAATGAGAGCCTGGGCAGAGGTTTATTACCTTCCTCCATGAGGGTCTCTGCCCTTATCTTGTTGTCCAAGGGGAAAGATCAGTCGTGTATTGAGAACTGGCGCCCCATCGCTCTTCTCAATACTGACCGGAAGATTCTGGTGAAGGTACTTTTTAATAGAGTGATGCAGGTTTCCGGCCGGTTACTCTCTCCTTCTCAGCACTGCACTGTGCGGGAGGCCTTTGAGCGGTGGCATGCGGAGATGTGGGGGAGGTACCTTTTAGCATTAGATCAGTCGAAGGCCTTTGATAGGGTAAATCATGAGTACCTGTGGGCTCTGCTTATGTGGTATGGTCTTCCGGTTCGGTTGGTGAATTGGCTCCGTACTATTTGTAGGCAAGCCGAGAGCTTCCCTCTTGTGAATGGTTGGGTGGGTCCATCCTTTGAGGTCAGCTCTGGAGTAAGACAGGGTTTTCCGCTGAGCCCCCTCCTGTATGTGTTTGCCATAGATCCCTTCATCAGAAGGGTTGGTGGCAGCTCGTTGGGAGGAGTGCTTTTGAAGGTAGAGTCTTTTGAAGGTAGTGGCCTACGCTGACGATGTTACTGTTGTCTTGTCGAGTTCCGCAGAAGCTGAGGAGGTAACAACTCTGGTCTGCGGGTATTCCGAGGCCAGTGGCTCATTAGTAAACCAGGAAAAGAGTAAAGTTTTCTGGATGGGGGAGGAGGGTTGTGAATTCAACCTTCCAGACAGTCTTCCCCGGGCTAGTGAGAAGATCAAAATTTTAGGGATTCATTTTGGCCCTTGCGATTATGCCAAGCAAAATTGGGAGTTAAGGCTGGAGGAAGCTTCCCGGAAGGTAGAGAGCTGGAAGAGGTGGAAACACTCTCTCCGGGAAAGGGTTGACCTGGTCAAGACCTTCCTGATCCCGGTATTCCAGTATATCAGCTATGTGTGCCTCTTGCCAGAGTCTTTATGGTCTAGGGTTTATGCAGTTTTCTTCCAGTTACTCTGGGGGAATAGGCTGAACCTGGTCAAGTGGGCTGTGACCTACCGACTGAGGAAGGATGGTGGCCTGGGTATGATTAACCCAGTGCTCTTCTTTATATCTATTTTTCTGAAGTTACACCTGAGTAGTCTCCTAGTTGAGACCCCTCCTCAGTGGTTGGGGGGCTTCAGGGTATGGGTGGATCCCTTCCTCAGTGCATGGTATGGAGGGGGCGCTGTGAAAAGTTTCAGGGTCCGACATGGGAATCTCCCGACCTACGTTTCCTTGGGATTGAAGGTGACAAGGCGTTGGGGCCTGGGGGCGGGGAAGTCAGGAGCTCTTCTAGAAGGGAGCTGGAGAAGAGAGTCCTGCACTCCCACTTCTGGGTTCCGCTGTCACTGAGGGACTGCCCAGGTGATGTGAGTTCGGTGGGGCTTTCCCTGATTAATTCAGGGAGAATCCCGTTGAAGCTTTGGGACATTGCCTGGCTCTCCTTTCATGGGAGACTTTACGTGAGAGAGAAACTCAAGTACAGAAATGCTGATGATCGTGGTTGCCCACGGGAGGAATGTCTGGGGGTGGAGGAGACTATGGACTATTTCTTGCTTCAGTGTCCCTTTAATGTTAAGGTTTATAAAAGAGTTTCCAGGTCGCTGGGGATCCCCTGCCTTTCGGGGCTTAGTTACCCTGAATGGGTTTACGGGGCATCACAATGCCAGGTGGAGGGTTTTTGATTTCTGCACCCTTTTTTTAGTCAGTCTAGTGGTCAGATATTTCACGTGGAATGCACGGTGTCAAGTGTCCATCAGGCATAAAATCCTTCCCTGGGAAGAGGTGGTGGGTAACATTCTCCACGAGGTGTGGAAACTGAAGGGTATGGAGAGATGTTGGATGTCCAATGCCAAGTGGCTTAGGCTGTGGTGGGGCCTGAGACTTCCTTAAGGAGGTCAAAGTCTGGCGCTCTCTTTTCTAAATGGCTTTTCTCGCTGTCCTTTCACTACCCTAGATTTTGAAAGCTAAGTAACTGATAAGTCCATATTTAGTATCCTGCTACCAGAAATATAAGCAAAACATTTGGAGATGTTAATTGTCTTCCGCTTGTCTAATGCTGACATCACTCCTAATTACTTGCTTTACATTTGATTTCCTTTTTTCATTATTCTAAAATAAGCTGAATTTACTGCTGAGTATTTACTAAAACCAAGGCATACAGTATGTCTCTAATTGAAGTATTGAAGAGGAAGGACAATGACAGCTATTTGCTCCTGATTAGGGATTGTTGACATTCATCAGTGGTTTATTCATATCCATCCCCAGGCCCTGCACCTACATAACCTCTCTACTATGCCTCATTATTTAGCTTGAAGAGCTCTTGAAAAGCACTGAATGGCACTGAAAGTCAATTCAAAACAGGAGCAGAATAGGGAGTTTGGGGTGAGATGAGCATCCGTTGTTAATAATGAAGTACAACAACATAATTGGGGAGCTAGATTATTTTTGTATTACATCCCCTTTAATGATTCCAGAGTTTGTTTTGTTCATCCCCTAGATTTTGCTTGCTACACAAACTTATTATATGTATTTATGCATTAGTGCATATGCTGGCCACACTCTCAGGTAGAGAAATCTGTTTTTGCATGAAACCTTAACAAGCAAATTTTCAACAGAAAACACAATACTATGTTGATGCATTCAAACATTTTGTCACCATATTTGCAAAATTATGCACTTATAATTGCAGTTGCAACTAAATAGCATACAAGTGAACATAAACTGTATTTTTGCAAATTTGTTAGCTAATTTTCTCCTACAAAACTGATTTGATGTGCTCAACTAATGTTCAAGATCAGGGGCCTGATTCATCAAGGGATATATCTGCTGATTTTGTGCGTTGTGCATGCACTTCATTCAAATGTGAATGATTTAAATTGTAATTGTTGTTAAATGTGTGTTCGTATATTTATACCATAATAATGTGCCACATTACTAATGTTTGTCTGCTTTAAAATATTATGTGCCTGTTGTATAGTTTATCACCTACTTGCATACATATGCATTCATTGTTTTAAGTTTTCAAGTCTTGCCTATGTAGTAACATAACTACCTTTTTTAAAGTATGTCATTAAACCTATTTATTTTTTATATCCCATGTCATCAATGTTTTCTTTTTTTGTTTTGTTTTACAGAAATGTAATTGACTTTGCAAGGCCGATTCTAGGTGTATGTTTAGAATCTTTAATGTATAAACAGACTACAAAGGTTGCAAGCAATGGGGTCATTTATCTTTCCGTCCTCTTCATCCATTCATTCTCACAGTCATGGACATGGTGCAGGTTCAGGATGATGAGTGCAACAGGTGTCGTCTCCTCCAAAACCAGCAACTGGCCCACCATCACCGGCCCCTGGGAACATGTCTTTAGGCCACGTGTAGCCTTTGCTGAGGTGGTTTGTCGCTATTGGCTATCACCTCATATCATCAAGTACACCCTGCGCATTGTGCAGTGACCATGAGCCAATGCGCAACATTACCATTATCAGCAATATCGCCATTGACAAAACTGTTGGTGGTAATATATTTTTGTGCCACTGGGTCTTTTCAAACCACAGTGGGTGTCGTGGCAGGAAAGTTAGATTAGGGTGCTGAGGGCATTCCTGTCACGGATCCGACAATTTATCATTCTGCCACTAGATGAGAAATCCCTTGTGCCCATAAAGTATCAGTTTGCTACCGTAGCTGGCTTTCCACAACTTATAGGTGCAGTAGATGGCACACATGTAGCCCTGGTCCCATTGACTGGGAATGCTTCCATTTATTTGAAGAGGAAGCATTTCGATTCGATCAATGTTCAGGGTATATGTGATGCCTCTCTCCAAGCCATTTATAACTCCTATGACTCCTTTGCGTTTAAGCAATCAGGGACATGGTACAGATTACAACACAGACAAGGAGGTGCAAAACCACATGGTGATGAGTGGCTATTAGTTACTATTTTATATTTCATCATTATTTAACAAAAACCTTTTGTTGTCCTAAAGACCTTGCTATACACTGTAGTCAGAAATGGTAGGTCTATCACCTTTGAAAAATATTAACACTCTTTGCAATAGGGTGTACTTGTAGACTCAATTGTCAAATATAGTACATTACAATTGCATCATATCATGTTAGAAGATCTCCATAATTGTTTCAATGTTTGGTTTCTCATTACTTATATTTTTTATTTTGTCTTTCTTGTCAAATTTTATAGGAGACAATGTGTACCCTTTCCTCCCTTGGCTCCTCACTTTTCTTTTAAATCCACACGCAGAGCTGGAAGTCGCATACCACTAGGCACATACGGCCACCAGGTCAGTTGTAGAGTGGGCATTTGGCCTTTTAAAGGCCACATTTCGCTGTCTGGACTGGCAAGTATGCAATATAATTGCTCTGTATGTGGTCTTCCATAACATCACTAATAGGAGTGGGGATCCATGGGTGCAAGAGGCCAAAGTTGCTGACCAGCAGGTGGAAGACATCGGCCCACTCCCTACTGAAACGATCGATTATTCATCTTACATAGAGCATGTGCTTTCATCCTACTTTTCATGTAAATATTTTTTACTTGTTTTATTTGTTTCAAATGTAAAGCTTAAAGTATTTTTTTTTTATTACACCGTCCAAACCACACATGACAAAACTTTAAACAATCAGAAATGTTCATCTTCTTCGGCCCCTCTTGGCACTTGGTCAAGATTTAGATGTTTATTTGGACCTGACCTGGCCACTGGTTACCCGTGATGTGGAAGGCAACAGTGGGGAAGAAGCAGAGGGCAGTGGGTCACCAGAGAGTTTAGGTATAACAGTCGCCGGCAGTGCCATAGAGGTGGTTAGGGGTGCAGAGGTTTGTTTGACAAAAAGGTTGGTTGAGAATAAATGTGGTGTAGGCCAAAAAAGGAATTTTGCGAAAAAAAAGAGTGCATTTGGGCTGGAGAGGGAAGTGGGAAAGCATGGTAAATTTGGGGATGATAAATGAGGAATGATTATGTGTCATAGGGTCTTGTGTGAGGAAGTTTTAATGATTGACAAAACTGAGAAATTGTGCTAATGGGGAAGGAGAGGAAACATGTGACATTGGGGCAGAAGGGTTGTGACATGTTGGGCAACAAGGTCGGTGACACAGGTCAGCATATTTTAAATGTTGCTGAAAGTGCGATTCATTGTGGTGAGGGAAGTGTCCAACTTGTGTTCAATACAGGTAAGGGCAGTGCTCAGCTCCTTGGGTGTTTGTGACTGTTGTGTTTGATTTGTAAAGATTGTGGTAAAATCTGAGTAGTGCCTGCTGCCGACTGACCACTGCTTCCTCTTCCATCTGAGGCTCTTTCAAACCCTGGGGCTCCTCCACCAGGTCCTCATGAACTTCACCAGCATCTGCCTCATCATCTAAAAAAGGTTGAACATTTTTTTGAAAAAGGTTACTCAATACCATACAAGACTTTGCATCACCTTAGTCTACTTCATAACAATTATAGAGGGTGTTTTTGCAGCCAATTGGGTGTGTATATGTGGGTTAATATTTCTTTAAGATTTTTGATTATATAGCACTGTATCTACCAGCATATATGATGAGTGTTGGGTGGACTGTTACGTAGGCATCATTTCGAAATCTCAAGGTGATCTAAGCAGAAAGTAATCAGTAATCCTGAAGACCATGGTCTGATTGTACACTAGGATGACTAGGTTGCAAGATTAGTACCAAGGATTTCACATTATTATTTATATTACAATTGCCAAGTGCTAATTATAAGCAGATTACATTATTTTAAATTAGCCAGTTATTGGTATCGGGAGTTTTTTTTAACTATGTAAAGCAAACATTTGTCATTTATTTTTTCCATGTATTGTTCTTTGGAATATATCTATGGGGGGGGCGGTATCATTAGAGGTGCGCTTCCTCCAGTGTCAACCCTACCAACCCCTTGCACCAACTGTTCATCGAAACAAGCCAATCCAGGGGACTGATGGCTAATTGGTTACTGAGACCACCGTCTATCCCCTGAGCATGCCTGCGGTGGTCACTTTTTTTGTCCTTCATATGACGGTTAATGTCTTTTCACCTGTGTGAAATGTTCAACGCTAAGAATGTTTGTGACAGGATGGACCGCCTATGCCACCCCTGTGTTGCTGGGAACAGGCTGGGCTTACTTTGCCACCGTTCCCTTTCATTATCCAAAAAGCGCCCTTTTGCTGCAGTAGGAGGGGCTTACACGAGCTGCCACCACTGGACTCCTATACCGGCATCCAGAACCAGGTTTCTTTTGGGTCACTGATGCTGCTAGCGTATCTCATTGCTGGTGTACCTGGCTGGTAACTCCAGACCTCTTACTATGGATCTTGGTTGCTGTGAATGGATCCCCCCTGGCCTATCACACTAACCAGGGCTACTGGGTAGCAGGCAGAGCGTTGGTATTGGAATAGCTTGGGTCCAAACCGCAGAGACAGCCGGAGAACGGATTAGATTTTAGGTAGGGGTGTGCACCGGGCACTTTTAGTGTTTTGGGTTTTGGGTTTTGGGTTCTGGGTTCTGATTAGCTTGAGGTTTTGGGTTCTGATTTGTTTTGCCAAAACACCTGACGAAAGGTTTTGGTTCTGATTTTGGGTTTTGGGTTCTGATTTATTTTTTAAAAAGCATAAAAAGCACTAAAATCCTGTTTTTTGGTTGTTTTCCACTCCTACGCTATTATTAACCTCAATAACATTCAATAACAATCATTTCCACTAATTTCCAGTCTATTCTGAACACCTCACACCTCACAATATTCTTTTTAGTCGAAAACGTTGCACCGAGTTAGCTTTCTGGACTGCGTAGTGGAGTGGGCCCGGTACCCAATTTGGTACCGGGGCCACAATACCTCCGCCTTCAAATGGTCTCAATTCCACTGCACAGCTGCCTGCTCCTACATCCTCTGCAGCATATACAGGGTGTAGTTCGAGCGTGTCAATACCTCTTGTTTTTGACGATGACAGGTCATTTTCATTTATTTTGGATTTGGCCTTAACACTGAATGTAGTTTAATATCTGATACGCATCAATCTGGACAGCGTAGTGGAGTGGCCCCGGTACCCAATTTGGTACCGGGGCCACAATATATCACCCTTAACTGTTCTGAATTCCACTGCACAGCTGCCTGCTCCTACATCCTCTGCAGCATATACAGGGTGTAGTTCGAGCGCGTCAATGCCTCTTGTTTTTGATGATGACAGGTCATTTTCAATAATTTTGGATTTGAACCCAACACTGAATGTAGTTGATACGCATCTATCTGGACTGCGTAGTGGAGTGGCCCCAGTACCCAATTTGGTACTGGGGCAGAAATATATCACCCTCAACTGGTCTGAATTCCACTGCACAGATAAAAACAAAGAACATAGTATTAAAAATGGCAGTTCACCTTTTTTGGAACTACAGAAACAAAGAACGTAGTAATAGAAATGGCAGTTCCTCTTTTTTGGAACTATAAAAACAAAGAACATAGTAATAGAAATAACAGTTCCCCTTTTTTGGAACTACAGAAAAAAAGAACGTAGTAATAGAAATGGCAGTTCCTCTTTTCTGGAACTATAAAAACAAAGAACATAGTAATAGAAATGGCAGTTCCCCTTTTTTGGAACTACAGAAAAAAAGAATGTAGTAATAGAAATGGCAGTTCCTCTTTTATGGAACTATAAAAACAATGAACATAGTAATATAAATGGCAGGTCCTCTTTTTTTGAACTGCAAGAATATATTGCTTTATAATATTTTTTTTCCTTTTTAATTATTTTTTTATATTTTTTTTTTTTATATTTTTTAGAGATTTTTTTTTTTTTTTTTAAAAAGATTTTTGGCTTAACAAATTGCTATGGACTTATCAGAAACAAATACAGGACAAAAGCACCACTGGACTCAACAGCACAGACACGGGCCAAAGCACCACTGGAATCAGCAGGACAGAGCACTGGAAAAAGTACTACTGCACTCAGCAGGACAAAGCACCACTTGACTAAATAAATCAGCAGGACAGAGCACTGGACAAAGTACTAATGCACTCGGCAGGACAAAGCACCACTTTAGTAAAGTTATCAGCAGGACAGAGCACATCAACCTCCCTCTTCACTAACCACAAGGAGAATGAAGATGGCGGCCGTGAGCGGGGCATTTATGAGATCCGAGTCTCGCGAGATCCGACGCGAGACTTGGATGTCATAGCCTCGGTTTGGCTTCATTTCACGCCCGGAAGTTCCCGAACAGTGCTCGGATCCCGTCGGATCCGCACTGTTCGGGTGGGCTCGGATTAGCGAAATCCGAGCCCGCTCATCTCTAATTTTAGGGTCAGCAATATTGAAGATGATTCCAAGCAGGTCTTTGAAGCAAGATGGTTTATTTGCTCACACACACTGGTGGAAGGTACCAGTGTGATCAGGTCAGATGACAATTCAGAAGAACACATTTCAGTGTACAAGTCAGAGCATTTATACCTTTTAGACACATGCTACTTTTAGCATCAGGATATACTCTATTTACACAAACATAAATTTACATACATTGCAAAGCCACTAATATTTATACTTAGCTTTGAAATTCTTAAAAACCCTTGCTGTGATATCATGCATCTTTGAGATGCAGGAAATGTTGCAGCACATTTTAAATTAAACCTTCCTGTCTCCAAGTTAAACCTCACATATCAAAAGATTTAATTAACACGTGGCCTTTCATCAGACCGTTCGGAATTCATATTCACACAGAACAACAAAAGGTCCCACAACAAGCCAGTTTCCCAAACCACAATACACCAAAGGCTTGGTAAACACAGGCTCATTGTATCAGATATATGCATCACAAATAGGCATATCCTATAGCAAGGTTAGACAAGAGATAAATTTCTTCCCTGGTCTCAGAAATAACGACTTCCTATCTTACACTAAACAAGAATAAGTGCAAATGCAATTACATAAGTAAGTGCCCTGCGCTATTCACTTTAAATACATTTTTACCAAAAGTTATTTAATAGTGATCCAGTCACATTAATGTTGCATTGTGTAAAACATAAGATTTTTTTATAAGACTTGTGCAGACATACATATAGATAGAAATGTCTTGGCCCTAGAGGTAAAAGACTAATAAATCAAGCTAACCAGCACTAATACTTTTTTTAAGGCACTTGAAATTTAATAAGACCTGTACTAGTTATGCACAGCACAACATATGGCACAGGCATTAAAAATTGAAATTTTTTAACCTCAGTCATTTTTCTGCGAATTGGAGCCTCAGCATTGACCTCTGTTTTTATTTCCTCCCATATCCAGCCTTCTACTGGGGCGGAGAGTGCAGCCTCTCCACCACCAGCTGGACCAACACTCCACCTCTCTTTGTGTAAAATTTGGCTGCATCTACTTCAAGGGGCGTAGGGGCCGAAACTGGCACCGTAGCTAGATAAGGAGGATTGACACAAAATACTCAAGCAGCAGGAAGGGGGGGCGTGCAGGGAGGCACGTCCCACTTTCACACCTGGGGAATAAGAAAGCCAGTGAGAGACTTACTAGGAAAAGCAAGTGGGGGAGGTTAAGATCTTGCAAGGACAGGAAGAGAAGGTATAGTATAAGTGGAGATTGCAGCAGCAGCAGCAGTCATTGCTGATCAGAAAAATCACAATTACTTGAATTTAAGCAGCAGACATGCCTGCAAATTAACAAAGAAAACACACTGCAGGCAGCTGTCCCACAAGGCAGAGGAACAAATCCAGGCGTTTGATCACGTCGCCTTAGATTCCGGGCATTTAATTGAGGCAGCTGAGATTGAGAAGCCTAGCCAGGCACAAGCATTTCGCTGCAACCGCTATGGGTCACATGTAAGCAAGAGAAGGAGTGCAGCTACAGACAGATAAAAAGGTCAGAGAGCAGCAAGGAGGAAGCAAAGCAGCAAGGAAACCTCAACTATCTTGCTGGAGCCAAAGGCAGGAGAAACCCACCAAGCAGCAGAAATCATCACAGAGCAGCAGCACATGGTGAGTGAACTGCCCCCCTCCCCCAACTTACTGCACATGGTCAAGGGGCTGAAGATAACAAAGAATCAGGGGAAGAAGCAGATTAATGTGGTAACAGCTTGTACGGGTACACAATACACATTCATCACAGCATTCATCTCAGACATATAAGGAAGTCCCAGCTAACACGATAGAAGCAGATGAAGGAGAAATCCAGCAAGCAGCAGAAGGGATCACAGCTGCCTCCTGCCCCTACCTAGGGGCAGATTATGCTGCAGACCAAAAAAAGGAACAGAAGAAGGGATCACAGCAGCACATGATACCAGCATGAAAGAGGGTGCAGTCAAGTCCACCAAGGAAGCAGGCACAGAAGCCCACAACAGAGAAAGCAGCGACATGGGAGCTGCAGTATGACAAAGGAGCACAGTTGTCACTCCTCACCTCGCCACCAGATCATCTAGATGTCAGGAAGATAGATCTCACCAGGCCAGGCATCAGCACACATCGAATCAAAATAAGAGTTTGCACAGGGGGACTGACGGTGCTGCGTCCAGCACCGCAGCAGAGGACGGATATTGCCAAGTCCGAGCCAATCCCAGCGGGACTCCAGCAGCTCAAAGCTGCACACCTGGGGCCACATCCAGCCCAGCCAGCAGGACATCAGCGCATATCGCATCGAGATAAGAGCTTACAAAAGGGGAACGTCGGTGCTGCGTCCAGCACCGCAGCGGGAGAAAAATAACGGTAAGTCCACGCCAATCCCAGCGGGACTCCAGCAGCTCAAAACAACTCACCAGGGGCCACATCCAGCCCAGCCAGCGGTACCATCAGCGCATATCGGCACGAGATAAGAACTTGCACAGGGGGAATGCCGGTGCCACGTCTAGAAGCGCAGCAGGAGAAGAATAACGCTAAGTCCACGCCAATCCCAGCAGGACTCCAGCAGCTCAAAACCACTCACCAGGGGCCTCATCCAGCCCAGCTACCGGTACCATCAGCGCATATCGCATCAAGATAAGAGCTTGCACAGGGGGAATGCTGGTGCCACGTCTAGAAGCGCAGCAGGAGAAGAATAACGCTAAGTCCACGCCAATCCCAGCAGGACTCCAGCAGCTCAAAACCACTCACCAGGGGCCACATCCAGCTCAGCCAGTGGTACAATCAGCGCATTTCGCATCGAGATAAGAGCTCACAAAAGGAGAATGCCGGTGCCGTGTCCAGCACCACAGCAGGAGAAGAATAACGGTATGTCCACGCCAATCCCAGCGGGATTCCGGAAGCTCAAAGCTGTTCACCTGGGGAGCCACATCCAGCCCAGCCAGCGGTACCATCAGCGCATATCACATTGAGATAAGAGCTTGCACAGGGGGAATGCCGGTGCCACGTCTAAAAGCGCAGCAGGAGAAGAATAACGCTAAGTCCACGCCAATCCCAGCGGGACTCCAGCAGCTCAAAACCACTCACCGGGGGCCACATCCAGCCCAGCCAGCGGTACAATCAGCGCATATCGCATCGAGATAAGAGCTAACAAAAGGAGAATGCCGGTGCCGTATCCAGCACCACAGCAGGAGAAGAATTACGCTAAGTCCACGCCAATCCCAACGGTATTCCAGCAGCTCAAAGCTGCTTACATGGGGCCACATCCAGCCCAACCAGCGGGACATCAACGAATATCGCATCGAGATAAGAGCTCACAAAAAGGGAATGCCGGTGCCCTATCCAGCACCACAGCAGGAGAAGAATTACGCTAAGTCCACGCCAATCCCAGCGGGACTCCAGCAGCTCAAAGCCGCTCACTAGGTGCCACATCCAGCCTGGTCAGCTGTACAACAGCAGCAGCAGCTGACATCGGGGCCAGTGGGGAAAAAAGACAAGACATCTGTCACCACTACCAGTGCAGAGATGAGTGTCTCAGCAGGGACCGGTGAGTATTCTAATGATGATGCGAATCTTAATAATATGTATATGGGTGATCACTGTAATGTACATGGAGTGGAGGACAGCTCAGTGTAAGATAGTTCTAGTGAAGCGGATGGTGAAGCAGCATATAAGGCTTTTAGGAGCAGTAGGGCACGAAAGTTGTGTAGGTTAACAGGTCTTGGGATGGATGCAGCTATAAATCAACTGGGGTAGGCTTTGAAAATAAATGAATAAATAAAAAAATCTACAGCTTTGAGCAGACTGAGGTAACATTAGGCTGCAATCTGGCCTCAATGGCAGATCATGCACAAAACAAACAAGGAGGGACATTGAGAAAGGCACATTTATAGATATATACTGCCGACAGAAAAAGGAATAAAGAATAAGAGAAAAGTTAGTGAGAGAGGCGCAGGCTGATACATATGAAACGATGGATAATTGTCTAAGTGGGAAGCTTGTTTACACAGGATGGTACTTAGAGGCTTTCCCAGGGATGACTATGAGTAAGGTAAATTGCACAAATTTTACCCACTCAGTCTATAGGAAGCTCCAGGGGACCGTCTGGAGGGAATACGACGAGACCCTCCGGCTGAAGTCACAGGGCCAGAAAACAATTAAGTTTGGGTCAAGGGACATATAGCTCTGGTTAAAACGCCCAAGGCAGCGATGCAGGCATGGCTGGACATGTATCCTAAGCGGTACGAAGCAGAGCTACTTTTGTGTGGGATTTAGGGAAAGGTTTAAAATGCTTGTTAGGAAGTCCGTTTCTCAAATAATAGCGAGTAAAAACCTGAAGTCCATCAATGCGCAGACAACAGTGGTTAGAGATAAGAATGCAGAGAGGCTAGGAAGGTCACGCTAGTACAGTTGCAGTCAATGCTGGGGCTGCTGAGCTTTGCTTGCCGAGTGATACCAATGGGCCGCATATGTTAAAGAAGAGGCTGGAGAGAGCTGCAACAGGATTCGCATTAGCAGCGAGATCATAATGGAATGGTATGGGATCATTTCCTACACAACTTTAATTGGGTGTGTTTATGGCCGCAACAGAGCAGCCTAACCGTGTTCTGCAGGTGTTCACAGAAGCAGCAGGGGCAATAGGTTTTTGGAGTATGTGCGCACCATTCCCCCTGCATATAATCATGACCAGACGAGTACGTCGCTAGCGGTCTCGCTAAGAACCTAGCTGCGCTGGAATTGTTTCTAATAGTGGTGGAGCTAGAAATTTGGGGGAAGAGGTTAGAGAACAGGCACATCAGGTTCTGGTGCGACAACCCGGGGGTGGTGCAAGCCATTAACAATCAGTCAGCATCACCCTCACGCTGCTTAGGTGGTTAGGTGTAAATCATGTCCAGGCGAGCATAATACCATAGCTGATATGCTCTCGCGAGAGAAGTGGGAGGTTTCAAGGAGGAAACAAGCAGGCTTAACATGCCCTTCACATCTTTGACATAGTGGCAACCCGGGCAAGGCAAAAAAAAAAAAAAAATAAAAAAAAAAAAGAAGGACATGCAGAACTATAGTGCAGTTTGGGACAGATGGCAGCAGTTTATAGCCAGAAGATCGCAAGAGGGTAAGGAAGTCCTATAGATATTATTGGCATTCCTGGGTGAGCTTCACACAGCCAGGGCTTCAAAGGCCAGTGTTAGCAGTATACTAGCCGGCATTGCCTTTTTCTTAAGGCTGGGGGGAGAAGCAGATATAACCAAAGCATTCATAGTTTGTACAATAATGAGGGTCTGGGTCAGGATTGAGACTGGGGAACCAGTGACAGCAGAGAGGCTGAGGGAGTTAGTAGGGATATCACCCACAGTATGCAGGGACGAACGGGAAACAACGCTGTTTACCACTGTATTCCTTTTGGCATACAGTGGGGCTTTCAGAGTCAGTGAAATGACAGCACAGTCCAATAAATAACTCAGGCCAGGCCTTTTGCGTAAGAATGTGGTAGTGGCCGTTAACGCGATGCTGTGTAAGATCCACACGGTCTAAGTCAGACCGGTTAGGAATAGGGAGGTGGGTCCAGATGTGGCGCCAGGCGGATTCTGCGATCTGCCCTGTGGCTCCAGTGGAATAATATCTCAAGGCCAGAGGGAGGGGTAGTCTTCCGGATGCACGGGGACACACCCCCTTTAACAAGGTTCCAGTTCACAGCGTTTTTTGTTGTTGTTTTTTTTTAAGAGATGTGTGCAAGCCTTAGGTTGGGATGTAGCGAGATTCAGGGCACACTCATTTAATATAGGCGCGGCTAGATAAGCAGTGAGGCTACACCTGTCAAAGGTCGCGCTGGACTTGTTCAATAACGCGATACAGGAAGCGTGGGAGGTGTTGGGCAGTTGTTGTCACAATGTGGTGGGGGCTTCGGCCTCATGAAGGGTTCACGTAGGCCTCGTGTGGCGGGGGCAAGCGGCGCGCAAGGTATAGCTATGGGGAGCCAGCATCGGTGCATAATCACCCCGGAAAGGCGGCCGTCTGCCCGGCCCAGCTTCAATGGTTGGGCCTTTACAGGGGCGTGCCAAGGAAAAAGAGGGTATGTTGGCACATGATGCAGGCTCCAGGAGGCGTGCTTGCGGTGCCCACATGGTGGGCAGAACACGCCCCAGGAATTCCAGGTGGGGGGCGTGCTTGCGGTGCCCAAATGGTGAGCAGAACACGGCCCAGCAATTACAGGGGGCGTGCTTGCGGTGCCCACACGGTGGGCGGAACACGCACCCCAAAAGGTGGAGGAATTGGAAGAGGAAAAAGAACCTTGCGTACTGCTTTCCCTGCATTTGTTGTTAATTTTTAAATAAAACTGTGACCGGTATTTACGCCAACACCAGCCTGTGCGTTTTTATTTCAGAAAAGGGTTTGTTTCTTTATGCGGGATGCCAACAGGTAGGCATATCCTCCCTTAAAGCCTGTAGTGAAGGAGACAGAGGCATCCTGGCTGTCCTTGGTTAGATGTGAATAAAAAGAGGAATAAAAAAACAGTCATGAGTTACAATACTTAAATGCCCTGTAAAGTGGCTCACATAGGGCACTGTCTCACAAATAATTTCAAAGAGAAGAAATGTAGGCAAAACAACAAGCAATCAATTGCTGAACTACTAATAACATGTGATCAAATGGCAGGGCTGAATCATCTACTCTACAACTATTATATAGTGTATGCAGGAGTGTTCTCCTATGATTGTGTGTGTGTGTATGACTGGGTAGGCATTGTCACACCCCTAATTGCCTGGGTATAGATTATGTTGTGATTAATTGAGTGTTTGTAATGATAGCAAAGTAGCACAGAATAAGTGAAGGATATACCAGTTTATTGAAACACAAACACATTGTTGCAGAACATAACAATGCAATAAACAAACACAATCCAGGAATAGCGGATAATAATCAGAACAAAGTTCAGGTTTAACAGAATCTGGGTGTGGCTGGATAGAAATAAACAGTCTCTCAACATGAAAAGGGATAGCAGGTCATTTTCAAGAACAATAGTGGAAGGAAATTTACAATTAAATAGATTACTAGCAAATTTGAGGGCTGAGATTGATAGGGGTAAATTCTCTATTAATCGCATCATTTATATTTAAAAATAACATTACTGTTATATCTGGCCCATTACAAAGCAATATGGATTGTAATGACCTCCATTGGACAAAGTGCTAGGCCTGCTACATCAGAGTGATATATCTGATTCAGTATGTGAATAAAAACAAAACCTCCAAGTTCAAGTCCATATGAAAGTGGTGTAGAGTTGTGTTTCACTTGAGACAGAGATAACATTTATAAATAAACTAATGTTTCAAATTCATTCCAACACTTTCGCCACCATTGCTGTCATAATCTGGGTGCTAGGGAGGAGGACCAGGAGGAGGAGGCCCATGAAGTGGAGGGGGGCTATGTAGAAAGGCTCCAAAAGGAGGAGTCCCACAATTTATCATATTCACCCCTTCTGTTTTTGCCCCAAATTCAGCCATCAGAGTAGGAGCCACAGGTGCTTGATGAAGAAAGTCAGCATCTAGATTTTATAATATAGCATAATTTAAAAAATGTTGCTTTGCCACCATAAAAGTGTTGTCCTCTCAAAATTTGCCATTCCTGAGGTGTCTGGCATCATGGGCATATTAATTTTTTTCAAAAGAAAAATACCATAACACAATATTTCTCTGCAGGTGCCTCAAAAAAGTACTTTTCCTCTGGCTACTTCTGTGTTCAGCATAACATGAACCTTTGCCCAGATTTTCACTTAATGTATCAACTCTGCTGAGCTTGGAAAATGTGCTAACAAAGTACACCCATACAGCTAGCATATGTTTTATCAATGTAGTAAGGGTACAATATTTTTAATGTTTATTTTTCATTTATTTTTCGAGCTGATGAAGAGATTTCCCACACTTCCAGACTCCCAGCCACACTTTACATCCCTCCAGTCCCAGCTTCCAGATAAATCCCCCCAGTCCACTTCCCCGCGCCAGCAGTTTCCGCATGGTTAAGGACTTTATAAATAGGTTCCCGTCCACTTAATAGCTATAGTGCAGAAAAATTACCTGTGTCATAAATGTTTGTTTGTCACTGAAATGACAAGCGAGGCTTTTAGGTTGAACGCACTTAAAGGGCGACAGGGTTTGTAACAGGCTGAACACTTACCTGAAGGGGTTAACATTGGGTGGGGCCCGACCAATGGTAGTTCCTGGGGGAGGGTCCTGGATTGAATATAGCAGACGGCACTTCCTGGTTTGTCTCACTCTGCAGCACGAGATCCCACAAACCCACTCCTTAGTTAATTATTTTATGTGTAAAGGTTTGCGATAGGAAGGCACTGCGTTCAGCGGCTGATTAGTGGGCGCAAAGGTAGTTGGCCGCAGGTCACTGTCCCCTTAGAGGCACCAGTAACTCCTTTTTTGGTCCTTCAGTGAGGAGGGTCCCTGTCCGGCTCAGTGAGGGAGGGCAGTGTGAGTTTAGAAGGGGCAGTCACTCTGACTCCAATTCAGCACATGATAGTTTGGAATGTGTTCCCCATGGTTAGTGGATGTACGGCGGTTTGCGCCAGTTCCCACGTTATCTAGTTGTATCAGCATGGGAGCTGTATCGCAGTGCCCTTTATCCGCCACCATAGGTTTAGTTTAATACTAAAATAATAATAAATGTCCTTCCATTTTTAGCAAATTATACATGACTCTGTGTGTTTATTTGGATATAGATGTTTAAGAATTTTAAGGTTGATGTGAAGATTATGGGAACAGACACAGTGAGCCCTTTATAATCACTGCCGTAAGTGTGCTTCCACATTATGCCTTTCTGTTAAACCAAACTTTCAAAAGTCTTTATTTACTCAAATAAATGTTGTTGTGCAGTAGGTTTAGTTTAAATGATCAGAAAATAGTTTATACCAACTGCTCAAATCAGTGGCGGATCCAGGGGGGGGGGGGGGCGATCGGGGCGATTGCCCCCTTTACCAGGGGCTTGCTGCCGACAGCTGCACACTGTGCAGGTCCGTTCAGCAGGGACAGTATGCTGCCCGGCTGCTCTGATTGTGTTTTAAACACAATCAGAGCAGCGGGACAGCACACTTTCACTGCTGAACATACTGTGCAGCCGCCGGGAGCCTTAGAACACAGAAAGGGTGCGTGGCCTAAATCGCCCCCCCCTAAAATCGCCCCGGGTAGGGCAAATGTCTGGGTCCGCCCCTGGCTCAAATAAATAGCACTGTAGGTGTGATTCAACTTCCATAAATATATTTTTTAATAGTGATACTAAATTGCCTGTCTCATAAACATGCCTTTTTCAAATAAATAGCACAGTAGGTGAGGTTCAATGTTATTTAAATATATGAATATCTAATTGAAGCTCTAAATTGTCTGTCTTATCAAAGATTTATGATTAGTACTTTCTATCCTCTTTCTTTGTCCCATGTTTATTCTTTTTCTTCATTATGTTCATTCTTTTTTTATTTTCCATATGCAATTGGTAAGCGCCAGGTATACAAATGTGTGTTTCTGTAACCTCCAATGTGAGGTGTTATATTTTTTCCTATACAGAATACAGTTAATGACAGAAACTATATTAAGTAGTGTTTCTAGTTACCTATCCAGATTCCTAGACTCACAGCTACAGCCACACGTGGTGTCCTTTGACGCAGGGAGCGCAGCGGGAACACTGTCACATACCAGCGATCCACACTCATAGCAGTCAGGGTCACACAGGTAGCTTGAACTGACACCTAGGAGAATAAAGCAAGCATATATGAGAGTGGTAAAAATAGGTTTTCAAATAGGGAGGCAATTTCTATCCACTTTCAATGTAGAGTCCATGCAATCTGAGGTTTTCCAACTATTATGCTTTGTTAGTGTTCTTGACAGTGAATGAACAGTACAGAAAAGTGTTTCCAGTAAATGGATTCAGTCAACTAAAGACTTGTCATAGGGAGGAGCAGAGAAAGAGAATTTTACATTGTATTGCACTGTCACAAAAGGAAGGTGAGAGAAAGAAACTTAATTTTATCATAATATTAGCAATATTTGTTTATATTGTATTCTGTACATGAGGAAAGGAGTAAAATATTCAAATATTATGAAATGCAACAAAAAAAACCCAGAGCTGGTTATATACTGTACTGTTTTAGGAGGACATGCATGAAAACTAGAAAAATATGGTGCTGTCCATAGGTACTGATCAGATTCTGTAATTGTTCTAATGCAATTTAAAAAACGAAAGCAAACATCTGATTGACTGACACTTCCTATTTCATCTGCACCAACTTGTCAGGTGCATCTTTTAAAATCATGGCCCAAATTCTATATTTTAACCTATTCATCATATTGGCCAATAATTTAGATTTCTATAGATACATTTTACTAACATTTAAATGTATATGTTTTTCATTTAGGCCAGTAGGAGCAATGGGCATCTGAACTTAAAAAAATAGCCAAACATCACAGTAGATTGAATAAGAAGATTAGTAAATGATTGAATTCTAATATATGTACAAATGCACAAAACGTTTGTGATCTGTAGCACTGCTTTATGTTTTTATTTACATGACCTCCTGGCAATGTGTATTATCTGACTTCTTACTCTAAAATTACACATCATTGACATCACAAGGATGACATGCAATTCTAGAGGTGAGCGAGATGTAAGATGTGTCCTGAAAGCGTCTGCATGTTGTGAGGTTCATTCCTATGACTAGCAATTACAGGAATAAATCATAATTTTTCTGGGGGTGGGACAGCAATACATATCCAGAGCAGTAAGAATGACACACTGCTCCTTAGGCACTCGCTCTGCTCATCAGAACATGAGCTGGCCCTATAGCAGCCACTAGCAGGGCCGCCATCAGGGGGGTACGGGGACTACTGTTGTACTGGGCCCGGGCTCACCAAGGGCCCGGTACAACAGCGAAGCAAAGACTTATCTGGGGCCCCGCTGGTCTCCGCTCCGATTTCTCCACCCCTGCGACCGACCGCATCCTGGTGCCTGGCTGTCACGGTATGTTTTGCTGTTGCTCATGGGGGGTCGCTCATTGGGTGGGGGGGGCCGGGGGGCTCGTACTGGGCCCCATGATTTCTGAAGGTGGCCCTGGCCACTAGTGAGCGCTTTTTTACCTTAATCAGTTACACTATTTATTGTCATTAGGTTAGTATAAGCATGGGTTATTTACAAGCAACAAAAAATAGCCATGTGCAACCTAATTGCAAGGAAATTGCATATAGAGCATGTAAATGTTAGAGCATGCTGAAAAATTGGTATGGGTAACACAAAACCTGCAGTCGTACTTTAAGATCTCTTTGCAGACCTGCTGTTTGCCTCTTAAACAACTATTATTTCCCATACCAATTTATTTCCTATTTTTATGAAAAGCCATCTATTTTCAGAGACCATCTCTATCAGAGGTTAATAGCACCTATTTAGTCATCAAAGCTTCAGATGCAGGGCATGGAAGGGAGTGATTATAAGATTCCATAAGCAGCAGGCTCAGATACTGAGAAAATTGTTCTATAAAACTGTAATTACTACAACCCCAGAAGCTTCATGTTTAATGTGGATTTATGGCTTAAGGCATTGCTATATCAGCAACATAGTGTTCAGAGTTTAAGATTATATTTACTATAGACGAACTCTTCACTCAGAGATATAGCTATTTGCTCCATAGAAACTGTAGTGTATTATTCTGATAAAGAAAATGTGCTCCGCTGAATTTAAATCTACAACACTGATCTTTTCTGCACAGCTTGAAATTATTATATTCTGATAACTCTTGGATTTTAAATCTTCTGGTAGGAGATAGTGATCACTGTGATATGGCAATACACCATTGCACAGAGCCAAATATTTACTACCCTTCAATAAAATAGTTGAGATGTGACACTCTCTGTGAGGCCAATGAATTTTTGTCTGTTGTCAAAAAATGTAGCTCATTTATGAAGTGGACAGTGTAACGTATGTCACATTACATGTTTGGGCTCCCCCACCGGAGCAGTCACCAGGGGGAATATTAGGATATGAGCTGCAAGTCTTGCGAGAGCCAGTGACATGGACAGTTCCGTCAATGGGGGGGGGGTGCTTAGCCACGAGAAATTGCCAGTGATGGTTAATGTGGAGGACCAGAGTCTATAAAAGACTCTGCTTTTCCTAAGTGAAAGAGTGTGTGCCTGACCCAAAATATAGGTGTGTGGTCCTGGGTCCCCAGCAGAGGAAAGGGGTGGAAGGTGGATGCTGTGGGGCCACAAATTTATGACTCATTTAGTGAGTTTAGACCCCTAATAGTCCCCAGATCCCATCAGAGCAAACGGATTGTGCAGCAGATGTGGCAGGGCCACAAATGTATGACTCCATTACGGACCTTTCTCTAATAGGGATCTGAGACAGATCCCTATTAGAGAAAGGGGGTGGATGCTGCGGGGCATGTTATAGACCCCAAAAAGGGAGGTGCCCAGAGCAAAGTTGTCAGGAGGCACCAGAGAGGTGTTTCTCATAATTTGGGGGTGGCCTAACATGTGGCTGTAAAGAGAACCAGTGCAAAGAGACACATCAGGAGAACCAGCAGGAGGATCCCCATTTTCAGAGGTAAACCAGGAGCAACATGACCGCAGTAGAGAGACAGCGTTGGCACCACAGGTAAATGTGTGAGAAACATCTGGAAAGCCCGTTCCTACAGGTATTTCCATGGATTACCCCCCTTTGAAAAATAGAGATGCTCAGGCTCGGTTCCCCGAGAACCGAACACACCCTAACTTAGCAGATCCGAGTAGAATTGAAAACGAGGCAAAGCGTCATTGTTATGTCGTCGGATCTCGCAAGTTTTTGATTCTAAAAGTACTG
This sequence comes from Mixophyes fleayi, assembly GCF_038048845.1. Taxonomy (NCBI): domain Eukaryota; kingdom Metazoa; phylum Chordata; class Amphibia; order Anura; family Limnodynastidae; genus Mixophyes; species Mixophyes fleayi. Next base: position 224,401,805 of record NC_134402.1, read on the forward strand.
ACCTACACGGCGTCCACAGGGGGACACAGAAGGGGTAGCACAGTTCTTGGCTGTCTTTAGTGCAGTTGGGCAGTGTCATACATAGAAAACAAAGAGGAGGGGTAGCAGTGTTCTTCAAAGTCTCCAGTGACATTCAGGAGAGCTCCATTGCTCTATTGCTAATTGTCATTGCTGAAAAACATATAATAGGTCTGGCAGGCTTGGTCTTCTAAATCTGCAGTCACATTGTACTGTGTTATATAGGTAAAACACAACGAGGAGAGCTCCATTGCTCCATTACTAATTGTCATTGCTGAAATAGAAATAATAGGGATGGCAAGCTTGGTCTTCTAAATCTGCAGTCACATTGTACTGTATTATATAGGTAACACACAAACAGGAAAGCTCCATTGCTCCATTGCGAATAGTCGTTGCAAAAAAAGAATTAATAGGGCTGGCATGCTTGGTCTAAATCTGCAGTTACATTTTTACTGTACCACAGCTCACTCAGAAACAGGAGAGGTGGTAGGGTTTAGTGCTGAAACTAATTGTAAAAAAGGGCCGTCAGTGTTCTTAAAAGTCTCCAGTGACATTCTACTGTACCATAGCTCATACAGAAACAGGAGGGTTGGCTTTGTTCTTGTCACTCTCCAGTCTCAGTCATGATGATACTAATCCCTCTACCTCATGTGCTAAAGTCTATGTTCAAGTGCATAGTGGTTTAAAGTCAGGGAAAGAAAAATGTAAATAAAAAGCTTGTACCTTTTTAAAGAAAAAAACATCTTTCTAATAAAGGTGAAAAATTACTGTAGAAAAACATAAAATTGCCAACATGCCATTCTACCAAAAATAATTGCAAGCATACCAGCATTAGCTAGCTCACTTCTCTCAGCTAGATCTCAGCACCTGCAATCTACACTGTCATCATATTCACCCTCATTAATGTGTATATCATCCCGAAACATTACTTCATCCATCCCCGCTGAAATACACCATCACAAAAGTCTCTGTACTTTGATGTAATTGCCTTCCTCATGGAATTTGTACTTCATTTTATGGAAGAGCTGTCACGATTTTTGGGCAATTCTTTTAGACCAGACCAAATGTCAAAATGTTGTGCAGACTCATCTGCATCACCACCGGCAGGGCCACCTTAACAACTTTATGGACCCCCGGGCAATGCAGTGTACCGGGCCCCTAAAAAAAAAATAAAAAAAAAATTATAAATATATATATATATATATATATATATATATATATGTATGTAAAAAAAAGTGATTATATATAATCACATTCTTTTTTTACATACATATATATTTTTTTTACACACACACACACACTATTTATTAATATATATATATATATCTATATATACATATATATATATATATATATATATATATATATATATATATATATATAGGGGCCCCCTTAACTTACCTTAAGTCCAATCCTCTTCTTTTTTCCGCGCCGCTGAGTCTCTTCTACCCTCTTCCGTGCTGTGGTTGCAGTGAATGCTGGGCGTGTCATCACGCCCAGCATTCACTGCGAGCACAGCACAGAAGAGGGGACCAGGGAGGGAGCCGAATCACCGCTGATGTGACCGCAAGGCAAGTATTTAAAAAAAATAAAAAAAATATTTATTTTTTTTCTTAGGATTCGGACAGGCCCCCCTTGCCTGCAGGGCACCCGGGCACCTGCCCATCGTGCCCAATAGAAGAGATGGCCCTGACCACTGGGTGTCTTGGGAAAGCTAAGTTTTTTCCTAGCAGCAATTTCCAGAGAAACTGAAGGAGGAGACATCATTGTGTCATATACCACTTGAGCTGTCAGCTTGCTGACCAGGAGCTCATTGCATCTCTTGAGATCTGGGTCTGTTGGAAAGAAAGAAAAGACATAGCTCTTAAACCTAGGATCAAGCACAGTTGCCAAATTGTAATGATCCAATTTGAAGATCTTGATAACTCTTGGATCCTGGCGAAGCAAATAAATACTTAATCTACAACTCTAACATAATTAGCGTAATTGCCATGTTTCATTTCCTCCTTCAATTTATCTTGCTGCTTTTAAAAAAGTCTAATTAGGGGAATCACTTGACTCAAGCTAATAGTGTCTTCACTCTCTTCACAGGTGACTACTTTGAGTGGTTTCAACACCTTGCACAACACGGAAAGTATTCTCTACTGCTTTGGACTAATGTACATCCCGCTAAATTCTATTCTTCTTGCAGCTGCTGCATTGTCCTACATGCTGTGGCAGAATCCCGAAAATGACCCTAAATATTTTGGGATACAGACAGCATCTCCTGCATGCATTGTCATTTTTTAAAAAGCTTTGTACCACCAAATTGATTGTGTGAGCAAAACAGGAAATGTGATGGAATTCCCCACGCTGTAATGCTCAAGCAGGATAAGCCATGTTGCAATGACATCCCTTAGTTTTTTAAACAGGTTGTTAGCGGTATTACCTCTGACCTGCGCCTTGTCTCGTCTCTGATAACCACCTCTCACTCCCGCCTTCAAGACTTCTCCCGTGCTGCTCCCCACTTCTGGAATTCCCTACCACACTCAATCATACTTTCCCACAACCTTCAAGTCTTTAGATGCTCTTTAAAAATCCATCTCTTTTTTAAAGGTAACCTTATCCTTGATAACACTATTCACACTAATGCACCTTCACAACTATCCCAATCTCCACTCTGAGCCACACTCGCTCCTCTTGTTTCAGCTGTGCCCTCTTCCATTTAGAATGTAAGCTCTCTAATGAGCAGGGTCTTCTATACCCTTTGCTTTCATGTTTCCATTCATTTTGTCTGCCTTGTCTGCTCTTATTTTATGTACGTCTTGTTTTATGTATGTCCTTGTGTTCCCTACTGTACGGCGCTGTGGAGCACTGGGGTGTCTTACAAATCTACGATAATAATAATAATAATAATAATAATAATAATAATAATATTAAAAATAATAATTATAATAATAATTTGCCTCTTAGTGAAGTAGATGACACAGAGTAGCCTGCCTCTGAAAAATGTCACGTTCTTGGGTACATGCTGCTGCTGTTCCTGCTGTTGAAGGTGAATCACCAACCCAGTAGGATGTCACAATCATATAATCTTTAGTTTGCCCAGTTTCGCTTGTCCACATATCTGTGGTTAAGTGTACAGTGGGTAGAATGGCATTTTATTGCCCAATAATTACATTTTTACGAACCTTCTGCTAGAGGTGAGCGGTGGTAAGGTAATTGCATTTACGATAGTGTAATCACCAATATTGTTTACACCTACAGAATTATTATGATTCTGAAGAGTGAATAAACCTAGAAATACCTACTTACATGTAAACAGACACAGGGCAGCTCTATTGTGAGAAGAGGGTGACACTTCAAAATTATATCACTTCCAATCGCGACTTGGATTTTTTTTTATTTTAAAGCACCAACGCACGGACCCCTAAAGTAAAGGTACTACTTACATGGTCCATGCATTTCCGCTTTAAAAAATTAAATGTCCGAATCGCGGTTGGAAGTGACGTAACTTTAAAGTGTCGCCTCTTCTCACATTTGAGCTGCCCTGTGTCTGTTTACATGTAAGTAGGTCTTTCTTACTTGTCGCTCTCTTCAGAATCGCAATAATTCTGTAGGTGTAAACACTGTAGGGGGTATATTTACTAAGCTGCGGGTTTGAAAAAGTGGGGATGTTGCCTATAGCAACCAATCAGATTCTAGCTTTCATTTATTTAGTACTTCCTACAAAATGACAGCTAGAATCTGATTGGTTGCTATAGGCAACATCCCCACTTTTTCAAACCCGCAGCTTAGTAAATCTAGCCCTAGGTGTTTTCACTTTCGTTAAGTAGTACTACACCCAAGGTGAGGAACAGCTTTGCTAGCAAAATGGTGTCATGATGGAATTTGGTAACAGGGACAGAAGACCTCAAGTAACTGTCTAAAACCAGCTTTGCGACTGGGTGACAGCTTTCATACTTGCTTCCTCTTGCAAAGGATTGTTTAACAGTCAATTGTTGTAAACTACTAGTAGTCTTTTTCTTGGTCTGCTTCTGGGTTGAAATCACAGCAGCAGGAGCAGCAGTAGTGGGCCTATCGCTCAAGGATTCTTCTGAGGAGTCCTGAATAGGGGAGGAGTCATCTCGCCTTAGAGACTTGGATGCATGACTAACTCCGATCACTTGTGAGGATATTGATGATGAAGGTGTTGGGGGTGTAGATTGCAGGTGATGGAATCTAGCTGAGAGAAGGGACGTAGCTGATGCTGGACTGCTTGTTGTTATTTTTTAGCATAAGTTTCTGATTTTCACAAAAGCTTCCCATGAACTCTCTTCAAATGGCATAACATGGATGAGGTTCCTAGATGGTTAAGGTCCCTACCTCTACTGACTGTGGCTTTACAATGCTTCAAATGGCTAGACAACTGTTGTCACAATTTGGGTAAAAATAATTCCACACATATGAGGTGGATTTTTGGTCTTATGCCCAGGCATGACAATGGCCTTCTTATCACTGGCAAGAATGGCTGAAGTCTTTGTTTGAAAGTGTATGAAAATAATATTGTGACCTGCGAGTTGGTCAAAATTGACTTCAAATGACTTGCATTTAGTGTTATTGAGGTTAATAATAATGTAGGGGGAAAAAAGCAAAATGTGATTTTAGAAAAACAAATAGGGATCAAAAACCAAAACACGAAGTTAATCCAGATACAAAACCAAAAATAACTGATTTCATGATCCAAGGACAATTCCATCTTGCACCACTTTTCTTTACTGACACTGCTGTGTGACAATGTTTCCTAGATGTGCTAGGAACTGCCGTGTGTTTGAGTCATTGCTCTGTCACTTAGCATCCAGCCAGGTCGCTGCAGACTTTGTTTGAAAGTGTATTAAAATAATATTGTGACCTGTGAGGTGTTTAAAATTGACTGTAAATGACTTGAAATTAGTGGTATTGAGGTTAAAAATAATGTAGGGGGGAAAAAAGCAAAAATGTGATTTTATAAAAAATCGTGATCCAAAACCAGAACCAAAACCAAAACACACAAGGGCGGTTTTGCCAAAACCAAAACACGAAGCTAATCCAGATCCAAAACCAAAGCCAAAACCAGAACACGGGGGTCAGTGAACATCTCTATTGAAAATGTCCCCATACCGTGAGGATGGGTCTCTGCACATTGGGAGGATGAGATTTCATGGCAGCGGAGTCTCTGGATGAGAGGATGTTTGTGCCTCATGAAAGGACAGAATCCTTTGAGAGTGGGATGGAGATCCTGAAGTTCTGTGAGGTGGCAGTCTGCGTGTCTGCGGTCGAATGAGCTGAATTAAGTCAGGAAGTCTGTGAGATATGATCTGTGGAACTAATGCTAGAAGAAAATGTACAGGAGGAGACTGGCATTTTAAATGTGCATGGTTTTTCAAAAGTCATGCTTTTTTGCACTGGAGGGATAGAAGATGTAATAAAGTTTATATTTCATGTTTGTGCATTTGCACTCTTGCAATGCAACATGGCTTCTTCAGCTGAAAATGCTATACTAGGAAAAAGTTTGCTATTTATTCTAAATCAGCCCCTCAGTAATCAGGCTTATTCTGGAGTGAAGAAAATAGTAATACTTGATAGTATCTCCTTCCTCAAGCTGAATCCATTAAATAATTTATCAACTTTTGGTCTGATTTAGGATTAGATACTGAGGCATCAAACTCCACTTTGTTGTGTAGCACATTCGCAGTAAAACTACGTGGACTCGAAAGTCCATCGTAAATTGCATGATTCATGCAAGCACAATTTCTTTACAGTAAGGACATAAGTGTGGCACAGCCTAGTTTCAGTAAGTTACATATATAAACACATCTTTTAGTAGGCAGATTTTTTTTTTATTTTCATAGGTATTCCAGCTGTAGAGCAAAGTATTGTATAGTGTCTTTACTAGTGAAATAAATAAACATCACTCCCCAAAAGTCCTGCACCAGCGCTGGTCACAGCTGATGAGCGGGAACAAACAACACCAGGTTATACCTAGTTGGGCTGGTCACGCTACAACAGGAAAACTTGTAACGTGGAGTCCCTTAATCATAGTGGGAACAAGCTCCAGACTGATCAGAATGGAGCTGAGTTCCCTAGAGGAATCTGGCCTACAGAAATATGTGGCCTCTTCAAGGGAATTCAGCCCAGAGCTGGGGCTCATCCTAACCCCTCTGGCTGGGGTAATAAGCTAAGGTGTAAAAAAAAAATAGTTTACTATGTAACATTATTATGTCTTAGCAATCCCAGTGAGTCATTAACTGCTTGGAAAATTATCTTGGTGTAAATGTAAATGAATTAATTGACTCCTTTACTATGAAGTAGGTGTTGAATATAAAGTAGAGATGCTCACTGACCCCCGTGTTTTGGTTTTGGTTTTGTATCTGGATTACCGTCGTGTTTTGATTTTGGTTTTGGTTTTGCCAAACCGCCCTTATGTGTTTTGGTTTTGGTTTTGTTTGGCTTTGTTTTGCAATTTTGTTTAAAAATCAATGTTTTGGGGCATAAAATAACCGAATTTAGTGCTCCACCTGCTTCTTGGATAAGTAATGTAATTGTAAAGCTATATAGTTCTGAAAAAAACGGTTTTATTTCTGGTAGGCCGTCATTAATTCTACACACAAACCAGATTGTCTTACTCTCCATCTATGCATATTGGCAAATGCAGCCATCGTCTTTGGGTGTATATTACACCCTACTCTTATAGTTAAATATCTAAAGAAATGGACAAAGGCAGTTTGGTTTCTGCCTCTCTACGCCCCCCTCCACTTGTAGAAAATACTAAAAAATTCAGCCATTATAGACTGTACAATATAAATTGAAATGGACAAAGGCAGTTTGTTATCTGTCTGCATCAGATCCTCTCTCCACTAGGAGTAAAATAGAAAACTTTTCAGCTGTTATATAATCTAGAATATAAATAGTTTTGACAGCCAGAAAAATTAGTGTTTCACACTGGGGAATATGGGACACCCCAAAGCACTTGTAGTGCAAAATATTGAAGAAAAAAAAAGCCTCTTCTATCCTCCTGTCTTCCTGCTCTAACAATTGCTAATAGAATTGGAATTAATTATAGAATTGAATAGATTAAAAATTAAATAATAATACAAAGAATAAGGTGTACACTTATTGCTCTGTCCCTGCGCTAATATAGCCTGTGACCTAACCCTGCTCTCTCCCTCTGTCAAATGGCGATGGATTGCTGTGGAGGCGGGTATTTATGTTTTTCAAATCTCGCGAGAATCGAGCTCTTAAATACGAATACGTCACGATGGCGTTTTGCCTCGATTTCGAATCCGAACGGGCGGGAGAGTACCGAGCCTGCTCGGCTCGGTACTCGGATAGGCAAAGTTCGGGTGGTTTCAGATCTTGGAGAATCGAGCCCGCCCATCTCTAATATAAAGCCAAAAGTGTTATAACACTATAAAGCCAAAATAGAGGTTAACTTTATAACACATTAACTTCTATTTTTGCTTTATAGTGTTATAATCATATGAGAAAACATAACTACTGGCTATTTACCTTGTCCTTATGGAGACAGGTAGAATTTAAGTTGAAACAATATGTAATAGTTATGTTAGCAGTGCAATATTATATTGGGAAACATTATTTATTTTGAAAATTAGGTGTGAACTAAATATAATCATTTCCACCTGGATTGTTACAATATTGAATTCAATCGGTGTGTTAAAATAATCCACTCATCAGGCAGGCAGAGTTTCTTGCGGTTCATCCGCAATTTTTCTCACACATTCACTTCCCCCTTTTTTTATTATATCGCTAGCTTTTCCTGGATTGGAGATACTTTCATTTTTAATGAAATAATAATGGTTATACTTTTTAACTACATATGACCAACATTTCTAGAGTGCCCCTCTATACACTTCCTTCTGTTTGTTTTGTATTTTGGTTAATTAAGTGTGAGGGTTCACCTCTCAGGCAACCACATATCTTTCGTATTCCCTGAGTAACAAGAAATCAGATAGCCAAATATAGGGTTGTCAAATGAATTCTTTTTCTTGGTGCGTTTTTTTCTCTTTGCCTCAATACAATCTTTAATTGTATTGACCTTGTCAGAACCTGAATTAATCCCCTTGGACTATATAGAGTAACTGGATTGATAAAATTCAGATGCAGGTTGGTAGAACGAAAGAGGTCAGATGAATCCAGAATGCTCTCTCCAGTACCATCATGGTTCCAGCATTTTCCAATATTTAAGGGCATACTCCAATCAGATGATTAGGTACGGCACAATACAGGCCTAAGCAATTCTGAATCCTCCTCTCAAATTTCTCAGGCGATAGATGGAAGTGTCCGAGCTGCATAGGCTTCTCAGATGGCAATGTGGTGTGCTGACATAATGACAGCTTGACAAAGATGTAACTTCTCTTGTGCCTTCACTTTGAACAGAATATCAACCTTGTTGCCCATGGTAATTAAATCTTTAAAAGAATATGGAAGCTCCCAAGATATCAGTTCATCCTTGAATCTGTCAGGCAATACCTATCAAAAGGTGGCCACAAATACATCTTTGTTCCATTGGACTTATCATAGGACAAGTTTCCAGGAAGCAACTCAAAATTAATGGCACATTGATATAGAAAGCCTCTACAAGACTTGGGATCCTCATAATGCTTGGATGATTTAGGAATGTGGAGCTGGAAATGGACAGGCACAATCACTGGAACCTCAGAAGTTGTGACTGGTGGTATCTGTCCACTTAGAATATGCTAATTTGCCTTGCGCTTCTACCTCCTGTTGGTGGCGTCCATGATGACCGGGGCGTCACTTCCGGCTCCCTTGTCCTGGTTGCCTAGGCAACAACCGGGTCACTTGAGGTTCCCTGCCACCGTGTCAAACAGCCGGGTGCACTTGCGCAGGGCTGTTTAGGATCGGCCATCCTCGGCTGATTAGGTCCTATGTTGCAGCCCTAATTATGCAGCTGGGCACTGCATCCCCATTGGCCACCAACGCTGCTAATTATTTAGGCAAGTCCTGGGGATACTTGCAGGGCTTTGCCCTGATTGGCTCTTAATACTATTTAAGGCAGTGAGGACTGAGCCTCACTGTCGGTTATAGCGTGCTGTTCCAGTTTGCTACCCGCTCCTGTGCTGTGTTGGTGTTTAAACCTTTGATTGCTTTTCCTGTGTATGACCTCTGCCTGTTCCTGGACTCTGAACCTGTGCCTGTGACCCTGACCTTCTGCCTGTACCCGCACTCTGAACCTTTGCCTGTGGTCCTGACCCTGCTTGTACCAGACATCTCCGCCGGCGCTCTGCCAGGCCAGCCAGGCTTTACCATCATTGCCCTGTCCGCAGACCTCTAGCTTGTCCTTACTCCGTGTATTACCTCCTGTTCCTGTGTGCCGCCGTGTGACCATAAACTTGTACTACACTGAGTTTAAGACCTGGGGGCATTCGAGTACCTGTGAGCGTAACCAGTCTCTACCGGAAAGACGGCTGCTATAGGTGAAGATCTCTACCACTAGTTCTACGAGTTTATGCCGCACTGGTGGCCATAACAGATTGCTGTTTAAATAGAAGCACCAGTTTGAATTTGGAGCATTGATGATGTCAGTAGTCTCCTGACTACAAATTCAGGAAATGGTTAAAAGAACAAGAGAGATGCGCACCTGCTCCTATGCCTCAGAGTGGTGAATACAGCAGTTACAATGCTTCTGAGTCTTGGTACATACGACTCTGGCACTCAGTCACAATTTTTGTTGGTGGGTTTAACTCCCCCTGCCTTACCAGCCTAGCAGTCTTTGGCATTTTGTTCTCTCTAGTTTGTGATGGTGTTCACCTCCCCTCCATTCCTTGGCAATGTAGAATTTTGGTGAGTTTTCACCTCACTCCGCTCTTCCTCCTCTGCCAATGCTACTGCTTTATGGGTAACCACCTGAAGTTCATATACCCTGACCATTTCTCCCTGCTCCCTTCAGGATCCATGGGGTTAACAGCACACAATCTCAAGTGGTTTTCTCACCCTTTACATTAAGGAGAACAGTCCTAACCACTGTTTATTGTGCACCCTGTTTTACTTACTAATGGCTTTTTGGATGACTCAGAAAGTAGGGTGTTCATGTTTACAGATGACAGTAAACTATATAAGATTGTTAGCAAAGAACAGGTTAATAACTGATTACAGAAAGACTTGGACAAAATTGAAAGTTGGGCAAAAACAAAGTCAAGTACTATGCTAGTGTCTAAACATGCCAATGTTATAATCCAAAGTTAGGCTGACTGGGAATAATATTTATGTGCTACAATCAGTTATTGCTTTCAAATCTGATTGTTGCTACCAGCAGAGGTGCTGAATCATGCTTTGTAATGTTGTGCTTTGCACCAGTATGCCAAAACCTGATGATACTTGTGTTTTATGGTGAGTGTAGTGTTGACATCTGTCAAGAATCTCCAGTATGGCATATATACTTCAAATGAGATGAATCAAGTGCTATTTAGAACTGTGTCATTGATATCACAATCAACATTTAAAAGGTTTTTTTATTATTGAAAATCAGATAATGGAATTTCCTATTCCAGTCTTATAGAATATTGTATCTGTGACTAAAATTAGTAAACAGAAAATAGCACAGTTAGAACTTGGAAACTGTATTGCTGGGGTTCATTTGTTGATCTCCCCTCTGAAATGGATAGAGATTGTGAAGGCATTATAAGTGCCCTCCTGCTATGCTATGCTTCTACATACATGAGGAGTATCGAACAAAGGTTCTCTGATGTAAAGCACAGTGCATCTGACACCTACTTGTGGCACGACTTATAGCTCAACAAGCCATTACTTTACTATAGTGGATATTAGAGTTAAAAAGCAACAACTTTAAGGGTCTAAAGGTTATAATGATCCACCAGGAGTCTCTCATGTTATGCCCAGCAGATGTGAAAAAATGAGTAATGGCTTATGACCCTGCGTCATCTGAGGAAGCAGGCAGATTGGATGACAAATACACCATTACTCTGTCACCTGCAGCTAAAAGAGGAGTTGTTGTCCCTGGTAGTCTACTTGAGAAGGTGTGCCTTCAGGATCATCTCTGCCCCCCTTTGCACATGCTGTTTCTCTTTCCTTTTCTGGGATGCGAGGGCAATGCCAGCTTTCGGAGACACCCACCGATGTTTTGTTTGTACCAACATGGGGCACATAAGTACCACCTGTCCAGAGAAAAAAAGCCTTAAATTCTTCCCCAGTGGGCCTAAGGGCTAGATTTACTAAGCTGCGGGTTTGAAAAAGTGGGGATGTTGCCTATAGCAACCAATCAGATTCTAGCTATCATTTTGTAGAAGGTACTAAATAAATGAAAACTAGAATCTGATTGGTTGCTATAGGCAACATCCCCACTTTTTCAAACCCGCAGATTAGTAAATCTAGCCCTATGTGTTGTTATAATCAGAGAGAGCCCAAAGGACAACCTGAAAATAGTCACTGTTGGTGATAAGTTAAACTGTGTGGTTGAGGGACACAGGCACACGCTTGTGGGTTCAGAGGACATAATTCCCCAATGTACACTATTTTTGTGACTGGGGTGGGAGGGATACACTCTGCAATGCCCATGATCTGGATGTACCTAGATTGGGCTGCAGGAAAGGTGTTGGGGCATCTGTAATATTCCTATAAATGTCGTGCTGGGCACATATTTAGGCATAATGCTGTCTCAATATGTTTGTTATCATAATTTTGTAATTGTGATGTGTCAAAATCTAAAAATGTTTTTCACAGTTTATGAGTTAGGGGTATGATGTAACTGGGAGGAATAGCAAAAGGAATGCCTGATCCAACATTGTCCAAAACTGATAAGGTGGGTTCCCACATACATGAATCTAGGGTAGAGAGAGGTGCTTTTTTTCTGCTAGCTCCCATGAGGAGATCAAAGTAATGGTAACTGTAAGAGGTACACAGGTGTGATGTGTTAGGGGTAGTGTGTGCTGGGAAACTGTGTACCTAGGAGGTAGGGCAGAGTGTGAGTGTAAATACTTCTGTGCCAGAACTGGTGGTTCCCACATAAGTAGAGGAAAGGGTAGAATGATTAATGCATCACAAGAAGAGCGAGAGAGTGAGAGCGAGAGAGAGAGAGAGAGAGAGAGAGAGAGAGAGAGAATAGTTCTGGCCCTAAATTAGCAGAGTCCAGTACTCCAGTGATGGGTGAAGGTATTGCAGCACTGAGCATACAGGATACAGAAAGTGGCAAATACAGAGCGGTCGAGAAGGAGTTTCTGATAATGACTATTTACTCACTACACCTATTGCACATAGGGGAGAAATTATTTTTTCCACTTGGTAATAGTGAATACATGCCACTGAGCAAATAAATGAGTGCAGGTTCAGGGCCAGCGCCACCGTTAAGCAGCTTTAATCAGCTGCCTAGGGCAGTGGGCTCTGTGGTGGCAGCACTATGACAGAGGAAACACGATAGTAATGGCCAGGGATTATTTCCCCACCCCCTATTTCTCCATGCTGCACAACCTCAGGGATCTATAAATGCCCTATGGCAGTACTGCATTTGAACATCTATCCGACACCTGTGTCACAGCAGCATCTTGACGTCACAACGCTGTCAGGGGAGGGGAGCCGAGAGGAGCCAGGAAGGCAAAGAAGAAGCAAAGAAACGGGCATGAAGAGAAAAGTAAAAGAGAAGCTAAATACATTATTAAAGTGAAAAATGGATGGGAGAGGGGGTTACAGAGAACTGGGGAAGTGGAGGCTAGAGAAAATTGGGGAGAAGAGGCAGGAGAAAACTGGGGGAGATGTGGCTGAAGAAAATTTGAGGAGATGTGGCTAGTGAAAAGGGGGGACTGGGTGCGTTCTGAATTCCTCAAGAGTTTCAGATTATTAATTTAAAGAACTGCAAGGCTGAGCCCACAATTTGACTATCCAATGTTGCTGTCTATTAGTAGTTAATTTAAATCTTCAAAAACATTAACACATGAAAATAAATAGAGAAAAGTCATCTAATTGACATAGATAAAGCATTAGGGCATGTGATAAATAAGCTGGTAGACAAGGGTGGAATGTGAGAGGAAAACAGTTTAGCAGGGTTGCTTATGTGAAAGAACATGGCTAGGACACCTAGGGCAGGGTTGCAAGTGAGAGAAAATCTGATGGGCATGAGGGCATGTGAGAAATTTGGTGAAATGGAGCTGACATATATGAGAACAGCTGGTGGACAGATGGGCATGTGTGAGAATAACTGGTGGGCAGGGAGCATGTGTAAGAATAGCTGTTGGGCAGTGGGGGACATATCAGTATGTAACAGGAGTGTGATGGCTATCGGTTATACCTTTGATGGTGTGAAAGGTGTCAGTGTTGTATGGTGGACATGAATCCACAAATGCTTTTAACTTAAACAGGTTGCTGTTTATTGAACTTGGTAACACAGACTTGATGCAGGTACTCACAGTTGTAGTTTATAGAACAGTTGTAGTTTATAGAACAGCAGCAGTTTCACACACACACACACACACACATATATGTATGCAGGCTTATGCAGGTTTCAATATGCAGTATACACTTGTTCATGTAGATGCATGTTATTGTATGTTCTGTAACACACAGTCTCTGCACGTCCATGCAAAGATTATTGTGGGCAGCTCTCCTATATTACTAAGGGAGTCCTTGGGTCACTTTAGAGGGCTATAAGGAACTTATATACTAATGCAGAACGCATGCGTCCTTCCTCCTCAGTGTCTAAAAGGGGTGCGAAAGCCAAACTTCTAGTTTGCACAAGACACGCATGCGCAGTAGCGCATTTTAGACGCCCCTCTTCCTCCAACAGTAGACCACCAGGGATTACAGGTAAACAATAGGAGAAGGAGCATAGCATTTCTATTATAACAATGGCAAGTTTTTTTTTATTTGTTCTGAAATCTAACATATGAAGCCTCCCCTCTAGAAATCCTGTATTTGTTCCAGGGCAACACTGGAGCCTGTATAGTTCATCACTGCATCTGGGATACAGCCTTGCCAGCCAACCAGTCAGGAGGAAGTAAGAGTTATTATTTTTATTTTACATATGTCAAGTGTGTAAGGGGCTAGGAAGTAGATTTTGGGAAAGGAGGGGCTGTGAGGTCCGGTGGGGAGGGGGGGGGGATGTCCGAGAGCCCAAAATGCAGCAGGGGAAAAGGGCCCTTTTTCTCGTGTGCCGGGCACTCGTTATACTGTAAGGAAAAGGGGGAAATACGGGAGCGGTTACTCCACAAGGTGAGTGCACCATGGGAACAGCCCTCGCCGGGCTATACTCACGGAAGCGGGTCTACGATGGTGACTCCCTCTATCCCTGCTCCTCCAGGGTTTCTATCTCTCAGGGGTCTTCCGAAGACCTTGTCTGACAGCCAATTCCTGTAAAACAAGGGAGACTAAGCCACACAGAACAATCCCTTCCCCAACACCCTAGTTATTCACCCAATCCTGTGGGACCACTACGGGACGCAACGTACCTTTCTTCTCCTCAAACGGAATCCATCCATTCACATTTCCTCGGCCGTGTGGGTTCACTGGAACTCTGTCACTCCACAGGCCCGAGCTGTTAAGTCCCTCTTGTCTTGGGACTCAGGACTTTAGGTGCCCTTTCGGATGGGTAGAGGGGCTTTGTAATCCACTCTCAGTAACTTATCCACTTAATTATCAAGGGACCAAGTGTCCCATACACTTCCCAGAGACCTAGCGCCCCACTAACTTAGGGGCCTGCACCTCTTTACACTAAAGGGCCTTGCGCTCTGCTGTGCTCTCAAGGGCCTTTCGCCCTGCTACGCTCTCAAGGGCCTTGCGCCCTGCTAACCCTACCTATGGGGCCTTGTGTCCGATACCTACCTCAGGGCCTGGTGCCCTGTCTCACACCAGAGGCCTTTCTCCTTCCTAGCTATGGGCCTTGATAAACCTCAGGGCCTGATACCCTTCCTTACTGGGGCCTAAAGCCCAGACTAGCCTAAGGGCCTTTTGCCCTGCCTGAACCAAGGGCCTAGTGCCCTGCCTACACTAAGGGCCTCATGCCCTGCCTACACTAAAAGCCTTGTGCCCAATAAGAAAAACCTACCTAACGCCTAACTGCCCAGGGTCTTATGCCCGCCTAGCGCAGCACGGGCCTAGTGTCCGAAACATGCCCAGGGGCCTTATGCCCCACCTAACCTAGAATCTTTATACTTACCTGCACTGCGCAGGAAACACCACTTGCCTCGACGTCTTCGGGTCTTCAAGACCCACCAGCCGGTGGCACCTCCTCTCCGCTTTGGCGCTTGTGTCCCCGCTGTCTTCTTTTTGGGGGAAGGGCTCCCTGCCGGCGAGTTCTTCTTTGGCTTGATCCCGGCATTTTCCTTCCTCTTTTTGGCGGGATTCTCTTGCGACGTCTTCTTCTGGTGCCAGGTGCCACTCCAGCGACGTACATCCCGCTCCGCCACCAGACTGTTCTGCCAAGATGGCGGCGCCATCTTGGCAGAACAGTCTGGCGGCCCCAGCGACTTACCAAGCCGTGGGCGCACCAACGCCAAAAGTTCAAATGGCTGTACTTTTGGCCAATCAGTGGCTAGACAGGCGAGCAGGTCTGGCCACTGATTGGCCAGCTGCGGGAAGTGAGCCCTGATTGGCTCACTTGCCCACTGTCACCGGGACCTGCAAGTAAAGAGGAAGAATACTCACCGCTGTAACGCCGGAACGGTGAGTGGCTTCCTTCCTCTTCCTTCTTCGCCCTCTTCACGGGCACCTCATGCTCGGGGCACATCTCCACAGGGCAGTAGGCTGAATCTTTGCCTACAGCACCGAACAACCTTGCACAGTCCCTGCCAAGGTTAGCTTTTTCTGGGATATAAAGGGATTTTCCCACAGCACATCTCAGAGACAGTTGTGCACCCAGCTCACCATACAGCACAGCAGACCAGGCAGCTACCCACTGTCTGCCACTAGTCGCAGACATGGATCAACAGGTGAGAAGTCAAAACTTTCCACAAGCTCAGCAAGTAGACAGTAGTTTCCAGATTTCTTTCTTTTCTTTTTTTTACTTAAAAAAAACAAAAACCAAACAACAACATAGCAATGTCTGTGTTAGCGATCATCATCATCCACACAAATCTTGCACCAGGTGGGAAGCAGCCGATACAGATGTGCATCCTAGAGGCAAATCTGCAGTTATGTAGTCCTCAACATAGTACGGTCTAGTCTAACTCAAAGTTGTAGTGTGGCCAGTATGTGTACGCTCAATGACAGAACATGCAGTATTGGTCTCGCATTATAAAAAACTTGCATTTATAACCCTTGCACTACAACATCATTTGTTTGGCTGCCATTTCTGCATCCAGACAAATATTGCACTTAGTTCAAACCCATTCTCATAAGTGTACATATGCTTTAGTTTCAATAAAGAGCAAAATGGT
Source organism: Mixophyes fleayi (assembly GCF_038048845.1). Classification (NCBI taxonomy): domain Eukaryota; kingdom Metazoa; phylum Chordata; class Amphibia; order Anura; family Limnodynastidae; genus Mixophyes; species Mixophyes fleayi. The sequence continues at coordinate 224,418,178 of NC_134402.1, forward strand.
AAGAGCCCAAGTGTACATAGCCAAAGTAAAGATTGTACCTCCATTCAAAGATTTACCTTGTAAGTTTCATTTAGCACATATTACACCATGAACCAGGCTAATCAGGATCCAAAGTGTTCCTATGCTATGTGTTAACCTACACCTAAAGTGGCACTACAGGGATGAACAGAGGCAGGCAAGAGTAGACTTAGTACAGTATGAGTGTGTTCATGTAATTGTGACACAACTATCTAGCTACTTTTGATTGCTTATTGGCTGATTCTGTATTGACCCTTCCAGCTGATAGTACTTAAACAAAACTGACCATATTATATGAAGTTACAGCTGTCTATTCAAATTACTTAATTTACATTTTAGTTTAGATTACTGCAGGAAAGAAAAATGCCCATTTGATTTTAAAGGGCTTAACAACCAAAGTGGAGGTGTTTGCATAAAATTACGCTTTTTACTGAAAATACATTTATTAATTAATGTCAGGACAGTACTTTGTTTTTACATTATGATTTTGTGTATAAATAAAACTAACAACACTACAAACACTTTCAAGCCACATCTCAATGCTATTGTAGGCTTAATTATACATACTTGTATGTGTGACGTGACACACACTGAAGCAGGGCAGCAAAATTTAGCTGATTCATTTAAAAGGATGCCTATTGTATTACAGAGAAAGTCTAAATTAGTGGTTACTTGCTTGTCATGAACGTAGAGAACTTACAGTTATTTATAAGGGTTAATCCATCACATAATTGTGGGGAATAAGGCCTAAATCATAACTACAGTGTAAATATGGTATATTAATTGAATCCATTAAGCTGAACTACTAAAATGTAAAATGTGAAGACAGAGAGTCTGTTGTGTGTGTATTTGATGGCTCTCCGCATTCCAGTGTGAGAAGATAGGAGTGTCATCTGTGACAGCTTCAAAGAGCCCTGCTGTGAAATATATCCTGGCCTGGGATGGAGTTTTGACACCTGAATAGACTTTTAGGAACCACTCAGCATGGTGTCTGGTTCAAAGAGCCCATACGCTGACTTGGATATATGTGATATAGACAAAAATAATTCAGTTTTAAAATATGCCACTGTCCTGAACATAGAGAGCTTGCGGTTAATTTTAAGGGATAATTCATAACTGCAGTGTAAATAGGTTGTATCAAATGAATCCATTGATAACTTAGTGTAACAGTTAAAGACGCAGAGTCGGATGTAAATGTGTTTGATGGCTTTGCACACCCCAGTGTGAACGGATATAAGTGTCACCTGGGGGCAGTTCAAAGGACTCCCGGGGTTAGATCTAGACTATTTGTGACACGTGAATAGACTTTTAGGTATACCGCTCAGCATGTGGTCTGGCTCAATGAGGCCATGGGCTAATATAGCCTATATGTAATACTGTATAGACAAGAGGAATTCAGTTTTAAAATATGCCACCCTCTAGAATGGGGAGGTGTCATGTGCAAGCTATTTTTTAGGCATAAATCTGCAAATATATGTTTGTGAATTACTTCCTAGAAATAGTGTGACATGGTTCTCTTAGAAGCTGTTAGATCAATGGGTTTTGGTGTATGGTAAACTACCCAGAGGGGGCCGGTAGATAAGGGTAGCACCTTATACCATTTATGGCAGGACGCAAATGTGAAAGCCTTTGAGGATATCTCTTGCAAGACAATGAAATCTAACACCTGTTTGGAAGACCCCAGACATGCCGACTGCAGAGACAGGGTTGTATGGTAATGACAGATTCAAGCTGAATAAGGTCACAGGAAGGGGGCCGTGGGCCCTGTAGCTTGGTTTTAAAACTGTATTGAAAATGTAACTCGTGGTTCACTCTGAGGGTGTCATTTGATTGATTAGGTTCCATTTTTTTCTGCTTCTCCCAGCGCCAGAAACTTGATTCTAAGTGAGGTATCAATTCTGTGTTTTATCCTTTTTATTTTATAAGAAACAATTGCACTATATTTGTATGTCTTTTATTATCTTTTTATCTTAAGCATTGTGGATGTATTTTCCATATTAAATTACACTTAATAAGTTCTAGTCTCTGTGTTCTTACGAATTCACGCAACAATTTGGTCCAGACGCTACCTAATTGAAACTGTGCAAACCTTGTGGTTTATGTGAACAACTCTTGTCCGAAAAAACCTTGGTGGTGGTAATTAGTATCGCAAAGCTAGTGTGTGGCATAGATAGGGAAGGATTTAATCATTTTAGACAGACCAGGTGGTTGTTGTTTGGTTAACCCTGTGTCACATATGCATCACGCAGACTCAGGTGAGTGCTGTTCGTGACAGCCACTTAAAATAAATAAAAGTAGTGATCAACTACATATTCCTCAATAGCATAATGAAGGGTAGCTCATATGTCAAATTAAGAATTCTGTCTCACAAAAAAGTTAAGGAAATGAGTGTAAGCTCTACGAATACACTGTATTTAGGCGTGTTTTTTTACCAAAAGATAGACAAATTCATAGGGGATTTATTGATAATAAAATTGGGTCTGTGTGACGCTCCACAGAAAAGTTAGGTCACATAGTAGAATTGGGTAGTAAATCAGACAACATGCAAATGGTGATTGAAAAAAGTATCACAGACCACAACCCCCAGGAGGTGGGAAGGTGTAAATGTGTCTTTAAAAAGCTAAAACCAGTTAAAACAAATTGACAGTCTTTGGGAAAATCAATCCACATTGATAAGCTGTCCATCTTCCTAACCAATTTCCCATGGCACATATTATACAACGCATGTAAGATATAATCTGAATGTAACCCTTTTTATTTTAAACTGTTTTGCTTGTGTATGTTATGTCAATTTATTATTTTTTTTTTTATATCTAAATGCCCTGTACTTTTGTATATTAAATCTATAATTTAATATGTGGCATCATTGATACTCTAACAAATCCATTAGCCTGTTAAAAAGAATATAGCTCGATCAAGTTAACCCTTTGAATGCTGGTGTGGGATTTGTTGATACATTTGATTAACAAGCTTAGTGTGTGCTTGCATTTACATTTGTGTAACAGTCTGGATGTGTGAACAGTTAACCCTTGGTGGGGGCCTTGTTAGCCTGTGAGAGCTAGAGGCCTTGTGTGCCAGTGTGGGACAGTATATTGGGGTCCTATTACCCGTATTCAATAGGTGGTGGCAAACCTGAAGTGTGTAGGGGTGTGAGCGCTGTTTGGGGGCTTTTCAGTAAATCTATAACCTGTGTGATAGGTAGAGAGAATCTGTGGGCTGGAATCATGTGTATCCTCATACAGCAAAAGCCCAGTCACAGCAGCTGGGAGCATGTTTGTGACATTGCTATTAGTTGGTACTATATATCACATAAAAATAAAAGTTACAGTTTCACAAGTTCATGTTTACAAGGTATGCCACATTAATACAGAGGTGTACAGAGGTGTATGATGATTGTGTAAGTAATGGATATTATTTTGGTTGCAAAATGGTTAGGCCCACACCTGTATATAGTTTTTTCATCAAATGCAATGTACATAAAAGTCTTAAATTTAAAGACAATATATTTTAAAAGAAAAAATACCAGAGATCATTCAAAAATGCTTTGCATACTCACTTGCTGGATATAGTTAACAAACTTGCACATAAATTCCCCAAATATCCACCCAGGAAGAGGATACAAAGCGGCAGTTATAGGGACACAGCATACCAGAAATATTATATCTGTTGTGGCCAGGTTAGCTGTGGTGAGAAAAAGATCATTTTAGCCATTTTGTAATTACACAATATTGTATGCACATATGGACCATTCAAAGATGCAAGAAGTGCAAGAGGTTTAATAGAAGGTCTACAGAAACAAGGAATACGAGTATATTAGAAAGTTGGTGCAAACCTTTCAATACAATGATATAGAAGTTATGGATAACTGTTAACTACATTTTGGAAACTGTTTTGCTAAATATTAGCCTTTTTAAACATTTTGCTGTAGAAATTTGCAGGTTTTCTGATTGAATTTTCCCTTAAGAGTTCAGTTATTGAGACAGACACAATACACTGCAGGATATGTACTTTACATATATGTGGAATGAAAAGTCCAAGCCGAACGCCCAGAAAAAAAAGTATTCAATTATAGTCACCTGTTAATAAAATAGTCATTAATGAAAAAAGTTTTTTTCCCCATCCCCCCATATGAAATACGTTTATTATGATGTTATTAATGTCTACTGCACATAAAATGAATTGTTATAGTTGCTGTTGATTGCAAGCACAAGTTCTAGAATGCATACATGGCCATCATCACTATCACTCGGCACTTACACCTGCTCTGTAGCTGGAGCAAATATATGACGTAATACCACATACCTTTAAGATGCCCGGAACTTGAATCGGACGTTGCTGTATACGCTCTAACTTGTCATGCCCTTACTATACATTGACTACGTTCATACGCCCCCTCCCCCCCATTCCGCACCTGAAAACATAGGAAATGTCCGGCGGAAGTATCATTTGCGTTCAAAGATGAATTGGATGTATTTGCATTCACTGGCATAAAATCTGTTTCTGGGTATACGCAGCCTAATTTAACGCAAAATATGGCACATATCGGCATTTACTTTCCTTCATGAATAAGGTTCAATATATAACATGATCTGTTATGTTACACTCTAATATGTATAATCAGTACATTACACAGTACACTTCCTTAATAGTCACTCCTGTCCACTCTGCGTCTCAGACAGTGGCTATGGGTACTCTCACATGTGCGTAGACAAATCATACATAGCTTTGGTAAATTAAAATATTTCCTGTTGCAAAATATTAGTTTGTATTTATTAGCTTTGTACTGGTGATATAAGGACTATATATGTATCATCAACTGTCCATATGATATGTGGAAAGTGAGCAATGTTGAAAAATTGCTGTGTTATCAGCAAAAGGGAGTCGTCACGCAATAGTAAAATGTTAAATTTCTTGATGCATGGCGGTAGTGCACATCCAGTATGAGCTGCTTCAGTAACTGAATAAAAGCAGCCTGTGACATCCCAACCACCACAGTTACTGTGACGTGGAATATCTCAGACGTACCAAAATGTAACACAGCCAACTCAGCGGGGGTATCTGCTATCTGTACACTTATCAGAGACTCAAGGTCCCTCTGCACAATCTTCAGAGTTTCCAGGTGGTCTGAATAAATATAAAGTGAACATAAGCTAAATTTAATACAGGGAACTTTATGTTGCAGACACGCTTTACATTAAACATCCTTCACATTGTATTGTGTGTATTAAAGCAAATGTATTTAAACCTTTACTACATATATGTATAGCATGCATGTAGCATATGTGTGACAGGGTGGACCGCCTATGCAACCCTGTCTGTTGTTGCTTGGAACTGGCTGGGCTTACTTTGCCACCATTTCCTTTTATTATCCCAAATGCACCCTCTAACCGCAGTAAGACAGGCTTAAAAATGCTGCCATCACTGAATTCCTTACCGCCATCCAGTACCGGGTTCCTTCTGGGTAACTGTCACTGCTAGGGTACCCCCTCCAGGGGCAAACGCAGGATTTGTAGAGGAGGGTTTCCACACCATGCCGCCAGTGGGCGTGACAAGCATGCATGGGGGCATGGCTATAGTATTAGACAGTGCTTGGCTGCTCTCCAAATCTTCCTATCCCCATAATATACATGGGCAATGCTGCGTGCACTACTGTCAAGACAGCTGGAAACGGATTAGATTTTGAGTCTAATCTGTAGGTCACAGGATTTTCAGCATGGAAGATGTTTTTAAGCAGGTCTTTGAAACAAGTGATGTTTATTTGCAGTCACACTGATTTAAGGGACCAATGATCAGATCAGATGGAACAAGAATGATGATACATTTCAGTGTACAAGGTCTCTCTTTTTATACAGTTTGGACACAGCCTCACAGGTCTGAGTTATTTTTAGTATCAGGATACGATATATGTTTCCCAAACATGGATTTACATGCAATGCAATGCTTACAATATTTACACTACTCTGTTATGTGCTAAAACTTGATGCTTGCACTATCTGAAATTAAGCCACGCCAGACAGCCAGGCAGAGGCTCCTTGCTGGGTATACAGGCTAAACAGGTGCTTGTCACTTCACATAAAGACTTACTTAGCATTTCCTGCTATCAGCAAACAGACTTCCTCTAGCAATGACACTTACAAAGCCTTACACCATACACCATACAAAACAAATCCCATTGTAACACAATAAGTGCTTTCAAATTAGAATTGGTGCCTGCACCTCTGATTGAAATACTTTTCTAAAATAAATTATTTCTACATGATCCAGCCACAAATAAGTAATTTATAAATGATCCAGTATATGATATATGAACTTCCAATTAGAAGTAACCTTATACAGATAACTAAATGTAATAATATAATTGTACACTCTAACAATGTGTACACTCTACCAAAATTCTTACACATCACACCTGCAGTGTTGTTCATTTTCACCAAAAATTCTGTTTGATAAAAATATTTAACTGGTAAATTGCACAGACATGTCAGATACACAGGGCAGAATAACCTAGTAAGTGAAATTTAGTGACAACTTTTAAAATCGCATTACAAGAAGGATCTTTTTCTGAGGGCCTTAAAACATATCTCTCATTCAAAGTATTATATGTGGGAACTATCTTCCCTTTGCAATCTGCTCCAAGTGGATTCTTACCACGCACTCCCTACTTTGTTGCCTTACTAGGCTGGACTGTTATTTCTTACTGATTTGCCTTTATTGTTGGGCTTCCCCTAGAGGTGGGAATCTCTGTAAGTTCTTCCAGGGATAATGTAATAAAATATGCTGCCACAATGACATCCCCTTTTCAGATATGGGGCTTACTTCTTAGGGCTCTCCCCTTCCATTTTCTTCAATAGAAGTTGGCACTCATGGTTACCTTTAATGCACTCACTTCTAAAAATGCTGGGGGAGCCTACAGCTTCCTCTCCTCCTGTCCCAGGTCCTCAGCAGTATGACACCTCTCCTCTTCAGATGCGGGAAATCTGAGTTTAAAAGATTTGGGTACCCATGTGATACTCCTATACATGGTACTGGCTTTCAGCATCACCAGCTCTATCTCTAGTGAGGCTTGTGCCACTCTACTTTAGCTGCTCTCCTAGAGACCTACCTGCCATCACTGGCGGTGTAATTTACAATATTAAAACACTATTGAGCGTAACAGAGCTGCTTGTCAATGATGATACAAACTCATCCTATGCAGCTCAGAATGAAGTAAGCACATATACATGGCTACCATATTCAAGAAAATGAGGGAGCTAGAAATCTAGTCTCCCAGACTTCCACCAGTCAGTCATCCAAGGAGGTTGTCTTGTCCACTGCATTATGGGACATGATAAAAATTTGCTCTAGAGAAAAGTGTTGATAAACTATTGCAAAACTGTTACTTTAGGCAGTGCCAAATCCAGAGTGGGGCGATCGGGGCATACTATATACATGTGCTTGTTGGCTAAGAGGCATACAGAGAATCCTGCCATGCTGTTCTGAGTGTATTTTTACACATATTCAGAGTGGCTGGACATAATCCACTGTCCGCCTGTGTCTGTCAACAGCCAAAATTAATGTCCGAAGTGCTTATAGAGTTAAAATTCGAAATATTGCAAGTCAGCTTCTTATAGAGGGGATGTGCCACCACTTTCAAAAGTATACACAAATTATTAACAAATAAGAAGCACCAAGTAATAAGTTCAATGTATAGTAACTGTAAAGTATATATATATATATATATATATATATATATATATATAATATATGATATGGAAGAATAATACACTCTGCTGACAGGCACATAAATATAAGTGCTGCCTGCCCCTGCTAGGAGTGAAAAAAAATAAATAGGAAGGACACTAAATTGCTGTCCTCGCAAAAAAATACAAGTCTGCCCCTTACTTTAGGTGTGACATATTTATGTTTCCCACGCATGCAGTCTGCAAGAGAAGGGAACATAAGACTCTGCCTGTGCAGCACCGGATAGAAGAAGGTAAGGGTGGGGAGAGGGACTAATTTTTTTTTTTTTAACTATTTATTTTGAAAAATATCAGTCATGTACAGATAAGAATCAACAATTAGTACATTTGCAGGGCAAGAAACAAAAACAGAGAACAATACTTATCATGGGCATATGTCAATGAAACAGAAAATATTTGAATAGCTAATATACAAAATAGCCAGAGGCTATTAATAAACAGACAGATAAGTATACAATTGTTATCCAGAATGTTCAAGAAACTATAACATATTATAACAATATAATGTGGGGGGGGGGGATGGGAGGGGGGGTGAGGGAGCTGGTCGTCACCGAGAGTGAAAGAAAAAGAGAACACACTTCCTTTTATCCACACAATTCCTTTCCCTTATCCTTCCCTTTTTAGGAAGAGAAACAAATAAATATAAGAGGGGCAACAAAAGTTTAAAAGGTGGATACTACTCAGATTCTCTGGGAAGGGAAACCGCATCAAGAGTCAAGAGTCAGGCCATCTATGAACATAGGGAGTCTTTTTAGGAGGAAGGGGTTGGTACAAGAGGTATGGGGTTATAAGTAAAGCCAAGGAGCCCAAATCTGGTGGAATTTATCATTCTTATCATGCAGGTGGTATGTAATCTGTTCCATCCGGGCGATAAACCAGATATAGGAACGCAGGGCCGCCATAGTGGGGGGTTCAACTGTTTCCAAGACTTTGCTACTAGGCATCGCGCAGCAGCCAGGACATGGGAGGCTAATTTTGCAGACTCTCTATCATCCTCAATCAGAGGGTAACAGAGAAGAAAAGACCATGGGTCTTTCCGGACAGGGCATGGAAGGAGGGAGGAGAGGAGGGCCCTAACTCGATCCCAAAAGGAGTATATTTTAGAACAGGACCACCAAATATGAAAAAAGGAACCCATCTGGCCACAACCCCGCCAACACAGTGGAGAACTAGAGGGAAACATTTTAGTGAGTTTGTCGGGTGTGTAGTACCACCTATAGTATACTTTATACGCGTTCTCCTTCACCAAAGTGGAAATAGAGCTGGTGGCAACTTGCTCCCTTATGATTTCCCAATAATCCTCCTCTGGGGGGGACGACCAGATCTCTCTCCCACTCCCTCTCATGCCTACCGCCCGGAGGTAAAAGTACATTGAGGATTAGGCTGTAGATAGAGGAGATGGTGCCCCTACCTAAAGGTGAGGAGAGATATAGGGATACAAAGGGAGACCTAAGAGGGGGGAGAGGAGCCCCCCCGAGGAGAGAGCCCACAAAGTGTCGTATCTGGAAATATTCATAGAATTTAGGATGGAGACTTGGATATTTAGAGCGTAGATCAACCCAGGAGATAAAGGCCCCTGAAATAATAGGTCTCCGACAAATCGGACTCCCGCAGTGATCCAGGGACCATAGAAGGCAGAGGAGAGCCCAGGAGGAAACGCAGGGTTACCCCAAAGAGGTAGGATAGTAAGAGAGGACACCGGTATCTTGAGATGGGGTCGGCAGGTCTCCCATATTGCAGCTGAGAATAGTAGGGTAGGGCATTGGGAGGTTAGGGGAGATCTAGTTTGTTTTGAGAGACCCCATATACAGGACAAAATTGGAAAATTAAGATAAGCGGATTCGATGTCAACCCACGACAATGCCGCGGGGGGAGGGGCAAAGGAGGCTACAATCTGGCTCAGATGAGCCGCCCAGTAGTAAATTTTTAAATCCGGGAAACCCCTATCACCACCTCTGGTGGGTCTCTTTAAGAGAGCCAGCTTAATCCTGGGAGACCAGCCGTTCCAGATAAACCTAGAGAGACATTTTTGGATAGATGTCAGATCCGAGAGGGGGACTTGGACAGGAAGGGTCTGGAAATAGTAGAGAAGCTTAGGGAGGAGGTTCATCTTGGCAGAGATGACCCTGCCCAACCACGAAATGATCAATGAGCGCCAGGAGAACAATTCAGACTTGATCTTAGCAAAGAGGCCCGGGTTGTTCTCCTGGTAGAGGGAGTCATAGGAGAGGGACTAATTTTAATATAATGTAGGTGTATCATTTTTGAATCTTCAGACTGAATGACAGCTCTGACACTAGAACACGTCATATTGTTATGGTTAGTACACATGATAAGGACTGGTAAGAGGGTGTGTCTGAATCACTTATTAATAACTTATTGTATGAATTTGCTTAGAGATAATAGTACATGGTGTCAATTTATATAATTGCAAATGTACTGATTTTTATTATATTGTATGGCACTTTGGTAAAGGGAATTGTTTTTATTTCTGAGGCATAGGTCAGGGGAGAAAATGTGTATTCTGGGAATGTCTGAAGGCAGGTAGTCTTATGTTAATTAGACCTTTTCATCTCAGTGTCCAACACATCCATTAGCCTGAAGGCACAGGGGCTAATTAAACTTGTCAGGTTTCATATGTCCCAGGGACAGGATGCAGGAAATCACAGCAAGTTTTGGAAACTCACAGATTAATTTTTGAAAGTTAAATTGTATTAGATACAAGATTAGATTACATCCTGAGATCTGATGGAATATTTCAGAAGTATTGGAGCCATATAGGAAAAGGGGGTGGTGTTACCCCCTGCTGAGGTGTGTCAGAATATGTCTAAAAATTGTCCTGTTTGACCATGTAATTTATTATACCATCTGTACTTGAGATCACTAGTCCTTTAAACTAGTGTATGAACTGTCCTTATTAGGACATATGAGCTAATAAACATCATTTACTTCAACATCCTGCTTGGCAACTTCTTCCATGCTGTAATTCCTGAGCTCTGACCAGTGTGATAGTCCAGGGGGGATCATCCACAGCATCCCTGATCTACAGGAAGAAGTCTGGGGTACCAGCCCAAGTGCTCAGTGAGGGGGTACACTTGCAGCGACAGTTACCCAGAAGGACACGGATCTGGATGCCACTATAGAATCCAGCAGTGGCAGCAGTTTAATCCTCTCCTACTGCAGAAAGCACATTTTGTATACAGAAAGAGGGCAGTGGCAAGGCAAGCCTAACCGGTCCCCAACAAAACAACAGACAGGGTGGCATAAGCGGTCCATGTTGTCACAGATTTTATAGTGGCAAGTGGTGGGATAACCCAAGTCGAGTTATTCAGGAGTGGAATAACTGCAGTCAGGAGAATGCACAGAATGTCTGATTACACCAACATGTCCAGGACAGACCTCAAGACTCTGTGCAGTGCCAAAGGTATTCAAATCAGCTAAACAGGCCAAAAGATCAGCCAAACAGGCTGGGGATGAGAGTTCAGTTGAACAAAATCAACTGGTGGTACCACGGAGCACAATTGATGTCAGTTGCCCATGAAATCCCTATGGCTGGATACCAGGGAAGAGACCGAATACTGAAGCTCCTGATATAGAACTTTTTCTGACCTGGAATGTCAGATGATGTCCAGGCATAAGTCTTGTGATGTCAGCTAGAATAGTTTGCTGATCAATTGATTTTAATTTCAATCTTTAATAGACTTTACATGGACTAATAAATACACAAAAATATTCTGCGCTACACCTAAATAATGATTGATTGATTGGTTTGATTTAGGAAAGCATGTGTCGTTAAAAGGTACTGTTTATATGGATAACAATCACATAAAATTACAAGAGTATACAATACAAATGTATAAAAACAATTGCAGTAAAAACAAATCTAATAATCGTGGAGTCTTTGGTACAATATAAGTAATGCATCCGTATGGGTTCACTGATGTGTAGCCCAGTTGCAGGTGAAGCAAAATAGTCCAATTCTAGTAGATTAACAAAAATCCTGAAAAAATGATACAGTCCAGCTTGTCCTGGCTATTAACAAGATGGAAACGGAATCAATATACTTGCGCTTGGTAGCGTTCAGGGGTGGATTGACGGGTCTAGACGGGTCCAGATATCATCCTTATGTTAACAGGTTGGACTTCCCTGATATTCCGCTGCTGACCTATCTCATCCTGTAGTGCGCTTCCCCTCCTTGTATTTACATGGACTAATGTCTACTGGTTGTTGTTAATGCATTGCGCATATATATATATATATATATATATATATATATATATAATAGTACTAGACAGTATATACAGACAGAGTTAGTTAGATAGATATCATTCTTATCTAAGTAGTATATTTATTGGAGAAAAACAGTGTGCTTTTGCTGTCTATTAGTAACAGAATCGAAAAAACAAATAGATTTATTTCTTTTAAAATTTAAAGTTTTTCTAGTGAAAGTAATCTTGTGTGGGGCAGTGACAAATTAAAGAAATTTGTTGAAAAAAAACGGGTGTTTGTGAGATTCAGCAGTTGCACAATCAAAAAATGCAATATATTATTATATTCTAAGCTTTTCTATTTTTCAATACTTGTTAGTTTTGAAAGGCTCATTCAGTGACATCAATATTAAAAATGGGTGTTTGAAGGTAAGGTACATCAGCAGCTAGCTACATACCCCCCTATTTTCAAATAGAAATTTTAAAAGGCTCATTCAGTGGCATCCATATTAAAAAAGGATGTTTGTGTGTGAGGGTCAGCACATCCCATAATACGCAGGACCACCTTAACAACTTTATGGGCCCCCGGGCAATGCAGTGTACGGGGTCCTAAAAAAAAATATATATATATATATATATATATATGTATGTATATGTAAAAAAAAAGTGATTATACATAATCACATTTTTTTTTTACATACATATATATTTTTTTTACACACACACACACACACACACACACACACACACACACACACACACACACACTATTTATTTATATATATATATATATATATATATATATATATATATATATAAATAAATAGTGTGTGTGTGTGTGTGTGTGTGTGTGTGTGTGTATATATATAGGGGCCCCCTTAACTTACCTTAAGTCCGATCCTCTTCTTTTTTCCGCGCCGCTGAGTCTCTTCTGCCCTCTTCCGTGCTGTGGTTGCAGTGAATGCTGGGCGTGACATCACGCCCAGCATTCACTGCGAGCACAGCACGGAAGAGGGGACCAGGGAGGGAGCCGGATCACCGCCGATGTGACCGCAAGGCAAGCATTTAGGATTCGGACGGGCCCCCCTTGCCTGCAGGGCCCCCGGGCACTTGCCCATCGTGCCCAATGGAAGAGACGGCCCTGATAATATGCTATATATTTTAATCTTTTCTATACTTGTTCATTTTAAAAGGGTCATTCAGTGAAATCTATATTTAAAAAAGAGTGTTTGTGTGTGAGGTTTTTTTCTGGGCATTTTCGAAATTCAGCAACCACATGTAGAACATAGCAACAGCTGCAAAAAAAAAATGCCATCTGCCATGCCACCAAATGAAGTAAGCCCATTAGATAAATTAAACAGCAAAAAATATTAGTGTAAAGTGCAAGAGATAAAAATGTTTAAATGCTACGCACACTCTAAATTTGGAACATTATACAGCATGCATCATGAAGAGTGAAGAGGCAATATCAGATGTCATTAGATGGACAGAGGCATCAGTAGATATGTAGACAAGTAGATACCCAATTGTAAAGAGCTACCTAATTTGCTGTCACTATATAAATAAAGATGCTGAGAGACAAAGTTGGCCTGCTAAAACTAAAGTTTTTTAAAGACTACACACATAATACATTGCCAGAGCACTCGTTAGCCATAAGCAGGGCTTTCCTAACATTTTTTACTTCTATGCTCTGTGCTGTAATGCTGCTGTAAGCTTTGTCCAACTCCGGGGTAAAGGGGACTGCCTTAGACTTGCTTCAGAGGCGGTCCCCAAGAAGGGTTGTACTCACTCTGACGCCAGGGCAACTGGGATACCTCACATTGCTGCTGCACCCTGGCTAGTAACAGGCACCCGGGTTGCGCGGCTGTAATTAAATTATTGCTGCCTCCTGAGTGGTCGTGGGGCGTGTACTATTAGCCCCATTTCTTCTATCTACGTGCTACTGGTTTCTGCTCATAAATTGAACCAGTTGTATATATTATTGGGGATGGAGGACTGTCCGACTGTCCGAGACTTGCACTGTAGGTGGTTTCCAAGAACCCTGTATATAAATATAGAATGTACATAAATAATATTTTTATGCTCTATAAATGCCATGTAAGAAATATGTAAAAGTGACAGTCCTGATAGTCTCATAGTTGCCCTTGCCTCACATGTAAGTATGTATAATACTGACACTGATGCAGATTTGGTTGCCCAAAACATTTCTTGACAATGCAATTGAAAGTTCACATTCTGAGAACTTAAGAGGACAGATTTTGACACTGGCAAAGAATACATGTAGAGTTGGAGATATGAAGGCTGGTGATTTACACCATGTGATGGAGTTAGAGAACCATATAGAGAATCAGTCCCCCAGAAGAAACTTCATCTAACCCCGGGGTAAAAAGGACTGCCTGAAACTTGCAGCAGAGATGGTCTTTAAGAAGGAGTGTATTCACTCTGATGCCAAGTTTTCCACCGGCCAATCATATGTCATGAGACGCCGTGATGGCTTGAGTGTATTCAGATTGCGGCCACATCCCAGCCATTGCTCTGGCAGCCGGGATGCCTCTCACATTGCCGATTCATCCCAACTATTAACAGTCAGTCGTGGGAACGCGGCTGTAATTAAAATAATTAGATAGACAGTAGTATGAAGGAATAAAGTTAGATATTTTTGAAAGTAACTAGACGAAGATGGCCTGCACTCATACTACAAAAATTCAAAGATTACACACAATACATTTTGAATGTTACAGGATATCCATCATAGAGAGTGAAGCTTTAGTAATAGGGAGAGGTCATTGGATGGACAGTGGTATGAATGAATAGAGTTAGACATTTTTAAAGTAAATAGACAAAGTTGGCCTGCACTCATACTAAAAAAAAAAATCAAAGATTACGCACACAATACATTTACAGAGCATTCATCGGTAGCCAAGAGCAAAGCTTTCCTACCTTGTTTTATTTATATGCTCTGTGTTCTAATGCTGCTGTAAGCTTCGTCCAACTCCAGGGTAAAGGGGACTGCCTGAGACTTGCAGCAGAGGCGGTCATCAAGAAGTGGTGTACTCATTCACTGCTGCTGTGTCCCAGTTAGTAACAGACAGTCGGGATACACGGCTGTAATTAAATTATTACTGCCTCCTGAGTGAACGCGGAGGTCGTGTTATTTGCCCCATTTCTCCATTCTCCATGCTACTGGTTCCTGCTCATAAGCTTTTACTACGTTGAGTTAAGTCCTGGGGGCATCCTAGTGCCTCTGAGTGCGTCCAATTCTATGGGAAAGGCGGCTGCTATAGGTGAAGACCTCTCTGGCTATTTCTAAAAGCTTATGACAGTTACTAGGCAGCCGTAACATCATAAAGGATTGGTGTAATTGCAATTGGACCTTCCACTGTTTGGTTTTGCTATTAGTTGTTAGCAGACTCACATTGCTCTCTCCGCCACCATATTTGTTTAAATAAAAGCTGTGACCTTTTGCCAAAATTACATTGGTGTCCTTGTGATTATTTATTTATTCAATTACAGTAATAGTAAGTCTGAGCATGTGAAGGAGGTTTGGGTGCAATGAAAGGGAGATATCAATACTATGCAGTTTATTTTTTTTTTTAATTGAATCGGAGAAAGCAATGCAATGATGGCATAGTTACAAAATCCTTCATTAAGACAGCTTGCTGCAGACTTTGGACACAACTGGAGAAAATTAAAACAATTATGAAGGGATCATAAGAAAATAGACTGGAAATGACTGGAAATTAATGTTAATGCTATATATAGTAATATTGGAGCAAAAACAGCTCAAAATGACATTAATTTACCTATTCACAATTTTTAATTAAGTTTAGATTCAAAACCAAAACCTTTTGCGATTTTTGGGCGAAACCGGTAGCAAAGCCGAAACACAAATGAGGTCTACAAACCCACGAGGGCCAGCGCACATTTCTAATATATAATATATGGACAAAAGTATTCTGACTCTTGACCATTGCACCAACAGGGACTGTGATGACATTTTATTCAAATACATATACTTTAATATGGAGTTGATCCCCCTTTTGTAGCGATAACAGCTTCCACTCTTGTTTGAAGGCTTTCGACAAGATGTTGGAGTGTTTCTGTGGGAATTTGTGCCCATTCATTCTATAGCGCATTTATGAGGTAAGGCTCTGACAGGGCCGGACTGGGACTAAAAATCAGCCCTGGAATTTAAAGCATACAGTCCACCTGTGCTCCAGTTAATAATAATAGAATTACAGTACTTTTTGCAAAGCTCATTGTTATACGGTGTCCAGTGAGATACAAATGTATTACGCGCAGCTTGACTCTCTATTTGCAGCATAGGGCTTACCAGTATCAGATAATGGTATGTACAGGACTGACAAGAGAAATTTGGGGCCCAGGTACCGTGATCTTTTGGGGCCCCCCTCCATAGACAAGTAGCAAACAAACTGTGTGCCGCCGCGCCGAAAAGAGCGTGGCCATATTGTGCTGGGGCAGGGGTCAACATGGGGCATTGATACATATATTGTATTAAAACATTACATTTATCATGCCCTCCCAGCCACATTGTGACACCCCCAGCCCACTGTACTTATCTATGCTTCTGGTGCTGCTGACATCCACCAGGGTGGGAACTTCCTGTAGAGTGAGCAGAAAAGCTTTTAGTCTCACAAGATTACCAAATCTTGTGTTACTTAGAGCTCCTCGGCTTGCTCTGCAGGCTGTGTCCTGTCGGGGGACTGGGAGCAGCTATCAGCTCCCTTTCCCTAACTAGAGGTGGATTAAGGCTCGGGGGATCCAGGGTATTTAAAACAGCAGGGCCCTATTATGTAACATGGTTTTCATTTTAGACAATTTTTAGACTAATACACAGGGAATAATGTGTAAAGCAGTGCTTTGTGAAGCGGGATATACCTCCCAACTGTCCTTGCAGTCGAACCAAATCCTGACTAAGCGAGACAGTCACCCAAATTCAGGACTGCCCCACCAGATTCAGTTCTTTGGCAGAATGTACTGCTCTCTCCTACCTGTTCTTGTCACTTTCACCACCTGTGGCTGCTGGTTTCTTTAGCTCAGTTCCTGCTTGTCTTGATCCTGGAATGTCGGATGCCCTATTTGGAAAAAAAAAGGGGACTAGCCCAAACCCTGAAAATTAGCCCCATACCATTATCCCTCCTCCGTCAAAAGTTCACAGTTGGCAAAATGTAGTCAGGCAGGTAATGTTCTCCCAGCATCCACCAAACCCAGACACGCCCATCTGACTGGCAAACAGAGAAGCGTGATTCGTCACTCCACAGAACATGTTTCCATTGCTCCATAATCCAGTGTCAGTGTGCTTTATACCAATCCATCCAACGCTTGGCATTGGTCTTGGTGATGTGAGGCTTACATGCAGCTACTCAGCCATAGAACCCCATTCCTTTAATCTCCCACCACACAGATTTTGTGCTTACATTAATGGTAGTTCGGAACTCTTTAGCTATAGAATCAGCATGGTGTTGGCAACTTTTATCCACCATGAGCCTTAGCAGTTGTTGACCCTGCTGTGTGATTTTACGTGGTCTTCCATCTCATGGCTGAGTTGCTGTTGTTCCTAAATGCTTCCACTTTCTAATAATATCACTTACAGTTGACCGTGGAATATCCAGCAGGGAATGAAAGGTCATGAACCGTCTTACTGCAAAGGTGTTTGGAACCCCTCTAGCCGGTACAGCACAACCCGGAGTCTGCTCTGCCAGTCAGGTGTTCACTGGAGCCCATAGTGGTGGGGACAGACTTGGCCGCAGACTAGCAGAGGGTCGTGCAGTGCGTACAGACTAGGGAGAACCCCGGAAAGCGGAGTAAGTCCAGGCAAGGGTCGAGGGCCAGCAGCAGACAGGGAAACCAATACACAATCCGGGGTCAAGGGTCACAGGCACGATAGCTAGGTCCAGATACAGGCAAGAAGGTCAGGGTCACAAGATACACAGGCAGGGTCCAAATCCGGGCAAGGGTTCATACACAGGTAATCAGTCCAACAGGTTTTCACCAATACAAGGCAGAAGCAGGAGCAAGTTAAGCTAACAGGCAAACTGGACGCTATAACCGGCAGGGAGGCTAAGCCCTCCCTGCCTTATATACAGACTTTGGCCAATCAGGGCTTAGCCCTGCAATACATCACAACCCATGCCCCTGACATTAATTAACCCGCAGGCTATCCTAGCGCATGCGCCCGGCTGGCTCAATTGCCGGGGCGCACCGGTTGTCACACTCGCCTTGGCAACGGTCAGGCCCGAGAACCGTAAGTGACGCCCCGGTCATCATGGAGACGGCCAGGATGTTCACTAGAAACAGGAAGTGAGCCGCGGCTCCTGACAGTACCCCCCCCCCTTGAGGAGGGGTTAAGGAACCCTGACACCCAGGTTTTTTAGGGAATTTTTTGAAAAATTCTCTTAAAAGTTTTGTCACATTAAGTTTTCTCCGCGGGACCCAGGACCGCTCTTCCAAGCCGCGATTCCTCCACTGTACCAGGAAGTGCACCTGGCCCTGCACGTCCTTAGAATCGAGAATCTTCTGAATTATGTATTTTTGAGGCTTATTCCGATTCTGTACATGTGGACTTGGAAGCTGGGATTGACTTGGGTAGAGCACAGGCTTAAGCAAAGAGCAATGGAATGTGTTTGGTATACTTAATGACTCAGGAATTTTCAACCTAAATGCCACGGCATTGATCTGCTTAACAATGAGAAACGGACCGATGAATTTAGGGCCCAAATTCCTGTAAGGCTGTCTGAGCCTAATATTTTGTGTAGAAAGCCACACTTTCTGGCCCACTTTAAGGGAGCAGGTGGTACGGAGGCGATCAGAATTTTTTTTCGCAGAAAATGAGGCCTGTCTTAAAGCGAATTGCACTTTTTTCCAAATGACCTTGAGGTCAGCCACTGTGGAATGAATCTCCGGAATACACGCGGATCTGAGGGAATACAAGGAATTGGATCTGGGATGGAAACCAAAGTTGCAATAGAATGGCGAGATTTGCGTAGATGAATGAAATGAATTGTTATAGGCGAATTCTGCCCAGGGCAATAAGGACGACCAGTTGTCGTGAAATTCGGAAGTGTAGCATCGTAAGAACTGCTCCAAGGACTGATTAACCCTTTCAGTCTGCCCATTAGACTGAGGGTGGTATGCAGACAACAGGCTAATCTTGATTCCAAGCAGGGTACAAAAGGATTTCCAAAATTGTGCTATAAATTGTGAGCCACGATCCGACACGATATCGGTAGGAAGTCCATGAAGACGAAATATATGCTGGATAAACAGAATAGCCAAATCTCAGGCACTAGGGAGCCTAGGAAACGGTATAAAATGTGACATTTTGCTGAAGCGGTCAACTACCACCCATATGGTGTTATGTCCTGCAGAGAGTTGTAGATCGACTATAAAGTCCATTGACAAGTGTGTCCAAGGCTTCACAGGGATGGGCAATGGAACCAATTGGTCTGCAGGTCAGCTCCTGGGGACTTTATTCCTGGCACAGTTATCACAAGAGAGGACATAGCTTTTGACGTCAGCAGACAATGATTGCCACCAGACCGTTTGGGAGAGAATTTCCAGTGTTTTCTGGATTCCAGGATGCCCAGCAGTCTTACTCTATTATGTGCCTCTGCAAGAACCGCCTTCCTTAAATGAACCGGAACGAATAGACGTCCCTCTGGCATATTATCAGGAGCTAGTCTTTGGAACCTTTGAAGTGTTGTGCTCAGGTCTTGAGTTAGCCCAGCATGAATTATGGACGAAGGAATGATGGGTGACGGATTAGTAACTGGAACATGATGTGCCAAGAAGCTCCGAGATAGCGCATCTGCCCGGACATTTTTAGAACCTGGTCGGTAGGGGATTACGAAATTAAAACGAGTAAAAAACAGCGACCAACGGGCCTGTCTGGGGTTCAGGCGTTTGGCCGATTGTATATACTGTAAGTTTTTATGGTCCGTGATAACAGAGATTTGATGTATTGCACCCTCCAGCCAATGTCGCCACTCCTCAAAGGCCGATTTAATTGCCAGTAGTTCCCTATTGCCCACATCGTAGTTGGCTTCGGCTGAAGAGAACTTACGCGAGAAGTAGGCACATGGGTGCAGACAGTGAGTATGAGAGTCCTTCTGAGATAATATAGCACCAGCACCGACATCAGAGGCGTCGACCTCAAGAACAAACGGTTTTTTAGGATCTGGGTGTCTAAGGACCTGAGCGGATACAAAGGCCTTTTTCAAGTTTTCAAATGCAGCTATTGCTTGAGGCGACCAATTAGTGGAATCCATTCCTTCGCGGGTCAGGGTGACAATAGGAGCCACAATATCAGCAAAGCCATGAATGAATCTTCTATAATAATTAGCGAAGCCCAGGAACCTCTGCATCGCTTTGAGATTATTTGGTTGCACCCAATCCAGGATAGCTTGGACCTTGGTTGGATCCATAGAGAACCCTTCTGAAGAAATTACGTAACCTAAGAAGGATACCTTCTGCACCTCAAACTCGCACTTTTATAATTTGGTGTAAAGGTGGTGTTCTCGCAATTTCTGTAGGACCTGTTTGACGTGACCCTGATGTATAGTTAATGATTTGGAATAGATGAGAATGTCGTCTAAATAGACGACCACGAAACAATCGTGGAACTCCCGAAGCACTTCATTAATCAGATCTTGAAACACAGCAGGTGCATTACTGAGGCCAAACGGCATGACCAGATA
Organism: Mixophyes fleayi; assembly: GCF_038048845.1. Taxonomy (NCBI): domain Eukaryota; kingdom Metazoa; phylum Chordata; class Amphibia; order Anura; family Limnodynastidae; genus Mixophyes; species Mixophyes fleayi. The sequence goes on from NC_134402.1 coordinate 224,438,860, forward strand.
CTCGTAGTGGCCGGAGTGTGTATTGAATGCCGTCTTCCATTCATCTCCCTCTCTGATGCGGATGAGGTTGTATGCTACATCGAATTCGATTTTGGTGAAGACCGTGGCACCTCTTAACTGATCGAATAACACTGAGATGAGAGGGAGAGGATAGGTGTTCTTGACTGTAATTTGATTGAGACCCCGAAAGTCAATGCAGGGCTGCAGTCCACCATCTTTTTTTGACACAAAGAAGCATCCGGCACCTACAGGAGATTTAGATGGCCTGATGAACCCCTTCTCAAGATTCTCCTCAATATAAACTTGCATGGACTTGGTCTCGGGACCAGAGAGAGAATATAATCGCCCCTTAGGTAACTTGGAACCAGGAATCAGCTCAATAGCACAGTCGAAGTCTCGATGAGGCGGTAACGTGTCCGCAGCCTTTTTGGAGAACACATCCCAGTATTCATGATATTGTGCGGGAAGTTGCTCTGGAATAGACTGGATCACACGCAGAGGCAGAGTCAAGCAGGACTGTGTACAATACGAGCTCCTCTGGACAATTACACCTTTTGCCCAATCCACGACAGGATTATGTCGGGAAAGCCACGGATAGCCCAGGATCAGCGGGACTGACGGACAGTCGATAAGGAAGAGGGTTATGGCCTTGGAATGGAGAGCTCCTATGTTCAGTTGTAGTAATGGAGTCTCACAAACAATTTTACCTCCAGGCAATGGACTCCCATCTAGCCCACAAACTGCAACTGCAGAACGAAGCTTCACCATAGGAATCCCAGCAGAATGGGCAACCCCGATGTCAAGGAAGTTGCCTGCAGCTCCACTATCAATGAAGGCCGACAGGGCCACGGAACTGGCACCGAAAGCGATTTGTGTAGGAATAAGGACAGAATTCTTTTGGGAAACAATTTGGAAACCTAAGTGGACCTTTCGCAGACATGCTCCCTTTTCAGGTTTATATGGACAAGAGCAGGAGAAGTGCCCTTTATTGCCACAATAAAGACATAGACCTTGCGACCGTCTCTTGTCTCTTTCCTCAGGAGGGAGGCGATACGGCCCTGACTGCGTAGGCTTCTCAACATCCGTGGAAGCCGGAGTAAATGTAGATGAAAAAGAAGATGACTCTTTCTCAGTCCTCCTCTCCTTGAGTCTTCTGTCAATTTTAATAGCGAGCTACATAAGACTCTCCAATGAGGAGGGGAAAGGATACTGGACAAGTGAATCCTTTATCTGCTCTGACAGTCCTAGGCGAAATTGGCAACGCAATGCTGGGTCACTCCACTCACTGTCAGGCGACCATCTGCGGAATTCAGTGCAGTAGTCTTCTGCCAGACGCTGGCCATGTTTTAAGGCCCGTAGATGAGCCTCAGCAGAGGCAACCCGATCTGGATCATCATAGAGGAGACCTAACGCATTGAAGAAGGCTTCCAATGATTGCACGATAGGACTCGACTGTGGTAGGGTGAAAGCCCAGGACTGGGGGTCACCCTGCAGGAGGGAGATGACAATTCCAACTCTCTGCTGTTCTGAACCAGAAGATAGAGGTTTCAGCCGAAAATAGAGCTTGCAGCTTTCCTTAAAGTTCCGGAACAGGGCTCTGTCTCCGGAGAACCGGTCCGGCAAGTTCAACTTGGGTTCATTGGTGGAACCAGAAATGGCCAGTGTAGTTCGGGGATCCTTCTCTTGGGCGGACAAACACTGGGACAGTTCCCGGATCATCTGGTACAGGGTCTCAACATGACCCGCCAGGGCTTACAAAGGAGACGATTGGGTTCAGCTTTCTTCCATCCCAACTTCGTCTCTGGAACGTCTGTATTGTGACCGGTTATAATGTTAGGAACCCCTCTAGCTGGTACAGCACAACCCGGAGTCTGCTCTGCCAGTCAGGTGTTCACTAGAGCCCCTAGTGGTGGGGACAGACTTGGCCGCAGACTAGCAGAGGGTCGTGAAGTGCGTACCGACTAGGGAGAACCCAGGAAAGCGGAATAAGTCCAGGCAAGGGTCGAGGGCCGGCAGTAGACAGGGAAACCAATACACAATCCGGGGTCAAGGGTCACAGGCACGATAGCTAGGTCCAGATACAGGCAAGAAGGTCAGGGTCACAAGATACGCAGGCAGGGTCCAAATCCGTGCAAGGGGTCATACACAGGTAATCAGTCCAACAGGTTTTCACCAATACAAGGCAGGAGCAGGAGCAAGTTAAGCTAACAGGAAAACTGGACGCTATAACCGGCAGGAAGGCTAAGCCCTCCCTGCCTTATATACAGACTTTGGCCAATCAGGGCTTAGCCCTGCAATACATCACAACCCATGCCCCTGACATTAATTAGCCAGCAGGCTATCCTAGCGCATGCGCCCGGCTGGCTCACTTGCCGGGGCGCACCGCTTGTCACACGTGGCGTCCGGCCGTTGCCTTGGCAACGGTCCGGCCCGAGAACCGGAAGTGACACCCCGGTCATCATGGAGACGGCCAGGACGTTGACTAGAACCAGGAAGTGAGCCGCGGCGGTGCCCGAGGCCGCCGCGGCTCCTGACAAAAGGTGGCATCCTATCACAGTTTGCCCTATATATGTGTATATATATACATATATATATATATACACACACATATATATATATATATATATATATATATATATACATATATATACATATATATATATATATATATATATATATATATATATATATATATATATAAAACGGTGTTGGTTTAGTGAAATCCGATAAGCGACGACGTTGTATCTGAGTGAAACAGAGTCATGACTCCATTTTGAACACCAATATGTCATTTCCAGGAAAATGTATTTGCAAAACTTAGAAGACACAGTGTGTAGAAGGCAGTTAGCTGCTATGCTCTGCTCTGAAAGTAGCATTCAGGGTGAAAGAGGGACATAGAAAGCAATAGAATCATGTGATTATTGTAACGCTGTTCTATAGAGATTAGTCAGCTGGAATAGTTTGCTGATCAATTGCATTTAATTTCAATCTTTCAGAGAGTTTATAGTAAATGGACTAGTGGCTACAGCTTGCATATATAATAGTACTAGTATATAGACTGAGTTAGATATCATTTTGAACTAAATAGAATATTTAGTGAAGGAAAACTGTGCTTTTGCTGTATGACTATTAGCAGTAGATTCCAAAAAACAAATAGATTTATTTCTTTTAAAATGTAAATTTTTTGTAGTAAAAGTAAACTTGTATGTAGCAGTGACAACTGAAATAATATTGAAAAAACAGGGTGTTTGCGTGTGAGCTTCAGCTTACAGTTGCACACCCCCAAAAAAGTATTATTATATTCTAATCTTTTATTTTTGTTAATACTTGACTATATTGGAAGATTCATTCAGTGAAATCTATATTTAAAAAAGGCTGTTTGTGTGTGAGGATCAGCAGAAGATACACACCTAAAAAGTAAACAGGGTGCTCTTGTCTTTGACTCAGAGCAGAACAGCCCCCTGAGAAAATATAAAACTTGTTTGTTAAAAGTATACTGTGGAGCAGTGTGATAAGAATTGTAAGATAACATTCCTTCCTTTCCTTATTTCATTAAATATTCCCCTGCTGTGGTGGCAGGCATGTAGAAGTAGTTCCAATCTGTAAAAGTAGCATTATTCCTCTTGGCAACTATGGATCAGGAGCAGCCCAGTATCAGTACTGGCAATTGTACTTGTTATGACCTCTACTTGTAAAAAAGGTAATGCAGGAAGAAAGTTGATGAAAGTGTCCTCAAAATCCAAACACTATTTGCCAAATTCAGTCTCAAAGAAAACAGCTCTTGATGTAAGGAGGAGGAATAAGAGGGAATTTTCTGATGAATGTGGTGATTTGTCCAAAAAAATGAAAATAGCTAACATTCTATACTATACACCACCCGCAGTGGCAAGACAAGGCCCAGATTATGTCCACTTTTTGGTAGTAGAGGTTCTGCTACTGTTGGTACTGGTATACGAACTAGATTGGCCATTCCAAAACAGAGTGCCCAACACAGACGTGCATCTTCCTCGCATGCACCACCTTTTCGCTAAGAGTGTATGTCTATTACTAACACCTCCAAAACGCACAAATCACTGCCAGAGGATAACAATGAGATTGAAGAACAACATGGACACTCACAGAATCCTGTGGAGAGTCTAAGGAGGGTATCAATGAGTCTGAGGTTTCAGATTCAGACACAGTGATAACAGAGCAGCCATTTTGAAAAGTCTTCAACCATTTGGAAATGTGAGGATGGGTGATAGTGGTATTAGTGCTGATGAACATTTACCCATAGAAATTGAGGAGACAACTATGGAAGCTGCAAATTTGCAGGAGGATGAGGGGTATAAATGTGGATCTGAAAATCAATGTGTTGTTGTTAGGGCTGACAGCAAGTATCATAAACTTATAGAACAGGTCACAGAGGTCTTCACCTATAGCAGCCGCCTTTCCTGTAGTTCCTGTAGAGCTGAACGTGCTCACAGGTACTCAGATGCCCCCAGGTCTTAAGCTCAGAGTAGTACAAGTTTATAACCTTACCGTAGCGCAGGCAAGGGCCAGGTGGCAGAAACAGCAGGCAGCAGAAATGAGATCCAAGCAGACTCCAGATGACAGGCAGAGATCAAGGTCACAGGCAATTCAGCAGATTCCAGGCAACAGGCAATATAGCAGAGTCCAGTAAATGAGCCAAGGTCATACACAGCAGAATCAATCCAAGAAGATAGTGTGAAGGAGCAAAGAAAGGAGCAGGTAAGTAGGCACGGAGCGGGAACTGTAACCGGCAGGGAGGTAAGGTCCACCCTGCCTAATATACACAGGAGGACCAATCACAGGCAGGTAAGTAACATAATAATATTCCCCAGCTTGGAATGCAGAGGGTTGCGCACGCGCCCGGCTGGCCAGCTGGCTGGGTCGCGGCGGTAACGGAGGAGCCTCCCGACTGTCGTCATGACGACAGCCGTGGCAAAAACCATAAGTAACGCCCCGGTTGTCATGACGACCGCCGTGACACGTCTGTGGGGCCGCAGCGAGTCGGGCTCATAACAGTCCCTCCCCCTTTGAGGTGAGGTCAAGGAACCCCACCAACCTGGTTTCCTAGGGAACTGTTTAAACAACTCCTTGAGCAAAGATGTCTATGCAGCACCCACGAACATTCTTCTGGGCCATAGCCATTCCAATGGACCAGAAAGTGAACCTGTCCTTGCACCTTTTTGGAGTCAAGGATTTTTTCGATGATGAACTCTTGGAGTCCCTTGACTCTGATGGAATGAGGCCTCTAGACCAGCTGTGGCCGTAATTTACGAGACCATGCAACGGGTTTGAGGAAGGAGCAATGGAAGGTATTGGGGATCCTGAGTGAAGGAGGCAGATTCAGTCTAAAAGCCACAGGGTTAATCTGCCTAGTAATAGAAAAAGGTCCAATGAATCTGGGACCCAACTTTTTGCAGGGCTGTTTGAGTCTGATATTGCCAGTGGATAACCAGACTTTATCACCAACCTTAAAAGAACATGGTCCACGATGCAGATCAGCATTCTGTTTAGATTTGAACGAGGCTTGTTTGAGGGCAATATGAACTTTATTCCATATTTGTGAGAGACGGGCAGCGGATTGATGAAAATTCGGGAGATTAGAGGGCACCGGAGCAGATAAGGAATTGGACCAAGGATGGAACTCAAGATTACCGAAAAACGGCGACATATTAGTAGAGGAGTGACATGCATTGTTGTAGGCGAATTCTGCCCATGGAAGCAGAGTGGCCCAGTTGTTATGACATTTGGACACATACAAACAAAGAAATTGTTCAAGGGATTGGTTGACCCTTACTGTTTGTCTGTTGGACTGTGGCTGATACCCAGAAGACAAACAGAGTTTGATTCCCAACCTGTTACAGAAAGCTCTCCAGAAAGTGGCGACAAATTGAGAACCACGATCCGAAACAATGTTGCTGGGGAGTTCATGGAGCCAGAAGACATGTTGGATGAATAAGGAAGCCAGCATTCTGGCACATGGCAACCCCGTAAGAGGAACAAAGTGGGCCATTTTACTAAATCGGTCAACGATTACCTGTTACGAGCCGCGGCGGTGCCCAGCCGCCGCAACTCACTCACCTGCGTCCCGGCCGTCGCTATGACGACCGGGACCTCACTTCCGGACAGGACCCGGCTGTTGCCAGGGCAACGGCCGGACGCTGAAAGTAATCTTTATGCGCTCCGGCAGGCTGTGTAGCCGGGCGCATGCTCATTTGTATTTCACAGCCTGTGGGCTGATTAAACAGTGCCTATTATTTATTAGCCTACACCTGAGTGTAGGTCCAGGGGCAAGCTCTGATTTGTCTAACGGTATAGCAGGTAATTAGCCTGCAAATGTGCACTCAAGCCCTGATTGGTCTGCTTGTGTATTTAAGGCAGTGAGGTCTGTAGCCTCACTGCCGGTTATAGCTTCTGTGCTCCAGTCTGCTGACCTGCTTGTTCCCGTTCTAGTCTTCTGAGACCGCTACTGATTTTCCGTGTATGACCCTTGGCTTGTATTTGGACTTTGCTTGTGAATCTCGTGACCCTGACCTCTGGCTTGATTACCGACCTCCCTGTCTGCTCGTGACCCTTGACCCTAGCTTGTATACTGGTACTGTTGTCTGCTGCTGGCTCCTGACCTCTGCTTGGATTCCACTCCGCTTGCCTGGGTTCTCCCAAGCCGGTACACACTTCACGACCCTCTGTCAGTCCGCAGCCCAGTCTGTCCCCACCATCAGGGGCTCCAGTGAACACCTGACTGGCAGAGTAGACTCCGGGTTGTGTTGTGCTGGCTGGAGGGGTTCCTAACATTATAACCGGCCATAAACAGACGTTCCGGAGACAAAGTTAAGATGGAAGGAAGTGGAACTTCACCGTCTCCGGCGCAAGCCCTAGCGGGCCATGTGGAATCCCTGTACCAAATGATCCAGGGATTGTCTGAGCGATTGTCCACTCAAGAAGAAGCTGCGAAATCCTCACAACCCACTCAGAGTTCCGCCTGCAAACCTAAGATGAATTTGCCGGATCGCTTCACAGGAAATAGATCCCTGTTCCGGAATTTCAGGGAGAGCTGCAAGCTTTATTTCCGATTGAGACCCCGCTCCTCCGGTTCAGAGCAACAAAGAGTCGGGATTATCATTTCCCTCCTATAAGGTGACCCCCAGTCCTGGGCTTTTTCTTTGCCACAGACCAGTCCTGCCATGCAGTCCGTAGATGCTTTCTTTGAGGCATTAGGTCTACTATACGATGAACCGGATCGAATGGCCTCTGCAGAAGCTCATCTACGGGCCTTGAAACAAGGCCGGCGGTCGGCAGAGGAATATTGCGCTGAATTCCGTAGATGGTCACCTGATAGTGGATGGAATGACCCTGCCTTACGTAGCCAGTTCCGTCTCGGCCTGTCGGAACAGATTAAAGACTCTCTGGTGCAATACCCCTCTTCTACCTCTCTGGAGGATCTGATGCACCTCTCCATTAAAATCGACAGGAGATTTAAAGAGCGGAAAACCGAAAAGGAGGCATCTTAACCTCCATCCGCCTTCATTCCTGTTTCCACAGATGGTGAGGAACCCATGCAATTAGGAGCGTATCGTCTCTCCCCTGAGGAAAGAGACAGGAGACGATCACAGGGCTTATGTCTCTATTGCGACATGCCTAGGGAACGAGCATGCCTAGGGAAAAGAGCATGCCTAGGGAACGAGGGGAAAGTTCACCTAGGTCTGCAGATTGTCTCCCCGAAAAATGCTGTATTGATCCCTGCACAGCTCACGTTCAGTGCTCGTTCTGTGGACCTGTCGGCCTTCATTGACAGTGGAGCTGCAGGCAACTTCATTGACTTTGAGTTTGCCCGCTCTGCTGGAATTCCACGGGTTAAACTCAAATCTGCCATCACGGTATGTGGCTTAGATGGCACTCCATTGCCAGGCGGTAAGATTACCTGGGAGACCCCGCTACTACAATTGAACATCGGAGCTCTCCACTCGGAATCCATAGTCTTCCGCCTTATCGAATGCCCATCAGTTCCTTTGATTCTGGGCCACCCTTGGCTATTCTGCCATAACCCTGTCATAGATTGGGTAAAAGGAGAGATTGTTCAGTGGAGCCCTTATTGTACTCAGTCTTGCTTGACACTACCTTTGCATGTGATTCAGCCAATTCCGGAGCAGCTTCCTTTACACTATCATGACTTCTGGGATGTTTTCTCCAAAAAGGCTGCTGACACGCTACCACCGCACCGGGATTTTGACTGTGCCATTGACCTCATTCCGGGTTCAAAATTACCCAAGGGACGCTTGTATTCTCTCTCCGGTCCAGAGACCCAATCCATGCAAGAATATATTGACAAAAAGTTGGAGAAAGGCTTCATCAGGCCATCCAAGTCCCCAGTAGGAGCAGGGTGCTTCTTTGTATCCAAGAAGGATGGGGGACTCAGACTCTGTATCGATTACCGAGGGCTGAATATTATTACGGTTAAAAATACCTATCCCCTTCCTCTCATATCCGTACTTTTTGACCAATTAAGAGGGGCAACTATCTTCACAAAAATCGATCTACGTGGTGCCTATAACCTCATACGTATTAGAGCTGGTGATGAGTGGAAGACGGCATTCAACACGCTCTCGGGCCACTACGAATATCTGGTCATGCTATTTGGCCTTAGTAATGCCCCTGCAGTATTCCAGGATTTGATTAATGAGTTTCTGGGACACTTCGTTGTTGTTTACTTGGACGACATCCTCATATATTCTGAATCGTTATCTGTACATCAGTGTCACATCAGACAAGTCCTACAGAAATTGCGAGAACACCATCTCTACGCTAAACTCGAGAAATGCGAGTTCGAGGTCCAGAAGGTATCCTTCCTAGGTTATATAATCTCCTCAGAAGGCTTTTCCATGGACCCAACCAAGGTCCAAGCAATCCTGGACTGGGTAAAGCCGAATAACCTCAAGGCGGTTCAGAGATTCCTGGGATTTGCCAATTATTACAGGAGATTTATTGGCGGCTTTGCTGATATCGTGGCCCCTATCGTTACCTTGACCCGCAAGGGAAGTGACCCAGCTAATTGGTCTCCACAAACAATAATGGCATTTGAAATCCTGAAGAAAGCCCTCGTGTCTGCTCAGGTCCTTAGACACCCGGATCCTAAAGTACCGTTTATCCTTGAAGTTGATGCCTCTGACGTCGGTGCTGGGGCCATCTTGTCACAAAAAGATCCCCATACTCACCGTCTACATCCATGTGCCTATTTTTCCCGTCAGTTCTCTTTAGCGGAAACCAACTATGATGTTGGAAATCGAGAACTGTTAGCAATTAAATGGGCCTTTGAGGAATGGCGACATTGGTTGGAAGGCGCTGCACATCAGATCTCCGTTATAACGGATCATAAAAATCTACAGTATTTACAGTCGGCCAAACGACTGAACCCTCGACAGGCTCGTTGGTCACTGTTCTTCACCCATTTTAACTTTATAATCATCTATCGTCCAGGTTCTAAAAATGTTCGGGCAGACTCCCTGTCCAGAAGTTTCCTGGCACATCATACTCCAGTCTCTAGCCCAGAGGCTATTGTTCCCATGTCCGTGATTCATGCTGGGTTAACCCAAGACCTAAGTTGCACCCTACAAAGATTTAAGAAATTGGCTCCTGATAATACTCCAGTAGGATGCTTGTTTGTCCCAGTACATCTTAAGAAGGCAGTCCTTGCGGAAGCACACAATAATCAGACCGCTGGACATCCTGGAGTCTTCAAAACATTGGAAATTCTTTCACGTACGGTATGGTGGCCATCTTTGTCTGCTGACGTCAAGGATCACGTCCGGTCTTGTGAAGTTTGTGCCAGAAACAAAATTCCCAGGACTCAGTTGGTTCCTTTGAGCATTCCTGCAAAACCATGGACGCACTTGTCCATGGACTTTATAGTGGATCTGCCTATCTCTACAGGACACAATACCATCTGGGTCGTGGTAGACCGGTTTAGTAAGATGACTCATTTCATTCCATTAACCAGACTCCCTTCTGCTCGAGATTTGGCCGTCTTATTTATTCAGCACATTTTCTGGCTCCATGGACTTCCTACTGACATCGTTTCTGATCGGGGGTCTCAGTTCATAGCACTGTTTTGGAGATCCTTCTGTACCCTTCTCGGAATCAAGGTCAGTTTGTCATCCGCATATCACCCTCAATCAAATGGGCAAACTGAGAGGGTTAACCAGTCCTTGGAGCAGTTTTTACATTGCTACACATCAGAGTTCCATGACAGCTGGTCCTCCTTGTTACCCTGGGCGGAATTTGCCTACAATAATTCCTGTCACTCATCCACCAAAACCTCTCAGTTTTTTTGCAATTATGGTTTTCACCCCAGGTCCAACTCTTTATATTCACTCAAGTCCATTGGTACCCAGGAGATCCGCTCCACTGCCAGGGATCTCAGAGTTGTCTGGAAGAAGGTCCAATCATTAAGACAAGCCTCATTTGTGGCAAAAAAAAAATCGTACCGCCATCGTACCATCTGCTCCCTCAAGGTGGGCCAGAAAGTTTGGTTGTCTACAAAAAATATCAGGCTTAGACTGTCTTGCAAGAAGTTGGGCCCTAAGTTCATCGGGCCATTTTCTATCGTTAAGCAGGTTAATTCTGTTGCCTTTAGGCTAAAAATTCCGAGCTCCTTAAGAATCCCCAACACATTTCATTGTTTGCTGTTGAAACCAGTACTGTATCCTAGCCAAACCCAGTCGTCAAGTGTGCTTAGGGGGGATTCAAGCAAACCACCAAGATATGTGGGTCAAAGAATACTGGATTCCAAAAGAGTGCAAGGACAGGTGCACTTCCTGGTGCAGTGGAGGAACCGCGGGTTAGAAAAACGGTCTTGGGTTCCGCGGAGACAACTCCATGCCCCCAAACAGTTGAAAGAGTTCTTTAAGAGGTTCCCAAGAAAACCTGGATGTCGGGGTCTGGCTGGGTCGCGGCGGTAACGGAGGAGCCTCCCGACTGTCGTCATGGCGACAGCCGTGGCAAAAACCGTAAGTAACGCGCCGGTTGTCATGACGACGGCCGTGACACGTCTGTGGGGCCGGAGCGAGTCGGGCTCATAACAGTCCCTCCCCCTTTGAGGAGAGGTCAAGGAACCCCAACAACCTGGTTTCCTAGGGAACTGTTTAAACAACTCCTTGAGCAAAGATGTCTATGCAGCACCCACGAACATTCTTCTGGGCCATAGCCATTCCAATGGACCAGAAAGTGAACCTGTCCTTGCACCTTTTTGGAGTCAAGGATTTTTTCGATGATGAACTCTTGGAGTCCCTTGACTCTGATGGAATGAGGCCTCTAGACCAGCTGTGGCCGTAATTTACGAGACCATGTAACGGGTTTGAGGAAGGAGCAATGGAAGGTATTGGGGATCCTGAGTGAAGGAGGCAGATTCAGTCTAAAAGCCACAGGGTTAATCTGCCTAGTAATAGAAAAAGGTCCAATGAATCTGGGACCCAACTTTTTGCAGGGCTGTTTGAGTCTGATATTGCCAGTGGATAACCAGACTTTATCACCAACCTTAAAAGAACATGGTCCACGATGCAGATCAGCATTCTGTTTAGATTTGAACGAGGCTTGTTTGAGGGCAATATGAACTTTCTTCCATATTTGTGAGAGACGGGCAGCGGATTGATGAAAATTCGAGAGATTAGAGGGCATCGGAGCAGATAAGGAACTGGACCGAGCATGGAACTCAAGATTACCGAAAAACGGCGACATATTAGTAGAGGAGTGACATGCATTGTTGTAGGCGAATTCTGCCCATGGAAGCAGAGTGGCCCAGTTGTTATGACATTTGGACACATACAAACGAAGAAATTGTTCAAGGGATTGGTTGACCCTTACTGTTTGTCTGTTGGACTGTGGCTGATACCCAGAAGACAAACAGAGTTTGATTCCCAACCTGTTACAGAAAGCTCTCCAGAAAGTGGCGACAAATTGAGAACCACGATCCGAAACAATGTTGCTGGGGAGTTCATGGAGCCAGAAGACATGTTGGATGAATAAGGAAGCCAGCATTCTGGCACATGGCAACCCCGTAAGAGGAACAAAGTGGGCCATTTTACTAAATCAACGATTACCTGTTACGAGCCGCGGCGGTGCCCAGCCGCCGCGACTCACTCACCTGCGTCCCGGTTGTCGCTATGACGACCGGGACCTCACTTCTGGACAGGACCCGGCCGTTGCCAGGGCAACGGCCGGACGCTGAAAGTAATCTTTATGAGCTCCGGCAGGCTGTGTAGCCGGGCGCATGCTCATTTGTATTTCACAGCCTGTGGGCTGATTAAACAGGGCATATTATTTATTAGCCTACACCTGAGTGTAGGTCCAGGGGCAAGCTCTGATTTGTCTAACAGTATAGCAGGCAATTAGCCTGCAAATGTGCACTCAAGCCCTGATTGGTCTGCCTGTGTATTTAAGGCAGTGAGGTCTGCAGCCTCACTGCAGCCTCACTGTCGGTTATAGCTTCTGTGCTCCAGTCTGCTGACCTGCTTGTTCCTGTTCTAGTCTTCTGAGACCGCTACTGATTTTCCGTGTATGACCCTTGGCTTGTATTTGGACTCCCTGGGGCCAGGCTAAAAGCCCAGGACTGTTGATCATCCTGGAGCAGAGAGATGATTATGCCTGCCCTCTACTGAGGGTAGGCATAGGGGAGCCTGAGAAGCGGGGTCTGAGGCGGAAATCAAGCTTACAGCTCTCTTTGAAGTTCCGGAACAGGGTTCCCCGGAGACCCGATCCGATAAATTCAATTTGGATTCTTTGGCCGATGCCAGAGTTGCTTGAGAGGCCCTGGCGGCTTCTTATTGGGCAGACAATCTGAGTCTTGTACCACCTGCGAAATGGTCTGGATCTGCCCAGCAAGGACTTGGCCGGACTAAGATCCATCACCGGTTACACCAGTATATTTTTTTTTTAGGTTATAATGTTAGTATCATAAAATTGTAGAACTGGTCACAGAGGCCTTCACCTATAGCAGCCGCCTTTCCTGTAGAGCTGAACATGCTCACAAGTACTCGGAAGCCCCCAGGTCTTAAGCTCAGAGTAGTACAAGTTTATAACCTTACCGTAGTGCAAGCAAGGGCCAGGTGGTAGAAACAGCAGGCAGCGAAAGTGAGAAACAAGCAGAGGTCAGGGCTGGCGGTAAACAGCGAATCCAGGTAACAGGCAAAGATCGAGGTCACAGCAATTCAGCAGAGTCCAGGTAAAAGGCAGAGGTTGAGGTCACAGGCAAAATAGCAGAGTCCAGTAAACAAGCCAAGGTCATACACAGCAGAATCAATCCAAGAAGACAGAGTGGAGGAGCAGAGAAAGGAGCAGTTAAGTATGCACGGAGCAGGAACTATAACCGGCAGGGAGGTAAGGCCCTCCCTGCCTAATATACACAGGAGGACCAATCACAAGCAGGTAAGTAACATAATAATATTATGTAATAATAATATTCCCCAGCTGTGGATGCAGAGGGTTGCGCACGTGCCCTGCTGGCCAGCTGGCCGGGTCGCGGCGGTAATGGAGGACAGTCAGCATTCTGCTGCACAGCAGATCACTAAAGCCAATCTCCACCATCAATGCAACAGGTTTTAGATGATTACTTGAGGTTGTGTCCACGCTACAAAATCTCAAATCCATTTCTCCAGAACATCAATTCCTCAGCAGTACTGTGAGTTTAAGCAAAATGTCATCCAGTCCCTAGAAAATGCCATTGTACAGACAGTCCACTTAAATAATGATAGGTGGACAAGCGGTCCTGGTCAAAACAAAGGCTATATGACCATGACAGCCCACTGGGTAGGTGTATCGACATCAGCCGAAGTAGTAGCGGTGGTAGATTCACCATCATCCTCCTCATCCTTTCCACATAGTAGACACAGTACTCACTGCCAGGTCATTCACAGACAAGCTACTCTGTGTATCGCTGGTTTCCCAAAGAAACGTACTGGTGTCAATCTTTTGTAAAGATTTAGGAATGTGATAGCAAAATTGCTCACCCTGTTAAAACTCAGGATTCCTCATTGCCTCTGGTCAGGCTTAAAAGGATTGCCCAAATGTACTACTGACACCTCTAGCATGTCTCAATCGGATACACCTTGTCTTAGTAGAATGGTGGAGGATTAGTTTAATGATAAAGTAAAACATAGCATCTCAGACAGTCCCCTTGAATTCTGGGAGGGGATAAAAGGAAATTTGGAGCCCATTGTACAAACTAGCTACGGTGCACTTAAACTGCCCACCCTTCAGTGTATACTCGGAAAGAGTGCTTAGTGCAGTCGGGAGCATTATGAGTGATCCATGGAGGAGACTACTTCCCAAAAATGTAGAACAACTTGTGTTCATCAAAATGAACTACAAGTTGTAAGAAGAATACCATTTTTGCTGTCAATTACCAACAGAATGTATAGATTTCAGTGAGTATGAATTAATATTGTGTGATGATGATGATCATGACATCAGTGATGAGGATGATGATGAGGATAATGACATGGTGATCAACATAGAGGAAAGTGACCACTGTTAGCCAAATCACCATTAGTACTTTGTAAAAGAATAAATAAACTGCTATCAATTCTGTCCAGTTCATCGATGAACAACCAACATGTTTTCTTTTGTGGTGACCCAAACAAATCAAGCACTTTAGCCACAAAACAGGCAGCCCCTGTTGATGAAGTGCTTGGTTTGTTAAACTATGTTTGTTAAACTTTTTTAACATATGGATGGTGGTGGGCCCAAGCACAATTCCGTTATGCACTATTTTACATTTTGTCCTTGGTCTATCAGCTTGTGTAACAGTCAACAATTCAGCTGTCAATGATATTATTAGGTCACCAATTGGACAGTACGATTAGGTAGACAATTTAAACGTTGACCTTTATTATTATAGTGTTATGGATAGGTCTAGGGATATGGTTAAGGACAGGGATAGGGACAGGTCAAGGGATAGGGACAGGGTTAGGGATAGTAACAAGGTTAGAGTTTGGGATAATACTGTCTACATTTCAATTGTACTAAAAGTACTGTAGATGTGATTATATTGTCAACTTTATAACTGTATCTATTTTGCTGTTATCTATCTATTCTGATTTTCATCATCTGTTAAATAATGTCTACTGATGCAGATGTTGTCTGTCTAATGAGCTCTGATACTGCCACTGCTGTAGCCTCTCGAATGTTTTTGTTGCTGACCCTCTCCAATGCATTTTCTGTAGTGTTGACCCTCTTTTATGTGTTTTCTGCAGCGTTGACCCTCTTCTATGTATTTTCTGCAGTGTTGATCCTCTTTGATGTATTTTCTGCAGTGTTGACCCTCTTCAATGTATTTTCTGCGGTGTTGACCCTCTTCAATATATTTGTTGCCGCACATCTCCAATGTGTTACACATACTGCCTAAGAGGTAGCAATTTGGTGTATCTTAAATATTCAAAGAAAATTTAATTGATGTAGACATCTTCAATGAGGATGACAATGAGGTTGATTGGTCACTATTGATAACCACTGTTATCCAAGTGCCCATGAGTCATTTGTTAAAATCCCTATCTAATATCCAGTTGAACTACCAAAAGTTTGGCTTTTGTGGGGGCCCAAACAAATTAAGCACTTAAGCCATAAAAGGGGCAGTGCTTGTCACTAGAGTGTTTGGTTTGTTAACTTTTGTGCATGTCCTATTCAACATATGGCTGGATGGGTGTTTGGTCCCAAAGGCGATGCCATCTTGCGCAATTTTGACTCCTCCATTTTTACCCAAGAATCATCTGAAGCTTTTGCTGTAGAAAAATCATGTACTAAAATTCCCTTTTTTGGGGGACATTTTGTAACTTATTGCCATTCATAACTGTTTTCAGCATATTACTAGAGCTGCCAACTGTCAACCGACTGCTGGTTGGGTGGCCAATATGCCAAATTCTGTATCGTATTTCTCAGAATGTGGACTTTCAAATTCAATTGCATTGTCTTGTCAAGACAGATGTTTGGCAACTAAATCTGCATCAATATCAGTTATACATACTTGTGTGGGAAGGCCAACTAGTGCTCAATCTGAACTGTCTAGTTTACATATTTAATTACATTTTACTAATGTAACATATATGTATTACTTATACATTCCATATTGATATACGTTCCTTATTTTATACAGGACATATTTATATACTTGCAAATATATGAGTCACAAGTTCTCTTGCTTGATTCACAATGGCAGCATTACGGCACACACTAATGACTATTTAGCCAAATTTACCTTACTCATACCATAACAAGCACTTATTGTAAAACAAGGTGTTTGAAAGCTCTACACTTGGCTCTCGATGTATACTCTACCCAACAATAAGTGCATAGTAAATAAACAGAAGAATGCGCAGGACACCTTTGTGTATTTAGCCTTATCAATGTCTAACTGTATTAATTCTACCACTGTCCATCCAATGAACTCTGTGTCTGTAGCGGAAGTGTCTATGAGGGATGCTTTGTTATGTTCCAAATTTATTGTATGCCTAGTCTTTGAAGCATTTTCTCGTGGGTGCACTCCACCTTCGTCGATCATCATCCATATTTATATAGCGCCATCGAATTATGTTACTCTTTACAATTGGATATCTATCTACTTCTCTAAATCTCTATATGCATTATTTATACATTCCATGTTGATATACATGACATATATTATACATTCCAAATTTATATACATTCCATATTAATATACATGACATGATGTATATTATATGACATAATTATATACTTCTATCTGAGAGCACTGGGGTCATAAGGCCATTGTCGGGAATTGAACTCATCTGTGTGGAGTTTGTATGTTCTCCCTGTGTTTGCGTGGGTTTCTTCCAGGTGCTCCAGTTTCTTCCTACAATCCCAAAAAAACAAACTAGTAGGTTAATTGGCTGCTATTAAATTGACCTAAGTCTCATGCAGCAGGGACTGATGTGAGTGAATTCTCTGTACAGTGTTGCGGAATTAATGGCGCTTTATAAATAGCTGATGGTGATGATGGCCAGCATTACGGCGCACATTTGTATTCGGCCAGATCTGCCTTACTCAAATCATAAAAAGCACTTATAAATGCATAGAACATAAATAGATGAATGTGCATGCCACCTTCGTCTATTTAGTTTTATCAATGTCTGTATTAACTGTATTAATTCTACCACTGTCCTTCCAATGAACGCTGCCTGTTTCTGTAGCATAAATGTCTATGATGGATGTTCTGTTACGTTATTTCTTGATTATGAAGTAGATCAAAGAGTAGAGAGGTATCATAAAAGTAATTCCATTTTAATGAAGGTACTTATGATCTCTAAAGTGCTTTTTTGGAAAGCTGCCAGATCATCTACTGGGTCCCCTAGTCTAGGGATTGTATAGTTTATTAAACTTGCATGTACTTATGCCACTGATCTGTCACTAATTTTAGCCAGCCAGATCGCTGCAGACTTTGGCCAAAATTAGGACCGTTAAGGGATCATTAGAAAATAGACTAGAAATGAATGTTAATGCTATAAATAGTAATATAGCAGCAAAAACCACTCAAGATGACATTATTTTACCTATTTTTCACAATTTTCAATTAAATTCAGATCTAAAACCAAAACCTTTCACGTTTTTTTGACAAAACTGGTAGCAAAGCCAAAACACAAAGTTGGGTTAGAACCGACAACGGTTCCGAAACTGAAACATGAGGGTCAGCATCTCTAATATATATATTTATTCAGACTATATATTTCTGAAGTTTATTGAACATGGGTTGTCATTATATTTACACTAAATTTACAATTAATTTAACCATATAAACCTTTTACTGTTCTTAGTTTTATTATTGCAAACGGTTACCTCTCTGGAGATCTGCAGGACACTGTCTTGTTCTTCTGACAAGTTTTAAAGCCCTTCACATCTTATGACAGAAGAGAATGGTATCTGAATTGATTTTAATGTTTCGCAATTATAGATAGATTTAAAGATAATTTGTTTATATTAATATTTTTTTTTACAGACACCGTACTGCTGCTTTGTACGCTTGTATTTGCTCCACAATGCAATGTGGAATTTTTTTATTTTTTAAAAAGATATATTTATTGTAATTGTTTTTCTTATTCGTATTTAATTACTTGGTGCTTATTATATATTAGGTTACCCTCTGTAATAGCTATCATCAAATATACTGCTTACACTTCACTTGATGAAATCTCATGAGGTGATACATTGACTGACAGCTGTTGTGCCTAAATAGTGGTTCTTATTGTGGTTGTGCCTATTCTCCTCTAACCACTTTAGAAGATAATATTACTCTCCAAAATTAAGCTCTGGGTCTAAGAAAGTAGCATTGAGGCCTTTCCCTAATTTTTAGGGTGTATTTTGCAAACTGGTAAATTCAAGTTCCAAAAATGTGACAATATGTCTTCTTTTTATTGTATAATATTTTAATTTACATTTTCAAGGTCATGGATTATTTTTTAATAATATAATATTTATTAACATTTCCTCATTCAATTTTTTTATCTATTGAAATATTAAAAAAATTAAAAATACCTCTTTTGGTCATTTCTGTATAACCAGACCTATCTAGTATACAACTGAATAATATTCCTGAAAATATTATGTTTATACTTAACTGAATCTGTTAAGAATGCCAATATGTTCAATCCTGTCTTAGAGAAAGAGTGTATTTTTAACAGCAATACATTGTTTATGCATGCCAGAATTGTATCATTCTGCTATTCATATTAAATAATTGACATCCCTGCAAATGCAACTGTAAAAATTAGTCCACAAAGAGGGGCTGAGTTTGAGTATTTTAGTTTGCTCATGTATGCTATGAGATAATTACAAGGCCAAAGAAGGGATGCTTGATGCTTTTAGATTGGAGGGAAGCTTACAATGCAGCTATGTAAGTTGTATGATGCTTGCTATTTAAGCTGCAAGTCCTGTAGAATATACTATAAAGGCGGTTTGAGCCACATCCATTGCAGATTTGCAGTGTTAGAAAGTCAAAAGACATAATACGTTACACAGTCTTGCCATGAGCACTGTGTGTACATCAACAAAATGAATTCATAGAGATGAGAAAATGTTGCAGCTTTTGAATATATTGTATTACATTGAATTTAGAAAGGGCTAGGATTTATCCATTGACAGAGTTAACTTGGTTTGTTCAGAAAAATATTGTTCTGGGTTCAGGCCTATAGCTTTGCAAGTCACAATAGGCTTTAGTTTTATTAACAAGGATTAATTTTCAAGAATCTGCAAGAACTGCAACTATGATTTGTAATAGTTATGCCCAGATTCACAGGACATGTATATCTTTCTTTGTAATATTTGCTGATGCTGGATTTTGTGTTTTACACTTGCGCAGTACTAAAATGTCTACTTGACTGAAACTTATAAAAATATGATGATTTGTCTTGATAAACTCAGAGCATATATTCCACCCACCTGTGTAATTAATGTCTCTCTGGCCGTTATGATATCTGATCACTGACTACTTAAGAAATATCACTATCATCCAGTATCGAGTTATTAAAGTGAGAAAAAATATAAATAAAAATGTATACATCACTTGATATGTAGGTTTAGAAGACCTTGAGAGATAAATTCAGATGGAGGTATATACATTCACAATTCACTATCCAGCTTCAGAAAGTAGTGAGAATAACAATTTTATATATAAAAAAAAGTTGCCAAGATATGCGCAGAAACAGTTAAGAGGTCTGATGTATTACTTATTACCCTAATGAGTTATATGAGATCCTTTACTAACAGACTGTACTGACTCCCCAAACCATATTAAGAGACCTGGGAGATTATCATCATCTCCGACAGTTTCTTTGTATTCTTTTGGCCTGCAACTGTCTGATGAACATTTTCTAGACTACTGTAAGGCACTAATTAAGATGTGTCAAGTCTTTTCAAGCACAGATCAATGACACACAATAAAGGATCCTAATTATACATGTCCCTTTACAGAGCGTGGAAACTAGATCCATATAAAAATGTATCAAAAAAATGTCGTCTCTAGAGCTCAGGTGGACTGGACCCCCGACTAGGCAACGAGCAGTTAAGTGCCATGGAGGCAACACATGTCAGGCCTGAGCCATTAAGTAGAGCAAGGGTAAAAAGGAGTGAATTTGATCCTGGACAAACCATATTACAATGCAAGGCGTGCAAATTAGTTTATTATTTTGCACATAAAGAAAATATTGGCTTTTTTGCAATGTATCATACAAATACTTGATTTATCTTTAACTTTATTTTTACACTGAAATTTAAAGATGATGTAGGACATGTCCTACCCCAACTCTAAATCTGCCCCCACATTTAAAATTTACCTCCCCCTTCAATACAACATGGTTTTCCCAAGGTGCAAAGCAGTGTCAGACTGGTCTGGTGGGGTCCTGGGGAAATACCCCCCCACTGCAGGGCTAGAAATTGATCACCAGGGGCCCCACAGAGAGGTAAGTGTAGTAGCAGCCTGTGCTGCTGGTAAAGCAGAGGAGTTTCCCATCACCCCCATCACCCCCTCTGCTATACTCTGATTGGCTGAGTGACTGTGTCAGCCAATCAAAGCATATACACCCCCTACCCACACTGCCATGAAGGAAGCAAAGCAGGAAAGGTAAGCTTGTGTGTGTGTGTGTGTGTATGTATGTATGAGAGAGAATGTGTGTCAGTGTGTATGATAAATTTATTAGTGTGTGTATGAGAGAGAATGTGTGTCAGTGTGTATGAGAAATAAATTTGTGTGTGTGTGTGTGGACAGGGGGACTGTTATAAGTGAAATGGGGGGTGAGGACAGGTAGGGCTGTTATAAGTCAAATTGGGGGTGAGGGCGGTGGGGCTTGTTATAAGTGAAATGGGGGTGAGGGCAAGGGGGTTTGTGGTAATATAATGTGGGTGTGAGGTAAGTGGTGGCTAATGTGTGCAATTTTCTTTGTAGGGTGAGCCAATTTAATTTAATAGTGGGGCCTATTAATTTAGGATGAGGTGGCGGGACCTTTAATGCTGGGGTGGTTTGTGGCTATTAATTGAATATGGGTTTAAGTTTGGCATTTATTAAATGTGAATATGAATTATTTAATGCCAGGGATTGTTGTGGGAAATGGTTATCTTTATTAAACTTAAATGTTATAAATTGCTAGGCCTGTTTGTAGGTAGGGAAATAGGTTTATTTATTAAATGCAGATACTATTAATTTAATGGCGGGGCTGGTTGGAAATCTAATTATTAAATGTGTGTACTATTGATTTAACGCTGGGGCTGGTTGGAGTTTTCTAAATGTCATGTACCCATTTTTTTTTCCAGATAGGACTCCCAACATTGCAGGATCCAGACAAGCAGCAACTAAGCTAAAGACACCAGCAGCCACAGGTCAGGAAAGCGACAAGAAAGGACACACATCCTGGGCCCCACCTAACATTTATTTGGCCCTGTCTACATGATTTTACTTTCAGGCTTTTTTTTCAGGGCCACTTTAAGTTCCCAATCGGTCCCTGCATTTTTCTATGTAGGTGGGACCCACCCAAGTCCAAAATTTGCAAAGCGCAAGTCACCTGCACCTTTAAGAGTTGCACACGTCATGAGGTTGCGATGCTGGCAGCGTACAGGAGCTGCGAGGACCCTGCCCAGCTGACCACAGAGAGCAGATGAAGCAGGGGTAAGTCACATTTACATTAAAAAAAAATGTTTTGCTTTTTTTTTTCAAACTTAACAATGTTCCCTTTTTACCTGGGGGGGAGGTAGCCTGTTATTGGCACAATATGAATTGGGGCCAGTACTCTGTGGCATAATACTGTTTGGGAGCACTACTCTGTGGAATAATATTGTTTGGGGGCACTGCTCTGTGGCATAATATTGTTGGGAGACATTATTGTGTGACATAATATGATTTGTGGCATAAATTGAACTGGGGCACTACTGTATGGCATAATATGATTTGGGGGCATTACTGTGTGGCGTAATATGATTTGGGGGTATTACCGCGTGGCATAATAGGATTTGTGGCATAAATTGAACAATGTGGCATAAATTAAACTGGGGCACTACTGCATGGCATAATATGAACGTTTATTTGTTGGTTCCATTATTATTAATAATATATATATAATATAAAATCTCTATCTAAATGCACAATTGGCACACCGGAGTTTGACTAGATTTTAGCCAACCCCTGATCTGCAGCAAAGGTAATTCCCATGGAGCCAAGGTTGGGGGTGGCACTGTATATTCTCACTAATAGTATGCGGATACACAGGTTAAGTGTAACTATTCTGAGACAAGGTGCCCCTCTGCTTGTATATGTGTTTTGCGTGTGTTTTCAATTTTTGCCTTGCTTTGAAACATTATTTTTTCATATTTGTCTGTTTCATTATAACATCTACATACCTTCCAGTACGTATGTAGTGTTTTTAGGGCACTGTCCCTGAAACTCAGGACTTCTGTTCTGCCTGCCAGGAGATATGTCAAACTTCTTTGAGCAGGCAGTGTACACTTCTGTCGATGGTGTACGTAACAATGCAAGTTTTTTGTTGTAGGGGAGTGGCAAATAAACATCTTGCATCAAAGACCTGCTTGGAAACATCTTCAATATTGCTGTATTCCTGTGATCTACACATTAGACCCTAAATCTAATCCGTTCTCCAGCTGTCTGTTAGGAACTCCTTCAGTCAGCACGACAGAACCCGGAATCTGCTCCGATGTCTGGTGTTCACTGAAGCCCCTAGTGGTGGGGACAGACTTGGCTGCAGACAAACGGAGGGTCGTGTAGTGTGCACTGACTGGGGAGAACCCAGAGGCAGCGTGGTAGAACACAGCGATGTGAGATCCAGGCAAAAGGTCAAGGGCCGGCAGCAGACAGGGATATCAGAAAACGAGCCGAAGTCAGGGGTCACAGGCAATACAACGAAGTCCAAAAACAAGCCAGGGGTCATACACAGGAAATCCAATAATAGAGTAAACACAGGAGCAGGGAAACAGGAACAGGAGCCTAGCTAAACAGGAAGCTATAACTGGCAATGAGGCTAAGTCCTCACTGCCTTAAATAGCAAGGAGAACCAATAGGAGTTGTAGTAATACAACCCCTCCCACAGCATAATCACTGCACCGAGACAATACTGGCAGAGACAAGACAGCATCAATACTGAATCAAAAAGACTCTCACAGAGTCTGCTCCAATGTATAAATATCCCTACCTTTCCCTGCAGGAATATGCCCGGGTGTGAGCCCGCTGGCCGGGCGCTGCGGCCTCCGGATTACAGCGTCCCGGTTGTTGCCTAGGCAACCGGGATGTCAGAGGCGGAAGTGAGACCCCGGTCGTCATGGAGACGGCCGGGGCGTCTGAGAGAGCCGGAAGCGAGCCGCGGCGGCCCGTCGGGGAGCCGCGGCTCGTAACAGTACCCCCCCCTTGAGGAGGGGTCAATGCACCCCGACTTCCAGGTTTCCCAGGATACTTTTTAAAAAAGTCCTTAATGAGTTGGTTAGCATGTAGATGCTTCTGCGGTACCCAAGACCGTTCTTCCGGGCCGTAGCCTTTCCAGTGGACCAAAAAGTGGAGTTGACTTTGCACCTTTTTGGAGTCTAGGATCTTTTCAACAATGAACTCTTGGTGTCCTCTGACTGAGACAGGACGAGGTCTGTGCAATTGACGTGGTCTGAATTTATGTGAACATGTAACTGCTTTCAACAAGGAACAATGGAATGTGTTAGGAATCTTGAGTGAAGGAGGAAGTTTCAACTTGAAAGCCACGGGATTAATCTGTTTAATAATGGAGAAGGGTCCAATAAACCTAGGACCTAACTTCCTACAAGGTTGCTTAAGTTTAATGTTGCGGGTAGACAGCCACACCTTGTCCCCGACCTTGAAAGGACACGGTCCACGATGCTGATCAGCATAATGTTTAGACTTAAATGAAGCTTGTTTGAGGGCAAGGTGAACCTTTCTCCATATCCGGCACAGATAAGAAATCGAAGAACTAGATTTGGCTTGATTCGAGACTTCCAGCGAGTTGGACCGAGGATGGAATCCGAAGTTACAGAAGAATGGCGATACCAGAGTAGATGAATGGCACGAGTTGTTGTAGGCGAACTCTGCCCATGGAAGCAGAGCAGCCCAATCACTATGGCATTTAGTTACATATAAACGGAGAAATTGCTCAAGGGATTGATTAACCCTCTCCGTTTGTCCGTTGGATTGTGGGTGATACCCCGAAGATAGACAGAGTTTAATTCCTAATTGGGCACAGAATGCTCTCCAGAATGTGGCTACAAATTGGGAGCCGCGGTCAGAGACAATATTAACAGGAAGTCCATGGAGCTTGAAAACGTGCTGAATGAATAGGGATGCCAAGGTTTTAGCACATGGCAATCCTACAAGAGGGATGAAATGTGCCATCTTACTAAATCTGTCTACTATCACCCAGATGGTGTTAAAGCTGGATGAGCGTGGTAATTCTACGATGAAGTCCATCGATATGTGGGTCCAGGGTCTCGTTGGAACGGATAGTGGCATAAGAGGCCCGGCAGGACGTCTGCGAGAAGATTTATTCCTGGCACAGGTTTCACAGGATAACACAAACTCTTTGGTATCGGCTGCCAAGGAAGGCCACCAGACGGAACGAGACAGAAGTTCCAATGTCTTGGATACTCCAGGGTGACCTGAGGTTTTATTATCATGACATTCAGTGAAGACCGTCCTCCTCAGATAAGCTGGTACGAATAATTTACCCCTGGGAGTAGCTGATGGTGCCAACTGTTGGAGACCCCGGAGGGTTGTGCCAAGATCCTGAGTTAGGCCAAGGACTACTTTGGATGCCGGAATAATGAAAGCGGTTTCTGTGAGGGAAGGATGAGAGGCGATGAAACTGCGAGACAAGGCGTCTGCCTTAATGTTCTTGGATCCGGGCCGGAACGTAATTGTAAAGTTGAAACGGGAGAAGAAAAGGACCCACCGGGCTTGCCTGGAGTTCACAATTTTAGCAGATTGAATATACTGTAGATTTTTGTGGTCAGTATATACTGTAACCACATGATTAGCTCCCTCTAGCCAGTGGCGCCACTCTTCAAATGCCCACTTGATAGCTAGCAATTCTCTATTCCCAACGTCATAGTGGGTCTCAGCGGAGGAAAATTTTCTGGAAAAAAAGGCACAGGGATGCAAACAGTGATCAGTGATATCTTTCTGGGAAAGGATCGCACCTGCCCCGACGTCAGAGGCATCCACTTCGAGAACAAACGGTAATTCCGGATTGGGGTGTCGGAGGACAGGTGCAGAGATGAAGGCCTCTTTTAACTTTTGAAAGGACGTCAAGGCCGTAGAGGACCAATTAACGGTATCAGCCCCTTTACGTGTAAGGGCTGTGATCGGAGCCACCAATACAGAGAATGACTGGATGAATCGCCTATAATAATTAGCGAATCCTAAAAACCTCTGAATGGCTTTAAGATTGCTAGGCCGGATCCAATCGAGAACTGCCTGTACTTTACTGGGATCCATGGAGAAGCCACGAGGTGAGATGACGTATCCGAGGAACGTGACCTGAGTGACTTCAAACTCGCATTTCTCGAGTTTAGCGAAGAGGCAGTGCTGGCGGAGTTTCAGAAGTACCTGTTTGACATGAGTACGGTGTTGCTCCAGTGATTGGGAATAAATCAAAATGTCGTCAAGATAAACTACAACGAATCTCCCCAGGAATTCTCGCAGGACATCGTTAATAAAATCTTGGAACACTGCGGGGGCGTTACATAGGCCGAAGGGCATGACCCGATATTCATAATGGCCTGAGTGAGTATTGAAGGCCGTCTTCCACTCGTCGCCCTTTTTTATTCGAACCAGATTATATGCCCCCCGCAGATCGATCTTGGAGAATATCGTGGCTAATTTGAGCTGATCAAAAAGTACGGAGATGAGTGGCAACGGGTAAGTATTCTTCACGGTAATCCCATTTAGACCCCTATAGTCTATGCACGGCCGGAGGCTTCCATCTTTTTTTGCCACAAAGAAGAAGCCCGCTCCTACGGGTGATTTGGAGGGTTGAATGAATCCCTTACGTAGGTTTTCCTCCACATAGTCATCCATAGACTTAGTTTCAGGAATAGACAAGGCATATAATCTTCCCTTAGGAAGCTTGGCATCTGGAACCAAATCAATGGAGCAATCGTAGCTACGGTGTGGGGGTAGAGCGTCTGCTTCTTTTTTCGAGAATACGTAGTGGAATTCACGATAAGGCAATGGAAGAGATTCAGGGCTAGGCTGAACAATCCGGAGAGGAAGAGCAAGACAGGTTGAGGAACAAGCCTTACTCCATCGTATGATCTCCCCCGTGCTCCAATCTATGTGAGGGTTGTGAAGTTGAAGCCAGGGATGTCCGAGGATCAATGGTACGGAGGAACAGGGAATTAGAAAGAACGAGAGGACTTCGGAATGGAGAGCTCCCACCGTAAGCTGCAGAGGTGGTGTTTGATATGAGACCCTTCCGTCAGTTAACGGTTTACCGTCCAGACCGCAGACCGTGATTTCTGAGTCTAAGTTTACGGACGGAATACCAAGTCTCTTGGCAAAGTTTATATCCAAAAAATTTCCAGCTGCCCCGCTGTCAAGAAAGGCAGGGATAGAAACGGATCGATTACCATACATGATCCGAGCAGGGATTAAGACCGAATTCTTGGAAGAGACCATCTGGAGACCTAGGCGTACCTCCTCCTTTACTCCTAGGCCTGGTCTTTTCCCGCCTTGTTAGGGCAGCTACGCAGGAGATGGCCTTTATTGCCACAATAGAGACATAGCCCCAGTGACCGGCGCCTGGATTTCTCCTCAGGGGACAGGCGATAAGCCCCTAACTGCATGGGCTCCGGTAAATCCTGAGGAACTGAGTAGACGGCTGGAGAGGACCAGGATGGTGAGGCGGCCTCCTTTTCGGACCTTCTTTCCTTGATCCTGCGGTCAATTTTAATAACTAGTTGCATTAAGGCCTCCAAGGAAGATGATGAAGGATATTGGACTAAGGAGTCCTTTATCTGCTCCGAGAGCCCAAGCCGGAACTGACTCCGTAGTGCGGGGTCATTCCACTGACTGTCGACCGACCAACGTCGGAACTCGGCACAATATTCTTCCGCTGTCCGCCTCCCCTGTTTCAGCGCTCTTAGGTGGGACTCAGCCGAGGCCACCCTATCTGGGTCATCATATAAGAGACCAAGTGCGTTGAAGAAGGCGTCTACGGACTGTAGAGCTGGATCCACAGGAGTCAGACTGAACGCCCAGGATTGGGGATCGCCTTGGAGTAAGGAGATGACAATGCCGACCCTCTGTTGCTCCGAGCCCGAGGAGCGGGGCCTGAGACGAAAATACAGCTTGCAGCCCTCCTTAAAATTTCGGAATAAGGTTCTATCTCCAGAGAACCGGTCCGGAAGATTTAACTTTGGCTCAGGTGCCGGAGTTGCTTGTGAGGCCTTGGCGGCTTCTTCCTGAGCAGAAAGCCTGAGTGAAAGATCCTGAACCATCTGCGAGACAACTTGGATCTGCCCTGCTAGGACTTGAGCTGGACTGGGTTCCATCAGTGGAGAATAGGATCGTTATTTATTTGGGCCAGTTATAATGTTAGGAACTCCTTCAGTCAGCACGACAGAACCCGGAATCTGCTCCGATGTCTGGTGTTCACTGGAGCCCCTAGTGGTGGGGACAGACTTGGCTGCAGACAAACGGAGGGTCGTGTAGTGTGCACTGACTGGGGAGAACCCAGAGGCAGCGTGGTAGAACACAGCGATGTGAGATCCAGGCAAAAGGTCAAGGGCCGGCAGCAGACAGGGATATCAGAAAACGAGCCGAAGTCAGGGGTCACAGGCAATACAACGAAGTCCAAAAACAAGCCAGGGGTCATACACAGGAAATCCAATAATAGAGTAAACACAGGAGCAGGGAAACAGGAACAGGAGCCTAGCTAAACAGGAAGCTATAACTGGCAATGAGGCTAAGTCCTCACTGCCTTAAATAGCAAGGAGAACCAATAGGAGTTGTAGTAATACAACCCCTCCCACAGCATAATCACTGCACCGAGACAATACTGGCAGAGACAAGACAGCATCAATACTGAATCAAAAAGACTCTCACAGAGTCTGCTCCAATGTATAAATATCCCTACCTTTCCCTGCAGGAATATGCCCGGGTGTGAGCCCGCTGGCCGGGCGCTGCGGCCTCCGGATTACAGCGTCCCGGTTGTTGCCTAGGCAACCGGGACGTCAGAGGCGGAAGTGAGACCCCGGTCGTCATGGAGACGGCCGGGGCGTCTGAGAGAGCCAAAAGCGAGCCGCGGCGGCCCGTCGGGGAGCCGCGGCTCGTAACACTGTCTCTTAGGTTTGGACCCAAGCGTTTCAAGTACCACCGCTCTGCCTGCTACACAGCAGCCCTGGTCAATGTGATAAGCCAGAGGGGGATCCATTCACAGCAACCCGGATCCATAGTAAGAGGTCCGGAGTTACCAGCCCAGGTACACCAGCAATGAGGTAAACTAGCAGCGTCAGTGACCCAGAAGGAATGTGGTTCTGAGTGCCATAGAAGGAGCTCAGTGGTGCATCATTGTAAGCCCCTCCTACTGCGGTAAGAGGGCACATTTGGGATAACAAAAGGAAACGGTGGCAAAGTAAGCCCAGCCTGTTCCCAGCAACAACAGACAGGGTGGCATAGGTGGTCCATCCTGTCACACACATACAATTGATTTTGGCACAATGGGTTAGCCAGGTAATTATTATTACTATACATGTTTTAAAGGCCTATCACTGGTTACCTATAGACTGTTCAGAAAGTTGTTACTGGGATTTATTCTACCTGTTATCAGAAATGTTAAGTCACACCATGAGAATAAGTTTTATCCTACAATTTTGGCTTAATACCTTACCAACGCAGAACTGCAACTGTTATATTGAATGAATCTGCCTTTTTGCTTTTGTCAGTTTGAGCTATCTACAATAATTTTGGACTATTCTTCTGGCAAGCAAGGGACGGACCTATCCACTATAGGTACGGAGTGTTACACCTTTATTCCTGAAAACTCTAAGTGATTTTTTTTTTATTAAGCTGAACTAATTGATTACAAAATACCCAAGGCCCAAATCAATATGGGAGATCAAACGATTACTATAAAGGCGAATAAGTGTGATAGAGAGTAAATAATAATACCTCAATGATGACAAATCTGTGTTTGCAAATAGTGCATTAGTATGAGTATAATGAAGTGTGCATAACAGATGGGGAAACTAGAATGCAATAAAATATAACATTTACCATCAAGCAAAAGTACTCACAGTAAAACAAAGTAATTTTCTAATGTCCTTACATTATTGCCTACAGAAAATTACTTTTTTTTATTTTTTTTATATGATGCAAAGATGAATGTCAGAGTTGCATAGCCTTTATAGACCTTGATAACTGAGTATATCCTATTTCTGGACATCACCATGGTAAACAATTTCAATTATGTAGAGTTGTCAGGGGTTCCAATATTGTATAAGTTCTGCCTCTCAGTTCTTTGGATGAAAAATGTGCATTGTTTGAAAAGAGTATAAACTGAAAATGTGTAGTAACAGCATTCATAAGGTAAGTCGTACTGCGTCCACAGCGCACCGCTAAACGGAAATTACTAAGAAACTACTAAAACATCTAGTGGATTAAAACTACATTGACTGAGGGCTATTCTTGAGTCATGGCTTGTGAGAAGTTAATAGACTTCTTTTCACTGGCCAGTTAATCACAAGCATTTTCCCACACTTTATGTTTGGCTGGCTGTGGGAAAAATCTTGTGATTGGCCAGTCAGTTATACTTGGTTGATAGTAGTGTAAGTAATTTTATGGGTATTTTTCTTACTTTTTTTTCCATTTTGGCCTATGTCGAATTAAGCAAGAATAACTTTTCTTTATGTTCAATAAAGAGGTGAATTAGGGTTTGGAGAATTTTTTATTCAATTAATATTTATTTGGAATTTGTGTGCTTTTTATACTGTTATGATCTATTGAACAGGGGACTTATTATGACGCATATAAAAGGTCCATATTTTTTAATTATCAGAGGCCCTTATGGAGTGAAGAAGAGAAAAGATATCCGCACTAGGTATGTTTCATAACAAAGTCTAATAATAGGCTCTAATTATTATGGCCTATCAATCAGGATGATTGAATTATGGTACAAAACATCCTGAGCGGTGCACCCTATACACCAAAGTTATAATGAAGTGTCAAAGAGAGGAAAAGTAGGTGACTGAGGGGCACTCAGAGACGATGTATGAATATGTATATGAAATAAAATCAATTTTTAATGATATGCCTTAAAAATTATGTATTAACATTTCATCCTAAACCCCAAAGCTAGCGAAATATTTAAAAACAAAAAACAAAACAATAATTGTTAAAATTGCAAATCCACTACAAACTTAGCTCAGTGGATTGATATAGATAAGTTCATATAGAAATTACACTATTAAAGAAGAATTCCCT
This sequence comes from Mixophyes fleayi, assembly GCF_038048845.1. NCBI lineage: Eukaryota > Metazoa > Chordata > Amphibia > Anura > Limnodynastidae > Mixophyes > Mixophyes fleayi. The sequence goes on from NC_134402.1 coordinate 224,469,341, forward strand.
ATTAGCAATATTGACCTCTAGGTATCTTAAACGATATATAGGATCAAAAGGATGCCATTGTAGATCAACAGAAGCCCCTTGATAAGGGTTATAGTAGTGACTAACTAATATATCATAGTCAAAATTATTAGGAGATTGAATAACATTTCAGAGTAAGCCCCTATTTGTATAATTGGTTATTAAATAGTAAAGGGTAACTTGGGAGAGATGCCTGTGAACCTTTAGAAGCAGTCCCCCTAGTGTTCGCTAGTATAGAGAATCTCAGGTTTGTCCTGTATCTACTAACTCTGATAGTAAGTCTCCTAGAGGTCTATATATGAGAACAAGGTGTGTTTGTTAAATAGACTCAGGGAACAACGTGAGAACCCTGATGGTAGTAACGCTAAATATCCTGCACTATTTCTCCCTAAATGCCCTGTGTATTCTAAAACCGCTAATTTGGTCAATCAAGGGTAGGAGAGAATAGTGAGAGCGTGAATAGATGATATTACATATTATGAACACTGAGCTAAGAAACGCCAATGCGCGTTTCGCTGAACAGCTTTATCAAGGCTTGATAAAGCTGTTGATAAAGCTGTTCAGCGAAACGCCCTTATGGAGTGATCAGAAAGAGCAACAGCACTTTCCAGAAGAGGCTATTAGCCACTGAGTGGGATGCTGTCTTTTAAGCAGCATCCCTACATTGACCAGGGCTGGTTTTTATTAAGGCAGGAGAACTTAATGCGTGTGGCAAAAGTCTGAAGCCTCCACCCTTCTAAAAATTTGGCAATTTCCCCTGAATAGTCCACTCACTCTCAATATTTTAGGAGCTGAAATTTATTTAATTGAAATCAGTATTTCCAAAGGAATAGCAAGTTTGACATTGATGTCATGTTTTACCCATTGCATTTTTTTTGTCTCTAAGAACACTTTCTTACTCACTTTATAGACTGCACCCAAGTGTGACAAGGAAGCATCCACATTAATGTGTGCCGAGCGAACACTGATAGTCATGTGACTTGATAGAGTGCTTTCTCTTGTAGTGCTCATAAGCAGCAGCAGATGTCACTGCATATTTTAATGGCACACAATGCAACAAATTACTCAATTCCTGAACAAGAATGCTCAAACTGTTGAGTCACTCAGACCAGCTATCTGAGTGAAACAGAGCTGTTTCCATCCAATGGCTGATACAAACTCTGTTTTTTCTCTTTCACTGAACTCTGACAGTGGAGTTTAGCAAGAGATAAGAAGCTAAATACTACCAGTCTGTTTTATAATTGTTTGAAGTGTTCAGTTTCCTGTACTGTACTGATCTCCTATTGGCTGCTTAAATGCAATGGAGGAGACAAAAATGAGCCAGTAGGTTGGTAGCTGGTAGGTGCACTTACTCTGTCTATATGATTCGGCACCTGAGCATTCCCACCAGGGAATGGGCTCTAAACTGTTAAACTGTCTACTATTCCATTATAAATTGGACTCTATTGCAAACTGAAAATCATCATCATCATCATCATTTATTTATATAGCGCCACTGATTCCGCAGCGCTGTACAGAGAACTCATTCACATCAGTCCCTGCCCCATTGGAGCTTACAGTCTAAATTTCCTGACACACACACACACACAGACAGAGAGAGACGAGGGTCAGTTTTGATAGTAGCCAATTAACCTACCAGTATAGTTTTTGGAGTGTGGGAGGAAACCGGAGCACCCGGAGGAAACCCACGCAAACATGGGGAGAACATACAAACTCCACACAGATAATACCATGGTCGGGAATTGAACTCATGACCCCAGTGCTGTAAGGCAGAAGTGCTAACCACTAAGCCACCGTGCTTCCCATGAAAATGTTTTGATTCAGCACCACCACCCCATAGAGAAACCTTCAATAGTATATTCTTTTGGGCTACAGTTGCAGCCACTGATCATATAAGTCTTTCTATTGATAAATAATTCCTTGGCACAGAATTATACACCACAGTTCACTAATAGTCTTTACACTTTCATTTACCACTAATGTGCACCTTTATCACTGACAACTGCACACTCTTTATCACTTGCTGCAATATGCTTAATATCAAGTCAATTAGGACTTAAGATACCTCACCTGAATGCAGCCTTATTGCAATATGGACATTTACTTCCCCCATCACTCCTGCTTAACAATCTCCTTATTTAAAACTGCCCATCATCTGCCCTGTATTAGTTGTTTCAGCTACTCTTATTCAATTTCACTATTTTCTTTCTCAACACCCCTGCATACCTACATTTTTCTACCCTCTTCACATTGTGCGTTCGATCACCCACCTGGCCCAATTTCCCACTTACTCCACAAGCATACTGCCACCTCAAACTCCTCACACTTAATTCTTCCTGTGGACGCACATCATATCCTACCCATTTCAATGTACAGAGAGATGCACCTCATGTTCATCTCTGTTTCATCTCCAGATTCTCTAATTCATTCATCTTTCCACCCTCAGTTTAATTTCTCCTGTTACTGAGCGCAAGGTCTTCACACTCCTCTCCTCCTCTTCACCTCAACCTGTCCCATCAATGCTCTTCTGTCCCAAATCCCCTATTCACTCCAGCCTAATACATGCCTGCACTTAGCTCAACATTTCAACATCACCCTCTCTACTAACACTCTTCCTTCTGTCTTCTAACATGTGCTCATCGCTCCTATCCTCAAGAAATCATTTATCGCTCGCTCTCTCACACCAGATAAAGCCCCATGTCTCTTCTCTACCTTGCTTTCAAATTACTTGAGCGCCTTGTCTACAACTATATACTCTTCTCCTTAACAGCTTACGCTTTCTTGACCTTCACAATACTGTTTTCTCCAGGTTCACCTATATTTCTGAATGCTTCTTTAATGTCTACAACTCACACATCCTCCCCTGCACATCCTCTATCTACAGTGCTTGGGTCTGTGAGAGTATAAAACAATTAATAGTTATTAAGATGTACAAATATATGTGTGAAATACCTTAAAACTATACTTCAGATGCAGGACTACGCCTTGAAGAAAAACAAATGTTTCCTATGGAAGAGACAATAGCAGGATGCCAGACTGAAGGAAACGGCCGGGAGGAAAACCACGTAGTACTGAACAAAGGATGTTGCCTTATATGTATTGTTGTTGCAAAGAAATATTTGCTGAGCTAAAGAGATTTCCTTATATGTACTTGTTAACCAGTTAATGCTGGACCCTAGCTATAAATAAAGGGCCAACCTGAAAAGACCCTCTGATTTTGAAACTGCAACACCTTGTTTGAGTTTCACTTCTTCACTCTCCTGTCGACAGTATTATACCAAATAGGAAATCAGGTTATCAGAGATCAATAGTAGGGGTACAAAGCCTCGGTACCCCGACATTTACTGGGGACTTCATCTGGGATACTCAACATACCAGCCCAGGACTGACCAGAGACCTCCTCAATCTTCAGGAACAGCAGACGAATCCGTGCGGTGAGTAGTTGAAGTGTTGTGCCTTTGCACCTCTCTACTCTATCTGCTCTTCCTGTAAGATATAAGGTGGGGATCAGTAGGGGCTGGTATAACGGGTATTTTAACAACTACTGAATAATCTGTTTTCCTGACATATTTGTTTTTTGTGAACAATAGATAAGTGACTGTATGTGTTTGTGTCGATACAGGATGTATATAAAAGGATGCAAATACATAACTTATTAATTGACCTTGATAATCAAAGGCATTCCTCTATACTTGTTGCTGAGACCTTGCCTTGTTCTGTGTAGACGACTGTCCTGGTGTTTGAGAGGTCATTATAAGAATCCTTCGCTCCTGTAAAGATTGAGTGATATTGTACTGATAAGAGATGTATAAGGGGACAACATAACGTTGAAAAGACTGATCTGATCAAAGACTGTACCTTGCACATGCAACTGAGGCTTGACCTTGTTTTATGTAACGTGCGATCACTGGGCCAGCTGTCAGTCTACAAGGGTCCTCATCTCTCTTAGAGGTTGAAAGAAGTAACAACTGAGTAACACGGTAAAAAGTGCAGAAAGGTTGCTCACTGATTCTGGAAAGGGTCCTTCGCATTTCCTTGTAGGTACCTCTGTGGAGGGGCGCCTGAGGTCAGAGGATAGGTCTGTCCACTGTCTACTGTCTACTGTTTACTGTCTATTGTCTATTGTCTTAAGAAAGATTAGATGACACCTTCAGAAGAAATAGCTGAGTGTATTGGTGGAATTATTTTAATAGTAATAATTGTACTAGTATTAATATATTGTTTCATAAAAACATCAAGGGGAGCAGAGGGAATCAGAGACATGCTGTGGGGAGTATAAATGTCAGGAAATAATCTTAGTTGTCCAGACTGTAAATGTGTTGTTATAATTCAAAAGGCATTGACGATACAAACTAGTAAATTGATAGCGGTGATAGAAACTGACACTGATTGTTCAGTAACATATGGTAAACATAAGGAGGGAATTTTTAATCCAACGATATATACAGCAATAGTTGGAAGTCACGGTTGTCCAGACTATCTAAAAACCCAAATAGGATTGGGGTGGTGGAAAATATGTCATTTTTTACCAGAAAACATTAGAAGGATAGGGCCACTTACATGTCCATTAATTAATAACATATCAGGAAAGTATGTACCCAAGTTGATCAAGCAATCCATTACAAGATTTAATTGTAAAGGTGTGTAAAATTAGATTAACAGTCACTTCTCAGGCACACTAGGGGCAGGTATTCCCATAACTGCAGTAATAGGGGCCCAGGGCAGTAAAGGTATGATGGTACAGACATCATACACTTCTGCGGATCTAGTTAAGGAAAGAGAAGGTATTGTGGCTGTTAAAGGAATCCATATCATCTTCAGGAAGGCAGGAATGCCAGATATAGGGTCATTAGATCATAAAAGATGGGACATTTTTTAGAAAGAACATAGTATATGGATTACTAGGAATAAAAAAAGAACACCAAGTATCAGCATGGGTAAAGGCATGTAGACAAATAGAACAAGAACAAATGGTAAAGGAGGAGATGTTAGAAGACATCCAGGGTCCTACAATTGTAAGCACCCCTTCTACTCAGCCACTCCCAAGTGCACCATCAGACCCACATAATCACACATTAGAAGGGATGTCAGGACAATTGCCCCACAATACTTCATTTGTAACACCAGTAAAATACCCCAGTCTTAGAACATGGGGTGTGAAAGGGGATAAAAAGTGTCCAGCTTGTGGATTTTGCATCCCAGGGGCAGGGAGTACCTGCCCAAACTGTGATAATCAGGTATCAGTTGAAGGAGAACCATGTGACTCTCTCCTAGGAAACTTAAATAGAAAACCTCCCCTGTGGTCACCCTCATCACATTGGACTAGGAGTAAGGTTAATATCTGCAATTGTGGTCAGGTTGACTCCAAGGGTACCAAATGTAATTGTGGGAGGACTACAATGTATCCAGTGGAAGTAGGGCCACCCCATATCTTCATAGTACTGTCTCCAGTTACCCAATTACTATACAGACAGTGCACAAACCAAATCCAGAATTTGGTCAATTAAACCACCCCGATGCACCTAGATTAAGAGTAACTCGAAGACAGTAACAATATAGACCTTGGACACCGGCGGAATTAACTGATATAGTAAGGAAAGCCCCAGATTACAGGAAGAATCCCCTAGCCTTACATAGATATATAGAAAGACTGGTGACAATTTGGGCCACCACTTGGGGAGATTTAGCAGAAGTTTGTAAAATGATAGTTGGAATGGGTAGTGTTAATGACATACTTGCAATACCTGTTGGGGATGGAATAGTGGCTACCCCAATAGGAATAGAACAGAGAACAGAAAAGTCTGGTAATCTATTCCTAAACAGGTTGAGACGCTGGTGTGAGTCGCAACAGCAGAGAATGCCAGCTGTTCCAGAGGGTAGACAGAGGAGAGACCAGTCAGTGAAAGATTATTATGATCAAGTTCATCAGGCACATCTGGATAGGGGATTCCAGGAAGATAACCTTACCCATCAGTGGCTACTGCGTACCGCTTTCCTACAGGGACTCGAAGAATCCCTAAGGAGTGAGTTAATGGCCAAAAGGCCAGAGGCTAGTACAATGACAGTAGCTTCCCTGTTAGAAGTATTAAGGGCTATAGAGGATCAGAGAGAAGAGAAAAAGAGAAAGAGCCAAGAAAAGTCCTCTCATGTTACTGTCCATGTGATCAAGGAGACTCCCAGACCAAAAGGCTTTAACCAGAAAAAGAGAGTGACTGGGGAAGAGGCAAAAAGAAAGGGATTATGTTTCTTTTGTAACCAACCTGGTCATATGAAAAGGGATTGTCAGAAATATAAAGTCCGGCAGCAGAAAAATACCCACCAAAACCCAGAAGCCTCAGCATTTATTACCTCCACACCCAGCCCACACCCATAGGAAACAGGCTACCCAGTGTCAGGCCCCCAGCAACCCACTATTAATACCCCAGGGCCCACAGGAAAAATTCAGTTGGAATTACTTGATTGCATAGTGGACACTGGAGCAAGCCGCACTGTATTGAGGGCCTCAGAGATACCCAAAAAATACATGAGTAAAGTAAAAATCACTGGCACAGGTTTATCAGGGGATGGAGTTCAGCTTAAACAAAGCGAACCAGTATTTGTTAAATTACAGGATAAGACTTTAACGGTACCTGTACAATTTCTAACTTCAACTACCTGTCCAGTCAATCTATTAGGGGCTGATATACTGTCAGCAATACAGGCCAAAATAACATACAAGGATGGGAGGGTTCAGATTACTTCCCTGTCAGAAAATCAGAGTTGTCAGCTGCACGCTGCCATATATTTGGTTCAAAGTATTCCCCCAGAAAAACCAAGCTTAATACCCCTGTGGCTCAGTGAAAAAGTGCCACAGAAAGTGTGGTCAAGGGGAAAGACAGATGTGGGATTACTGGCAGTACAGCCTGTACATTTAAAAATGAAACCAAATACTGTCCCCATTAAGATAAGGCAATACCCACTGTCTCAACAACAAGATACAGCTATAACCAAACAGGTAGTGGCATACCAAGAGGCTAAAGTTCTCAGGGAATGCAGGTCTCCCTGGAATACGTCCCTTTTCCAAGTAAAAAAGAAGTTAGAACCTGGAAAACCACAGGAATATAGAATGGTTCACGATCTTAGAGAAATTAACAAAAGGATGGTGATTGATGCACCTATTGTACCCAACCCACATACCCTCCTCAATCAGAGCTCTGCAGAAGCAGAGTATTTTACTGTTATAGATCTTGCAAATGCATATTTCTCTGTCCCTCTTACAGAGGACAGCCAGCTTTGCTTAGCATTTACACATCAGGGAAAACAATACCGTTGGACTCGATTTCCACAGGGGGAGCCACCTCACCCTCAGCATTTTCAGAAGCAATGAACCTCATATTACAGGGATGGAGAACACAATATTCATCCACACAACTGCTCCAATATGTAAATGACTTACTACTGCCAAACGATTGACGGGTGTAAGGAAGAGACTATATCATTAATTACCTTCTTAGGGCAGCAACATTGCAAGGTATCACCCACAAAAATACAAGCAGTGCAAAGTAAGGTAATATTTTTAGGACATTGCATCTCAAAAGGTACCAGACACCTCACACAGGACAGGATAACTGCAATCCAGCAGGTAAAGCCACCACAAAACACCAAGGAATTAAGGCCATTCCTAGGTTTGGTAGGATACTGCAGGGAATGGATTGCCGGAGCATCCCTCCTAATGCAACCCCTCTGTGATGCTCTTAGTGAGGTAAAAGGGTCCAGGATATATTTAACTGAATCACAACTAACATCGTTTGAAACATTAAAACATGCCATTGTGCAGGCACCAGTGTTAGGATTACCACAATATAATAAGCCATTTACCTTGTTCTGCAATGGATTTAAGGGACATGCAGAAGGGGTCTTTTCACAGGTACACTCACATAAACAGAGACCGCTTGCTTACCATTCATTACATCTAGACAGTATCATAATAGGAGCCCCGTCCTGCATAAGGGCGGTGGCAGCCGCAGCCTTGCTAAAAGATAAAGTGGCAGACATAGTACTAGACCACCCCTTAACTATACAGGTCCCACATGCAGTTACAGAAATACTAAACCAAGCAAGAACAAAGCATCTGTCCACAGTATGGCTCACTAAGTACCAGGTGTCATTATTAAGTCATGCACATGTAACAATTAAAAGGTGCACAGTTTTGAATCCTGCTACACTATTTCCAGTTGAATCAGATTCAACAGAGGGGAGAGAGGTGGGTGGGGACCTACCCACCCTTGATGAATCAGAAAGGGAGGAATGTATCATACCAGACAAAATACACACACATTTTTTCCCCTTTCTGAGTCACATGACTGTGCTGAACTAATGAAACTAGAAATGAAGGAGTTAGAAAATGTGACAGATGTCCCTATACCTAATGCAGATTGGAACTTATTTGTTGACGGTTCCAGGTATTATTATGAAGGGTCACCACACACAGGGTATGCTGTGACCATGCTGGAAGAGACTTTGATACAACTACTACTCCCACCTTTCTGCTCAGTGCAGGAGGCGGAGTTGCATGCACTCACTGAGGCATGTATAATGGCAGAAAACCAAACAGCTAACATATACACAGACTCCAGGTACGCATATGGCGTGGCCCATGACTTTGGGCCAATATGGAAGAGCAGGGATTTTGTGGGGTCAGCAGGGAAACCTATCAAGCATGCAGAACAGATAAAGGCTCTGTTTAGAGCCCTGCAGCTACCCAGAAAGGTAGCTATATTGAAAGTCCAGGCACACACTAAAGAAAAGACTAGGGAAGCTATGGGAAATGCCAAGGCAGATGCTGCTGCTAAACAGGCAGCCCTTATGCCCAGGGTGCAGGTCTGTCATGTGACACAGGGTGAAAACCCTGTAGAACCTGCAACCCTTGACATACTGCAGAAGTTCCAGGAACAAGTCTCCTCAAAAGACAAAAAAGCCTGGGAAAAGGAAGGTGCTACATGTCAGGGAGGGCTCTGGAGAACAGATAATAAGTGTTGTCTACCCAGAAGCCTATACCCTATGATGACTCAATTGGCACATGGGTTGGTCCACAATTCTAAAGAAGCTATGACCAATATTGTCTTAGGATACTGGATAGCACCAGGATTCAATGCAGCTGCTACAGCATATGCAGCAGCCTGTGTGATGTGCGAAAAATACAATCCAGGTCAGGTAGTGAAAACACCACAGAAAAACACACCAAAGCCATTGTACTCATTTCAGAGTTTGCAGATTGACTATATACAGCTACATAGGGTAGGGACATATGAGTATGTCTTTGTGTGTGCAGATCTATTCTCAAATTGGCCAGAGGCCTGGGCAGTGGCTAAGGCAACAGCTAAAAAAACTGCCAAGAAACTAATAAGTGAAGTAATTTGCAGGTATGGAATACATAAAACAATAGAATCAGACCGAGGATCGCATTTTACGGGGGAAGTAATGAAAAATATAATGAAGGATATGGGGATACAGCAAGCCTTTCATACCGCATATAGGCCTCAGGCAAGTGGAAAAGTGGAAAGATTGAATGGCACATTAAAGGTAAAAATTCAGAAAATGATTGCAGAAACAGGAAAAACCTGGGTAGATTGTCTACCTTTAGCTCTATATTCAGTTAGAACAACACCAGGAAAGAAGCATAAGTTGTTCCCTTATGAAATATTGTTTGGGGGAGCTCCCAAGACAGGGTGTTATTTTCCTCAGCAATTGCAACATAATCATGCAGATCTAACTGATTATTTAATACAGCTTACAAAGATAATGACTAATGTGCACTCTCAAGTTTTCTCCTCCATTCCAGATCCAAATAACGATATAGGAACACATGCCTTGCAACCAGGAGATTGGATCTACCTAAAAAGTCACGTGAGGAAAACTTTGGAACCCAGATTTGATGGTCCATATCATGTGGTCTTGACCACTCCCACTTCTGTTAAGTTAGGAGGAAGAGACACCTGGGTCCACGCGTCTCACTGCAAAAAACTGACAGTGAAAATTGAAGCACCATGAATTTTTTCTGTGGGATAATGTGCATAGCACTAGTAACAGTACAGATAATGTATATACAGATGTATACACCAGGAAATAAAGTTCAGAAGGTAGACTTAACCAAATGTGCAGGTATGATATGGAATAAATCAAGTAATAAAGAAGAATGTGTGAAGGTAAATGTAGGGACAGGTAGAAGCAGAAAAAAGATTCCATATCCCTGTTGTAGGTTAGACTTTACATTTACTGGTGGCCATGGGTTTGTAGAAACAGCAGGGAGAAATGAACCCCATTATTTTTGGGTACCAGGGGAAAATGATACTATGATCATGACTAATAGTACTCCCATCATATGCTGCACTGAACCATTTATCAAATGAAAAGGGTATACCAAGTCTGGATAGAAGCCCTCAAGTGTGTAAATGGCTCCAATAATAATACAGTACCAATATGAAGGGCGTGGCAGGGAATAGGGAATTTGATGATGATGTGTACCAACAGTACTGAGATACCAGGGGAGTATGTACTCATGGAAAAACTATACATATTAGACCACAAGCCAAGAGTCATTAATGATACTTTAATCAAGGTGCCCTATACTTGCAGAAATATAGGTACTAGGAAATATGCAACCCAGAACACTTTCAATATCACATTCCCTCTTGATCCCAAGTGCCAAAATAGGAAGAAAAGGGAGTGGAATGATACATTATTGGGGGCAACAGGTACTGGAATGGGGGTGCTTAACAGTATAGACATAGAAACATTGAGTAATAAGATGAGTGCAGCAGGAGAAGATATAAACAAGGTAATCACCATGCAGGCACAGTGGATGCCTACAGTTTTCACGCCTTTGCAGAAACTAATATTATGGGACAAAGAATATTTACAGATATTTAATGCAACATTTTTCAATTCCTTAGCAATAGATGTAAATATCTCCTTGATGTTTAACTGGACTGAATGCTCAATTAAGACACTGTGTCAGAAAATACAAAAGAGTAACGCTCAAGCTTAACTAATGACTAACAATAAACTGGTATATAGAAATATGTTTAATGTAGCTACGCAGCTATGGATTCAAACCAATGGAATGGGTGTGAAGTGTACAGAAAACAGGTGCATAGGAAGTTTTCAGACATACAGTATACTGAGGACCGAGATAATGTTTAAATTCCTCATATTGCCTGTCCCACTCTATGCCCAGGTCGGTGGAACACAATTATGGACCCCGCAGATAAAAGGGGAGTACATAGATGATAAAAACAACATACATAATTTAGGATTGTGTTCAAATACAGACAATGGAATAGTGTGCTCTCAAAACACTCAAGTTTATGAACCTTGTAAGCTAAAACATCCAACTAGTGTCTGTAATTGGGAGCTCCATGACTGGAGAAATGATATGTTTATAGAAGTAGCACCACAAATAGTGTGCTTAGTGTCAGGCGCCGTCCCCGTGCTGTGTCCGTCGCACAGGCAACCGAGGACACTTCTGGGTCGGCGGTCACGTTCCGTTGCAGGCAACGGAACGCTCTCCAGTAATTCCGGCAGTGGTGTTCAGCGTCACCACCGCCGCTAATTGTAGGCAGCACTATTTAGGGATCACTCTGGCACTAGGAGAGTGCCAGAGTATTAGGTCCCACCTAGCTCCAGCATTCCTGTGCCTTCCTTGTTCTCCTGTGAATCACCCGGATTGTTGCTGACCATTCTTATTCTGAACTCCCTGTGTACTGAACCCGGCTTGCTGACCATTCTAATTCTGAACTCTCTGTGTATTGAACCCGGCTTGTTGACTATTCTCTCCTGCAATTCTGACCCCGGACCCGGCTACGCTTGACTACGATATTGGATTTTCCCTGTGGCATATCCTGATTCTCTCGGTTCTGACCCAGCCTGCCTGACACCGTTTCCATCTTACCGCTTCACTGGTTGCTCCCTCTGAGAACAGCGACCTGCGTGTCTCCTGCAGCTAAGACCATACTCCCTTGTGAGGGTTCCTGGTGAACACCTGGGACACGTTAGACTCCGCGCCTCTTTGGTGAGTAGTGCCAAGACCAGTAAGCAAAATACTCAAGTTGTGACAGTATACTCTGGCCATGACGTCAGATGGAACAGGTGAACCCTCAGCTCGGGATCTGCTTATCCACCTGGGCCGCTGAGTGGAACAGCAAGAAGCCGACCAGGGCCATTTACTTCAGTGTGACCAATGGATATTGTCTCGTCTAGACTCCTTACAGGCGGTCCAACCTCCCCCGACGGAACCTCCCGCTGCTCCGTCTTTGGCCGCAGTTGCTTCGGTGGCTCCGTCTCCTTCCTTGGCTCATTCTACCGGGCTTAGAATTCCTTCTCCAGAAAAGTATGATGGAGATCCTAAAAGATGCAGGGGGTTCCTCAATCAGTGCGCAATCCATTTTGAGTGCAACTCCACTGCCTTCTCATCTGAGCGCCCCAAGGTAGCCTTCATGATTTCCCTGCTCAGCGGACAAGCATTGGCCTGGGCTTCACCGTTATGGGAGCGCAACGTTCCTTTACTAGAGAACTCCGCAGCATTTATTGACATGTTTCGCAAGGTCTTCGACAAACCGGGTCGGATCTCCTCAGCTGCTTCTGGTCTATTAAATCTTCGACAACGTTCGATGTCAGTCGGTCAGTATGCGGTACAGTTCCGTACCCTTGCTTCGGAGCTGCAATGGAACAACGAGGCTCTCATAGCTACCTTTTGGCAGGGCCTTGCTGACCGAATTAAGGATGAGCCGGTCACCAGGGAACTTCCCTCTGACCTGGATACCCTCATTTCCCTGTGTATCAGGATTGACTTACGTTTTAGAGAAAGAACGTCGGAGAGATCTCTCACAAGACGTCCCACCCGCTTGGCACCTACCTTTCAAAATCCTATTTTGGCTACAGAGGAACCGATGCAGCTGGTTCGCTCCAAACTGACGCCTGAGGAGCGTGAGAGATGATTCAAACAGAGACTTTGTCTACATTGCGGAGAGTCCGGACATGTATTAAGCCTCTGTCCTAAAAGACCAGCAAACGCTCCCTCCTAAACGGTAAGAGGGAGGCCGCCTTATGAGTAGCTGTTTCCACTCCCTATTCAACTTCTAACCCTGAGTTCCCTATGCCTGTACTACTGGTCAGTTCTAAGGGACCCCAGCAGATCCTAGCCTTCGTGGATTCCGGTGCTGCCGGAAATTTCATCTCGGCTTCTCTTGCCTCACAGCTTCAGTTATCCATTCTGGCTCTTCCACAGACGCTAACACTAACAGCTGTAGACGGTAATCGTGTCAGCAATGGCACCATTTCCAGCATCACTAGTGCTGTTAAATTGCGGATTGGAGCCTTGCATCAAGAGTGGATTCAATTCCTAGTGTTACCACAATCTGTCAATCCTTTAATTTTGGGTCTCCCTTGGCTCCGGGCCCACTCCCCACAATTTGACTGGGCTCGTGCCATAATCGGTGTATCTTTTCTCCTTGCTCCAACGTTTGTCTCACTCAAACCAATTCTGAGACATCCGCACTACCCTCGGTCTACCTAACCTTTAAGGACGTCTTTTCTAAGCAAAGATCAGAGATTCTACCACCTCATCGCCCTTGGGACTGTCCGATTGATTTAATTCCGGGAAAACAGATTCCTCGTGGTAGGACTTATCTCCTGTCTCTGCCAGAAACCCAGGTCATGTCCCAATATGTCTCTGAAAATCTAGCCCGAGGGTTTATCAGAAAATCTTCCTGTCTGGCCCGAGCAGGGTTCTTCATCGTCAAGAAAAAAACGGATCTCTACGCCCCTGCATTGATTATAGGCAACTAAATAAAATTACCATTAAAAATCGTTAGCCCCTTATAATGGACCTTTTTGACAGAATCAGCGGAGCCCGAGTCTTCACTAAATTGGATCTCCGTTGGGCATTTAACTTGGTACGAATTCGTCAAGGGGACGAGTGGAAGACAGCGTTCAACACGCGGGATGGACATTTCGAATATCTAGTTATGCCCTTCGGGCTTAGTAACGCCCCCGCTGTCTTCCAGTCCTTTCTAAATGAGATCTTTCAAGACCTGTTATATCACTCTGTAGTTGTCTAACTAGACGACATCTTGATTTTCTCCCGAGATATTTCCTACCATCGTCTTCATGTCAAATAAGTTTTATCTCGACTACGAGCTGACCAACTCTTCTGCAAACTAGAGAAGTGTATCTTCGAAGTTGAGCAACTCCCTTTTCTTGGGTACATTGTTTCGGGATCAGGACTACGCATGGATCTAAAGAAGGTATCCGCTATTAATAGTTGGCCTCTTCCTCAAGGCACCAAGGCCATTCAAAGATTTGTTGGGTTCGCCAATGATTACAGGCAGTTTGTTAAGGGGTTCTCCTCAATTATAGCCCCAATAACCGCTCTGACCCGGAAATCATCTAATCCCAGAGAATGGTCTTCCGATGCCTTGAAGGCATTTTATTCCCTAAAGCAAGCCTTCTCGTCTGCACCAGTCCTTTCTCAACCGAATCAATTAGAATCCTTTTTTCTGGAAGTTGATGCGTCTGCAATAGGTATTGGAGCAGTGCTCTTCCAAAGATCCGAACTTGGTACGCATCTTCCCTGCGGATTTTTCTCTAAAAAATTCTTGCCGCATGACAAAAATGATGGTATTGGTGACAAAGAGTTGCTCACAATCAAGACCGCCTTGGAGGAGTGGCAACATCTCTTAGAAGGTTCCCGTCATCCAGTAACAGTTTTAACTGATCATAAGAACCTGCTTTATATCAGTGAAGCTCGGTGCCTCAACCCTAGCCAAGCTCGATGGGCATCATTCTTTGCACGTTTTGATATTATTCTCGATCTTTTGATAACACTGATCTCTGCACATCCCTGAAGCCGCTGCCTATCCTAACACCTACCAGGGTGATCGCCTTTACCAATACCTCCCCCAAAACACCTCCCAGGGGTTGTTCTTTCTTGGAACCTAATCTACGAGCCAAAGCTCTACGGTGGGCACACTCCTCTAAACTAGCGGGGCACGCTGGGGTGAAGAAAACCTACGAATTGCTTCGTAAAAAATATTGGTGGCCGGCCCTGCATTCTGATGTACGAAAATTCGTGGCCTCATGCCCTACGTGTGCTCGTTGTAAAAACCCCAGATTGGCTCCACCAGGTCTTCTACAACCACTTCCTACTTCAGATTTTCCTTGGCAAAGCATATCCATGGATTTCATCACTGACCTTCCCCCCAGTAATGGGTTAACAATCATCTGGGTCGTCGTTGACAGATTTTCGAAAATGGCCCACTTCATACCTTTACCTGCTCTACCGTCTGCCTCTCAGTTGGCCCTTATCTTTATTAAGGAAATATTCACAATCAATGGTTGTCCCCCTGAAATTATTTTGGATCGTGGAGTGCAGTTTGTTTCCCAATTCTGGAGAGCTTTTTGTAAAATTCTTGGTTCTGACCTCAAGTATGACCGTTGACAATATGACAATGACCGTCGCCTCTCCTCCCCTCTGATCACCTCCTCCCATGCGCGTGTCCAAGACTTCTCCCGCGCTGCCCCCCTCCACTGGAACAAACCTCCCTCCATCAGAACATCCCCTAATCTGTCCAGTTTCAAACGGGCTCTAAAAACCCACCTCTTTCTCAAAGCCTCCCAGTCTCCCACTTAACTTCCTACCTTTTTCTGCCTCTCCCCCCTCTTCCCCCTCCCCTGACTCTGCCCCCGTTCCCCCTTCTCTCCCTCTCATCCCTGTGTCTCTCTGTCAGTCTACCCCTCCCCTTAGATTGTACGCTCCCTTGAGCAGGGCCATCTTTCCTCCTGTTTCCTTCACTTCTAACTCTGTTCTCCAGCTACCTTTCCCCCCACCCCTCTGGGGGTCTCCCCGTCATCCGTGCCCTTTATCTTGGACTCCAGCGCTTGCTGGTCTTACCTCCCCCTCTCTCTAGATGTGCTTTGAGCTTACTGAGTTACTGTGCTTATTGTTTACTGTACCGTGCTGTCCCACCTTGTATTGTACTTGTTTGTCCCTGTACGGCGCTACGGACACTTTGTGGCGCCCAATAAATAAAAATTAATAATAATAATAATAATAATAATAATAGTACTCGTCCGGCTATCACCCACAAACCAATGGCCAAACGGAGCGGGTCAACCAGGACCTCGAAGTCTTTCTACGATGTTTCTCTGCAGACAACCAAACAGAATGGGCTAATCTCCTACCTTGGGCAGAATTTTCTCACAATTTTCATCATCACGAGTCTTCTGGTGCCTCTCCATTTTTTGTTGTTTATGGAACCCAACCCACCCTCCCAGATTTCTCCGATAAGGTTTCCTCGCCAGTTCCAGCTGTGGAGGATTTAATGCGGAACTTTTCTCAGATTTGGTCAACTACCAAAACCAAACTCTAGGAGACTTCTTTACGCTATAAACAAGCGGCTGACCGTCATCGGAGACTTATTCCTCTATTACACGTTCACAACAAAGTATGGTTGTCTACACGCAATCTCAAGTTGAGGGTTCCTTCTCAGAAATTGGCTCCTCGTTATATTGGACCTTTCCCTATAACACATGTTATTAACCCGGTGACCTACAGACTTCGGTTACCTCCCTCCCTGAAAATCCATAATGTGTTTCACGTCTCTCTTCTGAAACCACTTATACTCAATAAGTTTCATCGCTTGCCTCATCATCCAGCTCCTGTATGGACTACTAATGGTGAGGAATTTGAAGTAAGTCGCATCCTGGACTCCCGTGTCCTCCACAGACATCAATTCTTAGTCCATTGGAAGGGCTTTGGTCCAGAAGAGAGATCATGGGTGTCAAAAGAGGATCTTCACGCCCCACGACTATTGAAACAATTCCTGGACCAAGGATCTCTCCAACTAAGTAGGGGAGGAGGTACTGTCAAGCGCCGTCCCCGTGCTGTGTCCGTCGCACAGGGACGGACGCCTGCTACTGCCGCAGAGCAAGGCAACCGAGCACACTTCCGGGTCGGCGGTCGCATTCCGTTGCTAGGCAACGGAACGCTCTCCAGTAATTCCGGCGGTGGTGTTCAGCGTCACCACCGCCGCTAAGTGTAGGCAGCACTATTTAAGGATCACTCTGGCACTAGGAGAGTGCCAGAGTATTAGGTCCCACCTAGCTCCAGCGTTCCTGTGCCTTCCTTGTTCTCCTGTGAATCACCCGGATTGTTGCTGACCATTCTTATTCTGAACTCCCTGTGTACTGAACCCGGCTTGCTGACCATTCTAATTCTGAACTCCCTGTGTATTGAACCTGGCTTGTTCACTATTCTCTCCTGCGCTTCTGACCCCGGACCCGCCTACGCTTGACTACGATATTGGATTTTCCCTGTGGCATATCCTGATTCTCTCGGTTCTGACCCAGCCTGCCTGACACCGTTTCCATCTTACCGCTTCACTGGTTGCTCCCTCTGAGGACCGCGACCTGCGTGTCTCCTGCAGCTAAGACCATACTCCCTTGCGGGGGTTCCTGGTGAACACCTGGGACACATTAGACTCCGCGCCTCTTTGGTGAGTGACTTATAACCCATGATAAACAAACTATAAAAATGTATAACTTGACTAATCCATTTTCAGGATGTATCCAAAATGTTACCAAAATGTTACTCATCTAATATGGAGAAATGAGACTTATATATTCTATAAGGATAGGAAATACAATATAAATCAGCAATTTATCCCAATTAAACTACCCTCCTATAACTTGACTATTAATCTTCAGGAAATAATCAATGCTATAAACAACACCCAGCGGCTGGCAGAGCATTTGGCACAGGTAAACTATTCAGCTAATCATGCACAAATGCAGACAATAATAGAAGCACAGGAATTAAAATATGTAGCTCATAAATTAAAAGATAATCTGCAACACCATTGGTGGGATGTGTTCACAGGTAATTCCCCCACTGCAACAAGTATTTTTAAGGTAATGCTCCATCCAATACTGGTAATAATAGGGGTTTTGATCCTGTTGATTGTGTGGAATTGTTATTTGTCCTGTAAGTTTAGAAAAATGGTTAATCAGGCCATTACTCCGGTACCAACATATTTTAATCAAACTCAAAAAGTATGTACCTCATGTAAACGGAATAACCCCTATCAAGCAAAAATGACATGTGTATACTGCAGTGAAATACTGCTAGGGAAAGAATAAATGATGTGAGGATACTTTCTCTTGTGAATGATTAATTCTCTATCCACATGGAGACTTTAGATCAAAATCTGGGTAAATGTAGCTTGAGAACCAGGTAGCCCTGTATCATGACATGATAGGAAGGATCAGGAAACACATGTATATTTGTTTAATGTAATAAAAAGAGGGGATTGTGAGAGTATAAAACAATTAATAGTTATTAAGATGTACAAATATATGTGTGAAATACCTTAAAACTATACTTCAGATGCAGGACTACGCCTTGAAGAAAAACAAATGTTTCCTATGGAACAGACATTAGCAGGATGCCAGACTGAAGGAAACGGCCGGGAGGAAAACTACGTAGTACTGAACAAAGGATGTTGCCTTATATGTATTGTTGTTGCAAAGAAATATTTGCTGAGCTAAAGAGATTTCCTTATATGTACTTGTTAACCAGTTAATGCTGGACCCTAGCTATAAATAAAGGGCCAGCCTGAAAAGACCCTCAGAGCTGATTTTGAAACTGCAACACCTTGTTTGAGTTTCACTTCTTCACTCTCCTGTTGACAGTATTATACCAAGTAGGAAATCAGGTTATCAGAGATCGATAGTAGGGGCACCAAGCCTCGGTACCCCGACAGTTCTCAGCCCTCTGCTTTTCTCTCTTTAAAGCTCTTCTCTCCATGAACTAATATGCACCTTTGGCAGACAATATACAAATCTACCTCTCTACCCCTTCTCTTTTAAACTGTGTGTTCAACTGTTTTTCTGTCATCTCCACATGGATTTCAAGCTCAATGTGTCCAAAAAGAAAAGTGTCTCTACTATATACTCATTACTGAGCTATGTGGCCACAATACTAATATTTTACGTAGGAAACAGTGTTCTGGTATAATTTTTGGAGTCGTTTAATTTATAATACGTGGTGTCCCTATTAAATATAGATTGGGGGCACTGTTGGATTATGTATCAATAGTAATAGTGGACCTCTCATGGAGTATGCATCTTTGCAACTTCACCTTGACATATTGTAAGAACACTGATAAAAACTTTAATAGATTTTCATATGAGGCATGTATATAGCATTTAATGTTTGTTTGTTTTTTCATTTAATCATCAAAGTGTAATTTATTTACATATTTCTTTGTTTTTTTTTAATTGGCTGATATATAGTTAGTATTATTATTTGTCGATTGGGTGGTTTAATATATATATATATATATATATATATATATATATATATATATATCCTCTCCTGATCTTTCACCATCTGTGTTGTCTCGCGTTACTGACTGTCTTTCTGTCATTCCATCTTGGATGTCTTCTTGCCAACTCAAACTCAGTCTTTCAAAAACTGAATTAATAATATTCCCACCCAAAAACAGAAGCTTCATGCCTGACATTTCTATTTCTGTTGATAGCATGACCATATATCCCACCCTGCAAGCTCAATGCCTAGGTGTAATCCTTGACTCACAACTATCATTTATTCCCCACATCGACTCTATATCTAAATCATGTTACATAGATCTAAAGAAAATTTCCAGAATACGCACATATCTTACACAAGACACTGCAAAAACCTTAATTCATGCATACTGATCTTCCCAAAGTCAGACTTGAACCCCTATAATCTATTTTGCACGCAGCAGCCAGATTGATTTTCCTTGCAAACCGTTCTTCCTCTGCTGAGCCACTCTGTCAGTCTGCACATTGGTTGCCTGTATTTCAACGATTGCAGTATAAAGTTCTTCTACTAACATACAAGGCCGTCAACAAAATTGCACCGACATAATCTCCTCACTTGTCTCAAAATATCTCCCGACTCGACACGTCCGTTCTACACAAGATCTGCGTCTCTCTTCCACTCTCATCACATCCTCCCATTCCTGGTTACAGGACTTTTTTCAGGCAGCACCCACTTTGTGAAATTCCCTCCCTCACACAGTAAGACTTTCCTTTAGTCTTCAAACCTTCAAGCGTTCTCTGAAAACCCACCTCTTCAGGCAAGCTTATGATATTCCTCACCCACCATCTTATTCTCCCTAGGTTACCCTATTACCACCCTCTACACAGCTAACACAAGACAACAACCCTCTGAGCAACATTGCTGTGTGACTGATCACAGCCCACTCAATACTTTTTACCTTTGCATTCTAGCTGGTCTAATGTGCAATATGATGTAGCACATGCCCCTGTGTTTCAAACTCCAAATGTTCCATAGATTGTAAGCTTGCGAGCAGGGTTCGCTTACATCTCTGTCTGTATGTATTACCCAGTATTGATTTATTAATCTTTGTTCCCAATTGTAAAGCGCTATGGAATTTGCTAGTGCTATATAAACAAATGTTGATGATGATGATAATATTAGAGATGCTCACTGAACCCCGTGAAGTGGTTTTGGATCTGGATTAGCTTTGAGTTTTGGTTTTGGCAAAACCGCCCTCGTGTGTTTTGGTTTTGGATCTGTATTTTTTAGAAAAATTGCTAAAATATGCTTAAATCACCTAATTGTGCTCTTTTTTTCCCCTACATTATTATTAACTTATAAAAAACACTCATTTCAAGTCATTTGCAGTCAATTTTGACCACCTCACAGGTCACAATATTATTTTCATACACTTTCGGACAACTACTGCAGCGACCTGGCTTGATGCTAAGTGACAGAGCAATGAGTCAAACACACGGCAGTTCACATCTAGAACACATTGGCACACAGCAGTGGCAGAAAAGAAAAATGGTGCAAGATGGAATTGTCCTTGGGCTCTCCCACCTACCTTTATGTTGCATCTTAAAAGGACTTGCAAACTATAACAAACCAAACACTTCAGCTACAAAAGTGCCACTCCTTGTGGCTGAAGTGCTTGGTTTGTTTGGGCCCCCACAAAACAAGGTAGGAATGGGCTTAAGGAACCTAAGGTAACAGTGCTGTTAATGAACTCTACTGTGGCAAGATGTTGTTGTCATCAACCTTAGCGTCATCCTCACCCTCATCAGTGTGTACATCATCCTCACACATTATTAATTCATCACCGCTAAAATCCACCATTACAGAAGTCTCAGTATTTTGATGTAATTGGCGGGAAAGGCCTTCCTCGTGGAACTTGAAGTCCATTTTTATCAACATCATCTTTTCCACATTTTGAAGAAGTAGCCTCCTACGCCAATCGCTGACAAGATTCCCGGCTGTGCTGAAAACTCACACACACACACTGGAGGATGGGCAGCTTAGGCAGTGCAAAGCGAGTGGGTAAATGGATCTCCAAATTCCCTTTTTTTCCTCCCAGCATGTAAAGGGACTGTCTGATGTGTCTATTTCTATGCTGTTGTGAAAATAATCCTCCACCATCCTTTCTATGCTGATATTAGGATCAGGTGTAGTTACGGCAGAGGTGTAATGTTTTTTGGTCAATTCTTTTAGACCAGAGCAGATGTCAAAATTTGGTGCTGAGTCATCTGCATCATCCCCGGGTCTCTTGGGAAAGCTAAGTTTTTTTCTAGCAGCAGTTGAGTAAGAAACTGAAAGAGGAGACGCCATCCTTTCGTGTAACACTTGAGCTGTCATCTTGCTCACCAGGAGCTCAATGCATCTCTTCAGATCTGGGTCAGTTTCAAACAAAGTGAAGACATAACTCTTAAACCGAGGATCAAGCACAGTCGCCAAAATGTAGTGATCCGATTTCAAGATTTCGATAACTCTTGTATCCTGACGAAGCGAATAAAGTACTTTATCTACAAGTCCGACATACTTAGCGTATTTGCTTTGTTTAATCTCCTCCTTCAGTTTCTCAAGCTGCATTTCCAAAAGTCTATTTAAGGGAATCACTTGACTCAAGCTAGCAGTGTCTGAACTCACTTCACAAGTGACTACTTCGAATGGTTTCAGCACCTTGCACAACACGGAAAGTATTCTCCACTGCGCTAGACTAAAATACATCCCCCTCCTTTCCCATGTTATGGCTTGTGGAGAAAGCATGAATGGCTTTTCGCTGTTCCTCCATCCGCAGAAGCATATACAAGGTGGAATTCCACCTTGTCACCACCTCTTGCTTCAGTTGGTGGCAGTGCAAATTAAATTGCTTTTGCAGCTGCTGCAATCTCCTAAACGCTGTTGCCGAATGCCGGAAATATAGATATATATAGATATAAATATATAGATATTTTACGGGCCACAGACAGCATCTCCTGCACGTCCCTGTCATTTTTTAAAAAGCTCTGCACCACAAAGTTTATTGTGTGAGCAAAACAGGGAATGTGATGGAATTCGCCCAGCTGTAATGCTCTCACAATATTGGTGGCATTATCAGAAATTACATATCCTGAGGAGAGTCCAAGCGGGATAAGCCATGTTGCAATGACATCCCTTAGTTTTTGTAACAGATTGTCAGCTGTATGTCTCTTAGTGAAGCCGGTTATACACTGAGTAGCCTGCCTGTGACAAATGTGATGTACTTGGGTAAATGCTGCTGCTGTTCCTGCTGGTGAAGGCGAATCACCAACCCAGTGGGCTGCCACAGTCATATAATCTTTAGTTTGCTCAGTTCCGCTTGACCACATATCTGTGTTTAAGTGTACAGTGGTTAGAATGGCATTTTGTAGCCCAATAATTAAATTATTACGAACCTTCTGGTACAGGTGAGGAAAAGCTTTTCTACTGAAATGGTGTTGTGATGGAATTTAGTCACAAGACCTCAAGTAACTGTCTAAAACCAGCTGTATTAATTGTGGATATTGGACGCAGATCTAATACTAGCATATTGGCCATGGTGTCTGTGATCTGCTTTGCGACTGGGTGACAACTTTGATACTTGCTTCCTCTTGCAAAGGTTTGTTTAACAGTCAATTGTTGTAAACTACTAGTTGTCTTCTTCATGGTCTGCTTCTGGGATGAAGATTCACCCGAAGCAGTAGCAGCAGTGGGACTAAAACTCAAAAATTCTTCTGAGGAATCCAGGATAGTGCAGGAGTCCTCTAGCCTTTGTAACTTGGATGCAGGACTAACTCTCATCTCTACTGAGGATATTGATGAGGACGGTGTTGTGGGTGTAGATGGCAGGCTTCGGGATGTAGGTGAGAGAAGGATCCTAGCTGATGGTGACTGCTTGTTGTTATTTATTTAACATAAGTTTCTGATTTTCTCAACAGCTTGCCATGAACTCGCTTCAAATGGCATAACATGGATGAGGTTCCTAGATTGTTAAGGTCTCTACCTCGACTGACTGTGGCTTTACATACGCAACAAATGGCTAGACAACTGTTGTCAGGATTTCGGTAAAAATAATTCCACATATAATAAGTGGATTTTTTGGTCTTATGTCCAGGTATGACAATGGCCTTCTTCTTATCACGTGCCAGAACTGCTTCCACCGGTGCAGGTCTTACACAAACAACATCATCCTCATCAACATCCTCATTAGCGCCCTCATCGGCTACACAAATATCCCCCTCATCCTGTTGCAATTCCAAAGTGGCATCCTCAATTGGTGTATCACCGACTACACTCGGGCTGTTCAGGCACACATCAGCAGAAATGCTGAAAGGGGCCTTCTTTATGAGTACACTATCAGAATGGCCATGATTACACATAGCACTCATGGATTAACTCTCCTCAGGGATTTGTGTCATTTCTGAATCTGAGCATATATTTTCCTCTAATGCCTTACTGTTTTCTTGCAGCTCAGCTTTCACAGGTAACAGTAGTTGTGCACCACTTTTGGACTCCAAATAACTTGGTCTTGCTTGGTCACGAGTGACCTTACAAGAAGAGGGCTCAGTAACATTTTTAGATCTAGCACTAATAGAGAAAGGCGAAGGCCTCATTCTTTCTTTGCCACTGCGTGTGTAGAATGGAATGTTGGCAAAAAAAAAATTCTCTGCAGTTAACTTTTCATTAGTTACAGCTCCTTTTCTCTTCAACACGGTAAAAGGTGAATCTGAACATACATTTTCCTGTAATGCCTTACTTTTTACTGTTTTCTTCCAGCTCGGCTTTTACACGTAAAAGTATTTGGACACCACTTTTGTAGTTTGAATGACAAGGTCTTGCATGGTCACGACTGACCTTACAAGAAGATGCCCCAGTGACAGTTGCAGAACTCGCACTCATAGAGAAAGGCGAAGGCCTCATTCTTTCTTTGCCACTGCGTGTGTAGAATGGCATGTTGGAAAATTAATTTTTTTCTGCAGATAACTTTACCTGGATTACAGGTCTTTTTTTCTTGACCAAGGTAAAACGGTGTTTTTTTACATATTTGCTTCCCTGACTTAAAATCACTATGCACTTTTACATAGGCTTTACCTGATGACGTAGAGGGATTACTATCATCATGATTGGTGCAAGCAGCTGCTTGGTGCTCCTGCTCTTCTGTGTACTGCTGTGAATCAATTTTGACAACACTGTACACTTTGACTGCAAATTCAGAAGAAAAGCCTGCAAGGCCTAGTATTTGTATTTCAGCAATGATAATTCGTAATGGAGCAATGGAGCTTTTCTCTTTGTGTGTAACCTATATAACACAGTAGAATGTGACTGCAGAATTACACCAAGCCTGCCAGCCCTAGGATTTGTATTTCAGCAATGAGAATTATCAATGTAGCTCTCCTGAATGTCACTGTAGACTTTGTTGAACACTGCTACCCCCTCCTCTTTCTATTCTATATGTTGCTGCCTAATTTCTCTACAAACTGTGCTACCCCTTCTGTGTCCCTCTGTGAAATGGCGCTAGATCGCTGTGAAGGGCGATACTTATAGATTTCAAAACTCGCGAGATCCGACAACGTAAGAATGACATTTTGCCTCGTTTTCAATTCCAAAAAAGCGCAAAAGTATCAAGATGGCACAACTCGGTACTCAGATATGCTAAGTTCGGGTGTGTCCGGTTCTCAGTGAACCGAGCCTGAGCATCTCTAATATATATATATATATATATATATATATATATATATATATATATATATATATATATATTAATCAATTGCAGTACCAAAATGTATGCCAGTAGAAATTTGGAAAAACATACCCCACTTTAAAGTGAAGCCTACTTATATATATATATATATATATATATACTAAATATTGTAATCTGACAGCACCTCAACAATTATGACACAATTTATTTTTTGACATGTGGGAGTAGAAATCCAAACCAGCAACTGTCTGCAAAGATAAGCAAGCTCATGAAGAGGCTTCATCTTAATTAAATGAACCCTATTTATTAACATAAAATGATGGCTAAAATTCAAGCATTATATATTTTCCATTTATTTTATTATTAGCAGGATATCTGATGGCATGGATGTCTAGTTACTAATACTTCAACTCTCTGCAGTCCCTGTGTCTGGCTATCTGTGTATACTTGGCTCGATTTTGACTACTCTTCCGGATCTCCCTTCTGAACTTCGCTACTCGTTTGGTATTCGACCCCTGGAACGTCCCTGACTATTCTTTGCTTTATCTCTGTGGTACTGCGCTATTTGGTTTTCCGACTCTGCCTGCCTGACTACGCTTCTTCTATTGCACTGGTGACTATCTGGGAGAACCGCGATCTGTGCACTTCACGCAGCAAAGTCCACACTTCCTTGCGGGGGTCCCTGGTGAACACCGGAAGTGCGTTAGACTCCCCGCCTCTCAGTTTAGTCGCGCCAACACAAGTCAGTAGCATACTCCAGTGAAAGACGTGCCAACCAAGCTGTGAGATTCAACACCTTTTGGACTGAAGGCACCACATATGCTTCTTTATCGAGCCTGTTATCAACATGCAGGGATAATCTTTCCTTAACCAGAGTAAACTGGGCCATGGAAAGAGGACATCCATGTAAAGTTTCTTAATCCATTCTATTGATTATTTTAATTAAACATTTATTCACAAAAAAAGCAGATGAGACCATTATAGCTACCAATTTTATAGCTAATAATTGTTTTGCTAAGGAATTAAAAACAAGTGTTAAGTGACACTTCACTCCCTGAGATCACTGTATTCATGTTTAACATTTTTCTTTCAGATTGGCTCAACCTATTGACTGAACCAAGTCTCCTGTTATTGCACCATCCACTACAACTTTGCACACTTTATTTAAACAGAGATGCAAGCAGGGTACTAGCAGAGAGGTGAAGAGGAACATTGGGTCCAGTACTGCTCTGGGGGACACCTGTGATCTGGTAATCAATGACTGGAGTGAGCTCCATGGAAGGGTGCATGTGTGCAACTGATGGAATGAGGCTATATTTATATAGTCTCATGTGCCCCGCATACTACAAAGGGGCATCTGTGGGTATAATAGGAGACAATAAGTCAAGGTTGT
This sequence comes from Mixophyes fleayi, assembly GCF_038048845.1. NCBI lineage: Eukaryota > Metazoa > Chordata > Amphibia > Anura > Limnodynastidae > Mixophyes > Mixophyes fleayi. Next base: position 224,495,816 of record NC_134402.1, read on the forward strand.
GTGGGCATATTGGCTGCATGGAAGTAGCATGTGAAAATGTGAAAATATATGTATCATATTAACAACATACTAGCATATGAGGCTGTATGGAGATATACTGGCTGAGGTTACATGGATACATATTGGCTATCTGTTGGCATATTGACTGTATAGATACATGTGAGGCCATACCATGAGCATTAATGGCATCATGTGGAGTTGTACATATGTGGGAAATACATATTTTCGTGCTGCGCACGTGCATCAAAAACATACATGTTCATCCGTACGCAGATTTTTGTTGCATCTTATACTAACTACTTATAAATGGACAGGTGGAACAGGGAGGGAGGGGCCTGGAAAGCATAGGAAGAATACAACAAAAGTGTGTTTATGTAATTGCTACTGGATGCTTATTCATTCATATACACATTCTGGCTAATTGTAGACTGAACTCTCCAGTTGATTGTACTAAATCAATAGTGTGGCTGCCATATCAAAAGGTGGCTGTCTATTTGCATTACTTAATTGATATTTCAATTTGGATTGTGTCAGGAAATAAAATTCACATCTGAGATTAAAAGGGGAAAACAAAAGTCTGTATTTGCTTCAATTTAAACGCATTTGTTATTTTATATTATATTTGTGTTTGTAGTTAATTATATTTTATTTGGTTAATGTGACTCTCTCATTTATTAATGACTGTTAAGTCACAATTCACTCTAGTGTATATGCAGCTTCAATACATTATTATATTCTGTACAAAGAGAGTAATGTAACTTTGATTTAAAATTGCCACTGTTAAGACACATCTCTACACTATCCTGTAAATATACACTAGTGCGTAAATATGCACACTTTTTACTCCCGACATAAATCTGGTGCACATGCTAGTGGTGTACAGCTCGATGCATCATGAGATACGTCCGACTGAGCATATGTACGTAAATGCTTTTTTTCATATGTGCATCTTTTCCTGCCTACTTTTGTGGATACTTTGGATCCAAATTTATGAGCCCCTAAACGTTTACATTTCCACTGTACCAAAGTAGTATATAATTCCGACCATAACTGGTATCTCTATATCTCAATAAGCACATCATACTTTTTTTTGCATTTTAAGTATACATTTTATGTAATAACTACTCATCTAGTGGATTCTTTTGTAAAAGCAATCTATGGTAAAATGTTATAGATATGCTCAGGGGTGTAGGCACTGGGGAGGGGGGGGGGGCAGAGGGGACAGTTGCCCCCATCCCCCCCCAATGATTTCTGCTGGGTTGGTGTTACGATACTTACCTTCCACGCTCCCGCGCCGCTCCGTCGGACCCGGAAGCCGCACTTCCGGGTTCAGCGGTCAAGTGACCGCTACCTAGGGTGGTCACGTGATCGCTACCAGGGCGGGGAATTCAAATGGGACACTGTATAAAAACCTAGCTCTGACACTCGGAGAGTGTCAGAGCAACTTACCAGTTCCTGGCTCCTGATTCCTGGCTCCTGATTCCTGTGTCCTTCCTTGTTCCTGTGTGTTGACTTCCAGTGTACCGACCCGGCTTGTTCACTCTTCTGGATTCCGTTGCCCTCCGTGTACCGACCTGGCTTGTTGACCTTCCTTATTGCCTGTGCCCCTGACCCGGATTGCCTCACGCTCCTTCCGCTATACGTTATCTGCCTTCCTGTGTACCGACCCGGCTAGCTGACAACGCTTCTGTTCTGGTGTCCCGTGTACCGACCCGGTTTGATTGACTCCGAGACCGCTTCCTGATTCTGTCTACATTGCCTGCCTGTGTACCGACCCGGCCTGTCCGACTACTCTCAGCTTGCTTCTACTCCGCTGTACTACATCTTGGGGCAAACCTGAGGACCGCGACCTGCGACTCCCGGCAGCAAAGCCCATCCCACCTTGCGGCGGTTCTTGGTGAATACCGGGGAGATCGTTAGACTCCGCACCTCAGGTAAGCCAGCGTTAATCAAGATTAGTAGTGAATCCAGTAAATCCGTTACAGTTTGCTCTGACCATGGATCCAGCGGCTAAAGATCTTCTGGAGCATCTAGTGGGTAGAATGGACAAACAGGAGGCGAACCAAGAGCAACTTTTAAAATTCCTCCAGAGCATTTCCACTCGGCTGGATGTTGTTCAGAACACCTTAGTGGCCACCGGGCCTCCTGCACCTGTGATTGCGGCTTCGGACCCCCCCCCCCCTCCGCAGCAGCAGCTTTTTCATCCCAAATGCGGATGCCTAACCCGCCTAAGTTCGATGGAGACCCCAAACTCTGCAGAGGATTCCTGAACCAATGCTCCATCCACTTTGAACTGTTGCCGGGCAATTTTCCTTCTGAGAAGGCTAAGGTGGCCTATGTGATATCACTACTCTCTGGTCAAGCCTTAGCATGGGCATCTCCGTTATGGGAGCGGAATGATCCTATCCTGCATAATCTCTCCACCTTCTTGTCCACCTTTAGAAAGATTTTTGACGAGCCCGGAAGGGTCTCCGATGCCGCTGCTGGGTTATTGCGTCTCCGCCAAGGGAACCGGTCTGTGGGTCAGTATGCCGTCCACTTCAGAACTATGGCCTCGGAACTCCGCTGGAACGATGAGGCTCTCGTAGCTACATTCTGGCAGGGTCTCTCAGATCGGATTAAAGATGAGCTGGTGTCTCAGGAACTCCCTGCCTCTTTGGACGATCTCATCTCCCTCTGCGTTAAGATCGACTTACGTTTCAAGGAGCGTAATTCGGAGAAGGAACAGTCTCGACGCAGTCTGATCCGGCTAGCTCCCAACTTCCAAACACCTGTTCTTCCGCCCGAGGAACCGATGCAATTGGGAAGGACCCGCCTATTGGCCGAAGAGAGAGAGAGAAGATTTCGAAACAAGTTATGTTTATATTGTGGAGAGAGCGGGCATCTTCTGAACTCTTGTCCCAAACGCCCGGGAAACGACAGGGCCTAACGTGTTCAGGAACTGTGTCGTTAGGCCTCCTTATTTCTTCTCCCTCAGTTCCTTATAGTAATGATTGTGTCACTATTCCCATTTCTCTACAGTCTGGACAGTACACCTTTTCTCAGTCCGCACTCCTTGACTTTGGAGCGGCTGGGAATTTCATTTCGGCTGCCTTGGTAAAGCAATTCTCTATCTCCACGCAAGCTCTAGAACAACCTATCTCCCTTTTAGCCATCAATGGGGGAAGAATCCCTGAAAGATCTATCTTTCTACGCACCACTCCTCTTCGTCTTCAGATTGGAGCCCTACATCAGGAGAGTATCTCCTTCCTTGTCATCCATAAATCTACCAACCCGGTTATCCTTGGACTTCCGTGGCTCCGTCTCCATTCTCCTAACGTGGATTGGCAGTCCGGCCATATCCTATCCTGGGGACAACATTGCTTTAGTCATTGTTTATCGAAGGTAGTTCCCAAGGAAAACCCCAAATGCCATAGGAGGTTACCCTTGGCACTTCTTCCTGAACCTTACCAAACCTTTTCCGATGTCTTTTGTGAACAAGAGGCCACAAGACTCCCTCCACATAGAATTTGGGACTGTAACATAGATCTTGTTCCCGGTAAACCAGTACCCCGAGGCAGAGTGTATCCATTTTCCGTTCCCGAATCCGAGGCCATGGGGGATTATGTCCAAGACAATCTCAGAAAAGACTTTATCCGGAAATCCTCTTCTCCTGCTGGAGCAGGCTTTTTCTTCGTAAAGAAGAAGGATGGGGGCCTCCACCCTTGTATAGACAAATGAGGCCTTAATGCCATCACCGTAAAAAATCGGTACCCCTTACCACTAATCTCAGAGTTATTTGATCGGATAAAGGGGGCCTCATCTTTTCTAAATTGGACCTCAGAGGATCCTATAATCTGGTGCGCATGAAGGAGGGGGATGAGTGGAAGACAGCCTTCAATACCTGGGACGGGCACTTTGAATACTTGGTCATGCCTTTTGGGTTATGCAATGCCCCGGCTGTTTTTCAAAGCTTCATGAATGAACTCTTTCAAGACCTATTATACCAATGTGTGGTCATCTACTTGGACGATATCCTCATCTTCTCCCAAGACTTAGTATCACAACACAAACATGTCTTGGAGGTCCTGTTCCGTATTAGGAGGAATCATCTATATTGTAAATTAGAGAAGTGTATCTTTGAACAAAAGCAAGTTCCCTTCTTAGGGTATATCATCTCTGGCACTGGATTGTAAATGGATCCTACCAAATTAAAGGCCATACTAGATTGGCCTCAACCCTCGGGCCTTAAGGCTACACAACGGTTCCTGGGATTTTCCAATTACTACCGCCAGTTCATTAAAGGATACTCTACCTTGATGGCACCCATCACAGCCTTAACCCGCAAGTCTGCGAATGCCAAAATATGGTCTAGAGAGGCCACTCAAGCCTTTGCTAATTTAAAATCCTTCTTTTCCTCAGCACCCATCCTCCAGCAACCTGACTGTTCTCGCCCGTTCATTCTTGAGGTGGACGCATCCTCCGTAGGTACAGGAGCAGTTCTCTCTCAACGAGATGCTACCGGTAAACAACGTCCGTGCGGATTCTTTTCCCGTCGCCTTCTACCTGCTGAAAGGAACTACGGTATCGGTGATAAGGAGCTCCTGGCCATCAAATTGGCCCTTCTTAAATGGAGGCATCTTCTAGAGGGAGCCCAGTTCCCCATCACCATCTATACTGATCACAAGAACTTGCTATATCTACGTACTGCACGCTGCCTAAATCTTCGACAAGCAAGATGGTCCTTATTTTTCTCCCGATTTGATTTTAACATTTCCTTCCGTTCTGGATCAAAAAATATCAAGGCAGATGCTCTATCTCGCTCATTTGATCCTGCTGACTCGAAACCCTTGTAGGAGAATAAATTTATTCTGGACCCTAGTCAAATACTGGCAGCAACTCATATAAAAAAAAGCTGTCCTCCAGGCAAGACCTTCATTTCTGCACCCCTTCACATCAAACTATTACGATGGGCTCATCGTTCCCTCTTCTCGGGTCATGCTGGCATTCGCAAGACTTAGACCCTGTTATCCCGTAACTACTGGTGGCCCTCCATACGGGAGGATGTAAGGAAGTTTGTGTCTTCGTGTTCCATATGCGCCCAACACAAGACCCCCAGGAGAAGGCCTTATGGGTATCTACTTCCATTACCAGTTCCTAAATACCCATGGTCACAAATCTCCATGGATTTTATCACGGGCCTACCTCCCTCCAAGTCGTGTACTGTGGTTCTAGTGGTCACAGACCGCTTTTCCAAAACTGCCCATTTCATTCCACTGAGAGGTCTTCCATCTTCCTCCTCATTGGCTGATATTTTCATCAAAGAAATATTCCGCCTTCATGGTTGTCCTCATCACATTGTCTCCGATCGAGGATCTCAGTTTATATCCAAATTCTGGAGATCCTTTTGTCATAAATCTGGGATCAAACTTGATTTTTCTTCTGCATATCACCCCCAGTCTAATGGCCTCACAGAGAGAACCAACCAGGAATTGGAGAAATTCTTAAGAATATTCATCTCTGCCAATCAAGACAACTGGGTGGACCTCCTTCCATGGGCTGAGTTCGCTCATAATAACCATTTCCACGAGGCTCTCTCTAATTCTCCTTTTTTCGTTCTCTATGGCTGTCATCCTAGATTACCCACCTTTTCCCAAATTACTGTTTCTGAAGTCCCAGCGGTAGATTTATTATTTCGTAATTTCTCGCACATCTGGGAACAAACCAAATGTCACTCACCGGACCGTGAGTGCCTGTACTCTGGTGCGAGGTCCTCCAACTTTTCTCGCTACACGTGTGTGGAATCGTGGCCGCTCGCTATCCTGCCATCTGCGCATGCGCAGGTCTCGCTAGTAGCTTCACCTGTTCATGGAGGTGATTGACAGATCAATCACCTCACCCTATTTGAGGCACCTGCAACCCTAGGTAGGGGCCTGATCTTGAAGTCTCATTCCCAGTGAACTTCTATAGGTGTGTGCAGATCCCAGATTGCTTCCAGCTTTACTCGTTATACAGTTTCCCAAACTGTGTGCAGATTGTTCTTACTACAGCTTCCACGCTGCTCCCTGGTTCAACTCAGCGGCGGTTCCCACACCGCTACAACACTATCATCCCGCTGATCGTGACAGCTTCCACGCTGCTCCTGGCTCCACTCAGCAGCGGTTCTCTGACCGTTTCAACGCTGACATCCTGCTAATCGTGTTACAGCTTCCACGTTGCTTCCCTGCTCAACTCAGCGGCGGTTCCCATACCGCTACAACGCTTCATCTCCCAGCTGATTCCGGATCTACACAACTGGGTATGCGTTACTACTATTGACTATTATCTATGCTACTCACATACCAGTTGCATCCGTTATTGTTTACTGCGCAGGGTACAAGTACCCTTATAGACTGTGTTTCCGCTTTGCTCCAGTTAGGACTGCTGTCACTCAAGCTCGTTACCTACTCACGCTACTACTTGGCGTCATTGTGCATAAACTGCTGTGTTCAGCTTCTCCTCACTGCAAGGCACCAACTATATATACAGACTATTCATTGTGCCTTCCAAGACATTGCTATACTCACGCTGTTCCCATACAGCCACAGTTTGCCTTTCAACTTCACTCTCCTGCACCTGGACAAGTCCTCACTCCCTCCACAGTAGTGGTACAACTTGCTGCACGCAGACCACTGACTTCCCTGCTACATACCTGCACCTGGACAAGTCCTCCTATCACAGCGGTGGTACAACTTGCTATTCGCAGACCACTGACTACCCTGCTACCTACCTGCACCAATCCTATTCTTCCCATCAGAGCAGTGGTACAACTTGCTGTACGCAGACCACTGACTCCTCCTCTACTTACCATCACCTATCCACGTCCATTCCTTGTGTCTACATTATCTTCAGTCTCCAATTTACAGCTCCAAGTCGTTGATTGCCTCAGACTATCTCTACTCTCCTGCTGTTGTGTCGCTTCAATCATTCACCTGCCTGCTTTGAGGTGCGTGCCATATCCCCGCCTCTCCAGCAGAGTACCATCTGGTGAAACTCGGGTAGCAACTCCTAGTGCCCGTGACACCAAATCAATTCTCAGGAAAGCCATCACTCATTCTAAGGAAGCCTATGATAAAAAGAGAGGAGCTGGTCCTAATTTCTCCATCGGGGATAAAGTTTGGCTATCTACACAGAACATTTGGTTAAAGGTTCCCAGCAAGAAATTTGCCCCCAGGTTCATTGGTCCATTTTGTATCTCAAAGATCATCAATCCAGTCACTTTTAGATTAAGCTTACCACGTTCTCTACGTATCCCGGATGTTTTTCATGTGTCTTTGCTGAAACCAGTGGTTACGAACAAGTTTTCTACCCCTCTTAGGACTCCTCCTCCTGTTATTATTCAGAATCAGGGTGAATATGAAGTAAAACAAATCCTGGACTCCCGTAAAAACAGAGGTGGCGTACAATTCCTAGTAGACTGGAAAGTTTACGGTCCCAAGGAACGCTCCTGGGTAAGAGCAGTTGACCTTCATGCCCCCCGTTTACTCAAACGCTTTCATAAAAAATTTCCCTGTAAACCTGTATAGGTGTTCAGAGTCCACCTTTAAGGTAGGGGGTACTGTTATGATACTTACCTTCCACGCTTCCCCGCCGCTCCGTCGGACCCGGAAGCCGCACTTCCGGGTTCAGCTTCCTTATTGCCTGTGCCCCTGACCCGGATTGCCTCACGCTCCTTCCGCTATACGTTATCTGCCTTCCTGTGTACCGACCCGGCTAGCTGACAACGCTTCTGTTCTGGTGTCCCGTGTACCGACCCGGTTTGATTGACTCCGAGACCGCTTCCTGATTCTGTCTACAATGCCTGCCTGTGTACCGACCCGGCCTGTCCGACTAATCTCAGCTTGCTCCTACTCCGCTGTACTACATCTTGGGGCAAACCTGAGGACCTCGACCTGCAACTCCCGGCAGCAAAGCCCATCCCGCCTTGCGCCGGTTCTTGGTGAATACCGGGGAGATCGTTAGACTCCGCACCTCAGGTAAACCAGCGTTAATCAAGATTAGTAGTGAATCCAGTAAATCCGTTACAGTTGGCAAAGACTGTGTTTTTCCCCCTTCCATGAACTTCTACACAAAAGTCTTCATGCTACTTTCTGAAGTCATGGTATCTGTTCTAAACTTGTGGAACTTTTTTAAACTATAGATTGCCTTAGTATAACTACCAATGTTCTTTAATATAGATTGCCTTAGTATAGATTTAATACAGATTTAATATAAAAAGATTTAATATAGATTTAATACTCAAAGTGTTCTATTCATAAACATTTATTAAATAACCTGTATTGATGATGAACAATTATTCACTTTAGTTTTACCCTGAATTTTGTGCTTCCAGTAACAAACCTGCAATATAGCAATTTAAATTTATAGCACATAACCAGTGAGGCAGTGACTATAGATTTAAAAATACTCCTAATTAAATGAAATTAGGCTGCCAATGAAATCTGAATAAAAGCTAGATTAATGACTATGAAAAATTTAAATTCTTAAGATGAACAATTGAATGTATCTATCTTTCTAACAGCTATTGTATTTATTGGTAGTTAATATTAATAATAATTATTTAATGCATAAATACATTTTAAAGTAAAAGTGAACAATGAAACTGGGGCTAGCCAACCCCTGAAACACTGACAAAAAAGAACATAGGATTGGAAGTCTTTGTATATCTACAGTCACTGTTACAAATTTCTTTAAACGAGATACCAAACGTGAGAGAAAGGGGCTCAAGCCCTATAGTAGTCCTTGGCCTTTTGCTTTCCCCATGAAAACCTTCGTTCCTATGCCCCTGGATGTGCTTTGAGAACCAGAATGCATCATTATGAGTGGTGCACTACATATGTCATTTTTGCTCTACAGGTAAATTCATTTAACTGTATGGCACCAATTTAATATATTAATTTAAAGGTGCAATGTATTTAAGTATTGCTCTGCAAATCACTCTAAATTGCCTATAGTTCTGCATTATCAATGTAAGAAAAGTGTCCCACTGTGTCCTACTGCTTCCTACTTAAGCCCCTTGCTTATTCACGCACTGTCTGTATTTTTCAGTGACATTCCGTTAAACTGTTGCTATGGAGAATTCTAGCCAACCATTTAATGCAGCAATGGTCTCCTTTGCACTCATTCAAATGTTCTTTCAAGGTCACTGAAAGACACACAAGCAAATTAAATATATGTTAAACACTCAGTGTGTTATTCAAGTACTGCATTTCCATTGTCTATCAGTGGTTTATACAGAACAGGGTCAGCAATCTGTATTGATTGCTGTACCTATATCCTGTATGCTCTTTAAGAGAAAATTAGGCCTATGTAGACTTTTAATCAAATGACTAAATGTTTCCAGTAACAGGGCTTATTTGTACTTTGCCCTATATTAGCAGTGGGGAAACAGTTGGCGATAATCCCTTTACTACTGGAAATAACTCCACTGACACATGGGGGAGACTATTAATCAAGAGTTGGTGCTGTTTCCGCTGTGATGTTCTTACATCTTCTTTTTTATTTCGTTATATTTTTATTTATTATTATTAGTGTTAGTTTTATTTGAAAATTATTTTTTATTTTATCTTATGTGCATTAAATTGTATTGTAGACAAGCCTTATCAGCATAACTTTTGTAAGTAAACGGAATGATATTATATTACACTATCCCAATAATACATAATTACAATGATGCCGGAAAAATACAAAGACTGCATAGTTACATGAAAGTTGCTAACTTCACTTTTCAAAAGCACTTATGAAGCACAAACTGTTATCCACATGAATTACATATTAAGTTAAGGTATAATTTACAGTGAGTAATATGCAATGAACTAAGTCTGATGTGTTCAATTAACCACATATGTAGAAATTTTATTCATATCAATATACCTATACTTAAACTTATGGGATTAGCTATGCTTTGTCATTTACATAACACCAGACAGACATTAACCCTATAGTATTAATACAAGCAACGTACTTTATGTTATTCTATTTCAATGTATTGCTTAGTGACAAAGGAGCTAATCAAATCACCCATAAGTCCAGCCTATTTATACTCTGCACTTTAAGGGATGTATCATCATCACATTATCCCCTGAAGAAACGCATTAGAATATGTTGGCTCACACACATGAATTCCAAAGTGATACACAACACCAACAGATCACCGGAGAAAGATGAGGACTGTATTTTGCAACTTATATGTAAGTTTCTACCACGATTTAAATAAACATTTTTATACTACCCTTCAATGGTCATCAGGAGCACAAAGGGGGGGGGGGGGGGGTTACTAATTACCGAGGAAAGCATTCCAGACCACCAATTTTTATTTTCTCTTGTTTAATTTTCTTGTTTAATTTTGTTTCATTAACTTGTCGGGAGGGGTGGGGCAAATTGGGAGAGGGACAGAGCTAATTGTACCTTTCCTGACACTAATGGAGACAGGCAGCCAGGCAACAATTCAGACTGCTGCCAGTCATTAAAGATCACGGCCATGGAGCTATCAGCCTGGAGAGAACGGTTTTCAGCATGGAAGTACAAGGGGGTGGGGTTGTTATTTGCCAGACATTGTACTTGTATGTGGATTTGTGTGTGTATGACACTGTTTGTGTATGTATGTGTGTGTGTATGTGTATATATATATATATATATATATATATATATATGTGTATGTATATGTAAGTTTATGTATATGTGTGTGTATATATATATATATATATATATATGTGTGTGTGTATGTAAATATATATATATATATATATATATATACAGTGCTTTTTTTGTCATAGAACTCACAGAACTGAGTTCTGGCACCTTTTTTCAATGGATTTTCCAAGTTTTAAAAGTAACTTTTGAACATTTGATGTCTGGTCCACATGGACTTGGATCGCCCTGTCGAGCGTAGCAGGTCGGCGCAAAATCATTAAAAACGATGCATACGGGCTGCTTGTGTGTCGAGTCCGATGCATAGGTACTTCCTCCGCGCTGCTTGTGATGGCACTGCTGGGCTTGTGGCGCTGCTCAGCTTGTGATTGGTCGTGTGGTTGCATGCTGAGAGCTTACTGCGGGAGGTGACCGCTATGTTTTGTTACACAACTGACGTGGGTGTGTGTACAGTGATTGACTACGTGATGTGAGTTCTGGCACCCTTTTTCTTACAAAAAAAGCACTGTATATATATATATATATATATATATATATATATATATATACAAACATACATACACACACAGTGTCATACACACACAGTGTCATACACACACAAATCCACATACAAGTACAATGTCTGGCATATAACAACCCCACCCCCTTGTACTTCTCTGCTGCAAACCGTTCTCTCCAGGCAGATAGCTCCATGGCCGTGATCTTTAATGACTGGCAGCAGTCTGAATTACCTCCACATTATTATTAACCTCAATAACACTAATTTGCACTCATTTCCAGTCAGTTTTGAACATCTCACAGGTCGCAATATTATTTTCACACACTTTCGAACTGCAGTGAGCAGGCTGGATGTCAAGCAACAGAGCAACGACACAAACACACAGCAGTACACAGCACATCTAGGAAACATTGTCACACAACAGTGGCAGAAAAGAAAAGTGGTGCAAGATGGAATTTTCCTTGGGACTTCCCACCCACCCATATGTAAAAAAAAACTTTAACAAAGTCACACAGAAACAGGACAGCAAACAAAGACAGCACTTCAGCGACAAGGAGTGAAATCTTTGTGTCTTAAGTGCTTGGTTTGTTTGGGCCCCCACAAAACAAGCTAACAATGGGCTTAAGGCAGCTAAGCTAACAGTGCTGTCAATGAACTGTAATACTGCAGCAAGAGACTGGTTGGAGCAATAGCACAAACAAACAGCAGATTATAGCACATCTAGGAAACATTGACAGTGCTGCAGAGCAGTGTCAGGAAAGAAAAGTGGTGCAAGATGGAATTGTCCTTGGGCTCTCTCACCCTTTTTTATGTTGGATCTTAAAAGAACATGCATAATTTAACACTTCAAGCACTTCAGTGACAAGGAGTGCCACTTTTGTGGCTGAAGTGCTTGGTTAGTTTTGGCCCCCCACAAAACAAGTTAACAATGGGCTTAAGGCAGCATAGCTAATAGTTGTTGGGTAAAAGGGCATGTCGGCAATTCTCTGGTTTTCTACAGTAAACTTTCACCATTATTAGACAGGTGTTTTTTGTTTTGTTTTTTTTAAAAAAGGTAAAAACTTTTTTTTTTATATTCTTGTTTCCCTGACTTAAAACCACTATGCACTTAATCAGAGGCTTTAGCAGAAGATGTCGAGGGATTAGTATCATCATGACTGGTGCCAGCAGCTGTGGAGAGAGGAGGTGTTTGTTTCAGCTCTAACTTCCAGAAGCCTGCAGGGTAGAGTTTTTTGCCTAACCCAGCCTTGATGGAGCCTCCTGGGGCAGCATTCCAGGAGAGTCCCCTGCCTACTGGGCCTAGGCCCAGATTCATCCAGGATGAGTGGTGCTACTGCTGGTGAAAATGCAGGAAAGGCCACAGCTTCAACATCTCCGGGTGACAAAACAATAGGCCGTTATCAGGATAAAGATGAAGTTAAAGCTCCTGGCACGGTGCAGCCTGTGGAAGAAAAGAAACCTGCAGCAAAGGTAACCCCCTGTTTTCAACTTACCAAATTAGAGGGAGAAAGTGGTTCAGGGGGTGGGCTGGATCCTGGAGTGGAAGCGCCTGTTTCATCCAGTCAGGGTGGTCAGGAGGCTGAAGCCTTGGGGGATGCCCGGTCAGTGCCTGACTCCAGAGAGTATCTATCCCATACTTGCCAACTCTCCCGGATTGTCCTGGAGACTCCCGCATTTTGCGAGAGTCTCCCGGACGAGTGTGGCAATCTCCCTGATAGGACGTGGGAAAAATTCAGTTTAAACGCCGCGATTCACCCGGAATCGCGGCGTTTAGCTCCGCCCCCGCTGTAAAATGACGCGATTTGCGTCATTCCGTCACGGGGGCGGGGCCAAAATGACGTGATTTCGCCGCCCCGCCCCCTGCACGCCCACGTCCCACCCGGATTCTCCCGGAAAAATAAAAATAAATGTTGGCAAGTATGATCTATCCTGAGGAGACAGAGTAGAAATAGAGGCTCTGCAGGAAGAAGTGCAAAGGGCAGAGACCTCAGTTGCTAGATTGCAACAGAGAATTGCTAAAAAGAAGCTAAAGAAAAATAAGTTGTTTACCCGTGACAAAGGGGACAGAGGGCTATTGATGAATTGGTGGATAACCTAAAGTATAAAGAATCTCACCTGGAGGAGTTGCATAAGAGATTGGCATATTACCAGCAACATGCTAGCAATCCGAGGGAGAGTAGTCCGCTATTAACATCTGCTGATGCTTTTACTACTGATCCGTCCCAAGGTTTGATACAGCTGACAAGGGTCCTGAATGTGAAGCTGTAAAATGTGTGGATCCTGTCTCTGTAAATACACCCTCACAATCTGCATCAGTCCCTCTGCCTGTTAATATCCCTGTGGAAGAGATGGAAAATATGGAAGGAGAAAATGCCCTTTAATCATCCATAAGGGCATTGGAAGAAAATGTGACATTGCAGAGTGTGGTCGTGAGTGCAGTAGGGTCTGTAGTGGGCCTTACAGTGTCTAAAGTAAAAGAGTCACCTGAAGACAAATATGGTGGTTTGTCAGAGGCAGCTGAGAGCACTGAAGGGTCTGTAGTTGGCCCTGTTGTACCTCAGTCAGGGGTCACTCCTCTCCCTGGTGGTCCAGTGATAAAATTCAAAACCCAAGATTGCAGCTTTGGTTCGAGTTCTGCGACCGGAAGTATGGCGCAGTCTGTAATGGACTCTGTTGCATCTGTGTCAGCAGCTAACTGTGTTGTGCAGCAGGACGAGGCTCAGATTGATCTTGCAATGGGTGAGTCTCTTGGAGAACTAATGTCTGCAGCAGCCAGAGACTGAGGCACCAAGTGCTTTGGAAATTGAGATAAAGGGTGAGAAACTTGCATTTGCTAGTTCACCTAGTGCTAGTACTGTGTCTGTGCAATTAGTCTTTGGGCCTGTTAGTATTGGAAAATTACCCAGTGGGGCTCAGTGTGTAAAAGACATTGCAATTAATCTGTTTTGGCTCCTGCTATGTCTGTGGCTGCTGCTATGCCTAGGGGTGGGGGTGGGGAGATCCCTGATCCTCCAGTTACTTCTTTAGAGCCTCAACCTGGGACTTCAGGTGCTGTGTGTAGACCAGCCCTTGTGTCATATGCTGGGGTATTAACAGGGAAGCGGGTGATGACTCCTCAGCCTGTGTTAGGAGGAGTGCCACCAAAACAGCAAAATGTTGTTCAATTAAAATGGATAAGTAAAGAGACCCCCCCTCCCTCTAGGCTTGATTTTCTTAATCATTTTTTTACACTGGGCTTTGTAGCTAGTGATCTGTTTGCTTGCATACACCCTGTAGGCTCCCCTGAGTAAGACATTTGCTTTTCCACCTATGGGGGTCTTCAGGCATTCTGGAATATATGGGGTTTTGTTAAAGGGCAGAGTCCCTGGCTAAAATATAGAGCTTAAGCAGTTACTAGTCAAGAGCAGGTTAGGATTACAATATTAATCCGTAACGAGTCTTTGTCAGTGGCAGACCTGTCCTTTTGGTTTAAAAGTTACGCAGACCTACTTTCACCCTTAAGTAAGGTGCCGGATCCATAACACCATGTCTGGGGTGGGGCCTGTACGACTGTACGGCTGCAGCAGAGTGAGGGGCGTACTCTGCATCTTCCATCTGCAGCCTACATAGGTCGCGATGGCATCCAGTGTTTCTACCCCTTGGCTGCCTTGTTTATGCCACCGGTGTGGGTCTTTTCGTCACATTAGCAATAGTTGTACGGAATTGAAGTGTTCTCTGTGTCAGGGGCTAGGGAACACTGCAAGGGATTGTACTGCAATTAAGTGCATCCTTTGTGGTGAGGATGGCCTCCCATATAGTAGATGCCCACTGGCGGAGCATAATAAAGTTTCTGCAGTTGTGGTTCCCACTGTGACCCTCTCAGTAGTGAGCTCTGTGGTTGAAGAGGGAAGAGTCTTGCAACAAAGCATGGAGGGTACTCTGGAGATGGAGAATGAGGAATGGACCCTAGTGGGCAAAAATAAAAGGAGAAAGAAGGTGTCCAGCAAATCAGGGGACATTGTGGCTGTAAATCGGTTTCTGGTTATTTCCAGTGAAGAGGAGGAAGAGGGAGAGGTGGCTAGGGACAAAGAAGGTGATTTGAAACTTAGGCCTAAGCGTCAGAGGAAGAAGGTGAAGAAGTTACCTAGGAACCCCACTCAGTTACAGGTGGAGGAACTCTCTGTTGGTGTAGGGGTTGGGTTAGTGATAGGAAGAGGCAAGGGGAAGGGTAGGGGGAAGAGGCAGCCAGATTACTCAGTGGTCCCTTCGACATCTAGGATGGATCCTGTTCTTGGAGTTGCTCCAGTTCCCTTGACCCTTAACACTATAATGCTAGGGGAAGTACCCACCCATGTAGAGACTCCAGAGGTTAGTACTCATTCAGGCATTTCCTTGGGTACAATTGCTGTTCCTAAGCCCCTTAAGGGCTCTGCTGAAGAGGTAGTCATAACTAAATCCATCCCCCCTGATAACGAACAGTGTGATGGTGGGCCAGGTATGGTTGACATCTCCAAAAAGAGTGTTGGAGGGAGGACTCAGGTTTCAAAGCCTCCTTCAAAGGAGTCAAGGAAAAAACTGGTATCCTCTGTGGGCCAAAATAAGTAAAGTGGAACTAAATGGGCCTACTTCTATAACCTAGAATGATGGCTCCCCAACCTATTAGATTTGCCACCATTAATGTGGCATCTATAATGTCCGAACGAGCTCGCTACATGGCCTATAGTTTTTTTTCGACACTCTTGAGGTCGATTTTTTATTTTTGCAAGACGCAGGTCGACTGTCGGACCTCCACAAAGCCAAGCGTTAGTGGAGGCGGGGTCCCTCCTATTGGTCTCTTGCGGCCGAGCCGTACGGTGGGGTGGCGGTACTTTTTACCGCCATGGTAACCATTCAGCGGGTTATAGAACTTGAAGTAGGTAGATGTATGATTCTGGATGTCACTCTGAAGGGGTGCGACCTCAGGTTAATTAACATCTATGCCAGTCCGCTAAGTGGAACAGGAAGTGCCTTTTCAGAGAGATAAAGCCTTACCTTTTTACAGCCCGGCAGTTAGTTTTTGGAGGTGATTTCAACACCATTATTAGGCTCAAAGACAGGGGAGGATCCAATTCTACGCTGGGCTACGATTCCCTTTTTCTAGTTAGCAAGGTTAGACAGGCAGGTCTGGTGGATGTGCACGTTCGCCATTCCCCAGACCTCATGGGTTTCACCTTTTTTAGAAGTATGGGTAGGTCTAGGATAGACAGGTTTTTTTGTTAAGGCGGGCTCTGCGACTTCGGCACCTGTGCTAAGGCTTGTGGAGTTTTCCGATCACGTTTGTCTGTCTGTCAGCTTGAACGCCTCAGAAACCCCTCAGAAAGGCAGGGGCCTGTGGTGCCTGAGCCCTGAGCTCCTAAAGGAGGATGAGATTAGACAGTCCTTTAGGGACTTCTTTGAAACACAGGAATCACTTTTGGAGGCAGGTTGGAGTAGGTCAGAGTTGTGGGAGATTTGCAAGAAGCGAACTCAGAGCTTCTTCCACCGCCTCGTAAGTGACAGAAACTTGGTACAAATTAATACCTACTCAGCTTTGAGGCGGAAACTTGCTTTCCTGATCTCTGAAGAGGGAGACGGTGGGGAAATCTCCTGGGTGAAGGCTCGGTTGAAGGAGTGTCAGTATGATCGGTATGCTTCCTTAGTTCTGGAGAGGGATTATGGTCAATACCACTCACCAGACCCCTACCAGAGCTGTAGGAACTCGATCAATGCTAAGGAGGTGAGAGGGCTGTGTGATGAGCGAGGTGCATTTCAAAAGTCTTGGGAGGGTATTCTTGGCATCATTGGCTCTTTCTACTCTGGCCTCCTCTCTGAGAAATAACTTGACAGAGGGAAGATGGAGCAATTTCTGAAGGAAACTCCTGGTGTGAATAACTTACATGCTGCGCTTGACACCCTGGATGGTGATATAACGGTAGACGAGGTCAAGGCTGCCATAGATAGTTTGTCTATGAAGAAGTCCCCAGGACCGGATGGCCTGACATCCGAGTTTTATAAGACCTTTGTCGACATCTTGGCCCCTCGCCTTATGGAAGTGTTTAATGAGTGCCTGGGCGAGGGTTTACTCCCTCCTTCCATCTGCCCTTATAGTATTGTTCAAGGGATCGGACCAATCCAAGATTGAGAAATGGCGCCCCATCGCTCTTCTTAATGTGGATAGCAAGATTCTGGCAAAAGTGCTGTTTAACAGGTTGATTCAGATTACAGACCTGGTACTTTCTCCTTCTCAGCATTGCAGGGTCGTAGCACCTTTAGTGATGTCCTTGGTGTCCGGGAGGCCATTGAGCGGTGTTGTGCTGAGAAGTAGGGAAAGTATTTGCTGACACTGGACCAGTCAAAGCCTTTTGATCGGGTCAATCATGAGTACCTCTGGTGTCTACTTGGCAGGTATGGGCTCCCAGAGCGGGTGGTCAATTGGATTAGAGTGATCTACAGGCAAGCCGAAAGCTTCCCACTTGTGAATGGTTGGGTAGGTCCTACTTTCTCTGTGAGTTCGGGAGTCAGACAGGGATGTCCCCTGAGCCCCCTCTTGTATGTGTTTGCAATCGATTCCTTCATCAGGAGGGTGGAAGGAGACACAGTGAGAGGGGTGCAACTGAGCCCGGGGAAGCCGTTAAAAGTGGTGGCTTATGCAGATGATGTCACGATCGTGATTTCTGATGTGAATGAAGCAAAAGACGTGACGGTAGATATCTGTACATATTCTGAGGCCTCAGGGTCCAGAATCAATCATGATAAGTGTGAAGCTTTCTGGATGGAGGAGGAGGGTCGGCATTTTGACCTTTCGGACAGCCTTCCCCAGGCGAGCGAGGAGATTAAAATTCTTGGTATCGGATTTGACCCTGGTGATTATGCCAAGCGAAATTGGGAGATTAGGCGGGGAGCAGCTTCCGCTAAAGTGGTACGTTGGAAAGGATGGCATTTGTCTCTTAGGGAAAGGGTAGAATGATCAAGACTTACCTGATTCCAGTCTTTTTGTATGTCAGCTATGTATGCCTTTTGCCAGAATCTTTATGGGCCAGGGTGAATGCAGTGTTTTTCCAGATGCTTTGGGGGAACAGGCTGAACCTTGTTAAGTGTAGCATGACCTACAGATCGAGGGGGGAAGGGGGCCTGGGTATGATATGCTCACCTTTCTTAAATTACATCTGCACAGTCTCATCTTGGAGACTCCCCCTCGATGGGGGCTTTCATGCTTGGGTGCATCCATTTCTCAATTCCTGGGTAGAGGGAGGAGCAGTAAAGAGCTTTCGAGTTCCACATGGTTACCTCCCAGCCTACGTGAAACTGGGTTTGAAGGTGACAAGGAAATGGCAACTGGAGGTGGGAGAGGTCAACAGCTTCTCTAGAAGGGAGTTGGAGAGGAGAGTCTTGCGGTCTAACTTCTGGGAGCCTCTGTCACTGAGGGACTGCCCGGGCAGTGTCTGCTCAGATGGCATAGCTCTGATCACTGATCAGAGGATACCACTGAAGCACAGGGACATTGCCTGGCTCTCCTTCCATGGGAGACTCTATGTTAGAGAAAACCTCAAGGTAAGGAATGCCGATGATCGTGGCTGTCCACAGGAGGAGTGTCCAGGGGAGGAGGAGACAATGGATCATTTCTTGTTGAGGTGTCCTTTTAACATAGAGGTTTATGATGGGGTCTCATGTGTCTTGGGTACGCCTAGTCTTTCGAGGCTTAGTTACCCTGAGTGGGTTTATGGGGTGCTCAAGAGGTTTAGGGCTTTTGATTTGGTCACTCTGTTTTTAGTTACATTAGTGGTTAGGTATTACACGTGGAATGCACGGTGATTAGTGACAATCCGCAAGAAAGTCCTCCCTTGCAAAGAGGTGGTGGGAGATATTCTTCACGAGGTTTGGAAGATAAGGGATATGGAGAGGCAACGGATGGATTCTGCGAGCTGGGCCAGGCTTTGGCGTGTCTTGAAAGCCCCTTAGTGGGTGTTGGAAATCTGGGTCCTCTCCATCTGTTGGCTTTCTATTTCTTGACCTCCCAGTAGATTTTGATTGGTTTCTTTTTTTTAGTAAGTGCTTGCATATGTCTAGTCATCCTATTTAGTTCCACTATGCTTGTTTTTAGTTTTGGTACAGTTAAAGTTTGTTTTAACATTAAAGTTGTGATTTATTATGGTGCATATAACCAGTTTACGTTAGCAATGAAGGCCTATGGACTTTTCTATTTTTATGAACTTTATTTATTATGAGCATGGACTATTTTATTGGGATATGGGAGGGGTTTCATTATTGTAAAATTGTTGACATATGTATTTTGTTGCAAGTTTTTCTAAATAAAAAATCAGCAGCTCTTTGATGCTCCTGGTCTTCTGTGGACTGATGTGAATCCATATTGATGGTACAGAACAATGATGTGACTGGAGAGTGACAAGGACATTGCCACCTCTCCTGTTTCTGTTTGAGCTATGGCACAGTACAATGTCACTGGAGACTTTTAAGAAAACTGTCACCCTATTATTTCTGTTTCAGCATTGAACACTACCACCCCTCCTGTTTCTGTATTAGCAATGGCACAGAGCAATGTGACTGGAGAGTGACAAGGACACTGCCACCTCTCTTGTTTTTGTGTGAGCTACGGCACAGTGCAATGTCACTGGAGACTTTTAAGAACAATGTCACCCCACCTCTTTGTCTTTCATTAATGATGCTGTCCAACTGCACTGGAGACTACCAAGAACCCTGCTACCCCTTCTTTGTATCTTTGTGAAATGACATTTTGCCTTGTTTTCAGTTCCGCAAAAGTACCGAGCCGGCTCCACTTAGTACTCGGATCTCCGATGTTCGGGTGGGCTCGGTTTTCGGAAAACAGAGCTAGAGCATCTCTACTTGAGACCTACTAATGTGGCAAAGTGCACACTATCACACTCAGCAAAACTTGCTTAAAGAGTTTAAACGTAGGTTTTGGATATCATGATGGATAAATTCAGGTAAGGTATGCATAATGCAAGATAATACGTGAAGTTTGGGAATCTCTATGAATAAAAAAGAAATATTATAATGTGGAATCGCGCTCTCCTACCAAGGTTTGTGAGAGCTGCACCTGCTAAGGGTATCCCTCCCTTTAGAAAAAATCCAAATTATTTTAAATGCTGGGCGCTCATCAATTGATTTATCAAAAGTGCAGATCTAATATTCTATTGATGTCATAAGGTCAATAATTAATTTCAAACATTTATTAAAATACAGTAAAATACAATAAAATTAAAATCACAATGGAAGTATGATATAAGTATTACCAGTACTAATATTTGATTAATGACAGTAATGGTGCGGTCTACACGTTACTATACATATAGGTTAACAACCTACTATATATTAGCAGGTATACCTTTATATAATTAAACAGTAAATAACAATGAATGGCAGTAATGATCTCTTCCAAAACCGTCCATAAACCACAGTCCTAGTATCTTCGGTTAATGACACATGCTGCTGGAGATAATACCTTGTATGATATCAAGATATAGTTTTTAACAGTCCCCATGAAGGTTGGAAACTTCCAAATTAAAAAGAGTAGCCATCACGCTTGGCATCAATACATCAGCTATGCAGAGTGGATTAGACTCATAGAATGTGTTAGTCCATGTGATATGAAATGATACTTGCGGTTTGTAGTGGAATAAAAGTAGGTCCAGATTGCGCGGTGAATCCAATAGTATGTCCCGATGTCCCGCAGTCAAACTGCTGATAACAACTTGTACCAACCGAAAAAAGATAATGAAAAAGGAGAAAAAAAGGGGGGAAGAAAAAAGGGAAGATAGATCAGCAGCGGGTGATCACGCCGCTGCTGTTCGCGGCTGTCGATGCGTTCCACTGTGGAGCGCAAACACACTTCCGGTATTGACGTCACTTCCGGATATTACTTTGGGCCAATAGGGTAATAGTGGGTGGAGTCCCAACGCGTTTCGTCCTGCTCCGGACTTTCTCAAGGGCTATTGTGAACGTCTATGGTCCTGTGATTTAAATATGCTGTGGTTGAACCTGATAGGTTCCCAGATCTTTAGTGCTCCAGTCTTTGTTTTCGTATAATACAGCTTAATATGCACACAATGAATGCGGTATATTTATGCTTTTAACAGTCACTTCTGTCAGCATGATATTATACTGTCTTATATGTATCCTCAAAATACATGCAGCATTGAACAGTGTGCATCGTCATATTGTAATTATCACAAGTTTCAATGACATTAATACAAAAATGAAAAGAATTTATAGACATATAAACATTGGATGTACAACAGAGATTCTTTTGCAAACAGATTCTGTTTGCAATAGCATAAGGAAACCATTTTTTATATATAGATGAAGATATGGGAATAACCGTGATCCTTAAGGGCTTAATGGTATATATATTTTGCACATGCTAATTATGATAACTCATAATGTTGGATGTACAACAGAGATTCTTTTGTAAACAGATTCTGTTTGCAATAGCATAAGGAAACCATTTTTTATATATATAGATGACAAGATATGGGAATAACCGTGATCCTTAAGGGCTTAATGTTATATATATTTATTTTGCACATGCTAATTATGATAGCTCATATTAAAGATTAGGGGAACAAGTATGAAAAATTGAGGGAACAAGTATAATAATTGACAGGGATAAGATGACATTGAGGAGGATCCCATGTTCTATATTCTGATTCCTCTTTGGAATCCACTTTTGTTTTTGGTCTGGGTGTGGTGCAGATAGCACTGGAAAGCGTGAGGGATTGTCATTAACCGAAGATACTAGGACTGTGGTTTATGGACGGTTTTGGAAGAGATCATTACTGCCATTCATTGTTATTTACTGTTTAATTATATAAAGGTATACCTGCTAATATATAGTAGGTTGTTAACCTATATGTATAGTAACGTGTAGACCGCACCATTACTGTCATTAATCAAATATTAGTACTGGTAATACTTATATCATACTTCCATTGTGATTTTAATTTTATTGTATTTTACTGTATTTTAATAAATGTTTGAAATTAATTATTGACCTTATGACATCAATAGAATATTAGATCTGCACTTTTGATAAATCAATTGATGAGCGCCCAGCATTTAAAATAATTTAAAAAAGAAATATCACTATCCATATTACCATCAAGCTTTAGATAAAGTAGGAAGACAATAAATACTTGACAAAATACATGCAGAAATGGCTAAAATGGCTTGATAATGCCTTTAGCTCTAATTAGCATAAAATCCACCACTAACAGAAAGACTGGAATAAACTCTCTGATGGGTAGACCGATTTGATAACTTTTTCTATTAGTCTTATTATCTTGTCTGCTCTTGACCTGCCACCTGATTGATTAACTTTTTCTGGACTATTTTAAAGTACTAATTGTCACAGTATTTAGTGGTTTTTCCTATTGCCAGTTGGCATTAGCGCTGTCAGGAACAGAGTTGTGGAATTGAACAAAACACTGATTTTTATCAGAGAGCCCCCGCAAGGAGGTTTGGTGGTGGGTTCACAGGTCATGACCTTCTGTCCTCTTCCCTGGCTTTATAAGCTGGTCCCAAGCAAGAAGAAAACGACTGCAAAATGTCAACAAGCCATATTCTGGTACATGGTTAAACTGCAGGGTGCCTGTTACAACTCACCTGTCCTCACTCCAGCGCCGCAATCCTCTCTCCCTTCCAGGTCTCCGCAGCACTGTCACATGACAGCACAGGGCGGGGAATTCAAAACTGCAGACTATGGAAGACCTGCTCTGATGCCTGGGCAGCGTCAGAGCAACTTCCTCTGTTCCCTGACTTGGAGGTTTCTGTGTTGATTCTCTGTGTACCAGTTCTGCTTTGCTGACTTCCCAGGCTTCTCTCTCCAAGTGTACCAGACCCAAGCTTGCTGACCACGTGTTATCTCTGCTCCAAGTGTACCAGACCCAGGCTTGCTGACCACGTATTATCTCCGCTCCAAGAGTACAAGACCCAGGCTTGCTGACCACGTATTAATCTCCGCTCCAAGTGTACCAGACCCAGGTTTGCTGACTACGTATATATCTCCACTCCAGTGTACCAGACCCAGGCTTGTTGTACCACGCATTATCTGTATCCAGTGTACCAGACCTCTGCTATCCTGACCACCTCCTACATTCTTACCTCTAAAGGCAGACCAGTGGACCGCGACCTGCGATCCTCCGCAGCAAAGCCCATCCCGCCTTGCGGCGGTTCTTGGTGAACACCAGGGGGTTGGTTAGACTCCGCACCACCGGCCGGCCAGCGCTGATTTAGAGTAAGGCAAGTACTCCATATTTATTACCTACATTACTGCATTGTTGTACAAGTTACATAACTGTTACAGTGTCAGATTGAGATGAGAAAAACGTGTCAGGACAAGCAGGGTCAGTAACAAAATTAGAGATGGGCAGGCTCGGTTCCCCGAGATCTAAATCCATCCGAATTTTATCTATCCAAGTACCGAGCCGAGCACGCTCGGTACTCTCCCGCCCATTCGGAATCTAAATCGAGGCAAAATGTCATCGTGACGTATTCGTATTTCTGAGCTCGGTTCTTGCGAGATTTGAAAAGCATAAATACCTGCCTCCACAGCAATCCATCGCCATTTGACAGAGGGAGAGATTAGGGTTAGGTGACAGGCTATATCAGCGCAGGGACAGAGCAATAATTGGACACATTATTGTTTCTATTCTATACAATTCTAACATTAATACCAATTGTTAGAGCAGTAAGAGAGGAGGATAGAGGAGGCTTTTTTTTTTTTCAATTTCTGGCACTCCAAGTGCTTTTGGGGTCTCCCATATTCCCCAGTGTGAAACAATAATTTTTCTGGCTGTCAGAAGTCATATTTGTCAGCAGTATCTAAAACAATATTTTGCACTACAAGTGGTTTGGGCTCATTAAAATGGATTCAAAGCAGTCCACATATGAGCAGAATCAGCAACCAGGTTCTGTCACCAATCCTGATGGTAGTGTTCCCAGTATGTCACCTGGGAAAGGTGATGTAAAAGTACATAGTCTTTTTAAATCAGGGAAAAAAACACACACCCAAAAAAAATTTACTATGTTGAAGCGAAAAAGAAATGTAACTGAGGAAAAGTTAAGTGTGGCTTAAAAAAAAATTGCAACATGCCATTCTACACACGCAGTGGCAAAGAAAGAATGAGGCCTTCGCCTTTCTCTATTAGTGGCAGATGAAAAAATGTTACCGAGCCTTCTTCTTGTACGGTCACCAAGCAAGACCAAGTAATTTGGAGTCTAAAAGTGGTGCACAACTACTGTTACGGGTCAAAGCCGAGCTGCAAGATAACAGTAAGGCATTAGAGGAAAATGTATGCTCTGAATCAGAAATGACACCAATCCCTGTGGAGAGTCCATCCACCAGTGGTATGTCTAATCGTGAGCATTCTGTTAGTGACAGTGTACCCATAAAGAAGGTTCCTTTCAGCAGTTCTGCTGATGTGTGACTTAACAGCCCGAGTGTAGATGGTGATACACCAATTGAGGATGCCACTTTGGAATTACAAGAGGATGAGGGGGAGATTTGTGTAGGTGAGGAGGGCACTAATGATGATGTTGATGAGGATGATGCAGACAGATACCAAATTGCCTCTCTCAATTTCTATTTATATTCTAGACTCTATAACGGCTGAATAGTTTTCTATTTCACTCCTAGTGGAGAGGGGGTCTGATGCAGACAGATACCAAACTGCCTTGGTCCATTTATTTTTATATTCTAATTCTACAGTTTATGCAGGTGCAGACAGATACCAAACTGCCTTGGTCCATTTATTTTTATATTCTAATTCTACAGTTTATGCAGGCTGCTTTTTTTCTATTCAACTACAAGTGGAGGGCGTGGGGGGGGGCATAGATAGCCACCAAACTACCTTGGTCCATTTATTTTTTATATTGTTCAGTCTATGCAGTGGAGTGGAGGGTGTAATATACACCCAAAGACGATGGCTACATTGCCAATAATCAAAGATGGAGGGGAAAGACAACCAGGTTTGTCTGTTATAATTTGCAGGCAAGTGTTAGAATTAAAAACTGTTTTTTCATAATTTATTAGCTTTAGAATTACCTCACTTACCCAAGAGACTGGTGGAGCACTAAATTAGGTTATTTTAGACCAAAAAAATTGTATTTTTTAAAAAATAAAAAAACAAAACCAAAACACGCAAGGCCGGTTTGGCAAAACCAAAACCAAAACATGACGGTAATCCAGATCCAAAACCAAAACCAAAACCAAAACACAGGGGTCAGTGAGCATCTCTAAACAAAATAGAAAAAGGGTACCAAATAAAAAGGCAAGAGATGAATAAAACAGTCTGGAGCACAATAATCAGCCATATCTGTGTCACGGTTCAAATACAAAGTACAGCTCAGGAGCCAGGAATGAGGTGAAAACACACATTGTTTATTGCAGGAATTACAACCTGATGGTGTAATACTGAGCATACAGGACAATGCAAGAATAAATAACGGGTAGATAGCTGATGCAGGTAAGCGGTGATATGGAGAGATCCCAGGCAGCATGAAAACCACAAGCACAGCAGAAGGCAGGAACAACAGAATGAAACAACAATAACCAGCAATGTATGCTAGAATTGACAGGTATAAATGAGAACACACCCAGGTGCATGAGATAATTGGTGAACAGGTTAACCCCTAATGCAAACAAGAAAGACACAATAGTCTGGAGGATAGAGGTACTGCTGCAAACACACAATAATAAAGTCTAATAGTCCAGGAGGCAGGAGCTGCCAATACAAAGCAGCAAGCTGCAGGCAGATCGTGACAATCTGATTGTGAATCTTCACAAGAAATGCTGGAGTTACAGGTAATGGAGACTAATAAAACATGCTGTGTGACACAGCAGGTTAAAATAGACTAAGATAGTTTTGAATTGGGTGGCCAGTGTTCGTCGGTCACATGACTGCACCTTTCAGTTATATAGGAAGCTGCGCCTTCACTGCTATACAGAGTGGGCAGTGAAAGTCAAGAGGAACAAAGAAGCTGGTTCTGGGAATGGGGAGGAGGATGCACAGAGCACACAAGACAATTGGTCAAATGAAAGACAGTTGGGCTCTCAGTTCCGGTGCCTGACCGTACTCGCCTCATTGACGGTGAACTCCAAACACCCAATAAAAAGTTTGTCAGAAACCTTTTCATGTAACATCTTGAGAAGGCAAGGAGGGTGAATGTCAGAAGTCTGGACCCAAGAAAGCTTCACAGTACCATAGCCCGTTCAATTCACAAGGAATTGAAGAACACCTTTAGAAACATGGGAGTCCACGACGTGATGAACTTCATATTCCACTTGCTGTCAAATTCATTTTTTAAAGGATTTTGAAAGGCCGATTATATGTCAGAGTGGATAACCATATTTTGTCACCTGAAATTATTTTGGAGACTGCTCTCCTCCACTTGTCCACCGAAGACTTGTAACAGAAAAAAGTCTCATTAAGTTTTGTTTAACATTGGTCCAGATGTTGGAAAATTTCCATAGAAGAAAATCTCCAGTGGGAATTGCTGGATTGGGAATAAAAGCAAATGTGGGAAGAAAAGGATAAGAGCCATATTGAATAAATAATGGGGACAGGGTGGTAGCCATGTGATTATGATTATTATGGGACTATTTAGCTGTGTTGTACATCCTTAGAAAGGTCTCAAAGTTCTGGGTTCACCCTCTGAGCTTGGACTGGGGGTAGTAGGCAGTAAAAAAGTTGAATTTGATATTGTAACTTTTATAGAGAGATCTCCAGAATTTATAGATGAACTGCACTCCTCCTGATCTGAAATAATCTGTTGAGGACAGCCATGTAATCAAAAAATCTCTTTAATGAAGACATCTGCTAGAGTGAAGGTAAAAGGAAGCCCTTTCAAAAAATAAAGTGAGTAGCTTTAGAAAAACGATTGTCTACCACCCAGGAAGCAATAAATCCCTTGCTAGGAGGTAAATCTTTAATAAAGACCATAGATATATGTCACCAAGGCTTGACTGAAACTGGTAAGGGATATAAAGGACTAAAAGGATTTAGTCAAGGGGTTTATGTTGGATGAAAATGGAACAGGCTACAATAAACTCTTTTATATCCTAAAGAAGTGTGGGCCACCAAAAGCTTCTGAATACCATGAATTGTTTTCTTAACCCCGCGTGATCCAACTCGGAAAATGCAAGCAGGTACGCCAATATGCAACAAGAAGAGGATCTCAAGAAATGTTTACATATGCTCAGCCTCTACGGCACTTGCCGTATGCAGACAAACACAACATACTATGCTAATAGTATAATCAGTAATGAAAATATATTAAATAAAAAGTTGTTGTTCTCACACCATTTCCGCCTACTGTAGCATAATTCAATGTTCACACCTACCCAATCTAAAAGATTTTTCTATCACAAAACTGTATTAACAGAATACAGAGAAAAGAGTGGTTTAAAACTATGACAAGGCAATCATTCTGAAATCCATGTGCTTCATTTGTGGAGTCTTATGTGGATGTGTCCTTTAGGTATGACTCACAAAGCAGCATTCTGGGAGATTCTTCGAAAACGGAATTCCTTTGTTCAGAAGTTCAAAAACTGGCTAAGTCCAGTTTATATTTAATACATATGGCTATTTATTATCAAATTATACACTAGTTTCAAATAGTGTCCTCTTAGTAAAACAGATACATTAACATTTTCAAAATGAAGATAATTATATTAGTTCTACATTTTACTATTAAATGTATACTTAATTATTCAAAAATAATTAACTTTAACAATTCCACCCTATGATAGTATCCAAAACTATCAGATACTTGTTCATTATATTGGTCCTATAGGTTTACATAATTCTATAATTTCCTCCCCTGTATTTCTAATGTTTTGTTTTACTCAATATATTTTTACAACCCTTCATTAATACTGGTACACATTTCATTATTAGATAACCAATCAATAACATTCCCAATATTAAGAGAATAAACTATTCCAATGCATGCATCAATTATATGAACCCAGTACCTATACCAGAGAGCCAGGTAGTTGGATCTAACCAGGAGAACCACAAGTCCATTCAGATAAGGAAATATTATGAGCTTTAGAAAATCTTCATTTGTATCACCTTATTCTTATAATAATCTTTTCTACTTCCTGGATTATCTGTATCATTTGTGCAACATTGTATTCTTTATTTTAATTGTAATGTCACATTATAACCACAGGTTTGACCTGTAAGTTTAAACACTAACTTATGCTATATCAATTCAGTCTTAAAAGCTTGTAGTTCTTTTGCAAAACATTGGAAGGTTTTGTCATAAATATTAGTTATATTATCAATTAATTTAGCTAAACCTTGTGTTAAGAAATAGGATCTCTTCTGTTTATCTGATCTGTCCTCTGTGCATTACTGCTGCAAACATGTGAAGGAACAGTCTTGCAGTTCACTGATTCAGCTGGTTGATAGGTAAATAGCGACAAGCTTCTATTCAGCTCCCAGTCTGGCAGCATCAACTGTGCTATAACTTAATTATCCTGCAGTTTCTGACTGGTGCTGCTGTCTTTATAAAGCTCTTCCTGGCAATGCTGGTTAAAGTTTCAGATTGACCTAATGTGCCTTGTATACTGACCTGTTCTATTAACAGTGTTTGACCTGGATTGTTTAAATGATTGTGCTGTCTTCTCCACTCCTGACCCTTTGCATGTTATTCGGATCTGCATACATATCTCTACCTGCCCTGACCTCTGGCTTGCTTAAAGGATACTGCTGTATTCTCCTGCTCCAAACCTCGGCCTGTTTATTTACACTGCCTCTGTTTATTTACCCCTGCTTAACTTGCTTACTACTTCTTACCATGAGCTGTCTACTCTGTCAGGTAAGTGCCAGATTACCCTGCATTAACCCCTGCCTGTCTGGCTCTGAGTTCTGATGTTATCATGCTGGTTAGTCACTATCTCTTACCATGTTCTGTCCACTCCACTGGGCAAGTGCCAGATCAACAACTGCTACTTCCTACTAAGTTCCTAGGAAAGGGGTCTGATAAAAGTGAATATCTTGAGAAGCAGTTCTAGCAGTTGAGGATCTCCCCCTACTCTGCAGTTAACACCTTGTATTTGAGATGTGCACTGCTCCCTGTGTTTTGATTTAGAATGTGGCTTTGGTTCAAAAAACATCTTCATGTTTTGGTTTTGCTACCGGTTTTGCCTCAAAATCATGAAAGATTTTGCTTTTGGTTTTGGATCTGGATTTCATTAAACATTTTGAAAAATAGGTATAATGATGTGATTTTGAGCTATTTTTGCTCTTATATTACTATTTATTGCACTAGCATTCATTTCCAGTAATTACCCGTCGATTTTCTAATAATCTCTTCACAACTGTCCAAGATTTCTGCTATATATATATGAAATAAGATTTGTCTGCCAAGTCTGAGGTGCAAACAAAAACAATTATCTAATTTCAATGGTTTTTCTATGTAAATTTAAAATGTATTTTTTACTAGACACAGCTTTGGATAACAGTGGTCATCTTCGTCAATGGTGACAAATGACAAAGTTATCATCGCCCTCATCATCATCCTCAAAGACATCTACATCAATTACATTTTCATTTGAAAAAAGAAGATACATCACAGAGGTAACTGTTAGGCAGCATGTGTGACACATTGGAGAAGGTTAGGAGCAACACATTGGAGAGGGACAGCAGCATCACATTGAAAAGGGCAGAAACCAATACATTGGAGCAGGACATCAGAGCTCATTAGATGGACATCGTCGGCATCAGTATACATTATACAATAGATGATGAGAGAAAAAGGACACAATGTTAAATGGTGACAGAAGTGCTTGATTTGTTTGGGCCCTCACAAAAGTCAACATTTTGGTTGTTGAACTGGAGAAGAGATAGGGATGTTAACAAATGAATTCTGGGCATTTGGTTAAGAGTGTTCAGCTTCGTTAATGGTGACAAATGGCAATGCAATCAATCATCACCCTCATCATTATCCCCATCAAAGAGGTCTTCTTTAAATGCATTTTCATTTGAAAATAATATTACACTACGTGGGTAACTATTAGGCTGCATGTCTGAAACATTGCAGAGGTTAAGCTGCAATACACTGAGAGGGTCAGCAGAAATACAACTGAGTGGGTCAGCAGCAAAACATTGGAGAGTGTCAGTAGCAAAACTTTAGAGAGTAATGAGTAGTCATTTAACAATTGATGACACTCCAAGGGAGCAATGTTAAATGGTGCAAGATAGCATTGTCTTTGGGCCCAAACACCCAGGTGTGATTATGTGTTCAACACTTAAATGATTGACATAATAGGTTGGGCACTTTAATAGACAGGGTAGGAAAGTTACAGCAATAGGAAACCCTTCAAGCTCTGTTAATATTTCAAATCAGATTTCATAAAAATAAAAGAGATAGTAAATTAAAAAAAAAATTTTTCCTATGATGTTTCTGGATTGTTTGTTCTCATGGATATTTCCCAAAACGAATTCACATAACAAATATAAAGAACCACAATAGTATAATACTGTTTATATAAAGTGGAAGAAAAAAATCCATAAATATTTGTTCAAAGAATGTGTAGTCCCAATAAGAATTCTTTCAAAGTGCTCCCTTAGTATGGTGAACCAGAAATCTTTTCCAAGATAACAGTGATCTCTCCCAGCGTGCTGCCCCCTAGGGTCCTAGGCATATGAACATGCACTTCAATATCAGACTTTATTATACTTATATCTTCCTCCAGAGGATCAATGCCTCATTATGTATTCTCCACCATATATCATATGTAAGCGCATATTTTCGTGACAATGCATCTGCATTCTTGTGCAGAATCCCAGGTCTATGTTCTACTGAGAATATGAAAGGTTGCAGTGCCAAGAACCAGCGGGTTAACTTGGAATTTACCTCCCAGTTGTTCTGCATCCATCTCAATGGTGCATGGTCTGTTATTAAGGTGAACTCTCTGCCTAGGAGATAATAGCGCAGAGCTTCTGTAGCCCATTTTATGGCGAGACATTCTTTCTCCACAGTAGCATATTTATGTTCCCTTGGAAGCAACTAACGACTTAGGTATAGGACAGGATTTTCTACTCAATTTCTACTCCATTCTTCTCCGGTGACAGGACTGCACCTAAGCCAACACCAGAAGCATCAGTTTGGAGGAAGAACCTCCGGGTAAAATCCGGTGCTTGTTATACTGGAGAGGAAAAAAGAGCTAACCGAAGATCAGACCAGGTGGTTTCTGCAGAGTCAGACCAGGTTAATCTATCTAACATGTCCGTTAGTGGAGCAGCTCTAGTGGCGAATTGGCTTACAAACCGCCTGTAGTAACCTACTAAGCCTAGAAAGGTTCTTAACTGCGATTTTTTTTTCTGGTCTTGCCCAATTTTTGACTGCCTCCACTTTGTCTAGCTGGGGTTTTACACGCCCTCGACCAACAATGTACCGCAAATATTTGGCTTCTCTCATGGCTATAGCTCAATTCTCTGGGTTAGCTGTTAATCCTGCTTACCTTAATGAAGCTAAGACCGCCTCAACTTTGGCTAAATGTGATCCCCAGTCTGGGGTATAAATCACTATATATCGTCCAAGTAAGCGGCTGCATAAGCTGTGTGAGGTCGTAGCAATTTATTTATGGCCCTTTGGAAGGTGGCAGATGCCCCATGCAACCCAAAGGGTAGGACTTTATATTGATAGAGACCATCAAGGGTGGAAAATGCAGTCTTTGGCTTGGCCGTGGAAGGGGAACTTGCCAATAACCCTTTGTTAGATCAAGAGTTGTGAAATAGTTGCTACCAGCAAGATTTTCCACCAGTTCATCCACACGTGGCATTGGATAGGCATCAAATTGCGACATACTGTTTAGGCGCCTAAAGTAATTGCAGAACCTAATTGTCCCATTGGGTTTTGGAACAAGCACAATGTGGACTCACTAGTGGACTCTTCAATCACGTCTAACTGGAGCACCCTTCTCGATCTCCTTTCTCACGTCCACCTGCCTGGCTTCTGGAATACGATATGGAGTGACAATGTCGTGTTCGATTAAGGTAGTGCGCCCAGGGAGGGAAGAGAAGACATCCATGTTACGGCGAATCATTTCTTCAGTCTGTTGTCTCTGCTTAACAGACAATGCTGGCTCTATGGGCACTTCAGACTTTTCAATGGCAGTACTCACTACCTGAGGAGAGGTTTCCTCATCATGCCAGGGTTTAAGGAGGTTCACATGATATATTTGCTCCTCCCTTCTCCTACCTAACTGGTGGACTCTGTAATTGACAGGACCGACAGCCTCTAGAACTTCATACGGACCCTGCCAATGGGCGAAAAGTTTGCTTTCCTGGGTAGGAACCAGGACTAGGACTTTGTCCCCAGGCTTGAAAGATCGAACAACAGCACTTTTGTCATAACTTTTCTTCTGTCGTTCCTGAGCCTCTTTTACATGTTGCTGCACAATGGGCCCTATCTTTCCTATCCTCTCATACATTTGGGTCACAAATTGTACCAGATTTGGCTCCCTGGGACCTTGCTGCCCCCACCCTTCTTTTAACATATCCAAGATACCCCTGGGCTGTCTCCCAAACAATAACTCAAAAGGACTAAACCCTGTTGAAGCTTGAGGTACCTCATGGATGGCAAACATCAAATAGGGAATAAGAGTGTCCCAATCTTTTTTCTCTTGAGCCAATGCTTTCCTGAGCATGTGCTTTAATGTGCAGTTAAAGCGTTCCACCAAGCCATCTGTTTGTGGATGGTACTCGGAGGTATGAAGCGCCGTAACCCCTAGCAACTGGCACATGTCCTTCATCAGTTTAGACATGAATGGAGTACCCTGATCTGTGAGAATTTCTTTGGGTATTCCCAAGCGTGAAAACATCAATACAAGTTCTCTAGCTATGGTGCTGGACTTTATGTTTCGTAGGGGAATTGCCTCTGGATACCTGGTTGCATAGTCAAGCACCACTAGTATATATTGGTGCCCTCGCGCAGATTTTTCCAGTGACCCCACAAGGTCCATAGCAATCCGTTCAAAGGGAACTTGTACTATTGGTATTGGAATGAGGGGTGCCCTGTACATGGGTTTGGGACAGGTTCTCTGGCAAATGGGACAGGTCCGGCAATACTTTTTCACTGCCATGTGTACACCGAGCCAGAAAAACCTAAGCAGAACTCGTTCCCGTGTTTTATCCTCCCCTAGGTGTCCCCCACAGACGTGTGTGTGCTGCTTTTAACACTAGGGGTACATGGACCTGAGGAACCATTAATTGTTCTACTTTTTCCCCCTGTACAATAGCAACTCTATACAGGAAATTATTTTTGACAATAAAATAGGGTATACCTTTTGCAGGCTGGGCGACTTTCGCTACCCAATTTACCTCAGTCACACTTTAAAAGGCATGTTCCAAAGTGGCATCATTAAGTTGGTGCCGAGCAAAGTCCTGCAGAGGAAACAAAATTGGTATTGCGGACCAGTCCGTATCCTCACTGACAGGCGGGGTGGCTCATCTGTGACATCACCTACCAATGCAAGTTTGGACTGTCCATGTTTCCCCGCAGGTGGATGCTTTTGTGGAACTCCTGCTGTGACTCCCAGGATGGCATTCTTGTTTGGCGGTTCCCAAAGATCGATGTCCAGATGTTGTGGATTCTTAGGCGGTTCCTTTAAGATCGGGCTTACAACCATTGCATCAGTTGCCGGCATGTCCGGCCGGATCCGCTCACCGAGGACCCCATTAAACAGTGGGAGTTTAGGTGCTATGACAGCTACCAATATAACGGTTTTGTCTTTGAGTGTGACTGGTAGTATTGTTCTTTCCTCTGTCGTGCCATGTACGCAAAGAACCTTCACTTTGTGCAACCGAGAAGTTATGGTTTTGGGTAAGGCAGAGCTGGAAACCAATAAAAGTTCACTCCCTGAGTCAACCAAGGCCAGAACAAGGTTTTGGTTGATTAGCACAGTCATCCGGAACAAACAAGGACTTCCTGATGTGGGACTCATGGTAAAACAGCTTGTAAAAGCAGGCCCAATATGTACCACGGAACAGTCCATGGGTTCCTAATAGTTTAGGACACTCTGCCTTAAAGTGGCCTGGCTCACCACACTCAAAACACTTCAGATTAGACAGCTTTGCACCTGGCCCTCTGTCTGTAGCAGTTTTGCCATTGGGCCCTGTAGCAAGGATTGTTAAACCTGGCTTTTGGCTTGGCAGCGGCTTTGGCATGAATGCAGGTTCTTTAGTCATTTGCTGTAGCGCACAAAACCTTTCTACCACGGTGGCAAGCTCTTCATAAGTTTGTGGGTCTGATTGCAGAACCCACCTTTGCAAATCGTGTTTCAGCCCCCGGATGCAGTGATCTATCGCCAGAACTTCAATAATCCAAGAAGGCGAATTCTCCTCAGGCTGGCCATATGTTCAACAAAGTGATTTGAGAATGGGACCAGTGCAATGTAGAAGGCAGGCAATGGAATCAATTGAAGAACCACTAAAGTATCACCAGAGTTGGAATAAGGCTCTGGGGGGTCTAGAGCACTTAAGACTAGAGGGTTATCATTTTATATACATTTTAGACAAATACACGAGTAGTACAGTGTGAAGCTGAACATACCTCCTAACTGTCCTTGCAGTCGGACCAAATCCTGACTAAGCAAGACAGTCATCCAAATTTGGGACCAACCAGATTCAGGATAGTTGTCAGACTGCCCTGCTCTCTCCTACCTGTTCTTGTCACTTTCACCACCTGTGGCTGCTGGTTTCTTTAGATCAGTTGCCGCTTGGCTGGATCCTGGAATGCTGAAGGCCCTATTTGAATGTCGGGAGGGATGACGATGCGGACAGAGCAGGGAGGAGGAATGCAGACACCGCGAACAGGTGAGTATTTTTTTATTTTTATTTAAGGACCCTGCTCCCCCCACCAAGAGGGTGAACTCAGTCTGTAGTCATCGGTTCGCCGAACTGAGCATAAAATTAAGTATCAGTTCTGGCAAACCGGTGAGAACCGGCTGAATCCCACCACTGCCCCCTCCCTATGGTGTTGTATAGCCATCCCCCCCACACTATAATGTTGTATAGGCAGACCCCTAACTTAACTTTAGTTGCACTGGCCGGCGTCGCTCCTCAGATCAGACAGTAAGCAAAAGGAGACTTCCTGTTTGCTGCAGAGTGCTGTGGGCTCCCACGCAGCAACATGCAGCCTACCACCAATGCCTTTGATCGCTTCACAATCCCCCCCCCCTCCATACACACACCTGCCTGCGCCGTCTCACGCTGGGTCAAATAATAATAATAATGATAAATATAATAATAAAAACAAGAAAAAAAAATAATAACAAAATGATTGAAAAAAAAAAAGGGATGCACAAGGCGGCTTCCAGGTGGCCTAGTTAGGCCACCAGCCTACTGGGAAACTTCCTAATAAGGCCTCTGCCCATTCTGCCCCTGTCCCTCTCCCTGCCCCCCACCCTGTTTCTATCCCTATGCCTGTCCTTAACCTTATCCCTATCTCTATCACTAAGCCTATAATTCTGTCAACATTTGAATTGTCTATTTAATAATACTGTCCACCATGTTAATTGGGGAACTAACAATGCTGTTGGCACCTAAATTATCGATTAATAAAGTTGAATTGATGAATGCAGAATAAATGAATGTTTAACTGTCGAACGCATAGCATTTTTCTCTTACACAAGCTTTTAGACCAAGTCCAAAATGTAAAATAGTGCAAGATGGAATTGTCCTTGAAATTTAGATAATTTGTTCCTAGACAATGTAGAGACTGCTCACACCTCACAAACACCATAATTTTGGCCTGCTAATTAAACAAGATGTCACTGACAATTGATGTATTTGTTAATTTATTTCTTTTAAAATTGGTAGAAAAAAAAGTGGTAAAAAAACAATTTTTTAAAAAACAAAGAAATGAAAAAATACACCCTGGTTTTTGCCCACCTAATTAAACAATATGCCACTGACTGCCCCTCGCAGCAATTGCTTTGATTGGTAGAAAAACACTTGGAATTTTAAAAGAAAAACATTAAGCGATATATATGTTTTTTAGGGTGTGCTGCTCATAGTCATAGAGCAGAAAACCCTATTTTTTTTATTCACTAAATTACTTCAAATGTCACACTCACTGATACTGCAGCTTACAAAATTGGTTTTAGCTTTAAACACTTTGTATTTTAAAAGCAAGAAATCTAGTATTTGGTGTGTGCTGCTCACATACAGTAGCAGCACCCTTTTTCTATACACTAAATATTAATTCAGATGTCTATAGCAGCCTATCTATCTATATACATATACTGTATATATATATATATATATATATATATATATATATATATATATTAGTATATACTTTAATATTATTAATAAGAACCAGTAGAAGATGTAGATGGAGAAGAGCAGAGGGTCAAGAAGAGATCCTTGGGGGACTCCGACAGGTAATGGAAGGGAGGGAAATTGAAATCCAGTGTAGACACTGAAAAGGAGCGGTTGGTGAGGAAAAAGGAAAACCAGGAAAGGACAATGTCATGGAGCCCATAGATTGGAGAGTTTGCAAAAGAAGAGTGGTCAAAGTTTTTGAAGGCAGCAGATAGGTTGAGAACGAAAAAAAGAGAGATTTAGCAAAGATAAGGTTGTTAGTGACCTAAGTTAAGCAGTTTCAGTGTGGTAGCTAGAGCCAAATCCATATTATGGTGGGTCAAGGAGGAAGTGAGATGAGAGAAAGGAGGTGAGATGGTGTAGACAATCCGTTTGAGAAGTTTGGAGGCAAAAGGAAGGAGAGAGCTAGGGCAGTAATTAGAAAGACAGGAAGAGTCAATTGACTTTTTTTTTTTAGCAACTGGGAGACGACAGCATGTTTGACGTAGGAGGGGAAGGTGCTAAAGGAGAAGGGGCAAAACGGGAGCAGGCCACGAGAGAGAAGGAGCGGAGGGGGCTAGAGGGGATGGGGTCAGGTTGGCATTTGGAGGGGGGAATCTGTATAAACAAACAGCTAATGCAGAAAACCTGAATACAGTGCATGTCTTATCCATCTGCTTTCTGTATGTCCCTGATTGTGAGTGTAGAGATGAAAGGGACCTATTTTAAGCTAAAGTGAGCACATTTCAGATGAAGACTGTGTGTCTGAAAACCTGTAGTATTTAAGTTGCTCTTGCAAATACATTCTTACAGGAAAGTTCAATTCCAGTTAGGAGGCCCACTTAACAAGTTGGAGAGTAAACTACATAACATGAAAATCTCCCCTCCTCCCACTTACCTTCTTTCATCCCGCAGTACAAAGGCCCTGCACCTGCCTTGACCTCTGTTATTCTTCCACACAACCGCCCTCTATTACCAATCTTCTTGGTTAGATATCCACCCTGTCTCTCTGGGGACCCCCTACAACCCTGTTAGTCACCTTCCCAGTTCATACATTGTAAACCACTATCACCAGTATATTCTGCTTTTCCCACTTTTTAGATATACCATTTTCCCACCTTTGTTCTTGGGTTAAGTCTCCTAAATATCATGTATTTGTGCACATACAAATGGTCTTTTCCATATAAAGTGTACAAACTTGTTGCAGAGGGCATCCCAGTGAAAGTACATACCGATAAATGCACACTCGACACCCCTTGAACTAGTTATGCTCAGGCTCGTTTCTCGGAGAATCCGAGTACCGAGCCGAGCTGGCTCGAATGAGGAAATACGTCACCGCTGAGTTTTAAATTCTATAAGTACCGTCCTCCACGTCGATCCAGCGCCATTTCACAGAGAGACACAGAAGGAGTAACACGATTGTTGACTGTCTCTAGTGCAGTTGGGCTGCGTCATAGCTAGAAAAGAAAGTGGGGTAGCAGTGTTCTTCAAAGACATCAGTGACATTCTACTGAGTTATAGCTCACACAGAAACAGGAGAGCTCCACTGCTCCATTGCTAATTGTCATTGATGAAATAGAAATAATAGGGCTGGCAGTCTTGTTCTAAATCTGCAGTGACATTATACTGTGCTCTATAGCTAACACACAAACAGGATAGCTGCATTGCTAATTGTCATTGCTGAAAAAGAAATAATAGGGCTGGCAGTGTTCTTCAAAATCTGCAGTCACATTGAACTGTGCCATAGCTCACCCAAAAATAGGAGAGGCGGCAGTGTTCAGTGCTAAAGCATAAATTCAAATAATAAGGCTGGAAGTGTTTTTAAAAGTCTACCATGACATTTTAGTGTGCCATAGTTCACTCAGAAATAGGAGAGGTGGCAGTGTTTAGTGCTGAAACAGAAATTGTAATAATAGGGATGCCAGTGTTCTTAAAAGTCTCCAGTGACATTCTACTGTGCCATAGCTCATACAGAAACAGGAGGGGTGGAAGTGTCCTTGTCACTCTCCAGTCTTCAGTCACATTGTTCTTGTCACTCTCCAGTCTCAGTCATGATAATACTAATCCCTCTACCTCATGTGCTAAAGCCTATGTTCAAGTGCATAGTGGTTTTCAGTGAGGGAAATAAAAATGTAAATACAAAGCTTGTACCTTTTTAAAGAAAAAAACACCTCTCTAATAAAGGTGAAAGTTTACTGTAGAAAAACATAAAATTCCCAACATGCCATTCTACCCAAAATATTACCAAGCATACCAGCATCAGCTAACTCCCTTCTCTCCGCTATATCTCTACACCTGCAATCTACACTGTCATCATATTCACCCTCATCAGTGTGTACATCATCCTCAAACAATACTAATTAATCCCTGCTGGAATCCACCATCGCAGAAGTCTGTGTACTTTGATGTAATTGCCGGTAATGGCCTTCCTCATGGAATTTGTAGTTCATTTTACGGCAGAGCTGTCGCAATTTTTGGGCAACTCTTTTAGACCAGACCAAATGTCAAAATGCTGTGCTGACTCATCTGCATCACCACTGAGTGTCTTGGGAAAGCTAAGTTTTTTCCTAGAAGTAGTTGCAAAAAAAAATGAAGGAGCAGACGTTGTTGTGTCATGTACCACTTGAGCTGTCAGCTTGCTGACCAGGAGCTCATTGCATCTCTTGAGATCTGGGTCAGTTGGAAGGAAAGAGAAGACATAGATCTTAAACCTAGGATCAAGCATAGTTGCCAAAATGTAGTGATCCAATTTCAAGATGTTGATAACTCTTGGATCCTGGCAAAGCGAATAAAGTACTTAATCTGCAAGTCCAACATAGCGGACTTGCTTTGTTTCAATTCCTCCGTTAATTTCGCTAGAAGTTTTTTAAAAAGTCTAATTAGGGGAATCACTTGACTCAAGCTAACAGTGTCTTCACTCTCTTCACAGGTGACTACTTTGAGTGGTTTCAGCACCTTGCACAACACAGTAAGTATTCTCCACTGCGCTGGACTAAAATACATTACCCCTGAAAATATATTCTTCTTGGAGCTATTGCATTCTCCTACATGCTTTTGCAGGATGCAGAAAATGACCCAAAATATTTCAGGACACAGACAGCATCTCTTGCATTGCACTTCCATTTTTAAAAAAGTTCTGTACCACCAAGTTGATTGTGTGAGCAAAATAGGGAATGTGATGGAAATGTCCCGCGCTGAAATGCTCTAACAATATTGGTGGCATTATTAGAAAACACATATTCTTAGGAGAGTCCAAGCAGGATAACCCATGTTGCAATGATATCCTTTAGTTTTTCAAACAGATTGTCAGCGGTATGCCTCTGAAGCAGATCTTACACAGAGTAGCCTGACTCTGAAAGATCTAGCGTTGTTTGTTAGATGCTGTTGCTGTTCCTGCTGCTGAAGGCGATTTACCAACCCAGTGGGCTGTCACAGTCATATATACATTTCCGCTTGACCCCATATCTGTGGTTAAGTGTACAGTGGGTAGAATGCCATTTTGTATCCCAATTATTTTCTTTTTTGTAACCTCCTGGTACAGTTGAGAAATTGCTTGTCTAGCAAAATGGAGTTGAGATGGAATTGGTATTGGGTACACAGGACCCCAATTAACTGTCTTATTCCTGCTGTATTGATAGTGGATATTGGACACAGATCTAATACTAGTATAGTCGCCATGGCACCTGTGATCCGCTGTGCAACTGGGTGACAGCTGCCATACTTGCTTCCTCTAGCAAAGGATTGCTTAACAGTCAATTGTTGTAAACTACTAGTAGTCTTCTTCTTGGTCTGCTTCTGGGTTGAAGATCCACCCCCAGCAGTAGGAGCAGCAGCAGTGAGCCTATAGCTCAAGGATTATTTTGAGGAGCTCTGGATAGGGGAGGAGTCATTTTGCCTTAGCAACTTGGATGCAGGACTAACTCCGATCATTTGTGAGGATATTGATGATGAAGGTGTTGGGGGTGTAGATTGCAGGTGCTGGTATCTAGCTGAGAGATTAGAGGTAGCTGACCTGGACTGCTTTTTTTTATTTTTTAGCATAACTTTCTGATTTTTCCAAGAGCTTTCCATGAACTTGCTTCAAACGGCGTAACATGGATGAGGTTCCTAGATGGTTAGGGTCCCTACCTGACTGTGGCTTTACAATGCTACAAATGCGTAGACAACTGTTGTCAGGATTTGGGTAAAAATAATTCCACACATAACAGGTGGATTTTTTGGTCTTATGCCCAGGCATGACAATGGCCTTCTTCTTATAACTGGCAAGAACTGCTTCCACTGGTACATGACTTGCCACAGTTGAGTTCATTAACAGCACTGTTTGCTTATGTGCCTTAAGCCCATTGTTAGCTTGTTTTGTGGGGGCTCTAACAAACAAATAGCTAACATATT
The DNA here is from genome assembly GCF_038048845.1 of Mixophyes fleayi. Classification (NCBI taxonomy): domain Eukaryota; kingdom Metazoa; phylum Chordata; class Amphibia; order Anura; family Limnodynastidae; genus Mixophyes; species Mixophyes fleayi. Next base: position 224,536,727 of record NC_134402.1, read on the forward strand.
TTAGCTATTTTTTCTTAAAAATACAGATCCAGAACCAAAACCAAAACACGCAAGGGCGGTTTTGCCAAAACCAAAACCAAAACCAAAACACAAACTTAATCCAGATCCAAAACCAAAACCAAAACACAGGGGTCAGTGAACATCTCTACTTGAAAGACATTTAAATACTTTGTCCAACAGCACAAAATCTCTAATAAGAGTACATTAGAAGATGAATGAGTGCATCTTGACGGCAATATTTTTTCAGTTTCATCTTTTTATTACCACCATTCTGAAATACTTGATAAATATGCTCCCCCATGGAAAAGCTGAAGATACCTGACATAGTCATAGCTATCACTGGTGATAGAGTTGTATCCACTTACATGTATATAACAAACAGAAAAAAAAACAACCACCGATGAAGCTATAGGGCTTTTGATAAATCTGCCATTAAATTCCCTCCATTCCAACAGCAGCAGTTAGTGTGACTGAGACTTTTATAGTGCTGTCTAACAAGGGAAAAGTCCAGGTAGAACAAAAATGACAGAATATATTTAATGCAGAATATTTAAGCCCAAATTAAGCAAATATTTTGGGGAACAGTTTTGAACATTTAGTTTATCTCTAAGACATTTATAGACATTTGTAGGCAGTACATTTAAAAAAACTTTGTCCAAAATCCTCATAGCAGTACACTTTTGAACTGCAGAGGAACACACAATCAGGGTCAGTTGTAGACTTTTTTTAGGGTGGGTGATTTTGCATAACCATGCCCCTCCTCCACTCTGATTGGACCCATTTGGCCACACCCCCTCACCCCCCTCTGATGATCGAACCTCTCCATCACAATTTAATGGGATAAAATTTGCTGCTAGGGAGGTTGGGGGCAATTGCACCGGTGGCCCTTCTGGATTCGCCAGTACACAATACTATCCGAGCTTCTATTTGGCAAATGTATTCATGTTGCGTGTGTAAACATACATGCACTTAGGTATACAAATAACTAGAAATTAATCTATTTACAGCTTTTGCTGGAGGCAATTTTAAAATACACAAATTTGTCATTCAAGATGGGGATGTTTGCAAAGTGTCTTCATCTTAATTTCTTAATGCAACATAATCCATAGAAGAAAAAAAAACCTATTGAAATAGCAGACTGTCCCATAGGAGCTCTAGGTGCAACTGAGTTAATGTCAGGTAAGATCATTTACTTAATAGACAGGCGGCCAATCAGAAGCGGTTTCTCATTTGTCAGAAGGTAAGTATATCTTACACTATACAACAGAATAAATGGGACATTATTTATTATTATAATAATAAAATAAAGACAATATCTATTTATTTATTTATTTATTACTATAAGGGGCACATTTTTTTCTTTCTAAAGGGGCATAATTTATTTATTTCTAAAGGAAGCACAATATATTTATTTATTTCTAAACAGAACCACATATTTTTACTTCTTTTTAAAGGGAGGAAAATTTTAATTGTTATTACAAAAGGGGCACAATTTTTATTCTTTATTACTAAAGGGGCACAATTTTATTTTTTACTAAAAGGAACACATTAGTATTATTTAGTTATGATAGTGGCACAAATCCTTTTTATATTTCTATAGGGGTTACATGTTGGTTTTCCCCTGGTACCCACCAGCCAGGGTTACCAAAAGGGGCCTAATACTATTAAGCCTTGAACCAGGGCTGATGCAAAATAGCATGGCCCATTACAGAACGGGGCGGTTTCTCCTAAGCCACATATGGTTTGGGGGTTATGAAAATGACATACATCGCCAGTATTTGACTTTATACTCTCCAGACCTTTATATAGTAAAACCAGTGACTTGGAATGCGAAATTGCAGATGATGTGGGTTGGTTTCATAACCACCAACAAAATGAAACTTTAGTAATTCTACCCTCAATTATTTTAGGAAAGAAATTAATAGCTTTATTTAATGAAAAAGTGGTTCTAAAGTGGTAAGACATTGAGGTTGATGTAACAGTTACAATTTAAAATGTTTGACGGATGGGAGCAATAAAAGAGCTTATTCATAGATTTCTATCATTGGCTTATAAATGTAGGAAATCTGACTTGACTTTAATTTGTGTTGGTGTAGTTTTCTATTCCATAGTCACTTCTGTGAAACCTCTCTTCCTCTCTCTCTTTTCTCTCTCTCATGACCGACTGCATGCACACACACACACATTCAAGATATTTGTTAGCTCAACAGTTTACAATGGATGTATTTGTCGAGATGTAAATATGGGTATGAAAGTGATAGTAATACATTTATGCCTTAAACGTAAAGAAGATTATATGCATGTGTTCTTTTCGTCTTTGTTACAGACTACACAGGATATACAGTTATAGAAAAAGTATGCACCACTGATCAGATCAGGCATTATTTTGTTCATCCACTTACCTATGTAGAAGTTAGTGACAGTCCTCATTTGCTTGTGTTTGGAGATAACATAAATAACCAAAGAATTTCCAGCAAGTCCTACCACCATGAGCATGGCAAAGAAGAGGGGTACTAGCCAGGCGTCCACCAACTGGGGCGGTTTAGGGGGGTCTTTCAGTTCCTCTGAGATGTTGCTACATGTGTACAGCATCAGCCCCATGCAAGAGTCGTTAAAGAAGAGTGTGGAGTAGTTGTCCATCTGAAGGTTAGTTGAGAAGTCCTGCATAATTAATTACAGCTTTCTTTCCTCTATAGGTTTTTACGTTTTATGCACTGTTGCAACAAGGAGATCGAGGGGACACGTGTTGATTGCGGTCAACGTAGGTTCTGGAGCCTGTTTGATGAACAATGTCTCTAGCACAGAATGACTACTCGGTTCTAATAAATTGTGGTATGAGATCTTGAGCTTTACCGCTTATCAAAATAACATATTATACGCTCGAGGCATTGGAATGGTACCACACAAAGCTTTCCATTCCCAGATATATGAACCTTAACTATAGAAATCAAAGACTAAACTATGTGTCTATCCAACATGGAAAATTGTATGTTATGCCTGAAGCTGGACGTGGGCTGCCTGTTCAGCACCACAAAAATGCGTCTTTCTGAAGCCGGCACAGAGAAACCTTTAAGCTGAAAGATCACTCTCTACTATAAACAGATGTGGATACGTCACGTCAGCAACTACTGCTAATACCATCGTAGCGGACATACATTCAAAATGACTATCACACTGCGAGATACGTTTCTGTGCATTTGGAATGAGTCTGTAATTAAATTGTGAAACGAATTACATTTATTACATTATGCGTAAAGAAACTAAATGAACGTGGGTATGTTTTAATATGTGTGAGTAGAGAAAATCATTGACGTTTTTTTTCCGAACAGAAATATTGCTATATACTTTAAATATATTACGTTGTCAGGTTCAATGTGAATCAGTGTTGAATGATTTGTCGAGATCACCATGTCTGGTATTATAGAGCGATTCTCCAGTATTTAAGTATCAGAGCATCAGTCAATAAGTATAATATCAGCATTAAGAAAGAAATGCCTATTGTCATATTATATGAAGATTGTCTCTTCTACTCCTAACTAGAGATGAGCGCACTCGGATTTATGAAATCCGAGCCCATCCGAACCTTGCCGATCCGAGTCGGATCCGAGACAGATCCGGGTATTGGCGCCAAATTCAAATCTGAAACTGAGGCTCTGACTCATAATCCCGTTGTCGGATCTCGCGATACTCGGATCCTATAAATTCCCCGCTAGTCGCCGCCATCTTCACTCGGGCATTGATCAGGGTAGAGGGAGGGTGTGTTAGGTGGTCCTCTGTCCTGCTATATCTCGTGCTGTTCAGTTCAGTTCTGTGCTGTGCTGTGCTGTGCTGTGTCCTGTGCTCTGTCCTGCTGAGTTCAGTAGTGCTGCTGGGTCCTGTGCTGTGTCCTGTTCAGTCCAGTGGTGCTGTGTCCTGTGCTCTGTGCTTCTAAGGGCATAGTTATTTCCCCATTATTCCCAAGTTTTGAAAAAATAAAAAAAAAGTTATAAAAAAAATTAAAATAAAAAATTAAAAAAATTAATAATTATAACCAAATTTGCAAAACCAATCCAGCAGTATAAGCCCATTGGTACTGCAATATTACCAAGTTCACACATTGAGCAGTAAAAGTCCAGTGGTACTGCAATATTACCAAGTTCACACATTCTGCAGTATCTTGTGCTACATATAATGGAGACCAAAAATTTGGAGGATAAAGTAGGGAAAGATCAAGACCCACTTCCTCCTAATGCTGAAGCTGCTGCCACTAGTCATGACATAGACGATGAAATGCCATCAACGTCGTCTTCCAAGCCCGATGCCCAATCTCGTAGTACCGGGCATGTAAAATCCAAAAAGCCCAAGTTAAGAAAAAGTAGCAAAAAGAGAAACTTAAAATCATCTGAGGAGAAACGTAAAGTTGCCAATATGCCATTTACGACACGGAGTGGCAAGGAACGGCTTAGGCCCTGGCCCGTGTTCATGACTAGTGGTTCAGCTTCACCCACAGATCTTAGCCCTCCTCCTCCTCCCCCCCCCCCTACAAAAAATTGAAGAGAGTTATGCTGTCAGCAACAAAACAGCAAACAACTCTGCCTTCTAAAGAGAAATTATCACAAATCCCCAAGGCGAGTCCAAGGGTGTTGGTGGTTGTCAAGCCTGACCTTCCCATCACTGTACGGAAGGAGGTGGCTCGGGAGGAGCCTATTGATGATGTAGCTGGCGCTGTGGAGGAACTTGATGATGAGGATGGTGATGTGGTTATTGTAAATGAGGCACCAGGGGGGGAAACAGCTGACGTCCATGGGATGAAAAAGCCCATCCTCATGCCTGGTCAGAAGACCAAAAAATGCACCTCTTCGGTCTGGAGTTATTTTTATCCAAATCCAGACAACCAATGTATGGCCATATGAAGCTTATGTAAAGCTCAAATAAGCAGGGGTAAGGATCTTGCCCACCTAGGAACATCCTCCCTTATACGTCACCTGAATAACCTTCATAGTTCAGTGGTTAGTTCAGGAAGTGGGGCTAGGACCCTCATCGGTACAGGGACACCTAAATCCCGTGGTCCAGTTGGATACACACCAGCAACACCCTCCTCGTCAACTTCCTCCACAATCTCCATCAGATTCAGTCCTGCAGCCCAAGTCAGCAGCCAGACTGAGTCCTCCTCAATACGGGATTCATCCGAGGAATCCTGCAGCGGTACGCCTACTACTGCCACTGCTGCTGTTGCTGCTGTTAGTCGGTCATCTTCCCAGAGGGGAAGTCGTAAGACCGCTAAGTCTTTCACAAAACAATTGACCGTCCAACAGTCGTTTGCCATGACCACAAAATACGATAGTAGTCACTCTATTGCAAAGCGTATAAATGCGGCTGTACATTCTGGCCACCGTGCTCGATCCTCGGTTTAAAGCGTATGTTGTGTCTCTGTTTCCGGCGGACACAAGTCTACAGCAGTGCAAAGACCTGCTGGTCAGGAGATTGTCCTCTGAAGAGGACCGTGACATGCCAACAGCTCCACCCTCATTTTCTTCCACATCTATGGCTGCGAGGAAAAAGCTCAGTTTTCCCAAAAGAGGCACTGGCGGGGATGCTGATAACATCTGGTCCGGACTGAAGGACCTGCCAACCATTGCAGACATGTCTACTCTCGCTGCATTGGATGCTGTCACAATAGAAAAAATTGTGGATGATTACTTTGCTGACACCATCCAAGTAGACATGTCAGACAGTCCATATTGTTACTGGCAGGAAAAAAAGGCAGTTTGGAAGCCCCTGTACAAACTGGCTCTATTTTACCTGAATTGTCCCCCCTCCAGTGTGTACTCGGAAAGAGTTTTTAGTGCAGCGGGGAACCTGGTCAGTGAGCGGCGAAGGAGGTTGCTTCCTCAAAATGTTGAAAAAATGATGTTTATAAAAATGAATAATCAATCCCTCAATGAAGTACAGCACTGCCCTCCAGAGTACAGAGGGACCTGTGGTTGTGGAGTCCAGCGGGGACGAATTGATAATGTGTGAGGAGGAGGAAGTACACACTGTAGGGGGAGAGGAATCAGAGGTTGATGATGAGGACGACATCTTGCCTCAGTAGAGCCTGTTTAGTCTGTACAGGGAGAGATGAACAGCTTTTTTGGTGTGGGGGCCCAAACAAACCAGTCATTTCAGCCAAAGTTGTTTGGTAGGCCCTGTCGCTGAAATGATTGGTTTGTTAAAGTGTGCATGTCCTATTTCAACAACATAAGGGTGGGTGTGAGGGCCCAAGGACAATTCCATCTTGGAACTTTTTTTTTGCATTATATGACCAATCAACAGTCATTTGCCATGTTCAAAAAGTAAAACCAAATTTAAACAAATTCAAGAAATTAAACCAAAAGTAAAATGCCCTGTCATAATTTAAAACAAGAGGTATTGACGTGCTCTAAAAGTACTGTATTGTTGTTTATATTTTATAAACACTACACTTGAAAGCTTGAGTCTTTCAATGAAAAAGTAACTCTCCATTGCACGAATATTTGCAACAGGGACAATTTTAGGGTTAAGAAAGTCAACTAATAACACTTAGACGCTGTCTGTCTTTATAAACACTACACTTGGAAGTTGGAGGAGGTATTGTGGCCCCGGCACCAAATTTACTACCAGAACCACTCCATCGTGCAGTCTATATTTAGGTGTATCAGATAATAAACAACGGTGACAGTTGATGCCCAATTTTTTAATTATATTGTTGGCGCTGTAAAAAATTGTGTTCCGGGCACACCACACTACGCAGTTCATACCCTTTTTTGGTGGAATTCTGACCCGTGGAGGGTTTTTTAATTATATTGTGGCCTCGGTACCAAATTGTGTACCGGGGCCACCACACTACGCAGTCAAGAAAGATAGATGCGTATCATAGATAAAGTACATTCAGTGTTGTGGGGCAAATTGAAAAATATTAAAAATGCACTGACATTATCAAAAATAAGAGGTTTTCACACGCTGAAACTCCAACATGTATATGATGGAGAGGATGGAGGAGCAGCCGTATGTGCAGTGTAATGCAGACCTGTTGAAGGTTTTCTATATATTATATTGTGGTGGCCAGTGACCAGTCCTCTACGCAGTCCAGATACTATTTTTGGGTGTAATGCAGACCTGTTGAAGGTTTTCTATATATTTTTTATTGTGGTGCCCAGTGCCCACTACTCTACGCTGTCCAGATACTATTTTTGGGTGTAATTCAGACCTGTTGCAGGTTTTCTATATATTATATTGTGGTGGCCAGTGGCCAGTCCTCTACGCAGTCCAGATACTATTTTTGGGTGTAATGCAGACCTGTTGAAGGTTTTCTATATATTTTTTATTGTGGTGCCCAGTGCCCACTACTCTACGCAGTCTAGATACTATTTTTGGGTGTAATTCAGACCTGTTGCAGGTTTTCTATATATTATATTGTGGTGGCCAGTGGCCAGTCCTCTACGCAGTCCAGATACTATTTTTGGGTGTAATGCAGACCTGTTGAAGGTTTTCTATATATTTTTTATTGTGGTGCCCAGTGCCCACTACTCTATGCAGTCCAGATACTATTTTTGGGTGTAATTCAGACCTGTTGAAGGTTTTCTATATATTATATTGTGGTGACCAGTGGCCAGTCCTCTACGCAGTCCAGATACTATTTTTGGGTGTAATGCAGACCTGTTGAAGGTTTTCTATATATTATATTGTGGTGGCCAGTGGCCAGTCCTCTACGCAGTCCAGATACTATTTTTGGGTGTAATTCAGACCTGTTGAAGGTTTTCTATATATTTTTTATTGTGGTGCCCAGTGCCCACTACTCTACGCAGTCCAGATACTATTTTTGGGTGTAATTCAGACCTGTTGCAGGTTTTCTATATATTATATAGTAGTGGCCAGTGGCCAGTCCTCTACGCAGTTCAGATACTATTTTTGGGTGTAATTCAGACCTGTTGAAGGTTTTCTATATATTATATTGTGGTGGCCAGTGGCCAGTCCTCTACGCAGTCCAGATACTATTTTTGGGTGTAATTCAGACCAGTTGATGGGTTTTTTATTATATTGTTGGGGAACACTCCTCTACGCAGTCCAGAAAGATACCTCGTTGCAACATTTTGTACTAAAAAAAAAAAAATATTGTGAGGTGTTAGGTGTTCAGAATAGCCTTTAAATTAGTGGAAATTATTGTTATTGAATGTTATTGAGGTTAATAATAGCGTAGAAGTGAAAATAAGCCCAAAAACTTGATTTTTACACTTTTTAGTTTTTCTTCAAAAAAAATCCGAATCCAAAACCTTAAATCCGAACCAAAACCTTTCGGCAGGTGTTTTGCGAAACAAATCCGAACCCAAAACATTGAGAAAATCCGGATTCAAAACACAAAACACGAGACCTCAAAAGTCGCCGGTGCACATCCCTACTCCTAACTCATTCTTACTGTAAAAGAGATATAATCAACATGTAAACAGTGGAATATAGTAAAATAACACATTTTATTAATTAATTAAATTAACAGTTGTATAAAGTAGGGGTGTGCACCGGGCACTTTTAGTGTTTTGGGTTTTGGGTTTTGGGTTCTGATTAGCTTGAGGTTTTGGGTTCTGATTTGTTTTGCCAAAACACCTGACGAAAGGTTTTGGTTCTGATTTAGGGTTTTGGGTTCTGATTTATTTTTAAAAAAGCATAAAAAGCGTTAAAATCCATTTTTTTTTTTTTTTTTAACACTCCTACGCTATTATTAACCTCAATAACATTCAATAACAATTATTTCCACTAATTTCCAGTCTATTCTGAACACCTCACACCTCACAATATTCTTTTTAGTCCAAAACATTGCACCGAGGTAGCTTTCTGGACTGCGTAGTGGAGTGGGCCCGGTACCCAATTTGGTACTGGGGCCACAATATATCACCCTCAACAGTTCTGAATTCCACTGCACAGCTGCCTGCTCCTACATCCTCTGCAGCATATACAGGGTGTAGTTCGAGCGCGTCAATACCTCTTGTTTTTGACGATGACAGGTCATTTTCATTAATTTTGGATTTGGCCCCAACACTGAATGTAGTTGATACGCATCTATCTGGACTGCGTAGTGGAGTGGCCCCGGTACCCAATTTGGTACCGGGGCCACAATATATCATCAAAGCGTACGAAGGGCTTCATCCACAAGAGCTACATGCTTGGTGGAATCGCAATGGTTTACCAGCTCCTCCCTCACTTTCTCTTGTAATATAGATTGCAGTACCTATTCTCCTGCACTGCTTAAAAATTGAACGTATTAAATGTAATATAGATTGCAGTACCTATTCTCTGGAACTGCTTAAAAATTGAACGTATTAAATGTAATATAGATTGCAGTACCTATTCTCTGGAACTGCTTAAAGAATGAACGTAGTAAATGTAATATAGATTGCAGTACCTATTCTCTGGAACTGCTTAAAGAATGAACATAGTAAATGTAATATAGATTGCAGTACCTATTCTCTGGAACTGCTTAAAAATTGAACGTATTAAATGTAATATAGATTGCAGTATCTATTCTCTGGAACTGCTTAAAAATTGAACGTATTAAATGTAATATAGATTGCAGTACCTATTCTCTGGAACTGCTTAAAAATTGAACGTATTAAATGTAATATAGATTGCAGTACCTATTCTTTAGAACTGCTTAAATATTTATTTTTTTATTAATTTTGTATAATTTTTAAAATAAATAGTTTTTTGTAATTTTGAAGAGATTTTAATAATTATAACATTTTTATGGACTTAGCACAACTAAGCACAGGACTAAAGCACCACTGGACTCAGCAGGACAGACACTGGCCAAAGCACCACTGGACTCAGCAGGACAGAGCACAGGACAAAAGCACCACTGGACTCAGCAAGGACAGAGCACTGGACACAGGCATAAAGCACCACTGGACTCAGCAAGGACAGAGCACTGGACACAGGCATAAAGCACCACTGGACTCAGCAAGGACAGAGCACTGGACACAGGCATAAAGCACCACTGGACTCAGCAAGGACAGAGCAATGATCACGCAGGAGCACCACTACCCTACACACCCTCCCTCTTCCCTGATGTCAGGCGAAATGAAGATGGCGGCCGCAAGGTGAGTATTTATGACATCCGAGTCTCGCGAGATCCGACGCGAGACTTGGATGTCATAGCCTCGGTTTGGCTTTGTTTGGCGCCCGGAAGTTCCCGAACAGTGCTCGGATCCTGTCGGATCAGCACTGTTCGGGTGGGCTCGGATTAGCGGAATCCGAGCCCGCTCATCCTTAGTATAAAGGGGATAAAAATTCACCTTACAATGCTGCCTTTTATCTTTGTGGACCACTACTTTAAAGAAAATACACATACAGGTGGTTTAGTTTTGCAAAACTAACCTTTTGGCGCAAAAGTTGGAGGAGGAACAATTATTGGCCATTACAAGGTGGAATTTTGATATGCCTTTGGGCAGTTTCAACTATTTAAAGATTATCATAATGTATTCTCCAGTAAAAAATAATTGTTGTTACTATTATGTACAGAATCAAGCTTATTATTTGAGCTTGTTATTTAGGATGGCCGACTAGCTCCACCCATAATATAGGGTCCAAAATGTGCTATTCCCATAATCAACACCACATTGCTATCCCATGAACCCATTGGTTCAAATGATCTCATACCCGATAGCTTTTTCACTGGCATTGGAAGCGTTTGAGTTGCGACAAATTTTTGCCTTTTCCGTTTATTTGTATTAACCAATTTAGTGCAAGTGAATGAATTGGGGGTCAATGGAGTGTGGTCTATTGACTCCGCCAGCTGCAAGTGCTAGTGCTCATAAACACTACTTGTCAAACGTGATGTTTGATATGCAGTTTCACTGGCATTAAAGCAATCCCAAAGAGTCCCAAATATCTCCTTCTGTAAGTTGAAGGTTTATCACCCTTTTGCCTGGTTTAATCCAATTAAAGAATGTAAAAATTAAATTATCTCCCAAGGGAGAGCTTTCTTCACACAGGTTTCTGACCCTGCAGAAGCAAAGCAAGTGAAAAATAAAGTTCCACCTCAACAAACACCAGACTTGTCTACTGTGAACCCTTATGTAAAGACCTGTCATTCCTCTAATGAAGGCTAAGGAAATTAAAGAGAAACATTTTTTTTGTTTTTTTTAAACAAAGTAAGTGAAGATGTGCAGTACCTAGTACCAAGCAATTAGCTTTGATGGAGCTAGTGCAAAATTAGACAAAGGGCCTAATTTTTTGAAAGCTTTTTAATTTTTGAAAGCCAGGGCATAGCACAAAAACCAGTTGCCATGCTCATAAATTTGCATAAGTGCAGTAAGATTTCCAACAGGCAGAGGACCAGAAATTTGCACCAAGCAGTAACTTTGGTAAAAAAACGAAAACATTTTATTTAATGGCACAATGGTTCTAATGTTGTTGGACTTTTATTGTGACATTTACACTTTTACAGAGTGCACCTCCTCATATTTTTCTGCCTCTCCACATACATAGGGGCACATCTAGTTTATGGAGGAATATTCTGAGTATGGAGCGGAGATGTGCACTTTGATCTGCTTTGAGCATTGAGGGGCTCATGTTAAGTTGAATTAAAACGGTGTTTTTGGTGTACTAAATGCTTTTTTACTTCTGTGCAAGCACATTAAGCAATAAATCTGAAACTAGAGATTGTGCACATGCTCAGATGCAAAAAAGTACTGTATATGCCAAAACACAATTTGCATTCAACTTAACATAAACCCCTTAATTGTCATTTGTTAGAGATGATGATTTTCAAGTTGTCGATTATTAACCTCATATAGTTTCTTTCAATAAATGTAATGCTACCAATTCCTTAAAGCTGCTTACCTTACATTCTCAAGTTAGCTGCTTCCCTATAAGCCTCATGAACTCACACTTGTGAAAGTGACACAGGCTCTTCCTTGGAATGTAAGCTCATTTTTGAGCAGACAGATCACCAGTTTCAGCAATTTTGCTGTTCTATCGGGTAAATTGTTTCAAATATCTGCTGCTTTTTGGCGCCATCTAGCAGTTGCCTTTTATATGCACTTGCTCTTTTTTCTTTCTCTCTGGAATATAATAGGCATTATTCCCCTGCATGTCAGATGATAATGATCTTGGCAGTAGAGTAAGATTTGTAATTGGTATAAGTTAAATTATTAAATTATAAATTATACTGTATGTAGAGTTTGCAGTATGGAAAAGTATTTAGTGTGACCTGGCCTGTTTTCACCAAGAAAGTACCAGCAGTGATTATATTATACTTGCCAACATTTTATAATTTACGTCCGGGAGATGCAAGGGGGAAGTGGGCGTGTAGGGGACGGGGCTTCAAAATTTGCGTCATTTCCCGGTGAATCGTGGCATTTGAACCGAATTCTGCCCACTTCACTAGGAAGTGGGCAGATCAGCGAGATTGCCATACTCTCCCGGGAGTCCGGGAGACTCTCGCGAAAAGCGGGAGTCTCCCGGACATTCCGGGAGAGTTGGCAAGTATGGATTATATATTTGATGGAACATTCAATCCAGGCTGTGCTTTGTTTATGAGTTTACTAATTAGTCATCACAGGTGGGGAAAGGGTGGCTCAATAACTATGAGCAGCCAATGGACCAGTGATTTAGAATACCACCTGTGCTTGGATTAACAGATTCTCCAAACCTATAAGTCCCCCAGAGTAGAATCACCAGAGGCCAAGTCCACTCAGGAGTAGTGCTGTGCACCCTTCTCTGACTGATCTAATGCAGTGCTCCTCAACCAATGTGCCGCGAGAGTGTGCCCCGGTGCAATGCCTCCAACAGAAGGAAAAGCTCAAGATTTAAGGTGGCACATGCATCATACTATGGTTAACTGGAAGATATTGCCCTAAGTAAATAATTTCACCATTTGTTCCATATGTTTTCTTTGTAAAATATTTTAGTGCAATAAAGAGTTCATTATCATTATTATGTTACGGGGGTTACACTTATGAATGTATTGTGTATGTGTGATGTTACCGCAATCGTGTTACTTATCTCTTCGCTGCTGTCGCTGCCATAGTTGCCAATTCCGCTTATAATAAGCGGTATTGGGCTTGTTTTTTTTTTCAAGTTGCAGGTTTTTTTTGCAGGTCGCAGGTTACGGATTATTGGGTGGGTAACACGGGTTGCGGGTTACACGTGTGTCGAGCTCAGGTCTCTCTTGCCCTTGCTTTAGGTACTGCTTGAGAGCCTGAGACACTCCTAAATTTCTCCCCCCCCCCCTCTCTCCCATGTATGTTCCTTTCCTAATTTCCCCTCCCATTGTACCCAGAAGTCCAAACCTCCTCCCTACTTATCCTTTTTCCCTGGGTATGGAGCTAACACTGCCCCTTTCCTAATAATTGCTGTGGTTATCCCGTTTTGGTCAGTTTATATTCATATAACTTTCTCTCTTTTAACCGCCGTCTCTTCCCTCCAGTAGTCTCTTCCTTTCTCTCCCACATTAACTGTTAACCAACGGCACAACAACGTCGGCAAGCAGCTGCTCTCTCTGTCCTAGGGTTTAAATGACTCTTCGAAACAGGGACGTCTGCAGTCACTTCCTATAGAACGCTTCATGTTGTGCAATGAAACTGGTGTACTACAAAGTTTCACATAAACAGGGCTCAGCCTGAAATTACCCACAAAGTTCATTGTCATCTTCATCATTTAGATGCTGTTAAAATAATCTACATAGAATATTATTGATTTTGGGTACCATGTCTTTTAATTTATACTGCACAAATAATCTGGTGTCCAGCTAGTTAGAATGTACTGTATTTATACTAGCTGTAGAATATCATTAAATCTTTCATGTATTTGTGTAATTAATGGTACCACAAGCAAAGGAACTTAGGTCTGAAGACATGGCAACCACTGGGGCAAGTAACATTCATGTCTAACCTGTCGAACAGGTATCACATTAATTGTAATTAAAAGATAAAATTAATTATAGTTATAAGTAGAGATACTCACTGACCCCCGTGTTTTGGTTTTGGTTTTAGATCTGGATTACCTTCGTGTTTTGGTTTTGGAAAAAACCGCCCTTGCGTGTTTTGGTTTTGGTTTTGTTTGGTTTTGCTTTGCAATTTGTTAAAAAAATTACATTTTTTTTGGGCTAAAAAAACATAATTTAGTGCTCCACTTGTTTCTTGGATAAGTGAGGTAATTCTACAGCTAATAAATGTCAACGAGCACTGACCCCCCAAGATGTGTGCTTTTATCAGACACACACCAATCCAGGGTGGCAGGCAACGCACTAAAAAGAGCGATCGAAATTCATAGCAAAAAAGGCAGTTTGGTGTCTATCTGTATATTACACCCTGCAGTTATAGTTAAATAGAAATAAAAGCAGCCTGCAAAGACTGGATGATGAATAGAAATGGTCAAAGCATCTTTTCTGTGTGGCTCTAGATTACAACCAAACCTTATTAGTGCAAATTAGATTAAAATACAGTTTAATCCCTGGTAGACCGTCCTTAATCTACAGCTACACACACTAATCCAGGGTGGCAGCCAACGGTCTAAAAAGAGCTATCGAAATTCATAGCAAAAAAGGCAGTTTGGTGTCTGTCTGTATTTTACACCCCACACTTATAGCTAAATAGAAAAAAAACAGCCTGCAAAGACTGGACGATCAATAGACGTGGTCAAAGCATCTTTTCTGTTTGGGTCTAGATTACACCCTACACTTATAGTGAAATTGACAAAACAGCAGCCTACAAAGACTGTACGTTAAATAGAAATGCCCCAAGTCCCATTTCTCTTTGGGGAGTAGATTACACCCTACACTTATAGTGAGAGTTTTAAAAAGATGTTGTCGTCATCATCTTCAGCCTCATCAGTGTGTACATCATCAACACAGACTATTAATTCATCTCCGCTGGAATCCGCCATTAGAGAAGTGTCAGTACTTGGATGTATTTGACGGTAAAGGCCTTCCTCTTGGAAGATGTAGTTCATTTTGCTGAACATCATCTTTTCCACATTTTTCGGAAGTAACTTCCTACGTCGATCACTGACAAGGTTCCTGGCTGTGCTGAATACTCTTTCTGAGTACACACTGGAGGGTGGGCAGCTTAGGTGTTGAAAAGCAAGTTTGTACATGGGTTTCCAAATGGCTTGCTTTTCTTCACAGTATGGAAAGGGACTGTCTGACATTTCCATATCAATTAACTCTTGAAAATAATCCTCCATCATCCTTTGTATGTTAATAGTAGGATTGGATGGAGTTATGGGCAAGGTCACACATTTTTTGGTAAAATCTTTCAAACCAGCCCAGATGTCAAACTGTTGTGGTCTGCCCCTGCATCATTCCTGCTACTTTTTGGAAAATCCAATTTTTTCCGAGCAGCAGCTGCCTGAGAAACTGAAGGAGGAGATGTCGTCAAGTCAAGGCCCAGTTCAGCAGACAACTTGCTGACCAATAGCTCCTTGCAAAGGTTCACATCTCAGTCATTTTGAAGCCAAGAATCAATGTAGGTCTTCAACCTAGGATCAAGCACAGTCGCCAAAACGTAATGATCCGAGTTCAAGATTTTAATAACTCTTGGATCATTGTGAAGCGAATTAAGTACTTGATTTACAAGACCAACATACTTTGCGGAATTGCTTTCTTTCATTTCCTCCTTCAGTTTGTCAAGCTGCTTTTCCAATTGTCGAATTAAGGGAATGACTTGGCTCAAGCTAGCAGAGTCTAAACTGACTTCACACGTCACAACTTCAAATGGTTTCAGCACCTTGCACAGCACAGAAAGGATTCCCCATTGTGCAAGAGTGAAATACATACCCTCTCCTTTCCCAATGTCATGGCTTGTACAATACATTTGGATGGCTTTGCACTGTTCCTCCATCCTCTGAAGCATGTACAGGGTGGAATTCCACCTTGTTAACACCTTTTGCTTAAGTTGGTGGCAGGGCAAGTTAAATTGTTGTTGGAGCTGCTGCAATCTCCTACATGCTGTGGCAGAATACCAGAAATGTCCCGAAATTTTACGGGCCACCGAAAGCATCTCCTGCACCTCACGGTTATTTCTCAGGAAGTTCTGCACCACCAAGTTTATTATGTGAGCAAAACAGGGAATGTGATGGAATTCACCCAGCTGTAATGCTCGCACAATATTGTTGGCGTTATCAGAAATAACATATCCTGGGGAGAGTCCAAGTGGTATAAGCCATGTATCAATGACATCCCTTAGTTTTCGTAACAAATTATCAGTTGTATGCCTGTTAGTGAAACCGGTGATACAAAGAGTAGCCTGCCTGTGACAAATGTTACGTAGTGGTGTACATGCTGCTGCTGTTCCTGCTTGTGAAGGCGAATGACCAACCCAGTGGGCTATAGTATAGTCTTTGGTTTGCCCACTTCCACTTGTCCGCATATCTGTGGTTAAGTGTACAGTGGGTAGAATGGCATTTTTGAGCCCAATTAGTACATTTTTACGAACATTTTGGTATAGTTGTGGAATAGCTTTACGGGAAAAATGGTTTTGCGATGGAATTTTGTAACGGGGATACAAAACATCAATTAACTGTGAAAAACCAGCTGTGTTTATTGTGGATATTGGACGCAGATCTAACACTAGCATAGTAGCCATGGCGTCTGTGATACGCTTGGCGACTGGGTGACTGCTGTCATATTGCATGCTCTAGCAAAAGATTGTTTCACAGTTAATTATTGTAAAGTAGTAGTGCTCATCTTCTTGGCCTTCTTATAGGAGCAAGATTCACAGCAGCAGTTGGACTAATGCTCAAACATTCTTCAGAGGAATCATTTATAGTGCAGGAGTCATCGAGCCTTACCAAGTGGGATGCAGGGCTAACTCCGATCACTACTGAGGATATTGATAGGGATGGTGTTGTGGGTGTAGATTGCAGCTGTTGGGATGTTGGTGAGAGAAGGGTCCTAACTGATGATGGAGTGCTTGTTATTTTTTTTGCCATAGCTTTCAGCTTTTCCCAACACCTTGCCATGAACTCCCGTCAAATGGCGTAACGTGGATGAGGTTCCAAGATGGTTAAGGTCCCTCCCTCGACTGACTGTGGTTTGACATACACTACAAATGGCGATACAACTGTTGTCAGGATTTGGGTAGAAATAATTCCACACATAAGAAGTGGCTTTTTTGGTCTTATGCCCAGGCATGACAATGGGCTTCTTCTTGTGACATGCCAGAACTGCTGCCACTGGTGCAGGACTTACACAAACAACCTCATCCTCATCAACATCCTCATTAGCGCCCTCGTCAGCTACACAAATCTCCATCTCATCCTCTTATAATTCCAAAGTGTCATCCTCAATTGATGTATCACTGGCTACACTCGGGCTGTTCAGGCACACATCAGCAGAAATGCTGAAAGGGTCCTTCTTTATGGGTACACTATCAGAATGGTCACGATTACACATAGCACTCGTGAATGGACTCTCCTCAGGGATTGGTGTCATTTCTGATTCTGAACATACATTTTCCTCTAATGCCTTACTGTTTTCTTGCAGCTCAGCTTTCACACGTAACAGTAGTTGTGCACCACTTTTGGACTCCAAATTACTTGGTCTTGCTTGGTCACGAGAGACCGTACAAGAAGAAGGCTCAGTAGCATTTTTAGATTCCACACTAATAGAGAAAGGCGAAGGCCTCATTCTTTCTTTGCCACTGCGTGTGTAGAATGGCATGTTGGCATTTTTCTTTTCTTGCAGTTAACTTTTCATCAGTTACAGCTCTTTTTCTCTTCAACACTGTAAAAGGGTGTTTTTGGTGTGTTTTTTCCCTGACTTAAAAAGACTATGTACTTTTACATAGGCTTTACCAGACGACGTACAGGGAAGACTACCATCAGGACTGGTGCCAGCAGCTGCTTGCTGATCCTGCTCATATGTGGACTGCTGTGAATACATTTTAATGAGACCCCAAACACTTTTAGTGCAAATTCAGAAATATATAGTGCTGGTATATAATAAATTCAACACCAGAAAATTGATTTTTTTTGAACAGGACAATATGTCACACCCCAAGCACTTCTAGTGCAAATTCAGAAATATATAGTGCTGATATATAATAATTTCAGCACCAGAAAATTGCCTTTGTCAAAGAGGGGAATATCTGACACCCCAAGCACTTGTAGTGCAAATTCAGAAATATAAAGTGCTGGTATATAATAATTTCAGCACCAGAAAAAAGATTTTTTGTGAATGGGGAATATGTCACACCCCAAGCACTTGTAGTGCAAATTCAGAAATATATACTGCTGGTATATAATAATTTCAACACCAGAAATCAGATTTTTGGGGAATGGGGGAAATGTCACACCGCAAGCACTTGTAGTGCAAATTCATAAATATATAGTGCTGGTATATAATTATTTCAGCACCAGAAAATATTTTTTACTACAGGGCATATATGACACCCAACACTTGTAGTGAAAATTCAGAAATAAATTGTGCTGGTATATTTCAATTTCTGCAGGCAGAAAATTGTTTCTTTAGGAGGGAATATGATACCCCAAACAGTTTGTAATGTTTGGAAAAATGTCTCCTCTATACTCCTCTCTTCCTGCTGTAATAAGTGCTCTAATAACTGCTCTAATAAATGCTCTAATAACTGCTCTCTCCCTGCTCTAATCCTGAGACCTAACCTTTCTCTCTCCCTCTGTCAAATGGTGCTGGATTGCTGTGGAGGCAGATATTTATGCATTTGAAACATCGCGAGAACCGAGCTCCGAGATCCGACGACGTCACAATGACATTTTGCCTTGTTTTCCGAATTGGCGGGAGAGTACCGAGCCGAGCCGACTCGGTACTCGGATACCTGAAGTTCGGGTGGGTTCGGTTCTCGGGGAACCGAGCCCGCCCATCTATAGTTATAAGCTAAAGCTGGGTACACACTACACAGTTTTCATCCAATAATCGACTAAATCAGCCGACATACGACCGCTCGTTCAAAAGTCGGGTCAGTGTGTGCAGTGACACCATGGTCGAAAGTCTGCCCAAATGGACGATTGTCGCCTCATTTGGTTGGTCATACCGTTTAATATTTTTGTTCCAATCTCGTTTCTGTTGTGTAGTGTGTATAAACTTCTGACCGATCCACAACAATGAGTATGAAATTACAGTCATTGCTCATGATAACATGGCTGTAAAAAGTTGCTAAAGGGACGTCCGCTCTTCCCTTTATCGTCCTAAACAAGGCTAGTGTGTTTGCAGTCCAAGGACTGAGCAGTCGAAACATCAATCGCATGTGAAATCGCTCGGCATAAAAAGTTGGTTGAAATTTCTGTAGTGTGTACCCAGCTTAATATAGTTAATATTAGTTATAAAAAAAAATGTTAATAGCTGCGATGTTAAATTTATCACATGCAATTTCTGTGTATGCACTTTGTAATTCCTGCTTTTCTTCTATGTTTTTTCTTTTGGTGTGCCGCGGAATTCTGGGAAGGGCTTAAGTGTGCCAAGGGTGAGAAAACTTTGTGGCACACTGATCTAATGAATGGATCTCGGATGGGGGTTCAAGTTCCTCTTTTTGTGATTTTCACACCCTCTTTGGTAATAGCAGCTGCTGTCACAACTTTTAATTTCATGTATCCACCTTCTTGTTAATCCAACCATACCACAACAACGAAAGCTGTACAAAAATGTCTGCTTCCAATAGCTGCTTTAGTAATGGTGGCTGATGCCTTACATTAACCATGCACACTTACCCGACCAAAAGCTACAAATATTATTCTGCTACTTTATGTTTCAAGTGTTCTCCACACCTTTTCGATTGTAAGCACATTTGGGCATGGGCATGGACATCTTTGCCTTCTGTTCATGTATGTAACTTAATTATATTATGGTACCCTCAATATACAGCCCTGCATAATATGTTGGGGCTTTATAAATAAAGTTTAATAGTAATGAAACCAAATCGGCTAGACAATTAAGTAGCCTCATGCTCTAAAGAAATTACATCCATGTGATGAAACGCATAAAGCTATATTAGATACTTTTTAAAAATTCTTTGCTGGATTTTGGGATCTCTGTTTGAGATCAGACATTAATGCATACAAGTGTTATTCAACTAAATATTATATCCTTAACAATTGATCAGTTATATTAGCTTTTTATACAAGTGGGCTGTTTTTTTTATTTTATTACTGTATGCAGTTATTGATACTATATTTGTCAACCATTCATTATGCTCTAACAATAACCTATTGTGATTTATTTTAGCAATCCACTACTGATTTTGCATTTGGAATTTCTTAAAAAAGTGTATTTGTCAGAACACAGTAAAGTACATTTAGAAATACAGTGCATGTTGCTCTTAAAGATGAAACTGCAAGTTTCATGTAATCCTAGAAAATAAACATGTAATTTTGCTATAGGTCTATAGAACATGTGCAAAACTTACATATTTACATAGTAAGATTGAAAAAAGACACAGGTCTATCAATAAATTATATTTATGTCAAACCAAAAGAAGGCAGTTGTCAATTTAGCCTCACAGGGTGGAAGCAATTCCTTCCTTACCATAAACATGACAATTGGATAAATTCCCTGTATCATGTATCAATTATTTCATAATGTCCTCTACTAGCTATAGCTACATATAACAGTTTTGTAGAAAAGGCATCTAATCCATTTTTAAATTATGATATTGGATTTGCGTCCTTCTGACAGTAACGTGCCCAAAACTGTACCTCATATTTAAGATGTGGTCTAACTAATGACCTCTGTATTGCTAATGTTATGTTTTCATAACATTCGTTTAGCCCTCATTTTATGCATTCCAGAAGTTTATTAACCATTGAAGTCACTGCCTGGCACTGAGTGCTACTAGTGCTCCAACACAGTTTCCCCTCCCCCTTGTTGTCGCTATGTATATGTATTCACTTTTATTTTTATATATATATATATATATATATATATATATATAAAGTGAATACACACCATCTTGAAAGAAAATAGTGAGACTAAGAAATGATCAAACAGACAAAAGCTTTTTCTCATATCTTGGGGTGGGGGAGAATGGTGGTGGTAGTGAGGGGGAGGATAGGGGTACCAGGAACCCCCCTGTGCTTAGCTATGAATGCGGGCGGGTGCGCAATCTAGGAGCAATTAGTCTCCAGTTGAGGCTGATTGTCCTCCTGTGCTCCTCCAGGTTCTATTGGCTCTTGTATATAAGGCAGGGACGGCTTAGCCTCCCTGCCGGATATAGAGCTCAGTTCCTGGCTGCTGACCTGCTCTGTATTCTGCTCCTGTATTATTTTGGATTGACTCTTCTGTGTATGACCCCTGGCTTGCTTATTGGACTCTGTTTTATTGCTCGTGACCCTGACCTCTGCTTGTTCTCTGGATATTCTGTTTTTCTGCCGGCCTTGACCCCTGTCTGGACTGTACTCTGCTGCCTGCTTTTGCCCTTTGACCTCTGCCTGTTCTGGACTATGCTACCTTCTGCCATTAGGCCCTCGCCTGCTCTACTGTAAATATATAAGCTCGTACTACTCTGAGTTTAAGACCTGGGGGCATCTGAGTACCTGTGAGTGTGTTCAGCTTTATGGGAAAGGCGGCTACTATAGGTGAAGACGTCTTCTTCCTGTTCTACAAATTTATGACATTTGCCGTTAGCCCTAACAACTAGTGGCAACTGGTTGTTGTTATTGCATTGTATTGCATATATATATAATAGTACTAGACAGTACAAACAGACTGATTTAAATAGATATCATTCTGAACCATTATATTCTTTGAGGAAAGCAGTGCTTTTGTTGTCAGACTATTAGCAGCAGAATCCAAAAACCAAACAGATTTCTTTCTTTTAAACTTGAAATTGTTTCTAGTGAAAGTAATCTTGTGTGGGGCAAAGACAAGTGAAATCATTTTGAAAAAATTGGGTGTTTGCATGTGAGCTTCAGCAGCAGTTGCAGACCCCCCCAATAAACTATATATTATTATTTTCTAATATTTTCTATTTTTCAATACTGAAGGGTCATTCAGTGAAATCTGTATTTAAAAAAGGCTGTTTGTGATGGTCAACATGTAGCAACACCCCAAAAAAATGCTATATATTCTAATCTTTTGTATTTTTCAATACTTTTTATGTATTGGAAGGGTCATTCTATGAATTCTCTATTTAAAGGAGGCTGTTTGTGAGGGTCATCACACATCAGCACATCCCAAAAAGCCCCAATATATATTCTAATCTCTTCTATGTTTCAATAGTTGTCTATTTTGGAAG
This sequence comes from Mixophyes fleayi, assembly GCF_038048845.1. Classification (NCBI taxonomy): domain Eukaryota; kingdom Metazoa; phylum Chordata; class Amphibia; order Anura; family Limnodynastidae; genus Mixophyes; species Mixophyes fleayi. Next base: position 224,558,923 of record NC_134402.1, read on the forward strand.
GGTCATCCAGTGAAATCTATATTTAAAAAAGGCTGTTTGTGAGGGTCAGAAGAAAATGCCGGCTGTATGATTGTCATCACTTAAAATGGCGACAGTCATATTGCCGGTTTTAAGTCGGCAATGCGAGTACCCGGTGGCTGGATAATTTACAACCCTTATTAAAAAACACCCTATAAATACTATTAACCATAGCGTTGCCAAGGTTAATAGTATTTATAGCAAGCTCCCCCACGCTTTTTATTTTATGTTTTTTAGTAAGGGTCACGGTCCTCCTGGACAGTTACTAGTGTAGTGATGAAAAATAGTAGTCAGGACGGTCCAGGTCTAGCCAAATCAGGAGGAGGAAGTACTGAAGTATGCTCTAAAGAGTAGTCATACTAGCTGAAGTCACAACAGACAGACAAAATGAAATAAATAAGGAGGCACTATCCATAAGGGTAGAAGCCGAGTCAAACCAAACCAGCAGCAATCAATAAACAAACAACAGTGCTGGAGACAGGACACCTGATATTCTGGCAACCTAATGGTGCCAGAGCAGAGTTTAAATAAAGGACGTGTGGCCCTTTTAGACTGGAGCACCAGGGGACAGTCAGAGTAATCAATGACCAACAAACCAGAGGATAGCGTCCTGTTGTCTTGCAATAGGATGCGCTGATGTGCATGCGCCCGACAGCGCAAGGACGGCCCGATCTGACAGGCGGCCATTTCCACTCCACAGAACCTATGTGGGGATGGCGCCTTTTCTATTTTTCAACATGTGTCTATTTTGGAAGGCTCAATCAGTGAAATCAATATTTAAAAAAGGCTGCTTGTGTGTGAAAGTTAGCTGCAGATATACACTCCAAAAAACAAGATGTTCTCGTCTTTGCCTTAGAGCAGCACAACCCCCCATAAAATATAGAACTTGTTTGTTAGAAGTTCAATCCATCCTAAATGCTGCCGCAAGTCTGATCTTCCTCTCTCACCGCTCCACATCTGCTGCACCACTTTGCACATCTCTACACTGGCTTCCTGTGTACTACAGAATCAGATTCAAATTATTCACCCTTACCAACAAAGCCCTCAACAACACTACCCCTCTATACATCTCAAATATCATATCAAAATACTCTCCCTCCTGCCCTCTTACATCTACCTCTGACCTTCGCCTTGTCTCGTTTCAGGTAACCACCTCTCACTCCCGTCTACAAGACTTCTCCTGTGCTGCTCCACACTTATGAAATTCCTTACCATGCTCAATCAGACTTTCCCACAGCCTTCAATTCTTTAGAAACACATTTCTGTTTTAGAGCTGACGTTATCCTCGATAACACTATTTACACTAATGCACCCTCACAACTATCCAAATGTCCACTCTAAGCCACACTAGCCCCTCTTGTTACAGCTGTGCCCTCTACCAACTAGAATGTGAGCTTCCCCAAAGGGGAAGGCAGCAAAACAATGACCAGCACAGGAGAGAGAGGCAGGTATAAGTAGGGAACACCCAGGTGCAGGAGATAATAAATGAGACAGGTTAACCCCTAGTACTAACAAAGGAAAAGCACAAAAGCTGCACCTCTGGTGAATAGAGGTGCTGCTATAATATATACAATGCAGACAATAAAAAAAGTCCAAAGATCAGAAGGCAGGAGCTGCCAAGCAAAGCAGCATGCTATGCAGAGAGCTGCAGCAGATCCTGACAGCTACTATGGAAGCTGCAAATGTGCAAGAGAATGGGAGGAATAATTGTGGATCTGAAAATGAATGTTTTGTACATAGAGGAGATAATGAGGAGGGTGATGATGATTGTGTTGAAGTAAGGCAGCCAACAGTGTTGCCACCAGAAGATGCCCATGATAAGCGCATTATCATGCCAAGGCAGAAGATGAAAAAAAGGACCTCCTTTGTTTGGAAATATTTTTATCTAAACCCAGACTACATTTGTCAAGGCATCTGTAGCCTTTGTCATATGATAATAAATAGAGTTAGGAACATTGATCATCTAAACCTCCCTAATACGTCATTTGCAGCAAGTTCATTCAAGTAATGTTTCCAAATGTGGCAAATTGTGCATAGTAGCAAGCAGCCCAGCATCAATTAGCAGTCGAATGGATAGAGAGTGGCAATCCTCACTGACGTCAACAACTTCATCCTCCTCCTCCTCATTATTAGTACCTACTAGTCTAGCATCCAAATATCAAATTTCAAATAACTCCCCTAATGCAATCCATGATTCCCAAGATACATCCTTGCATGTTACAGCTGCTTGTGCTGCTGTTGAGGGGGGAAAATCTATACAAAATGGGAGCAAGACGAGTAAGCAATGTACACAATTGCCTGTGGAGCAAGTATTTGCAAGAGAAAACAAGTATGACAGTCAGCATCCTGTTGCACACCAGCAGACCACTAAAGTCATGACATCTATGTTAGTATTGGATGTGCATCCAATTTCCACCATCAATGCATCAGGTTTTAGACATTTAGTTGAGATCATGTGTCCACTCTATCAAATTCCATCTCAATTCCATTTCTCCAGAACATTAATTCCTCAGCTGTACTGTAAGGGTAAGCAATGAGACATTCAGTCCTTAGAAAATGCCATTGTACTGACAGTCCACTTAACTACAGATAAATGGACAATCGTTCCTGGTCAAAACAAAGACCATTTGACCGTGACAGATCTCTAGGTAGTGTATCGCCATCAGTACCAGAGCCGGTACCTTCTCCATCATCCTCCTCATCCTTTCTGCATAGTAGACCTAGCACTCAATGCCAAGCCACTCACAGACAAGCTACTCTGTGTACCACTGTCCTTTTTAACATATGGGTATGTGGGTGGGCCCACGGACAATTCCATCTTGCACTATTTTACATTTTGGTCTACAATTCACATGTCAATAGTATTATTAGGTTGCCAATTCACATGATGGACTGTATAAGTAGGTAGACAATTCAAATTTCAACAGAATTATTATAGGGATTGAGATAGGGATATGGATATGGTTAAGGACAGGGATAGGGTCAGGGCTAAGGATAGGGAGAGTTCTAAGGACAGGGACACGGTCAGGGATAGGGATAGGGATAGGGTTAGGGATTGGAACAGGGACAGGTTAGGGGTAAGTACAGGAGTAAGGGACAGGTCTAGGGATAAGGACAGGGTTAGGGATAAGGACAGGTATAGAGTTAGGGATAATACCATCTACATTTGAATTGTCAATCTAATAAATACATCAATTTCAATTGTTGTCCCAATAATACTGTTGATGTCATTATATTGTCAACTTTATAGCCCTGTCTATAGATGTTTGTTCTGCTGCCCACCAATCATATTATGTCAATCCTGTAGTGGTTGAGCACATTGATATATAATACCTAGGTAGGTGGCCCCCAAGTAAAATGCCACCTTGTACAATTTAACAATCTTCCCTTATTATCTCATCAACTGTTAAATAATGTCTACGCTGTCTGTCTAATGAGCTCTGATACTGCCACTGGTGTCCCTTTTCCAATGTATTGCTGCTGACCATCTCCAATGTATTATCTGCTGGCCCTATCCAATGTATTTGCTGCAATGCTGACCCTCTCCAATGAATTTGCTGCTGACCGTCTCTAATGTGTCAGACATGCTGCCTAATGTGTACCTATTTGGTGTATCTTCTATATTCAAAGGAAAATGTAATTGATGTAGACATCTTCAATGAGGATGTTGATGAGGGTGATGATTGGTTAACATTGAGGAAGATGACCACTGTTATCCAAATGCCAATGATTCATTTGTTAACATCCCTATTTAACTCTAGTTGAGCAACCAACAATCAAAATGTTGGCTTTTTTGGGGGCCCAAGCATACTAAGCACTTAAACCACAAAAACGGCAGTGCTTGTCGCAAGAATGCTTGGTTTGTTAACCTATATACATGTCCTTTTCAACATATGGGTGGGTGGGTGGCCCCAAGGACAATACCATCTTGCAGGAGTCTGGCTATTCCACTTTTCCCCAAGAATCTTCTGAAGCTTTTGTTGTAGTACATTCTTAAACCAAAATGCCTTTTTTAGGGTTTTCTTTTGTAACTCATTGCAATGCCTGTTTTCAGCATGTTACTAGTGCTGCCAACTGCCAGCTGTCAACTACCTGCTGGTTGGGTGACCAATATGCCAAATTTTCTCTCTTAATTTCTCAGAATGTGGACTTTCAAATTCATTCACTTTCATTCATGCCTTGTCTTGTCAAGACAGATGTTTTGCACCCAAATCTGCATCAATGTGAGTTATACATACTCTGTGTTACATTTCAATGCAGAAATCACAGCTAAGAAGCCTGGAATATGGTGAAATATACAACATTTATTCGCAGATATGTTTCCAGAAAATGCAGTAAGGTACAAAGCAGATGGTGTAGATATAGCACAGGAATTGTACAGAGATGCAGAAGACATATTACAGGAACACGGCTGATGCAGGTGAACAGGTAGTTTGTATAAATCCCTGAGAACAGGTCACCAGGAGCACAACAAGGAACAGCACACAAGGAACATATAGCAACAACAATGACCAGCATGGTACATGGGAAATAACAAACATAAATAAAGAGAGACACAGGTTGACCATCAACGAGAAGCAGAGACTGACTCCTACTAGTGAGTGAAAATGTAAATAGTGAAAGAGCAGCACCTTTGGCGGCATGGCGGTACTGCATCCAGGAACACAACCACAGCAGGACTAACACGGTTCTAAACAAACAGGAGCTGCAGAAGGCAAGCAGCATCCTATAGGGAGATGTTGCACAGCAAACAGAGGCAGATCGTGACACTCTGGAAAGGCCAACTATTTCCCAGGCTGAACTGTCTGTTGTACATATTTTTTACACTTCACTAATATAACATATATACATTATTTATACATTCCATATTTATATACATGCCATATTAATATATATGGCCTATTTTATACATGACATATTTATATACTTGCAAATATATACAAGTGACAAGTTCTCTCGTTTGATTCACAAGGGCAGCATTACAGCACACACTGATTACTATTCAGTCAGATCAACCTTACTCATACCATAAAAAGGTGTTTAAAAGCTCTACTCTTGGCTCCAGGTGTATACTCTAAACAACAATAAATGCATAGTAAATAAACAGATCAAGGTACAGGCCACTAAGTTTTTTATTGTGGGTGCACTCCACTTTCGTCGATCATCATCTAAATTTATTTATATAGCGCCATCAACTTACATTACACATTACAATTGGGTATCTGTCTACTTCTTTAAATCTCTACTAAACCTCTACTAGTGTGCATAGTCTTTTAATTTTTTTATTGTGGGTGCAGTCCAACGTCATCTATTTAGATTAGCAATGTCTAACTGTATTAATTCTAACACTGCCCATCCAATGAATGCTGCCTGTTTCTGTATCATAAGTGTCTATGATGGATGGTCTGTTTTAGCTGCATCAATGAGTCAGTGCTCAAGGCCAAAGAGTGACCGTTGCATAGTCTCAGAGGTCTTAATGAAATCAATTGATTTGACTAGTTGATTCTAAAAGACATAATGCATGTTCCTTCCTTCTTGAATCACACTTTGGAAGATAAATGAAGGTACTTGTAATCTCTAAAGTGATTTTTGCAAGGATGCCTGATCATCTATTGTGTCCCCTAGTCTTTGGGATTGTATCTTTTATTAAACTGAAATATATTTGCACCACTGCTCTGTCACTAATTTTAGTCAGCAAGATCATTGCAGACTTTGGTCAAAATTGGTGAAATTTAGAACACTTGTGAAGGGATCATTAGAAAATAGACTGAAAAAGACTTAAAATGAAAATTAATGCTATAAATAGTAATATAGGAGCAAAAACAGGTCAACAGTACATTATTTTACCTATTTTTCACAATTTAATTGAATCCAGAGCCAAAACCTTTAGGGATTGTTTGACAAAATCGGTAGCAAAGCACGAGGGTCAGTGCACATCTTTAATACATATATATATATATATATATATATATATATATATTCCCCACTGATGACTGAAACTTTTTGTACTAAACTCAGACAATAAGGGCTATTTCTTGCAGCCTTGTCATAAAGTTATAGGTCATTTTCAAATGATCTACAACTGTGTAGAGTGAGAGACTGAAAATTGCACGTTAGCAGAAAGAAAATAAACAACATAGCCTGAAAGAGATTGGAGGACCAAAACAATTTTACAGCACACATGTCAGTTTAAGACATGAAAGCATAATTAGTTTTGCAATTACATGAAAGAAAAATAACCATAATTTTTTTTTTAGACTATAATGATAGAAAAGTTATTGTGCTGTTTACATTTTAATAAGTAGCCATTAATATAATAATTATAATTATTATGATAATTATCGAAGTTTAGTAAACAGTGTAATCCTCAGAAGACAGGACATTTTATTATCTAGAAACCCTGTAAATATGGACACATAGTAAAATAGGTGACTTTATAATGTGAAATGTTGACCTTTTCATTTATCCTTGGTGATGCCCATTCGATTTCACAGCAAAACAGTGACACACTATAGCATACTAAAATATGTGTTCGCTGGAGTATCCTGAAATGCAAATATAAGTGCGACGAAACCGGGCACCACATCGGGAATATTGGCCTAACCCGGTCTGTCAGTTAGTGGGCCAATTGGGCAACATCGATCCACCCAGTTATCAAATGTGGCCAGTCACTAGATCCAGCATTGTTTTGATGAGCAAAGAGGGAGGGAGAGGCAGCCCACAGGAAGTATGGAACAGCTGGGGTCTTGTGACATCATAAAGTTGTGGAATTGGTTAAGAACGGGAGGGTCTGGACTCTATCTAAAATCAGGAGGTGGAATTGACTGATCATTGTTCCAGCACATCCCAAACCAGACTTTATGACAGGGAAAGAGCAGGTGGGCTACTGCTGAGGTCATATTCTACATCCACCTCTGTTACCACCTAAATTCCATCCACCACCAATGAAAATGGATTGTGACCCAGGGGGTTGACCCAGGGAGGTGGAAGGATTTGGTGATTTTGGGGGGAGGCCAAATGGGAAACCCTGAGGGGAGAGTGGTTGTTGTTGCTAGGGAATTTGGAGAGTGAGGACTTGGGCTGATGTTGAGTAGTCATACTCTATCAGTGCCAGATAGGATCGTTTCAACCAGGGACCTGCTCAGCTAGATCGGGTGCTGAATCTCTAGGACTGTTTTGTCATCACTCAATTGGGAGATACTCACAGATTCTGGGGAATTGGTAAGCCCACATCAGTAGGAAGACTGATTTCCAGAGTCCCACTAAGGCATACAGACCCACTTATGGATCAGAACATCTGGCCCACTAGCCCTCTTGGATTGTTCAATTGTGAACTGTGTTGCCGGGAATTTGTGTATGTTGGGACAATGATAATGTTGACAGTCAGAATGTCAACATAGTAGAATGATTTTTTGCAGACCTGATCTCCCTAGGGAATTCAGCCCCATGTCATTATGGCAGGTGGACCCCATGCTGTAGGTTCACCTGCTATAGTCCATCAGCCCTGGCTGGCAAAACCTAGTGCTGGTAATAGCGAAATCAGGGTGATCCCATGCTTTATGCCCCCCAATTTTGCTAGTACCATCCTATGCCAGCAGTACTATCGTTCGTTAAGCTGTTTGGGGAGGGGGGGTGGAATTCTGTTTTTTGTTAATATTTACTTCCACTGGTGGTATTGCCGGTTTAAATTTAATCTTTTATGCTGACATTGCGACTGTTGACTTTACAACCTATCAACATTCTCACAGTGGACATTTTAGCAAGAGATGCTCGGGCTTGGTTTTATGAAAACTGAACACACCCAAACATTGCAGATCCGAGTACTGAGCTGAGGCAGCTCGGTACTTTCGTGCGTCCTCTGAACTGAAAACTAAGCAAAATGTCAATGTGGCGTCATTGCATCTCATGGATTCTATGTACCACCATCCACGGAGATCCGGCGCCATTTCACAGACAGAAGGAGTAGCAGCGTTCTTGACAGTCTCCAGTGCAGTTGATCAGCATCATTGCTCAAACAGAAAGAGGAGGGGTGGCAGTGTTCTTGGCAGTCTACAGTGTCAGTGCCATTGCTCAGCGTCGTACTATAGGGGTGGCAATGTTCTTGGCAGTCTCCAGTGACATTGTACTGTGCCATAGCTCACACATAAACAGAAGGGATGGCAGTGTTCTTGGCAGTCTACAGTGTCAGTGCCATTGGTCACACAGAAACAAGGGTAGCAGTGTTCTTGTCACTCTTCAGTCATATTGTTCTTGTCACTTTCCAGTCTCAGTGCCATTGGTCAAACAGAAACAGGGGTAGCAGTGTTCTTGTCACTCTCCAGTCACATTGTTCTTGTCACTCGCCAGTTTCAGTGCCATTGGTCAAACAGAAACAGGGGTAGCAGTGTTCTTGTCACTCTCCAGTCACATTGTTGTTGTCACTCTCAAGACTCAGTGCCATTGGTCAGTGCCATTACTCACACAGAAACAGGGGTAGCAGTGTTCTTGTCACTCTCCAGTCTCTAGTCACATTGCTATGTGCCATCAATATGGATTCACATCAGTCCACAGAAGACCAGGAGCACCAAGCAGCTGCTGGCACCAGTCACGATGATACTAATCCCCCTATGTCTTCTGCTAAAGCCATGTACAAGTGCATAGTGGTTTGAAGACAAGGAAACAAAACCGTAGAAAAAAGCTTTTACCGTGGTAAAGAAAAAAACACCTATAATCAAGGCAAAGTTAACTGTAGCAACATTCCATTCTACACACGCAGTGGCAAAGAAAGAATCAGGCATTCGCCTTTTTGTATGAGTGCTATTTCTGCAACTGTCAGTGAGGTATCTTCTTGTAAGTTCAGTCATGACGATGCAAGACCTTGTCATTCTGACTCAAAAAGAGGTGCCCAAATACTTTTAAGTGTAAAAGCCAAGCTGGAAAACAACAGCAAGACGGTAGAAGAAATTGTATGTTCAGATTGAAAAATGACACAAATCCCTGAGGTGGATCTATCCACGAGTGCTATGTGTAAGCCTGACCTTCTGACCTTTCTGATACTGTACTCATAAAGTAGCCTCCTTTCAGCATTTCTGCAGATGTATGAATACGCATCTCAAGTGTAGCCTGTGTGACAGAGTCACTGGTTTGAATGGCAAGTAATCATGTCTCAGGCTGTCTGATTTGCATGCTTTTAAACCCAGGGAGATTTCTCTGTATAGGAAACAGCACCCAAAAGAGTGTGTTCCTGGTGTTTTGTATGGAGAGTCTGCAGGGTGGACCTAATGCAAAAGGCCCAATTCGGGTCTTCTGGTCTGCAGGCTCACTGCAGAATGATTAGGAGCGGCACCTGAGTGGTGTCGGTAAAAGGCTAAAGCTTTGCCTCAAATTCTCTCTCAGACCTGGGGAAGAGGTTGGTTGCCTCCTGATAGACTCTGTTGTGTTGAGCAATAAGATGGGTATATGATTTGTGTGTGGGACATAAGGTCCTGCACAGGAGAGGTGGTCTCCACAAATGTTTAAGTAAGTGCTGGACAGGCAAGGTTTTTTTTTATGCTTTGTTTATTTTTATTATGCTAATAAAACTAGTTGAGGCCAGTTAAACCGAAAACCCTGCATTCAAGTAACTTATTGATGCTGTTCGCCGCCATCTACCCCAGGAGATGGTACTGATTCCCCTCACACGGTTACAAGTGTGATACACAAATTGAGGATGCCAATTTGGATTTGCAACAGGATGAGGTGAATATTTGTGTAGCTAATGACAGTGCTTATGAGGATGTAGATGACAATCATGTTGTTTGTGCAAGTCCTGCACCAGTGGAAGCCGTTCTGGCCAGTGATAAGAAGAAGGCCATTGTCATGCCTAGGCATAATACCAAAAAAATCCACCTCTTATGTATGGAATTATTTTTACCCAAACCCTGACAACAATTGTCTGTCCATTTGTAGCTTTTGAAAAGCCACAGTTAGTAGAGGTAGGGACCTTAACCATCTAGGAACCTCATCCATGTTGCATCATTTGAAGAGAGTTCTTTCAAAGCTTTTGGGAAAATCATACTAAAAAATAACAACAAGCAGTCCAGCATCAGCTAGATCCCTTCTCTCAGCTAGATCCCGGAAACTACAATCTATACCTACAACACCTTCCTCAACAATATCCTTACTAGTGATCATAGTTAGTACTGCATCCAAGTTGCTAAGGCTAGATGACTCTTCCCTGTCACAACCACTAGGATGAAGATGGGGACACCTACCAGCAATTGGCGCTACTAAGTACTGAGGCGCAGAGTCTAACAGTTCAGGGACGAGGGGGGGAGCCCATAGGTAAGAAAAGATGGAGACTAACCAGTGGATTTGTGCACATGGTTATTATTAGCAAACTCTGCCCTACACAGAAAACAACTCGATTTAGACTGATTGCTCGAGCAATAAGTCCTGAGAAACTGCTCCAAATCTTGGTTAACCATCTCGGTCTCACCGTTTGTCTGGGGATGGTAGCCTGATGAGAATTTTAGACCGACACCCAACTCTTTGCAAAATTATCTCCAGAATTTGGAAACAAACTGAACTCCTCTATCAGAGATTATATCCTGGGGACAACCATGAAGAAGAAAAATCTCTTTGATAAAAAGATTGGCAAGAACAGAGGCCGAAGGGAGTCTCTTGAGAGGGATGAAATGAGCCAGATTGGAAAATCTATCCACAACTACCCAGATGATATTGAATCCATGACTAGCTGGTTGGTCGGTGACAAAATCCAAAGAAATAGTATGGTCTCTCTGGAATAGGGAGTGGCACCAGAGGTCCTGATGGATATTGCCTAGGCGTCTTATGTCTGGCATAGACTCCACAAGCAGAAACATAGGCTTGCATGTCTGCCTGGTTAGAGGGCCACCAATAAAGCCTAGAGATTAGCTAGAGGGTCTTCTTGACACCAGCATGACTGGCAAACAGGGAATCATGGGCCCACTTGAGAGCCTTGAGGCGAAGCTTTGGAGCAGGAAAAGAACGGCCAACAGGGGGAACTTTGGATGAGGTACTAGTGAGATCCACAATACTGGCAGGATCCAAGATAGTTCTGGGGGTGGGAGGGGGTTGAAGATCGTTATCTTCAAACGAATGGGAAAGAGCATCAGCCCTAATATTCTTAACCCCAGGTCGAAAGCTTAAAGTGAGGTTAAAGCGGGCAAAAAAACAAGGACCAGCGAGCCTGGCGTGGGTTCAAACATTGAGCTGTTTGCAGATAAGTTAAATTCTTATGGTCCATGTACACAGTAACAGCATGCTCAGCCCCCTCTAACAAGTGTCTCCACTCCTCTAAGGCAGTCTTAATGGCCAATAAATCTTTATCCCCAATACTGTAGTTTAGTTCACTAATGGAAAATCTTCTGGAACAAAAACCACAAGGATTAAACTTCCCATTGGGGCAGCAAGATGGCTAAGTGGTTAGCACTTTTGCCTCACAGCACTAGGGTCATGAGTTCAATTCCCGACCATGGCCTTATCTGTGCGGAGTTTGTATGTTCTCCCCGTGTTTGCATGGGTTTCCTCTGGGTGCTCGGTTTCCTCCAACACTCCAAAAACATACTAGGAGGTTAATTTGATGCTATCAAATTGACCCTTGTCTCTCTCTCTATGTCTGTCTGTGTGTGTGTGTTAGGAAATTTAGACTGTAAGCTCCAATGGGGCAGGGAGTGATGTGAATGAGTTCTCTATACAGCGCTGCAGAATTTTGGTGCTATATAAATAAATGGTGATGTTGATGATGATTAGAATCTTTCTGTGAAAGAATAGCTCCAATACCAATGGAGGAAGCATCAATCTCAACGAAGAAAGGCCGAGACAGATCAGGTTGTGGCAAAATAGGGGCAGAGGAGAATGCCCTTTTTAAAGACTGAAAGGCACTGAGAGCATCAGGAGACCATGATTTAGATGCCCCCTTGCGAGTGAGAGCAGTTATTGGGGAGATGAGAGAAGAGAAATCTTGGATGAAAATGCTGATAATAATTGGCGAACCCAATAAAACATTGAATCGCCTTGAGACCCAAGGGTTGTGGCCACTTGAGGATGGTGGCAACTTTTCCCGGATCCGTGGATAGTCTGGCACCAGACACAATATAACCCAGGAAATGTACCTGAGAAACCTCAAAGATACACTTATCCAGTTTGCAATACAGATGGTTGAAACATAGTCGAGAGAGAACGTCCTTGACGTGATCTCGGTGAGACTCTAGATCCTTGGAGAATGTTAAAATGTCATCTAGGTAGACAACCACCAAGAGATATAATAAATCTCGGAATATTTCATTAATGAACTCATGGAAGACCGCCAGTGCATTGCACAGGTCAAAAAGCATTACTAGATATTCGTAGTGGCCATCCCGGGTGTTAAAGGCGGTCTTCCATTCATCGCCCTCACGATTCCTAATCAAATTGTAGGCCCTCTGAGGTCTAATTTGGTGAACACCGTGGCACTTTTGATCTGATCAAATAATTCGGAGACAAGAGGTATAGGATACCTATTTTTCACGGTAATGGCATTGAGTAATATGTAATCAATTAATGGCCTCGGTGAACCATCCTTCTTCTCGACAAAGAAGATTCCTGCACCAGAGAATGAGGAAGACTTATGAATAAATTCTCAGAGACATATTAAGTCATAGCTCGAGTCTCGGGAAGGGAAAGAGAGTAGGTTCTGCCCCAAAGAATCTTCTTTCCGGAATAAGCTCAATGGGACAATCCCAGCAGCAGTCTTGCTGAAGACATCTTCGAAGAAGCCTATGACTGGGTTTCAAAATGTGACATCCAGAAGGGAGGGCATGTAAACATCAATCTCTCCAGAGCGAACTCCAAGGGGTAACCTGAGCTAAAATTGTGGTGAGTGATCTCTTAACCAAGGTAACCCTAAAATTACGTATTAATAGTCTGTGGAAGAACCAGACAGGAGATCCACTGATCGAATTGTGGTGAGTGATCTCTTAACCAAGGTAACCCTAAAATTATCGTATTAATAGTCTGTGGAAGAACCAGAAAGGAGATCCACTCAAAATGGAAAAGAACAACTTGCATATGAATAGGACGAGTGGTCTGAGAAATAGATCCGTTAGCCACACTGTTGCCATTCACTGCCGTCAGAGCCAGGGGTTGCAACAATGGTTCTAGGGGTAAGTGAAGGTTGGCCGCTAAGGATGCGGAAATTAAGTTCCCTGCCACACCTGAATCCAGGAAGTTCTGGAGGGAGACCGGGCCCTTTGAAGCATGAATGATGATAGGCATCAAAAAATCAGTTTTATCCTGAGAACAGGGGGCACCAACTAGGGCAGTGATGGCTAACCTGTGACACTCCAGGTGTTGTGAAACTACAAGCCCCAGCATGCTTTGCCAGCTATCAGCTAGTTATCCACTGGCAAAGCATGCTGGGGCTTGTAGTTTCACAAACACCTGGAGTGTCACAGGTTAGCCAACACTGAACTAGGACCTTGTGTTTCCTGGTCTCTTGGGGCACTAAGACAGAATGTGAGTTGGGTCAGCGCAATAGAGAAACAGATGGTTTTTAAACCTTTGTTCCCGCTCCTCAAATGTCAGACGAGAACGTCCGATTTGCATGGACACCTCAGGAGGAATGGCTGGGTTTTGAAAGGGAGCCCAGCGTGGAGTAGCCCGGTGAGACTGTTCCCGTTCCTGAGTTTGTTCCAAAAATAGGATATCGACCTTGACGCATAAAGACATGAGGTCATCAAGGTTGGCAGGTAAATCCCTAGATATAAATTCATCCTTGATAAGATCTGCCAGCCCCTGCCAGAAAGCTGCTACAAGTGCCTCATTGTTACATTTTAGTTGTGAGCAAGAGTCCTGAACTGAAAAGTATACTGGCCCAAAGTGAAGCTTCCCTGACGTAACTTCAGAATACTGGATGCTGCGGATGCAACCCGACCAGGCTCATTGAATACTTTTCTGAAGGTCTTGATAAAGTAAGATGAATTCTGCAACAGTGGGGTGTTGCGCTCCCAGAGAGGAGAGGCCCATGCAAGAGCATGAACTGTGAGCAGCGAAAAAATGTATGCTACCTTGGCTCGTTCATGCCACACTGGTTGAGAAACCCTCTGCATCTCTTTGGATCACCACCAAATTTGTCAGGAGGTGGAATGCGAATCCCACTAGCAGAATTGGGAGTAACTGAAGAAGATGTGCTGGCAACAGGGAGTGTGGGCGCAGCAAATACTCCTGGTGGAGTCACAGTTCTCTGAAGGGTACCCAGACGTGTAGCTAATCCCTGTAAACACTGCAGGAGTTGCGTCTGATTAACCTCCCGTTGAACGACACGTCGTGCCAGGTGCTGTAGGAGACAGCGGCGGAGAGATCACCGGTGCCTTCGGTATTTGACATGGCCAGAGTATACTGTCACAACCACGAGGATGAAGATGATGTCACCTACCAGCAGTTGGCACTACTGAGTACTGAGGCACGGAGTCTAACATGCCTCTGGTTTTCACCAGAGACCCCCGCAAGGAGGTATGGACTCCACTGCAAGAGGCATGCAGAGGCCCTCAGTGTTAGTTAGTTGGAGAGGTGTCCAATGAGGCAGCGGTGATGGAGCACCAGAATACTAATACTGAATACTGATGTCTGGATGCAGCAGTGTAAAGGGTAGACAGCAGATCCGGGTCAAAACCAGATAGAGAATCACAGCAAAATCAGAAGCAGGAGAATGTTCAGGAAGCCGAGTCAGAACCAGGAATCACTCAAAGCCAAAATCAGGAAACAAAGGAGAAGTCAGGACAAAGCCGGGGTCAGAATCCAAATGAGCAAGATACACAGGAACAAACGCTGGAACAAGATTGAAGACAAAATACTCTGGCAGCCTAATAGAGTCAGAGTGATTTTTAAATAGAGGGAAGTATTCCCTGATAGGTGCTGCAGCTTTTGGTGGGAGGAATGCAACCAGCCGCTAAAGAGGAAGAGAATGTTTCTTGCCGCTATGCGACAGAACGCGATGCCTTGTGCAGGCGTGCAGATTGGAACTGGAGAACGTCTCTTGTCGGTATGTGATGGAATACCAAGCTCTGCATATGCATGTGACTAGAAACTAGAGATGGGCGGGTCCGGTTCTCCGAGAACCGAACCCACCCGAACTTTGGGTATCCGAGTACCGAGCTGAGCAGCTCGGTACTCTCCTGCCCATTCCGAATCCAAATCGAGGCCAAACGTCATTGTGACGTCGTCGGATCTCGGGGCTCGGTTATCGCGATACTTCAACTTTATAAATACACGCCTCCACAGCAATCCATCGCCATTTGACAGAGGGAGAGAGCAGGGTGTAGTCATAGGCTAATTAGAGCAGGGACAGAGAATACAATATTGTTCTTGCAATTGCTCTAACCAAAATCGCTAGTGCAGAGAGGAGGATAGAGGTTTATTATTTTTTTCTTCATATTTGGCACTCCCCAGCGCTTTTGGGGTGTCCCCCATAATTGTGCATAAATATTTCTGGCTGTCAAAAGTCATATCTGTCAGCAGTATCTACTAAATAATTTTTAGCACTCCTCAGTGTTTTTGGGGTGTCCTCCCTAATTGTGCATTAATATTTCTGGCTGTCAAAAGTCATATCTGTCAGCAGTATCTACTAAATAATTTTTAGCACTCCTCAGTGCTTTTGGGGTGTCCTCCCTAATTGTGCATTAATATTTCTGGCTGTCAAAAGTCATATCTGTCAGCAGTATCTACTAAATAATTTTTAGCACTCCTCAGTGCTTTTGGGGTGTCCTCCCTAATTGTGCATTAATATTTCTGGCTGTCAAAAGTCATATCTGTCAGCAGTATCTACTAAATAATTTTTAGCACTCCTCAGTGCTTTTGGGGTGTCCTCCCTAATTGTGCATTAATATTTCTGGCTGTCAAAAGTCATTTCTGTCAGCAGTATCTACTAAATAATTTTTAGCACACCTCAGTGCTTTTGGGGTGTCCTCCCTAATTGTGCATTAATATTTCTGGCTGTCAAAAGTCATATCTGTCAGCAGTATCTACTAAATAATTTTTAGCACTCCTCAGTGCTTTTGGGGTGTCCTCCCTAATTGTGCATTAATATTTCTGGCTGTCAAAAGTCATATCTGTCAGCAGTATCTACTAAATAAGTTTTAGCACTCCTCAGTGCTTTTGGGGTGTCCTCCCTAATTGTGCATTAATATTTCTGGCTGTCAAAAGTCATATCTGTCAGCAGTATCTACTAAATAATTTTTAGCACTCCTCAGTGCTTTTGGGGTGTCCTCCCTAATTGTGCATTAATATTTCTGGCTGTCAAAAGTCATATCTGTCAGCAGTATCTACTAAATAATTTTTAGCACTCCTCAGTGCTTTTGGGGTGTCCTCCCTAATTGTGCATTAATATTTCTGGCTGTCAAAAGTCATATCTGTCAGCAGTATCTACTAAATAATTTTTAGCACTCCTCAGTGCTTTTGGGGTGTCCTTCCTAATTGTGCATTAATATTTCTGGCTGTCAAAAGTCATATCTGTCAGCAGTATCTACTAAATAATTTTTAGCACTCCTCAGTGCTTTTGGGGTGTCCTCCCTAATTGTGCATTAATATTTCTGGCTGTCAAAAGTCATATCTGTCAGCAGTATCTACTAAATAATTTTTAGCACTCCTCAGTGCTTTTGGGGTGTCCTCCCTAATTGTGCATTAATATTTCTGGCTGTCAAAAGTCATATCTGTCAGCAGTATCTACTAAATAATTTTTAGCACTCCTCAGTGCTTTTGGGGTGTCCTCCCTAATTGTGCATTAATATTTCTGGCTGTCAAAAGTCATATCTGTCAGCAGTATCTACTAAATAATTTTTAGCACTCCTCAGTGCTTTTGGGGTGTCCTCCCTAATTGTGCATTAATATTTCTGGCTGTCAAAAGTCATATCTGTCAGCAGTATCTACTAAATAATTTTTAGCACACCTCAGTGCTTTTGGGGTGTCCTCCCTAATTGTGCATTAATATTTCTGGCTGTCAAAAGTCATATCTGTCAGCAGTATCTACTAAATAATTTTTAGCACTCCCCAGTGGTTTGCGCTCAGAATGGATTCAAAGCAGTCCACATATGATCTGAATGAGCAACCAGGTTCTGTCACCAGTCCTGATGTTAGTGTTCCCAGTACGTCATCTGGTCAAGGCGATGTCAAACAACAGAGTGTTTTCAAATTAGTGCAAAAAACAAAAACCAAAAAAAAATTTACTGTATTGAAGCGAAAAAGAAGTGTAACTGAGCAAAAGTTAAGTGACGATAAAAAAAAAATTGCAAGCATGCCATTCTACGCATGCAGTGGCAAAGAGAGAATGAGGCCTTCACCTTTGGCTATTAGTGGCAGATCCCAAAAAGTTACCCAGCCTACAATTGGTGCACAACTACTGTTATACTGTTACGCGTCAAAGCCGAGCTGCAAGATAACAGTGAGGCATTACAGGAGAATATTTGCTCTGATTCACAAATGACAACAATCCCTGTGGAGAGTCCATCCAACAGTGGGATGTCTAATCGTGAGCATTCTGCTGATGTGTGCCTTAATAGCCCGAGTGTAGCCGGTGATACCCAAATTGAGGATGCCACTTTGGAATTAGAAGAGGATGAGGGGGAGATTTGTGTAGGCGACGAGGGCGCTAATGAGGATGTTGATGAGGATGAGGTTGTTTGTGTAAGTCCTGCACCAGTGGCAGCAGTTCTGGCACGTGACAAGAAAAAGGCCATTGTCATGCCTGGGCATAAAACAAAAAAATCCACTTCTTATGTGTGGAATTATTTCTACCCAAATCCAGACAACAATTGTATAGCCATTTGTAGTGTATGTGAAGCCACAGTCAGTCGAGGGAGGGACCTTAACCATCTTGGAACCTCGTCTATGTTACGCTATTTAACGAGAGTTCATGGCAAAGTGTTGGGAAAAGCTGAAAGTTCTTCCCAAAGGAATACAAGCACTCCCTCATCAGCTAAGACCCTCCGCTCACCGACATACCGACGGCTACAAAATACACCCACCACACCATCCTCATCAATATCCTCAGTAGCGCTCGGAGTTAGCCCGGCATCCCACTTAAGGCTGGATGACTCCGGCACTATTATTGATTCCTCTGAAGAAAGCGTTAGTCCTGCTGCTGCTGTTGCTGCTGCTGGGGGTGAATCGTCATCCCAGAGGCAGGTTAATAAAATGAGCAGTCCTACATTTCAGCAATTAACTGTGAAACAATCATTTGCGAGGGGAAGCAAATATGACAGCAGTCACCCAGTCGCCAAGCGAATCACAGACGCCATGGCTGCAATGTTAGTGTTTGATCTGCGTCCAATCTCCACAATAAACGCAGCTGGTTTTTCACAGTTAATTGAGGTTTTGTGTCCGCGTTACAGAATTCCATCGCGACACCATTTCTCCCGTAAAGCTATTCCACAACTATACCAAAAAGAGTGTAAAAATGTAGAGATTGCGCTGAAAAATGCCATTCTGCCCAATGTTCACTTAACCACAGATATGTGGATAAGTGGAAGTGGCCAAACCAAAGACTATATGACTGTGACAGCCCACTGGGTTGGTCATTCACCTTCACCAGCAGGAACAGCAGCAGCATGTACACCACTACGTAACATTTGTCACAGGCAGGCCACTCTTTGTATCACCAGCTTCACTAACAGGCATACGGCTGACAATTTGTTACGCAAACTGAGAGATGTGATTGATGCATGGCTTATACCACTTGGACTCTCCCCAGGGTATGTCATTTCAGATAACGCCAACAATATAGTGCGAGCATTACAGCTGGGTGATTTCCAACATATTCCCTGTTTTGCTCACACCATCAACTTGGTGGTGCAGAGCTTCCTACGAAATAACCGTGAGGTGCAGGAGATGCTTTCGGTGGCCCGTAAAATTTCAGGCCATTTCAGGCATTCAGCCACAGCATGTAGGAGATTACAGCAGCTCCAAGAGCAGTTTAACTTGCCCTGCCACCAACTTAAGCAAGAGGTGGTAACTCGGTGGAATTCCACCCTGTACATGCTTCAGAGGATGGAGGAACAGCGCAAAGCCATCCAAGCATATTGCACAAGTCATGACATTGGGAAAGGAGGGGGGATGTATTTCACTCTTGCACAGTGGGGAATCCTTTCAGTGCTGTGCAAGGTGCTGAAACCATTTGAAGTTGTGACATGTGAGGTCAGTGCAGACTCTGCTAGTTTGAGCCAAGTCATTCCTTTAATTAGACTATTGGAAAAGCAGCTTGAGAAAATGAAGGAGGAGCTGAAAGCAAGCAATTCAGCAAAGTATGTTGGCCTTGTCGATCAAGTACTTAATTCGCTTCACAATGATCCTCGAGTTATTAAGATCTTGAACTCGGATCAGTACGTTTTGGCCACTGTGCTTGATCCAAGGATTAAAACCTACATTGAGTCTTTACTTGTAAATGAGCGAGATGTGAACTTTTGCAAGGAGCTATTGCTCAGCAAGTTGGCCGCTGAACTGGGCCTCGGCTTGACGACGTGTCCTCCTTCACTTTCTCAAGCTGTTGCTCGTAAAAAATTAAATTTCCAAAAAAGAAGCAGGGAAGACACAGGGGGCAGACCAGAACAATTTAACATCTGGGCTGGTTTAAAGGATTTTTCAAAAAAACTTTGCCCATAACTCCATCCAATATGAGTAGAAACATGCAAAGGATGGTGGAGGATTACTTTCAAGAGGTAGTTGATATGGAAATGTCAGACAGTCCCTTTCCTTACTGGGAAGAAAAGCAGGCCATTTGGAAACCCATGTACAAACTTGCTTTGCAATACCTAAGCTGCCCACCCTCCAGTGTGTACTCTGAACGAGTGTTCAGCACAGCAGAACTTAGTCAGTGATCGCCGTAGAAGGTTACTTCCCAAAAATGTGGAGAAAATGATGTTTATAAAAATGAACTACATCTTCTACGAGGAAGGCCTTCACCATCCAAGACATCCAAGCACTGACTGTTCTCTAATGGCGGATTCAAGCGGCGATGAATTGATAGTCTGTGATGATGACGTACACACTGATGAGGGTGAGGATTAAGCTGAAGATGATGCCGATAACATCTTTTTAAAACTTTCTATGTAAGTGTAGGGTGCAATCTACCCCCAAAGAGGAAAGGGACTTGTGGCATTTCCATATCACATACCATCTTGAAAGGCTGCTGTTTGGGCAATTTATCCTTAAGGGTAGGGTGTCATAGACAGAGTGACCCTAAACTGGCTTTGTCCATTTTTCATAATATTGTACAGTCTATAATGGCTGAATTTTTGGGTATTTTATACAAGTGGAGGGGGGCCTAGAGAGACAGAAACCAAACTGGCTTTTTCCATGTCAATTAATATTGTACAGTCTATAATGGCTGAATTTTTTGGTATTTTATACAAGTGGAGGGGGGCCTAGAGAGACAGAGTGACCCCAAACTGTCTTTCTCCATGTCAATTAATATTGTACAGTCTATAATGGCTGAATTTTTTAGTATTTTATACAAGTGGAGGGGGGCCTAGAGAGACAGAAACCAAACTGGCTTTCTCCATGTCAATTAATATTGTACAGTCTATAATGGCTGAATTTTTGGGTATTTTATACAAGTGGAGGGGGGCCTAGAGAGACAGAAACCAAACTGGCTTTTTCCATGTCAATTAATATTGTACAGTCTATAATGGCTGAATTTTTTGGTATTTTATACAAGTGGAGGGGGGCCTAGAGAGACAGAGTGACCCCAAACTGTCTTTCTCCATGTCAATTAATATTGTACAGTCTATAATGGCTGAATTTTTTGGTATTTTATACAAGTGGAGGGGGGCCTAGAGAGACAGAAACCAAACTGGCTTTCTCCATGTCAATTAATATTGTACAGTCTATAATGGCTGAATTTTTTGGTATTTTATACAAGTGGAGGGGGGCCTTGAGAGACAGAAACCAAACTGGCTTTTTCCATTTCTTTACATATTTAACTATAAGTGTAGGGTGTAATATACATTCAAAGACGATGGCTGCATTGCCAATATGCATAGATGGAGAGGAAGACAATCTGTTTTGTGTGTAGAATAGACCTACCAACGAAGAATTAAACTGTTTTTTTGGATGATTTATTACCTCAACAATTAGATTACTTGTCTCTAAAACAGTTGGAGCACTAAATTGGGTTAATTTAGGCCCAAAAACATGGATTTTCCAAAAAAATAGCAAAACAAAACCAAACAAAACCAAAACCAAAACCAAAACACGCAATGGCGGTTTTGCAAAACCAAAACCAAAACCAAAACACAACGGTAATCCAGATCCAAAACCGAATCCAAAACCAAAACGCGGGGGTCAGTGACCATCTCTACTAGAAACGGAAAATGTCCCGTCGCTATGCAACAGAACGCAGGCATCGCAAGGGGGCAGGCGCCTGTCTAGAGGTAGAAGCAGGACGCCGCCTGACACTCCCCTATCCAGGATTACTATGAATAATTCTTGACCATTAGGCTACTGTTGCTGCTGCTGCTCCTGGGGGTGGATCTTCAACCCAGAAGCAGACCAAGAAGAAGACTATTAGTAGTTTACAAAAATTGACTGTTCAACAATCCTTTGCAAGTGGAAGCAAGTATGAAAGCTGTCACCCAGTCACAAAGCGGATCACAGACGCCATGGTAACTATGCTAGTATTAGATCTGCATCCAATATCCACTAATAATGCCGCTGGTTTTAGACAGTTAATTTAGGTCTTGTGTCCCCGTTACCAAATTCCACCATGACACCATTTTACTAGAAAAGCTATTCCTCACCTCTACTAGAAGGTTCGCAAAAATTTTATTATTGGGCTACACAATGCCATTCTACCCATTGTACACTTAACCACAAATATGTGGACAAGCAGAACTGGACAAACTAAAGATTATATGACTGTGACAGTCCACTGGATTGGTGTTTCACCTTCACCAGCAGGAACAGCAGCATCATGTACCCAATTAAATCACATTTTTCAGAGGCAGGCTATGCTGTGTTTCACACAGAGGCATACAGCTGACAATCTGTTAGAAAAACTAAGGGATGTCATTGCTGCATGAATTATCCCACTTGAAACTCCTCAGGATATGTCATTTATGATAACGCCAACAATATTGTTAGAGCATTACAGCTGGGGGAATTCCATCACATTCCCTGTTTTGCTCATACAATCAACCTGGTGGTGCAGAGCTTTTTGAAAAATTACAGGGACGTGCAGGAGATGCTGTCTGTGGCCCAAAAAATTTCAGGACATTTCTGACATTCTGCAACAACATGTAGGAGATTGTAGCAGCTACATGAACCATTTAATTTGCTCTGCTTGTTTGTCAGTCGACAATTCAGGTCTCAACAGTATTATTAGGTTGCCAATTCACATGGTGGACTGTATGATTAGGTAGACTATTCTTAATGTAGACAGTATTATTATGGGGCTAGGGATATGGTTAAGGACAGGTCTATGGAAAGGGATAGAGGCAGGGCCGGACTGGGACTAAAAATCAGCCCTGGCATTTAAAGCACACAGGCCCACGTGTTGTGGGCTCCATGCACTATATTGTTGCACACTGATGCTGGCGCAGTACAACATGATGTAGTATGAGTGTGTGTGTGGGGGTGGGGGTGGGGGGGGGTATTTATTTCACCTAATGACCCTCAACATTACATTATTAGCACCCCAATTACATCAATAAACACCATGGCAATACATTATTAGTACCCAAATTACAGCAATAAATAACCCCCACACACACTCATACTACATCAATCACCCCCATATTACAGCAACCGGCATCACCCCCACATTACAGCAACCGGCATCACCCCCCACATTACAGCGTCCAGCATGACCCCCCACATTACAGCAACCGGCATCACCCCCCACATTACAGCGTCCAGCGTCACCCCCCACATTATAGCAATACCCTCTCCTACTTATTAGCAATACTAAGCACCAAACACACTACAACATTGCCACCAGCACGCCACCCCATACTACAGCAATACCACCAATTATACAGACGCCACTGTAGGAAACAATGTTTTGCTTTTTTCAAATCTCCCACAAAATAGCAACAACGAACAGAGTACTTACACACACATATAGGTAACAGGTACCCTTTTCCCTCAATTAAATAGTAATTGCAGAATTTTCATGAATCATTCCACATGAAATAAAACTAACATATATCTAAAAAAAACATAACTATCGAATGATCAGTTGTACCCACACGGCCGCATTAAAAGTATTTCCATCTACAGCAAAATGTCAGAGAAAAATATTTTTGTTTTACTACAGTAATTGGATATGCGTCTTTTCTATTAATTTTAAATAACACAGTATATAAATTAAGGGGGATAGAGTAGGTGGGTGAGAAATAATTGGATGTGATCCATCAGTTTGATTAGATAGGAAACATTTAGATTATTTACCTGGAGGCGTCTACCCCCTTGACTCACAGGCAGGGCTGACAAGAGGAATTTTGGGCCCCGATACAGCAACTTCTTTGGGCTCCCGTCATATTCAACAATGAAAGACTTGCCTTTGGCAGAAGTTCATATGATGCCACACCGTAGTGTGCCCAGGTCATATTATGCCACATCGTAGTGCCCCAAGGTTATATTATGCCACATAGTATTACCCTCAATTCATATTTGGTCATGCAGAAGTGCCCACAAATCATATTATGGCATAGTAGTGCCCCCAAAATATATACCATACAGTAGTGCCCACAAATCATATTATGTCACAACAGTGCCTCCAAATCATATAATGCCACAATAGTGACCCCCAAATAACATTATGCCATAGTAGTGCCCCCAAATCATTAGTAAAGCTCAGATAAAAACTCATTCACAAATAAAAATTGGTACAGCATATCAGATACTGAATGTGAGTCCCAAGAGCAGCTTAATACATAATTTACAATGCAAACAAAAATAGATATATTGACACAATTACAGATAAAATTTATGACAAGCAATGTTTTTTCCTCTTAATTAAAAATCTCTGTACAGATAAATATGCAAAAAACATTACTGCGCAATAATGAGCAATACATAGTGTTAAACATTATTGGATACGCTGTAGTGTCCCCAGTTCAAGAAAGGATGGTTAAAAACATATTGCACACGAGAAAATATATGAACTTACCTGATTATGGCATCCTGTGTTCTGTTCTCCTAGTGGGCGCGCTGGGCGAGGAGGGATCAGCAGCTGTCAGCTCACACAGGCAGTCGGGAGCAGGAATAGAGGGCAGTGGTCGAAGCAGAAATTTAGGAGTGGGGGTATAGAAAATATAAGTAAATGGAGTATGAAGGCTTGATTTTTTCTTTTTTTTAACACTTGTCCCCTCTGTGCATTTCCATTCTTCATTACTACTTGTGTTTTATGATGGCTGCATCCCTGACATTCCCATTCTTAAGATGTCTCTCCCTTTACACTTTCTTTTACCTATGCCCCTGCACCATCTTCTCCTTTGTCCCTCTCACTTAACCCCCTGCACCACCTTCTCCGCTGGCTCTCACACATCTTCCTGTACCACCTACTCCCCTGGCTCTCTCACCCGTCTTCCTGCACCCTCTACCCCCCGGCTCTCTCACTCCTCTTCCTGCACCCCCTACCACCCTGGCTCTCTCACCCCCTCCCCCAGCGCCCTCTTCCCCCTGGCTCTCTTACCCCCTCTCCCAGCGCCCCATTCCCCTTCGGCTCTCTCTCTCCCCCTTTCCCAGCACCCCCTTCGGCTCTCTCACCCCCTCTCCCAGCACCCCCTTCGGCTCTATCACCCCCTTTCCCAGCACCCCCTTCAGCTCTCTCACCTCCTCTCCCAGCACCCCCTGGCTCTCATCCCCTTTCCCAGCACCCCCTTCGACTCTCTCACCCCCTCTCCCAGCACCCCCTTTGGCTCTCTCACCCCCTTTGGCTCTCTCACCCCCTCTCCCAGCACCCCCTGGCTCTCACCCCCTCTCCCAGCACCCCCTGGCTCTCACCCCTTCTCCTGGCATCCCCTGGCTCTCTCACCCCTCTCCCAGAACCCCCTTCCCCTTTGGCTCTCTCACCCCCCTCTCCCAGCACCCCCTTCGGCTCTCTCACCCTCTTTCCCAGCACCCCCTGGCTCTCACACCCTTTCCCAGCACCCCCTTCCGCTCTCTCACATCCTCTCCCAGCACCCCCCTTCAGCTCTCTCACCCCCCTTTCCCAGCACCCCCCTTCGGCTCTCTCACCTCCTTTCCCAGCACCCCCTTCGGCTCTCTCATCCCCTTTCCCAGCACCCCCTGGCTCTCATCCCCTTTCCCAGCACCCCCCTTCGGCCTCTCTCACCCCCTTTCCCAGGACCCCCCTGGCTCTCACCCTCTTTCCCAGCACCCCCTTCCGCTCTCTCACCCCCTTTCCCAGCACCCCCCTTCGGCTCTCCTCACCCCCTCTCCCAGCACCCCCTGGCTCTCACACCACTTTCCCAGCACCCCCAGGCTCTCATCCCCTTTCCCAGCACCCCCTGGCTCTCACCCCCGCGACCCCCGAAAATCGCGTGCACCCCCCGGAAATCGCGGCACCCCCGCGACCCCCCCCCCAAAAACCGCGGGCACCCCCCGCGACCCCACCCCCCCGAAAATTGCGGGCACCCCCGCGACCCCCCCCCTTCAGTAAAAAAAAAACAGGAAACTCACCAGTGTAACTGGCTGCACAGCATAACGGGGCAGGGAGCTGGGGAGCGCGCAGCAGAGGTGGCTGGTTCCAGCCACCAAGAAGAAAGGGGGGAGTCGGGCCGGCCCATATAGCCATCGGCCCCTTCTGGCATTTGCCAGAAGTGCCAGATGGCCAGTCCGGCCCTGGATAGAGGCAGGTCTAGAGATCGGGACAGGTATAGGGATAGGGACATGGCTAGGGATAGGGATAGGGAAGGGATAGGGAAGGGATAAGGAAAGGGTTAGAGTCAGGGATTATACTGGCTACATTAGAATTGTCAACCTAATAAATACTGTCTACATTGCAATTGATGTTCAAATAATACTGTCAATGTCATTATATTGTCGACCTTATATTCTTGTGTATTCTGCTGCCCATCAATCATATTATGTCAATCCAACATAAGGGTGGGTGAGAGGTCCGAAGAACAATTAAATCTTATACCACTCTTTTTTTCTAACACTGCTTTGTGGCAATGTTTCCTAAATGTGCTATAAACTGTTTTGTGCTTTGCAAAACTTAGCTTTCCCAAGAGACCCATTGGTGATGCAGATGAGTCAGCACAATATATTTTTTTTTTTAACTCAAAAGATTTTTATTCAAATTTTTAGAAGAGCATATTACTAACATAGCAGTGAGCGCAGAATACAAACAACAGATCAAATATATTGAACAATCCACACTGCTTAGACAAACAATCAATCAAGCAAATAAAAGTGAGAAGAAATATTGGTACAAAAAACATAGCTTATAACCCAAGGTACATATGCCGAAAACGGCAAAGAGAAAAAAAGAAAAACAGACGGATAGAGGGAGGGAGGGGGGGGACAAGACAAAACAAGAGACTTACAGAAAGTATACCTGGGGGCAGGGCCGGACTGGCCATCCGGCACTTCTGGCAAATGCCAGAAGGGCCGATGGCTGGATGGGCCGGCCCAACTCCTCCTGTATTTGTGGTGGCTGGTTCCTCCCCAGGAACCAGCCACCTTTTTTTCGCAGAAGGGGGAGTCACCGCTGTTTTACTGGGGGGGGGGGGGGTGCCACAATTTTTTTTTTGGGGGGGTTAACAGTGTGATTGAGCCAGGGGGAAGGGGGTGCTGGGATAGAGGGTGAGAGATCCAAAGGGGAAGGGGTGCTGGGAGAGGGGTGAGAGAGCCAAAGGGGAAGGGGTGCTGTGAGAGGGTTGAGAGAGCCAGGGGGAAGGGTGTGCTGGGAGAGGGGGTGAGAGAGCCAGGGGGTAGGGGGTGCTGGGAGAGGGGGTGAGAGAGCCAGGGGGTGCTGGGAGAGGGGGTGTGAGAGCCAAAGGGGAAGGGGGTGCTGGGAGTGTGGGTGAGAGAGCCAAAGGGGAGGGGGGTGCGAGAGCCAAAGGGGAAGGGGTGCTGTGAGAGGCGTGAGAGAGCCAGGGGTTAGGGGGTGCTGGGAGAGGGATGAGAGAGCCAAAGGGGCGGGTGGTGCTGGGAGAGGGGGTGAGAGAGCCAAAGGGGAGGGGGGTGCTGGGAGAGGGGGTGAGAGAGCAAAGGGGAAGGGGGTGCTGGGAGAGGGGGTGAGAGAACCAAAGGGGAAGGGGGTGCTGAGAGAGGGGGTGAGAGAGCCAAAGGGGAGGGGGGTGCTGGGAGAGGGGGTGAGTGTCACGGGCACTAGGAGTTGCTTACCCGAGTTTCACCAGATGGAACTCTGCTAGAGAGGCGGGGTTATGGCACGCACCTCAAAGCAGGCAGGTGAATGATTGGAGCGACACAACAGCAGGAGAGTAGAGATAGTCTGAGGAAGTCAGCGACTTGCAGCTATGTTTAGAGGAAAGTCAGCGACTTTGAGCAGTAAACTGGATGCTGAAGATAATGTAGACACGAGGAGTGGACGTGGATAGGTGGTGGTAGGTAGAGGAGGAGTCAGTGGTCTGCGTACGGCAAGTTGTACCACTGTAGTGATGGGAAGAATAGTACTGGTGCAGGTAGGTAGCAGGGTAGTCGGTGGTCTGCGTTCAGCAAGTTGTACCACCGCTATGGTGAGGAGTCTGGTCCAGGTGTAGGTAGGTAATAGGAGAGTCAGTGGTCTGCGTATAGCAAGTTGTACCACCGCTGTGATAGGAGGACTTGTCCAGGTGCGGGTAGGTAGCAGGGAAGTCAGTGGTCTGCGTGCAGCAAGTTGTACCACTGCTGTGAGAAGGAATGAGGACTTGTCCAGGTGCAGGAGGTGAAGTTGAAAGGCAAACTGTGGCTGTATGGAAACAGCGCGAGTAGAGCAATGTCTTGTGAGGCAGAGATGGAAGGCACAATGAATAGTCTGTATGGAGTAGATGCCTTGCAGGGAGGAGAAGCTGGTCACAGCAGATTTGCACAATAACGCTAAGTAGTAGCGTGAGGAGATATCGTAGCTTGAGTGAAAGCTAGTCCTAAATGAAGCAATGCAGTAACACAGTCTATATGGGTACTTGTACCCTGTGCAGCAAACAACAATGGATACAACGGGTATGCGAGCAATAGGCAATAGTCAAAAGTCAGTAGAGCATACCCAGTTGCGTAGATCCAGAATAAGCTGAGAAGTGAAGCGTTGTAGCGGTATGGGAACCACCGCTGAGTTGAGCAGGAAGCAGCGTGGAAGCTGAAGCACGAGTAGAGCTGGAAGCAGTTTGGAAACTGTACACACGAGTAGAGCTGGAAGCAGTTTGGAAACTGCACACAGGAGTAGAGCTGGAAACAGTTTGGAAACTGCACACAGGAGTAGAGCTGGAAGCAGTTTGGAAACTGCACACAGGAGTAGAGCTGGAAGCAGTTTGGAAACTGCACACAGGAGTAGAGCTGGAAGCAGTTTGGAAACTGCACACACCTATAGAAGTTCACTGGGAGTGAGACTTCAAGATCAGGCAACTACCTAAGGCTGCAGGTGCCTTAAGTAGGGAGGGGTGATTGATCCATTAATCACATTAGTGGTCAGGTGTAGTTGTTAAAGGGACCTGCGCATGCCCAGTGCGACAGGATGACAGACGGCCGCGGTTCCACACAGGTGTGAGCGGGAAAGATGGAGAACCACGTACCAGAGTGGAGGCACTTACACTCCGGTGAGTGACAGTGAGAGAGCCAAAGGGGAGGGGGGGTGCTGGGAGAGGGGGTGAGAGAGCCAAAGGGGAAGGGGGTGCTGGGAGAGGGGGTGAGAGAGCCAAAGGGGAAGGGGGTGCTGGGAGAGGGGGGGAGAGAGCCAAAGGGGAAGGGGGTGCTGAGAGAGGGGGTGAGAGAGCCAGGGTGGTAGGGGGTGCAGGAAGAGGGGTGAGAGAGCTGGGGTGTAGAGGGTGCAGGAAGATGTGTGAGTGCCAGGGGGGTAAAGGGAGAGACATCTTAAGAATGGGAATGTCAGGGATACAGCTATCATAAAACACAAGTAGTAATGAAGAATGGAAATGCACAGAATAAAAAATCAAGCCTTCATACTCCATTCATTTATATTTTCCATACCCCCACTTCTAAATTTCTGCTTCGACCACTGCCCTCTGTTCCTGCTCCCGACTGCCTGTGTGAGCTGACAGCTGCTGATCCCTCCTTGCCCAACGCCCAGTAGGAGAACAGAAAACAGGATGCCATAATCAGGTAAGTTCATATATTTTCTCGTGTGCAATGTGTTTTTAACCATCCTTTCTTGAACTGGGGACACTACAGCGTATCCAATAATGTTTAACACTATGTATTGCTCATTATTGCGCTGTAATGTTTGTTGCATATTTATCTGTACAGAGATTTTTATTTAAGAGGAAAAAACATTGCTTGTCATAAATTTTATCTGTGATTGTGTCAATATATCTATTTTTGTTTGCATTGTAAATTATGTATTAAGTTGCTCCTGGGACTCACACTCAGTATCTGATAAGCTGTACCAATTTTTACTTGTGAATGAGTTTTTGTCTGGGCACTCCTAATGATTTGGGGGGGCACTACTAGGGCATAATGTTATTTGGGGGCAAATATGATTTGGAGGCACTGTTGTGACATAATATGATTTGGGGGCACTACTGTGTGGTATGTGTTTTGGGGGCACTACTATGCCATAATATGATTTGTGGGCACTTCTGCATGACCAAATATGAATTGAGGGTAATACTGTGTGGCATAGTATGACCATGGGGCACTACAATGTGGCATAATATGAACTGGGCACACTACGGTGTGGCATCATATGAACTTCTGTCAAAGGCAAGTCTTTCATTGTTGAATATGATGGGAGCCCAAAGAAGTTGCTCTATCAGGGCCCAAAATTCCTCTTGTCAGTCCTGTCTGTGAGTCAAGGGGGTAGACGTCTCCAGGTAAATAATCTAAATGTTTCCTATCTAATCAAACTGATGGATCACATCCAATTATCTCTCACCCACCTCCTCTATCCCCTTTAATTTATATACTGTGTTATTTAAAATGAATAGAAAATACGCATATCCAATTACTGTAGTAAAAAAAATATATTTTTCTCTGACATTTTGCTGTAGATGGAAATACTTTTAATGCGCCCGTGTGGGTTCAAATCATCATTCAACAGTTATGGTTTTTTTTAGATATATGTTAGAGTTTTATTTCATGTAGAATGATTCATGAAAATTCTGCCATTACTATTTAATTGAGGGAAAAGGGTACCTGTTACCTATATGTGTGTAAGTATTCTGTTCGTTGTTGCTATTTTGTGGGAGATTTGAAAAAAGCAAAACATTGGTTTCCTACAGTGGCGCCTGTATAATTGGTGGTATTGCTGTAGTATGGGGTGGCGTGCTGGTGGTAATGTTGTAGTGTGTTTGGGGCTTAGTATTGCTAATAAGTAGGAGAGGGTATTGCTATAATGTGGGAGGTGATGCGGATGCTGTAATGTGGGGGTGATGCCGGTTGCTGTAATGTGGGGGGTCATGCTGGACGCTGTAATGTGGGGGGGGGTGATGCTGGACGCTGTAATGTAGGGGGTCATGCTGGACGCTGTAATGTGGGGGTGATGCTGGACGCTGTAATGTGGAGGGTGATGCCGGTTGCTGTAATGTGGTGGTGATGCTGGTTGCTGTAATGTGGGTGGATATCGATGTAGTATGAGTGTGTGTGTGGGGTTATTTATTGCTGTAATTTGGGTACTAAAAATGTATTGTCATGGTATTTATTGATGTAATTGGGGTGCTAACAATGTAATGTTGAGGGTCATTAGGAGAAACAAATACCCCCCACACACACACTCATACTACATCATGTTGTACTGCACCAGCAACGTGCACTGGGCCAGCATCAGTGTGCAACAATATAATGCATGGAGCCCACAACACATGGGCCTGTGTGCTTTAAATGCCAGGGCTGATTTTTAGTCCCAGTCTGGCCCTGCCTGTGGGTAGCCCAAGTATACAGCTTAACTCAAAACAGTACTCAAGGATCGGAGGTTGAACCAGGGGCGGATTGGTAATAGGCCTTACCGGGAAGTTTCCCGGTAGGCTGGTACCCTAAAGAGGCTGCCTCTGTAATGAATGAATTTTTTTTTTCAAGCACTCCTGGAGCGCGCGCGCCTGTCCTTGGTGTGGGGCATTCAGCGGGGGAGGGTGGCCGTTGTGCGCTCCGGCGGCTGCCACTGTAATGAGTGAAATTTTTTTCTCCCTCACTCGGCAGGAGGGGGTGGCCGTTGTTTGTTGAAGCCGGCCCTATGAATGACCTCATTGAGACAGGCAGCTAGACAGCCGATCACACTGCTGCCAAACTGCCTGTTATTTCACAGCGCGGAGCTTTTTTGGGAGAGAAGTCTACGGACATGCCTACTGTTAGCAATAAACTTCCATCAATGAATATTTGCAGACATCAGCTAAGTGCAAGGGGCCGGCGGTGGGGGTGTTATATGTCTGTGATTGTGTGTGTGTATATGTCTCTACGATAATAATAATAATATGTATATGGTAATAGTTTATATAATTGTCTATACATGTACATGGTAATGTGTATGTATGTATGTATGTTGCATTGGCTATGTTTGTATATGGTAATGTGTGTAACTATGTAAATGGCTCTGTCTATGTATGTATATGTGTATATGGTAATGGGCGTGTATGTATGGGAGTGTTATATGCCTGTTATTGTGTGTGTGTATATTTATCTATACGCTATTTATGTATCTATGATAATAATAACAATATTATGTATGTATATGAGAATAGTATTTACCATTGCCTATGTATCAGTATATATTTATATATATATATATATATATATACATACATACATACACACAATGCTATATATATATATATATATATATATATATATATATATACACATATAGCATTGTGTGTGTATATGGCTTGTGTGTGTGTGACATTGTAGGATGTGGATGATAGAATCCCTTGTAGCTGTGATTGACAGCAGAGAGTGTGATTCGTTATATTTCTTAATTCCACTATGGCTGTGAAGTGATCCTCCAATGCCTCATCCTGCTGAGATCCCCATAGAAAGTCAGAGGCTTTCTTTACAAAATGCAATATGGGGACAAAATACCTGCAATATGCTGTTTTTTTTATCCATGTGATCTCCCGATCAATTGCTGCATTTTTATCTGTATCAAGTTTTAAGCATCCAGTAGAAAAAAGTATTTGTGCTCTGAGTGTACATTTTTCTGTGTTGACCTTTTTCTCTGGTTCTTTATTTAGTGGCCACTAGGATGACCTGTGTATTGTGTGGCAGTCACAGGGATGTGACAGGCTCCTCCTTGTATTGCTATGATAATGCTGTGATAACCCCGCCTACAGTTGATTTGGTCCCACCCACATGAGGCCACTTTCAGGTTTTTTTTCCAGGGCCACTTTCAGTTCCCAATCCGCCCCTGGGTTGAACTATGATCCATAAAGTACTCATACCATATAAACCATTAAACTAATGGGGAGGAAGCCCCTGTAGACTGTTTAAAACCTATGGTTTCCATTTCGTAGCTATGTTGGACTTTCTTAATAATTTTAGGGAGAGCTGGAATTAGAGGTGATTTCCAATTCTGGGCTATTACAGCTCATGCTGCAATAAGAATATGTCCAGTGACATATTGATTGTGCCGTTGGAGATGTTGAGTATACAGATACAAATGAAGTAATGCCATAGCTGGCGAAGGAGAAATCTTATTTTTGGAAACCTGAGAAATTAAATGAAAGATTTCAGTCCACAATGATTGAAGTTTCGAGCACGACCAAAAGATATGCATAAGCGTACCTATTTCACCACAATTTCTCCAACAATATTTAGATTCTGATGGCCAGATTTTATGCAGCTTCTCTGGGGTAAGATATAACCTGTGAACAATTTTAGTCAACATTTCCGAATGGTTAATACAATTTGGCATCTTATATAAGTTTAGGAAGACTCTCTCCCATACCTCATCTGAAATAGTGATATTTAGGTCAGATTCCAAGACAGCTTGAATCGGTAAAACACGATTGTCAGTAGGAGTTAAGAGTAGCCGGTACCATAAGGAAATAACGTCTGTGTGGGATATGGGAGAGATAAACACCTTGATACCAGGGGGGAAGGGCCCCATCACACCCAAATGCGAGGGGCGTGTTTGTAACCAGTGCCTAACTTGAAGGTATTTGTAAAAATCACGGACAGGAATATCATACTTAACTTGTAATTGAGAGAAGGGGGAAGAGACCCTCCCTCCAGGAGGTCATGCACACGTCTAGCTCCTTGCCTATGCCAAAAGTCAAGACAGAGGGGATTATTTGCGACAGTGCTATAGTGGAGAGGCTAAGAAAGGGAAATGTAATCTGGGAAAAGGAACATCATCTTATCCCAGGAGTTAAGAGAATCACTAACGCTCCTTAATGTGGGGACTGGAATAGGTCTACTAGGTTTGTCCAGCCATAGTAGATCTGTGTTGAAGGTTTTTTTCCCTCCTTGTGGGTTTTAATCTCCTTAATATTCTGACAAATGTATGCATGACCATTTAATACCATTATATATATGACTATTACCGTCAACCAACTCCTCGCAAAGGTATTTCTAAATTAACCCAAGAAACATCATTCTTATATTCCCTTAAATCGACAGGCTTCAAGAATAACCACAACAAGATATAACTTCATTTAAAGTGTGTTGTATTATATTACAGAACAATAAACAGCGTAACAATATTTTACACAAAATATAGATTTTGTGCCATACATCATTAATTTCCTGTTCTATAAATATATAAGTAATTGTGTGTGTGTTTTGACTAACTATTGTCTAAAGGTGTGTGTGTTTTAAGCTATGTGTATATGTATGTATTGTGTAGTGAAGGGGGAGGGGAGAACCCATACAGACAAGCATGCACACATCTCACTCAAGTCCAACGGCCATTTTTAACACGTTATTTCAACCGCATACTCAAAGATTCAGATCCACAAACTACCCTTTAAACCAATTGTCCAAAAAAACGTTATATTTAACAATCTGATCACTTCCTGAATAATCCATCACTTTCTAATGCATGTACATTAAACTGCATAAAGCACCAATGCTTCCATGACCAAAACTTAACCAACACAGAACCATGTGTAACACAAACGCCTCCATTTATATCAACAATCTATCCCAAACACAACAGGAATTCCAAGAATTCTACAGCACTACAGGAATCACAGCATTGCAACATTATTACAAGTCATGAAACCAATACTGAACCAGAGAACTATGTATAACATAAATGCTTTCATTTAAACCAACAATCTATCCCAACAAGGCATGCATTTATGTAACACTGTTCATACTAAACCAAAATCTTTCCAATCACATTTACCATCTCTGGCAGAGATTCTTGAGAAAGTCCTATCCCGGATAAAATGCGTTGGTTACAATTTTTAACTCTTTCAGCCACCGTATCTGTGCGGGCCAAGTCATTACTTCCGCGTGTCAGACGCGGCTATACAAGCTAGAGAGTCAACTTAGAGATTTTTACACTACAGCGTTTGTTACTACAGCGGACTCTTCGTTCATCATTCCATCTGGATGGCATATTACCGTTGCTATCGGAGGACTGCTACTATGAATAGGGATTTATAGGGTAAGAATCAGTCTTTTTTCTACCTTCTTGCGAAGTTCCGCCATTACCATAACATACACCATCTCTAAAGAGCTATAAACAGTTATCCATTGTCTGTCTATATTGCATATTTTCATTGCGCCCTTCTACTATATATATAACATTTACCATCTCTATTCAAACTTTCATTCTCATATACTCTACACATATGCATCTTCTATTCAACAGCACATTACAACACGCTCACACTCACCTTTTATGCCATTCAAACTCCATACTAGTCAGGGCCTATGTAAGCCGTGATGTATATCACTTCATGTCTGCTCAGGCTAGCAACAGCTTCCAAAAAAGACCCTTTCTTTCTCTGTGTAAAGTGTAAAAACCTTTGTGAGCAGAGACTACCTTTTACTAGAACCACTCACAACATTCATATGTTAATTACTGACCAAATGCTCCAAAAACCTGATTATCTGGTATTTACAATAGTCCCAGATGAAGGGAGGATGGTGTGTTCCCAATCAGCGTGTTAATTCAATTGTGGCTGAATCTGTTATATGTTATAAAATGAAACATAAATAATAGATTATTTATGTACTCTTCATCAATCTGCTAATGGGAATAGGGAGAGACTATGTTGTTCAATGCCTACCCATGTTTTTTTTAGTGGGAGGGCGGCCTGCCAATCTCTAACTTGGTCCAAAATAGCAGCCTGTTAAACAGATACAGTATCTGCGGGAGCAACATCATCTTTACCGCTGCCACTCTACCCATCCAAGAAATCTCAAAATTTGTCCATGACTTTGCAAACTTATCAAACTGTGGCAACAGTGGCTGGTTATTACATCCAATGACTAGATTAGGATCCATAGGTATGCGTATGCCTAAGTATGTCATGTAAAGGGGACACCACTGGAATTTATAAAGCGATTTCAAAGAATTCAAAGCTTCCTGTGTGAGGGCCACCCCTAAAACGTCTGTTTTAACAGTGTTTAGCTTGTAATAAGATACTTCTGAATATTCTTACAGGATTCTAGATACAGCAGGAATAGAAGCCTCAGGATTTGTAATAAATAGAAGTACGTCATCAGCAAAAATACAAATCTTATGGTGATATTTACCGATAAACGTGCCCTCCACTTCTTCAGCCGATCTGATCTTAGTAGCCAAGGGTTCTATAACCAAAGCAAAGATCAGAGGGTAGAGGAGGCAGCCTTGTCTGGTACTGTTAGTGATCTGGAAGGCCTAGGACAAGAATCCATTGATGAGAATCCTGGCCGAGGTATACAAGTTAGTATACAAGGTAGCTATGGCTTGAATGAAGGAACCTCCAAAACCAAATTTAGAAAGAACAGCAACCATATATTCCCAGTGGATTCTATCGAACGCTTTTTCTGCGTCCAGAGACAGTAATAATAAGGGAACAGAGCTAGCTGAGTGAGTCTCTAAAATGTTCAGGGCCCTCCTGGTATTATCTGGGGCCTGTCGTCCAGTTACAAAACCCACTTGATCTAGGTGGATTAACTGCAATAGAATAGGATTTAATCGGTTGGCTATCGTCCTAGCAAATAATTTAAGACCTAAGTTAAGAAGCGCTATAGGTCGATAATTGTGGCAGTGCGTGGGATCCTTTCCAGGCTTTGGGATGGTGACTATTTGGGCCTCAAGCATTTCTTCTGGAAAGAACGTATCTTTAGTGGCAGAGTTAAACAATTCAGTGAGAACTGGGAGTAGCTCGGACTGAAAGGAGGATTAGAAGTCCAGGGTAAATCCGTCCGGACCCAGAGCCTTCCCATGCTTCATAGTTTTTATAGCGGCCTTAACCTCTTCCTCTGTCCAGTCCGAGCACAGAGCTTCAGCTTCCACAGGAGATAAGGATGGAAGTGAGACAGAAGCGAGAAAATTAATAATTAACTCACTGGAGTGCTGGGTCAGAGTTACGTCTTTCTTTAGGTTCTACAGTTCCTCATAGTAAATCCTGTTCGCTATAGAGAGAGGATTAGAAATATGAATGTCCTGTGGATTATGTATAGATTTGATCCTATTGATAGCATTCTTCCCGCGAAGATTGCAGACCAGTAATTTGCTAGCTCTATTACCTAAGGTGTAAAATCTCTGGTTTAACTTACCTATTGCATAATTTATTTGCAGCAATGAAATTTCGTTAATTTTCCTACACAGATTCGCTAATTCATCCTTAACCTTGGGGGTTACGTTTATGTAGAGCTTCTAGGGACTCTAATTGTGACTCATAAGAAGTCAGTACCTCTGCTTGCGTTTTCCTAATTGTCGCTGCAGCCTGTAATGTTGCTCCTCTCATAACGGCCTTAAGGGCACACCAGTGTGTATATACAGTGGTATCTTCAGGTTTATTAGTCTCTAAGTAAGATTCTTAGGCATCTCTCATTATCCGAGAGCCCTCCATATTAGTATATGTTCTGTCAATCTCCAGGGTCTAAACGGTCGGCTCCCAGCAATGGACTCCAGGTGCATGATGTGGGAGCATGATCCGACCACGTAATAGGAAGGATTTCAATTTTTTTAAAATGTTGGAGGGACCATTTGTCAGATAGAACCATATCAACTCTAGAATATGAGTTATGTACATGTGAAAAATATGTATAATCCCTTTCACCCAGATGGTACACCCGCCACATGTCATACAGGTCGTATTCTGCTAACACTTGAGAGAACGCTAGAGAAACAGCATTAAATGAAGACATAGACTGTTTGGAGAGGGTAGAGATGCTTCTGGAGCATTCTTAGCCTTGGGCAAATGATGGATCCAGTCTATAAGTAGACTGTATCAGAAGCAGACGGTAAAAGCTTATGGAACAGATCAGTGTTGCATTGGTAGAGATCAGTATTAGTAACAGAGTCAGGTATACCTCGAATCTTTATATTGTTGTCAGCACAATTTTTTGCCATCTGGTCTGGTCTAAAAGAATTGCCCAAAATTAATGACACCTCTGCCGTAAATCCACCTTATCCTACTATCAACATCCAAAGAATGGTGGAGGATATTTTAATGACAGCGTACAATTAAACATGTCAGACAGTCCCTTTACATACTGGGAGGAAAAAAATGCAATTTGGAGACCCATGTACAAACTCGCTTTGCAATACCTAAGCTAACCACCCTCCAGTGTGTGAGTTTTCAGCACAACAGGGAACCTTGTCAGCGATCGGCGTAGGAGGCTATTCCTAAAAATGTGGAAAAGATGATGTTCATCAAAATGAACTACAAATTCCATGAGGAAGGCCTTGACTGCCAATTACGTGGATTCCAGCGGGGTTGAATTAATATTGTGTGAGGATGATGTACACACTGATGAGGATGAGGATAATGACAACAACATCTTGACACTGTAGAGTTCATTGACAGCGCTGTTGGGCTTAAGGCAGCTAAGCTATTTTTAGCTTGTTTTGTGGGGGCCTAAACAAATAAAGCACTTCAGCCACAAAAGTGGCACTCCTTGTCGTGGAGTGCTTGGTTTGTTAAAGTGTAAGTCTAATGAATATGTCAACATTTACCTGTGTCGACATTCTGACTGCCAACAATATGGTGTCAACATTTTGAACATCAACATTTTAATTTTAGACATTTCAACTACATCCTGGAGATAGTCAGGATCTCCAGCAAACATACCACATATGTACACACCTTTCTTATACTTTGGTTGTGCTTGCATGTTCCTGATCTGCCTTTCCAAGTATAGGGGCTTCAAGTGCAACTTATGCTGTGCTATAAATTTCGCATTATTGTTAATGCGCAGGAATAATTGCCTTTTATGTTGTGTCACATTAGTGAGTATGACATTTTGCATCGTTTTGGTGGCATTTTTTTCTTCTAAATGAATGTTATATGTATGTTTTTAAGCTTATTAATTGAAGTTTATGTAACTACTATCTATTAATCACTGATGAATGACCATCAGTGATTACTGTTGCCTGTCCATGCGGTACAGCCCGAGTTGCCTGTCCATGCGGTTCAGCCCGAGTTGCCTGTCCATGCGGTTCAGCCCGAGTTGCCACTCTATGCGGTTCAGCCCGAGTTACCACTTGGTGCTGTCTGCTTTGACATGTTATATATATATGTTGCATTTTTTAGTGTACGAGAGATTAAAATATAAATTATCTCGATTTTTATGTGTATTAATGAAATTTGTAATATCTGTCATATTGAATAAGAGATTTTTTATATTTTGTAGCTTTATTTCAAATACCTAGTGTATTTAGCACTGTATCCAGTCTTCCTTTTTGCAAGTGTATGTTTTTTGTAATATACAAGGAGATGGAAATAAACTGCTGTGGACATTAGCAGCTTAACTCATTTTATTTGTTCATTTGCAGAGGGGGAGCCACAGGATTGTTGAGAGGCAGTATGATGTGCTTGCAGTGTGTGAAAGGCTATGTTTTGTAAGTGTTTGCTAATTGTTTGTCGAACTGTGTGATGAACTGCAAAGTGTATGGAGAATGTTTGATGAGCTGCATAGTGTATAAGAGGATGGGTGATGTGCTCCATATAGTGTATAAAAGCTGTGTGATGTGCTGCTGATGTTTTGTGGAGTTGAGTGTGATGAGCTGCACAATCTATGGAGAATTTGTGATGAGCTGCAGAGCATATAAGAGGAGGTGTGAAATGCTGCATTGTGTCTGTGCAGAGCATTGGTGATGTCATCAGTGCTGGAATAGTTTCTATCCTTCCACATGAATGAGCTGCATGACCATGGGTAGTCAAGACTTTAAATGGGCTGTAACTATTGCCCTTTGACATCCAGAGTCAGGAGAAATAGGAGGGGGCTTCAGTGCCAAAGTCCAGCTAGAGGGAAATGGGTAGCATGAAAGGGAGGGGGTTTATGTCTACAGACCCTATCTCATGATTAATGACTTATGATGCTGCACCATCTTTCGCCCAGGCCATCCTCGCAGGGGTCAGGATTTTTAAATGAGCATCCAACTGTGAGTGAGCCTAGCCTGAGGAATAAGTGTCTAGAAGTGTTTGTATCCATGTATATTATTAAATCAGGTGAGTTGTGTTATGTGCGTATTGTCGCTAACCAATAACGATTGTCGAACCTCGATTTGTGTTTCCAACGCACAAAGATTTATTCGCAATAAGTAGAATAATATGCTCAAGTGAAGTAATAGTAAATACAGCCGTTACTTATCGCAGGCGCTCTGGATCCAGTGCAGTCATTCAATCCTGAAGTCTGGGGACAAGATGTCTGCACACTGGATCACTAGCTGCTGCTTATATACACAATCAAATACAGTAATACAATGAAGATGGTATAGCTTGCATCTATTGGTCCAGGTCTCAGGAATGTCCAAGGGGTTGTCAATCATTGGCTGGTTCATCCTAAGGAATCCAAAGGAGAGGGTCATCTCTGCAGGGGGTATGCTCTGCTCTTCCCGCCAAGATTCCTTAGTCTTCAGTAGTTCATAATTCCCTATCATTCATAACTTGTGTATGCACTCTGCGATTCCCTCGCAGAGTGAACCAAACAGTAGGATGTGTAACAAGGTTCATTATGATACCACTCATGATGTTATTCCTTCAACCCGTTCCGTGTATTTCACTAATATGCATGTAACTCTGATATAACATATAAATACTACTATATTTCAACATAACTGACTATGTGTTGCAACTACCATTAATGTGTACTATTTTATAAGTATGCGTGTTTGTGCGAATGTATGGTAAAAGACCAATTACTGTTGCTGCCACGTGTAGTGGATGCGTACGCCCTTTCACGCCGCAGCGTGCCCTGGTACGTCGTAGCGTACCGTACGCATCTATTCAGACAAAGACAACCAAGTTCGCTAGACTTTAAATGAAATGACTTTATCCAATTTGCTGACTTCGACAGTTCCACCCTTTGATAGTGTACTAAACTATCACCCAATCACCGTTTCAAGTTCAGGTTTATACAATGCTTCTTCACAGACCATGATCTCGGTATCTGGTACCACCCTTTCAGTCTCTTTCTCAGTGTTACTCCTATGAAACCGTTTTCCACACTTCAACACAGTAGGAACACATTTCACAACTAAACCAATTGCTAAGATGACACCCAGTATAAGGAGAAGGAACTTACCTACACTAGCAACCATTTCCTGCATTTCCTGTACCCACTCCCCCAGACCGGAGAACCATTTCACAGGGTTCAACCACGAGAACCAACCCGCCACCTTTTCCCGACCTCATATAACGAAGAATTATGGCTCTTTCGAAATTCCCATTTCAGCTGTAAAATTTCATCCATCTTCCGGTCTATAACCTCCGTATTATTAGTAATGTACGTGCAACATTTGACACCGAACTGGGTGGCCAGTGTCACACAGTACCCACCAGTAATAGAGGTGAGATAATTTAGTACCAGTCTATGTTGCACCAACTCCTTCTTGTACGCTTGTAGCTCCCTACCAGTATACCTGAAAGTGTCATCATACATCTCGGTGATATTATCTATTAATTTGGCTAGGTCTTGGATATATTTAAAGTTTAATGTTCCCTGAGCGGTCCTGGTAAATTCTAGAGCAACCATAACTTGGAAACCAGCAGTTTCACTACTCAATTTTGTAGCTATGGGTTCCTCACCAGGAATCATATTTCTCTTGCCACGGTGTTCATACTGTGTGTGTATGTATGGTGGTGATGTAGTCTTGTGAATACCAACCATTTCTTCATGAGTAATAGTCATGATTTCAGGAACCAGTTTAGCTAAGAAACACAAGCCCTTGGAACTCAGAGTCACTCAGGAATAAGCTTTCCTCCCACAAACAAAATACACATCATCAGGGAGAACATAAGGAGCAGTATGCCCATGAATTATATCACACAGAGTTTTGATAAAACTACCCATGCCCAGTGTCTCCATTTGTTCTAGACACGTGTCGGCATTAATGACATTTTTACATTTATCTGTAGAGACTTTTCCAGTGGATACCTTCTTATGTTTGGTTATACGCCCTAATCTGTGACTTCCATCAACATTCCTGCCTAGTAGTGACCTTGTGAGTCTCCCTCTAAAATGAGTGTGGTGAGCCATTGTCTGATCTGATAGGTCAGCCTCCCAATTCTCCAGGCGCTTTGCATGAGATATGTTTAGGCACAGCAAAGATCTGCCTATGGAGTATTGTCGAAGCGTCAGACTAGGGGACCTAGTGTTATTGTACCTCCCTTCTATGGGCCTCCCACCCCTCAATTCGAGTACTTCAGATATGTTTAGAGGGAATGGCACTAGTCCTATATTATGCTGCCCTTGAGGCACGTGAGAGCACACCCAACACTCGGTTTGGTTTAGCACCTTACCCACCAGGGAGTGATAATCCTCCAAAGGATGCCCGCCTATATTCAGAGTACTGGGGGAACTGACATCATTGGATGCATCTCTCTTCAACTAGGGAGTCGCAGAACTTGCAGATACAATACTCATCAGACAATAGCCCCTCACACTGCCTCCGAGTTCCTGAGCTAGCAGACCTTTTCATAACCCCTGGACCAAGTTTGATAATGGGCTGCTCTGAGTATCCTATTAACTTTTCTTCGGCCTCCATTTCATCCGTATCACTCCCAGAACTCTCCTCCGTCCTCCATTCTCCTTCACAAAAATAGAATGTCCTAGAAAGAGTAAAAACAAGGAAAATCCTGGAACAAAAGAAAAACAAAAACCGCCACTCCATCGGTGGAAAGATAGTTCTGAGGCAACGTCTCTGGTTCAGGTGTCTCGACTGCGAGCTTTAGGTCTCCCGGAACAGGCTCACAAGTGACAGCTCTGTGTCGTCGGTCTTAGTTTTATCTTGCACTTTCTCCGGGTTATGGACTCTCCTGCAGTGGGTGGAATGGACCCAAGTGTCTCTCTCTGCAACCTTCAGTGATGTAGTACTGGTCAGCAGCACTTGGTACGGGCCTTCCCAACAGTCT
Organism: Mixophyes fleayi; assembly: GCF_038048845.1. Taxonomy (NCBI): domain Eukaryota; kingdom Metazoa; phylum Chordata; class Amphibia; order Anura; family Limnodynastidae; genus Mixophyes; species Mixophyes fleayi. The sequence goes on from NC_134402.1 coordinate 224,601,540, forward strand.
GTTAAACAACCTGAACGTAAGAAATTGCGGATCATAACATAGTCTCCAGATTCAACATCATGACAGTTCGTTTCTGACATACCAGATGACAGCATTTTTAGTTTTTGTTGTTGTTGTTTTAGCTGTCTACTCATTCTTATAAGATATTGTACAGTCACTTCATTATTACACTTCAAGTCGTCTTGTGGACTCACGATCAAATGAGGTTGTCGTCCGAACAGTATCTCAAAGGGGGAAAGATTAAGAGGAGGTCTAGGAGGGGTTCGAATGCTATGGAGGACCAATGGCAAAGCCTCAGGCCATGCCAACCCAGTTTCAGCCATTATCTTACCCAGCTTGTTCTTTATAGTACCGTTTACTCTCTCCACCTTACCACTGGCTTGTGGTCGGTAAGGGGTGTGAAGTCTGCTACTGATTCCCATGAGTTTACACATATTTTGGAAGATATCACCAGTAAAATGGGTACCCCTATCACTTTCAATGATTCTAGGGATACCGAACCTACACACAAAGTCTTGTACAATTTTGTTTGCAGTGAACACAGCAGTATTAGTGGCTGCCGGATATGCTTCTACCCAACCGGAAAACACATCAATACACACTAACACATACTTTAGATTCCTGTACGGTGGTAATACATAGGGGGATATAGTCAATTTGTATTACCTGGAAAGGTCCGTCTGTAGGAGGGATGTGGGATGGCTCAGTTGGAATAGTTTTCCCAACATTTTTCCTCAAACAAGTAAGACATGACATTGCTTTCTTACCAGCCTGAGAGGAAAATCCGGAAGCACACCAGTATGCTCTCACCAGTTTGCACATACCTTCTTTACCCAGGTGAGTCAGGCCGTGTGCTGCTTCAGCCAGGCTTGGATAGTATGTTCGGGGAGCTACAGGCTTACCTTGTCCATCCCTCCAGAGTCCTGAGGACTCTCAACCACATCCCTTCGCCTTCCAGACCGCCTTTTCCTGCAGGGAACACAAATCTTGCATTTCAATTAATTTCTGCCTGTCTAATGTTTGAAAAACCATCATAGTCTCTGTCGATACAGTCATAGGTTGCCCTGCTGCCCATTTAGCAGCTTCGTCTGCCCTGTTGTTGCTCAATGACACTGGGTCTTCTTCAAAGGTATGGGCTTTGCACTTTATGACGGCTACTGTTCTGGGTAACTGTACGCTGTCAGAAGTCCTTTTATGTGTTGTGAGTGTGCCACTGGTGTACCTGCTACTGTCGTAAAGTTTCTAAGACGCCAAAGGGCCCCAAAATCGTGCACTACCTAAAGTCAGTATATATATTGGCTGATTTACCCTCTGCGAATTCACACGCTCTCCTTAGTGCTACTAGTTCCGCCACCTGGGCTGAGTGAGGTGGGCCAAGGGGTTCAGCTTCTATCACATCCTGATCGTCTACAACAGCGTAACCAGTACATAGCTCTCCTGTCTCTGTCTGTCTATGGCAACTTCCATCTGTATAAAACGTAAAATCTACATTTTCTAAGGGGGTGTCACGTATGTCGGGCCTTGCAGTAAAGGTCTGATTCAGGTGTTCCATACAGTCATGCGTGTCAGTATTCTTGCCTAACTCATCATCAACCAGGGTCTCCTCACCTCCCACCCTTTGTGTCTCTAGAGACACATACGGAAGGTATGTAGCTGGATTTAAAGTGCTGCATCATTTGATGGTGATGTTTGAGGGTGCCATCAGGGCTAGTTCCCACTTTGTGAATCTAGCTGAAGAAACATGTCTGGTTTGGGCTGAATTTAACAGAGCTGATACAGCATGGGGTGTATAGATAGTTGAATTATGTCCTAATACTACGTCCTCGCTCTTACTCACCAGAAGAGCCATTGCTGCTACACTTCTGAGACATGTTGGGAGTGATCTTGCCACATTGTCTAATTGTGCACTGTAGTATGCTACCGGTCTGCTAGCGTCACCATGTTTCTGTGCGAGGACCCCTGCTGCACAACCATTAGCTTCTGTACAAAATAGCTCAAAAGGCTTTTCATAATCAGGTATTCCCAATGCAGGTGCTCTAGTCAGACTATCTTTAAGATTAAAGAACGCTTGCTCTGACTCTTCTGTGTGTACAACACGTTCTGGTTTTGAGGAAGAGACTAGCTCCTGCAATGGTAATGCCAGAATAGAAAAACTTGGGATCCAGGATCTACAGTATCCACACATCCCTAAGAAAGTACGAATCTGCTTCTGGCTCTGCAGCAGAGTCATGTGTTGTATGGCCTCAATTCTGTCGGTTGTTAGGTGTCTTAGCCCCTTAGTGAGGCAGTGTCCTAAGTATTTGACCTTAGTCTGACATGGCTGTAATTTATCCTTTGCCACCTTGTGCCCTGTTTATGGAAGATGAAGCAACAACAATTTAGTATCATGTAAACATGACATAAAAGAATCAGAGCACAACAACAAATTGTCCACATATTGAATTAGAACAGACCCATTGTGGGGTTGAAAGGATTGCAAACAGTCATGTAAGGCTTAAGAGAAAATACTGGGGCTGTCAATAAACCCCTGGGGTAGTCTGGTCCATGTGTATTGCACTCCCCTGTAGGAGAATGCAAAAAAGTATTGGCAGTCAGGGTGAAGAGGGACTGAGAAGAAAGCAGAACATAGATCAATGACAGTAAAATGACTGTCAGACGGTGGAATCTGCATGAGGATGACAGCTGGATTCGGCACTACGGGGAATTGGCTCTCAACAACTTTATTAATTCCCTTTAAGTCCTGGACTAATCTATAGCCCCTCCCCCCATTCTTCTTCACAAGGAAAATGGGACTATTTGCTGTACTGGCTGTACGAATTAAAATCCCTTGTTGTAACAGCCTCTCAATAACAGGATATACCCCTAGTTCCACCTCTGGTTTTAATGGATACTGTGGGATTTTTGGAGCTATCCTACCACTTTTTAGATTGACCATGACAGGGGCTACGTTTGCCATCAGCCCAGTGTCCTGTCCATCTCTGGTCCATAGGGAACCTGGTATTTCCAGCAACATCCCCTTTACTTGAGATGGACTTTGTTCTATAACAGGAGAGTGTAACATTAACCTTTGAGGGGTGTCCAATATATCCTGTACCTCATGTGCGACCTTCTTTTTCGGTATATCTAAGAACACACCATCAGAAGTACAGTATATGACACATCCCATTTTACATAACAAGTCTCTCCCTAGCAAGCTAGTAGGAGCCGCTGCAGCCAAGAGAAACGAATGCTTAGTATGCAGAGGCCCGATAGTAACTTCCGCGGGTTTAGTTAGAGGATAATGTAACACTTTTCCCGTTACCCCCATAGCTTGAATGGTTTTACTGGTCACCTGTATATTGAAAGGAGAGGTTATCACAGATCGGGCCGCCCCTGTATCTACAAGAAAAGTTTGTTTCCTACCAGCTATGTCAACTATCATTTTTGGTTCTTCATTCTGACTCTCAGTTAACCTCACTGGCTGTAGACTACAGGTATGACCTGACCCCTAGAGCTGACTATTGATTTCCTGCGCAGCATTTGCTGCTGTAATATGCGTGGGTAGATGTGAGTCTTCTAGTCTATGTAAATCCCTCCTTGGAGGATATCTTTGTGACCCACCCCTCTGTGTATTGAGTCTTTTCTTTTTACAATCTCTCATGTAATGTCCTTCCTCGTTACAGTTGAAACACCTGATCACTTTAGGTTTCTTGTTATATGGGTTGTATGCTGGTGGTCGTGTATGCACCCCTTCTAGAGCCTGTATACTTACCGTCATTAACCTATCACTTTTCTCTTCCCTTTTTCTAAAAAGGTTTTTGTCATGCTCCACAGCAGACTCCCTAAGAGAGTCTACCGTGATGCCTCTCCAATTAGGTAATGTGGTTTGTACTCTCGTCTTTAAATTTTCTCTAAGGCCATCCATCAGTACTCCTACAGCTACCTCTCTGTGATGTGGGTCCTCACTTATGTTGGATATCCCAGTAAACCGTGTTATCGCTGCTATAGCACTAGTGAAGTAATCTGCTGCTGTTTCACTATCCTTTTGTTTAATGGTGAAAATCTTACTCCAATTTACTACTACTGGAAAATAGATGGCTAAGTGTTTGATAATTTGTTCTACATTCTTTTGGTTAATCTCATCAGTCAAGGTGTCATCTTCCTCCAACAAACAATCTTCAATGAATTTTTGTAGGTTAGTATTGGGAGGAAGACACGTCCTCAACACTACACGCCAATCCTTATTGGTTGGTTCGTGGGCATTTCCTAAGTCTTTAACAAATTTCTGACACTTAGCCAACTCTTTTCTAGGATCTGGGAATTCAGTCATAATGGAACGTAATTCTGATCTAGTCCAGGGACAATGCATTGTAACATTTCTTAAAGGAACTACACCATCCTTATCCGGTTTCCCATTGGGAACTGATATTGTGCGGACTTGGAACGCACCCTCTGGTACACTGACTTAAGTGGACACTACAGGATTTGCTGGTTCTAGATTTAGAACACTTTCACTCCTAGTGATCACACTACTCTCACCTATCTCAGTCATTTTCTCATACTTGCGCTGAGCCTCTAGTACACTAACAGCATGGGCAATGGCCGAAATCACAGTGGGTTCATCTTCATCTTCAGATACACTAGATTTAAACTGGCTTAAAACAGGATACAACTTAGCAATTTTTCTATTTTCAGTTTTAACAATGGCTGTACTTACCCCTCCTGCCACATAAGGTGGCGGGGGCGCGCTTGCGCTGAGTTCGCCACGCTTCTCAACGGTTACATCCGCCTTGCGCGCGCTTTTTGCCACGCCTACTTCCGGTTTGCATTCGCTGCTCTGCCACGTGTTACCTTCCATTTGCCACAATTTTAAACAATCATTATGTCTATTTCTCTTTTTCGTTGACTTGATCAACCATACTTTATCTTTTACAGTATTTAGTACCTCTGCATTAAAACTTCCTATTGTTGGGAAAGGCCTATCACAATCTTTGGTCATCTTGACCCACGTGTCACAATACACAGTCGCGTATGCACCATATTTCTTACACATGAGAAACCTCGCTGAACCAATAGGGCCTTCCTTAGGCAGTACACTGACCATCTCTAACGTATGCTTAGCACCCATGTTGAACAATATACCTTCTACCCGAAACACAGACACACCGCAATGCTCTGTTTCTTCCGGCTAACAATTCCAACTATGTCGCTATAATCACAGCTAGAGATCTCTAATGCTCGGTGAACGTATTTCCTTTAGCCGCGTTCACTCGCTTTTCTCGCACCAGGCGAGGATCCCTAATACAGAAATGTCACTGTGGGCCCCAAGGGCTATCAGCTCCTCGATACCCTGGCTCAACCACAAAAATCTGTTGAGTTTATTATAACTGGGAGAACAAAGTCGATACAATCAACCAGCCTTTCCGATATAATTCCTCCTAGCTGCTTCACCAATTCGCACTAACGGTGCGGTTAGATCGCACTGCCTACCAATACTAATTATTAGCAAACTTTGCGATCTATTGGTAGCGCTTTGCGAAAACCCGGTTTTCGCATTCGGTATACCTGCCCTGTATACCGTCCTTCAGTTGGGCAATCCGCCTCGTCAGACAGCAACTGAGCACAATGAATAATGAACAGTGTATCTACGTTACAACATCACACACTATACACCTTTTCTGCGCAGAAAAGCAAAAGTTCCCAACAACAGTAATAATATCTCAGAGGCTTTCACAAGTAGTTATACTATGCATGTATAATAACTATCAAAACGATTGTTTAACCACGTGGCAAATCTACCGGAAGTTCACATACGCAAAGCAGGAAGTACACATACGCTAAGCAATGCAATACAGTTAAAACGCACAATGACAGTAAAAAGAAACAGTTTTCTCTTTTGTCCCTAGGTTCTAGTAAGCGTGCCCTAAATAATGCAAAACGGACATTCGGTTTCACAACACAGAGTAAAATTCAGGTTTTGAACACAATGCGTTCTTACCCGTTTATGACGCGTCTCCACCCTTTTTTGCGGAACCGAAATCCGTTGGTCTTGCGTATCATCGGCAACGAAACCTCCAAAGCTCACGAGCCCCCAAATTGTTATGTGCGTATTGTCGCTAACCAATAACGATTGTCGAACCTCGATTTGTGTTTCCAACGCACAAAGATTTATTCGCAATAAGTAGAATAATATGCTCAAGTGAAGTAATAGTAAATACAGCCGATACTTATCACAGGCGCTCTGGATCCAGTGCAGTTATTCAATCCTGAAGTCTGGGGACAAGATGTCTGCACACTGGATCACAAGCTGCTGCTTATATACACAATCAAATACAGTAATACAATGAAGATGGTATAGCTTGCATCTATTGGTCCAGGTCTCAGGAATGTCCAAGGGGTTGTCAATCATTGGCTGGTTCATCCTAAGGAATCCAAAGGAGGGGGTCATCTCTGCAGGGGGTATGCTCTGCTCTTCCCGCCAAGATTCCTTAGTCTTAAGTAGTTCATAATTCCCTATCATTCATAACTTGTGTATGTACTCTGCGATTCCCTCGCAGAGTGAACCAAACAGTAGGATATGTAACAAGGTTCATTATGATACCACTCATGATGTTATTCCTTCAACCCGTTCCGTGTATTTCACTAATATACATGTAACACTGATATAACATATAAATACTACTATATTTCGACATAACTGACTATGTGTTGCAACTACCATTAATGTGTACTATTTTATAAGTATGCGTGTTTGTGCGAATGTATGGTAAAAGACCAATTACTGTTGCTGCCACGTGTAGTGTATGCGTACGCCCTTTCACGCCGCAGCGTGCCCTTGTACGTCGTAGCGTACCGTACGCATCTATTCAGACAAAGACAACCAAGTTCGCTAGACTTTAATTGAAATGACTTTATCCAATTTGCTAACTTCGACAGTTGTGTCCATTGCATGTTCCTTGCCTGTCTTGGGGCATAGAGCAGGCCTGACAGACAAATGATCCATGTATGTATGATGGACAAGATGTCTCTCTGGTCTGTGGTGATCTATCTGCTCATTGGTTATCGCTGCTTGTTCTTTATGGGTGACCAAAATTTTACAAGTCCTCATGGATTATCTTTATTTTATATTTTATATGCACTCTGCTTTGCCAAAACAACAGCCAAAGAACAGTATAATCTGATTTTGATTGATCTAGCTGGCAGCAAGGAAGACCATTCACAGGGTGTATGATGATAGCAGCTTTTATTTTCTTTGGCAGCCTGCGCGTATTAAGTGCTTTTAGTTATTGACTCTCTGTTCTAGCTCAGGTGTTTTGTGGGAATTGCAGTTTTATGTTTTTCACAAACAGGCATTAGTTTCCAAGGACAGGTACTAGTATTCTTTTCTTTGTAATGTTGCAAACAATATACAGTGGTCTTGACAAAGACATGGTGAGATTGCTTATTGTTTTCAAAAGCAGATGTATAATACAATATTATTAATGTTTTCTTGTTAATACCATCTTTGATAAAAAAAAAATTGATTTCTTGTAGCATGCATATTAAATTAATACCAACGTAGAAAATAGAAAATGGATAAGTTGACACCTTTATCATAGTAATACTGCATTATAATAAATTGCCAGTATTACTGTGGTGTTATCTGTCTTACCCCCTCCACCATCTTTTACAGCACTTTGGTGTACAGAGGAGGGGGTCAGAGTGCTGCTCATCCCACCAGCTTATGCAGCACAGCTGCAGAAGGAGTCTGTGCAGAGCACCGGTGATGCCATCAGTGAGAGTTGCTGGCATGGACACAGTTTCCGTCATATCATATTGATCAAGCTACTTGGAGCTGGTAAAGGCATACTTGCCGACTTGTGAGATCTCCGTTTAGGGAGGGGAGATCTCACTGGAGTTTTCTGAAGGCGTGGCCAAGTGGAACACGTCATTTGTCTCTGCCCCCTAAAATGACACAACCATTATAACCTATCACAGCAGGGAGCAGGCTGCATCGATGTGTGAATCACATCGCTATTCCCCAACTCTTCCACTTAACTAACCGAACTGGCCAAGATCCATGAGGTTGACCTTCTCTACTGGGAGACCGGGAGGACTCACAGAAATTTGGAAGTCTCCCGGACATTCCGGGAGAGTAGGCAGGCAACTTTGGTTAAGGCATAGCAGGCATGACACCTGCTGCTTGTTTCAGGGGTAGTGCAGGAGCTGTAGTTGTTATTTACTGCTTTCTTTGTCATTTTATTTTATTACCACCAGGGATGAGCAGACTCGTATTATCGCAATCCAAGCCCACCCGAACAGTGTGGATCCGAGGGCGATCCAAGCACTGTTCGGGTATTTCCGGTGCTGAGAAAAACTGAAAACGAGGCTATGAGTCCAAATCCTGCCGTCGGATCTCGCGATACTCGGATTCTATAAATTCCCCGCTTGCCGCCGCCATCTTCACTCGGGCATTGATCAGGGAAGAGGGAGGGTGTGTTTGGTGGTCCTCTGTCCTGCTCTTTCTCGTGCTGTGCTGTGTTGTGCTGTGTCCTGCTCAGTCCAGTGGTGCTGTGTCCTGTGCTCTATCCTGCTGAGTTCAGTGGTGCTGTGTCCTGTGCTGTGTCCTGCTGAGTCCAGTGGTGCTGTGTCCTGTGCTCTGTCCTGCTGAGTCCAGTGGTGCTGTGTCCTGTGCTCTGTCCTGCTAAGTCCATTGGTATAAAAAATTATACGTTCACTGTTCCTGCAGTCAAGAAAAATTAGTGCTGCAATATTTAACTACGTTCACTGTTCCTGCAGTCGAGAAATATTAGTACTGCAATATTTAACTACGTTCACTGTTACTGCAGTCGAGAAATATTAGTACTGCAATATTTAACTATGTTCACTGTTCCAGCAGTCCAGAAATATTAGTACTGCAATATTTAACTATGTTCACTGTTCCTGCAGTCGAGAAATATTAGTACTGCAATATTAAACTACGTTCACTGTTCCTGCAGTAAAAAGGAATTTTTATGCAATATCTAACTACGTTCACTGTTCCTACAGTATAAAAAAAATACTACTGCAATATATAACTACGTTCACTGTTTCTGCAGTCCAAAAAAATTAGTACTGCAATATTTAACTACGTTCACTATTCCTGCAGTCAAAAATTGTTAAAGTGCGCATGTCCTATTTCACCAACATAAGGGTGGGTGGGAGGGCCCAAGGACAATTCCATCTTGCACCTATTTTTTGGGCATTATGTGCTCTTTGGGGCCTAGTTTTTCAAACTGCCATCTTGTCTGCCACTGCAGTGCCACTCCTAGATGGGCCACGTGTTTGTGCCGCCCACTTGTGTCGCTTAGCTTAGACATCCAGCTACCTCGGTGCAACCTTTTGGCCTAAAAACAATATTGTGAGGTGTGAGGTATTCAGAATAGACTGAAAATGAGTGGAAATTAATGTTATTGAGGTTAATAATAGTGTAGGAGTGAAAAAAAAACAAAAATATGGATTTTAGCACTTTTTATGCTTTTTAAAAAATAAATCAGAATCCAAAACCCTAAATCACAACCAAAACCTTGAGTGGGGTGTTTTGGCAAAACCAATCAGAACCCAAAACCTGAACCTAATCAGAACCCAAAACCCAAAACACGAAAAGTGGCCGGTGCACACCCCTAATTACCACTGACAGCCGTCTCATTCAGTGGGTAGTGTCTGGAGCTGTCTAGCAGTCATTATTGACAAAATCCTGGAGCTAACCCTAGAAAAGAGTGTGCCAATGGTGGCAGTTAAATATAAAGGCACAGCTAGTTGTCATGACAATTAGCAGACATAATGTTATGTTGACATTATGCAGCCAATATGAATCGGTCTCTGGCTATCCAAACAGAGAAGCAAGCAATGTCATTACTTGAGACCACTGTTAATATGTCTCACGAAGAAACATAGCTGTTTCACTACTTGAAATCTTAGGTAGTTTAATTTGTAGAAAGCAGCTGCGATTTGCAAAGAATTGAAGCACCACAATTTAATTTGATGCTTTGTACAGAGATCACTAGAATATGAAATATGATGTTTTTCATGTTTTGGAGGTGTTTATTTGCAATCATGAATTGCATCAACAAATTCTTCTTTTATTTTAGCATTAATTCATACTTATCACATAAAATATTCCTTACAGTAAACATTTTCCTCCCCAACATTTTTAATAAGAACCTCTTGCTTACTCTACAAATTATTATATATTTACTGTGCATTCTTTACTATAGAAACTTTTAATATCGATGTTTCTCTTTTTACTGCTTAAATGTATGGTCCTGTATTTTTCATTTGTATGCTATGAAGTTTCTCTCGGCAGTGATGCACTTTTCAATATATTCAGTATGCATCTTCAGTATGCAACTTGCAGGCAGTTAACTGTGCTTCCAAATGACTTTTAAATAAAATAATGAACTTGATATATTGTTGTTATTATTATTTTTTTCCTATTTTTAGTATAGTTTGTTACATGCCCACAAACATTGGATGACAATGTTTATACACTATTTCAATATCAATCCATGTTGTTTGACATCTTCAATACTCGTAAATCTTGACTGAACTTGTTTCTTATTACCATCCTGTTTTTAAAAAATTCTACTATTTTTCTATGAATGTTTTGTTATTAATAAAGCAAAGGCATAGAGATCAACTTAATAGCAAACATATAGAAATTAAGAATTTTCCCAAATAATCAATATTTTATAGTCATTTATCACTTTTACACATAGGCAAATTTATATGGTATTGATTGTATGTATTATTATGATTATTTGATGTTTGAAAGGAAACCTATAGACAGTATAAGAATTTCTGGCTATTCCTGAATCTATAGCAATTTCCCACCTATTAAAAAATATACTTCCATTCTGAGTAACATCACAGGTCGAGGAGAGCTGGGGCTGAAGGAACATGTATAAAAGGTATCTGTGGCCTATGCCACCCTGTCTGATGTTGCTGGGAACCGGCTGGGCTTACTTTATCGTTCCCTTTCATTATCCCAAATGTGCCCTCTTACCACAGTAGGGGGGGCTTACAATGCTGCCACCACTGAGCTCCTTCATTCGCAGTCAGAACCACGTTCCTTCTGGGTCACTGATGCTCCTAGCATACCTCGTTGCTGGTGTACCTCGGCTGGTACTCCTAACATCTCACTATAGATCAGGGTTGCTGTGGATGGATCCCCCCTGGCCTATCACACTGACCAGGGCTGCAGGTAGCAGGCAGAGTGGTGGTACTGGAAAAGCTTGGGTACAAACCTCAGACAGCCGGTCTGAGCCTGGTCTCAGAAATAACGATTTCCTGTCTCACAATATGCACAATATCAAAAATAAGTGCACGTGCAATTACATAAATAAGTGTCCTGCGCTATTTGCTTTAAAAACATTTTTACCAAAAGTTATATAATAGTGATCCAGTCACAGTATGTTAAAAAAAATTGTCATATTCCTGGAGGCCAAACATGTTAGGGAATTGTTCTATGTTTCGTCTTGAAAATGATAGAAAAAATGCAATTTCCTATTTCCAATTTATCCTTCTTAGTTTGTAAGAAGCTCACTTGCATAGTTCTAATACTGTGTGTCATATTATTGGTATTCGTTTTTTTGCCATAAGCATTGTGTTTATTTTGTCATATTAAATTCAATTTAATTATGTTTTGCTTGGTCATTTATAAACACTACGGACCTGAGTCATTAAGGAAAGTAAGACAAAAAAAGGAGTAAATGTTCTTTGGGACATACCATGTTACAATTCAATGGGTGCAAATTAGTTTATTATTTTGCACAGTTAAATAGTTAAGTTAAATACTGGCTGATTTGTCATGTAGCACACGAATACTTAATAGCTTTATTTTTACACTGAAATTTAAAGTTGATCTAGGATATGCCCTATCCCAAATCTGTTCCCACATTTTAAATTTACCTCCCCCTCCAATGCAACATGGTTTTGCCCCGCTGTAAAGTTATCCCTTTTTTATGCTTTGTTCTCCTTAATGACCCAGGCCCTACATATCTCAAATACTGGTGACTATTGGGGTAATGATAACTGTAAAATTAAGTTTATTTAAAATTTTAATGTAGAGCATGCAGTGACAGAAATCTATCAGTAAAAGTGTCAGGTCTTGAAGCAAACCTTGGTAGTGTCAGTTTTGAATTAATAGTGAGTGTGTCATGTAAAAAGGAGGGATTTAATCATTTTTAGACAAACCAGGTAGTTGTTTTGTGATTAGAGATGAGCGCACTCGGATTTCTGAAATCCGAGCCCACCCGAACGTTGGGGATCCGAGCCGGATCCGAGACAGATCCTGGTATTCCCGCCAATTGCAAAACTGAAACCGAGGCTCTGAGTCATAATCTCGCTGTCGGATCTCGCGATACTCGGATCCTATAAATTCCCCGCTAGTCGCCGCCATCTTCACTCGGGCATTGATCAGGGTAGAGGGAGGGTGTGTTAGGTGGTCCTCTGTCCTGCTATATCTCGTGCTGTTCAGTTCTGTGCTGTGCTGTGCTGTGCTGTGCTCTGTGTTCTGCTCAGTCCAGTGGTGCTGTGTCCTGTTCTCTGTCCTTCTGAGTTCAGTGGTGCTGCTGGGTCCTGTGCTGTGTCCTGTTCAGTCCAGTGGTGCTGTGTCCTGTGCTCTGTCCTTCTGAGTTCAGTGGTGCTGCTGGGTCATGTGCTGTGTCCTGTTCAGTCCAGTGGTGCTGTGTCCTGTGCTCTGTCCTTCTAAGGGCATTGTTATTTCCCCATTATTCCCAAATTATAAAAAATTTCAAAAAAAAGTTATAAAAAAAAAAAAAAAAAAGTAATTACAAAAAAAAAAAAATATCCCAAAACAATCCTGCAGTATAAGTCCAGTGGTACTGCAATATTACAAAGTTCACTCATTCTGCAGTATAAGTCCATTGTTGTTACTGCCATATTATAAATTTCACTGATTCTGCAGTTTAAGTCCAGTGGTACTGCTATATTACAAATATGGATGAGCGCACTCGGATTTATGAAATCCGAGCCCACCCGAACGTTGCGGATCCGAGTCGGATCCGAGACAGATCCGGGTATTGGCGCCAAATTCAAATGTGAAACTGAGGCTCTGACTCATAATCCCGTTGTCGGATCTCGCGATACTCGGATCCTATAAATTCCCCGCTAGTCGCCGCCATCTTCACTCGGGCATTGATCAGGGTAGAGGGAGGGTGTGTTAGGTGGTCCTCTGTCCTGGTAGATCTCGTGCTGTGCTGTTTAGTTCTGTGCTGTGCTGTTTAGTTCTGTGCTGTGCTGTGCTGTGCTGTGCTGTGCTGTGCTGTGTTCTGCAGTATCAGTCCAGTGGTGCTGTGTGCTGTGCTCTGTCCTTCTGAGGTCAGTGGTGCTGCTGGGTCCTGTGCTGTGTCCTGTTCAGTCCAGTGGTGCTGTGTCCTGTGCTCTGTGCTTCTAAGGGCATAGTTATTTCCCCAATATTCCCCTGTGTTTAAAAAAATAAAAAAAAGTTTTTTAAAAAAATACCAAAAACTACTTTAATTTTTTTTAATTACCACAAAATTTGCACAACCAATCCTGCAGTATAAGCCCATTGGTACTGCAATATTACCAAGTTCACACATTCAGCAGTTAAAGTCCAGTGGTACTGCAATATTACAAAGTTTACACATTCTGCAGTATCAGTCCAGTGGTGCTGTGTCCTGTGCTCTGTCCTGCTGAGTTCCGTAGTGCTGCTGGGTCCTGTGCCGTGTCCTGTTCAGTCCAGTGGTGCTGTGTCCTGTGCTCTGTGCTTCTAAGGGCATAGTTATTTCCCCATTATTCCCAAGTTTTTAAAAAATAAAAAAAAAGTAAAAAAAAATAAAAAATTTAAGAAAAAAAAATAATATATAATAATTATAACCAAATTTGCAAAACCAATCCAGCAGTATAAGTCCATTGGTACTGTAATATTACAAAGTTCACACATTCTGCAGTATCAGTCCAGTGGTGCTGTGTCCTGTGCTCTGTCCTGCTGAGGTCCGTAGTGCTGCTGGGTCCTGTGCCGTGTCCTGTTCAGTCCAGTGGTGCTGTGTCCTGTGCTCTGTGCTTCTAAGGGCATAGTTATTTCCCCACTATTCCCAAGTTTTTTAAAAATAAAAAAAAAGTAAAAAAAAATAAAAAATGTAAAAAAAAAAATATATATAATAATTATAACCAAATTTGCAAAACCAATACAGCAGTATAAGTCCATTGGTACTGCAATATTACCAAGTTCACACATTCTGCAGTATCTTGTGCTACATATAATGGAGACCAAAAATTTGGAGGATAAAGTAGGGAAAGATCAAGACCCACTTCCTCCTAATGCTGAAGCTGCTGCCACTAGTCATGACATAGACGATGAAATGCCATCAACGTCGTCTTCCAAGCCCGATGCCCAATCTCGTAGTACCGGGCATGTAAAATCCAAAAAGCCCAAGTTAAGAAAAAGTAGCAAAAAGAGAAACTTAAAATCATCTGAGGAGAAACGTAAAGTTGCCAATATGCCATTTACGACACGCAGTGGCAAGGAACGGCTTAGGCCCTGGCCCGTGTTCATGACTAGTGGTTCAGCTTCACCCACGGATCTTAGCCCTCCTCCTCCTCCCCCCCTACAAAAAATTGAAGAGAGTTATGCTGTCAGCAACAAAACAGCAAACAACTCTGCCTTCTAAAGAGAAATTATCACAAATCCACAAGGCGAGTCCAAGGATGTTGGTGGTTGTCAAGCCTGACCTTCCCATCACTGTACGGGAAGAGGTGGCTCGGGAGGAGGCTATTGATGATGTAGCTGGCGCTGTGGAGGAACTTGATGATGAGGATGGTGATGTGGTTATTGTAAATGAGGCACCAGGGGGGGAAACAGCTGATGTCCATGGGATGAAAAAGCCCATCGTCATGCCTGGTCAGAAGACCAAAAAATGCACCTCTTCGGTCTGGAGTTATTTTTATCCAAATCCAGACAACCAATGTATGGCCATATGTAGCTTATGTAAAGCTCAAATAAGCAGGGGTAAGGATCTTGCCCACCTAGGAACATCCTCCCTTATACGTCACCTGAATAACCTTCATAGTTCAGTGGTTAGTTCAGGAACTGGGGCTAGGACCCTCATCGGTACAGGGACACCTAAATCCCGTGGTCCAGTTGGATACACACCAGCAACACCCTCCTCGTCAACTTCCTCCACAATCTCCATCAGATTCAGTCCTGCAGCCCAAGTCAGCAGCCAGACTGAGTCCTCCTCAATACGGGATTCATCCGAGGAATCCTGCAGCGGTACGCCTACTACTGCCACTGCTGCTGTTGCTGCTGTTAGTCGGTCATCTTCCCAGAGGGGAAGTCGTAAGACCGCTAAGTCTTTCACAAAACAATTGACCGTCCAACAGTCGTTTGGCATGACCACAAAATACGATAGTAGTCACCCTATTGCAAAGCGTATAACTGCGGCTGTAACTGCAATGTTGGTGTTAGACGTGCGCCCGGTGTCCGCCATCAGTGGAGTGGGATTTAGAGGGTTGATGGAGGTATTGTGTCCCCGGTACCAAATCCCCTCGAGATTCCACTTCACTAGGCAGGCGATACCAAAAATGTACAGAGAAGTACGATCAAGTGTCCTCAGTGCTCTTAAAAATGCGGTTGTACCCACTGTCCACTTAACC
The DNA here is from genome assembly GCF_038048845.1 of Mixophyes fleayi. NCBI lineage: Eukaryota > Metazoa > Chordata > Amphibia > Anura > Limnodynastidae > Mixophyes > Mixophyes fleayi. The sequence goes on from NC_134402.1 coordinate 224,617,176, forward strand.
ACGGACATGTGGACAAGTGGTTCTGGGCAAACGAAGGACTATATGACTGTGACAGCCCACTGGGTAGATGCATCCCCTTCCGCAGCAACAGCAACAGCTGCATCAGTAGCAGCATCTACAAAATGGCTGCTCATGCAAAGGCAGGCAACATTGTGTATTACAGGCTTTAATAAGAGGCACAACGCTGACAACATATTAGAGAAAATGAGGGAAATTATCTCCCAGTGGCTTACCCCACTTAGACTCTCATGGGGATTTGTGGTGTCAGACAATGCCAGTAACATTGTGCGGGCATTAAATATGGGCAATTTCCAGCACGTCCCATGTTTTGCCCACACCATTAATTTGGTGGTGCAGCATTACCTCAAGAGTGACAGGGGTGTGCAGGAGATGCTTGCGGTGGCGCGCAAAATTGCTGGACACTTTCGGCATTCAGCCAGTGCCTACCGCAGACTAGAGGCACATCAAAAAAGCATGAACCTGCCCTGCCATCACCTCAAACAAGAGGTTGTGACGCGCTGGAACTCCACCCTCTATATGCTGCAGAGGATGGAGGAGCAGCAAAAGGCCATTCAGGCCTACACAGCCACCTACGACATAGGCAAAGGAGTGGGGATGCGCCTCAGTCAAGCGCAGTGGAGACTGATTTCCGTGTTGTGCAAGGTTCTGCAGCCATTTGAACTTGCCACACGAGAAGTCAGTTCCGACACTGCCAGCTTGAGTCAGGTCATTCCCCTGATCAGGCTGTTGCAGAAGCAGCTGGAGAAAGTGAGGGAGGAGCTGGTAAGCCATTGCGATTAAAGCAAGCATGTAGCTCTTGTGGATGTAGCCCTTCGTACGCTTTGCCAGGATCCGAGGGTGGTCACTCTTTTAAAGTCAGAGGAATACATTCTGGCCACCGTGCTCGATCCTCGGTTTAAAGCGTATGTTGTGTCTCTGTTTCCGGCGGACACAAGTCTACAGCGGTGCAAAGACCTGCTGGTCAGGAGATTGTCCTCTGAAGAGGACCGTGACATGCCAACAGCTCCACCCTCATTTTCTTCCACATCTATGGCTGCGAGGAAAAAGCTCAGTTTTCCCAAAAGAGGCACTGGCGGGGATGCTGATAACATCTGGTCCGGACTGAAGGACCTGCCAACCATTGCAGACATGTCTACTCTCGCTGCATTGGATGCTGTCACAATAGAAAAAATTGTGGATGATTACTTTGCTGACACCATCCAAGTAGACATGTCAGACAGTCCATATTGTTACTGGCAGGAAAAAAAGGCAGTTTGGAAGCCCCTGTACAAACTGGCTCTTTTTTACCTGAGTTGTCCCCCCTCCAGTGTGTACTCGGAAAGAGTTTTTAGTGCAGCGGGGAACCTGGTCAGTGAGCGGCGAAGGAGGTTGCTTCCTCACAACGTTGAAAAAATGATGTTTATAAAAATGAATAATCAATTCCTCAATGAAGTACAGCACTGCCCTCCAGATACTACAGAGGGACCTGTGGTTGTGGAGTCCAGCGGGGACGAATTGATAATGTGTGATGAGGAGGAAGTACACACTGTAGGGGGAGAGGAATCAGAGGTTGAGGATGAGGACGACATCTTGCCTCAGTAGAGCCTGTTTAGTCTGTACAGGGAGAGATGAATAGCTTTTTTGGTGTGGGGGCCCAAACAAACCAATCATTTCAGCCAAAGTTGTTTGGTAGGCCCTGTCGCTGAAATGATTGGTTTGTTAAAGTGTGCATGTCCTATTTCAACAACATAAGGGTGGGTGTGAGGGCCCAAGGACAATTCCATCTTGGAACTTTTTTTTTTGCATTATATGACCAATCAACAGTCGTTTGCCATGTTCAAAAAGTAAAACCAAATTTTAAAAAATTCAAGAAATTAAACCAAAAGTAAAATGCCGTGTCATAATTTAAAACAAGAGGTATTGACGTGCTCTAAAACTACTGTATTGTTGTTTATATTTTATAAACACTACACTTGAAAGCTTGAGTCTTTCAATAAAAAAGTAACTGTCCATTGCACGAATATTTGCAACAGGGACAATTTTAGGGTTAAGAAAGTCAACTAATAACACTTCGACGCTGTCTGTCCTTATAAACACTACACTTGGATGTTGGAGGAGGTATTGTGGCCCCGGCACCAAATTTACTACCGGGGCCACTCCACTGTGCAGTCCATATTTAGGTGTATCAGATATTAAACAACGGTGACAGTTGATGCCCAATTTTTTAATTATATTGTGGCCTCGGTACCAAATTGTGTACCGGGGCCACCACACTACGCAGTCCAGATACTTGTTTGGTGGAATTCAGACCAGTTGAGGGTTTTATTATTATATTGTGGGGACCACTCTATCTATACCACACTACAACTCTATACCACTCTATTTAATACTTTAATTCTATTTAATACTTTAATTCTATTTCATACTTTAATTCTATTTAATACTTTAATTCTATTTCATACTTTAATTCTATTTAATACTTTAATTCTATTACTAATTACCATAAAGAGGAACTGCCGCTTCTATTTAATACTTTAATTCTATTAGTAGTTACCATAAAGAGGAACAAAATAAACCAATTTTACCAAAAGTATAATATGACTTAGACTTACAAACACTACACTTGAAAGATGGTGCCTTTAAATGAAAAAGTCAGTCTTCATTGCACGACTATGTGCAACAGGGACAGTTTTTTGGTTTACAAAGTCAACCAATAACACTTGGACCCTGTCTGTCTTTAACATACTTGATGGGATCTCAATGACGAATTGTCTGTACCATGTTTGGAGGAGGTATTGTGGCCCTGGTATCAAATTGGGTACCGGGGCCACCCCACTACGCAGTCCAGATACTTGTTTGGTGGAATTCTGACACGTGGAGGGTGTATTTATTTTATTGTGGCCCCGGTATCAAATTGGGTACCGGGGCCACCACACTACGCAGTCAAGATAGATAGATGCGTATCATAGATAAAGTACATTCAGTGGTGTGGGGCAAATTGAAAAATATTCAAAATGCACTGACATTATCAAAAACAAGAGGTTGTCACACGCTAAAACTCCAACATGTATATGATGGAGAGGATGGAGGAGCAGCCGTATGTGTAGTGTAATGCAGACCTGTTGAAGGTTTTTTATATATTTTATTGTGGTGCCCAGTGCCCACTCCTCTAGGCAGTCCAGGTACATTTATTGGTGCGATTCATAAAAGTTCAGGGTTTTTAATATATTGTGGTGACCCACTCCTCTACGCAGTCCAGGTACATTTATTGGTGCGAATCAAACAAGTTGATGGTTTTCTTATTATATATATTGTGGTGACCCACTCCTCTACGCAGTCCAGGTACATTTATTGGTGCGATTCATAAAAGTTCAGGGTTTTTAATATATTGTGGTGACCCACTCCTCTACGCAGTCCAGGTACATTTATTGGTGCGAATCAAACAAGTTGATGGTTTTCTTATTATATATATTGTGGTGACCCACTCCTCTACGCAGTCCAGGTACATTTATTGGTGCGAATCATAAAAGTTCAGGGTTTTTAATATATATTGTGGTGACCCACTCCTCTACGCAGTCCAGAAAGATACCTTGTTGCAACGTTTTGGACTAATAACTATATTGTGAGGTGTTCAGAATACACTGTAAATTAGTGGAAATGCTTGTTATTGAATGTTATTGAGGTTAATAATAGCCTAGGAGTGAAAATAAGCCCAAAAACTTGATTTTTAAACTTTTTATGTTTTTTTCAAAAAAAATCCGAATCCAAAACCTTAAATCCGAACCGAGACCTTTCGTCAAGTGTTTTGCGAGACAAATCCGAACCCCAAAAATAACGAAAATCCGGATCCAAAACACAAAACACGAGACCTCAAAAGTCGCCGGTGCACATCCCTAATTACAAAGTTCCCTCATTCTGCAGTATAAATCCATTGGTACTGCTATATTACAAAGTTCCCTAATTCTGCAGTATAAGTCCATTGGTACTGCAATATTACAAAGTTCACTCATTCTGCAGAATAAGTCCAGTGGTACTGCAATATTACAAAGTTCACTCATTCTGCAGTATAAGTCCAGTGGTACTGCAATATTACAAAGTTCATTCATTCTGCAGTATAAGTCCATTGGTACTGCAATATTACAAAGTTCACTCATTCTGCAGTATAAGTCCAGTGGTACTGCAATATTACAAAGTTCACTCATTCTGCAGTATAAGTCCATTGGTACTGCAATATTACAAAGTTCACTCATTCTGCAGTATAAGTCCAGTGGTACTGCAATATTACAAAGTTCACTCATTCTGCAGTATAAGTCCAGTGGTACTGCTGTATAACTTCAGTCCAGTGGTACTCTCCTGTGCCGCACATAATTTTTAAAGGCTTTGCCGAGTGTGGGTGGCTTCGGGGTACACTCTCTTGTGCTACATATAATGCAGAACAAAAATTGGGAGGATAAAGTAGGGAAAGATCAAGACCCACTTCCTCCTAATGCTGAAGCTACTGCCACTAGTCATGACATAGACGATGAAATGCCATCAACGTCGTCTGGCAAGCCCGATGCCCAGTCTCCTAGTACAGGGCATGTTAAATCCAAAAAGCCCAAGTTCAGTAAAAGTAGCAAAAAGAGAAACTTAAAATCATCTGAGGAGAAACGTAAAGTTGCCAATATGTTATTTACGACACGCAGTGGCAAGGAACGGATTAGGCCCTGGCCCGTGTTCATGACTAGTGGTTCAGCTTCACCCAAGGAACTAAGCCCTCCTCCCCCCCCTACAAAAAATTGAAGAGAGTTATGCTGTCAGCAACAACACAGCAACCAACTCTGCCTTCTAAAGAGAAATTATCACAAATCCCCAAGGCGAGTCCAAGGGTGTTGGTGGTTGCGAAGCCTGACCTTCCCATCACTGTACGGGAAGAGGTGGCTCCTTCCACCATTTGCAGCACGCCCTCTGCATATGCTGGAAGGATCACCCACAGTCCAGTTACAGATTTGGCTAATGAAGGTGTGAATGTTGTACACCGGGAGGAGGATATTGATGTAGCTGGCGCTGAGGAGGATGTTGATGATTATGATGCAGACAGATACCAAATTGCCTTTCTCAATTTTTATTTCTATTTTAGATTATATAACGGCTGAATAGTTTTCTATTTTACTCCTAGTGGAGAGGGGATCTGATGCAGACAGATACCAAACTGCCTTTGTCCATTTCTTTGTATATTTGAATTTCTAGTTCTACAGTCTATGCAGGCTGCTTTTTTTATATTCAACTACAAGTGTAGGGCGGGGGGGGGGGGGGGGGTTTATAGAGATAGCCACCAAAGTGGTCCATTTAATTTCACTTTCTAGCTCCACAGTCTGTGCAGCCTGCTGTTTTTATCTTCAAAGTATTTACAAGCCTTGCAATCTAAATTAACAAGAGGCAGTGACGTGCTAGCACTCCACCCTCTATATGCTGCAGAGGATGGAGGAGCATCAAAAGGCCATTCAAGCCTACACAGCCACCTACGATATAGGAAAAGGAGTAGGGATGCGCCTGAGTCAAGCGCACTGGAGAATGATTTCCATGTTGTGCAAGGTTCTGCAGCCATTTGAACTTGCCACACGAGAAGTCAGTTCCGACACTGCCAGCTTGAGTCAGGTGATTCCCCTGATTAGGCTTTTGCAGAAGCAGCTTGAGAAAGTGAGGGAGGAGCTGGTACACCATTGCGATTCCACCAAGCATGTAGCTCTTGTGGATGAAGCCCTTCGTACACTTTGCCAGGATCCGAGGGTGGTCAGTCTTTTAAAGTCAGAGGAATACATTCTGGCCACCGTTCTCGATCCTCGGTTTAAAGCGTATGTTGTGTCTCTGTTTCCGGCGGACACAAGTCTACAACGGTGCAAAGACCTGCTGGTCAGGAGATTGTCCTCTGAAGAGGACCATGACATGCCACCAGCTCCACCTTTATTTTCATCACTGTTTGTGCAGTTCCAAAAAAGAGGAACTGCCATTTCTATTGCTACCTTCTTTCATTTTGTATTTCTTGTGTCCTGTGGTCTGTTCTGCTAAGTGCATTGTTATTTCCAAGTTATCCAAAAGTTAAAAAAAACAAATTTATTTTTATAAAAAAATTATAAAAAATTAATTTAAAAAAAAATAATAAAAAATTTTACAAAAATAATTGGAAAAAAATATTACAAAATGTTAAAAAATCTAGCTTGTACTGCTATTTAAAAGTCTAACTATGATCATGCACTGTTGCTGTACCCAAAAATAATAGGTACTGCTATTAAAGTACAGTCCAGTGGTACTCTCCTGTGCCGCAGATAATTTGTAAAAGCTTTGCCGAGTGTGTGTAGTTATGTATCACAGGTTTTAAAAAGAGGCACAACACTGACAACCTGTTAGAGAAACTGAGGGAAATAATCTCTCTGTGGCTCACCCCACTTAGACTCTCCTGGGGATTCGAATAACTGCCATTTCTATTACTACCTTTTTTCTTTAGGAGTTGGTGGCGACAACCCTTCTGGGAGGGCTTACCTTGGACATCTGTGCTTGGTGTTGGTATTTTGATAGTTGATGCTGCCGTGGCGGATTGTCCGGGTGTTCCAGTTCCCGTGCTTTTTGGTTGTATTCTTGTTTTTTCCGTGGCGCAACCTGGGATGGAGAAAAAGAGAGAAAGAGGGGGGAAAAAGAAGGGGGGGGGGAAGAGCGAGACAGTATACACAATACAGGCGAAAAAATATCTGCCGTCTGTTTATAGCTTTAATTTGCAGATATGGTCTATAGCTCTTTTGCTCTGTTTATAGCTCTAGTGCGGTGTATACTGGGGGTGGCGAGGGCTCGGCTATGTGTGTATAGCGCTTAGGGCAGCGGTTCCCAAAGTGTGCGCCGCGGCTCCCAGGGGTGCCGCGGCGCTGTCACTGGGGTGCCGCGACCAGCCAGAGGAAAAAGAAAAAAAAACCGAAAAAAAACCAAAACTTACCAATCAGCGCGGCGCCGGGACCCAGCATCCTCCTCTCTCCTGCAGCGCGCCCGACAATCAGTGACAAGCTGCAGGAAAGAGGAGGATGCTGGGTCCCGGCGCCGCGCTGATTGTTAAGTTTTGGGGTTTTTTTCGTTTTTTTTTTCTTTTCCCTCTGGCTGGTCGCAGGCGCTGCTTTAACCCTTTCATGCACTAAGTTTTTTTGTATCATATGTGATGTGCCGCACTGCAGAATAATGCTTAAAAATGTAGTACAGGTGCCCAGAATCCCTTCTCAAGACCACACTTTAAATTCCAATATAAAGTGAAACCATTTCTGGCACTGAATGAACACTTGCATTGTCTGTGTTTTGCGCCGCGCGGATTGGTACGTTTTTTTTCTTTTTTTTTTTTTTTTCCTTTGGCTGGCCGCGGCGGAGGGGGGCAGAGTGGCGGCAGAGTAAGAGAGGAGCATAGAGAAAGGGCGAGAGGGGGGCAGAGTGAGAGACAGTGGCAGAGAGGCAAAGGCAGAGTGAGAGGGGCAGAGAGAGTGGCAAAGTGATAGGGAGGCAGCGGGGACAGCGTGAGAGGGGGCAGCTAAGAGAGGGCAGAGGGGCAGAGTGAGAGGGGGCAGCTGAGAGAGTGCAGACTGTCAGAGTGAGAGGAGGCAGCGTGAGAGGAGGCAGCGTGAGAGGGGCAGAGTGAGAGAGGGCAGAGGGGCAGAGTGTGAGGAGGCAGTGTGAGAGAGGGGGGAGTGGGAGCATGAGAGTGGGCAGAGGGGCAGCATGAGAGAGGGCAGAGTGAGAGGGCAGATAGGGCAGCGTAAGAGGGGGCAGAGGGGCAGCGTGAGAGAGGGCAGCATGAGAGAGGGCAGCGTGAGAGAGGGCAGCGTGAGAGGGGCAGCGTGGGAGCATGAGAGAGGGCAGAGGGGCAGCATGAGAGAGGGCAGAGTGAGAGGGCAGATGGGGCAGCGTAAGAGGGGGCAGAGGGGCAGCGTGAGAGAGGGCAGAGTGGCAGCGTGAGAGGGCAGAGGGGCAGATTGAGGAGGCAGAGGGGCAGATTGAGGAGGCAGAGGGGCAGATTGAGGAGGCAGTGTGTGAGAGGGCAGAGGGGCAGCGCGAGAGAGGGCAGAGTGAGAGGAGGCAGCGTGAGAGAGGGCAGAGTGAGAGGAAGCAGCGTGAGAGAGGGCAGAGTGGCAGCGTGAGAGGGCAGAGGGGCAGATTGAGGAGGCAGTGTGAGAGAGGGCAGAGGGGCAGCATGAGAGAGATCATAGGGGCAGCGTGAGAGAGGGCAGCGCTTAGAGAGGGCAGAGTGAGAGGGCAGACGGGGCAGCGTGAGAGAGGGCAGAGTGAGAGGAGGCAGTGTGAGAGAGGGCAGATGGGGCAGCGTGAGAGGGGGCAGCGTGACTGGATGCAGAGGGGGCAGAGTGTGTGGAGATGAAGGAGGTAACAGTGTGAGTTAGTTGTCAATTATTCTTTGACTGAAATATAATTGAAAAAAAAATATATATAATAATACTGCTCGGTAATTATTTTGGAGGGGTGCCTTGAAAAAATTATGGAGACTCTAAGGGTGCCGCAAACTGCAAAAGTTTGGGAACCACTGGCTTAGGGAGATGGGCGAATTGGGGGGGGGGTGTAAAGTGGGCTCTGTTTATAGCTCTAAGTTTATAGATCACAGAACTTGCTTCTTAAGCTCTTAGGCTTATTGTCACAGAGGTGACTTTAGTTCCTGCAAGTATTGGCTCAGCTAGTCAAGGAGGCGCGGAGTCTAACACGCCGCCGGTATTCACCAGGGACCCCCGCAAGGGAGTTTGGACTTCGCGGCGAGCGACGTGCAGGTCGCGACCCTCCCAGGTAGCTACTTGCGAGGAAAGGGCAAATCCGTAGACGTACAGGCCGAGTCAGAACCAAGCGGGCAGATAAGGTACAAATTCAGGAGGCAGAGGATAGTCAGCAGGCCGGGGTCAAACCGAAGTAGTAATGCAGGACACAGGGAGAATCCAAAGGCGAGGTCAGGAAGCCGGGTCAGTAACAGGAATCAATAGGATGTATACAAGTAGAATGTATAGCTGGAACGCTGGAGGCTAGATAACTAGTTGCTCTGGCATCCTAGTGATGTCAGAGCAGGATATATATAGGAGGTCCTTCATGCTCATTGGTGGACAGTGATTCGGCGGTCAGACAGCTGGCCGCCGACAGGAAGCTTCAGCAGCGCGTCCCGTTGTCATGGCGACGGGCGCGCATGCGCACACCGCCGCCGGAAGATGCGTCTCCGTTGCCTAGCAACGGGACGCTCAGGGAGAGTCAGACGTCCGTCCCTGCTTAGCGTGGAGGCGCGGGGACGGCGTTTGACAGTACCCCCCTCCTCACAATCGGAAGACCCATCTGGTAAAGAGCGCCGTTTAAGAAAGGCGGATAATAATCCTGGGGCATGCAAATCTTCTTTAAAAACCCAAGACCTCTCTTCTGGACCAAAGCCTTTCCAATGTACCAGGTACTGTAACCGTCCTCGAAATTTACGTTCCTCCAGGATTTGACTAACCTCAAATTCGTCCCCCATAGTGGTTGGAATGGCATGAGGAACAGGGGTGACCTGGGAAAACTTGTTGAGTATCAGAGGTTTAAGGAGGGAAATATGGAAGGTGTTATGGATCTTCAGAGCCAGAGGAAGTTGGAGTCTAACCGTAACTGGGTTAATGATTTGAGTGACTGAGAAGGGTCCAATGAAGCGGGGTGCCAGTTTCATGGAGTGAACCCGAAGTCTCAAATTCCTAGTGGACAACCAGACTTTGTCCCCAACCTGGAGGACTGGTACAACTCTTCTATGATTGTCAGCGGAAGTTTTATAATGACGTCCAGACTTGAGAAGATTCTGTTTGGTGGAAGCCCATAGTTTAGCCATATCTTGAGTCATAGCGTGGGCGGCAGGGACCGTGGGGGGTGGGAAAGAAAACGAGGGAAGAATGGGATGGGTCCCATATACAGTGAAGAATGGGGAATATCCAGAGGAAGAATGATCATGGTTGTTGTGGGCAAATTCGGCCCAAGGTAGCAGAAGACTCCAATTGGATTGGTTGTGTGAAGAAAAGCAACGAAGAAACAATTCTAAATCTTGATTTACTCGCTCTGTCTGACCGTTGGTTTGTGGGTGGTACCCAGAGGAGAATTTAAGACTGATACCTAAGTCCTTGCAGAAGGTTCTCCAGAAGCGAGAAATAAACTGGACGCCACGGTCCGAGATTATCTCTAGAGGACAACCGTGGATGCGGAAGATCTCCTTGATAAATATTTGTGCTAGTTTAGCTGCAGTTGGAAGGCCCTTTAGGGGAACGAAGTGGGCCATTTTAGAAAATCTGTCGACAGTGACCCAGATGGTGTTGTAGCCGTTGCTGGGTGGTAAATCAGTAATGAAATCCATTGAGATGCTAGACCAAGGGTGGTCAGGAATTGGAAGGGGTTGTAACAGTCCAGCGGGAGGTTGCCTAGGTACTTTATTCTGAGCACAAGTAGTGCATGAGGCTACGAACTCCCGGACGTCAGTACGGATGGTGGGCCACCAGTATTGCCGAGAAAGTAATGAAAGAGTCTTCTCTGATCCGGCATGTCCAGCAAACTTAGAAGTATGTGCCCAACGGAGCGCCCTCAGACGAAGGTGTGGTTCCAGAAAGGAGCAACCGACAGGCGGTGTCCGAGTGATTGCCACAATGCAAGAAGGTTCTAGGACCGGTGGGGGTTCTACCGAGTGAGGAGTATCAGAGGTATCGAAGGAACGGGACAGAGCATCAGCCTTGGAGTTTAGTGAACCAGCACGGTAGGTGAGTCTGAGATTGAACCGAGCAAAAAATGAGGACCATCTGGCTTGACGGGGATTCAGGCACCGAGCCTCCCGAAGGTAGATGAGATTCTTGTGATCGGTAAGTACGGTGACCGGGTGGAGAGCACCCTCCAGGAGGTGACGCCATTCTTCAAGTGCAGACTTTACAGCTAATAACTCTTTATCTCCGATCCCGTAATTAGACTCGGAAGGGGAAAATCTCCTAGAGAAGAACCCGCAAGGTATTAGTCTCCCAGAATTAGTTTCTTGCGACAAGACTGCCCCGACACCAATCGAGGAAGCATCAACTTCGACTAAAAATGGTTTGTTCTGATCAGGTTGAGCAATCATTGAAGCAGAAGAGAAGGCTTTCTTGAGGAGTTCAAAAGCGGAAATAGCTTCCGGAGACCAAACCAGAGGATTTGCTGTTTTTCTGGTCAGATGGGTAATGGGTGCAATGATGGAAGAAAAGTGAGGTATGAACTGTCGATAATAGTTGGCGAATCCAACAAATCTCTGAATTGCCTTTAGTCCCAACGGTCTGGGCCATTCGAGTATGGCAGATAATTTCACAGGATCCATCTGCAGACCGGCTCCAGATACAATGTAACCCAGGAAGGGGATCTGTGATACCTCAAAGACACACTTCTCGAGTTTGCAGTATAACTTATTTCTTCTTAACCGGGAAAGAACCTCTCCTACATGAGCACGATGGGTGGCCAGATCTGGAGAGAAGATTAAAATGTCGTCTATATAGGCTACTACAGAGACGTAGAGAAGGTCTTGAAAAATCTCATTAATAAAAGACTGAAACACAGCAGGGGCATTGCACAATCCAAAAGGCATCACAAGATATTCAAAGTGACCCTCTTTAGTGCAAAAGGCAGTCTTCCACTCGTCACCAGAGCGTATACGAATGAGGTTATATGCTCCTCTCAGATCTAGTTTAGTAAAGATCTTGGATCCAGAGATCCTATCAAACAGTTCCGAGATGAGTGGCAACGGGTATCTGTTTTTCACAGTGATGGCATTCAATCGCCGGTAATCGATGCAAGGCCGTAAAGTCCCGTCTTTTTTTTTGACAAAGAAGAATCCCGCCCCTGCGGGAGAGGTAGATTTCCTGATAAATCCACGCTGGAGATTTTCAGATATATAGGTAGACATGGCAGCATTCTCGGGGAGAGATAATGGGTAAATTCTGCCCTTGGGAAGCGGTTTATCAGGAAGAAGTTCAATAGAGCAATCCCAGGCCCGATGAGGAGGTAGGACCTCGGCCGCAGCTTTGCAGAACACATCTCTGTATGAGTTATATGCAGATGGTAATTCAGTCTGAGGAGATGTCCGTCGACAAGGAAGAGTAGAGTGGCCAGGTTTTAGACCAGACAAGCAGGACTTGAAACATTGTGGGCCCCAAGAGGTAACCATAGCACGATTCCAATCAAACTGGGGTGAGTGAAGTTTGAGCCAAGGTAATCCTAGAATGACAGTGTTGACAGAACGAGGAAGAACCAAAAACTCGATAAGTTCAGAATGTAGCACCCCTACCGTCAGCCGAATAGGAGAACAGATGTGGGAAACCGACCCGTTGGAGATCCGAGTCCCATCCACTGCGGTGAGAAATAACGGCTGAGGCAATTTCAGTGTATTTAATTGGAGTTGTGATGCCAGAGTGGCAGATATAAAATTCCCGGCAGAGCCGGAATCCACAAAGGCTAGGGTCTCAAAGGGGCCGACAGGTGAGTCCAAGGAGATGGGCATGAGGCAATCTGTGCTAGCAGTAGTGTAGGGAGTAGTAACTCCAACTCCTAAGTCGGCCTCCCTGCCACCGACTAGGAGGGGGCGTTTCCCGGTCTTTTAGTGCACGAAGATATGGTATGACCAGGATCCCCACAATATAAGCACAGATTCTGTTTGAAACGTCGCTGACGTTCTTCAGCAGAAAGCCGAGATCGGCCAATTTGCATCGGTTCCTCCTGAAGTATCGGATTTTGGAACATGGGAGCTAGGCGAGTAGGGACCCGTCTGGAGGTGGAACGTTCCTGTGTACGTTCTCGGAAGCGTAGATCAATGCGGTTGCATAGGGTGATTAATGAATCCAGATCAGTAGGAAGCTCCCGAGACGTTAACTCGTCCTTAACTCGATCTGACAGGCCTTGCCAGAATGCCGCTACTAAAGCTTCGTTGTTCCAACTGAGTTCTGAGGACAAGGTGCGGAACTGAATGGCGTATTGTCCGACTGTCATGGGTCCTTGGCGGAGGTTAAGGAGACTGGAGGCGGCTGATGATATGCGACCTGGCTCATCGAAGACCTTACGGAAGGTCTCAATAAAGGTGGAAGAGTTAGAAAGCAGTGCGTCATTTCGCTCCCACAAGGGGGAAGCCCAGGCGAGAGCCTGTCCGGATAGTAGAGAAATGATGAAAGCCACTTTGATGCGTTCTGAGGGGAACGATGCTGGATTACACTCGAAGTGAATAAGACACTGGTTCAGGAATCCCCTGCATCTCTTAGGCTCTCCGTCAAACTTCTCCGGTGGAGAAAGTCTCAAAACAGCAGTGGATGCCACGGAAGGAGAGGAGGAAGTTGCTGCAGCCGCAGAGGTGGTCACAGGAACATTCTGAGCTGCGGACATAGAGGTCTGGAGGGTTTCGAGACGTGAGGCGACTCCTTGAATACAATGAAGCAATTGTGCTTGCTCAGCCTCTTGTTTCTCAACTCTATGCGCCAAATGGAGTAGTAGGTCACGTGCTGAAGGTTCATTAGACGACTCGGTCGACATGGCCAGAGCAAACTGTCACAGAGGTGACTTTAGTTCCTGCAAGTATTGGCTCAGCTAGTCAAGGAGGCGCGGAGTCTAACACGCCGCCGGTATTCACCAGGGACCCCCGCAAGGGAGTTTGGACTTCGCGGCGAGCGACGTGCAGGTCGCGACCCTCCCAGGTAGCTACTTGCGAGGAAAGGGCAAATCCGTAGACGTACAGGCCGAGTCAGAACCAAGCGGGCAGATAAGGTACAAATTCAGGAGGCAGAGGATAGTCAGCAGGCCGGGGTCAAACCGAAGTAGTAATGCAGGACACAGGGAGAATCCAAAGGCGAGGTCAGGAAGCCGGGTCAGTAACAGGAATCAATAGGATGTATACAAGTAGAATGTATAGCTGGAACGCTGGAGGCTAGATAACTAGTTGCTCTGGCATCCTAGTGATGTCAGAGCAGGATATATATAGGAGGTCCTTCATGCTCATTGGTGGACAGTGATTCGGCGGTCAGACAGCTGGCCGCCGACAGGAAGCTTCAGCAGTGCGTCCCGTTGTCATGGCGACGGGCGCGCATGCGCACACCGCCGCCGGAAGATGCGTCTCCGTTGCCTAGCAACGGGACGCTCAGGGAGAGTCAGACGTCCGTCCCTGCTTAGCGTGGAGGCGCGGGGACGGCGTCTGACACTTATTTAATTTGACTATACAAAAATTAGCTTGTAGCTTACAACGGGGGGTGTACGGTGCTGCAAATGTTATAGCTCGGAATGTTAGCTCAAAGTTTACAGTGGATGGTGTTTAGTGATTATGGGAATTAGTGTTAGTGGTGTGGTAAGCGATGTGTGGTTGTATTAGTGAATTGTCTGGATTATGTGCAGGTTAACCTGTAAGGTTGTGTGATGAATTATAGGTTGGGGCAGATTATACTCGAGGGGATGTTAGGTGATGTGTGATAACCGTAGCTGAGCTATTTGAATAAAAGTTCCGTGGGTTTGCTCTTATGCTCTTATAAGAGCAGTTGTAGAATTTTGCTTAAAAAGGTTACCTTATCCTGATGCCGTGGGTTGGCGGGTGTGTCTTAGGTGTATATTGCAGGTTGGTAGCGCTGGACGAGCGGTCGTGGTAGCTGCGGCCGAGCGGCTGAAGTCCCTGCTGTACTTCCAGGTGGCGGGTGGAGCGCACAGACGCCTGTGCGTTCCACTTTGGAGTTGGGTTCTCCTCTCCTGTCTTGCTTGACTTTTGGCGTGTGGGGTCTCTCTTGTGGTGACTGGTTAGTCGGTCGGTGTCTTTGCGGGTGTGCTTCCAACGCGTTTCGTCCGGAGACTTCCTCAGGGCTGTTACTGGATGTTTGGTATGTTGGCCTTCTTATCCTGGTTTCCTGGTGTATTGTCCAATGGGATGTGGAGTGGGAGGGAGGGAGGGGGGCGTGGTGGGGGAGGATATGCAGGTATCGTTATAATTTAATTTGTTATGGGGGCTATTATAGATAGGAATGTGGATATTATTACGGGGAAGGTTGGAAATGGTGCTTTTAATAAATATGATCTGAAGCTGTATGTGTAGTGGGAGTCCTAAGTATGATCGACGAGGGGATCCTAACAGGGGATTAAATCGTAGTTCTGATGTGGAGGTATGGAGAGATTAAATTGGTGTGGTGGTTGTACGATGCTGTATCAATGTGCATTATTGGTTGCTGCATTAGGACTATAGATAGCATGGGGAATGTTTGCGGGCATATGGTGATCCCCCTGGTGGTGCTATGGTATGGATGCTAAAAAAAGTGGGGGGGAATCTAGTTTATATGTGGTGGAGAACAGGGTTAGAGGGCTGTGGTGCGGGTCTCAAGGGGATGGCGATGTAAGCGGGCTTTGGGGCGAGAGGTGTGGAGGCAGCTATTATGTTGACTAGGGCACCGGGAGCTGAAAAGAGACTCTGATTCTTAAGGGCTGAGGGGGAGTGGGGGGGGGAGGGAATTAACTAGGTGGGATGGGGGGGAGATGGGACTGTTATATGTGGCAGGGGCAGAATAAGGGGATGGATTAAATGATGTATGGTTTTATGATGTGGGATGGGAGGAGTG
Organism: Mixophyes fleayi; assembly: GCF_038048845.1. Lineage (NCBI taxonomy): Eukaryota > Metazoa > Chordata > Amphibia > Anura > Limnodynastidae > Mixophyes > Mixophyes fleayi. The sequence goes on from NC_134402.1 coordinate 224,632,766, forward strand.
GGCTGGGGTATTTATTGTGGGAGGGGGGGTGGTGGGTTTAAATTAATATTAGAATTCTTTAAAAAATTTAGGGGGTGGGGTGGTGGGAGGGGGGGGAATGGAGATTAAGGCTTATTGTTTGGGGGGGTGGATGAATGAGGGGAGGGAGGGTGGGTTGAGGGTGGTTTAGTAATTAAAGCTCAATATAGAGAATTCTTTATATGGAGGGATTTTTTAATTTATATTTTTATTATTGGTGGAATGTATTATGTTAATTTAAAGGTCTTATAAATTTATTACACTATTATAGTTGAATATAGGGGGGGTATAAATTATGGGGTGTTATGGCGGGAGGCCTTTTGGGGCTCTGATACTTAAAGGGGTGTTGATGGTGAGAGAAGTAAGGGATGAGTGTGGGGGTTGAGGGCTTTAAAAGGGGGGGAAGGGGGGGGGAGTTATACTTACAGGAAAATTCCCAGGTCGAAGTCGATATTGAGGCCTTTCGGGGTCAATGTTCCTAGTTTGTGAATCCATTTTGCTTCTTCCTGTGAGATCAGTTTAATGTAGTCTCCTCCTCTCCATGGTTTCGGGATCTGTTTGATGCCCATGAACTTCAGTCCTGCGGGGTCTTGGTTGTGGGTCACTCTGAAATGTTCTGATACGCTGTGGTTCTGTATCCCTTTTCTTATGTTCCTTATATGTTCTGGAATTCTTGTTTTCAGGTTTCTTATGGTCCTTCCTATGTATTGTAGTCCGCAGGGGCATTCGAGTATCTGAACATCAGAACAAAAACATACACAAAGCCAGTCGACTGCAACAGCTACATTCCGATTAACAGCAACCACCACAGAACATGGCTGAAAAACATCCCAGGAGGACAATTCAGGAGGCTAAGAAGAAACTGCTCCTCCATGGAAACCTTCAAGGAACAAACGGCTGATATGAAGCAAAAATTTCTAGAGAGGAACTACGACCAAGATCTACTAGACCAAGAACTGGATAAGGTAGAAAAACTAGAAAGGGAAGAACTACTCACCTACAAAAAGAAAGTAATAAAAGAAGAAAAAAGCGCATCAATGTTCATCACAAACTACCACAGCAACCACAAAAAACTCGAAAACGTCCTGAAGAAACACTGGCACATCCTATTAGAAGACGATCAAATTAGAGAATACCTACCAGAGAAACCACGGGTGGTATACAGGAAAGCGAAGAACCTGAAAAACATGCTAACGGCCAGCTTCATCCCAACAAACAACAAAAAAGAAAAGAAAAATAAAGAAACCTGGATAAAAGAAGGAAAGAAGGAATACTTCCACTGCAACCGATGTTTGGCATGCAAAACTACCAAGCACAGCTCCACCAAACAATCTACCAACTTCACCTCACATTCAAACGGAATCCAGCACAAAGTAGAAGACAAAATGACCTGCGATTCCACGGGAGTCATCTACCTTCTCGAATGCCCCTGCGGACTACAGTACATAGGAAGGACCATAAGAAACCTGAAAACAAGAATTCCAGAACATATAAGGAACATAAGAAAAGGGATACAGAACCACAGCGTATCAGAACATTTCAGAGTGACCCACAACCAAGACCCCACAGGACTAAAATTCATGGGCATCAAACAGATCCCGAAACCATGGAGAGGAGGAGACTACATTAAACTGATCTCACAGGAAGAATCAAAATGGATTCACAAACTAGGAACATTGACCCCAAAAGGCCTCAATAACGACTTCGACCTGGGAATTTTCCTATAAGTATAACTCCCCCCCCCCCTTCCCCCCCCTTTTAAAGCCCTCAACCCCCACACTCATCCCTTACTTCTCTCACCATCAACGCCCCTTTAAGTATCAGAGCCCCAAAAGGCCTCCCGCCATAACACCCCATAACTTATACCCCCCCTATATTCAACTATAATAGTGTAATAAATTTATAAGACCTTTAAATTAACATAATACATTCCACCAATAATAAAAATATAAATTAAAAAATCCCTCCATTTAAACAATTCTCTATATTGAGCTTTAATTATTAAACCACCCTCAACCCACCTGCCCTCCCCTCATTCATCCACCCCCCCAAACAATAAGCCTTAATCTCCATCCCCCCCCTCCCACCACCCCCCCCTAAATTTTTTAAAGAATTCTAATATTAATTTAAACCCACCACCCCCTCCCACAATAAATACCCCAGCCCACTCCTCCCATCCCACATCATAAAACCATACATCATTTAATCCATCCCCTTATTCTGCCCCTGCCACATATAACAGTCCCATCTCCCCCCATCCCACCTAGTTAATTCCCTCCCCTCCCGCTCCCCCTCAGCCCTTAAGAATCAGAGTCTCTTTTCAGCTCCTGGTGCCCTAGTCAACATAAAAGCTGCCTCCACACCTCTCGCCCCAAAGCCCGCTTACATCGCCATCCCCTTGAGACCCGCACCACAGCCCTCTAACCCTGTTCTCCACCACATATAAACTAGATTCTCCCCCCCCCCTTTTTAGCATACATACCATAGCACCACCAGGGGGATCATCATTGGCCCGCAAACATTCCCCATGCTATCTATAGTCCTAATGCAGCAACCAATAATGCACATAGATACAGCATCGTACAATCACCACACCAATTTAATCTCTCCACACCTCCACATCAGAACTACGATTTAATCCCCTGTTAGGATCCCCTCGTTGATCATAATTAGGAATCCCACTACACATACAGCTTCAGATCATATTTATTAAAAGCACCATTTCCAACCTTCCCCGTAATAATATCCACATTCCTATCTATAATAGCCCCCATAACAAATTAAATTATAACGATACCTGCATATCCTCCCCCACCACGCTCCCCCTCCCTCCCTCCCTCCCTTCCCCCTCCCACTCCACATCCCATTGGACAATACACCAGGAAACCAGGATAAGAAGGCCAACATACCAAACATCCAGTAACATCCCTGAGGAAGTCTCCGGATGAAACGCGTTGGAAGCACACCCGCAAAGACACCGACCGACTAACCAGTCACCACAAGAGAGACCCCACACACCAAAAGTCAAGCAAGACAGGAGAGGAGAACCCAATTACAAAGTGGAACGCACAGGTGTCTGTGCGCTCCACCCGCCACCCGGAAGTACAGCAGGGACTTCAGCCGCTCGGCCGCAGCTACCACGACCGCTCGTCCAGCGCTACCAACCTGCAATATACACCTAAGACACACCCGCCAACCCACGGCATCAGGATAAGGTAACCTTTTTAAGCAAAATTCTACAACTGCTCTTATAAGAGCATAAGAGCAAACCCACAGAAATTTTATTCAAATAGCTCAGCCACGGTTATCACACATCACCTAACATCCCCTCGAGTATAATCTGCCCCAACCTATAATTCATCACACAACCTTACAGTTTAACCTGCACATAATCCAGACAATTCACTAATACAACCACACATCGCTTACAACACCACTAACACTAATTCCCATAATCACTAAACACCATCCACTGTAAACTTTGAGCTAACATTCCGAGCTATAACATTTGCAGCACCGCACACCCCCCGTTGTAAGCTACAAGCTAATTTTTGTATAGTCAAATTAAATAAGCCTAAGAGCTTAAGAAGCAAGTTCTGTGATCTATAAACTTAGAGCTATAAACAGAGCCCACTTTACACCCCCCCCCAATCCGCCCTCACCATAAGTGTTGAACACACATAGCCGAGCCCTCGCCACCCCCAGTATACACCGCACTAGAGCTATAAACAGAGCAAAAGAGCTATATAGACCATATCTGCAAATTAAAGCTATAAACAGATGGCAGACATTTTTTCGCCTGTATTGTGTATACTGTCTCGCTCTTTCCCCCCCCCCCTTCTTTTCCCCCCCTCTCTCTCTCTTTTTCTCCATCCCAGGTTGCGCCACGGAAAAAACAAGAATACTACCTTCTTTCTTTCTCTATTTAAAAATAAATAACTGCCTTTTCTAGTACTACCTTCTTTCTTTCTATATTTAAAACAAAAAAAACCTGTCATTTCTATTACTACGTTATTTGTTTGTGCAGTCACAAAAAAGAGGAACTGCGCCCTTAACTGCTATGTTGGTTTTAGACGTCCATCCGGTGTCCGCCATCTGTTCCCTGGAATTCAGACCAGTTGAGGGTTTTATTATTATATTGTGGCCCCGGTATCAAATTGGGTACCGGGGCCACTCCACTATGCAGTCCAGATACTTGTTTGGTGGAATTCAGACCAGTTGAGGGTTTTTTTATTATATTGTGGGGACCACTCCACTACGCAGTCCAGATACTTTTTGGTGGAATTCAGACCAGTTGAGGGTTTTTTTATTATATTGTGGGGACCACTCCACTACGCAGTCCAGATACTTTTTTGGTGGAATTCAGACCAGTTGAGGGTTTTTTTATTATATTGTGGCCCCGGTATCAAATTGGGTACCGGGGCCACTCCACTACGCAGTCCAGATACTTGTTTGGTGGAATTCAGACCAGTTGAGGGTTTTTTTTATTATATTGTGGGGACCACTCCACTACGCAGTCCAGATACTTTTTTGGTGGAATTCAGACCAGTTGAGGATTTTTTATTATATTGTGGGGACCACTCCACTACGCAGTCCAGATACTTTTTTGGTGGAATTGAGACCAGATGAGGGTGATATATTGTGGCCCCGGTACCAAATTGGGTACCGGGACCACTCCAATATGCAGTCCAGAAAGCTACCTCGGTGAAACGTTTTGGACTAAAAACAATATTGTGAGGTGTGAGGGTGTTCAGAATAGACTGGAAATTAGTGGAAATGATTGTTATTGAATTGTCACTCACCGGACCGTGAGTGCCTCTTCCCGGACATTTAGGAACCGTGGCCGTCCTCCATCCTGAGGGTCTGCGCATGCGCAGCCCTTTCCTATACTTCAGTGTATGTCCCTTTAACTCAATTGGCAGATCAGGCAACACTCCCTATATTAAGCACCTGTGGTCAACACCACGTTGCCTGATCTTGGAGTCTCATTCCTTATGAGTCTCTGAAGGTGTTCCTGTATTCCTCGTGTTTTCAGCGCTGCTGATTCCTGTGGTTTCCAAACCACTTCTACCTCTGTGGTTTCCAAACCACTTCTACTACTGTGGTTCCCATACCACTTCTACCATCAACTGTATCATCGTGACTGTTTGCTGATTCCTATCCGCTGCCTCCGTGCACTACAGTCTTCCAAACCACTTCAACGCTATTACATATCATTGTGACTGTTTGCTGATTCCTATCCGCTGCCTCCGTGCACTACAGTCCTCTAATCCACTTCACGCTATCATATTTCACTGTGACTGTTTGCTGGTTCCTACCCGCTGCCTCCGTGCACTCCAACCTTTACTTTACATCCACTCACCTGTTCCTCATCAAGTCCGTGAGCTGATTCCTATCCGCTGCCTCCGTGCACTACAGCCTCCAGCCTACAACTCGCCTGTGTTCATCATCGTGACTGTTAGCTGATGTCTATCCGCTGCTTCCGTGCACTACAGCCTCCAGCCTACAACTCGCCTGTGTTCATCATCGTGACTGTTAGCTGATGTCTATCCGCTGCTTCCGTGCACTACAGCCTCCAGCCTACAACTCGCCTGTGTTCATCATCGTGACAAGTTAGCTGATTCCTATCCGCTGCCCCTGTGCACTACAGTCTCTTCTCAGCTCTCCGGTGTTTCCTCGAGACTGCTGCTCTCATTGCCATTCGCTACTCTCCGTGATCAACAGCTCCTGGTCTACTCTGCTCTCCCGTGTTCCATCGCTACTGACACCTATTGGTTGCTACTGGTTACCTCCGTGTACCGCAGAGTCCTGCTGCTGCTGACCGCGCTATCACCCATCTACTGCTGACCCACTCTCCACACCTTCACGTGTCCCGCTGGTCTACCCTCCTGTCAGCATTGGATTTATATCTCATCAACTACTCCTCTGCTGGATCATCTCCACTCTCCTGGGTCCTCCTTGAGTCCAGTTCCACGTGTTACTGATTCCTGTGGATTCGTGTCCCTGTTGGTCTACTTATCTGTGCGCTGCACCTACTAGACCACTGCCTCATCTATCCTGGGACTTCTCATCCAGCCGGCCTCCTGCCGCTCAGGTATCGCTGCACTCCTATCTGACTGCCTGCTTCTGAACCACGGTATGCATACTTCTCATTGACTGTGCTGGTGTATTGCATATCTTGCTGGACTGTGTTGGTTCTCCTCTGGAGTCTGCTATCCGCTGAGTCTATTGCCATCATTGACTGTGTTAACTTGTGCTGGACTACTTCAAGAGACTTTCTATATTTGCAGACCTGTTCAGTCATTTATATATATATTGTGCATGTTACTGTGGATCGTGTATAAGGTGCCTGTGTATATCCTGTGTTGCAGTCTCTCCCCGTGCACCTCCTCACATATATATTCAGTGGTACAACTTGCTAGTAGCAGACCACTGATCCCTGTTTCCAGTATCACCTGTTCCAGTATCCTCTCACATAGCAGTGGTACAACTTGCTATCACAGACCACTGACTCCCCGGATACCTCCACTTGGATTCCATTCCTTCACTCAGACAGCGGTACCACTTGCTATCCGCAGACCGCTGACTCTCATCACCTCCTCGTTTCTGTTGGACATTCCTCCTCACCATAGCAGTGGTACAACTTGCTATCGCAGACCACTGACTACCTTCACGTGTCCTTGTCCTACAGTTCCTCGTGTACTATTACCTCCATATTACCAGTGCTGCTAGTCATAGACTTTCCTGAGCATCTCATCATCTGCTGTTTCCTGTTCCGTGATCACCCAGCTACCAGAGTACCCTATTACCATCTACATTGCTCTGGTAAGCCTACCACCTGGTGATCCCTGGGTAAAGACTCCTAGTGCCCGTGACAGTAAGATCAGGCCATGACAGACCCAGATACGGAACCTACCGCCAAGGAGATGCTGCAGCATCTGGTCAGCCGTGTGGAGCAACAGGATGCCCGCCAACAGCTGTTACTTCAGTGTTATCAATCGTTAACCTCCCAAGGAACATCTGGACAGACCGTGACAGCTACTACTGAGGCTCCTGTGCTTTCCTCCGTTTCCCCAGTGCCATCCCAGGTGTCTACAGCTTCTACGCTTCACCTGCCTACTCCGTCAAAGTACGATGGGGACCCCAAAACTTGTAGGGGTTTCCTTAACCAATGTTCAGTCCATTTTGAGCTCCAACCTCAAAATTTTTCTACCCATCGTTCCAGAGTGGCCTATCTTATCTCTTTGTTTTCAGGACAAGCCCTGGCTTGGGCCTACCCTCTGTGGGAGAGAAACGATCCAATATTACAAGATAGTGCCAAATTCATTTCTACATTTCGAAGTGTGTTCGATGAACCAGGTCGCGTGACCACCGCTGCTTCCAGTATCCTCCGTCTACGACAAGGATCTCATACTGTAGGCCAGTACGTCATTCAATTTAGGATCTTAGCCTCTGAACTTCAGTGGAATACTGAAGCCCTAGTTGCCGCCTTCTGGCAGGGGCTCTCCGACAAAATTAAAGATGCACTGACTACCCAGGAGCTTCCTTCGTCACTTGAAGATCTGATCTCTCTTTGCCATCGTGTTGATATGAGATTTCGTGAAAGAGAGGCTGAGAAAACAACCTCTGCTAAAGCACCTCTTCGTTCTAACCCTCAATTTCGTCCAGTTTCACCCTCTGTGATTCCCATGGAGATAGGACGTTCCAAATTATCTTCAGAGGAGAGGAAACGAAGAGTAAAGAATAGACTCTGTATCTATTGTGTTGATTCCACTCATATGCTCAGCTCTTGCCCTAAGAGATCGGGAAATGCCAGGCCCTAACTAGTTCTGGAGAGGTGAAGTTAGGGTCCCTGGAGTCCTCTCCATCTTCCATGAAATCTAAAGTCTGCGCCTTTGATGTTACAATTTCCTGTGCTACCAAAACCTTTGAGTCACAGGCATTGATTGATTCCGGAGCAGCAGGAAATTTTATTTCCAAATCATTAGTAAATCAATGGTCCCTACCAGTGATTACCTTAAAAACACCCATTACTGTGACGGCTATAGATGGATCACGTCTCATCAACGGTCTCATCACCCAGAGTACGTCTCCAGTAACCCTTCTGATTGGTGCCCTGCATCATGAAGAAATATCGTTTTTAATCCTTCCTGTTACGACTAGTCCAATTGTCTTAGGCCTTCCATGGCTTCAGTGTCACTCTCCCCAGATTGACTGGCGCACCCCTCAAGTCACGTCTTGGGGGTCTGAATGTCACCATCGTTGCCTTTCCCAAGTCATTCCTCTCAAAGTACAGCAATCTTCCATTTCATCTACCTCACCGGGACTCCCTCCTCAATATGCTTCATTTACTGATGTTTTTGATAAAGCTCAGTCTGAACGTCTTCCTCCTCATCGTTCTTGGGATTGTCCGATCGATCTTCTACCTGGCAAGACTCCCCCCAGGGGCCGGGTCTATCCACTCTCGTTACCTGAAACTCAAGCTACATCCGAGTATATACAGGAGAACCTCCAGCGTGGGTTTATTCAACCTTCCACCTCTCCCGCTGGAGCTGGGTTCTTCTTCGTTAAAAAGAAGGATGGATCTTTACGCCCTTGCATAGATTTTCGTGGACTCAATGCCATTACTATCAAGAATCGGTATCCCATTCCGCTGATCACTGAGCTATTCGACCGCATCAAGGGAGCCCGTATCTTTACTAAGTTGGATCTTCGTGGTGCCTACAATTTAATCAGAATCCGTTCCGGTGACGAATGGAAGACAGCGTTTAACACCAGAGACGGGCATTACGAATATCTGGTAATGCCTTTCGGGCTGTGTAATGCCCCCGCTGTTTTTCAAGGTTTCATCAATAAGATCTTCCGGGACTTATTATATGTATGTGTCGTCGTCTACCTGGACGACATATTGATCTTTTCACAGGACCTGCCTTCTCACCACCAACATGTGGCAGAAGTCCTTTCCAGGCTACGAAAAAATTCATTGTTCTGTAAATTAGAAAAATGTTCATTCGAATTACCCCAGATTCCATTCTTGGGGTATATAGTTTCCGGAGTTGGCCTGAAGATGGATCCAGACAAGGTGAATGCTGTACTACATTGGCCCCAGCCAACTACTCTTCGTTCTATCCAGCGTTTTTTAGGTTTTGCCAATTACTATAGACGCTTCATTCAAGACTTTTCTTCCATTGCATCTCCTATTGTGGCCCTGACTAGGAAGGGGGCTAATCCTAAGCAATGGTCACCTGAGGCTCTTCAAGCCTTTCAAACACTAAAAGAGTCCTTCTCTTCGGCTCCAATCCTTCGACAGCCTGATGTGACACTCCCCTTCTTCCTGGAAGTAGATGCCTCTAATGTGGGCTTAGGAGCTATTCTCTCTCAACGCTCGGAACAGCAAAAATTCCATCCTTGTGCCTTCTATTCTCGGGGCCTCCTGCCCGCAGAGAAGAATTATACTATCGGGGACAAGGAGTTACTAGCTATCAAAGCGGCATTAGAGGAATGGAGATACTTATTGGAGGGAGCTCGCCATCCGGTGACGATCTTCACGGATCATAAGAACTTGTCATATCTCCAGTCTGCCCAATGCTTGAACCCTCGTCAAGCAAGATGGTCTCTTTTCTTTTCCCGTTTTGAATTAATAATAACCTTCAAACCAGCTGCCAAGAACAAAAAAGCTGACGCTTTATCTAGAGCTTTTGTGACGTCCTCTGATATAGAAGAGGTTTCCAACCATACCATTCTAGACCCCAAATGTATCTCACTGGCTGCTTCATCCACCAAAACGCTACCATTTGGGAAGACCCTCGTGCCTCCTACTCTAAGGAGGAAAATCCTTTCGTGGTTCCATGCCTCTCGTTTTTCTGGACACGCCGGTGAACACAAGACCTTTGAGATTCTCTCTCGAAGTTACTGGTGGCCCTCAATGAGGAGACACGTCAAAGAGTTCATTGCTTCCTGTGAGCTATGTTCCCAGTTCAAATCCTCCCGCAGAACTCCAGCAGGGTTGCTGCGACCACTACCCATTCCGTCCAAACCGTGGACCCATATTAGTATGGATTTCGTTACTGACTTACCACCTAGTAAGAATCATAACACTATTTGGGTGGTGGTGGACAGATTTTCGAAGATGGCTCATTTCATCCCTCTATCTGGTTTGCCTTCCTCGTCTACTCTGGCTGAACATTTCATTAAAGAGATCTTCCGTATCCATGGATGTCCTTCTGAGATTGTGTCGGATAGAGGAGTACAATTCGTTTCCAGATTCTGGCGAGCCCTTTGTAAAACCTTGGGCATACGATTAGCACTCTCATCTTCTTACCATCCGCAATCTAACGGACAAACTGAACGTGTCAATCAAGATCTTGAGACTTTTATAAGGATGTTCTCTTCAGCCAATCAAGACAACTGGGTAGAGTTGCTTCCTTGGGCTGAATTCGCCCATAACAACATGTACCATGAGTCATCATCCAAAACTCCATTTTTCGTGGTCTACGGTCACCATCCGTCTTTTCCGGAATTTCCTGCCCTCCCGCCCACCCAAGTTCCTGCGGTGGAGACTGCTTGTCAGACCTTTAAAAATATCTGGTCTCAGGTCAAAACCTGTTTAAAGAAGACATCTATCAAATATAAATCTTTCGCAGATAAGAAGAGGCGGGCTATTCCACCACTAAAAATTGGAGATCGTGTCTGGTTATCTACTAAAAACATTCGTTTGAAGGTTCCATCTATGAAATTCGCCCCTCGTTTTATTGGTCCATATAGGATCATTCAAGTAATCAATCCAGTTTGTGTGAAACTTCTTCTTCCTAAGAATCTTCGGATTTCTAATGCCTTCCATGTGTCTTTACTCAAACCTCTTATTATCAACCGTTTCTCAAATCCTCCCTCAACTCCGCAGCCAGTTCAAGTTCATCAGGAGGAGGATTTCGAGATTACTGAGGTACTAGACGCAAAAATTTCGCGAGGAGTCCTCCGTTTCCTCGTTCATTGGAAGGGCTTTGGTCCTGAGGAGCGCTCTTGGATCAAAGCTGAAGATCTTAATGCTCCTGCCCTTTTGAAGAAGTTCTACTCCAAAAATCCGGACAAGCCCGGTTCCAGGCGTTCTGTGCCCACCTTTAAAAGGGGGGGTACTGTCACTCACCGGACCGTGAGTGCCTCTTCCCGGACATTTAGGAACCGTGGCCGTCCTCCATCCTGAGGGTCTGCGCATGCGCAGCCCTTTCCTATACTTCAGTGTATGTCCCTTTAACTCAATTGGCAGATCAGGCAACACTCCCTATATTAAGCACCTGTGGTCAACACCACGTTGCCTGATCTTGGAGTCTCATTCCTTATGAGTCTCTGAAGGTGTTCCTGTATTCCTCGTGTTTTCAGCGCTGCTGATTCCTGTGGTTTCCAAACCACTTCTACCTCTGTGGTTTCCAAACCACTTCTACTACTGTGGTTCCCATACCACTTCTACCATCAACTGTATCATCGTGACTGTTTGCTGATTCCTATCCGCTGCCTCCGTGCACTACAGTCTTCCAAACCACTTCAACGCTATTACATATCATTGTGACTGTTTGCTGATTCCTATCCGCTGCCTCCGTGCACTACAGTCCTCTAATCCACTTCACGCTATCATATTTCACTGTGACTGTTTGCTGGTTCCTACCCGCTGCCTCCGTGCACTCCAACCTTTACTTTACATCCACTCACCTGTTCCTCATCAAGTCCGTGAGCTGATTCCTATCCGCTGCCTCCGTGCACTACAGCCTCCAGCCTACAACTCGCCTGTGTTCATCATCGTGACTGTTAGCTGATGTCTATCCGCTGCTTCCGTGCACTACAGCCTCCAGCCTACAACTCGCCTGTGTTCATCATCGTGACTGTTAGCTGATGTCTATCCGCTGCTTCCGTGCACTACAGCCTCCAGCCTACAACTCGCCTGTGTTCATCATCGTGACAAGTTAGCTGATTCCTATCCGCTGCCCCTGTGCACTACAGTCTCTTCTCAGCTCTCCGGTGTTTCCTCGAGACTGCTGCTCTCATTGCCATTCGCTACTCTCCGTGATCAACAGCTCCTGGTCTACTCTGCTCTCCCGTGTTCCATCGCTACTGACACCTATTGGTTGCTACTGGTTACCTCCGTGTACCGCAGAGTCCTGCTGCTGCTGACCGCGCTATCACCCATCTACTGCTGACCCACTCTCCACACCTTCACGTGTCCCGCTGGTCTACCCTCCTGTCAGCATTGGATTTATATCTCATCAACTACTCCTCTGCTGGATCATCTCCACTCTCCTGGGTCCTCCTTGAGTCCAGTTCCACGTGTTACTGATTCCTGTGGATTCGTGTCCCTGTTGGTCTACTTATCTGTGCGCTGCACCTACTAGACCGCTGCCTCATCTATCCTGGGACTTCTCATCCAGCCGGCCTCCTGCCGCTCAGGTATCGCTGCACTCCTATCTGACTGCCTGCTTCTGAACCACGGTATGCATACTTCTCATTGACTGTGCTGGTGTATTGCATATCTTGCTGGACTGTGTTGGTTCTCCTCTGGAGTCTGCTATCCGCTGAGTCTATTGCCATCATTGACTGTGTTAACTTGTGCTGGACTACTTCAAGAGACTTTCTATATTTGCAGACCTGTTCAGTCATTTATATATATATTGTGCATGTTACTGTGGATCGTGTATAAGGTGCCTGTGTATATCCTGTGTTGCAGTCTCTCCCCGTGCACCTCCTCACATATATATTCAGTGGTACAACTTGCTAGTAGCAGACCACTGATCCCTGTTTCCAGTATCACCTGTTCCAGTATCCTCTCACATAGCAGTGGTACAACTTGCTATCACAGACCACTGACTCCCCGGATACCTCCACTTGGATTCCATTCCTTCACTCAGACAGCGGTACCACTTGCTATCCGCAGACCGCTGACTCTCATCACCTCCTCGTTTCTGTTGGACATTCCTCCTCACCATAGCAGTGGTACAACTTGCTATCGCAGACCACTGACTACCTTCACGTGTCCTTGTCCTACAGTTCCTCGTGTACTATTACCTCCATATTACCAGTGCTGCTAGTCATAGACTTTCCTGAGCATCTCATCATCTGCTGTTTCCTGTTCCGTGATCACCCAGCTACCAGAGTACCCTATTACCATCTACATTGTTTTGGTAAGCCTACCACCTGGTGATCCCTGGGTAAAGACTCCTAGTGCCCGTGACATGAATGTTATTGAGGTTAATAATAGCGTAGGAGTGAAAATAAGCCCAAAAACTTGATTTTGGAACTTTTTATGTTTTTTTGAAAATAAATCCGAATCCAAAACCTTAAATCCGAACCAAAACCTTTCGACAGGTGTTTTGCAAAACAAATCCGAACCCAAAACATCAAGCAATTCCGAACCCAAAACACAAAACACGAGACACCAAAAGTGGCCGGTGCACATCCCTAGTTGTGATTACCCTTTGTCATGTAGGCTCAGGTGAGTGCTCTTCGTGGTCTTTTTGGCTTCCCTCAGCTCCATTTTCTCATACCTTCAGTGGAGGAAGGAGTCGAAGGTTTGCCCTTCAAAGTTGCAAACACACTGTGATTCTATATGGGCTGAAGTGATATGGGCAGAGTGATGGAGAAATAACCTGTGAGAGTCACCAGCTTGTGCACAGTCTTTTTTCCTCCATATTACTGGAGCCTCCTGGTGTGAATGGCTGTGAAGAGAAAATCATTGGCCACCAACTTCATCAAACACCAAAGTAAATTAAGTGATGTGGAGAAGGCTGTCAGACTACTGTTCCTCTAGAGCAGTGGTCAGGGAACAGGGGTAAATTACCCCAAATGGGGTAAAAATGAAATTCCTGGGGGTAATGCTGCCGATTCACGTGCTGTCAGTTGGATTGTAGACCCCTTTAAATGTGAAATTGCTGTTGTACCAGAAGAGCCTCAAGGGTTGGCAGAGGCACTTCTTGAGCTTCAATGCAATAATGAAGCAGGTATTGCATTTGAAAACAAAGCAGGTCTGTCATATTTTTGGATGTCAACAGCTGCAAAGGCATTCAAAATTGCACATGAGGAGGCCGTCAAAAAGTTGCTGCCTTTTGCCACAATCTACTTTTGCAAACAAGGATTTTCCATTCTAACGAATATAAACACAAAGCAGAGAAATCCATTGGACGCTGAAGACTGTATCCAAATTGCTCTGACATCAAAATAACCCAATATTGATGCTCTTGTATCAAAAATGAAGCAACATCATTTCTCCAAAACCTGAAGTTTTGAAGTTGAAGCTTTCAAAGAAATTTTGAATAGATTCAATAAAATTTTGAATTCCAATAATTAATAATATATGATTTCCTTCCTTTCAAATCAAGGGGGTAACTGCGGCGTATCTAAATATGTTTTGGGGTAAAAGGTAAAAAGTTCCCTGACTCCTGCTCTAGAGTACTTTACATTTCATCACCTCCATATTTAGTAATAGCAGCACAACTCCAAATAACTGAGTTGATACTGACTATAACATAATATATCTGGCACGTCCCTAAAATATCAGATTAAAAACTAAAACTAAAATTAAAATACAACTCTAAACAGTAGGTCACGCATTCAATTCAATCTTATAGGGAACCTCTGCAATGTATACTATTTAAATAAGTGAAGTAACGTAAACTTTTAATAGAACCATCCATTTAGCAATTGTATTCTATGCCTGAGTACAGTATGCTACAGTATGGCATAGCTGTCTTAATAAATTAGGAGTCTCAGATGCTTTAATTAAGAATATAATCAAATTAGTTGGTTCATGTACACACTGGCCACCGATTCAGATCAGATCAGAAGACCCAGATTATATATTGTACATAAATTTTAAAGACAATAATATTGGCACCCTTTGCAGAGGGAGAATTAAGCTTAACATTTAAATTTATTGGATAACTACTAATTCCTTGTATCTCATAGCATGCACTTCTCCAGCTGAACTATGTCGATATAGGCCCTAACCTCTAGTAAATGGAAACATTACTTATCGCATCAGTACCCCAAGCTAAAGCAATACTCAGAACATTGCATAATCATATTTCTAGAAGCTAGATGTGCATTTTACAAAATAATTTCATATTCATATTCATCTTGTACAGAAATAAGTTCATGTAATGAGACAGTACTATGCATATCATGACTGCTAGACTACATTTTGTATCCAAATTGTCAATTATTATCACAATCCACCCTCTGATATCACTTACTAGGCTTGCCCAACGAAAGAAAATTGTTATAAAATGCTGATTACTCCAACCTATTCTTTCCGGATTCTCCAAACTATTCTCTCTTACCTGGATTTCCACTTTTTTCCTTGCTTGCATAAGGTGCTAAAAAGAATAGAGAGACACCTAACAATTACATAAATGATCAATAGGACCACAAGACCCATTACTGTTATATTCCTGACACCAGTTTAGATAATCCTGGGGTCCCATGTCTCTTTACCAATTTCCTTAACTTCCTAATTTTTGAGAAGTGTACTTAAATCACATCATCCTGGTCATAAATGAAGGTACAACATTCTTAGCTTGTTAATTTACTTCTCCTTTCTCTGCCAATAATACAAATGCCTCTTGATCCTTTAAACATACTTCTCACCTGCGCCAGTTCATCATTTCATCTAGGAAGTGACCATTGAGTTTCATCTATGACCTTATACAACATTTATGAATATTAATTAAATCTGTCTGACAGCATCCAGACCCCTACATGAGGATAAAGTGAATACCAAAACTGTTCATGTTTTTATTTCTGTAAGCTATCCCACTTTTCTACAATTTAGATGCTTCTGGTAAATGACAGTGTATTATTGTAACGGGGATAACTCGACAAAGAAAACAAGTCCTATTAGCCACAACAGGTAACCATAACTAAGCACTTTACCCAAACAGCCCTCAGGGCAAAACAAATTTTGTAGGCGTAGTTACAATTGGGTTCCAGTCAGGTCATAGTAACATTAAGTATTGTTGTAACACTTTTTTTTGAAAAATTACTGATATTTAGCTACAATTAGCAATGCACAAATTCTTAATACTTAAAGTGAAATTTAATGATCTCTTCTCTGGAACTTTGTAACAAAGTTTAGTATGTACTGGACTTTGCCCTGACATACAGGTATCAGGGTGACCAAACATACATACTAACTTTAAATACTGAATTTATGGGAGGTATCTTGCTGAACAATTTTTAAACTGCACACAGTTTGTATTATTAGTAGTATCCCATTTCCAGTGAACCTCATGCTATGTAACACAAGGGGAAATGCTTTTGGCCAGGCAAGACCAGTTTCCTTTATAATTATAGTCAATTTAATTTTTATGATCTGTTATATCTTTTTAAACTTTCTACTTACTTGCAGGTGGTAGGGGGTGTGCAGCTGATGTTTTATGCCCATCATATCGCACATCAGTTTCAATACTTTACCTGTGAAATGTGTACCTTGGTGTAAGGATATCACTTGTGGTAATCCAGACCTGCATACAAATTCCAGAAATATTTTTTTTGCAGTTAAGTTTGCTGTGGCTGCAGCCACTGGCCAAGCTTCCACCCAAATACAAAATACATCTACACAAACTGAAGCATATTGTAACCTTCTTACCACTGGGAGTTAAATTAAAGGTCATTTTGGATTACCTGGAATTGTTCCCCTGTAGCTTGGAGCTGGTTCTATTAGAACAATGCATCCAGAATTTGCCTGTAATTAGGTCAAACAGCTAGCACATTATTGGATGACTAGTGTAGATAATCTTTGGACATACCAGTAAGTCCTAATTGGACTATTGGACTATTGATGAGTGTGTTTAACCATGATTTAGTTGTGGCAAAGTGGGGAACAAACCTTTAGGTGCAATATGCTTACCATCCTCACTGTGTAACAAACCTCAGTGGTTCTGTTTGTATCATCTGTGCATTTGGAGAGTTTTTGCTGAGAGCAAGTATTTTGCATAGCATTTGCACAACAAGTTGTACAGTAACAGGCATTATTTCACTTGTTTGCTCTTTTAATCCTTTTTATGCTGCTGACTTTGCTGCTTGTCAACTCTGTCATTACCTTTTATCTACCACATCAGTATTTGTGGTGTATGCTTGACATTTCATAATGTGTGCAGATTTTGGTAGCATTAACGCAGTTAACAATTTTTGGACAACTTTGGTATGTGCAATAGTTGTACCATGTGAGAAAGATTTCATTTTCCATAAGGCCCAAGCATTATGTACAACTACAAATGCATATCTGGAATCAATGTATATATTTACAATTTTGTCTTTAGCAAGTTGGTAAGCTCTAGTGGGTGTTATGTGTGGTGCCACCTGTGCTGTGTGTGGATGTGGTAATGGCTTAGCTTCTGTGACTTCACTGTCAGTGACTAGTACATATCCTGACTGTAAAACATCTTGCCATATCTGAAACAATGCATCCGGATTAAGATCAGGGTTATGTAATGGGGTGTCAACAAGGTCAGGCCTTGAAGAGAAGTTTTCTTCAACAATTTGTGAACAATCATGATCTTGATATGTATCCTCATCCTCCACCTTCTAAGAGGTTAGACCCATAGGGATGGGCAGGAGTGTAGCAGTGAAGCTGCTGCAACAGTTCTAAGACACAAGCATGTGTAACAGGATCTTGGTGGCCCTATAGTCTGGTCCACTCAATTGCTGCTGGTAGGTGAAAGAAAACTAATATTGGCTGTTTGGATGCAGGAAAATACTGAAAATGTATCAAAATTGTAGTAGAGCTGGGCACAACGGGAAAAGAGGTTGCACTACAGTGTTAATAGCAGTTAATTCCTGCACCATCACTCTTTTTAACAGAGAAAGATGGGGTGTTGGCTGTGCTGTTTGTTTTCACAAGCACACCCTGTTGTAAATAGGATATATTGAGCGCAGGGGTATTTATTCTCTGGTTTTGTCTCAAAATATTGCCTTATGTTGCCTTAGAAGCTGTCCATCAAACCTATTTAAGGCTCATTTGGGTGTGGCTCACAAGCCAGCCCTTGCTAGATGTAAGCCCCTATACCTGGGAGGTGAGTGCATCTGATTTTTAGTGCATTTTAAAGCATATAGGTCAGTGTAGGACCTGCATACAATGAGGTGCCCTTGACGCTGGGATGCAGGCTTAAATGTTTTAATAAAAATATAAACCAATACCTCCTGTTTTCATTTTGCTAGATACACACAAATATGCAGTGTAAAGGTTAAGCGCTGTGACAACTGTCTTTTTGCTTTGTATACAAATATGGGCATTTATATGGCCATGCTGCTGGTACCATATATAATATGAGCTATACTGAGCACAGGCATATTTCTTCCCTGTTGTAAAAGTGTTTGAATCATCAGAAAATGGTCATTGCTGCCTTAGATTTCAATGGATACTGAGGTAACTTAGCTGGATTTGCATAGATCTTTCAAGCAATGTGTGCAGAAGGGATTGTGGTCATCAGTCCTACATCATCTGGGCCCTTCGTCCACAGTGGGAGAGGGACCAATGAGAATAGTGTTGCATCAATTTGCTTTTTGAGCATGCATCACTTGTGTTGCTATGCCCAGAACAAGTCCTGAACAGGTGTTTGATGTTTTTAGGAATGTAATGAAAAACCCCTTTTTCAGAACAATGGGTAGTACATCCTAGTTTACAAAGTAAGTCTCTTCCTAGTAATTGCAGGAGCATAAGCAGAAAGGAGAAAAGAGTATACCTTTCTTTGCTAGAGTGGACAGTTCTTATCCTCTTGTCACCTAGTCACCAGGAGGCATTTCCTTAAAGGACCCCATTGCTACAGCCACAGGTTCATATTTTTGCAAATGCACATGATTTTCAGGCACATTCACAGTCATTACAGGTTCAGGAGAGACAGGGAATACTAGAAAAAAGAAACAATGCAGCCCTCTATCAACAAGAAAAGATATTATTTAACCGTCAACCTTAATAGTCACCATTGGTTCACCAACATGATAATTATCTCATTGTAGTTAGGGGGCTACAAAAAACATCATTGGGGGTAATATCCAGTCATGTCATCCTCTGTGATAGGTTAAGTTTGTTTATTTGTGTGTGCTTGTTCTGCCATTGCCTTGGTTGAGGCTTGTTTTCCTTAGGTTTATGGGGCTTTTTGCAGTCACAAGAGAGGTGTCCCTTTTTCTAACAATTATAACATATCACACCCTTAAGATGCTACTTCTGACCCTTACTGTAATTTGGCCTTCGAGCAATCCTGCATTTGGCTTCTACAGACTTAATTTCCATATTCATCAACTTAACATGTTTACAAGTTTGTGTGTCTATTTTGTGGGTGTTTGTGACAGGATGGACCGCCTATGCCACCCTGTCCGTTGTTGCTGGGCATACTTTGCCACCGTCCCCTTTCGTTATTATAAATACACCCCTTCTGCCGCAGTGGGAGGGGTATGCTGCCACCACTGAGCTCCTTCTATGGCACTCAGAACCACGTTCCTTCTGGGTTACTGACGCTGCTAGCGTATCTCGTTGCTGGTGTACCTGAGCTGGTAACTCCGGACCTCTTACTATGGATCCGGGTTGCTGTGAGTGGATCCCCCCTGGCCTATCATATTGACCAGGGCTGCTGGGTAGCAGGCAGAGCAGCGGTACTGGAAATGCTTGGGTCCAAACCTCAGAGACACCCGGAGAACGGATTAGATTTAGGGTCTAATCTGTAGATCACAGGAATACAGCGATATTAAAGATGTTTCCAAGCAGGTCTTTGAAGCAAGATGGTTTATTTGCTCACACTGGTTTGAGGTACCAGTGATCAAGTCAGATGTTGAAATCAGAAGAACACATTTCAGTGTACAAGTCAGTGCATTTATACCTTTCAGACACATGCTATTTTTAGCATCAGGATATACTCTATTTACACAAACATGAATTTGCATGCATTTCAAGGCTAACAAAATTTACATTTATCTATGAAATTCACTTTGGGCAAAAGGCCACACAGTAATGAGCCCCTGCTGGGCCTTTGGCCAGAGCAGGCATGACACTTCATCACAAAACTTCGTTAGTCATTCCTGCTATCAGACTTCCTTGCACATATGCCTAATTGGAGGTTTCCACTAGCAACCTTACAAATCCTAAACAATGACACTTCCATACTAAATACATCCCAATACACACAAGACCTCCATCCACAAAGTCCTTTTGTATCAGATATATGCATTAGAAATAAGGAATATCCTTTATTAAGGTGAAAACAGGAAAGACCAGTTTCTATCCTGGTCTCAGAAATAACGATTTCCTATCTCAGAATATATACAATACAAAAAAATAAGTGCACATGCAATTACATAAATGAGTGCCCTGCGCTTTTTGCTTTAAATACATGTTTACCAAAAGTTATTTAATAGTGATCCAGTCACAGTATTGTTTCTCGATTTTTTAGAGCTGGGATTAAGCCTTTTATAAAGGCAGTGCTCATCAGAACTTTCTGTGCTAGGTTTACACCAATATTCTCTATCCTTGAATTAATGAATAAATCATTATGCTATGAAATTCAGCATATTACTGTAGGGTTCTGTGTAGTCTTCATAATCTTAGTCCAAAAAGGTGTGCATCTTTATGACTCTTTAACCACAAAACAATGTGAACCACGGAACTTATTAAAATATTTATTTAAGTATTAAAAACATCACTTGTAATAAATGTCAATACAACAAATAAACCATATGTGGATTTCATCAAAATTGCATCTTATATATAAAACGTACAGACCGTCCCTTTTTTTAGGCTATTAAAATAACTGTACTCTGGGGTCTATTGTCATGAAATACAAGATCAGTCACTAAAGGGTACATTTACTAAACTGCGGGTTTGAAAAAGTGGAGATGTTGCCTACAGCAACCAATCAGATTCTAGCTGTCATTTTGTAGAATGTACTAAATAAATGCTAACCAGAATCTGATTGGTTGCTCTAGGCAACATCTCCACTTTTTCAAACCCACAGTTTAGTAAATATATCCCTAAATGTCCATTCAAATTCCTTAGTAGATCCAATCAGTTGGCATATATTCCTAAGTGTGTGAATAAAAGCAAATCCACAAGCACAGCTATAGACCATTCCACTGTGTATGCTAATATAATTGATATTGTAACTCTGTGTCAAGCTGCTCAAACTTATTTACATTCCAAGGTAATAAATATAGGCAGTGTTGTAAAAACGGAGTATCTGCAACTATAGCCACTTTGAGAGTATGGAAATTGCTGATATCTTAACAGATAGCTGGATACTGACCAGGTTTGATGCTGTCTATTGAGTTGTGAAGCTGCGCTGGCCACCTCTGTAAGCACAGGTGGTGCGACAATGAACTTGCTCCTCCTGCATACACGTCTCCAGTAGACAGTTCCTGACTCCCATTAGTGCATTAATTCCATGCAGAATAACACTCTGATGCAGTATGGCAAATTACCTAATGAGAGCTGGAAGATAAATAATTTAAGTCTAATCTGTAAGAGGGAGTTATAGATATATCCATTAACCCCTGCCAGAGGGTGGTAAAGTATCCTTCATCTCTTCCATTGCCAGCCATCATTTGGTTCAATTGTTCCTTTCTACTATCTCATTACCTACACCAGCTAATACACATTCATTCACATCTCTCACATCTGTCCATCATCCATCTACTCAATTTACTCTCGCTTCTATTTACTATCACCATTCTTCTCTTCAAACTCCTCTTCTTTCTCCATCATACTGTTTCTCCATCCCCTATTATAATTTCCCCTTTATTACTTCTCTCCTCAATAGTTTGCACACATGAACTGTTTTGTCTTCTGAACCCACCACACTCACCAGTATGCATAAACAGAAATAAACCTCACACTCACAAATCCTCCTCACATGTCCTCTTCCTCACCCTGCTCCTTCTCATGGCTGCTAGTGACATCTCACCTAACCATGAACCCCGTAAAATGCTCACTCTCTGCTCACGCTCCTCTTTCCATCCCAAACCTTTCCGTCCACTCCATACTTGCAATCCCACCAACCTTATCCACATATCTTCTCTTCCCTTCTCCTGTGCACTATAGAATGCCAGATCGGGTTATAACAAACTTGCATCCATTCATGGTGTATTAATTTCTAAATCCCTTTACAGAAACTTGACTCACCTTCTCTGAATCTATGTCCCCTACAGCTCTCTACTATGGGGGACTCTCCCTCAGCCATACCCCCAGGTATTTTACTTTATCCAATTTGCACCTTCCAAGTCATACCCTCTGAACCCGCAATCTCATTCTCTTCCTTTGAAGTCCCCATTATCCATCTATTTTATCCTCTTCACCTTTGTGATGCTGTCATTTATCGCTCCAGGTCCAATTTCCTAATTTATTGACAACTTTGTATCCCGGCTCACTTATTTCCTACCCTTTGACCTGCCTACACTCATACTAGGCAATTTCCACATCCCTATTGATAATCCCAGTGTCTCTTTTACCACTAAATTTCTTTCACTTATTCCTTTGTTCTTTCTGAATGGACCTCATCTCCACCCACAGTGATGGAAACTCCCTTGACCTTGTCTTCTCCTGCTACTTCTCCATCTCTAGTTTCACCAATGCAGCTTTCCCACTCTGACCACAACCTCCTTTCCTTCAGCCTCCCCTTACCTTATACCCTCCCTCTGCACAGAAATCCACAAGTACACAACTACACCTAAGTACCCTTTACCCAATCCACTTCTCATCTTCACTAAAACAACTATTGTCTCTTATGTCTGCATTGTCCTGCCCTAATAAGGCTGCCACTTTCTACAGCAAAACACTCATGTCAGCCCTAGACAATGCAGCTCCAGCTACCCCATATAGTCTCCAATGATCCAAACCCCAACCATGGCACATCAAACAGACCCACTACCTGCAAAAGTGCTCCCACATTGCAGAGTGCCACTGGAGGAAATCTCATTCCTATCCTGATTTCCTCCACTATAAATTCATCCTTTCACCTTACAACATTGCACTTTCAATTGCCAAACAAACATTCTCTGCCCACCTGCATATCTTCCCTCTTCCCTCTTCCTAATAGTGCCTTAGTCCTTTCCAATAAGAGTACTATTATCCATTCATCTTTAGTCTTAATGTTTTCATCCTTTAAATCTACATTTCTATCCATAGTTTCTGTAACATTTTCCCCAAAGATTAAATTAAACAACTGCATAATATCTGAAAAGGTGTGTAATTAAATTAAGATATTTTACCGCACTGCTTGAGTGGGGACATCTGGTGATTACCAGGGAATGTTAAGTGTCAACTCAGTTGAAGGGAGAGGTGGACTAACACCCCACAAGGTTGGGAATTGACATAGTGACTAACCTTAATGGCATTTCAGTACTGCAATTAAGGATGATCAGGCTTGGTTTTCCAAAAACCGATCCCCTCCCTCTTCAAACATTGCAAATCCAAGTACTGAGCCGAGGCAGCTCGGTACTTTCCCACATCCTCGGAACTACACTTGAGGAAAAACATCATTGTCGCATTGTCGGATATCACTGGTTTTGGATTACATAAGTACCTCCCTCCCTGGAGATCCAGCGCCATTTCTTAGACAGACACAGGAGGAGTAGAAGTGTTCTTTTCAGTCTTCAGTGACATTGCTCAGTGCCACTGCACACACAGAAACAGAAAAGGTAGTAGTGTTCTTGTCACTCTCCAGTCTCCATTGCCATTGCTCACACAGAAACAGGAGGGGTAGCAGTGTTCTTGTCACTATCCAGTCGCCAGTGCCATTGCTCACACAGAAACAGAAGGGGTAGCAGTGTTATTGTCACTCTCCATTGCCATTGCTCAGTGCCATTACTCACACAGAAACAGGAGGGGTAGGAGTGTTATTGTCACTCTCCATTGACATTGTACAGTGCTATTGCTCACACAGAAAAATTTCATGTGTAAAAGCCAAGCTGGGAAAAAAACAGTAAGGCAGTAGAAGAAACTGTATGTTCGGAAATGACACAAATCCCTGAGGAGAGTCCACCCACGAATGTTATGTCTGAGCCTGACCTTTCTGATAGCGTACTCATAAAGAAACCTCTTTTCACCATTTCTGCAAATGTGTGGATGAGCAGCCTAAGTGTAGCTAGTGATATAAGGATGCCACATTGGATTTGCAACAGGATGAGGGGGATATTTGTGTAGCTGACGACAGCGCTAATGAGGATGTTGATGATGATTATGTTGTTTATGTAAGTTCTGCACCAGTGGAAGCAGTTCTTGCTAGTCACAAGAAGAAGGTCATTGTCATACCTGGGCATAAGACCAAAAAATCCACCTCTTATGTTTGGAATTATTTTTACCCAAATCTTTCCAACAGTTGTCTAAACATTTGTTGCATTTGTACACAGTCAGTAGAGGTTGGGACATTAAACATCTAGGAACCTCATCCATGATACGCCATTTGAAGTTAGGAAGCTATTGGAAATATCAGAAACTTATGCTAAAAAAATCACAACAAGCAGTCCAGCATCAGCTAGCTCCCTTCTCTCACCTAGATCCCAGCACCTGCAATTTGCACCAACAACACCTTCCTCATCAATATCCTCACTAGTGATTGGAGTTAGTCCTGCATCCAAGTTGCTAAGGCTAGATGAATCCTCCTCTATCAAGGATTTCTCAGACTCGGATAGTATAAATTCCCCGCTTGCCGCCTCCATCTTCAGTCGGGCTCAGATCAGGGAAGAGGGAAGTTAGATTTTTTAGTGGTGCTGTCTGTGTCCTGTCACTCTGTCCTGCTGAATCCAGTAGTTACTTTGTCCTGTGCTCTGTCCTGCTGAGTCCAGTGGTGCTTTGTACTGTGCTCTGTCCTGCTGAGTCCAGTGGTGCTTTGTCCAGTGCTCTGTCCTACTGAGTCCAATGGTGCTGTGTCCTGTGCTCTGTCCTGCTGAGTCCAGTGGTGCTGTGTACTGTGCTCTGTTCTGCTAAGTCCATTGTTCTTTTAAAATTATAAAAAAATTATAAAAAAAAATATAAAAAATTATACAAAAATAATTAAAAAAATTATAAAAAAATTATACAAAAATAATTTAAAAAAAATATTAAAAAATTATAAAAAAAAGTATAAAAAATTTTCTACTGCAATATATAAATACGTTCACTGTTCCTGCAGTCCAGTAATATTAGTACTGGAATATATAAATACGTTCACTGTTCCTGCAGTCCAGAAATATTAGTACTGCAATATATAAATACGTTCACTGTTCCTGCAGTCCAGAAATATTAGTACTGCAATATATAAATACGTTCACTGTTCCTGCAGTCCAGAAATATTAGTACTGCAATATATAAACACGTTCACTGTTCCTGCAGTCCACAAATATTAGTACTGCAATATATAAATACGTTCACTGTTCCTGCAGTCCAGAAATATTAGTACCAGAGATTAAACTACGTTCACTGTTCCTGCAGTCCAGAAATATTAGTACCAGAGATTAAACTATGTTCACTGTTCCTGCAGTCCAGAAATATTAGTACCAGAGATTAAACTACGTTCACTGTTCCTGCAGTCCAGAAATATTAGTACCAGAGATTAAACTACGTTCACTGTTCCTGCAGTCCAGAAATATTAGTACCAGAGATTAAACTACGTTCACTGTTCCTGCAGTCCAGAAATATTAGTACCAGAGATTAAACTACGTTCACTGTTCCTGATTGGTTTGTTAGAGTGCGAATGTCCTATTTCAACAACATCAGGGTGGATGGGAGGGCCCAAGGACAATTCCATCTTGCACCTCTAGCAAACTCTTGCAAACTGCCATCCTGTCTCCCACTGCAGTGCCACTCCTAGATGGGCCACGTGTTTGTGCCGCCCACTTGTGTCGCTTAGCTTAGACATCCAGCTACCTTGGTGCAACCTTTTGGACTAAAAACAATATTGTGAGGTGTGAGGTGTCCAGAATATACTGGAAATTAGTGGAAATGAATGTCATTGAGGTTAATAATAGTGTAGGAGTGAAAAAAAAACAAAAATATGGATTTTTGCACTTTTTATGCTTTTTTAAAAAAAAATCAGAACCCAAAACCCAAAATCAGAACCAAAACCTTTAGTGGGGTGTTTTGGCAAAACCAATCAGAACCCAAAACCTCAAGCTAATCAGAACCCAAAACCCAAAACCCAAAACCTGAAAAGTGGCCGGTGCACATCCCTAGTTTTAGATATGGGTCCAATATCCATAATTAATGCAACTGGTTTTAGACAGTTAATTGAAGTCTTGTGTCCCCGTTACCAAATTCTATCTCAGCACCATTTTACTAGACAAGCAATTCCTCACCTGCACCAGATGGTTAGAAAAAAATTAATTATTGGGCTGCAAAATGCCATTTTACTCACTGTACACTTAACCACAGATATGTGGACAAGCGGAACTGTGCAAAATAAAAATTATATGACTGTGACTGCCCACTGAGTTGGTAAGTCGCCTTCAGCAGCAGCATCAAACAACACCATATTTTTCAGAGGCAGGCTGCTCTGTGTATCACCCGTTTCACTAAGAGGCATACCACTGACAACCTATTAGAAAACTAAGGGATGTCATTGCAACTTGACTTATGCTGCTTGGAATCTCCTCAGGATATGTGATTTCTGATAATGCCACCAATTTTGTGAGAGCATTACAGCTGGGTGAATTACATCACATTCCTTGCTTTGCTCACACAATCAGCTTGGTGGTACTAAGCACTTCAGCAACAAAAGTGGCAGTTCCTGTTGCTAAAGTGCTTGATTTGTTAAACTGTGCATGTCCATTTTAACATATTTCCAAGGACAATTCCATCTTGCACTGTCCACCTGTTGCACTGACATTTAGGCCTTGGTTTATCTGCTTGTGTACCAGTCAACCTATCAGGTGTCTACAGTATTATTAGGTTGCCAATTCACTAGATTATTCCAATGTGGACAGTATACAGGGCTATGAACTGCCGTGTATTTGTGCCGTTGCTCTGCTGCTTAGTATACAGCAGCTCGCTGCAGTCTTTGGCCGAAAGTGGATGCAAATAATATTGTGACCTGTGAAATGATCAAAATTGACTGGAAATGACTGCAAATTAGTTTACTAAAGTTAATAATAATGTAGGAACAAAATAAAAGTCGAATTATGTGATGTTAGCATATTTTAGCAATTTTGCAAACAAAAATACAGATCCAAAACCAAAGCACAAAGTTAAAACAGATAAAAAAACAAAACCAATACACTGGGGTCAGTGAACATCTCTAACTGCAATATCCCATTCACAGGGAAAAAACGTTATTTTAAGAATGAAGTTGAAGGTTTTCACACTGGAGCATCATTATAAAAATTCATATTTATAGGACTGCTGAGGACCCTGGAAGTCCATGCTCCCTCATTCCTCTCATAGGTAAATGAGAGCTACTCATTTCATCATTTTCTTACAATCTAGGGTGTAGCGGCCGGTGGTAATCGTTAATACGATTACCACTATTCCGACACCCACTTCATCTACAAAAAAAATGCGACCGTTTTAAAAAGCAATGTTAATATTTATAGACTTACCTTTAAAGCGACTCTTCAGATCACCGATGGACCTGAATGCTGACCGCAAGTTATTTTGATTGAAGAGGTGTATGGCACTACTGTTTACTGCCATCGCGACTTGTATTCATCTGAATTTAAAGTGGCAATGTCGGGCCCACGCAGGTTAAGTGTTTAAACTCTAAACCCGACATTGCCACTTTAAATTCACATGAATACTAATCGCGATGACAGTAAACAGTAGTGCCAGACACCTCTCCAATCTAAATAACTTGCGGTCAACATTTGGGTCCATTGGTGACCTGCAGAGTCGCTTTAAAGGTTAGTCTATAAATATTAACATCGCTTTTTAAAACTTTCACATTTTTTTTGTAGGTGAAGTGGGTGTCGGATTTTTCGAAACCGAAAAACCGTACCCAACCCGTAGTGGCTACATGGAGTGAACAGATTTGACTAGGTGCCTGCCGGCCCTGTATATAAGGCCATTTTCCAAAGAGGGAGTCTCAGATGCTTAGGTAAAGAAAATAATCAATTTTATAGGCAATTGTGTCAAGGGGAGCATCAAATGGGTTAAACCTCAGCACTAAAGGAATAAAGATGTATTAAAGGGTATATTTGTTATTTTAAATGCAAATATTTAATGTATGGTCATTGTGGTGCTGGTTAATAACAGGCGCACAGCGCCAGCAAGGGCTAGGTCCCTGCGCTGGGCGCTGGGAGTATAAATATTTTTATTTCCATATATTGATTTCTAATGCAATAGCCTTGTGTGTATAGGCAGGGCCGCCGAGAGGGGGGGGGGGGGGTACTAATTACCCGGGCCTGGACCAGCCACCCCTCACTGCCGACTTTTTTTCTTTTTTTCTTTAAACTTACATTTTTTCTTTTCTTTTTTTTTTTTATTATTTTTTTGCCGGGGGGTGGGGATGGGGGTGGCACCGCACCCTTCGTTGGTGGGGGAAGCAAGCTATTAAAAAAAAAACAAAAAAAAACCTAATACTCACATCACATGACCACGGCACCGGCGTCCCTCTTCATTCTTCTCTGCTCCGTTCACACTGAATGGTGTGACGTTGTCAGAGATGACCTAAATGGGTCCTTTCTCCTGAACTCCGGCTGTTATGTCTTGTGGGTATCGATCGCTAGAGAGACAGACAAGTTCAGATATCAGGCTGAAGCTCAATCTGGTTCTGACCAGCCCTTAGTCAGAGTAACTTTATTTATACATAGAAAAACAGGAAAGAAGATAAGAATACAAGGTTTGTGAAAGTAGCTTGTACATATCAGCAGTTTGTGGTCATGCCAAAAAGCAGATGTCCTTATCTCAGTCACGTAGGCCTCAGGTGGGGGTTTGTGGGGTGTGGGTTCCTGGAACAGAAGTTGCTTGATATGCACATTTTCTTGAGAAGAAACATGTTGAAAGAAGCAGAAGATAAGATAGCATAAGTCATATGATGTCTGAAATAGCCTGCAGCTCTGCAGACTATTTTACACACATACAGCATGTCAATTATACAAAATGCATTATTCAAAAGCTCATAACATTGATGTCTCTCACATAAACCCCTCTTTTTATCATTTTTATAATTGTCCTGCCTATCCGTTTGGTGTACACAAAGCATTCCTGCACCTGACCTACTTCACTCAATGGAACCTCTTCTAGGCCCTAGAGAATGGTAAAGATACATTCAATCAAGTCTATAGTTTATGTACACCGTTCTAAGGGGGGGAAAGGTTGGGGGGGAGAAAGTTTGATGGTGTCTTTTTAGAGCTTAGTGAGAGCAAGGTGAACTTCTGATTCTGGTTCAGGTTTCTTTATGCTTGCAAGCTTTCTATTGAATACAAATTTATTTTTGCAATTTTTCAAGCAACACTGGAAAAAACATATGCTTAATTTAAAACAAACATACAGTATTAGCAGAAGAGCAAATATCTTGGCTATCCATATCAAAATACCAGAGATCCATGTGAAAATACCTTTACCCCAATTGCCTGGGTTTAGCCATGAGAAAGCTGATGTCCACCAGCTGTCGTTTACTGTATCGGGATCAAAATTGTCTTTTCTGAACTTTTCCTTTAGTTCTTTAGCCTCAGTCATATACCTGTCTATTGTCTCCTCTGGGTTATCAGTGTCATTTGTGATGAAATTACAACAATGTATACCATACTCGGTTTCCAGAGTGAGGCAATACCCTCCAGTTTGGGCAGTGATATAGTCTAATACTAATTGGTGCTGGATTAGTTGTGTTTTAAGGTCCTGTAATTCCTTCCCTACATACCTAAAGGATTTGTCATAGATTTCTGTTATATTGTCTAAAAGTCCTGCAACCTTTATTATCATATTGTAGTTTGCCATGTACCCCCATGTCCCTATTGAGATGATGTTGCCAAATCCAATGCCCACATTGTGCCCTTTGGACTTTGCTATGAGGGGGATGTGTTTATTGTCTACTGTCTTGATTTCTCTCTTATCGAGCCTATGATCCCTTCCACTCTTCAATACCTTACTCAGATTATAGTGAGATATAACATAAAATTCAGGGACCAACCAGGCTAAGTAGCATACCCCAACTGAATTTGGTGGGAGCCACCTATATGCATTCTGCCCACATACATAATAGATATCATCTGGCAATAGGTAAGGGATGTCGTAGAATAGGCACAACGTAGATACCTGCAGTCCCAAATGGCATGAGGTATCGTTCTCTTCTTGATTGCTATCGAAAGGGGGCAATGTCCCATTCCAAGTGTGATTATATTGACCATATTGACAGTTAATACAGTTAGAACTTCTAATATTGTAGATAATTCTGTTGCTTATTTTATTTGGGGAACACTGGGCGGAGCATTGGGGTAGGTAAGGCTGAGTGAAATTCACCACAACCCGGCACCTAGATTTAGGGATTGCTCCTAGTGGGAAACTTTTATTATGGTATCTGATACGTATTTGGCCATGGGGGGTCCATATTGATTCATTAATGATTCGATTGGATTCTATTCCCTTATTGAAACAGTAGTCTGGTCTTATCGTATTAGGGCCTAACTTGACCGTAGGATACCTTGTGGTGTTATATTTGGGGCTGACCATACGTCCACAGGTGAGATTTCTTTCCCTGAGCTTAGTTAATTCCTCAGTGCTCAAAGGTATAGGGACTAGGGCCATATTTTTACCGTTTGACGGAGTACGGGAACATACCCAGCAATTACTGGTGTTAGTCACCTGGCCAACAGTTTAATGGAAATGTAATACAGTATTTCCTAGTTCTTGCAAGGAAGAAAAAATCAAAGGGAAACATGAGAGAAAAACACAAAGAACCATACTCCCCTTCATGGTTTATCTTGGGTTACTGTGGCCTTTTTACAGTGACTGGCATGAATCCATGGATCCTTCCCTTCGAGTTTCACTGAGGTGGGAGTAGTCAACAGTACTTGGTATGGTCCCTCAAATAGTGGTTCCAGAGCCTTTCTGACGTGTCTTTTTACGAAGACGTAGTCTCCTGGCACCAGGGCATGTGTTCCAGTGCAGTCTTCTGGATCTGGGATTGAAGAGAAAACTCGAGAATGTATGTTAGTGAGGGACTTCTGCAGTTCTTTCACATAATTAGTCAGTTCACCTTGGTGTTTCATTAGAGATTGAGAGAAATAACACCCTGTTTTTGGCGGCCCCCCAAACAGTATTTCATAGGGGCTTAGCCTGTGTTTCTTATTAGGTGTTGTCCTGACTGAGTATAGGGCAAGGGGGAGGCATTGCAGCCAGGGCATCCCCATGCTCTTCATGGCTTTCTGTATTTTGAGCTTGAGAGTGCCATTTAGCCTTTCTACCTTGCCACCACTCTGTGGGTGGTAGGGGGTATGGAATGCCTGACTGACCCCCAAATCTGACATGATGGACGTCATTACCTCCCCGGTAAAGGTGGTACCTCTATCTGACTCAATTACCTCTGGGACCCCGTATCTGCATACTACTTCAGAAAGTAGTTTCTTTGCAGTGTTTTTCGCTGTAGCCTTAGCTACTGGCCATGCCTCTGGCCAATTTGAGAATATATCCATAGCCACTAAGACATATTCATATATTCCACATTTGGGCAGCTGAATATAATCTATTTGTATGCGTTGAAAGGGGTAGAGGGGCTTAGGGGTTACCCTGGGAGGTACTGTTACTGTGTGGCCAGGATTATTGGTGTTACAGATGGCACAGGCCTTTACCAGATTACTGGCAGCAGTGCTGAAGCCTGGTGAAATCCAGTGTCTAAACACAGAGTTGATTATAGCATCCTTTGAGACATGAGTGGGTCCATGCACTATAGTGGTCATCGTGGGGAAAAGGACTCTGGGGAGACAGTGTCTATCTGTTGTGGCCCATATGCCTTTTGTGCATTCTGCTCCCCTCTTTTTCCACTCTTCCCTCTCAGGCTCTGATGCCTGTTTCTGGAGGATTTTCAATATTTCCAGATCTATAGGGGATGTGAGAGGAGTGGCAGTTGCTAGATAGTGTTTTACCAGTGGTAAGTCTGCTGCGGCTCTCGCAGCCTGATCTGCCAGCCTGTTTCCTCTCACCTCCATAGTCTGATCTCTGGTGTGTGCTTTTACTTTCATGATTGCCACTTCTTTAGGCAGTTCCAATGCTGCAAACAACCTTAAAATGATATCTGCATTTTTAATAGGTTTACCATTGGAAGCCATAAAATGTCTATTTTCCAAATGCTCTGATAATCATGTGCAACCCCAAAAGCGCATCAAGAGTCTGTGTAAATATTGGCTGTTTTGCCCTCCGCATGCTGGCATGCACTGATTAATGCTTCCAGCTCAGCCTGTTGTGCTGACAAACTTGGTGGGAGGGGTTGCTGAATCAATATTTCAGTCTCTGTTGTGACTGCATAACCTGTTTTGGTAGAGCCCTCCTCATAGTACCTGGACCCATCTACAAACAGGAGTAGATCAGGGTTGTTAAGAGGTGTTTCTTTTACATCACCAGGGGGTGTAGTTTCCAGGTCCATTAAGGCTAAACAATCTTGATCACAAGAAAAAAATGTGTGTTGTGTTTCCTGCTTTGTCACAGCCTCAACACTTTCTGTACTGTCTGTGTCTGCAGCATCTATACTGTCACTCCCCTCTTTTATATCCATGCAACTTGGAAGCAATGTTGCTGGATTTAAAACTGTGCATCTCTTCAGTGTAACATTTGAGGGTGTCAGTAGTGCCACTTCATATTTAGTTAATCTAGCCACTGAGATGTGTTTTGTTCTGGCTTGATTCAGTATTTCCATGACTGAGTGTGGTACCTGGATGGTGAGTGGGTGATCCAACACTATATCTGCAACTTTCTGTAGCAATAAAGCAGCTGCTACTACTGCCTTTATACATGTAGGAGCCCCTATTATGACAGAATCTAGCTTCTGGGAGTAGTATGCTAGTGGTCTTTGTTTGCCCCCATGGTCCTGCGTTAACACCCCATGGGCATATCCTTTTTGTTCATGGCAGAACAAATTAAAGGGGAGCTCATAGTTGGGGAGCCCAAGGGCTGGGGCACTTGTGATTAATTCTTTAATCATTTCAAAGGCTGCTTGTTGTTCAGCTGTTAGGGTAATCAGGCCGGTGGCGTTTCCTTTTGTAGCAGCATAGAGGGGGTCAAAAAGTTCTGAGGCGTTGATTAGCCACTCACGGCAGTACCCTGCGAGTCCTAAAAAAGCACGTAGCTGTCTTACTGTTGTGGGGGGAGGGAACTTTTGTATAGCAGTTTTTCTGCTATCTAGCAGGTGTTTAGCGCCTGCTAATATACAGTGAACTAAAAATTGGACTTGGGGTAGAGCTATTTGCAGTTTGTCCTTTGACACCTTGCAGTGGGCTTGTGCTAGGAATTCTAGCAAACTTTTAGTTTCCTTTAAACAGATTTGTCTGCTGTCAGTACAAAGCAAAAGATTATCTACGTACTGTATTAGACACGTATTCTCGTGTGCTGGGACCCAGGAGGCTAGGACAGTGTGCAATGCTTCTGAGAAGGCGGACGGTGAAATTGCAGCTCCCTGCGGCAGCCTGGTCCAACAAAACTGGGCATCGTTTAATGTGAATGCAGTGCATTCTTGGCTGTCGGGGTGTAATGGTACAGAGAAGAATGCATTTGCCAAATCAATCACTGAAAAACTGGTGGATGAGGCTGGGATGTCATTGAGCAAAACGTGTGAGTTTGGGACAATGGGAACATCTATCACCATTCGTTTGTTAATTTCCCTTAGATCGTGCACAAGTCTAAATTGGGCTTTCCCATCGGCCGATCTCTTCTTGACGGGAAAGAGTGGAGAGTTCCAGGGGGAACGGCACGCCTTAAAACACCTGCTTTCTCGTACTCTTTTGCTTGTTCACTAATGGCTTAGTTTTGCTCTCTCTTAAGGGGATACTGTCTGCATGAAACAGGGACTGTACCATCTTTAAGCTTGATGTGGACAGGGGGAACTGCGAGTAGTCCAACATCAGTTTTACCTTTGGATTAAAGGGTGTCGGGTAAGGATTGGAAAATTTCTGGGAATGAGTCTCCATGAGGCTCTTTTTTATCAGGTTCTGTAACCTGTTGTACCATTGCTAGAGCTGCAAGTACTTTCGAGTTTCTTAATAAGGGGTCTGAGGGTTGTAAGTAAACCTTCCCATCTCTATATTTTATGGATGCTTGTATTTTGGAAAGGATGTCTGCTCCTAATAAATTAACAGGGCATCCAGCAGAGACTAAGAACTGAACATCAATTGTCTCTTCCTCACCAGGTATTTGTACTGGAATAGGGACGGTTTCTTGCAGACTCACGGCAGTACCAGTGAGTCCCGTGGTGGTAATTGTTTTATCGGTCAGATATTGTTTGATAGCAGGGGTATGCATTATACATGAACGGCTTGCTCCAGTGTCAAGCAGGCAACGAGTTTCAATTTTTCCATCAAGCAATATGTCAATAAGAGCTTGAGGACCCGTATCTTTTACAACCCCTGCAGACACTAGAATGCCAATTTCCTATTCTGACTTTTGCTCCTTTTTCTTGAGCCACGCCTTGTATTTCTGACAATCTCTCTTCAAATGTCCCACTTGTTTACAGAAAAAACATGCCCCAGGCGCTGTAGCAGTCCCGGGGCCCCTCCTCTCTGCTGCAGTTTGGACAATGTAAATGGGAGCTTTTTTCTTTCTCTGATCTTCTCTATCCTCCATTGCCCTCAGTATATCCAACAACACTTCTATGTTCAAACTCCCTGCCTCGGGTCTGTTTCTAAGCAGAGCCTCTCTCATTTCTTGCTTAAGGCCCATGAGAAAGGTAATTTTTAAACAGCTGTACTTTACGGAGTTCAGCAGTGCCAAATCCCCCGTCAGTGTGATTAATCAGGCAGCGGTCATACCATTTACGGCAGTCTTCACTGTTTTCTTGTTTAAGGGGGGTACCTACTGGGACCTTGCGCTGTTCTGCAGCCGCCCATACACCCATTTTTGCCAGGAATGTATGTGCAAAGGCCAATGTCAGGGCATTTTCCCCTTCGGGACATTGTACATTATCTGAATTTTTTTAAAACAGCGGTCCCACTTGGAACAATTACAATATTGGCTAGTTCCTCTAGATCTGACCATGTACAATTGTAAATTCTGTTCATTCTTCTAAAGTAAGCAAGACACTGGGTGGGGTGTTTTCTGGGGTCTGGGCATTTCTCACATATGTCCCTTGTCTCACTCGGGGTCCAGGGTCTGTGCTGTGTAGTGGTGCGCATTCTAACATCAGGGGCATTTTCACCTGCCCCTGGGCCCATCGTTGTGGAAGTGGTCACAGGGAACATGCCTTGGGGCGGGTCACATCTCTGGTCTGTAGCCTCTTGTGGCTGACCACAAAATGGACACACTTCAGAGTATGCCAGGACGCAACGATAACATTGTTTGCAGACGGTCCCATAGGGGAGGCCGACTCTAGCCTTGTCATTCAGGGAAATCTTATCAGGGTTATACGGTGGGGGTCCTGTGACAACAGGAAACGCCCATTCTCCATAAAAATTGGGCCGTTGTGTGGGCCTTTGTCTTAAACTGGGACCTGTCTGACCGTCTATAAGGGGTCTTAAATCGGGGTACATTATTGGCCCTGACGGGGAGACGGGCAAGGGTGCATTGCTGGCTTGAGCATTGTGGGCTGGTGGTAATACATTTTCTATTTCATCAGTGTCACCTAAATTTGTCAATTGTAAAGTATTACAATAGTCACTGTCATCCTCCAATTCTTCCGCTAATTTATACCATACTTGACACCTTTCAAAATAGCCTTTTTCTTTCAATATTCTCTCATTGTCTTTTATAAACTGTTTCCAAAATGGAACTTTCAGCGTACCGTCTTCAGACACTCCTGCTGCTGTAAACAATTTCTTCATTCCTTTAGTGAGGTCTTTACCTCTATGTCTAGACACGTACTGTATGGGGCTTAATTCCCCGTATTTCTCGGGCTTGTGCCCCGTTTTGGACCCTTTATTTCCCATCGGGAATTACCTTATGGTCCCTTTATGTGAATGAGAAAATGTTTCCTTCCTTACAGTAGTAAGTTTGCAGGAGGTTTCCCTTTCTGAATATTCCTGACAACTTTCAACAGAATCCAACAGAAAAAGACAATTATCCACAATACTGTTAAGCACTTCAAGGCTATGTCAATTTGCTCCAGATTATGTGTTACGATATTATTCATTTCATCTCATAGAAATTTGTAAAACGTGAAGGATTCAAGACATGACAATTATGACACACAAAGCAACTCGTATGGTCACTAATATTGATTAATCAATCCCTACCTTGATACCCTCAATAGTATCTGTTGCCAGAGTTCGGAGATCTCCGTCAATCAGACTAGGATACCCTCGAACTGGGATACTTCCTCCTTTCACAGAGACAGCACTTTAAGAGCAAAAATAAAGGTTTTTACTCACCAGCTGGATTTCGATGTCTGTCTGTGTGAAGAAGAAGTCCCGATGTCGGGGGGTCTGATGTATTGGAGATCCCGGACAAGAGCCCCCACTGAAACTGTCAGAGATGACCTAAATGGGTCCTTTCTCCTGAACTCCGGCTGCTATGTCTTGTGGGTATCGATCGATAGAGAGACAGACAAGTTCAGATATCAGGCTGAAGCTCAATCTGGTTCTGACCAGCCCTTAGTCAGAGTAACTTTATTTATACATAGAAAAACAGAAAGAAGATAAGAATACAAGGTTTGTGAAAGCAGCTTGTACATATCAGCAGTTTGTGGTCATGTCAAAAAGCAGATGTCCTTATCTCAGTCACGTAGGCCTCAGGTGGGGGTTTGTGGGGTGTGGGTTCCTGGAACAGAAGTTGCTTGATGTGCACATTTTCTTGAGAAGAAACATGTTGAAAGAAGCAGAAGATAAGATAGCATAAGTCATATGATGTCTGAAATAGCCTGCAGCTCTGCAGACTATTTTACACACATACAGCATGTCAATTATACAAAATGCATTATTCAAAAGCTCATAACATTGATGTCTCTCACAACGTCATCACGTCATGCCCGGCATTCAGTGAGGAGCGGCGCAGAGAACACCAACACAAGAAGACAGAAGAGAGAAGTAAGAAGCAGATATAAAAGTTAGTAAAGGAACAGAGGAAAACAGAGTGATGGAAGGAGAGGAGGAGGAGGAGGAGGTGGGGCGACAGAAAAACAAAGACACTGAGTGATTGAAGGAGAGGAGGAGGGGGAACAGAAAAAAAAGGCAATGAGTGACTGAAGGAGTGGAGGTGGGGGAATGGAAAAAAAAGGCACTGAGTGATGGAAGGTGAGGAGGGGAGGATATAAAAAAAAGGCACCGCGTGATGGAAGGAGAGGGGGGGGGCAGCATGGCACAGTGTGATGATGGGGAGAGGTGCAGCATGGAACAGAGTGATGAAGGAGGGCCAGGTGAAGGGGGGGAAAGCAGCATAGAAGGTGCAGTGTGATCATAAGGGGGCACAGCGTTGTTGTGATGAAGTGGCACAGTAATGTGTGTTTAATGGCACAGGGGGCTTGTGAAGTGTGTGTTATGGCACAGATGGCTTGTGGTAGTGTGTGTGTGATGGCACAGGGGGCTGTGGTAGCGTGTGTGTGATGGCACAGGGGGCT
This sequence comes from Mixophyes fleayi, assembly GCF_038048845.1. Taxonomy (NCBI): domain Eukaryota; kingdom Metazoa; phylum Chordata; class Amphibia; order Anura; family Limnodynastidae; genus Mixophyes; species Mixophyes fleayi. The sequence continues at coordinate 224,670,406 of NC_134402.1, forward strand.
TGTGGTAGTGTGTGTGTGTGATGGCACAGGGGGCTTGTGGCAATGTAGTGTGTGTGAGAGGTAGGTGGTGTCTAATTAATGGGTGCTATTTTGTTTGTGGGGTGATGGTGGGCAAATTAATAGTGGGGACTATTAATTTAAGATGGGGTGGTTTGTGAGCTATAGAATATGGGGGTGTGTTTGGGGAGAATGAGGTCTCTTTATTAAATGTGAATATGAATTATTTAATGGCCATAATTGTTGCGGGAAATAGGTATATTTATGATATGTAAATACTATTAAGTTATTGCTGGGGCTGCTTGCAGGGAGGGAAGAAATAGGCTTTTTTATTAAATGGGAATACTATTACTTTAATGTTGGGGCTGGAGGAAGGCCTAATTATTACTCATGGGTGCTATTGATTTAACGCCGGGGCTGGTTGTAATTTTCTAAATGTAGCCATTTTTTTCCAAATAGGGCTCCCGACATTCCAGGATCCAGAGACGCTGCAACTAAAGAAACCTGCAGCCACAGGTGGTGAAAGTGAAAAGAACAGGTAGGACAGAGCAGGAGACTGTGTGAAATGTTGTGATTCTAGTGGGCCAATCCCAATTTTTGGTGACTGTTCAATGGTGTACACAACAATGCATGTTTTTCTTCTGTAGAAGGGTGTCCTAGTGCTTCTCACCTGGTAGCCATGCCCAATGATGCATACCCACACCTCCAATTGTATGAACACACCCACTAGCACCTGGCAGTACATTTGTGCTGCCGCGCAGCATCGGCACAAATTTTTTTTACATTCTCAACTATAAGGGGGACCCCATGAAGTTGTTGTACCGGGGCTCTGAATTCCTCTTGGCAACCCTGTGTATAGGAAATGTATTTATTTCTGAGGCATATGCCAGGGGAGGAAATGCGTATTCTGTGACTGTCTGGAGACAGGTGGACTCATGTTAATTAGACCTATTCATGGGAAGTGACCAACACGTTTGTTTAGCCTATATATGCAACAGAGAGGCACTGCCTTCCTGTCTGGTGTGGCTGCATCTCAGATACTGCAAGCAGCAAGTTTTAGCATATAACAGAGTAGTGTAAATATTGCTAACTTTGCATTGCATGTAAATCCATGTTTGGGAAAACATATTGTATCCGGATACTAAAAATAACTCAGACGTGCTGGTGGCGGGGAGGATCAGGGGGCAGCGTTAGCCCCTGCCAGGAGTTATGTCAGAACTGTATATAAAGTGGACTGTTTGAGCATGTAATGTTCATACCATCTGTACCCTTCTGGATGTCACTAGTACCTTCAACTAGTGACTGTACCTGTCCTTATTAGGACATTGGTGCTAATAAAACATCATCTTGTTTCAAGAACCTGCTTTGACGACTACTTAACCTGCTATAAATTCCTGTGACCTACAGATTAGACCCAAATCTAATCAGTTCTATGTTTGTTCTGAGGTGGACCCGGCATTTCAGTACCGACGTACTGGCCAGTGTGATAGGCCAGGGGGGAACAATCCACAGCAACCCTGATCTGAAGGCAAGAGGTCAGGTATACCAGCCCAGGTGTACCAGCAAAGGGATACACTAGTAGTGAGAGCTACCCAGAAAGAAGCAGTTCTAGGTGCCGGTGTAGGAGCCTAGTGGTGGCAGCAGGCTCCTCCTATTACAAAACGAGGGGCAGATATGGGATAAAGAAAGAGAACGGTGGTAAAGTAAGCCCAGTGTGTCCCCAGCGACAACAGACAGGATGGCATAGGTGGTCCGATCAGTCACAGCAATAATCTTGGCACCCTTCACAGAGGGGCATTTAAACTTAATATTTGCAGTAATTGGATAATTACTAATTGTTTGCATCTCCACTCAAAGAATGCACCTCTCTGACTGAAACTTCCCAACAGAAGCCCTAATATATAGTAAATGGAGACATTCCTTCTCTTTTCAGCATTTTTAGTTAAAACACTCCTAAGATCAACTTGCATAATAATATTTCTAAAAGTAAGAAGTACCTTTTACAAAAACATATTCAACTTTTACAGAAATAAGTTCATATGTTTAGACAGTGCTATGCATATCATGGCTTCTAGACTGCATTTTGTATCCAGATTATTATTATTATTATTATTATCGTAGATTTGTAAGGCAACACAGTGCTCTGCAGCACCGTACAGTAGGGAAAACATAAAATAGGGGAAGATGGCACAGCTGAAACATGAGTAGCGAGAGTAGTTGAGAGTGGAGATTGGGACATGTGTGAGGGTACATTAGTATCAGCAGGGGTAAGGTAAGCTTAATAAGGAGATGGGTATAGAAAACGTCTATATATTTGAAATGTGTGGGAATGCCTGATTGGACGTAGTAGGGATTTCTGTAAGTGGGTAGCAGATTGGGAGAAGTGAGAGGTCAAGAGGGAGAGAATTTTAGTATGTGATTTAAGATATATGAATGGGTGTTGTTAATGGGTGAGCAATTTGAATTGGATTCTGTACCAGTGTAGGGATTTGCAGGTATTGGAATATACAGAGAGCACTAGAAACTTTCTGTATTGTGCAAGGGTCACTAGAATGCTATTTGTATTGTATAGCTACCAGTCATAAATGTATTGTGATATATATTGCATTAAATTAATTAATATTGTTGCCTTGGGAGAATTTCTGTTCTCGGACAACCTTAGATTAAACACCTTTTAAGCCGTAGTTTTCTAAAAATTACTATATAAGAATGTGTTTCTAAAACAAATGATGTGAACATGGTATCAGATTTAATGCATTGCCAGTCATGAGGAAAGCAGAGGAAGAGAGTTAGAGGTTAAGGATGAAAGATAGAAATAGAGAAAAGTTCATATTGCAAGAGATGAGCTGGCTGGAAATAGATGTGTAGGAACCTTGAAAAAACTTATTTCTTTTGTAGAATAAAACAAAGCAGCTTAACTGTGTGAATATTATTGATAAAAAAGAATAAATAGCATTGCAATAGAGATTTCTAACAAGCAAGCATTTACATCTATTATATGACCATTATTTCCTGAGTTATACAGTGTGTTGATTATCAGCAAACATATTGCAAGGTTTTTTTCATTGGGGTAGATTTAATTGTACCAATGGGACTATTTATCAAAATCAGACACAACATGTAATTGATTTTATGTAATTGACTCTTGACCGCAAGCGAGTTGTTTTAAAATAGAATGAAAATAGTTGCAAAAAATAGTTTATAACCCAGTCTAATTTCCAAATATGTTAAAAGTTGTTACACTGCTGTGACTGAAAGTACAATACACAATACAAAATGCAGATGCAGGAGCACACATTTGGATTGTGTGTATATATATTGTAACAAAAGGAGGCATTTAGCTGGCAATATGCAGAGAAAGCAGGGAAGTAGAGTAAAACATTGGCACAGTTATGTACCTAGGTGGAGATTAAACCAGGTAAAAACATATGTGTAGTTTAAAATTGGTTTACTTACATGATTTAAAAGCTGCTTCCTCTCAGCAAACAGACAGGGTAGGTCTGATAGTCTAAACAGAGCCAGGGATGGGCATTTCCTTTTAAAGAGAAGATGGGTGTGTCACCTGTCCATCAAGCTAGGCCTGTGGGAGGAGTGTCAGGTATAAAACCCTGCTTGTTTCATTGTTCAGGGAGATCAACGCTGGGCTAGCTGGCTGATCTGGACAGAGAGCTGGACCATGTATAGTAAGCGTTAAGGGTCTCCATAATTGCTGTGCAAGTATAAGGTGTCAAAACACTATTACCATCCTGACAATAAAGAACCATAAAAAGGAAGAAGTTGTACGCGTGTGCTTCTGCAGTAGCGGGCTCTTGCCACAAGTGGTGTCAGGAGTGGGATGCTCCGGGAAGCAAGTTTCCGCTACCCAACCCGCGCAGACGTCAACATGGAGGAAGTACTGAGAACCCTCGTGAATGTGGCCGCTGCGCAGCATCAGCAGCAAGCTCAGATGCTACAAGTCGCCGAGGCACAGGTGGAAAACACAAGGCTCTTAAGAGAAGAGTTAAGCCAGGTGAGGCATGACAGAAATGAACCACCTGGTCCTGTGCTCCAGAAAATGTCACCAGCTGATGACGTAGAAGCATATCCGGTGTCTTTCAATAGACTTGCAAAAAGGGCAAAATGGCCTCCTGAAGATTGGGCTGAGAGACTGGCGCCATATCTGACTGGTGAAGCTCAGCGAGCTTATATGGATCTAGATGAGGAACGGGCCTCTGATTATTTGTGTCTAAAGTCTGAGATATTGGCTCGCATTGGAGTTTCCGGGCCAGGCAGAGCCCAGCGCTATCACCAATGGTGCTATGATAAAGAAAAAACGGTCAGAGCGCAAGTGGCTGAGCTTTCTAAAATTTTAAAGAAGTGGCTGCAGCCTGAGGAGAATTCGCCTTCTCGGATTATTGAAGTTCTGGCGATAGATCACTGCATCCGGGGGCTGAACCATGATTTGCAAAGGTGGGTTCTGCAATCAGACCCACAAACTTATGAAGAGCTTACCACCGTGGTAAAAAGGTTTTGTGCGCTACAGCAAATGACTAAAGAACCTGCATTCATGCCAAAGCCGCTGCCACGCCAAAAGCCAGGTTTGACAATCCTTGCCACAGGGCCCAATGGCAAAACTGCTACGGACAGAGGACCAGGTGCAAAGCTGTCTAATCTGAAGTGTTTTGAATGTGGTGAGCCGGGCCACTTTAAGGCAGAGTGTCCTAAACTACAGGAACCCATGGACTGTTCTGTAGCACATATTGGACCTGCATTTCCAAGCTGTTTTACCATGAGTCCCACATCAGGAAGTCCTTGTTTGTTCCGGGTGATTGTGCTAATCAACCAAAACCTTGTTCTGGCCTTGGTTGACTCGGGGAGTGAACTCTCATTGGTTTCCAGCTCTGCTTTACCCGAAACCATAACTTCTCGGTTGCCCAAAGTGAAAGTTCTTTGCGTACATGGCACAACAGAGGAGTATGAGAGAACAATGCTACCAGTCACACTCAAAGACAAAACTGTTATGGTGGTAGCTGTCATAGCACCTAAACTCCCATATCCACTCATTTTGGGGCGAGACTTCCCACTGTTTAATGATGTCCTCGGTGAGCGGATCCGGCCGGACATGCCGGCAACTGATGCAACGGTCGGAAGCCTGGTCTTAAAGGAACCGCCTAAGAATCCACAACATCTGGACATTGATCTTTGGGAACCGCCAAACCGGAATGCCATCCTGGTAGTCACAGCAGGAGTTCCACAAAAGCATCCAACTGTGGGGAAACATGGACAGTCCAAACTAGCATTGGTCGGTGATGTCGCAGATGAGCCCACCCTGCCTGTCAGTGAGAATACGGACTGGTCTGCAATACCAATTTTGTTTCCTTTGCAGGACTTTGCTCGAGACCAACTTAATGATGCCACTTTGGAACATGCCTTTAAAAGGGTGACTGAGGTAATTGGGGTAGCGAAAGCCACCCAGCCTGCAGAAGGTATACCAGATTTTATTGTTAAAAATTATTTCCTGTATAGAGTTGCTAATGTGCAGAGGGAAAAAGTAGAACAATTAATGGTTCCTCAGGTCCATGTAACCCTAGTGTTAAAAGCAGCATGTCTGTGGGGGACACCTAGGGGAGGATAAAACACGGGAACGAGTTCTGCTTTGGTTTTACTGGCCCGGTGTACACATGGCAGCGAAAAAGTATTGCCGGTCCTGTCCCATTTGTCAGAGAACCTGTCCCAAACCCATGTACAGGGCACCTCTCATTCCAATACCAATAGTACAAGTTCCCTTTGAACGGATAACTATAGACCTTGTGGGGCCCCTGGAAAAATCCGCACGTGGGCACCAATTTATACTAGTGGTGCTTGACTATGCAACCAGGTATCCAGAGGCAATTCCCCTACGAAACATAAAGTCCAGCACCATAGCTAAAGAACTTGTATTGATGTTTACACGCTTGGGAATACCCAAAGAAATTCTCACAGACCAGGGTACTCCATTCATGTCTAAACTGATGAAGGACATGTGCCAGTTGCTAGGGGTTAAGGCGCTTCACACCTCTGTATACCATCCACAAACAGATGGCTTGGTGGAACGTTTTAACCACGCATTAAAGCACATGCTCAGGAAAGCAGTGGCTCAAGAGAAAAAAGATTGGGACACTCTTATTCCCTGTCTGATGTTTGCCATCCATGAGGTACCTCAAGCTTCAACAGGGTTTAGTCCCTTTGAGTTATTGTTTTGGAGACAGCCCAGGGGTATCTTGGATATGTTAAAAGAAGGGTGGAAGCAGCAAGGTCCCAGGGAGCAAAATCTGGTACAATTTGTGTCCCAAATGTATGAGAGGCTAGGAAAGATAGGGCCCATTGTGCAGCAATATGTAAAAGGGGCCCAGGAACGACAGAAGAAAAGTTATGACAAAAGTGCTGTTGTTCGATCTTTCAAGCCTGGGGACAAAGTCCTAGTCCTGGTTCCTACCCAGGAAAGCAAACTTTTCGCCCATTGGCAGGGTCCGTATGAAGTTCTAGAGGCTGTCGGTCCTGTCAATTACAGAGTCCACCAGTTAGGTAGGAGAAGGGAGGAGCAAATATATCATGTGAACCTCCTTAAACCCTGGCATGATGAGGAAACCTCTCCTCAGGTAGTGAGTACTGCCATTGAAAAGTCTGAAGTGCCCATAGAGCCAGCCTTGTCTATTCAGCAGAGACAACAGACTGAAGAAATGATTCGACGGAACAGGGATGTCTTCTCTTCCATTCCTGGGCGCACTACCTTAATCGAACACGACATTGTCACTGCGCCAGGAGTCATTGTCAAGCAGAAGCCATATCGTATTCCAGAAGCCAGACGGGTGGACGTGAGAAAGGAGATCGAGAAGATGCTCCAGTTAGATGTAATTGAAGAGTCCACTAGTGAATGGAATAGTCCCATTGTGCTTGTCCCGAAACCCAATGGGACAATTAGGTTCTGCAATGACTTTAGGCGCCTAAACAGTATGTTGCAGTTTGATGCTTATCCGATGCCACGTGTGGATGAACTAGTGGAAAATCTTGCTGGTAGCAATTATTTAACAACCCTTGATCTAACAAAGGGTTATTGGCAAGTTCCCCTGACTTCCACCGCCAAGCCAAAGACTGCATTTTCCACCCCTGATGGTCTCTATCAATATAAAGTCCTACCCTTTGGGTTGCATGGGGCACCTGCCACCTTCCAAAGGGCTATGAATAAATTGCTACGACCTCACACAGCTTATGCAGCTGCTTACTTGGACGATATAGTGATTTATACCCCAGACTGGGGATCACATTTAGCCAAAGTTGAGGCGGTCTTAGCTTCATTACGGTCCGCAGGGTTAACAGCTAACCCAGAGAAATGTGCCATAGCCATGAGAGAAGCCAAATATTTGGGGTACATTGTTAGTCGAGGGCATGTAAAACCCCAGCTAGACAAAGTGGAGGCAGTCAAAAATTGGACAAGACCAGAGAAAAAGTCACAGTTAAGAACCTTTTTAGGCTTAGTAGGTTTGTACAGGCGGTTTGTAAGCCACTTCGCCACTAGAGCTGCTCCACTTACGGACATGTTAAAAAAAAGTTGTCCAGATAGATTAACCTGGTCTGACTCTGCAGAAACCGCCTGGTCTGATCTGCCTGTACCTAAGTCGTAAGTTGCTTCCAAGGGAACAAAAATATGCCACTGTGGAAAAAGAATGTCTGGCCATAAAATGGGCTACAGAAGCTCTGCGCAATTATCTCCTAGGCAGAGAGTTCACCCTAATAACAGACCATGCACCATTAAGATGGATGCAGAACAACCGGGAGGTAAATGCCAAGGTAACCCGCTGGTTCTTGGCACTAGACCTTTCAAGTTCTCAGTAGAACATAGGCCTGGGATTCTACACAAAAATGCAGATGCGTTGTCACGAAAATATGCGCTCCTCGTGAAGTCCGCATCCCCCTGCTTGGAGACGCTAGGGGGAGGGATATGTAACAAAAGGAGGCATTTAGCTGGCAATATGCAGAGAAAGCAAGGAAGTAGAATAAAACATTGGCACAGTTATGTACCTAGGTGGAGATTAAACCAGGTAAAAACATATGTGTAGTTTAAAATTGGTTTACTTACATGATTTAAAAGCTGCTTCCTCTCAGCAAACAGACAGGGTGGGTCTGATAGTCTAAACAGAGCCAGGGATGGGCGTTTCCTTTTAAAGAGAAGATGGGTGTGTCACCTGTCCATCAAGCTAGGCCTGTGGGAGGAGTGTCAGGTATAAAACCCTGCTTGTTTCATTGTTCAGGGAGATTAACGCTGGGCTAGCTGGCTGATCTGGACAGAGAGCTGGACCATGTATAGTAAGCGTTAAGGGTCTCCATAATTGCTGTGCAAGTATAAGGTGTCAAAACACTATTACCATCCTGACAATAAAGAACCATAAAAAGGAAGAAGTTGTACGTGTGTGCTTCTGCAGTAGCGGGCTCTTGCCACAAGTGGTGTCAGGAGTGGGATGCTCCGGGAAGCAAGTTTCCGCTACCCAACCCGCGCAGACGTCAACATGGAGGAAGTACTGAGAACCCTTGTGAATGTGGCCGCTGCGCAGCATCAGCAGCAAGCTCAGATGCTACAAGTCGCCGAGGCACAGGTGGAAAACACAAGGCTCTTAAGAGAAGAGTTAAGCCAGGTGAGGCATGACAGAAATGAACCACCTGGTCCTGTGCTCCAGAAAATGTCACCAGCTGATGACGTAGAAGCATATCCGGTGTCTTTCAATAGACTTGCAAAAAGGGCAAAATGGCCTCCTGAAGATTGGGCTGAGAGACTGGCGCCATATCTGACTGGTGAAGCTCAGCGAGCTTATATGGATCTAGATGAGGAACGGGCCTCTGATTATTTGTGTCTAAAGTCTGAGATATTGGCTCGCATTGGAGTTTCCGGGCCAGGCAGAGCCCAGCGCTATCACCAATGGTGCTATGATAAAGAAAAAACGGTCAGAGCGCAAGTGGCTGAGCTTTCTAAAATTTTAAAGAAGTGGCTGCAGCCTGAGGAGAATTCGCCTTCTCGGATTATTGAAGTTCTGGCGATAGATCACTGCATCCGGGGGCTGAACCATGATTTGCAAAGGTGGGTTCTGCAATCAGACCCACAAACTTATGAAGAGCTTACCACCGTGGTAAAAAGGTTTTGTGCGTTACAGCAAATGACTAAAGAACCTGCATTCATGCCAAAGCCGCTGCCACGCCAAAAGCCAGGTTTGACAATCCTTGCCACAGGGTCCAATGGCAAAACTGCTACGGACAGAGGACCAGGTGCAAAGCTGTCTAATCTGAAGTGTTTTGAATGTGGTGAGCCGGGCCACTTTAAGGCAGAGTGTCCTAAACTACAGGAACCCATGGACTGTTCTGTAGCACATATTGGACCTGCATTTCCAAGCTGTTTTACCATGAGTCCCACATCAGGAAGTCCTTGTTTGTTCCGGGTGACTGTGCTAATCAACCAAAACCTTGTTCTGGCCTTGGTTGACTCTGGGAGTGAACTCTCATTGGTTTCCAGCTCTGCTTTACCCGAAACCATAACTTCTCGGTTGCCCAAAGTGAAAGTTCTTTGCGTACATGGCACAACAGAGGAGTATGAGAGAACAATGCTACCAGTCACACTCAAAGACAAAACTGTTATGGTGGTAGCTGCCATAGCACCTAAACTCCCATATCCACTAATTTAGGGGCGAGACTTCCCACTGTTTAATGATGTCCTCGGTGAGCGGATCCGGCCGGACATGCCGGCAACTGATGCAACGGTCGGAAGCCTGGTCTTAAAGGAACCGCCTAAGAATCCACAACATCTGGACATCGATCTTTGGGAACCGCCAAACCGGAATGCCATCCTGGTAGTCACAGCAGGAGTTCCACAAAAGCATTCAACTGTGGGGAAACATGGACAGTCCAAACTAGCATTGGTCGGTGATGTCCCAGATGAGCCCACCCTGCCTGTCAGTGAGAATACGGACTGGTCTGCAATACCAATTTTGTTTCCTTTGCAGGACTTTGCTCGAGACCAACTTAATGATGCCACTTTGGAACATGCCTTTAAAAGGGTGACTGAGGTAATTGGGGTAGCGAAAGCCACCCAGCCTGCAGAAGGTATACCAGATTTTATTGTTAAAAATTATTTCCCGTATAGAGTTGCTAATGTACAGAGGGAAAAAGTAGAACAATTAATGGTTCCTCAGGTCCATGTAACCCTAGTGTTAAAAGCAGCATGTCTGTGGGGGACACCTAGGGGAGGATAAAACACGGGAACGAGTTCTGCTTTGGTTTTACTGGCCCGGTGTACACATGGCAGCGAAAAAGTATTGCCGGTCCTGTCCCATTTGTCAGAGAACCTGTCCCAAACCCATGTACAGGGCACCTCTCATTCCAATACCAATAGTACAAGTTCCCTTTGAACGGATAACTATAGACCTTGTGGGGCCCCTGGAAAAATCCGCACGTGGGCACCAATTTATACTAGTGGTGCTTGACTATGCAACCAGGTATCCAGAGGCAATTCCCCTACGAAACATAAAGTCCAGCACCATAGCTAAAGAACTTGTATTGATGTTTACACGCTTGGGAATACCCAAAGAAATTCTCACAGACCAGGGTACTCCATTCATGTCTAAACTGATGAAGGACATGTGCCAGTTGCTAGGGGTTAAGGCGCTTCACACCTCTGTATACCATCCACAAACAGATGGCTTGGTGGAACGTTTTAACCACGCATTAAAGCACATGCTCAGGAAAGCAGTGGCTCAAGAGAAAAAAGATTGGGACACTCTTATTCCCTGTCTGATGTTTGCCATCCATGAGGTACCTCAAGCTTCAACAGGGTTTAGTCCCTTTGAGTTATTGTTTTGGAGACAGCCCAGGGGTATCTTGGATATGTTAAAAGAAGGGTGGAAGCAGCAAGGTCCCAGGGAGCAAAATCTGGTACAATTTGTGTCCCAAATGTATGAGAGGCTAGGAAAGATAGGGCCCATTGTGCAGCAATATGTAAAAGGGGCCCAGGAACGACAGAAGAAAAGTTATGACAAAAGTGCTGTTGTTCGATCTTTCAAGCCTGGGGACAAAGTCCTAGTCCTGGTTCCTACCCAGGAAAGCAAACTTTTCGCCCATTGGCAGGGTCCGTATGAAGTTCTAGAGGCTGTCGGTCCTGTCAATTACAGAGTCCACCAGTTAGGTAGGAGAAGGGAGGAGCAAATATATCATGTGAACCTCCTTAAACCCTGGCATGATGAGGAAACCTCTCCTCAGGTAGTGAGTACTGCCATTGAAAAGTCTGAAGTGCCCATAGAGCCAGCCTTGTCTATTCAGCAGAGACAACAGACTGAAGAAATGATTCGACGGAACAGGGATGTCTTCTCTTCCATTCCTGGGCGCACTACCTTAATCGAACACGACATTGTCACTGCGCCAGGAGTCATTGTCAAGCAGAAGCCATATCGTATTCCAGAAGCCAGACGGGTGGACGTGAGAAAGGAGATCGAGAAGATGCTCCAGTTAGATGTAATTGAAGAGTCCACTAGTGAATGGAATAGTCCCATTGTGCTTGTCCCGAAACCCAATGGGACAATTAGGTTCTGCAATGACTTTAGGCGCCTAAACAGTATGTTGCAGTTTGATGCTTATCCGATGCCACGTGTGGATGAACTAGTGGAAAATCTTGCTGGTAGCAATTATTTAACAACCCTTGATCTAACAAAGGGTTATTGGCAAGTTCCCCTGACTTCCACCGCCAAGCCAAAGACTGCATTTTCCACCCCTGATGGTCTCTATCAATATAAAGTCCTACCCTTTGGGTTGCATGGGGCACCTGCCACCTTCCAAAGGGCTATGAATAAATTGCTACGACCTCACACAGCTTATGCAGCTGCTTACTTGGACGATATAGTGATTTATACCCCAGACTGGGGATCACATTTAGCCAAAGTTGAGGCGGTCTTAGCTTCATTACGGTCCGCAGGGTTAACAGCTAACCCAGAGAAATGTGCCATAGCCATGAGAGAAGCCAAATATTTGGGGTACATTGTTAGTCGAGGGCATGTAAAACCCCAGCTAGACAAAGTGGAGGCAGTCAAAAATTGGACAAGACCAGAGAAAAAGTCACAGTTAAGAACCTTTTTAGGCTTAGTAGGTTTGTACAGGCGGTTTGTAAGCCACTTCGCCACTAGAGCTGCTCCACTTACGGACATGTTAAAAAAAAGTTGTCCAGATAGATTAACCTGGTCTGACTCTGCAGAAACCGCCTGGTCTGATCTGCCTGTACCTAAGTCGTAAGTTGCTTCCAAGGGAACAAAAATATGCCACTGTGGAAAAAGAATGTCTGGCCATAAAATGGGCTACAGAAGCTCTGCGCAATTATCTCCTAGGCAGAGAGTTCACCCTAATAACAGACCATGCACCATTAAGATGGATGCAGAACAACCGGGAGGTAAATGCCAAGGTAACCCGCTGGTTCTTGGCACTAGACCTTTCAAGTTCTCAGTAGAACATAGGCCTGGGATTCTACACAAAAATGCAGATGCGTTGTCACGAAAATATGCGCTCCTCGTGAAGTCCGCATCCCCCTGCTTGGAGACGCTAGGGGGAGGGATATGTAACAAAAGGAGGCATTTAGCTGGCAATATGCAGAGAAAGCAAGGAAGTAGAATAAAACATTGGCACAGTTATGTACCTAGGTGGAGATTAAACCAGGTAAAAACATATGTGTAGTTTAAAATTGGTTTACTTACATGATTTAAAAGCTGCTTCCTCTCAGCAAACAGACAGGGTGGGTCTGATAGTCTAAACAGAGCCAGGGATGGGCGTTTCCTTTTAAAGAGAAGATGGGTGTGTCACCTGTCCATCAAGCTAGGCCTGTGGGAGGAGTGTCAGGTATAAAACCCTGCTTGTTTCATTGTTCAGGGAGATTAACGCTGGGCTAGCTGGCTGATCTGGACAGAGAGCTGGACCATGTATAGTAAGCGTTAAGGGTCTCCATAATTGCTGTGCAAGTATAAGGTGTCAAAACACTATTACCATCCTGACAATAAAGAACCATAAAAAGGAAGAAGTTGTACGTGTGTGCTTCTGCAGTAGCGGGCTCTTGCCACAAGTGGTGTCAGGAGTGGGATGCTCCGGGAAGCAAGTTTCCGCTACCCAACCCGCGCAGACGTCAACATGGAGGAAGTACTGAGAACCCTTGTGAATGTGGCCGCTGCGCAGCATCAGCAGCAAGCTCAGATGCTACAAGTCGCCGAGGCACAGGTGGAAAACACAAGGCTCTTAAGAGAAGAGTTAAGCCAGGTGAGGCATGACAGAAATGAACCACCTGGTCCTGTGCTCCAGAAAATGTCACCAGCTGATGACGTAGAAGCATATCCGGTGTCTTTCAATAGACTTGCAAAAAGGGCAAAATGGCCTCCTGAAGATTGGGCTGAGAGACTGGCGCCATATCTGACTGGTGAAGCTCAGCGAGCTTATATGGATCTAGATGAGGAACGGGCCTCTGATTATTTGTGTCTAAAGTCTGAGATATTGGCTCGCATTGGAGTTTCCGGGCCAGGCAGAGCCCAGCGCTATCACCAATGGTGCTATGATAAAGAAAAAACGGTCAGAGCGCAAGTGGCTGAGCTTTCTAAAATTTTAAAGAAGTGGCTGCAGCCTGAGGAGAATTCGCCTTCTCGGATTATTGAAGTTCTGGCGATAGATCACTGCATCCGGGGGCTGAACCATGATTTGCAAAGGTGGGTTCTGCAATCAGACCCACAAACTTATGAAGAGCTTGCCACCGTGGTAAAAAGGTTTTGTGCGTTACAGCAAATGACTAAAGAACCTGCATTCATGCCAAAGCCGCTGCCACGCCAAAAGCCAGGTTTGACAATCCTTGCCACAGGGCCCAATGGCAAAACTGCTACGGACAGAGGACCAGGTGCAAAGCTGTCTAATCTGAAGTGTTTTGAATGTGGTGAGCCGGGCCACTTTAAGGCAGAGTGTCCTAAACTACAGGAACCCATGGACTGTTCTGTAGCACATATTGGACCTGCATTTCCAAGCTGTTTTACCATGAGTCCCACATCAGGAAGTCCTTGTTTGTTCCGGGTGACTGTGCTAATCAACCAAAACCTTGTTCTGGCCTTGGTTGACTCTGGGAGTGAACTCTCATTGGTTTCCAGCTCTGCTTTACCCGAAACCATAACTTCTCGGTTGCCCAAAGTGAAAGTTCTTTGCGTACATGGCACAACAGAGGAGTATGAGAGAACAATGCTACCAGTCACACTCAAAGACAAAACTGTTATGGTGGTAGCTGCCATAGCACCTAAACTCCCATATCCACTAATTTAGGGGCGAGACTTCCCACTGTTTAATGATGTCCTCGGTGAGCGGATCCGGCCGGACATGCCGGCAACTGATGCAACGGTCGGAAGCCTGGTCTTAAAGGAACCGCCTAAGAATCCACAACATCTGGACATCGATCTTTGGGAACCGCCAAACCGGAATGCCATCCTGGTAGTCACAGCAGGAGTTCCACAAAAGCATCCAACTGTGGGGAAACATGGACAGTCCAAACTAGCATTGGTCGGTGATGTCCCAGATGAGCCCACCCTGCCTGTCAGTGAGAATACGGACTGGTCTGCAATACCAATTTTGTTTCCTTTGCAGGACTTTGCTCGAGACCAACTTAATGATGCCACTTTGGAACATGCCTTTAAAAGGGTGACTGAGGTAATTGGGGTAGCGAAAGCCACCCAGCCTGCAGAAGGTATACCAGATTTTATTGTTAAAAATTATTTCCCGTATAGAGTTGCTAATGTACAGAGGGAAAAAGTAGAACAATTAATGGTTCCTCAGGTCCATGTAACCCTAGTGTTAAAAGCAGCATGTCTGTGGGGGACACCTAGGGGAGGATAAAACACGGGAACGAGTTCTGCTTTGGTTTTACTGGCCCGGTGTACACATGGCAGCGAAAAAGTATTGCCGGTCCTGTCCCATTTGTCAGAGAACCTGTCCCAAACCCATGTACAGGGCACCTCTCATTCCAATACCAATAGTACAAGTTCCCTTTGAACGGATAACTATAGACCTTGTGGGGCCCCTGGAAAAATCCGCACGTGGGCACCAATTTATACTAGTGGTGCTTGACTATGCAACCAGGTATCCAGAGGCAATTCCCCTACGAAACATAAAGTCCAGCACCATAGCTAAAGAACTTGTATTGATGTTTACACGCTTGGGAATACCCAAAGAAATTCTCACAGACCAGGGTACTCCATTCATGTCTAAACTGATGAAGGACATGTGCCAGTTGCTAGGGGTTAAGGCGCTTCACACCTCTGTATACCATCCACAAACAGATGGCTTGGTGGAACGTTTTAACCACGCATTAAAGCACATGCTCAGGAAAGCAGTGGCTCAAGAGAAAAAAGATTGGGACACTCTTATTCCCTGTCTGATGTTTGCCATCCATGAGGTACCTCAAGCTTCAACAGGGTTTAGTCCCTTTGAGTTATTGTTTTGGAGACAGCCCAGGGGTATCTTGGATATGTTAAAAGAAGGGTGGAAGCAGCAAGGTCCCAGGGAGCAAAATCTGGTACAATTTGTGTCCCAAATGTATGAGAGGCTAGGAAAGATAGGGCCCATTGTGCAGCAATATGTAAAAGGGGCCCAGGAACGACAGAAGAAAAGTTATGACAAAAGTGCTGTTGTTCGATCTTTCAAGCCTGGGGACAAAGTCCTAGTCCTGGTTCCTACCCAGGAAAGCAAACTTTTCGCCCATTGGCAGGGTCCGTATGAAGTTCTAGAGGCTGTCGGTCCTGTCAATTACAGAGTCCACCAGTTAGGTAGGAGAAGGGAGGAGCAAATATATCATGTGAACCTCCTTAAACCCTGGCATGATGAGGAAACCTCTCCTCAGGTAGTGAGTACTGCCATTGAAAAGTCTGAAGTGCCCATAGAGCCAGCCTTGTCTATTCAGCAGAGACAACAGACTGAAGAAATGATTCGACGGAACAGGGATGTCTTCTCTTCCATTCCTGGGCGCACTACCTTAATCGAACACGACATTGTCACTGCGCCAGGAGTCATTGTCAAGCAGAAGCCATATCGTATTCCAGAAGCCAGACGGGTGGACGTGAGAAAGGAGATCGAGAAGATGCTCCAGTTAGATGTAATTGAAGAGTCCACTAGTGAATGGAATAGTCCCATTGTGCTTGTCCCGAAACCCAATGGGACAATTAGGTTCTGCAATGACTTTAGGCGCCTAAACAGTATGTTGCAGTTTGATGCTTATCCGATGCCACGTGTGGATGAACTAGTGGAAAATCTTGCTGGTAGCAATTATTTAACAACCCTTGATCTAACAAAGGGTTATTGGCAAGTTCCCCTGACTTCCACCGCCAAGCCAAAGACTGCATTTTCCACCCCTGATGGTCTCTATCAATATAAAGTCCTACCCTTTGGGTTGCATGGGGCACCTGCCACCTTCCAAAGGGCTATGAATAAATTGCTACGACCTCACACAGCTTATGCAGCTGCTTACTTGGACGATATAGTGATTTATACCCCAGACTGGGGATCACATTTAGCCAAAGTTGAGGCGGTCTTAGCTTCATTACGGTCCGCAGGGTTAACAGCTAACCCAGAGAAATGTGCCATAGCCATGAGAGAAGCCAAATATTTGGGGTACATTGTTAGTCGAGGGCATGTAAAACCCCAGCTAGACAAAGTGGAGGCAGTCAAAAATTGGACAAGACCAGAGAAAAAGTCACAGTTAAGAACCTTTTTAGGCTTAGTAGGTTTGTACAGGCGGTTTGTAAGCCACTTCGCCACTAGAGCTGCTCCACTTACGGACATGTTAAAAAAAAGTTGTCCAGATAGATTAACCTGGTCTGACTCTGCAGAAACCGCCTGGTCTGATCTGCCTGTACCTAAGTCGTAAGTTGCTTCCAAGGGAACAAAAATATGCCACTGTGGAAAAAGAATGTCTGGCCATAAAATGGGCTACAGAAGCTCTGCGCAATTATCTCCTAGGCAGAGAGTTCACCCTAATAACAGACCATGCACCATTAAGATGGATGCAGAACAACCGGGAGGTAAATGCCAAGGTAACCCGCTGGTTCTTGGCACTAGACCTTTCAAGTTCTCAGTAGAACATAGGCCTGGGATTCTACACAAAAATGCAGATGCGTTGTCACGAAAATATGCGCTCCTCGTGAAGTCCGCATCCCCCTGCTTGGAGACGCTAGGGGGAGGGATATGTAACAAAAGGAGGCATTTAGCTGGCAATATGCAGAGAAAGCAAGGAAGTAGAATAAAACATTGGCACAGTTATGTACCTAGGTGGAGATTAAACCAGGTAAAAACATATGTGTAGTTTAAAATTGGTTTACTTACATGATTTAAAAGCTGCTTCCTCTCAGCAAACAGACAGGGTGGGTCTGATAGTCTAAACAGAGCCAGGGATGGGCGTTTCCTTTTAAAGAGAAGATGGGTGTGTCACCTGTCCATCAAGCTAGGCCTGTGGGAGGAGTGTCAGGTATAAAACCCTGCTTGTTTCATTGTTCAGGGAGATTAACGCTGGGCTAGCTGGCTGATCTGGACAGAGAGCTGGACCATGTATAGTAAGCGTTAAGGGTCTCCATAATTGCTGTGCAAGTATAAGGTGTCAAAACACTATTACCATCCTGACAATAAAGAACCATAAAAAGGAAGAAGTTGTACGTGTGTGCTTCTGCAGTAGCGGGCTCTTGCCACAAGTGGTGTCAGGAGTGGGATGCTCCGGGAAGCAAGTTTCCGCTACCCAACCCGCGCAGACGTCAACATGGAGGAAGTACTGAGAACCCTTGTGAATGTGGCCGCTGCGCAGCATCAGCAGCAAGCTCAGATGCTACAAGTCGCCGAGGCACAGGTGGAAAACACAAGGCTCTTAAGAGAAGAGTTAAGCCAGGTGAGGCATGACAGAAATGAACCACCTGGTCCTGTGCTCCAGAAAATGTCACCAGCTGATGACGTAGAAGCATATCCGGTGTCTTTCAATAGACTTGCAAAAAGGGCAAAATGGCCTCCTGAAGATTGGGCTGAGAGACTGGCGCCATATCTGACTGGTGAAGCTCAGCGAGCTTATATGGATCTAGATGAGGAACGGGCCTCTGATTATTTGTGTCTAAAGTCTGAGATATTGGCTCGCATTGGAGTTTCCGGGCCAGGCAGAGCCCAGCGCTATCACCAATGGTGCTATGATAAAGAAAAAACGGTCAGAGCGCAAGTGGCTGAGCTTTCTAAAATTTTAAAGAAGTGGGTGCAGCCTGAGGAGAATTCGCCTTCTCGGATTATTGAAGTTCTGGCGATAGATCACTGCATCCGGGGGCTGAACCATGATTTGCAAAGGTGGGTTCTGCAATCAGACCCACAAACTTATGAAGAGCTTGCCACCGTGGTAAAAAGGTTTTGTGCGTTACAGCAAATGACTAAAGAACCTGCATTCATGCCAAAGCCGCTGCCACGCCAAAAGCCAGGTTTGACAATCCTTGCCACAGGGCCCAATGGCAAAACTGCTACGGACAGAGGACCAGGTGCAAAGCTGTCTAATCTGAAGTGTTTTGAATGTGGTGAGCCGGGCCACTTTAAGGCAGAGTGTCCTAAACTACAGGAACCCATGGACTGTTCTGTAGCACATATTGGACCTGCATTTCCAAGCTGTTTTACCATGAGTCCCACATCAGGAAGTCCTTGTTTGTTCCGGGTGACTGTGCTAATCAACCAAAACCTTGTTCTGGCCTTGGTTGACTCTGGGAGTGAACTCTCATTGGTTTCCAGCTCTGCTTTACCCGAAACCATAACTTCTCGGTTGCCCAAAGTGAAAGTTCTTTGCGTACATGGCACAACAGAGGAGTATGAGAGAACAATGCTACCAGTCACACTCAAAGACAAAACTGTTATGGTGGTAGCTGCCATAGCACCTAAACTCCCATATCCACTAATTTAGGGGCGAGACTTCCCACTGTTTAATGATGTCCTCGGTGAGCGGATCCGGCCGGACATGCCGGCAACTGATGCAACGGTCGGAAGCCTGGTCTTAAAGGAACCGCCTAAGAATCCACAACATCTGGACATCGATCTTTGGGAACCGCCAAACCGGAATGCCATCCTGGTAGTCACAGCAGGAGTTCCACAAAAGCATCCAACTGTGGGGAAACATGGACAGTCCAAACTAGCATTGGTCGGTGATGTCGCAGATGAGCCCACCCTGCCTGTCAGTGAGAATACGGACTGGTCTGCAATACCAATTTTGTTTCCTTTGCAGGACTTTGCTCGAGACCAACTTAATGATGCCACTTTGGAACATGCCTTTAAAAGGGTGACTGAGGTAATTGGGGTAGCGAAAGCCACCCAGCCTGCAGAAGGTATACCAGATTTTATTGTTAAAAATTATTTCCCGTATAGAGTTGCTAATGTACAGAGGGAAAAAGTAGAACAATTAATGGTTCCTCAGGTCCATGTAACCCTAGTGTTAAAAGCAGCATGTCTGTGGGGGACACCTAGGGGAGGATAAAACACGGGAACGAGTTCTGCTTTGGTTTTACTGGCCCGGTGTACACATCATCATCATCATCATCATCATCATCATCATTTATTTATATAGCGCCACTAATTCCGCAGCGCTGTACAGAGAACTCATTCACATCAGTCCCTGCCCCATTGGAGCTCACAGTCTAAATTCCCTACTATAGACACACACTCACACACAGAGACAGACAGACAGAGAGGGAGAGACTAGGGTCAATTTTTTTGATTGCAGCCAATTACCCTACCAGTATGTTTTTGGAGTGTGGGAGGAAACCGGAGCACCCGGAGGAAACCCACGCAAACACAGGGAGAACATACAAACTCCACACAGATAAGGCCATGGTCGGGAATTGAACTCATGACCCCAGTGCTGTGAGGCAGACGTGCTAACCACTAGGCCACTGTGCAGCCCACATGGCATGTACACATGGCAGTGAAAAAGTATTGCCGGTCCTGTCCCATTTGTCAGAGAACCTGTCCCAAACCCATGTACAGGGCACCTCTCATTCCAATACCAATAGTACAAGTTCCCTTTGAACGGATAACTATAGACCTTGTGGGGCCCCTGGAAAAATCCGCACGTGGGCACCAATTTATACTAGTGGTGCTTGACTATGCAACCAGGTATCCAGAGGCAATTCCCCTACGAAACATAAAGTCCAGCACCATAGCTAAAGAACTTGTATTGATGTTTACATGCTTGGGAATACCCAAAGAAATTCTCACAGACCAGGGTACTCCATTCATGTCTAAACTGATGAAGGACATGTGCCAGTTGCTAGGGGTTAAGGCGCTTCACACCTCTGTATACCATCCACAAACAGATGGCTTGGTGGAACGTTTTAACAAAGCATTAAAGCACATGCTCAGGAAAGCAGTGGCTCAAGAGAAAAAAGATTGGGACACTCTTATTCCCTGTCTGATGTTTGCCATCCATGAGGTACCTCAAGCTTCAACAGGGTTTAGTCCCTTTGAGTTATTGTTTGGGAGACAGCCCAGGGGTATCTTGGATATGTTAAAAGAAGGGTGGAAGCAGCAAGGTCCCAGGGAGCAAAATCTGGTACAATTTGTGTCCCAAATGTATGAGAGGCTAGGAAAGATAGGGCCCATTGTGCAGCAATATGTAAAAGAGGCTCAGGAACGACAGAAGAAAAGTTATGACAAAAGTGCTGTTGTTCGATCTTTCAAGCCTGGGGACTGTCAGACGCCGTCCCCGCGCCTCTCCGCTAAGCAGGCACGGACGTCTGACTCTCCTGCAGCGTCCCGTTGCTAGGCAACGGAGACGCACCTACCGGCGGCGGTGTGCGCATGCGCGCCCGTCGCCATGACAACGGGACGCGCAGCTAGGATTTCCTGTCGGCGGCCAGACAGCTGGCCACCGAATCACTGCCCACCAATGGGGGTTTAGCTCCTGCTATTTATATCCTGCTCTGACATCACTAGGATGCCAGAGCAACTAGTTTCCTAGCCTCCAGCGTTTCTGACAACCTTAGTGTATTCTCCATTGATTCCTGTGTTTGACCCGGCTTCCTGACCTAGCCTTTGGATTCTCCCTGTGTCCTGCAATTATACTTCGGTTCTGACCTCGGCCTGCTGACTATCCTCTGCCTTCTGATTTTGTACCTTACCTGCCCGCTTGGTTCTGACTCGGCCTGTACCTCCACGGATTTGCCCTTACCTCACAAGTAGCTACCTGGGAGGGCCGCGACCTGCACGTCGTTCGCCGCGAAGCCCAAACTCCCTTGCGGGGGTCCCTGGTGAATACCGGCGGCGTGTTAGACTCCGCGCCTCCTGGCATAGCTGAGCCAATACTTGCAGGTACTAAAGTCACCTCCGTGACAGTTTGCTCTGGCCATGTCTACCGAGTCGTCTAACGAACCTTCTGCACGTGATCTACTACTCCATTTGGCGCACAGAGTGGAGAAACAAGAAGCCGAGCAAGCCCAGTTGCTTCACTGTGTTCAAGGCGTCGCCTCACGTCTCGAGGCCCTCCAGACCTCCATGACCGCAGCTCAAAATGTTCCCGTGACCACTCCTGCGGCCGCAACAACTTCCTCCTCTCCTGCCGTGGCACCCACTGCGGTTTTGAGACTTTCCCCGTCGGAGAAGTTTGACGGGGAGCCTAAGAAATGCAGGGGGTTCCTAAACCAATGTCTTATTCATTTTGAATGTAATCCTGCCTCGTTTCCCTCGGAACGCATCAAAGTGGCTTTTATCATCTCTCTATTATCCGGACAGGCTCTTGCTTGGGCTTCTCCCTTGTGGGAGCGAAATGACGCACTTCTTGCTAATGCTGCTACCTTTATTGAGACCTTCCGTAAGGTCTTCGATGAGCCAGGCCGCGTATCCTCTGCTGCCGCCAGCCTCCTGAACCTCCGTCAAGGGTCCATGACAGTCGGACAGTACGCCATTCAGTTCCGCACCTTGTCCTCTGAACTCAGCTGGAACAACGAAGCCCTAGTAGCGGCATTCTGGCAAGGCCTATCGGATCGAGTTAAGGACGAGTTAACGTCTCGGGAGCTTCCTACTGATCTGGATTTACTAATCACCCTATGCAACCGCATTGATTTACGATTTAGAGAACGCACCCAGGAACGTTCCGCCTCCAGACGGGTCCCTACTCGCCTAGCTCCCATGTTCCAAAATCCGATACTTCAGGAGGAACCGATGCAGATTGGCCGATCTCGACTTTCTGCTGAGGAGCGCCAGCGACGCTTTAAACAGAATCTGTGCTTATACTGCGGGGATCCTGGCCATACCATATCCTCCTGCACTAAAAGACCGGGAAACGCTCCCTCCTAGTCGGTGGCAGGGAGGCCGACTTAGGAGTTGGAGTTACCACTCCCTACACTACTACTAGCACAGATTGCCTCATGCCCATCTCCTTGGACTCAGCTGTCGGCCCCTTTGAGACCCTAGCCTTTGTGGATTCCGGCTCTGCCGGGAATTTTATATCTGCCACTCTGGCATCGCAACTCCAATTAAATACTCTAAAATTGCCTCAGCCGTTGTTTCTCACCGCAGTGGATGGGACTCGGATCTCCAACGGGTCGGTGTCCCACATCTGTTCTCCTATTCGGCTGACGGTAGGGGTGCTACATTCTGAACTTATCGAGTTTTTGGTTCTTCCTCGTTCAGTCAACACTGTCATTTTAGGATTACCTTGGCTCAAGCTTCACTCACCCCAATTTGATTGGAATCGTGCTATGGTCACCTCCTGGGGCCCACAATGTTCTAAGTCCTGCCTGTCTGGTCTAAAGTCTGGCCACTCTACTCTTCCTTGTCGTCGGACATCTCCGCAAATTGAATTACCTTCTGCATATAACTCCTACCGAGATGTGTTCTGCAAAACTGCAGCCGAGTCCTTACCTCCTCATCGGGCCTGGGATTGCTCCATTGAACTTCTTCCTGATAAACCGCTTCCCAAGGGCAGGATTTACCCATTATCTCTTCCTGAGACTGCTGCCATGTCTACTTATATATCTGAAAATCTCCAGCGTGGATTTATCAGGAAATCTACCTCTCCCGCAGGGGCGGGATTCTTCTTTGTCAAAAAGAAAGACGGGACGCTGCGACCTTGTATTGATTACCGGCGATTGAATGCCATCACTGTGAAAAACAGATACCCGTTGCCTCTCATCTCTGAACTATTTGATAGGATCTCTGGTTCTAAGATCTTTACTAAATTAGATTTGAGAGGAGCATACAACCTCATCCGGATACGCTCTGGTGACGAGTGGAAGACTGCCTTTTGCACTAAAGAGGGTCACTTTGAGTATCTCGTGATGCCCTTTGGATTGTGCAACGCCCCTGCTGTGTTTCAGTCTTTTATTAACGAGATTTTTCAAGACCTTCTCTACGTTTCTGTTGTAGCTTATCTTGACGATATCTTAATCTTCTCTCCAGATTTGGCCACCCATCGTGCTCATGTTGCAGAGGTTCTTTCTCGGTTAAGAACGAATAAATTATACTGCAAACTCGAGAAGTGTGTCTTTGAGGTATCCCGGATCCCCTTCCTGGGTTACATTGTATCTGGAGTTGGATTGCAGATGGATCCTGTGAAATTATCTGCTATACTCGAATGGCCCAGACCAGTGGGACTAAAAGCAATTCAGAGATTTGTCGGATTCGCCAACTACTATCGACAGTTTATACCGCAGTTTTCGTCCATTATTGCACCCATTACCCATCTGACCAGAAAAACAGCTAATTCCCAAGTTTGGTCTCCGGAAGCCATTACTGCTTTTGAACTCCTCAAAAAAACCTTCTCTTCTGCGTCAGTGATTGCTCAACCTGATCAAAACAAACCATTTCTAGTCGAAGTTGATGCCTCCTCGGTTGGTGTCGGGGCAGTCTTGTCGCAAGAGACTATTTCTGGGAGACTAATACCTTGCGGGTTCTTCTCTAGGAGATTTTCCCCTTCTGAATCTAATTACGGCATCGGGGATAAAGAGTTGTTAGCTGTAAAATCTGCACTCGAGGAATGGCGCCACCTCCTGGAAGGTGCTCTCCATCCGGTCACCGTACTTACCGATCACAAGAATCTAATCTACCTTCGGGAGGCTTGGTGCTTGAACCCCCGTCAAGCCAGATGGTCCTCGTTCTTTGCTCGGTTCAATCTCAAACTCACCTACCGTGCTGGTTCACTAAACTCCAAGGCTGATGCTCTGTCCCGTTCCTTCGACACCTCTGATACTCCTCATTCGGTAGAACCTCCACCGGTCTTAGAACCTTCGTGCATTGTGGCCGTCACTCGGACACCGCCTGTCGGTTGCTCCTTTCTGGAACCACACCTTCGCCTGAATGCGCTCCGTTGGGCACATACTTCCAAGTTTGCTGGACATGCCGGTTCAGAGAAGACTCTTTCACTACTCTCTCGGCAATACTGGTGGCCCACCATCCGTACTGACGTCCGGGAGTTTGTAGCCTCATGCACCACTTGTGCTCAAAATAAAGTACCCAGACAACCTCCTGCTGGACTGTTACAACCTCTTCCAATTCCTGACCACCCTTGGTCTAGCATCTCAATGGATTTCATCACTGACTTACCACCCAGTAACGGCTACAACACCATCTGGGTCACTGTCGACAGATTTTCTAAAATGGCCCACTTCGTCCCCCTCAAGGGCCTTCCTACTGCAACTAAACTAGCACAAGTCTTTATTAAAGAGATCTTCCGCCTACACGGTTGTCCTCAGGAGATAATCTCGGACCGTGGCGTCCAGTTTGTTTCTCGTTTCTGGAGAGCCTTCTGCAAGGACTTAGGTATTAGTCTTAAATTCTCCTCTGGGTACCACCCACAAACCAACGGTCAGATGGAGCGAGTTAATCAAGATTTAGAATTATTTCTTTGTTGCTTTTCTTCACACAACCAATCCAATTGAAGTCTTCTGTTACCTTGGGCCGAATTTGCCCACAACAACCACAATCACTCTTCTTCTGGTTATTCCCCATTCTTTACGGTATATGGGACCCATCCCATGCTTCCCTCATTTTCCTTCCCTCCCCCCACGGTCCCTGCCGCCCATGCCATGACTCAAGATATGGCTAAACTATGGGTTTCCACCAAACAGAATCTTCTCAAGTCTGGACGTCATTATAAATCATCCGCTGATATTCATAGAAGAGTCGTACCAGCCCTCCAGGTTGGGGACAAGGTCTGGCTGTCCACTAGGAATTTGAGACTTCGGGTTCACTCCATGAAACTGGCACCACGCTTCATTGGACCCTTTTCAGTTACTCAAATTATTAACCCAGTTACGGTTAGAC
Source organism: Mixophyes fleayi (assembly GCF_038048845.1). Taxonomy (NCBI): domain Eukaryota; kingdom Metazoa; phylum Chordata; class Amphibia; order Anura; family Limnodynastidae; genus Mixophyes; species Mixophyes fleayi. The sequence goes on from NC_134402.1 coordinate 224,695,717, forward strand.
TCCAACTTCCTCGGGCACTAAAAATCCATAACACCTTCCATATTTCCCTCCTTAAACCGCTGATACTCAACAACTTTTCCCACGTCACCCCTGTTCCTCATGCTATTCCCACCACTATGGGGGACGAATATGAGATTAGTCAAATCCTGGAAGAACGTAAATTTCGAGGACGTTTACAGTACCTGGTACATTGGAAAGGCTTTGGTCCAGAGGAGAGGTCTTGGGTTTTTAAAGAAGATTTGCATGCTCCAGGATTACTATCCGCCTTTCTTAAACAACGCTCCTTACCAGATAGGTCTTCCGATTGTGAGGAGGGGGGTACTGTCAGACGCCGTCCCCGCGCCTCCCCGCTAAGCAGGCACGGACGTCTGACTCTCCTGCAGCGTCCCGTTGCTAGGCAACGGAGACGCACCTACCGGCGGCGGTGTGCGCATGCGCGCCCGTCGCCATGACAACGGGACGCGCAGCTAGGATTTCCTGTCGGCGGCCAGACAGCTGGCCATCGAATCACTGCCCACCAATGGGGGTTTAGCTCCTGCTATTTATATCCTGCTCTGACATCACTAGGATGCCAGAGCAACTAGTTTCCTAGCCTCCAGCGTTTCTGACAACCTTAGTGTATTCTCCATTGATTCCTGTGTTTGACCCGGCTTCCTGACCTAGCCTTTGGATTCTCCCTGTGTCCTGCAATTATACTTCGGTTCTGACCTCGGCCTGCTGACTATCCTCTGCCTTCTGATTTTGTACCTTACCTGCCCGCTTGGTTCTGACTCGGCCTGTACCTCCACGGATTTGCCCTTACCTCACAAGTAGCTACCTGGGAGGGCCGCGACCTGCACGTCGTTCGCCGCGAAGCCCAAACTCCCTTGCGGGGGTCCCTGGTGAATACCGGCGGCGTGTTAGACTCCGCGCCTCCTGGCATAGCTGAGCCAATACTTGCAGGTACTAAAGTCACCTCCGTGACAGTTTGCTCTGGCCATGTCTACCGAGTCGTCTAACGAACCTTCTGCACGTGATCTACTACTCCATTTGGCGCACAGAGTGGAGAAACAAGAAGCCGAGCAAGCCCAGTTGCTTCACTGTGTTCAAGGCGTCGCCTCACGTCTCGAGGCCCTCCAGACCTCCATGACCGCAGCTCAAAATGTTCCCGTGACCACTCCTGCGGCCGCAACAACTTCCTCCTCTCCTGCCGTGGCACCCACTGCGGTTTTGAGACTTTCCCCGCCGGAGAAGTTTGACGGGGAGCCTAAGAAATGCAGGGGGTTCCTAAACCAATGTCTTATTCATTTTGAATGTAATCCTGCCTCGTTTCCCTCGGAACGCATCAAAGTGGCTTTTATCATCTCTCTATTATCCGGACAGGCTCTTGCTTGGGCTTCTCCCTTGTGGGAGCGAAATGACGCACTTCTTGCTAATGCTGCTACCTTTATTGAGACCTTCCGTAAGGTCTTCGATGAGCCAGGCCGCGTATCCTCTGCTGCCGCCAGCCTCCTGAACCTCCGTCAAGGGTCCATGACAGTCGGACAGTACGCCATTCAGTTCCGCACCTTGTCCTCTGAACTCAGCTGGAACAACGAAGCCCTAGTAGCGGCATTCTGGCAAGGCCTATCGGATCGAGTTAAGGACGAGTTAACGTCTCGGGAGCTTCCTACTGATCTGGATTTACTAATCACCCTATGCAACCGCATTGATTTACGATTTAGAGAACGCACCCAGGAACGTTCCGCCTCCAGACGGGTCCCTACTCGCCTAGCTCCCATGTTCCAAAATCCGATACTTCAGGAGGAACCGATGCAGATTGGCCGATCTCGACTTTCTGCTGAGGAGCGCCAGCGACGCTTTAAACAGAATCTGTGCTTATACTGCGGGGATCCTGGCCATACCATATCCTCCTGCACTAAAAGACCGGGAAACGCTCCCTCCTAGTCGGTGGCAGGGAGGCCGACTTAGGAGTTGGAGTTACCACTCCCTACACTACTACTAGCACAGATTGCCTCATGCCCATCTCCTTGGACTCAGCTGTCGGCCCCTTTGAGACCCTAGCCTTTGTGGATTCCGGCTCTGCCGGGAATTTTATATCTGCCACTCTGGCATCGCAACTCCAATTAAATACTCTAAAATTGCCTCAGCCGTTGTTTCTCACCGCAGTGGATGGGACTCGGATCTCCAACGGGTCGGTGTCCCACATCTGTTCTCCTATTCGGCTGACGGTAGGGGTGCTACATTCTGAACTTATCGAGTTTTTGGTTCTTCCTCGTTCAGTCAACACTGTCATTTTAGGATTACCTTGGCTCAAGCTTCACTCACCCCAATTTGATTGGAATCGTGCTATGGTCACCTCCTGGGGCCCACAATGTTCTAAGTCCTGCCTGTCTGGTCTAAAGTCTGGCCACTCTACTCTTCCTGACTATGCAACCAGGTATCCAGAGGCAATTCCCCTACGAAACATAAAGTCCAGCACCATAGCTAAAGAACTTGTATTGATGTTTACACGCTTAGGAATACCCAAAGAAATTCTCACAGACCAGGGTACTCCATTCTTGTTCTAAACTGATGAAGGACATGTGCCAGTTGCTAGGGGTTAAGGCGCTTCACACCTCTGTATACCATCCACAAACAGATGGCTTGGTGGAACGTTTTAACCACGCATTAAAGCACATGCTCAGGAAAGCAGTGGCTCAAGAGAAAAAAGATTGGGACACTCTTATTCCCTGTCTGATGTTTGCCATCCGTGAGGTACCTCAAGCTTCAACAGGGTTTAGTCCCTTTGAGTTATTGTTTGGGAGACAGCCCAGGGGTATCTTGGATATGTTAAAAGAAGGGTGGAAGCAGCAAGGTCCCAGGGAGCAAAATCTGGTACAATTTGTGTCCCAAATGTTTGAGAGGTTAGGAAAGATAGGGCCCATTGTGCAGCAATATGTAAAAGAGGCTCAGGAACGACAGAAGAAAAGTTATGACAAAAGTGCTGTTGTTCGATCTTTCAAGCCTGGGGACAAAGTCCTAGTCCTGGTTCCTACCCAGGAAAGCAAACTTTTCGCCCATTGGCAGGGTCCGTATGAAGTTCTAGAGGCTGTCGGTCCTGTCAATTACAGAGTCCACCAGTTAGGTAGGAGAAGGGAGGAGCAAATATATCATGTGAACCTCCTTAAACCCTGGCATGATGAGGAAACCTCTCCTTAGGTAGTGAGTACTGCCATTGAAAAGTCTGAAGTGCCCATAGAGCCAGCCTTGTCCATTCAGCAGAGACAACAGACTGAAGAAATGATTAGACGGAACAGGGATGTCTTCTCTTCCATTTTTGGGCGCACTACCTTAATCGGTCACGACATTGTCACTGCGCCAGGAGTCATTGTCAAGCAGAAGCCATATCGTATTCCAGAAGCCAGATGGGTGGACGTGAGAAAGGAGGTTGAGAAGATGCTCCAGTTAGATGTAATTGAAGAGTCCACTAGTGAATGGAATAGTCCCATTGTGCTTGTCCCGAAACCCAATGGGACAATTAGGTTCTGCAAAGACTTTAGGCGCCTAAACAGTATGTTGCAGTTTGATGCTTATCCGATGCCACGTGTGGATGAACTAGTGGAAAATCTTGCTGGTAGCAATTATTTAACAACCCTTGATCTAACAAAGGGTTATTGGCAAGTTCCCCTGACTTCCACGGCCAAGCCAAAGACTGCATTTTCCACCCCTGATGGTCTCTATCAATATAAAGTCCTACCCTTTGGGTTGCATGGGGCACCTGCTACCTTCCAAAGGGCTATGAATAAATTGCTACGACCTAACACAGCTTATGCAGCTGCTTACTTGGACGATATAGTGATTTATACCCCAGACTGGGGATCACATTTAGCCAAAGTTGAGGCGGTCTTAGCTTCATTACGGTCCGCAGGGTTAACAGCTAACCCAGAGAAATGTGCCATAGCCATGAGAGAAGCCAAATATTTGGGGTACATTGTTAGTCGAGGGCATGTAAAACCCCAGCTAGACAAAGTGGAGGCAGTCAAAAATTGGACAAGACCAGAGAAAAAGTCACAGTTAAGAACCTTTTTAGGCTTAGTAGGTTTGTACAGGCGGTTTGTAAGCCACTTCGCCACTAGAGCTGCTCCACTTACGGACATGTTAAAAAAAAGTTGTCCAGATAGATTAACCTGGTCTGACTCTGCAGAAACCGCCTGGTCTGATCTGCCTGTACCTAAGTCGTAAGTTGCTTCCAAGGGAACAAAAATATGCCACTGTGGAAAAAGAATGTCTGGCCATAAAATGGGCTACAGAAGCTCTGCGCAATTATCTCCTAGGCAGAGAGTTCACCCTAATAACAGACCATGCACCATTAAGATGGATGCAGAACAACCGGGAGGTAAATGCCAAGGTAACCCGCTGGTTCTTGGCACTAGACCTTTCAAGTTCTCAGTAGAACATAGGCCTGGGATTCTACACAAAAATGCAGATGCGTTGTCACGAAAATATGCGCTCCTCGTGAAGTCCGCGTCCCCCTGCTTGGAGACGCTAGGGGGAGGGATATGTAACAAAAGGAGGCATTTAGCTGGCAATATGCAGAGAAAGCAGGGAAGTAGAGTAAAACATTGGCACAGTTATGTACCTAGGTGGAGATTAAACCAGGTAAAAACATATGTGTAGTTTAAAATTGGTTTACTTACATGATTTAAAAGCTGCTTCCTCTCAGCAAACAGACAGGGTGGGTCTGATAGTCTAAACAGAGCCAGGGATGGGCGTTTCCTTTTAAAGAGAAGGTGGGTGTGTCACCTGTCCATCAAGCTAGGCCTGTGGGAGGAGTGTCAGGTATAAAACTCTGCTTGTTTCATTGTTCAGGGAGATCAACGCTGGGCTAGCTGGCTGATCTGGACAGAGAGCTGGACTATGTATAGTAAGCGTTGAGGGTCTCCATAACTGCTGTGCAAGTATACGGTGTCAAAACACTATTACCATCCTGACAATAAAGAACCATAAAAAGGAAGAAGTTGTACGCGTGTGCTTCTGCAGTAGCGGGCTCTTGCCACAATATATATATATATATATATCTACATATATATATATATATATATATATATATATATATAATACAATATACGATATACAATATATATACAAATTGTATTGTATGCAATCCAAATAAATATATATATATATATATATATATATATATATACCATTGAACTATGACCCGACGGACGAATCAATTTCCCTCTTTAGAGATATTTTTCTTAAAGGATTTTATACACAACTAATTGGAATTTCAATATCTGATAATTAATAATCCTATTATACCTATTTTCTACTTCCTACCAAAAATACACAGAAACCTCATAAACCCTCCGGGCAGACCGATCGTGGCTGGCATTCAATCTCTCATCTCTCATATATCTGAATATGTAGACATTTTTCTACACAAATACGTTAATAACCTCACATCTTTCCTAAAGGATACCACTAGTGTCCTACAGATTTTTTAAAACTTTAACTGGAATCCAAATTACATGTGGGTAACAATAGATGTGCAGTCTTTATACACCTCCATTCAACACCAAAAAGGGATAGAAGCTTGTAGACAGTATCTGGACCCCGACACTGACCTTAGCACAGAGCATACAAATTTATCTGTGACCTTATGCTCTTTATTCTCACACACAACTACCTTAGATTCCTAGATAAATTCTATCTTCAAACGTGCGGTACTGCAATGGGTACGATTTTCGCACCGAGCTTTGCGAATCTGGTGATGGGTAGTTGGATACAACACAACATTTACTACCCAAACCCATTTTCTGAGAATATAGTCATCTACAAACGATACATAGATGACATTATACTTGTATGGAACAGAGACACGGCCTGCTTTCATCCGTTTCTATCATACATTAATCTGAACGACTATAATCTCAATTTTACAGCTAAATATGATCCCCTTCAAGTAGAATATCTAGATCTGGTACTAATGAGCACAGGGAAAACTGTTAACACAAACAATTTCATAAAAACAGTAGACACTAATAGCTATTTACACTATAACAGTGCACATCTGAAAAAGTGAAAAACCAATATTCCATTTTCACAATTTTATAGGATCAAAAGGAATTGCAGTAGTGAGTAGCATTGTAGAGAGCAATTATTCATTTATGCAGATAGATTTAAAACAAGATGCTATCCAGATGATCTTGTGACAGGAGCAATTGAAAATATTAAAACATTAAAAAGAACCGATCTTCTGAACTAAGTTAAGAAAGAGAATAAAAAGGACATAATATCCTTTGTTACCCAATATAATAGCGGATAAACTAAAATTAAATCCATTATCCACAAGTGCTGGTATATTCTAATGAAAGATCCTATATTAAGTAGCATACTCCCAGCAAAACCAGTAGTTATTTTTAAAAAGAATAAAAATTTGAAAGATCTTTTGGCAAAAATCCTGGAAATTCCTGGGGGTAATGCTGCCGATTCACATGTTGTCAGTTGGATTGTAGACCCCTTTAAATGTGAAATTGCTGTTGTACCAGAAGAGCCTCAAGGGTTGGCAGAGGCACTTCTTGAGCTTCGATGCAATAATGAAGCATGTATTGCATTTGAAAACAAAGCAGATCTGTCATATTTTTGGATGTCAATAGCTGCAAAGGCATTCAAAATTGCACATGAGGAGGCAGTCAAAAAGTTGCTGCCTTTTGCAACAACCTACCTTTGCGAACAAGGATTTTCCACTCTAACGAATATAAAAACAAAGCAGAGAAATCGATTGGACGCTGAAGACAGTATCCAAATTGCTTTGACATCAAAATGCCCCAAGATTGATGACCTGGTATCAAAAATGAAGCAACATTATTTCTCCAAAACCTGAAGTTTTGAAGTTGAAGCTTTCAAAGAAATGTTGTATAGATTCAATAAAATTTTGAATTCCAATAATTAATATTATATGATTTCCTTCCTTTCAAATCAAGGGGATAACGTCGGCGTATCTAAATATATTTTGGGGTAAAAGGTAAAAAAGTTTCCTGACCCTTGTTATAGAGAAAAAGAAAGATACAAATCCATTCTCAGCCATCAAAGGGTTCGCTAAATTTACCCACTGCAACATCTGTAAATTTGCTAATCCAATAAAAAGACTTTTATCAATCATAATAGCAGTAAGGAATATCAGATAAAACAGTTTATGAACTGCCTTACAACTGCCTTACAACTTCGGTCATTTATCTATTACAATGCTCCTGCGGTTTAAAGTATGTGGGAAAGACGAAAAGACCCTTGAAAATAAGAATACAAGAACACATAAGAAATATTAAAAATAAGATAGAAAGTCATTCTATTTCTCGACATTTTCTTCAAAAACTTAGATCAGATCCACGTGAATTAACCTTTAAAGCCATTGAGCATGTCAAATTAGGGTCAAGAGGGGGTGATCTCCAGAAAAGACTCTCGCAAAAGAGAGATGGCGCACACGCAAAATGGCAGCGTCTACTGTGTACGGTGCACGCGCAAGATGGCGGCACCTAGTGTTTATAACACAGCTACTTCCACCACACTTAACTCTTCCTCCTGATGAAGTTTCCTTGTGAAACGAAATGCGTTGAGGCCCTGATATAAACGATCACCATACAGAGAATACACTGCCCTCCTATGGGTTACATCTAGTGAATAATTCTACATTGAACTTTTGTGCGGAGACTTTGGGGAACTTCTCTGTGTACCTACTGGAGATCTAAGAACCTATACAGTGTACTTGCCCTATGGATTACAGATAAGCTTTTTATGTTTCTATATATTGTGAGTTTGCATTTTATATTATATGCTGATTAAACCACCGCTTATAAAAAATACTACACCATATAGTATTATTACTTCCATTTCCCCTAGCTGATGAACGGAGGAGATTAACTGTATGAACAGCGAAGCAGTTTATGAACTCCTGAGAAGCAGTCTCACAGATAAGCTGTTTATCTTTTAATATATGGTACGCATGGTTTATTTGATCACCGGCTGGAAGGTATGATATGTTTTGACATATTACACTATATAGTGTTCTTTTCTATATTTACCGGCGCATCCTGAGTACTGTGCTGATTAAGATGGATACCATTTCCAGCTGACCACCTAGATGAGCGTTTATTCATACTACATCTGATACGCACATCTAATAACACATGTTGGGTGACCTTTGGTGACACCATTAAGAACATATTCTCTGGGTTTTCAGTATCACCTACCTACCCTTTCGAAGCATCTTATCGTATTGAACATTGTAGATTTGAACTCCTTATGAGTAATGTAACCCTTCTATAACAATATTTGTTGATATATTCTCATATACTGCACCAGAAGGCGCCGTCCTTCTTTCCTCTATTTCTTTCATATATACGTACGTACGTACGTACGTACGTACGTACGTACGTACGTACGTACGTACGTGTATATATATATATAAATATATATATATATATATACACACAAAGATATATACACACATATATATATATATATATATATATATATATATATATATATATATATATATATAATGAGCAAGGAAATATAAATCCAGTGTCTACACATAGAATGTGGATGTGCTGTAAAACTTTTTAGGGTATGTGTCCTGGCGAGTATGGCGGCCATCTTGAAGTCAGCTATCCTATATGCAACTCTTATTTTTTAAATGGGACATATCAAGGCAGATGCAGAATGTCATAAGAAAAACAATGGTGTTCTTTGTTTTAACTTAACTTTATTCAATCTGAAGTTTTCATTTGCAGGTAGTGACATTAATGACTATGGCACTAACACAAACAGAACGTGTTGAGATGGTCTTGATATCTGTAAAACGAAGCATACATCCATCTGCAGACTACATTGCATCTGACACTTGAGCCCATTACCACTGGAAAGGTGGAATGGTGGAGGTAAGGGGCGATCAAATGTAGTCCAAGTACAGTATGGGTGTGTTTGTGTAACTGAATGAGGCAGACCCGCATATACACCTGGGAAAAGCTGTATCACTTGCAGGTGCCAGAAGACTGGTGCAAAAATACACAGCACTAACTAGCTGATTGTGATTGCAGATTCACCCTCTGAAGCTGATAGTCCTTTTTTTTTCATTGCTCGTGCCAATATTATATGGTTTTGTGGGCGTATTTTAGATAACATTTTACTAATTTAATTTGTACCAGAAAATGATGATTGTACCTGCTGTATTTTAAAGGTGCTCTTTATTTACATCAAACAAATGTGTTTTTTTGCTATGTTTAAAAATGTATCTTGTGCTTATGAACTGATTTCCTCTTGCATTGCCTCTACTTAGTAAAGATTTTTGTTGGAAGTGCTTTGTGATCACCCTTGAAACATTTGAATGCTGTCACTGTACCGTGGTGCATGTACTTTTTATCCCCATGTTCCCCTACAGGGTCTGCCCTAGCACACATTATGACTGTGTATTCAGTATGTGTGTTTTCATTCCATATCATGTCTGTACTCACCCCATACTTTGTTTGAATATTAGCTTTAAGATTGGTAATATATGAGATTGTGTCATATTATCTATTACACCGTAGGTGAGGTATTCATGCTATTCCTAGAGCTTCCTATTGTTTACTTATGCCAACAAAGTAAGTCTATGTGTATTCTAGATCTTCAGAAACAATACATCAATAATTATATTATCAGGCAGACCAGACTATTGTTTAACTGGAGCTATCTTTGTTTACCTGAACAACAGGAGATCTAGCTAGGGGTAGTGCCCACTCCTGTTTTAAAACCTAGTCAGGCAAGTGTTATGTTTAAAAGACAATGGAGTGAATAGTCACCATTACAATATGCTGTAACTATTTATATAGATTGTGTATATTAGGCCCTGCTATTTACATTTCTAGTTAACCACACATGTAAGGCTGAAAATGAGAAACTGTAATATTGTGTTTTTAGCTACATATATAGGCAAACGAGATAATGTTTAGTAGAGTATTCACAAACCAGATATGGTGGCTTTCTGTGTCTGATTTAAGCATCTTAATTGGGAAACATGTATTGTATTCCTATGCCTTAATATCCTAAGACACAGCAGACAGTCAACACACCCCTACAGCCTGATTCTATTCTGTGGGTATAAGAAAGAGCAGTGGAGTGTCAGGGGTGTTGACGGAGGAAAGATCAGGCTGGTGTAGGAGGTATGGTTCCTGCCAGCTGACGGAGGACAGAGATTGGGAGAAGGACTACGAGGACCCTTGTTCCTCTTCCTTTGGATAAGTTATCCCAGGTTTTGTGAATCTGTGTGCTCGCCAAAAGCGAGGTGACAGTAAAGCCGGACCGCTGCCCTATTGGCAGTCACTGGGGCTTTGCACTCCCAGGAAAACCTAAGCCTATAGTCCAATTTTCCAAGATGGCCAAAATAGGACCAGTATTGTACTGTATGTACTACTCTCGTGTCCATTGTGCATACCTGTAATTGTTACTCCTGTACATATTTTAGTTTTGTACCTGTTGTTACTGTTCCATTAATAAAAGTTACCATTGGATAAGTTGGATATCTGCCTGGGTGTAAGTATTTACCCACGTACAGGGGAACTGAGTAGGCCGGCGGTTCCCAAACTGTGCGCCGCGGCTCCCAGGGGTGCCGTGGCGCTGTCACTGGGGTGCCGCGGGCCAAGCATTGAAAAAAGAAAGAACACAGAAACTTACCAATCTGCCGGGCGCCGGGACCCAGAAGACTCTGTGTTCTTTCTTTTTATTCTATGGCTGGCGCGCGGCAGAGGAGTGAGAGGGAGCGTGACAGTGGGGCACAACAGGACAGCGGAGCAGACAGCGGGGCAGAACAGGAGAGCGGGGCAGAACAGGACAGCGGGGCAGACAGCGGGGCACAACAGGACAGAGGAGGGAGACAGCGGGGCACAACGAACAGAGGAGGGTGACAGCAGGGCAGAGAGGGTGACAGCGGGGCACAACAGGACAGAGGAGGGTGACAGCGGGGCAGAGAGGGTGACAGCGGGACACAACAGGACAGAGGAGGGTGACAGCGGGGCACAACAGGACAGAGGAGTGTAACAGGGAACAGAAGAGGGTGACAGCGGGGAACAACAGGACAGAGGAGTGTAACAGGGGACAGAAGAGGGTGACAGCGGGGTACAACAGGACAGAGGAGTGTAACAGGGGACAGAGGAGTGTAACAGGGGCAGAGGAGGGTGACAGTGGGGCACAACAGGACAGAGGAGTGTAACAGGGGACAGAAGAGGCTGACAGCGGGGCACAACAGGACACTGGAGTGTAACAGGGGACAGAGGAGTGTAACAGGGGCACAACAGGGCAGAGGAGTGTAACAGCGGGCAGAGGAGTGTAACAGCGGGCAGAGGAGTGCGACAGCTGGGCAGAGGAGTCCGACAGCGGGGCAGAGGAGGGGCACAGCGTGAGAGGGGCAGTGGAGGGGGACACAGCGTGAGAGGGGCAGTGGAGGGGGACACAGCGTAGGAGGGGACAGCGTGAGAGAGGGCAGAGGAGGAGGACAGCGTGAGAGAGGGCAGAGGAGGAGGACAGCGTGAGAGAGGGCAGAGGAGGGGGACAGCGTGACAGAGGGCAGAGGAGGTTGACAGAGGGCAGAGGAGGGGGACAGCGTGAGAGAGGGCAGAGGAGGGTGGACACCGTGAGTGAGGGCAGAGGAGGGTGGACATCATGAGAGAGGGCAGAGGAGGGGGGACATCGTGAGAAAGGGCAGAGGAGGGGGACAGCGTGGCAGAGGGGGCAGTGTGAGAGAGGGCAGTGTGTCTGGATGCAGAGGTGGCAGTGTGTCTGGATGCAGAGGGGGCAGTGTGTCTGGATGCAGAGGGGGCAGAGTGTCTGGATGCAGAGGGGGCATATTTGCATACAACTAAATAAGTATTTCTGTCCTGACCTAAATACTTATTACAATTTTTTGACCCAACTACTTCTAAAACAGGACTGCTCAATAAATATTTTGGAGGGGTGCCTTGAAAAAATTTGGAGACTCTAAGGGTGCCGTGAACTGCAAAAGTTTGGGAACCACTGGAGTAGGCTGTTCAGCCTTGGTAGACACCGTTCATTCCCTCACAAATGCTATTTGTAAGTATTTTTTTTTGCAGACAGCACCAAAACTTAATGTGTGCACTAGTGAAACAGTTTCTCTTGGTGTGCTATGGCCTTCCATGCATTGCCTGGGCTCTATGCAGTTGCTTCTGCACCTCCTCTGTTCAGTTTTAAAATCCTTGGGATGACCGTGGTTGTGGATCCTCAGTTTTGGAGCTTCTTTCATTTCGCGTACAATATCCATATATTTATGTCTGTCTCATTGTCAGAGTTGCAGTGCACGATGAAAAGAAATAAAAGATATGATAGGTTTGCAAATAAAACAATAGCTTCTTTTCCCAAATAGACACATATGAAGACATACATCTATAAGGCTCAACAAAGAACAAGGCAATAACCTCCTCATACTCAACAATGTCACTTTTCATGGTTATTTCCATCTCCAGAACATCCCCAACCAGTGGCCATGTTTTTGTGGATGGTGTTGTACAGTACACTGTTCAGTGGAATTCTCATTTTAGTTTGAATATTCTACCAATATTACTGGCAATGGAGAAATCATTGAATAGAACAGTCTATAAACTTGTAGATGTGAAATAGTAAAAATGTAATAGTTTTTTGAACAGTAAACATAAGATACACTTCTAAAGTTGAAGAAAATAAATAAAGAAAAAAATATGGAAAATTCATTGTCATATTAAGCATTCTTTATTGGAGGATGGCATGGACATTGAATATCTATATTCAAAAACACACACAAGTATCTATAGATTTTAAATAAAAAATAGTAAAAGTGTTTTCATTTTAATAATGAGGGCTCATTTTCTTTAGGGTTCATTTTCTATGAACCATTGAGGACCATTAACTGTTCTTTTTGTACTTGCCGGCCTTTAAGGGGCTTTTGGCATTTTTGAACATTAGTGGTTTTAAAATTGTATCTTGCTCAATTTCCTTAAAATGTTTGGCTATTTGTTGGAATGATGTTGCAATTCTGATGTTATGTTCTTGTTGCACGTGATCAATGTGTTCAACTGTGTGATATAAGTATTGTAATCCTTTCTAGATATTTGTTTCACAAGTCTCACAGTTGGGGTTTTCAAAATTTCTCTCCTATGTTGTTTGGCATCTGCTCAATCATAGTGGTTTCCGAGGAAAGTGATATAGGAGAAGCCTTCTATTTTTCCCACAACATGCTGTGGAGAAATGTGTTGATCTGCAATAATGTCATCTTCCAAGATATCTGTGAGAGGATCTGTCATGTAATTGTCCCTGGAGCTGTAGCTACCGTCTGCTTGGAGCCAAACAATAGTGTTTCAATCATATCTGAAGCTGGGTACACACTACAGTTTTCATCCAATAATCGGCTAAATCAGCCGACATACGACCTCTCGTTCAAAAGTCGGGTCAGTGTGTGCAGTGACACGATGGTCGAAAGTCTGCCCAAATGGACTATTGTCGCCTCATTTGGTTGGTCGTACCGTTTAATATTTTTGTTCCAATCTCGTTTCCGTTGTGTAGTGTGTATAAACTTCCGACCGATCCACAACAGTGAGTAGGAAATTACAGTCATTGCTCAGGACAACATGGCTGTAAAAAGTCGCTAAAGGGACGTCCGCTCTTCCCTTTATCGTCCTAAACAAGGCTAGTGTGTAAGCAGTCCATGGACCGAGCGATCGGAACATCGATCGCATGTAAAATCGCTCGGCATAAAAAGTTGGTCGAAATTTCTGTAGTGTGAACCCAGCTTTAGACTGTAAGCCTGTTTTGGGCAGGGTCATCTTTAAATTCTGCTAATGTATGTTATTTGTTTTATGATGCTTCCCTCAATGTACAACATTGAGTACAATATTGGCAATTTTTAAATAAAAGATAATAATAATGATAATAATAATAGTCGGTCCCTGCTGGTCATCATATCCACACCAAGTTCCAATTGTCACAGAAAATCCCCCTCTGCTATAAGCACATTAAGTGAAATGCTTCAAAATGTTATACAACATAAATGTATACTGTTTGCTTTTAATCCACTGTTTAAGCTTTCATTTTTACATGAAACTTTTGCATGAAACTGGATGGCGAACAGAAAAAAAACGCAAAACAGATGTGGAAAAATTGCAGAAGAAATTAATTAAATGTATTTTTTTTAAAGTATACATACTGCGGTATACAAAGATTATTAGCTATTACCTTTGGACATCCTTGTCATAGTCATTAAAGTGTCTTCCTCCATTGAATCCTCAGACTATTGTGCCATAATGTCATTTATCCCTTATTACAAAGAAAACATTATTTATAATTTATATATCAGACATGTAAACATTCAATATAGTTAGAAACTGATATAACACTTAATAAACTAATTAAAGTATAATAAAGAATAAAAATGCATTTCTATTTTTTTTTTCATTTACAAAACATGTATTTTGCAATTGACAGTGATTGTTTGACATGAGATTTATTGGCAAAGCATGCCTGTAGTTTTCAACAATATTAATAATAATTTTGACACTGTACAAAAAAAACGAGGTGTTCATTTAATGCAGCATGGGAAAGCAAACATTCAAATTGGGATTGAGGAGGCAATAGATTTTGGGTTTGAAAGAAAATTTACAGTCCTCTTCGAAGCTTCTGCTACCTACAAAAAGTAGTTATATTACATCTTTCTAACTTAGTAGGCTTTGAAAATAGACCCTGCTCATTGCTCTTCCCCCCCCCCCCCCCCGTAATTAGAGAAACAGGTATTGCCCTTTGAGGCAGGCCACATGCTGTGAGCAGCTTCCTATGGAAGGTTGACTCCACCCCAAATAAAGGTATTATCTCATGTAACAAGAGGAAAAGAAGCCCTCTTTCTTGCATGCGTCCACCCTGATAGGACATGGACACATATAGTATCCAGCTGATGGGAATTTTAAGTTGAATGCAGTTTCTGGGATCCGTATCGGGACCCATGGGACTAGCTATAGCAGAGGTGAAGTGAAAACTAGGAGGCTGGATAAAGACCTTGTTCATGGAGAGAAGGTGTATTCTATTCATGACTACCAGATGACAGGAGGTGGAATACTGGACTGAACGTAGTGGAATAGCCAAATGGAATCTGGATCTGGTGAACTGGACCCTGGATGCAGGAACAGAGAAATAGAACCCACGGCCAGAGACTCAGTACCTCCCTCCTCCCCAATGTCCAGAAACTCGGAGGATTATCGTACCAAGACTGAAACTGGAAAGGCTCAGAACTCAGGTAGAGGAGTACCAGGGCTGGCTACCTCCTAGACTGAGTAAACCTGGAACTGGCCCTGGGCAACTCAGGACTCAGGGCCTGTGTCAGAAAGTACGGACACAGGATGAGCAACCCCAAAGGGATCAGACCTCCCCAGAACCCACAACCTGGTCAAGTCTGGAACTGGAAACCCATACCCAGAGGCACAGAGATGGCTCCAGAAACTGAATGACTCAGAACACTTACCCATTATCCCGAATGTCCAGAAGGTGAGTCAGAAGATTAGGTAGCAGAAAGCTGGATCCTCACGAGGGGCAATTAGCTGGACCTTGAACAGCAACAGATGGTAACACAGAATTAACAGAAGGAAGCTGAATCCACACGAAATGTTAATGGCTGAAGTCTGTACAGCAGCAGACGGTAACACTGAAGTAGTAGAAGGAAGCTGAATCCACATGAAGATTTAATGACTGGAGTCTGGAACTAGGATAGTGTTGCACTGGCAATTTGTTGAAAGTAGGTGACTATAATAGTCAGTAGAGAGAGCTAATTGGTGGACGAAGTCAGGTGCTCAGAATAGACAGGATGTAGCAAAATGTCTCACCCAAGATGGAAGCATCCAGTGCATCAGACAGAAGTCATGCTTGTCTCAGAATTTGAAATCCTGCATTCTGACAGGAGGGAGATGATATGATACTGTCAAGTAGCTTAAACAGGGCTAAGACCCCGATTCATGACAGGAGGTTTGTGTATATGTGAGGTGGCCTGAAAGGCAATTTATATTAGAAGATGGCTAGTATGTGAAAATGGATTATTGTGTATTTTGAATGGAAGGTGAATGGAAAATGTGAAAATGCAGGGCATGTGTAAGTTTGTAAAAGTTAGATTGAATTTTGCTCAGTATATATGGCATTTAAATGGTAGCATTTGTCTTTGGTTTCCAGATATAAGTAAAAAAAAGATAGGAAATTAATCCAGCGCCAATGATTCCTCAAATGGGGCAGAATAAAAGAGCAAAATACTTAACTCCGCTCTACATGATGAAAATTCTTCCCAATTCCAACAGGTTATGTAAAGAGAAAAAAACAAATAACAGTGCAAAACAGATAGATCTAAAAGACCACACAATAAATCGGAAACGTCCCATCAGTGAGAGTTTTGTTGTTTCAGCGTCTATTCCATATGCAAATCACCAATGACTTCCATTCGTGGGCAGGTGCTCCCATTCAGACGTGAATTCAGATGTCTTTATAATTACCAAATAGTGTGTCTATTCCCCATAGGAAATGCACCCACAGCAACCAGACTGGGAAATCGCATGTAATGAAACTTTATCGATGATGTATTTTCCTCAATCCATCCATATAGTAGCATAGAAAAATATAAAGTAGATAAAGAGAATCTAGTGTAATACATTCAAAACACCTTTTATCATCATCATCATCATTTATTTATATAGTGCCACTAATTTCGCAGCGCTATATAGAGAGCTCATTCACATCGGTCTCTGCCCCATTGGAGCTTACAGTCTAAATTCCTTACTATAGACACACATTCACACACAGACAGACAAACAGACAGAGAGGGATAGACTAGGGTAAATTTTTGATTGCAGCCAATTAACCTACCAGTATGTTTTTGGAATGTGGGAGGAAACCATAGCACCCAGAGGAAACCCACGCAAACACAGGGAGAACATACAAACTCCACACAGATAAGGCTATGATCGGAAATCAAACTCATTACCCCAGTGCTGTGAGGCAGACGTGCTAACCACTAGGCCACTGTGCTGCCCTATTATTGACTCTTAAACCAATATCTAAAAACAAAATATAAAACAGGGGGATTCTAAATACTCGTACCAGAGTGAAGATGAATGCTCGAATGTAGAAAATGATTATTATACCCAGGTCATCGTCCCGCGAGTCTTCACAGCTTCCTCCGTAAAAAGAGTAATAAATATACACTTGAAAGATTATCAAAAACAGAGGTAACAGTTTTAACAGACAAGCGGATTTGATAGTATCAACGTCATCCTGATGTCTTGTCAACCTGTATTCCAAGACTGACCATCAAGCAAGCTTTCTACACCTATAGGAGCCAAACATCGCTCTCGATCCCGTTCTATTATAGATAACATTAACTATCTATAAAGGGCATCTCATAACATAATAGTCTCACATAAAATATGTAACAAAAAACATTTGTAGCAAAAGTCCTATACAGCGGTAACATATAAAAATATCAAGTAATCAAGTATATATAAAAACAACCACATTGATGTTCCTTCATCTTCATATCTGTTGAAATGATCTCAAAACAGAAAGAAAGAAAACAATGTCAAAATATAAAAAGCGTCATTCTAAAAAAACATTTAAGCTCAAATTCTTTATTCAAACCATCAGGTAAAAGACAATTAAGCTTAAATATCCACGACATCTCTCTTTTGGACAGAAAGTTTTCTAAGTCCCTATACTTTCAATTTCTTTGGACAAGACCTATTCCTAAAAAAATCTTAATACCCTTCGCAGAGCAATCATGGTATTGTTTAAAGTGATGCGAAAGGGAATGTGACACATAACCTACTTTAATATTATGGATATGTTCATATAACCGTATGTTCTTAAGCCAATTCACATGATGTTGGCTATTGCGTAAGATGTAAGAATTCGTATCCATAGGTTTATAGTAACATTTAGTGTGAATAGAGTTATCATTTATATAGATCTCAAGGTCCAAAAAATGAACTAGTGTCCTACTACTGTCAAAAACATATTTAATATTCCAGTTATTGATTTTCAAGCTTAAACAGAAGATTTCCAAAGAGAATTTTCCCCCTCCAAAAGAAGAGGATGTTGTCTATATAATGATACCTGGATACCAGGCTCGCCCCGAGTCTCCCCACAATAAAATGACATTCCCAGTAGGCCATAAATAAATCGGCATAACTCGGGGCAAACCTGGTACCGATTGCCATCCCTCTCTTCTGAATATAATAACTGTCCTTATAATAAAAATAATTATTATTAAGTATGAACTCTATATCTTCCAACAAAAACTTTTTTTAGATCCTCCTGAATTGTAGTCTTATCAAGGAAGTACTTTACAGCCTCAAGACCCTTTTCATGAGAGGTTATCATGTATAAGGAAGTAACATCTGCTGTTACTATAAACATATTTTCATCCCAATGAATGTCATTAATTTTAATCAAAGTATCGTTAAAATCTCTTAAATAGGAACGATTCTGTTTTACCAAAGGTTGAAGATGAAAATCGATAAATGATGACAGGTTAGAAGAAATACTATTCATACCCAAAATAATCGGCCTTCCCGGGGGATTTGCCAAATTTTTATGTACTTTAGGGAGAATATAAATAAAAAGAGTTGTAGGTGCCTTAATATTCAGAAAACTGAACTCAACCTTATTCAAAACTTCCTTGTTTTCGAAGTTCTTGATCAATAAATCATACTGGTCCCTAATTGTTATAGTGGGATTAATTTTCAATTTAAGGTAAGTCTCTTAATCCTCTAGCTGTCTTTCAATTTCTTTACAATAAATTTCCTTATCCATCAAACCCATACTTCCTCCCTTGTCTGTAGGTTTAATAATTAAATTTGGATCTTTCTGAAGTGATTTGAGTGCCAATCTTTCTTTAAATGTGAGATTGTGTGCAGAAATAGTACAATTTTTATCAATACATCTCTTTATGTCATTAGACACTAATCGTTTAAAAGTGTCTATAAAAGCCCCTTTAATATGCTTAGGAAAAAAGGTTGACTTTTTCTTAAAGTTACCAGTGGCTGTACTAGATATTTCCTCTTCATATGTCTCTTCTGATTTCATAGCAAAAAAAATTTAAAAGTGACTTTCCTCACATATTTCTGAACATCCAAATAAATGCCAAAGGCATCTGGAGTTAACGTGTTGCAAAATTTTAAGCCTTTTGATAATAACGATATTTTGTCCCTATTTAGAGGCCTAGAACTAAGGTTAAAAATGTCAGTCTGCTCATCTTTACAGAAATTACACTTCATCTGAACTTTAGATCTTTTCCATTTTAGTTATCTACTGCCAATTGAAACCTACTTTTCAGCATTATTTCCAGTGTTTCAATTTTTTGTTAAGGTACTTTAGGCTAACAGTGATTATCTTTCTCATTGTTAACAATGTTATCACACTCATCATGATTCTCATCACTGATGTCAATATCTTCATCACACAATATTAGTTCACCACCACTAGAATCCAGCATTAGAGATTCTATTTTTCTATTTTTAATTGCGGCAACAATGATATTCCTCATACAATTTGTAGGTCATTGTAATAAACACCAGTTTTTCAAGAGTGCTAAACACTCTTTCTGAGTACACACTGGAGGGTGGGCAGCTTAAGTACACCATAACTAGTTTGAACAAGGGGCTCCGATTGCCATTTTTCATGCCAGAACTCAAAGGGACTATCTAAGATGTTAATTTGTACATTATCATAAATGTATTCCTCCACCATTCTACTAATACAAGGCGTATCAGATGGTGGCGGTGTCAATTTATTTGGGCATTTCATTAAAGCCTAACCAAATGTTATCACAATAAACTTTCATATTGGAGTTGACTCCACATCAGTTTGACTCTTAGAAAAGTTAAATTTTTTACTTGCAGTAGCATTTTTAGGAGACGCTGAAGCAGGGTACATGCCATATGTGACGTGAGCCGACGGTTGCTCACAAGGAGCTGTTTGCATCTGTGAAGATTTGTATCAGTTGAAAATAAAGGCATTACATATGACTGAAACCTAGGATCAAGCATAGTTGCCAAAATTAAGTAATTTAATTTCAAGATGTTGCAAACCATTGGGTGAAACAAATAAAAACTTAATCTACCAAGCCAATATACTTGGAAAATGTGTACTTTCATATCCTCCTTCAGCTTCTCAAGCTGCTTTTCCAGTAGTTGGAATTGATTCAGAGCTCACTTCACTTGCTACAATTTCAAATGGTTTTAGCAGTGCACATGAAACCAAAAGCATTCTCCAGTGTCCTGGAGAGTAAGGAAACATGTCCCCTCTCCTTATCTGATGGTTTGATGCATAGGTCTTAATGGTTTGTTGCTGCCCTTCCAGTCACTGAAGCATAAAGAAAAGTGTGGAATTCCACCTCATTACTAGCTCTTGGTTGCATTGCAGATTATATTGTTTTTAGCTGTTGCCATGTTCTACATGCTTTCGCTGAATGGCGAAATGACCAGAAATTTTATGGGCCACAGACAGCATCTCATGCACTGACCTCTAATTTTTTTTACAAAATTCTGAATCACCAAATTTATTATGTGCGCAAAGCATTAGAACATTTTACTATTCACCCAGTCATAATGCATACGCAATGTTCGCTCTGGTATCGGCAATAAGAATAGTCTTAGCCGGTGGTAGTCACTTCAGCGACTACATAAAATTTACTCTACATTGCGGCACTTCATTAAATGACCACCTTAATACCGAGAATGTCTGGGTCGCACTTTAAGATGACGTAATTTGGACACGCCGGCATGTTCATTGGCCGGAATTGTTGGCAGGAGTGACTCCAAGCAGTCGTTGTCGTCTCCAGGTAGGAAAGATGTAAATCGGACTTCTCCAATCGCGGAAACTGCTGTCGGATTTTATGTAGTTGATAATTGGTACCCAACCCGTTGTAGCAGGGTGAGCCATATTGCGATTACATTTCTGAGGTTTTCCAAAAGATTGAGAGCAGTATTTTTCTTAGTGAAGCCGATACAGAGAGCTTGCATGTGAATGACCTGACATTGTATGCAAACACTACTATGCCTAAAGTATAAGGAGGAGGAGGATGATCCGACAGGCACTGCTGCTACTGAAGGTGATCGACCTATCCAATGGGCTGTGATAGTCATGAAGTCTTTTGTTTACCCAGTACCACTTGTCCACCTATCTGTAGTTAATTGGATAGTCAATACAATGGCATTTTCTAGGGACTGAATGACTTTGTGTTTGTCCTCCTGTACAACTGAGGATTTGCAGTTGGGGAGAAATGGAATTGAGATGGAATTTGGTATGGTGAACACACAACCTTGATGGTGGAATTTGGATTCACATCCAATGCTAACATAGCTGTCATGGCTTTAGTGATCCATTGTACAACATGATGCTGGCTGCCATATTTAGTTCCTCTTAAAAATGATTGTTTCATAGAAAAATTTTGATTAATACTATGCTTAGTCTTCTTTTTCTCCTTCTCTATAGAAGTTCCACCACTAGCAGCAGCACCTTCAGCACAAGAATTCAAATTAGAAATCATGGATTGCATTGGGGGAGTCAGTTTTCATTTACAAATTGGATGCTGAACTATTTACTAATAAGCAGAAGGTTGATGATAAAGGTGTTGATGATGAAGATTGCATGAGGTATTCATTCATCTGGCAGCTGATTGCTTGTCACTATACATGATTTTCCTGCTTTTGATAAACTACTTGAATAAACTCGCTGCAAATGACGTAACAGGGAACGGGTACCTAGATGGTCAACATCAACATCCCTACCTGTACTTATTGTGGCATCACAAAGGCTACAAATGCCAAGTTAAGCCAGGCAGAGAGCCTGTCACTATTGTATGCAAACGTTCTCACACTAATAGCATCAGCTGTATTTTTTTGCTCCTATACCCTCTTAGTCAGAAGGACAGATGATTGCTATAGGATATTATGCTATAGAACAATAGCATTATACAGCCTTTATTACTAGCTAGCTAAGCTATACAGAGAGCCTGTCACTATCGTATGTTCTCATATTAATAGTACCAGCTGTATGTAGCTGCTCCCATACCCTCCCAGGGAGCTCTAATGAGAACTCTCCCACCAATTCCCCACCACAGATACAATAAGACTATTAAGGTGGTTGATATCTCTCTAAATTAAATTTAAGTTAAATACAGCTTGAGTATTTTAATAGATTTATATTAAGAAGTGACAAATTTATGTCCATATTAATTAACTATTTAACAACAACAAACGCAGCGCGGCTTGGCGGCATAGCTGCCATTTTATGATTATTTTTTTTATAACTTTAGTTTTTCACCACTTCTTTTAATATTTCGCTATTGGTGTTAATCAGGTTAATTTTTTTTTGGGAACACTCTTTTCATAACCATTTTAATTGAATCAATAAAGATAATGTTTTAATATGAACTATGAGAATAATATTCACTGAGTGCCCCATTTAAACATGTTTTTCTTATTTTGTTCTCCATGCTATTCACTCTAATTATACATGTATAGGGGCACCACCCGATAATAGGTATTGCTTCAATGGGGGGCGATAATTGAGATCGGGAATGTAAATACTGAGTGCAGTGGTAATTATTTTTACTGCTTCTAGCTGGGTGATTTTGTCTACCCACAGGTAAGCAAGGCTCACACCAGCAATCAAAGGGCTAACTCTTCAACACCTCCAGACTGTTACATAAATGTAAATGCAAGCACACACTAAGTTTGTTAGTCAAATGTATTAAGAAATCACACACCGGCATTCAAAGGGTTAACTTGGTTGAGCTATATTCTTCTTAACAGGCTAATGGATTTGTTAGGGTATCAAGGACGCAACTTATTAAATGTATAGCTTTAATATACAAAGGTACAGGGCATTCAGATATAAAAACAAATAGATAAACAATTGACATACATAACCAAAACAAAACAGATTTAAAAATAAAAGACAAAGTTTCAGAATATATACATGAGGTGTATAACCTATGCCATGGGAAATTGGCTTGGAAGATGGACAGCTTATCAATTTGGATTGATTTTCCCAAAAGACTGACAAAATCTTGTAGCTGTTCTCAGTGACACTGTTTACAACCACAATTTGCATATTGCCTGATTTAATACTCAATTCTACTATGTGACCTAACTTTTCTGTGGAGTGTCACACAGACCCAATTTTATTATTAATAGATCTTCTATGAATTTACCCATTTATTGATACCAAACAAGCCTAGGCACAAGGTATTAGTTGAGCTTACACTCATTTCCTCAACTTCCCAGTGTGACAGAATGATTAATTTGAGATATGAGCTGCCCTTCATCATACTACTGAGGAATATGTGGTTGATCACTACTTTTATTGATTTTAAGTGGCATTTGAACACTAAATTATTTTTGCCTATATAAAATATAGCCAGTCATCACATGGTCTCCTTGTGCAAGACAACATGCTGAGCAGTTCCTAGAAGTCTATTCAGGTGTCAAAACTTCATCCTAGGCCAAGATATAGCTTACCCCATGAGGTGTTTGAAGCTGACACAGGTGACACTGATATCTTCTGGGGATGTGCAGAGCCATGAAATAAACACATAACAGACCCTCTGACTTCACATTTTACACCTTAGCACCTCAATTTATCAATGGATTCATTTGCTATACAATATTTACACTGCAGTAATGATTAGGCCTTATTCCCCCCTGTCATGTTATATGTTAATCCTTATAACTGTAATTTTTCTATGATCACTACAGAGACTTATGCCAGTCCCACAGTACAAGAAGAAGCAGGATGCAGAGAAAAAAGAAGCTGAGGAGCCGTAATGTAAGTATATTGCTGACGGGGAAGGAGTAGGGGTTGTAAAACGATGGTATGGGGAGAGGGGGCTGGAAAAATTGAAATAAAATGGGGGGGGGGGCGAGGGTTGTAAAGAACAAGGGGGAAAGAAGAGGCTGTATAAAATGGGGGAGGAGGTAGAGATCTGTAAAGAACAGTTGTGGAGAGGGGGAGCTAGAGGGAAAGGGGGTTACTTTGGAGTACATAAATACATACTGCATTAATATAATAAGTAATTAATTATAAAAAAATAAATCAGGGCTATGTTCAAAAGGCGGTGGAATGGTGAAACTTTGCAAGCCATTAATGCGATTTTGGGGCTAGTGGGGGGAAATAGGCCTTTGTATTGAATGGCAATGCTATTTATTCTGGGGCTGATGAGGGGTGAAATTGGTTGGTTTATTAAATGGAAATGCTATTACTTTAATGTTGGGAATGATGAGGGCTGAATTTTTTCAATATTTATTTTGTATAAGATTTCACTGGTTTATTACATATTTATAATTACTTTGTGAAAATATTAAAGAATAATATCACATAATGTAAATTGAATGTTTAAAATGTCATTTTAATATATCTGTTAAAGTTTTAGTAATTAAATATATGACATATGGTGATCATTGGATATATTACATAAGTGATATTTTTCATATTAATTATATTTGTTTCATGTTTGGATAAGAAAATCACAAAATTTATACTGCATTTAACATGCAGAATTTATCCACGTGACAAAAAATACTCAATACTTACCTGGAGTGGTGAATTTTGAATTTTACTGGGGATGTACATAGTATAAGGCATTACATTTAATAAATAATCTCAATTTAGACTGAAAAATAAAGAAGGATTTAATACTCCTGTCAGCAGGGTCGGACTGGTCCGCCGGGGGACCGGGCTATCCCCCGGTAGTCCCCGACCCTTATCGCTCTCCTCTTCATTGGTGGGGGGAGCGGGAAACTTAAAAAAAAAAAAAGTATACGCATGTGACCGCGGCGCTCACCCTCTCCTCTATGCTCTGTTCGCACTGAATGACGGGCGTGACGTCCTCACAAGCGACGTTCAGTGAGGAGAACCGCATAGAGGAGTCAGGAAGAAGACAGAAGACAGAAGAGAAGAAGAGAAGAAAGAAGCAGATAGAAAAGGTAAGTAAAGGAACGGAAGCAAGTGGGGAGCACGACAGAGTGAGGGGTGAGCACGGCAGAGTGAAAAGGGGGAGCATGGCAGAGAGTGAAAAGGGGTAGCAGAGACAGCATGGCAGAGAGTGAAAGGGGGGCCAAAGCAGCACGGCAGAGTGTGAAGGGGGAAAAGCAGCATGGCAGAGTGTGAAGGGGGGCCAAAGCAGCATGGCACAGGGTGAAGGGGGGCCAAAGCAGCATGGCACAGGGTTATGAACGGGGGCCATGAGAAGGGGGGAGCAAAAGTAGCATGGCACAGGGTGATGAAGGGGGGGCCAGGAGATGGGGGAGCGCAAGGGCAGCATGGAGGGTGCAGTGTGATCATAAGGAGGCACAGCATGGTTATTAAGGGGCACAGTAATGTGTGTGTAATGGCACAACGGGTTTGTGGCAATGTAATGTGTGTGTGGTAGGTGGTGGCTAAATAATGGGTGCTATTTTGTTTGTAGGATGAAGGTGGGGCAATTTAATTTTATAGTGGGGACTATTAATTTAAGATGGGGTGATTTGGGGGCTATTAATTGAATTTGGGGCTGCGTTTGAGGAGCATAAGGTCTATTTTTTAAATGTGAAAATTAATTATTTAATGGCAGTGACGCTTGCGGGAAATAGGTATATTTATTATACGTAAATGCAATTAATTTATTGCAGGGAAATCAGGAAGCACATAGTCATACAAGCTAAGTTCGGTACACAGAAAATCCAGGAGCACGTAGTCAGACAAGCCAAGTTTGGTACACAGAGAATCCAGCAACAGGTAATCAGGCAGGCAGAAATGGTACACAGGAGATCCAGCTGAAAACAACTGACAAGGAGAAACACAGGGAAGTCAGATGCACAGCAACTATGTTGCACTGAGACTGAGCAAGTGTCAGTGGCGAAATTTTATGGAGAGGATTTCAAAAAACCTGCACTGGTAGCTGAGTCATGTGACCCGCTACCTGGAAGTGCCGATCGCTGCACAGAGAGACAGCGCTGGAGCGAGGAAAAGGTTTGGAGCGTTACAGTTTGGTTTTTAATCATCATAATTAATGAAGGATTTAACCGTGCAAAAATAATGAAGTCAGTTGCTGTGTACACTAATTATGTAACTTCAGAAAGTATCTCAGCTTGTTTTGGTTTTTAATCACCATAATTATTGAAGGACTTAGCCTTGCAGAAAAAAATTAAGCCAGGAGCTGTATTTGTTTAAAAAAAACTAGGCATCCACAAACTGTTTATTAATGCACTTCACACACTATGGCATTCTGCAAGATGCATGATTATTAACAATAAACTGTAATCATTGGTAGACCAAATGTGACAAAGTAGTGTAATCCATAGAAGCTACAGTATCTTATAGACTTGTTGCTCTGTTCTATATAAAGTAGGTCAATGATAATTTAACAATGCAGAATATAGAAACCTAACCCCACAGCTTCAAACACCTCATATGACACCTGCCAAAGTGTGAAGAGCTTACTCTCTTGTGTAGGTACCAGATCAAGAACTTTGTCACCTGATTGGAAAGCCCTAATTACAGTTGACTTATCCTAGCTCTTTTTTTGTCTTGCCTGTGCTTCATGCATATGTTGTTGTACTAACGGGGTAATCTTCCCCAACCTGTCATACAACTGGGAAACAAATTGGAGCACATTGGGTTCTTTTGGACTCTGTTGCTCCCAAATTTAAAACGGCAATGTGGGGAGCCCTAAGGTTAAGTGCTTAAACTCTTAAGCCCACATTGCCACTTTAAATTTTGATTGACAGCCGTTGCGATGACGTCACCCTGCAACGCCGAACAGTTCTTCAATCGGAATGGCTTGATTTCAGCATTGTGCTTCTATCGGTGATCTCCAGCGCGGGGTTAAAGGTAAGTCTCTTTATTTTACATTCGGAATTTAATTATTTCGCTTTCTTTTTGTAGGAATTGCCCCTGTCAGAATTGTTACCATAGATAATTCGTAACCAACCCAACCTGAGTAAGATACGTTTCTGTGTTTTGTCTTTCCCCAATTGTCCCCCACACAGATGTGTATGTGCAGCTTTGAGTACAAGTGGTGTATTTGTGGTACTAGCAATTACTCTACAATTCTATCTTGTACATTAGCAACTCTATACAACAAATCATTCTTTACCATATAATAGGCAACACCTTCTGCAGGGTTGTCAGCCTTCTCTACCCCATTTATTTCAGCTACATTCTTTTAGACATTAGCTAAGACAACATCCCCAAGTTGGTCTCAGCCAAAGTCTTTTAGTGGAAATAAAATAGAAAGCCCTGACCAATCTGAGTCCTCGTTGGGAGGTGTGACCTCTTCACCCGAGGTCTCGCCAACAAATGTTGTCATGATTTCGTTCTGCATTGGCACATGTCTGTTCTCCAACCTCTTAGCTGGTGGAGATGTATTTTCCTGAACATTCCGGTTCAGGTTTCGTGGAAGATTATGGCACTTTCTCTCTCTTATTCCCTCATGCTCCTCCACCAAGGCCTTTGGTCGGTGCTTCAATTGCCGAGGTGTCCGTCTGGATTTGCTCCTGGAGGATCTGCTTGAACAGCGGAAAATCTCTGCCCAGTATTAGAGGGTATGGCAGTTTTTGGGGCAACTGCCGCTACATCCGTGACTGTCTGTACATTTACAGTTACGGCCTCGGCCGTTCCATGGGCACAGAGTACCTTCAATTTGGGCACTTTATGCGTCAGTGTCTCTGGTAATGCGGAGCTGGAAACCAAGGACAGTTCACTAACCAAATCTACCAGAGCCAGCACTAGATCGTGATTCACAAACACAGTCACGCAGAACAATCAAGACTTCCCGGTAATCATTGTACAGCAGCTCGGATAGGTTGGTTGTGTGTGCATTAGTGAACAAGCCATAGGTTCTACGAATGTTGCGCATTGTGCCCTCAAATGTCCAGGCTCTTTGCACTAGAATCAGATTGGACTTAAATGCAGGTTTGGCTGCATTTTTATCAGGCAATCTCTCCTCACCAATGTCCGGTCCACTGTTCCATATGCCAGATTTTGACCAAGACACAAACTTTGGAACGGGCAATGGAGGTTCGGGCAGATTCAGCAAGGCACTGTATCTCACCACTACAGCAGCCAATTCCTCATACAACTGTGGGTTCGCATGCAGTGCTCACCTTTGAAGCCCTCAGTCCATACCCTGAATACAATTTTGATCATTTTGCCCACAGTGTTCTTTTCTGGCTGCAACCACTTCTTTAGTGTTCTACCAAGTTCAGCAAGCTGAGCCCGAACTGGTAGATCTTTGGAGAGTCTCCTGTCATGATATCATTGGGCCTTCCCCGCTCTGGTGACTCCATACCTCGCCAAGATAGTAGTTTTCAGATGCTGATAGTTGCCAAGCTGGTCCTCGGCCAGGTCTATATAGGTCTGTTGTTTCTCTTGAAAGATAGGTTTTTGGACCAAGTCCCAGGTGTCCACTTGGCTCGGGTGGCGGCATGCCCTAAGGCTATCAGATATGCCTCTATGTCATCATCAGAAGTTAATTTCTGCAGCAATGGGGTTGCTGGAGCCTCCCTATCCAGTCTCCCCTGAGCGATCTCCTCACGAAAAAAACAGGTATTCTCCTCCTGTACTGCTGCCACATTCACCCGGGTTTTTAATATGTCTACTATTCCCACAGAAGTTTATACTGGAAAGTGGAAATTAGCTTCTCTCTGCATTCACAATTTAGTGACCCACAAAGTGTGGCACTACAACTACCAGCAGTTTTTAAAAATTTGGGGGTGTTTTCTCAAAGTGACAGGTGCTTTAGAAACCCACACTGGCCAACAGCAGGAAAACAAAAATTGGAACACACCCAATAGTTTGAACTATAAAGACCAGCAGTAATACAAACTTTTGCTTTTTTTTTGCAACCTAAACAAACTCTTAATCAGTTTCTAGTACACAGATGTGTCTCTCTACAGCAAGAACATTTGAAACACAGCATTACCATAGTTGATGCATTATAGTGGTTTTTAACACACTCCACTCACCATCTTTACATCTGGAGGTTGGGTGGACGGCTGTGTTTTGGCTGTCCTACAGATCCCACGATGACACCAAATGTGATAAAGCACAGCACTCATCCGAGTTTCACACAGCTTGACTGAACCATTTCACTGTTTCTTGGGAGATGTCAGAATGGCTTAAACAGTTTCAGCGGTGGTTACAGCAGACATTTCCAGTAAAGCATCACAATTTCTCCCACAACTTTAAGTCTGGTTAAACAGTATTTTCCTCACTACAAGGTGGACACTAACTGGCATCAGTGGCCCTGCCCACAAGTACAAACAGTGGGGTTTTTTTTGTTTTTTTTAAATCTTTTTTTATTCGTTTTTCTCAGAAATGACAGTAACAATAACAAGTACAAATTACAAAATACCATTCACTTATTTTGATACATTTCAGATACATTCAAGATTTTCAAAATTATGCATCAACATTATGTAAATCTTTATTTATATACGTCTGTAAATGTGACTTAATGGTAATTGTATCTGTCAACCCAAAAACAAGACTGATAAGATAAGAAAGAAAAATATTTTATTTTTTTTAGGGTCAGGGGAAGGAGTAAAAGGGAGGGAAGGGGGGAAGTAGTTGTCTTTTTTCTTAGCAATGGTCAGATAGTCAAAACAGATCATTCCTTTTTCTAACCTAATATTTGTCCATATCTTTAAGGGAGTATAGAGTGATTAAATCTAGAGATTAGTCTCATAATTTTCTCTACTATCAGAATAAGTTCAGCTCTTAAGATTCCCAGAGAACAAACCAATGCCTTTCGATTCTTGTAGACTTATCTCTCCGATCAGGCCTAAATTAGCTTAATTGTCAAAGTAAATACCAAGTAGTATATTCAAATAACTTATAAATGTTTTGTTGGACCGAAGATTCCAGTGATTTAATGTAAATGCCCCATTTCTTTTGAAACCTCACCCCACCTTTCTCTATGTCCGGGAGAGTGACTCTTCTGTCCAAATATATAATATCCAAAATTCCAATTTTGAGCATCCCTAGGTTCGGGGATACTGGTGATGTCCAATATCGCAAAATCAGTTTCTTTGCTACCGTAACTATTACTGTCAGGGCAGCTAAAACTTCAGATCGGGGTAGAAAGTCCTTCCAACTACTAAAATCAGCTAACAGGAGAGGTTCTGCAGCCAATGTAACTCCTATCTTAAATGAGTGGTTAATAAAGTTAACAGTCTTGTACCAAAATGTCTTAACCTTCCTGCAGCCCCAGAAATTGTGTAACCAGTCTGCTCTTTGGAATTATATATATATATATATATATATATATATATATATATATATATGCTCTATGGATCACCTTTAAGTGTATTTCCTGGAGATGAGCAGTAGATAACGATTTCCATACAGATTCAAAGTGGCAAGTTAAAGTGATTGGCTCGTTTATACTGGAGATGTCTTTTTGTCATGCCTTCACTGTTTGATTCCAGGTGGTTATGTTTTGTGTAGATAATAAATCTGCATATATATACCTAACTTTAAATTTAACATTTTTCAGAAAGGAGAGCAAACCTTCCAAACTATCTGGGTTCCCCATAGATTTTCTCGGATCTAAGTTTGAGTTTGCATAATGTCTCAGCTGGAGGTACATAAAGAACTGAGAGTTTGGTATCCCTAGTTTTTCCCTTAATTGCTCAAAGGAGTAGATCCTGCCACCCGGGTCAAATATGTCCCTTATTGCCGTTATCCCTTTGTCACACCACGTGAGAAAATTAGCATTTTCTAAACTAGGTTGAAATGCAGGGTTACCCCAAATCGGAAGAAAGCTGGTAGTTTTGAAGTCCCTATTATATTTCTCGTTAATATGAATCCATGCTTTATGTGTATCCTTAAAAAAGATGTTCTTATCAAATTGTGGCGGTATCAGGGATCTAGGCAGATGTAAAAGTGCTGCCGGGGAGTAAGGATAAAATAGAGCGTTTTCTAAATTTTTTTCAGTGTAACAGTTGCGCTGGAAAAGCCAGTCAGTGATATATCTAAACAGAGCTGCACGCATGAATGAATTTATATCTGGCAAGCCAATTCCTCCTTGTGCTTTTCCAAGAATCAATTTACTTCTTGCAATGCGGGGTTTTTTAGACTGCCAAATAAATTTGGAAAATAATTTTGTGCAAATATGTGTGTCTAGCTTGCTTAATCCTATAGGAAGCATTTGGATTGGATAAGACAGTTTTGGAAAAATGACACTTTTTATGACCACATTATGTCCTAGGAGAGAGAGTGGGAGATCATGCCATTTGGCTAGGAGCGTAGAAATTTGTTTGATAATAGCTGGGTAATTGGCACCGTATAGATTTTGGAGCTTAGCTGGTATATGAATTCCTAAATATTTGATTTTAGTAAGGCTCAACGAGAACTGAGATGTAAGGAATGAGTTATTCACTATGGCTTGAGTTCCTGTCAGTGGGAGCATTTCTGATTTATCAAAGTTTATTCTGTATCCTGCAAAGGAACTGAATTCCTGAATTGTGCTCAGGATAGCAGGGATTGATTTCTCTGGATTAGACATCATCAGTAGCATGTCATCTGCGAAAAGGGCTAATTTAGCTTCCTGATTCCAAATTTTTATGCCCGTGTTATCTGAGTTTTTTCTTAATGCCACTGCAAGAGGCTCTAGCGCCAGCGCAAATAATAATGGAGATAAAGGGCACCCCTGCCTGGTGCCTCTTTCTACTGTGAATGGAGCTTATAAATAACCATTGGACAGGATTTGCGTATTTGGTAAATGATATAAAGTTTTTAAGGTACTTGTATATTGGGCAGGGAATTCGAACTTGCGGAGGGTTGTGAATAGGTGTTCCCAAGTCACCAGGTCAAATGCCTTTTCGGCATCTAGGGAAAGCAGTAAGGCCGGGTCTTCCTTCCCTGAACTTTCCAAGGCCTGAAGGACCGTCAAGATCTTTCTAACATTGGTTACCAAGTGTCGCCCCCATATAAAACCTGTTTGGTCATTATGGATAAGAGTTGGTAACAGGGTTTTGAGACGCTCCGCCATTATTTTCGTGAATAGTTTGTAATCGACATCAAGTAGTGATATGGGTCTATAAGATCCTGGTAGCCCATGGTCCCGCCCCGGTTTAGGGAGTACCTTGACAATGGCACTATTAAAATACATTGTGATTTTGTTTTCCGATAGTATCAAGTTAAAGAGATCTGTCAGCAATAATACAACTCTGTCTTGTAAGATTTTGTAAAATTCCCCACTAAACCCGTCTGGGCCTGGGGATTTGAAGGACTTCAATTGCTTAATCGCTTGTAATACCTCCTCAGAGGAAATGGGTTGGATTAAGGAATCTGCTTGTAACTTTGTTAGTTGAGGCAAAGAAGTTTTTCCCCAAAATAAGTCTTGTGCATTTGTATCAATTGGGTCTTGGGTGTAAAGGTTAGAGTAGAATGACCTTAGGATCTCTATCATTTCTGTCCCTCTATATTTAACAGATCCATCCTGCGACTGTAATGATGAAATATTACCATTTGGCCTGGTAACATTTAATAAATTTGAGAAAATTCTACTGGATTTGTTGCCAAACTTATAAAAGTTAAATTTGATTGCCATATCCTGACGCGTACACTGCTGCTGTACTACCTGGTCAAAGTGTATTTGTTTTTGTTTATATTTTGTCGAAGTCAGTAAATTGGATAAAAGTCATTTCAATTAAAGTCTAGAAAACTTGGTTGTCTTTGTCTGAAAAGATGCGTACGGTATGCATCGACGTACAAGGGCACGCTACGGCGTGAAAGGGCGTACGCATCCACTGCACGTGGCAGCAACAGTAATTGGTCTTTTACCATACATTCGCACAAACACACATACTTATAAAATAGTGCACATTAATGGTAGTTGCAACACATAGTCAGTTATGTCGAAATATAGTAGTATTTATATTCTATATCAGAGTTACATGTATATTAATGAAATACACGGAACGGGTTGAAGGAATAACATCATGAGTGGTATCATAATGAACCTCGTTACATATCCTATTGTTTGGTTCACTCTGCGAGAGAATCGCAGAGTGCATACACAAGTTATGAATGATAAGGAATTATGATCTACTTGAGACTAAGGAATCTTGGCGGGAAGAGCAGAGCATACCCCCTGCAGAGATGACCCCCTCCTTTGGATTCCTTTGTATGAACTGGCCAATGATGACGACCCCTTGGACCTTCCTGAGACCTGGACCAATAGATGCAAGCTATTCCATCTTCACTGTATTACTGTATTTGATTGTGTATATAAGCAGCAGCTTGAGATCCTGAGTGCAGACTTCTTGTCCCCAGACTTCAGGATTGAATGACTGCACTGGATCCAGAGCGCCTGCGATAAAAAACGACTGTATTTACTATTACTTCACTTGAGCATATTAGTCTACTTAATGCGAATAAATCTTTGTGCGTTGGAAACACAAATCGAGGTTCGACAATCGTTATTGGTTAGTGACAATACGCACATAACAATTTGGGGGCTCGGGGGCTTTGGAGGTTTCGTTGCCGATGATACGCAAGACCAACGGATTTCGATTCCTCAACAAAGGGTGGAGACGCGTCATAAACGGGTAAAAACGCATGGTGTTCAAAACCTGAATTTTTCTCTGTGTTGCGAAACCGAATGTTCGTTTTGCATTATCTAGGGCACGCTAACTAGAACCTAGGGACAAAAGAGAAAACTGTTTCTTTTTACTGTCATTGTGCGTTTTAACTGTATTGCATTGCTTAGTGTATGTGTATTTCCTGCTGTGCGTACGCGAACTTCCGGTAAACTTGCCACGTGGTTAAACAATCATTTTGATAGTTATTGTACATGCATAGTATAATCACTTGTGAAAGCCTCTGAGACATTATTACTATTGTTGGGAACTTTTGATTTTCTGCGCAGAAAAGGTGTATAGTGTGTGATGTTGTAACGTAAATACACTGTTTTATTGTGGATTGTGCTCAGTTGCTGTCTGAATAGGCGTATTGCCCAACTGAAGGACGGTATACAGGGCAGGTATACCGAATGCGAAAACCGGGTTTTTCGCAAAAGCGCTACCAATAGATCGCAAGGTTTGCTAATAATTAGTATTGGTAGGCAGTGCGATCCGATCGCACCGTTAGTGCGGATTGGTGAAGCAGCTAGGAGGAATTATACTGGAAAGGCAGGTTGATTGTATCGACTTTGCGCTCCCAGCGATAATAAACTCAGCAGATTTTTGTGGTTAAGCCAGGGTATCGAGGAGCTGATAGCCCTTGGGGCCCACAAGTGATATTTCTGTATTAGGGATCCTCGCCTGGTGCGAGAAAAGCGAGTGAACGCGGCTAAAGCAAATACGTTCACCGAGCATTATAGATCTCTAGCGGTGAGTATAGCAACAGAGTTGAAATCATTAGGTGGAAAGAACAGAGCACTGCGGTGTGTCTGTATTTCACATTTGGCCGGAAGGAACAGAGCATTGCGGTGTGTCTGTGTTCTGGGTAGAAGGTAGATTGTTCAACATGGGTGCTAAGCATACGCTAGAGATGGTCAGTGTACTGCCTAAGGAAGGCCCTATTGGTTCAGCGAGGTTTCTCATGTGTAAGAAATATGGTGCATACGCAACTGTGTATTGTGACACGTGGGTCGGGATGACCAAAGCTTGTGATAGGCCTTTCCCAACAATAGGGAGTTTTAATGAAGAGGTACTGAATACTGTAAAAGATAAAGTATGGTTGATTAAGTCAACGAAAAAGAGAAATAGACATAATGAATGTTTAAAATTGTGGCAAATGGAAGGTAACACGTGGCAGAGCAGCGAACGCAAACCGGAAGTAGGCGTGGCGAAAAGCGCGCGCGAGGCGGATGTAACCATTGAGAAGCATGGCGAACTCAGCGCAAGCGCGCCCCCGCCACCTTATGTGGCGGGAGGGGTAAGTACAGCCGTTGTTAAAACTGAAAATAGAAAAATGACTAAGTTGTACCCTGTTTTAAACCAGTTTCAATCAAGTGTATCTGAAAATGAAGATGAACCTACTGTGATTTCGGCCATTGCCCATGCCGTTAGTGTACTAGAGGCTCAGCGCAAGTATGAGAAAATGGCTGAGATAGGTGAGAGTAGCGTGATCACTAGGAGTGAAAGTGTTCTAAATCTAGGGCCTGTAAATCCTGTAGTGTCCCCTGAAGTTAGTGTACCAGAGGGTGCGTTCCCAGTCCGCACAATATCAGTTCCCAATGGGAAACCGGATAAGGATGGTGTAGTTCCTTTAAGAAATGTTACAATGCATTGTCCCTGGACTAGATCAGAATTACGTTCCATTATGACTGAATTCCCAGACCCTAGAAAGGAGTTAGCTAAATGTCAGAAATTTGTTAAAGACTTAGGGAACGCTCACGAACCAACCAGTAAGGATTGGCGGGTAGTGTTGAGGGCGTGTCTTCCTCCCAATACTAACATACAAAAATTTATTGAAGATTGTTTGTTGGAGGAAGATGACACCTTGACTGATGAGATTAACCAACGGAATATAGAACAAATTGTCAAACACTTAGCCATCTGTTTTCCAGTAGTAGTAAATTGGAGTAAGATTTTCACCTTTAAACAAAAGGATAGTGAAACTGCCTCAGATTACTTTTCTAGAGCTATAACAGCGATCGCACGATTTACTGGGATATCCAACATAAGTGAGGATCCACATCACAGAGAGGTAGCTGTAGGAGTACTGATGGACGGCCTTAGAGAAAATTTAAAGACGAGAGTACAAACCACATTACCTAATTGGAGAGGCGTCACGGTAGACTCTCTTAGGGAGTTTGCTGTGGAGCATGACAAGAACCTTTTTAGAAAAAGGGAAGAGAAAAGTGATAGGTTAATGACGTTAAGTATACAGGCTTTAGAAGGGGTGCACACACGACCACCAGCATACAACCCATATAACAGGAAACCTAAAGTGATCAGGTGTTTCAACTGTAACGAGGAAGGACATTACAGGAGAGATTGTAATAAAGAAAGACTCAATACACATAGGGACGGGTCACATAGATATCCTCCAAGGAAGGATTCACATAGACTAGAAGACTCACATCTACCCGCGCATATTACGGCAGCAAATGCTGCGCGGGAAATCAATAGTCAGCGCTAGGGGTCAGGTCATACCTGTAGTCTACAGCCAGTGAGGTTAACTGAGAGTCAGCGTGAAGAACCAACAATGATAGTTGACATAGCTGGTAGGAAACAAACTTTTCTTGTAGATACAGGGGCGGCCCGATCTGTGATAACCTCTCCTTTCAATCTACAGGTGACCAGTAAAACCATGGGGGTGACGGGAAAAGTGTTACATTATCCTCTAACTAAACCCGCTGAAGTTACTATCGGCCCTCTGCATACTAAGCATTCGTTCCTCTTAGCTGCAGCGGCTCCTACTAACTTGGTAGGGAGAGACTTGTTATGTAAAATGGGATGTGTCATATACTGTACTACAGATGGTGTGTTCCTAGATATACCCGAGAAGGTTGCACATGAGGTACAGGACATATTGGACACCCCTCAAAGGTTAATGTTACACTCTCCTGTTATAAAACAAAGTCCATCTCAAGTAAAGGGGATGTTGCTGGAAATACCAGGTTCCCTATGGACCAGAGATGGACAGGACACTGGACTGATGGCAAACGTAGCCCCTGTCATGGTCAATCTAAAAAGTGGTAGGATAGCTCCAAAAATCCCACAGTATCCATTAAAACCGGAGGTGAAATTAGGGGTATATCCTGTTATTGAGAGACTAATACAACAAGGGATTTTAATCCGTACAGCTAGTACAGCAAATAGTCCCATTTTCCCTGTGAAGAAGAGTGGGGGGAGGGGCTATAGATTAGTCAAGGACTTAAGGGGAATTAACAAAGTTGTTGAGAGCCAATTCCCCGTAGTGCCGAATCCAGCTGTCATCCTCATGCAGATTCCACCGTCTGCCAGCCATTTTACTGTCATTGATCTATGTTCTGCTTTCTTTTCAGTCCCTCTTCACCCTGACTGCCAATACCTTTTTGCATTCTCCTACAGGGGAGTGCAATACACATGGACCAGACTACCCCAGGGATTCATTGACAGCCCCAGTATTTTCTCCCAAGCCTTACATGACTGTTTGCAATCCTTTCAACCCCACAATGGGTCTGTTCTAATTCAATATGTGGACGATTTGTTGTTGTGCTCTGATTCTTTTATGTCATGTTTACATGATACTAAATTGTTGTTGCTTCATCTTTCACAAACAGAGCACAAGGTGGCAAAGGATAAATTACAGCCATGTCAGACTAAGGTCAAATACTTAGGACACTGCCTCACCAAGGGGCTAAGACACCTGACAACCGACAGAATTGAGGCCATACAACACATGACCCTGCCACAGAGCCAGAAGCAGATTCGTACTTTCTTGGGGATGTGTGGATACTGTAGGTCCTGGATCCCAGGTTTTTCTATTCTGGCATTACCATTGCAGGAGCTAGTCTCTTCCTCAAAACCAGAACGTGTTGTACACACAGAAGAGTCAGAGCAAGCGTTCTTTAATCTTAAAGATAGTCTGACAAGAGCACCTGCATTGGGAATACCTGATTATGAAAAGCCTTTTGAGCTATTTTGTACAGAAGCTGATGGTTGTGCAGCAGGTGTCCTCGCACAGAAACATGGTGACGCTAGCAGACCGGTAGCATACTACAGTGCACAATTAGACAATGTGGCAAGATCACTCCCAACATGTCTCAGAAGTGTAGCAGCAACGGCCCTTCTAGTAAGTAAGAGCGAGGATGTAGTATTAGGACATAATTCAACCATCTATACACCCCATGCTGTATCAGCTCTGTTAAATTCAGCCCAAACCAGACATGTTTCTTCAGCTAGATTCACAAAATGGGAACTAGCCCTGATGGCACCTTCAAACATCACCATCAAACGATGTAGCACCTTAAATCCAGCTACATACCTTCCGTATGTGTCTCTAGAGACACAAAGGGTGGGAGGTGAGTAGACCCTGGTTGATGATGAGTTAGGCAAGAATACTGACACGCATGACTGTATGGAACACCTGAATCAGACCTTTACTGCAAGCCCGACATACGTGACACCCCCTTAGAAAATGTAGATTTTACGTTTTATACAGATGGAAGTTGCCATAGACAGACAGAGACAGGAGAGCTATGTACTGGTTACGCTGTTGTAGATGATCAGGATGTGGTAGAAGCTGAACCCCTTGGCCCACCTCACTCAGCCCAGGTGGCGGTACTAGTAGCACTAAGGAGAGCATGTAAATTGGCAGAGGGTAAATCAGCCAATATATATACTGACTCTAGGTACGCCTTCGGGGTAGTGCACGGTTTTGGGGCCCTTTGGCATCTTAGAAACTTTACGACAGCAGCAGGTACACCAGTAGCACATTCACAACACATAAAAGGACTTCTGACAGCAATACAGTTACCCAGAACAGTAGCCGTCATAAAATGCAAAGCCCATACCTTTGAAGAAGACCCAGTGTCACTGGGCAACAACAGGGCAGACGAAGCTGCTAAATGGGCAGCAGGGCAACCTATGACTGTATCGCTCGAGACTATGATGGTTTTTCAGACATTAAACATGCAGAAATTAATTGAAATGCAAGATTTGTGTTCCCTGCAGGAAAAGGCGGTCTGGAAGGCGAAGGGATGTGGTCAAGAGTCCTCAGGACTCTGGAGGGATGGACAAGGTAAGCCTGTAGCTCCCCGAACATACTATCCAAGCCTGGCTGAAGCAGCACACGGCCTGACTCACCTGGGTAAAGAAGGTATGTGCAAACTGGTGAGAGCATACTGGTGTGCTCCCGGATTTTCCTCTCAAGCTGGTAAGAAAGCAATGTCATGTCTTACTTGTTTGAGGAAAAATGTTGGGAAAACTATTCCAACTGAGCCATCCCACATCCCTCCTACAGACGGACCTTTTCAGGTAATACAAATTGACTATATCCAATTACCACCGTGCAGGAATCTAAAGTATGTGTTAGTGTGTATTGATGTGTTTTCCAGTTGGGTAGAAGCATATCCGGCAGCCACTAATACTGCTGTGTTCACTGCAAACAAAATTGTACAAGACTTTGTGTGTAGGTTCGGTATCCCTAGAATCATTGAAAGTGATAGGGGTACCCATTTTACTGGTGATATCTTCCAAAATATGTGTAAACTCATGGGAATCAGTAGCAGACTTCACACCCCTTACCGACCACAAGCCAGTGGTAAGGTGGAGAGAGAAAACGGTACTATCAAGAACAAACTGGGTAAGATAATGGCTTAAACTGGGTTGGCATGGCCTGAGGCTTTGCCGTTGGTCCTCAATAGCATTCGAACCACTCCTAGACCTCCTCTTAATCTGTCCCCCTTTGAGATACTGTTCGGACAACAACCTCATTTGATCGTGAGTCCACAAGACGACTTAAAGTGTAATAATGAAGTGACTGTACAATATCTTATAAGAATGAGTAGACAGCTGAAACAACAACAACAAAAACTAAAAATCCTGTCACCTGGTATGCCAGAGACGAACTGTCATGATGTTGAACCTGGAGACTATGTTATGATCCGCAATTTCTTACGTTCAGGTTGTTTAACAGACCGTTGGGAAGGCCCGTACCAAGTGTTGCTGACCAGTACTACATCACTGAAGGATGCAGAGAGAGACACTTGGGTCCATTCCACCCACTGCAGGAGAGTCCATAATCTGGAGAAAGTGCAAGACAAAACTCAGACTGACGACATAGAACTGTCACTTGTGAGCCTGTTCCGGGAGACCTAAAGCCTGCAGTTGAGACACCTGAACCAGAGACGTTGCCTCAGAACTATCTTTCCAGCGATGGAGTGGCGGTTTTTGTTTTTCTTTTGTTCCAGGATTTTCCTTGTTTTTACTTTTTCTAGGACATTCTATTTTTGTGAAGGAGGATGGAGGACGGAGGAGAGTTCTGGGAGTGATACGTATGAAATGGAGGCCGAAGAAAAGTTAATAGGATACTCTGAGCAGCCCATTATCAAACTTGGTCCAGGGGTTATGAAAAGGTCTGCTAGCTCAGGAACTCGGAGGCAGTGTGAGGGGCTATTGTCTGATGAGTATTGTATCTGCAAGTTCTGCGACTCCCTAGTTGAAGAGAGATGCATCCAACGATGCCAGTCCCCCAGTACTCTGAATATAGGCGGGCATCCTTTGGAGGATTATCACTCCCTGGTGGGTAAGGTGCTTAACCAAACCGAGTGTTGGGTGTGCTCTCACGTGCCTCAAGGGCAGCATAACATAGGACTAGTGCCATTCCCCCTAAACATATCCGAAGTACTCGAATTGAGGGGTGGGAGGCCCATAGAAGGGAGGTACAATAACACTAGGTCCCCTAGTCTGACACTTCGACAATACTCCATAGGCAGATCTTTGCTGTGCCTGAACATATCTCATGCAAAGCGCCTGGAGAATTGGGAGGCTGACCTATCAGATCAGACAATGGCTCGCCACACTCATTTTAGAGGAAGACTCACAAGGTCACTACTAGGCAGGAATGTTGATGGAAGTCACAAGTTAGGGCGTATAACCAAACATAAGAAGGTATCCATTGGAAAAGTCTCTACAGATAAATGTGAAAATGTCATTAATGCCGACACGTGTCTAGAGCAGATGAAAACACTGGGCATGGGTAGTTTTATCAAAACTCTGTGTGATATAATTCATGGGCATACTGTTCCTTATGTTCTCCCTGAGGATATGTATTTTGTTTGTGGGAGAAAAGCTTTTTCCTGGGTGACTCCGAGTTCCAAGGGCTTGTGTTTCCTAGCTAAACTGGTTCCTGAAATCATGACTATTATTCATGAAGAAATGGTTGATATTCACAAGACTACATCACCACCATACATACACACACAGTATGAACACCGTGGCAAGAGAAATATGATTCCTGGTGAGGAACCCATAGCTACAAAATTGATTAGTGAAACTGCTGGTTTCCAAGTTATGGTTGCTCTAGATCTCACCAGGACCGCTCGGGGAACATTAAACTTTAAATATATCCAAGACCTAGCCAAATTAATAGATAATATCACCGAGATGTATGATGACACTTTCAGGTATACTGGAAGGGAGTTACAAGCGTACAAGAAAGAGTTGGTGCAACATAGACTGGTACTAAATTACCTCACCTCTATTACTGGTGGGTACTGTGTGACACTGGCCACCCAGTTCGGTGTCAAATGTTGCACGTACATTACTAATAATACGGATGACCCTAAAGAGGTTATAGACCGGAAGATGGATGAAATTTTGCAGCTGAAATGGGAATTTCGAAAGAGCCATAATTCTTCATTATATGAGGTCGGGGAAAAGGTGGCGGGTTGGTTCTCATGGTTGAACCCGGCAAAATGGTTCTCCGGTCTGGGGGAGTGGGTACAGGAAATGATTGCGAGTGTAGGTAAGCTCCTTCTCCTGATACTGGGTGTCATCTTAGCAATTGGTTTAGTTGTCAAATGTGTTCCTACTGTGTTGAAGTGTGGAAAAAGGTCCCATAGGAGTAACACTGAGAAAGAGACTGAAAGGGTGGTACCAGATACCGAGATCATGGTCTGTGGAGAAGTATTGTATAATCCTGAACTTGAAACGGTGATTGGGTGATAGTTTATTACACTATCAAAGGGTGGAACTGTCGAAGTCAGTAAATTGGATAAAAGTAATTTCAATTAAAGTCTAGCAAACTTGGTTGTCTTTGTCTGAAAAGATGCGTACGGTATGCATCGACGTACAAGGGCACGCTACGGCGTGAAAGGGCGTACGCATCCACTGCACGTGGCAGCAACAGTAATTGGTCTTTTACCATACATTCGCACAAACACACATACTTATAAAATAGTGCACATTAATGGTAGTTGCAACACATAGTCAGTTATGTCGAAATATAGTAGTATTTATATTCTATATCAGAGTTACATGTATATTAATGAAATACACGGAACGGGTTGAAGGAATAACATCATGAGTGGTATCATAATGAACCTCGTTACATATCCTATTGTTTGGTTCACTCTGCGAGGGAATCGCAGAGTGCATACACAAGTTATGAATGATAAGGAATTATGATCTACTTGAGACTAAGGAATCTTGGTGGGAAGAGCAGAGCATACCCCCTGCAGAGATGACCCCCTCCTTTGGATTCCTTTGTATGAACTGGCCAATGATGACGACCCCTTGGACCTTCCTGAGACCTGGACCAATAGATGCAAGCTATTCCATCTTCATTGTATTACTGTATTTGATTGTGTACATAAGCAGCAGCTTGAGATCCTGAGTGCAGACTTCTTGTCCCCAGACTTCAGGATTGAATGACTGCACTGGATCCAGAGCGCCTGCGATAAGTAACGGCTGTATTTACTATTACTTCGCTTGAGCATATTATTCTACTTATTTGCGAATAAATCTTTGTGCGTTGGAAACACAAATCGAGGTTCAACAATCGTTATTGGTTAGCGACAATACGCACATAACAATTTGTTTTTATTTACTGCGGTGGGCTGACCTTTATTTAACTCAAAGTCTGTCAGTTCACGTTGAGCCTCCAGATATGTCTTCTGCTGATCTTTATTAAATTTTGTCATATATGAAATGATCTCCCCCCTCAGGACTGCCTTGGCAGTCTGCCAGAACAATATAGGGTCATCAGTATGTTGCTGATTATTATGTACATATTCATCCCATGCTAGTTTTAACATATCCTGAAACTTAATGGAGTTAGAAAGTTTGGCTGGGAATCTCCATTGCCTGTGCTTACCCAGTGGGGTCTGTCTTTCTATTTTAATCCAAATCATGGCATGGTCAGAGAGTCCTATTGGTTCGATGCCAGTTGATAGGGTTTTATTGCCTAGAGTGTGTTAGCTCAGGAAGTAGTCTATACGAGAAAGTGTGTTGTGAGCTGCTGATAAACATGTAAACTCTAAATCAACTGGATGTCTAGCTCTCCACACATCAAACAACCCTAGCTGGTCTGCTATATATTTTATGTCAACTTGGCCGCCAGTTTTCTTCTTTCTTAAGGGGGCTGATCTGTCTAAATGCCTAGAGGCCACCATATTAAAGTCTCCGCCAACTATGAGAAGTGAGTCTGAGTATGTATAAAGTTTATTAATTAGTTGTAAAAAGAAAGCTTTAGACTGCGTATTATGGGCGTAAACGTTGCAAATTACATATTTGGAGCCCTAGATAGTGGCCTCTATTATGACAAATCTCTTATCAATTATCTTATGGTGAATATCCACCTGAAGGTTTCTCCTAAATAGGATTGCCACTCCTCTTGATTTCTTATTGTATGAGGCGTATACTAGAATTTTATGTCCCAGCATGGAGAGTTTATCATGCTCTACATCAGTTAAATGGGTCTCTTGGAGTAAGGTTATATCTGCCTTCGACTTATTTAAATACGTCAAAAGCTTTTTCCGTTTGATAGGCGAGTTAATGCCTCCGACATTCCATGAGCAAATTTTTAACGCAGCCATCTGACCTTCACATTTCTATACTCACAAGTAGTATCAGTAACCTTTAGATGGTGAGTATTAACAAAGGAATACCTCTGACATAACCTCAGACATCTTACAGAACAGCTTGTACGCTGGGATCCCCTCCCCCAATCTCTAACTTGATGGCTGATCTGGTAATCTCTTATTATTATTTATTTATTTTTTTCCACTCTTTTTTTCTTTATTTTTGTTTTGTCTAAACCCTAAAGAAGGACAACTACAGTTAAGGTGAGGCAGGGGTGGGGACATGAACAATGGGTGTGGATAAAGTAGGTGTGGCACAGCATAGTCACTGTGTACTCCAATTTTTTTAGTGTTCGGGAAGACAGCACACCAACTTAATACTTTCAATATCGATTGAAAGAAAAGTACTATCCCAAACATAGCCCTGGGGTAGTAAGCTTAAGAAGGGAGGGAGAGGAAGGGCCCACTCATTAAGCGGTAAAAACCCACTGTCACCATTATCTTTACGTGTTAATGTAGACCAACACAATGAGGTCAATTTTACATTAAAACTTTCATATGTGTTATAACTAGAAATGAAAGCTAGGATATAAGCTTAGAAACAACATCAGAACAAAATACAGTTTAGAAGAGCGATATTATAACACTAAACATATCAGTAAATACCAATGTGGCATCAATGAACATGATACATTCTTATAAGGCTTCAAGCATTGGAGTCCTAAGAATCTCAGGCCTATCTAGTGTTGAGACTATTTAAACAGATGGGGTTATGCTCACAA
This sequence comes from Mixophyes fleayi, assembly GCF_038048845.1. Taxonomy (NCBI): domain Eukaryota; kingdom Metazoa; phylum Chordata; class Amphibia; order Anura; family Limnodynastidae; genus Mixophyes; species Mixophyes fleayi. The sequence continues at coordinate 224,740,012 of NC_134402.1, forward strand.
AGGTTCCTGCCACGCATAATGTGTATAACTGGTATCCTTAAAGTTTAGATACACTTAGGCAGTTAGATAGAATAAGATTAGAAGGGTATATTTACGTGACTACGGAAATGAAACCGATTATCGTAGTAGTTCAGATATGAAGAGGAACTGGAACATGATGATGGTAAGTCCAGACTCTAATCAGTCCCTTTGGTTTGCTGACTCAGCTTCCAGTTCCTGTAGATAAGCTTGCGCATCGCCAGCGGTCATGAAGTCCTTATAATCTTGGCCTTCAAAGATCCTCAGGCGTGCTGGGTATAAAAGAGCAAACTTTTTCCCTTTCTTTACTAAAGCTGAACAGATCGTGGAGAATTCCTTCCGTGCCCTAGTAACTTCTGCCAAGTAATCTTGGAAGAGCAGTGTGACGAAATGAGTGGGATAACCCTGTGAGCATTCTGTGTCTCATTTCTCACATAATGTGGATTATAGTACTTTTTATAGCCCATGCTTTGTTCCCTAGCTCACCAGACTACAACTGCATTGTCCAATAACATGTGGCTAAGGGGACATTGTAGTTCAGTGTACTTATGTATATTGTGTATTGTATATTGATGACTTGCAGTAAGGTTGCTATTCATTGTCTTTAAAGTGAAGCCAGGGGGATTGTGGGTAGGGATCAGGTTGCCATGTGCTGGAGTAGGAAAACTAATTAGTGTCCATTGTTCTCACCAGGCTAGTCCAGACAGGCCATCTAACAGGGGAGGTTCTCTGGAAGGACAGCTCATCTTCACTCCCCTTTCCAACCCCCCTAGTCCAGCACTGACCAATGGTTAAGTAGAATAGACCCAGGGGTTTGCCCAGGGAGGGGAAAGACTGTGGAAATTAGACCTGGGATATAAGGAACAACTCCAAGGGGGAGGGGTGTTCAATCTGGGATTTCATTCATGAAGGTGCAAGATCGAGCTTTTGAGTTGTCGTTCTCTAAGTAGAGTCTATATATGCAGCTGAGAGAAATCCATGGGTCATGAAGTCTGGACAGCAGGTGACTATATCTCCTTAAGTTATTGGGGTAAGGGACAGATAATGTGGTAAATCTGCCTGGCATTTATTTACTGTGTGTACATAAGATTCTAGTGTTGTTTCTATGACAATAAATATACTGTTGTGTGTTTATAACTGCATTTTGCCTGAGTGACCATACGAATCCTAGAAGGTGCTGGGTAGACTTCCCTGGCATAGATAGGCACCCGTGGGTGGCCAGCCAGCGTGAAGTGGGTAGCATTGGGCCAGATACACCCGGTATCTTCACAAGCAGTAAGCGAAAACCTTCCCATTTTATCGGGCCTGATGATTTTGAGGCCATCCAGAGAGCATATTTGTGCATGTAGTTGAGGCATTTGAAGATTACCGTGCGAGGCCAATCTTTCATATTTTCTCTTGGCGGCCCCAGTCTATGCGCACGTTCAATCTCCACACTGGCTAAATCTTCACTTATTCCTAGAAGCCTTGGTAACTCTTTGGACACGAATGCCAGAAGGGTTGGGCCTTTGACTGTTTCCGGCAGCCCTACCAGCCGCAAATCACTTCTCCTGGATCTATTCTCCAAGGCATCCAGCTTATTTAACATTTGTTTTTGAGTTTTAAGCAGTGAAGCCGTGAGAGTCTTCTGGTTTCCAATATCACGCATATTTTCTCCAATTAGCAGTTCATTTGCCTGGACTTGTTTAGTGATTTGTGAGACCTGGTCCTTAAGCTCTTGCATGGCAGCTGTAAGAGTGCTCATCTGCTGTTGCATTAATGGCTCCATAGTCTCTTTGATGGTTCAAACTACTGATTCATAGGAGAGAGTTGGCGTATCCGACACCATGTGGTTGGCACGAGGTGGGGATGAAGGCAGGGGTGGATTGGGAACATAAAGTGGCCCTGGTAAAAAATCTGGAGGTGGCCTCATGTGGGCGGGACCAAATCAAGTGTAGGCAGGGCAAACACAAAAGTAGGCGGGATTAGTGCAAAGTTGATTATGCCATCAGAGGGCTGAATATTGCTAGACTGCCCATTACATACCACCGTTGTCCCAACATTCCCACTCATTGGACAGAGCCCTAAATCAGGACTGTCCCGCTGAAACATATTCATCTTTATTTAATAACATGTTGCAGAGGAACTGCCAATATAGAAAAATATAGTTGGCAGACTGTCCTGCTTTCTCCTACCTGTTCTTGTTGCTTTCCCTACCTGTGGTTGCTGGTGTCTCTGGATGAGTTGCCGCTTGTCTGGATCCTGGAATGCTGGGGGCCCTATTTGGAAGAAAAATGAGTACATGAAATTTAGAAAACTCCAACAAGCTCCCATGTTGAATCAAAAGCACCCACATTTAATAATAGGCTTCCCTCCAGCCCCAACGTTAAAATGCTAGAATTCACATTTAATAAATAAACCTATTTCCCTCCCTCCAAACAGCCCCAGCAATAAATTAACAGCACTCACATTTAATAACTATAACCATTTCCACACACATGCCGGCATTAAATAATTCATATTCAATAAATAGCCCTCTTACCAAACTCACCCCCACATTCAATTAATAGCCCACAAACCATCCCATATTAAATAGTCCCCGCTATTAAATTAAATTGCCCCACCATCCCATCACTCCACAAACAAAATAGCACCCATTACTTAGCCACCACCTACCTCACACTCCTATTACAATGCCACAAGCCCCCTTTGCCAACACAAACACTACATTGTGTCAAAAGGAAAAAAGAAGACTGCACCAAGCATCCCATTTATTACCTCCTCATAATACGTATTTCTCTCATTCTTAATTATATAAGAGATACTAATAGAGGAAGGGTGCACCCGATCAACAAATACATCATTTATACAGATTGAGAGGAAAGAAAAAGGATGATCATATGGGGCACTCTTGAAATGAGTTTAGAGAGATATAAATGTGTATTGATTTCGTAATTAAAATCTTTTGATAAATCTTTATTAATACATTAATAAAATTGTCCTAGTAGTGAAATATTAAAACTTGTAATGACATATCATGTGAATTGTAACATAAACTGTTAAGAAGACAAGTAACCCTTGTCCTGCCGCAACCCTGCTCTGATTGACTGGTTTATTAATTATCAATAGATGTATTCAATTATATCACCAGCCCTTTTTGTAGCTTGATTTCACCCTTGCTCTCAGCCTAAAGAAAATCTACTAATAGATAGCAGATTCAGTGTTACCTATCAATAATTACAATGTATCTATAGTGATTTTGCTACAGTATAGGGCATTTCCTCATACAGCTACAGGGAAAGTGTTAGCCCTCACTAGATCCTCAAAGCTGTAAACTCCGTTACAGACACAAGTTTATATTGATATTAATTATCCAATCTGTCTGTTCAGGCTGACCTCTGTAGCTGTGAGGTGCAAGGCTATCTGCATTTGGTGCCCCACTGACTTTTCTTTGTATCACTCTGCTACCTATCTATGGCGGAATATCCGCTCTAGGTATGATTATCTGGTTACATTTGAGGGCATACTGCCTGCACTCCGTGCCCCACTATTTCCTCCTAGTAACACTCTGCTATCTATCTATAGAGTAATAAACCGCTCTATGTTCTAATTGCCGAGCTTGTATTATTTGTAGGGACTAACAAATTCAGAGCAGCGAGCGCGGCGAATACATTTATTGATAATTAATAAACCAGTCAATCAGAGCAGGGTTGCGGCAGGACAAGGGTTACTTGTCTTCTTAACAGTTTATGTTACAATTCACATGATATGTCATTACAAGTTTTAATATTTCGCTACTAGGACAATTTTATTAATGTATTAATAAAGATTTATCAAAAGATTTTAATTACGAAATCAATACACATTTATATCTCTCTAAACTCATTTCAAGAGTGCCCCATATGATCATCCTTTTTCTTTCCTCTCAATCTGTACAAACACTACATTGCCACAAGCCCCCGTGGACAACACACACCATTGCCATCAGCCCCCCCTGCTGCTCTCCCACACACACTGTGCCATCAGCCCCCCTGCTGCCTTCACACACACACACTTTGCCATTAGCCCCCCCTGCTGCCTTCACACACACACACAGTTCCATCAGCCCCCCCTGCTGCCTTCACACACACACAGTGCCATCAGCCCCCCTGCTGCTGCGTTCACACACACACACACACATTGCCATCAGCCCCCCTGCAGCCTTCACACACACACACACACACAGTGCCATCAGCCCCCCCTGCTGGCTTCACACACACACAGTGCCATCAGGCTTATTTTCCTCTTTCGCCGTTCCACCTCTGTATACCCACTCTACCGAGCCCTTCACTGGCTCCCCTTCCCCTACAGAATCCTTTTCAAGCTCCTCACTCTGACTTACAAGGCCCTCGCCAACTCCACTGCTCCCTACATCTCTAACCTTATCTCTATTCACACTCCCTCCCGCTCACTGCGATCGTCCAACGATCGTCGCCTCTCTTCCCCTCTGATTACCTCCTCTCACACACGTATCCAAGACTTCTCCCGCGCCGCTCCCCTCCATTGGAATAAGCTCCCCCGCTCCATCAGAACTTCCCCTAATCTGTCCTCTTTACATTAAACATTAAAAACCCACCTTTTCCTTAAAGCCTTCCAGTCTCATGCCTAAACTCCCACCGGTCGGCTACCTCTCTTTCTCATCCCTTCTTCCCTTCTCCCCCTTCCTCGACTCCGTCTCCGTTTCTCCCGTCTCTCCATCTCATCCATGTGTCTGTCTGTCTTCCCCTCCCTTTAGATTGTTCGCTCCTTTGAGCAGGGATCTCCTACCTTCTGTTTCCATCACTTTTAACTGCGCTCTCCAGCTACTCAGCTCACCTCCTCTCAGTCTCTCTGCCCTCTGTCTCCTCTCGTTTCTCTCCGCTCCCCTCAGTGACTCTCAACCTGTCATCCATGCCCACCCTCTTGCACCATAGTTACCTGCCTATACTCACTTTTCCCCTCCCTCCCTCTCTTTCATGCTGTGCCTGAGCCCCCAGAGTTATAGTGCTTACTGTTACTTGTACTGTGCTGTTTCACCTTGTACTGTGCCATTGTTTGTCCTTGTACAGCGCTACGGATACTTTGTGGCGCCCTATAAATAAAAATTAATAATAATAATCAGCCCCCCCTGCTGCTGCATTCACACACACACACACACACACACACACACATTGCCATCAGCCCCCCCTGCTGCCTTCACACACACACACACACACACACACACACTGTGCCATCAGCCCCCCCTGCTGCTTTCACACACACACACACACAGTGCCATCAGTCCCCCCTGCTGCCTTCACACACAGTGCCATCAGCCCCCCCTCCGCTCACATACACACACTGGAATCAGCCCCCCCCTTCCGCTCACACACACTAGAATCAGCTCCGCTCGCTCCCACACACACTGGAGTCAGCCCCCCCTCCACGCGCACACACACTCACAGGAATCGCCCCCCCCCTCTGCACGCGCGCACACTCACTCACACACAGACCCTACCATAAGCCCGCCACCGCCGCGATCTCTTACCTTTTAGCCGCTTCCAGCTGCGCTTCATTGCTCACATGGGACGGCACCTGTCACATGGTGCACGTCCCATGTGATATCCCCTTCTTCTGGCATAGGCCACTCAAAAAGGGGAGGGACTGGTCATCGGAGATCTGCGGCCTCGTTCAAAATAAAGAAAAAAAAAATTCAAAGAAAACAGAAAAAAAACTGACAGGCGGCCTCATTCAGGTCATCGGCCTACCGGTAAAGTTCCCGGTAAGGCCTATGACCAATCCGCCCCTGGATGAAGGAATAGTATTTGAGTTATCATTAGTATCCTTATCACACACTTTGTTACCTTGACCAACATTCCTTGCGCCTCTTTTACGTTCAGAATCAGTGCGTTGTGGCTTACCACTTGCGGATGGATTAACGAATCTATCCATTACTGAAGAACAAAGAATAATTCTCCAGAGAGACGGCCTAAGCTCAGTCTTATTCAATTTTAAACAGAGTAGGCAACACTCCCTCCCAACTACTCTTGAGTACTACATTCTCAAGATATTCACAAATATAGATGAAATATTCTCTTATTTGTTTCACAGGAAAGAAAAGAAAGAATATATATCAGAGCTAGTTGTTTTGAAACCTTATATATTTTTTTTTGTTTCTGTTGTTATATTTGCAGTTGAGATCACATTTATGTGTTAAATCACAGGTTCAGTTGCAGTGATTTTTCAAATCACTAGAGGGAACCTTAAGTGTCCACCACTAAGATGCAACTTTGCAAAAAAGTCCATTGCAGCCTGAATAAGTATTTTCTATGCTAGTAATGTGCAACAGACTTGAGACACCCAAGTCAAGTAATTAAATAATTAAATCTGACCCTTTGGGGACAAATGAGCAGGGCTGTTTCTCTTTCCTCTTTGCTTCCACTTATTGACTTACAAATTAGTTATTTTCCCTCACCTGCTCTTGCTGGCTAGCGCCTTTCGCGCCAAAACTCTTTTCCTTCTGATCTCAGAATCAGGTGTCCGTTTTCTACAGCAGTATTTAATGGGTCCAGGCTGCCTGCTTTCCGCTTCAGAGAGACAGAACCTGCGAGTCAAGAGACACTGCTGTGGTAATAATCTTGAGCGTGTCCGCGCCCATGCAGGCACCACAATGGCGCCCAAGCGTGCTCCGGAGGAAGAGGGGACCTCTGATCTCCAGGCAAAACCTCAGAGCCAACCACAATTCACAAATAGGGGCATGGAGCCCTGAGGTGTTACGGGGATTGTTCCAAATGATTGCGGTACTTTCTCGTTCACCCAAATCAGGTCTTTTTTCTGATTAACCCGCCGGAGCTCTCCTCAGAAGCGTCCGGCCATGTCGGCCTACAAGCCGCGCCCCACAAACAGTGTTTTTATAATCCACCCTAGCACTACAAACCAACCACAGCATATAACAAATCAATTACACCCATGTGGAACACCTGTGTGTATATTTGCTGAAAGAGCAGCCCAGGGAAAATGTAACCTTGCCTGCAGCCTGCTCCTGCAGACTAGCTGGGTTTTTACCCATTTCCCTATAGGTGATATGTGACAAATAAGCCTCTTTGCCACAGTATGTTATTAAAATGTCTGGAGACTCTGAGTATTTAACTCAGGGCCGTAACTCGGTCGGTGTGGCATGTGCACATGCGCCATCATACCCAAGCACTTAATGGCTGCTGGGGCTTGCTGGGACCAGTAGTGACACATGCAGAAATGCTTTGGGGCTGATGCAGCAGGCATAGTGTATCTTACGTGAAAGTGCACTGCACATGTCAAGAAACTGGATCCTGTTTGCGATTGCACTGCTGACATTGATGGGAAGTTGTTTCTGCTGTATAAGATAGTTATTTTAAGTTACATTGATGACAAATAGCCAATGTGCTTGTTTCACATAAGACAAATGGAAAAACAAATGGGTGCAAGTGGGACGTAAGTGTCTGTAACGTGTACCTCGCTTAACCGAATACATATGCTAACAGAACCTATCTTCACAGATCTTATGGCTTAATATTGGGAAATAAATAGTATGTTTATTTGGATACTCTTCCTTAGGCACGTTAATACCCCACCACTCACTGTCCATTGGTATTGGAAGGAGCTCAGCAAGCGTCTGTTTTTTCTTTATTACTGGGGGAGCTGACGCTGTTCGTCCTCCCACAATTTCTGCAACAGCTCAAGCTATAAGCGCTTGTGCTCAGAACATTTTTGTTGGGGAGAGCAGTATTTTTTAAAATGATTTATCTTTTCTTTGTTTAAATGTACAATAAAATGCCAGTCATCATCATCAAGTTGATGATTACTGTTGTCTTTAGTATGTGGCCAAATCATGATACGCATCTTGATGTGAAAACATTTAACATTTAAACCCTATGATGAGTTGCGCATGTCATAAAATATGAGCTCAGAATAAACACGCAAACAAAACACGCAATTGTTTTTCTTTTGCGGCATAAGTTTTTCATGTCTATTTTGAATGCAAATGTCTCAATATCAGGCCTGTTAAACCCTAAGGGGTTGAATAAAGACATATGTAGATATTTTTTTCTTTTTTAGAGTCACCCTAATTTTGTCACCATTAGTGGACTTTCTATGGTACAGACACATTTAATTCTTCATTCTTTTCATATATACACTTTTTTCTTATATAAACTTTAAAAGTTTTAAAATTCTTTACATTATGCAACTTTTATGTTTTCATTTCTAACACATTAATGGCTGTTTGAAACAAAATAGTTGTTCCAAAATGTCTCCTAACTGACAGCTTTTCTGTTTTCAAGTTAGATACTGATCACACTAGAAGATAATATTTACATAATGTCAATTTGTTCTGGTTAATATACACAATATGTGTTTAGAATCTTCAAAGTTACTTTGGGATATTTAGTTCTTTGGTTCACTTTTTTAATTAGACACCTATCACCAGGCATATTTGATTATAGTCTAGTTTTATGGATCTATATTGTTTATTCAGGGGCGGATTGGTCATGTAACCTACCGGGTAGGCTGATGGCTTCAGTAGGCCAACTGGTATCTGTTTAGAGGTTTAAAAAAAAAAAAAAAACAGGGGCCAGCAGAGGGGAGGGGGAGGGGGGGGGGGCAGTGTGGTACTAGGTGACTGGCTCTTCCTCCGGGACCAGCCACCCACTTTAATGTGGCCACGGATCCATCTGCTGATCTGACTCTCCCTCCTCCTCTTATCTCTGTGGCTGCAGTCTCAGTACACAGGTCACATGGGGTGTGTCACATGACAGGTGTCGTACCATGTGTGCAGTGAGATGAGTCTGCAGCAAGAACAAGGTATGTGTGGGACTGCTAAAGTGTGTGTGTCTGTGTGTGTGTGGCTGCTAAAGTGTGTGTGTTTGTGTGTGTGTGTGTGTGTGTGTGTGTGAGGGCTGCTAAAGTGTGTGTAGGATAGGAGGGGGGCTGCTAAAGTGTGTGTAGAATAGTTGGGGGGTTGCTAAAATGTGTTTACGATAGGAGGGGGGCTGCAAAAGTGTGTGTAGGATGGGGGACTGCTAAAGTGTGTGCAGGATAGGGGGGGGCTGCTAAAGTGTGGAAAGGGAGGGTCTTAATATATTGTGTGATATGAGGAAAGGGAGGGGGGTTGTTTTAATAGTACATGGGTGTGAAGTAGGCTATTAATTTAATGGTGGAATTTAGGTTGGGGATAATTATTTAACGGGTGCTATTATTTGTGGGGTGATGTTGGTGCAAGTTAATTTATTGGTGGGGCAATTTATTTTAATACTGGGGACTATTAAATTAATATGGGGTGAATGGACCTTTAATTTAATGCTGGGGTGGTTTGGTGCTATTAATTTAATGAGGGGCTGAGTTTGGGTAAGAGAGCTATATATTAAATGTGAATATTAATTGTTTAATGCCGGAGATGTTTATGTGTTATGGTTATATTAAATATGAATGCTATTAATTTATTGCTGGGGCTGTTTGGAGGGAGGGAAATAGGTTTATTTATTAAATGGGAATACTATCACTTTAATGATGGGGTTGGTTGAAGGGAAAAATATTTATTTATTAAATGTGTATACTATTAATTTAATGTTGGGGCTTGAGGGAGGCCTAATTATTAAATGTGGGTGCTATTGATTAAATGCCAGGGATGGTTGGAGTTTTCTATATTTCATGTACCCATTTTTTTTCAGCATTCCAGGATGAAGACAAGCAGCAAATGCAGGTGGTGAAAGCGACTAGAACAGGTAGGAGAGAGCAGGACAGTCTGCAAACTGTCCTGAATCTGGTGGGATTCAGACCAGAATTTGGGTGACTGTCTCGCTTAGGATTTGGTCTGACTGAAAGGCCAGTTGGGAGGTATATCCTGCTTCACACTGTACTGCTTGTGAAGGCAGAGCTGCATGCACCTAACAGTAGTGCACACAGTTTTGCCTGTGTATTTGTCTTAAATGATAACCCACCTGTCTTAAGTGCCCCGGTCTCCCGCAGCCTTATTTCAGCTCTAGCAATACATTAGTGGTTCATGCATTGATTCCATTATCTGCCTTCTACCTTGCATTGGTCCCATTCTCAGATCACTTTGTGGAACATATGGCCAACTGCAATTGCACTGAAAATATCATTAATCCTACCTCCTTTCCACTTACTTTATCACCAGCAAACCCTTGGAATAGCTTTCCCCTTCACTTATGCCATTGTCTGTCAACCCTCCCTCCACTGTTATTAAATCAAACCACCAATCACTGCACACATTTAGAACTCATGCACAATTGTTACAAAAGAAGTGTTTTCTTGCAGATGCTTGAAGCATTTTACCTGTGTGGTGATCGCACTAGATAGCCATTTATTATAAGGATTATTTTTAATGCATTCTTTGAAGCACACAGTACACATTTTTATATAAAGAGAGAGATTTGACTTGTAGTATACAGCTCATGATGTCAGGGAAAGATGCAACAGTGCAGTGAGGTGCTCATGTGCTGCTCTGGCAGACTGATCAAATAGGATTCTGCCAACATGTTTCGTAATAGTTAAACTTATTAAACAAAGTCAGATATGATTCTAGGAAGGGTATTTTGGAAGGATGTGTTAGTAGGCAACTAAAGAGGTTTGAGCACAGAGGCATAAACCAGTCGCAGATAATGTAAAAGGATTCATGTATTTTTATAACACAGGACTGGCAGCTTTATCCCTGCATTGCTTTAGAAATGAACCACTATGTATTAAGTCTTCACATCTAGGTTTTCCTAAATGTTACTACAACCGAAATCCAGTAGTTCTAAATCCCGCCTACTTTTGTGTTGGCCCCACCTACAGTTGATTTGGACCTGCCCACATGAGGCACTTCAATCATTTTTTCCATGGCCACTTTAAGTTCCCGATCTGCCCCTATCTAGCATAGTTATATAAACTTGATTTGGATTCATTCTTATGTACAGTTGGTATACCCTAGCTTTAACTATATATCACATTTTAAGTATCATTTGATTTGTTTAATAGTTTTATTTATATGCAAATATTTTGAGACTGAGCTCAGCTTAGCTTCAGAAGATGAATTTGGTGTCAATATTTAGAAATCACATCATGATTCTTATTATAGATTATAATCATTATTTATGCAGTAAAATTACTCAGTTTACAATAATTTGGGATATGTTTTGGATGTTTTGCTTATATAGTCCTTGTTTAAAATATAGGTTTGGGCTTGTAACAATTCAAGATCGGTACCCTAAGCCTGGTTTGATTTATATTTCTATAGATACATTTTTAATAATCTTCTAAAAAACAGCTTTGGTATAGGTATATATAGATACCTTTAGAATAAATGACGTTCAATTCCTTGTATTTCCAGTTTTTCAAGTTATCCTTGCAAGGACATCCAAGGTAGTATTTTCGGAAATACTACCTGTGCCACGCGCTAGTCCAGGGAGGCAGCGGGAGATTAGGGAGGTTAATGCGTGGCTAAAAGATTGGTGTACGAAGGAGGGTTTTGGATTCTTAGAGCACTGGGCTGATTTCTCGGTCAGTTGCCATCTTTATTGTCGTGATGGATTGCACCTGAATGAGGAGGGGGCTGCAGTGCAAGGGGAGAGGATGGTTAGAAGGTTGGAGGAGATTTTAAACTAGTCTCTGGGGGGAGGGGCATGCAAGTATTTATGGGATAGACATTGAGAGTAGTAAGGAGGAATTTAACAAGAGTCAAGGGGGTGGAGAGGGGGGAAAGGGAAGCATAGCCGATAAGGAGAGGCCCTTTTTAAAGCAAAAATAAATACCTAAGGGAGGCAATAGACTTAAGTGTATGCTTGCAAATGCAAGAAGCCTGACAGGTAAAATGGGGGAGTTAGAACTAGTAGCACTGAATGAGCAGTATAATATTATAGGTATTACGGAGACCTGGTGGGATGATACACATGACTGGGCAGTCAACTTGGAAGGCTATTCTCTCTTCAGGAGGGATAGGGTAAATAAAAGGGGAGGAGGAGTATGTCTTTATATTTAGACAGAATTAAAACCAAGTATTCAGGAAGTTATATACGAGAATATTGGTGATAATATAGAGGCATTGTGGGTGGAAATATCCAGCAGAGGAAAAAGTCCAGAGAAGTTTCTGATAGGGATATGCTATAAACCGCCAGATATTAGTATGATTGAGGAAGCCCAACTTCTACAGCAAATTGAAAAGGCTACACAACTAGGCCAAATTTTAATTATGGGGGATTTTAATTATGCGGACATTGATTGGAGTATTGAGACCAGCGGTACAGCTAGGGGAAATAGGTTTCTGAGCATGCTAAAAGACCATTACATGTCCCAATTAGTAGAGGAACCAACTAGGAACTGGACTATACTGAACCTAGTAATAACAAACAATGTAGTCGTAATATCAAATATTCAAGTAAAGGAGCACTTGGGAAACAGTGATCATAATATGGTCTCATTTGAAATTAGTTTCCAGAAACAACGGCATAAGGGATCTGTCACGGGCACTAGGAGTCTTTGCCCAGGATATCACCAGATGATGGACTTACCAGAGTAATATAGCTGGTATAATGGTTCTCTGGTAGCAGGGTGACAACGGAACAGGAGAAACAGCAGATGGTGAGAGAATGCTCAAGGAAAGTCTATGACTAGCAGGAACTGGTAATGAGTAGATGAATGTACACGAGGATCCAGATGGACAAGGAACTGTGAGGAGAGTCAGTGGTCTGCGTATAGCAAGTTGTACCACTGCTATAGTGAGGAGGAATGTCCAGGGGTAGCGAGGAGGTAGTGAGAGTCAGCGGTCTGCGTATAGCAAGTTGTACCGCTGTCTATAGTGAAGGAATGGAATCCAGGTGAAGGTAGGTAACGGGGAAGTCAGTGGTCTGCGTGTAGCAAGTTGTACTACTGCTATATATATGTGAGGAGGGGCACGAGGAGATGAATGTAAAGCAGAGTATACACGGGGCACACAGAACTTGATCCCACGATGATATCCACAATACAACAATAACTGACCAGCGCTGCTTGAAGTATACAAAGTCTCAATAGCAATCCAGGCAATAGAAAACAAGGTCAATGGTAACAATAGCTTCAGTGGATAGGAGGCTCCGGAGAAGAACACAACTCAGTCCAGATGGATATGCAATAGAAAAGCAAAGTCAATGGAAAGTATGCATACCGCGGTTCAGGAGAGCAGGCTGTCAGAGCGACGTGCAGGGATACCTGAAGGCTGAAGGCCGGCAGGAGGAGAGACCACTGGAGGGTGGAAGTGGTAATCAGGTTGGTGCAGCGCACGGCAGGTAATCCAGAATCAAAGAAGCAATACTCAGGAAGCAGTAGTAAGTGAAACTGGAAACATGATGAACACGGGAGAGTTGAGGCGGTCTGGTATCCAGTAGTAGTGGTAACGGAGGCAGCGGAGAGCTGACACGATAAACACAGGAGAGTTGAGACAATCAGGAACTCTGAAGTAGTAACGGAGGCAGCGGATAGGAATCAGCTGAGTGCAGGCACGATGAACACAGGAGAGTTGAAGTGAGCAGGAACTCTGTAGTAGTAACGGAGGCAGCGGATAGGAATCAGCTGAGTGCAGGCACGATGAACACAGGAGAGTTCAAGTGAGCAGGAACTCTGTAGTAGTAACGGAGGCAGCGGATAGGAATCAGCTGAGTGCAGGCACGATGAACACAGGAGAGTTGAAGTGGTCTGGCAACCACAATAGCAGTAAACAGGAATCAGCAGAAGCTGAATACACGAGGAACACAGGAACACCTTCAGAGGCTCATGGGGAATGAGACTCCAAGATCAGGCAACCAGGTAATGATCACAGGTGGTTTAAATAGGGAGGGTTGCCTGATCATCCAATCAATTAAAAGCAACAGATATTGAAGGCTTGATAAGGGCTGCACATGCGCAGACCCTCAGGATGGCGGATGGCCACGGTTCCTGAACACACGGGAAATGGCACTCACAGTCCGGTGAGTGACAGGATCAACTAGGACTTTAAACTTTAGAAAGGCAAATTTTAATATGCTAAAGGAGTCTATAAAGAGCATAGACTGGAACAAAGCCTTTGAAGGAAAAAATACGGAAGAAAAGTGGGCTGTCTTTAAAATGTTGTTGGAAACATACACGTATAAGTTCATTCCTATGGGAAATAAATGTAAAAGAATTAAGTCTAAACCAATGTGGCTAAATAAAAAGGTAAGGGAAGAAATGCAAAGGAAGAAGCGTGCATTTAAATTGTTTAAGTCTGAAGGGTCAGAGGAGTCCTTTCCTTAGGTACAAGGAATGTAATAAAACATGCAAAAAGGAAATTAGATTGGCTAAATTAGAAAATGAAAGGCATGTTGCAAAAGAAAGTAAGACAAACCCCAAAAAGTTTTTTAAGTATATAAATGACAAAAGGATTAAAAAAGATAATATAGGACCCCTAAGAAGTGAGATGGGTGAATTGATAAATGATACTAAGGAAAAAGCAGAGGTATTAAACACTTTCTTTACTTCAGTATTTACCAGAGAGGAACAAATGGCAGGAGTAATACATAAAAATGGAAATGAAACCATGCCATTAATTAATACTTGGTTGTCAGAGGAAGAAGTCCAAAGGCGACTGAAGAATATTAAGATAAATAAAGCTCCAGGTCCAGATGGCATACACCCAAGGGTCCTTATGGAGTTAAACTCGGAAATAGCTAGACCGCTATTCTTAATTTTCAGAGATTCAATCTCATCAGGCTCAGTACCGAGGGATTGGCGAATAGCAGATGTGGTGCCGTTGTTTAAAAAGGGGACGAGATCACAACCAGAGAATTATAGACCTGTAAGCCTGACATCAATAGTGGGTATTTTAAGAGACAGTATTCAGGATTACTTGGTACGCAATAAAATTATTAGTGGGAATCAACATGGATTTGTGAGGGATAGGTCATGTCAAACTAATCTAATTAGTTTCTATGAGGAAGTTAGTGGGAACTTAGACCAGGGCAGGACAGTAGATGTACTTAGATTTTGCAAAGGCCTTTGATACAGTGCCACACAAGAGGTTGGTTTACAAAATAAGGGAACTGGGTCTAGGAATCAAAATTTGTACTTGGATCGAAAACTGGTTAGAGAATAAGGAACAGAGAGTTGTGATAAATGGAACATTTTCTAATTGGTCAAAAGTCTTAAGTGGAGTACCTCAAGGTTCCGTGCTGGGGCCACTCCTTTTTAATATATTTATTAATGACCTTGGTGATGGTTTAGAGAGTAAAGTTTCTATTTTTGCAGATGACACTAAACTCTGTAAGGTAATAAAATCAGAGCAAGATGTAGCTTCTCTACAGAGGGACTTAAATAAACTAGAGGATTGGGTGGCCAAATGGAATATGAGGTTTAACACAGATAAATGTAAGGTTTTACATTCAGGGATCAAAAACAAGAACACAATCTATAAATTAAATGGAATTAATTTAGGAGAATCTATAATGGAAAAGGATTTGGGAGTGCTCATAGACAGTAGACTTAGCAATAGTGCTCAATGTCAAGCAGCAGCTGCAAGGGCAAACAAAGTATTGGCATGCATAAAAAGGGGCATAGATGCAAGGGAAGACAGTGTAATTTTGCCACTGTATAAATCGTTGGTAAGACCTCATCTTGAATATGCAGTACAGTTCTGGGCACCACTATATAAAAATGATAATTTGGAGCTAGAAAGGGTTCAGAGAAGGGAGACAAAATTGATAAAGGGTATGGAGTCATTAAGTTATGAGGAAAGGTTAGCCAGTTTAGGCATGTTTACTTTAGAAAAGAGGCGTCTAAGGGGAGATATGATTACGATGTACAAATACATTAGGGGTCAATACAGAGAGCTTTCATGGGAACTTTTTACCCCAAGGACCATACACAGGATATGTGGTTATCCCCTAAGGTTAGAGGAGAGGAAATTTCACAACCAGCAAAGGAAGGGGTTCTTTACAGTAAGGGCAGTCAAGATATGGAATTCATTGCCAGGGAAGGTTGAGATAGCAGATTCAATAGATATGTTTAAGAAAGGGTTAGACAAATTTTTAGCAGAAAGGTGTATCCAGGGATACGACCGTTAATTAAAATGAAGGATAGTAGTGGATATAGGGTAAAAATAGGACTGCAATATTGAGTCTGGGGGGATTTTCACAATTGAAACAGATTGGCGGTTGCTTACTCTGGATTAATTTCAAAGATAAGTGCAGGATCGCAGGAGATCCAAAATAGGTTGAACTTGATGGACTAGTGTCTTTTTTCAACCTCATCAACTATGTTACTATGTAAACATACAGCAATGTAGATATACAGGTTATACATTAACACATTAATGCATGAATATCAGTTTGTATGCAAATAATGCATTGTACTATTGAGCTAGAGAGAATTTTTAAAATTCACTTTTGACATCTATATTATATTTTTACCTAATTGTATTAATCCAATTCAGCATAAGTGTATATACAGAAGAGAAACACATTCATCTGTTAACAGTTTTTTAATTAGTTAATTGGTACTTGGAATAGATTACCACCTATTGTTTGAACTATTTTTGTTTAATATAAGACATACTTAGTTCATAAATATATTCATGTAGGTCATGGATGATTATTATTCTTTTCATATTTGTCTTTCTGCTACTGAATTTGTGATTGAGGTTAACCATTTACTCAGACACTGAGTACTGTATACTCTATTCTTTAGAATGGGGTCTGCCTGTCTGTCGTTAATCCTGTGAGCAAAGTTTAGTTATTATTTATTTAACCGTTTGCAGTGTTTTGTCTAGTTAATAATAAATCTTACGTTGTCCTTATAAATAGATGACATAACGTATATGCAACTCATGTATTGATATAATTATATATGTTCATGCACTAAGACAATACGTTTTCTGATTTCCTATTTATTAAATAATTTAGCCATTTCCTTTAGATAAGATGTTTATTATTTAACTATATTAAAAAAAATATTTCTGTTTTCATGTTCGATAAACTTGGTTTTAAAGAAAATACACGTTTTTATACTTGCTCGGTTGCTTTATAAAAAAAACAAAACAATTATTGCCTAACAACTGAACTCTCTTCTATTTAATGAATCAGATCTTATTCGTTATCTCATTAAATGGATGACTATTATTTTTGTTTATTATATTTATTCTTGTATATTTTTCTTGTTATGTTTGAAGTGGTACTAAAACTAAGGATCGTGACTACTTCAGAAATTGACTAATATACTATCTTTTAGAATAAGCTAATGCTAAAATGAACTTTAATCGAATAGTCTAAAGTATTCAACATTTGGTTTATTTATAAAATTATTTATTTGATGATATTAATGATATTATTTTAATTAATTGGTTGTCATACTCTTTGCGAAAATAATTAATTCTATTAATATATTGTTTATTATTTATTGAAACATCCAAGCAGCACTGTTTATGCCATACCCTTGACGAAGTTGCAGAATGCAATACGTAGAGTAGCCCACTACAGTCATGGCCAAAAGTTTTGAGAATGACACAAGTATTGGTTTTCACAAAGTTTGCTGCTTCAGTGGTTTTAGACTTTTTTGACAGATGTTGCTTTATAAACTGAAGTAAAATTACAAGCATTTCATAAGTGTCTAAAGCTTTTATTGACAATTACATTAAGTTTATGCAAAGAGTCAATATTTGCAAGATTTACCTTCAGATATGTGCTTTTCATATGTCATTACCATCGGCTGAAAAGATTGTGACTCTGAACACTCCACAGAGATCTATGAACACTGCAGGTAATGAGTGCATACTGATGAAGAGTATATAAATAATCTATTATTTTATATCTGATTTTATAACATATATCAGAATTTAGCCATAGTTGAATGAGCACACTGGCTAGGCACAAAACCCTTCCCCCACCTGTTACTGTGGAACTTGAATACCAGTGAAAAAAAAGTTTTGAGCAGTTGGTCAAATTAGCATATGAATGCTTTGAGCAGTTCCTGTGGAAAGGTAGTCTCCGTCCACAAGAAAGGGTTTACAATTACACAGGAAGAAGGGTCTCTTCATGTTCTGTTCCCAGCCAGACTAGACACGTGGCCATAGCTTTTAGCTGGACATGCAGGAAAGTGAGTTGCCTGAGGGCCTTGGGCCCTGACTAGCAGGTTATATGTTAGAATGGAGTTTTTGAATGGAATGAATGAAAAGTGAGTCTGGAAACATAAATGTTGTAATGAGCTGCTGAATGGAAGATAGTCAAGTCTGGACACATTTACAGATGGTAAATGTGAATGGAAGTGTCTGAGTTTAGTACAAGAGTTATTTGGGGCTTGTGTTGGTTTTAATAGTGAAGACTTTGGTTTGGTATGGATAGTGTTACATAAATGCATGCCTTGTAATAATGTTCCAATGCTGTGTAGATATAACATAGGTAATGGTATGCTGTTAGTCTGATTTGTATTGTGATTGTGTAGTCTAATAAGAACTGGGCCCTGTTGCTGTAAAAGTTGCATTAGCAGTGAATTGGGGCATTACAGGCACATATGTGCTTAAGATGGCTGACAATGTGTTGATTCCTGTAATACTATACAATTCTTGGAGTTCCTGTTGTGTTTGGGATAGATTGTTGGTTTAAATGGAAGCATTTGTGTTATACATAGTGCTTTGTGGTTCTGTGTTGGTTTCATGTTGTAATGGAGTTTTGTTAGGTTATTTGAGTGGAATCAGATAAAATGGAGTAAGTGAAATTATCATGGAAACATTTGTGGTTTTGGCAAAGGTTATTCCTGGAAGGCTAATGGAGATTGCAAATGTTATGTAATAGAAGTGATAGCAAGTGATTGGATTGTTGAGGAAGTGGTCAGATTGTTAAATATAACGTTTTGTTAGAGTGTTGGTTTATAGGGTAGTTTGTAACTCTGAATCTCTGAGATAATGTGGTTGAAATACCATGTGTTTAGAGCCGCGATCAGACAATAGAATGAATCTAGTATCAGGAAAGCCTGTAAAATGGCTGCCATCTAGAAAGTCTCATGTGAAAGGAATGTGGACAGTGAATAATGGCTGCCATCTAGAAACTCTCATGTGAAAGGAATGTGGATAGTGAATAATGGCTGTTGGACTTTGTGAGAACATTTGAAAGATTAAAATGTGTGCATGATTTTCTGTGTGGTCTCCCTCCCCCAGGTCAGATTGGTCTTCCCCCTCCTCCCCCTGCACACACACAATGCATTCACACACAACTGGAATAATAGGTATAGATTAAAACACATACACACACCTTTAGACAATAGTTAGTCAAAATATACACACACAATGACTTGTATATTTATATAACAGGCAATAAATGTAATATATGGCACCAAAATCTATACTTAGTGTAAAATATTATTACACTATGTACTGTTTTATAATACATACATACGTTTTACAATTAGAATGTTAATAATGCAACGCGTTTTAAATTAAACTATATTTTGTGTGTAGCTTTTCTTGAAGATATGAGTATAAGCTGTTATATAAATATTGATCCTGTGGACTTAAGGGAAAATAAGAATTATATTTCATAGGTTAATCTAGAAGTACCTTTGCAAGGAGTTGGTTGACGATAATACTTATATATTACGGTATTAAATGGCCATCCATACATTTGCCAGATTATTAAGGAGATTAAAACCCCATAATCACCTAGGAAATCCTTTTACACCTACACACTGCAGCATTGGAAAACATTGTTGAAACATTGAATGAGATTTTTAAACCAGTTTAAAAATAAAATAAAATGATAGGATGTGCTTTGGAACGATAATTGTTTATCATTGCAGCGTATTCACCTTTGCGCTATCAGGCTGAACGGTCATTTATCGTGTGATTGGCCTGATAATCGGAAGAAAACACTGTAGTGTGTACCCAGTCTACAGCTGGGTACACACTACAGGTTTTTCGTCCAATAATTGGACAAATCAGCCGACATCCGACTGTTTGGTCAGATATTGTGTAGTGTGTATACTTACACAATGATCTAAAGTCGCCCAAAGTGCCGATCATCGTGTCATTTGGTTGGTCGTGCTGTTTAATATTTTCCGACCAATCACCTTCCAATCCTGCAGTGTGCATGAATTCCCCCAACTGTCGGCCAATAATTGATCTCAGAGTGACAGGTCTCATTCACCTCGTCTGCCTGCTGCTGATCTTGTCATGATCCACGGTTTCTGTCGACTGTCTGTGGCTGTCAGCGTAGGCCCCCAGTAGCTGTCAGAGACGGATAGCAGGTAGGAAAAGGGGCATGCAGCATTGCAAAATATCCTGAAAGGTTTTGCTTTAGAGAAGAGACTGATATCAATGGTACGGGCTGCTCCCCCTCTCATGTAGTCTTAACCCTCTGTGTGCTGGCTGGAACGGATAAGATTAGTGCAGCATCGTTCCTGGGTTTAAGCTTCACAGCAGAGCTAAAGCTGTCACACTGTATTTACAGCCAGCGATGTCCCACACTATATTGGAGTATCATGACCAGAGTGCATGGGAATCGCAATATGAGGAGATTAGAGCAGCGTCCGTTCCTAGGGTTAAGCTTCAGCTGCCGGAGATAAAGCTGTCACACTGAATTTACGGCCAGTTTACAGTTCTGCACTTGGCACAGTGCTGTGTCAAGACAGGCTGCCCAATACAATTGCCGGGCTGAATGTCTCTCAATGAATTAAGACCTGAGCTGTCACTTTTGCCTTTTATGAACTACCTTGCAGCCGATAATTTTGACAGATGAAGAGCAGAGATCTGATGATAATCGTGTATAGTGTGTACATGTCAATCGGTATGCTGATCGGGATTTTTTTTTATTTATTCTGTCCTTGGTATATCGTTAATCGTTTACTTTTTCTGTAGTGTGTACCTAGCTTAAGCATAGGAGTCAGAAGGACATTGCTGATAAAAACTGGGTTACAGTTCTGTTAGGGATAGCCACATCTAGTCACTCCCTGATTTCAGATCTTATCATTCACTCAACCAGTCACACAATAAATCACCTCTATTTTGTCAGGAAACCTCTCCTATCTACCTTTACCAGTCACAAACCGCACTCTGCACACTTGTGACTTGGAAGCAGAGCCGGACTGGGACTAAAAATCAGCCCTGGCATTTAAGGTACACAGGCCCACCCTAGTTCCAGCAGGAAAGAAAACATGTGCCGCCGCGTAGCGGCAGCGCCGAACAGGGCGTGACCTCATTATGTTTTGGGTGTGGCCAACATGGGGCATTGATACATACATTATAAAGATACATTACATTTAACATTTTAGACAAATACACAGGCACTACTGTTAGAAGCACACAGCTCTGCCTTCACAAGCAGTACGTTGTGAAGCGGGACATACCTCCCAACTGTCCTTGCAGTCGGATCATATCCTGACTAAGGGAGACAGTCACCCAAATTCAGGACTGTTCCACCAGATTCAGGACAGTTGGCAGACTGTCCTGCTCTCTCCTACCTGTCTTGGTCACTTTCACCACTTGTGGCAGCTGTTAAAGTGTTTTCTCTAGACACCACCATCTAGATATGACATCATTTCATTTATGCAATTTGGGATAATTTTATCTACAATAGGCGCAGTGGTGTTTTTGGGTGCACTACATGTTTCATCCAGATGCTATTTTTCATATATGTTGTGTCATTTATGTCTCATGTGGTTTCAGACATGTTTATAACAATATGTGTGCCAGCAAGTATACGTATCATATATCATTATTGACACATTCCTTGTTCTTCCTTTCTTTCGAGGGAAATATCAATCAGAAGGACCGTTTGCGCTGCCACATCATATATTGTATATACTTAGCATTTTTTAGGTTAGCGGACATCATGTATTAGCTTTTTCAATATGAATGTGTTTATCGATGTCTCTATGGTAACCAAGCCTCGTAATGGAAAGGAGGACATACCGGAAATATCATGAGGCAGAAGTATCCAAGCCTCGTTTTGGGATTATCATCATACCTGATAAGGGTATAAAAGGAGGATATGGCCAGTTACATATTACCTTGAGAAAGACTTTACCTACAAGTCGAAACGCATTGGTTTTAAATATTGGATGTCAGCGGATGACAACGGGACCCGACAGAGTGTGAGAGACGGATGGTATTCGCGGCGGTGAGAGGATTCTGATGTAAAATACTTACCTTGTTGTACGCGAATTTATCTTCTTTCTCTGGTACTGGTTCACTTTTATGGTTTTACCCTCATTGTTTTAATAAAGGGTAATATGCTAGATTTGCTTCTTTCATTTTTTGAGTGAGGAAGATCGCCAAATGTGGAATCTGATGACAGAGGAGATCCATGTATTGTTTGAAAGCGTGATCACAGCTGTGTTCGAGTAAGCACATACCCGGAGGGGAGGTGTCACGAGTGAAAAGCAGGGTGCTGTGTAACATTATTGCACATGGGATTACATATGGACATTTAAGTTCTATGTTTTTTGATGTTCTGTGTCAGACAGATTGCACTATCATTTCTTTCTGTTTTTGTGTATGCAAATACCATATATTTCAGAGAATTTCTAAGGACAGTCATTGTGCAAGTTCGTTTATAACCATCTAGAAGTGTGCGTGAAGGTAGCGCTACACAGAATCGTTTGAAAATTGTCGTTTCACATATCCATCCTCCAGTATAAACCTTTTGTGCGTGAAGGCAGCGCTTTATGTAGGTATCCATTTGTTTATTACTTGTAGCAGTTGGTTTCTTTAGCTCAGTCTTGTTCCTGGAATATTGGATGCCCTATTTTGAAAAAAAATGGGTACATGAGATTTAGAAAACTCCCCGATGTTAAAACAATAGCACTCACGTTTTATAATTAGGCCTCCCTCCATTCCCTACTATAATAATATTCACATTTAATAGGTAGACCTATTTCCCTCCAACCAGCCCCAACATTAAATTAACAGTATACCCATTTACTCAAAACATATTTCCCTCCCTCCAAACAGTCCCAGCAATAAATTAAATAGCATTAAAGTTTAATAAATATAGCCATTTTCCACAACCATCCCCGACAATAAATAACTCATATTCACATTTAATAAATAGCCCTCCTCCCCAAAATCAGCCCCTTATTTAACTGATAGCCCTAAACCACCCCAGCATTAAATTAAAGGTTCCTTCACCTCACCTTAAATAATTAGCCCCCACCTACACTCCACCATTAAATAGCATACCTCCCACACTATATTAAGATCCTCCCTTCCCTCACATATTACCGTATTTCCCCATGTATAAGACGCACCCATGTATAAGACGCACCTTAATTTTGGGGCCCAAAATGAAAAAAAAGATATATAAGTTTGTTGTCCCAGATTCACTAGAGCCTGCAATTTGTTGTCCCAGATTCACTAGAGCCTGCAATTTGTTGTCCCAGATTCACTAGAGCCTGCAATTTGTTGTCCCAGATTCACTAGAGCCTGCAATTTGTTGTCCCAGATTCACTAGAGCCTGCAATTTGTTGTCCCAAATTCACTAGAGCCTGAAATTTGTTGTCCAGGATTCACTACAGGAGCTTTAAATTTGTTGTCAGATTACAATGGTCACACATTCAGTCCCACATGAGCGCTACTGCACAGTCTTGTTGACAAGAGACAAGTCACGTAGACACGCCCCCAAGCGTGTCTACGTGACTTGTCTAATGTCATCAACACTGTGCAGCTTTAATCAGACAGACAAACATCGGTAGTCATCGGCGATCATCGGAACTGTCAGTCACGTGACTGACAGCGCCGAGACTGTGGGAGGCGCCTGAAGAACCTGAAGATCCTTCTGCAAAGTACCGGGGAAACGCTGGACACACTGGAGCTGATTAGCGGGGACTCCTCACACCAGATGCCGAGTTCTTCAATAAGGTAAGTAAGCGCTTGCAGTGTATAAGACGCACCTTTTTTTTAGACCCAAGATTTGGGGAAAAAAGGTGCGTCTTATACATGGGGAAATACGGTATATTAAAATACTGCACGCGCGCACACACACGCACACTATATGAACATGGCCAAATGCACACTATAGCAACATGGGGCCACACAGAAACACTATTAGCCACACAGCCACACTATTAGCCACACACACTATTTGCCACACAGCCACACTATTAGCCACATACACTATTTGCCACACAGCCACACTATTAGCCACACAGACACGCTATTAGCCACACACACTATTTGCCACACAGACACACTATTAGCCACACAATTTGCCACACAGACACTATTAGCCACACACACTATTTGCCACACAGCCACACTATTAGCCACACAGACACGCTATTAGCCACACACACTATTTGCCACACAGACACACTATTAGCCACACAATTTGCCACACAGACACACTATTTGCCACACAGCCACACTATTAGCCACACAGACACGCTATTAGCCACACACACTATTTGCCACACAGACACACTATTAGCCACACAATTTGCCACACAGACACACTATTTGCCACACAGCCACACTATTAGCCACACAGACACGCTATTAGCCACACACAGAGCCGTAACTTAGAATTCTAGTGCCCTGGGCGAGAAAGGCAAATGCCGCCCCCCTAGTCCTCAATTTTAACCAAATTAGCCTAAAATATTCCTAAATTGCGCCCCCTTCAGCGTTGCGCCCTGGGCGGTCGCCCCTGTCACACAGCCCTAGTTACGGCCCTGGCCACACACACTATTTTCCACACAGACACACTATTAGCCACACAATTTGCCACACAGACACACTATTTGCCACACAGCCACACTATTAGCCACACAATAGCCATACACACTATTTGCTACACAGCCACACTAATAGCCCCACACACACTATTTGCCACACACGCCCACTATTAGCCACACATTAGCCACACAGCCACAAACACTATTTGCTACACAGCCACACATATCATTGAAAATAATCATTGTATAAATACAAAGAAATTCATTAAAATACTAGTATTCCTTACCAATGGGTAATGAGTATATTTAATTGACAGTAAAATATATTACTTTATTTAATAATGCTGAAGCCCTATAGAAAATCTTATATATTTAAGCCCCCACACACACTATTTGCCACACAGACATATTACAAAAACACACACAGACACTTATCTTACTTCCAGCAGCAGCACTCAGCGCGCTGCCCGGCAGAAGGAGAATCAGTGACAGCCGCCTATGCGAGCAATCACATGGGACGGCACCAAGTGACAGGTGCCGACCCATGTAATTTCTCACATAGGGGGCTGTCACTGATTCTCCACTGATTCATCTGGCATTTGCCAGAAGTGTCAGATGGCCAGTCCGGCCCTGCTTGGAAGTGTTTACTGTATGGGGCTACACACGATTTCAGCACTCAATCTTCCTTTGACCTTTTGCACAGGTTTTAGATTTGCCGAATTTCTCCCAAACAGTCCTCATACAACCACACCCACTTTGGTTTTGCCACCACCTATTGAATAAGGGCAATAGAACCCCAATATACTGCCTCACACTGGCACACAATGAGTACTCCTTGTTACACACAAGTTAGCGAGGCACACACCAGCAATCAAAAGGTTTAACACTTAACCCCTCAAGGCTCTATGACACAAATGTACAAACAGGCACACACTAGGCTTGCTATACACATGTATTCACAATTCACACCTCAGTGTTTATAGGGTTAGCATGGTAAAGCAATCTATCACTTCTAAACAGACAGTGAATTAATTTAGAGCAATAAGGACAGCACTTCATAATTTTTATAGTTAATATACAAAAAAGTACAATGCTTAAAAGTTATAAAAACAATTAAGAAAAGTTGACATGACATAACATAAGCAAAACATATAAAATAAATTGATAAAATTCAGACTATAACTTACAGACAAGTGGTATAATCTACGCCAAGGGAAATTGGCTTGAAAGATGGACAACTTATCAATGATGATTGATTTCCCAAAAGACGCCAAGCTGTGAAAGGCTCTCTAAAGTCTCTCTAGGTGTCAGAAACCACTCATTATGCCAGGATATAGTTCACCCTATGATGTCTTTGAAGCTGCCCACTTCCCTAAAGGTGACACATGTTATCTAGCAACAGCCATCCAGCCCTGCAGAACCACAGAATAATCACAGGCCATTTGAGAGCAGGGCTCTGCTTTGAAGTCATTTCCATTTAGCTCACAGAGAAACAAAACAAATTGTAAATGGATTAATTTGATGCACAGTATATACAATGCAGTTATGATTAGGCTTTATTCCTCACAATTATGTTATTGGTTAATCCTTATAGCTGTAATTCCTCTATGTTCACTACAAGCTCCATGTGTACAGAGCTCTGTCTGGTGTACGCAAATATCTCCTAAGGATATTCTCATTTAATCCTTGATTCAACTTCCAGATAAGCTAAATTGTTAAATGTACACATATTTAATCCATATTTTACAAAAAATAGAGCATGTTGAAGCCTCACTTATCTTCACGATATGGACATTGTTTCATGTTTCCCACTTGAACATTTTTATGTTTTTATTACACAGATATTTGTGTGCCTATACATCTGCTACATGAATTGCTCCTGGTTCCTACAAAACTCCCATTAAAAGTATAGGCCAAGGGCTCATCTCTGCCATCTTCAATCATATATAAAAATCAAGTCACTTTGCTAAGGCAGTTGACCTCCAGCTAAAGTCTGAATGCGTAGTCTCCACCCCTTGAAGCTTATTTTCCTATCTATTCCCACAACACTAGTTTTTGCATGCAGGTGCAATACAAGTTAGTGACATTGAGAGCAACCTCAAGGTGCTCTAAAACCCTTCTTAATGTTCCTGTCAAGATACACTCTTTTGCCTAGCCCACATTTCATAATAAAGAACACTCTGGTCTCCATTGTGCTTGCAGAGTTGACACAATTTTTACACATTGAGCCATGCTGCTACCTCTCTAAACAAGGAAAAATTTGAATAAAGATATTACATGATATTTGTTTTGTGAGCCTGTAGATTTCCAGCTTTTTAAAATATCTTTAATATTTTAATTTATACCTTATTTATATTACTTGGATGGCGTAGTGCTTAGCATTGGTGCCTCACAGCACTAGGGCTAGGGGTGTGATTATAACCAGGGCTTAATTTGTGTAGAGTTTTTATGTTCTTCCTGTGTTGGTATGGGGTTTCTCCCGATGGTAGTGGTGTCATCAGCTCTGACAAAGCCGATACACTTAAGCACTACAAATTAACCCCAAAAGCAATAACATCGATAGCATGAGAATGTAGACTTACCGTATAGCAGGCAGTCATTCTGTCTGGTAGCTGTAACGATCTACACATGTAAAAAGCGACTGTGAGAAAGATCTAAATAAAGAAATTATGTCATTTTTAATAGACTGAGTTCAAATGGCGCTTTTAAAGCGACAATGGACGGCCCCACAGCCTGTGTACACTCCTTAGCAAACAACAAAGCCAACAGCAGGTGGCCCCCCCTACTCCCCCCTTCTCCCCTTACACAACAAAAAACCTGGTTTGCTTGGGCAAACCAAGCCTAGAAAGGCTTGGGGCTGCAGCCCCATCAGGCTCATTGTTAATCCGGCCATGCCTCCGTCCACTCTAGTGGGGGTTGTGTATGATCTGTCAACAATGAAAGTATCAACATACAGAATGGGGACACCATACTGTTAACAATCAGAATATCAACACAGTTAAAAGTTTGACATTCAGAAAGTCTACGTGTTCATATTGACAATAGTGTTAAAATGTCGACAGTCACAATGGCGACATATTACATTAAATTTAAAGCTAGTCCTAATGGTAGCATGGGGGTTTTCTATTACTTCAGCTCCACATTTTTTAAAATCCCCATTTTTTAAATAGTAGTAGCAGCTGTAATTACCTCATTACCCTGCAAAAAGCTAGTTAGTGTTGTTCTGAAAAGTTTTTATTTTGCGAAGCATGGATCCTGTGGGTTACTTAATTTGCAAGCAGGAATTTTTCTGGACATGGTGTTAGTTTATTTGCAAGCAGGAAGATCTTGCATCTATTTTATTTTATATTATGGACATGATGGTTTGTTTATTTGAAAGTTTGGAAGACCTTGGATCTATATACTTTTATTGTTTTGGTCAAGCATAGATAAGTGGAATTATTGCAAATTACGACCCTGGATGCTGCTGAGAGTTACGTTTTTGTTTTGCATTTATTTGAAATAAAGTTACTTTTTAAAAAGGGAGGGTTATTTATATTTTGTCTTTGTGCACTACAGGTCCCAGCAGGCCCTGGGTGTCAGAGCATGCTGATACTTGTAGTTCCCAAAGTGCCATGCCTAACAGCCCTTAGTATACTGGTGCTTGTAGCACTACAAGCGCCAGCATGCCCAAACTGTTAATGGCAGCCTAGGCTTGCTGGGACCTGTAGTGCACCAAGAACAAAATGCTTTAGTACTATTAAATCTTTTTCTTACCCACCACCCACGGGTGAGATAGCGACCCTAGTACTTTCAGCATGGGGCTGGGTACCGCTAGGGGGGGCCACAGCTTTTTTTGGATGGATTCCCATATCCCTACGGAATCCAACCCCATTCTGATCAGCGTGGGGCTGGTTGTCATTATGTCCCGCTGATTTTGCTAGTACCAGCCTATGCTGGCAGCACTAGAGTCAAGCTGTTGGTGGGGAAAGGGCATTTTTTTTACATTGTGCTCCATTTTATTTATTTATTTACTTTACTGTATTGCCAGTGGAAGCTCTGGCGGATTCTTAAGCTGTCTGGGGGAAGAAGGTTCTTTAGCTATTTGGGAGGGGTGGGGGCAAATGCCAACTTCTTAAGCTGTTTTATTTAAAACCAATTCCCTGTGAAACATATTTAAGTTTTAAAGTTTGGATTTTCATAAGGTATCACCCCATCAGAAGTATTAGAAGTTAAGTAATGAAAATCATGTCTATACAATGAACATTTTTGTTACCCATTATTAAACATTATATAAATTGCTATGTGAGTGATAATGTATTTTATTCACTAGAGGGCTGGTAGCCAGGGGCGGGCTGGGCCGGGGGGCATCGGCCCCCCGGGCCGCTCAGACTCACCGCTGGTAGGCCGGCCGGCCGCCCCCGGATGTAATTTCTGATGATTTTTACCGGCTCCCGCATCCCGTGTCATGTGATGCGGCTGCCTGTGCGCCCCCCGGGCTGATATCTGCCAGCCCGCGCCTGTTGGGAG
Organism: Mixophyes fleayi; assembly: GCF_038048845.1. NCBI lineage: Eukaryota > Metazoa > Chordata > Amphibia > Anura > Limnodynastidae > Mixophyes > Mixophyes fleayi. The sequence continues at coordinate 224,769,187 of NC_134402.1, forward strand.
CCATAAGAAATAGCAGTTAAAACAACTTCAGTAAACTTTTTTTGTTTGCAAATAAATTTTCTAGCTTTGGTAATATATTTTTTTATGATGATTATAAGTAAAAGGAGTTTGGTGATACACAGATTGGCTACCCAACAAAATTGGTGGTACATAAAATGTGTATAAGTTACAAAAAACTTCACGAAAATGTTTCCAATGCAAAGCTGATTAAAACAGTGTAATGTATAAAACGGTTCCACAGGAGGACCTTGTTTTAGCCACAAAATTAAATGAGGAAATCTTCAAGCAATGTATTTCCTGGGAAGATATGATTTGGTGAGATGACGTGGTTGGCAAAAAAAATAGATTATGTATTCTCATGTTTCATTCTGTATTCGCATGTTACAAATAACAGAATTCCTAGATGTATCTTCCCAAAACTGATACTCAAAATATTACTCAAAATATTAGAAAGGATAAGGGAAGGATACCAGAATACAAAAATAATTGAAAATGGGAATTACATAGGGATAGGGACATTTTAGTTATGAAAATAATGCAGAAAGATAAGCAGACAGCAGACTAGAGATCCAGAATGACTCCCAGTGGGTAAAATAGTCTGAGACTTAGGGCCTGATTTATTAAGGAAAGTTAAGCAACAAATTGAGTAAATTTTCTTATTCAGGTTTCCTGGACAAAGCCTTGTTGCAATGTAAGGGGTACAAATGAGTTTATTTTGCACATAAGGAAAATACTGGCTGTTTTTCATGTAGCACACAAATACTTCATAGCTTATTGTACACTGAAATTTAAAGTTGATCTTGGACATGCCCCAGCCCCAACTATGAATCTGCCATCAAATTTAAAATTGACCTCCCCCTCCAATGCAACATGGTTTTGCCTTACTTGCTAACTTTTCCTTAACTTTCCTTAATGGATCAGGCCCTCAATCCATAAACACTTGAAATGGTAGCAAATTATTTTTTTAAAAAATCCATAATGCCTGTAATGAAATAATAAACCATCGAGGTAGGGAGAAAACAACTAATCACATTTGGAAGGGAAGTATTCCCAGAAGAGTTTCTTGTTTTTATTCCCATATTAGGAATCAAGAAATAGACAAATGTTAGGAGCCATGATGGAACTTGCGACGGCTTGTTTTGATTCTTCAATCCCAACTGGCTGCAAGGCAGCCGAGATACTCTGTCATTTGTTGTTGCCGTTGTGTGTGTCTTTGTTCCACCTGGTTGCTAGGCAGCCAAGACTCTTTTATCGTCTGCTCTTGAGGTCATGTGATATTCTCACCTGTTGCTGTTAGAGCCATGTGATTGGCCACTCGTACTATAAATGTTAGGAAAGGCTAAGCCTCCCTGCTGGTGATAGCACTTGATAGCTGCATTACTGAACCCTGCTTCTACTACTGTAGCATGACTTTTGCCTTTCACCTGTATTTGCCTAATGCTCTGTATGGGTAAGGCAGCTTGCTATAGGTGAAGACCTTTCACACAACTCTACATTAGCCCCATTGTTTGCCTGCAAATAGCAGGCAGTGTAAGTGTGTAAGCATAGGAAAGGAATTTCTTCACCTTTAAATAGTTTGGTGCCTAGCTGGGGTTGCACATCTACTATGGGTCACTAGCACTGAGGATCTTCACTGGGGATCATGTGAACCTCCAAACAACAGCAGCAGTGCAGAGTATGCCAGCAGTAGGAGATACAACTTGATGGCTGTTAGGGTTGATGTGGTGTCTTAACAGATCCAAAGACCCAAGACTGACTACAAGTCACTGACCAAACCAGAAGGAATTTGCAGGCCAAAACTTCTCATGTAAATTGACCAGGAACTCATGCAGACTCCCTCTGTTCCCTCTGTTCACAATGTCCTGCAGATTGAGGTCCTTCTCTTATGATTCTTTTGTTTCAAGGTGCAAAAAGTCAAGACAGCAGCTTTGTGCCCTCAAAAACAGCTTTTGCATATATGTATATATAAATCAGAAGAGGAAATTCCTATTAATATATAAAGCAATAGCATAAGTAGTAATGTTTATAGCAATCAAAAACAAATAGTAGTAGTAAGTAGTGCACAGTAAATAGTTTTAGTGGCAAATAATATGCTATCAGTATTAGTGTCCAGTAAAATGGCAACTGTGCTTTTAGTGATCAGTAATATACTCACAGGGGTAGTAGTGTCCTAAAATATATGCCAGTAATTCCCAATAATAAGCCAGCCAAAACAGGGAATTTCGACAGGGAAGTTAAACTATCTCTGTTTCTTCAGCATTCTTCAATGTTCTGAAGACCCCAAAAGCCTTTTATGCGTTCCCCCGAGAATGAATGTGCAACTTTAAAATGATGCGAGAGTGCATGCGTGTAACGCTTTGGTCTCACAGATAGTACCTGTCTCGTTACCTGCAGTCCATTCATCAACTCCAGCCTGCTCTCAGTCTCTAGCTGTGTTGAACCTTCGCTGCTCCAGTACCTCACTTACCATCTCAAGTGTACTTCATTGTGACAGCTCCGGTTCTCTCATCGCTACCACTCAGAGCCGCTACTACATCTGTGACTCATCAGCTGTTAAAACGGGTTACCTCCGCTACTCCAGCCTGCTCTCAGTCTCTGGCTGTGATGAACCTTCGCTGCTCCAGTACCTCTCTTACCATCTCCAGTGTACTTCATTGTGACAGCTCCGGTTCTCTCATCACTACCACTCAGAGCCGCTACTACATCTGTGACTCATCAGCTGTTACCACAGGTTACCTCCGCTACTCCAGTCTGCTCTCAGTCTCTGGTCATGTTGAACTATCGCTGCTCCAGTACCTCTATTACCATCTCCAGTGTACTTCGTCGTGACAGCTTCAGTTCTCTCATCGCTACCGCTCAGAGCCGCTACTCTCTCTGTGACTCATCAGCTGTTACTACGAGTTACCTCCACCACTCCAGTCAGCCTTCAGCCTCTGGCTCTGTTGAACTATTGCTGCTCCAGTACTTCCATTACCATCTCCAGAGTACTTCATAGTGACAGCCTCTGTCCTCTTGTTGTATACCACAGAGCAACTATTCTCCTAGTGACTCATTGGCTGCTGAGCATCAGCCTATATTATTGTTGTGCCTGTATTTATACCACTCGTCTGTGGACTCCATCATCTCCATCCACTTTACCTGGCTCCCCTACATCGTTCTGCTGTACATTCACTCACGGGACCGCGATCTGCAGACTTGGTGCAGCTAAGACCATACCTCCTTGCGGGGGTTCCTGGTGAAAACCACCTGTCTGTTGGACTCCGTGCCCGTGGGTGGGCTTAGCCATGTTCAGCAGAGCCTAGGGATCAATTTCCTGCAAGCCAACCATGACACATACATCCTTTGGGGTGTGGAGCAGGCGTGAACACAAGGGTGATTGGTGTGCATTTCCTCATAAAGACTAGAGATGGGCGGGCTCGGTTCCCCGAGAACCGAACCCACCGGAACTTTGGGTATCCGAGTCAGCTCGGTACTCTCTCGCCCGTTCGGAATCCAAATTGAGGCCGAACATCATCGTGACGTCGTCGGATCTCGGGGCTCGGTTCTCGCGATACTTCAAGATTATAGATACACGCCTCCACAGCAATCCATCGCCATTTGACAGAGGGAAAGAGCAGGGTGTAGTCACAGGATGATTAGAGCAGGGACAGAGAATACAATATTCTGAATCCAATTGTGCTAACAAAAAATCCCTATAGAAGTGAGGAGGATAGAGGAGATTTTTTTTTTTTTTAAAGTGCTTTTTGGGTGTCCCACATTATTTTGCCTAAATATTTCTGGCTGTCAAAATTACTATCTGTCAGCAGTATTTTACCAAATATTTTTTAGCACTCCCCAGTGCTTTTAGGGTGTCCACCATAATTGTGCATAAATATTTCTGGCTGTCAAAATTACTATCTGTCAGCAGTATCTACCAAATAATTTTTAGCACTCCCCAGTGCTTTTGGGGTGTCCCCCATAATTGTGCATAAATATTTCTGGCTGTCAAAATTTCTATCTGTCAGCAGTATCTACCCCAAAAAAAAATTTAAGCACTCCCCAGTGCTTTTGGGGTGTCCCCCATAATTGTGCATAAATATTTCTGGCTGTCAAAATTACTATCTGTCAGCAGTATCTACCAAATAATTTTTAGCACTCCCCAGTGCTTTTGGGGTATTTCCCATATTTGTGCATAAATATTTCTGGCTGTGAAAATAACTATCTGTTAGCAGTATATTACCAAATCATTTTTAGCACTCCACAGTGCTTTTGGGGTGTCCCCCATAATTGTGCATAAATATTTCTGGCTGTCAAAATTACTATATGTCAGCAGTATCTTACCAAATAATTTTTAGCACTACAAGTGCTTTGGGCTCAAAATGGATTCAAAGCAGTCCACATATGATCAGAATTAACAACCAGGTTCTGTCACCAGTCCTGATGTTAGTGTTCCCAGTACGTCATCTGGGCAAGGCGATGTCAAACTACACAGTGTTTCGAAATCAGTCCAAAAAACAAAAACAAATTTTTTTTTTACTGTGTTGAAGCGAAGAAGAAGTGTTAGTGAGCAAAAGTTAAGTGCCGATAAAAAAAAAATTGCCAACATGCCATTCTACACACGCAGTGGCAAAGAGAGAATGAGGCCTTCACCTGTGGCTATTGGTGGCAGATCCAAAAAGTTACCGAGCCTACAATTGGTGCACAACTACTGTTACGTGTCAAAGCCGAGCTGCAAGATAACAGTAAGGCATTAGAGGATAATGTTTGCTCTGATTCAGAAATGACACCAATCCCTGTGGAGAGTCCATCCAACAGTGGGATGTCTAATCGTGAGCATTCTGCTGATGTGTGCCTTAATAGCCCGAGTGTAGCCGGTGATACACAAAATGATGATGCCCCTTTGGAATTAGAAGAGGATGAGGGGGAGATTTGTGTAGGCGACGAGGGCGCTAATGAGGATGTTGATGAGGATGAGGTTGTTTGTGTAAGTCCTGCACCAGTGGCAGCAGTTCTGGCACGTGACAAGAAAAAGGCCATTGTCATGCCTGGGCATAAAACAAAAAAATCCACTTCTTATGTGTGGAATTATTTCTACCCAAATCCAGACAACAATTGTATAGCCATTTGCAGTGTATGTCAAGCCACAGTCAGTCGAGGGAGGGACCTTAACCATCTTGGAACCTCGTCTATGTTATGCCATTCAACAAGAGTTCATGGCAAAGTGTTGGGAAAAGCTGAAAGTTCTTCCAAAAAAATGACAAGCACTCCATCATCAGCTAAGACCCTCCGCTCACCGACATCCCGACAGCTACAAAATACACCCACCACACCATCCTCATCAATATCCTCAGTAGCGCTCGGAGTTAGCCCGGCATCCCACTTATTAAGGTTGGATAACTCCTGCACTATTATTGATTCCTCTGAAGAAAGCGTTAGTCCCACTGCTGCTGCTGCTGTTGCTGCTGCTGGGGCTGAATCGTCAGCCCAGAGGCAGGTCAAGAAAAAGAGCAGTCCTACATTTCAGCAACTAACCATGAAACAATCATTTGCTAGGGGAAACAAATATGACAGCAGTCACCCAGTCGCCAAGCGAATCACAGACGCCATGGCTGCAATGTTAGTGTTAGATCTGCGTCCAATCTCCACAATAAACGCAGCTGGTTTTTCACAGTTAATTGAGGTTTTGTGTCCGCGTTACAGAATTCCATCACAACACCATTTCTCCCGTAAAGCAATTCCACAACTATACAAAAAAGTGTGTACAAATGTAGAGATTGCGCTGAAAAATGCAATTCTGCCCACTGTCCACTTAACCACAGATATGTGGACAAGTGGAAGTGGCCAAACCAAAGAATATATGACTGTGACAGCCCACTGGGTTGGTCATTCACCTTCACCAGCAGGAACAGCAGCAGCATGTACACCACTATGTAACATTTGACACAGGCAGGCCACTCTTTGTATCACCGGCTTCACTAACAGGCATACAGCTGACAATTTGTTACGCAAACTGAGAGATGTGATTGATACATGGCTTATACCACTTGGACTCTCCCCAGGGTATGTCATTTCTGATAACGCCAACAATATAGTGCGAGCATTACAGCTGGTTGATTTCCAACACATTCCCTGTTTTGCTCACACCATCAACTTGGTGGTGCAGAGCTTCCTACGAAATAACCGTGAGGTGCAGGAGATGCTTTCGGTTGCGCGTAAAATTTCAGGCCATTTCAGGCATTCAGCCACAGCATGTAGGAGAATACAGCAGCTCCAAGAGCAGTTTAAATTGCCCTGCCACCAACTTAAGCAAGAGGTGGTAACTGGGAGGAATTCCACCCTGTACATGCTTCAGAGGATGGAGGAACAGCGCAAAGCCATTCAAGCATATTGCACAAGCCATGACATTGGGAAAGGAGGGGGGATGTATTTCACTTTTGCACAGTGGGAAATCCTTTCAGTGCTGTGTAAGGTGCTGAAACCATTTGAAGTTGTGATGTGTGAGGTGAGTGCAGACTCTGCTAGTTTGAGCCAAGTCATTCCTTTAATTAGACTATTGGAAAAGCAGCTTGAGAAAATGAAGGAGGAGCTGAAAGCAAGCAATTCAGCAAAGAATGTTGGCCTTGTCGATCAAGTACTTCATTCGCTTCACAATGATCCTCGAGTTATTAAGATCTTGAACTCGGATCAGTACGTTTTGGCCACTGTGCTTGATCCAAGGTTTAAGACCTACATTGAGTCTTTACTTGTAAATGAGCGAGATGTGAACTTTTGCAAGGAGCTATTGCTCAGCAAGTTGGCCGCTGAACTGGGCCTCGGCTTGACGACGTGTCCTCCTTCACTTTCTCAAGCTGCTGTTGCTTGTAAAAAATTAAATTTCCATAAAAGAAGCAGGGAAGACGCAGAAGTCAGACCAGAACAATTTAACATTTGGGCTGGTTTGAATGATTTTTCAAAAAAAGTGTCACTTTGCCCATAACTCCACCCAATACGAGTATAAACATGCAAAGGATGGTGTAGGATTACTTTCAAGAGGTAGTCGATATGGAAATGTCAGACAGTCCCTTTCCTTACTGGGAAGAAAAGCAGGCCATTTGGAAACCCATGTACAAACTTGCTTTGCAATACTTAAGCTACCCATCCTCCAGTGTGTACTCTGAACGAGTGTTGAACACAGCAAGGAACTTAGTCAGTGATCGCCGTAGAAGGTTACTTCCCAAAAATGGGGAGAAAATGTTGTTTATAAAAATGAACTACATCTTCTACGAGGAAGGCCTTCACCATCCAAGACATCCAAGCACTGACTGTTCTCTAATGGCGGATTCAAGCGGCGATGAATTGATAGTCTGTGATGATGACGTACACACTGATGAGGGTGAGGATGAAGCTGAAGATGATGACGATAACATCTTTTTAAAACTTTCTATGTAAGTGTAGGGTGCAATCTATCCCCAAAGAGGAAAGGGACTTGTGGCATTTCCATATCACATACCGTCTTGAAAGGCTGCTGTTTGGGCAATTTCTCCTTAAGGGTAGGGTGTCATAGACAGAGTGACCCCAAACTGGCTTTGTCCATTTCTCTTAATATTGTACAGTCTATAAAGGCTGAAGGTAGGCCTTCATTAATTCTACACACAAACCAGATTGTCTTCCTCTCCATCTATGCATATTGGCAATGCAGTCTTTGGGTGTATATTACACCCTACACTTATAGTTAAATATGTAAAGAAATGGACAAAGGCAGCTTGGTTTCTGTCTCTATAGCCCCCCCCCCTCCACTTGTAGTTGAATAGAAAAAAAGCAGCCTGGATAGACAAAACAATATAAGAAATAAATGGACCAAGGTAGTTTGGTGGCTGTCTGTGACCCCCCCGTCCTCCACTTGTAGTTGAATAGAAAAAAAGCAGCCTGGATAGACTGAACAATATAACAAATCTATGGACCAAGGTAGTTTGGTGGCTGTATGTGCCCCCCCGCCCTCCACTTGAAGTTGAATAGAAAAAAAGCAGCCTGGATAGACTGAACAATATAAAAAATAAATTGACCAAGGTAGTTTGGTATCTGTCTGCATCAGATCCCCTCTCCACTAGGATGAAAATAGAAAAAAAGCAGCCTGGATAGACTGAACAATATAAAAAATAAATGGACCAAGATAGTTTGGTATCTGTCTGCATCATAATCATCAACATCATCATTAGCGCCCTCGTCGTCTACACAAATCTCCCCCTCATCCTCTTCTAATTCAAAAAATGGCATCCTCAATTTGTGTATTACCGGCTACACTCAGGCTGTTCAGGCACACATCAGCAGAACTGCTGAAAGGGCCCTTCTTTATGGGTACATTATCAGAATGCTCACAATTAGACATACCACTGGTGGATGGACTCTCAACAGGGATTGGTGTCATTTCTGATTCAGAGCATACATTATCCTCTAATGCCTTACTGTTATCTTGCAGCTCGGCTTTGATGCGTAACAGTAGTTGTGCACCACTTGTAGGCTCGGTAACATTTTTGGATCTGCCACTAATAGAGAAAGGTGAAGGCCTCATTCTCTCTTTGCCACTGCGTGTGTAGAATGGCATGTTGGCAAAAAAAAAATTATCGGCACTTAACTTTTCCTCAGTTACACTTCTTTTTCGCTTCAACACAGTAAAGAAATTTTTGGTGTGTATTTTTTTGACTGATTTCAAAAGACTGTGTAGTTTGACATCGCCTTTCCCAGATGACGTACTGGGAACACTACCATCAGGACTGGTGACAGAACCTGGTTGCTCATTCTGCTCATATGTGGACTGGGGGACACCCCAAAAGCACTTGAGAGTGCTAAATATATTTTTTTACACTGCTGTCAAATAGGACTTTAGTTTTGACAGCCAGAAAAATGAATGCAAAAGAATGGGGGACACCCCAAAAAAAATTGGGAGTGCTAAATATTATTTTTTTAGACTGCTGACAAACAGGACTTTTGACAGCCAGAAATATTAATGCAAAAGAATGGGGGACATCCCAAAAGCACTTGGAGTGCTAAATATTATTTTTTTAGACTGCTGACAAACAGAACTTTTGACAGCCAGAAATATTAATGCAAAAGAATAGGGGACACCCCAAAAGCACTTGGGAGTGCTAATTATATTTTTTGGACACTGCTCCAAAATAGGACTTTAGTTTTGACAGCCAGAAATATTAATGCAAAAGAATGGGGGACACCTCAAAAGCACTTGGGAGTGGTAAGTATTATTTTTTTAGACTGCTGACAAACAGGACTTTTGACAGCCAGAAAAATTAAAGCAAAATAATGGGGGACACCCCAAAAGCACTTGGAGTGCCAGAAACTTCACAAAAAAACCCTCCTCTATCCTCCTCTTACTGCTGTAAAAACTGGTATTAAGATTACAATGGTATTGCATACAAACAATAATGTGTCCAATTACTGCTCTGTCCCTGCGCTGATATAGCCAGTGTGACCTAACCCTGCTTTCTCCCTCTGTCAAATGGCGATGGATTGCTGTGGAGGCTGGTATTTCTGCTTTTCAAATCTCGCGAGAACCGAGCTCAGACATACGAATACATCACAATGACGTTTTGCCTCGATTTCGAATCTGAATGGGCGGGAGAGTACCGAGCGTGCCCGGCTCGGTACTCGGATAGGCTAAATTCGGATGAATTCGGATCTTGGGGAACCGACCCTGCCCCTCTCTAGTTTGATTGAAGTATAACGAAGTGTGTGCAAAGAGAGCGCTCAATGTATGTATATTTCATTTTATTTGTATGCCTCACCTCTACCAGAAGGTTTGTAAAAATGTTATTATTGGGCTGCAAAATGCCATTCTGCCCATTGTACACTTAACCAAAGATATGTGGACAAGTGGAGCTGGGCAAACTAAAGATTATATGACTGTGACAGCCCACTGGGTTGGTGAATTGCCTTCACCAGCAGGAACAGCAGCAGCATGTACCCAAGTACATCACATTTGTCAGAGGCAGGCTATCCTGCGTATCACTGGCTTCACTAAGAGGCATACAGTTGACAATCTGTTACAAACAACATGTCAGGCATTCGGCAACAGCGTGTATCTGATTGCAGCAGCTACAAGAGCAATTTAATTTGCCCTGACACAATCAACCTGGTGGTGCAGAGCTTTTTGAAAAATTACAGGGATGTGCAGGAGATGCTGTCTGGGGCCCAAAAAATTTTGGGACATTTCTGACATTCTGCAACAGCATGTAGGAAATTGCAGCAGCTACCTTATCACCAATCAAACATCACTCCATTGTACATAAAACAATGATTTTACTATCCATTCACTCCTTGAAAAAGTCTGTATGTTTGGATGAAACGCGTCGGAGAAGACATAACTCTCTGTTCATTTACTGTTACCCTGCCGAATTTCTTACACCCATATGTAAGTGCACGTATTTCGCACCTGAATAAATTCTGTCAGCACTTCACTATGTAAGATTCCCTTTCTTTCGAGCGATCTATGCCACGCACGCGCGTTTTACACGGATCGGGATTCAGCAGCTGCAGCACGAGCACTCAGCGCCATTACACACGCCGCCATCAGCAGTCAGTGCTACCCACCTGACCCGTACACCTTACGGCACCGGATAGACGCATCCACAACACAGCCGCGGACCGCAGCTAGACCACAGACAAGATCTGGAACAATCAGGATCGTCAACCACCATAACGGTAGTTTGAAGCATACCCACTACCGTTTCAAGGTAATTACATAGGATTACCACTGCACAAGATTGTCATCTGCATAGCATCACTGTCTGTACACTTTTGTCACCTCTGTGTGAATCCTCTACACATCGGTATCCTGGAGACACTGCAGGTCGTCAAGTCCAAGCTACCCAGGACTGTTATCGAGATTGTAGAGACTGCAAATATTCACCATTTAGCATTATTTTTGTATTTGTTTTTGTTTTTGTTTTGTTTGTGTTTTATATTTATTTATATTTATTTTTATTTTTGTATTTTGGATCCATCCCATTTCTGCCATTCCCCCTTTGTTACATTATTCAACATGTTTTGACACATGCTGCTATTTTACCTTGCCACCCCTGCCTCATTCTGTCCTTTCCCATCTTCTAAGTTGGCTCCCATTTCGTAGCATCCACCCTCCGCAGCCACACTTATTCACCACACTTTGCTGATACTCATTGGTATACTTGAGCGCAAGGGAAAACCCCCCCATCTCTATCAATTTAATAGGAGTCCGGTTTACTCCTTTTCCCTAGCTGCTCGTATATCCCAGTTGCCCCAGTGCACAGACCCCCTCCTGTTTCATGCTATATATTTAACCATTGGTGTGTTAGCACGGCAACTATGAAACACCCAGAGAGATTCAAATATAGGACCACCAGGGCAGAGAGAGTCTCCAGAATATTCTCTAGTCTTGAGAATACACATACTGATACGCAACATCCCCACCAAGACCGTACACTTAGTCTGTCACTACTAAAACTTGAGAAACTACTTAAGAAAGAAACTGCATTGTGGTGGGATTTACATACTCTAGAGTGGTATAAATTACAAGACCTCATACCACTAGGCCTTAAAATCACTAAAATACCCTCCCACAATCAGAACAATCAGAGCTTCATGGAAGCCTGGAACCTCATACTCACACATTGCTCGCAATCATTGATGGATTTAATCATTTCCACCAGACAGCAAGAACTTGATAACATAGCTATTGACATCTCCCAATTAGATTCCACCATAGACAAAACCAGAACACATACTGATCTGGACACTTTAGAATTATTGATCGAGCAGAGAGTAGAAAAGGAGGAAATAGAGATCATTAAAAAGAAAGAGAGAAAGGTACTCAGGGACAAGTATGGAATTAAGAAGCCTCCTTCCCCCAACTCCAGTTGGCACACCCACAAGATACGAAACCCAAAGACCAAAACCAACCCAACACCCATATACAAGAAATTAGGACTCACCAGAAATATATGAAGCAAATCCATCATCATGGCAACATTACAGGATCAAACATATACAATCTCCTACCCCCAAACACCCCAGAACCCACCTCCCCTACCCAACATAATGATTCCATCTTCACTACCCATGCAACATCACCATGGGCTAACTCCAACCAACCAACCCCCCCTCTTCCCACACAAGATATGAATCACTAGTCATAAGATCCTTTGAACAAGGATGGCTGGATGCGGACCTAACCAGGGTCCTGGATTCCAACTTCACACCTGCACACACCCATCTCCCAACAACATCCGCCACCTACCACACAGACTCAGCACACACCATCTGCAACACCAGTCCCCCATTGACTACACCCAATTCATCAGCCACACAAGACCACTACCAAGATGACAACAACATAAATCTACCAACAACACCACCCCCACCTCAAATACACCCTACAAACACATCGTCTTTTTTAGAATTAGGCCCACTGCCACCCAAGGCACCAGACCTGCCTCCTCAAGCACCCACACCACACATAAACAACAACAAAAAAAGATGTTGTCACGGGCACTAGGAGTCTTTGCCCAGGATATCACCAGATGATGGACTTACCAGAGTAATCTAGCTGGTACTATGGTTCTCTAGTAGCAGGGTGACCACGGAACAGGAGAAACAGCAGATGGTGAGAGAATGCTCAAGGAAAGTCTATGACTAGCAGCAACTGGTAATGAGTAGATGAATGTACACGAGGAACCAGATGGACAAGTAAACGTGAGGAGAGTCAGTGGTCTGCGTATAGCAAGTTGTACCACTGCTATAGTGAGGAGGAATGTCCAGGAGTAGCGAGGAGGTAGTGAGAGTCAGCGGTCTGCATATAGCAAGTTGTACCGCTGTCTATAGTAAAGGAATGGATTCCAGGTGCAAGTAGGTAACGGGGAAGTCAGTGGTCTGCGTATAGCAAGTTGTACCACTGCTTATGTGAGAGGATACTTGAAACTGGTGTCACAGGGAAACAGGAGTCAGTGGTCTGCGTCAGCAAGTTGTACCACTGCTATATATATGTGAGGAGGGGCACGAGGAGATGAATGTAAAGCAGAGTATACACGGGCTCACAGAACTTGATCCCACGATGATATCCACAATACAACAACAACTGACAAGCGCTGCTTGAAGTATACAAAGTCACAATAGCTATCCAGGTAATAGGAAACAAAGTCAGTGGTAACAATAGCTTCAGTGGATAGGAGACTCCGGAGAAGAACACAACACAGTCCAGATGGATATGCAATACAAAAGCAAAGTCAATGGAAAGTATGCATACCGCGGTTCAGGAGAGCAGGCTGTCAGAGAGACGTGCAGGGATACCTGAACGGCTGAAGGCCGGCAGGAGGAGAGACCACTGGAGGGTGGAAGCGGTAATCAGGTTGGTGCAGCGCACGGCAGGTAATCCAGAATCAACGAGGCAATACTCAGGAAGCAGTAGTAAGTGAAACTGGAAACATGATGAACACGGGAGAGTTGAGGCTGTCTGGTATCCAGCAGTAGTAGCGAAGGCAGCAGAGAGGAGACACGCTGAACATAGAAGAGTAGAGACGGTCTGGAATCCGGCAGCAGTAGCAGATAGGAGTCAGTGGAGAGCTGACACGATAAACACAGGAGAGTTGACATGATCTGGAACCCTGTAGTAGTAACAGAGGCAGCGGAGAGCAGACACGCTGAACACAGGAGAGTTGAGACGAACTGGAGTCCGGTAGTAGTAGCAGATAGGAATCAGCTGAGTGCAGGCACGATGAACACAGGAGAGTTGAAGTGGTCTGGAAACCACAATAGCAGTAAACAGGAATCAGCTGGAGCTGAATACACGAGGAAACACAGGAACACCTTCAGAGGCTCATGGGGGCATGAGACTCCAAGATCAGGCAACCAGGTAATGATCACAGGTGGTTTAAATAGGGAGGGTTGCCTGATCATCCAATCAATTAAAAGCAACAGGTACTGAAGGTTTGATAAGGGCTGCACATGCGCAGACCCTCAGGATGGCGGACGGCCACGGTTCCTGATCACAGGAGAAATGGCACTCACAGTCCGGTGAGTGACAGATGTTTTCAAAATCAGACGAGGAGGAAGAAGAAAACGAAATAAGCACCAACAAGAAACACAAATTAACCCAGAGACACCACCCACCAACGAGAAGCTAGGCATTTTTAACCTTAGCAGCCATCAACTATCCAGTGCAGAAACATCACTATTGGGAAAAGGTATCAAATTTGCACCTATCCGACATCTGAACAAATTTGAGACCTACCTAGACATACAACAGTTCATCCGCAAAATTTGTCTTAAGAAAAATTTTGCTCAAACTCAGGTACAATACAATCCAACATCAGACAGCACATACGTACACACTAACCTACGCCCAAAATCATCCTTTTACCCAGTTCAAGTCAGAAGTAGCTATATTGAAACCTTTGAGAAACTTCTGACTGATGAACTAGAAAACATGGACACCAAACCCAAGAACACAACACCGAATCTCACTAGAGTAAAGAGACTGACACTCCAGGATCTCAAAACTAACATCAATATCGTCATCAAACCCGCAGACAAAGGCGGGGGTATAGTCCTACTCAACACACCAGACTATAAACAAGAATGCCATAACATCCTCAACGATAAGACCACCTACCGTAAACTCTGCACAGACCCCACACCAGCCTTTAGTGAGGAATTATCCCACCTCCTCAAATCAGGAAAAGAAGCAGGCATACTCACCATTAAGGAATATGATTTCCTGAATAACACACAACCTGTCATTCCAGTGTTTTATTATCTACCTAAACTACACAAAAATCCCATCCACCCCCCAGGCAGACGCATCATCTCGGGCATAGGATCACTTACCTCCAACCTTTCCCAATACCTGGATCATTTCTTGCAAGACTACGCACAACAGCAATCCTCATATTTGAGAGATACAACAGCGGCCATCCAGTCACTACAAAGCATACAGTGGACCGATGATATGTGGCTAGTATCCACAGATGTTACATCCCTTTACACGATCATCGACCACGCAATTGGTCTCGATAGTGTTGAACATTTTCTACGAGAAAAAGGCAAACGACCCCCGGAACAAACCAGTTTCCTCCTAAAGAGAATAGAGTTTATACTTACGCACAACTATACATGGTTCGATGGCGATTTCTATTTATAACACAGAGGTACCGCCATGGGCACTAAGTTCGCACCGAGTTACGCGAACCTCTTCATGGCCAAATGGGAGGAGGATTACATCTGGAGTAGGCGCGACCTCGGTGCGAACTTTGTGCTATGGAAGAGGTACATCGATGATGTCCTCTTCATTTGAAAAGGCGATACCAACTCACTAACCGAATTCCTGAATTACATCAACAACATCAACAACAACGACAGAAACATCAAATTCACCTCACATACCAGTCAAGAAAAGATAGAATTCTTAGACCTAGAGATACACGTACACAATCACTCCATAATCACCAAAACCTTCCATAAAAAAAGTGGATGTCAATAGTTACATACTCGCCTCCAGTCACCACCATCCCAACTGGTTATCTAGCATTCCCTTAGGACAGTTCAAAAGGATACGTAGGAACTGCACTAACACTGAAGACTATGACACACAAGGTAGAGCTTTACAACTACAATTCCTAAACAAAGCATACCACAAAGATCTGGTTGAGCAAGCATTCACCACAGCAAGAGACATAGACCAGAACACCCTTATCACCTACAAAGAAAAATTAACACCAGTCGAAACACCGAACGACATCTATTTCATAACAAAATACTCAACAGCAGCTCCTAAAATAGTAAAAATGGTCAAAAAATATTGGAATATTCTCCAAAAAGACCCCATTCTACAACATATACTCCCAAGGTCATCTTTAGAAAAGCACCAAGTCTAAACAGGACTTTGGTACACAACCATATTCCTCCAGCACGATTAAGACAAACTACAATGACCTCATCTAATGACCTCATCTAATCCGAGTGGTTTTTACCACTGTGGCCGATGCATAGGCTCTACCTTTCAACTCTACCTTTCCTCTCCTGATCTCTCTCCCTCCCTTCTTTCCAGGGTATCCGCATGCCTCTCTGCCATCTCCTCCTGGATGTCCTCTAGATTTCTTAAACTCAATCTTGCTAAAACTGAACTCATTGTCTTTCCTCCCTCTCGTACCTCCTTCCCCTCTGACCTCTCCATCACTGTTGACAACTCATCTATCTCCCCTGTTCCCCAACTCCGCTGCCTAGGTGTCATCCTCGACTCCTCTCTCTCCTTTGCCCCTCACATTCACTCTCTCGCCAAATCCTGCCGTTTCCAGCTTCGCAACATTGCCCGCATTCGGCCCTTCCTCTCCCAGGATGCCACCAAATCTCTCATCCACTCTCTGATTATCTCCCGTTTGGACTACTGCAACCTTCTCCTTATCGGCCTCCCCCTCTCTCATCTCGCTCCCCTTAGATCTGTACTTAACGCCGCTGCTAGGCTTATTTTCCACTCTCGCCGTTCAACCTCTGTATCCCCACTCTACCAAGCCCTTCACTGGCTCCCCTTCACCTACAGAATCCTTTTCAAGCTCCTCACTCTGACTTACAAGGCCCTCGCCAACTCCACTGCTCCCTACATCTCTAACCTTATCTCTATTCACACTCCCTCCCGCTCACTGCGATCGTCCAATGATCATCGCCTCTCTTCCCCTCTGATTATCTCCTCTCACGCACGTATCCAAGACTTCTCCAGCGCCGCTCCCCTCCATTGGAACAAGCTCCCCCGCTCTATCAGAACTTCCCCTAATCTGTCCTCTTTCAAACGAACATTAAAAACCCACCTTTTCCTTAAAGCCTTCCAGTCTCATGCCTAAACTCCCACCGGTCGGCTACCTCTCTCTCTCATCCCTTCTTCCCTTCTCCCCCTTCATCCCGTCTCTCCGTCTCATCCATGTGTCTGTCTGTCTTCCCCTCCCTTTAGATTGTTCGCTCCTTTGAGCAGGGCTCTCCTACCTTCTGTTTCCATCACTTTTAACTGCGCTCTCCAGCTACTCAGCTCACCTCCTCTCAGTCCCTCTGCCCTCTGTCTCCTCTTGCTTCTCTCCGCTCCCCTCAGTGACTCTCAACCTGTCATCCGTGCCCACCCTCTTGGGCCATAGTTACCTGCCTGTACTCACTTTTCCCCTCCCTCTCTCTCTTTCATGCTGTGCCTGAGCCCCCAGAGTTATAGTGCTTACTGTTACTTGTACTGTGCTGTTTCACCTTGTACTGTGCCATTGTTTGTCCTTGTACGGCGCTACGGATACTTTGTGGCGCCCTATAAATAAAAATTAATAATAATAATAATAAAATAGGCTGCAAAAATATCAACATCAGATCCACCAAACCCACAACCACATTTTGTTCCTCACACACCAATAAAGAATACCACGTTAATCAGCTCCTCACTTGCAACAGCACCAATATCATTTACCTATTGGAGTGCACGTGCAAGTTGCAATACATTGGACGCACCATCAGAACTCTAAAAACCAGAGTTTCTGAACATATCCGTAACATCAGGAAGGGATACCCACTCCATAGCGTGTCGGATCACTTCCTCAAAGTACACAGCTGTAACCCTGAGGGCCTTAAGTTCATGGCCATTAAGCAAACCCCAAAAAATTGGAGAGGGGGGGACCACATTAGACAAATCAACAAAGAAGAGGCACGTTGGATATACGAACTTAAAACATTAACGCCTAACGGTCTAAACATAGACTTTAGAATGAAATCAATTGTGAACCTTTGATCACTCACACCCCTCTTTCTGCCATCTCTTGAACCAAGTTCCCCCCCTCCACTTTTCAATTCAGCACATCTTGTTTCGGGTTCAACCTTTCAGGTAACCCAATGTGAAACTAGCCAGTACCTTCATTCTTCATTGTTATCCACATGCACATTGTTATATGTTACGATACAACCATGTATATCCCTGTTCTCAATCAAACCATGTCTTATGGTCCATATCCTTTTCACCCACCACCTATGTTTCCTCCATGTGTGTATGTGTGCACACATATGTGGATATATATATGTATGTTTGTATATGTATGTGCATGTTCATGTGCATTATCATTTTATTATGATTGTACATGTTCACAACCAATCTCATGGTATACCTCCATCCACGCAACTGTCAATCTTTGATAATAATATGCATATTTACGGTGCATTTATACCCATCGCCATATACATTCTCCGCCTCCCCGAATTTTAATCTTTTAATCTTTTAATCATTTATTTACTCCACAAACCCATTTCTGTGTATAACCTACGGTAGCACTATACCAATCATTCCCCTACTATTAAATCAGGCCTATCGGACTGAACTATTGGCTCCACAGCCGCCTCCCCAATTCCCTGCATAGCAACCAATCGTCAGTCATCCATTATTTCGTCTCCCCGCCCATTAGCTAATTCATCCAATCATCTCCCTACCTCATCACCAATCAAACATTACTCCATTGTACATAAACCAATGATTTTACTATCCATTCACTCCTTGAAAAAGTCTGTATGTTTGGACGAAACGCGTTGGTGTGGACATAACTCCCTGTTCATTTACTGTTACCCTGCCGAATTTCTTACACCCATATGTAAGTGCATGTATTTCGCACCTGAATAAATTCTGTCAGCACTTCACTATGTAAGATTCCCTTTCTTTCGAGCGATCTATGCCACGCACGCGCGGTTTACACGGATCGGGATTCAGCAGCTGCAGCACGAGCACTCAGCGCCATTACACACGCCGCCATCAGCAGTCAGTGCTACCCGCCTGACCCGTACACCTTACGGCACCGGATAGACGCATCCACAACACAGCCGCGGACCGCAGCTAGACCACAGACAAGATCTGGAACAATCAGGATCGTCAACCACCATAACGGTAGTTTGAAGCATACCCACTACCGTTTCAAGGTAATTACATAGGATTACCACTGCACAAGATTGTCATCTGCATAGCATCACTGCCTGTACACTTTTGTCACCTCTGTGTGACTCCTCTACACATCGGTATCCTGGAGAAACTCCAGGTCGTCAAGTCCAAGCTACCCAGGACTGTTATCGAGATTGTAGAGACTGCAAATATTCACCGTTTAGCATTATTTTTGTATTTGTTTTTGTTTTGTTTTGTGTTTTGTTTGTGTTTTATATTTATTTATATTTATTTTTATTTTTGTATTTTGGATCCATCCCATTTCTGCCATTCCCCCTTTGTTACATTATTCAACATGTTTTGACACATGCTGCTATTTCACCTTGCCACCCCTGCCTCATTCTGTCCTTTCCCATCTTCTAAGTTGGCTCCCATTTCGTAGCATCCACCCTCCGCAGCCACACTTATTCACCACACTTTGCTGATACTCATTGGTATACTTGAGCGCAAGGGAAAACCCCCCCATCTCTAACAAGAACCATTTAGTTTGCTCTGCCACCAACTGAAGGAAGAGGTGGCGACAAGGTGGAATTCCACCCTGTATATGCTTCTGCGGATGAAGGAACAGCAAAAAGCCATCCACACTTACTCCACAAGCCATGACATTGGGAAAGGAGGGGGGATGTATTTTAGTCAAGCGCAGTGGAGAATACTTTCTTCAGTTTCTCACTCAACTGCTGCTAGGAAAAAACTTAGCTTTTCCAAGAGACCCAGGGATGATGCAGATCACTCAGCACCAAATTTTGACATCTGGTCTGGTCTAAAAGAATTGACCAAAAAACGTTACAGCAGAGGTCCTATCATCAGCATCCAAAGGATGGTGGAGGATTATTTTTATGACAGCATAGAAATATACACATCAGACAGTCCCTTTACATACTGGGAGGAAAAAAAGGGAATTTGGAGACCCA
Source organism: Mixophyes fleayi (assembly GCF_038048845.1). Classification (NCBI taxonomy): domain Eukaryota; kingdom Metazoa; phylum Chordata; class Amphibia; order Anura; family Limnodynastidae; genus Mixophyes; species Mixophyes fleayi. Next base: position 224,789,038 of record NC_134402.1, read on the forward strand.
TGTACCAACTCGCTTTGCACTGCCTTAGCTGCCCATCCTCCAGTGTGTACTCTGAAAGAGTTTTCAGTACAGCCAGGAACCTTGACAGTGATTGGCGTAGGTGGCTACTTCCTCAAAATGTGGAAAAGATGATGTTCATAAAAATAAACTTCAAGTTCCAAAAGGAAGGCCTTTCCCGCCAATTACATCAAAATAATAAGACTTCTGTAATGATGGATTCCAGCGGTGATGAATTAATAATGTGTGAGGATGATGAACACACTGATGAGGGTGAGGATGAGGCTGAGGATGATGACAACAACATCTTGCCACAGTAGAGTTCATTAACAGCACTGTTACCTTAGGTGCCTTAAGCGCATTGTTACCTTGTTTTGTGGGGGCCCAAACAAACCAAGCACTTCAGCCACAAAGAGTGGCACTTTGTGGCTGAAGTGCTTGGTTTGGTAAAGTGTGCATGTCATTTTTAAGATCTAACATAACGGTGGGTGAGAGGGCCCAAGGAGAATTCCATCGTGCACAAGTTTTCTTTTCTGTCACTGCTGTGTGCCAATGTGTCCTAGATGTGCTAGGAACTGCCGTGTGTTTGAGTCACTGCTCTGTCGCTTAGAATCCAGCCAGGTCGCTGCAGTATTTGTCCGAAAGTGTATGAAAATAATATTGTGACCTGTGAGATGGTCAAAATTGACTGCAAATGACTTGAAATTAGTGTTATTCAGGTTAATAATAATGTAGGATAAAAAAAGAGCACAATTATGTGATTTTAGCATATTTTAGAAATTTTTAAAAAAAAATCCAGATCCAAAACCAAAACCGGTTCAAGGGGGTTAGTGAGCATCTCTAATTATATATATATATATATATATATATATATATATATATATATATATCATGCATGTGTATTACCTGCAAAAAAAAAGGCTGCAACATTGCATAGTAAAGGGAATGGAAACAGAATCATATTAGCAATCATTTAAAGAATGAGGAACAGAGGAAGAACTAAAATGTATGACAATTCTGATAAAAACAATTTCACACACATGCAATTGATGAATTTTCCACGCCTTTACTACATCATATGTGGCAATCCACTTTGCCAGGCACAATATGTATATATTGACAATGCAGAAGTCAGACAATTGTTTGAGAAATATTATTTGAAAATTGAAGTTGTAAAACACAGACATTTAGTTTTAAGCTCAATAAATAAATAAATACTCCTCTCGCTGTAGGAGTCCCACAGGGCTCCATTCTCGGCCCTCTACTCTTTTCGCTCTATACTTCCTCCCTTGGTGCTCTCATCTCCTCCTTTGGCCTTCAGTATCACCTTTATGCTGATGACATTCAACTTTACATCTCTTCACCTGATCTTTCCTCCACCCTCCTTGCTCAGGTATCTGACTGCCTCTCCGCCATCTCCTCCTGGATGTCGGAGCGCTTTCTCAAAATCAACATTTCCAAAACTGAACTCATTGTCTTTCCTCCTCCCAGCCTCCCATCCCACCATGACCTCTCCATTGTCGTTAACAACACCACCATCTCCTCTGTCACCCAACTCCGCTGCTTGGGTGTCACCCTTGACTCCTCTCTCTCTTTTTCCCCCCACATTCATTCTCTTGCCAAAGCCTGTCGCTTCCAACTACGCAACATCGCCCGCGTCCGTCCCTTTCTCTCTCAGGAGGCCACCAAAACCATCATACACGCACTCATCATCTCCCGCCTGGATTACTGCAATTTCCTCCTCACCGGCCTCCCCCACTCCCGTCTCTCCCCCCTCCGCTCTATACTCAATGCGGCCGCAAGACTCATCTACCTCTCACACCGCTCCTCCTCTGCCTCCTCTCTCTGCCTTGCCCTACACTGGCTCCCCTTCCCCTACAGAATTCTTTTCAAACTCCTCACCGCCACTTACAAGGCTCTCTCCCACTCTACTGCCCCTTATATCTCTAACCTCCTCTCCATTCACACTCCCACCCGCTCCCTGCGCTCGGCCAATGACCCCCGCCTCTCCTCCACTCTGATCACCTCTTCCCATTCCAGAATCCAGGACTTTTCCCGTGCAGCCCCCCTTCACTGGAATGACCTCCCTCGCTCCATCCGCCTCTCTCCTACTCTGTGCTCCTTCAAACGTGCACTCAAAACTCACCTCTTTCTCAAAGCCTACCAACCATCCACTTAACCCCCATCTCCTCCACTCATTCTCCCCTCTCTCCCATTGCCTCAACTGGCTCCTCTTGTGCCTGGTCTGTTTAACCCTCCCTTAGGATGTAAGCTCGCTTGAGCAGGGCCCTCTTCCCTCCTGTCTCCTTACCCGTTCTTCTGCTCCGTGTCTATTGCATCTGCCTGCCTGGAGTTTCTGAAGTATTGGTACTTTTGTTTATTGTTCTGTACTGTTATACCCTGTATAGTCTACTGTTTGTACTATGTGCGGCGCTGCGGAAACCTTTTGGCGCCTAACAAATAAATGATAATAATAATAATTATAATTATTGAGCCAGATATAATTTGCAACATGATTCTGTGATCCATAGATAAAAGTGTGGTGCAGGAGAGATGATGCAAACATTTTATTTAAGGGATGAACGTGTATTCAACAATGATTTACCACAATAACAAGTTAGGTAAACTTTCCACACTTAACAGTGGTAATTCTTGGCTTTGTATCTGCTATTTGCCTAGCAAAAAAATAAATAATAGTTATTTCAGTGGTAATTATTTGACTTTATCTATTTAATTATTCTGTTTCCATTAGTCAATAGAACAAAGCTTCCTACCTAAAATCTGTTGACAAAACAATAATCTGCTTATTCTGATACTCCTTCTTTCAATCTCTTGTGGGCGTCAAACTGAACTGAAGAACTGGACCCGGACGCATGATGGCAATTAACCACTTCCCCTGTCTGGGCTGGCAATTCACACCATGTGAATAAAGCCAGCCAACAAGGCTGGGGACGCACATGCTATGAGTCATCTGAAAGTGCTGGAGAGGAGAGTAGATTTCTCTCCCCTGGTCCCATATGCCACCACCTTCCACGTCTCCCCACATCACAGCAGTCACCAGCAGTGAGCATTTACTGCACCGAGGTGACTGCTGAGCTAAAAACAAAAAAAATTACTAAAAACGTCCTATCAGGCCCATTATTACTCTGGCCCTGATCCAACAGGAGCAATTACAACAACTAAAGAAAATCAGAAACACTGTACAAGTGGACCTGATGGAAAAGGCAACAGATTATTAGGAGAAAGGATAAAATTCAAAAGTAGTACTTTTTTTGTTTGCTTCCCTACTAGTTGCAGATATTAGGAGGGGGCCCAGTTGTAGTAGTTGGTATCTCTAGAAGATAATAAAATGAATCCTAACATGACCATAATAAACACAGAAGAGCAGGACTTGGATATAGATTACCTGAACCAGATACTGAAGGTGATTGTACCTCACAAGACTCTTACTTAAGTTTCCCAACTTTATGAAGTTAATGACTTACTGGAACTACACCAAAGAAGACAACAAAATAGAAACTGGCTAATTAACGCTAGGACTTATGCTTGCCCCACCCTATGGAGGTTTAGCAAGTAATCAGTCAATAGATGAAAGGTTTTTACATCTCTGCTTGATAACTGGGTTAATTTGGAGTTTGAAAAATAAAATATTTTGCCATTATTAAGAATTCTAAGTAATATGAACATTTCACCCTATTGACCACCTGTTCTAGCACACACCTGTTTTAGAATTCCTTTCCCTTGCATTGCCGCACACTCTACCACATGGCTAAAGTTTATTGTATATTGTGATGATTACAATTAGATTTTATTTATAATGCTGAGATTAATATAGTGAGATTAAGATAGTGTGATGTGATTACTGGGAGAAATGTGATTATGGATAAGGATATGGATTACTGGGAATTTATGTAAATGTGAGCAGGGCAGCAGTGATTGTTATGGGAGTAGAATAATAAAGGAAGTTATTGTTGCTATTGAGTAAATAATGAGGTTAATGTGATGTATGAGTATTATAGGACAGTGATGATTAAGATAGTTATTGATATTGAATTGATGTAAGATATGGATTACTGGGACAGAAGTGTAATATGGAAGCTTTTGGGAACAGTATGCTATGGATGCTTTGGGAACAGAGTGACGTGTAGTATACACTGGAAACAATGAAGTTTGCACAGAGTGTAGCAGAAAGGATGTGCGTTGTGTAGCTGAAAGGTTTTATAGTATGTAGCAGACAGCTTGTGCAGTGCATACAACAGAGTTTCTGCTACGTGTAGCAGATTGTTTTTATTATGCATAGCAGAAAGGTTGTGCAATATGTAGCAGAAAGGTTGTGCGATGCTTTGCAGAGAGGATATTTTTTAGTGTGCATGGCAGTTAGGTAGTGCAGTATGTACACAGGGAGATTGTGTGGTGCATAGCAGAGAAGAATATAGCAGAGAGGTTGTGCTGTGTGTAGCAGAGAGGAGGTGCTGAGTGTTTCAAAGAGGTTGTGCTGAGTGTAGCAGAGAGGTTGTGCTGAGTGTAGCAGAGAGGTAAGGAAAACAGTGATAATGTTTGTAACTATACTGGAAGCAGTAATGGCATCAAGCAGTATACAGTACAGTGAAACTCTGCAGTATGGTATGCCTGTCTGTTGTCAATTCAGGTAAAGAAACTGAACCATTTCTGGTGGAGTTTCTAACTGATAAGCAGTGATTTCTAAGGAATTATCACACCGCACTGGGAAACCACTTAACCCCTCAAATACCTATGATTGGTATTAATTATAGCAAATGCTTAACCATGTCAAGGGAGGGTGTGGGGGGTGCCCCCACACATAAATAATTCACTGTAAATAAGAAAAAGGCAGGAAGTGTGTATAAGCGGCACTCAATGACTTATGTGTTGTATCTCATTGATATAAACATAAAATATGCTTTAAAGCTTTATTGATATACATTAAAATAGAGTTTCATCAATAATTTGATTCCCTATATATCTTCCAGAATAGCGAAATATTAAAATAGTTAAGTGTAAGATTTGCTAATGGTTGAAATATCAACTGTTTAAGTAGCAGTAATAGCTGCTTTGCCACTTCACTGCTCACTTGGATACATACTATAATTTTCTTCCAATATTATTGCCTGATAACATAGTCAAATAAAGGTAAGTATGACTACTAATATAGGACAATAAAACAATCCTACAATAGTGTCATAGTGTATTTTTTTATGGTTTCATATCCATTAATTCCTCTAAATAAAAATATAGATGTGTTAGATAGCCTTGATATCCACTTAGTTCAAGTTATTGTAAGGGGGCTTGGGGCTAGATTTTGTCGAAGTCAGCAAATTGGATAAAGTCATTTCAATTAAAATCGAGCAAACTTGGTTGTCTTTGTTTGAAAAGATGCGTACAGTACGCTACGGCGTGAAAGGGCACGCTACGGCGTGGAAGGGCGTACGCAGCTTCAACACGTGGCAACAACAGTATTCAGTCTTTTACACACTTTCGCATAAACACGCACACTTGTAAAATAGTACACATTAATAGTAGTTGCAACACATAGTCATTTATGTCGAAATATAGTAGTATTTATGTGTAATAGTATAAGTTATATGCATATCAGTAAAACATATGGTACACGTTGAAGAAATCAATTCATGTGTGGTATCATACTAATCCCCTTCGCATTTCCCACTGTCCGGATCACTTTGCGAAGGGATCTCAGGGTGCATACGCAAGTTATTAATGTTATGGCATTATGGACTATTACTATGAGAACTCTTGGCGGGAAGATCAGAACCTATCCCATGGCGAGATGACCTCCTCCTTTGGATTCCTGAGGTTAAACTAGCCTATGATCTGCAACTCCCTGAACCCTCCTGATGCCTGGACCAATAGAAGCAAGCCACACCTTTGCATTGTTTTACTGTATCTCTGTTTGCATATAAGCAGCAGCTCCAGAGGACAGTCACCTAGACCACAGACTTCAGGACTGAATGACTGTTCATTGGATCCAGAGCGCCTGCGATAAGTAACGGCTGTACTTACTATTATTTCGCTTACATATATATACTGCTACTTTAAGAGAATACATTTTTGTGCGTTGGAAACACAAATCGAGATTCGACAATCGTTATTGGATAGCGACAAAACGCTCATAACAATTTGGGGGCTCGTGAGTTTGGAGGTTTCGTTGCCGGATGATACGCAAGACCAACGGATTTCGGTTCCGCAACAAAGGGTGGACACGCGTCATATACGGGTAAGAACGCAATGTGTTCAAAACCTGAATTTTACTCTGTGTTGTGAAACCGAATGTCCGTTTTGCATTATCTAAGGTACGCTAAATGAATCTAGGGACAAAAGAGAAAACTGTTTATTTTTTTCTGTCATATTGCGTTTTGATGTATTGTATTGCTGTGCGTATGTGTACTTCCTGCTTTGCGTACGCGAACTTCCGGTAGATTTGCCACGTGGTTAAACAATCGTTTTTATAGTTGTTATACATGCATAGTATAATTACTTGTTAAAACCTCTGGGATATTATTACTATTGTTGGGAACTTTGATTTTCTGCGCAGAAAAGGTGTATGTCGTGTGATTTGTTGACTTTCAATACACTAAGGTTTGATCTATTGTTAAATAGAGTGTCAGTTGCTGTTTGACGAGGCAGGTGCCCAACTGGTGTACGGAATACAAGGCAGGTATACCGGGGGGCGGAAACTAAGCAAGTTTTTGCGACGTGCACCCAAGGGTAATCGCATTGCTTACTGATAACCTTTAAGCGTTGCGATTGCACCGCACGGCAAGGAAAGCCGTAATTGTGACTTGGGAGTAACGGGGAGGAATTACGTTGGTAAGGCTGGTGATTGATTTTACCGGATGCTGCCAGGCGTAATAAACTCAACAGATTTTGTTGGAGAGTCAGGGGTGATCAAGGAGCTGATAACCCTTTAGTCCGCATTGATATTTCTGTATTAGGGGTCCTCGTTTAATACAAGAGGAAGCGAGTGGACGCGGCTTGTAGCAAATACGTGCACGGGCCGGTAAAAATATCTCTAGCGGTAGTGTTGAAATTAGTGGCAGGATATTGTGTTATTGCTGGAACCTTATTGTGTGGCAGGATATTGTGATATTTATGGGACTCTATTGTTAAACATGGGTGCTAAGCAAACGCTAGAGAAGGCCAAGGTACTGCCTAAGGAAGGGCCTATTGGTTCAGCAAGATTTCTCATGTGTAAGAAATATGGTGCATACGCAACTGCGTCTTGCGACACGTGGGTCAAGATGACCAAAGATTGTGATAGGCCTTTCCCAACAATAGGGAGTTTTAATGCAGAGGTACTAAATACTGTAAAAGATAAAGTATGGTTGATTAAGTCAACGAAAGTGAGGAATAAAAATAATTATTGTTTGCAATTGTGGCAAATGGAAGGTAACACGTGGCAGAGCAGCGAATGCACAGCGGAAGTAGGTGTGGCGAAAAGCGCGCGTGCGGCATAAGTAGTCGTTGAGAAGCGTGGCAAACTCAGCGCAAGCGCGCACCCGCCACCTTATGTGGCGGGAGGGGTAAGTACAGCTGTTATTAAAACTGAAAAACGAGAAATTGCTAAGTTATATCCTGTTTTAAGTCAGTTTAAAACAAGTGTATCAGAAGATGAAGATGAACCCACAGTAATTTCAGCCATTGCTCATGCTGTTAATATGCTAGAGGTTCAGCGTAAGTATGGGAAAGGAGCAATGGCTGAGATAGGTGAGAGTAGTGTGACCACTAGGAGTGATAGCATTCAAAATACTGAAACAGCAAATCCTGAAGTGTCCCCTGAAGACAGTGGACCAGTGGGGGCGTATCCAGTCCGCACAATATCAGCTCCCAATGGGAAGGCGGACAAGGATGGTATAGTTCCTTTAAAGAATGTTACAATGCATTGTCCCTGGAGTAGATCAGAATTACGTTCCATTATGACTGAATTCCCAGATCCTAGAAAAGAGCTGGCTAAGTGTCAGAAATTTGTTAAAGACTTAGGAAATGCACACGAACCAACCAATAAGGATTGGCGTGTAGTGCTGAGGGCGTGTCTTCCTCCCAATACTGACATACAAAAATTTATTAAAGATTGTTTGTTGGATGAAGATGACACCTTGACTGATGAGATTAACCAAGATTTATAGAACAAATTGTCAAACATTTAGCCATCTATTTTCCAGTAGTGGTAAATTTGAGTAAGATCTTCACCATAAATCAAAAAGATAGTGAAACTGCAGCGGACTATTTTGGTAGAGCTCTTGCATCAATGACACAGTTCACTGGGGTATCAGATATAAGGGAGAACCCAGATCATAGGGAAGTAGCGGTAACAGTACTGATGGATGGTTTAAAGGAAAATCTAAAAACGAGAGTACAAACTTCAACCCCTGGTTGGAGGGGCAGCACGGTAGATTCTCTTAGAGAAATTGCTGTGGAACATGACAAAAATATTTTTAGGAAAAGGGAAGAAAAGAGTGACAAGTTGATGACGGTGAGTATACAAGCATTAGAGGGAATGCATACACGACCACCAGCATATAACCCACATAACAGGAAACGCAGAATGTTGAGATGTTATAATTGCAAAGAAGAAGGACATATGAGAAAAGATTGTACTAAGGGAAGGTATAATCCCAATGAAGGGTCACATAGATATCCTCCAAGGAGGGATTCACATAGACTAGAAGACTCACACCTGCCCGCGCATGTTACAGCAGCAAATGCTGCGCGGGAAAGCAATAGTCAGAGCTAGGGGTCAGGTCATACCTGTAGTCTACAGCCAGTGAGGTTAACTGAGAGTCAGAGAGAAAAACCAACAATGATAGTTGACATAGATTGTAGGAAACAAACTTTTCTTGTAGATACAGGGGCGGCCAGATCTGTGATAACCTCTCCTTTTAATCTACAGGTGACCAGTAAAACTATTCCAGCTATGGGGATAACGGGAAGAGTGTTGCATTATCCTCTAACTAAACCCGCTGAAGTTACTATCGGGCCTCTGCATACTAAGCATTCGTTTCTCTTGGCTGCAGCGGCTCCTACTAGCTTGCTAGGGAGAGACTTGTTATGTAAAATGGGATGTGTCATATACTGTACTTCAGATGGTGTGTTCCTAGATATACCCGAGAAGGTCGTTCATGAGGTACAGGATATATTGGACACCCCTCAAAGGTTAATGTTACACTCTACTGTTATAGAACGAAGTCCATTTCAAGTTAAGGGGATGTTGCTGGAAATACCAGGTTCACTATGGACCAGAGATGGACAGTACACTGGACTGATGGCAAACGTAGCCCCTCTCATGGTAAATCTAAAAAGTGGTAGGATAGCTCCAAAAATCCCACAGTATCCATTAAAACCTGAGGTGGAACTAGGGGTATATCCTGTTATTAAGAGGCTGTTGCAACAGGGGATTTTAATTTGTACATCAAGCACAGCAAATAGTCCTATTTTCCCTGTGAAGAAGAGTGGGGGGAGGGGCTATAGATTAGTCCAGGACTTAAGGGGAATTAATAAAGTTGTTGAGAGCCAATTCCCCGTAGTGCCGAATCCAGCTGTCATCCTCATGCAGATTCCACCGTCTGCTAGTCATTTTACTGTCATTGACCTATGTTCTGCTTTCTTCTCAGTCCCTCTTCACCCTGACTGTCAATACCTATTTGCATTCTCCTACAGGGGATTGCAATACACATGGACCAGACTTCCCCAGGGGTTCATTGACAGTCCCTGTAGTTTCTCCCAAGCCTTACATGACTGTTTGCAATCCTTTCAACCCCGCAATGGGTCTGTTCTAATTCAATATGTGGACGATTTGTTGCTGTGCTCTGATTCTTTTATGTCATGTTTACATGATACTAAATTGTTGTTGCTTCATCTCTCACAAACTGGGCACAAGGTGGCAAAGGATAAATTACAGTCATGTCAGACTAAGGTCAAATACTTAGGACACTGCCTCACCAAGGGGCTAAGACACCTGACAACCGACAGGATTGAGGCCATACAACACATGACTCTGCCGAAGAGCCAGAAGCAGATTCGTACTTTCCTGGGGTTGTGTGGATACTGTAGATCCTGGATCCCAGGTTTTTCTATTCTGGCATTACCATTGCAGGAACTAGTCTCTTCCTCGAAACCAGAACGTGTCGTACACACAGAAGAGTCAGAGCAAGCGTTCTTTAATCTTAAAGATAGTCTGACTAGAGCACCTGCATTGGGAATACCTGATTATGAAAAACCTTTTGAGCTATACTGTACAGAAGCTGATAGTTGTGCAGCAGGTGTCCTCACACAGAAACATGGTGACGCTAGCAGACCGGTAGCATACTACAGTGCACAATTGGACACTGTGGCTAGATCACTCCCAACATGTCTCAGAAGTGTAGCAGCAACTGCTCTTCTGGTGAGTAAGAGCGAGGACGTAGTATTAGGACATAATTCAACTGTCTATACACCCCATGCTGTATCAGCTCTGTTAAACTCAGCCCAAACCAGACATGTTTCTTCAGCTAGATTCACAAAGTGGGAACTAGCTCTGATGGCACCCTCAAACATCACCATCAAATGATGTAGCACCTTAAATCCAGCTACATACCTTCCATATGTGTCTCTAGAGACACAAAGGGTGGGAGGTGAGGAGACCCTGGTTGATGATGAGTTTGACAAGAGTACTGACATGCATGATTGTGTGGAACACCTGAACCAGACCTTTACTGCAAGGCCCGACATACGTGACACCCCCTTAGAAAATGTAGATTTTACGTTTTATACTGACGGGAGTTGTCATAGACAGACAGAGACGGGAGAGCTATGTACTGGTTACGCTGTGGTAGACGATCAGGATGTGGTAGAAGCTGAACCCCTTGGCCCACCTCACTCAACCCAAGTGGCGGAACTAGTAGCATTAAGGAGAGCGTGTGAGTTGGCAGAGGGTAAATCAGCCAATATATATACTGACTCTAGGTACGCCTTCGGGGTAGTGCACGATTTTGGGGCCCTTTGGCGTCTTAGAAACTTTACGACAGCAGCAGGTATGCCAGTGGCACACGCACAACACATAAAAGGACTTTTGACAGTGATACAGTTACCCAGAACAGTAGCCGTCATAAAGTGCAAAGCCCACACCTTTGAAGAAGACCCAGTGTCATTAGGCAACAACAGGGCAGACGAAGCTGCTAAATGGGCAGCAGGGCAACCTATGACTGTATCGACCGAGACTATGATGGTTTTTCAGACATTAGACATGCAGAAATTAATTGAAATGCAAGATTTGTGTTCCCTGCAGGAAAAGGCGATCTGGAAGGTGAAGGGATGTGGTCAAGAGTCCTCAGGACTCTGGAGGGATGGACAAGGTAAGCCTGTAGCTCCCCGAACATACTATCCAAGCCTGGCTGAAGCAGCACACGGCCTGACTCACCTGGGTAAAGAAGGTATGTGCAAACTGGTGAGAGCATACTGGTGTGCTCCCGGATTTTCCTCTCAGGCTGGTAAGAAAACAATGTCATGTCTTACTTGTTTGAGGAAAAATGTTGGGAAAACTATTCCAACTGAGCCATCCCACATCCCTCCTACAGACGGACCTTTTCAGGTAATACAAATTGACTATATCCAATTACCACCGTGCAGGAATCTAAAGTATGTGTTAGTCCTCCATAGCATTCGAAACACTCCTAGACCTCCTCTTAATCTGTCCCCCTTTGAGATACTGTTCGGACAACAACCTCATTTAAACGTGAGTCCGCAAGACGACTTAAAGTGTAATAATGAAGTGACTGTGCAATATCTTATAAAAATGAGCACACAGCTGAAACAACAACAACAAAAACTCAAAATGCTGTCACCTGGTATGCCAGAAACGAATTGTCATGATGTTGAACCTGGGGACTATGTTATGATCCGTAATTTCTTACGTTCAGGTTGTTTAACAGACCATTGGGAAGGCCCGTACCAAGTGCTGCTGACCAGTACTACATCACTGAAGGTTGCAGAGAGAGACACTTGGGTCCATTCCACCCACAGCAGGAGAGTCAATAACCGGGAGAAAGTGCGAGATAAAACTGAGACCGACGACACCGATCTGTCACTCGTAAATCTGTTCCGGGAGACCTAAAGCCCGCAGCCAAGACACCTGAGCCAGAGACGTTGCAACAGAACTATCTTTCCAGCTATGGAGTGGCGGTTTTTGTTTTTCTTTTATTCCAGGATTTTCCTTGTTTTTACTTTTTCTAGGACATTCTATTTTTGTGAAGGAGAATGGAGGATAGAGGAAGGCTCTGGCAGTGATACGGATGAAATGGAGGTTGAGGAAAAGTTATTATAATACCCAGAGCAGTCCATTATCAAGCTTGGTCCAGGGATTATGAAAAGGTCTGCTAGCTCGGGAACTCGGTGTAACAGATTCTGGATACTATATTACTAATCTTGATTAGCGTTGGCTTACCTGAGGTGCAGAGTCTAACGATCTCCCCGGTGTTCACCAAGAACCGCCGCAAGGCGGGGTGGGCTTCGCTGCCAGGAGTCGCAGGTCGCGGTCCCCAGGTTCGCCCCAAGATGTAGTAGAGCGGAGTGAAGCGGAGGTAGCGGAGTCAACAAGCCGGTTCGGTACACAGGAATGGAGTCAGGCAGAATCAGAAGGTAATTCGGAGTCAACAAGCCAGGTTTGGTACACAGGTCACAAGAATAGCAGAATGGTCAGCAAGCCGGGTCGGTACACAGGGGTAGGGAAGTCAAAACAGGCAGAGATCAGCACACAGGTAGACACTGGAAACTGGAAGACACTGCAATCCACGAAGAACAGGAGCCAGGAACAGGTAAGTGTTGCTCTGACACTCAGCGAGTGCCAGAGTGAGGTTTTTATGCTGAAGGGATTCAAAATCCCTGCCTCTGAGATGTGGTCATGTGACCGCCTCCGGGTGCGGTCACGTGGTCCTGGATGCGGAAGTGCGGCTTCCGGACGGAGCGGCGGGGATAAGGTAAGTCCGTTACATTTGGAGGCAGTGTGAGGGGCTATTGTCTGATGAGTATTGTATCTGCAAGTTCTGTGACTCCCTAGTTGAAGAGAGATGCATCCGGCGATGTCAGTCCACCGGTAATCTGAATATGGGCAGGCATCCTCTGGAGGATTATCACTCCCTGGTGGGTAAGGTGCTAAACCAAACCGAGTGCTGGGTGTGCTCTCATGTGCCGCAGGGGCAGCATAACATAGGACTAGTGCCATTCCCATTAAACATCTCCGAAGTACTCGAATTGAGGGGTGGGAGGCCCATAGAGGGGAGGTACAATAACACTAGGTCCCCTAGTCTAACGCTTCGACAATACTCTGTAGACAGATCTTTGCTGTGTCTAAATATCTCTCATGCAAAGCATCTGGAGAATTGGGAAGTTGACCTATCAGATCAGACAATGGCTCACCACGCTAGTTTGGAGGGAGACTGAGGCCACCAATAAGCAGGAACGTTGATGGAAGTCACAAATTAGGGCGTGTAACCAAACATAAGAAAGTATCCATTGGAAAAGTCTCTATAGATAATTGCAAGAATGTCATTAATGCTGACACGTGTCTTGAGCAAATGGAAACACATGGGTAGTTTTATCAAAACTCTGTGTGATATAATTAATGGACATACTGTTCCTTATGTCTTCCCTGAAGATGTGTACTTTGTTTGTGGGAGGAAAGCTTATTCCTTGGTGACTCCGAGTTCCAAAGGTTTGTGTTTCTTAGCTAAACTGGTTCCTGAAATCATGACTATTACCCATGAGGAAATAGTTGGTATTTACAAGACTACATCACCACCATACATACACACACAGTATGAACACCGTGGCAAGAGAAATATGATACCTGGTGAGGAACCCATAGCTACAAAATTGATTAGTGAAACCGTGGGTTTTCAAGTTATGGTTGCACTAGATCTTACCAGGACCGCTCGGGGAAAATTAAACTTTAAATATATCCAAGACCTAGCTAAATTAATAGATAATATCACCGAGATGTATGATGACATTTTCAGGTATACTGGATGGGAGCTACAAGCGTACAAGAAGGAGTTGGTGCAACATAGACTGGTACTAAATTATCTCACCTCTAATACTGGTGGGTACTGTGTGACACTGGCCACCCAGTTCGGTGTCAAATGCTGCACATACATCACCAATAATACGGATGACCCTAAAGAGGTAATAGACCGGAAGATGGATGAAATTCTGCAACTGAAATGGGAATTTCGAAGGAACCATAATTCTTCGTTATATGAGGTCGGGGAAAAGGTGGCAGGTTGGTTCTCATGGTTGAACCCTGTGAAATGGTTCTCTGGTCTGGGGAAGTGGGTACAGGAAATGGTTGCTAGTGTAGGTAAGCTCCTACTCCTTATACTGGGAGTCATCTTAGCAATTGGTTTATGTGTCAAATGTGTTCCTACTGTGTTGAAGTGTGGAAAACAGTCTTCTAGGAGAAACACTGAGAACAAGACTGAAAGGGTGGTGCAAGACACTGAGATCATGGTATGTGAAGAAGTGTTATACCCTGAACTTGAAACGGTGATTAGGTGATAGTTTATTATACTATCAAAGGGTGGAGCTGTCGAAGTCAGCATATTGGATAAAGTCATTTCAATTAAAATCGAGCAAACTTGGTTGTCTTTGTTTGAAAAGCTGCGTACAGTATGCTACGGTGTGAAAGGGCACGCTATGGCGTGGAAGGGCGTACGCAGCTGCAACATGTGGCAACAACAGTATTCAGTCTTTTACACACTTTCGCATAAACACGCACACTTGTAAAATAGTACACTTTAATAGTAGTTGCAACACATAGTCATTTATGTCGAAATATAGTAGTATTTATGTGTAATAGTATAAGTTATATGCATATCATTAAAACATATGGTACACGTTGAAGGAATCAAGTCATGTGTGGTATCATACTAATCCCCTTCACATTTCCCACTGTCTGGTTCACTTTGCGAAGGGATCTCAGGGTGCATACGCAAGTTATTAATGTTATGGCATTATGGACTATTACTATGAGAACTCTTGGCGGGAAGATCAGAACCCATCCCATGGCGAGATGACCTCCTCCTTTGGATTCCTGAGGTTAAACTAGCCTATGATCTGCAACTCCCTGAACCCTCCTGATGCCTGGACCAATAGAAGCAAGCCACACCTTTGCATTGTTTTACTGTATCTCTGTTTGCATATAAGCAGCAGCTCCTCATCCAGAGGACAGTCACCTAGACCACAGACTTCAGGACTGTATGACTGTTCACTGGATCCAGAGCGCCTGCGATAAGTAACGGCTGTACTTACTATTATTTCCCTTACATATATATACTGCTACTTTAAGAGAATAAATCTTTGTGCGTTGGAAACACAAATCGAGATTCGACAATCGTTATTGGATAGCGACAAAACGCTCATAACAATTTACTAAGCTGCGGGTTTGAAAAAGTAAAGATGTTGCCTATACCAACCAATCAGATTCTAGCTGTCATTTTGTAGAAGGTACTAAATAAATGAAAGCTAGAATCTGATTGGTTGCTATAGGCAACATCCCCACTTTTTCAAACCCGCAGCTTAGTAAATCTAGCCCTTGATGTTACTGCGAATAATATATTACTCAATTGAGTGTACTGTCATCGATATACTAATCCCATGTGCATTCAACCACTGGAATCCAAACATCTTAATAAACAATCATTTCACGTGTGTAATCACTTTTTTTCCTCCCTTTTTTCTGAAATTATAGAATTATGGTTTGTATATTGATTTATTTATAGGATATTAATACTCCTTCAGTTCCCCATAGTGCTCCAAATTGATAATTCACTTCCAATTGTGCAGTTTATATCTCACATTCAGAGGGTATATTTATGAAGGAGTGTTAGCAAAGCTACACTCAGTTACCGGAACTCCAATGCAAGTTGGAGTGTTGCGCATATTTAAGAACGGTGCACGATATCTGCTGCTTTGCATTCTGTTTCGTTTTGGGGAGCAGTCACCATACAACAGTATGGAATTTACAATAAAGTTATGAAAAAAAGTTTTTTTCGGTAATTAGTTGAAGCTGGCGTACATTATCATAATTGAAAAATGTCAGTGCTGTAGGCTCTGCTCCGAAGAGCAGAGCTGGACAGCGCATGTGTGGAGGGATCACATGATCCCTCCCTGTCACTCACCGCTCTGTCTCTGCAACTATAGTTGCAGAGACAGAGCGGAGATGTTTGTGCACATGTGCAATTCTTTGAACTGCACATGCGCAGTTGCTGTAAGAAAAGAAATGAAGAGCACCAGGAGGAGATCCGGAGACAGCGCATTCCAAACAGGCGGGGTGAGTATGATTTTTTTTATCACAGAAACAGCAGTTTATCGGAACTGCTGTTTCTGTGTTGGGTTCTTCACAAGTTTGAGAAATAGTTCAATACTTATCAATGCGATAAGGATTGATAACTATTTTTCACTTTATGAGAAGATTGATAAATGTGCCCCTCCGAGAGATACTGCTATGGGGTTCATGATTTAACTGATCCCTGAAGGGTTAATTTATATCAAGGACAAGTAAGTTATTCAAGCTGGTCGTTTGACTTTAAGAGAGCACATACACTAGAATATATGTTTCAATAGGCAGTAGTTCATATACTTGATCCCCTTTATTAAACACTTTAATTCTGTGTTTGATTTATTTTTAAAGATCCATAAATACTCTTCCTTTCATGCCTCTATATTATTCAGAGGACTTAATCCCCTTTATGAAACACTTTAGTTCTGTGTTTGATTTATTAATAAGTACTGTTCCTTCAATACCTCTATATTATTCAGAGGTCTGTCTGTCCTTTAAATAACTGAATCTGATTATTGTGGTGCCATCTAGGCTGTAACTATCTCCTTCTCATATGTATGTTCCGAGGAGTAATAATAGTATACACACACACACACTATCATAACCTATTCATCTAACATTGTCCATGTTCATATATAACCCCCCTTGGACGCCAGTATAATAGCCAGCAGTAAGGAGTTAATTCATCAGTATGATCTAATGAGCTCACTACATCATATGTTAGATGAATACGGGGGGTGTGTGTACACACTATTATTACTCCTCGGAACATACATATGAGAGGGAGATAGTTACAGCCTAGATGGCACCACAATAATCAGATTCAGTTATTTAAAGGATTGTTTACTTTCCACTCTGAATCAGGCCCTATATGTTAGTAAATACTCAGTTACATTGACTTCTAGTAGATGAGGCTTATAAAATTCAGGAAATTTGAGGTAATGGACACATTAGGAGACCAGCAGGGCACATTATAGTAACAGTGATAGGATAGAAACTGGGTTATCCAGCAAAGTTTACTGACAGACAAGAACCAAGAATAAGGTCAGTCAGACAAAGGTCATAGGCTGACAGTGGTTCAAATGGAATAATAAATGCAAAGGTTAAGTGCAGGTGGCAGTCACAGGCAGAATCCAAATATCAGGCTCAGGTCAAAAGGCAAGCAATAGACAAAGGCTTGGTCCAAAAAACAATTCAGATCACAATACACTGGGTAAGACTAATCTATCACCAACACAGAAAGTGGCATGAGAGCATAATAAAGCATGAGGAGCCAATAGGAGAAGTATTTTTAAATACAAAAATCACCTGTCTTGTGGGGATAATTAATTAAGGCACATCAGCTGGTGTTGCCTAGCAACAGGCAGAAACCAGAAAAATAATATTAGCAGAGCAGGGAAGCCGGATGTTGTTACAAGGCAACCAGCTGAGAGCAAGGCAGCGCTCATCACCGCTAATAGGCTGCTGTTACTAAGGTCTGAATAATATTTATTGCTGGAAACAAGGCCAGAAAATCTGCTCCAAAAATCAGATTAACTTTCCTGGATATGGAATACTGGAGTATAAGAATTAGCAGGGCCGTAACTAGGGCTGTGCGACAGGGGCGACCGCCCAGGGTGCAAGGCAGAAGGGGGGCGCAATTTAGGAATATTTTAGGTTCATTTGGTTAAAATTGAGGGCTAGGGCGGCAAGGTGCATATAATAACTAGCCTTGATGGCAATCCTAATAAAACCTTCTGTATCCAGGGGTTTGTGTCAGCATTGCTGTAGCTTGTGATAAAATATGTCCAGTCATCTATAGCCTTTGTCGGGACAAAGTAAGTAAGTAGAGGTAGAGACCCAGGTTATCTAGGCATTGTCCCTGTTACATTATATCTAGCAAATTAATTCCAGGGGGTAAAAAATTTTCAAGCTGCGGGTTTGAAAAAGTGGGGATGTTGCCTAAGCAACCAACCAGATTCTAATCATTTATATAATATATTCCACAAAATGACAGCTAAAATCTGGAGGAGGGTTTTTTGTTGGGTCATGTTCACATTCAAATTTTATTTCAATACTGTTTCTCTCAAACAGCAATAACTCTATTGTTTAGGGAGTTTAAAGTCCTTAGACAATTCCATTGCATGAACTATTAACTTAATTAAAGACATGCACAATCAGTACTGGTCAAAGTTTCAGCAACAGCAGCAGCAACAGTGCCATGAGTATCTTCAACATCCTCAGTAGTGTCTCAAGCATCATCCTTAGCAGTACTATTAGCATACAACAACAGGCCATTCGCAGGCAAGTTATTTTAGACATATCTGGCTTCACTAAGATGCATACTGGTATCAACCTGTTAGAAAAATTCAGGAATGTAAAAATGGCTCACCCTTGCATTCTTCTCACTACTCCTTATTTTTGATCACAGAGTTAACATTATCTGTGCCTTATGAGTGGTGCAGGTTTAACACATACCAATGCTCTTAATATAATAATTTTACTTATATGAGTATACTACTGCAAACATGCAGTCAATTCTTCTAAATTAATTATATGAATTAGTGTTCACTTTATTATAGGTCCAGCACCACTTTGAGGTTTGTTTTCCCCTTATTCAAAATGGAGAATAACTCTCTTGCTAAAAAAATCAAAAGTCATACTTACACTGCATTAAATGGGTATAGTATTAACAGAGGAAGTTACAATTTTGACTTTATTTTCCCTACAATATTCAATGTCAGTTCATAAGAATGAACTCTTAAATGGGTGGTCCACTTTTGGATAAATCCCCTTATAGCATAACCTACTACCCAATGTAACTTCCCCAGGAACCCATGCCCTGTAACTTGAAGGCATGAGCAGGATTGCATCACAGATTGCTTATTTTCACAGCTCACAGGTAATGGGAAAGGTGGCTCCCCAGAAAGAGCATCCCTCTTTGCTATACATAAGGAGCCAGGTTATACTAAGGGATGGTTGTCCAAATGTGCTCAGCCCCATTAATAAGAGTAATGGATGAATTTACACTAGAGAAGAAATGGCTATGGGAGATATGATTACCTTGTATAAGTATGCTGTATTTAAGCTCATTAATAAAAAAAAACAAAGCCAAAAAAATAAACACAAGTCAGGGAATGTGGGTCAACCCCTTTTCTAGGACAAAATGTAAAGCCATCACAAGGTGTTTTTTTTAAATGTATTGTTATTGGGAATAAGTGAAAGTTTTAACTTGATGGATAAGTGCCTTTTTACCTAATCATTATATAACTATGTAGCAATGCATTTGTGGATTTGAATCAATACTAACTCAATATAATATTTGTGTTGCCATTCAGTCACAATAATAACTTCCTTTATTTAAGCTGCCACTGATGTTATTAAGACCAAAGCAGTATGAAGAATGCATTTGTGAAGAACATAAAAAAATATTTCTGAGAATCAAATGGAAGCTCTTTATAAATGAAGTTGACATGTTGTATTTACTAGTCCAAAAAATGAGATTCCGACAGTGCTATTCTATAGCATAGACTTTTAGAAGCACTCAATGTATTCAATGTTCTATTCAGACACTGAATACCATACTAAACACAACAAAATGAAACATTACATACTCAAAAAACTGACCAGCTATTGATTCTTTCCTGTGAGTCATTGTTGAATCTCTCTACACAGCTCCATTCATGTGTAACTTGGCATTTATGTCTTTATTCTGATTCATTTTTCATACACATTCTCTGTTCTCGGTACTATATTTTAAATTTATAGTCTAAAGGGCTTCAATTAATGACTTTATATTTCACTGTAAGGTGCTATATGCAAGTACTGTTAAAACTCTTGTAACTGAATAGTAATACATGTGTAAGAGGTCCACTGGGGGAGGGATGGGGATGTCCAAGCGCCCAAAATGCCGCAGGGTAAAAGGGACCCTGTCTTCATGTGCAGTGCACTTGTTTTGCTGTAAGGGGAAAGGGGGAAATACGGGAGGGACAGCTCCACAAGGTGAGTGCACCAGGGGAACAGCCCTCGTCACGGCTATACTCACGGACGCGAGTCTACGTCAGCAACTCCCTCTATCTCTTCTGCTCTAGAGGTCCTCATTCACCGTGGTCTTTCGCATACCTTGTCTCATGACCAACACCTGTAAAACAAGGGAGACAAAGCCACAAAGAACAATCTCTTCCCCAACACCCCATATACTCAATCAATCCCGAGGGACCACTATGGAATGCACCAAACCCTTTGCCTCCGCGATCGGAATTATCCTACACACCTGTCTTTGGTCGTCCGGATCCCCTGGCACTCCGCCTGCGTCCCGAACCCCGGCTGTTAAGCCGTCCTTGTTCTGGGGCTTCCGGACCTACACTACTCCGGGACCTAGCGTCCTACTAGCCCTGGGACGAATGCACACTTCCTACTATAAGGGCCTACTGCCCCGCTAACCATCAAGGAACTTCTGTCCCTCTAACATATATATATATATATATATATATATATATATATATATATATATATATAGTACCTTGCTGAGCTGCACTCACATCCACCAGCGCTGCGGAATTAGTAGTGTTATATAAATAGCTGCTGCTGATAATGATGATGATACATGTATATGTATATATGTCAAAAACAGTCTGTACATGGAGAGTGCAGAGGATCTACCTCTGTTTTTGTTTATACAATGTAAGTCCCATCACTCTTGCACTTCATTCTTTACATTAATTTATTCCAACTAGTGTCAGGTGAGCCCCAGGTCTCCCATGGCTGCTAGTGCTTGGGAAAGACTTGCCTTTAAAAGCAGGTAAGCCTTAACCCCAGATAAAAAAGCATAGCATTTGATCATGTTAGGACTGACCAGAATGAGTTGGTCAGCTTAACATATATTGCAATATGTGAAACTAACATCCTCTGTTTTTAATATAGAAAAGTATTTAGTACAGCATTAATTATGTGTTTGGAGAGTGCAGAGTATCCCCGTATATATATATATATATATATATATATATATCAAAAGTTCTGATATCAGCGTGTCAGCGCTCCAATGTAAAAAGTACAAGATACTTAACTATATATATATATATATATATATATATATATATATATATGTCTATACATGTGTGTATATATATATATATATATATATATATACATATATATATATACATATATATACATACACGTATGCAAACCAATACTTATTTCATTCTCAAAGCTTTTGGCCATGACTGTAGGTACCAAAATGAATATACAAGTGCTCAGAATTTGCAAGAGCTGCTTCAGTGTAACATATCCTACCTTAAACAATTAATACTAAATATGACTAGGCACCCAGTACTCTAGAATTGCATCCAAGTCTAGTAAATGATGGACTGCTGTGTAGACCATGAAGTTGTAATCTTGCTGGTGCTGAAGTCTGATATGTATCCCTAATTGGTGGATTTCAAATAGTGTGACAGGCCAATCAAAATGACCATTGAGCTCCATTTTGTTGTTTTCATACTTTTCTGTGTGTTTTGTAAAATGCTTATCTGATCAAAGGCTGGGCCGAGGTGTCTCCACATATTTTGTCAGAGTGGTGCTTCCTGCACATGTGCAAAGAATATATATTTCTTATCAGTTGTGTACCAAAAGAGTCATAGGCAAACCAAGGGGGGGTTCCCTAGTGCCTGGAAACCCTCTCCCAGCCTGGGGTACTGTATGCTTGAGGTGGCTGGACCCTGCCCCGGGACTAGCCACTTTGCAGATTGTGTGCAGATCATGTCTGCACTGTTCAAAGCTATCTCTCCCCAACAAGTATTGAAAGCAGCAAGAACAGGTAGGAGAGAGCAGGACAGTCTATCAACTGTTCTGGCACACTCAATCAGGACTTTGTCCTGATTGTAGGGACAGTTGGGAGGTATGTCTCGCTTCACACAGCTCTGCTCGAAAAAGGAGAGCTGTGTGCCCCTAACAGTAGTGCACGCAGCATTGCCCGTGTATATGATGGGTATATGATGTGTGTCTATAGTAGGGAATTTAGACTGTAAGCTCCAATGGGGCAGGGACTGATGTGAATGAGTTCTCTGTACAGCGCTGCGGAATTAGTGGCGCTATATAAAATAAATGATGATGATGATGATGATGATGATGATAGGAAAAGTTGGAGAGCAGCCAAGCACTGTCTAAAATTATAGCCACGCCCCAAAGTATGCTGGCCACTCCCACTGGCGGTGTGGCATGGAAACCCCTCTCTACAAATCCTGCGTTTGCCCCTGAGAGTGTCTAAAATCATGTTCATACCCTTAAATGTAAGTTGATTCTAAGACCCTATTCTAAGACTGTATAAAAACTGGAATTCAGCCAGAAAGACCCCTGCCTTATGACTGGACCTTGATGCAGAAAGGTGCCTGTGTTTTTCCAGCTTTCGTGTGAAAGGACGGTTCATGGAAATTGAATGTTAATTGAACATATGAGATTCAAATATTGAAAGCTAAGTATTCACTTACTTTTACTTTTATATTATGTTTATTGTAAAAAATAACTCTTGTAGTCATGAGTCATTAAGTTTTTGATACCAAAAGGCCCTCATTCAACATGGAAGAAATGGATAACCCTTAACAAACAATATGGATAAAAAAACAATGCACAATGAATCACAGAATATGAATCATATGGAAAACAATGTCAATTATAATTTAAAATGTATTGCACTATTGTACACTGAATAGTTGCATGTTCTCGTTATAATGAGACTCAACACAGAATAAAAAGGAATGCAATCAGAAGTTACTATTCCTATTGAATGCCTCAGATTATAATTGCAATATACTGTCACTATTTGTTTAGGTACACTGAGGAAATAATGTCTCTACTAATTAATCTCAAATTCAAAAAACTGTTATATTGATCAGCTGGTATGCACTAATCAGCAGCATTGCTCTGCTCACTTGCTTTATGGTGTCTGTGACGAAACGAGCTTGATACAGGGGCGGATCCAGAAGTTAATTGTACCGGGGGCGGTTTAGGGGGGGGCCCGCCCCCTTTTTGACACCTAAGGCTGCTGACGGCTGCACACTATGTGCAGATCCGTTCAGCAGAGAGAGTTAGGGAGAGAGTCCTGCCCGGCTGCTCTGATTGTGTCAATCAGAGCAGTTGGGCAGGACTCTCTCCCTAACTCTCTCTGCTGAACGGATCTGCACATACTGTGCAGCCACCGGCAGCAAGCCCCTGCTAGGGGGGGCGATCGCCCCCCCCCCCTGGATCCGCCACTGGCTTGATAACACCCTAACCAGCCTGTCTCTCATTTCTCACAAAATGTGGATTATAGCATGTACTTTTTATAGCTTTGTTTTTGTTTCCCAGCTCAACAGAGTACAACTGAAGTGTCTAATTACATGTGGATAAGTGGACATTGTAGCTCATTGTAAATATGTATATTGTTTAATGTATCTTGTTGACATTGCATGGAGGCTGTTATTCATTGTCCTTAAAGTGAAGCCTGGTGGGTTATGGGTAGGGATAAGGTTGCAAGTTACTGGTGAGGGGGAAGGTTAATTAGTATACATTGTTCTCACAAGACTACTCCAGACATTTGGGGGTAAATGTATCAAGCTGCGAGTTTGCAACTCCAGCGATTTTCTCAGGAGAGTTGAAACTAGCCGATGTATGAAGCTGAGTTTTCATACAAAATCGCCAGAGTTCTGCTTCTGTCAAAATCGCTACTTGCAAAATCGCCAGAGATCAAACTCACCACTGTTTGCCACTGCAGCTATACAAGTCTACAATGTATGAAGCTGCGAGTTAGCAAACTCAGGAGAGTTTGCTTCTAAACACGCCAGATACAACACGCTGCTTGATAGCAGCGTGTTGTATCAACACATCACTGTTACACTGCCCTGGCAGTGTTAAAAAGTTAAAGAACAGATAAAAGTTTTTTTTAAAAAAAGCGTGAGTTCCCCCCACTATTTATGCTTAACCCTAGTGCTGCCTGAATAGTGCTGGTCCCGTGAAAATCGGGGAAAATTTTGCGTGGGGTCCCCCCGATTTTCACTTTACCAGCACTAGTCAGGCAGCACTAGGGTTAAGCATAAATAGTGGGGGGACCTCACGCTTTTATCTGTTCTTTAACTTTTTACCAGGGCAGTGTAACAGTGATGTGTTTGCCAAACACAGGAGAGTTTGCTAAACTCGTCAGTGTTTACATCGCTCAAAATCGCCAGAGATGACCAGCGATTTTGAACATGAGTCTCAAAATCGCAGCTTGATACATTTCCAGTTTTTTTTTCATATAATCCAGATTTTCCGCAATTTCAACACGCTAGCAAACTCGCAGTTTGATACATTTACCCCTTGGTCAGCGCCGGTGCTAGGGTCCTTGGCGCCCTAGGCACAGTGTGAAAATCGGCGCCCCCCCCTTTAAAAATCGCCGCTCCCCTGTCAAAATTGGCGCTGCGCTTCCCTCCCCTCAGCTCCCCTCCGCTCCCCTCCCCTCCCCATGTCTTTCTTTAACATACCTGCATGAAGCTGCTCTTCTCTTAGCTCTGTCTTCTCCCCTCCACTCACAGACACTGTCGGGCCGTGATGATGACATCATCACGGCCTGTCACTGTCAGTGAGCGGAGGAGACAGAGCAGAGAGGAGCAGCTTCATGCAGGTAAGATTCATAGCCCTTTCCCTCCTCTCCTCCCCGTGGATTTCCGTTTTAAATGACCATAGTCATTTTTTTTTAATTTCGAGGCGCCCTGCAGAGCCCGGCGCCCTAGGCAATTGCCTAACCTTGCCTAATGGGAGCGCCGGGCCTGCCCTTGGTCTACAATCTAACAGAGGAGTTTTTGTGGAAGTACAGCTCATCTCCACTCCATTTCCAACCTCCTAGTCCAGGAATCACCAATATTTAACAAGGAGAGACCCAGGGGTTTGACCAGGGAGGGGAAAAGACTGTGGAAATTTGACCCTAGCTATAAGTAGCTACTCCAGATGGGGGGAGGGGTATTATTCATTTTGGGAATTGATGGCTGGAAGCTGCAGTGTGGCTGGTGGCTCTACCAGTTACAGTTTGTATGTTGCACACTGTCACGATACCGGTAAACATGTACTTTTTATCTCAATGTCCATCTAGAGTCTCTGCCCTAGCACACATTATGACTGTGTATTCCGTATGTGTTTTCATTCCCATAGCATGTCTGTGCTCACCCCCATACTGTGTTTAAATAATAGCTTTAAGATTGGTAATATATGATATTAATAATATATAATATATATTGTATTATGTTATCTATTACTCTAAGTGAGGTATTCGGGTTAGTCTGAGGGCTTCCTATTCACTTATGCCAAAGGAGTAAGTCTATGTGTATTCTAGATCTATTGACACATACATCAATAATTATATTATCAGGTAGACCAGACTATTGTTTAACAGAAGCTATTACCTAAACTACAGGAGATCTAGCTAGGGGTAGTGTCCCCTCCTCTGCTAAAATCTAGTCAGGCAAGTGTTATGTTTAAAACACAATGGAGTGAATAGTCACCATTACATTATGCTGTAACCATTTATATAGATTGTGTATATTTGGCCCTGCTATTTACATTGCTCTTTACCCACATTACAGGCTAAAAATGAGAAACTGTAATATTGTGCTTTTAGCTACATCTGTAGGCAAACGAGATAGTGTTTAGTAGAGTATTCACAAGCCAGACATGGTGGCCTTTCTGTGTCTGATTTAAGCACCTTAATTAGGAAACGTATATTGTATTCCTATGCCTTAATATCCTAAGACACAGCAGACAGTCAACACATCCCTACAGCCTGAGGCTATTCAGTGGGTATAAACAAGAGCAGTGAAGTGTCAGTGGGGTGGATGGAGGAAAGATCCGGCTAGTGTAGGAGGTATGGTTCCTGCCAGCTGACGGAGGACAGAGATCGGGAGAAGAACTGCGAGGACCCTTGTTCCTCTTCATTTGGATAAGTTACCCCAGGTCTTGTGAATCTGCGTGCTCGCCAAAAGCGAGGTGACAGTGAAGCTGGCCCACTGCCCTGCTGGCAGTCACTGGGGCTTCGTACTCCCAGGAAAGCGTAAGTCTATAGTTGAATTTCCCAAGATGGCCATAATAGGACTGGTATTGTATTGTATGTACTACTCTTGTGTCCATTGTGCATACCTGTAATTGTTACTCCTGTACATATGTTGGTTTTGTACCTGCTGTTGCTGTTCCATTAATAAAAGCTACCATTGGTTAAGTTGGATATCTGCCTGGGTGTAAGTATTTGCCCACGTACAGGTGGACTCGGTAGGCTGTTCAGCCTTGGTAGACACTGTTCCCTCACATTTGGTGGCAAGCAGAGGGATCACCCAGACAAGGGCAGTCGAGGCGGGTAGAGCCGCAGGGGAACGTATACGAGGTGTGGTCCAGGGCTCTGCAGATATCTAAAAAGGAACAGGCACATCACAGTTGGGCAAGTTGTACAAAATCACAAGTACAAGGTTGTGGCACTTGGGCGTTATCCAGGGCAAGAAAAGTACTGGGACGGTGAGGGTGCGAACACCTGCTGGCAGTACTGAGTGTGGGACTGTGTGCCTAGATAAAAGACACAAGGCCTAGAGTGGTAACGGTGATCTATCTAGGTGCAGGCTTGGCGAGGGTTAGTTCACCCTTTAAGTCGGAGTGAGGAGAATGCTCCTGTAAGTAAAGGGCTGAGTAAAGTGCCAGCCAGGTGTTTGGTGGGGAGTAACAGTGGTCCCCGGGAACTACTATATATATTCCGACTGAGAAGACTGGGAGCGCACAGCAAAGTGGCCCTGGCAGGGAGAGCGGGACAGAACCCTGCCGTGGAGCACCCAACATAGGGGCTCCATGGAGACACGAGTGAAGGCTATTGTATCGGCTGGAGTAGGATCTACATGCCCTCTCAGAGGTACTAAGTGAAGTGAGAGCAGGACAGAACCCTGCCGGAGATACTTTTTAGGACCCGGAAGCCGTTGCAGCAGAGTACGAAGAAGTGGGTCCCAGCCCCACCATGAATGAGAGTGGGTAGAAGCCAATCTCAGGAAGTGTGACACCTGCATTAGGTTGGAGATACGGTCCACCTACAGACCAACTTGCTAGCGGGTCTGTGCACCCAGTCAGCAGTATGAGATTTTGGGTCAAGGCCCTGAGATTTGAGAACAAGTGGTGGGTCGCAACCCCACAGCAAGTAGAGTGGGTCCCAGCCCCACAAAGTATGCAGCAGTGGGTTCTTGCTAAACTGCAAGTGGAGTAGCTCCCAGCACCACAGCAATTGGAGTGGTTATCAGCCCCACCACAAAGATGGCCCTGAAGAAGGGAACAGAGAGCCATAGCAGTAACAGCACAAGGGCAAGCATATATGGAGGCACACCATTATACCACCAGGACCCAGAGCTACCGCTGTCCGATGAGATGAATGGGTACCGTTGAGATGACTGTGTCTGTTCACCCTGGGAGCGCCTCTACATGGTCTGGCATGAAGTCAGCAGCTGGATTGGAGGTCACAAGCAGGAAAAGTTGGGAATTCTGTTTGATGTATTTGTGCAATGTCAGGCAGAAGCCAGAGCCCGGCACTTGGTGAAATTGCCTGAGTGGTAGTGGAAGAAGGTGCTGGATTGCACAGTCCATAAGATGTTATAATTGGGCCAAGAGATTTGAGCGCTTAGTTCAGTGGTTCCAGGTCAACAGGGAGAGTAGGCTGACCTCGACCAGATGGATGCTAGGAAACACCGCTTGCAACCCCTTCTCTCCTCAATGGGGGAAGGTCACAGCAAAACTCTCAGTCTGAGCTGTGGTACAACTGGCCATTTGCGGGCTTGAAAGATGAGCACTTGGTAAGTGATTTCCAGCCTGCAGTAAACCTGGGTACTGCAAATGAGATTCCCACAGAGTTGCACCCAGGAAATGGCACTGGTTTCCCCAGTCCAGTTAACCCTCCCTCTATGGAGAAAACACTTCCTTCTGATGCACCAGAGGCAAAGGAGGCGAGTACAGGCAGTGAGAAGCCCTTATGTACCCCAACTCTTGTTCCAGATTATTTTGGATGTTTTGGGAAGGAGAACTCACTCTCAGATTTGTTGGATGGCAGTCTGCTGGAACCACTTAATGCTTTAACTTTAAACAGTGGAGTTCAGCCCCTTGGTAGTCATTAAAATGATGGGCATGTCTCCGATACTGGATACGCCAACAGGAATACACCGAAGTAATGCTGACAGCTGTAAAGACTGACTGGAAACCGTGGCGACGAATGAAGAAGACGGCAGGTAAGGATTACGTCACTTTTAATCCGCACATTATGTTTGCTGTTTTTATGTACTATTTTAAGGAGCCGCTGCCTGTACAATGTTATTTAGAAAGCCTATTACATTGTACAGGTGGCGCCTCCTTAAAATAGCAGATAAAAACAGAAAACATAATGTGCGGATTAAAAGTGACGTTATCTTTACCTGCCGGCTTCTTCATTCATTGCCACAGTCAGTCTTTACAGCTGTCAGCATTACCAGTGTGCCGGGGAATACACCTTTGGTGTATTCCTGTTGGCGTATCCAATATCAGAGACATGCCCATCGTAAAAAGGTACCCCACCCTTTCAGCCTTGGTAGACACCATTCCCTCACACACACACATTATTGTGGGGAAAATTCTGCTGCTTGTGGAGGATGATGATATTTCGGTCCAAGATGAATAGAGGGTCTGCTTCTTTGATGTGGATGTTATTAAACATCTAATGACGCTTACTAGTGATGCAGCCAGCACTGATATCAAAGTAAAATGATTTAGTAATCTTTTGCGTAATATACTGCTCCCATGCATATTTTCGTATTAATGGTGACTTCCTCAGGAAGTGTAAATGGTTGTGATGTTTCCTCTATTCTTTAAGTAGGTAATGGCAGGTAATTAAAGGGAAGTTTTGCTAACCATTTAGACCAAGTCAAGTGTGTGGTCTTAATTATATCAAAATGTTTGCTTAGTTTGTCAATCAAATTTCAAAAAATGTAATTGTAATTCCATGTTTGGATAAATCATGATAATTGGTAACAAAAAGAGTTATCTTGTCGACTATCATTTTGCATGTGTCTGCGTGAGTAAGGCATTCAGTGAAATGGGTCTAGCTGCGCTCTGTTTTATATGACAGTACACTGCATGATATGTTCAATACATTTGTGGAATATAAAAATACAAAAGAATGCACAGAAAAAAATGTAAACTTTTCAATTAGTGTCACCTGTTAATAATATAGTCATTAATAGCATAACATTAAACAATAAAAACGTGGTTTTTTTTCTCCCTGAAATAAATTTATCAGGATGTAATTAAAGTCTACTGTACATAAAATACATTTTTTACAGTTGACCATGATTGCAAACACATGTTCTAGAATGCTTACTCAGCCATCATTACTAGTAATCAGCACTTAGATTAGAATTGTAGCTGGCGCAAGTGATACGACTGAAAAAGAGGTACTTTTGAGATGCCCAAAGCTTAAATTGGACACTGCTACGTGCGGTCAAGCATGGCACGTCCTTACTGTACATGACTATATGCATATGCCCATTCCCCTCCCCATTCCACCCCTAAAATCTTTGGCTGTTATAGGTGTCCTTTGTGCTAGAAGATGAATTGAACATTGCTGCATTCTGTGGCATATGGTACATTTCTGGACATGTCCGAAAAAGCAAAGTGTAAATGTTTCACCAAAGTGTTGGTTTGTAAACTCTTGCTTTTGAACCACATACAGGCACTCCTGGAGTTGGACCACATTATGCATCACGAGTGGCCTGCTCCTGTACCCCGTCCTAACCAGCAACTACAACAACGTCGCCGTCCGAGGGAGCGCATCTTCAGTCCACGTGTCAGCCTCTTTGGGATGTCAGATGCGGAGGTTGTCCGTCGCTATCGGCTTCCTCCACATGTGATCTTGGACACCCTGCGCATTGTGGAGCGTGACCTTGATCCAATGCGCGCCATCCCGACAGCAGTACCGCCTTTGACCAAACTTGTGGCCGTTGAGTCGAGATGCTTCGGTTTTTATGAACCAGAAGCATTTCCACTCAATAAATGTCCAGGCCATATGTGACCCATCTCTCCAGATTCAAAACCTGGTTGCGAAATGGCCTGGGAGTACCCATGACTCCTATGCGTTTCGTAACTCATGGTTGTGGCCTAGATTGAAACAGAGGCAAGGGGGTGTCACACTACATGGAGATGCGTGGCTTCTTGGTAATTATGTGCAAATAATGGTTCGACCAACTCTAAATTGATAGTAATATTGTATGGCAAACATAGATTGTAAAAAAATAATATTGTACTTGAGATGTTACTGTTACACAATATGTTATATAGTGCATGTGCCTTGTATTTATATTTTCTGCTACTATAGAGTGATTGAATTAATGTTTAGAATAGTGAGATATATAATGGTAATGTAGTCCTATTATTGAAACACACCTAGTAGTAAAGGGTATGTGTCCTGTGAATAGTGGACGGCGCCAGGTGTGTAATTATTAGTTCGGTGTACATTGTCAATCTCCAATGTGGATTGAGCTTTGTTTTCCAGCCATTAATAGACATGGCTAGTTTTCATAGGCTGCTAATTATAGAGTATTATGACTTTGTAACCTTACTATTTAGGCTAGAATGTAGGCATCATATAGTAGAATGTTAACATTATATTTCTTGCAGGTATAGTTGTACTCTTAAATGGTATTAATCTTGCTTTATTTTGTCATTCTCCTCTTCCTACATAGGAGACAATGCATATGCCTCCTGCCCTTGGCATCTCACTCCTATATTGAATCCACACACAGAGCGGGAGGAGGCCTATAACTTGGCTCATAGGGCCACCAGATCGGTCATAGAAAGAGCCTTTGGTGTTTTGAAGGCTCGGCTTAGATGCCTTGACCGGTCTGGTGGCGCCCTCATGTATGAGCCGAGTAAGGTGTGTAGGATCATCGCTCTGTGTGTGGTGTTCCATAATATTGCCATCAGGAGTGGGGCACCAGGGGTCATGGACGAGGTTGCTGGGGTGGACGAGGCGGAGGAGGAGGAGGCGGAGGCGGAGGAGGAACATCTTGTCGAGCCCACTCGTGAAGCAGTGCGTGGCTCCAACTTCAGGAGCTATTTTGTTGGGCGATATTTTTGAGGTAATGTATTTTTTACCACTTTCTATAACTTCACTTTTCAAAGTTCTGTGGTCCAATCATGTGCAAGCTTAGTCAAAGTTAGATTATATAAGGTATGGTAAGTTAAAATGACAATATGAATAGACATGGTCTGGTGTGATAGTGAAATGCTTTACATGTGTAATAATAGTGAAAAAACAATCCCAACCTGTATTTAACCTTTACAATGTGTGTAGAAAGTATTGTTTCATGCCTTTAAGTTTCGCCTCAATGTCTTTTGCTAAATACACCTTAATGTGTTAGATTTCATCTACAGCCTAATGTGGCTACATAATTTAAGTTTGGTTAAAATGTTTGCTACACTTTGCAGAGTCCAGACTTGCTGCTTGTATTAGCTAAGTCACAAAAGGGGGTAATGGTCTAGTATGTCTATGTCCCCTAGTGTCCAAATGTCCATGCAAAATCTTTTGATAGAAAATGCACCCTAACTCTGCTCATTTAGCCATGTGAGGTTTATAGGTTATTGATCAGCACATATAGTGTGGAGAAGTGCTCATTTCTCACACTTTGTTTGATTTTCTTATATCTACAGGCTGTTTATGACACTTGGCCTGGAGTGCTGGCCTTTGTGCCATTGCACTTTCCTTTGAAGTTGATGGATGTTGCCATGTTGAAGGGTGTTGACAAATGTAAGTACTATAGTGTTATCAGCATTAAAATGTGACTGTCAAGTGCGTGTGCTCCATACAATAATGTCGTTACTAAGCCTGGAATGTGTTGGTGTGCAAACAAAACATAGGGCCATATGCTAGCTATGTTACCTATGGTTTTGGGGTTTGTAATCATGTCAAATAGTACAATCAGAATCAAAGATATAGGTCAAACACACAAGCCATTATTAGACACTATTGTGTAGCTTATTAACTGTTTTTTTTTTACCAATTTCATTACAGTGGTCAACTTCTTGGTTACGAAATCATCAATTAGATACCTAAATGCAAGTTAGTTGTGAGCTAATATTGGCATATTAAATGCTTTATTCACATTCAACAAGGTGCGTTGGTGTGGAATTTGGAGTTGTGCAATTCGTGTCTGACTACATGTTGAAGTATTTCTCTAGAGCTCCAAGCCTGCTTATGTCTCTCTTCAGTCTGGCCAGATTGTCATCTCTTCGTCCAAGGAACTTTGCCAGACACAGACCATTAACTTCTTTGCTATGTTTTTGTTAGCACCTTTGGATTCATATATGTAATAAATATATGCTATGCTGCAAATGTCTCAGCAATCTGTTGTCATGCCATTTTGTCCGATTAATATAGTGCAGTGATTCCTCTTTCAATACACATAAATCAATGTTTATTGGTTTTGTAACTATTGTTGAACAGTACTTGGACAATATATTAATTCAATGTGTGTTGTTTTTTTTGCTTTGCCACAGACACACCATAGCCTACAAACACACTCTCTGGTGTTAATGTTCACTTAGAGAAAATGAGGTTACTTTGGAGGCTTGTATGTATGTGTGTTTGGTTGCTTAGTAGTAAAATTCTAGTTCACTTTCAGCTTTTAGAGGCAACGTGGTATGTGTCTAGCAATATAGGCATTACCAAATTTGTAACGTATACAAATAATACTAAAATGTTTGCGGCGGTACCTCAAACACTAGCAACTTTTGGCCCTTGCCCAAACAGGATAACAAGATTTCTCTTGTGCTAGTGGCACTTTGTTTCCAAGTGGCCCAACACCCACATGCCAGACACAAACCCCACACTAACAATCATGGAAAATGCGTTAGTGCCATAAGCTAGTGGAGTCTTGCTACAAGGCCATATTACCATTATGTGTAACTCACCTTTGGGACAGCAAATAATCCAGTCTCCACCCTTTTTATATATGAATGGAATGAGAAAGAAATGAAAGACAACACAAGAGATAAAGAAAAACAAAGAAGAAGAACAGGGGATAGTTCAAGACAAGGAAAGCACAGCTAAAAGAGCAATTAATGCAAAACAAGAGCTAACAATGCAACAGATGTGATTTCCTGAGGTACAAGAGGGAGACTTCCTGTTCTTGGATTCATATAAAGCCTTGTTTCGCCACACCCCTTGAAGTCTTGGATAATTCAAAACAAGCCAGGGAAAACTTTACCTGAAGGTAAGTGCATTATTCCCTAAGCAGGTCTTCATTTATCATCATGAGACTACATAGACCATGTGTAGTGGTTTTCTTAAAGATACTTCATGTTGCAATATAATTAATAATTTTTATACTTTTTACATTTTTTAATAATAAAGATGTATTATTTTACTATGGTGATTTTCACTTGTCTTTTATCACACTTTAAATGATTCACTGACTTTTACTACCTGTGGTGTTTAGGAACACTTCCTATGCTTTTTGTTTTATTATTTCTGATCCAGGAATTTATCATTGGGTAAAGCCCTAATTGTTTTTGCATCTTGCACATATCTTAAGATATATGGATATATTAGAATTCAGCATACAAATGCGGCCGAAGCAGAGCAGTAATAAACCAATAATACACCAGTAATCAACATAATGATGTCCACTGTATCTATGCAGTGTTAATACAAAGAAGGAACAACATCCCTCTGTCATAGGAACCAAACCCACCCTGGCCAGCAAGTGGCTGGAGTCTAGACAAGGGACAAATTAAAAAAATGACGCCTCCTCCACGTTAGACAATTATGATTAGCTGAGCGGCCACTGACCTCCTAATCAATTAAGGGCAAAGACATTTTGCCCAGTAAAGAGCAATTTACGTAGGAAACTAGGGTTTTCAGATTATTTACAATAGATGAATATTCGCATAGGTCTTCCTCTGAAAAGAAGATTTTTATGTTGTCACGCTTCCTGTATGTTTACACAGGTTATCTAAGCCACTTATCTGATTCTAACAGCCTAAATTCCAATGATTATAATGACAGTCTGCATTGAACCAGTTTCTTTTTGCTGCAGTCCTCAGCCACTCATTCGCACCTCACCAAGGAACAGAGCCTCCCTCTTATTCCAGTAATGTCCAATTCACAAACCTGTCAAAGGGCTCTCCTAGCTGTTCTTCAAGCTCTCAGTAACTCCTTCCAGCATCTCTCTGTCTCCAATAGATCTGATCCACTGGTCACCAATCTCAGTCAGGATACAAGGCCTGTAATCTGGTTCACACTTGCTGGGACATTTCTTCACTCCAATGCACCTTGGCAATTCTCTCCTTCTTTGTAGTCCTCACTGCCAGCACTCTCCCCTGAGTCTGTAGTTGTCTAAGACTTCCCCAGCTCACAATCTATCACTGACCACACTGTCCCATTCTCACTGGCCAAACTCTCTCCAGTAAGTTCCTCAGCTCCTATCTCCACAATGTCTTTTCTTTATCTGCTTGCACCACTTTTTCTTCCCTCCTCCCTGCAGATTGCTGATAGCTTGCACCATCTGACCCCTGTGATTCGCTCCACCCAGCTTGTGGATTTGTAGATACTCTGATACAAATGCATAATGCAAACTGCATAAACATCTCTTCAAGACACTATTAATATTATTATTTTTATTATTATTATTATATTTGTTAGGCGCCACAGTGCTCCGCAGCGCCGTACAGAGGGGAAACAGGACTTACATAAAACAAGGGCATACATAAAACATGGACATACAAGGCAGACAAAATAAATGCAGACATGAAAACAAAGGGTATTGAGGACTGATCAGAGAGACTACATTCTAAGTGGATGAGGGCATAGCTGAAACAAGAGGAGCAAATTGAATTAAGGGTGGAATGGGGAGTGTAGGTGAATGTGGGTAGAGTGAGTGTAGTGTGTGGAATTTGGCATTAGGAAATATCTTGTTGAATGGTGTAAATTTTTTTCTTTAAAGCAGGTGGTAAAATCATGGGCTGTAAGGGAGGAAGGGTGGGCAGAGAAGTGAATTCAAGGTGGCAAAGAGCCGATGTGGGTTATAAAATTGGGTGGATACTAGAGATTTGAAGAATGTTTGTTTGGTAATTGTAAGGGCAGTGCTGTAAGATGAAAGGATGAATTTACACTGGAGGAAATCAGGATAGAAATGAGATTTCCTCAAGTGGCGCTCTGCAGTGCAGGAGCACTTGTACCGGTAGTAGGTTATTTTGGTGTGCCATGGTTGGGGTTTGGATCGTCGGATACTGCCTTGTCTAGGGCTGAAATGAGTGGCCTGATTAGGGCAGGACAAAGCAGACATAGGAGACAATGGTTGTTTTAGTGAAGATGAGAAGGGAATTGGGTTAAAGGTATCGTTGTGTACGTGTGGACTTGGATGCAGTTGGGATGGCAGGCAGAGAGTAAGAATGCTAAGTTAGTGAAACTAGAGATGGAGCAGTAGCAGGAGAAGACTAGGTAAAGGGACTGTCCATCACAGTGGGTGGGAGAGGGGGAGAGACCAAAGGAAGAAATAAGTGAAACAAGTTTAGTGGTAGAAGAGACAGTGGGATTATCAATGGGAATGTTGAAATAGCCTAGTATGAAAGTAGGCAGGTCAAAGGATAGGAAATAAGTGAGCCAGGATGGAAAGTTGTCAAGAAATTGGGAAACTGGACCTGGGGGGCGATAAATAACAGCATCATGAAGGTAAAAATGATAAAATAGACAGATGGTGTTGTTATGTTTGTGTTTATTGGTACATGCAGGCACACACTCGGTTTAGTATAAAAATGTATTCACAATTCACTCCTCAGCAATTAAAGGGTTAGCATAGTCCAGCAATCTACACAATATGGACAAATGTATTCAGATGCTTGACCATTATACCAACAGGGACTGTAATGACATTGTATTCAAATACATATACTTTAATATGGAGTTGGTCCCTTTTTGCAGTGATAGCAGCTCCCACTCTTCATGGAAGGCCTTTCACAAGATGTTGGAGTGTTTCTGTGGGAATTTGCGCCCATTCATTCTGTAGAGCATTTATAAGGTCAGATAAAAATATTGGACGAGTAGGCCTGGCTTGCAATCTCCATTCCAGTTCATCCCAAAGGTGTTCGATGGGGTTGAGGCCAGAGCTCAGTGCGGGCCAGTCAAGTTCTTCCACACCGAACTTATCAAACCATCTCTTTGTAGTCCTTGCTTTGTGCACTGGAGCACAGTCATGCTGGAATAAAAAAGGGCCTTCCCCAAACTGTTTCCACAAAGTTGGAAGCATAGCATTCTCCAAATTGACTTGGTATGTTGAAGCATTAATATAGCCCTTCACTGGAGATAATCGGCCTAGCCCAAACCCTGAAAAACAGCCCCATACCATTATCCGTCCTCCACCAAGCTTCACAATTGGCATAATGCAGTAAGCAGGTAACATTCTCTCGGTACCCGCCAAACCCAGACTCATCCATCTGACTGCCAAACAGAGAAGCGTGATTCGTCACTTCACAGAACATGTTTCCACTGCTCCACAGGTCAGTGTAGGTGGTGCTTTACACGACTCCCTCCGATGCTTGACATTGGTCTTGGTGATGTGAGACTTGCATTCAGCTGCTGGGCCATGGAAACCCATTCCATTAAGCTGCCGCTGTACAGTTGAGCTTATATTAATGCCAGTGGAAGTTCGGAACTCTTCAGCTATGGAATCAGCAGAGCGTTGGCAACTTTTACACATGATGCACCTTAGCACTCGTTGACCCCGCTCTATGATTTTACGTGGTCTTTTGCTTCATAGCTAAGTTGCTGTTGTTTTGTTCCACTTTCTAATAATATCACTTACAGTTGACTGTGGAGTATCCAGCAGGGATGAAATTTCATTAACCATCTTATTGCAAAGGTGGCATCCTATCACAGTATCACGCTTGAAGTCACTGAGCTCTTCAGAGCTACCCAATTTGTATCACAAATATTTGCAAAGAGACACTGCATGGCTGGGTGCTTGATTTTATACACCTCTGGCAACGTGTCTAATTGAAACACCTCAATTCAATAAATAACAGGTGTAGCCAAATACTTTTGTCCATACAGTGTATCTCTTCTAAACAGGCAGTGAATTTGTTTAGAGCAATAAGGACATCACAATTAAATTTTTAGATTTAATATACAAAAAGTACAATGCTTACAGGTTATAAAAATAACTAAGATGACATGACATGCATAACAAAATAGATTTAAAAATAAAAAGACAAAGTTTCAGAATATAAACTTACATGAGTTGTATAATCTGCGCCGTGGGAAATTGGCTTGGAAAAAAGACAGTTTATCAATGATGATTGATTTGCCTAATGATTGCAATTTCTTGTAACTGATCTCAGCTTTTTAAAGACACCTTTACATAGAGATGCTCACTGACCCCTTTTTATTTGGTTTTGGTTTTGCATCTGGATTACCTTCGTGTTTTGGTTTTGGCAAAACCGCCTTTTCGTGTTTTCGTTTTGGTTTTGGTTTTGTTTGGTTTGGTTTTACAATTTGTTAAAAAATGCTATATTTTTGGGCTAAAATAACATAATTTAGTGTTCCACAGGTAATTCTACAGCTAATAAATGTCAATGAGCGCTGACCTCCCCCCCCCGGATGTGTGCTTTTATCAGACAGAAACCAATCCAGGGTGCCAAACAGCGCATTAAAAAGAGCTCTTGAAATCCATAGCAAAATAAGCCATTGGGTGTCTAACTGTATATTATACCCTACACTTATAGCTAAAAAGAAAAAAAATCAGCCTGCAAAGACTGTACAATCAATCAAAATGCCCAAAGCAGCTTTTGTGTTTGGGTGTATAATACTCCCAAACCTTATTAGTGCAAATTATGAAAAAAACAGTTTAATCCCTGCTAGGCCCTCCTTAATTCTACAGCTAATAAATGTCAAAGAGCGCTGAGCCCCTCTGGGATATGTGCTTTTATCAGACACACACCAATCCAGAGTGCCAGACAACGCACTAAAAAGAGCTATTGAAATTCATAGCAAAAAAGGCAGTTAGATGTCTATCTGTATTTTACACCCTACACTTAGTTAAATTGAAAAAAAAATCAGCCTGCAAAGACTGGGCGATCAATCGAAATGGCCAAAGCAGATTTTCTGTTTGGGTCTAGATTACTCCCAGACATTAAAATTGAAATAGAAAAAGAAGCAGCCTGCAAAGACTGTACAATAAAATAGAAATGCCCAAGCAGCTTTTCTGTTTGGGTTTAGATTACTCCCAGACATTAAAATTGAAATAGAAAAAGAAGCAGTCTGCAAAGACTGTACCATTAATAGAAATGCCCAAAGCAGATTTTCTGTTTGGGTCTAGATTAGTCCCATATATAAAAATTGAAGTAGAAAAGGAATGCAGCCTGCAAAGACTGTACGATCAATAGATAGAAATGCCAAAAGCAGATTTTCTGTTTGGGTGTATAATATTGGCAAACCTTATTAGTGCAAATTATGGAAAATACTGTTTAATCCCTGCTAGGCCCTCCTTAATTCTACAGCTACACACACAAATCCAGGGTGGCAGGTAACATTCTAAAAATAGCTATTGACATTATTATTATTATTATTAATATTTATTTATAAGGCGCTACAAGGCATCCGCAGCGCCGTACAGAGACAAACAAAATCACAATACAATGGGAGACAGCACAGTACAGTAAACACAGCAACTCAGTACGCTCAATGCACAGCTAGAGAGGGCGGGGAAGGGGGAGGGAGGATCCGAAAATGACGGGGCCCAAGAAGGGGGGCGTGGAAGACAGGGAGACCCCCAGGGGGGAGGAGGGAGCGAAAGTGGATGTGGGGTGGAGGACCTTTGAGGAGGAGGGCTAAGTAGCTGGAGAGCAGAGTTAGAAGTGGTGGAAACAGGAGGAGAGATGGCCCTGCTCAGAGGAGCGTACAATCTAAGGGGAGGGGTGGACAGACAGAGAGACGCAGGGGAGAGAGGGAGAGTAGGGGGACAGAGGCAGAAGATAAGGTAGGAAGTTAAGTGGGAGACAGAAAGGCTTTAAGAAAAAGGTGGGTTTTTAGGGCCCGTTTGAAGCTGGATAGATTAGGGGAAGTTCTGATGGAGGGAGGGAGCTTGTTCCAGTGGAGGGGGGCAGCGCGGGCGAAGTCTTGGATACGCGCGTGGGAGGAGGTTATAAGGGGGGAAGAGAGGCGACGGTCAGAGGCAGAACGGAGAGGGCGGGATGGAGCATGAATAGAGAGGAGGGTGGAGATGTAGGGTGCAGTGGAGTTGGCGAGGGCCTTGTAGGTGAGTGTGAGGAGCTTAAAGAGGATTCTGAAGGGGAATGGGAGCCAGTGAAGGGCTAGGTAGAGGGGGGAGACAAAAGAGGAGCGGCGAGAGAGGAAAATAAGCCTAGCTGCAGCGTTAAGGACGGATCGAAGGGGATCGAGATGAGAGTGGGGGAGGCCAGTGAGGAGGAGGTTGCAGTAGTCCAGGCGGGAGATGATCAGAGAGTGGATAAGGCATTTGGTGGCATCTTGGGAGAGGAAGGGCCGGATGCGAGCGATGTTGCGCAGCTGGAAGCGGCAGGATTTAGCAAGAGAGAGGATGTGGGGGCCAAAGGAGAGAGAGGAGTCGAGGATGACACCAAGGCAGCGAAGTTGGGGGACATGGGAGATAGAGGTGTTGTCGACAGTGATGGAGAGGTCAGAAGGGGATGGGGTATGAGAGGGAGGAAAAACTATGAGCTCAGTTTTGGCAAGGTTAAGTTTGAGGAATCGAGAGGACATTCATAGCAAAAAAGGCAGTTGGGTGTCTGTCAGTATTTTACACCCTACATTTATAGTTAAGTAGAGAAAGAAGCAGCCTGCAAAGACTGTACCATAAATAGAAATGCCCAATGTAGATTTTCTGTTTGGTTCTAG
The DNA here is from genome assembly GCF_038048845.1 of Mixophyes fleayi. Lineage (NCBI taxonomy): Eukaryota > Metazoa > Chordata > Amphibia > Anura > Limnodynastidae > Mixophyes > Mixophyes fleayi. The sequence continues at coordinate 224,829,270 of NC_134402.1, forward strand.
ATTACACCCTACACTTATAGTGAAATTGACAAAACAGCAGCCTGCAAAGACTGTACATAAAATAGAAATACCCCAGTATGAAAAGGGACTATCTGACATTTCCATATCAATTAACTCTTGAAAATAATCCTCCACCATCCTTTGCATGTTAATAGTAGAATTGGTTGGAGTTATGGGCAAGGTCACACATTTTTTGGTAAAATCTTTTCAAACCAGCCCAGATGTCAAACTGTTGTGGTCTGCCACCTGCGTCATCCCTGCTTCTGTTTGGAAAGTGCAATTTCGTGCCAGAAGCTCACGTGCCAGAACTGCTGCCACTGGTGCCACACTGCTGGCACTGGTGCAGGACTTACGCAAACAACCTTATCCTCATCAACATTCTCATTAGCGCTCTCGTCGGCTACACAAATATCCCCCTCATCCTCTTCTAATTCCAAAGTGTCATCCTCAATTGGTGTATCACCGGCTACACTAGGGCAGTTCAGGCACACATCAGCAGAAATGCCAAAAGAGCCCTTCTTTACGGGTACACTATAAGAATGGTCATGATTACACATACCACTTGTGGATGGACTCGCCTCAGGGATTGGTGTCATTTCTGATTCTGAGCATACATTTTCCTCTAATGCCTTAATGTTTTCTTGCAGCTCGGCTTTCACACATAAGAGTAGTTGTGCACCAATTTTGGACTCCGAATTACTTGGCCTTGCTTGGTCATGAGTGACCTTACAAGAAGAAGGCTCAGTAACATTTTTAGATCTCGCACTAATAGAGAAAGGCGAATGCCTCATTCTTTCCTTGCCACTGCGTGTGTAGAATGGCATGTCGGCAATTTTTTTTTCTTGGCACTTAACTTTTCATCAGTTACAGCTCTTTTTCTCTTTAACACAGTAAAAGGGGTTTTTTTATGTGTTTTTTTCCCTGACTTAAAAAGACTATGTACTTTTACATAGGCTTTACCAGATGACGTACAGGGAAGAGTACCATCAGGACTGGTGCCAGCAGCTGCTTGCTGATCCTGCTCATATGTGGACTGCTGTGAATCCATTTTAATGAGACCCAAAACACTTGTAGTGCAAATTCAGAAATTTATAGTGCTGGTATATAATAATTTCAGCACCAGAAAATAGATTTTTTTGGAACAGGGGAATATGTCACACACCAAGCACTTGTAGTGCAAATTCAGAAATATATAGTGCTGGTATATAATAATTTCAGCACAAGAAAATAGCTTTTTACTACAGGGGAATATGTGACACCCAACACTTTTAGTGCAAATTCAGAAAGGAATTGTGCTGGCATATTACAATTTCTAAAGGTAGAAAATAGTTTCTTTAGGAGGGATTATGACACCCCAAACAGTTTGTAATGTTTGGAAAAATGCCTCCTCTATACTCCTCTCTTCCTGCTCTAATAACTGCTCTCTTCCTGCTCTAATAACTGCAGTAATAGCTGCTGTAATAACTGTTCTCTCACTGCTCTAATCCTGCGACCTAGCCCTTCTCTCTCCCTCTGTCAATGGCGATGGATTGCTGTAGAGGCGGATATTTATGCATTTGAAACATTGCAGAGAACCGAGCTCTGAGATCTAACAACGTCACAATGACGTTTTGCCTCGTTTTCAATTTCAAATAGGCGGGAGAGTACTGAGCCTGCTCGGCTCGGTACTCAGATACCTGAAGTTCTCTACTTTTACACCTGATACAAAACAGGCCTATGTCCAGCGTATTCATTTAGCTTATACTCATTTTCTCAACTTCTCTGTGTGACAGAATGCTTTATTTGACATATGGGCTACCGTATCATGCTATAGAGGAATATGTGGTGGATCACTACTGTTATTGATTTTAAGTTGAAAGCTGAATTATATTTGTCTATAAAAGATTCAGCAAGCCATCATCTTTGTGTAAGGCCACAAGCTGTAAACAGCTCCTTAGCGTCTCTCTCGGTGTCAAAAAACGTTCCTATGTCAGGAGGTAGCTCACCTCAGGAGCCTTCGAAGCTGCTCAGCTTTCCCTGAAAGTGTGCTGTTCTCTTTTAACATAGAGGTGGACAGAATCACAAGGTAAACACATACCAGACCCTCTGACATTTTACACCTTAGTAGCTCAATTTATCAATGAATTCATTTGATATAACATATTTACACTGCAGTTATGATTAGGTCTTATTCCCCACAATTATGTTATTGGTTAATCCTTATAACTGTAATCCCTCTCTGTTCACTGCACACTAGAAAAAAGAAACTGAACTCTGACACGATGAAGGCCAGGATACTGAGAGTTAGGTGCCGAGTGTCCAGCAGCCAAAGGTTTCAACAGCAATCACAATTGAGCTCAGTGGGCAGCTGAACAGATGTTGAAACAGCAATGACAGTTTAGCTCTGTGGGTCCCACAGCTGTACAGAGATGGTAGTTCAGTATATCCTAAAACAGCTTTGTTTTTGGTGTGAAGTCAATCCTCAGCGCTGCTGCGGCATTTGCCAACAGTGTTCAGAAATATCTAAAGCTTTATATTTGTAAGAATAAGGAAAGTGGGTGCTTGGGCAAAGAGCTGAGCCTTTGTAGCTTACTCCAACTGCCGTCCGCATGACACCATGCATTGTCTAGGGTTAAAGTGAGTGTTTTGTTGTAGAAAGAGGCGGAAATATGTAAAGGCATACGTATTTCCACTTAAGGGCCACTCCTTCTGCAATTTTATCTTTTCCATGGTTTCTTGAAGTATTACTTAGTTTAGTAATATGTCTTAAATAAAATATAAAGTACAAATGAAAGGTACAAAATGTCATAAATTCAAATAGTTTTGCTGGGGAGGGGGGGGGGGGTTGGCTGTTCACCTACACCTGAGAAAATACAACCCTAAATGCAATCATTATCCATGCTCGATAGCTCAATTAAATAATTTATTCCTTAGTCCTGCAGCAACACAAAAATATCTGATTTTTTCATGTGAGTGGATTGGTACTCTGCAAAGAAATTCCGTAAATACACTCGGTTCCCTTACAATTCAGACTGACTGCACCTCTCGAACTTTCACAACAACTATCTGCAACATCTTTAACTTCTTTCTCTATAAGTTGGTCCTGGAGCTTCTTTCTCATAACTCAAACTTATTTTGGAACTCAACTATAGCGCTCCCTATTATGGAGTCCCAGAGCCACTCTCTAACTCACTCCCAACACCTAGCTGTCAGCACTATCAGTCGCTCTGATACTAGTCAGAAAGGTGTCAAAAGGAGGGGTATTCAAAGGACGCACTCACTGAAAGGAAGGGTTTCTCCCTTCTCTCATCTGGGGGTAAATGTATCATAATCCAGTTTTTTCAACTCGCCGGAAATCGGCGAGTAGACAGCTAAAGTTTAAAGCGGCGCTGGCTTGTAAAGGCAAACTTGCCTTTACAAGCCAGCACCGATTTCCGGCGAGTTGAAAAAAACCGGACTATGATACATTTACCCCCTAGAGTTTTTCCCAGACATTGAAGTGGATATTTGCAGGCCCTTATCCAGCCACTAGACTAAATTTACATCCCAGACGTTGTTCCCTCATCCATACATCAATCACGGTTACTATTAATACACATCAATACAAGCGGGCATTATACTATAATGAATTATTATTAAACTATTATTAATATTATTATTATTATTATTATTATTATTATTATTATTATTATCATTATTATTATATCATAACTATTTTGATCAGAAAAATCTTCTCCAATTTTCAGTACAATAAGTTATCCAGTGAGTGAAGAAATTGGGGAAATCCACAAAAGTGAGGAAATTGTGCTAATTTTTTATAAAAAAAATGTTTGTTTATTAACGGTCAATAAACATAAAATTTACAATAGTAAAGCATGGTGTTACAGTGCAAGAAATTTCAAGGGCATAGACAAATATTTTTTAAAAAAAACAGCAAAAAACTGCATGACCAATAATCAGGACAAACAAAAGCACTCAGCATAGCTGACTGGGTTTTTTTTTTTCATTTTTGAACATAAAATGAAAATTGTGCTCATTTTGAAGAGTTATTGGATTATAATTTAGACTTAATAAAGTAATGTGCCCACGTACTAAGGGAAATGTGGAAAATAGAGTGCAACACTTTCCTCCATATTTGCCTTCTCTCAATCACTGTGGTCAGGGAGAGTACTCAGAGAAGGAGTTGGCGTAGAAGAACAGCATGCTGAGTAGTAATGCAATTTGTCATTACCATGTGCATGTGAACAGTCCTTCCCATCCTATATGCACCAAACTCTTTACCTCCTTAGAGGCAGAGTATGCCAGATCTGCGTCATTTTGGAGCTGCGTTGTATGTAAGAAACAAGTCCTACATATTGCACCTGTCTGTTCCAAAACACAAGCTTTACAGTTGCTCTATATTAGTACACGGCGTCTTAAGGGTCTAGAATTTAGCAGTTCCAAGTCCCATAAATCAAACAATATAATTCAAATGAGATCAGAGCATAAATGCACAGTGGCCTAGTGGTTAGCACTTGTGCTTTGCAGCACTGGGGTCATGAGTTAGATTCCTGACCATGGCCTTATCTGTGTGGAGTTTGTATGTTCTCACTGTGTTTGCGTGGGTTTCCTCCGGGTGCTCCAGTTTCCTCCCACACTCCAAAAACATACTGGTAGGTTAATTGGCTGCTATCAAAAATTGACCCTAGTCTCTACCTCTCTGTATGTATATGTCTATGTGTGTGAGTGTGTGTCTATATTAGGGAATCTAGACTGTAAGCTCCAATGGGGCAGGGACTGATGTGAATGAGTTCTCTGTACAGCGCTGCGGAATTAGTGGCGCTATATAAATAAATGATGATGATAGAAGGCTAGTATCATAAAGTCATGATTTATATTTGTTCAGTAATCAATATTCGTTCAAAGACCTGCTATGCTGCAAGCAATTCCACAAGGGTCTTCTGAAATTAGGTGTAAATGTCATCTATTAGATAAGCTGCACAGTAAACAGTAGCATCTCTCGGTCTTTTAATCAAAAGGTTTACATTGGTTCAATGGTGTTACAGTGCATGGACTACAAAGCGATTTCTTGCTTTTCTTTAATCAATTTTTTAACGTTTTAAATCACCATAATATAGATATTATTCTAATCAACATTACAGGTGAAACAGATGTGAAATATAAATAAAGATAAATGGCATACTTGTTAACTGTGTCGGGTTAGACAAGACAGTCCTGATTTTAGGGAACTGTCCTGCTACCCTGACAATGTGGTGTGATCATGTCTTCTTTGTGTCTCTCTCTGTCTCAACCTAAATTAGTAGTTAAAAGTCTTTACTTTCTAAATTTTTAGAAGTTGTGAAAGCAAAATCAAAATTCTTTTTGATACTTGCATTAGTTTTAGACATGGTTTATTACTAGGAATCAGTTTGGATTACGCTTCGTCTACTGGTAAATTAATATTAAATTTAGGGTTGGACCCTAGTTGGTTCACATTTATAACTTTTAAGCTAAAGGTTGAAGCAACAGATCTCTTCTGTTCTTTCAAATCTTATGATCCTGTCTTCCAATAATAGAATGTATGTTTGATATTTCACTAGCTATTTGTTAAAATTTAGATTTTTGCTCCTCAACCCAAAGATTCTCTGAAGCATTTCCTCAATGTGCTTTATTTGAAACACTGCCAGTCAAACCAGTAATATCAGCCTGACTAGTTTTATGTTGGAACCAAGTAAAGTAATTGCTGAAGTTGAAAGCAGCCAAATGAATCCCATGGAAAAAGGACCAGATTAAGATCTGCGTTAAATAATTGTATTTTAAATTCATTAGATGAGTAAGTTATTTTTTTAAACAAAATAATCTGTGTTTTAAATAATGTTCCATTTGTACATCTCCAAACCATTAAACTAGTCACAGATACAAGTTTTCCAAAACACCTTGAACAATTCTAATATATCATCATTAATTTAATTTTCCTGTAAAAGAAATCTGTTCTGATTAATGTATCTGATGAGACTAAGGTCCTAGTACAGGTCAGAGGCAGCTCTAAATTACTGCAGATGGTGTTCTGTACCTAAATATCACTTGACTTCCCAGTGTAAAGCTCATCATCATCAACATTTATTTATATAGCGCTAGCAAACTCAGTAGCACTCTACAATTGAGGACAAACACAGTAACAAACAAAGTGGGTAAAACAGACAAAGGTGACGTGAGAAGACCCTGTTCTTAAGCTTACAATCTATGGGGCCACCCAATCTTGCACATAATATTTTTTTATCAACCAAATATTGCCTGCAAAACGCAGTACTATGTGGATCATCTGTAATAATAACAGCAGAAGCTGGTTGAGGGTTGGGCAATGCAGGGCCATCTTTTCCATTGGGCACGATGGGCAGCTGCCCGGGGCCCCACGGGCAAGGGGGCCCCATAGGCACGGCTCTTAATGAGAATAAATAATCCTGCAAAAGAAAAAAACCTGAAAAAAAACCCTACAAGGGTCACTGAGCAAGTACATCTATCTATCTCTATCTCTATATATCTATATCTATATCTGTATCTGTATACATATCTATATCTATATCTATATCTATATCTAGGAGCCCCGGTGCACTGCTTTGCCCAGGGGCCCATAATGTTGTTAAGATGGCCCTGGGGCAATGTGCTTTACATGAAACACTGTCTACTGCTTTTCTTAAAATGCCTATGGTTAAGTGATCAATAGACATGAATAAAATGGTTTGGCAAAACTTTAGGTTCTGTAAATTTCATTGATTTGATGACAGTGAATAAGTTGTGACGGTTGTGCTAAAAACAATTTTGACCAAAATTATATTTAAAATCTTTCTGTTAAACAAATTGGGGTATTTGATTATCTCAGGTGCCCCACCTGTTAAAATGTTTGACAATAGTTGCTCTTCTAAGAGTCCTGTTGGCTTTCAAAAGTCAGTTATGTTATCTCGCTCTGCTATATGTACTGTTACATGGTTTAGGTTGATTGGTTTGCTAGATTCCCTTTCATTTAAAAATATGATCGTACACACTTGATAACACAGTACATCTGAAACGATGATCAAATGTAAGCCACAGGCAGATTCCCCACCACCAGCTAAAATTGTTATTCCACTACCTTATGTATCAACATTTTTTCTTCACACACCATTATTAATTCATTCCCTCTGTTTCTGAGTGTGACTATAGTGCATTTCAATGGATTTTGATTTGCTATTTATCTCTTAATTGTTATTATAGTAATGTCCTTCACTTCTTTTATTTCAGTTTGTACATAAAGAATACTTAGAAACTAAAGCAGTTTGAATCCTTTGTTTAATCCCAAATGATGAGCATTCTCACTCTGTTTCAATCTTTAAAATGTGATTTCATTTATGTCACCCCAAGGCAATTATTGTAGATTCTGTCTTCAGTTGAAGTTCTCTCAAGGATTTGTGCATTCAAACACATCTGTCATACAATGGGCATAGTCAGCTGTAAGCAGACAAATATATTTCATATATTGTGCACAAAAGGCTTACAGTGTATAGTGTTCTTAACTTCACTGACATCTTACCAGATAAGATTAATTAAATGTGCAACATTTTGCCTTATGAACACACTTTCAGATATTAAACTGAGGACACAACCATAAACCAAGACAGGTGCTTTATTCAGTTTCATATGGTATAAAAGTGCTGGGTATTCTGATTAATTTTTCTTTCATGTAATCCTGCTGACCTAGGTATAAATAAAATAATACAAATAGAAAGACTGGTACCTAAGCATTGTTCAAACAGAAGATAGAAAAGGATGTGAAGTATTTATTGAAAGAAATAAAGAGCACTGACATAGTTGGTCAAATATATAAAACACAACAGCTTTCTAGTATCGTAAAGGGGCTGTCATAACTGTCCTTACCTGAAAAAAAATTATGATTGTTTTTCGAAACACTGATTACAATAGGAATTAAAACTTCTTGAAATGCCCCATTATATGCATGTGTATGCAGAACACCCTTGAATGTAATATATATTTCACATACCAGGCTCTCAGGTTCTGTCACTTACCTCTTCGCTGCCTTTCCAAGTTGTTCCTACGGTCCTCAGTCTTTGCTGTTTTCAGATCTCTCTATAAGATGCTGTCCAGTCTGTCTCCATTTCAGATTCCATCCAAAACCAGTCCACGGGAGCTGCCATCTTGGATATAGTCACTTTATCCATCTCAGTAACTCAGAGTGCTGCTTTTGCCCAGCTGATTGCAGTCTCCAATCAACAAAAACTATAAAAGGGCTTCCTGGAGCCCTTACCTGTTGCCAGTGCAACGTTGTATTTTAGACGCCAACCTGATTCCCAGCAGTTTGTAGTCTTGCAATCTATCTCACAGCAGTCTTGCTATTTATTAACGATGAGCGGACTCGGATTATCGCAATCCGAGCCCATTCGAACAGTGCGGATCCGAGGGCGATTCGAGCACTGTTCGGGTATTTCCGCCGCTGAGAAAAACTGAAAACGAGGCTATGAGTCCAAATCCCGCCGTCGGCTCTCGCGATACTCGGATTCTATAAATTCCCCGCTAGTCGCCGCCATCTTCACTTGGGCATTGATCAGGGAAGAGGGAGGGTGTGTTAGGTGGTCCTCTGTCCTGCTATATCTCGTGCTGTTCAGTTCTGTGCTGTGCTGTGCTCTGTGTTCTGCTCAGTCCAGTGGTGCTGTGTCCTGTGCTCTGTCCTTCTGAGTTCAGTGGTGCTGCTGGGTCCTGTGCTGTGTCCTGTTCAGTCCAGTGGTGCTGTGTCCTGTGCTCTGTCCTTCTGAGTTCAGTGGTGCTGCTGGGTCCTGTGCTGTGTCCTGTTCAGTCCAGTGGTGCTGTGTCCTGTGCTCTGTCCTTCTAAGGGCATTGTTATTTCCCCATTATTCCCAAATTATAAAAAATTTAAAAAAAAGTTATAAAAAAAATTACAAAAAAAGTAATTATAAAAAAAAAAAAAAATATCCCAAAACAATCCTGCAGTATAAGTCCATTGGTACTGCTATATTACAAAGTTCACTGATTCAACAGTATAAGTCTAGTGGTACTGCTATATTACAAAGTTCACTGATTTTGCAGTATAAGTCCATTGGTACTGCTATATTACAAAGTTCACTCATTCTGCAGTATAAGTCCATTGGTACTGCAATATTACAAAGTTCACTCATTCTGCAGTATAAGTCCAGTGGTACTGCAATATTACAAAGTTCACTCATTCTGCAGTATAAGTCCATTAGTACTGCAATATTACAAAGTTCACTCATTCTGCAGTATAAGTCCAGTGGTACTGCAATATTACAAAGTTCACCCATTCTGCAGTATAAGTCCATTGGTACTGCAATATTACAAAGTTCACTCATTCTGCAGTATAAGTCCAGTGGTACTGCAATATTACAAAGTTCACTCATTCTGCAGTATAAGTCCATTGTTGTTACTGCCATATTACAAATTTCACTGATTCTGAAGTATAAGTCCAGTGGTACTGCTTTGTTTGGTGGAATTCAGAACAATTGTTTTGTTTTTTATTATATTGTGGGGACCACTCCACTACGCAGTCCAGAAACTTTTTTGGTGGGATTCAGACCAGTTGAGGGTTTTTTTATTATATTGTGGGGACATCTCCACTACGCAGTCCAGATACTTTTTTGGTGGAATTCAGACCAGTTGAGGGATTTTTTATTATATTGTGGGGACCACTCCACTACGCAGTCCAGATACTTTTTTGGTGGAATTCAGACCAGTTGAGGGGGATATATTGTGGCCCCGGTACCAAATTGGGTACCGGGACCACTCCACTATGCAGTCCAGAAAGCTACCTCGGTGAAACGTTTTGGACTAAAAACAATATTGTGAGGTGTGAGGGTGTTCAGAATAGACTGGAAATTAGTGGAAATGATTGTTATTAAATGTTATTGAGGTTAATAATAGCGTAGGAGTGAAAATAAGCCCAAAAACTTGATTTTGGAACTTTTTATGCTTTTTTAAAAATAAATCCGAATCCAAAACCTTAAATCCGAACCAAAACCTTTCGACAGGTGTTTTGCGAAACAAATCCGAACCCAAAACATCAAGCAAATCCGAACCCAAAACACAAACCACGAGACACCAAAAGTGGCCGGTGCACATCCCTAGTTTTGACCACGTAGTCACCAGTCCAGTTCCGGAGACACAACCCAGTCTGGGTGCAGACAGATCCTCAGGCATGACAATATGTGTGTACCAACTCTGGTGCATGGCTTTGTGTAGTAGGAAGTCCATGGGATTTACATAACTGCTCTGGTACCCTCTTGTTGGAGAAAGCCGTTTCTGCTGAAAAATTCTCTGTGTATGTCACGAGCCGCGGCGGTACTCACAGCCGCCACGGCTCGCTTCCTGTGCGCCCCTACGTCCCGGCCGTCACCATGACGACCGGGACGTCACTTCCCCCTAACTCCCGACCGTTGCCAAGGCAACGGCTGAAAGCTCTGCAAAGTAGCAAGGGGACAGTCGGGCACATGCGCAGAGACACTTAATAGCCTGATGGCTATTAAGCTATAATTATTTAATCAGCCAGCCCCTGGGAATATTTACAGAGCTAGGCTCTGATTGGTCCACTTGTATATTTAAGGCAGTGAGGTCTGCAGCCTCACTGCCTTTTATAGTTTCCTGTTGCCAGTTTGCTGACCTGCTGTGTTCCCAGTTCTGTCCTGTGGATATTACGATTGGATTGCCTGTGTATGACCACTTGCCTGGATTTGGACCTTGCCTGTGTTTCTTGTGATCCTGACCTTCTTGTCTGTATCTGGATCTAGCTACCGTGCCTGTGACCCTTGACCCCGGCTTGTGTATTGGATTCCCTGTTTGCTGCCGGCCCCCGACCCTTGCCTGGACTTCACTCCGCTTTCCTGGGTTCTCCCTAGTCGGTACGCACTTCACGACCCTCTGCTAGTCTGCGGCCAAGTCTGTCCCCACCACTAGGGGCTCCAGTGAACACCTGACTGGCAGAGCAGACTCCGGGTTGTGCTGTACCGGCTAGAGGGGTTCCTAACATTATAACCATCCAAAACAGACATTCCGGAGACGAAGTTGGGATGGAAGAAAGCGGAAGTAAATCGTCTCCTTTCCAAGCCCTAGCGGGTCATGTTGAGACCCTGTACCAAATGCTCCGGGGTTTGTCTCAGCGGTTGTCCTCTCAAGAGGAGGACTCCCGGACTACACTGCCCATTTCCGGTTCTGTTAATGAACCCAAGTTAAATTTGCCGGAGCGGTTCTCCGGAAATAGAGCCCTGTTCCGGAATTTTAAAGAAAGCTGCAAACTCTATTTTCGGCTGAAGCCTCTGTCTTCTGGTTCAGAACAGCAGAGAGTTGAAATTGTCATCTCCCTCCTGCAGGGTGACCCCCAGTCCTGGGCTTTCACCCTACCGCAGTCGAGTCCTAACATGCAATCGTTGGAAGCCTTCTTCAACGCATTAGGCCTCCTCTACGATGATCCAGATCGAGTTGCCTCTGCTGAGGCTCATCTACGGGCCTTAAAGCAAGGCCGGCGCTCGGCAGAAGAATATTGCGCTGAATTCCGCAGAAGGTCGCCTGACAGCGAATGAAATGATCCAACGTTATGCAGCCAGTTTCGTTTAGGACTGTCAGAAGAGATTAAGGATTCACTTGTGCAGTATCCTTCCCAACCTCGTTGGAGAGCCTTATGCAACTCGCTATTAAAATTGACAGGAGAATCAAGGAGAGGAGGACAAAGAAAGAGGAGTCTTCTTTTTCGTCTGCATTTATACCATCTTCCACGGATGTTGAGAAGCCTACGCAGTCAGGGGCGTTTCGCCTCCCTCCTGAGGAAAGAGACAAGAGACGGTCACAAGGCTTATGTCTTTATTGTGGCAATAAGGGCCACTTCTCCTGCTCTTGTCCATACAAACCTGAAAAAGGAGCATGTCTGGGAAAGGTCTGGGAAAGGTCCACTTAGGGTTGCTGTCACTCACCGGACTGTGAGTGCTACTTCTCGTGTATTCAGGAACCGTGGCCGTCCACCATCCTGAGGGTCTGCGCATGTGCAGCCCTTTCAAGCCTTCAGTACCTGTTGCTTTTAGTTAATTGGCTGATCAGGCAACACTCCCTATTTAAAGCACCTGTGGTCAATACCTCGTTGCCTGATCTTAGAGTCTCATTCCCCATGAGCCTCTGAAGGTGTTCCTGTGTTTCCTCGTGTATTCAGCTCCTGCTGATTCCTGTTATTCGTTTGTGGTTTCCAGACCACTTCAACTCTCCTGTGTTCATCGTGTCTGCAGCCAGCTGATTCCTATCCGCTGCCTCCGTTGCTTCTACAGAGTTCCTGCTCACTTCAACTCTCCTGTGTTCATCGTGTCTGCAGCCAGCTGATTCCTATCCGCTGCCTCCGTTGCTTCTACAGAGTTCCTGCTCACTTCAACTCTCTTGTGTTCATCGGGTCAGCGCTCCGCTGCTCTCATCTCTGCTACTGGATATCAGACCGCCTCAACTCTCCCGTGTTCTTCACGTTCCAGTTCTTCTTACTACTGCTTCCAGAGTATTGCCTCGTTCATGCTGGTTTACCTGCCGTGCGCTGCACCAACCTGATTACCGCTTCCACCTTCCAGTGGTCTCTCCTCCTGCCGGCCTTCAGCCGTTCAGGTATCTCTGCACGTCTCTCTGACAGCCTGCTCTCCTGAACCGCGGTATGCATACTTCTCATTCACTTTGCTTGTGTATTGCATATCTAGCTGGACTGAGTTGTGTTCTCCTCCGGAGTCTCCTATCCACTGAGACTATTGCTACCATTGACTTTGTTCACTATTGTCTGGATAGTTATTGTGACTTTGTATATGTAGCAGTGCTGCTCAGTTATCATTGTATTGTGGATATCATTGTGGGATCAAGTTCTGTGTGCCCGTGTATACTCTGCATTGCATTCATCTCCTCGTGCCCCTCCTCACATATATATTGCAGTGGTACAACTTGCTATATGCAGACCACTGACTCCTGTTCCCTGTGACACCAGTTTCAAGTATCCTCTCACATAGCAGTGGTACAACTTGCTAACGCAGACCCCTGACTTCACTGTTACCTACCTTCACCTGGATTCCATTCCTTCACCTAGACAGTGGTACAACTTGCTATACGCAGACCGCTGACTCTCACCACCTCCTCGCTACTCCTGGACATTCCTCCTCACTATAGCAGCGATACAACTTGCTATACGCAGACCACTGACTATCCTCACGTTTCCTTGTCCATCTAGTTCCTCGTGTACAGTCATCTACCCATTACCAGTGCTGCTAGTCATAGACTTTCCTTGAGCATTCTCTCACCATCTGCTGTTTCTCCTGTTCCGTTGTCACCCTGCTACCAGAGTACCATATTACCAACTATACTACTCTGGTAAGTCCATCATCTGGTGATATCCTGGGTAAAGACTCCTAGTGCCCGTGACAGTAAGATCAGGCCATGACAGACCCAGATACGGAACCTACAGCTAAAGAGATGCTGCAGCATCTGGTTACCCGTATGGAACAACAGGATGCTCGCCAACAACTGTTGCTGCAATGTTACCAGACGTTAGCCTCCCAAGGAACGTCTGTGCAAAATATCACAGCTACTGTTGATGCTCCTGTGCTTTCCTTTGTTTCCCCAGTGCCATCCCAGGTGTCTACGGCTTCCACGCTTCACCTGCCTACTCCGTCAAAGTATGATGGAGACACTAAAACATGCAGGGGTTTTCTAAATCAATGCTCAGTTCATTTTGAGCTTCAACCTCAAAATTTCTCTACTCATCGTTCCAGAGTGGCCTATCTCATTTCCTTGTTTTCCGGACAAGCTCTCACATGGGCTTCCCCTCTGTGGGAAAGAAATGATCCATTATTACAGGATAGTGCCAAATTTATTTCCACGTTCCGAAGTGTATTTGATGAACCAGGTCGTGTTATTTCCGCTGCATCCAGCATCCTCCGTCTACGTCAGGGTTCTCGTACAGTAGGCCAGTACGTCATTCAATTTAGGATATTAGCCTCTGAACTTCAGTGGAACACTGAAGTGTTAATTGCCGCCTTCTGGCAGGGGCTTTCTGATAAAATTAAAGATGCACTGACTACTCAAGAATTACCTACTTCTTTAGAAGATTTGATTTCTCTTTGCCACCATGTAGACATGAGATTTCGTGAAAGAGAGTCTGAAAAAACAACTTCAGTTAAAGCACCTCTTCACTCAAGTCCTCAACTTCGCCCAGCTTCATCTCCGGTGATACCCATGGAGATAGGTCGCTCCAAATTAACTTCAGAGGAGAGGGACCGAAGAGTAAAAAATAGACTTTGTATCTATTGTGCTGATTCCACGCATATGCTCAATTCATGCCCTAAAAAATCGGGAAATGCCAGGCCCTAACCAATTCTGGAGAGGTGAAGTTAGGGTCCCTGGAGTCCTCTCCATGTTCTACGAAATTAAAAGTCTGTGCTTTTGATGTTACAGTTTCCTTTGCTACCAAATCCTTTAAGTCCCAAGCACTTATTGAGTCTGGAGCTGCGGGAAACTTTATTTCTAAATCCCTCGTGAATCAATGGTCCCTACCAGTGATTACTTTGAAGACACCTATTACTGTGACTGCTATCGATGGATCACGCATTATTAATGGTGTCATCACCCAGAGTACGTCTCCAGTAACCCTTCAAATTGGTGTATTACACCAAGAAGAAATTTCATTTTTAATTCTTCCTGTTACTACAAGTCCGATTGTATTAGGCCTTCCATGGCTTCAACGTCACTCTCCCCAGATTGACTGGCACACTCCTCAAGTTACGTCTTGGGGAACTGAATGTCATCATCGTTGTCTCTCTCAAGTTGTTCCTCTTAAAATACAGCAATCCTCCATTTCACCTTCCTCACCGGGACTTCCTCCTCAGTATGCTTCGTTTGCCGATGTATTTGATAAAACTCAGTCTGAACGTCTTCCTCCTCATCGTTCGTGGGATTGTCCGATTGATCTTCTACCTGGCAAGACTCCTCCCAGGGGTCGTGTGTATCCACTTTCGTTACCTGAAACTCAAGCTACATCTGAATACATCCAAGAGAATCTCCAGCGAGGATTTATTCGACCTTCTACCTCTCCCGCTGGAGCCGGGTTTTTCTTTGTAAAAAAAGAAGGATGGATCATTACGCCCCTGCATAGATTTCCGTGGACTTAATGCCATTACTATCAAAAATCGGTATCCCATTCCACTTATTACTGAGTTATTTGATCGTATTAAGGGAGCTCGGATCTTTACCAAGTTGGATCTTCGTGGTGCCTACAATTTAATTAGAATCAGGTCCGGTGACGAATGGAAGACAGCTTTCAACACCAGAGATGGGCATTATGAATACTTAGTAATGCCCTTCGGGTTATGTAATGCCCCCGCTGTTTTCCAGGGTTTCATTAATGAGATCTTCCGGGACTTGTTATATGTTTGTGTCGTCTATCTGGACGACATATTGATCTTTTCACAGGACCTGCCTTCTCATCATCAACATGTGGCAGAAGTCCTTTCCAGACTCCGGAAAAATTCATTATTCTGCAAGTTAGAAAAATGTTCATTCGAGTTGCCCCAGATTCCATTTCTGGGATATATTGTCTCCGGAGTTGGTCTTCAGATGGATCCAGAAAAGGTGAATGCTGTGTTACTTTGGCCTCAGCCAACTACTCTTCGTGCAATTCAGCGTTTTTTAGGTTTTGCCAATTACTATAGACGCTTCATTCAAGATTTCTCCTCGATTGCATCTCCTATTGTGGCCCTAACTCGTAAAGGGGCCAATACTAAGCAATGGTCCTCTGAGACTCTTCAAGCCTTCCAGTTTCTTAAAGAGTCCTTCTCCTCTGCTCCTATTCTTCGACAGCCTGATGTGACGCTTCCCTTCTTCCTAGAGGTAGATGCCTCTAATGTTGGTTTAGGAGCCATTCTCTCCCAAAGATCGGAGCAACAAAAATTCCATCCTTGTGCCTTTTACTCTCGGGGTCTTCTGCCTGCGGAGAAGAATTACACCATCGGGGACAAGGAGTTGCTGGCTATTAAAGTAGCATTAGAGGAGTGGAGATACTTGTTGGAGGGAGCTCGTCATCCTGTGACAATTTTTACTGATCATAAGAATTTGTCATATCTACAGTCTGCTCAATGTTTGAATCCTCGTCAAGCAAGATGGTCTCTTTTCTTTTCTCGTTTTGAATTAATCATAACCTTCAAACCAGCTGCAAAGAATAAAAAAGCAGACGCTCTATCTCGAGCTTTTGTGACGTCCTCAGACGTTGAAGATGGTCCCAACCACTCTATATTAGACCCCAAATGTGTTTCTCTGGCTGCTTCTTCCACTAAGGTGCTACCATTTGGGAAAACCCTCGTGCCTCCTGCTCTTAGGAAGAAAATCCTTTCGTGGTTTCACTCTTCTCGTTTTTCTGGACACTCTGGTGAACGCAAGACCTTTGAAAATTTTCTCGAAGTTACTGGTGGCCTTCTATGAGGAGAGATGTCAAAGATTTTGTAGCTGCATGTGAATTGTGTTCCCAGTTCAAGACTCCCCGCAGAACTCCAGCGGGTTTGCTTCAACCACTACCCATTCCGTCCAAGCCATGGACCCATATTAGTATGGACTTTGTTACTGATCTTCCTCCTAGTAAAAATTGCAATACTATTTGGGTAGTGGTGGACAGATTTTCGAAGATGGCGCATTTCGTTCCCTTGACTGGTTTGCCTTCTTCCTCTACTCTCCTGAGTATTTCATCAAAGAAATCTTCCGTATTCATGGATGTCCGTCCGAGATTGTTTCAGATAGAGGAGTACAATTTGTTTCCAGATTCTGGCGGGCCCTCTGTAAGACCTTGGGCATACGATTATCACTCTCATCCTCCTACCATCCTCAATCAAACGGACAAACTGAAAGGGTCAATCAAGATCTTGAGACTTTTATAAGGATGTTCTCTTCAGCCAACCAAGACAACTGGGTAGAATTGCTTCCATTGGCTGAATTCGCTCATAACAACATGTACCATGAGTCATCTTCTAAAACTCCATTCTTTGTGGTTTACGGTCACCATCCGTCTTTTCCGGAATTTCCTGCCCTCCCTCCCACCCAAGTTCCTGCTGTAGAGACTGTTTGCCAAACCTTCAAAAATATTTGGTCTCAGGTCAAAACCTGTTTAAAGAAGACATCTGCCAGATATAAGTCTTTTGCAGATAAAAAGAGACGGGCTATTCCACCACTGAAAATCGGAGATCGTGTTTGGTTATCAACCAAAAATATCCGTTTGAAGGTCCCATCTATGAAGTTCGCTCCTCGTTTTATTGGTCCGTATAGGATCATTCAAGTTATAAATCCAGTTTGTTTCAAACTTCTACTTCCTAAGAACCTTCGTATTTCCAATGCCTTCCATGTGTCTTTGCTCAAACCTCTTATCATCAACCGTTTCTCGGTCCCTGCTTCAGCACCTCGGCCAGTTCAAATTCATCAAGAGGAGGACTTTGAGATTACTCACATATTGGATGCAAAGATTTCGCGAGGAGTTCTTCGTTTCCTCGTTCATTGGAAGGGCTTTGGTCCTGAGGAGCATTCATGGATCAAAGCAGAAGATCTCAACGCTCCAGCTCTTCTTAAGAAGTTTTATTCCAAGTTTCCGGACAAACCCGGTTCCAGGTGTTCTGTGCCCACCTTTAAAAGGGGGGGTACTGTCATTCACCGGACTGTGAGTGCTACTTCTCATGTATTCAGGAACCGTGGCCGTCCACCATCCTGAGGGTCTGCGCATGTGCAGCCCTTTCAAGCCTTCAGTACCTGTTGCTTTTAGTTAATTGGCTGATCAGGCAACACTCCCTATTTAAAGCACCTGTGGTCAATACCTCGTTGCCTGATCTTGGAGTCTCATTCCCCATGAGCCTCTGAAGGTGTTCCTGTGTTTCCTCGTGTATTCAGCTCCTGCTGATTCCTGTTATTCGTTTGTGGTTTCCAGACCACTTCAACTCTCCTGTGTTCATCGTGTCTGCAGCCAGCTGATTCCTATCCGCTGCCTCCGTTGCTTCTACAGAGTTCCTGCTCACTTCAACTCTCCTGTGTTCATCGTGTCTGCATCCAGCTGATTCCTATCCGCTGCCTCCGTTGCTTCTACAGAGTTCCTGCTCACTTCAACTCTCCTGTGTTCATCGGGTCAGCGCTCCGCTGCTCTCATCTCTGCTACTGGATATCAGACCGCCTCAACTCTCCCGTGTTCTTCACGTTCCAGTTCTTCTTACTACTGCTTCCAGAGTATTGCCTCGTTCATGCTGGTTTACCTGCCGTGCGCTGCACCAACCTGATTACCGCTTCCACCTTCCAGTGGTCTCTCCTCCTGCCGGCCTTCAGCCGTTCAGGTATCTCTGCACGTCTCTCTGACAGCCTGCTCTCCTGAACCGCGGTATGCATACTTCTCATTCACTTTGCTTGTGTATTGCATATCTAGCTGGACTGAGTTGTGTTCTCCTCCGGAGTCTCCTATCCACTGAGACTATTGCTACCATTGACTTTGTTCACTATTGTCTGGATAGTTATTGTGACTTTGTATATGTAGAAGTGCTGCTCAGTTATCATTGTATTGTGGATATCATCGTGGGATCAAGTTCTGTGTGCCCGTGTATACTCTGCATTGCATTCATCTCCTCGTGCCCCTCCTCACATATATATTGCAGTGGTACAACTTGCTATATGCAGACCACTGACTCCTGTTCCCTGTGACACCAGTTTCAAGTATCCTCTCACATAGCAGTGGTACAACTTGCTAACGCAGACCACTGACTTCCCTGTTACCTACCTTCACCTGGATTCCATTCCTTCACCTAGACAGCGGTACAACTTGCTATACGCAGACCGCTGACTCTCACCACCTCCTCGCTACTCCTGGACATTCCTCCTCACTATAGCAGCGGTACAACTTGCTATACGCAGACCACTGACTATCCTCACGTTTCCTTGTCCATCTAGTTCCTCGTGTACAGTCATCTACCCATTACCAGTGCTGCTAGTCATAGACTTTCCTCGAGCATTCTCTCACCATCTTCTGTTTCTCCTGTTCCGTTGTCACCCTGCTATCAGAGTACCATATTACCAACTATACTACTCTGGTAAGTCCATCATCTGGTGATATCCTGGGTAAAGACTCCTAGTGCCCGTGACAGTTGCAAATTGTTTCCCAAAAGAATGCTGTCCTGATTCCCGCACAAGTCACTTTCGGTGCCATTTCCGTGGCACTGTCGGCCTTCATTGATAGTGGAGCTGCAGGCAATTTCCTTGACATCAGGTTCGCCCGCGCCGCTGGAATTCCACCTGTAAAGCTCAAACTCCGCT
Organism: Mixophyes fleayi; assembly: GCF_038048845.1. Lineage (NCBI taxonomy): Eukaryota > Metazoa > Chordata > Amphibia > Anura > Limnodynastidae > Mixophyes > Mixophyes fleayi. Next base: position 224,848,578 of record NC_134402.1, read on the forward strand.
ATTACAGTATGTGGCTTAGATGGGAATCCATTGCCTGGAGGCAAGATTGAATGGGAGACTCCGCTATTACACTTGAACTGTCACTCACCGGACGGTTAGTGCCTCTGGTCTGGTACGTGGCTCTCTCTCATTCCTGCCGGCGCCTGTCCTAAGCCGCGGCCGTCCACCATCTTGACTGGATTGCGCATGTGCAGGACTCTTGAACTTAAAACCTTGCTTTTAATCCTATTGGTGAATCAATCGCCACTCACTATTTAAGGCACCTGTGTCCTTAGTATCGTTGACTGACGCTCCCGCTCCTACCTGCACCTGGACAACTCTTCCCATCACAGCAGTGGTACAACTTGCTATCCGCAGACCACTGACGCTCCCGCTCCTACCTGCACCTGGACAACTCTTACCATCACAGCAATGGTACAACTTGCTATCTGCAGACCACTGACTCTCCCCGCTACCCACCTGCAATGGCACGAGTCTTCACTGCACATCAGTTGTTATACCTACCTCCGCATTATAGTTGCAAGTCGCTGACTCTCCTGCTGCATAGCTGCAAGTCGCTGACTCTCCTGCTGCATAGCTGCAAGTCGCTGGCTCTCCTGCTGCATAGCTGAAAGTCGCTGACTCTCCATTGACATTCTTTATCCTAAGTTGTTGTACTGTTTCAACCATTCATCATACTGCCCAGAGTATCGCTGTTATAAACTCCGCCCCACTGGTAAGCATAATCACACCTGGTGAATCCTGGGTAGAAACTCTTAGTGCCCGTGACAGTAAGAACAGGCCATGACAGACCCAGGATCAGAACCAACAGCTAGGGAGATGCTGCAGCATCTGGTTACTCAGATTGAACAACAAGATGTTTAGCAGCAACAGCTGTTCCAATGTTTTCAGGCCCTAGCCGCCCGAAGAAACCCTGTGCAAAATGTATCAGCTACTGTTGATCCTCCAGTGTCTTCTTCTCCCCCAGTGCCATCCCAGGTGTCTATCACTTCTATGCTACACCTGCCTACTCCCGCTAAATATGATGGAGACCCGAAAACTTGTAGGGGTTTTCTCAACCAGTGCTCCATTCATTTTGAACTTCAACCTCACAATTTCCCTACTCATCGCTCTAAAGTTGCCTATCTAATTTCTTTGTTTTCCGGACAGACTCTGGCGTGAGCCTCCCCTATGTGGGAAAGAAATTAGAAGTAAGTGCCATATTTATTTCAACTTTCCGAAGAATTTTTGACGAACCTGGTCGTGTTATTTCTGCTGCCTCCAGTATTCTCCGACTACGCCAAGGATCCCGTTCAGTAGGCCAGTACGTAATCCAATTCCGTACACTTGCCTTTGAACTCCAATGGAACAGTGAGGTGCTGATAGCTGCCTTCTGGCAGGGTCTTGCTGACAAAATAAAATACGCTCTGACCTCACAAGAGTTACCCTCTTCCTTGGATGATTTGATTTCTCTGTGCCACAGAGTAGACATGAGATTTTGAGAAAGAGATTCTGAAAGAGAAAGTTCATCTAAAGTCTCCATTCACCCGACACCTCGAGTTCATCACCTTCCACCTCCTGTGGAACCCATGGAAATAGGACGCTCTAAACTAACTTCTGAGGAGAGAGAGCGACGAGTGAAAAATAAACTCTGTATCTATTGCGCTGACCCTACTCATATGCTGAACTCTTGTCCCAGAAAGTCGGGAAACGCGAGTCCCTAACCTGTTCCAGAGAGGTAAGGTTAGGGTCCCTGGAATCCTCTCCATGTCTCATGGACTCTAAAATTTGTTCTTTCGCTGTTACTGTTTCCACTTCTACCAAGTCATTTACGTCTCAAGCACTTCTGGACTCTGGTGCTACCGGAAGTTTTATTTCAAGTTCCCTAGTGTGTCAGTGGTCCTTACCAGTGATTCCTTTAAAAACAGCTATTGTTGTCACCACTATAGATGGCTCACGAGTTATCAATGAAATTATTACTCAACGTACCATTCCTTTGACCTTTCAAATTGGAGCTTTACATCGAGAGCAAATTTCTTTTTTGGTCCTTCCCGTTACTACCAGTCCTACTGTACTTGGCTTTCCGTGGCTTCAACTCCATTCTCCTCAGATTGACTGGAACACTCCGCAAGTCATTTCCTGGGGTCTGAATTGTCATCACAAATGTCTGACTCGAGTTGTTCCAGTAAAAATAAATAAATCTTCTATAGCACCTTGTCCGCCCGGCCTTCCTCCACAGTATGCTTCCTTTGCGGATGTATTCGATAAAGCCCAGCTAGAACGCCTTCCACCCCATCGGGTTTGGGATTGTCCGATAGACTTACAACCTGGCAAGAACCCTCCTAGGGGTCGTGTATACCCTCTGTCGTTACCAGAGACTCAGGCGATGTCTGACTATGTCAAAGAAAATCTCCATCGTGGGTTTATTCGGCCGTCCACCTCTCCCGCTGGAGCAGGGTTCTTCTTTGTTAAGAAGAAGGATGGGTCATTACGACCTTGTATAGACTATCTGTCACTCACCGGACTGTGAGTGCTACTTCTAAGGTAGCTAGGAACCGTGTCCGTCCATTATTATGAGGTACTGCGCATGTGCAGTCCCTTTTAACCTTCAGTTCTGTTCCTTTAACTTAATTGGCTGATCAGGCAACACTCCCTATATTAAGCACCTGTGGTCAATACCACGTTGCCTGATCTTGGAGTCTTATTCCTCATGAGTCTCTGAAGGTGTTCCAGTGCCTGCTCGTGTGTTCAGCTTATGCTGATTCCTGTTTGCCGTTTGTGGTTTCCAGACCACTTCTATTCCTCGTGTTCCTAGTGTCTTAAGCAGCTGATTCCTATCCGCTGCCTCCGTATATCTACAGTTACAGATTACTGCAAACTCTCCTGTGTTTCATCGTGACTCCAGCAGCTGATTCCTATCCGCTGCCTCCGTATATCTACAGTTACAGATTACTGCAAACTCTCTTGTGTTTCATCGTGACTCCAGCGGCTGATTCCTATCCGCTGCCTACGTGTATCTACAGTTACAGATTACTGCAAACTCTCCTGTGTTTCATCGTGACTCCAGCAGCTGATTCCTGTTCGCTACTTCAGCGTGTCTACAGAGTCTGCTCGTCTCAGCGCTCCAGTCTGCATTCTACCTGCCGTCAGCTGACCCGCTGCCTACTGCTTCTACAGTGTGTCCATTTGTGTCAACTTGCCTGTTGCATCGAGTCTACGCTCCTCGGCTTCCAGCTTTGCTACATCGCTTCAACTCTCCCGTGGTCTCCTGCTGTTCTATTCGATATACTACTGCTTCCTGAGTATTTGTCGTCCTTGCTGGCCTACCTACAAGTGCGCTGCACCTACCTGCCGCTTCCATTCTGCAAGGACTTCTCATCTCGCCTGTTCCCTGCCGCTCAGGTATCCCTGCAGCTATCTCTAACAGCCTGCTCATCTGAACCACGGTATGCATACTTCTCATTGACTGTGCTGGTGTATTGCATATCCATCTGGACTGAGTTGTTCTCCTCCGGAGTTTCCATCCTCTGAGACTATTGCTATTATTGACTGTGTTTCCTTTTGCTGGACTATTTGAGTGACTTTGTTTATCTGTGCAGTGCTGTTCATTCATTATTATCATTGTGTGCAGTTCAACGTGGGATCAAGTTCAGTGTACCCGTGTAGACTCTGCATAGCATTTATCTCCTCGTGTCCTTCCTCACATATATATTCAGTGGTACAACTTGCTAGAGGCAGACCACTGATTCCTGTTTCCCTGTGTCACCAGTTGCATATATCCTCTCACATAAGCAGTGGTACAACTTGCTACTCGCAGACCACTGACTTCCCCGTTACCTTCACCTGGATTCCATTCCTTCACTACAGACAGCGGTACAACTTGCTATACGCAGACCGCTGACTTCCACCTCCTTATTACTCCTGGACATTCTTCTCACTATAGCAGTGGTACAACTTGCCGTGCGCAGACCACTGACTACCCTCACGTGTCCTTGTCCATCCAGATCCTCGTGTTCAGTTACCTATTGTTTACCAGTGCTGCTAGTCATAGACTTTCTGAGCATTCTCTAGCCATCTGCTGTTTCCAGTTCCATTATCACCCTGCCATCAGAGTATCATATACCAACTCTACTGCTCTGATAAGACCATCAGCGGGTGATACTGGGTAAAGACTCCTAGTGCCCGTGACACTATCGAGGCCTTAACGCCATTACCATCAAAAATTGCTACCCTATCCCGTTAATTACCGAACTGTTTGACCGCATCAAAGGAGCTAGAATATTCACTAAACTAGATCTTCGTGGCGCCTACAACTTAATTCGGATCAAGGCCGGAGACGAATGGAAGACAGCTTTTAACACCAGGGATGGACACTATGAATATCTAGTCATGCCTTTTGGGTTGTGTAACGCCCCAGCTGTCTTCCAGGGATTCGTGAATGAAATCTTCCAGGATCTGTTGTATGTTTGTGTCGTCGTCTATCTGGACGACATATTGATTTTCTCGCAAGATCTGTCCTCCCATCAACAGCATGTGGCAGAGGTCCTTTCTAGACTCCGAAAAAATGCACTATTCTGCAAGTTAGAAAAATGTTCCTTTGAATTATCCCAGATTCCATTCTTGGGATATATTGTTTCTGGAGTTGGTCTAGAGATGGATCCGGAGAAAGTCAATGCAGTGCTACTTTGGCCCCAGCCAACTACTCTCAGGGCGATTCAACGCTTCTTAGGATTCGCAAACTATTATCAACGTTTCATTCAAGGTTTCTCCTCTATTCTCTCCCCAATCGTGGCTCTGACCCGTAAGGGCGCCAATACCAAGCAATGGTCGGCTGAGGCACTTCAAGCATTTTAAATCCTTAAAAAGGCGTTCTCCACCGCTCCTGTTCTTCGACAACCTGACATGACCTTCCCTTCTTCCTCGAAGTAGATGCTTCTAATATTGGACTAGGGGCAATTCTATCCCAAAGATCAGAACAAAGGAAATTCCATCCCTGTGCTTTCTACTCCCGAGCTCTTCTACCTGCCAAGAAGAACTATACTATCGGGGATAAAAAGCTATTGGCCATATTGGCTTTAGAGGAGTGGAGATATTTACTGGAAGGGGCTCGTCACCCCTTGACTATTTTTACTGACCACAAAAATCTTCTCTATTTACAGTCAGCTCAATGTATGAACCCCCGACAAGCAAGATGGTCACTTTTTTTCTCTCGCTTTGATTTAATCATAACTTTCAAACCGGCTTCAAAAAATAAAAAAGCTGATACATTGTCTCGGGCGGTTGCTGCTTCCGCTGACGTTGAAGATTGTTTTGACCGTCCTATATTGGGTCCTAAATCTGTGAGTTTGGCCACTTCTTCCACCAATGTTCTACCATTTGGGAAAACCCTTGTGCCACCACCTCTGCGTAAAAAGATTTTGTCGTGGTATCACTCCTCTCGTTTCACTGGTCATTCTGGAGAACGAAAAACACTAGAGATTCTCTCTCGGAGCTATTGGTGGCCCTCGATTAGGAAAGATGTCAAAGAATTTGTGGTTGCTTGTGACATTTGTTCCCAATTTAAAACCACCCATAGAACACCAGCGGGCCTACTCCAACCACTACCGATTCCTTCCAAACCATGGACCTATATAAGTATGGACTTTGTCACTGATCTTCCCCCCAGCAAGAAATGTAATACCATCTGGGTAGTGGTAGATAGATTCTCAAAGATGGCCCATTTCATTCCTTTGACAGGATTACCCTCTTCATCTACATTGGCTGACCATTTCATCAAGGAAATTTTTCGGATTCATGGATTTCCATCTGAGATCGTTTCGGACATAGGAGTGCAGTTCGTCTCCAGATTCTGGCGAGCCCTTTGCAAAACCTTGGGTATTCGACTGTCATTATCATCATCATACCATCCTCAGTCGAATGGGCAGACCGAGAGAGTCAACCAGGATTTAGAGACTTTAATAAGAATGTTTTCCTCAGCCAACCAGGACAATTGGGTAGACTTTCTTCCATGGGCTGAATTCGCCCACAATAATATGTATCACGAGTCATCTTCGAAAACACCTTTCTTTGTGGTATACGGTCACCATCCGTCTCTCCCAGAATTTCCTGCCCTCCCTCCCACCCAAGTTCCTGCTGTGGAGAATTTATGCCAGAGATTTAAAACTATCTGGTCTCAGGTTAAAACCACCCTGAAGAAGGCATCTTCCAGATATAAATTTTTTGCTGACAAAAAGGCGAGCAATTCCACCACTCAAAATTGGAGACCGCATATGGCTTTCTACCAGGAATATTCGCCTGAAAGTTCCTTCCATGAAGTTTGTCCCACGTTATATCGGTTCATATAAAATCACTCAAGTGATTAACCCCGTGTGTTTCAAGTTGTTATTACCAAAGAACCTTCGGATGCCTTCCACGTTTCATTACTCAAGCCTCTCATCATCAACCGATTCTCGGTTCCTCCTTCAGTACCTCGCCCAGTTCAAGCTCATCAAGAGGAGGAGTTCGAGATTACCCATATACTGGATGCCAAAATCTCTCGTGGAATCCTTCGCTTCCTGGTGCATTGGAAGGGTTTTGGTCCTGAGGAGCGCTCTTGGATCCGCGCAGAAGATCTCAATGCTCCAGCTCTTCTAAAGAAATTTTATTCCAAATATCCGGGCAAACCCAGTTTCAAGTGTTCTGTGCCCACCTTTAAAAGGGTCACCGGATGGTTAGTGCCTCTGGTCTGGTACGTGGCTGTCTCTCATTCCTGCCGGCGCCTGTCCTAAGCCGCGGCCGTCCGCCATCTTGACTGGATTGCGCATGTGCAGGGCACTTGAACTTAAAACCTTGCTTTTAGTCCTATTGGTGAATCAATCACCACTCACTATTTAAGGCACCTGTGTCCTTAGTATAATTGCCTGTTCTTGGTTCTCATTCCCTTAAGACTCCTAGGTGTTACCTGTGTTCTGCTCGTGTGATCGGTTTTGCTGTGGACAAGTCCTCTCTGCTCATCCGTGGTAAACTTGCCAGCTACAGACTACCTCTACTCCGCTGCATGCCTACACCTGGACAAGCCTTATCTGCTCTTCTGTGGTAAACGTACCCACTATAGACTGCTTGCCATTCCGCTGCATGCCTGCACCTGGACAAGCCTGCTCTGCTCATCAGTGGTAACGTACCCGCCACAGACTATTTGCTATTCAGCTGCTTGCCTGCATTTGGACAAGTCTCCCTTGCTCATCAGTGGTATACTTGCCGCTACAGACTACCCGCTATTCCGCCACCTACCTGCACCTGGACAAGTCTTCCCATCACCGCAGTGGTACAACCTGCTATCCGCAGACCACTGACACTCACGCTACCTACCTGCACCTGGACAAGTCTTCCCATCACCGCAGTGGTACAACTTGCTATCTGCAGACCACTGACGCTCCCGCTCCTACCTGCACCTGGACAACTCTTCCCATCACAGCAGTGGTACAACTTGCTATCCGCAGACCACTGACGCTTCCGCTCCTACCTGCACTGGCACGAGTCTTCACTGCACATCAGTTGTTATACCTACCTCCACATTATAGTTGCAAGTCGCTGACTCTCCTGCTGCATAGCTGCAAGTCGCTGACTCTCCTGCTGCATAGCTGCAAGTCGCTGACTCTCCATTGACATTCCTTATCCTAAGTTGTTGTACTGTTTCAACCATTCACCATACTGCCCAGAGGATCGCTGTGATAAACTCCGCCCCTCTGGTAAGCATAATCACACCTGGTGAATCCTGGGTAGAAAGTCCTAGTGCCCGTGACATGAACATTGGAGTGCTTCATTCACAGTTCATAACGTTCCTCCTTATTGACTGCTCATCGGTTCCATTGGTCCTGGGCTATCCTTGGCTTTCTCGTCACAACCCTGTTGTGGATTGGGAGAGAGGAGAAATTGTTCAGTGGAGCTCGTATTGTTCACAGTCTTGCTTGACTCTGCCTCTGCGCATGATCCAGTCTATTCCGGAGCAACTTCCCTCACAATACCACGAGTTCTGGGATGTGTTCTCCAAGAAAGCTGCGGATACTTTACCACCTCACCGTGACTTCGACTGCGCCATCGAGCTTATACCTGGTTCCAAGTTACCCAAGGGATGCTTGTATTCTCTCTCGGTTCCCGAGACCAAATCCATGCAGGATTATATTGAGGAGAATTTGGAAAAGGGGTTCATCAGGCCATCTAAATCTCCAGTAGGAGCTGGATGTTTTTTTTGTGTCCAAAAAAGACTAAGAACCTGTATTGGTTACAGAGGATTGAACCTCATCACAGTTAAAAACACCTATCCACTTCCTCTCATCTCCGTATTGTTCGATCAATTAAGAGGTGCAACAGTCTTCACCAAAATCGATCTTCGAGGTGCATATAACCTCATCCGGATCAGAGAAGAAGATGGGTGGAAGACAGCATTCAATACACTTTCTGGCCACTACAAGTATCTGGTCATGCGGTTTTGTCTTAGTAACGCGCCTGCGGTGTTCCAAGATCTGATTAATGAGGTGCTCCGGGAGTTCCTTGGTCATTTTGTGGTCGTCTATTTGGACGACATCCTCATATATTCCAAATCATTATTTGTACATCAGGGTCATGTCAGACAAGTTTTACAGAAATTGCGAGAGCACCACCTCTACACTAAGTTAGAAAAATGTGAGTTTGAGGTGCAGAAAGTATCCTTTCTAGGTTATGTAATCTCCTCTGAGGGATTCTCCATGGATCCAACCAAGGTCTAAGCTATCCTGGATTGGGTACAACCGAATAATCTCAAGGAGGTACAGAGGTTCCTGGGCTTCGCCAATTATTATAGAAAATTTATTTGCGATTTTGCTGAGATTGTGGCTCCTATTGTCACCTTGACTCGCAAAGGAATGGATCCAACTAACTGGTCAACCCAGGCAATAATCGCGTTTGAGACCCTAAAGAAAGCGTTTGTATCTGCTCAGGTCCTTAGACATCCAGATCCTGAAATACCGTTTGTTCTTGAAGTTGATGCCTCCAACGTCGGTGCTGGTGCCATCTTGTCTCAAAAAGATCCCCATACTCGCCGCCTACACCCATGTGCCTACTTCTCCCGTCAGTTCTCCTCAGCAGAAGCCAACTATGATGTGGGTAACCGGGAACTATTGGCAATCAAATGGGCCTTTGAGGAGTGGTGACATTGGCTAGAAGGCACTACACATCAGGGGGTAAATGTATCAAGCTGCGAGTTTGCAACTCCAGCGATTTTCTCAGGAGAGTTGAAACTAGCCGATGTATGAAGGTGAGATTTCATGCAAAATCACCAGAGTTGTGCTTCTGTCAAAATCGCTGTTTGCAAAATCGCCAGTGATCAAACTCCCGACTGTTTGCCACTGCAGCTATACAGCTCTCAAATGTATGAAGCTGCGAGTTAGCAAACTCAGGAGAGTTTGCTTCAAAACACGCCAGATACAACACGCTGCTTGATAGCAGCGTGTTGTACAAACACATCACTGTTATACTGCCCTGGCAGTGTTAATATGGTAAAGAACAGATAAAAGTTGAAAAAAAAAAAAGCGTGAGGTCCCCCCGCTATTTATGCTTAACCCTAGTGCTGCCTGACTAGTGCTGGTCCCGTGAAAATCGGGGAAAACTTTTGCGTGGGGTTCCCCCGATTTTCACTTTACCAGCACTAGGCAAACCAGCCAGGGTTGGCGGCACTATAGCAGGGAGACGCGCAGCAGGGGTCCCCCTGCCATAATGACTAACCAACCCTAGACTGTTCAGCGCTGGGCTGGATTCCCTAGGGAGTGGGGTCCGCTGAAAAAAACGAGTGGGCCCCCCCCCTAGAAAGAACCAGCCCAGTGCTGATAGCACTAGGGCTCTTCCTACCACCCCTGGGCTATGGGTAGTAGGGTAATACAGCGTAAAGTAGTAAAAAAAAAAAACTGACACCAATTTTGTTTGTGGAACTACAAGTCCCAGCCAGCCAGGTTGCCAAAAACAGTGTGGGCATGCTGGTGCTTGTATAACTACAAGCACCAGCATACCCATGGCAGCCAGGGCATGTTGGCACTTGGAGAACCACAAGTGCCAACATGCCCTGACATCCCTGGCTTGCTGGGCCCTGTAGTTCCACAAAGAAAAAAGTTTACAAAGCCACAACACCCTCTTATAAACCACATACATTTATTAAAAATAATAAAACCCACAATAAAGACACTAACCACCCTCTTTTAAACCACAAGTATTTATTAAAAATAAAAAAAAACAAATACTTACCAATGATGCCTTCTTTCTTGATCCAATGTCACTTATTATTTGTAAATCCATCTTGCCGGCTTGCCCCAGTCCCAGCCATTTGTACCTCCATAAGGGAATCTTTGCCAACAGGAACTCTTCGCCCAGAAGGGGCACATATTTGTACATCCCGACTCTTTAGTGTTGCTTGAAGATAAAAAATAAAAAAAACCAGGAGCCGCCGCAAACACCTCCTACCTAGTAGGAGGTCCGTTTCGCAATGCTCTTACGCTGTTTGCGTAAGAGCTAACTACTGTATTATGGTATTTTCCCACGCTAGTGGGGAAATCACACAATACTGTATCTAGCGCTTACGCAATTAATGTAGCGCATTGCGCATGCGCTACGCTACTTGCATAAGCTGTAATACAGTAAATACAGGTTACGCAAGTAGCGTAGCGCATGCGCGATTTAAACACGCTGGCAAACTCGCACTTTGATACATTTACCCCCAGATCTCTGTTATAACTGATCACAAGAATCTACAATACATACAGTCGGCCAAATGCCTGAACCCCAGACAGGCTCGTTGGTCGCTGTTCTTCACTCGTTTTAACTTTGTGATCACCTATCGTCCAGGTTCCAAAAATGTCCGAGCGGATGCTCTGTCCAGAAGTTTCCTGACACATCATGTTCCAGTTACTAGTCCTGAGCCTATCATTCCCACTTCCATGATCCATGCTGGGTTAACCTAAGACCTGAGCTGCACCCTGCAAAGATTTCAAAGGTTAGCTCCTGATAAAACTCCGGTAGGATGCTTATTTGTCCCCGTTCATTTAAGGAAAGCAGTCCTGGCTGAGGCACATTATAGTCAAACTGCTGGACATCCTGTAGTTTATAAAACTTTGGAAATCCTCTCCCGCACTGTGTGGTGTCCATCATTGTCCGCTGACGTCAAGAGCTATGTCCTCTCTTGTGAGACTTGTGCCAGGAATAAAGTCCCCAGGAATCGTCCTACAGGCCAATTGGTTCCATTACCTATCCCTGCAAAACCCTGGACTCACTTATCCATGGACTTTGTAGTCGATCTGCCGCTCTCTGCAGGACACAACACCATATGGGTTGTGGTAGACCGATTCAGCAAGATGTCACACTTTATACCATTAACCAGGCTCCCTACTGTTCGAAATTACGCTATTCTGTTCATCCAGCATATATTCCGTCTCCATGGACTTCCTATTGACATTGTTTCTGATCGTGGTTCCCAGTTCATAGCACAATTCTGGAAGTCTTTCTGTACTCTTCTTGGCATCAAGATTAGTCTTTCATCTGCTTACCACCCTCAGTCTAATGGGCAAACTGAAAGGGTTAACCAGTCATTAGAGCAGTTCCTTCATTGTTACACTTCGGAATTTCATGACAACTGGTCCTCCTTGTTACCCTGGGCAGAGTTTGCCTACAATAATTCATGTCATTCATCTACGCAAATCTCTCCATTCTACTGCAATTTTGGTTTTCATCCCAGATCCAATTACTTGTTTTCTCTCAAGTCTGCTGGTATTCCGGAAATTCGTTCTACAGCCAAGAATCTCAAGCTCATCTGGCGGAAAGTGCAGTTATTATTGAGACAAGCCTAATTTTTTGCTAAAAAAAATTCGGACAGTCACCGTACCACTTGCTCGCTTAAAGTGGGCCAGAAAGTGTGGCTGTCCACACGCAATATTAGACTCAGACAGCCTTGCAAGAAACTGGGGCCTAAATTCATCGGTCCCTTCCTTATTGTTAAACAGATTAATGCCGTAGCTTTTAGATTGAAAGTTCCTAGTTCATTATGTATCCCCAACACGTTCCATTGCTCCCTGCTTATACCTGTGCTATACCCAAACCAATCCCACTTTCCAACTTCACGTGTACTGAATCGGAACAAACCTCAAAAATTTATAATTCAGAAAATCCTTGATTCTAAGAAGGTGCAGGGTCAGGTGCACTTCCTCGTACAGTGGAGGAATCGTGGTTTGGAAGAGCGCTCTTGGGTTCTGCGAAGACAACTTCATGCCCCTAAACAGCTGAAGGAGTTCTTCAAGAAATTTCCAAAGAAACCTGGGTGTCGGGGTTCCTTAACCCCTCCTCAAGGGGGGGGTACTGTCACGAGCTGCGGTGGTACTCAAAGCCGCCGCGTCTCGCTTCCTGTGCGCCACGGTGTCCCTGCCGTCACCATGACGACCGGGACGTCACTTCCCCCGAACTCCCGACCGTTTCCAAGGCAACAGCCGGTAGCGCCGCGTCCCGGCAACAAGGGGACAGTCGGGTGCGTGCGCAGAGACACTTAATAGCCTAATGTCTATTAAGCTATAATTATTTAATCAGCCATACCCTGTGAATATTTACAGAGCTAGGCTCTGATTGGTCCACTTGTATATTTAAGGCAGTGAGGTCGGCAGTATCACTGCCGGTTATAGTTTCCTGTTGCCAGTTTGCTGACCTGCTGTGTTCCCAGTTCTGTCCTGTGGATATTACGATTGGATTGCCTGTGTATGACCCCTTGCCTGGATTTGGACCTTGCCTGTGTTTCTTGTGACCCTGACCTTCTTCGTGTATCTGGATCTAGCTACCGTGCCTGTGACCCTTGACTCCGGCTTGTGTATTGGATTCCCTGTCTGCTGCCGACCCTCGACCCTTGCCTGGACTTCACTCCGCTTTCCTGGGTTCTCCCTAGTCAGTACACACTTCACAACCCTCTGCTAGTCTGCAGCCAAGTCTGTCCCCACCACTAGGGGCTCCAGTGAACACCTGACTGGCAGAGCAGACTCCGGGTTGTGCTGTACCGCCTAGAGGGGTTCCTAACAGTGTAAGAACATTATCTTTGAGATTTGTGTCATTATCTTAAATCAGCGCCAGCAATGGCTCTTGGACCTACATGTCAAGTATCAGAGTTTGCTGCCATGGAGCAGTGGGTGTTTACATGGTTTGGGAACTATTTGATCTCATTGTTCATCTTGGTGCAGTAGATGACATTTCCAAGAGTGGTAAAAGGAAGCAAAATGGCTTAAAGTTTAAACAAATAAAAAATCTAAATGATGAAAAGCTATAAAAATATATATATAGATCAAATGAACAGATAAAAGGGCCTGGGGTAAATGTATCAAACTGCATTTTTTCAGTGATTTCAAATCGATCAGTGGCGATTTTATGTTCAAAGTCGCCATATGTTTTAACCTTTTGACATTCCAAAATCCAATCTCCCGTGATTTCTGTCGATTTTAAAACATCTATTTCCCTGGGGTTTAGTCAAACACATCTGAGATTGAACAGAAACTGAAACTCGCCCAAGATTGAACAGAAAAAAAAGCATGCTGTTTGAGCTATCTAGCCAATGTTAATATAACATCATCATCATCATCATCTGTTTATTGAGCGCCACTAATTCCGCAGCGCTGTACAGAGAACTCACTCACATCAGTCCTTGCCCCATTGGAGCTACCAGTCTAATTTCCCTAACATACACGCAGACCGAGAGATACTAAGGTCAATTTAATAGCAGCCAATTAACCTACTAGTATATCGTCATATAGAAGGAAAAAATTCTCCGCACAGGTTATGTTCCACAAATAAAAGGGGTGACACATTAGAAAGAAAATATTGCTCAAACTAAAATATTTTCCTATTAGAATTGAGATATACTCATCAAAATTCATTTGAACAGGGGGTGCTCCCCTAGAGAATAGAAACCATACATGAATTGAAAAAAGCAAAATATTCTCTTATATGGGTGCACTCTCTTATTCTTATTAATTAAACATATATTGTTGATAAAAGATAAATCTTTATTAATACAGATTAAAATATTAATACACAAATATCATAATTGGCAAAAAAATTATTAAAATCAGATAGAAGTAATGTAAACAAACAGAAATGTAGAAAAGTGATCAGATAAAATGTTGTATAAATACAACAAAAAAATGGAAACTCATTAACTATGTCTTAATTGGTACTCAAGAGCAATTTACTGATATAATTCAAATAATAATTAAATCTGTATAGGAGTACCAAATATAATGTAGTTTGTTCCAGGAACTATGATTCTGGCTGTTTAGGACGTTAGCATGTTTTTGGAGTGTGGGAGGAAACCGGAACACTTGGAGAAACCCACGCAAACACGGGAAGAACATAAAAACTCCACAAGGCCATGGTTGGGAATCAAACTCATGACTCCAGTGCTGCGAGACAGAAGTGCTAACCACTAAGCCACCATGCTGCCCAGGAGACACAATGCACGTTTTAAACATGAGAATAATCATGATTTCTTGTTTAGATGGGGCAAAAATGGTTATTAATTTTCAGAGGCCAAATTATTTTATTAATAAATTAGTGGGCCAGATTTAATTAAGGATTATATGTATGTGATATTTATTTTATTTTATTATATTATAGTGGCTTACTATTTCATTACCAGTGGAGCAATAATTATGTTTTTCTGGTGTGGCAAAACTTAATATTTCCATATGTGGAAACCTTTGAAAGTACATACTTGTGGTACCACAAGTGGCAGCATGCACATGAGAACATGTTATCCTGAGGTGGTTTGGAATTATTTTTTAAAAAAATTCTTTCTTAGACCCCCTTCCCCCCTTCTATCTCTTTTTTTAGAATACTTTATCTTCCTAACAAAAAGCTTTTCATCATCCAGGGATCATACCTGCTGTTTGTTTGTATAATATTTTTATTCCTATAATCATCAATCCCATTTTATTGTCGATACCTTCTATTTCTATCAAAACCTCTCTTTTCAATATGTCTCCAGTCATGATTCCTTCTAGATGTACTTTGCCACTCATTCTTATATTTATTAATATTTTTATTTGGGATGGTGACGTGGCGTCCCTAGAATCCTTTTGCGTTAAATTAAATCAGAATTCTTATAATTTTGTATTTGCCTTCAATCACAGCCAGATTGGGGTTAATTGGACCTGTGGATTTATGTGAAGGAAGGAAAATTGTTGGCCAACATCTACACTAAACCTACAGATTGAAATTCATATATTCATACTATAAGCAATCATCACCCAGTATGGCTGAGTGGTATTCCTAAAAGGCAATTTCAAAGAATCAGACATTATTGCACAAAATTAGAGAATTTCAATAATCAGGCTCAGATTATGAACTGCAAATTCATTAATAAAGGATATACTAGCAGAATTTTGGAAAACACAATAAATGAAATTTCTAATGTCCAATGAGATTCTTTGTTAATTAGTAAAGATAAATCTAAGGCTACCTTAAAAGGTATTTCAATCATTACTACATTTAATTCACAATACAAACATTTAGAACACAATATTTGTAAACATTGGTGTGACTGGATCACTATTAAATAACTTTTGGTAAAAATGTATTTAAAGCGAATAGTGCAGGGCACTTATTCATGCAATTGCATTTGCACTTATTTTTTTATATTGTTTATATTGTGGGGTAGGTAATCGTTATTTCTGAGACCAGGGGAAGAAATTCGTCTCTTGTCTAACCTTGCTATAGGAAATGCCTATTTCTGATGTATATATCTGATACAATGAGCCTGTGTTTACAAAGCCTCCTGTGTATTGTTATGTGGGAAACTAGCTTGTTTTGGTTGTTTGTCTCAAACAAAGATGCAGGAAATCACAGCAAGGGTTTTAAAAATTTCATAGCTAAGTATAAATATTAGTGGCTTTGCAATGCATGTAAATTTTATGTATTGCTAAGCAGGGTTACATCCTGATTCTAAAAATAGACTATTTCTGAACTGTATAAAAGATGAACTCTTTGAGCATGTAATCATTCTTCTCACTTCATCTGACCTGATCACCCTGGTACCTTCAACTAGGGTGAGAGAAAATGAACATCTTGCTTCAAGGACCTGCTTGGAAACATCTTCAATATCGCTGTATTCCTGTGATCTACAGATTAGACCCAAATCTAATCCGTTCTCCGGCTGTGTCTGAGGTTTGGACCCAAGCTTTTCCAGTACCACCGCTCTGCCTGCTACCCAGCAGCCTGGTTAGTGTGATAGGCCAGGGGGGATCCATTCACAGCAACCCGGATCCATAGTAAGAGGTCCGGAGTTACCAGCCCATGTACACCAGCAACAAGGTACACTAGCAGCATCAGTGACCCAGAAGGAATGTGGTTCTGAGTGCCATAGAAGGAGCTCAGTGGTGGCAGCATTATAAGCCCCTCCTACTGCAGAAGGGGGGGTTTGGGATAACGTAAGAGAACGGTGGCAAAGTAAGCCCAGCCGGTTCCCAGCAACAACAGACAGGGTGACATAGGCGGTCCATCCTGTCACAATTGGCCTTTACTAAGGCGGGACAAATCTCTAATGAATATTATTTCTGTAGATCCCAAATTCGTGTATCAAAGAGTACAAAATTGAAAGGATAAATTAATGAAAAGCAGTTCCTCTAAAAAGTAGTATGATTATAATGAAAGGGTTTTTCATTAATTTATCCTTTCAATTTTGTACTCTTTGATACACGAATTTGGGATCTACAGAAATAATATTTATTAGAGATTTCTGTAAAGTAAGAATTTCTTGGTTTACATGCATTTTTGTAATTGTTACAACCTTTCCTTTTATACACAATTTCTTTCCCTGTATCTTTTTTGGATTAATTATTTTGGGATTTAGGTATTGTTATTATTATTATTTTTGTTATCAGGTGCAATAAGCAGAGTTTGACGCACATTTTATGGGAGATGAACTTTTGATAGAAATTACACTGAACAGTTAAATATGATTTATTTAATTCATGGCCATTTTAAATAAATATATTTCATATAAAGACTAAATATTTAGAAGGATACTAAAATTGCCATTTATATTTCAGTATTTGCAATGTCAATTTATATATTTAATATGTTGGTCTTAGGAGTGACATTTGTTGTTCACATTAGTCAGACTAGTTATTTTCAGATTTTTGAACATTTCTATATGGGTATTATTTATACAGTGTGTTTTAAATTAATTGCTTTTTGATTTGCTATTTTTGTGCTACATGTGCATATCTGAATACCACATTTTAGCTGTTGTAATGGCACCTGCAAGTATTAACCATCAGAGGAAGAATTAATAACTTTAATTAATCAAGCTAGAATTTTTTCTTTTCTGTGCTCTGTTCTTTTTTGTGCTCTGTTCTCTCTATAGTAAATCAAAAAGTGAAAGATCATCTTTTAGCTACATAATAGACTTCTTTCCCGTTAATTATCCAAGGTGGGAACTTTGGTGTATGTGAGTTATCGGTTGGCAATCAGATTAAAGTTCACACTGCTGAATTAAAGTCTTAATTATTTTGCCAATTGGATTATAAAAAGCGTTAGAAAATATCTGTCATTATGAAATATGGGTAAATGTGACAGCCGTAAGTGAGAGAGAGAATTATACTAGTTATGTCTGTCAAGGGACGTTTGATTGTGTATGTAGTATTATGTCAATTATTTGATTTTAAAATTTCAACTATCAGTTAGCTTGGCATTAATTATATTGTTTCTATGAGTGACAATTGTTGCTGGCATGCTCCAGACTGGTTATTTTCAGTCTGGTTTCTGAACCTTACAGAGTACACTTCAATTATTTAATTGTTTTTCAGTTTATTATTTTCATGTTGTGTGTGCATATCATAAACCCATAATGGAGTCATTGTAATGACACCTACAAGTACTAAGTAACTACATTCAAATTGAATTCTTTCTTTTTTGTGCTTTCTCCTATTCTTTTTTTGTACTCCGCGCTTAAAAAATCAGAAGATTACCTGGCAGCTAATCAATGAGATCCTATACCGGTTAATCATCCAAGTTAGGAATTGCAGTATGCTTGAGCTGTCGGACAGTAATTAGATTGAAGTTCACATTGAGAAATGTAAGTCTTTATATTCTTGCAAACTGGAATGAAACTAGTGTTAGAAAATATTTGCTATCATGAGATATGGGAAATCTGACAGCCGCAAGTGAATTATGTAAGTCATGTTAATGTGTGTATGTATATATATATATATATATATATATATATATATATATATATACATGATAAATCTATGGTAATTTTATGCTGAATAGTGTTTTTAATGTTAATATATGTTTTATCATGTATGTAATATTATAACAATCATTCATTAGTTTTTATTAATAATCAATTTTGAGTGGATAACAGAGACATTATTAACGAATGTGGGCTCTTATCCCCCCAACCTTGAGAAAGATACTTCAGTATTGAAACGAGTTGGTTGATCATGGCCTCCTTTCAGCTGGATTTTTTTCTCCCTTTGGAACTTCTTTTAGGTGTCTTTTTTTTCCTGGGTATTTAACAACTTCACAGCTGCAGGAGATTACATCTACATGCTGATTCCTATCATCTTTCTGGATACTGTCAAACATCTATTCAGAAAAGCAGTACAAAGTGATATTGTCAAAAACCTATTTAAAAGAGCAGTACAAAGTGTAAGTAGTAATTTGTTTGGTATGCTTACCAAGTGTTGAGTGAATGATTTCTAGACACGGTGTTGTTATCACTGTTGGTTCACTTGTCACACAATACACTGGTTCTGTCAAATTAGGATTTTAAATATTGTTATAGTTTTTTTGCTTGCACATTTTTTCTTATTGCATTGAGATATAGTTCCTTCAATAACTACAAAATATTTTTCAAAAGAAGTTTCATGATTCACAACAGTTATTCAAACAAGAAAGAGACTTTCAAGCTGTTTTTTTTATATAGACAGTATTTTATTATATTGTTTGGGAAGAATATCAGCACCACCACTCGCTTAATTTTTTTTATTAAATACACAAGAAAAGCTACTAAGATTGTATCATGAACATTGTGTGGTATACAATTACTCTGTTCCACCAGAGGAGCTTCTGTTTTGGAGAGATAAATCTCCTTGCTGCACCTGATTTCCTGCACCTACCTCCCAGACTTTATATTCTCGCCCCTTGTACTGATCATTGCTGGTCATTGCTTGTTTGTTCCTATGTGCAGATTGCTGCTCTGAATTTACAGCCTTATCCAGCTTTTGTTGCAGTGTCCCACAAGTTTGTATTTCTGTTATCCCTTCAGGGTCTTGATCCTGGCTGTTTCCTGTTTCACTTCAGTTTTGGTCGTTACTCTGTAAGCCTGCCTGCCACTTTATATTATTTTTCAAGTTTTGAGTTTTGCTGCACTTCTGTGACTGAGCAAGAATGTATTCATAGAAAGAGCTGCCATCTCTGCCTGAATCAAGCTACTCTTGAGCACATTTTACAGCAATGTTTACTCCAGAGGTCAGTTTCTGAGCGCTCCAATATCTTAGCATTCTCTTGGTGGCCATCAAATTCATCGATACACTCAATAGAAGCAGTGAGAGCTATGTCCCCTGCTAAAATGTTCCCAGCTTTAGAGAAAACCCCTCAGATGTTCCACAATTGGAAGAAGAAAGAAAGAGTTCCCCTGTTAACGAATAGTACAGTGTACAGCTCAGCTGCCGTGTTTCATCTAGACCTCTAGACTATCTCAAAGCTAATTTGATCCTTGATGCTTAGCTATGCTAGTAGCAGATCTGGTGACCAAATCTACATGTTTTGAGAGTATCTCTTCAACAGGTCACAATAGTACACATAAAGAAAGTAGGCTTAAAGAAAGTAGTGAAATGGTCCCAAATTTATAAGGCCTGATTCATATCTGAACGCAACTTTTTTTTTTTTTAAATCCAGTATTTTTATTGAAATTTTTTAAGATATAAACATACTAAACAACAAAAAGAAAAGAAAAACAATTGCATACATATCGGAATTAAATGACGGAATTTACAAGATTACATTAAAGCATAATAATAATAAATGTGCTATATTCATTCAGGATCATACATCGTAAATGCTTATACATAAGTATGTTACACATGCAGGGTTTATTACATGGACTCAGATACTTATTATAAGAACTGCGGTAGCCATACATTTAAGTAGATAGAGCATCTGTACTAGATGACATAGGATAGAATGGAGACTCTAACCATCTGTACCATATATTCTCAAATTCCTTCAGAGCCTGTCTGCTAGTATAAACAAATCTCTCGTGCCTTATGGTGGTATTGACCAGTGCCTTCCAATTTTTAACCGTGGGACTCGTCGGGGCCAACCACAGCCTCGCTATACACACCTTAGCCAACATCAATAACTGTGAAATGTACATTTTTGTCAGTTTATTAACTTTCCCCTTCAATCGGAGCCCAAAGAGACAAGTGGCCGGTGAACTAAGAGACACTTCAATTCCAGTAACCTGAATACATCTCCTGATCCTTCGCCAGAAGATTTGTATACATGAACACTCCCATAGAAGGTGCCAAAAGTTTGCATTGATCGAATTGCATTTCGGACAGTTAGGGGTAGCATCCGGGCAAAATTTTGCCAATCTAATAGGGGTAAAGTAGGCCCTGTGTAAGATAAACACCTGTATTTGTTGAAATTTTAATGATGAAGTATAACCTTTAGTACTGTCTGTAACCATTTCCCACTCCTTGTCTGATAAAGGGCCAATATCTATTTCCCACTGATTCCTCAAACCATCCAAATCATCTGCAGTGGATTCATACAGAAAACATGAATACATTCGAGATATCAGACCTCTATAACCCAAGGCCTGTAATTGTTTCCTCAGTGGATCCACCCCAAACACCAAAGTCTCCCCTTTAAATTGTGTGTTTAGGGCGTGTCGTAACTGAAGGTAAGAATAAAACATTGTTCTGGGTACAGAGAATTCCCCAACCAACTGTTCGAAGGATTTAAGTACATTTGTATCATAAAGCTGACCTACCGACACCACACCCAACCGAGACCACTCCCTGGCCCTCTTCACTGTATTCAACTTCTCAAATTTCTTTGCCCCCCATATAGGAGTATATGGATCAATGTCAGTTTGTTTCATTATTTTATTACAGATTGTCCAAATCTTAACTGCCTGAATCAGGAGTGGAGGAGCCCGCATACCAAGCTGCCCCGCCAGCAGTGACTGTAAGGGAGTGTGATTAGAATTAAATTGGTGTACCAACACCCAATGTAGCTCATGGTAATCGGGGTCCAAAACCCATGCCTTAAGGTGGACCAATTGAGAGGCAAAATAATATAATTTCAAGTTAGGAAGTGCAAATCCACCAGAAGATCTGGATCTATACAGCGAGCTGAGCTTGACCTTAGCCCTTCCCCCTCCCCAAACCAATGAAATCAAATAGCTATCAATGCATCGGAAAATGGAGGGTGGAATATATACAGGTGACTGCTGGAGTATATATAAAAACTTTGGCTGCACCATCATCTTAATTAAATTTATCCTACCGGAGACAGAAAGTGGGAGCTTCTTCCATACATGAGTTTTTTCTTTAATGTATTTGATCTGGGGCCGCAAATTAAGTTCTACATATTCAGCGGGGGTATTAGAGATCCATATTCCCAAGTATTTGAATTTCGATGCCCATTTTAACTGTAAGCCTTCTGGCATTGTCACGGGACACTCCCATCCCAGAGGGAACACACTAGATTTATCCCAATTAATTTTTAATTTTTTAATTTTGAACGCTACTTTTACATAAGTTGGTTGTTAAACAAATCAGGCAACCTGAACATAGTTACGGCCATATTCTAATCCAAGCGTATTTCAAGATACGTTTCAACTTTAATCTGGGTGGAAGTATGCTCTGCCTAAACAGTACTTGCAATATGAAGGCACACAGAACAGACTGCATTATATGCACATTCGTAAGTTCAATAAAAGATCACATGAGAGCACATTTAAATTTTATTTGATCATAAAATAAAATAACATATCTTAAAAGATTAATCATTTCTATAAACATTTATTTTAGTATATAATATGTTTTTATAATTAGTTTTTTTTACATTAATTAAATAAATTACATAAATATTTCAATGTGTACTGTACATACTGTTAAGGAATTCACAGGTATGGTTGGAGCCTTTGCAGATTGCCTGGTTTGACTCCGCCAACTAAAAATCTAAAAAGATGAAGGTTTTACACCAGAGACCCCTACAAGGGGGATTGAACTTTGCGGTTTTACCCCACAGGCAGCGATCCTCTGGATAGTTAGCAGGTGCGATTGACAGGAGAAGATAATATTAGCCGATAAGTAGTGACCAGAATAGGAATGGATACAGGACAGCAGGTACCTGGATTGGCTGAGAAGCATATAGAACAGGATACCAGGATCTGCAGAGTAATAATAATAATAAACCACTGTTTGGCTGCACCAATTTGCCTAGGTGATTTTTGAACAAACCCACCAGGACGCACGGTCGTCCACACATGGATTCACGATACCAGGATTAGCTGAGAAGCATATGACGCTGAATAGTAAGACCTGATGAATAGGCAGAGATACATGATACAAGGATACCAGTATTCCAGGATACAGAGAAGCCAAATACTCCAGCAGCTTATCAGGCTACAGATCTGGAAGATCTGGCACAATTTTGGTAGAACAGTTGTAGAAAATGTTCAGGAAAATGAGTGGGAGTGCCAAGTAATCAGTCAATGGATGAATAGGGAAAGATATAAAGAACGGGTCTGTGTGTGATACCCCAAAACCTGAGTACCCTGGGGTGTTTCTATATGTAAATATATGTGTGTAGTGTACACATGGCTATGTTCATCTACCTGCCTAGTTAGATGTGGTTACATTTGTTAATTGTTACCAGTGTTTATAAAGAATTTAAAAAAAAAGTTTGATTAGTGCAGTTAAGGAAGTGACAGTTGGTGCTGTGAGGAGAGTGATGGTGATCAGAAGAGATGTGAGGCTACTGTCCAAGGAGTGAGAAGAGACAGAGAAGTAGTATATGAGCGGCAGATTAGAAAAGAGTGACAGAAGAACTAATCATTTAAGAAAAGAAACAAGAAAGAAATATTATATAGAAACATTGTGACCTACAAGACTACCAACCAAGTCGCTGCTATAACTGCAAATATAAAAAAATTAAAGACTTTAGCAGTGACAGATAAGTAAAGAAATCATAAACCAATGAATGGGTCCAGCTTGTGAGTAAAATAAACAGCTTTAAACATATTTTACCTTAGTTACCATGGTAAAAGTAAAGTAAAACGCCATATAGTGAAATATCAGTCACTATCGGGGCCGGACTGGCCATCTGGCACTTCTGGCAAATGCCAGAAGAACCGATGGCTAGATGGGCCGATCCGCATGAGCGCCCGAGCAGCAGCACCTCCGTGCGCGCTGCTCGGCAGATGGAGACTCAGTGACATGCGGCTGATTCAGTAATCACATGGGACGGCACCTGTTAAGTGGTGCACATCCCATGTGATTACTTGAATAGGCCGCACGTCACTGAGTCTCCATCCGCCAAGCAGCACGCAGGGAGATGCTGCTGCTCGGGCGGGCATGGGGATGGCTGGATCGTGAAGTGATGCGGATATAACAAGGTAAATGTGTGTGTGGCCATGTTAATATAGTGTGTGTGTGTGTGTGTGTGTGTGCAGTCACGTTATTATAGAGTGTGTCCTGCGGCCATGTTATTATAGCGTGTGTGCAGCCATGTCAGTATAGTGTGTGTATGCGGCTATGTTAGTATAGTGTATGTGTGCAGCCATGTTAGTATAGCGTGTGTGTGGGCGCAGTATTTTAATATGGTGTGTATGTGTGGACGCATTATTTTAATATAGTGTGTGTGTGGGCGCTGTATTTTAATATAGTGTGTGTGTGTGGGCGCAGTATGTTAATATAAAATGTGAGGGGAGGGTTGATCTTAATATAGTGTGGGAGGTAGGCTATTTAATGGTGGAGTGTAGATGGGGGGGTAATTATTTAAGGTGAGGTGACGGAACCTTTAATTTAATGCTGGGGTGGTTAGGGGCTATTAATTGAACATGGGGCTGATTTTGGGGAGGAGGGCTATTTATTAAATGTGAATATGAATTATTTAATGCCAGGGATGGTTGTGGAAAATGGCTTTATTTATTAAACGATAATGGTATTTCATTTATTGCTGGAACTGTTTGGAGGGAGGGAAATAGATTTGGAGTAAATGGGTATGCTGTTAATTTAATTTTGGGGCTGATTGGAGGGAAATAGGTCTACTTAGTAAATGTGAATATTATTATTGTTGGGACTGGAGGGAGGCCTAATTATAAAATGTGAGTGCTATTGATATAACACTAGGGCTGGTTGGAGTTTTTCTAAATCTCATGTACCCATTTTTTTTTTCAAAATAGGGCATCCAACATTCCAGGATCCAGACAAGGAGGAAACCAGCTGCCACAAGTGGTGAAAGTGACAAGAACAGGTAGGAGAGAGCAGGATAGTCTGCCAACTGTTCTGAATCTGGTGGGGGAGTCCTGAATTTGTGTGACTGTCTCGCTTAGTCAGGATATGATCCGACTGCAAGTACAGTTGGGAGGTATATCTTGCTTTACAACGTACTGCTTGTGAAGACAGAGCTGTGTGCATCTAACAGTATTGCCTGTGTATTTGTCTAAAATGAAAACCATGTGTCATACGCCGGTCCCAAGGTGCCGGCGCTGTCACTTTCCTTTAGTAATGGTGATTGAGCTTACTCCTGTTTCTGAGACATTATTTTTACACAGGTGTTCCTTGCTACCTTGTTCTGGACCTCCTCCCGATTCTCATTGGTTCTGGAGTATTATTTAAACCACCCATGGTTCTTGGCTCATTGCCTGTTCTTCGTGTTACTCACTCTGCTCTAGGATCTGGCTGCTATAACTTGACCTTCCGTTTGTCCATTGCTGTTACTCCTCTCCGTTGTGTACCTGCACGCTGAACTATTATGGGTGAATCGACTGCTGCACCTGTGGCTATTCTTACAGCTTAAGTTTCCATCTCTACCCGGCTGGTTCAACATCGCTATTACTTCATTGATAGACCTGCTGCCGAAGATACCTGTCATCTGTGGTTCCATGCTTGGCTCAGCTGAAACTCCTCTCCGCTGTTAACCTGTACGCTGAACTGTTATTGTGAACTGCTTGCTGCACCTGTGTCTATTACCTCAGCTCAAGTTGCTGGTCTCTATCCGGCTGCTTCAATATTGCTGTGGACCTACTATTGAATCTACGGCTGAGTTACCTGTCACCTGTAGTTCCACGCACGGCTCAGATACACTTTGATCCTCCGCTACTTCTAGGTAACGAACTGTTTGATGCACTTGTGTTCATCTATGTCATTTGGGATTGTTATCTGTAGAACTAACAAGTTCAACGCTTATTGCTTTTCTACAATGAGAATTACTGTGATACCAGTAACCCACCTGCTAAGTTGAATCATCTTTGTTTTCGGATCAGCCAGTTTTATATTATACTCTGTTTGGACTATTGCTGTACCAGTGATTCACATTTACCTGCTGTGTGTTACTTTACTGGATCCAAGTGTTCTTCATTCATCATCCTTGCATTGAACTGTTGTTTTACCCATCTCATGCAGTTGTCAAGGGTTACCAACTATGAAGTAGCATGATGTGATTTGTCTCTGCATTCTGACCGACTTGCCGTGTGTTTAGTCTCTGCCGTTTATATATTCTCTGATTCTTATTGTACCATCAGCCAATACATTACTTTGCAGCACTATCATTATCTCCAGTGTTATTATTATCAGTGATGCTTGTGAGCCATGAACTTTTAATGCTGTGAACATCATCATTCTCATTGTCCATTGTGTTCGGCCTCCACTACTCTCTGCTAGTACTTGTCTGGGAGACTGCGACCTGCGGAATAGGAGCAGCGGAGTCCATATTCCCTTGTGGGGATCCCTGGTGAAAAACCTCCTATCCGTTAGACTCCGCACTCCTGGGAAAGTTCCATCTTAGCAGAGGCAAGGGATCTACAAAAATCATTCAGAGTCGTGACAACATGTTACATAGTAGGGGCCCTGCTGTCTTAAAAACCCTGGGCCCCCACAAGCCTTAATCCAGCTCTTGTTAGGGAAAGGGAACTGATAGCTGCTTCTGATCCTTGGACAGAACACAGCCTGCAGAGCAAGTTGAGGAGCTCTAATTATTACAAGTTTTGGTAATCTCATGAGACAAAGAGCTTCCCTGCTCACTCCACAGTTAGCTCCCACCCTGATGGATGTCAGTAGCATCAGAAGCATAGATAAGTACAGTGGGCTGGGGGTGTCATAATGTTGTTGGAAGGGCGTGATAAATGTAATTGTGAGGATACCACCCTTAGCTGGGATGGCAGTTACCCTCTGTGGGTTTCAACTCACTCGGGTAGCCCAAAATATATCCAAAATAAGACTTTATTATGACAGCACAACACCACAAGACATTCACAAGTTACAGGGTAAATGGTAGCATGTATCCTCCTGCAGCCTCTTGCAGTCAGCACTCCAAAGTAATAATCTCTGTCTCTTTCAGGGTCTTATCTTCCCGCAATATTACCACTAGCGATTAGCAAAACAGTTAGGGTGTCCTCCGGCCTGGGATACTGGCTCACACCTTCCTGGTAGGGTTTCCTCCAGCGGCACCACAATGCCTGGCCCAGAGTCCTTTTCGCTGATGTCTTGTACACCAGGATCCTCCAAACTAGAATAGCTCTCCTGGCATTCTCCCTCCCCCTAGCTTATTTTCTGTCTACACAGGAAGTAGGGTCAAATGTCTCAAACCTCCCCCTTACAAAAGGGGTCTCCCAGTCAACACTTTAGCTGCTAGACATACTGTCCCTGTTATCTTGATTATACAATAGAATGGCTTGACTCAATTAGCTGTTTTGGCTGGATACACTACACATGGGGTTACAATAGTACATCAAGGAATGACACTGCACGCTTACATGAAACAATAAGACTTTTGACACATTATATCAGCAGTGTTACACAATATAAGTCTGTGATACCTTTTGATACAATAACATTTATATTGATACATATTGATACATTTCCCCATGCTATTTCAACCAATATATTACTGTGGAGGCACATTGCATATCATTTATGCAAAGGTAACCTGCACCTCTCAGGTTACCTGTTGATCTAGCTAATGAACATGTGCTGCCAACTAGTTAACAAAGACATTGTTCTGATTACAAACCAAATCTCAGCTGCCCCTCATAACAATGGACATTTGAGACAAATGGTAATTACATTAGCTAACACAAGCAAAATGACTGCTGCTGTTCTGTTATTTTCACACAGTATGGCAATATTCTTTATATTTATACTACATACAATATCAAAGGTAATAGCAAAGGCAAAATGTACCTAATAGTAATAACAAGAAATAATAATACACATAATACATCGATGCTCTGGTGTATATACTTAGACTGGGCCAAGGATTAAAAAGTACATTAAACCGTCAGAAATGGGTGATGAATACAAAGTTCTCAGTCCAGTAGCACCCCGTTTCCTCACAGTAATGTTTTATTACAATATATGTATCAATGCCCCATGTTCACCACACCCCCAGCACAATGTGGTCACGCCCTTTTCGCCGGTGCCACTGAGCAGCAGCACACAGTTTATTTACTACTCGTCTATGGAGGGGGACCCAAAAGTTCACTGTACCTGGGCCCCACATTTCTCTTACTGGTCCTGTACATATCATTATCTGATACTGGTAAGCACTAAGCTTAAATTAGAGAGTCAAGCTGCTCGTAATACATTTGCATCTCACGGTACACCATATAACAATGACCTTTGCAAAAAGCACTGTAATATTATTATTATCTGAAACAGAGGTGGACCTGTGTGCTTTAAATGCCAGGGCTTATGTTTAGTCCCAGTTCGGCCCTGTGGCCTGATTCATTAAGGATCTTAAGTTAAGAAACTTCTTATTTCAGTCTCCTGGATAAAACCATGTTAAAATGCAAGGGGTGCAAATTAGTATTCTGTTTTGCACATAAGTTAAATACTGACTGTTTTTTCATGTAGCACACAAATATCAACTTTATATTTCAGTGTACAAATAAGCTATTAAGTATTTGTGTGCTACATGAAAAAACAGTCAGTATTTAACTTCTGTGCAAAACAGAAAACTAGTTTGCACCCCTTGCACTGTAACATGGTTTTGTCCAGGAGACTGAAATAAAATACCTCTTCATTTAAGATCCTTAATGAATCAGGCCCATGGTTTTGTCCAGGAGACTGAAATAAGAAGTTTCTGAAGTTAAGATCCTTAATGAATCAGGCCCCTGGTCACTAAAAAGAAAGAAACAATGTCATATTTACTCTGCCATGTCTGATACTGAATAACAAACTGTAATAAACTAATTCAGTGATTGCAGCATTCTATGGAATAAGAACTGAGGGCTGTATCTAAGCTCGAGGGATATTAAAAGCTAAGGCTGTATTGGACTGTATTGGTACTCTGGGGGTTAATTTGTTTGGTCTGTGGAATGACGCCCATATGAGTCATGGGGAGGGGTTACGGAGTTCATATCAGGAATGGGCGGAGAAGAATCAAGTCCCTTATGCAGCTGGACTTTGCCCATCCTCCCTCCCTGTGGAACGGCTTGGATGGTCATTTGCAGTATATTTTGGTGGTGGTGGTTGTCCTGGAGTAGCAGTGGCCAAAAATTGCAGTACAGTCGACGGCCAGTGGTAAGGTCACATGATGGTATCAGGCACGCTTAACCCACCTGTTTTCAAATGGAATAGGCTATTAGTCTCGGTCCAAGTACTTCCCGATCGGGTTGGCTTGTGGTTGCTTCCGTTAGCCTAGAAAAGGAGAGGGTTCTGTAGTGCCCGGGGGGGTGGCCCCGTTGAGGTAGATATGTGAACCTTGGGGTGTGTCGTTGTCCCCCATTTGCGGATGTCCCATGGAAAGGCCTGGGGCATTCTGGTTTGCCTGGCGGAAGTCGGACTGCTCTCTTTCTCCACCACCATACCTTACAATAAATTCCCTTTACTTTCGTGATATTTAAGTTGTCTGTGTTTTATTTATGGTTATAGTTAAACGGTAAGAGTATAAGGTAAGGAAAGGTTATCAGCTGTTAAGCATTTAAAACAATTGATTAATATTTAAAGACATTTATTTTTCTGGCCAAAATATTTAATAATAAGTGGTCATATGTGATCTTCAGTGATCACTCTTCTCCAGAGACTTTAGTGTTGCTTCAATGGACCCCATAGTTGCATTAATGTATTAGCAATGTTATCACAAGAAAAGAATACATAGTGAGAACTTTAATTTACTATCCATGCATAACTGGAGTTCAACAAAGTATCACTTAGGAGGAACTAATAAAGAAACAGACAATAACCAAATA
Source organism: Mixophyes fleayi (assembly GCF_038048845.1). NCBI lineage: Eukaryota > Metazoa > Chordata > Amphibia > Anura > Limnodynastidae > Mixophyes > Mixophyes fleayi. Next base: position 224,878,018 of record NC_134402.1, read on the forward strand.
AATTGTCCCCATATACATGAGATCTATATTTATTTTATTGCAGAAGATAATACAGTTCTGATAACCGGTTATTAACCGCCAGATTCACAGTTACAACTGTTGAACTCACATTTCACCAATGTGCACAATGTGTCTTATGTGCTAAAAATACATTTATCTTGGATAAATTTATATTGCATTGATTCAAACTTGTACATAATTCTACTGATGTTTAAGCAATGTTATTACAATAATAATACAGAGTACTGCAGTTATTAAAGGTTAAAAGTTTTGTAATAACATAGCAAAAGTGCACAGGTAATAAAAAGCATAAGAGAAGAATATTAATAATAATAATAGTTAATAGTGTTAGAATATAAGACAGTAGATTAGCGAGTTTAGTGATTGCATTAAGAATAGGTAATTCATAGTATATTAATTGTAAACCTAAGTTTGATTAATGCATTCCGGATCACAAACATTATTATAATAAGATATTGTTTAGAAATAGTTGTGCATTTCTAAAATGTATATCGGAGTAATTCTTCTGAATGAAAGGAAATTATTTCAGAATATACTTTTGTCATCTTAAATGTCTGTGGATAAACTTCCTTACCTCTCTGGTGCATAGAAAATCCAAAGTATTAAAACCGGGAAGAGAACCATCTTATTCTGATAAGATGCAACTTCAACTTGTTACATTAAACAGCACAGGGGGTAATACATGTGCATACACTGACCCGACATCCAAGTTGATGGCCGTCATCAGAGCAGAGTGTTTCGGTACTGCAGTGAGGAAACTCGACGAAGGAGGTCAAGTCTGCACACTGGACTCCAACAAGTCATCCGGAGGGTTTGGTGCGTGACACATATAATGTGTTTCAATAGTATATCTTAGTTGCATCCAGTTGTTCTGTGATAGCTACTGGCACACATAAATGTTATTTTTACATTAACGACTATATCATGTCAGTCATCACAGTCGGCATTTACACCTGCTCTGTAGTGGGTGCAAAATATATGGGTGAAAACAAGTGTACAAAGACAAACACAGGCCTTGAATTGGCCGGATTTGGGATGGAACACCCTGACTGTACATGGCCTACGCTATTCCGCTCCTTCCCTCTGCTATTCTGCCTCTCAAGTCGTAAGTTTTAGAGATGTGTGCTGATCCCCGTGGTTTGGTTTTGGATGTGGTTTTGGTACTAAAACAACTTTGTGTTTTGGTTTTTCCAAAAAAAATTTAATAAATAAATAATCCTGAAAGGTTTTGGTTTTTCGCTTAGTTAAAAATTGGGAAAAATAGGTAAAATTATGTGATTTAGAACTGTTTTTGCACCTATATTACTATTTATAGCATTAACATTCATTTCCAGTCATTTACAACCTAATGATCTCTTCACAGCTGTCCATATTTTCACCAATTTTGGCGAGCTGTCTGGCTAAAGTTAGTGACAGAGTAACGGCAAAAATACCTGATAGTTTAATAATTTTTTCTTATTTCATTTAAACAAATTTTATATTATTTTGGGAGGTTGTACTGCTCAGAGTCAAATAAAATATTTTGTTTTTTACCTGCTTAACAAAAACATGTCACTGACGGCCCCTGACACAATTGCTTTGAGTACAAAAGTGAACAAACTTTAGCTTTTAGGAGAAAGAAATGTATTGTTTATTGGGGAGTGCTGTTGCACTGTTACTTACATTCAACCACAACACCCTATTTTTTGCATGCTTAATAAAGATGTCAATGATTGCCCCTGACAATATTACTTTGAGTATAAAAGCAAAAAATCTCTAGTAAGTATTTATTTGCGTTCAGTCATGAATTGCATGTAATTGCATTCATTGGAGTAGTCTCCATTTCTGGAGAAGAATATTACGCAAACGGACGCCCCCCCTAGCAGACACTTGCTGCCGACGGCTGCTCAGTATGTGCAGGTCCGTCCAGCCATGACAGGCAGGGACAGTGTGCTGCCCGGCTGCTCTGACTGTGTTTAAAACACAATCAGAGCAGCCGGGCAGCACACTGTTCCTGCCTGTCATGGCTGGACGGACCTGCACATAGTGTGCAGCCGTCGGCAGCCTAAGATGCTAGAAAGGGGCGTGGCCTAAATCGCCCCCCCCTAAATTGCCCCGGGTACAGCATTTTTCTAGATCCGCCCCTGGGATAGGCACATGCAGTTGTGCAATATAAAGTCCCATCAGAACGCATGCAAAAGAACATATTTTATGAAATAAATTAGCAACTCTTAATGCTATAATCATTCAAAAACAAATGTTTAAAATATCATTTTTTTCTTTTATTTTTAAATAAAATACATAATTCAGGATGTTCTTAATCCATACTATACATAAAATGCATTTTTATAGTTTCTATTTTTTGCAAGCAAATGTTCTGGCATGCATATGTGTATTTATCCCTATCAGTTGTCACTTACACCTTTCCTGTAGCTGGTGCAAGTGATATGATTAAAAAACACATACCTAAGAGATGCCCTGAACTTGAATCGGCCAAATGTGTGTGCGCTCAACCTTCACTTGCCCTTACTGTACATTTTCTATGTTAGTCCGCCTCTTCCCACCCCTGTTCTGCCCTTCAAGTCATTGTCAGTCGGAACTTAAGTGTCATTTGCATTTGAACATGAATTGCATGCAATTGCGTTCACTGTGTAAATCCTGTTCTGATGCAAAGTTACAAACGTCAGAAGATGGAGCAGGTCCAATAAATCATCTTAACATCATATTTCTACTATATGATAAAAGAGAGTTAAAATATGTATAGGAATGTGTAAGTGAAATAAATCTGTAAGAACAGGCATAATATCTGCTTTTAAAATTTTATATTATTCTCCACTAAAACCATCTGGGCCCGATGTTTTATTTAGACGCATCTCGGCTATGGAACATTGGACCTCCTTCTCCCTAATGTCAGACTCTAATATATCTCTCTGTGAGGAAGTCAGTCTAGGAAGTTTCGCCTCTATGAGAAGGCTTCTCTTCATCAAATGCAGATGCCTTATATAAATCAATATAATATTGATGGAATTGTTTAGTGAGCCTGTGCAGAGATGCACTTCACCCCTGTAGATCTATTTATAATTAATGTAATAAATTATCTTGGTTTTTTTGTCTAGCAATATTTGAAAATAGTTTCCATGTTTTATTGCCCCATCTATAGAATTTGTTATTATCATTTGCTATTCTGCTATTTGCATGATTTAGCAGAAAAAGCTCATATACTGCCTTACTTTTTTTTTAGAAGTTTCCAATGTAGAGTGATTTGGATCATTCTTAAATAGATCATAACTTTTACTCATTGATGAATGTACATCCCAAGATTCATAAACATCAATAGCAAATGTTTAAGTTTAACGAAGCATATACAATTTTAATACCTAAGTTGGATAAAAACCCAGAACTTGTCTCATAATATAGGCCAATTACATTGCTTAATCAAGATTTCAAACTTTTAGCCAAAATTATGGCAAATAGATTGTAGTCTATTATACCCCTCCTGCTGACAGAACATCAAATGGGTTTTACCCACGGATAGAGATGGGCGGGCTCGGTTTCCTTGAAACCGAACCTACCAGAACTTTGGGGATCCAAGTACCGAGTCGAGTCGGCTCGGTACTCTCGCGCCTATTCGGATTCCAAAACGAGGCAAAACGTCATTGTGATGACGTCGGATCTCTGTTCTCACGAGTTTTAGAATCAATAAATACCTGCCTCCACGGCGATCAAGTGCCATTTGAGAGAGGGGCAGAGAGGGTTAGGTCACAGTATAGAGCAGGAATACAGCAGTATAGAGCAGGCATTTTTCTGAATTTGCACTACAAAGTGTTTGGGGTCTCATATACCCCCTTATAAAAAAGCTGAATTGTCTGAGTGCTGAACTCCTAATATAGCACAGTATTTTTCTGAATTTGCCCTACAATGTTTTTGGGATCTCATATACCCCCTTATCAAAAAGCTGAATTGTCTGAGTGCTGAACTCCTAATATAGCACAATATTTTTCTGAATTTGTACTACAAAGTGGGGTCGCATATACCTCCTTCTAAAAAAAGCTGTATTTTGTGAGTGCTGAAATATTAATATAGCACTGTATTGTTGAGGGAGGGCCTAGCAGGGATTAAACTGTATTTTTCTGAATTTGCATTGATAAGTGTAGGGTCTAATGTATACCCAAAGACAAGTGCTCAATTGCTAAGAGTCAAAAATGAAGAGGAAGACAAGCAGGCTTGTCTGTAGAATTTGCAGGCAAATTCTACTGCGTTATATAGGTAACACCCAAAGAGAAGAGCTCCATTTCTCCATTGCTAAGTGTAATTGCTGAAATAGAAATTATAGGCCTGCCTGGCTTGGGCTAAATCTGCAGTTACATTTTATTGTACCAGAGCTCACTCAGAAAACAGGAGAGGTAGTAGGGTTCAGTGCCGAAATTTTAATAATAGGGCTGTCAGTGTTCTTCAAGTCTCCGTGACATTGTATTATTATTATTATTATTAATTTTTATTTATAGGGCGCAACTAGGTATCCGTAGCGCCGTACAGGGATCAGACAGAAACATGATACAGGGTGAGACAGTACGGTACAAAAAGCACAGTAACTCAGAAGCTCAATGTACAGCTAGATGAGAGATGAGAGCCCCCAGCGGGGTAGAGAGAGGGGTAGAAGGGCAGGAGGACCTCACGGAAGAGACAAGGAGCTGGAGAGCAGAGTTAAGGTGGTGGAGAACAGAAGGAGAGGAGGCCCTGCTCGAAGGAGCGTACAATCTAAGGGGAGGGTAGGACGGACAGAGACGCAATGGTAGGAGGAGGGAATGGGGAGAACGGAGGCAGAGACGGAGAGGGGGGAGAGGAGAAAGAAATGAAGGGAGGTAAGAGGGGGACAGGAGGGAGGGCAGGAGTGGGAGGGGGGTAGGGGGAGACTGGGAGGAGGTCAATTAGGTGGGGGACTGAAGGGCTTTAAGGAATAGGTGGGTTTTAAGGCCCGTTTGAAGCTGGACAAGTTGGGGGAAGTTCTGATAGAGCGGGGAAGCTGGTTCCAGTGGAGGGGGGCAGCGCGGGAGAAGTCTTGGATGCGAGCATGGGAGGAGGTTACCAGGGGGGAAGAGAGGCGGCGGTCGTTAGCCGAACGCAGAGGGCGGGATGGAGCGTGAATGGAGATTAGGTTGGAGACGTAGGGAGCAGTGGAGTTGGAGAGGGCCTTGAACACAATTCTGTAGGGGATGGGGAGCCAGTGGAGAGATTGGAGACAGAAGAGGAGCGGCGAGAAAGGAAAATGAGCCGAGCGGCAGCATTGAGTACGGAGTGAAGGGGAGCGAGATGAGAGCGGGTAAGGCCAGTAAGGAGGAGGTTACAGTAGTCCAAGCGGGAGATAATAAGAGAGTGGACAAGAGCTTTAGTGGCATCTTGGGAGAGGAAGGGCCGAATGCGTGCGATGTTGCGCAGCTGGAAGCGGCAGGATTTAGCAAGAGAGAGGATATGAGGGGCAAAGGACCGAGAGGAGTCCAGGGTGACGCCGAGGCAGCGAAGTTGAGAAACAGGGGAAATAGAGGAGTTAAAAACGGTGATAGAAAGGGCGGAAGGGGAGGGGGAGTGAGCGGGGGGAAAGACAATAAGTTCGGTTTTAGCGAGATTAAGTTTGAGGAATCTAGAGGACATCCAGGAGGAGATGGCGGAGAGGCAGGCGGACACCCTGGAGAGAAGGGAGGGAGAGAGATCGGGAGAGGAAAGGTAGAGTTGGTTGTCATCCGCATAAAGGTGGTACTTGAGACCAAAGGAGCTGATGAGTTCACCCAGGGAAGAGGTGTAAAGAGAGAACAGTAGGGTTCCGAGAACAGAGCCTTGGGGGATCCCTACTGGAAGGGGGGAGGGGAGAGGAGATAGATCCAGAGGTGGAGACGGAGAAGGTACGGTCAGCAAGGTAAGAGGTGAACCAGGACAGGGGGCGGAGCCCAAGAGGCCAAAGGATTGAAGGGTGTGAGCAAGAGCGGGTGGTCAACGGTGTCGAAGGCCACTGAGAGATCCAAGAGAATGAGAAGGGAAAAGTGGTCCCTAGCTTTAGCAGAGAGGAGATCGTTGGTGACTATGGCCAGGGCAGTTTCAGTGGAGTGGAGGGGGCGGAAGCCAGATTGGAGAGGATCGAGGAGGTAGTGATCAGAGAGGTAGGTGGAGAGGCGGCTGCAGACGAGCCTCTCAAGTAATTTGGAGGCAAAGGGGAGAAGAGAGATGGAGCGATAGTTGGAGAGAGAGGTGGGATCGAGATTAGGTTTCTTAAGGATGGGGGAAACAAGAGCGTGTTTGAAGGAGGAGGGGAAGATGCCGGTGGAGAGGGAGAGGTTGAAGAGGTGGGCGAGGTGGGAGCAGGTGGCGGGGGAAAGGGAGCGAAGGAGGTGGGAGCTATGGCACATTGTATTGTGCCATAGCTCATACATAAAGCCTATGTTGAAATGCATAGTGGTTTTAAGTCAGGTAAACAAAAATGTAAATAGAAAGCTTGTACCTTTTTTAAAAAAAAAATCATCTCTAAAAAAGGTGAAAGTTTATTGTAGAAAAACATAAAATTGCCAGGATACCATTCTACCCAAAATATTACCAGGCATACCAGCATCAGGTAGCTCCCTTCTCTTAGCTAGATTTCAGCACCAGCTGCAATCTACACTGTCATCATATTCACCCTCATAATTGTGTATATCTTCCTCAAACAATAGTAATTCATCCCGCTGGAGTCCACCATGATAGAAGTCTGTGTACTTTGATGTAATTGCCGATAATGGTCTTCCTCATGGAATTTGTAGTTCACTTTATGGCAGAGCTGTCACGATTTTTGGGCAATTGTTTTAGAGCAGAGCAAATATCAAAATGTTGTGCTGACTCATCATCATCATCATCATCATTTTTTATATAGCGCCACTAATTCCGCAGCGCTGTACAGAGAACTCACTCACATCAGTCCCTGCCCCATTTGGGCTTACAGTCTAAATTCCATAACACACACATGCACACACGCACACAGACTAGGGACAATTTGCTAGCAGCCAGTATGTTTTTGGAGTGTGGGGGGAAACCGGAGCCCCCGGAGGAAACCCACGCAAACACAGGGAGAACATACAAACTCCTCACAGATAAGGCCATGGTTGGGAATTGAACCCATGACCCCAGTGCTGTAAGGCAGAAGGGCTAACCACTTAGCCACCGTGCTGCCCATCTGCATCACCACTGGGTGTCTTGGGAAAGTTACGTTTTTTCCGACAAGCAGTTGCCAGAGAAACTGTAGGAGTAGACGTCATTACAAGATGTTGATAGCTCTTGGATCCTGGCAAAGCGAATTAAGTACTTAATCTACAATTATAATATAGTTAGCAGATTTACTTTAGTTTTATTTCATCCGTAAAATTTCTCTAGCTGCTTCTCATAAAGCATAATTAAGGCAATCACTTGACTCAAGTTAACCGTGTCTGCACTCTCTTCACAGGTGACTACTTTGCTGGACTAAAGTATATTCCCACTCAAATGCTAGTCTTCTTGCAGCTGCTGCATTCTCCTGCATGCTGTTGCAGAATCCCGAAAATTACCCTAAATTTTTCGGGACACAAACAGCCTCTCCTGCATTTCATTGTCATTTTTTAAAAGTTCTGTAACACAAAGTTGATTGTGTGAGCAAGACAGGATATGTGATGGAATTCCCCCCCCCCCCATTGAAATGCTCTAACAATATTGGTGTCGTTATCAGAAATCATATATCCTCAGGAGAGTCCAAGCAGGATTAGCAATGTTGCAATGACATCCCTTACTTTTTGTAACAGATTGTCAGCTGTATGCCTCCTACTGAAGCCGCTGATACACAGAGTAGCCTACTTCTGAAAAATGTGACATTCTTGGGTACATGCTGCTGCTGTTCCTGCAGGTGAAGATGAATCACCAACCCAGTGGGCTGTCACAGTCATATAATCTTTAATTTGCCCAGTTCTGCTTGTCCCCATATCTGTAGTTAAGTGTACAGTGGGTAGAAATGTATTTTGTAGCCCAATAATTACATTTTTATGAACCTTCTGGTAGAGGTGAGGAATAGCTTTTCTAGTAAAATGGTGTTGTGATGGAATTTGATAATAGGGATAGAAGACCTCAAGTAACTGTCTAAAATCAGCTGCTTTAATAGTGGACATTGGACGCAGATCTAATACTAGCATAGTCCCCATGGCGTCTGTGATCCGCTTTGTGACTGGGTGACAGCTTTCTTACTTTCTTCCTCTAGCAAAGGATTGTTTAACAGTCAATTGTTGTAAACTACTACTACTCTTCATCTGGGTTGAAGATCCACCCCCAGCAGCAGCAGCAGCGGCACTAACGCTCAATAATTCTTCAGAGGAATCATGGTTAGTGGAGGAGTCATTTAGAATTAGGAACTTGGATGCAGGACTAACTCCCATCACTTCTGGGGATATTAATGATGAATGTGTTGGGGGTGTAGATTGCAGGTGCTGGAATCTAGATGAGAGAAGGGAGGTAGCTGATGCTGGACTACTTTTTGTTATTTTTTTAACATAAGTTTCTGATTTACCAACAGCTGTCCATGTACTCGCTTCAAATGCCATAACATGGATGAGGATCCTAGATGGTTAAGGTCCCTACCTCTACTGAGTGTGGCTTTAAAAATGCTACAAATGGCTAGAAAACTGTTGTCAGGATTGTGTAAAAATAATTCCACACTTAAGAGGTGGATTTTTAGTCTTATGCCTAGGCATGACAATGGCCTAACTGCTGCAATCTTTGTTTGGAAGTGTATGAAAATAATATTGTGACCTGTGAGGTGGTCAAAATTGAATGAAAATGAATGGAAATTAGTGTCAGTGAGGTTAATAATAATGTAGGTACAAAATAATACCTAAATTATGTGATTTTAGCCCAAAAAATGTAATTTTGAAAAAAATAGCAAAACAAAACCAAAACCAAAACCAAAACACGCAAGGGCAGTTTTGGCAAAACCAAAACCAAAACCCAGAGGTAATCCAGATCCAAAGCCAAAACACGGGGGCAGTGAGCATCTCTACCCATGGAAGACATGCAGTCAAAGGGATAAGAACAGCATTAGCTGCAGTAATAGCATCTACTGGAAATAAAGATACTTGTGGGTCTCTTTGAAACAAATCTTTGAAATACGAGCATTTGGCCCTTTTTTTCCAAAATTTACTCAATACTTGTATAAAAAGCCTGGTACGTGATTAATAACAAACATTAAGATCCGATATGTATGCTTAGGGGAACTAGACAAAGTTGCCCTTTATCTCTCTTACTTTTTAACCTGGCTATTGGGTCTCTCAAACAAATGGAAGATTTTCATGGTATAAAAATTGATAACTCTAAGAGTAAATTAACAGCGTTTGCAGATGATTTGCTACTATATATTTCCAATCCACAATATTGTTTACAGTTTATACTGAATAAAGTGAATGAATATGGACCAGTGTCTGGATTTACTATAAATATAGATAAGTCAGTGGCAATGACATTAGGATCTTATAAGAAACTCCCAAAAACCAGGAACATTGCCCTGGAATGGGGTAACTCATATATTAAATATCTAGTGATCTATTTATCTAAGAATGTAGAAAACCTTTATAAATTAAATATTGATCGAATAGATCTGGACATAGTTTCGGAGTTAAAATCATGGCAACATTTGCATCTCTCATTTGTGGGAATGGTAAATCTAATTAAAATGACTATTTTTCTTAAAATAATGTATCCTTTATGAGTATCACCAATACTTATATCTACAAAAGATGAAAAATCCTTAAAATCAACATTTCGAAAATTTATTTTGAAAGATAAAAAAATGAGGATTAGCCTGAAGATCTTACAAAGACCTAAAAAAGAAGAAGGTTTAAACTTTTCAAATATAACTCTATATAATCAAGCTGCAATATGCAGATATATTGAAGACTGGCTTAAACAAAAGAGCATGTATACAAATGCAAAAATAGAACAACAGTTCATTCCACATGTAGATCTTAGATATTTTCTGCCTATGTCTCGATCAGATATCCCTTTGGAAATAGTGGAAAATCCTTAGCTGTTTATTAATTGGCAAGCGTGGCATAAAATTCAAAGTAAATTGGGACTTCAACATCGATATTCGTTATTCTTACCTTTTTGGGAAATTGGGATTTTTCAAAGAGGTGGAGCAACTAGTCCACATTAAACCTGGCCACAAATAGATATCTCTATGGTACGAGATGTTGTTAACCCAGAACGAAAAAAAAGTGTTAACTTTCTCTGAGAGCTGTTCTAAGTTTGACTTTATTAATGTTCCTAGTTTATTTATTCTTCAGGTGCAACGCTATGTGACCTTAGTGATTTCTAAACTTTCTTTGGTAACACTAAGGTCACAATTATTATTAGGTCGAATTATTATAAAATTTTACATATACCTTATTATGATATTGAAAGACAAATGGGTATATCTAAATGGTTGACACATTTTCCACACTTAAATCACTTTAATAGTCAAAAGACTTTTCTTTATTCTAATTGTACTTTAACTGCAAGTACATATCACAAAATGTTTTTAAAACTTGTCTATAGGGGATATTTCACCCACAAGATTACACAATATAGGGAATAGTAATATTTCAGAATATTTAAAATGTCACAAAAAGGATGCTTCACAATATCACTGATTATGGGAATGTTGGTATATAATACGATTTTGGATTCAAGTTAAGGAATACGATACAACCGACTTAGTAAATTTTGTTCCACTATCTCCGGAATGGGCGGTGATGGGAATTTTGGATAAATCTTTTAAATACACTAGAGGAAGTAAGAAACTTCTCTTTATCATCTCAGCAGTTGCACAAAAGTGTATCTTACAGTTTTGGATACAGTCCTAACCCGCCTCTTTAATATTGTTCAAAGAGAAGCTGGCATATGTGTTTAAAATAAAATGGGTAGTAGCCTCTTTATATAGAGAGAAATTATTTGGTGTATGGGAGAGCTATATAAACTCACTTCCACTGGATATCAAAGTTCAGATTTACAAATGTTTCAATCTTACGGATTGGTATAAAACAAGAATTTTCTATAATGAAAACCCTATAGAACCATAGATATGTGGTAAAATGAGGAACCACGTTCGGAGCACTGACATGTTTTAAAGTAAACAAATTATGTAAAGACATCTATACTGCTATATTTGACCTATGTCCAACATTATATATAAAATAGTTGTTACTGTTTAGATGTTCCTTTGTTGTTTCCTCTTTTTTGGTACATAAGGACATTAATAATTGTAAATGTTTTTAAACTATTTGTATTTATTATATATTTTGAGTTCAATAAAATAGCATTTTGAAAAAAAAAGAAACTATAAATGTGTTTGAACAAAAATTGCCATAAAGTATCAGATCAGATTACCTGAAAAATAAGTGTGATTAATTTTCCTATTGCCACTTTTATTCCTGTTTTATTTTAAACTGTTTTCTATTTATATTGTCTGAATGTCAATGTGTTATAATGCTACATTTAAGGCAGATTAATTATTAAATAAGGCTGTGATTGCAGATTGAGATGAGTCAGCTAGTAATTGAAGATTTCCATAGAGTGTCAGCTCTTGAATGAAGTCTTACTACTTTTGTAATTATTTACATAAATGTAGTATATAGTATATAAAAATGTATGTTCATGAGTGCAGCGGAAATTGTGCTAGTATTGTTGGTAGTATTAGTCAGCAAAATGGTGTCTCTCTGTGGATATCAATATGCAGCATATTGCCTGTTGTTACATAAAATAATAGAAAATGTTTAAAAACTTTAAAATAAGTTGTAGAGGGAAAGAAGGACCTTGACAGATTATTGTCTATTTGGATCCGAATGAGTCTATGCTTAATAATTGCACAAGATCATCTAATGTCCTTTTGCAAGATTATCTAATGTCCTTAATCTAGAACAAGAGTTAGATTAGAGCCAACATAGCTGAGTGGTTAATAGCAAGAGTGAAATATAATTTTGGGGATTTTAATAATTTTTAAACAGACTGGGAGTTTAGCTTTGATTTAGCCTTTCATGCCCATATGTCATGCGTGAATACCACAAGTGCACAATAATAAATAAACAACAAATGTATAAGAACATGTAACTACCTCTGACTTTAAACTCCTTCTTACTAGTTTTCAATCTAAAATGCACAGCACTTCATTTAGCCTACACACTTTGCTTTAACTGGAGCATGAAGAAACCCTCCGCACAAGAATAAGTTAGGTCTATATTAAACCCTAGAGATTGTCACAAGCCGGGACTTTACCAATAGCCGTTGTGGCTCACTATCTGCTAGAATCTCACATTTCGGCTGTCGCCATGGTGACCGGGATGTCACTTCCTCCCATGCACCACGGCTATCACCAGAGCAATAGCCAGAACGCTTCTAAAAACCACTGCTGCGGCCCAGCTAGTTTTACAGCTGGGTGCTCGTGCGCATTCAGGACCTGATTACAGCCTCCTGAGGCTGATTGCCACCCTTGTGGTTCCTCTTCTCATTGGCTCCCTCATGTTTATAAGGTAGGGAGGGCTTAGCCTCTCTGCCGGTTATAGCGTGGTTTCCTGTCTGTTGCTTACCTGCTCCTCTGTTCCTGTCTCTGTTCCTGTGGATACTCTGGTTCACTGCTGTTTTGATATATCGTTGTAACCCATGGCCTGTTTCCTGGATTCTGCTTGTTTGCCTGTTGCCTTGACCTCAACCTGATTATTGGATTCTGCCTGTTCGCTTGTGACCCTGACCGCTGAATGACTGCTGGTACTGCTTGTTTGCCTGTGACCCAGATCTCTGCTTGGGTACCGGTCCCTGTTAGCCAATCTGTTGCCTTTATCGTTGTCTGGTCTCTGGACTCAGTTTGTCTGCTTGCCTCCCAGGATTACTTTGGATTCTGTCCTGTCTTCAGGTATCCTCCTATTTTCTGCACTGCGCTTTCCAAACATAAGCTCTTACTACTCAGATTATAAGACCTAGGGGGACCTGAGTACCTGTGATCAAGACTCGTTCTATGGGAAAGGCGGCTGCTATAGGCGAATACCTTTTCCTGTTCAAAGAGTTGATGTTTAGAGCACTGGCCTAACACAGGTACAATATTATCTCAATTTAATATGTTAGTTAGATTGACTTGGGTGCTCTCTTAGGCTGGGTACTAAAGTGTTTTCAGTCAATTATCTGCCAATCACCCAATAAACAACCATTCAGCTCAATATTGCATTAGTGTGTACACTTAGATGATGAATGATAGTCGTTCCAAAGCACCGACCATTATTTGCTTTGATTGTTCAGTAGAACTGTAAATTTCGTTCAGCTATGGAACGACATCCTTTCAATCCTGCAATGTGTATAAACTCATGACCAGTATTAGCATAGACTTTACAGAGTCATGATCTTTCCAGCCAACAATTATGACAGTTGAAGAGCACAGATCTGAGGTTAAATCTTTTAAAACATATATATTGTATACACATGCAGATCAGGACTTTTTATTTAGTCTTTTTATTGTTAGTAAATTCATTATAGATAACACATTGGTCGGAAAATTCCGTAGTGTGTACCCAGCCTTAAGTAGTAATGCATATATATGATAAACTCTCCCACCCCAAACCCTCCGACTACCATCAGTGCCCAGGATCTTGCTTCCTATTTCAATGACAAGACTGATAAGTTTCGACTTAAAATGGTATCATCTCCCTCGACAAGCATTCAGCTCAATTCCTTTGCAGCAACCTCTGACACCATCTCTTCATTTGATCCCACAAACAAAGAGGAAATTTCTACTCTACCTCCTGTCCTCTTGATTGCTTACCCTCACAAATTGGTAGGTCCCTGTCTCCTGTGCTCATTCCACCTCTAACTAACATCTGTAATCTCTCTCTGCAGGTATCTTTCCACCACTTTTCAAGCATGCAGTGATTACTCCTATTCTGAAAAAACAAAATTCTGACCCAATCTCTCACTCAAATTACTGTCCTATCGCTCAGCTCCCATGCCCCTCCAAACTTCTTGAGAGAATTTCCTACACTCGCCTCACACACTTTCTTGCAGCACACAACCTTTTCGATTCTCTTCAGTCAGGCTTTCACTCTCAGCACTCCACAGAGACTGTGCTGATCAAGGTTGACATTGATTTGATGACAGCTAAAACTAAAGGCCATTGCTCTATTCTAATTATCCTGGATCTCTCTGCTGCATTTGAAACTGTTGACCACTGTTTCCTCATACAAACACTATAATCCCTAAGTCTTTAAAACAGTTTTCTATCCTGGTTTTCATCCTACCTATCTAATCGCTCTTTCAGCGTTCGTTCATTCATCTGGATCCACCTCTGCTCCACTTCCTTTATCAGTCTGAGTACGGCAAGGCTCAGTCTTAGGTCCTCTGCTTTTCTCTATCTACACCACTTCTCTTGGAAAATTAATAAGCTCCTTTGGATTTCAGAATCCTCTCTATGCGGATGATACTCACATTTATCTATCATCTCCTGATCTCTCACCATCTATGTTGTCTCTCATTACTGCATTACTGACTGTCTTTCTTTAATTTCACCTTGAATGTCCTTTTGCCAACTCAAAAACAGAGTTAATAATATTCCCACCCACCAACAGAAGCTCCCTGCCTGACATTTCTTTACGTGTTGACCACATGACCAAAAATCCCACCCTGCAAGCTCGCTGACTAGGTGTAATACTTGACTCACAACTATCTTTTGTTCCCTACATCAACTCTATATTTTTACTATGCTGCATACATCTAAACAAACATTTCCAGAATACGTACATATCTCACACAAGACTTTACTTTATGCACTCATCATCTCCCACATCAACTATTGCAATTCCCTCCTTACTGGTCTTCACCAAATCAGACTCATACCCCTACAATCTATTTTACATGCAACGGCTAGATTGATTTTCCTTGCAAATCGTTTTTCCTCTGCTGAACCACTATGTCATTCTCTACATTGGTTTCCTGTTTTTCAACAAATCCAATAAATAATTCTTATACTAACACAAGACAATCAACAAAGTTGCACCAACATACATCTCCTCACTTTTCTCTAAATATCTCCCAACTCGACACCTCTGTTTTGCACAAGATCTGTGTCTCTCTTCCACTCTCATCACATCCTTTCCTCTAGTCTTCAAACCTTTAAGCGCTGTCTGAAAACTCACCTCTTTAGACTAGCTTATAATATTCCTCAACCACCCTCTTAATCTCCATAGGTTACCCTATTACCACCCTCTACACAGCTAACACAAGGCAGCAACCCTTAGACCAACATTGCTGTGTGACTGATCATATGACTCACTAAATACCTTTTAACTTTGCATTCTAGCTGGATCAATATGCAATATGATGTAGCATGTGCCCTTGTGTATCAAACTCCCATTGTGCCATAGATTGTAAGCTTGTGAGCAGGGTCCTCTTCCCTCTCTGTCTGTATGTATTACCCAGTATTGTTTTATTACTGTTTGTTCCCAATTGTAAAGCACTACGAAATTTTCTGGCGCTGTATAAATAAATGTTGATGATAATGATGATATGTCAAGAAAAAGGAGAAAAAGTATTACTATTTCTATAGGCACTCCTAAGGTTTGTAATGAGCACTTCTATTAGGAACTAATATTGAATACACACATAAGCCAAACACTGAATTAAATAAAATATAACTTTTATTACGTACCAACTTAAAAAGTAATTCAACAAGAGGCCAAATATAAAATCTAATAAAATGAGTGTATAGAGGTTATTAGATAAATGCATCTGGTAATATCTTTTCACTCAAAAGATGATATCTCTTATTTCTGAGTTACCTATAGTAATTTAAAGTGATATTTTAACATAATGTTGTATTTATATATTGAATCACTGTAAAAAATAGTGATGTTTAGTGTTGCATATTATTCTTCTACTGACACCTCATATTAAGATGATGGTGTATATCTTTAATAGATAGTAGTGAATTAATAAATCTCAGGTTAAAAATTCCCGGTAATAGTGTGAATACCAGAAGACAAATTTTTTTTGTTTGCCACTTTAGTACAATGGATTATGCTGATATTTGTAATATCAAAATTTACTGTATAGTTCTCACTTGTATCACAAATGTTAGCTGCTCTTATAGTGCACACATTTCATCAAGCTATTGGCTCAGCAACCCTTACAAATGAATTGGGAGCTATAGTCATTGAAATGTTTATCATATTTTGGCACTATTTTAGATTGCAATTGTGCTTCTATAGTCCTCAGTGACACTAGTCATACCCCCTCCCCACCAATTATCCAACCACCTCTCTCAATGCAACCTTTCTTTTACCAGCCGACTACTGTTTTTTCTTTTGTGAGAAACAAAAGAATACACAAATGTATTGCAAGTGTATTATGGGCAGTTATTTTAATCATGTACGTCATCTGTATTGAGTAGAAACCTGTTAAAAATGCTCATCACACATGTATGTGGTGCAATATGTTACATATCATTCTTTCTAAATGTAGCTTGTCATAGTGTTAACAATTGCAATTCAAAATAAAGTGATTTAATAAAAACATTGAAGTCAATGGTAATGAGTATGATGCAAATGATGATGGTAATGTTGGGGAAGAACCTATGACTTTACTTTTTTTGTGCACTAAAATAACCCAGTGAGTGGTCATAGACATACACTATATGGACAAAGGTATTTGGCCACACCTGTTAATTATTGAATTGAGGTGTTTCAATCAGACCTGATACCAGAGGTGTGTAAAATCAAGAACCTAGCCATGCAGTTCTCATTTGCAAACAGTTGTAATACAAAATGGGTTGTTCTAAAGAGCTCAGTGACTTCAAGCGTGATACTGTGATAGGATGCCAACTTTGCAATAAGACGATTCGTGAAATTTCATCCCTGCTGGATATTCCACAGTTAACTGTAAGTTATATTATTAGCAAGTGGAAGTATTTACAAACAACAGCAACTCAGCCATGAAGTGGAAAACCACGTAAAATCAAAGAGCAGGGTCAACAACTGCTAATTCGAATGGTGCTCAAAAATTGCCAACGCTCTACTGAATCCATAGCTGAAGAGTTCCGAACTTCCACTGACATTAATGTAAGCACAAAAACTGTGCGGTGGGAGCTTAAAGGAATGGGTTTCCATGGTCGAGAAGCTACATGCAAGTCTCACGTCATCAAGACCAATGCCAAGCATTGGATGGAGTGGTGTAAAGCACACCGACACTGGAATTTGGAGCAGTGGAAACGTGATCTGTGGAGTGACGAATCACACTTCTCTGTTTCACAGTAAGATGGGTGAGTCTGGGTTTGACGGATACCGGGAGAACATTAATTCACTGCATTATGCCAACTGTGAAGTTTGGTGAAGGAAGGATAATATCATGGGGCTGTTTTTCAGGGTTTGTGCTAGGCCGCTTATCTCAAGTGAAGGGCAAACTTAATGCCTCAGCATATCAAGTCATTTTTGGAAACAGTTTGGGGAAGGCCCTTTTCTATTCCAACATGACTGTGCCCCAGTACACAAAGCGAGGACTACAAAGACATGGTTTGACGAGTTTGGTGTGGAAGAACTTGACTGGCTCGCACAGAGCCCTGACCTCAACCCCTTCAAACATCTTTGGGATGAGCTGGAACAGAGATTGCTAGCCAGGCCTTCTCGTCCAACATCAATGCCTGACCTTAGAAATGCTCTACAGAATGAATGGGCACAAATTCTCGCAGAAGCACTCCAACATCTTGTTGAAAGCCTTCCAAGAAGAGTGGAAGCTGTTATTGCTGCAAAAGGAGGACCAACTTCATATTAAAGCATATGCATTTGATTACAATGTCATTACAGTCCCTGTTGGTATAATGGTCAAGCGTCCCAATACTTTTGTCCATATAGTGAATATCAACCCTTGCCAAAGTCAATCAACCACATATCAAGCAATATCCTTGCTTCCATTAATTTCCAAACTTCTCAAATGGTGAGTCTATAACCATTTAATACACTTTCTCACCATTTACTCTCTCCTTGACCCCTTACAATTGTTTCTCCACCCTCTCCACTACTATAAAGAGTACCCTCACTGAAGTGATCAATTATATACTAAGCTAAGTCGAAGGGCCACTTCTCTGTGCTCATTAAGCTCTCTGTTACTTTTGACTTAGTTGACCATTCTCTCCCCCTTGACACATTTCACTTCCTTGGCCTTTATGGCACTTGTCTTTTTCTGTTTTTTCTCTTACCTATATGATTGTTTCTTTAGTGTCTCTTCTTCTGGTGCCTGATCTCCTCGACTCCTTCTATTTGTTGGCCTTGTACATTTCGCAATTTACACCTCCTGTCTAGGTCAACTCCTCCATTCCTTTAGCCTCCTGTGACTGGATCACTGCTAAATAACTTCTGGTATAAATTTATTTAAAGGAAATAGCGCAGGGCGCTTATTTATATAATTGCACAAGCACTTATTTGATAGTGTGTATCTTTTGAGATCGGAAATCGTTATTTTTGAGACCAGGGTAGAAAATTTATTTTTTCTGTTTAGCTTTTCTAGAGGAAATACATTATGTCTGATGTATATATCTGATACAATGAGCCTTGTTTACAAAGCCTTTGATGTATTATGATGTGGGGAATTGGCTTGTTTGGGTTTGCGTTGTTCTGTGGGAATGTGTATTCAGCGTCGGACTGGCCTGCCGGGCAGCCGGTCTAATCACCGGTAGGCCCGGCCTCGTTGAAGCTCCACCCCCTCTGCTGTTAGGGTGGAGCTTACGGACAGGAGGCTCACATAGAGCAAATCCAGTTTCAGCAACGAGACAACCTTTGTATTTCTACCGGTTTAGTAAGAGTACACTAGATCGGTACAAGGTGTCGGCATCACCCAGCCGATCCGACTGATACTAACTAACCTAGAAGACTTCAGCTTTAATTAATAGAGTGAAATAAGAGCTAATCGTGCTGTGAGAGGATTTACAAGGGAGCGGATAAGACAGCCGGAACATGAGAGATCAGAAGGGCTAACGGAACAGTCAGTAAGCATTAGCTCCGCTGTCTCTGCTCAGGAGTACAAGTTAGTGAGTCTATGACAAGAAGACACACATTTCTGCTGATCGTTAGCTACATTTCACTACGAGAAGAGGTGGGTGGCGTTAGTTTTGTGGGCTGATGGGATCTAATGCATGTTGTCCCGATGTGTGAGCGTGAAGTGAATTACTCTCTGAACCACAAAGCTTACATTCCATGACACACTACTCAACCTGCAAAATCAGTAGACCCGCTGGCTCATCCATGGCTGGATTAAGGGGGGGCACATGCCCCGGGCCCCCCTTTCTCCAAGGGCCCCCCGCCGCCGGCAGCCTGCTGAGTCGGATCACCTGTCAGCAGTAGGTGATCCGATTCTTCTGCTTATGCAATGTGCAGCTGTAATCTGTTTCAAGGGAGCTGAAGAAACTTATTGTGGAAAAGAACTCTGGGAGATGTAGTTTTTCACACTGCCAGTGTCCATCACGAAGCACCAGCAATATAACTACAACTACCAGAAGCCACTGCCCTCGAATGTCACATGTTCCATGTGTCCAATCGCTGATTCTACAGTCCAGAGAGAGGTAACTTGCTACATACGGTATTGAGTAGTTTATATGCTGTCTGTGTGTGTAATGTTGTATAAGTGTGTAGTATAAGGTGTGCACACTGCTTGTTACATCCCATGACAAGGAGGAGGATGGGATAGTCTCTCATGATCTTACACTGACTATAGCAGCTGCTGCTCCATGCTAGAGACACTAGTAACAAAATCATTGCTTAAAGATCTAAAGATCATGTTCACTATTAAGTATTGTATAGATCAGGGGTGTCCAACCTTTTAGTTTCCCTGGGTCACATTGGAAGACGACGAGTTGGTTTGGGCCGCACATAAGATACACTACCAATAACGATAGCTGATCATCCAAAAAACCATAGAAAACATAGTTAACATATATATGTGAGAAAAAAAGTGATATATATATATATATATATATATATATATCACTTTTTTTTCAAATCCCCCTATACTTACCTTTCAATCGCCCTGTTCAAAAAATCCTCTCTAGTTATTATACTATAATCACTTTTTGTATTGTTTCGATGCAATATTAATAAAGTGCATTTAAGCCAGGCATTGTATATCAAGGTGCCCTGACCAGGCCTGCGGTACCTGACATATACACCACTGTGACCCCAAATTGTGACCTGTTTTGCTAATTACAGCACTATGTTAGTTAAGGGATAACAGGGCCAAAGAGAATAATATATAATGCCCCATAAGTATTACAAGTAGAAGTATGTAGCAGAGAGATAAGGTCCATGATGCTCCAGGACCAGGTGACTTTTATTCACTGGTCAGCGTCCCTTGAAATAATAAAAAAAAATCCCCCTTAACTTACCTTTTAATTGGCTTGTTCTCCTGTCCTCTTCTCTTCTTTTCTCCAATTCTGTGCTGCTGATTGGTTTTCTCGTGCGGGTGACTCCTCTGTGCTGCACTCCGCAATGGATGTTGGGCGTGATGACATCACGCCCGACATTCACTGCGAGCACCGCACGGAGGAGGAGACAACGGACCGCGTGACCGCAAGGTAAGTATTTTCTTTTCTTTTTTTTGCAGGATTTTTTTTTTTCCATTAACAGCGCTGCCCCCTTGCCACAACCAAAACTCCTTCTGGGCCACATTTACAGGCGTGCTGGACCGCATGTGGCCCGCTGGCCGCGGGTTTGACAACCCTGGTATAGATCATTTAGAATGTGTTGCCCACGTTTATATGAAAATAAAAGCACATAAGAAATAAGACAAATGAAGGGTAAGCTTCTGGATCCATGTTCCTGTTGTATTGGTGTGTTTTTACAAAGTACCATGTAGAATTTTACTTTATTTTTTTTGTTATTCACCTGTATTGGAGTGTGAATGAAAGCACTAAAAACTTTTAGAAGAATGTTAAAGTAAAATATATTTTTCAGTTCTACTTTGACTTTCCACTGTAGCTGTCTTAAAAAGTATAGCTTATAAGAAGTATTTCCCTCATACATAAATATGATAGCAATGGTATTGTAGCGCTCCAAGTCTGTGGAGACAGTATAGTCAGTAAAGTGCTTAGATGCACCTTTTCAGCAGCTAATGTTACTGGAAATTATTTTAAATGTTGACTACAATGCTCATGCTTCAGCATGTAAACACATGCTTCAATGCTGAAGTACTTTGGGATAATGACTCCAGGCCTTATTAGACCCAAGTGTCTCCTTGAAGTAGAGGAATGCTTGGTGATAACTGTATGAAACAGTTCTTGGATGATGGACCAGAAGTAGTGGTAAAAAATGCAGAGTACAATGCAATAGTACGTGCCACAGAGAAGAAGCAGCAGTAAAGGCATGTTCAAAATCGAGCTTGGTTCAATACTTATATACATACCTGTTATTAGGCTTACACTTTTATGTCCTTTTTCCCTATGTTTCAACTATCTCCTTGCGCCAATCCCATAAAACTCTGTGTTTTTTTTCTATTTTTGAGTACTGTCAGGATACTCTACACCTTGGGAATAGTGGCAGCATATCCTTTATATTTCCCCTCTGTCTGTATTACCAGCTACCTAATAAGCGCTCATCGATTGAATGTATATGGGACTTCCCATTGCAATTGTTTCCAAATCATGTATGTGGATATGTATATATATGTATGTGTGTGTGTATGTATATATATATATATATATATATATATATATATATATATATATATATATATGAATTGGGCGGCACTATTGCAGGCATAATTTGAATTGGGGACACTATAGCGTGGCATTTGTGAATTTTTGGTACTACTGTGTGGCATAACATGGCACTCCTGTGTGGTATAATATTGTTTGGGGGCACTCCTGTGTGGCATAATATTGTTTGGGGGCACTCCTGTGTGGCATAATATTGTGTGGGGGCACTACTGTGTGGCATAGGGGGGCTGCACAGAGAACACTATTGGGAGGGGGTGATGGGACCTTTAATTTGATGCTGAGGTGTTTTGGGTCTTAATTGAATGTGAGGCTGAGTGTGTGGAGGAGTGCTATTTATTAAATGTGAATATTATTTAATGCTGGGAATAGTTGTGGGAAATGGAAGTATTAAATGTAAATGCTATTAATTTATTGCAGGCGCTGTTTGGAGGGAGGGTATCAGGTTTATTTATTAAATGGGAATACTATTTAATGTTGGGGCTAGAGGAAGGCCTAAGTATTAATTGTGGGTCCTATTTATTTAATGCTGGGGCTGGTTGGAATTTTCTAAATGTACCCATTATTTTTTCCAAATAGGTTCCTCAACATTCCAGGATCCAGACAAGCCGCAAATAAAAGAAACCAGCAGCCACAGGTGGTAAAAGTCACAAGAACAGGTAGGACAGTCTGTCAAATGATCTGAGTCTAGTGCAGGCTTGGCTAACCTGTGGTACTCCAGGTGTTGTGAAACCCAGCATAACCTTCCAGCAATAAACTGCTATATATTGGCAAAGCTTGTAGTTTCACAACACCTGGAGTGCCACAGGTTAGCCAAGCCTGGTCTAGTGGGACAATCCTGATTTTTGCTGACTGTTCTGCCCAATCTAAGGGGCAGGTCAACACTGTGTACTCCTTATACACACACTGCATTCTTTATGTACTACACTATGGTGCTAGCTGTCCTTTGTGGACTGACCACTCCCCCTCTAGTTTCTGGTCCTGCCTCTATGATGGCTGACCACACCCCCTCTGGTGGGCCCCTAGTGTTGCAGTCCCCCGGTGGGCCCTTCATGCCCCAGTCCGACACTGTGTGTATTCTGCGACTGTCTGAAGCAGGTATTCATATCAGTTAGAGCTTTTGACTTGCTAGTATGTATCCTGCCTCTGAAATAAGATGCAGGATATCACAACAAGGTTTTTAAGAATTTCATAGCTAAGTGTAAATATTATTGGCTTTGCAATGCATGTAAATCCATGTTTGTGTAAACAGGTTATATCCTGATGCTAAAAATATCCTGTGTCTAAACTGTATAAAAGGCACTAGCTTGTATTGGAAACTTGTTCTTCTGATTTTATCTGACCTGATCACTGGTACCTCCAACCAGTGTGAGAGCAAATAAACATCACTTGCTTCAAAGACCTGTTGAAAACATCTTCAGTATTGCTGTATTCCTGTGACCTGCAGATTAGACCCTAAATCTAATCCGCTCTCCGGCTGTCTCTGAGGTTTGGACCCAAGTTTTCCGGTACCACCGCTCTGCCTGCTACCCATGCATCCCTAGTCAGTGTGATAGGCCAGGGAGGATCCATCCACAGCTTCACTGATCTATAGTAAGAGTTCAGAAGTACCAGCCCAGGTACACCAGCAACGAGATTCGGTAGCAGCGTCAGTTAACCAGAGAAACCCGGTTCTGGATGCCGGTATAGGAGTCCAGTGGTGGCAGCCTTTGTAAGCCCCTCCTACTGCGGCAAGAGGGCGCATTTAGAATAACAAAAGGGAACGGTGGCGAAGTAAGCCCAGCCAGTTCCCAGCAACAACAGTCTGGGTGGCATACGCGGTCCATCCTGTCACACTGCCATTATCACCTCTATGTCTATGGCACTCTAATTCCTCACTTGAACTCTATCCCTCCCTGACTGACTCTCTGAAATTTCCACTGGGATGGATTGATGCTACATCATGCTCAACAAATCCAAACTGAGCTTATCCTCTTTCCACTGCCCAGTGACTCATCCCCTCCTCATTTCTCCCGTAAGGTGGATGTACTGCCTAGGGGTCATTATTGACTCCAAATTCAACTTCACTACTCACATCCAATCTCTTGCCCAATCTTGTCACCTCGACCTTTGCAACATTGACAAGATTCTCCCTTTTATCTCCCTGGGTGCCATTGTACATGTTATTGTTATCTCCCACCTCAATTATTACAATCTTATCCTCTCTGGCATGCCTTTCACATGTCTAACCCCCCCCCCATGCAATCTGTCCTGAATTCAGGACTAACCTTCCTCTCCCGCCGTTCCTTTTCTGCTGTACATATCTGCAAAGCTGCCCATTGGCTAACCATTCCCTACAGAATACAATTTAAGCTGCTAATCCTCACCTATAAAGCTCTCTTTAATGCCTACCATACTACATCACTAACTTTGTCAAGAAATATTTTCCTACTTGCACTCTCTGTTCTGTCAATGACCTTCACCTTTCCTCGTTTCCTATCACAACCTCAGAGTCCCACCTTCAGGACTTTTTCCATGCTGCTCCCATCCTTTGAATCTCCCTATTCCACCTGACCAGACTCACCCACAACCTTCAATCAGTTAAGCGCTTGCTCAAATCTCACCTTTTCATGCTTGCCTACCTGCCCTGACCCATCCTAAGACACTTCCCTTCTTCCACTCCTTTCCCTTGTCACCTATTGCCTCCATTTGCTACCCTGCCCCAACCTAAACAACTCCGTCCTAACAACTCCACCTACTCTTCCACTTGATTCCATCCCTATTGTCTTTGCCGTCTCTACCTCCTTGTTTTCTTTGTAAGGCTTCCTTTGTTTGAGTTTTGTCTTCTAAAGTAATTGCTTCCTCTGTTGTCTCTTCTTGTATTGATTGTTACTGAATCTATTATTTCTCTTGTCCCTTATTAACTTGTATATTGTTCTGTTAATATTTTGTTGATGAACCTATTACCCAGCTGACTTAGAAAACAATATATTTTTGTTGGTAACAATATTGGCATAAAAATCAGGCACATCTTTATTTGAAAAATAACTGAATAGATAATTGGTTCTGCACGAGCCATCAATTCCCCAAATTACACAGATCTCAGAACTTGAATGGCATAATTCGTAAAGCTAACATTTTTCTCATATATGCATTTAGAAAGAGTGCTCTAGGATATAGTTCCAGCAGTAATGGTTTGAATCCATAAGCATTACAGGTTTATAATTATCATGCATTACAAACATTGAGATCTTGATTTAGCGTTTTGAGTAAACCCATCTAGAAGTAGGGATGTGCACCGGCGACTTTTGAGGTCTCGTGTTTTGTGTTTTGGATCCGGATTTTCGTTATTTTTGAGGTTCGGATTTGTCTCGCAAAACACTTGACGAAAGGTCTCGGTTCGGATTTAAGGTATTGGATTCGGATTTTTTTTGAAAAAAACATAAAAAGTTTAAAAATCAAGTTTTTGGGCTTATTTTCACTCCTAGGCTATTATTAACCTCAATAACATTCAATAACAAGCATTTCCACTAATTTACAGTGTATTCTGAACACCTCACAATATAGTTATTAGTCCAAAACGTTGCAACAAGGTATCTTTCTGGACTGCGTAGAGGAGTGGGTCACCACAATATATATTAAAAACCCTGAACTTTTATGATTCGCACCAATAATTGTACCTGGACTGCGTAGAGGAGTGGGTCACCACAATATATTAAAAACCCTGAACTTTTATGAATCGCACCAATAAATGTACCTGGACTGCGTAGAGGAGTGGGTCACCACAATATATATAATAAGAAAACCATCAACTGGTTTGATTCGCACCAATAAATGTACCTGGACTGCGTAGAGGAGTGGGTCACCACAATATATTAAAAACCCTGAACTTTTATGAATCGCACCAATAAATGTACCTGGACTGCGTAGAGGAGTGGGTCACCACAATATATATAATAAGAAAACCATCAACTTGTTTGATTCGCACCAATAAATGTACCTGGACTGCGTAGAGGAGTGGGTCACCACAATATCTTAAAAACCCTGAACTTTTATGAATCGCACCAATAAATGTACCTGGACTGCGTAGAGGAGTGGGTCACCACAATATATATAATAAGAAAACCATCAACTTGTTTGATTCGCACCAATAAATGTACCTGGACTGCGTAGAGGAGTGGGTCACCACAATATATTAAAAACCCTGAACTTTTATGAATCGCACCAATAAATGTACCTGGACTGCGTAGAGGAGTGGGTCACCACAATATATATAATAAGAAAACCATCAACTGGTTTGATTCGCACCAATAAATGTACCTGGACTGCGTAGAGGAGTGGGTCACCACAATATATTAAAAACCCTGAACTTTTATGAATCGCACCAATAAATGTACCTGGACTGCGTAGAGGAGTGGGTCACCACAATATATATAATAAGAAAACCATCAACTTGTTTGATTCGCACCAATAAATGTACCTGGACTGCGTAGAGGAGTGGGTCACCACAATATCTTAAAAACCCTGAACTTTTATGAATCGCACCAATAAATGTACCTGGACTGCGTAGAGGAGTGGGTCACCACAATATATATAATAAGAAAACCATCAACTTGTTTGATTCGCACCAATAAATGTACCTGGACTGCGTAGAGGAGTGGGTCACCACAATATATTAAAAACCCTGAACTTTTATGAATCGCACCAATAAATGTACCTGGACTGCGTAGAGGAGTGGGTCACCACAATATCTTAAAAACCCTGAACTTTTATGAATCGCACCAATAAATGTACCTGGACTGCGTAGAGGAGTGGGTCACCACAATATATATAATAAGAAAACCATCAACTTGTTTGATTCGCACCAATAAATGTACCTGGACTGCGTAGAGGAGTGGGTCACCACAATATATATAATAAGAAAACCATCAACTTGTTTGATTCGCACCAATAAATGTACCTGGACTGCGTAGAGGAGTGGGCACTGGGCACCACAATAAAATATATAAAAAACCTTCAAC
Source organism: Mixophyes fleayi (assembly GCF_038048845.1). Taxonomy (NCBI): domain Eukaryota; kingdom Metazoa; phylum Chordata; class Amphibia; order Anura; family Limnodynastidae; genus Mixophyes; species Mixophyes fleayi. The sequence goes on from NC_134402.1 coordinate 224,904,763, forward strand.
AGGTCTGCATTACACTACACATACGGCTGCTCCTCCATCCTCTCCATCATATACATGTTGGAGTTTTAGCATGTGACAACCTCTTGTTTTTGATAATGTCAGTGCATTTTGAATATTTTTCAATTTGCCCCACACCACTGAATGTACTTTATCTATGATACGCATCTATCTATCTTGACTGCGTAGTGTGGTGGCCCCGGTACACAATTTGGTACCGGGGCCACAATAAAATAAATACACCCTCCACGTGTCAGAATTCCACCAAACAAGTATCTGGACTGCGTAGTGGGGTGGCCCCGGTACCCAACTTGATACCGGGGCCACAATAAAATAAATACACCCTCCACGTGTCAGAATTCCACCAAACAAGTATCTGGACTGCGTAGTGGGGTGGCCCCGGTACCCAACTTGATACCGGGGCCACAATAAAATAAATACACCCTCCACGTGTCAGAATTCCACCAAACAAGTATCTGGACTGCGTAGTGGGGTGGCCCCGGTACCCAACTTGATACCGGGGCCACAATAAAATAAATACACCCTCCACGTGTCAGAATTCCACCAAACAAGTATCTGGACTGCGTAGTGGGGTGGCCCCGGTACCCAACTTGATACCGGGGCCACAATAAAATAAATACACCCTCCACGTGTCAGAATTCCACCAAACAAGTATCTGGACTGCGTAGTGGGGTGGCCCCGGTACCCAACTTGATACCGGGGCCACAATAAAATAAATACACCCTCCACGTGTCAGAATTCCACCAAACAAGTATCTGGACTGCGTAGTGGGGTGGCCCCGGTACCCAACTTGATACCGGGGCCACAATAAAATAAATACACCCTCCACGTGTCAGAATTCCACCAAACAAGTATCTGGACTGCGTAGTGGGGTGGCCCCGGTACCCAACTTGATACCGGGGCCACAATACCTCCTCCAAACATGCTACAGACAATTCGTCATTGAGATCCCATTAAGTATGTTAAAGACAGACAGGGTCCAAGTGTTATTAGTTGACTTTGTAAAGAAAAAAACTGTCCCTGTTGCACATAGTCGTGCAATGAAGACTTACTTTTTCATTTAAAGGCACGATCTTTCAAGTGTAGTGTTTGTAAGTCTAAGTCATATTATACTTTTGGTAAAATTGGTTTTTTTGGTTCCTCTTTATGGTAATTAATTAGTAATAGAATTAAAGTAGGAAATAGAATTAAATAGAATTAAAGTAGGAAATAGAGTGGTATAGAGTTGTAGTGTGGTATAGATAGAGTGGTCCACACAATATAATAATAAAACCCTCAACTGGTCTGAATTCCACCAAACAAGTATCTTGACTGCGTAGTGTGGTGGCCCCGGTACACAATTTGGTATCGAGGCCACAATATAATTAAAAAACCCTCCACGTGTCGGAATTCCACCAAACAAGTATCTGGACTGCATAGTGGGGTGGCCCCGGTACCCAATTTGATACCGGGGCCACAATACCTCCTCAAAACATGCTCCAGACAATTCGTCATTGACAGACCCCAGACAGACAGGGTCGTAGTGTTACTGTTTGACTTTGTAAACCCAAAAAAATGTCCCTGTTGCACTTGCACATAGTCGTGCAATCAAGACTGACTTTTTCATTTAAAGGCACGATCTTTCAAGTGTCAGAAAGAGAGAGAAGACACAGGAGAGGAGAGTTGTAGCTGGGGACCTGGGGTGGAAGCTCCCAGGCTCCCCCAGCATTGCCTGGAAGTCTGAGCGTGGTGACTGAGCCAGGGCAAGGAATGTGTGCCCTGGATGAGGGGGAGAACTCCATGCCACTATAGTGAACCCAAGAGAGAGGGGGACACTGCACATGGAAGAGGCCCTGGAGTGAGGGCTGCTACAAGAGGCATGGTAGCTGTAGTGTCAGATCCTGAGGCTGAGAGTACACAGAGTGACGTGTCAGAGCACAGGAGACATTATCCCCGCAGAGGAGGGATGAGCTGCAGTTGAGAGGTCTGCTGTTGAAATAGGACATGCACACTTTAACAAACCAATCATTTCAGCGACAGGGCCTACCAAACAACTTTGACTGAAATGATTGGTTTGTTTGGGCCCCCACACCAAAAAAGCTATTCATCTCTCCCTGTACAGACTAAACAGGCTCTACTGAGGCAAGATGTCGTCCTCATCCTCAACCTCTGATTCCTCTCCCCCTACAGTGTCTACTTCCTCCTCATCACACATTATCAATTCGTCCCCGCTGGACTCCACAACCACAGGTCCCTCTGTAGTATCTGGAGGGCAGTGCTGTACTTCATTGAGGAATTGATTATTCATTTTTATAAACATCATTTTTTCAACGTTGTGAGGAAGCAACCTCCTTCGCCGCTCACTGACCAGGTTCCCCGCTGCACTAAAAACTCTTTCCGAGTACACACTGGAGGGGGGACAACTCAGGTAAAATAGAGCCAGTTTGTACAGGGGCTTCCAAACTGCCTTTTTTTCCTGCCAGTAACAATATGGACTGTCTGACATGTCTACTTGGATGGTGTCAGCAAAGTAATCATCCACAATTTTTTCTATTGTGACAGCATCCAATGCAGCGAGAGTAGACATGTCTGCAATGGTTGGCAGGTCCTTCAGTCCGGACCAGATGTTATCAGCATCCCCGCCAGTGCCTCTTTTGGGAAAACTGAGCTTTTTCCTCGCAGCCATAGATGTGGAAGAAAATGAGGGTGGAGCTGTTGGCATGTCACGGTCCTCTTCAGAGGACAATCTCCTGACCAGCAGGTCTTTGCACCGCTGTAGATTTGTGTCCGCCGGAAACAGAGACACAACATACGCTTTAAACCGAGGATCGAGCACGGTGGCCAGAATGTATTCCTCTGACTTTAAAAGAGTGACCACCCTCGGATCCTGGCAAAGCGTACGAAGGGCTACATCCACAAGAGCTACATGCTTGCTGTAATCGCAATGGCTTACCAGCTCCTCCCTCACTTTCTCCAGCTGCTTCTGCAACAGCCTGATCAGGGGAATGACCTGACTCAAGCTGGCAGTGTCGGAACTGACTTCTCGTGTGGCAAGTTCAAATGGCTGCAGAACCTTGCACAACACGGAAATCAGTCTCCACTGCGCTTGACTCAGGCGCATCCCCACTCCTTTGCCTATGTCGTAGGTGGCTGTGTAGGCCTGAATGGCCTTTTGCTGCTCCTCCATCCTCTGCAGCATATAGAGGGTGGAGTTCCAGCGCGTCACAACCTCTTGTTTGAGGTGATGGCAGGGCAGGTTCAAGCTTTTCTGATGTGCCTCTAGTCTGCGGTAGGCACTGGCTGAATGCCGAAAGTGTCCAGCAATTTTGCGGGCCACCGCAAGCATCTCCTGCACACCCCTGTCACTCTTGAGGTAATGCTGCACCACCAAATTAATGGTGTGGGCAAAACATGGGACGTGCTGGAAATTGCCCATATTTAATGCCCGCACAATGTTACTGGCATTGTCTGACACCACAAATCCCCATGAGAGTCTAAGTGGGGTAAGCCACTGGGAGATAATTTCCCTCATTTTCTCTAATATGTTGGCAGCGTTGTGCCTCTTATTAAAGCCTGTAATGCACAATGTTGCCTGCCTTTGCATGAGCAGCCATTTTGTAGATGCTGCTACTGATGCAGCTGTTGCTGTTGCTGCGGAAGGGGATGCATCTACCCAGTGGGCTGTCACAGTCATATAGTCCTTCGTTTGCCCAGAACCACTTGTCCACATGTCCGTGGTTAAGTGGACAGTGGGTACAACCGCATTTTTAAGAGCACTGAGGACACTTGATCGTACTTCTCTGTACATTTTTGGTATCGCCTGCCTAGTGAAGTGGAATCTCGAGGGGATTTGGTACCGGGGACACAATACCTCCATCAACCCTCTAAATCCCACTCCACTGATGGCGGACACCGGGCGCACGTCTAACACCAACATTGCAGTTACAGCCGCAGTTATACGCTTTGCAATAGGGTGACTACTATCGTATTTGGTGGTCATGGCAAACGACTGTTGGACGGTCAATTGTTTGGTGAAAGACTTAGCGGTCTTACGACTTCCCCTCTGGGAAGATGACCGACTAACAGCAGCAACAGCAGCAGTGGCAGTAGTAGGCGTACCGCTGCAGGATTCCTCGGATGAATCCCGTATTGAGGAGGACTCAGTCTGGCTGGTGACTTGGGCTGCAGGACTGAATCTGATGGAGATTGTGGAGGAAGTTGACGAGGAGGGTGTTGCTGGTGTGTATCCAACTGGACCACGGGATTTAGGTGTCCCTGTACCGATGAGGGTCCTAGCCCCAGTTCCTGAACTAACCACTGAACTATGAAGGTTATTCAGGTGACGTATAAGGGAGGATGTTCCTAGGTGGGCAAGATCCTTACCCCTGCTTATTTGAGCTTTACATAAGCTACATATTGCCATACATTGGTTGTCTGGATTTGGATAAAAATAACTCCAGACCGAAGAGGTGCATTTTTTGGTCTTCTGACCAGGCATGACGATGGGCTTTTTCAGCCCATGGACATCAGCTGTTTCCCCCCCTGGTGCCTCATTTACAATAACCACATCACCATCCTCATCATCAAGTTCCTCCACAGCGCCAGCTACATCATCAATAGCCTCCTCCCGAGCCACCTCTTCCCGTACAGTGATGGGAAGGTCAGGCTTGACAACCACCAACACGCTTGGACTCGCCTTGGGGATTTGTGATAATTTCTCTTTAGAAGGCAGAGTTGTTTGCTGTTTTGTTGCTGACAGCATAACTCTCTTCAATTTTTTGTAGGGGGGGGGAGGAGGAGGAGGGCTAAGATCCGTGGGTGAAGCTGAACCACTAGTCATGAACACGGGCCAGGGCCTAAGCCGTTCCTTGCCACTCCGTGTCGTAAATGGCATATTGGCAACTTTACGTTTCTCCTCAGATGATTTTAAGTTTCTCTTTTTGCTACTTTTTCTTAACTTGGGCTTTTTGGATTTTACATGCCCGGTACTACGAGATTGGGCATCGGGCTTGGAAGACGACGTTGATGGCATTTCATCGTCTATGTCATGACTAGTGGCAGCAGCTTCAGCATTAGGAGGAAGTGGGTCTTGATCTTTCCCTACTTTATCCTCCAAATTTTTGGTCTCCATTATATGTAGCACAAGATACTGCAGAATGTGTGAACTTGGTAATATTGCAGTACCAATGGACTTATAATGCTGGATTGGTTTTGCAAATTTGGTTATAATTATTATATATATTTTTTTTTTTTTAAATTTTTTATTTTTTTTTACTTTTTTTTTATTTTTTACAAACTTGGGAATAATGGGGAAATAACTATGCCCTTAGAAGCACAGAGCACAGGACACAGCACCACTGGACTGAACAGGACACGGCACAGGACCCAGCAGCACTACGGAACTCAGCAGGACAGAGCACAGGACACAGCACCACTGGACTGATACTGCAGAATGTGTAAACTTTGTAATATTGCAGTACCACTGGACTTTTACTGCTGAATGTGTGAACTTGGTAATATTGCAGTACCAATGGACTTATAATGCTGGATTGGTTTTGCAAATTTGGTTATAATTATTATATATATTTTTTTTTTTTTTAATTTTTTATTTTTTTTTACTTTTTTTTTATTTTTTACAAACTTGGGAATAATGGGGAAATAACTATGCCCTTAGAAGCACAGAGCACAGGACACAGCACCACTGGACTGAACAGGACACGGCACAGGACCCAGCAGCACTACGGAACTCAGCAGGACAGAGCACAGGACACAGCACCACTGGACTGATACTGCAGAATGTGTAAACTTTGTAATATTGCAGTACCACTGGACTTTTACTGCTGAATGTGTGAACTTGGTAATATTGCAGTACCAATGGACTTATAATGCTGGATTGGTTTTGCAAATTTGGTTATAATTATTATATATTTTTTTTTTTTTTAATTTTTTTATTTTTTTTTACTTTTTTTTTATTTTTTACAAACTTGGGAATAATGGGGAAATAACTATGCCCTTAGAAGCACAGAGCACAGGACACAGCACCACTGGACTGAACAGGACACGGCACAGGACCCAGCAGCACTACGGAACTCAGCAGGACAGAGCACAGGACACAGCACCACTGGACTGATACTGCAGAATGTGTAAACTTTGTAATATTGCAGTACCACTGGACTTTTACTGCTGAATGTGTGAACTTGGTAATATTGCAGTACCAATGGGCTTATACTGCAGGATTGGTTGTGAAAATTTTGTGGTAATTAAAAAATATTAAAGTAGTTTTTGGTATTTTATAAAAAAAACTTTTTTTTATTTTTTTAAACACAGGGGAATATTGGGGAAATAACTATGCCCTTAGAAGCACAGAGCACAGGACACAGCACCACTGGACTGAACAGGACACAGCACAGGACCCAGCAGCACCACTGACCTCAGAAGGACAGAGCACAGCACACAGCACCACTGGACTGATACTGCAGAACACAGCACAGCACAGCACAGCACAGCACTAAACAGCACAGAACTAAACAGCACAGAACTAAACAGCACAGAGGACCACCTAACACACCCTCCCTCTACCCTGATCAATGCCCGAGTGAAGATGGCGGCGACTAGCGGGGAATTTATAGGATCCGAGTATCGCGAGATCCGACAACGGGATTATGAGTCAGAGCCTCAGTTTCACTTTTGAATTTGGCGCCAATACCCGGATCTGTCTCGGATCCGACTCGGATCCGCAACGTTCGGGTGGGCTCGGATTTCAGAAATCCGAGCGCGCTCATCCCTATCTAGAAGGTGCAATTTTCCATCTTGACAATAATATGTTGCAGTACATTGTGTGTGGGGGATTTCAAATGTGTGGACAAACTCAGGCAAGTGAAAGAGCAGTGTTGTAAGATAAAAGGATAAAGTTATATTGGAGAAAGTCAGTGTTGGAGCAAGCGCCTAGTTGTGCAGGAACACTTTGCAGGTAGTGGATCTTTTTAATATGCAAGATTTGATGGAAGCAGGAAAGAACTGAGTAGGAAGGTAGAGAGGAGCTGAGAAGCCCTGTCAGTACCAATTCAGAGAAGCAAATATACAAATAGGAGGCAGAACACAAGTGATGAGAGGCCAATTTGGGAAAGAGTGGTGCTGGAGAGAGAAGCACATACAACGACTCAACGGTTCTTGCCTTTAATAAAAGTGCTATTTTAAATGTGGTCATCCTAATCCCAAAAAATCAGCGATTTGACAAAATCACAGTTTAATAATATACCCCAAGATGTTTTCTGAAACCCAGTCATTGTTCCCGAATCCTGAAGACTCCTGAACAAAACATAATTTTTGTGGAGAAGTTGGGTCTGGATTATAGCCCATCCTCTACTCCTCCACAAGGTACATCCCCTGTTTTCACACAGAAAAACTCCCCTACTCCTTATTCAGAAGTCTAATACATTTTATCATTGATAAGTTCGCTGCAAAATTCTAGCCTAAATTTCAAACATTAAATATTTAAAGAGATGGTCAAATAAAAGTGAGTGACTAAACAGTGCATAAAGTAGTTGAGAAGTGCAGTGGCGCTGCCAGGTAGCAGATGAGCAATAGTCTATGGCTGAGCAGAAGAATATCTGCGGTGTCCGCGCTGACGATGCAGCCACTGGTGGATGCCAGGAGGTACTATGTTCGAAACTGCTGTTTCTGTTGTCCTCTGTGTGTGCAGCAATAATGTGCAATTACCTTATCATGGTAGTGTGTGCGCTTGTAACTACCACTGGCGGGGATGCTGCTGCTCCTGTGGTCGGCTCTTAGGTGGAGCCTGATGTGTGCCTGTGGCTGCTGCTGGCGGGTGTGTTGCAGATCGTGCTGTTGGCTCTTACGTGGTGCTCGATGTAACAGTAGTTGTATCGTGCGAGCGCTGCGTTGCTGGCTCTCAGGTGGTGTCCCGATGTTGCTGTGCCGTACAAGCACTATGCGCTCCGTGTCCGTCTCTGCTGCCCGGTGATCTGCAACACCCTCGCCAGCAGCAGCCACAGGCACACTTCGGCCACCACCTGAGAGCCGACCACAGGAGCAGCAGCATCCCCGCCAGTGGTAGTTACAAGCGCACACACTACCATGCAGAGCCGTAACTAGACATTTTAGTGCGCTGGGAAAAACAGAACACTATAGTACCTCCTGGCATCCACCAGCGGCTGCATCGTCAGCACAGACACCGCAGATATTCTTCTGCTCATCCTTAGACTATTGCTCATATGCTACCTGGCAGCGCCACTGCACTTCTCAACCCCTTTATGCACTGTTTAGTCACTCACTTTTATTTGACCATCTCTTTAAGTACATACTGACTTTTGAACACAAGTGCTCTATATATTAGCTATCTCTTACTCTCTTGTACTTGAGCGCTTAGTGGACCACTGTTTTCTATATTGTTACCCTGGGGATTGGTTATCTCCCTCCCACGGAGCAGCTCGTACAAGCTCAACTTATACTGTCTATGTGCATCCTCCACTCCTAAATTTTCTGATATCAAACATTGGTTGTTATCCCGTGGCTATAATTCTTAGATAATGCTACAATTTGCATTGTTATTTTACATGGTTACATGTTTTCTTTTTTTTTTTGCCCCTTCAAGAACACACACAGGGCTTTAATCATTAACAAACTTAAATGCCAATACACGCTGTATTTTGCGCAAAGATGCCCTGCACATGCCAAGAACCGGATCAAACGCCAGTGAACGCAGCACCGTCCCATTCATCTTCTAACGCAAAGGACCCTTGAGACAGCCTATGATATCATTGGGGGAACGGTGAGGGGAAGGGGCGTAAACATGTAGTCAATGTACAGTATTGGTGTTCCCTGTCAGATATGTACGATTCAAGCTCCAGCGCACGCAGATTTACGCTAAATTTCAGATTTAAGGTTTGCACCTGCTCAAGGTCAAATCTAACTCACAGATGATAGTGATAACCAAACACAGCATTCCTCAACCAAAGGGAAAATTGTGTGTTGCAGTTTTCTGTGGCGCAGTATAGGTAGGTGTGGTGAATTTTTATTTCTGTTGCATTGGGGATGTAATGTTTCTGATATCGGCTTAACTTGATGAAGCTCCTGCTTGTTCGGTGGGTTGTTGTTCCAGGGTGTAAACTTCAAGTGAGGCGGATGTTGGTTCAGTTCAGAAACCTTCCTTTAGTTCAGCTCCTGGTGTTAGTAGAGTCCAGTGATGAGAGGTGGGGGTGTGGAGAGGGAAAGGATGCTCACCTTATGTTGTCTGCGGTGATTTTCAAAGTACCCGGAGAATTGACAACTCACCTGCACACACTCATCTTGTTATTAACACTAAAGAAGACAACATGAAAAAACAGTCAGTATTTAACTTATGTGCAAAACAAAATACTAATTTGCACCTTTGCATTGTAACATGGTTTTGTCCAGGAGACTGAAATATGAAGGTTCTCAAGTTAAGATCCTTAGTGAATCCGGCCCTAGGTCTACGCCACACTTCAGAACAATGGGTATTTGAGACAAATGGTAACTAGAGATGTTCACTGACCCCCGTGTTCTGGTTTTGGTTTTGGATCTGAATTTAACTTCTTGTTTTGGTTTTGGCAAAACTGCCCTTGCGTATTTTGGTTTTGGATCCAATTTTTGTTTTTAAAATCCCTATTTTTTTGCTAAAATCACATCATTTTGCTTCCCCCCCCCCTACATTATTATTAACCTCAATAACACTAATTTCAAGTCATTTGCAGTCAATTTTGACCACCTCACAGGGCACAATATTATTTTCATACACTTTCAAACAAAGACTGCAGTGACCTGGCTGGATGCTAAGAGACAGAGCAATGACACAAGCACACGGCAGTTCATAGCACATCTAGGAAACATTTCCACACAGCAGTGGCAGAAAAGAAAAGTGGTGCAAGATGGAATTGTCCTTGGGGCCTCCCACCCACCCATATGTATGATATTGAAAAGGACATGTACAGTTTAACAAAGCAAGCACTACAGCGACAAGCAGTGCCACATTGTGACTGAAGTGCTTTGTTTGTTTGGCCCCCCACAAAACAAGCTAACAATGGGCTTAAGGCACCTAAGCAAACAGTGCTGTTAATGAACTCTACTGTGGCAATTCATGCACCAGTGAAAGCAGTTCTTGCCAGTGATAAGAAGAAGGTCATTGTCATGCCTGGGCATAAGACCAAAAAATCCACCTTTATGTGTGGAATTATTTTTATACAAATCCTGACAACAGTTGTCTTGCCATTTGTAGCATTGTAAAGCCACAGTCAGTAGATGTAGGGACCTTAACCATCTAGGAACCTCATCCATGTTACACCATTTGAAGCGAGTTAATGGAAAGCTTTTGTGAAAATCAGAATCTTATGGTAAAAAATAGCAACAAGCAGTCCAGCATCAGCTACCTCCCTTCTCTCAGCTAGATCCCAGCACCTGCAATCCACACCCCCAACACAATCAACATCAATATCATCACAAGTGATCGGTGTTAGTCCTGCATCCAAGTTTCTATGGCGAGATGACTCCTCCCCTATCCAGGACTCCTCAGAAGAATCCTTGAGCGTTAGGTCCACTGCTGCTGCTGCTCCTGCTGTTAGGGGTGGATCTTCAACCCAGAAGTAGACCAAGTGGTTTACAACAATTGACTGTTAAACAATCATTTGCAAAAGGAAGCAAGTATGAAAGCTGTCACCCAGTCGCAAAGTGGATAGCAGATGCCATGGGGACTATGCTAGTATTAGATCTGCGTCCAATATCCACTATTAATGCAGCTGGTTTTAGACGGTTACTTGAGATCTTCTGTCCCCGTTACCAAATTTCATCACGACACTCTTTTACTAGAAAAGTTATTCCTCACCTCTACCAGAAGGGTCGTAAAAATGTAATTATTACGCTACAAAATGCCATTCTACCGACTGTACACTTAACCACAGATATGTGGACAAGCAGAACTGGGCAAACTAAAGATTATATGATTGTAACAGCCCACTGGGTTGGTGATTCACCCTCAACAGCAGGAACAGCAGCAGCATGTACCCAAGAATGTCACATTTTTCAGAGGCAGGCTACGCTGTGTATCATCTGCTTTACTAAGAGGCATATTACTATTATTATTTTATTATTATCGTAGATTTGTAAGGCACCACTGTGCTCCACAGCGCCGTACAGTAGGGAAGACAAGGACATACATAAAACAGGACATATGTAAAATAAAAACAGACAAGGCAGACACAATGAATGGAGACATGAAATCAAAGGATATGGAGGACCCTGTTCATTAGAGAGCTTACTCTCTAAAGGGAAGAGGGCACAGCTGATAGTTGTGAGGGTGCATTAGTGTGAATAATGTTATCGAGGATAAGGTCACCTCTAAAAAGAAATGGGTTTTCAAAGAGCATCTAAAGATTTGAAGGCTGTGGGAAAGTCTGAATGAGCATTGCAGGGAATTCCATAAGTGAGGAGCAGCAAGGGAGAAGTCTTGATGGCGGGAGTGAGAGGTGGTTATCAGAGACGAGGTAAGGCGCAGGTCAGAGGTAATACCACTGATAACCTGTTGAAAAACTAAGGGATGTTGTTGTCACATGGCTTATCCTGCTTGGACTCTCCTGAGTATATGTGATTTCTGATAACTCCAATATTGTTAGAGCATTACAGCGGGGGGAATTCCATCACATTCCCTGTTTTGCTCACACAATCAACTTGGTGGTACAGAACTTTTTCAAAAATGACAATGACATGCAGGAAATACTATCTGTGTCCCAAAATATTCAGGGTCATTTTTGGGATTCTGCAACAGCATGTAGAAGAATGCAGCAGCTGCAAGAAGAATAGAATTTAGGGAGAATGCACTTTAGTCCAGCGCAGTGGAGAATACTTTCCGTGTTGTGCAAGGTGCTGATACCACTCAAAGTAGTCACCTGTGAAGAGAGTGCAGACACTGTTAGCTAGAGTCAAGTGATTCCCCTAATTAGACTTTTTGAAAAGCAGCAAGAGAAATTGAAGGAGGAAATCAAACAAAGCAATTCCGTTAATTATGTAGGACTTGTAGATTAAGTAATTTATTTGCTTCGCCAGGATCCAAGAGTTATCAACATCTTGAAATTGGATCATTACATTTTGGCAACTGTGCTTGATCCTAGTTTTAAGAGCAATGTCTTATCTTTCTTTTCAACTGACCCATATCTCAAGAGATGCAATGAGCTCCTGGTCAGCAAGCTTCAGTTTCTCTGAAAATTGCTGCTAGGAAAAAACTTAGCTTTCCCAAGACACCCAGTGGTAATGCAGATGAGTCTGCACAACTTTTTGACATGTGGTCTGGTCTAAAAGAATCGCCCAAAAGTTGTGACAGCTCTTCCGTAAAATGAACTACAAATTCCATGAGGAAGGCCATTACTGGCAATTACATCAAAGACAGACTTCTGTGATGGTGGATTCCAGCGGGGATGAATTAGTATTGTTTAAGGATGGAGTCCACACTGATGAGGGTGAATATGATGACAGTGTAGATTGCAGGTGCTGAGATCTAGCGGAGAGAAGGGAGCTAGCTGATGCTGGTATGTTTGGTAATATTTTGGGTAGAATGGCATGTTGGCAATTTTATGTTTTTCGACAGTAAACTTTTACCTTTATTAGAGAGGTGTTTTTTTCTTTAAAAAGGTACAAGCTTTTTAGTGCATTTTGTTTTCCCTGACTTAAACCTCTATGCACTTGAATATAGGCTTTAGCACATGAGGTAGAGGGATTAGTATCATCATGACTGAGACTGGTGAGTGACAAGAACAAAGTGAAAGAAGATTGGAGAGTGACAAGGCCACCCCTCCTGTTTCTGAGTGAGCTATGGCACAGTACAATGTAACTGCAGATTTTGAAGAACACTGCCAATACTATTATTTCTATTTCAGCAATGACAATTAGCAATGGAGCAATGGAGCTCTCCTCTTTGTATGTTACCTATATAGCGCAGTACAATGTGACTGCAGATTTAGAAGACCATGCCTGTGAGCCCTATTATTTGTATTTCAGCTATGACAATTAGAAATGGAGCAAGGGAGCTCTCCTCTTTCTGTGTTATCTATATAACACAGTATAATGTGACTGCAGATTTAGAAGACAAAGACTGCCATACCTATTATTTCTATTTCAGCAATGACAATTAGCATTGGAGCAATGGAGCTCTCCTCTTTGTGTGATACCTATATAACACAGTACAATGTGACTGCAGATTTAGAAGACCAAGCCTGTCAGCCCTTTTATTTTTATTTCAGCAATGACAATTAGCAATGGAGCAATGGAGCTCTCCTGAATGTCACTGGAGACTTTGAAGAACACTGATACCCCTCCTCTTTGTTTTCTATCAGTGATGCTGCTGAACTGCACTAGAGACTGCCAAGAACCATGCTACCCCTTCTGTGTCCCTTTGTTAAATGGCGCTGGGTCGCCATGGAGGGTGATACTTATAGAATTCAAAACTTGCGAGATCCGACGATGAATATTGCCCCTACAGGGCATTACAGTAATTTATCAACCCAGTAGAGCATAGGACAAAACAGGACATGGCATACTGAGCAATACAAATAAAGTGCAGTAGATTAACTGTCCACTAGTGCTAAGGAGGCAGAAGTGTAGCGCAGGATATTAAGAATCAAAGGGTGGAAGTGGGAGAGAGCTAAAGGAAGCAAGGGAGAGGAGAGAAAAATGAAGCAAGCTTTACTTGTGCCCTAGAGTGTGAGCGCAATTAACAGGATTAAAGCCAGTGAGCAGGGAAGAAAAGGGAGAAGATAAGATTAAGGGGAAGGGCCTAGAGATGTGGAACTAAAGCTGAGGGAAAAGATAACAAAAGGAGAGGACACAAGGATAAGAGGGCCCTGCTCGCATGAGCTTACAATCTAGAAGGAATAGGCAGACTAAATAGAGACACATATTAGGGAGTAAGGGTAAGGTAAGTAGAGGTCATGGATGAAAAAGAGCATGTGGTGAGATGAATAGAGGGTGAAAGAGAGTGAAGAGGGATCAAGAAGTGTCAGGTAGTGAAGGGAATAGGGTAGGGTAGACAGAGAAAGGGTAGGCTTCCCTGAACAACTGGGTTTTAAGGGAGTGTTTGGAGATGTACAGGCTAGAAGATAGCCTGATAGAGTGAGGAAAATCATTCCAAAGAAGGGTGGCATCAGGGAAGAAGTCCTGAATGCGGGAAAGAGATGAGGTAACCAGATGTGAGGACATGCAGCAGTCGTTAGCTGAATGAAAGCGGACAGGAGAGAGTATAAATGGAGATGAGGTTGGAGACATAACCAGCAGTGGCGTTAGAGAAGGCTTTATAGGTAAGGGTGAGGAGTTTGAAGAGGATTCAGTAGCAGAGGAGGAGTCAGTGCAGTGTTTGACAGAGAGGAGAGACAGATGTATTCCGGGCAGCAGCATTGTGTATGGACTGAAGACGGTTGCGAGAGAGGCCAGTAATGTGGTGGTTGCAGTAATAAAGGCGGGTAATAATCAAGGCGTGGATGAGAGTTTTGGTGGCATCGATGGAGAGGAAGGGTCTGATATGAGCTATATTGCGGAGGTGAAAGTGGCAGGATTGGGTGAGGGATTATATGTGGGGAACGAATGAGAGGGAACTGTCGAGGATGACACCCTGGCATCGTACTTGTGACAGAGAGGAGATGATCTTATTATCAATGGTGATGGGAAGGGTCGGAGGAGGAGAGACTCTTGAGGGAGGGAAGACAATAGGTTCAGATTTGGTCATGTTGAGTTTAAGGAATCAATGGGACATCCAGGAGGAGATGGCAGAGAGGCAGCAGGACACTTTAGAGAGAACGGAAGGTGAGAGGTCAGGAGTGGAGAGGTAAATTTGGGTGTCATCGGCATAGAGTGGTACTGGAGGCCGAAGGAATTCATAACTTCACCCAGTGAAGAGGTGTACAGGGAGAAAAGCAGAGGGCTGAGGACGGAGCCCTGAGGGACACCATCGGGGACTGGGAGGGATGGGAAGGAAGAGCTTGATGTGGAAACAGAGAAAGAGTGATAGAGGCCAGCGTCAGAAAGACCAAAAGCGGAAAGGGTGTGTAACAGGAGAGGGTGATCACCTGTGTGGAAGGCTGCATATAGGTCCAGGAGGATAAGGAAGGAGTAGTGGCCTTTGGATTTGGCAGAAAGAAGATCATTAATGACCTTGGACAGGGCCATTTCAGTGGAGTGGATGGGGCGGAATCCAGATTGGAGAGGATCGAGGAGGGAGTTGTCGGAAAGATAGCTGAAGAGACGGTTGTAGACAAGGCATCCGAGTAGTTTTGAGGAAAAAGGAAGCAGAGAGTTGGGACGGTAGTTGGACAGGATGGTGTGGTCAAGGTTTGTTTTTTTTAAGGATGGGAGAGACAAGTGCATTTTTAAAGGAAGAGGGAAAGATACCAGGGGAAAGGGTTAGGTTGAAGAAGTGGGCAAGATGTGAGAAGGCAGTAGGCAAAAGGGATCTAAGGAAGTGAGAGGGAACGAAATCAAGAGAGCAGGAAGAAGGAGGAGAATACATAAGTAGAGAAATGACTTCCCCACCCGAGGTTGGGTGCATAAGGCACATCTAAACAAACATTTCCAGAATACGTACATATCTCACACAAGACACTGCAAAAACTTTAATTCATGCACTCATCAGCTCCCACATTGACTATTGCAATTCCCTACTTACTGGTATTCCCCAAATCAGATTTTTACTCCTACAATCTATTTTCCATGCAGTGGATAGATTGATTTTCCTTTCAAATCGTTCTTCCTTTGCTGAGCCACTCTATCAGTCTCTACATTGGTTCCCTGTTTTTCAACAAATCCAATATAGAATTCTTCTACTAACATATAAGGCAATCAACATATTGCACCAACATACATCTCCTCACTTGTCTCAAAATATGTTGCCATTTGTAAAGTGCTTTGGAATCTGCTGGCGCTATATATAAATAAATGTTGATGATAATGATGATTGGTGATGGTTTAGAGCGCAAAGTTTCCATTCTTGCAGACTTCACCAAACTATGCAAGATAATAAAATCAGGGCAAGATGTAGTTTCTCTGCGGATTGGGTGACCAAATGGAAGATGAAGTTTAACATATATAAATGTAACGTTATGCACTTAGGGATCAAAAACAAGCATGTAAACTATAAATTAAATTAGATAAATTTAGGGGACTCTATAATGGAAAAGGATTGGGAGTGCTCATAGACAGTATCCTGAGTAATAGTGCTCAATGTCAAGTAGCAGCTGCAAGGGCCAATAAACTATTGGCATGCATAAAAAGGAACATAGATACAAGGGAAGACAGTGTAATTTTACCACTTTATAAATCATTGGTAAGACCTCATCTTGAATAATGGGTACAGTTTTCTGCTTTTGGAGTTTGGATAAATATAAATATATATAATATATCAAGGGTTTTAACAAAGTACAGGAAGTAAACATTCTTCAAAGGAAGAGAAATATTAGAACACGAGGACATGCACTGAAACTGGAGGGAAGTAGGTCCAGAGAAAATTTGAGGAAAAACTACTTCACAGAAAGGGTATTGGATAAGTGGAATAGCCTCCGATCAGAGGTGGTAGAGGCTAATACAGTAGAGCAATTTAAACATGCTTGGGATATACATAAGGATATCCTTACAAAGATTAAAGAACCAAATAGTGTTTGAGGTTACCATAGGTTAATAAAAAATTGGCCAAGAGGTTCTTATCTCCTGTTAAATTTTATGTTTCTATGTTTCTATGATGTGTTTGAGGTTTGCTGGATTTCAGCAGTGTTCAGATATATGTGTGTGAAATATCACCAGCTAATAGAAGCAGGGAGGAAGAAAGATGGGAAAGATGATTGTAAGATGTGTGTCCTTTTACTTTATTGTGACAGGGTGCAGCTGTTATAACTATTGACTTTAAATAGGACAACAGTTCCTGAGTATCATTAATAAATATATTAAAAAGGAGTGGCCCCAGCATGGAATCTTGAGGTACACCACTAAAAACTTTTGACCAATTAGAAAATGTTCCATTCATCACAACTCTCTGTTCCCTATTCTGTTCCCTATTCTCCAACCAGTTTTTGACACAAGTACAAATGTTGTTTCCTAGACCAAGTTCACTTACTTTGTAAACCAACCTCATGTATAGCATTGTATCAAAGACCTTTGCAGATTCCAAGTAGTCCGCAAATACTGTGCTACAACAGTCTAAGTTCCCACTAACTTCCGCATAGAAACTAATTAGATTTGTTTCACATGACTGTTCCTAAAAAAAACATACTGATTCCTAATAATAATCTTATTGTGCACCAAGTAATCCTGAATAACATTCCTTAAAATACTTTCCAATAGATTCCCCACTATTGATGTCAGGCTTACAGGTTTATAATTCCCTGGATGTGATCTCATTCCCTTTTTAAACAACTGCACCACATCTGCTATTCGCCAATCCATTGGTACTGAGCCAGATGTAATTGAATCTATGAAAATTAAATGTTTATTTATTTAATTTTATTCAGTCACCTTTGGACTTCTTCCTTTGTCAGCCAAGTATTAATTAATCGTACAGTTGCATTTACATTTTTATGTATTATTCCTACCATTTGTTCCTGTCTAGTAAATACTGAAGAAAATAAAGTGTTTAATATCTCTGTTTTTCCTTTATTATCATTAATCAATCAGCCATTCTCACTTCTTAGGAGTCCTATATTGCATTTTTTTAATCTTTTTGCCATTTATACATTTAAAAAACTTTTTAGGGTTTGTCTTTTTTTGCCAATCTAATATCCTTTTTGCATGATTTATTACATTGCTTGTAGATAAAGAAGCACACTTCTTAATTTCCATTTCTTCCCTTACCTTTTTGCTTAGCCACATTGGTTTAGACTTAATTCTTTTATATTTGTTTGCCATAGGAATGAACTTATGCCTGTATTTTTCCAACAATATTTTAAAGACAGCCCACTTATCTTCTGTATTATTTCCATCAAAAACTGTGTCCTTGTCTATGCTCTTTATAGAGTCCTTTAGCATATTAAAATGTCTTAAAGTTTAACATCCTAGTTGATCCCTTATACTGTTGCTTCTGGAAACTGATTTAAAATTAGACCATATTATGATCTCTGTTTCCCAAGTGCTCCCTTACTTGAATATTTGATTTTAGATCTAGAATTTATGTTATTACTAGGTCCAGTATATTCCAGTCTCTAGTTGGTTCCTCTACTATTTGGAACATGTAATGATCTTTTAGCGTGCTCAGAAACCTGTTGCCCCTAGCTGTACCACAAGTCTCAGTACTCCAATCAATGTCTCTCCAGATAATTAAAATCAAGCATTAATTATAACTTGCCCTAGTTGTATAGCCTTTTCAATTTGCTGTAGAAGTTGGGCTTCCTCAACCATACTAATATCTGGCGGTTTATAGCATGTTTCCCCATGCACCTTTTCCTCTGAATAGCTTTTATAAACAATTCCCTGATGTTCCTCGATTTGGGAGAAAGGGAGGTAGTACTGTCAGGTGCCGTCCCTCTCTGTCCTTCTTGGAACAGTCGTCTGCTTCTGGTGACCTGCCTATGTTTGGTTGCCAAGCAACCAGATGCACTGTTTCCAATGCGAATGCTTGTCCCATTGCCTAGCAAAGGTACGCCCAGCGGTGGCTGCTGACATCACCACCACCGATAATTGACTCTTCTGTTCCCCACTATAAAAGGAACGCTCTTGCACTAATAGAGCGCCAGCATTCTCTCCCTGTGACCTGACATTTATAATGAACTGTGGCTCCTGACTCTGGCTTCCTTTTAACTACTCTCTTGGCATTCAAATAGCTCCTGTGTCACATGTTCATGGGTAGCCATTATTTGTTTAGAATATCTCCAGCTTCAAGCAGACTTGTATGCCAGTGTCCCCTTAACAATTCTGACAGCCCTTCAGGGGATGGTGATACAGATTGTCTGGTTTGGGAAAAAGTCTTGTGTACAAGCTTGCATCTTACATTACTGTTTCTCAGGGCCTTTCTAAATTGTATTAATACTACAATGTGAAATTCACACAATCAACATCATCATCATCAACATTTATTTATATAGCGCCAGAAAATTTGGTAGCGCATTACAATTGGAGACAAGAACAGTAATGAACAAACTGGGTAAAACAGATAAAGAGGTGAGAAGGCACTGCTCGTAAGCTTACAAATTATGGGACAATGGGAGTTGGATGCATGAGGTAAAGTCTACATATTGCATTTCGGTCTAGCCCAGTGGTTCCCAAACTTTTGCAGTTTGCGGCACCCTTAGAGTCTCAAAATTTTTTCAAGGCACCCCTCCAATATAATTATTGAGCAGTCCTGTTTTAGAAGTAGTTGGGTCAAAATTTTTTAATAAGTATTTAGGTCAGGACAGAAATACTTATTTAGTTGTATGCAAAAATGCCCCCTCTGCATCCAGACACTCTGCCCCCTCTGCATCCAGACACAATGCCCTCTCTCACACTGCCCCCTCTGCCCTCTGTTATGCTGTCCCCCCTCCTCTGCCATCTCTCATGATGTCCCCCCTCCTCTGCCCTCTCTCACGATGTCCCCCCTCCTCTGCCCTCTCTCACGCTGTCCCCCTCCTCTGCCCTCTCTCACACTGTCCCCTCCTCTGCCCTCTCACACGCTGTCCCCCTCCTCTGCCCTCTCACACGCTGTCCTCCTCCTCTGCCCTCTCTCATGCTGTCCTCCTCCTCTGCCCCTCTCACACGCTGTCCTCCTCCACTGCCCCTCTCACGCTGTGTCACCCTCCACTGCCCCTCTCACGCTGTGTCCCCCTCCCCTGCCCCTCTCATGCTGTGTCCCCCTCCACTGTCCCTCTCACGCTGTGTCCCCCTCCACTGTCCCTCTTATGCTGTGTCCCCCTCCACTGCCCCTCTCACGTTCACGCTGTGTCCCTATCCACTGCCCCTCTCACGCTGTGTCCCCCTCCACTGCCCCTCTCACGCTGTGTCCCCCTCCTCTGTCCCTCTCACGCTGTGTCCACCTCCACTGCCCCTCCCACGCTGTGTCCACCTCCACTGCCCCTCTCATGCTGTGTCCCCCTCCACTGTCCCTCTCACGCTGTGTCCCCCTCCACTGTCCCTCTCATGCTGTGTCCCCCTCCACTGCCCCTCTCACGTTCACGCTGTGTCCCTATTCACTGCCCCTCTCACGCTGTGTCCCCCTCCACTGCCCCTCTCACACTGTGTCCCCCCTCCACTGCCCCTCTCACGCTGTGTCCCCCTCCACTGTCCCTCTCACGCTCACGCTGTGTCCCTCCTCTGCCCCGCTGTGTCCTTCCTCTGCCCCGCTGTCACACTCCTCTGCCCCACTGTCACACTCCTCTGCCCCGCACACTCCTCTGCCCCGCTGTCACACTCCTCTGCCCGCTGTCACCCTCATCTGCACCGCTGTCACACTCCTCTGCACCGGTCATGATCCCTCTCTCTCCTCTGCCGCGCGCCAGCCATAGAAAAAAAAAGAAAGAACACAGAAACTTACCAATCCGTCGGCGCCGGGACCCAGCAGCAACTTGTTACTGACGTCGATATTCAGTGACAGCTGCGGGAGAGAGGTGGATGCTGGGTCCCGGCGCCCGACGGATTGGTAAGTTTCTGTGTTCTTTCTTTTTTTCTATGGCTGGCGCGCAGCATGCCAGCGCCGCGGCACCTCTGGGAGCTGCGGCGCACACTTTGGAAACCGCCGGTCTAGCCACATGGCAGAGGTAAAAAGAAAAAAAAAAACAGACAAAACAAAAGGGCTTAGTATGCTATATGATCCAGCCACACAGTAAAGCTTATCAGAGGGTTGTTGTCTTGTGTGAATTGTGGAACTGGTGTTAATAGGGTAATCTAGTAAAGCTAAGAAGGTGGCTGAGCAATATCACCCTCCACCAGGTACAGGGCCGGACTGGGACTAAAAATCAGCCCTGGCATTTAAAGCACACAGGCCCACCTCTGTTGATAAGTTGAAAAAAAAAAAAGTGTGCCGCAGTGCAGTGGCGGTGCCACCAAAGGCGTAGCTACATTATGTTGGGGGCGTGGTCAAAATGGTGCGTTGATACATACATTATAATAAAACATTACATTTATCAGACCCTCCCCATCCACATTACGCCACACCCCCAGATACATTATGACACCCCCAGCCACTGTACTTATCTATGCTTCTGATGCTGCTGACATTCCTGTAGAGTGAGCAGGGAAGCTCTTAGTCTCATGAGATTAATAAATCTCGTGAGACTTAGAGCTCCTCGGCTTGCTCTGCAGGCTGTGCCCTGTCCGGGACGGAGCACAGATCCTCCTGCTGACCAACTGGATTAAGGCTCGGGCGGCCCGGGCATTCAAGTCAGGGGGGCTCCTATGATGCAATTTGGCTATTAGACAAATTTTTGACAAATACAAAGGCAAAACAGTGTGCACTACTGTTAGGTGCACGCAGTTCTGCCTTAACAAGCAGTACAGTGTGAAGCAGGACATATCTCCCAACTGTCCTTGTAGTCAGACCAAATCCTGACTAAGTGGGACAGTTACCCATCAAATTCAGAACAGTTGGCAGACTGTCCTGGTCTCTCCTACCTGTCTTGTCATGGTCACCACTTGTGGCTGCTGGTGTCTTTAGATCAGTTGCTGCTTGTCTGGATCCTGGAATGTTGGATGCCCTATTTGGAGAAAAAAATGAGCAGATGAAATTTAGCCCTGGTGTTAAATCAATATAGCATCCATGTTTTAAAATTAGGCCTCACTGCAGCCACAACATTAAAGTACTAGTATTCACATTTGATAAATACATCTATTTCCCTCCAACTAGCCTTGACATTAAATAGTATTCCCATTTAATAAATAAAACTATTTCCCTCTCTCCAAAGCACCCCAGCATTAAATTAAAAATCCAATCACCCCATCTGAAATTGATAGGCCCCACTATTAAATTGCCCCCATCTTCACCCCACAAATAGAATAGCACCCAATAATTAGCCCCCACCTGCAATTCCCTATTAGATTAACAGCCTACCTCCCACATTATATTAAGAGCTACTAATACACACATTATGGTCATACACCGGCCCACACACACATACTATAGTTATACTGTTACACACATACACAGTATAATCATAACCTGTCACACACACACACACACACATACTATAGTTATACTGTTACACACATACACACTATAATCATAAAGGTCATTCTTTGGATATTTTTTTTGGGGGTTATTTTTTTGGTAATTTGTATTCATTGTCATTCAGAGCTTGATTTATATATTTTTTAACTTTGTCGATCCCATTTTTATTGGCGCCTGTCAGTAAATTCTGTGTTATTTTTTGTTACACTATAATCATACCCTGTCACACAAATAAATAGATACCCTGTCACACAAATAAATAGATACCCTGTCACACAAATAAATAGATACCCTGTCACACAAATAAATAGATACCCTGTCACACAAATAAATAGATCCCCAGTCACACAAATAAATAGATCCCCAGTCACACAAATAAATAGATCCCCAGTCACACATATAGCTCCCCTGTCACACATATAGCTCCCCTGTCACACATATAGCTTCCCTGTCACACATATAGCTCCCCTGTCACACATATAGCTCCCCTGTCACACATATAGCTCCCCTGTCACACATATAGCTCCCCTGTCCACATATAGCTTCCCTGTCCACATATAGCTCCCCTGCCCACATATAGCTCCCCTGTCACACGTATAGCTCCCCTGTCACACGTATAGCTTCCCTGTCACACGTATAGCTCCCCTGTCACACATATAGCTCCCCTGTCACACATATAGCTCCCCTGTCCACATATAGCTCCCCTGTCACACATATAGCTCCCCTGTCACACATATAGCTTCCCTGTCCACATATAGCTTCCCTGTCACACATATAGCTCCCCTGTCACACATATAGCTCCCCTGTCACACATATAGCTCCCCTGTCCACATATAGCTTTCCTGTCCACATATAGCTCCCCTGTCCACATATAGCTCCCCTGTCCACATATAGCTCCCCTGTCCACATATAGCTCCCCAGTCACACATATAGCTCCCCTGTCACACATATAGCTCTCCTGTCCACATATAGCTCCCCTGTCACACATATAGCTCCCCTGTCCACATATAGCTTCCCTGTCCACATATAGCTTCCCTGTCCACATATAGCTCCCCTGTCCACATATATCTCCCCTGTCCACATATAGCTTCCCTGTCCACATATAGCTTCCCTGTCACACATATAGCTCCCCTGTCACACATATAGCTCCCCTGTCCACATATAGCTCCCCTGTCACACATATAGCTCCCCTGTCCACATATAACTCCCCTGTCCACATATAGCTCCCCTGTCACACATATAGCTCCCCTGTCCACATATAGCTTCCCTGTCACACATATAGCTTCCCTGTCACACATATAGCTTCCCTGTCACACATATAGCTCCCCTGTCACACATATAGATCCCCTGTCACACATATAGATCCACTGTCACACATATAGATCCCCTCCCTCTTACCTTGTGCGCTCCGCAGCGCGCTGTACAGTCTCTCCTAACACATGGGATGGCACCTATCACATGGTGCTCGTCCCATGTGATATCTCCAGAGCCATTCATAGAAGAGAGGGGAGGAGCGACCACACCAGGAAGTAAGTGTAGTGCCGACCCCACTGCTCAGCACACAGACTGTCATGCTGAATTCTGGCATGACAGTCTGTGTGCTGAGCGATGGGGCCAGCCAGCTAGCAACCGGCCCATCTGGCCATCGGCCCTTCTGGCATTTGCCAGAAGTGCCAGATGGCCAGTCCGGCCCTGACCAGGTACCAAGACCAGGATTGATATAGAGTTAGAAGTGTGTTCATCGAGTTTTATGCTCATCCATTCCTATTGGTTGAATTTTGAACACAAAGTTTCCCAAATGTATGACAACATTGTGAGACAGACATGCATTAACAAACTATAATTACAAAAAACTAGTTCCATATGATTCTGATTTTAGATTTAATGTCAGTCAGAGACACTTACAATTGTTTCAAAATGCAACTCAAACCAGTTTTTCAAATTGGCTCTAAAGTTTGAAAATTCACTATAAATTCTAGGAATTTAGACTAAATTTGTGCAAGGCAAACAAATTCAACCATGTTCAAGATGGTTCAAACCCATTTTTTATGCAGACTTGAACTTCAAACTTGACCACAGTAATGTTTGCTGTTTCAACTAAGGACATTTGAATACAAAATTCATATATATATATATATATATATATATATATATATATATATATATATATATATATGAATTTTGTATTCAAATGTCCTTAGTCCAAACAGCAAACATTACTACATTACAAACATATATATTGTGGCAAAGAGGGATATTTTCCACAGTTCCCTGTAAGGGAACAGGTTGGAACACATTTAGTCTGCAGCAGCCTGCGGACAGGGTTAATTTTTCCCTAGGTTCCTCTCTTAGCACACACACACACAGGTGTTCCACATGGGTGTGATTGGATTGCTGTGATTTGTTGTAGTGCTTGGGATGGAGGATAAAGACACTGGAGGTAATGTCTAGCCAGATGTAGGTGCTGGGGATTTCCGTGTACTGTTACTGGATATGATTGCTGTACCAGCATTGGAGCTTTTACCATCCTGACAACTGCTAATAAACAGCTAAATGTGTCCGATTCCTGTGAATGGTGTACCTTCTCACAATATACAGATAGATATAGAGAGATGTAGATGGATATATACGGGATATATATATACATATATACTAGGGATGAGCGCACTCGGATTTATGAAATCCGAGCCCACCCGAACGTTGCGGATCCGAGTCGGATCCGAGACAGATCCGGGTATTGGCGCCAAATTCAAATGTGAAACTGAGGCTCTGACTCATAATCCCGTTGTCGGATCTCGCGATACTCGGATCCTATAAATTCCCCGCTAGTCGCCGCCATCTTCACTCGGGCATTGATCAGGGTAGAGGGAGGGTGTGTTAGGTGGTCCTCTGTCCTGGTAGATCTCGTGCTGTGCTGTTTAGTTCTGTGCTGTGCTGTGCTGTGCTGTGTTCTGCAGTATCAGTCCAGTGGTGCTGTGTGCTGTGCTCTGTCCTTCTGAGGTCAGTGGTGCTGCTGGGTCCTGTGCTGTGTCCTGTTCAGTCCAGTGGTGCTGTGTCCTGTGCTCTGTGCTTCTAAGGGCATAGTTATTTCCCCAATATTCCCCTGTGTTTAAAAAAATAAAAAAAAGTTTTTTTAAAAAATACCAAAAACTACTTAAATTTATTTTAATTACCACAAAATTTGCACAACCAATCCTGCAGTATAAGCCCATTGGTACTGCAATATTACCAAGTTCACACATTCAGCAGTAAAAGTCCAGTGGTACTGCAATATTACAAAGTTTACACATTCTGCAGTATCAGTCCAGTGGTGCTGTGTCCTGTGCTCTGTACTGCTGAGTTCCGTAGTGCTGCTGGGTCCTGTGCCGTGTCCTGTTCAGTCCAGTGGTGCTGTGTCCTGTGCTCTGTGCTTCTAAGGGCATAGTTATTTCCCCATTATTCCCAAGTTTTTAAAAAATAAAAAAAAAGTTAAAAAAAATAAAAAATTTAAAAAAAAAAAAAATATATATAATAATTATAACCAAATTTGCAAAACCAATCCAGCAGTATAAGTCCATTGGTACTGCAATATTACAAAGTTCACACATTCTGCAGTATCAGTCCAGTGGTGCTGTGTCCTGTGCTCTGTCCTGCTGAGGTCCGTAGTGCTGCTGGGTCCTGTGCCGTGTCCTGTTCAGTCCAGTGGTGCTGTGTCCTGTGCTCTGTGCTTCTAAGGGCATAGTTATTTCCCCATTATTCCCAAGTTTTTAAAAAAAAAAAAAAAGTAAAAAAAAAAAAAATTTTAAAAAATAAATAAATAAATATAATAATTATAACCAAATTTGCAAAACCAATCCAGCAGTATAAGTCCATTGGTACTGCAATATTACCAAGTTCACACATTCTGCAGTATCTTGTGCTACATATAATGGAGACCAAAAATTTGGAGGATAAAGTAGGGAAAGATCAAGACCCACTTCCTCCTAATGCTGAAGCTGCTGCCACTAGTCATGACATAGACGATGAAATGCCATCAACGTCGTCTTCCAAGCCCGATGCCCAATCTCGTAGTACCGGGCATGTAAAATCCAAAAAGCCAAAGTTAAGAAAAAGTAGCAAAAAGAGAAACTTAAAATCATCTGAGGAGAAACGTAAACTTGCCAATATGCCATTTACGACACGGAGTGGCAAGGAACGGCTTAGGCCTTGGCCCGTGTTCATGACTAGTGGTTCAGCTTCACCCACGGATCTTAGCCCTCCTCCTCCTCCCCCCCCCCTACAAAAAATTGAAGAGAGTTATGCTGTCAGCAACAAAACAGCAAACAACTCTGCCTTCTAAAGAGAAATTATCACAAATCCACAAGGCGAGTCCAAGGATGTTGGTGGTTGTCAAGCCTGACCTTCCCATCACTGTACGGGAAGAGGTGGCTCGGGAGGAGGCTATTGATGATGTAGCTGGCGCTGTGGAGGAACTTGATGATGAGGATGGTGATGTGGTTATTGTAAATGAGGCAGCAGGGGGGGAAACAGCTGATGTCCATGGGATGAAAAAGCCCATCATCATGCCTGGTCAGAAGACCAAAAAATGCACCTCTTCGGTGTGGAGTTATTTTTATCCAAATCCAGACAACCAATGTATGGCCATATGTAGCTTATGTAAAGCTCAAATAAGCAGGGGTAAGGATCTTGCCCACCTAGGAACATCCTCCCTTATACGTCACCTGAATAACCTTCATAGTTCAGTGGTTAGTTCAGGAACTGGGGCTAGGACCCTCATCGGTACAGGGACACCTAAATCCCGTGGTCCAGTTGGATACACACCAGCAACACCCTCCTCGTCAACTTCCTCCACAATCTCCATCAGATTCAGTCCTGCAGCCCAAGTCAGCAGCCAGACTGAGTCCTCCTCAATACGGGATTCATCCGAGGAATCCTGCAGCGGTACGCCTACTACTGCCACTGATGCTGTTGCTGCTGTTAGTTGGTCATCTTCCCAGAGGGGAAGTCGTAAGACCGCTAAGTCTTTCACAAAACAATTGACCGTCCAACAGTCGTTTGCCATGACCACAAAATACGATAGTAGTCACCCTATTGCAAAGCGTATAACTGCGGCTGTAACTGCAATGTTGGTGTTAGACGTGCGCCCGGTGTCCGCCATCAGTGGAGTGGGATTTAGAGGGTTGATGGAGGTATTGTGTCCCCGGTACCAAATCCCCTCGAGATTCCACTTCACTAGGCAGGCGATACCAAAAATGTACAGAGAAGTACGATCAAGTGTCCTCAGTGCTCTTAAAAATGCGGTTGTACCCACTGTCCACTTAACCACGGACATGTGGACAAGTGGTTCTGGGCAAACGAAGGACTATATGACTGTGACAGCCCACTGGGTAGATGCATCCCCTTCCGCAGCAACAGCAACAGCTGCATCAGTAGCAGCATCTACAAAATGGCTGCTCATGCAAAGGCAGGCAACATTGTGTATTACAGGCTTTAATAAGAGGCACAACGCTGACAACATATTAGAGAAAATGAGGGAAATTATCTCCCAGTGGCTTACCCCACTTAGACTCTCATGGGGATTTGTGGTGTCAGACAATGCCAGTAACATTGTGCGGGCATTAAATATGGGCAATTTCCAGCACGTCCCATGTTTTGCCCACACCATTAATTTGGTGGTGCAGCATTACCTCAAGAGTGACAGGGGTGTGCAGGAGATGCTTGCGGTGGCGCGCAAAATTGCTGGACACTTTCGGCATTCAGCCAGTGCCTACCGCAGACTAGAGGCACATCAAAAAAGCATGAACCTGCCCTGCCATCACCTCAAACAAGAGGTTGTGACGTGCTGGAACTCCACCCTCTATATGCTGCAGAGGATGGAGGAGCAGCAAAAGGCCATTTAGGCCTACACAGCCACCTACGACATAGGCAAAGGAGTGGGGATGCGCCTCAGTCAAGCGCAGTGGAGACTGATTTCCGTGTTGTGCAAGGTTCTGCAGCCATTTGAACTTGCCACACGAGAAGTCAGTTCCGACACTGCCAGCTTAAGTCAGGTCATTCCCCTGATCAGGCTGTTGCAGAAGCAGCTGGAGAAAGTGAGGGAGGAGCTGGTAAGCCATTGCGATTACACCAAGCATGTAGCTCTTGTGGATGTAGCCCTTCGTACGCTTTGCCAGGATCCGAGGGTGGTCACTCTTTTAAAGTCAGAGGAATACATTCTGGCCACCGTGCTCGATCCTCGGTTTAAAGCGTATGTTGTGTCTCTGTTTCCGGTGGACACAAGTCTACAGCGGTGCAAAGACCTGCTGGTCAGGAGATTGTCCTCTGAAGAGGACCGTGACATGCCAACAGCTCCACCCTCATTTTCTTCCACATCTATGGCTGCGAGGAAAAAGCTCAGTTTTCCCAAAAGAGGCACTGGCGGGGATGCTGATAACATCTGGTCCGGACTGAAGGACCTGCCAACCATTGCAGACATGTCTACTCTCGCTGCATTGGATGCTGTCACAATAGAAAAAATTGTGGATGATTACTTTGCTGACACCATCCAAGTAGACATGTCAGACAGTCCATATTGTTACTGGCAGGAAAAAAAGGCAGTTTGGAAGCCCCTGTACAAACTGGCTCTATTTTACCTGAGTTGTCCCCCCTCCAGTGTGTACTCGGAAAGAGTTTTTAGTGCAGCGGGGAACCTGGTCAGTGAGCGGCGAAGGAGGTTGCTTCCTCACAACGTTGAAAAAATGATGTTTATAAAAATGAATAATCAATTCCTCAATGAAGTACAGCACTGCCCTCCAGATACTACAGAGGGACCTGTGGTTGTGGAGTCCAGCGGGGACGAATTGATAATGTGTGATGAGGAGGAAGTACACACTGTAGGGGGAGAGGAATCAGAGGTTGAGGATGAGGACGACATCTTGCCTCAGTAGAGCCTGTTTAGTCTGTACAGGGAGAGATGAATAGCTTTTTTGGTGTGGGGGCCCAAACAAACCAATCATTTCAGCCAAAGTTGTTTGGTAGGCCCTGTCGCTGAAATGATTGGTTTGTTAAAGTGTGCATGTCCTATTTCAACAACATAAGGGTGGGTGTGAGGGCCCAAGGACAATTCCATCTTGGAACTTTTTTTTTGGCATTATATGACCAATCAACAGTCGTTTGCCATGTTCAAAAAGTAAAACCAAATTTTAAAAAATTCAAGAAATTAAACCAAAAGTAAAATGCCGTGTCATAATTTAAAACAAGAGGTATTGACGTGCTCTAAAACTACTGTATTGTTGTTTATATTTTATAAACACTACACTTGAAAGCTTGAGTCTTTCAATAAAAAAGTAACTGTCCATTGCACGAATATTTGCAACAGGGACAATTTTAGGGTTAAGAAAGCCAACTAATAACACTTCGACGCTGTCTGTCTTTATAAACACTACACTTGGAAGTTGGAGGAGGTATTGTGGCCCCGGCACCAAATTTACTACCGGGGCCACTCCACTGTGCAGTCCATATTTAGGTGTATCAGATATTAAACAACGGTGACAGTTGATGCCCAATTTTTTAATTATATTGTGGCCTCGGTACCAAATTGTGTACCGGGGCCACCACACTACGCAGTCCAGATACTTGTTTGGTGGAATTCAGACCAGTTGAGGGTTTTATTATTATATTGTGGGGACCACTCTATCTATACCACACTACAACTCTATACCACTCTATTTCATACTTTAATTCTATTTAATACTTTAATTCTATTTCATACTTTAATTCTATTTAATACTTTAATTCTATTTCATACTTTAATTCTATTTAATACTTTAATTCTATTACTAATTACCATAAAGAGGAACTGCCGCTTCTATTTAATACTTTAATTCTATTAGTAGTTACCATAAAGAGGAACAAAATAAACCAATTTTACCAAAAGTATAATATGACTTAGACTTACAAACACTACACTTGAAAGATGGTGCCTTTAAATGAAAAAGTCAGTCTTCATTGCACGAGTATGTGCAACAGGGACAGTTTTTTGGTTTACAAAGTCAACCAATAACACTTGGACCCTGTCTGTCTTTAACATACTTGATGGGATCTCAATGACGAATTGTCTGTACCATGTTTGGAGGAGGTATTGTGGCCCCGGTATCAAATTGGGTACCGGGGCCACCCCACTACGCAGTCCAGATACTTGTTTGGTGGAATTCTGACACGTGGAGGGTGTATTTATTTTATTGTGGCCCCGGTATCAAATTGGGTACCGGGGCCACCCCACTACGCAGTCCAGATACTTGTTTGGTGGAATTCTGACACGTGGAGGGTTTTTTAATTATATTGTGGCCTCAGTACCAAATTGTGTACCGGGGCCACCACACTACGCAGTCAAGATAGATAGATGCGTATCATAGATAAAGTACATTCAGTGGTGTGGGGCAAATTGAAAAATATTCAAAATGCACTGACATTATCAAAAACAAGAGGTTGTCACACGCTAAAACTCCAACATGTATATGATGGAGAGGATGGAGGAGCAGCCGTATGTGTAGTGTAATGCAGACCTGTTGAAGGTTTTTTATATATTTTATTGTGGTGCCCAGTGCCCACTCCTCTAGGCAGTCCAGGTACATTTATTGGTGCGATTCATAAAAGTTCAGGGTTTTTAATATATTGTGGTGACCCACTCCTCTACGCAGTCCAGGTACATTTATTGGTGCGATTCATAAAAGTTGATGGTTTTCTTATTATATATATTGTGGTGACCCACTCCTCTACGCAGTCCAGGTACATTTATTGGTGCGATTCATAAAAGTTCAGGGTTTTTAATATATATTGTGGTGACCCACTCCTCTACGCAGTCCAGGTACATTTATTGGTGCGATTCATAAAAGTTCAGGGTTTTTAATATATATTGTGGTGACCCACTCCTCTACGCAGTCCAGGTACATTTATTGGTGCAAATCAAACAAGTTGATGGTTTTCTTATTATATATATTGTGGTGACCCACTCCTCTACGCAGTCCAGGTACATTTATTGGTGCGATTCATAAAAGTTCAGGGTTTTTAATATATATTGTGGTGACCCACTCCTCTACGCAGTCCAGGTACATTTATTGGTGCGATTCATAAAAGTTCAGGGTTTTTAATATATATTGTGGTGACCCACTCCTCTACGCAGTCCAGGTACATTTATTGGTGCGATTCATAAAAGTTCAGGGTTTTTAATATATTGTGGTGACCCACTCCTCTACGCAGTCCAGGTACATTTATTGGTGCGAATCAAACTAGTTGATGGTTTTCTTATTATATATATTGTGGTGACCCACTCCTCTACGCAGTCCAGGTACATTTATTGGTGCGAATCAAACAAGTTGATGGTTTTCTTATTATATATATTGTGGTGACCCACTCCTCTACGCAGTCCAGGTACATTTATTGGTGCGATTCATAAAAGTTCAGGGTTTTTAATATATATTGTGGTGACCCACTCCTCTACGCAGTCCAGGTACATTTATTGGTGCGATTCATAAAAGTTCAGGGTTTTTAATATATATTGTGGTGACCCACTCCTCTACGCAGTCCAGGTACATTTATTGGTGCGAATCAAACTAGTTGATGGTTTTCTTATTATATATATTGTGGTGACCCACTCCTCTACGCAGTCCAGGTACATTTATTGGTGCGAATCAAACAAGTTGATGGTTTTCTTATTATATATATTGTGGTGACCCACTCCTCTACGCAGTCCAGGTACATTTATTGGTGCGATTCATAAAAGTTCAGGGTTTTTAATATATATTGTGGTGACCCACTCCTCTACGCAGTCCAGGTACATTTATTGGTGCGATTCATAAAAGTTCAGGGTTTTTAATATATATTGTGGTGACCCACTCCTCTACGCAGTCCAGGTACATTTATTGGTGCGAATCAAACAAGTTGATGGTTTTCTTATTATATATATTGTGGTGACCCACTCCTCTACGCAGTCCAGGTACATTTATTGGTGCGATTCATAAAAGTTCAGGGTTTTTAATATATATTGTGGTGACCCACTCCTCTACGCAGTCCAGGTACATTTATTGGTGCGATTCATAAAAGTTCAGGGTTTTTAATATATATTGTGGTGACCCACTCCTCTACGCAGTCCAGGTACATTTATTGGTGCGATTCATAAAAGTTCAGGGTTTTTAATATATTGTGGTGACCCACTCCTCTACGCAGTCCAGGTACATTTATTGGTACGAATCAAACTAGTTGATGGTTTTCTTATTATATATATTGTGGTGACCCACTCCTCTACGCAGTCCAGGTACATTTATTGGTGCGAATCAAACAAGTTGATGGTTTTCTTATTATATATATTGTGGTGACCCACTCCTCTAGGCAGTCCAGGTACATTTATTGGTGCGATTCATAAAAGTTCAGGGTTTTTAATATATTGTGGTGACCCACTCCTCTACGCAGTCCAGGTACATTTATTGGTGCGAATCAAACAAGTTGATGGTTTTCTTATTATATATATTGTGGTGACCCACTCCTCTACGCAGTCCAGGTACATTTATTGGTGCGATTCATAAAAGTTCAGGGTTTTTAATATATTGTGGTGACCCACTCCTCTACACAGTCCAGGTACATTTATTGGTGCGAATCAAACAAGTTGATGGTTTTCTTATTATATATATTGTGGTGACCCACTCCTCTACGCAGTCCAGGTACATTTATTGGTGCGATTCATAAAAGTTCAGGGTTTTTAATATATTGTGGTGACCCACTCCTCTATGCAGTCCAGGTACATTTATTGGTGCGAATCAAACAAGTTGATGGTTTTCTTATTATATATATTGTGGTGACCCACTCCTCTACGCAGTCCAGGTACATTTATTGGTGCGATTCATAAAAGTTCAGGGTTTTTAATATATATTGTGGTGACCCACTCCTCTACGCAGTCCAGGTACATTTATTGGTGCGAATCATAAAAGTTCAGGGTTTTTAATATATATTGTGGTGACCCACTCCTCTACGCAGTCCAGAAAGATACCTTGTTGCAACGTTTTGGACTAATAACTATATTGTGAGGTGTTCAGAATACACTGTAAATTAGTGGAAATGCTTGTTATTGAATGTTATTGAGGTTAATAATAGCCTAGGAGTGAAAATAATCCCAAAAACTTGATTTTTAAACTTTTTATGTTTTTTTCAAAAAAAATCCGAATCCAAAACCTTAAATCCGAACCGAGACCTTTCGTCAAGTGTTTTGCGAGACAAATCCGAACCCCAAAAATAACGAAAATCCGGATCCAAAACACAAAACACGAGACCTCAAAAGTCGCCGGTGCACATCCCTAATATATACACATACATACATAGTGGAAATTTATGAAATTGCAATGAAATTACAATGCAGGCAGTTTAAAAAATAAACAAGATACAAAAGCACCCGATATAGTGTAGCATAATCAGAAACACCTTCAACAGATTCAAAGTGCTCATTTGTAGATTCAGAGATATCCAGTACGATTTGAAACTCAGGAAGATGCCAAAATAGTGTATAACACTCCCACCAGGGGTAATGTATAATCACAAAGGAATGGACGCTGGCTAGCATTTAAATAATCTAGTCAATTCTAATAATTTAATCCGGATAAAATAAAAAAGCAAACAAATCCCCGTACATGAAAAATCATCAAAAGAGTACTCAATCCATGCAGATCTTTCTACATGGGACACCACCATGACCAGTAGCTGGAAATCCCAGTGCAGGTTAGAAGAGGAGAAAGTACAGTCCAAAACAACCGACGCATTTCTTCTTGATTTTATCGGTATGTTATCAAGACAACTTCCATCATTAATAAACCATCAGCAATGTATCCTTTTTTAATGATTGATAAATATATTTCAAGCGTGTGTATGTAAGAATACAAAAAGGTAAGTATATATACATATATTATATACTTATCCCTAGGGAGGCATGCACCTTTTTTTACAGACCCCCACACCCTGGTAATCCAGCCCTGTGCTGACCAGACTGGGGCTGGTTTATCCCCCCCCGATTTTGCTTCTTCCAGCACTAAGCTGGCAGCACAAGTGTTACTATTGTTGGGAGAAGGGTACCCACGTTTTGTTTTAGTTTTATTTAACATCTATTTTTTACAACTGTGCTGAAATGCCGCCAGACTCGGCGAAAGCACTTAAACTAGACCCCTTGCTGGTGCAGGGGATATGGGTGAAATCAGCGCACTTTTCCACTCTGGTCACTCCCCTAAAACATAGGCTTTAGTAAGCCTCTATTAAGAAAATAATCAGCTGACCCACCACAATTCAAACATTTTTCAACCATATATTGTGCATGAATGCTAATCCACCAGCCCCAAAGCTTCCAAGTTCCAAGTTCACAGTAACAGGAAAAAAAACACAAAACTGGGGACAATATTGTGCTATACATTGTCATCTGTTGTAAATGATACCTTTAGAGATTCTCTCCAATTTTAGCTATATCATAAAGTTACCCTTATCTATACGTTGGTGGCCTGCTTTGTGCACGTGAAGATGTACACGCGCTATCCACTCTCAGGACCCACAACCCAGATGTGTGCAAAAATGTTAATGTTGCTTAAAAATCAAACCCCGTAGCCTCATTTATGGCTTAAATTAAACCTCAGAGTGAGGGGACAGTGGGTCGGTTTTTATACATTTTATTACATTACTCAATGCGCGACTAAATATGTGCTTATGCACAGAGGTGCAACATGGAGGTGCAAATTGGTCCCATTAGAAGTATATGAAGAGACCCAAAAGCCCGAGGCTCAGAGCTAAAATTTAAGTTCTTTTATGGAGAGAACATGGCCATGATGTCTTCTGCATAGAATAACAAAATGTGTCCTCTCCACATCTTTATTTCATTTTAATATTTGTGCTCCACAAATGAAATCTAGTTTCCGTACTGCTCCTCAAAAATAAGCTCACCGGTTTGCCTATTTTGTAAGAAGCATCCTGACTCACATATTTACTTTCTCTACACACTCTTTGTGTGTCCACTTATTCGGATTTCTTATTGGCCAATTGGACCACTACAGAAAATAAGATTCCCATTGAACTTATAAAGCGGTAAATGATGGGCGTGTTGGTTTTTGTATTTACATACTTTTTCTATGATAAAATACCTCTAGCGGAAGCATCCACGTTTGGGTTGAACCAGTGGACAATCTACTCATTTGCCTGAAACATCAATATCACTGAGGCAGTGCTTGAATAATGAGGTCTGGCTTATATTTATAAGGTACTTGTTTCAAAAGAAATTTATTGGCTACATGCTCATGAATATTGGTCCAGCCCACAATATGGATACCTCACTGTGTCTAGGTGTCTGTTCCACTTTAAATAATTACTCCTTCCCAAATGTAGATAACTGAAAGTCTGAAAGATATAATGATATTTGTGTATCACCAAAAGTCTGCAGTGACCAGCCATCTTACTTGGCTAATGACCTCAAACTGTACATCATCTTAAGTGGGTAAATCAATTATTATATTAATATATTAAACTCATTGCAATTATGTATTGTCATGCTTGCATTACAATTATATACAGAAGGGAGTAAACAAAACAATAATAACAATTATCACATGCAATTATCTCACACTTACCACTTACCTTTACACTGGCTTTTCACTTACGGTCTTGATTGTGATCTGGTTTCCTGCTTTGAATCCCTGTGCGCATGCACTGATCGAAAAATTGGGTATGCGCACAGGGAACCCTACTGTGCAGTGTGAATAGCGGACAGGTGTCATGTGGCAAGGAGGGTTGACATGATCCCTCTGCACTTGCGCTGTCCAGTTCTGCTCTTCGGAGCAAGTTTCCGAAAAAATCTCTTGTTAGATTGCAGTAGGGAGCACTCACCATACTATTTGATGGTGACTGCTTAGAAATACCATACATCAAGCAAAGCAGCAGTCATCCATGATATCTGCTGCGATGCAACCATCATAAATTTCAAGGATACTCCAAAGTGCGCCAGAATCACGGTAAGTGTCTTTTAATTAGTTTACACTGTTTGACAAATAGACCCCCAAAAGCTTATTATCTGTTTACATTAGTTGTGAGTATATAGTCATATAAACATGTGAAGAGTATTGAGATCTCCAAACATGAGTGTTTTCCAAGCTCTTAGAGAAGATTTAATTGCTAAAATGGTATAATAGGTTAATCTGGGCTAATCTACTTCAAATGTGCAATTTCATGCAATTTCATGCAGCCTAAAACAACAATTTATCGAACTGGATGCCATTAACCATTGTAACCATGGCAAAAGCAAATGATTGGTCATAAAAGGGATGGAAGTGAGTAGAATGAATAAGAACTACTCAACTACTAGGATAAAATGTATTTTCTCTCAATAAATTACAACTTGTAACTGAAAAAATAAAAACAAGTTGAAAAAATAATATTTCATGTAGCAAAAAGAACATCTTTAAACAAAGATAATAATTCAGGTAGCAATAAACATCTCTATAAACGTAGAGAATGAAATCCTATTAAATATTATGATGCATTGCTGTACATAAGTGGTCCTAAGAGAAAATACCAAGACTTCCCAAGCTGTTCCTGAAATATAACATAAACATAGGAAACTACATGGATGAGAAGATTAGGCTTCCATGTCGAGTATTTTGAGGAAAAGAAAGCAAGGTAAATATAATTTGCTTCTTTTCTCTTCAATTCTCCATGGAAGACTTAACAAGGGTATGTCGTCAAGCAGTAGCAATGAAAGGGGATCCACAACAAACATAACAGTCATATGATGCATAATTCAATAATTTATTTAGTCGCTGTGTATAGAATTTGTCTCCCAAACTGTGCATCACTAGATGATATCATATCCAACAAATAATATCTGGAGAAGGTAAGAACGGATGACCACCATATAGCTTTGCATCGATCCACTGCTGAAGCCGAAGGCCAATGTACCCAAGAAAAAAACATAAAAAATACACAACACTTGGCTTGAATGTAATAATATGTATATAGGTTCAATTAACTATAGAATACATTTGATTAAAACATAATAGACTGCAGATCTTTATAATTAAAAACATGAATTGGCATTATAACTGAGAGCAACGGGGATAAATTTCTATGCACAAATAATATTAGTAAAGCAATAAGCACAATAAGAGGATTTTTACTCACCGTAAAATCAATTTCTCTTACTACACTGGGGGACACTGCGTTACCTTGGGGTATAGTAGGTGGGACTGGAGTTAGGCACTTATAAACTTGTTTGTTCCCCTGACTCCTCCCCCACTATGCCCCTCCTCTGTAGCTGACTTCAGTTTTGTATAACCAAGCCAGGAAGAGAGAAGAAGCAATTTAGAAAGCAACACCAAAGATAGCACTACTTTCAGAGCAAGGGAGGGCGTGCAGTGTCCCCCAGTGTAGTAAGAGAAATTGATTTTACGGTGAGTAAAAATCCTCTTTTCTCTGTCCTACCACTGGGGGACACTGCGTTACCTTGGGGAGCTACCAAAGCTGTGTCCAAGGGCGGGAATGCTCTGGAATGGCTGTGCGCAATGTTTTGTGTTCAAAACCCTGCATTTGTGAATGCAAAGGCATGCAACAAAGAAACAATATGCAACAGAAACAGACGCTGCCACTCTGTACAACTGCGCCATTGAATGACGCTTTTGTGGCGTACATAAAGCTG
Source organism: Mixophyes fleayi (assembly GCF_038048845.1). NCBI lineage: Eukaryota > Metazoa > Chordata > Amphibia > Anura > Limnodynastidae > Mixophyes > Mixophyes fleayi. Next base: position 224,942,556 of record NC_134402.1, read on the forward strand.
CAACCCTCCTGGAAAGTGTACTGTAAAAGTCACTGGAACCTGCAGAGGGGTACAGACAGAATGTTGGTCGTGATGCAGTGGCAAGAGACCACCTACACCCTGTCCCCCCTACGCTCTTTAGCGTTAGAGAGGCTAAATGGGCATTAAAATTCCTAAACAGGAACTGTGCGAACAAGAACACAAACTATCTCCCGTCGGAGAAATGTTACACAAATAGAAGAGGCACAAGAATGATGAACTACAATCTCTGTGTCAGTGGAATGCAGGTACTAATGATCATAACCAATTATGTCTCGAACCGCCACTAAGTTTCTGATAAAGAAAATGAGGGAGAGCCATACACACTCTCGCCCCAGATCCCCTACGAGATGTGACATCCAAGAGAACATCCTGCATTGAGCTAACAACTCAATCCACTCAATGATATACAAAGGACCACCATATACACTGATGCAACAGCTTAAGCCACTCCGCGATATCTAAGGGAGCACTGATACAGTGCTTAAACCATTCAGAGATATACAAGGGAGCACTCATTTCATGAGCTAACGGCTTAACTAACTCAGCGATATCTGAGGGAGCACTCATATAGAGAGCTAACAACGTAAGCCCGACATATATACCAGGAAGCACTCATACCATGAGCTAAAAGCTTAACTAATTCAGAGAGTCAACAGAGGCCAACGCAAGCCTCCTGATGACGAGAACTAGACTCCCTGGAAATCCACAACCAACCAAGGGTGGGCTGAGCATAAAGAAACCACTTAAGCAAAACAACCTTCCGCTGAGCTAGACAGAGAGCCACGGAAGCTGCACACTGAAAGAAGAAGGGCGTAGACCCCATAGAAGCCAGCTGGTAAAGAAAATTCTTTAAAAGATTCCCGAGTGGGAGGTGTGAAATTCCAGAAATTTACACCATCGAATATAATTTCTAGTCCAAAGAAAACAGCTGAGAAAGAATCTCTACCGCTGAATTGAAGGTAGCAACCGTATCCTTGTAAGGATTCTCTATCCGAAAAGGTTAGCCATCCGACGCTACAGCGTCAAACCAGACGATGAAAACAAAAAGAGCCGAACTACGAGATGAGGCCGCTCTGAAAACGGGAAAAGAGGGACGACAACACAAGTCCCCTAAAACAGTAGAACACTGTTTTGCGAGACATACGGCAGACCACCAGACTAGCTGGGATGCGCCCCCTCCTAGAAACTCTTGAACTCCCACGAGTAAATAGGAGCTGTGAATCACCTCCTAAGTTATAGGGAGACCCAACTTGGCTATGGACAAATCCACCTGAGGGTCATTAGATTGAGAACCGATAGAGAAAACAGGTTAACATGTGAAAAGAACCTGGGCTCCCTCTTAGAGAGCCCAATGACCTAACCAGGAGAGAACAAAGGTATTACCCTGAGGTGACCCACTCTACCTGTTAAAGGATTGATTGTTAAGGCATTCGGCCCTCAATAACAATAATAATAATAAGTTGGTCTAGCTTGGCCCATAGGATGGCACAAGGAACACCCCTCCGACCATACACAGGTCGACCCCTATCCTGCATTAGGATACGGGAATTGCATGAGTGCTACAAATATGCAACAGCACTGCATTTTGAGACCGAATCTCTACAGGTTTTCTGACCCTCTGTAAAAGAAGAACAACTGACTCACTAATAAAAACAATGTGACTAAGCACCACCCGAAAGGTAAATTAGTGAATTAAGGCAAAGGGGTGCTATGCACGTCCAAAGCCCAAAAATCAGCCTTCCTTGATAAGAATCTCCCTGTTAAGACATGGGAGATGTTACGAACAAGGAGAGCCAAAGATACAAGTAGAAACTTTGTATCCTATTTTGCAAAACAGAAACTCCTGATACTGAAAGGAAATTCTGCCAGGAGCAATTTGGAACTGTGTAGAAAAGAGATGAGCGTGTTCTTCGGTAATAAGCTACTGAAAACCCTGAACTAGAAGATAAGGCATAAGCCAACGCTTATATCGTGGTAGAATAAACGAGGAGCTGGGTAGGCTCAAAGTGATCACCTGTGAACCCAATATTGCAACTCTGCTTCTTGCTGAGAGGCTGCAAGTATAATGTTCTGGCTGAAAACGTCTAGCTGAAAGCTAAGCGTTGGATGTAATAAATAACTTCCACCTTCAGGGAATGTCCACAAATCAAAGGATGTTTACCTGATTTCCACAGCACATAAACTATAACCACCCCTGTAAGGCTAAGCCTGACTCGGAATGTGGAACCCTGACCTCAAATCAACAGAGAAGATCAACGGATGGAACACGTAAACATCATGGCCTGGTGTCGCTGACATAAAACAAAGAAAGCACACCTACCGCCAGAAGCCTTTGGATACTCATTTGTAATAGTACAAATTGAGAGTTCCGATATTGGAACAAAGTGCTGTAAGCATGTGGCTAACTATAGGTATCATAGCTGAAAAGCTGAATGCCTACCAGCTATGATGCTGTTGGCTGAATACAAACCACCCCATTAACCCTTAATGGGAATAAAGGCTAGAGCACTTCTGTCCGAGAGCCGCTAGATAAAACCCGTTACCAGCCCCGACTCTGCGTAGGAGGACTTCTTTGTCTGCTCCCGCTGGGGACAGCAGAACAAGAGAACAGAGGAGCCACAGGATTGTCACCAACAGGGACCTCCCTTGTATTGACTCTGGAGAGTTATGGGAGGTGAAAAACATAGCCAGTCTAATACTGTTTACCTGGTCTTTGACAAAAGACAGACACCGAGTCTAAGATATGAGGAAAAACATTTTTCCCAACTAGGGTGTTAGTAAGCTTAGGTTGAAAATTGAAAACCAAGGATAGACTGTAAGTCTTGCAAATGCGAAAACTGGGTACAGTTTTAGCTGGGATTATACACCTCGTAAGTGTAATCAGCAAGAACATTCCTCTTGATAGTAAAACAAGATGGATATAGACATCCTCTGGTGAGGAATGAACAACATCCTTAATCTGACTGTGGCAACAGTCCAAGATAAAATCCTCTACATCTGTGGAAGATGGTGAACAACAGCATCTCTGTGCAGATGGTTTTATACCTGAACAGCGTAATGCCGCTTCTGTGTTAGCGGACAGATATAAGCTGTGTGGGTGCTTAACCAGCACAGTGTAAACGTGTGTAGAAGCATGAAATAGAGTATACTCACGTACCATTTCAAACTTAAAAATCACCTTAATGTGTTCGGCCACCAGAAGCGACAGTGATTTAGACCAGACCTGTTTCTGCAAAACAGCTGACACCGAAATGGGAGCACCCTGTTTGTAGACCCTAGCCTCGCAGTCTGTGCCGAGGCATTCGGGCTAAGCTGTGGAAAAGATAATTTAAAAATTACATTTCGCACATATATAATGTCACTCCTATTTCCCAGTTGATCCATTAGAAAACATAAGGAAATGGTAGGCAAAGTAACAGGTTATAACATTGTCTAACAATTAAATTGAAGACACATATACATATACATATATATAAATACATATATATATATATATATATATATATATATATATATATACATTTTTTGAGTATGCCAACCAGCGAGTATTCTACTCCTGGAAGACTTACCTATTGTAACCTGACACAACAGCAAGAAAAAGACACAGAATAAATCTGTTCTATCTCTAAAACAGGTATATATATATATATATATATATATATATATATATATATATATATATATATATATGTGTGTGTGCTATTAGGATTTACGCACACATATACACAATGCAATACAGACCAACCCGCCTATCACGGGATAACACTGTATATTATTTTTGTGCCACATAAATAATGCTGAGAATGTAAAACAGCGTGTTTATTACCCCTAAGGTAATTCCTCAGACATAACACATATTTGGAAAACTGTATAAAAGTTAACCACAATACTTAGGAACACAGGCTATACGTAGCAAAAGGGATTATGTATATACATGGAACTCCCTTTACGAGACTTATGGAAAAAGTCCATCCACAGTCACCATATGGAATATTACAGATATGTATTCCCATATTAATGTACATCTACCCAACAAGCCAAATATGTCACAGGAGGATAGGAAACTACCATATTGTCTAATAGGTAATCCTATAATATATACAGCAGTCATAGGGTCCTGAAATAAAGGTCCTGACTGTGTGGCAAACAGGCTGACAATCGTTAAAAAACAGAATTAAAAACGATACTACATTACCCAGTGATGAGAGGCAGAAGTCTGGAACAGCATGCACTGATGTGTGCGCTCCGGATCCAAGATGGCCGCTGTTCGCGCCATTAGGGAGAGAGAGAGGGGGAGGTGTACTCCCCTCTCCTAACATGTCCGCCTCTGCTCACCGCCGCTCAGCCTATATATATATAATATGGCTGCAGCTGCTAGAAGTGAGAACCGCCGCGCTGCCATGCCCAGGGTGCGTGCGGTCTCACTGACTCCATCGCCTCTACAGAGCGCGATGCTTGTCCTTCTCCCCCACTGCTGCTCGTTATCTAGGGGCGGAGGAGGGGGGGGGAGGCTGCCGGCAAGTCTGCGGGCGGTGAGGAGAGGCAGAGACACCCTCACTCCCGCCCGCCTGTTTAAATGTGGCCGCGGCCGTCTATAAGGCCGTTAATACACATAAGCGCCCCATATAAAGCTGCCTATAAAGGCATACTTTAAAATAAAACATGGCCTCGGCTGTCTATAAGGCCGTTAATACACATAGCTCCCCATATAAAGCTGCCTATAAAGGCATACTTTAAAATAAAACATGGCCTCGGCCGTCTATAAGGCCGTTAATACACATAAGCGCCCCACATAAAGCTGCCTTTAAAGGCATACTTTAAAATAAACAATGGCCCCTTTGCTCGTTGTTTTCTAGGGGTAGACTGCCGGCAGAGGTGCAGGGGAAGCGTACTGCTTACCTGCGCTGGAACTCAAGAGTGAAGAAATCCCGGGGACTTTCACTCCTCTGAGTCTTGGCATGGAGTCCAGCGCTGCACCTGAAAAGGAACAAAAATAAAAACAGGAAACCTACTGCTAAACTAAGTATAGGCAGGAGCCTATACAGAAGTGACCTTTCTCCAGAAGGCACTTACAACAACTGAAGTCAGCTACAGAGGAGGGGCATAGTGGGGGAGGAGTCAGGGGAACAAACAAGTTTATAAGTGCCTAACTCCAGTCCCACCTACTATACCCCAAGGTAACGCAGTGTCCCCCAGTGGTAGGACAGAGAAAGGAAAATTCTTAAAGAGAAATGTGCTGCTTCTCATATGGCTCAGAGATGTTAGGAGCACCTGAGTATTGAAAGTCACGATCCCAGATAGTTAGTATTCCATATAGAGTCTCAATATATAATTAGTATAAGCCAAAACAAATGTATAAACCGTGTTAGTGGGATGTACTAAAAGGTTGATCACAGAAAAGGATGATTGGGATGATTGCCTGCAGTTCACTTCTAAAACACTGGATGGTAGTAGCCTATCCTTTTATCTTCATTTCAAATTTTACAAACTATAAAAAACATATAAAGCTTTTAACTATAGATAAGAATAAACTATAACTCTGTAAGTATGACTCCTAAGTGACTTATACTATCCTTGTCCATCACAATATGAAGTTTATTATCCCATATACAGTACATAATTATATGTAGGTGAGGAGTCTGTTCCCTGGACCAGGCATATAATAGTAAAGGAGTATATCAAACCTTTATATATAACATTCCTTACACTGCAGTAATATAATCTTTATAGTAAATTGTATAAAATATAATTACTAGGGATGATGTGTTTTAAGCATAAATAAGTACATTCTGTACCGTTTTCTATGTGTTTCCAGTGGAAAGATGGCTATATTGTTTTTATTTACTTGGGATGATTGCATTATAAGCATAGCGTTACCAGTGGGTAGATGTCTATATCCAGCGCCGGACTGGCCATCTGGCACTTCTTGCAAATGCCAGAAGGGCCGATGGCTAAATTGGGCGGGGCAAACAGTGTTTTTTTTTTTTATAAAAAGTACTTTTTTTTTCTCCAGCAGGTGGCGCACCAGCGATCGCACGTGCACCCGCGAGTGGGGGGGGGGAGGGGAAGAGTTACAGGGGGCACGGTCAAGGAACTGGGCACTCATTTTAAAAAGTGAAGGAGCCGGCGGTCCAGTGCCAAGTACATGGCAGGATGGAACTATATGCTGCTGAGGACCGCCTGCAGTGTCTGAAGGAAGAAGCCTGGAGCATACAACAGGTAAGGTAACTTAAAAAAAAGAGGACAGTAATATACTGCACAAAAACTATCTGGAAACGGCATTCTTTTTATATATGAGCAAACACTAAGGAATAGAATTAACTGATTAGCTCATTTTTATAATGGTTATTTAGCACTGAACTTAACTGATATATTGAGATATTGAAATATACAGTTATATCTATTTTGCTTTACTTTATAAGTCAGAATAAACTAGTTATTGATATTGATTATTATGAAGTTATTGGTCTCCAGTATTTAAAGCTGTATATGATCTGTATAATCCGTCAGGGTTGTTTGTAAGCTGGGGTTAGTGATATTCTTAAAATGTTGGTTTTAGAGCTGCACTACCACCCAGGGCTGCTATATGTATATTTTTGTTTCTGGGGCTCTGCCAGTTCTGTAAAACACACTAGATGCTCAAGGCACAGTCAGTCAGGGTGACCGCATAGGTGGCACCAGCAGGACCACCTCCATTCCTCTGCCCAAAGGATTGCACAATGCCATATATAGACAGTGCACGGCCTTATTGTATACATATGATGTGCACCCTCTAACCCCACCTCTATACCCTTTGTGTTTGTGTCTCTTTGTCTTCGCATTGTGGGTGTCTGTCCTTTCCTTCGCCCCCTTTATATGTCTTTCTCTCTTTGCCCCTATTATCACATGTATCTCCTCACCTTTTTCTACCATTTTCCAGTATCTATTTTTCCCCTGTGCAACCATGTCCAATTCCACCTCTCATTCCCACCTACAAGGCTTCTCTTGTGCTGCTCCCCACTTATGGAATTCCTTACTACGCTCAATCCAGCTTTCCCACAGTCTTCAAATCTTTAGACACTCTCTGAAAACCTATCTTTTTTTTTAGAGGTGACCTTATCCTCGAAAACACTATTCACACTAATGCACCCTCACAACTAATCTCCAATCTGAATAACACTCGCTCCTTTTGTTCCTCTCTAATGAGCAGGGTCCCCCATACCCTTTGTTTTCAAGTCTTCATTTTTTTCAAGTCTTCATTTATTTAGTCTACCTAGTATGTCCCTGTGTTATGAATGTACTATTTTCCCTACGATAATAAATAATAATATTGATGCCACCTAACTGAACCTGAACCTCAAAATTCTAATTTTAAGAATTTTTGATAAGCAACTGAATGGTAAATTTTTTCTACATTGCATATTAGTTAGTAACTCTCTCTTTTGTGAATTATGATACTATGCTCTTAATTTTATACCATAGTGCCCCCTGTCTTAAGTGCCCCAAGCCCCCCAAAGCCTTAATCCAACTCTGGGGGGAGCTGTCCATGGACAGTGTGTGGTGACAGCGTATGTCATCATATACTGTCCAGCAGCCTGCAAAGCAGGCCTGGAGTTCCAAATCTCACGAGACTAAGAGCTTACCTGCTCACTCTGCAAGGTGTTCTTTTTTACTCTGATGTCAGCTGCATAGGTAAGTACAGCAGGCTGGGGGGGTGTCATAATGTGTCTTGGGGGGTTATAATATGTCTTGTGTGGCATGATAATGTGCCTTGGGGGTGGCATGATAATGTGACTGGGTGGTAGCCTGATTTGTCTGCGGGGTGGCATGGTGTGATTTGTCTGGGGGGGTATTGTGGTGTGATGGGTGATGTGGCAGGGGGGTAGCGTGATGCAGAATGTGGCGTGATGTGTCTGAGGGGTGGCGTTATGTCATGTACGATGTTCACTTATTTCTCGGTTTTCCATATATACATTTTCCAACAGGTCCCAACATTCCAGGATCTATGCAAGAATCCAGTACCAGGTTGTGAAAGCTGCAATAACCGGTAGGTGAGAGCAACACCATTTTAATACATAATGGGGGAATTCAATTAGCTGCAAAGTGAACATCTGCAAGACACTTTGCGGCCGAAAATTGAAAGAAATCACTCAAATTCTCTCAAGGAAAAATAAGCATAGATTTCTACCGTAATTGCCAGCAATGTGGGCTGCGCGATACCCATGTATCTGTCACGGGCACTAGGAGTCTTTGCCCAGGATATCACCAGATGATGTTCTTACCAGAGTAATATAGCTGGTACTATGGTCCTCTGGTAGCATGGTGACAACGGAACAGGAGAATCAGCAGATGGTGAGAGAATGCTCAAGGAAAGTCTATGACTAGTAGCAACTGGTAATGACTTAGATGTATGAACACGAGGAACCAGATGGACAAGTAAACGTGAGGAGAGTCAGTGGTCTGCGTACAGCAAGTTGTACCACTGCTATAGTGAGGAGGAATGTCCAGGAGTAGATAGGAGGTAGTGAAAGTCAGTGGTCTGCGTATAGCAAGTTGTACCACTGTCTATAGTGAAGGAATGGGTTCCAGGTGCAAGTAGGTAACGGGGAAGTCAGTGGTCTGCGTACAGCAAGTTGTACCACTGCTTATGTGAGAGGATACTTGAAACTGGTGCCAATGGGAAACAGGAGACAGTGGTCTGCGTTCAGCAAGTTGTACCACTGCTATTTATATATGTGAGGAGGGGCACGAGGAGATGAATGGAATACAGAGGATACACGGGCGGCACACGGAACTTGATCCCACGATGATAACCACAATACAATAATAACTGACAAGCGCTGCTTGAAGTATACAAAGTCACTATAGAGATCCAGGTAATAGGAAACAAAGTCAATAGTAACAATAGCTTCAGTAGATGGAAGACTCCGGAGATGAACACAACACAGTCCAGACGGATATGCAACACAATAGCAAAGTCAATGGAAAGTATGCATACCGCGGTTCAGGAGAGCAGGCTGTCAAGGAGAAGTGCAGGGATACCTGAACGGCTAAACGCCAGCAGGAGGAGAGACCACTGGAGGATGGAAGCGGTAATCAGGTTGGTGCAGCGCACGAAAGGTAACCGGTAATCAAAGGAGCAATACTCAGGAAGCAGTAGTAAGTAAAACTGGAAACATGATGAACACGGGAGAGTTGAGGCTGTCTGGTATCCGGCAGTAGTAGCGGAGGCAGCGGAGGGGAGACACGCTGAACACAGGAGAGTAGAGACGGACTGGAAACCGGCAGCAGTAGCAGATAGGAATCAGTGGAGAGCTGACACGATGAACACATGAGAGTTGAGACGGTCTGGAACCCGGCAGTAGTAGCGGAGGCAGCGGAGAGCATACACGCTGAACACAGGAGAGTTGAGGCGGTCTGGAATCCGGCAGCAGTAGCAGATAGGAATTAGCTGAGTGCAGACACGATGAACACAGGAGAGTTGAGACGGTCTGAGATCTGACAGCAGTAGCAGAAATGGAATCAGCTAAGTGCATACACAATGAACACAGGAGAGTAGAAGTGGTCTGGAAACCACAATCGTAGTAGACAGGAATCAGCTGGAGCTGAATACACGAGGAAACACAGGAACACCTTCAGAGGCTCATGGGGAATGAGACTCCAAGATCAGGCAACTAGGTAATGATCACAGGTGATTTAAATAGGGAGGGTTGCGTGATCATTCAATTAATTAAAAGCAACAGGTACTGAAGGTTTCATAAGGGCTGCACATGTGCAGACCCTCAGGATGGCGGACGGCCACGGTTCCTGAACACAGGAGAAATGGCACTCACAGTCCGGTGAGTGACAGTATCACATCACCAGCAATTGAGTCTCCCCAAATTTGTTATGCCACGCCACATATTGACCACGCCCCCAACATTATGCGACAACACCCCTTCACTGACGCCGCTGCGCGTCAGTATACATCTCTCTTCCTGTGCACCTGTGGGGGTGGGGGAGGGCAAAATTTCACTGTACCCCAGCCCCAAATTTCTCTTGCCAGTCCTGTGCATACCATTATCTGATACTGGTGCACCCTATGCTGCAAATAGAGAGTCAAGCTGCACGTAATACATTAATATCTCATGGGGACACCATATAACAATGAGCTTTGCAAAATGTACTGTAATTATTATTAATCTGGAACAGAGCTGGGCCTATGTGCTTTAAATGCCAGGGCTCATTTTTAGTCCCAGTCCGGCCCTGTCTATATCTTTATTATTTGCACAGGATCATGGTGTTTTAAGCATGGATATATACACGTGGGACTGTTTTCTATGCGTTGAAATCCAAGGGTCCTACAAATGTCCTCATGTGGGGACAAATCATCTTCACTGCTTGAAAATAACCTGATAATAAGGTCTTCAGAAAACAATCTGAAAAAAACACTAAGTGCAGAAACTGGTAATTTTAAAGTTTAGAGAGTGAGAGATCTTTGCTAAGGCCGTCATGAAGAAAATTAAGAACATATATATGAAATATATGAAATATTGGCCAAAGCTGGATCGACCTTAAATTTATACCACATGACGAATTTCTTCCAAATTTTATAATAGACCATAGAAGAGTTCATATTCCATACCTGCAGGAGTATGTCATTAACGTTTTCTGAGATCCCTTTATGTCTCAACAGTGACCAGCTCAATCTCCATGCTATAAAAGATATTCCCCCGAGATTAAGATGAAAAATTGGGCCATGATGTAGAAGATCGGTCTGAAGGGCTAGAGGCCAAGATTATTCTAGAAGCATCTCTCAGACTACTGTGAACCATGAGTTCCATCAGTGGTAATCGTTAATACGATTACCACAATTATGACACCCACTTGACCTACAAATAAAAAACGAAAGTGTTAAAAACCAATGTAAATATTAATAGACTTACCTTTAAACCGACTGTGCAGATCACCGATGGAGCAGTATGCTGACAGCAAGTGATTTCAAATGAACAGCTGTCCGGCACTACAGTTTACTGTCATCGCGATTTTTAATAATCTGAATTTAAAGCGGCAATGTCAGGTCCCTGCAGGTTAAGTGTTTAAACACTTAACCCAACATTTCCTCTTTAAATTCTGATGAATAAAAGTCGCGATGACAGTAAACCATACTCAATTCAGCGCCATGACCAGAATGAAAGAATTGCCATAAATTCTGCCTTTTCAAGTTTTACCTTCTCTCTACCCTCTCGATTAGGATGAAGAATTAACCCTTGGTGTAGAAGATCTGTCCAAAGAAGTAGAGGCTAAGATTGCTCTAGAAGCATCTGCTAGGCTACACTGGAAGATCCGTGGGATTAACAGGGCATCTATGCCCAACGTTTCAAGAACTTTGTGGCAAGAGAAAATTCTGGCTGTTATAGCATTCTGATCTGTCATCATTAGGTATATTTGAGGAAAACCAAACTACTTTACCAGCAGTTCAAAGATTTCCTTACTCAGGTTCCAATCTCTTGGATGAACATGCTTTCATCTTAGATAGTCGCTATAACATTCTGCTTGCTCGCAACATGGAGTGCTGAGAGAGACCTCAGATTTTCTTACCCCCAGTCAGGGCCTGTGCAAGGTTTCTCGGCGCCCTAGGCAAATTTTCAAAAAACTGCCCCGCACCCACTCCTCCAAATACCCACTTTCCAGACATCACACACTTGGCTTTTGTTTAAAAAAAATGATAAGCCTTACCTCCTCCAGCATTCTAGATGCAGTGATGTTTGATGCAGAACTCTTTTCAGACTCCACTGCTGTCCAGGGGCAAACACAGGATTTCTAGAAGGGAGGTATCCAGGTCTTAGATTTCAGAACAAAAAACTTGACAAGATTAGCGGACAACAGACAATTTTTGTGATGATTTCAGTAATTGTCTATGTATTATTCACTTGTTAAAAGCAATGGGCATATTCTTTCCTGTACTGGTCCAAATGGAAATGTCAAGCAATCCGAATAGATGGTCTTAACCTGTCCCAGCAGAACACTGCCTCCCCCTCCAGCTCACCAACCCCCCCCCCCCCCTGTGCAGCACAATATCCCCCCTGCACAGCAGTCTGCCCTACCCTGCAGCACAATGTCCACCCTGCAGCACAATGCCCCACCTTGCAGCACACAATGAACCCCCTTGCAACACACAATTCCCCTGGGAACATGAAGAAATTCTATTTTGTATTTTCTTATCATAATATTCAGAACCCACTCATCCAAAGGGTGTGACCAGCCTGTCAATGAGTCCTGGATGAAGGGGGTAAACTGGAAACCCCTCCTAAGAGCATGCCAGGTACTTTTTTGTTTTGTCTGTATAAAATGAAAGAGAAAAACTTTTACAAGCGCTTCACTTTCGACTGCAGCTAGATTAAACCTAGAACACTTGTGTGCCAATTGTGAAAAGTGATGTGTGAGAAATATTAAACTATATTCCAGCACTGTCTCCCACATAAACACAACAGTGAAAAGTGATATAAAGTGATAATACAAAATGAATTTTATATTCAAATGAGAAGTTTCTACAATTAACAATGGATACAATATCCAATCATAGCAAAAAAACATAAACATAGTGTAATATTGTCAACACATTGACATAGTGTAATATTTCTGGATATTACAGTACAAGGCACAGATTAACGCATCAAGTACTTTTAGAGCATGTAAAAGCCTCAAATTCATATTTAAATAATTATTTTGTAACTGTAACAATTAACCAACTCCTCTCACTCCCTTGCTAACCTTTAAAAACAGGTGGTATTTGGAGGTATAACCCCAAGAAGAATGGACATTTGTGTAGTTTACCCTAGGATATGGTTTCCTGGCCCACACACACTCACATCCCCAACACTACAAATGCCCTCCTCTTCCTAATATTCTGTGATCACCAAAAGTAAGAAATGAAAAAAATAAAGACTTTGACATTTTTAAATGTTTCATACATACAATAACAATGCCCATAATATATAGCAGTATATAAATAAAGAGATTGTAAGTGTCTCAAAATGTCTCCACTGACTGGATTAAATTTGAGGAGTGTCCGTTTTGTTTTTTGTTTTTTAAATGTATTTTAGAATTATTTATTTTTGAAATTGACTTGGCACCGGAGTGTATTTTCAAGTAGAGGAATGATCCTAAGGGGCACTCAAATGGACAAAATTGTGTCTTAAATTGTCCTAAATACTGTTGAATACATCTTTATTTAGTAAAGTCATCATAAAATCATTTCTAGTAGCGAAATATTAAAAAGTGTTTATGAATTCAGATGAAATGAACAATTAACTGATAAAAAAGACAATATTACTTGTCAAGCCACGTCACTGCTCAAAATACAACCTTGGTACCATCAATTTGGTCATAGATATGTGTCATAGATAACCAATATTCAAATAGGAACCCTCAAACCACCATGGTGTATCAACTTCTAATTATACCATCTATTGGAATGAGTTATTCATTATTCATTAATAGATAGATAGATTGAATATTCCCCCTGTGAGCTAGGAAAGTTGATGTACTATAAAATAATTGATTAACTTTTTGTCCTGATGAAGTCCTTTAATCTTATGGACGAAACGCGTTGAGGATTCTTTGTTCATCTGGATATTACAGTTCTATACCCTGTGGATACTGGATGTATTTCTTTCCAGCTAAGCGGCTGTGGGATCACAGTAAGAACTTAACGCTATAATTTCACAAGATTACATGCATTTTCCAGCTAGCAGTCTCTGTTACCAGTGCCAAGCTACAAGTCTCTGTTCCCAGTGCAAAGTGTTGAAGTCAAATAATTGGATATAGTCGTTTCAAATTAATATCCATCAATCTGACTGTCTTGTTTGAAAATATGCGAACAGCACACTATGGCGTATTTAACCACAACACGTACAAACACGTTTACACACATCTACACTTACACATTCACCAAAAAAATAGTTGACCTTAAAAGAGTTCCAACACATAGTCGTTTATAATCAAATGTAATAGAGTTTATAGTTAAATAATGTTAAATACACTTTAGTGAGACTAAGGTTTAGGATACAGGAAACATATCATGTCTAGTATCATTCTAATCCCGTATTTATCCTCAGAAGTCCATTTCTATTGGCTAAGAGATCGCACCTTGCATATGCAAGTTATGAATTATAGGGAATAAATGATCAGAATGGTATTGTGTGTGTGTAATGCAAATAGACCAGATTGAACCAGCTTTTCGGCGGGAAGATTAGTGTGCATCTGTTGGAGAGCTGACCCCAACCCTTGGAGGCATCGTTTGAACTGACCAATGACCTGTATTATACTGGACTGTCCTGAAGCCTGAACCAATGGAAACATGTCAAATCATCTTTATTGCTTTCAATGTAACACCAACTGTATATAAGCAGGAGCCCTGGGACCAGCAGTCAGTCTGCTTGACCACAGACTTCAGGATTGAATGACTGTATGCAGGATCCAGGGCGTCCTGTGTATGTAATCGGCTGTACTTATTTTATTGAATTGTTACTCTGTTACTTTTTGCTATTAAATCGCATTGTGAGTTGGAACCACACTTTTCATTGAATAGCGACTAGACGAACATAACACAATTTACCAGTCTCTGTTTCAGGTGCCAATGCTCCCACCTATGTCTCCAGTCCAAGGCATCATCTGAGTCTTTTTGCGATAAATGGCCAGATGGGTCCTCTTTTTCTGAAAGTCCAGATGTGTCCTCCTATTCAAGGCGTATAATTAATCCTAAGGTACCCAATGTGTCTCGTTTGGCTGCCCTATCTGAAGTGTCTAATTTGCCTACTGTATGCGAGATGCTCCTGTCAAGCCTACTGTGCTCAAGACTATTCCTGCCGAGTCTAGTGTGTCTGAGCCTACTGTACCAGAGATTACTCCTGTCAAATCTACTCTGTTAGAGCAGACTGCCTCGCAGTCTTCAGTGCTGCCAGAGAAGACTGTCCATGTCTTTAGGTATAAGGACTCCTGTCTTACAGTCACAGTGGGGGACTCCTATCTAGCTGTCTCAGTGTAGGATTCCTGTCTTTCTGTCCCACTAGGGGATTATTCAGATTCTTGTAGTGAATTTCTTAAAGACCCAAGAGAGCTAGTTAACAAACTTTTTATTTCCTCTTGTGCTCATAAAGAAGCTGGCCTTGTCTGCACTCTTATGAAGAGAAGTTCTTAGGAATTTCCACAAAAGGAAAAAGAAAAGAAAGAGGAAATAGATGTTCCTTAAGGCCTCTGGGGGTAAATGTATCAAATAGCAATTTTTGCAAATCACCAATATTCGGCATCTTTGCATGGTAAATTTAAAGTTTTTCCTTTAAAGCCATTGCCACTATAAATTTTCCATGCAAAGTTACCAGATATCAGCGATTTGGACAAATCGCTATTTGATGCATATACCCCCTGGAATCCACCTTCTAAAAGGGGTGGGATAATGTTAGGAATGAGGACCTGAAGTCTGATATCCTAGTGCAGCTTGTTCTCTTTCATCAGGATTGCTGCAGCTCTCTTTACCGGCTATTCAACAGTGCAGCATTTAACCATTTTTCCTATGGCAGCTATTTGCAACACCTGTTGCATGCCAATTTATACCTGTAACTCCTATCTCATGATGCTGGTTATTTAATGTTTCCTAGCTATTTCAGTGATTTTTACTGTTTTGTCCTTTACTTCAAGTTAAGTACCTGGACGATACTCTTTGGAATTTGTATTTCTACAACCCAAGAGGGGAGGAAGGAACCGGGGCATTCAGCTCGCTAGTTCCCGATGCAGCAGGTTGCATTATCTCCATGGACCCTGGTGCACTGCACCGCACCTACTGCACCAATGGTAGGATTATTGTTTTTAGCTCTCATTATTGTGCATTTGCTATCACCTCTGCTTCCAGGATTTCAACTCCATTGGATTAATTATTTGTTTCTGCTGTTTTTAAGCCTTTGCTCATTTGCCACTGGACCTCCATAATCACTTTCTGCTACAAGTGTGTACCAGGGTTGTACTAAATATTTTATTTTTGCACTATTTCCAGCTGTCAGTATATTCACTTTCTTAAGACACACTGGGTGCTCCTAACACCTGGCAGTCAAGATGCTAATAATACAAGACAAGCCATTAATCTGATTAATTGGGCTAAAAGAGATAACATTCATTCATTATTTCTGGCATTAAATGCAGAGAAGGCCTTTGATAGAGTTCACTGGACATTCATGAAGAAAATGTTGATCGACATGGGCTTCGAAGATAACTTCCAAAGGTTGTCTTGCTTGCAAAAATGCTTCTAAGATTACCTCTGTTAATGGCTTCTTTGCGTCACCATCCCTGATTCATGCTCCTCCAGCATAAAATTTTAGGTAGAAACTAAGAAATGTAGTTTTATAAGCTGATGCCATTTTGCACCCTAGCAGCCATTTCGTTCTTTGTAAACTGCAAATAACCAGATGTTAATGGTTATTCATTAGTAGAACATTGATTATAGAAGAATGTATACACAGCTTTGCATATAGCTGACAAGCAATACTTTTTTCTAGAGAGTAGTTTGCAGAGTAAACCATACTTGCCAACATTTAATAATTTTGTTACGGGAGCTGCAAGGGGGAGGTGGGCGTGTAGGGGGTGGGGCTTCGGAAATTGCATCATTTTAGCCCAGTGAATCGCGGTGTTTGAACCGAATTCTGCCCACTTCACTAGGAAGGGGGCAGATCAGGGAGATTGCCATAGTCTCCCGGGAGTCCGGGAGACTCTTGCGAAAGAGTTGGCAAGTATGGAGTAAACATGTGCAAAGACAGTTAAACATTTCTAGGCCTAGCTTAGTGATAAGTGCAATCTTGCATTTCCAGAGTGCTATAAATATGTGAACTTTGTAAACAATAAAATCAGAGAAAAACTGACACTCGGAACTAGCAGTGCGCTTCTTTCTCTCCAGCTGTATTGAACTAAACCCTGTTTAACTTGACACTTCAGAGAGACTTAAGGGTCTTAGATTTAACAAAGCATTATACCTTTTTCATTATCTCCATGCTTTAAAGCCATTTCATTGTCAGTCTGGTGCAGGTGAGATTCATACAAAACTAAATTGGAACTGGAGAATAAGTGGTCCAAAATCAGAGATAGCAACTTAAATCCCCATCTTTGTTTGCATTAAAGAAAATACCAATAATATTCACTATTGTTGCTATCAGGCCTCTACTAGATTACATTGTATATACTCCGCTGCCTCCAACACTTGCTGCAGACAATACAGCTAAATAGGCTCATTTAAACATATATGGTGGAATTGTCGGACTCTACCGTATCTGATTTTACTTTCACTATTACAAATGACCAGACGTTCCTGAATTTTTGATTCTCCCCCTACCCGTCCGCGTCTTCCTGAGATATACTAATAAATTAATTAGGTATGTATGCAATTCAACCAATTTCATTACAACAAAGTGGAAAGAACCTGCTTCCCCATGCTTGTCATGGGTATTAACCACACCTACTAAATGGAGTACATGAGTAGTGTTGTTTGAGATCCTTTTCAACAACTTGGGACCCTTGGCTCGACCACTTCAATTCCTCCAACCCATTTCAGTAACCCGACGCATGTGTGTCTTAGGTCATTGGCCCTGTTTTTGGGATCCCTACCTCCCTGCTCTTTTTTCTTTCTCCCTCACTTATTGCTTTATTAGAGTCGCAACTGTGCAATGGTCTTATTAAACCCCATTGTTATGTGGACCAGTGGTCGAGCGAAAACTTAGAAGTGGTGATATGGGAATTTAATTGTAGTGGTATGGAAAATGCAATGTACGTAAATGGAATTTGATAGTTTTACGATTAAGAGGAGATGTGGCAGTATGACATACCACCGTATACACCCCCCCACTTCGACCACTGATGTGGACTATATGATGTACACGACAATGCTGGTATCTCTTGCTTTTATCATTTTCTTTCACAATTAAAAAAAAGAAAACAAAGCAGTTCCCCATTCAAATAAGCCTCTGTTTGCACCACAGGCTGTATCGCAGGCCAGTCATATCTAAAAATGGCCTTGGTGTACCTAAACCTAATTGTTGGGTCTAGATACATGTTTCCTGGCAAAGTGGAGTTACACCTCCAACTCTATTACATATGGAGGTTCTCTTGTCAATAATAGAAGGAAATCATTTAACTTCTTTAATGTATGAGGTATTGGTTTAAATCGCCTGCTACCTGCAAGGATTCAGATATTCTTAGGTTACGATGATAGAGAACAGTCAGGCTATAAGTTCCAAATCATTTGGAGTATGTAGTTAACACATATCCCTTTAGGCAGTGATGTAAATATACTGAATATAAATGGGTGAGATTTTTTTTCTCTATGCGTCATGTGTCCACACTTTGCCGGCTTGTCATCAGCATGAACTTGATTTGACTAGGTCACTCTGATTTATTCCACAGCACTAAGAAAGGCTGTAATATCTCACAAAATTTAAATAAATATGACAACACAACATGCAGATACTGTAGTATTGAAATAATTATTTTGGAAGTGCTAGTAAAACATTTATCTTACAAGAAAACCATTTGCATGAGGCTGAATTGTGAGTTCAGAGCATTTGTACAGAGAACAAGCATTACTGTAACGGCTTTAATACATGCATGTTTCACTCATTACCATTCTCTGCGGGATCTTGAGTTGTAAAATGTAATAATCATAATGTTTTAAGTTTGAATAAAATTAGGTACATTACTAAATGACTGGTTTAGTAGCTTAAAGCAGCATTTTCCTTATTTTCTGCTCTTATTGGTATGCCACAGCTCCATTGTTTCCTCTTGGAAAATTGAAGTGCTATGAAAGGGCACATTTCAAACAAAAACTTTAGTTCTGCCTGTAGGCGGCCTATTAATCATGGAGAGACCCATTGCAGTGATAGTTCTGATTTCTGTTTTAACGCTCCTTATCTCAGCAATTACAGAAGTAGAAGTTGCTCAATCAATTTATAGGCTCATAGCAGGTGCTTGAAAGGGTTGGGTTATTCTAAAAGGAACAAACACAGAGAAAATTCCCCCAGCACACTGCTATAGCCAGCAAGGGACCTGCCATTTCTACTGTAAATAAAAATGCAAAAGTCTCAGTTGCACACATTTGCAAATGTATGTTAAAGCCACCCGCCACTCCACGGCGCTTTTGCTAAAAGGGTGATCCTAACGCTAAACAGTGAGAGTCCCATATATTTGGGCCATACATATGTGTTTTTAAATTGAGAGCTAACTTACCAAAAGGTACCCCAGAAGCCTCCAATTAGCAATACAGCGCCAGAACTCCCCCTCAGCTACTGACACCAACATGCCTCTCAGGCATGTATTTCAGCAATGAAAAATTAATTATAATGGCAATTTAACAAGAATATCCCTGGCCTAGAGTAATAATGGTTAAGTTACCGTTTCGCCAGGCCAATTATTGCAGATGTGGCATGTAAGGACCAGCTTGCTGGCTCTTGCATGTGTAGTGGAATCGAAAGCCCAGATTTCAAGTAAAGTATTTTTTTTATTAGCAGGTACTTTGGATGTACAAATTCTTTTTGGACATTTCAAGCCGGACTTTAGGAATTACAAATTTATTTTGGACTTTTTCAAGCCGGACTATTGCATACAAAATTATTTATTAAAAAAAAAAAAAAAATATGGTATAAATGAGGGTGTTTACTGTCTTTATTGTGGGTTTATTATTTTTATTAAATGTATGTGGGTTTTAATGATGGAGTGGTGGTTTATTTAACATTTTCTTTTGTGGAACTACAGGTCGCAACCAGCCGTGGGTGTCAGGGCATGTTGGCACTTGTGGTTCTCCAAGTGCCAACATGCCCTGGCTGCCATTGGTATGCTGGTGCTTGTAGTTATATAAGTATCAGCATGCCCACACTATTTATGGCACCCTGGCTGGCTGGGACTTGTAGCTCCACAAAACAAAATGGCGTATGTTTATTTTTTTATACTTTAATTGCCGTTTATTACCCTACACCCACCGCCCAGAGGTGTAGGAAAAGCCCTAGTGCTTTCAGCATTGGGCTGGTTGTCCCTAGAGGGAAGGCCCGCTTGTTTTTTTGGTGAACCTCACTCCCTAGGTAATCCAGCCCAGCGCTGAACAGCCTGGGGTTGATTTGTCATTACGACAGGAGGACCCCTGCCGCGTGTTCCCCTGCTATAGTGCCACCAATCCTGGCTGGTTTGCCTAGGGCTGAGTCAGTGAAAATCGGGGGACCCCACGCAAATTTTCCCCCCGATTTTCACAAAACAAGCAGTAGTCTGGCAGCACTAGGGTTAATAGTGAATAAAGGGGGGACCCCACTGTTTTTTTTTTTTTTTTAACTTTTATTTATTTTTCTCAGTTTTGACAGCTGCCCTCACCACCGGCAATATGACAGGTAGTGTAACAGTGATGTGTTTACAGAACACGCTGCTAGCAATCAGCATGTTCTATCTGGCATGTTATAAAGCAAACTCAGGAGAGTTTGCTAAATCGCAGCTTCATACATTTGAGACTTGTATAGCTGGAGTGGCAAACAGTCGAGAGTTTGATCTCTATCGATTTTGGAAATAGCGATTTTGACAGAAGCACAACTCTGGCAATTTTACATGAAATCTCAGCTTTATACATCTGTGAGTTTCAACTCTTCCGAGAAAATTGCTGGATTCGCAAAATCAGACCTTGATACATTTACCCCCAGGTCTACTCTCCTGTTCAGATGTCCTGTTCCCTGGCTCCTGTTTGCTGCCTGTTCTCTGAAGTCTCCAGCACATCTATCCACAGATCATCACGGCCTTGGTGACTACTCCACCATCGTGTGGTAATGCTCTGCCGGTTATTGCTACCATCGCTACCAGCCTCCTGTGTTAATCAGCACACTGCTCTATTGTCTCCTAATCTCTCAGCCTTCCTGGTACTCCTCATCTGAAGCATCTTCAGTTATAGTCCTGGTTCTCCTCACAGTTTTGCTCATCACCTCCTAGGAGAATCGCAATCTGTGGTCAGGGAGCTGTGAAGAACAAGCGCCCTTCTGGGAGGCTCTGGCGCAAACCTCCCACTTCGTTAGACTTCGCACCTTCTAGGAGGTAGTGCCAACGTAAGCAGACTGTACGGGTACTCCTCTGACCCTAATGGTTATGACAGACACTTATGACAGCTTACGATTTCAGGGAGGAAACAGTGCAGGGAAGGGGAGTTTGGCTGTAGTCAATGTACAGTAAGGGCGGGCGTGCCAATCTCGAGCAAACGCAGCAGCGTCCATTCCAAGCTCTGGGCATCTCAAACGTACTTGTTTTTCAGCCGTATCTGTTACTCCAGCTACAGGGCTGGTCTAAGTGCCGCATATTAATGACAGCAGCTGTGTATGCATGCTATAACAGTTGTATGCAACCAGTAGCAAATGTACAAATGTATTTTATGTACAGTACACATTAACAACATCCTAATAAATGTAGGCTATTTCGTGTGGAAAAAAAACTATTTATTTTTTTATTTTTAATGTTTTGTCATTAATGCCTATACTATTGCCGGGTGACATTAATGAAAAAATTATTTTTTTTCTGTGTGTTCTGTTAAGAATTTACATTCCACATAGGTAATTGATATATCCTGCAGTGTTCTGTATAGTAGGATAGAGCAGACCTACACCCGTAATCATCATTGCACATATCTTAAGATTCATTCCTTGTTAAATTCAGACAGGCGAAATTCTGAAATAAACACATTAAGGATATGTTAGCACCTCTAAAGAAATAAGTCATATGATAGTGATGAAAAAGATGGTGCACAATAGCACACAAAATAATACATTGCTAATATGATTAAAATACATGTCCAATCACTGACTAATTTATCAAAAGAACATACAGATCAAAATATGTGCACACATAAACCTCTTTTCACATGCAAAATAATAACCAACAATATCGATCATACTTGCCAATTCCGGGAGAGGGGGCGTGACTTGAGGGCGGGAGGGGGCGGGTGGGGCCAAAATGACGCGATTGGCCTCGCCCCGCCCCCTCCTCCCCTCCAAAATGGCGCGATTCACCGAGAATCGCGTCAAATGATGCGATTCTCTGTGATATCCGGGATCCGGGAGAAATGCCAGCTCGCCCGGGAGCCCGGAAGATTGACCCGAATTTCGGGAGTCTCCCGAACTTTCCGGGAGAGTTGGCAAGTATGATATAGATGCATAATATATTTATCTCTGATATTGCAGCCCTAAACCTGTATTCATAAAATGGATTATAAATTCATATGTCCATAAATTTGCTGTATATAAGATCAGTCAACATGTGTCAGTGTAAGGCGTGCTGTATACTTTTTATGCCTCTATGGATTTATATTTTAAAATGTTTTATAGCTTCTACATCCACAACTATATTATTAAATCATCCAACTTCTATAGAGGTGTCCTTGTATCCTACCACTGGGTAATTTAAGTGCTCCAAAACTTCAGCATTCTCCCATTCTTGGCAATCCTTACACCTCTCTCCTAGGTCTGCAACCAGGTCAGGAAACACATGGTGAAAAATAAACCACCAACCACACCAAGAGAAGGACTAAAGGATTTCTTTCCACATCAGTAAAGATAGTTTGGCATTAACTGATAAGCATTTACACAGGAAATTCATCATTCACAGTCCACCATAAGTCCAATTAAATTTAGTGAACTGGGTCACCAACAATTCAAAGTCACCAATGTTACCCCAGTCACAGAACTTACGCATGACCTTTATTAACATGTATTATAAAGTATTAATTGTATTAGCTAGTTACGTACTGTTGATTGGGCTATATGGAAGAAATCACTAAGTCATTACTGTTATCTTTTTAAGCTCACTATGCTATGTTTAGGAGGGTAAAGAAGGTCAGGGTGTAAGCATAACATTTTAAACTCATATTTAATTGTTGGGAAATCCAGCTGCATTAAAACTACTACCATTATTACGGTAATAGTTAGCTGGATTTCAGCTCGCAGCTCAGGGTATTTAATTTGGTATTTGACTTGAACTAGGTCTGTAGCTGGTGCAAGAGATGCAGCAGAGAAACTAAAGTAACTTTGAGACACCAGGACATGACTGCATGCGCTCGAGCTTGGCACGCCCTTACTGTAAGTCGACTCTGGTCAAATGCCTCTTCCCCGCCACCAGGGGCAGGCTGGGCTGGGGGGGAGGGGGACATCTTGCCCTCAGGCATCTTTTCTTTAAAATAGGCTGCTGAGTCGAGTCTTGCCCCCCAAGCCAAACACTCCTTCTAAATGGTGGAGTTCGAAATATCCCTAGCCACCAATTTCCATGACAAATATGCTACTGGGTGTTCTTGACCATCCAGACCTGGCTGAACTCTGCTCCCAATCTGCAGCCTGGTGCGTCAGTTTGCACAATGAATCACTGTCGGTATTCAGAGGATTCTAGTAAAGGAGACTGGGACAATATCTACTTGAGCTTGCAGGCCTTTTCACACTCATCTTTCCATACTATTTGTCATGTGAATTTCTTGGTGGTCAAATCTGCCAAGGGTTTAATAGTACCATAATGGGGCATGAATATGCGATAGTACCCTACAGTGCCAAGTATAGCTTGCACCTGTTTCTGGTCGGCTTTTATCACACTTTACCTTTGCCCACCTTGTGGCCCAGTAGGAACTGTACCTCCAGCATTCCTACTTGGCATTTATCAAGTCTTGCAGTCAGTATGGCTTCTTTGATGCATCTAAGTACCCAGCCGGGCCAAGAGTTTATCTACTTCTAGGCATGGGGTGTACTTCAGTTACATTCACCTCATTCAATCGACCTATAGTCTATGCAGAACTGGGTGGTACCATCCATTTTGGGCAGCATGGTGGCTTAGTGGTTAGCATTTCAGCCTCAAAGCTCTGTGGTCATGAGTTCAATTCCCGACCATGGCCTTATCTGTGTGGAGTTTGTATGTTCTCCCCGTGTTTGTATGGCTTTCTTCCGGGTCCTCCTTTTTCCTCTCATACTCCAAAAACTTACTAGTAGGGGTCCCAACCTGCAGTGGCCTCGGAGGGTTTGAGTTATCTGTTTTTCAGAAGCGTGAGGGGCTCCTGCTGTAATGCTCTTACCTGTTCATCGATCCAGCACTGTGTTTCTGTCCCGCGATCGGCACTTCCAGGTAGCAGGTCACATGACACATGGGAGGGCTTTTTGAATTGCTCTCTATAAAATCTCGGCACTGACACTTGCTCAGTGTCAGTGCAACTTGTTTCTAGCATCTGACTCCTGTATCCTGTTTGTGCCCTTCTTCTTGTTAGTACTGTTGCTGGTTCTCATGTGAACAGTCTGACTCCATTTTTTGGATCACCTGTGTACCGAACTTGGCTTGGCTGACTATGCATTGTCTGATTACCCGTGTATGCGATCCTAACCGGTCAGTACCTCTATGCTTGATACATTGTACTAGATCCCTGCCAGCCTGTTATTCTGTGTGCATCCATACACCTGATCCCTCCATTATCTTTATCTCTGCATTATCTTCTGACAAAATCATCTTCCCTTGATGATGATATTGAAAAGATATGGCCCAGTGCAGAAAGTGTTTCTGTGGTTGTGTGCATGCATGAAAAAAAGAAAAAATATTTTTAAATATTAATTATTTTTTTATTTATTTTTTTTAAAACTTTTTTTCTGAAATTAAAGCAAAAATTACCAATTTCACCGGCATTAGGGCTTTTGGCACTTTGGATAAATCAGATTGTTAGCATGAAAAAAGGTGTGATATTTTGTGCTGCACATTTCAGTGCTCTGGCTTTCTCATACCTTATCTTGCTCTAGGTTGTTCCTAGGTTGTTCCTAGACATTGTAATATAATAATATTTTATTGTGATGTTAATATGTTTGCGCAGATATGACTCTGTCAAGAAATATCTCTCTGTGAGAACATTCTATTTGCTTGCACGTTATTATATTTTAAGGCCTTGATTTTAAAGCAGCAGCCATTCATGAGTAGGTAATCACACAAATTTGTAATGACCTGCATTACAAATATAGAATTAGCATCCCCTGTGTATTTCCTACTTAGCCCTCACTTTGTCAGTCTATTCTACTGCTGAATGTACAATTAATGGTAAAGGTCTTGGATTGTAGATAACTTTACTGTCTTATTTTCCAGATAGATACTTCTTTATAAACAGTAAACCAACATTGTCACTGACCATAATGTTGATCTGGGAACATTTTCAAAGTTGTTATCACCAATCACAGCAGAGCCACAGCTGTCCAATGACAAGCAACACATTACTTCTCTATTTTTGATATGAAACAACTACTGAGTTTGAAAAATTGTTACAGCATCTACCTGGCCTGTTCGGGCCCTATTACATCTTTCCTCTCAATCTGTTAAGAGTATGTCCCAGTCCACCTAAATCAGACCACATTCCTTTGCCAATAAACTGGGGTACAATGGCCATAGGCTTCATTTGGAGTTTTCCAAATAGGCTAGCAGCCCCCCATGATGTCCTGGACAAAAAAAAAATCAGTTTTTAGGTAAGTAACTAGGAAGAGCAGGAGACCAGGGCACTGACCTCTATGGCACAGGCTTATCGTGGCTGGTTCTGGCACAGAGGAGGTCAGCCCCAGCATTAGTGTGCTTCCTGGTCTCCTGCCGCATCCCATCTTTAAATATTTGCAGCATAGAACAGCCCTGATACAATTCCACTTACCATTCTTCTTACACTCTGCTTCTGCCTGGTTTTCTTCCTTTGGGGCCAGCAGTGAGCTAACTATGCAGGGTGAACATTCAGTAATAGCAGGTTTAAGCTTCCTGTTGTGAAACGTGCTCTGTTGTACCCTTCCTCTCTGATCAGGAACTACAGAACATGCAGCAAAGCAGCAGACAGGAGGAGGCCGAGCAGTGGTAAGGTAATTGCAGTGTGCGTGAGTGTGTATGAGTGTCTGTCAGGCTGCAGAGCAGGTAAGAGTGTGTGTATAGGGGGTATTGATGTAATATGGGAGTGGGGTGTATTGATGTGATTCCGAAGTGGAGATTATTAGTGCAATGTGTCAGTGGGGAGGCTATTAATATACTTTAAAAACAAATTATGCAGTGTGGGATCTGTGTGTTGAACTGGGTGGGGCTAATATTGTAGGGTTGTGCAAGCTATTAATTTAATGCCAGGACTGGTTGGAGGGAATAGGCATAATTATTAAATGTTGTTAGGACACTGTCCTTATTTTAATTAGGCCCGCAGTACCTCTTTGATGATGCTGTTATATCTGGACAGTTTCTCCTTGCCTGCAAGGGGTTAAGCCCTCATCATCTGAGCTAGATGATGATCACCTGTGTTTGGCCTTTACTAGACTACCTTTTCCTACAGACTGATTGGATCCTGACTTTCTTCCTGGCATTTGACATCTGCTTTGTTCCTACATTTTGCACCTCCTCTTGTAACCCAGTCATGGCTTTGCTTGACCTTGCTCGTGCTTACTCCCTGGTATGTTGTGATCATCGGCTTCTGACCTCTGGCTTTCCTGACCCTTCTTTTGCCTTATTCTCCAGTGGATCATCCTGTGCCTCATGCCTCCCTCCTGGCTAACCTGGTAATCCTGTCTACTTATGCCTACACTTCTCCTATTGAACCTGGTCTCCAGCTCATCTGCTTTTTCTGGTAACCAGCATTATCAAGTACTTTTGTTCATGTCTGCAAATGTATCTTACTAGCATTACCAAGTGCTTTTCTCCTGTCTGCAAATATCTTACCAACATTACCTGTTGTACCTTTGAACTTGTGATGGCTGTGTTACCATTGACTGTATTTATTTATAACCTGTGTGACTGGTGTTCTAAAGAAAGACACTCTGTTTGCATTTACAACTATTGTCTGTGATTTTCACTAGGGATGAGTGGCTTCGGATTTCTGAAATCCGAACACCCCCGAACAGCGCAGATCCGAGCCGTATCCGAGCACTGTTCGCGGATTCCCGCCCGACGCAAAACTCAGAACTAGGCAAAATGTTATCATCCCGCCGTCGGATCTCACGAGATCCGGATTTCTATTATTCCCCGCTCCACTGCAAGTGAACAAGTGAATTGTTTTTATTTTACATATGCACATCAATGCTTCTGGTTCCCTCTCCCATTTCGGATAATGAGACTGAGGAGAGAAGTTAGGCTCTGGAGGAAAAAGCTGACTTTTAGAGTTTAGATTTGTCCAACTTTCCCGTTGTATGGACGAAGTCCACGGGCAGGGTACCCATGAGAAACAGGTAAGAGTTTTTAATAGTAACCAAATGACAGAATATTGTTGTGTGGACACACGGGTCTTTAGTATCAGTGGTAAAGGAGGATCATCCATAGAAGGATACTGTAGGTACCAGAGAAATGTGGGGACATCATCTGTTATAACTTTCATCCATACATGTTATCAGAATTTCTATTCTATGCCATATTATTGGCAGGCACACAAAAACTTCTATGCATTGCATAAAGTGAAAAAATATATAGTGTGCCATGAAAACTCTACATAAATATCTATAGTGGCAATGATGCAGCCTACCAGGGAAGCAAAGTATATCAGCAGGCTGCTTTGTCTAGCCCAGATTACATTTCACTTGGTGGAACATATTTATAACATACTATTGCGATACAGCCATACTGATAAACTCCTATCTCACAGTACATTTACTGCAGATATTAACACTGCAAATGCCTCACCTCACAGTTGCTTTTTCCCCATCTCTAGTGAATTCCGATCACAACTTCCAGCTTAATAACTGCTACTGAATATGTTTTATAATTAGCTATATGGAATATTAAATAATAAATCATACAGCATTTCCATATATTTTCTCCTTAAGGAATTAAACTGGTTTAACCGATCATTTTTAACAATTACTCAATAAACTGTACCAGTATACACTATAAAGGCAGATGTAGACTTGTGATAAATACTTCTATTCTAGTCACTCCAGTGACATGCCGGGTGACATTAATGAATGTGGGAGATGAGTCATGTAACATTTTTAGCCAATAAAAGTTCCTTTTAGGTTGTCATAAGGCTGGTACCCTCACTACTTAATCACTTTGTTCTAAGGCACTGTTAAAGAGTGCTGCTTATGGTCATCTATACAATCATACATATCACATGTGACAGCTGCTACTGTTTA
The DNA here is from genome assembly GCF_038048845.1 of Mixophyes fleayi. NCBI lineage: Eukaryota > Metazoa > Chordata > Amphibia > Anura > Limnodynastidae > Mixophyes > Mixophyes fleayi. Next base: position 224,970,677 of record NC_134402.1, read on the forward strand.
TAAGCGATGACAAGTTTAGTGAAAGCACTGAAAGAATTAGAGCGTGTGTATACTGTGGATTTGAGCAGTTTTATGCTTTTTTAAAAAAAAATCAGAACCAAAACCTTGAGGGGGGTGTTTTGGCAAAACCCATTCGAACCCAAAACCTGAAGGTAATCAGAACCCAAAACCCAAAACACCAAAAGTGGCCGGTGCACATCCCTATATTTCACACTGGGAATCCGTGTAACAATCCCGTCCAAGTTTGCTACTTTCCCTGTCTGCTCTGTTCTCCTGTGGATCACATGACTCACCTTCAGGGAGCGTCATTTAAACCTGCTCTATTTAAACTAGAGATGGGCAGGTCCGGTTCCCCGAGAACCGAACCCACCCGAACTTTGGCTATCCGAGTACCGAGCTGAGGAGCTCGGTACTCTCCCGCCCGCTCCGAATCGAAATCGAGGCCGAACGTCATCGTGTCGTCGTCGGCTCTCGGGGCTCGGTTCTCGCGATACTTGAAGATTATAAATACACGCCTCCACAGCAATCCATCGCCATTTGACAGTGGGAGAGAGCAGGGTGTAGTCACAGGCTGATTAGAGCAGGGACAGAGAATACAATATTCTTCTTGCAATTGCTCTAACAAAAATCGCTAGAGAAGAGAGGAGGATAGGGGTTTATAATTTTGTTTTAATATTTGGCACTCCCTAGTGCTTTTGGGGTGTCCCCCATAATTGTGCATAAATATTTCTGGCTGTCAAAAGTCAGATCTGTCAGCAGCATCTTACCAAATAATTTTTAGGACTCCTCAGTTCTTTTGGGGTGTCCCCCATAATTGTGCATAAATATTTCTGGCTGTCAAAAGTCATATCTGTCAGCAGTATCTACCAAATAATTGTTAGCACTCCTCAGTGCTTTTGGGGTGTCCCCCCTAATTGTGCAAAAATATCTCTGGCTGTCAAAAGTCATATCTGTCAGCAGTATCTACCAAATAATTTTTAGCACTCCTCAGTGCTTTTGGGGTGTCCCCCCTAATTGTGCATAAATATTTCTGGCTGTCAAAAGTCATATCTGTCAGCAGTATCTACCAAATAATTTTTAGCACTCCTCAGTGCTTTTGGGGTGTCCCCCATAATTGTGCATAAATATTTCTGGCTGTCAAAAGTCATATCTGTCAGCAGTATCTGCCAAATAATTTTTACCACTACAAGTGCTTTGCGCTCAGAATGGATTCAAAGCAGTCCACATATGATCAGAATGAGCAACCAGGTTCTGTCACCAGTCCTGATGTTAGTGTTCCCAGTACGTCATCTGGCCAAGGCGATGTCAAACAACAGAGTGTTTTCAAATCAGTGCAAAAAACAAAAAAATTTTTACTGTGTTGAAGCGAAAGCGAAAAAGCGTTACTGAGCAAAACTTAAGTGCCGATAAAAAAAAAATTGCAAACATGCCATTCTACACACGCAGTGGCAAAGAGAGAATGAGGCCTTCATCTTTGGCTATTAGTGGAAGATCCCAAAAAGTTACCGAGCCTACAATTGGCGCACAACTACTGTTACGCGTCAAAGCCGAGCTGCAAGATAACAGTAAGGCATTAGAGGAGAATGTTTGCTCTGATTCACAAATGACAACTATCCCTGTGGAGAGTCCATCCAACAGTGGGATGTCTAATCGTGAGCATTCTGCTCATGTGTGCCTCAATAGCCCGAGTGTAGCCGGTGATACCCAAATTGAGGATGCCACTTTGGAATTAGAAGAGGATGAGGGGGAGATTTGTGTAGGTGATGAGAACGCTAATGAGGATGTTGATGAGGATGAGGTTGTTTGTGTAAGTCCTGCACCAGTGGCAGCAGTTCTGGCACATGACAAGAAAAAGACCAATGTCATGCCTGACCATAAAACAAAAAAATCCACTTCTTATGTGTGGAATTATTTCTACCCAATTCCAGACAACAATTGGATAGCCATTTGTAGTGTATGTCAAGCCACAGTCAGTCGAGGGAGGGAACTTAACCATCTTGGAACCTCGTCTATGTTACGCCATTTAACGAGAGTTCATGGCAAAGTGTTGGGAAAAACTGAAAGTTCTTCCCAAAAAAATACAAGCACTCCATCATCAGCTAAGACGCTTCGCTCACCGACATCCCGACGGCTACAAAATACACCCACCACACCATCCTCATCAATATCCTCAGTAGCGCTCGGAGTTAGCCCGGCATCCCACTTAAGGCTGGATGACTCCTGCACTATTATTGATTCCTCTGAAGAAAGCGTTAGTCCCACTGCTGCTGCTGTTGCTGCTGCTGGGGGTGAATCGTCATCCCAGAGGCAGGTCAAGAAAATGAGCAGTCCTACATTTCAGCAATTAACTGTGAAACAATCATTTGCGAGGTGAAGCAAATATGATAGCAGTCACCCAGTCGCCAAGCGAATCACAGTCGCCATGGCTGCAATGTTAGTGTTAGATCTGCGTCCAATCTCCACAATAAACGCAGCTGGTTTTTCACAGTTAATTGAGGTTTTGTGTCCGCGTTACAGAATTCCATCGCGACACCATTTCTCCCGTAAAGCAATTCCACAACTGTACCAAAAAGTGTGTAAAAATGTAGAGATTGCGCTGAAAAATGCCATTCTGCCCACTGTCCACTTAACCACAGATATGTGGACAAGTGGAAGTGGCCAAACCAAAGACTATATGACTGTGACAGCCATCCAAGCATATTGCACAAGCCATGACATTGGGAAAGGAGGGGGGATGTATTTCACTCTTGCACAGTGGGGAATCCTTTCAGTCCTGTGCAAGGTGCTGAAACCATTTGAAGTTGTGACGTGTGAAGTGAGTGCAGACTCTGCTAGTTTGAGCCAATTCATTCCTTTAATTAGACTATTGGAAAAGCAGCTTGAGAAAAATGAAGGAGGAGCTGAAAGCAAGCAATTCAGCAAAGTATGTTGGCCTTGTCGATCAAGTACTTAATTCGCTTCTCAATGATCCTCGAGTTATTAAGATCTTGAACTCAGATCAGTAAGTTTTGGCCACTGTGCTTGATCCAAGGTTTAAAACCTACATTGAGTCTTTACTTGTAAATGAGTGAGATGTGAACTTTTGCAAGGAGCTATTGCTCAGCAAGTTGGCCGTTGAACTGGGCCTCGGCTTGACAACGTGTCCTCCTTCACTTTCTCAAGCTGCTGCTGCTCGTAAAAAATGTAAATTACCAAAAAGAAGCAAAGAAGACATAGGTGGCAGACCAGAACAATTTAACATCTGGGCTGGTTTGAAGGATTTTTCTAAAAAATGTGTCACTTTGCCCATAACTCCATCCAATACAAGTATAAACATGCAAAGGATTACTTTCAAGAGGTAGTTGATATGAAAATGTCAGACAGTCCCTTTCCTTACTGGGAAGAAAAGCAGGCCATTTGGAAACCCATGTACAAACTTGCTTTGCAATACTTAAGCTACCCACCCTCCAGTGTGTACTCTGAACGAGTGTTCAGCACAGCAGGGAACTTAGTCAGTGATCGCCGTAGAAGGTTACTTCCCAAAAATGTGGAGAAAATGAAGTTTATAAAAATGAAGTACATCTTCCACGAGGAAGGCCTTCACCATCCAAGACATCCATGCGCTGACTGTTCTCTAATGGCGGATTCAAGTGGCGATGAATTGATAGTCTGTGATGATGATGTACATTCTGATGAGGGCGAGGATGAAGCTGAAGATGATGATGATAACATCTTTTTAAAACTTTCTATGTAAGTGTAGGGTGCAATCTACCCCCAAAGAGGAAAGGGACTTGTGGCATTTCCATATCACGTACCGTCTTGAAAGGCTGCTGTTTGGCCAATTTCTCCTTAAGGGTAGGGTGTCATAGACAGAGTGACCCCAAACTGCCTTTGTCCATTTCTCTTAATATTGTACAGTCTATAACGGCTGAATATTTTTTTTTTTATATAAGTGGAGGGGAGCCTAGAGAGACAGAAAACAAACTGGCTTTCTCCATGTCAATTAATATTGTACAGTCTATAACGGCTGAATTTTTTTGTATTTTATACAAGTGTAGGGGAGCCTAGAGAGACAGAAAACAAACTGGCTTTCTCCATGTCAATAAATATTGTACAGTCTATAACAGCTGAATTTTTTGGTTTTGTAAGCAAGTGGAGGAGGGCCTATAGAAACAGAAAGCAAACTGCCTTTTTCCATTTCTTTACATATTTAACTATAAGTGTAGGGTGTAATATACATCCAAAGACGATGGCTGCATTGCCAATATGCATAGAAGGAGAGGAAGACAATCTGTTTTGTGTGTATAATAAATGAAGGCCTACCAACGAAGAATTAAACTGTTTTTTGGATGATTTATTACCTCTACAATTAGATTACTTATCTCTAAAACAGTTGGAGCACTAAATTGGGTTAGTTTAGGCCAAAAAACATTGATTTTCCAACAAAATAGCAAAACAAAACCAAGCAAAACCAAAACCAAAACCAAAACACGCTATGGCGGTTTTGCAAAACCAAAACCAAAACCAAAATATGACAGTAATCCAGATCCAAAAATGAATCCAAAACCAAAACAGGGGGGTCAGTGACCATCTCTAATTTAAACTCAGCACTGACACCTGCTCATTGTCAGTGCAACTTGTTTGCAAGCCTGACTCCATGGACTCCTGTGCATTCTCTGACCCTTGTGCATTCCTAAACTCTCCTGTTGGATTCCCTGTGGGTGTACCTGCTTTATCAACCAAGTGCTGGTAGCACTATCTTTGGTACTCTCCTGTTTGCAAGTATCTTTACGCATCATTTTTGTTTATTATGCCAAGTGTGCAGATTCTCATCATTGTGATATACTGAACTGCCATTTCACCTATACTACTGTCAAGAACTTATTTGATACCTTCTGGACTCTTCTGCTGATGCTTCTATTTCTACACTCTGCGGTGATCAGACTCTTACCTTGCATATATGTTGTAGTGATAATCTCTACTAATTACCGGACTCCTGTGGTATCCTGAAACATCATTACTCACCATCTCTGTGTACAGAACTTTGCTGGTCTCTATCCTTGTCATGTCTTGTCACAGCTAATCACCACTCTTGCTGCATTCTGACTACTGCCAAATACAAATACATTGCCACGCCCTGCCGTGACTAACTTACATATTCTGACGTGCACAGAACCCTGCTAGTAGTCAGCCATGGACTCCTCCTGTGCTCAGTGGGTGCAATACATATTCTATGTGTTTTATTGATACTTGCATTTATGTCCCATATATATATATATATATATATATATATATATATATATATATATATATATATATATTCCTTGGGATTTGCAGTACTGCCGTGTTTAATGCTTAACCATCGTATTGTTATATATGACAATCTGCTTATATCTAACATCTCATTACTATTTGCTGCATTGTTTATTATGTGTTGATACGTACTATGCTCATATTCATTGAAGTAGTTTTAGCAGACCCATTGCCTTGTGTTCTTATTCTCTAAGCATCATATGTTCCTGACTCAGCTAAGTCACGTTCCCAGACCTTCGTGGGAACCGCCCACTAGGACTGATATTATTCCAGTCCATAACAGTTTGCACTGACCATAAAAGAAAATAAACACCATGGGCGATTCCTCTCTCAAGGACTTATTTCAACATCTAGTAGGGAGAGTGGAAAAACAAGAGACCAATCAAGATCGCCTCATGCAGTTCTTACAGGGTTTATCCTCTCGTCTGAATTCTTTTCAGAACCCTCTGGCATCCTCCTTTAAACCTGAGACCTCTGCTGAGTCTTCGGCTTCTGCTAACACAACTACCTTGCACCCACAAATTCCTAATCCTCCAATGTACAATGGGAACCCCAAGTCATGTAGAGGATTCGTGAATCAATGTGCAATTCAATTCAAATTATTACCCAGGAACTTTCCTACGGATAGGGCTAAAATTGCCAACATTCTGTCCCTCCTTTCTGGTCAAGCCCTGGCCTGGGCCTCACCCCTATGGGAGAAGAATGACCCCTTGCTGCAAAATTACACATAATTTCTGACAACCTTCAAAAGAATTTTTGGTGAACCTGGTCAGGTTTCCAGTGCAGCTTCAGGAATTCTTTGTCTACGCCAAGGCTCTCATTCTGTGGGGCAATATGCCATCATATTTAGGACCATGGGCTCCGAGTTGCGCTGGAATGATGAAGCGCTGGTGGCCACGTTCTGGCAAGGCCTATCTAAAAAAATAAAAGACGTGTTTGCTTCCTGTGACCTCCCATCTTCCTTGGATGATCTGATCTCGCTATGTGTCAAAATAGATCTTCGATTCCAGGAGAGGGTTCAAGAAAAGGAACAGGTCCGGTGTCCTAATCATCGCCCTGTTTTCCAGAACTCAGGGGCCTCTTTGCCCCCAGAAGAACCCATGCAAGTGAGTAGATCCCGCCTCTTTCCAAGTGAGAGGGAGAGAAGATTTAAAAATAATCTGTGCCTCTATTGTGAAGGGAAGGCCCTTCGCATCAGTAGTTGTCCTACTCGTCTGGGAAAACACTCAGGACAAACAGAGCAAGGTGGAACCCCGTTAGGTCTATTTGATTTTTCCCTCAACAGTTCTTGTCACAAAAAGAACCTCTTGTTTGCTGTTTTCCTGTTTTTTGGGAATCTCTCTATTCCGCTTGATGCATTTCTGGATTCTGGTGCAGCTGGTAATTTTATTGCTGCCACTGTGGTGGAGAAATATCATATTTATACTACACCATTGGAACGTCCTGTACGCCTTACAGCCATCGATGGCAGTAATATTCCAGGAGGCTTCATTCAATTCCGGACTGTTCCTCTCACCCTTCAGATTGGAATTCTGCATCAGGAAAAAAATTCCTTCCTAGTCCTTCCAAAGACCATCAACTCCCTTGTGTTAGGTTTGCCATGGCTACATCTCTGGACTGGCATACTGCTCAAATTTTGTCCTGGGGATCACGGTGCCAGTCTCACTGTCTGAAGAAAGTAGTACCTCTTCATCTAACCACTGCCTCTTCGTTACCATCTTTACCTCCTCAATACCAACAGTATGCAGATGTCTTCTGTGAAAAGGAGGCAACCAAGCTTCCCCCTATGGAATAGGAGATCAAGAATTATTGGCTATTAAATTAGCCCTGTCTGAATGACGACATCTGTTGGAAGGGGCCTTGTTTCCTATTACGATATATACCGACCATAAGAACCTCATTTATCTCCGTTCAGCCTGTTGTCTGAATCCTCGTCAAGCCAGATGGGCCTTGTTCTTTTCAAGATTTGATATTAGTCTTACCTTCCGTCCGGGATCAAAAAATAAAAAAGCAGATGGTGTTTCTAGGTCCTTTCATTCCGAAGACCAGGATTCTCCCGAGGATATTCATCCCATCTTTAACCCTAGTTGTGTCTTGGCCCTTACTCCTGTGCATAAATCTACTTGCCCTCCAGGCAGAACCTTCATATTACCACATCTACGTCTCAAGTTGTTACGCTGGGCCCATTTATCTCGCTTCTTGGGTCATGCTGCAGTCAAGAAGACGGGAAAACTCCTGACCCGGTACTATTGGTGGCCATCCCTCTTGAAAGATATAAAATCATTTGTTTCTGCCTGCTCTAAATGTGCACAACATAAGGTTCCTTGACATAGACCCTTCGGTCCTCCTTTTCCTCTACCTGTTCCTGAAGTACCCTGGTCTCAAATATATATGGACTTTATTACTGATTTGCCTCCCTCCAAAGCTCATACAGTTTTCTGGGTGGTGACAGACCGTTTTTCGAGAGCAGCTCATTTCATTCCCCTCAAAGGACTCCCTCCTTCTGCAATGTTGGCAGAACTTTTCATCAAAGAAATATTTCGCCTCCATGGCTGTCCACTCCATATCCTGTCAGACCGTGGTTCACAATTTGTTTCAAGGTTCTGGAGATCCTTTTGTTCTCAGTTAGGCATTAAATTAGACTTTTCCTCGGCAAACCATCCTCAATCTAATGGCCTGACCGAACAGACAAATCAAGAGCTTGAAAAATTCCTACAAATGTATGTGTCTGCCCACCAAGCAGATTGGCTGAAACTCCTTCCGTGGGCCGAGTTCTCCCATAACAATCATTTCCATGAAGCTGTTTGTAATTCACCCTTTTTCGTCATGTATGGATGTCATCCCAGACCACCTATCTTTTCTCAAACTCCTATCTCCAACGTTCCTGCTGTAGATTCCCTGCTACGCAAGTTTTCTCTCTCTTAATTTGGACACAAACCAAAAGTAATCTGGAAAATTCTGCTGCTCGGGCTAAAAGATTTTAGGATAAGGAAAGGTGTCCTGCTCCTCCACTTCTTCCAGGGGATAAGGTCTGGTTATCCACTAAAAATATCCATTTAAAAGTTCCTAGTATGAAACTAGTAACCAAGTTTATCGGTCCCTACCGAATCTCCGAGATGATCAATCCAGCAGCTTTCAGATTAGAACTTCCATCCTCACTACGGATTCCCAATGTGTTTCATGTCTCTCTGCTAAAAGTGGTGGAACAAAATGAATTTTCAAATGTCACAGCTTCCCCGCCTCCGGCTACTTCTCAAGATCAAACAACTATTGGACTCTCGTAGATCCAGAGGTTCACTGCAATTTCTAGTCGATTGGAAAGGCTATGGGCCTGAGAAACGTTCCTGGGTTAAAGCTTCAGACATTTATGCCCCTCGTTTACTCAGACAGTTTCATAAAAGATTCCCTAAAAAATTATCGTTGGTTTCCAGAGTCCACCCTTTAAGAGGGGGGTACTGTAACAATCCTGTCCAGGTTTGCTTCTTTCCCTGTCTGCTCTGTTCTCCTGTGGATCACATGACTCACCTTCAGAGTGGGTCATTCAAACCTGCTCTATTTAAACTCAGCACTAACACCTGCTCATTGTCAGTGTAACTTGTTTGCTAGCCTGACTCCATTGACTCCTGTGTATTCTCTGACCCTTGTGCATTCCTGAACTCTCCTGTTGGATTCCCTGTGGGTGAAACTGCTTCATCAACCAAGTGCTGTAGCACTATCTTTGGGACTCTTCTGTTTGCAAGTATCTTTACGCATCATTTTACAAGACTTTGTTTATTATGCCAAGTGTGCAGATTCTCATCATTGTGATATACTGAACTGCCATCTCACCTATACTACTGTCAAGAACTTATTTGATACCTTCTGGACTGTTCCGCTGATGCTGCTATTTCTACACTCTGCGGTGATCAGACTCTTACCTTGCATATATGTTGTAGTGCTAATCTCTACTAATTACCGGACCCCTGTGGTATCCTGAAACATCGTTACTCACCATCTCTGTGTACAGAACTTTGCTGGTCTCTATCCTTGTCATGTCATGTCACAGCTAATCACCACCCATGCAGCATTCTGACTACTGCCAAATACAAAACCATTGCCACTCCCTGCCGTGACTAACTTACATATTCTGCACAGAACTCCGATCATTAGACAGGAAAAAAACAAGGGGGATGGTCACTCCCTCTGACTCCTCGCCGATGAGAACATGAGAAGGAGTCACCCAGAGTATCCCACGCTGAGTTGATTATCAAACCAACGGAGCGATCGCTGGGGAGCTTTACACGCTGTTGTACTACCGATGTCCGGTAAGTGCATTTACCTAAGGGGTTTCCGTGAGAATTCGGATGGAATAAGATGAATATATGATAAAGAGTCTATCCATTCGAAGAAATTGCCTCTAGAAGCTTTTCACTATACTGGACTGCTTTTATGTATATGTTTCACACACATTTAATTTGAATTGGTATATGAGAGGACTCATTATATGTCCTCATGACATCTTGGTATTAGGCGCCATATGTGACGGGCTTGTGGTTTAATTGTATTTGTGTATACTCCATTGTGGATAGGAGTATCCGTATACGGGCAGCCTTATATCCTAGTCTGCGCTTTTTTTCTATCTTTTTTTTTTATTTGTGTATTAGGTCTTAAAACAAGACAGCAATATTACTCTCAAATATATTATTATGTCATTAACCCTCCCAGCATGCACAATTAGTAAACTAACATTCCCAACATCCACCATCACTACACTGTTACTCCATGCATAGACTTCCAATACACTACCAGCCCATCATTCAGTCGCACTGTACTACCACTCCCAGTCTTAAACATCACTACATTATTACTGCCAGCATTTATCAACAGTAACGTCATGGACAAAAGTTTCTAGAATGGCACAAATATTATTTTTCACAAAGTCTGCTGCCTCAGTTTTTATGATGGCAATTTGCATATACTCCAGAATGTCATGAAGAGTGATCAGATGAATTCCAATTAATTTCAAAGTCCCTCTTTGCCATGACAATGAACTTTATCCCAAAAACAACATTTCCAATGCATTTCAGCCCTGCCATAAAAGGACCAGCTGGCATCAGGTCAGCGATTCTCTCATTAACACAGGTGAGAGTGTTGATAAAGACAAGGCTGGAGATCACTCTGTCATGTTGATTGAGTTAGAATAACAGACTGGAAGCTTTAAAAGGAGGGTGGTGCTTGAAATTATTGTTCTTCTCTGTTAGCCATGGTTATCTGCAAGGATACATGTGCAGTCATCATTGTTTTGCATAAAAAGGGATTTACAGGCAAAGATATTGCTGCCAGTAAGATTGCACCTAAATCACCATTTATTGGATCATCAAGAACTTCAAGGAGAGAGGCTCAATAGTTGTGAAGAAGTCTTCAGGGCGCCCAAGAACGTCCAGCAAGTGCCAGGACCATCTCCTAAAGTTGATTCACCTGCGAGATAGGAGCACCACCAGTGCAGAGCTTGCTCAGAAATGGCAGCAGGCAGGTGTGAGTGCATCAGCATGCATGGTGAGGTGAAGACTTTTGGAGGATGGCCTGGTGTCAAGAATGCCAGAAAAGAAGCCACTTCTCTCCAGGAAAAATATCAGGGACAGACTGATATTTTGCAAAAGGTACAAGGATTGGACTGTTTAGGACTGGGGTAAAGTAATTTTCTCTGATGAATCCCCTTTCAGATTGTTTGGGGCATCTGGAAAAACACTTGTTCGGAGAAGAAAAGGTGAGCGCTGCCATCAGTCCTGTGTCATTCCAACAGTAAAGCATCCTGAGACCATTCATGTGTGAAGTTGCTTCTCAGCCAAGGGAATGGGCTCACTATCAATTTTGCCTAAAAATGCAGCCATGAATAAAGAGTGGTACCAAAACATCCTCCAAGACCAACTTCTCCCAACCATCCAAGAATAGTTTGGTGGCGAACAATGCCTTTTCCAGCATGATGGAGCACCTTACCATAAGGCAAAAGTGATAACTAAGTGGCTTGGGGATCAAAATATCAAAATTTTGGGTCCATGACCAGGAAACTCCCCAGACCTTAATTCCATTTCATTTGTTTGTTCATCTGTCTCCTCAAGAGACAGGTGGACAAACAAAAACCCACAAATGCAGACAAAATCCAAGCATTGATTTGTAACAGATTCTGGATACTATATTACTAATCTTGATTAGCGCTGGCTTACCTGAGGTGCGGAGTCTAACGATCTCCCCGGTGTTCACCAAGAACCGCCGCAAGGTGGGGTGGGCTTCGCTGCCAGGAGTCGCAGGTCGCGGTCCCCAGGTTCGCCTCAAGATGTAGTACAGCGGAGTGAAGCGGTGGTAGCGGAGTCAACAAGCCGGTTCGGTACACAGGAATGGAGTCAGGCAGAATCAGAAGGCAACTCGGAGTCAACAAGCCAGGTTCGGTACACGGGTCACAAGAATAGGAGAATGGTCAGCAAGCCGGGTCGGTACACAGGGATTGGAGAGCCAGGGAAGTCAAACAGGCAGAGATCAGCACACAGGAGACACTGGAAACAGGAAGACACTGCAATCCACGAAGAGCAGGAGCCAGGAACAGGTAAGTGTTGCTCTGACACTCATCGAGTGTCAGAGTGAGGTTTTTATACTGAAGGGGATTCAAAATCCCCGCCTCTAGGATTGTGGTCATGTGACCGCCTCCGGGTGCGGTCACATGGTCCTGAATGCGGAAGTGCGGCTGGACGGAGCGGCGGGGATCAGGTAAGTCCGTGACAGTACCCCCTGCCATAAAGGTGGACTCCGAACACCTAATAGGGTTTCAAAGGAAATTTTTTATGGAAGGATTTAAGTAGACGGGGAGCATGTATGTCAATGGCTCTTACCCATGAGCGCTCCTCAGGGCCGTAACCCTTCCAATCCACCAAGAACTGTATGGCACCTTGAACTTTACGAGAATCTAGGATAGTTTTAATCTCGTATTCAACTTGATCCCGATCCACAGCAGGAGGAGGAGTTCTGGATGAGGTGGAGAATCTGTTGGTTACCATCGGTTTTAACAAGGAGACATGGAAGACATTGGGTATGCGTAAGGAGGGAGGCAGACTCAATCTAAAGGCTATGGGATTAATAATCTCAGATATAGCAAATGGGCCAATAAACTTGGGAGCAAATTTTTTACTGGGAACCTTTAAACGAATGTTCTGGGTGGATAGCCATACCCTGTCACCAACTGCAAAACTTGGAGTCATTCTTCTCCTTTTATCGTAGAATTTTTTGGAACGAGTAGTTGCTTGTTTTAAGTTTGTCTTGGTTTGTTCCCAAATATCAGAGAAGTTACGAACCAGAGAGTCCACTGCTGGAACTTCAGAAGATGAGACTTGAGAGAAGGTGGGTAGTCTAGTATGGCAGCCATACAGAACAAAAAAGGGGGAGTTAGAGATGGCCTCATGAAAATGGTTGTTATGGGCGAACTCGGCCCAAGGGAGAAGGTCCACCCAGTTGTCTTGGTTACTAGAGATAAATATTCTTAGAAACTTCTCTAATTCTTGGTTGGTTCTCTCAGTAGCCCCATTGGACTGGGGATGATATGCGGAAGAGAAGTCAAGCTTAATCCCGGATTTATTGCAAAAAGACCGCCAAAATTTTGATATGAATTGTGATCCCCTATCGGAGACAATATGTTGAGGACAGCCATGGAGGCGAAATATTTCTTTAATAAAAATATCGGCTAAGGAGGAGGAAGAAGGAAGGCCTTTGAGAGCAATAAAGTGGGCTGTTTTAGAGAAGCGATCCGTGACCACAAGCACTACAGTACAGGATTTGGAAGGGGGAAGGTCCGTGATAAAATCCATGGAGATCTGTGACCAAGGGTAATCAGGAATGGGTAATGGGAGCAAGCATCCATAAGGCTTCTTCCTAGAGGTCTTGTGTTGAGCACATTTGGAACAAGCAGCAACAAATCTCTTCACATCCTCCAGCAAGGAAGGCCACCAGTAGCTTCGGGACAATAAGTCCCAGGTCTTGCGAATGCCGGCATGCCCAGAGAAGAGTGAGTGATGAGCCCAGTGAAGGAGCCGGGTGCGTAGATGTGGCAAGATGAATGTTTTGCCTGGAGGACAACCCTTTTTCAGGTGTGTAGCTGCCAATACTTGACATGGATTTACAATGAATTTCTTATCTTCCGAGGATTCCATGTCAGCTGGATCAAAAGAGCGAGATAAGGCGTCTGCCTTCGTGTTCTTAGATCCTGAGTGAAAAGTGATGTTGAAATCAAAGCGTGAGAAGAATAAGGACCACCTTGCTTGTCGAGGGTTTAGACATCGAGCAGTGCGTAAGTAAAGCAAATTCTTATGGTCGGTATATATGGTGATAGGGAATTGCGCTCCTTCTAGTAAATGTCTCCATTCGGAGAGAGCCAATTTGATGGCCAGGAGCTCTTTGTCGCCAATCCCATAATTCCTCTCAGCAGGTAAAAAGCGACGGGAAAAGAATCCGCAGGGATGAAGTTTTCCAGAAGGACCTCGCTGTGATAGTACGGCTCCTGTGCCAACAGAAGAGGCATCTACCTCCAGGACAAAGGGACGAGAACAATCTGGCTGTTGAAGTATGGGTGCAGATGAAAAGAGAGACTTTAATAATATAAAGGCTTGGATAGCCTCAGAGGACCAAATACCAGCATCAGCAGATTTGCGGGTCAATGCTGTGATGGGAGCCACGAGAGAGGAGTACCCCTTGATAAATTGACGATAATAGTTGGAGAATCCTAGGAAGCGTTGAGTGGCTTTAAGGCCCGAAGGTTGGGGCCAGTCAAGTATGGCTTTCAATTTTGTGGGATCCATCTGTAGACCGGTGCCCGAAATAATATATCCCAGGAAGGGAATTTGTCTCTGCTCGAAGGTGCATTTCTCCAATTTGCAAAATAACTGATTTTTTCGGATACGAGAGAGGACCTCCAATACATGAGTACGATGAGATGCTAGATCTTGAGAAAAGATGAGAATGTCGTCCAAGTAGATGACTACAGATTGGTACAAGAGGTCTTGAAACAGCTCATTCATAAAGCTCTGAAATATGGCTGGGGCATTGCATAGCCCGAAAGGCATGACCAGATATTCAAAGTGGCCGTCTCGGGTGTTAAATGCCGTCTTCCATTCATCCCCCTCCTTAATGCGTATAAGGTTATACGCTCCTCTGAGGTCAAGTTTAGAAAAGATGGTGGCACCCTTGATCCGGTCAAATAATTCAGAAATCAGTGGCAGTGGATACCGATTTTTAACGGTAATGGCATTCAGGCCTCTGTAATCAATGCAAGGGCGGAGGCCCCCATCTTTCTTTTTTACGAAGAAGAAGCCAGCCCCAGCTGGGGAGGCAGACTTGCGGATGAAGCCCCTGTTTAGATTTTCTTGGATGTACTCCTCCATAGCCTTAGATTCCGGGAGGGAAAGGGGGTAAACACGGCCCCTGGGAATGGGTTTACCAGGTATCAGATCAATGCCACAGTCCCAGATTCTGTGAGGGGGAAGTCTAGTGGCCTCTTGTTGACAAAAAACATCAGAGAAGGTTTGGTATGGCTCAGGCAGGAGAGTCACAGGAAATTCTTGGGTACGTCTGGGACTATTCGGGGGAACCACTCTCTGTAGGCAGCGAGAGAAGCAGGACTGTCCCCAGGACAATATGTGACCAGATTTCCAGTCCAAGGTGGGAGAGTGGACACGAAGCCAAGGAAGTCCTAGGATGACTGGGTTGGTAGATCTCTGTATTACTAGAAAAGAAATCTTCTCCCGATGAAGTGCTCCTATCTGAAGTAGAAGAGGAATAGTGCGTACCAGGATGGACCCCTCAGGGATTCTTCCCCCATCAATGGCCATCAGAGAGATGGGTTGTTCCAAGGCTTGTGTGGGAATAGCGAATTGTTTAACTACTGTGGCAGAAATGAAATTTCTTGCGGCTCCGGAATCTAGAAGAGCCGACTGCGGGAAGGTCTTTTGTCCTAACTGAAGGGAAATGGGAATAGACAGGCAATCATTACTATTGGGAACTGACTGACACTGAGAAAAGAGGCCCAACGACACAGCTCCAGAACTCGTTAGGCCCTGTCGTTTCCCGAGCGTTTGGGACAAGAACTCAGAAGATGGCCACTCTCTCCACAATATAAACACAACTTGTTCCGAAATCTCCTCTCCCTCTCTTCGGCTGATAGGCGGGTCCTCCCAAGTTGCATGGGCTCTTCAGGGGGAAGAACAGGGGTTTGGAAATTGGGGGCCAAGCGCATCATGCTACTCCGCGACTGTTCCTTCTCGGAATTACGTTCCTTGAAACGCAAATCAACTTTGACACAGAGGGAGATAATGTCGTCCAAAGACGTAGGGAGTTCCTGGGATACCAACTCGTCTTTGATTCGGTCTGAAAGGCCCTGCCAGAATGTAGCTACTAGAGCCTCATCATTCCAGCGAAGTTCAGAGGCCATGGTTCTGAAGTGGACCGCATACTGCCCCACAGACTGGTTTCCCTGGCGGAGACGTAGTAAGCCGGAAGCGGCATTGGACACCCTTCCTGGCTCATCAAATATTTTCTTGAAGGTGGACAAGAAGAGGTTGAAGTTATGTAGAATGGGGTCGTCCCTCTCCCATAAGGGGGAAGCCCATGCTAAAGCTTGACCGGACAATAACGAAATCACATAGGCCACTTTCGTTTTTCCGGAGGGGAAGTTCCCAGGTAGAAGCTCGAATTGTATGGAGCATTGATTTAAAAATCCTCTGCAATTTTTAGGGTCTCCATCGAACTTAGGTGGGTTAGGTAACCGTAGCTGCGAGGAAGAAGCTGCTGCTGCGGCCTGAGGTACAGGGGCCACTGCCGGCCCAGGTGATCCACCAGCCACTAGGGTGTTCTGGACAACATCCAAGCGAGTGGATAGACTATTGAGGAATTTTAAGAGTTGCTCTTGGTTAGCTTCTTGCTTATCCATCCTTCCTACTAAATGCTCCAACAGATCTTTAGCTGTGGTATCCATGGTCAGAGCAAACTGTAACAGATTCTGGATACTATATTACTAATCTTGATTAGCGCTGGCTTACCTGAGGTGCGGAGTCTAACGATCTCCCCGGTGTTCACCAAGAACCGCCGCAAGGCGGGGTGGGCTTCGCTGCCAGGAGTCGCAAGTCGCGGTCCCCAGGTTCGCCTCAAGATGTAGTACAGCGGAGTGAAGCGGTGGTAGCGGAGTCAACAAGCCGGTTCGGTACACAGGAATGGAGTCAGGCAGAATCAGAAGGCAACTCGGAGTCAACAAGCCAGGTTCGGTACACGGGTCACAAGAATAGGAGAATGGTCAGCAAGCCGGGTCGGTACACAGGGATTGGAGAGCCAGGGAAGTCAAACAGGCAGAGATCAGCACACAGGAGACACTGGAAACAGGAAGACACTGCAATCCACGAAGAGCAGGAGCCAGGAACAGGTAAGTGTTGCTCTGACACTCATCGAGTGTCAGAGTGAGGTTTTTATACTGAAGGGGATTCAAAATCCCCGCCTCTAGGGTTGTGGTCATGTGACCGCCTCCGGGTGCGGTCACATGGTCCTGAATGCGGAAGTGCGGCTGGACGGAGCGGCGGGGATCAGGTAAGTCCGTGACATGATTATGCAAGAATCGGCGGCCATCAGTCAGTATGTGTCCCAGAAGTTGATTCTCAGCATGCCAGGGCGAATTGCGGAGGTCTTAAAAATAAAAGGGTCAACACTGCAAATATTGACTCTTTGCATAAATGTAATGTAATTGTCAATAAAAGCCTTTGACACTTATGAAATGCTGGTAATTTTACCATAGCAACATCTTCCAAAAAGGTCTAAAAACACTGAATCTACAAACTTTGTGAAAACCAATACTTGTGTCATTCTCAAAACTTTTGACCGTGACTGTACACATTACGTCCACTATGCACTCTTACTGCACAGTTGTGCCCTTATATTAAGGTTGCATCTAATAAATGACATTCTGCCATTAGAAATCTGTGAGGGGGAGGCATAGTGTTTGAGGGGCTACATTTTAAAAAGTATTAAAGCTATTAAACTGAAATTTGACATGCAAATGAAGAACCGTCCATAGGTGCCGAATGCCAAATTTCAGAAAAAAGAATAAAAAATGACAAATTAAGAATAATCTAAAATTCAAAATCTCACCATTTTATTCCACTTCCTGTTTTGCAAAAGTCACTGTTTTTCTATTTTTTTTTGGGGAGAGCGTAACTCAGTGTAAAGACTTGGGGTTTGTTTTATAAGAAAGCTATTAGGGCTGAGGGGTGCCTTTGAGGGTTTAAAATTTTGAGAAAGCTATAGTTTTTTTACAATTTGGTAAAATATACCCCATTTTAAAGATAGAGTTAGAAGTTTGTGCTGGGTGTACTCAGACTGGCTTCACTTAAGAGCAGAAACATGGCTGAGTCTCTGGCTAAGGGATTTTCATCTCTGAGCTGAAGAAATTACCCACATTTTCTAGCCACAAGGGGGCTGGTTAGTGTTTTGGGAATATGGGCACCCTGTAGTACTATTAGCCCAGGCACTGCTCTCAATTGAGATTTTAATCTCTCCCTGAGACAGCTGTTAGTGAATTCATTGTAAACCTCCCGGCCCTCAGTGACATCAGTTAATCTATTCAAAAGTGCTTTGTGGTACTTGTACTGATCACACTCAGTGATAATCACAGCGGAGAGTAGATGTGAGGTATCTGGACATTAGCTTCTAACATGTCCCTTGTTACAAGTGACATGTACTGGAGAGAAGCTGCAGATAATCTATACACACCCACTTTTCATTGCCTGCTGTGGGCTGTGTTTTACTCATTGGTTTAATCATGGCTTTTCTGTCAGAATATCTGTAAAAGTCTGTCTGCTTTCACTGGTGACCAGCATCAACAAGGACTCAAGTTTAAGGACTGGGGACATGATTACAGTGCTGCAGGTGTTGGTGGAAAGCACATAAGCACAATGTGGTACATACTGCACCACATTTCTGACTGCCAGAACATGCATGCATACGTACTGCATGACGCCACTGACTGCCAGAACATGCATTCATAAATACTGCACGCTGCCACTGACTGCCAGAACATACATGCATACTACACCCCACCACTGTCTGTCACAACATACATCATACTTGCCGGGAGACTCCCGAAATTCGGGTCGAGCTGGCCTTTCTCCCGCATCCCAGGTTCAAATGACGCGATTCTCGGTGATTCACGCCATTTTGGAGGGCGGGGGGGGGCGGGGCGAGGCCAATCGTGTCATTTTGGCCCCCTCCAGTCATGCCCCCTCTCCCGGAAACTTGTTTTTTTCGGGAGTTGGCAAGTATGACATACATACTGCACCCTATCACAGCCTGCTATAATGAACATATGTACATGCTGCACCCCATCACTGCCTGCCAAAGCATACTTATATACATACTGCACCACATTGCTGCCTGCAAGAACATACATTCTGCATCCCATCACTTTCTGCCAGAACATATACATACATATATTCTGTACCCCACCACTGTCTGCCACAACAGACAGATAGACCCTACCATTGTCTGCCAGAACATACATACTGCATCAATGGCTGCCAGTACATACATACTTCATCCCATCACTGCCAGTCAGAACATACATATGCACCAAATCCTGCCAGAACATACATATGTACAAATGCCTGCCAGAACATACATACTTCATCCCATGACTCCCTGCCTGCACATACTTACATGTGTGACATGTGACAAAAGCTGGTGCGCAGGAGTTGACATTTGAAAGATTTGTTGGTGCAAAGGGGGTGACAAGTGAAAATAGAGCTGGTGAGAATGGGGTGTCAAATGAGAGACACTGGTACACAGGAGGTAACATGAGATTAAAGCTGGTACAATCGGCGGTGACGTGTGCATGCAGTTTCAAATCAGTTGGGGATATGTGAAAAAAAGACATGCACTGGAAATGGAAGGTACTAGGTTTAGAGGAAATCGGAGGAAAAATTACTTTATCAAAACAGTAGGGGACAGGTGGGATAGGCATCTAACAGAGGTGGTAGAGGCCAATATAGTAGAGCAATGTAAACACTCTTGTTTATTAGGGATTAAGAAGGACCACTTGGCCCATCTAGTTTCCACTATTTTTAACTGCTGTGAAATTCATACATTTATTATCAATATTTTCACTTTACAAAAAGCCATGAAATCCCATAGACAAAAAACCTTACGGTTTAACATGTCCAATTATGGTTCCTTATACACAATCTACAATGGAAGAAAACGATTGAAACTCTTCAACTCAAACTGCAAAAAGCATTGAAATTACGACGATTAAGGCAGAAACCTTAAAACCTTAATGGACGTGTTCCTTGCGCAATATACACATGGTATGCCATCACATCCTGTGGTTAGCTTCAGATTCAGCACTATCATGGAGTGAGATTGCTGTCACTCACAAAATGGTGGAGCTGCTAATTCATAGATTTGTGTGTTCACTGGAATACACACATACAGTAGTAGTACATTTTCTTCGTTTACCTTTATCGTAGTTTAGGGTCTCTGTATCTTAAAAAGGGACAGTAGAATAGAGATGCTCACTGACCCCCATGTTTGGGTTTTGGTTTTGGATCTGGATTACCGTTGTGTTTTGGCTTTGGTTTTGGTTTTGTTTGGTTTTGTTTTGCTATTTTGCTTAAAAATCAATGTTTTTGGGCATAAAATAACCAAATTTAGTGCTCCACCTGTTTCTTGGATAAGTAATGTAATTGTAAAGCTAATAAATTATAAAAAAAAAACAGTTTAATTCTTGGTAGGCCTTCATTAATTCTACACACAAACCAGATTGTCTTCCTCTCCATCTATGCATATTGGCAATGCAGGCATCATCTTTGGATGTATATTACACCCTACACTTATAGTTAAATATGTAAAGAAATGGACAAAGGTAGTTTGGTTTCTGTGTCTCTAGGCCCCCCCTCCACTTGTAGAAAATATCAAAAATTCAGCCGTTATAGACTGTACAATATTAATTGAAATGGAAAAAGGCAGTTTGGTTTCTGTCTCTCTAGGCCTCCCTCCACTTGTAGAAAATACAAAAAAATTCAGCCGTTATAGACTGTAAAATATTAATTGAAATGGACAAAGCCAGTTTGGGGTCAGTCTGTGTATGACACCCTAACCTTAATGAGAAATTACCCAAACAGCAGCTTTTCAAGATGGTACGTGATATAGAAATGCCCCAAGTCCCTTTCCTCTTTGGGGGTAGATTGCACCCTACACTTAAATAGAAAGTTTTAAAAAGATGTTATCATCATCATCTTCAGCTTCATCCTCACCCTCATCAGTGTGTACGTCATCATCACAGACTATCAATTCATCGCCGCTTGAATCCGCCATTAGAGAACAGTCAGTGCTTGGATGTCTTTGATGGTGAAGGCCTTCCTCGTGGAAGATGTAGTTCATTTTTATAAACATCATTTTCTCCACATTTTTGGGAAGTAACCTTCTACGGCGATCACTGACTAAGTTCCCGGCTGTGCTGAACCCTCGTTCAGAGTACACACTGGAGGGTGGGCAGCTTAAATATTGCAAAGCAAGTTTGTACATGGGTTTCCAAATTGCCTGCTTTTCTTCCCAGTAAGGAAAGGGACTGTCTGACATATCCATATCAATGACCTCTTGAAAGTAATCCTCCACCATCCTTTGCATGTTAATACTCATATTGGATGGAGTTATGGGCAAGGTCACACATTTTTTTGTAAATCCTTCAAACTAGCCCAAATGTTAAACTGTTCTGGTCTGCCCTCTGCGTCTTCCCTGCTTCTTTTTTGAAACTTTAATTTTTTACGAGCAGCAGCTTCTTGAGAAACTTGAGAAACACATCTTCAAGCCAAAGCCCAGTTCAGCGGCCAACTTGCTGAGCAATAGCTCCTTGCAAAAGTTCACATCTCGCTCATTTTGAAGCAAAGACTCAATGTAGGTCTTAAACCTTGGATCAAGCACAGTGGCCAAAACGTACTGATCCGAGTTCAAAATCTTAATAACTCGAGGATCATTGTGAAGCGAATTAAGTACTTGATCGACAAGGCCAACATACTTTTCGGAATTGCTTGCTTTCATCTCCTCCTTCAGTTTCTCCAGCTGCTTTTCCAATAGTCTAATTAAAGGAATGACTTGGCTCAAACTAGCAGAATCTGCACTCACTTCACACGTCACAACTTGAAATGGTTTCAGCACCTTGCACAGCACTGAAAGGATTCCCCACTGTGCAAGAGTGAAATACATCCCCCCTCCTTTCCCAATGTCATGGCTTATGCAATACGCTTGGATGGCTTTGCGCTGTTCCTCCATTCTCTGAAGCATGTACAGGTTGGAATTCCACCTAGTTACTACCTGCTTAAGTTGGTGGCAGGGCAAGTTAAACTGCTCGTGGAGCTGCTGCAATCTCCTACATGCTGTGGCAGAATGCCTGAAATGGCCTGAAATTTTACGGGCCACCGAAAGCATCTCCTGCACCTCACGGTTATTTCGTAGGAAGCTCTGCACCACCAAGTTAATGGTGTGAGCAAAACAGGGAATGTGCTGGAAATCACCCAGCTGTAATGCTCGCATTATATTGTTGGCGTTATCAGAAATGACATATCCCGGGGAGAGTATAAGCAGTATAAGCCATGTATCAATCACCTCTCTCAGTTTTCGTAACAAATTGTTAGCTGTATGCCTGTTAGTGAAGCCAGTGATACAAAGAGTGACCTGCCTGTGACAAATGTTACGTAGTGGTGTACATGCTGCTGCTGTTCCTGCTGGTGAAGGTGAATGACCAACCCAGTGGGCTGTCACAGTCATATAGTCTTTGGTTTGACCACTTCCACTTGTCCACATATCTGTGGTTAAGTGGAAAGTGGGCAGAATGGCATTTTTCAGCGCAATCTCTACATTTGTACACACTTTTTGGTATAGTTGTGGAATAGCTTTACAGGAAAAATGGTGTCGCCATGGAATTCTGTAACGCGGATACAAAACCTCAATTAACTGTGAAAAACCAGCTGCATTTATTGTGGATATTGGACGCAGATCTAACACTAACATGGCAGCCATGGCATCTGTGATTCGCTTGGCGACTTTGTGACTGCTGTCATATTTGCTTCCCCTAGCAAATGATTGTTTCACAGTTAATTGTTGAAATGTAGGACTGCACTTTTTCTTGACCTTCCTCTGGGCTGACGATTCACCCCCAGCAGCAGCAGCAGTGGGACTAACGCTTTCTTTAGAGGAATCAATTATAGTGCAGGAGTCATCCAGCCTTAATAAGTGGGATGCAGGTCCAACTCCGAGTGCTACTGAGTATATTGATGAGGATGGTGTGGTGGGTTTATTTTGTAGCCGTCGGGATGTCGTTGACCGGAGGTTCCTAGCTGATGATGGAGTGCTTGTCATTTTTTTGGAAGAACTTTCAGCTTTTCCCAACACTTTGCCATGAACTCTCGTTAAATGGTGTAACATAGATGAGGTTCCAAGATGGTTAAGGTCCCTCCCTCGACTGACTATGGCTTGACATACACTACAAATGGCTATCCAATTGTTGTCTGGATTTGGGTAGAAATAATTCCACACATAAGAAGTGGATTTTTTTGTTTTATGGCCAGGCATGACAATGGCCTTTTCTTTGTCACGTGCCAGAACTGCTGCCACTGGTGCAGGACTTACACAAACAACCTCATCCTCATCAACATCCTCATTAGCGCCCTCGTCACCTACACAAATCTCCCCCTCATTCTCTTCTAATTCCAAAGTGGCATCCTCAATTTGGTTATCACCGGCTACACTCGGACTGTTCAGGCACACATCAGCAGAACTGCTGAAAGGGCCCTTCATTATGGGTACACTAACAGAATTGCTCATGATTAGACATACCACTGGTGGATTGACTCTCCACAGGGATTGTTGTCATCTCTGATTCAGAGCATACATTATCCTCTAATGCCTTACTGTTTTCTTGCAGCTCGGCTTTGACGCATAACAGTAGTTGTGCACCACTTTTAGACTCCAAATTACTTGGTCTTGCTTGGTCACGAGTGACTGTACAAGAAGAAGGCTCAGTAACATTTTTGGATCTGCCACTTACAGAGAAAGGCGAAGGCCTCATTCTTTCTTTGCCACTGCGTGTGTAGAATGGCATGCTGGCAATTGTTTTTTTTATCAGCAGTTAACTTTTCCTCAGTTACACTTCTTTTTCGCTTCAACACGGTAAAAAAAATTTTGGTGTGTGTTTTTTTTCCTGATTTAAAAAGACTGTACTTTTACATCGCCTTTACCAGATGACGTACTGGGAACACTACCATCAGGACTGGTGACAGAACCTGGTTGCTGATTCTACTCATGTGTGGACTGCTTTGAATCCATTTTAATGAGCCAAACCACTTGTAGTGCAAAAAATTGTAGAAATACTGCTGACAAATATAGCTTTTGCCAGCCAGAAACATTAATGTTTTACACTGGGGAATATGGGACACCCCAAAAGCACTTGGAGTGCAAAATATTGTTTTAGATACTGCTGGCAAATATGACTTTTGACAGCCAGAAAAATTACTGTAAAACACTGGGGAATATGGGACACCCCAAAAGCACTTGGAGTGCAAAATATTGTTTTAGATACTGCTGACATATATGACTTTTGACAGCCAGAAAAATTACTGTAAAACACTGGGGAATATGGGACACCCCAAAAGCACTTGGAGTGCAAAATATTGTTTTAGATACTGCTGACATATATGACTTTTGACAGCCAGAAAAATTACTGTAAAACACTGGGGAATATGGGACACCCCAAAAGCACTTGGAGAGCCAAAATTTTTTTTTAAAAAAAAGCCTCCTCTATCCTCCTCTCTTACTGCTCTAACAATTGCTAGTACAATTGGTATTAATATTAGAATTGTATAGAATAGAATTGAAACAATAATGTGTACAATTATTGCTCTGTCCCTGCGCTAATATAGCCTGAGACCTAACCCTGCTCTCTCAGTCTGTCAAATGGCGATGGATTGCTGTAGAGGCGGGTATTTATGCTTTTTCAAATCTCGCGAGAACCGAGTTCAGTAATACGAATACGTCACGATGACGTTTTGCCTCGATTTCGATACAGAACGGGCGGGAGATTACCGAGCGTGCACGGCTCGGTACTCGGATAGGCGAAATTCGGATGGATTCGGATCGCGGGGAACCGAACCCGCCATCTCTACAGTAGAATAACTTCATAAAAAACTACAAAATAATATATTTGAAATACATATAAATGGTAGTGAAGCCTCTGCTTAGTTTGGTTATCAGTGAGCAAAGTTTGGCACTACATTCCCTTAGAAGGCCTAAGCTGACTTTTAACAACAAATCAAGGATACATAAAGCCAACAAGACTTAACTAATAAAATATTTCCCGGTAAACTGCTGAGTAGTTTAACTGAATGCACAGAGAGCACCAGAATAAATCTGCAAGGGGTATATACATAAAATAAGAATATGTTCCCACAGCTAAAGAAAAATAAAAACTAGTTTATTTTAATATAATAATAAAGGATATTGAATGTATTTATTAATAAAGTAAAAACTTCATGCAAACGGATTGCCAACAATACAAAGTATTTTAAATTTTGCAGCGAGTGCTCAAATCAGCATATACAGATAGACACAGATGTTATGATTGCTCAGAGAAAATTAATGAACCAAAATTAGTCCAGCTGTGGTAAAAATGAAAGGTCCTCGATTGGATAAGGTCTTATTGCAGAAGTAATCAGCTGGTTTACCAAATTCTCAGTTAATAAGAGTACTGATGCTCAAGCTTCAGTTATGCACTAGTAAATACTAAATCCTCAATATGAGGTTCTGATCAGCCAAATCTCGGTACATTCACAAATCAGGCTCAAGTATGTAGCTCCAAACTTGCATACACACTTATATAAATTACCATTCATAAATCAGGACTAAGAGGGATGACTGTGGGGACTATCATCTGTGTATTCCCGTGAACACACAAATCTGTGAATTAGCAGCTCCACCATTTTGTGAGTGACAGCAATCCACTCCATGATAGTGCTGAATCTGCAGCTAACCACAGGATGTGATGGCAACCATGTCTGTATTGCGCAAGGAACACTAAGGTTTCTGCCCTAATCGTCTTAATTTATTATTTTTTTTGCAGTTTGAGTTGAAGAGTTTCAAAAGGAACCGTAATTGGAAAGGTTTTTTGTCTATGGAATATATATATATATATATATATATATATATATATATATATATATATATGATATAGGATTCAGATGAATCTATTCCAAATAATAAGAAAAACTGTCCAAATGTCCAATTGATATTATGCAATAATATGGTGTATAGACAGACCGATAGTTCCATTCAGTATTGCAGCATTTATAAACAGTGTGCTGGTCCAATTATCTTGTTTCGGGATTAGTGCGTGTGGTAACTGATATCTCTAGATAGAGACGCTGTAACTCCCAATCATACAGTCTCCGATCTTCAGTGTGTTTCCTCACTGTTTAGCTGACTTGCCTTGTTAGTTGGTCAGCGTCAGCTGATCTGATTCTATCCACTGATAGGTGGTGTGGATATGGTATGCTCAAAGGCGATGAATGTATGAAATTAGAAGGATAAAGAAGTGTCACACGGCGCTTATTCGGCTTCCACAACCGAGACCAAGATGATCACCTGTTCCCCATTGAAGCATACTTCAACCGCTGGCGTTCAGGCTTTGGTTTTGCGCACGCGCAGACCCTAAGCCTTTATGTCCTCTGCATGTTTCCCATTGGTTCTCAGTTCTGGCTCCAAACTTGAAAAGGCACTTCCTCTTTCTCCTCAGTGCCTGTTGATCAAGTTACCTGCCTGATTAAACTAAGTCTGTCTCTTGTACGTTTACTTTGGATCCTCAGCGCCTCCTTGTCCTTGTTACCTTGTTTCCGCTCTGCTGCTGTATCATGGGCTATACTGCTCAAGCTGCACTTGCCTCTGTTACCTTGCTGGCTGGACCGTTCACGCTGCACCTGTCTCCGCTGTGTTGCTGTACTGCCGGCTATACCGCTCAAACTGCACCTGTTTCCGTTACCTTGCCGACTGGACCATTCACGCTTCACCTGTCTCCGCTGTGTTGCTGTACTTGTCTTTGTTACTGTGAAAGTTAATATGGTAAAAAGTAGGGTCCAGAAGGGATTCCATTCATTGAAGTAGGCAAAGTGCAGGTGTAATCCACAGACATAAAAAGACAGGTAGCATTTTAAAAGTATGATAAAAAGGAGGATCTGTGAAAGTTAATATGGTAAAAAGTACATATATTGATCAAACTTGTAAAATAAAAGATGCTTTTCTTTGTTTTTCTGAATATGATATTGACACCAGCTTTTCTGTTTCTTTCTCATGTGAATATGCTGAGCTTGGCAATACGCCCAGAGGCCGTGGTGGAGACTAAGGCTATGGACCGTCCTTGAAGATAAGGAGTTACAGGAGTTACAGGCCTGGACATTTACAGCAGCATCCCTGAGAAGTGAAATAATAGATGTATAGACTCTTTCTGTTGAGACTATGTCTAATTTTCTCTTGAGAAAATGCAATAATTTCTAGATAACGAATGTGCCTGCGAACACACTTTTCATGTATAAATAAAGCATTCTGACTAGGGGGCAGTCAGAATTGATTCTCATTCAGCCCTAAAAAAAACTGAGTGTGTCTCTTCTCTATCGATCGATAACCCATTTGTTTCACAGGTACCAGAGCTGATAAGTTACACTATTGGGGTGTAGCTCTGACAGTTTCAGTGGGGGCTCATCCGGGATCTTTAATATATCCAGACCCTCCGGCACACGGGACCACCTCATCCCCAAGGACAGAGGACAAAATCCATATGGTGAGTAAAAAGCTTTATTTTTACTCTTAGAGTTCTGTCCTTGTGGAAGTGGGGTAGGTAACAAGTCCGGGGGTAACTCGTCTGGATTGACGAAGATCCCAAGCTCTGGACCAGAATAACCCCTTTAGAGGTTATATAAAGTATAAAGTTGAAATTGTGTTGAACTGTTGAAAATTGCATGTTTAAAGTACTTGTTAAGAAATGTAAGAGTCATGTCAAATGAAGAAGGTGCAGAGATGAGTTGCAGTGTAGTCCTAGCAAGAGAGAACAACTCTTGGATATTGTGTGACATAATACCTTGTGCTCTACACACACGCACAGACAGAAGTGCTAGGTTAACATTTGCTGGAGTGTATGGGCGGTTCTATAAAATAATTAATAGCCGAAATAAACCAGATATATCCGATATAGGACAAGTGTGGCGCACAGGCTATGAGAGAGCGGAATAGAGATGTGCAAAGACCACATTAGATGGGTGAAAATTGAATGTACAGAAGGGATAACAGTATTTTGTTGTATACTTGCAATATTGTTCATCGCCCTGTTGATTAAAATAGTTCTAAATATAAAGAGAGGACGTAGTGCCACTGACCTGTTATCTCCTTGGTAGATAAAGCAGTTTAAAAACATACAGTTGTAAGACTCAAAAGCAGACGGTTCTGTAAAGAGACCATCCAGTCGCTGCTCAGTATGGGCAATAAAGTGTCTGGAACCGGGCATAAGGTAGAGTCTTACTGGGGTTACACTCCCCTGGAATATACCAAAAAGAGAGGGGGTTCACCCCTCATAAAGGGCATGGATAAAGTTTTTAAAGCAGCAGGTTTTCCAGAAACAGGCACGCTAAAATTAGACAGGTGGCAAAAGTTGTTAAAACGACACCACAAATAACTCAAGGCAACAGTTTATTTATAACAATGTGTAAAGTGGATATTTCCAGATTGCTTGGAAGGAATGATAATATTTTGCTGCATAATAGCAATATTATTCTTTGTACTTTGCATAAAGATAGTCTGCAACATAAGAAGGGGATTAAACCCTACAGATTTGTTGTCCCCCTGGTAATCCTGCCTTTATATAAACAATAAAGATAAAGATATAATTATCTGACGGTCCGCTAAGAGTAAAGACATAAGGTGTACCCAGACGTGGGTAATAAAGAGTCTAGGACCGATAAGGATTCAGAAAATTATTGGGGGTATACCCCCTGGGAATATGCTTATAAGCATGGGGTTAGCTCCCTCACTACAGGCATGGAAAAAGTTTTTAAGGCGGCAGGATTTCCTAAGCAAGGGACATTAAAAGCAGACAAATGGAGAAAATTAATTAAAGGACAACACAAGCAGTCATTAAAAGAAGGTTATCTTGAACAATGTATCACAAGCTAAATGATATAATGACTAAAACAATGAATCAAGTAGGTTGTGTACTAAAAATGTATGTTTGATGTTGCGCAGCTTAAAGAGTGAGATGTGCCCCTCCCTTATTCTGTGTAAAATATTTCAGTGTTGAGATAAGAAGCACGCTGTTTTTTTGTTATCTGAAAATGTATGTAACATTGCTTCAATATTTCAAGAGGGAAAATATGTCTGGAGTGCTGATTGATAGTAACATGTTGAAGCTAATGTGTATTTAGTCTAATGCTGGGACTTGTAGTTCCACAGCAGTAGGCTGGAAGATAGCAGTTAAGTTTTCTTTCTCTGTATGTGAGTTTTATCTCCGTCTTACTGCGTGTGAGGGAGATCCGTGTTTGTCTGTCTTGACCGTTTTAAGAGACATGTTTCAAGGTTGAAAAAGCTGTACAGTTGCAAATGTAATGCTTTTGAAGAGATGCAAAGAAGTTTTAAAATCTTTGGTCCGTCACAAGACTGTAAATAATGTACATTATCACTATTACTGGTTTCAGAACAAAGTTGGGGTCCAACAAGCCGTTTCTGTATTTGAACAAAGTAATTTTGTTTCTGAAGTTGAGAATTGTGGGAGTAAGCTTTACATGGAGAGATATCACAAGCTGTTTTTATCTGTGTAAAATGGCGCTGATAAATGTTCTCAGAAATCAGGAGGGTTTGTTATGCCCATAAAGAAATGTTACAAGATAAAATGTCGTCTGTGAGCGAGAATTGTGAATATATATTTGTACTTTAAACATGGAAATCACAGAATCTGAAAATATGTGTGAATATTTGGTTTACAAAGAGATGATGAGAAAGGAGTGGCTTTGAACAATCGCCCAGGTCTCGTCACTTTGACATTCCCTGTTTGTAATATTGGGGACTGCCCTTTTGAGGAAATCAGTTTTTCATTGCATGGAACGCATAGCGTCACAGTTAAGCTACAAAGAGAAACTTTTAAACAAGTGTTGTATTAGCAGCTGTTCAATGTGAATTAATAACAGTTACTGTAATTCCTAGTGAATAAATGTTAATCTCTATGAAAAAGTTTTTCTTCACAAATCTCCAGCAAAAAAGACCATTTAGGCAATGCAGATTGCATTGATCCAACTTCCAATGAATAGAAGTTTGCAATATATTCTGGTCAACAGCCACAACAAACATAAGTATAAACTAATGAAGTATTTAAAGAACGTAGATTCTGCTGAGTAATGATTACCTTGTTTTGGAAAGAGATATTAGAGTTTATGGGCTATTCGCATAGCAAATGCATGAACTAGGTGGTTTTTCTGTATGTCGAAGAAGGTGAGATGTTTTTAAAGGGAAAAGGAGAAATGGACTAACATTGAAGTTGAATATGAAATAGTGTTTAAGTTTATTTTTGGTTTTTTTTAAACCAAATTTTATATCAGATGGTTTGAAAGACAGTAATGCAGCAATGGCAGCCACAGTACCCAGAGACAAGGTTGTTACAATATGTGGATGATTTGTTATTGTGTGCAACAAATAAACAACAATGTGAAACAGAAACAATAAAACTACTTATGTTTTTACATAAGGTAGGATGTAAAGTAAGCAAGGATAAATTGCATGTGGCACAATCCCAAGTAATCTTTTTGGGACACTGTATAGGAAAAGGAACAAAATACCTTACAGCAGACAAAATAAATGCTATAAAAGATGTTCCTGTGCCCACTACAGTGCGAAAATTAAGAGCATTTTTAGGCTTGGTAGGTTATTGCAGAGAATGGATACCCAACATCTCTGCATTATTAGACCCTCTGTATGAAACCACCAAGGGTAATAACAAGGGCCCATTGCAACTTACAGATAAACAGGTTGATGTTTTTCTCCAA
This sequence comes from Mixophyes fleayi, assembly GCF_038048845.1. Lineage (NCBI taxonomy): Eukaryota > Metazoa > Chordata > Amphibia > Anura > Limnodynastidae > Mixophyes > Mixophyes fleayi. Next base: position 225,001,087 of record NC_134402.1, read on the forward strand.
ATAAAGGCAATCATTTTACAAGCACCAGCCCTGGGGTTACCAAATTATGATAAACCCTTTGTATATTCTTTCATGAGCAGAAGGGCTTTGCACACAGTGTATTAACTCAAGAGCATGGTGGTAAACAATGACCTTTGGGGTATTACTCAGGAAAACTAGACCCTGTAATCAGAGGTTCAGCTTCATGCATAAGAGCAGTAGCTGCGGCTGCTCTGCTAAAAGACAAAGTGGGGGATATAGTGTTAGACCATTCCCTCACATTACAAGTACCGCATGCAGTAACAGAAATTTTAAATCAAGCTAAAACCAAACATCTGTCAACTGCCAGACTTACTAAATATGAGGTTGCATTATTAAGTCCGAGTAACCTAACCATAAAAAGGTGTACAGTTTTAAATCCAGCCACCCTGTTACCACAGGATGAGGAAGAGGATTTAAAAGAGGGGAGTAGTAGTCTGGAAAGTAGCCATAAGCATGATGACTTCAGTGAGGAGTTTAATGCGCAGGGCTCAGATCACACTACAAATTTTTCTCATGACTGTTTAACTTTGATGGATTCTGAGCATCAAGGGCTTCCCAATGTGTTTGAAGAGCCACTAACAAATCCTGATATGATCTTATTTGTAGATGGTTCCAGATACTACCACGAGGGGCAACCCAAAACAGGGTATGCTGTAACTACTGAACAGCAAATACTCGTCCAAGAGGCCTTAGACCCAGGGCAATCAGCACAGGAGGTGGAACTGCAAGCCTTAATAGATGCCTGTATTATGGCTGAAGGGCAGAGAGTTAATATATACACAGACCCCAGGTATGCTTTTGGGGTAGCACATGATTTTGGCCCCATATGGCGTAGCCGGAACTTCCTGGGGGCAAATAGTAAGCCAATAATGCATGCAAGCCTCATAAAAGCATTATTTGAGGCCTTAGCAGCCCCTACAGAAGTGGCTATTTTAAAGGTAAAAGCACACACTAAGGAGCAAACGTTTGAAGTAAAAGGTAATAGATTAGCAGATAAAGCAGCCAAGGATGCAGCTTTAAAAGCAGTAGCCATATACTATGAGGTCACCCTAGGCCGAGGGAAACCAATAGACTTGCAGGTGTTGAAACAATTACAGAAACAAGCAATGCCCACGTAAAAGGGAGAGTGGAAAAAAAAGGGGAGCAACAGCACAGAATGAATGGGACACTAAAATTAAAAATACAGAAAGCTATGAGAGAAACTGGTAAATCCTGGGTAGAATGTATGCCCTTAGCTCTCTATTCTGTAAGAATAACCCCAAAAAAAAAAACTAAGTTGAGCCCTTATGAAATATTGTTTGGTGGACCACCCAAAACAGGGTGCTATTTTCCACAACAGAAGGAACATAACTATGGCAATATGGTGACTTATATGGGAGAGTTACAAAGACAATTAACTAAAGTGCATGGTCTAGTGTTCTCTTCCATTCCAGATCCAGATAACTTGTCTGGTACCCATTGTTTGAAGCCAGGAGATTACGTCTTCGTAAAAAGGCACGTCAGAAGGACCTTGGAACCCAGATTTGAAGGACCATACCAAGTCCTACTAATTACCTCCACTTCAGTGAAACTGGAAGGAAAAGGATCTTGGATATATGCTAGTCATTGCAAGAAAGCTACAGCACCATATCCCAATCCTGACCACTAGCTGAGGTAATATACAGGAATGACACCTGATATGTGCAGAATGCAACACAAAGCCTACACATGTGTTTTGTTTTTCCATCACGTGACTATAATACTGTCTGCTGCTCCAGGGCTATTGCAAGAAAATGTGACAGTTTGCACAGGTAGAGGTTACATACACCAAGAACTACCAGAAAACAATATGACTATATGCAAATTTAGTGTAAAAATAAAAGGTGGAAAGGTGTACAAAATTTTAGGAGATACAGACACTCATATAATCTGGGCAGCAGAATTAAATAGTACTTTTGAGCTAAAAGGTACCAATGAAACTCAATGTTGTGAGCAGCCTTTTTTAAAATGGCTAGAAAGTGATGAGGCAAAGAATCAAATAGATCAGTGTGGAAATAGAACTGATACTATAAAGTATAACCAAACCAATAATGCTACAAACTTTAAAGATAGAGTAATAGTTTGTGCCAATAATACACAGATGCAAAATTCCACCTTAGAGTTAAGGCTTAGATTTTATATTTTGCAATCACAGCCTAAGGTGGTAACCAACACAATTGTAAGGGTCCCATCTACATGTCTAATGATGGGAACAAGAAAACAAAGAACAATAATAAGGTGGAACATTACTTTCCCGACAGATAGTCAGAAAAAGTGCAAGCGGGAGTGGTACGATACCTTGTTAGGAGCTACAGGAACGGGATTAGGCATAATGAATACAATAGACACTGAGGTCATAGACACGAAATTTAGCAAAGCAGGAGCAGATCTCAGTAAAATAGTTCATATGCAAGCTGACTGGATGCCCACAGTCTTCAACCCTTTGACCAAAAACATACAGTGGGATAAAGAGTTTTTGCAGATATACAATAGAACCATACTTAATAGCTGGAGTACACAAGTAAACATTACGAAATTTATAAATTGGACCCAGTGTACGTTGCAATATTTGTATCAAAAGCAGCAGAAGGACACTGCACAAGCAAAGCTTATGACTGGAAACATATTATTCTATAGAAAAATATTTAATCTGACAAACCAAGAAAGGTTAAAGTTAGATGGAAGAAAAATAAGATGTGAAGGAACCTTCTGTGCAGGGACTCTAGAAACATATACAATAAAAACAAAAGTTCAAGTATGTAAATTTATTGTTATGCCCATGATTTTGCAGGATGGTAACCTATGGACACCTGAATTTAAGGGACATTATATTGATAACAAATACAGGTCACATAATTTAGACCTCTGTGATGACACGGACATGGGACCAGTATGCCCACAACAGACTGTTATCTTTGAACCATGTTTACTACAGCATAATACCAGCATTTGTATATGGACATTGCATCCAAAAGAAAAAGAATATGAGACATTAATAGAGGTGGCTCCTCAGATGGTTTGCCTCATCACATATGATGAAGCAATAACACAAACTTATGGACTAGCTTACCCGTTCTCAGGGTGCTTAATAAATGTAACACACTTACAATGGCAAGGAAAGTTGCTAATGTTCTATAAAGATAAAATGACATAGGTGGACAAAATGTTCATGTATAATGATTTAACATTACCTCAACTGACCCTAGATATAGGGATGATAGTGAGGGTAATTAATGAAACCAAGTTACTAAATGATCATCTTAAACAGGTAAATTATACCAATAATCATGCTAAAATGGTAACTATTATTGAAGGAAATGAGCTAAGAGGCATGGCTACCAAATTAAAGGAGGATTTGGAAAAGCATTGGTGGGATGTATTCACAGGGGCATCCCCCACAGTATCTGCAATGTTAAATATGCTCATACACCCAGTATTGATACTATGTATAATCATTTTACTACTCAGCTTATGGAACTGCTTTATTGCCTACAAAATGTTTTGCGCCCCCAGACCTTTTCAGCTATGTTGATACCTTACCCTCACCTTCCTATTCAAACTTTGCAGCACAAAAGGTGATCCCCCTTTTTTTGTGAAATAAGTGACTAAGACACTTGCCGAGCGCACTGCATATTTTTATACCTAATCTACCCCTGATTTATATTACTAAGCCCCCCCCCCCCGGATACCTCCTATTGTCATACCATAATAAGATGAATGTATGTGGATTATAAGACTTTGACTGAATGTATCTTTACCAGCGTCTAGGGTCCAGAAGGGATTCCATTCATTGAAGTAGGCAAAGTGCAGGTGTAATCCACAGACATAAAAAGACAGGTAGCATTTTAAAAGTATGATAAAAAGGAGGATCTGTGAAAGTTAATATGGTAAAAAGTACATATATTGATCAAACTTGTAAAATAAAAGATGCTTTTCTTTGTTTTTCTGAATATGATATTGACACCAGCTTTTCTGTTTCTTTCTCATGTGAATATGCTGAGCTTGGCAATACGCCCAGAGGCCGTGGTGGAGACTAAGGCTATGGACCGTCCTTGAAGATAAGGAGTTACAGGAGTTACAGGCCTGGACATTTACAGCAGCATCCCTGAGAAGTGAAATAATAGATGTATAGACTCTTTCTGTTGAGACTATGTCTAATTTTCTCTTGAGAAAATGCAATAATTTCTAGATAACGAATGTGCCTGCAAACACACTTTTCATGTATAAATAAAGCATTCTGACTAGGGGGCAGTCAGAATTGATTCTCATTCAGCCCTAAAAAAAACTGAGTGTGTCTCTTCTCTATCGATCGATAACCCATTTGTTTCACAGGTACCAGAGCTGATAACTTACACTATTGGGGTGTAGCTCTGACATTACCTTGCTGGCTGGACTATTCACCCTGCACCTTTCTTCACTGTGCTGCTATACTACGGGCCCAAATGCCAAAGCTGCACTTGTCTCCTTTACTTTGCTAGCTGGACTGTTCGTGCTTCAACTCCCTTCATTGTGTCGTTATATTACAGGCTGTATTGCTCAAGCTGCTCTTGTCTCCGTGACCCTGCCGGCTGGACTGTTCACGCTGCACTTATGTTTGTGACACTACACTACAGGCTGTATTGCTCAAACAACACTAGCCTCTGTGGGCGGACGCCGCTAAGTCCAAACCACCTTGCAGTGATCACTGGTGAATACCATCCATCCGTCGGCACTACTCCCTGCTGGGAATAGCGGCAAGTTGGGGAGATCCAAGAATCGAGTGTCCCAAACCGTGACAAGAAGATCATTGTGAAACTATTAAAAGCTTGTTTTATTCAAAATAAAGAAACTGCACTGCACTTACATAATGACTGATAAAAATAGCTTCTCACATATTAATACAATATAACTATGCGGTGCCCCCAACGTGTTTCATCCATATATCTGGAGTTTTTCAAGGAGACCCTATATGCACAGAGGTCTGATTTATATATATCTCTGGATTAAACAATCATTGCTCCTATGATCCCTAGGTCACGTTAGTAACCATGGGCCTGATCTTAAATGAAGAGGTATCTTATTTCAGTCTCCTGGACAAAACCATGTTATAATATAATATATTAGTTTCATAATGATATTCTTTATCCTTCTAATTCCACACATCCATCGCTTAGCATACCAATATCCACACCACCTAACAGTGGATAGCATTGGATCAGCTGACCAACTCATTCGGCAAGTCAGCTGAACAGTGAGGAAACACGCTGAAGATCGGAGACTGTATGATTGGGAGTTACAGTGTCTCCGTCTAGAGATATTAGTTACCACACACTAATCCTGATACAAGGTAATTGGATCACCACACTGTTTTAAACATTACAATACTGAATGGAACTATCGGTCTGTCTATATTCCGTATTATTGGATAATAGCAACTGGGCATTTGGACATTATTTCTTATTATTTGAAATAGATTCATATATATATATATATATATATATACGTGTGTGTGTGTGTGTGTGTGTGTGTGTCTGTGTCGTGAACATAGAGAACTTACAGTTATTTATAAGGGATAAATCATAACTGCAGTGTAAATATTTTATATCAAATTAATCCAGCTACTAAAGTGTAAAATGTGAAGACAGAAAGTCTGTTGTAAGTGTAATTGCACATTCCAGTGTGAGAAGATAGGAGTGTCATCTATGGCAGCTTCAAAGGGCTCTTGCTGTGAGATATATCCTGATACAAGTTAGTTTTTGGACTCCTGAATAAACTTTGTGGGGACGGTCACAGTTGGGGACGGTCACAGTTGCTGCCTTGCAGCCCAAGGCAGCATTTTGAAGGCCTATACAGGTATATAGAATTATGAGCTTCCAAGGAAAATGTATTCGTAGTTCAAATTTTGGGAAATCCTGGTGTAACTCCATACTGAGGAGCAAAAATCACACCAGGGTTGTGAACGACTGGTATGGGTGGTATCCAGGAACAGCTAAAATCACATATCTTTGTAAAATGTATGTAGGTCTTTGGCTGAAGGTTCCGTGATGGGATCCATCATGGCCTGCTCTTGCTGTCATGGGCAACTAGGGTTCTCGGACCCAGAACTTACCAATTGCGGTTACTCACCAGAGGCGCAAAGTCTAACGCAGCGGCTGGTTTTCACCAGGGACCCCCGCAAGAGGGTATGGGCTTAGCAGCTTCCGATACGCAGGTCGCGGCTCTCAGGAGAGTGGCAGGTTCAGCAGAGTTCAGCAACGCAGATGTGATGCCCAGCGGAAAGGGAGGATATACAATGGTCTGAGAACTGCAGCGTATTACCATAAGAGTGGATGATAAACAGCAAACAGCAGGACAGGACGCCATGAGGTGGTAGAGATGATCTGCGGACTGCAGAATATTACTACTGGAGCAGCGGACAGCAGGACCGGACGCCAGGAGGCGGTAGAGATGATCTGTGGACTGCAGAATATTACCACTGGAGCAGCGAACAGCAGGACCGGACGCCAGGAAGCGGTAGAGATGATCTGTGGACTGCGAATATTACCACTGGAATGGTGGAGGACAGCAGCAGACAGCAGGACAGGCAGGACAGGGAGAACTGCAGAGACGTCAGGAGGAAAATCCTCCAGGAGCTCCCAGGGAAAAATGAGGACCAAGAACAGGCAGAGGAAGGGGAAGGTGCCTGAAATAGGGGCTGGTAGACAGGGAGCCAATAGGAGGGGGGAAGAGGTGAAAAGACTGAGGTCGGGTCCGCGCAGGCGCAGACCCGGCTAAGATGGCAGCCGGCCATGGCGGAGTGAGAACGCCACAGGGAGGTAAGTGAGCCGGATCTCGGTTTAAGTGAACCGAAGACCCGGCGGGTGACAGTATGTCACATTGTCAAAATTTCTTCATGTTTGGTATCAAAAGATGGACAGATTCATAAGGGATTTATTAATAATGAAATTGGGTCTGTGTGACGCTCCACAGAAAAGTTAGATCACATAGTAGAATCGGGTAGTAAACATGCAAATGGTGATTGAAAAAAGTATCACAGACACAACCCCTGGGGGTGGGGACAGGTTTTAAAGTGTCTTTAAAAAACTGACACCAGTTACAACAAATTGTCGTACTTTTTGGAAAATCAATTCACATTGATAAGCTGTCCATCTTCCTTGCCAATTTCCCATGGCACAGAGTATGTAATTCATGTAAGTAACACTCTGAATATAACCTCTTTTATTTTAAACTGCTTTGCTTGTGTATGTTATCCCAATCTATTAATTGTTTAATAATTATTTTTATATCTAATGCCCTGTACTTTTGTATATTAAATCTATAATTGAATATGTTGCATCCTTGATACTCTAGCGAATCCATTAGCCTGTTAAGAAGAATATAGCTCGACCAAGTTATCCTTTTGGATGCCAGTGTGTGATTTGTTGATACATTTAATTAACAAGCTTAGTGTGTGCTTGCATTTACATTTCTGTAACAGTCTAGAGGTGTGAAGAGTCAACCCTTTGTTCGCTGGTGTGGGTCTAGCTGGTCTGTGAGCAGCCAGAAGCCTTGTGTGCCAGTATATTAGGGTCATTTTGCCCATATTCAATAGGTGGTGGCAAATCTGAAGTGTGTGAGGTTTGAATGCTGTTTGGGGGCGATTCAGTAGGTCTATATCCTGTGAGATAGGTAAAGAGAAACTGCGGGTTGGAATCGTGTGACCTCATACAGCAAACACCCCCAAAGTCACGGCAGCTGGCAGCGTGTTCGTGACAGTGTGTGTGTATATTTAATCAATCATTCTGTTGGTGTGTGTTTCTCACTCAGTGTTCTCTAATAGCAGTGCCTGCACCCAAGTCTTTTTCGCTAGTTCTGTGGTTATGTGGAGGATGTACACCAGGGGGTAAATGTATTAACATGCGGGTTCTTCAACACCCCCGATTTCAGTGTCTTTGGTGATTAAATTTAAAGCGGCGCTGCATTGTAAAGGAAAGTTTTCCCTTTACAATGCAGTGCCGCTTTAAATTTAATCGCCGAAGACGCTGAACTCGTGGGTGTTGAAGAACCCGCATGTTAATACATTTACCCCCAGGAGTGACTTGGGAGACCCCTTCTACCTACACAGATCTTTACACAGAATGCTAAACACAGAAATATGCTACAAACGTTATTATTATCTAGCAGAAGAATCTGATCAAAAGTGGTTTAGAGTAGTTTTACATTATTAGCAACAAGATGATGCCACCAATAATTTAACATCAAATGCAATGAGTTAGATAGATTTCAAGTGATATAATATGGTGAGATTTAACATAGTAAAGTCTGGAGAATGAAAAGCAGTGCAACAAGTAAACCACAAAACTATTGTCTCCAAACTGTTCCATGAACTTGTGTAGTAGTGGGTGAGTCAAATAACCAAAAAGTCAACCATCACAATAAAATTGAGTCATCTTAGAACTCAAGCAAATAAGATACTGAAGTGTTAGGAGTAGTGATTGTGGGTTAACCACACGGCCTTGGGTTGTGGAACCAGAATATGTGAAAAATAATTTTCAGCTGAGAACAGTCAAGATTTATGTGGGAAGTCTGAAGTATAATAGGGGGTAAATGTATCAACCTACCAGTTTCCGGTGGGTTTGGTTGCCTATAGCAACCAATCATATTCTAGCTATTATTTTGTAGAATGTACTAATTAAATGATAACTAGAACCTGATTGGTTGCTAAAGGCAACATCTCCACTTTTCGAACCTACTGGAACCTCGCAGCTTCAAACATTTACCCCCAGGAGTCAAATAAAGAGATTAGACTAGAATGGATGATTAGTGAGAGAAATATTACTCAAATGGCAGAGTCTTAATGATGAAAGGGAATTCACCAACCAGCGAATCAAGTGAGTTCTGCAGTTCCGGATTTATACCTGGGTTCCGAACATAATTTGTTTAGTCTAATCATCTGCCATTGCTCCCTGAGTAGTAAAGCAGGAGGGTCCAGTCTGGAGCCAAATTGAATTCAGTCATCTTAAGGAACTTTTTGGTTACCCAAAGTTTTTCCCATTATGGGTAACTTGCAAGCTCAGTGGAAGGCTTCAGTGGAATTTAATGTTATATCTGAGAACATCTGTCAGAGGTTTAAGCAAGCAGCGCAATTGTACTCCAGGAAAGATCTTGGAATATTTGAATTCTTTCACCTTTGAATTCAATAGCCTCTAGTTTCCTAGCCTTTCATGGAATTTCTTCCCAAATTGTGTGGTAATGTAGACTGAAATTTATGTCTCACAGTGCTTCACTTTGTAGGCCTCTCAGACAAGGAGCTCTATGTGCCCAGTCAAAAACCACAACAGGGTTTGGGTCAGTGTCCATAATCTGATTGAAGATTTTTGTTACAGCATCAATGATGCCTGGAACCTGGATATCTTCAAGAACACCCCGAATTCTAAGATTATTGTGCCGACAAGGGTTGTCTAGGTCATCTAGATGTCTCAAGTCAGATCTGAGTTCTTGCGCATGTAAAGAAACAGTGTCATGGATCTTAGTCTGAAATTCCTCTAGGACTTATTTTTGTTCCTCCAGAACCATCAATCTAGTAAAAATGTCTGCCTGTGATGTTGCAACTTCTTACTTCTCAATTTCCCTGAGGTTTCTCTCAAGATCTAAGAAATCTTGTTTGTTGGAAGGTACAGTTTAGTATGTAATGACCAGGATGTTGACAAGAATGTCATACAGATTACCATAAGCACTCACGTTTTTGTCAGCATTTGTCTGCTGTCTTCCTGCTGCCGATAAGATTATTCAAGGGATGCCAGAGAATAAGATATATGTGAGAAAGGCTCTAGTTCAGCTGTAAGATAATGAAAGATATTGGGCTGGAGAGAATCTTCAATTGTTTTCCCCACTTCTTTCTTCTGGATGATCTTTCAGCTTTGCCCTAATCAGAAATTGTGCTAAAGAAACAAAAAAAAACAAAAAAAAGGAGCGCAGCCACCTTATACAGACGTTTGGATGGCACTATAAATTACTTCCTCACCAGGATTTCTAATAAAAACATTACACATTTATTGTATAGAATAGAAAAAAAACAAATACATAGAGTATATATATAATAAAATAATAAAATAAAATCATTTGAAGTCCATCATGATTGCAGTATAGGAACTTGTCAGATCTTGATTTCAATACCTCCCAATAGTGCACATAAAGGAACAGATCTATTTTGTTATTATAGCAGATAAAGTCTCTGGAATTTTATAACTTAAGTATCAGAAGACGTTTGGGGCTAGATCTACTAAAGGGTGGTTTTGCTCAAACCGACGCTTTAACCGCTGTTAAAGCAGCCAGAAATTACTTTTCTCAAAATCATCACTTTACAAACCGCCATGGTGATTTTAACAATGATGAACATACAAACCACCAGATTTACTAAGCAGGGGTTTTCAAAACCACCACAAAACAGCCATCCAACCGGCCAAAATGAAAGAGGTGGTTGTGAATGGCGAGACTGAGCAAACAGCATACTGTTTCAGCTATTTTTGCATTCAGAACATAATAGAAAGCACCACTGACATTTTAAGTATTTGTGAAATCACTATTTATTGATTACAGGACAAAATTAATTTAATATTAACTTATGAGGGATTTTTTTTACAGATTTTTTAAGGGGACACTGTAACATTTATATCATGTGGGAAATGTGAATGTATAATATTATTAACTGGTTGTTAATGCTGAATATAATTACGTTGCCCAATTTATCATAATATATTATCCGAATATTGTAATAATTAAATAATTTTATTCCCTTAATATAATGAAAATTGTTTTTCCCCTCATAAGTTAATATTTATTAATTTTGCCCCATAATCGATAAATAATGATTGCCTAAATAATTTAAATGTCAATGGTGCTTTATCTTATGTTCTGAATGGCAAAATAGCTCAAACAGCATGCTTAAGATATCAAACCCTTCTGAAGCAGAATTTAAAACTGTCTTTTCCTGTCTTTTGGATGGCGGTTTTGATGGCGGTTTCACCCAAACTGCCCCCCGGTTTGGACAAATTGGTTGGTTGTCCGCCACACATCGCCAGTCATTTTAAATCGAAGCTTCAAAACGCCCTATTGTAAATGCGGCGATTTGGACCACTAAACCGCTGGTGAAGGGTGGCGGTTTCAAATCGCCACCTATCTCGATTCTTAGTAAATCTAGCCCTTGGTTTTAATTTGCATATGTCAATATTCAAGAGAAACAAGCTCCCCCTATTAGAAATATACAGTCACGATCCACTGAAATGGAGCAAATTATTTTCAGATCTCCACTCCAACAATGAAATTTTGGCTTCCTTGCTGTTACCTCTTTTATTGTTTTTGTCCTCCATGTATGGTTATAGCCTCCTAGACCTGGGTCTTTTGATTAAATTGTTCCTTTTGCAAATAATGATCCAAGCAGGTTCATATGGTCACAATAAGTTAACATGGCTTACACGTTTGTTACAGAATAATTCTACTCTAGAATCCTAACTTTTATTTCAAGTGTCAATTCATTTAAGAGAGAATCCAGATTACAGGGAAATACTTTGGAAAGGGAGGCCCAGCGCCTTGAAGAATTATATCTTACTTCTCGCTTAACAACAAACAAACATGCTTGGTTGATGGCGCAAGGAGAATGGTCGGACTATCTCCTGGACAAATCTAAACGCAAATTTCTGTTTGATAAAAACACTCAATATTTTGAGGCAGATAAGTAAGGCAGATTTCAAGCATATCTAGCTGGATCTGAGAAGGCGGCGACTGTAATAACGGGAATTAGGGATAATTATAACATAGGTTATAATTCATTTGTATTGAAATTCTAATCCATATTATATGAGATAATACCTAACATCACTAGTAATGGCGCAACCAATCATCTGCTATCACGGGATATATAGCAGGCGCACCCGAGGGCACCCATCCCCTCTTTGCAAAAGTCCCTGATCGGACGAAACGCGTTGGTGAAACCAATCACATCAGAGACTGACACTTTGCCAGTTACACCTATATTGCTGTTTATCATTTATTTGAATGTAAGTGCAATACTGTTATTGTGAATAAAGTTTGTTGAAACGTAAATCACTATGCATAGCTTCACTTCTCCGACGAACCCATAATCCGCACATGCGTTGCATTCTGCATGACCGGGCATACCAGGGAAGATTGCGGCCTCGCATCCACGTACGGCGTCCTGAATAAGGAGACTATCAGTGACACACATCTAGCTGTTGCACCAGCACAGCGACACCACGACCAACCGGGGGATAGACATCAACCGCAACAGCGGACGGACACCAGAGGAGATCTATCTTCCAATCGGTGAACACGATCAACACTCCATCAAGGTAATTGCATACCCCGCAAAAGAGCAGGGAGCATCAAAAGCAATACATACCACTGAGTCCCATGTGCAAAGGCATCATTGCATCACTCACTGACACAACAGCTGCAGAGAACATCTAGGCTTCCCACCAGTCCTGCAGATTCCACCATATTGGGACTTTATCCTTCAGTTTTAAGATTTCTTTTTAATTTTTTATTTCTTTTTCAGTTGTCAATATCATTATCCAGTGCTTTCTGATTTTATCGGTTTCATATCCTAAAACTATCCCTCCAACATATCACCGTCTAGCAGCACTCATCAGCTAAAAGACAACCTATATCCTGCATTACATCCCACATTATACCCCAGTACACCCCCTTATCCCATCCTGGCATTCTTACCACTCCATATGTCACCTACCCATTGGCTGGATTAACACACTATCCTTTGTCATGTGAAAACCCACATACTGTCATACCTGCTCAGTATACCAACACTACACATCAATACCGCGTTATACTGCTTACTATAATATTGATTGTATTTTGAGCGCTTAGTGAACCACTCTTATTACCTTTGTTTATGTTATTGTAATCGGAAATGTTTTGTCAATATCTTCGTTGTTGGTATTAAAAGTGTTGCAATAGCAATACTTTTAAAACCCTTTTATAGCGATTATACAGAATAAAATAGTTGTGTGATAAAATAAAATTTAATAGAATCCAAATATACCCACGTTGTATCTGACTTAGATTCACATTTCTTGCCATCAAATATTTAACCACTTGTATGCCCCCTCATGAGGCATGTTTGTATAAAGGGACTCTACATCACAAGGCAAAAACTGATAGTCCTCCTCCCACCGTAGTGGGGATATCGGATTCAAAAATAGACAAGTGTACCTGTGGGTGCCATTCACAGGAGCATGTTAACGTTCAAGCACTTCTTGAGCGCAGGGACACTGTGACCAAGAAGCACAAGTTCTATCAGGAGGCTGGGTTAACAGTCATGCCGCCCAATATAGTCAGTCTTCCGTCCAATCCATGAAGCAAACGGTGGTGAAGGAGCTCAGTCACCACAAGGACAGATCTCTGGTCAGGCCTAGAGCGCAGGACAGAATATCAGAAGCACTTGGGCCCACAGCAAAGAACCCACACAGTGTGAAGGCAGTGCAGGAAGTGGCTCTTTGGGGTTGAGGGAGCAATAACGGCAGTAGTGCTGTGAGGAAAAGGAATTTGCCAGATCCTTGGAGTGGAGCTCTATAGAAATACACCCACCACTTTTGGATTCCGAGTCATGCCCCTCCCTCCCCACATGTTTCTGTTTTATTTGCACCAATCTTAACTCAGGGACAGAAGCTACCTAAGGTGTGCCAGTTATAGATAAGAGTTTTACATGGAAGCTTTCATAATCATGTATCTTCCTGGATATGGGGTCTAGTATTGTCATATATGAAATGCAACTGTGTGAGAAATTATGATCTGTTTATTGAATGGGAAATTATGTCTATGATGTGTCAGAGAAAAGCTATGGAATGTATAAAATTCTTAGACTATTTTTGAACAGACTATGATAGAGACCCAGGTGTGAATTTCCTCTGGTCCTCTGTGTAACCCCAAAGGGGAATGTGGATAAAACCTCTGTATGTTATTGGAAATTGTTAGTTTCTAATTAAGAAGCTATCCTTATTCTGGCCTTCCCCGGCATAAAGTCAATATGATCTATGTAAGTGTTCTATTTTTTGTGTCTTCATCCTATTTCTGTAGTTTAATCCCTTTTATTTGTAAAAGCGGTCCAGCCTCAAACTCTTTCCTACCCGTTTCTCGATATACGCTTCTACAACTCTGAGTGTAAGTCCTGTGGGCATCCGAGTACCTGTGAAAAAATCCATTTCTATGGGAAAGGTGGCTGCTATAAGTGAAGATCTCTGCTACATTATCAGTTCTTAAAGCTTATACAGGATTCAGGAAAGCCCTAACATTTAGTCTGTGCGCTCATGTGTTATAGGACTCACACAGGCCACATTTGCCAGGCACTTAAAATTAGTGTTAAGTCTTCTTAACAAAATGCTGCCTACCTATATCTGATTCTGAAATCTATATCACCAGACATCCCTCATGCTCTATGAATGCACAGGTGATCTGTGATATTCATGAGTGTTGTAGGCTATAATTGATCTTGCCATGTTGCCTATATCCTGTGCCATTCAGCACTCTAGCACAAATTTCAGAATGGTGAAATGCTGGAGGGATGGCTACTGGGTATGAGAGATAATAATAGTGTGTTAATTTTTGTTTTGGTGTTAATTTACTTAAGTATATGTATTTATGTGTCATTCTAGGTGACTCGGGATATGGGTGTCAATCCTGGTTAATGACACGTCTGTTGAATCCATAGACTCCAGCACAAAACAGATATAATGAGGCGCACACATCCACTAGAGGGGTGATAAAGTATACCTTTGACCTTTTGAAGACCAGTTTCAGGTGCGTTGATAAATCTGATGGTGTGTTTTTCTATGCCCCAGGTAAGGTGGCTAATATCATGTTATTGTCCTGTCTGCTGCATAACTTGGCACTAAGCCAAAGTATAACCCTTCCACCGGCAGTAGACAGTGACGAAGCAGGGGAGGCAGGTCAAAGAAAGGATCATTCAGATTTTTTTTTCAGGTGAGTATGGTTTTCTATTAAGTGTAATTGTTCAGTAATTACCATTCCACTGTATTGTTGTATTTTTATATATTCTTGTAGATTGTTCATCATAAGCACAGGACTATGTGAGTGAAATCTCTTGTACCAGTTAAATGGTATGTATATGTGTTTTTAACTAAACCTCATAGCATAATTGCAAGTACAAAATTGGTGTAAAAGTTCAGTTAATTAAAAATTAACATATTTACATACATCACCACTGCTAATTCCAATGTTCATGAAGTTAACTTTTTTTGTAACAGAAACAAAAATAAATAAATTCTAACATATGCAAATTTGCACTTTTATGAGTTCTGGTAAAAAATAAACAAAAAAGGCACACTGGCTTTTAATAACACCACTAACTAATATGTTTTAGTTTTTAGTTTTTTGCTGCGTGCCCAAGGTCATTGGCTCGGCTTATGTATGGCCATCTTCTATCCCTGATCCGGACACTTTTATGTTGTAAGGAAGAATTTGGTGTTGTACGGGTGCTGCTAGCACCTGAAAATAAGGGCACAGGTGGGCGTGACATAAATTGACCACAGGCAGCTACAAGATTGCCTGAGAGTCTCTAACGGCCCCAGTCAGAATGTTAATTACAGTGTTCATTTGGATGAGGTTAGCATCTATCCTATCAAAAGATGTGCACGTCCCGAGTTGTGCGTCATGTATGTAGTGCAAATATTTAAAACCTTTGCCCAGCTTCTGCTTTATGCCCCAAATTAAGTCCTGATAGAATTGGGTAAAATTAAACTATGCCTCACAAAAATGCTGGATTGCATCTGCTAAATTAGGCGCAGTTGCTGTTTCTGCTTGGCTGGGTTGTGGTGTTTGGCGAATGCTTTGCAGTGCAGCCTTCACACACTCCTCATTTTCTGGAAATTTCTTGGCACATTCCAAAATGATGTCTTGTTGAGCTGATGTGTCTGGTGCCTCTGTCTGTGCAGTTTTAACATTGGACTCGGTTGCTAGATAACCTTGTGATGTTCCTTGGCAAATTAAACAAAAGCAAAAATGAATGCACATTGCCACTACAAAAGCATTTACAGGTGTTTTGGGTTACAGGAAAATGTGCAATGATAGTGTTAGGTTGTTATGATTTTTTTTATTTTTAAATGTATAGGTGGATTTACCTTCTAAGGAGTTTTCATCCTCCTGGCAAGCAGCTGCTGGAGCTCTCTGCATTTTAGAGGAACCTGTGTGTCTTAAATTTGGAGATGTTGATATTAATATTGTTTGCTGCCAAAAAAAACCGCTGTAAAATAAATGACACCCACCTGTTAATAGCACCTTATCTAATATGTTTTAGGCTTCTGCATTCACTGTGCAAAAAAAGTCTTACATTTACATGATACAGGAATATTATAATTTGGCCATAAAGGGATAAAAAATTTAAATCTAGACATTACTCATGAGCCTCAGGTTGGGACAAAAGCCTGTCTGTACTTCTGACATATCACTCTAGGGATGAGTTGTTTATACTCCTCCACATAAAGGTGGTATGGTATGACTAGTGCGGGCCACCACCAGTCTATGCAGTTGTTCTTCTGACGGTTTCTTTTTAACTAGCTATTTTATGTCGGGGATCCATTTGCAGCAATTCTCAATGGACCTTTTCATGGGCCCAACAGCATTCACAGCATCATAGAGTGCTGTCCACAGCTGCTTTTTCTTAGAAATGGTAGCCAGAGTGCCCAAAAGTCACTTATACACAGGGATTATATTATGTACATACATTTCTCCTCAAAACTACAGCGTACAATGCACCCAGATTTAGTTTTCCCAAAATATGCTGAAGCTCCTGCTCCTCCTCAGCTAATTGCTCCTCTCTCTCCTCCTCACTCTCCCTAGACTCCTCACCTCCCCTTCATTTCACCATCCTAACCACCAAAACAAAACACAGTTGTAAAACATAGAACAACCAAACTCCCCTTCCCCCCCAAAAAAAACCCCCCTCTAAACACAAACTATGAGACAAACAAGGGCAGGTAAACAAAAACAGCGCAAGAAAAAAACACTTATGACTTACAACACTTTTCAAACAATTCACAATCTCCTGCCCTTTCCACTATTTTGTCTATATGCCTGTGAAGACACCGGGATTGGACACTAGATACCCGGTCCTCTAGGTTCACAGGTCACACAGGTAAGGAGACAGGGAAATGATAATAATCCCTTTTATTTATTTATTTAATTTACTAAGTGCACACACTTAGTATAATACAACAGTGCTCCCCAAGGAGAAACTTGTTCCCCCACCAAATATAACACTTGTCAGAAAATCACCAGTGCAAGTAAGAACTACCCAAAAAAGTCCCCAGCAGGTTACCTCCCAGCACAGAGTCCTAGCAGGCCCAAACTCCTGGTAATAAAATCAACGGCTGACAATCCAAGTGGGTCAGGGGTTCTGATCCGTAAGGTGGGTCTGTGTATCATCCTGATCCCAGCCGCTCAGCCAACTCTCCACCAACTTGGTGGGACCCTGGGTATTAGTTTCCTTACCGATGTAAGCTCACCCATTCCCCAGAATTTGCAAGTGTCTCCCGATGGAGTGGTGACAGAATCAGTGCTAAAGGTACACTGTCTGATCTGTCTCAAGAAGCTCCTGCTTCTCAAGCATTCCTTCCTGGCCCTGAGAGAATAAGGTTACTCTCAATCAGTCCAAGTCCTTGCTCTTTCAAGATTCTCCAACAATGCCCCCTCCACAGACATCTCCTTTTAGTTCTTCTTACAAGTCACCCGATCTTGGCCACCTCCCTGGGTCAATCCCCCGCTCATTGTCCTCTTGTGATTGGTGGTGTGAAGAGTTTGGGTGGTAACAGGGGTGGAAGTAGAGCATGACATCAGAAGTCTCCCACCTGCGGTGATGGTGCCATTCAGACTGTGTTGAAGAATTGCTCGCACAGTATTTAGCAAACAGGGAGAGTTAACCTCCTGATTTAGTTAAGGTCCTGACCCTCCTCTTTTTAACCCTTTCCACTCTTTTTTGATGTCACAGGGTTCACAGCTGTTTCACACTTCCTGTGAGCTGCGCCCACCTCCCTCTCTGGACACCACAGCAATAGCAGATCCGACCACCAGGCGGTATTTAATAACAAAGTGGACCATGATTGTTCAGTTGGCCCACTGATGACAGACCGGGTTGGCACGATAGTCCCAATATAAGGCCTGGGTCTGTCACAATGCCTTAAACAATTATCAACTTAAATAAGGAAGTAGACTGCTTTTTATAGTGTTGGTGAGATCGAAATTGTGCATGTGTTCAACTTAAAACTTCCAACCAATCAGAAATGAATTTTGACTTGAAAATCGTGAATTGAACACTAAACACGGGCAAGTTGAGTCTTTACTTGTCTTAGGCAAACCGCTGCAACTCGCTCGAGATCCATGGTGATTTCTAATTTAAACTAAAAAACACTACTTAATACATACGCCAGCTTTGCGCCTAAAATCGCCGCCAAAATAGAGTGATTTGCAGCGATTTGCAGGAGGGTTTTACATTCATCTGGGCTCTACCTTATACTTAGTACACACAAACTAATTCTGTGACACCGCAGGATGAATTCTTCACCACGTACCAGCTATAACATTGTCAATCCTAATACAAGTATAATAGCACATAATCAAAGAATAGGATAATAATGACAGATGTCAATACAATCTTAATAACTACATAATGTGTCAATTAGAACATTCGTACATGGCATTACACAAATTAACCATTTAATAAAAAATGGGTTGTCATGGTAATCATTTACACTGGTTAATTCCCTCAAAACAACCTATTTCAAAACCCGACATCAATATATATTGTCTTACTTTCCTTCTATTCTTTGTTTTTACTTCACTTCATGAAATTCAGACTTCTTCAATGACATTAGTCAAGCAAGCAACCTGGCTACCTAAACAACGGACATAAACATCCATAGGTCACTGTTACAAGCCCCTCAATTACAAAAAGGGGCCATATAGTAATCTCCACGGTACTGATCTTAAATTTATATAATTTCTAATACTCCTCCATATACAGAATGTAATAACCTCCATAAATTCTAAGATCGTCCACATATAATAACCTCCATAACTTCTAGAATCATCCGCATCTCACCAAACTGGTAACGTGACCCAGGCTACCTCATAGAACTCCACTCCTTAGAAATAATAGGTAGATGGATTTCCATGGTAACCATTCGAGTAAGATCGATCCGCCTTGGGATTCTAACAGTCATAAAGGTGATTATTATTATTATTATTAATATTTATTTATAAGGCGCTACAAGACATCCGCAGCGCCGTACAGAGACAAACAAAATCACAATACAATGGGAGACAGCACAGTACAGAAAACACAGCAACTCAGTACGCTCAATGCACAGCTAGAGAGGGCGGGGAAGGGGTACTTAATAGTGATACTTAATTTCCATGCAGTGCGCGGTAACTATAACGAGATGAACACCTCATTACCGCTCACAACATGGAAATATACAGCTATTACACCCTCCATGGTCATTTCAAATAGAACAAATCAAACTAATATATATATATGTATATACACCATAGGGTAATCAGACACTACAGAAACCATTTAAGTTCAAAGTCACTGTTGAGTCTAGAAGGCATAAGGGTTTTCATTTTGTATATATATTGCATTTCTGATCTAGCCAAAATAATATCCCGATTCCTACTTCTCCAATTCTCCTTAATCTGTCTGACAACACAAAAATAAGCTATCCCATCTACAGAACAATTATGATGTTCTTTGAAATGTAGAGATAAAGAATTTCTAGAATCACGATTTATTTCTGTATTTAACTACTTAAAGCACAAAGGCAAAATTTAATACACTGTGAATGACCTTTGACAAATTAAATAGAACAGATATTTTAGGGCACTTTTTCAAAAACAAGAAAAACCTTCCGAGTCTTTATCTATCTATGCATGTGAGACTTCTAAGTCATCAGTGTGAGGCTCATTACCTCTTTACTTCTCTTTAATATATCTTATATAATACTTTGAATGCCAGTTAATTAACTGGAAAGTATTATTAATGGAACATTTTGCAGATTTCTCAAATATATGAAAGGAATTATTTGCTATTTACTTTTTACTGTGACAGCTTCTCCCATGTTGACTGTACATCTAACATTTTTTATTTGATTATCAGAGCAGCCCAATGCTTGACTTAATATTAAATATGTACATCTATATTTGTAGAATTATTTCAGATATTTGAATCCTGCATTCTTTTACAGCTGTAAGTGCAACTGCCATAATTCTTTTTGTTCCTTAAAGCAGCAGGCTTGTATTAACCAGCAGGAAGTAGAGGACTCTTGTGAGTCAATAGGAAATAAGATGAGAAGAAAATGGGCTGGCTTTGGTACCAAAGAAGTATGTGGTAGAGTGCTTCTTCTAGATCACACCTACCAACAGTCCTAAGTTCAGCAGGGCTGTCCCAATGCTAGTGTCTGTCCCGCATCCACGCTGTGGACATGTTTGTCCCATGGGTGGGAAAGTTGAGAGGTGCGCACGGCATTGTATGCCTGTTTTTTTATGTTTTCTAAGCATTCTGTTGTGGCTCCTTGTCCTCCTGTTCGTCTGCAGAGCTGACACTCTATTTTCAAGTGCTTCTCCTTTGTTCCTGTGGAATCTTGTGACTGCTGAACTAACACCTCCTGAGTGCTCTGCCGCCGTTCCAGTGGTAACCGGCCGTCTGCAGAGCTGACACTCTATTCGAAGTGCTACTCCTTTGTTCATGTGGAATCTGCTGACTGCTGAACTAACACCTCCTGAGTGTTCTGCCGCCATTCCAGTGGTAACCAGTCATCTGCAGAGCTGACACTCTGCTATTGCCGACCCATCAGGCTTGTTCCTCTAAGAAGTTCCTCATAGTTACTCCTAGCAAGGGCCGCGACCTGCAAGGGGAAGCAGCTAAGCCCAAAACCGCCTTGCGACTGGTCCCTGGTGAATACCATCTCCTTGTTAGACTCCGTGCCTTGCTGGGGTGTTATATCTAGATTACGGCAGGATCCTGTTCATCTACCGTTCTGGCATCAGAATCGTGACACAGTGATTGCATCTTTTATTTTAGTTTGAGTTCTTTGGTGACAATTCCCTCACGTGGTGAAGAATTCATCCTGGAGTGTCACAGAGAATCTTATGTTGTGATATATTTCGCTATATATATTTCCTTCTCATATTGGTTTGCACTAAATGAAAAACCTACGGTAAAGAGGAAAGGAGGGATGTTGAGAAGATATTTATGCGGACTCTGATGTTTATCTGGACTGTTTTGTATGACATATTCTAGTGCCTGTTAATCTATTTGTTTGTTTTTATGTGTATTTAAGAGTGTGGTTTCCTGTTGATGTGATTTGGGCTGCTGTTATATATTGAAGCACTCTGGGATAATATTTTTTTAAGTTAATTCTGAACTTAACAAATTAAAGCACAAAGGCATAATTTAATACACTGCAAATGACCTTTGACAAATTAAATAGAGCAGATATTTTAGAGTATTTTTTCAAAAACAAGAAAAGCCTCCCACCAGTGTTTATTTGTCTATGCATGTGAGACTTCTAAATCATCAGTGTGAGGCTCATTACCTCTTTACTTCTCTTTAATATATCTTATATAATACTTTGAATGCCAGTTAATTAACTGGAAAGTATTACTAAGGGAACATTTTGCAGATTTCTCAAATATATTAAATAAATTATTTTCTATTTAATTTTCCTGTGACAGCTTCTCCCATGTTGACTGTACATCTAACATTTTTTATTTGATTATCAGAGCAGCCCAATGCTTGACTTTATATTAAATATGTACATCTATATATGTAGCATTATTTCAGACACTTGAATCCTGTATTCTATTACAGCTGTAAGTGCAACTGCCATAAGGCTTCCTGTTTCTTAAAAACCATACCTACCAACAGTCCTGAGTTCAGCATAGCTGTCGTGAGAGAAGCTAATGGCTTAAGATGGGGCAGGGTAGCAAATGAAGACAATACACTAGTTGAAAATGAATGGAAGGGATAGGGGGATCATGAGGAGATAATTGTCTTTGGATGAGTCAGGGTAGGCAAGCAGGAAAAGGTGAGTAAAGAAGGAGCGCTTCAAACATTGGAGGTTGGGAGCTGGTCTAGTCAGATGGGGAAGAGAGTTCCAAAGAACAACACAGTTAAAGTTCCAAAGGCAGCATTTGGAAGTGATTATAGAAGAGAAGGAGAGTCAAATGTTATTGACAGAATTGAATGGGCGTGTAGCAGAGAATTTCTTGAAAAGGTCGGAGATGTAGGAGAAAGAGGCATTAAAGAGGGCTTTATAGATGAGACTAAATAGCTTGAATTGTATTCTTGTCACACTCTGCTTCCCGGGTACCTCTACCCGAGCCTCTAAACACTGACTGTCACTTTAATTCCTGTTCTAGTGCAGACGATTAGCCATGGTCTGCACCTGTGTCTGCTACACCTGTGTACTGTTCAGGTTTACCATTGGTCAGCCTCCCTTTATAAGGCCTCTCCTTTCATTCTTGCATTGCTGGTTCTTCAAGTCATATCTGTTACTCTGATGTCTCTGTTGGGATGCATACCCGTGGAAACTGAGTTTATCTGCTGCTCGTGGTAAACACTATGGTCTACACCTGTTAACTGTTCGGCCTGCATAGCTGACTGCTGTTACCTGTTCCACAATCCGTAGTAAGCTGCTACTTATCGCTGCTGTGTATTCATTGCTGCTGTATGTTGGGCTGTCACGATCTCTGCACTCACTGTTTATGATGAACCCTATGATCCGCAACTGTTATTTACCTGGCCGGCATTGTTGATTACTGTTATCAGCTCCATCATATGTGACAAGCTGTGCCAATAGTGGCCAAATATGTTTGGACTTTGTTGATTCTTGTGCCTCAATTCTACTATTAATAGAGACTTTGGTTATTGCATATGCAGCTTGTATTAATGAATGTTGCTGACAGTTACTATTCTGCATGTCTTCATGATCATCATCTGCAAATTACCCAAGTCTTCATAGAACCCTTGTATTTAGGTTTTACAAATAAAATGGTAATTTTTGTTACCACCATTTGAAGTCCGAATTGTATCATTCTCATGCTATGTAACTTGTTCTCAACAGGGGCGAATATAGAAAATTGTTGTACCCGGGGCGATTTAGGTGGTCGATTTAGGCCCCGCCCTCTTTCTGACATCTAAGGCTGATTTGTTTTCATAAGAGAATTATAGTTATCTCTCTAGCTGCTAAATCCAAATATATGCATATATACAATAAACTACATACTGTATATATGCATATATAATGTGTGTATACTCCATACACAAGTTATTTTTCATGTATATTAGTGCCATAAGTGATCTTTCTTTGCTTAACTGTACTACTAGATGATTGTTTACTATCACAATAACCATAATCTTACTGATGAAGCACATCATACATGTGAAACACATTTAAAACTATTTTCATTTCCTCCAGATGCTGTTATCGCAATCCCAGTGAGCTCAGCGCTGACTAAACCATACATATGCA
Source organism: Mixophyes fleayi (assembly GCF_038048845.1). Taxonomy (NCBI): domain Eukaryota; kingdom Metazoa; phylum Chordata; class Amphibia; order Anura; family Limnodynastidae; genus Mixophyes; species Mixophyes fleayi. The sequence goes on from NC_134402.1 coordinate 225,024,663, forward strand.
GATATTTATTATCAAAACTGTTGACTTCTCTTTTTCAAAATAAATGCAATATTGACCCCCAACAGTCCAATTTTTTCGGAGATTTTCTACATTTATTAACTGATGGACAAGGGGTTGATTGCTGAGCTAGGAAGGCCAAATTATTGGAAACTATGAGGTTTGCACAGATCAGCATTTAATGCCATTTGTAAAGACCCATCTCTGTGCAAGTTAACTTGTTTGTGCATTAGTGAATTGTGAATAGTGATAAAAACAGAATTTGCTCAAATAGGGATTAGGGAAATATTCTTGCAGTTGACATTATGAGCAATTCAAAAATAAACACTAAAAATGTGATAGCATTAACAGCTAACTAAAGTAACCATAATGCTGGGTATATATGGCAAACTTATGTAGCTCCTAAAACTGTTGTGGCTGAATTGTGCTAGCTGCTAAGAGCAAAGATGATGTATAAAATTATCTGTATGAGTCCACATCGGCAACCTCCTTCACTTCATTTGGATGAGTTGTCCTCTTCAAGCCAAGTATAAGCCCATCTTAGCTGGGGATTAAAATATGTGTTAGCCTCTAATTGGCTGGAGTTGGTGGACTAGGTCATGCCATGTAAAAGGTGCTCTTGCGGTGGTGTCCTAGAGACATTAGGCATAGAGGCATTAGAGTTACCATATGTGCTTTTCTCCCAAATAGTTTTCATAACTGACCTCAGTGCTTGTATCAAGTTTCCGGATTAGTGTTGCTGCAAGCTTGATTCATAAAGAGCCATGAAGGACACCATCCTGGGACAATGAAAAAAAGCAAGATGTTTGATGTATGCCTCATGAATAGACGTGATCAAAAACATGTGGTAGTGGTTTAATTTTCAGCATTATTTATACAGTCAATTAAGTATGTGAAAAACTGATATTTTAAAGAACTATATTCAAATACACAGCAGGCTCTGCTAATGAATATTCAATGTAGCGCCTATTTTAATGACCAGCACAGAATACAGAGAGTATTCCAGTGACAACTATACAATACCAAGAACATTCTGATGACCCATATACAATACAGGGAGCATTTTTATGACCAAGGTACAGTATAGAGAACAATCTAATGACCTGTGTGCAATACTGGGAAAATTCTAATTAACAATTAGAAGATCATTCTAGTGATTATTACACGTTACAGTGAGCATTTTAGTGATAGCAAGACAACACATAGAACATTCTATCTTCCAATACAAAATACAGAGTGCATCTAAATGACCATTATATATTATAGACCCTAAATATCTGGTAGCTGTACAATGTAGATCACAGATTTCTGGTGTCTAGGATATAGACATCTTGAAATCTCTGGTGGCTATGCTATCACACCTCCAAATCCCTACTGGTTATTCTATGTTATTCTACACTGGTTATTCTATTCTTATTCTATGGACACCTCCAAATCTCTAGTGCCTATGCAAGGTCACTTACAATCTTGGTGGTTATAAAAAGGACAACTGCAAATCTGGTGACTATGCCAAGCCCCAAATCTTTAAGTCACAATGTAGAGTCCCAAATTTCTAGTGATGCTATAATGCAAACCTTGGATCTTTGGTGGCAATATAATGCAAACCATAAAGCTCCCAGCACTCTGACTAGTAAATGGTCAGCACTATCTACTAACTGAATTTTGAGGATTAGTCTAGTGGTTATGACTGCTTCCTTCCACTTTAATAAAGTCAGCAGAGGGGAAGCAAGGACTGACCTCTACTGTTTCAAACTATTATTTCTCTCTACCAGCTACAAAAGTGGTGGGAGGAATTTGAATCTGAAACTAGATCCTCTAGTAAAGCAGTCCAATGTTGCAATTGTGCTTCCAGTTTTATTTTCTGTTCCATGAGTAACACAACGTTTTGCAACACTATGCCTTTTCAACAACAAAATTCAAGCAGAGGAAAGTGTGTTACTTTTTTGGGACATATATTAAAAATTCAGTGGAAAATAGAAAAGTTATATGGTCAAATCAGCCAACTGCCTTGATGAACTATTAAATGAATCCAACACTTCAAAGTCCAATCCCAGGAGTTGAGGAACATCTTGAAACCATAATCTGTTAGCAAATAAACAAATATTAAACTGAATGAAAATGCACGTAGTGCATAATACAATATGTGAGAGTTTTACCCTATACGCTTCATTATATCGGCATGAATTTATTTCAGTTGTTACATTAAACAGACGCAAAGCAAAGAACAAATAAAACATACACATCTCATTATGTTGTTTAGTGCTTGTTTAGAAAAACACATATCAGTTTATTAGGTTAGCTACAAACACCTGATTGATGGCACGGATAAAAAAAACTACATTAAACCAATGATTCACTTACATTTTCAAAATAAACATGAGGTTATTTATATATAATTAAATGTGCACAAAATCAAACGAAAACACAGCAAATAGGCTAGATTGTGGGGGAAAAGTAACACTATTAGAAATATCCTAAATATCTGTGAAAGTCCTATATGTGCAAAGTTAATGAATAAATACATTAATAAATATGCATATCATAAATGCCGATAATGATGATAAAGAAAATATGTGAAAATATGTCTCATCTATAATAATTTGTAGCAGCTAGAACCCTTGCTATTATGTTAATTCTGCTATACTTGTCTACTCTTCAGAATGTCTGGGAGACTCACGTATTTTGGGTAGTTTTCTCAGACCCCCAGGAGGGCAGGCCTTTCTCACTGGTTCTGCACTCTTTCTAGTGAAGTGGACCAGATGGTGCCTCAGAGAAGTAATTCCCTGCAAATCAAGTAATTTTGGCCTTGCTGATAATTCACTGCCCTTCCCCCTCCTGCCACTTCAACTCCCCTCCAGGATCTTGCACCTTTGGGTGAAAATCCCAACTGCTACATTGCAGAACTTCTCTAATAAATCACAAAGGTTTTCACTACACACTACTATTGATAAACATTACCATATTTTTTGCAGTGACAATACTTTGTAAAAATGCTTTCTTTCTGCTAACAGTAAGCCTTACAGCTAAAAAAAGCAGACATTTGAAAGATAAATTGGTACCTAGCCATTTGTAACGGGAAAACATGACTTGAATAGAGGAGTACATTTGGCAGGTACCTTTCCTTGTGGAGAGCTTAAAGCATAACATAAAATATATTTAAGATTCTTTATATAAAAAGACTTTAAACTAAAAGCATTTCATCATCTGGAGACTAAAGGAGTTGCATGTGCCCTGGGCAACTCATGTGATCTGTTGTACAAAGGAACAATAAGTAAAGAACTACAAAGAAGAACCCATGAACATTATAATAACATTAAGAATGCAGCCGATGATTCATCTGAAGGCAAAAAAACAACAGTTTTGCTTGACACTTTCTGAAAAATAACAGCTCATCCAGGAATCTCCAAAGATGGGGGCTTCAAAAGGTCATACAGAGGGGCAGCAATCTGGAAATCTATGTTCTATAACATGAAAGTTATTAGATATATTCTTTGCAGATCATATTCCCCAAAGGACTAAATGAAGAAGTTAACTTTTTTTCTTCCTATTGAAATATATAATAATTGATTTAAAAGTTTCAAATGCCCATACTTCTAACAGTAAACTTATTGATTATATCTATTTAAAATGTGTCATAATCTTTAAATATTGTCATATCAATTTATGGATGACCTATTTGGTTCATTAAGTTACATTGAAGTATAGGATAATATGGAATGAGTAATAAATTTGATTCTGTTATATTTATTGATATGATTTACAATACCTTTCTCTTGCTTAGTCTTTTTCTAAGAGATAAAGGCAAACCACAGTTCAATTAATTTAATATCTTTCATGATCTGCTTTGTTGATGGATGTTACTTAGCAACCATGCCACATGATGCCACACCTACATTTTAGATTAGAGATGTGCGGTGACCCCCGTTTTTATTTTGGATGTGGTTTTGGTTCTAAAAAACCTTTGTGTTTTGGAATAGTTACTGGTTTTGCCCAAAAGTCCTGAAAGGTTTTGGTTTTGTTGGTTTTCTGGATTTAATTAAAAATTGTGAAAAATAGGTAAAATTATGTGATTTTGAGTTGTTTTTGCTCATATAATACTATTTATAGCATTAAAAGTTATTTACAGTAATTTACAGTGTCACACGCCGGTCCCATAGATAAGTGCCGACGTTGTTACCTCCTTCCTGGAAGCGGTGATCGTGGCTATTAGTTTGTGTCAAGGCTCCTATGTAGTTGGTTCTGCGCATATGCTGCCTGTTGCCCTTATTTGTTACCTCCTACTGGTTACCATTGGTGCATAGGATTATGGAGCGCTATTTAAACTTCCCATGGTCCCTCTGTTGACTGCCTGTTCTTTGAGTTACATACTCTTCCTATGGGATTAGGCTCCTGTTGGTTTATCTCCCCCGTTGTGCCTTGCTTCGTTTGTTTGGATCAGCCAGCTCTACTCCGCTGCTGCTTCTACGCAGGGGCTGCTGCAGTAACAAGAAAACTCACCTGTTACCAGAATCACTATTCACCGATCAGCCGGTTCAACTGCACTACTACTTCCACGCTGGGACTGCTGCTGTAATAAGCAAACTCAACTGTTACCAGAATTGCTATTCACAGATCAGCCAGTTCAACTCCACTACTACTTCCACGCTGGGACTGCCGCTGTAACAAGCAAACTCACCTGTGGCCAGAATCGCTATTCACAGATCAGCCAGCTTAATTCCACTACTGCTTCCATGCTGGGACTATCGCTGTAACAAGCAAACTCACCTGCTGCCAGAATCGCTATCCACGGATCAGCCAACTCAACTCCATCGCTGCTTCTACGCTGGGACTGCCGTTGTACAAGTAACTCACTTGTTATCGGAATCACCATTTACGGATCAGCTAAGTTCTCCTTCCTTATTATGTGCATATTTGAACTGTCGCTGTAACCAGTAACTCACCTGTAGTAACAATTATCATGTATGGATCAGCTAAAGTTCTATTCCACGTCTGCCCTGTTTGAACTTCAGCTGTATCAGTGATTTCTCTGCTATTATCCTGAGTTACCAATTGCAAGCCAGCTAGTTTCATCTATCATCTTCATTGACTATTTGAGCTGCTGTATCATGATTCTCCTGCCGTTACTCTGAGTTACTAATTGCAAGCCAGCAAGTCCTATCATCTTCATTGACTATTTGAACTGTTGCTGTATAAGTGATTCTCCTGTTGTTACCCTGAGTTACTAAATTGCAAGCCAGCTAGTTCTATCATCTCCTTTGACTATTTGAACTGTTGCTGTATCAATGATGCTCCTGTTGTTACCCTGGGTTACCAAATATAAACCAGTTATTTCTAAACCATTCTCATTGATTGTTTGAACTGTTGTTGTACGAGTGATTCTCTTGCCGTTACCTTGAGTTATCAAAACCTGTAGTTTCAAGCTCCACCACTTCTCTGTCTTTCGTTTGGGAGACCGCGACCTGCGGGATAGGGGCAGCAAAGCCCATACCTCCTTGCGGGGGTCACTGGTGAAAACCCCCTACCCGTTAGACTCCACGCTCCTGAATGAGTACCATTCATTGACAGAGAACAGGGATCCACTAAATATTCTACAGATCTGTGACATACAGTCTATTTTCTAATGATCTCTTCACAACTGTCTTAATTTACACCAATTTTGGCCAAATTCTGCAGCAAACTGGCCTGCTAAACTTGACAGAGTAGCGGAGAAAATACATGGCAGTTTAATAAATGATACAATGATGATTTAATAATGCATTCCCTAGTGGCACAGCAGTCAGTATCTACATGTGGTTTGAGACTAAAATGTAAATCTCGATTCGTCCTTTTGACTAAGCTCAAGTGCAGATTCTGACCTAGTATGGTTGGTTGGCGATAGGTCCCTAAGGTGACCTGAAAATGTACTGGTGGTGGACTGGAACTGGGACTGGTGGGACAAGATGAAAAAGGTGGCGTGCTCCTGTAATTGCATCATCGCCATAGCTCTATCTCATTTAAATAATCTTGTCCCGCCAGATGAAATCTCATTTTTGCAAACGTAGCCGCACTCATGCTCTTAACCCTTACACAGCAAGGAGAACACCTAATCTGCCCAATTTCTCCCTTCGGCTGGTGCAACTTTTTGCAACCCTGTAGGCGCTGCCATATTGTTCAGCAAATCCATGCATTTCCCATAAATCCTAATGCACATGCACAAAAGTATGCGCATGACATCACATCATCCCATTACAAGAGCAGAGCTTTCAAATAATTGAATTTACTTATAAATAAGTGGTTATTTAATAGAGTCATTCAGGAACACAGTTTGGCTGCATACTGCAGCGTGTATGGATGAGTGTGTGCATGACGGTTGGCTAAGTCAGTGGGAGGTGAGAACGTGGTAGAAAGTGAGGAGATTGTGGCAGTGCAAGAGCCTTGTCTGGCCACTGCGGTTGGTGAGTGGAATGTCAGCTATATTCCTTTTTTTAGACAAATCACCATATTCATCAGAAACTTCTCTTACTCCTGCTCATTACATAAAGAGCTGATATTTTCTTTGAGATTGAATTTGACAAATAGTGTTTGGATTTTCAGGATGCTTTCAACAACTTTATTCCCGCATAATCTTTTTTACTAGTAGAGGTCATAACAGTAAAAATACTACTACTGCCAGTACTGTAAATTTTAGAAGAAATAAATCTAATTGATTTTGGGTTTTGCTGCTAAGAGTCATACAGCAAAAGCACACTGTTTTCCCCCATTCAATACTACCTAGTTCAGAATGATGTCTAACTCTATATAGTACTATTTATGCATTAATAACCACCAGTAGCCACTACTCCGTCTACATTCTCTAACAGATTGAACACCAATTGAACAGCAAAATATTCTAGCTCACTAATCCCTATAGAACTGCATTAAAAAAAATCACAGCTAATATATTTTTTTCTCTGTCCCTCTTTCACCCTGTCTAAAGCTGTAGTCTGCAGTTTTAACACTATTTTCAAAGCAAAGCACTGCAGCTAACCTCCTCCCTACATGCTGTTTGTTATAAAATGGCAGATGAAAACATGAGGGAGAGCTATATATTAAAGATATTGATCCAAAACTCGCAATGTCTGACATTTTCCCAGAAATGACGCTTTGCCTCATTTTCAGATCCGATTTTGTTGCGAGACACCGAAACTCCAAATATTGAATCAATAGCATTTCTCAGAATCCGATCCACTCATCTCTTCTTTAGACACCCTTCTCCTTTCATGCTTCCTCACTCATGTTTTCTGCATTACACATAACCTTTCCTCCACATTATTATTGTCTAGGGTGTCAAGGTTTAGAGAGCTCTATTTACTATTATGGGTTATAAGAAAGATTTTCTATCGCTGCTTTTACCCCTTGACAGACCCCTTGATAGACATGTGTTTTTCCAAAGAAATGGGCTTTAACCCTATAATACATAGACCCCTTTGTACCATACTTGCCAACTCTCCCGGAATGTCCGGGAGACTCCCGCATTTTGTGAGAGTCTCCCGGACTCCCGGGCGAGTGTGGCAATCTCCCGAATTCTGCCCACTTCACTAGGAAGTGCCCCACTTCCTAGTGAAGTGGGCAGAATTAGATCCCAAACGCCGCGATTCCCGGTGAATCGCGGCGTTTGGCCCCGCCCCCGCTGTCAAATGACGCAATTTGCGTCATGACGTCACAGGGGGCGGGGCCGAAATGACGCGATTTCGGCCACCCCGCCCCTTCACGCCCCCCTCCACTGGCTGGCTCCCGGAAGGGAGCTGAAGAAAGTAGGTAAGTATGCTTTGTACCATAATGCTTTAGGAACACATTATGGTATATGGTAATATTTTAGACATGTATCCTTTTTTTATTTGATATCACTATACATTTATATATTTTTATTAATCTCATATGACTCAATTCATATATTCTCATGCATTTAATTAGCATACTTGTATAATGTGTGAGGAAAGGGGTTTATGCTGCCATAATATGTAGGGATGAGCGCACTCGGATTTATGAAATCCGAGCCCACCCGAACGTTGCGGATCCGAGTCGGATCCGAGACAGATCCGGGTATTGGCGCCAAATTCAAAAGTGAAACTGAGGCTCTGACTCATAATCCCGTTGTCGGATCTCGCGATACTCGGATCCTATAAATTCCCCGCTAGTCGCCGCCATCTTCACTCGGGCATTGATCAGGGTAGAGGGAGGGTGTGTTAGGTGGTCCTCTGTGCTGTTTAGTTCTGTGCTGTTTAGTTCTGTGCTGTTTAGTTCTGTGCTGTTTAGTTCTGTTCTGTGCTGTGCTATGTTCTGCGTTCTGCAGTATCAGTCCAGTGGTGCTGTGTGCTGTGCTCTGTCCTGCTGAGGTCAGTGGTGCTGCTGGGTCCTGTGCTGTGTCCTGTTCAGTCCAGTGGTGCTGTGTCCTGTGCTCTGTGCTTCTAAGGGCATAGTTATTTCCCCATTATTCCCAAGTTTTTAAAAAATAAAAAAAAAGTAAAAAAAAATAAAAAATTAGAAATTAAAAAAAATATATATAATTATAACCAAATGTGCAAAACCAATCCAGCAGTATAAGTCCATTGGTACTGCAATATTACCAAGTTCACACATTCTGCAGTATCAGTCCAGTGGTGCTGTGTCCTGTGCTCTGTCCTGCTGAGTTCCGTAGTGCTGCTGGGTCCTGTGCCGTGTCCTGTTCAGTCCAGTGGTGCTGTGTCCTGTGCTCTGTGCTTCTAAGGGCATAGTTATTTCCCCATTATTCCCAAGTTTTTAAAAAATAAAAAAAAAGTAAAAAAAAATAAAAAATTTAAAAACAAAAAAAAAATATATAATAATTATAACCAAATGTGCAAAACCAATCCAGCAGTATAAGTCCATTGGTACTGCAATATTACCAAGTTCACACATTCTGCAGTATCAGTCCAGTGGTGCTGTGTCCTGTGCTCTGTCCTGCTGAGTTCCGTAGTGCTGCTGGGTCCTGTGCCGTGTCCTGTTCAGTCCAGTGGTGCTGTGTCCTGTGCTCTGTGCTTCTAAGGGCATAGTTTTTTCCCCACTATTCCCAAGTTTTTTAAAAATTAAAAAAAAGTAAAAAAAAATAAAAAATTTAAAAAAAAAAAAAATATATAATAATTATAACCAAATTTGCAAAACCAATCCAGCAGTATAAGTCCATTGGTACTGCAATATTACCAAGTTCACACATTCTGCAGTATCTTGTGTTACATATAATGGAGACCAAAAATTTGGAGGATAAAGTAGGGAAAGATCAAGACCCACTTCCTCCTAATGCTGAAGCTGCTGCCACTAGTCATGACATAGACGATGAAATGCCATCAACGTCGTCTTCCAAGCCCGATGCCCAATCTCGTAGTACCGGGCATGTAAAATCCAAAAAGCCCAAGTTAAGAAAAAGTAGCAAAAAGAGAAACTTTAAATCATCTGAGGAGAAACGTAAAGTTGCCAATATGCCATTTACGACACGGAGTGGCAAGGAACGGCTTAGGCCCTGGCCCGTGTTCATGACTAGTGGTTCAGCTTCACCCACGGATCTTAGCCCTCCTCCTCCTCCCCCCCCTACAAAAAATTGAAGAGAGTTATGCTGTCAGCAACAAAACAGCAAACAACTCTGCCTTCTAAAGAGAAATTATCACAAATCCCCAAGGCGAGTCCAAGGGTGTTGGTGGTTGTCAAGCCTGACCTTCCCATCACTGTACGGGAAGAGGTGGCTCGGGAGGAGGCTATTGATGATGTAGCTGGCGCTGTGGAGGAACTTGATGATGAGGATGGTGATGTGGTTATTGTAAATGAGGCACCAGGGGGGGAAACAGCTGATGTCCATGGGATGAAAAAGCCCATCGTCATGCCTGGTCAGAAGACCAAAAAATGCACCTCTTCGGTCTGGAGTTATTTTTATCCAAATCCAGACAACCAATGTATGGCCATATGTAGCTTATGTAAAGCTCAAATAAGCAGGGGTAAGGATCTTGCCCACCTAGGAACATCCTCCCTTATACGTCACCTGAATAACCTTCATAGTTCAGTGGTTAGTTCAGGAACTGGGGCTAGGACCCTCATCGGTACAGGGACACCTAAATCCCGTGGTCCAGTTGGATACACACCAGCAACACCCTCCTCGTCAACTTCCTCCACAATCTCCATCAGATTCAGTCCTGCAGCCCAAGTCAGCAGCCAGACTGAGTCCTCCTCAATACGGGATTCATCCGAGGAATCCTGCAGCGGTACGCCTACTACTGCCACTGCTGCTGTTGCTGCTGTTAGTCGGTCATCTTCCCAGAGGGGAAGTCGTAAGACCGCTAAGTCTTTCACAAAACAATTGACCGTCCAACAGTCGTTTGCCATGACCACAAAATACGATAGTAGTCACCCTATTGCAAAGCGTATAACTGCGGCTGTAACTGCAATGTTGGTGTTAGACGTGCGCCCGGTGTCCGCCATCAGTGGAGTGGGATTTAGAGGGTTGATGGAGGTATTGTGTCCCCGGTACCAAATCCCCTCGAGATTCCACTTCACTAGGCAGGCGATACCAAAAATGTACAGAGAAGTACAATCAAGTGTCCTCAGTGCTCTTAAAAATGCGGTTGTACCCACTGTCCACTTAACCACGGACATGTGGACAAGTGGTTCTGGGCAAACGAAGGACTATATGACTGTGACAGCCCACTGGGTAGATGCATCCCCTTCCGCAGCAACAGCAACAGCTGCATCAGTAGCAGCATCTACAAAATGGCTGCTCATGCAAAGGCAGGCAACATTGTGCATTACAGGCTTTAATAAGAGGCACAACGCTGACAACATATTAGAGAAAATGAGGGAAATTATCTCCCAGTGGCTTACCCCACTTAGACTCTCATGGGGATTTGTGGTGTCAGACAATGCCAGTAACATTGTGCGGGCATTAAATATGGGCAATTTCCAGCACGTCCCATGTTTTGCCCACACCATTAATTTGGTGGTGCAGCATTACCTCAAGAGTGACAGGGGTGTGCAGGAGATGCTTGCGGTGGCGCGCAAAATTGCTGGACACTTTCGGCATTCAGCCAGTGCCTACCGCAGACTAGAGGCACATCAAAAAAGCATGAACCTGCCCTGCCATCACCTCAAACAAGAGGTTGTGACGCGCTGGAACTCCACCCTCTATATGCTGCAGAGGATGGAGGAGCAGCAAAAGGCCATTCAGGCCTACACAGCCACCTACGACATAGGCAAAGGAGTGGGGATGCGCCTCAGTCAAGCGCAGTGGAGACTGATTTCCGTGTTGTGCAAGGTTCTGCAGCCATTTGAACTTGCCACACGAGAAGTCAGTTCCGACACTGCCAGCTTGAGTCAGGTCATTCCCCTGATCAGGCTGTTGCAGAAGCAGCTGGAGAAAGTGAGGGAGGAGCTGGTAAGCCATTGCGATTACACCAAGCATGTAGCTCTTGTGGATGTAGCCCTTCGTACGCTTTGCCAGGATCCGAGGGTGGTCACTCTTTTAAAGTCAGAGGAATACATTCTGGCCACCGTGCTCGATCCTCGGTTTAAAGCGTATGTTGTGTCTCTGTTTCCGGCGGACACAAGTCTACAGCGGTGCAAAGACCTGCTGGTCAGGAGATTGTCCTCTGAAGAGGACCGTGACATGCCAACAGCTCCACCCTCATTTTCTTCCACATCTATGGCTGCGAGGAAAAAGCTCAGTTTTCCCAAAAGAGGCACTGGCGGGGATGCTGATAACATCTGGTCCGGACTGAAGGACCTGCCAACCATTGCAGACATGTCTACTCTCGCTGCATTGGATGCTGTCACAATAGAAAAAATTGTGGATGATTACTTTGCTGACACCATCCAAGTAGACATGTCAGACAGTCCATATTGTTACTGGCAGGAAAAAAAGGCAGTTTGGAAGCCTCTGTACAAACTGGCTCTATTTTACCTGAGTTGTCCCCCCTCCAGTGTGTACTCGGAAAGAGTTTTTAGTGCAGCGGGGAACCTGGTCAGTGAGCGGCGAAGGAGGTTGCTTCCTCATAACGTTGAAAAAATGATGTTTATAAAAATGAATAATCAATTCCTCAATGAAGTACAGCACTGCCCTCCAGATACTACAGAGGGACCTGTGGTTGTGGAGTCCAGCGGGGACGAATTGATAATGTGTGATGAGGAGGAAGTACACACTGTAGGGGGAGAGGAATCAGAGGTTGAGGATGAGGACGACATCTTGCCTCAGTAGAGCCTGTTTAGTCTGTACAGGGAGAGATGAATAGCTTTTTTGGTGTGGGGGCCCAAACAAACCAATCATTTCAGCCAAAGTTGTTTGGTAGGCCCTGTCGCTGAAATGATTGGTTTGTTAAAGTGTGCATGTCCTATTTCAACAACATAAGGGTGGGTGTGAGGGCCCAAGGACAATTCCATCTTGGAACTTTTTTTTTTGCATTATATGACCAATCAACAGTCGTTTGCCATGTTCAAAAAGTAAAACCAAATGTAAAAAAATTCAAGAAATTAAACCAAAAGTAAAATGCCGTGTCATAATTTAAAACAAGAGGTATTGACGTGCTCTAAAACTACTGTATTGTTGTTTATATTTTATAAACACTACACTTGAAAGCTTGAGTCTTTCAATAGAAAAGTAACTGTCCATTGCATGAATATTTGCAACAGGGACAATTTTAGGGTTAAGAAAGTCAACTAATAACACTTCGACGCTGTCTGTCTTTATAAACACTACACTTGGAAGTTGGAGGAGGTATTGTGGCCCCGGCACCAAATTTACTACCGGGGCCACTCCACTGTGCAGTCCATATTTAGGTGTATCAGATATTAAACAACGGTGACAGTTGATGCCCAATTTTTTAATTATATTGTGGCCTCGGTACCAAATTGTGTACCGGGGCCACCACACTACGCAGTCCAGATACTTGTTTGGTGGAATTCAGACCAGTTGAGGGTTTTATTATTATATTGTGTGGACCACTCTATCTATACCACACTACAACTCTATACCACTCTATTTCATACTTTAATTCTATTTCATACTTTAATTCTATTTCATACTTTAATTCTATTTCATACTTTAATTCTATTTCATACTTTAATTCTATTACTAATTAATTACCATAAAGAGGAACAAAATAAACCAATTTTACCAAAAGTATAATATGACTTAGACTTACAAACACTACACTTGAAAGATCGTGCCTTTAAATGAAAAAGTCAGTCTTCATTGCACGACTATGTGCAACAGGGACAGTTTTTTGGGTTTACAAAGTCAAACAATAACACTTTGACCCTGTCTGTCTGGGATCTCAATGACGAATTGTCTGTACCATGTTTGGAGGAGGTATTGTGGCCCCGGTATCAAATTGGGTACCGGGGCCACCCCACTATGCAGTCCAGATACTTGTTTGGTGGAATTCAGACACGTGGAGGGTTTTTTAATTATATTGTGGCCTCGGTACCAAATTGTGTACCGGGGCCACCACACTACGCAGTCAAGATAGATAGATGCATATTGCGTATCATAGATAAAGTACATTCAGTGGTGTGGGGCAAATTGAAAAATATTCAAAATGCACTGACATTATCAAAAACAAGAGGTTGTCACACGCTAAAACTCCAACATGTATATGATGGAGAGGATGGAGGAGCAGCCGTATGTGTAGTGTAATGCAGATCTGTTGGAGGTTTTTTATATATTTTATTGTGGTGCCCAGTGCCCACTCCTCTACGCAGTCCAGGTACAATTATTGGTGCGAATCATAAAAGTTCAGGGTTTTTAATATATTGTGGTGACCCACTCCTCTACGCAGTCCAGGTACAATTATTGGTGCGAATCATAAAAGTTCAGGGTTTTTAAGATATTGTGGTGACCCACTCCTCTACGCAGTCCAGGTACAATTATTGGTGCGATTCATAAAAGTTCAGGGTTTTTAATTTATATTGTGGTGACCCACTCCTCTACGCAGTCCAGGTACAATTATTGGTGCGAATCATAAAAGTTCAGGGTTTTTAATATATTGTGGTGACCCACTCCTCTACGCAGTCCAGGTACATTTATTGGTGCGATTCATAAAAGTTCGGGGTTTTTAAGATATTGTGGTGACCCACTCCTCTACGCAGTCCAGGTACATTTATTGGTGCGAATCATAAAAGTTCAGGGTTTTTAATATATATTGTGGTGACCCACTCCTCTACGCAGTCCAGGTACATTTATTGGTGCGATTCATAAAAGTTCGGGGTTTTTAAGATATTGTGGTGACCCACTCCTCTACGCAGTCCAGGTACATTTATTGGTGCGAATCATAAAAGTTCAGGGTTTTTAATATATATTGTGGTGACCCACTCCTCTACGCAGTCCAGGTACATTTATTGGTGCGAATCATAAAAGTTCAGGGTTTTTAAGATATTGTGGTGACCCACTCCTCTACGCAGTCCAGGTACAATTATTGGTGCGAATCATAAAAGTTCAGGGTTTTTAATATATTGTGGTGACCCACTCCTCTACGCAGTCCAGGTACATTTATTGGTGCGATTCATAAAAGTTCGGGGTTTTTAAGATATTGTGGTGACCCACTCCTCTACGCAGTCCAGGTACATTTATTGGTGCGAATCATAAAAGTTCAGGGTTTTTAATATATATTGTGGTGACCCACTCCTCTACGCAGTCCAGGTACATTTATTGGTGCGAATCATAAAAGTTCAGGGTTTTTAATATATATTGTGGTGACCCACTCCTCTACGCAGTCCAGAAAGATACCTTGTTGCAACGTTTTGAACTAATAACTATATTGTGAGGTGTTCAGAATACACTGTAAATTAGTGGAAATGCTTGTTATTGAATGTTATTGAGGTTAATAATAGCCTAGGAGTGAAAATAAGCCCAAAAACTTGATTTTTAAACTTTTTATGTTTTTTTCAAAAAAAATCCGAATCCAATACCTTAAATCCGAACCGAGACCTTTCGTCAAGTGTTTTGCGAGACAAATCCGAACCTCAAAAATAACGAAAATCCGGATCCAAAACACAAAACACGAGACCTCAAAAGTCGCCGGTGCACATCCCTAATAATATGTGAGAGAATAAAGCGATCTTAATATATTGTCTGATATGAGGGAAGGGAGGGGGCTGTCTTAATAGTACATGGGTGGGAGTTAGGCTATTAATTTAATGGTGGAGTTTAGGGGGGTAAATATTTAATGGTTGCTATTTTATTTGTGGGGTGATTGTGGGGCAATTGTTTTATTAGTGGGGCTATTTAATTTAATACTGGGGCCTATTAAATTAAGATTTGGTAATGGGATATTTAGCCCAATACATACTTCTAAGTAATTTAGTCAATTTAGAACTTATAGATATTAGATTCTTATCCAATTATTGGCATATGTCCTTTTCAGGGGCATAGATCTAGATGTAAGTCCCTATACCTAGAAAGTGAGTGCATCTGAGTTTAACTGCATTTTAATGGTGTCTAAAGCATATAGGTCAGTGTAGGACCTGCATACAGTGAGTTGCTCTTGATGCAGGAATACAGGCTTAAATGTTTTGATCAAAATATGAACTATTATCTCATGTTTTCATTTCGATAGATACACATTGATATACAGTGTTAAGGATAAGCACTGGCAACAACTGTCTTTTTCATTTTTTGGGGGGGACTGGAGTGCCTTCTAATGTTTCTAACTCAACCTATAGATCTCTAAATCTATATATATATCATCCACCTAACCCCTCACCTACGCTGCTCGCTCTTCCCTCTCTCCCCTGGTATCACCGCTCCCTCTTGTGTCTGTTTCGTCCACCCTCCCTTAGGATGTAAGCTCGTTTTAGCAGGGCACTTCTTCCCTCGTGTCTACACACCTGTTCTTCTGCTCCGTCCTTACTCCATTTGTCTGTCCCGGAGTTTCTGAAGCACTGGTACTTTGTGTTTACTGTTCTGTACTGTTTAACCCTGTATGGTTTACTGTTTGTACTATGTACGGCGCTGCGGACACCTTGTGGCGGCTAACAAATAAATGATAATAATAATAATAATTATATATAATTTAGAGACTAAAACAATTATGATAGAGATGGACTGTAATAATGAAATTCTTTCCACCACTGATTACCAAAAGACATGGGAACACAACATTCCAAGTGGGCAGTTTCAACGGATTAGGAGGAATTGCTCTATAATATCAGATTATGAAGAACAAGGAGACAAAGGAAAGAACTATGAACCTAAACTAGTGAAAAAGATATTTAAGGAAATAAAAACATGGCCAGAGATCAGACAGTTTGGTTTAATGCACAATTATGTGATCACTCAGAGGCTTTAAAAAAAATATACAAAGATACTAAAATATTTTACACAAGGATGAGAAAGTTAGGGGTATCATACCAGAAAAGTCTACAATCTTTAAAAAGCCCAGAAGAACAGACCCCAAATGAAACATGGTTGAATTAGAATAAAAATGGATTATATTTTTGCAATAAATATCAAGCTTAGAAAATCACTAAAGTTCACACCACAAAATCAGTGACTGAGGTCACTTCAAAATCTAATGGAAATAAATTCATCAACAGAGAAAAAAATTACATGTAAAACAACTGGGGTTATTTATTTTCTGGAGTGTCCGTGCAGTATACAGTAGTTTTAAAAAGTAGATTAGGAGGACATTGCAGCAACATCAGAAAGAGGGTTTGGAGACAATCACTTGTCTGAACCCTATGCAAAATGACATGATGGAGATACGTCAACCGGATCAGGAGTGAAGAAATAAAAACATCCTGGAATGGAAGGGAAACTGCCTAGCAAAGATTTTGATTTGGGCAGCTTTTTAGACACATGGGGGTAAATATATCAAGTTCCGATTTTGTAAATCCTGCGATTTTCTCGGGAGAGTTGAAACTCGCCGACCTGAGATTTGATGTAAAATTGCCAGATTTCTGTCAGAATCGCTACTTCAAGAATCGCTAGAGATTGAAGTACCGACTGTTTGCCACTCTAGCTATACAAGTCTCCAGATGTATGAAGCTCCGAATAAGCAAACTCTCCCAAGTTTGCTTTAAAAATCACTAGATAAAACACGCTGCTTTCTAGCTGCAAGATTAGTAAACACATCGCTGTTACTCTGCCTGTCTGTACAGCCGCAGATGTCGGCGGCTGTCAAAAGTTAAAAATTAGATAAATGTTGTCCCCAGGTCCGTCCATTATTAACCTTAGTGGTGCCAGCCCACTGCTGGTTGCGCAAAAATTGGGGAATAATTTGTGTGGGGTCCCCCTGATTTTCATGCAACCTGCACTAGGCAAACCAGCCAGGGTGGTTGGCACTGTAGCAGGGGGACACGCAGCACACCCTTCCATAATGACATACCAACCCCGGGTTGTTCAGCACAGGACTGGATGCCCTAGGGAGTGTGGTCTGAAATAAAAAAGTGTCTTAAAAGTGTGTTAAAAAGACACATCCAATTTGAATGCATAAAACACAAACATGTAGATAAACATAAAAACAACAGCTGGTAAATTTATTTAAGGGTGCTTCTACCAGAAATGGAAGCTATATGAGCATATCATGAATCTAGTAGATGTATTGAATGTCCCGGGATGATGAATTCACTCCATGTCCAACAGCATCAATTCAAGTTATTAATTGTAGGACAGCCCCTTTAAAGATCCTATAATGGTCAATCTTTATCCACCAATGCGTTTCGACCACTGATAAGGTCTTTTACAAGGAGAGTAGATTGATGTATGCAAAGGTCATATTTAAACTAACTTCCTCCAATCAGAAATCCTGATTACAATCATGTATAATTCATAAAAATAACATTCTAATGATGTATATAGAATCTTAGCTGTGAAGAACTATATCTAATAAGAAAACATTAACATATGTTATTAACATAACATAATACTTATGAACTTTCAAACAATTCACACATTCCACAACACCCCGATACCGGAAGTGATAGAATGCTCTTTGAAATTATGGTAAATCTATTTCCCCAAATCTGTGATGGCAAAGTGTATATATATCTTACAACACGTACTAAAGATTATCATAATGATTTCTAAATGAAGAATATTGATTTAATCCCCAGATGTGAAACCGGAAGTGACGTATCACTATAGTACGCAATATCTTCCTGGTTTAGGTATAACAATAGATCGTGCATCCAAAGCCTCATATTAGATATTTGTTTACTTCCTGTTTTAAATTCTGATGTATCACGTCTCGGAATAATTCATTAGATATACCAAGTCTCATTCTGGATTATAACGAGAATTCAATTATAATATATCACGTTTCGTTGTAATTTATTATAGGAACCAAACTTTATATTTACGGTAAATTTGCTGAATTCTAATTGGATCTATTATATCACATCTGGTTATAATTATATACATATAACAGTCGTAACCCATAAGTAAAACACGTTATCCTCATACCTTAATTCATAGAAGATAGACCCACATATGTAATATTCTAATAAACTAAACCATACATATTTGACATTCTATACTATATTATTTTATATTGGGACAAATTTATTATCTCCCATGAGTGTTTACCTTCTGATATTGTCGATATCTTCGTGTCATATCATTAATATAAAATAATAAAAACAACCAATTAAAATGACATATTCACATATAAAATCTAAAGAAAATATTGATTTCAAACTCTTTATTAAGACCCTTAGGGGTCAGACTCTCTAATTGAAAGATCCATCTCATCTCTATTTGAAATAGTTTAGCATCAATGTTTCTATACTTCCAAGTGGGTCAAATGGAGTCAATGCCTATAAAATTAATAATATCCTTTTCAATGCACTGATGTTTGATTTTAAAATGGGCTTATACTGAATGGGGTTCCACCCCCTTCTTAATATTATAAAAATGCTCACTAATTATTTTCTTCAGCGTTCTTATGGTCTTGCCCACATAAATCAATCCACATTTACACTCTAAAATATATATTAAATTTGTTGAATTACATGTAATAAAGTTATGACTTGTAAACGTCTGATCATTGGCAGCAATTTCTGTGATTTTGCTTTTAGGATTATTTTTAATGGTGTGGCATAGACCACACCTATGAAACCCTTTACTTTTGATCGTGCCCATTTTTCGTTCTGGGTGTACTCCTCTCACTTAATGGTCTTTTAAATTTGAAGACCTGCTATAAATTAATTTAGGGTTACTAGGAAGGATCTCCGCTAAAATATGATTCTTTAATAAAGTGTCCCAATGTTTCTGAAATATTTTTTCTACACTTCTGTAGTTGTTATTATATTTAGTAATAAACGGAAACCCTTGTGTAACTATTTAAACTTTTTCTCTGAATGCAATAATTCCTCTCTTTTTTTCTCAAGAACGTTTGTTTTAACTTCCTCTAAGGCTTTGATATCATATCCTCTTATAAGAAAATTTTGTTTAATTTCTTCTATTTGTTTCATAAACATTTCTTGTTACGTACAATTTCTTCTAAGGGCTAGATTTACTAAGCTGCGGGTTTGAAAAAGTGGGGATGTTGCCTATAGCAACCAATCAGATTCTAGCTGTCATTTTGTATAAAGTACTAAATAAATGATAGCTAGAATCTAATTGGTTGCTATAGGCAACATCCCCACTTTTTCAAACCCGCAGCTTAGTAAATCCAGCCCTAAGTCTTAAAAACCAATTTTTATGATGTTGCCTATCCTTATATATATGTGTGTTTATACCTGTAGGCTTTTGTAACATTTAGAATAAATGCTACCTTGATGTATATATATTTCAAGATCCAAAAAGCACACTGTGGACTTGCTAATATTGTATGTTAGTTTGATATTCCAATTATTTTCGTTCAATTAGGAACAAAAGACAACCAGAGATTCTAGATTCTCATTCCAAATAACAAGGATATGTCAATATATCTTTGCCAGGATACCATGTTTGCCCCCAAGCTAATATGTAGATGTTCCCAATATGCCATAAACAAAGTGGCATAGCTTGGGGCACACCTGGTACCCATAGCTATCCCCGTCTTTTTTTGAAAGTAAAAATAAATATTATTGAGGATAAATTGGATCCCTTTCAAGATGAATGATTGTAAATTTTCTGAATAATCGGACTTACTCAAAAAATATATACAAATTATCAGGCACTAAAGAACCTTAGATATTATAACAGTAAATAGTGGACCACAGCTCCCTATACACAGATATCTGTATCTGGTAGCACACAAATGAAGAAAAAATATATAAGAGAGCACTGTATCCACCAGTATAGGGTTTATTATTTTAAAAAATAATTATTCTAAAAAACTCAGAGAATTATCTGAATATGCAACAATTGCACAAATATTAGACACAGTATGACTTGGACATACACTAAACAAATATGATCTGTTTGGTAAACATTCCCCTTGCTGATAGTGGATTCTGTGAATAAATAGGTGTATTAGCATGCAAAAGTGTCTGCAGCACTAGCAATGAGCATTGTGACTCACAGCTGTTTGTTCCACTTATCAGTCAATATGCATAGAGAGAAATAATAGATGAAAGCTCCAATAACGATTCACTCATTTAGTAAACATAAACATAAATTGTCATGCAAAAATGTCTGCAGCTCTAACAATGGGCAGTATAACTCACAGGCATTTGTTCCACTTGATGTCCAATGTGCATAGAGGGGAATGAAAGGTGAAAGTTCCGATAACGATCCACTCAATCAGCATACAAATACAAAAAAAAACTAAAACCCGGGGTTCTAGGATTGTAAGTAGTCCTAAGATAAAATGTGTCAAAAAAAATCACCTGACGCGTTTCTCCGTGGCACACACTTTTGCATGTTAATACACCTATTTATTAACAGTGTCCACTATTAGCGAGGGGAGTGTTTACCAAACGGATCACCACTGGGACATGTGTTTATTGCACCATTGTTTTATTATTGCTCTCTTCTAGAGTTAAGTGCAATTTAATCAATACTGCTGCAGTTGTTATGCTTGCATGTTAAATTTCTTCCAAGTGAACGGTGGTGCTCTTTGCTAGTCAGGTGATTGACTTCCACTGATCTATTGTTCATATTTGTTTAGTGTAAGTCCAAGTTACACTGTGTCTAATATTTGTGTAATTGTTGTATATTCAGATAATTCTCTGAGTTTTTTAGAATAATTGTTTTTTAAAATAATAAACACTATACTGGTGGATACAGCGCTCTCTTATATATTTTTTTCTTCATTTGTTTGCTACTCAAAAAATGCTTGACAGCTTCTACTCCTTTATTATGTTCAATAAAGGTGTACAGCAAGGTAAAATCCGCTGTTTCCATAATCCATCCTTCCTGCCACCTTTTAGTATCTAAATATTTTAATACATATTTGGTGTCCGTTAGATATAATGGATTCTCAATGACCAATGGTTGTAGATAATGATCTATAATAGCAGAAAGATTTGATGTGATACTATTTACCCTGGAGATAATGGGTCAAGCGGGTGGTTTTGAAACACTTTTATGAATTTTCTGTAATACATAAATATAAGGAGTAGTAGGATTCTCTACCTTTAAAAACATCAGTTCATCATCGTTCAGAGCATTTTTTGAATATTTATAAACAAAATTATGAAATTCCCCTTTGATTTTAAATGTGGCATCATGTCTTAATTTGATATGTTTTTGTCATTTAATTGTCTATTTATGATGTATAAGCCTCATAGTCCATGATTACTAAACCTCCGCCCTTATTTGCCTGCTTAATAATTATGCTTAGATCTTGTTGAAGATCTCTCAGAACTTTTCTTTCTTTTAGAGAAATATTATGGGCAATAGACTTTTTCTTCCCAATAGACATTTTTCTAAAACATCTAGAACCAATCTACTAAATGTTTCTATGTAGGGGCCCTTAATATGTGTTGAGTAGAAATTGGACTTTTTTTTCTAAAGGTGGAATTTTCAGCAACAGTAGGTTCCTCAGAGGGAGATTTCATTATAGATTTTTATTTTTCCATTATCCTGAAATATCTTTTCAATGAGAGTTTTCTAATAAATTTGTGAGGATCAATAAAGATCTCAAAATGATCTACAGTAGAGGTAGGTGAGAATTTCAGGCCTCTTTTTAATAAAGATGTTTCGCTTTCAGTCAATACTTTGGAACTCAGATTGAAAATCTCTGTTCATTTTCAAATGTTTCGCTAGATTCCTTATTAATATACTTTGTTTTCTTTCTCTTTTTTTCCTTTCTTTTAATAGCTTTCCTGATTTTATTCTCACCTTTTTTACCTCTTTTCTCTTTTTCTTTATTAGAACCTTATTAGATCTACTCTTTTCAATAGGAACCTGATGCTTAGCATTTAACTGTCATATTGGAATCAGTGTTTTCTCCATTTCCAATATTGTGGATTCCTTTTGTTCCTCCTCTCCTGCTCTAAAAAAAGGGGAGGAGTCTTCCAAATCATTCAGTATTTCATATCTATTGTTGGCTTTGGGAAAAGAGGGATCAAGTTATAACAAGTAGGCATTCTTGAGGTCCAATATTTTTATAACAGTTGTAATTTGTACTGTAAGTAGATCTAAGAGGGTCTATATCTCTATAATCTCTTTTCTCTTGACAAAAAAAAATGTCCAACACTATTCTACATATCCAATTTTTTTATTTCTTTATGTGAATGTTTGACTTTAGCTCTGATATTATTCTGAACATTATTTAAATCCTTAAATGGACAAATGAGACTCTGTAAACTAAGAATTTCTTCATCTAGCTCTATACGTGAGAAAGAATATTGTTGTAAAATAGATGCCCATTTCCTTTTAAATTCTATAGATGATGTATCACCTGCATCCGTCCCTTTCTCTCTCAGGATGCCACTAAGACTATCATCCACGCACTCATCATCTCCCGCCTGGATTACTGCAACCTCCTCCTCACCGGCCTCCTCCACTCCCATCTCTCCCCCCTCCGCTCTATACTCAATGCAGCCACAAGACTCATCTTCCTCTCACGCCGCTCCTCCTCTGCCTCCCCTTTCTGCCTTGCCTTACACTGGCTCCCCTTCCCCTACAGAATTATTTTTCAAACTCCTCACCACCACTTACAAGGCTCTCTCCAACTCTATTGCCCCTTATATCTCTAGCCTCCTCTCCATTCACACTCCTGCCCGCTCCCTGCGCTCGGCCAACGATCGACGCCTCTCCTCAACTCTTATCACCCTTTTCCCACTCCAGAATCCAAGACTTTTCCCGCGCTGCCCCCTTCACTGGAATGAACTCCCTCGTTCCATCCGCCTCTCTCCTACTCTGTGCTCCGTCAGACGTGCGCTGAAAACCCACCTCTTCCTCAAAGCATACCAACCATCCACATAACCCCGCCTCTCGCTCTCAACACGCTCTCCCCCTTACCTTATCTGGCTCCCCCTGTGCCTGTTCTGTTCTCCCTCCCTTAGGATGTAAGCTCACTTGAGCAGGGCCCTCTTCCCTCATGTCTCCCTACCTGTTCTTCTGCTCTGTTTTTTGCATCAGCCAGCCTGGAGTTTCTGAAGTATTGGTATTTTTGTTTATTGTTTTGTACTGTTTCACCCTGTATAGTCGACTGTTTTGTACTGTGTACGGCGCTGCGGAAACCTTGTGGCGCCTAACAAATAAAGGATAATAATAATAATATCAAAACAGGGTTGTTGTGACAGGATGGACCGCTTATGCCACCCTGTCTGTTGTTGCTGGGAACCGGCTGGGCTTACTTTGCCACCATTCCCTTTCGTTATCCCAAATGTGCTCTTTTGCCTCAGTAGGAGGGGCTTACAAATGCTGCCACCACTGGACTTCTTAACGTCATCCAGTACCGGGTGTCTTCCGGGTAACTGACGATGCGAGTGTATCCAGTTACTGGTGTACCTGGGCTAGAACTCCTGACCTCTTACTATGGATCAGGGTTGCTGTGGATGGATCCTCCCTGGTCTATCACACTGACCAGGGCTGCAGGGTAACAGGAAGAGTGGTGGTACCGGAAAAGCTGGGTCCAAACCTCAGAAACAGCCAAAAACGGATTAGATTTTGGGTCTAATCTGTAGGTCACAGGATTTTCAGCATGGAAAATATTTTCAAGCAGGTCTTAGAAGCAAATTATGTTTATTTGCACTTACACTGGTTAAAGGTACCAGTGATCAGGTCAGATAAAATCAGATGAAATTGTACTAGACAATGCTTTTTATACTGATTTGGACACAGGCCTTTTTTAGAATCAGGATGCAATGTGTTTACACAAACATGGATTTACATCCATTGCAAAGGTAACAATATTTACACTTATCTGTGATATCTTAAAACCTTGCTATGATGTACTGCATCTTAAATTCAGAGCCAGGAAATCTGCTAGCAAGTCAAAGGGTCTAATTAACCTGAATACTTTCTTCAGACAGATGCAGAGTACACATTCCCAAAGAAAGGTACAAACCCCAAACAAGCCATTTCCTCACATCACAATACACAAAATACCTCCATCCACAAAGGCTTATTGTATCATATTTATAGCTCCAGAAAGGCAAGGCTAAACAAGAAACAAATTTATTCCCCATGTCTCAGAAATTAAAGATTTCCCTAACCAAAATATACAGAAAATAAAAAATAAGTGCATGTACAATTATATAAATAAGCGCCCTGTGCTATTTCCTTTAAATAAATTTATACCAGAAGTTATTTATAAGTGATCCAGTCACAGTTGTTGATTTATTTTAAGTTCTTTAGGAATACTGTGACTAGCCATATAGTGCTCTAAAGTTACTATTTCCCACCAAAGTTTATTTTCCTTGATAAGGATCTTCTCCAGTTTGTGAAATACTGACTCTAAATCCTCATCCATCAATTCTACCAACGTGTCCTCATTATTGAAGTCTTCTGAAATCAAATCTGTTCTACAGATGTGATGGGAAAACATGGTGTAGTCAACAGGGATTATAATGTGTACAAAGTCAGACTTATACTATAAATAGTAATAACCACTAGCAGCGATCCACACATAAACCAATGCAGCCAAATCTCTTAGAAGTTAGTATACACAATCCTAATATACAGACATAGTAACATAGTGACATAGTGTAACGACCTGCCTCCTGGACTTTTGGACTTTATTATTTGTATTCCATTTTATATGTTGCAGCAGTACCTCTGATCACCAGAGGTGCTGCTATTGTGCCTTACTTGGTTGTATCAGGGGCTAACCTGCCCTGCAATTATTACTTGCACCTGGGTGTGTCCCTTCTTAAACCTGTCTCTCCCAGCAGTCTTTGCTGGTTATTGTTATCCCATCCTGTTGTTCCTTCCCTCTGCTGTGCTTGTGGTTTCATGCTGCCAGGATCTCTCCATATTACCCCTTACCTACATCAGCCTTCTACCCGGTATTTATTTCTGCATTTTCCTGTATATTCAGTATTACACCATCAGATTGTTATTTCAGCAATAAACTTTGCCTGGCATGGTGGCTAAGTGGTTAGCACTTTTGCCTTACAGCACTGGGGTCATGAGTTCAATTCCCGACCATGGCCTTATCTGTCAGTAGTTTGTATGTTCTCCCTGTGTTTGCGTGGGTTTCCTCCCACACACCAAAGGGCATACTGGTAGGTTAATTGGCTGTTAACAAATTGACCCTAGTCTGTGTGTGTGTCTGTCTGTGTGTGTGTTAGGGAATTTAGACTGTAAGCCCCAATGGGGCAGTGACTGATGTGAGTGAGTTCCCTGTACAGTGCTGCGGAATTAGTGGCGCTATATAAATAAATGGTGATGATGATGAAAGGCATGCTCGGTCAATTGAGTACAGCTTCAGACTGGGATGTAGTCGTAGATGAGTCTGAAAAGGAGTTTTTATTTGTAGGGGATCAGTGGTAGTTGTAAGTAGCAGATAATGATGATGACGAACACCCGAACCAGCGTACCTCTTGCAAATAGAGATTTGAGACTTTAGTATTTGTTCTCTTGTTGATTAGGATTTGATGAGCATGTTGTTGCAAAGTTAGAAAAAAATCTTTTTTTTTGTATGCATGTCGAAAAGTTGCTCCTGCTGTATTAGCTGTTATTCAAATTTAAATGATGCTTCATATTCATGCAATTCCTTTTGTAACAAATAAAATAAGAGTTTTTTTCTACATGTTCACAAGTTAGACATAAGTGTATGATGGGTGTGTCTATTGTCAAGCAGACATAACTGCTACTTATTCAGACCTGGACGCATCTCCTGAATACGGCGTACATACACATACACCTGCGTGTGTTCTTTTGAATCTCAAGTTACACTTACAGTTGCATTCCATGCTGAAAGAGGCCAAATGTGCTCTTAAAATGAATAGAAATGAATAATTGGTCTGTGCTGCTAGTGGGAATGGTGTTATAGCCCATATTAGCTGCATGAATATGGAGTTAACCAGACTCCTGTTTATGGAGTTAACAATTTGTCCACTCTTAAAAGGAAACCGTGAATTTACTAAAAATGTATTTCTCCAATCCAGCATAGAGTCCTTTGGTTCATTGACATTGTATTAAAATGGGTGCTACGGAGTGATTACAATGCCAGTTTGTAAACAGTATATTGCGTTAAATCTACACATGTCCAGAAAGAGCGAACATGCATATGAACCCATGCAGATTTGCATGTTTCTGCACTTATGGGGGCGTCCTTCAGCACCAGCAAGAGAGATGGATTATAAATAAATAATACATTTCATTGTGTTTATTGGTTATACTGTGTATCTATATTTTATTGGAATTGTTAAAGCTGGATATCTTTCTCTTTGTTTATCCCATGGAAATCATTGTAATTGGCTAAGTAAGTCTCAAGAATACTCAGTGCAAACTCCTCGCACTTCACTTTTGTTATTGCAATATTATCGTGTCCATGGCCGGACTGGGACTAAAAATCAGCCCTGGCATTTAAATTACACAGGCCCACCTGAGGCACAGTAGGAAAGAAATTGGGTGCTCAGCGGCGCCGAAAAGGGAGTGGCCACATTGTGTTGTGGGTGTGGCCAACATGGGACATTGATACATACATTATAATAAAACATTACATTCATCACGCCCTCCCATCCACATCACGCCATCCCCCCAGGCACATTATGACACCCCCAGCCCACTGTACTTATCTATACTTCTGGTGCTGCTGACATCCATCAGGGTGGGAACTTCCTATAGAGTGAGCAGGGAAATTCTTAGTCTCACGAGATTACCACATCTTGTGAGACTTAGAGCTCCTCGGCTTGCTCTGCAGGCTGTGTCCTATCCAGGGACTGGGAGCAGCTATCCGCTCCCTCCTCCTAACCAGAGCTGGATTAATGCCTGGGGGGCACGGGGTATTTAAGACAGGGAGCCCCTATTATGTAACATGGTTTTCATATTAGACAAAATGTTAGACAAATACACAAGCAATACTGTGTGCAATACTGTTAGTTGCACGCAGCTCTGCCTTCACAAGCAGTACAGTGTGAAGTGGTACTTACCTCCCAACTGTCCTTGTAGTCGGACCAAATCTCACTAAATGAGACAGTCACCAAAATTCGGGAATTCCCCACCAGTGATTTTGTCACTTTCACCACCTGTGGCTGCTGGTGTCTTTAGTAGCTGCTTGTCTGGATCCTTGAATGCTGGAGGCCCTATTTTGAAAAAAAAAATGGGTACATGTAATTTAGAAACCTCCAACCAGACCTGGTGTTTAATCAATGCAACCCATGTTTTATAATTAGGCCTCCCTCCAGTCTAAAAATTAAAATACTAGTATTCACGTTTAATAAACCTATATACTTCCCTCCAAACAACCACAACAATAAATTAAATCGCATTTATGTTTAAGAAATATACCTATTTCCCACGACCATCACTGCCATTAAATAATTCCTATTCACATTTAATAAATAGACGTTATTTTTTTCCCAAACAGCCCCACTTTCAATTAATAGCCCCCAAATCATATTATGCCACAATAGTGCCCCAGTTCGTACAATAGTACGCCCAAATGATATTATACCACAATACTGCCCCCAGTTGATATTATGCCACAAAAGTGCCCCCAAATCATATTATGCCATACAGTAGTGTCCCCAAATCATATTATGAGAGTGAACATATTAACACCACTAAATTATATTTGTATACACTGTGAGTTTATATATTCATTAGGAATAATTATGGACTATACAGCATCCCCCCCTCGTTCTCTGTGTGGCATCCTTTCTCTTCCTCCCGTGTGGCATCCTGGCTCTTCTCACCCCCCCCCCCCCCCAAGTGGCATCCCGTCTCTTATTCCCCCCATCCCCTGAGTGGTATAGTCTCTTATACTTAGACATGCAGACAGGTTGGCACTACCCAGCATGGCCTAAAGGTCCATTGTGTCTCAAAAAAAAAAGTTTCTCTTTACTCCAATATTTGGATTTTCAACTTTGCAGTGTTTGCGGGCGACAGATAATCACCAAAGATCGTTCTGATTAATACAGATTGGGCAGGTTGTGAAAACTTACATAGCGAGGGTTCGCATTGGCATGTTAGAGGATGTAGACTTACCATGATCTCAAGGGGAACAGCCACAATGCACTGTGTCCAGCAGAAATAATAGATCAATTAACTAAAAACAAATATATAACTTCAGGGGACATCTAATTAAACAGCAAAAGACAAACATGTTCAGTTTCATAAGTCACTTACATAGGTTATTTCAAACTGTATTGTAAATTGAACATAAAATAATCATAGGTTGTAAAATCCTCATAAATTCATTATATATTCACAATAAAATATTAATATATTACACATATTCAATATGCATATATTTGCATGGCTGCAGTCAACCATATAAACATATACTGGGACTAGCAAGGATAGAAGATACATCGGACAAAGATATTTGATGGTACACACAGAAATGGCCCAAAGGGAACACTAACTCCCCCCCCAGTGGCATCCTTTCACTTCTCCCCGTTTTCTATGTACAATTCTCCTCCCCCCCCCCTCCCTTAGTGTACTCACCTTCATGTCTCTACTCATTTCCGTTGTCTTTGCCTTTTTCTGCTGTCCGCTCCTCTGACAGCTGCAGGACCCGGCCAGGACATGCAGCGCTGCGCGCGGCACATTTCATCTGGCGGCTGGTTTCTGGGGAGGAGCCAGCCACCAGGAAGTCTGTTAGTGACAGGCTGTACGACTCTGACTGCCCTGGACGCGATCATGTGAGTATACAAATACTCACATGATCGCTGCGCATGGGACCGGACTGGACCAACTGACTATCGGCCCTTCTGGCAAATGCCAGCAGTGCCAGGTGGCCAGTCCAGCCCTGATCGTGTCTCAGCAACTTTGACCAAGCAACTCAAGTTTCACCTGACAGACAACTATGTTTGATCCAGGTTTTGCTTGTCTACTTCTCTGGCTGTTACTCCCAGTCTTTAGCTGACTCCTTCTCTGGTTCTTACTTTCTGTATCGTAACTAGGGGTGTGCACGGGCCACTTTTGGTGTTTTGGGTTCTGATTAGCTTGAGGTTTTGGGTTCTGATTTGTTTTGCCAAAACACCCCACGAAAGGTTTTGGTTCTGATTTTGGGTTTTGGGTTCTGATTTTTTTTAAAAAAAGCATAAAAAGTGCTAAAACCCATATTTTTGGTTTTTTTCACTCCTACACTATTATTAACCTCAATAACATTCATTTCCACTAATTTATCAGTCTATTCTAAACACCTCACACCTCACAATATTGTTTTTAGGCCAAAAGGTTGCACCGAGGTAGCTGGATGTCTAAGCTAAGCGACACAAGTGGGCGGCACAAACACGTGGCCCATCTAGGAGTGGCAGTGCAGTGGCAGACAGGATGGCAGTTTGCAAGAGTTTGCTAGAGGTGCAAGATGGAATTGTCCTTGGGCCCTCCCACCCACCCTGATGTTGTTGAAATAGGACATGCGCACTTTAACAAACCAATCATTTCAGCGACAGGGCCTACCAAATCACTGTTGCTCAAATGATTGGTTTGTTTGGGTCCCCACACCAAAAAAGCAATTCTTCTCTCCCTGTAAAAACTAAACTGGCTCTACTGAGGCAAGATGTCGTCCTCATCCTCATCCTCTGATTCCTCGCCCCCTTCAGTGTGTACCAGTGTGAACCTTGCACAACACCGAAATCAGTCTCCACT
Organism: Mixophyes fleayi; assembly: GCF_038048845.1. NCBI lineage: Eukaryota > Metazoa > Chordata > Amphibia > Anura > Limnodynastidae > Mixophyes > Mixophyes fleayi. The sequence goes on from NC_134402.1 coordinate 225,054,754, forward strand.
GCGCTTGACTCAGGCGCATCCCCACTCCTTTGCCTATGTCGTAGGTGGCTGTGTAGGCTTTAATGGCCTTTTGCTGCTCCTCCATCCTCTGCAGCATATAGAGGGTGGAGTTCAAGCGCATCACAACCTCTTGTTTGAGGTGATGGCAAGGCAGGTTCAGCCTTTTTTGATGTTGCTCGAGTCTGCGGTAGGCACTGGCAGAATGCCGAAAGTGTCCAGCAATTTTGCGTGCCACCGCAAGCATCTGCTGCACACTCCTGTCACTCTTCAGGTATAGCTGCACCACCAAATTTATGGTGTGGGCAAAACATGGGACGTGCTGGAAATTGCCCATATGTAATGCCCGCACAATGTTACTGGCGTTGTCTGACACCACAAATCCCAAGGAGAGTCTAAGTGGGGTAAGCCACTGCGAGATTATTTCCCTCAGTTTCTCTAAGAGGTTGTCAGCATTGTGCCTCTTATTAAAACCGGTGATACACAACGTTGCCTGCCTTGGAATGAGCAGCCGTTGTGGAGATGCTGCTACTGATGAAGCTGCTGCTGTTGCTGCGGAAGGCGATGCATCTACACAGTGGGCTGTCACAGTCATATAGTCCTTCGTTTGCCCTGAACCACTTGTCCACATGTCCGTGGTTAAGTGGACAGTGGGTACAACCGCATTTTTCAGAGCACTGAGGACACTTGTTCGTACTTCTCTGTACATCCCGGGTATCACCTGCCTAGTGAAGTGGAATCTCGACGGGATTTGGTACCAGGGACACAATACCTCCATCAACCGTCTAAATCCCACTCCACTGATGGCGGACACCGGACGCACGTCTAACACCAACATAGCTGTTATGGCCGCAGTTATCCACTTTGCAATAGGGTGACTACTGTCGTACTTCGTGCTCATGGCAAACGACTGTTGGACGGTCAACTGTTTGGTGAAAGACGTAGCGTTCTTACGACTTCCCCTCTGGGAAGATGACCGACTACCAGCAGCAACAGCAGCAGCGGCAGTAGTAGGCGTACCGCTGCAGGATTCCCCGGAAGAATCCCGGATTGAAGAGGACTCAGTCATGCTGGTGACATGGCCTGCAGGACTATCTCTGATGGAGATCGTGGAGGAAGTTGACGAGGAGGGTGTTGGTGGTGTGTATACAACAGGACCAAGGGATTTAGGTGTCCCTGGACTGCTGACAGTCCTAGCCACAGGTCCTGAACTAAACACTGAATTATGAAGGTTCTTCTGGTGACATATAAGGGAGGATGTCCCTCGGTGGCCAAGATCCTTACCCCTGCTTATTTGAGCTTTACATAAGGTACATATGGTCATACATTTGTTGTCCGGATTGGGATAAAAATAACTCCAGACCGAAGAGGTGGATTTTTTGGTCTTCCGACCAGGCATGACGATGGGCTTTTTCATCCCATGGACAACAACTGTTTCCCCCCTGGTGCCTCATTTAAGATAACCACATCAGCATCCTCCTCGTCAAGTTCCTCCTCAGCGCCAGCTACATCAATATCCTCCTCCCGGTGTACAACATTGACACCTTCATTAGCCAAATCTGTAACTGGACTGTGGGTGATCCTTCCAGCATATGCAGAGGGCGTGCTGCAAATGGTGGAAGGAGCCACCTCTTCCCGTACAGTGATGGGAAGGTCAGGCTTCGCAACCACCAACACCCTTGGTCTCGCCTTGGGGATTTGTGATGCCATCTCTTTAGAAGGCAGAGTTGTTTGCTGTGTTGTTGATGACAGCTTAAGTCTCTTAAATTTTTTAGAGGGGGGGAGGAGGAGGGTTTAGATCCTTGGGTGAAGCTGAACCACTAGTCATGAACACGGGCCAGGGCCTAAGCCGTTCCTTGCCACTCCGTGTCGTTAATGGCATATTGGCAAGTTTACGTTTCTCCTCAGATGATTTCAATTTTCTTTTTTTGCTAATTTTAGTGAACTTTGGCTTTTTGGATTTTACATGCCCTCTACTAGGAGATTGGGCATCGACCTTGGCAGACGACGTTGATGGCATTTCATCGTCTATGTCATGGCTAGTGGCAGCAGCTTCAGCATTAGGAGGAAGTGGTTCTTGATCTTTCCCGACTTTATCCTCCAAATTTTGGTACTCCATTATATGCAGCACAAGAGAGCGTACCCCTAAACCACACACTCGGCAAAGCCTTTACAAATTATCTGCGGCACAGGAGAGTACCACTGGACTGGAGTTATACAGCAGTACCTATTTTTTGGTACAGCAGCAACAGTGAACATAGTTTGACTTTGAAATAGCAGTACCTATTTCTTGGTACAGCAGCAACAGTGAACATAGTTTGACTTTGAAATAGCAGTACCTATTTTTTGGTACAGCAGTAACAGTGAACGTAGTTTGACTTTGAAATAGCAGTACCTATTTTTTGGTACAGCAGCAACAGTGAACGTAGTTTGACTTTGAAATAGCAGTACCTATTTTTTGGTACAGCAGCAACAGTGAACGTAGTTTGACTTTGAAATAGCAGTACCTATTTTTTGGTACAGCAGCAACAGTGAACGTAGTTTGACTTTGAAATAGCAGTAGCTATTTTTGGGTACAGCAGCAACAGTGAACGTAGTTTGACTTTGAAATAGCAGTACCTATTTTTTAGTACAGCAGCAACAGTGAACGTAGTTTGACTTTGAAATAGCATTACCTATTTTTTGGTACAGCAGCAACAGTGAACGTAGTTTGACTTTGAAATAGCAGTACCTATTTTTTGGTACAGCAGCAACAGTGAACGTAGTTTATATAAACTATATAACGTATTTTTATATATTGCAGTACTAATATTTCTTGATTGCAGGAACAGTGTACCTATTCATATATTGCAGTAAAAAAATTTAGAGACTTTTTTATATTTTTTTTTAATTATTTTTGTATAAGTTTTTTTGTTTTTTTTTTATAACTTTTTAATAATTTTGAAATAACAATGCCCTTAGCCAGGGCCTGATTAAGGGTTCCAGCCACCCCAGGCTAACACATCGATTGCCCCCCCCCCCCGCCCCCCCCAGCATGCGCACGCCTCCCGCCCCAACCCATACCTATATTTCTATGTTTATACACAGTGTTCAAAGTGGAAACTTAGAACAGTTTTACACTTAAGGCAGTAGAAGTGGAGGTATGGATTCAGCCCACTTCACCACTGTGTGTGCGTGTACATACATGTGTGTGTTTTATTTATTTATTTATATATATATATATATATATATATATATATATATGCACAAAATTGTAAAATATTAATTAATTGAGGAAAGGAAATCCCAAAAAAATTGTAACTTTGCATGTCAGCAAAACCATGTTGCATTGGAGGGGGATGTAAGTTAAACTGTGGGGACAGGCTTATAGTTAGGGTAGGGCATGTCCTAGATCAACTTCAAAGTGCTGTGTAAACATAAAGCTAACAAGTATCCGTGTGCTACATGTAAAACCAGCCAGTATTTAACTTATGTGCAAAATAATAAACTAATATGCATCCCTTGCATTGGAACATGGCTTTGTCCAGGAGAAAACTTACTAATTGTTTTGACTTACTTTCTTTAATGAATCTCTGCAAACACATTAAAATGTCACTACAGTAAAATTACACATTCAAAGATAGACAAATTATGCTGTTCTCTCTTACCTGATCTTGCAGCGTAGACTACCTGATGTTCGCCCTTGCTTGCTCTTGAAGCGTTGTTGTCAGTTGCCTTCTGGAACCTTGGGGTCCTGTATTGAAAATGTGAAAAATTTAATTATGATGCAAAATGTTAACTAACCCTGAATAATTCCAACACAACACTCCATTATGACGAAATAAAACTACCCCCTAGTACAGGCACATATAGGCAATAAAATATAAGAAAATTATTTACAGTCATATACTGACATCTACTAACACCTGAGAGTCAGCTAATTAACCCCCCCTTAGCCAATTAATAATGTTGATGTCCCCTGCAGCCTATCCCCCCCCCACCCCTGAGTCATGATTCCCCCCCTTCCTAGACAATTAATAATATTGTTGCCCCTACAGTCTATTTTCCACCCCAACATGAGTCATGATCTCCCCCCTCATAGACATAAAATAATAATGATGCCCCCGCAGCCTATTCCCCCTCCCTGAGTCATGATCCCCCCCACATAGACAATAATAATGATGCCCCTGCAACCTATTCCCCCTCCCTGAATCATGATCCCCCCCCACATAAACAATAATAACGATGCCCTGCAGCCTGCCCCCCCCCGAGTCATGATCTCCCCCCCCAATAGACAGTTAATAATAATGATGCCCCCGCAGCCTATTCCCCCTCCCCCTGAGTCATGATCCCCCCCCCACATAGACAATTAATAATAACAATGCCACCGCAGCCTATCCCCCCCCCCCTTGGAGAATTAATAATAATGATGCCCCTGCAGCCTATTCCCCCTCCCCCTGAGTCATGATCCCCCCCCTTGGAGAATTAATAATAATGATGCCCCCGCAGCCTGCTTTTGACTTTAATTTACCTTGAAGATTGCTGGACTGGTCCTCTTCTGTCTTGTGCGACGCTCCGGTGCTCCTTCCTTCTAGCAATGCGGGCGTGATCTGTCTGCTTAGTGTGGTCACGTGAGATGTTACCTCACGCAACCACACTAAACGGCGCACCGCGCCCGCACTAACAGCTAAGCAGAAGCTGTCAGCTGCCGCTTGCTTATTCATGCTCAGCCTGTCACTGACTGTGTATGGAGTCATAGGTGGACTCCATACACAGAAGCAAACCCCATAAGGTAGGAATTTCGGGGGGGACGCGGACGGGTTGAATCAGCCACGAAAAAAAAAAAAAAAAAAAAGTTATTTTTTTTTTTACTTTACCAGCGCTGCGCCCCCCGGGACCTGTTGGCTAATCAGGCCCTGCCCTTAGCAGAACAGAGCACAGGACACAGGCAGCACCACTGGACTCAGCAGAACAGAGCACAGGACAAAGCACCACTGGACTCAGCAGGACAGAGAACTGGACAAATCACCACTAAACTGATCAGCAGGACAGAGCACAGGATCTCAAAGAAAACCACTTAAAAGCAGGACAGGAGCTCCCTAATTACAACCTCCCTCACGAGTGATCGCAGCCAGAATGAAGATGGCGCCCGCGAGCGGTGAATTTATGACATCCGAGTCTCACGAGATCCGACGCGAGACTTGGATGTCATAGCCTCGTTTTGGATTGCTTTGGCGGCCGGAAGTACCCGAACAGTGCTCGGATCCCGTCGGATCCACACTGTTCGGGTGGGCTCGGATTAGCGAAATCCGAGCCCGCTCATCACTAATTGTAACTGACTACTTCTCTGGCTTTTACACTCTGGATTGTGGCTGATTACTTCTCTGGCTTTTACACTCTGGATTGTGGCTGATTACTTCTCAGGGATTTGCTTTCTGGATTGTGACTGATTACTTCTCTGGCTTTTACACTCTGTATTGTGACTGACTTTAGTATGAGCTTCTCATAGACTAATGGTATAAACTATTGTATGCATATGACGTAGGATTCATTTATCCAGTAGGCTATAAAAACATGTATCTTTGTATCAATATATTAGAGCATATTCCATGTATACAGACTCTGGCTTTTACACTCTGTATTGTGACTGACTACTTTTCTGGCTTTTACACTCTAGATTGTGGCTGATTACTTCTCAGGGATTTGCTTTCTGGATTGTGACTGATTACTTCTCTGGCTTTTACTTTCTGGGTTTTGGCTGATTACTTCTCTGGCTTTTACTTTCTGGGTTTTGGCTGACTACTTCTGTGGCTTTATTGCTCTGGAAATCAGTTAAGCAAACGCTGACAATGAAAAACAGATGGAAAAAATGGGCAATTGTAAATTAAAACCATTTTTTCAAGAAAGTAAACAGCAACACAAATAAAACTTGTAATTTAGGCGAATAAATGATAGAGCAAGAAAAATAATTGTAGAGGATAAATAGAAAGCTGATCTTTTTAAATATGATTTTTTTTCAGTCTGTATTCATTGGGGCGTATTCAATTGTTGGCGTTAACGCTGAAAAACGAGCGCTCAAAAAATATTACCGTTTATACGGTAATATTGCGCGCGAAAAGCGTTAATATGGTAGTTTACTCGCGAAATTTCAGCTCGCAGCTCAGGGAGCAGCGAGCTGAATTTCCGCGAGTAATTACCGTATTAACGCTAAGATCTTTTGAGCGCTCGTTTGTTAGCGTTAACGCTAACAATTGAATACGCCCCATAGAGGTAGAAAAAAATATCAGGAAATAAGCTGTGTAGCAATAGCCTATGCACACCACATAATGTTTATTGGCTAACACAGGAATTGGTTTAGTTATGCACAAGTAAGATAAAAACAGGTAAAGTATGTGGACCAGATGGCACTCACATGTGCTAAATGAACCATTATTTCTTATATTTACATCTCAGGACTCTCTCATATATGGGTCATGTCACAAAATTAGCAGTAAGCAGATGTAGAACTAATCTTTATAAAGGGAACAAATTTGCAACCAGAAAATTACAGACCTGTGTGGTTTACTTTAATTGTGCGTAAAGTATTTGAAGAGATTCTGAGGAATGCAATTCTGAAAATATTTTCATAACACAGTGTATGGTTTAGCGAGGTTTAGTTTTGAATAATTTTTATCAGAAGGAAAGTTTCAAACTGGATCTTTGTAGTGCAAATAATGTAATATATTTGTATTTTCTGAAAGCATTAAATACTGTTCCATTTAACAATCGGGTACATAAGATTAGAGCAAAAAGTATGTACACTGATAGAGAACTGAGTGACGGATAGCAGACAAAGGGTAGTTATAAAAATATATTCAGACTAAGCTATTGTTATTAATGACCTTGTAGATGCATAAAAATTACAGATGTAGTAAGTATTAATAAAACACCTAGCACATAACAATGTTACGTCGTGCCATTCCAGAGTTACAGTGTTGCATTGTGTTAAATATGAATTTTTGTTAAGGTTTCATAAGACCTTTGTTCAGTCATTTATTGTAACTTGCATAGAAATATTATTTGCTAAAAGAGATTATTCATTTTTCTGCTGATTTGCAGTCTTACAAGATGTGAGCCTATAGCCTTGAGGTAAAGTTGACATAGAGAACACTTGAAGAATGTATCAAGATATGAAAACAATAAGTAGCTTCATGTTCAGCTCGTAGTATGGGAGCTGTGCCCTTGATGTTGGACATAGCACAAGAGATAAAACCTCCAGCTCCCCTTGAGATAAAAATAATAGGCTCATCTGTCCTTAGAAGGGGGAGAAAGTAAACACCTCAAGAATACGTGAGAAAATTAATAAGTAGTGCTTCTCATAGACTAATGGTATAAACTATTGTATGCATATGACGTAGGATTCATTTATCCAGTAGGCTATAAAAACGTGTATCTTTGTATCAATATATTAGAGAATATTCCATGTATACAGAACTTGGTCTGTGTCAATTCTCTCCAGCTGATTGAAGCGCTTCCAGATATACTTGACACCACAGCCAAACTTGGGTCAGAATTTTATATCTTACAACTTGGAGGTCACCACAGAGATTCGCTGTCCAGCAGGCTACAACACAGACAAAGGAGGTTTCACAGGACATTGAACCCCAACATCCGTGGTCAGCAGATTTCTACTTGTTGGTCTTCCTATTCTGATTCACCTCATGTCTGTCTGAGGCACCTGACACGCAAATTTGTGAGTCTCAAGTATCATCTGATTAATATAATACAGTACTAACCCAATTTGTTTACTGTAATTGTATTGTTGATTAGAATTTTGAAAGATGAGGGAATTTTGAGTGCATCTGTTTGTGTCTATTGTATGATGTATAAAGCATAAAAGTCACATAAGACATTGATCAAATAAGCATGTAATGGAATAGAGGGATTTAGAGAGTTACTGTTCTGAACATTGAGTGAACATTTTAGACATCATCCCCAGAGATATATCAAAGAAGGGAGATTCGGTAATCTGCCCAAATTGTGTAAGAGAGATTTCCAAAAGACCTTTGTCCCAGATACTGTCAAAGAAGCTATTTAGCACGGACATCCAGTACAAGAAGTCCACAGAACGGGACGTCCACTGCAAGGACAACCCACAGAAACTAGATAAGAGTCCTGATGTGGACTCAACAGAATACTGTCAATATGGGAATATAGATAGTAAACAGATAGATGACAGCAGCTCCCTCATAGATATGATGTACAAGGACTTTAGAGAAATGGGGGAGTAGAAGGTCTGCAGGGAATTTTTCAAGAAAGTGGGGATAGCCAAAGAAGGAATTGATATGTGTTAATGGAGAAACAAAGGTGTTGCAAGTGGTAATGTGACAAGAACAAAGGGGTATATTAAGATCAAACCCCAAGAGATTATTTGAGGTGGCACAGAAAAGTTAAGAGATCTGGAAAGTTGCAATATATGTGGATATGCTAAATGCATTAGAAGCTGAATGAGGAATCAACTGTTCAAAAACTGATATAAATGATATAATGAATCAAGGAGGTTGTATATTATAAAATGTATGTTTGATCCTGCGCAGCTGAGTGAGTGAAATGTGCCCCTCCTATATTCTGTGTAAAAGATTTCAGTGTGTTGAGATAAGAAGCACTCTGTTTTTTTTGTTATCTGACAATGTATGTTAAATTGATAAAATATGTTGAGTGCTGAGTGATAACAACATGTTGAAGCTAACTTGTATTTAGTCTAATGCTGGGGTTTGTAGTTCCACAGCAGTAGGCTGGAAGATAGCAGTTCATTTTTCTTTCTCTGTATGTGAGTTTTATCTCCGTCTTACTGCGTGTGAGGGAGATCCGTGTTTGTCTGTCTTGACCGTTTTACAAGAGACATGTTTCAAGGTTGAAAAAGTTGTACATTCATTGCTTAATGATAGGCTTTTTAAGAGATGCAATAGAAGTTTAAAATCTTTGGTCCGTCACAAGATGGTAAATAATGTACATTATCACTATTATTACTATCATCATCATCAACATTTATTTATATAGCGCCAACAAATTCCGCAGCGCTTTACAATTGGGAACAAACATTTATAAGACAATACTGGGTAATACATACAGACAGAGAGGTAAGAGAACCCTGCTCGAAAGCTTACAATCTAGTGTCAGAACAAAGCTGGCTGGGATCCAGCAAGCCGTTTCTGTATTTGAACAAAATAATTTAGTTTCTGAAGTTAAGAAAAATAGCTTTCTCTTTAATGAAGTTGAGAATTGTAGGAGTGAGCTTTTACATGCAGAGATATTAAAAGATGTTTTTATCTGTGTTAAAATGGTGCTGATGAATGTTCACAGAAATCAAGAGGGTTTGTTGTGCCCATAAAGAAATGTTACGAGATAAAATGTCATCTGTGAGCGAGAATTGTGAATATATATTTGTACTTTAAACATGGAAATCACAGAATCTGGAAATGTGTGTGAATATTTAGTCACGGGAGATTTTGTTGAGAAAATGTTGAGTGATTTACAGACACAATGTGTGGTGTCTAATGAGAGTACTCTGATTTATGAGACAGTGTTGCTTTTAAAATGGCTGAATGCTTAGAAATTTTCGGGGGCTGTTGGTGGTGAATGATTTTTTCTTCCTGAATTTCAATGGAGTCATTCAAGGAGGCTGTACTAGGTAAAGAAAAGAGTGGCTTTGAACACTCGCCCATGTCTCGTCACTTTGACATTCCCTGTTTGTGAGATTAGGGACTGCTCCTTTGAGGAAATCAAGGCATGGAGCGCATAGAGTCACAGTTAAGCTTTTAGCAGCTGTTCACTGGTTACCTGATAACAGTGTACACACATATTACAGTTACAGTAATTCCTAGTGAATACATTTTAATCTCTATGCAAAAGTTTTTGTTTTTTCTTAACAGAAGGTCCAGCTAAAGACCCTTTAGTCAATCCAGATTGCATTGATCCAACTTCCAATGAATAGGAGTTTGCAATATGTTTTGGTCTACAGCCACAACAAACATAAGTATAAACTAATGAAGGATTTAAAGAACGTAGACTCTGCTTAGTAATGATTACCTTGTTTTGGAAAGAGATATTAGAGTTTATGTGCTATTCGCATAGCAAATGCATGATCTAGATGGTTTTTCTGTATGTGCAGAAAGCAAAAGTTTTTTATTTGTATCGTCATTACAGTTTTGAGTCAATCAGTGTTGCAAAGACATTCACTGCCCTTATTTACTGTGCTATAATCATCATATACTGTAAATAATTCTTTGTATCGTGGGTATAGTAATGCATTGATGGGAATTCAATATTTGTACAGAAATGAAAAAGATTTAAGACTTTAAGAGCTATTATCTGCGCTCCTGCAATAGCACTTCTGGATGATAGTAAGCCATTTACACTCTCCTCTGAGCAGAACCAAATGTTTAACCAATTTTAAGCTGAAGTAACTTCAGCACCAACACTGGCTTTGTCAAATTATGACAAGCCTTTCACGTTATTTTGTTATGAAGACAGTGTACATGTACAAGGGGTACTGACACAGATACATGGTCGCAAGCTAAGGTCACTTGCATACTACTCTGCACAATTAGACCCAGTACTACCAGCAGCACCCACCTGCGTAAAAGCAATAAGCTGCAGCTGCTTTAGTGCTTGATAAGAGTATAGATATTGTGCCACGCTGTGACAGAAACCAAGCACAAACAAAACATTTGTTACCAACCAGATTTACTAAATATGAAGATATACAGCACAATGGACATCCCTTCTATTGTGAAATAAGTGACATATAACACTTTCTGAGCGCATTGTGTATTTTCTTCCTCCTTTTCCTTTTATCCTTCCCTAAGAAATCCATAGTTAGAAGACAAAAAGGAAGCACGAGAGGCCCCAGAGCCTCTCGTGTTCACGGATATATGTTAAGATCTTCAGACAAGGAGAGTCTGAAAATGTATTTTACAAGTTTTTTAAAGGTCCAAGGGACACCAGAGAGTGGAGTTCATTGATATTAGCAGGAGAAATATAGATTGCAAGTTATTTTCCTTTGCTGTAGGCTGTAGATGTGTACTAGTCTAGAAAGGAAAGCCAGGTCTGGAAGAACCAGACTTACGCCAATAGTAATGTAAAGATCATTATACATAATTAGAAAATTCTAATATGAAAGTTTAACCAAACCAAATTAAGAAAAAAGCAACACATGACTGTAGGGGTTTACACCCAATACAGAAATGTATTTGTGAGTATTGTGGCCCAACACATTATTACATTTACACAAGACAGTAGGTTAATATTGGACTATCTGACAGCTTAGTCTGGAGGGTACTGCCTGATCGTAAATATGTAAATTGAAGCCCAGGGTTGCACCTTTTTAACTAGTGACGCAGATGATCCAGAGAAAATGTTTGATGAACACTTACAAAAATTAAAACATGAAATATACATTTTTAAAGGAGCACACTGGAGATGCTTATCTAGAAGGATAATTTTCATGGCTGTACCTGGCCGATTGGGTCAAGGGTATAGGAGGATGGTTATCAGGTCTTACACATGTTGTACTTCAAGGACTGTTACTAATCCTAATTATTATTATTATTATTATTATTATATACACTAATAAGACTGATGATGTGGATTGTTAAGAAGTGTATTAAAGCTAAGTGTTTCTCTTCCAGAAAAATTAAAGTTACCACCAGGGGCGCACGGAGAATTTTTCAGGGGGGGTTTCCTCCACCCCTGAAAAAAACAACAACCCCTAGAGAGCTGCTGCACATGCGCGGCAGCTCCGTTTCGGCTGCATTGTACTATACAGCAGCCGCGGCGCTGTCAAAGAAGCGTCCACAGCGGTGCTGTATTGTATACAGCACCGCCGTGGATGCTTCTTAGACAGCACTGCGACTGCTGTATAGTACAGTGCCGATATGTAGGGAACTTTTTTAGCGGGGGGGGGGGGTTCTGGAGACCCAGAAACCCCCCCTGCGTGCTCCACTGACCACATCTGTCTTAACCACTGTACTGTACACCCCAACTAATGAGTATGAACCTTGTGGAACTCAGAAACCAAGAACCTTTTTCTTGGATTCCACATGCTTCTTAGTGAAGCCTATCCTTATGAAGTAGCACTATTAACTCCCAGTAACATTACATTTAAGCAGTGCACAATGTTGAATCCTGCTGCCTTATTGCAGCAAGTTTCAAAAAATGGGAGAAGTACCTGTATATATTGGGGTTACCCTAGGGATTTGAGGGAATTCCATCCCAGCTTGAACAGGAAGAAAACAAAATGCAAACACAAAATTTTTCTGAACATGATTGTATAGAACTAATGAAACAAGAATCTCTGGTTTTATCTGACATTAAAGATAAACCATTACCAGATGCAGACATCACTCTTTTTGTAGCTGGTTCACACTATTACATAGATCCTGTCCCTTATACAGGGTGTGCTGTAACCACACACACAGAAATAGTGATTCAACAGACTCTACCGAGTCACATGTCAGCACAAGAAGCTGAACTAAAGGCCCTGACACTTGCATGCATATATGCAAAAGGACAAAGAGTAAATATTTACACTGATTCAAGTTATGCGTTTGTAATTGTGCATGATTATTGCCCTATATGGAGAAGTAGGGACCTTATGGGTTCAGCAAGCAAACCAGTCAATATGATGAACATACCAGGGCACTGTTCACTGCATTCCAGCTGTCCTCCAAACAGTGATGAAGGTGAAGACACACACAGAGATACTACCCCCGAAGCTAAGTAAAATAGACTGGTAGACCAGGCCGCACGAGAAGCCGCCATAGCCCCAGTACTCCAAGGGGAGTCTATTTACATGGTGACCCCCTGACCCCAAGGTTGACCGTATCACACTTCAACTTATGCAGAGACAAGCAACAGAGAATGAGAAAAAGACTTGGGCAAAACATGGAGCACAAGAAGTGCAAGGAGAGTGGTGTAAAGGTCAGTGTTTGTGTCTGCCAAAAGCCCTTTACGGCTAATATAGCACATGGGAAAGTGCATCTGGGAAAAGATGCAATGGTTGCACTCACTAACAGGTTATGGATAGCACCAGGGTTCGCCCAAGCAGCACAGTCGTTAGTGGCAGGATCCCTAAATCTGTGCACAGAATAACCTGGGTAAGTCTGTCCTATGGAAAACCACACCCCAGACATAATATCCCTATAAGAGGATACAGATAGACTTTATACAACTTCCCAAATGCTCGGGCTTTGAGAATGTGCGAGTCTGTGTCGACTTCTTTAGTCACTGTCTGGAGACATGGCTGTATAGAAAAGCAAATGCTAAAGCAGTAGCCAAGAAAATTGTGGATGAGGCAATATGCTGATATGGGGTACCAGAGGTCATTGTAAGTGACAGAGGGATACACTTTATGGGGCAAGGATTTTAGAAACTCAGTAAAAGACATGGGAATCATATCTGCCCTTTACACCCCTCACAGACCCCAAAGTTCGGGATGTGTGGAGCGCCTTAATGGTACTCTACAATTGAAAATGCAGAAAATAATGGCTGAAACAGGTCTGCCATGGATCTCATGTTTACCTGCACTCAGTAAAAAACACTGCTAGGAAAGACACAGGTTTAACACCATATGAGATACTGTTTGGCACAGCAAACAGAACAGGCTGTTATTTTCCATAGCAGCTACAGCATGTACATAGTGATTTTTTGAATTATGTTATAGAAACAACTAACTAAAATAAATGTTCAAATGTTCTCCTCCATTCCAGACCCTAATTTTTATACATGTACCCATAAACTGCAACCTGTCTTAAACCCAGATACAAGGGTCCTTATCAAGTCCTGTTGACGACTCCCATGGCAGTAAAAGTACAGGAAAGAGACACCTTGATTCACGCATCACACTGCAAAGTCTTCAAATCAGGAGAGTCTTGTTCTGATAAATAGAAATGACTGTCTTATGGTATTGATATGTCTTGCCAGAATAATTGTGACTGAAGTAGGGATCAAAGCCTCCCTAACCCAGTATGAAATAGACAGATAAGTGACAAATTGCCTATGCCACTGTGAGAAACATATGGGAAGGAGTGCTCAACAATTTGCACTCATAGTAGAGTAAACTCTGAAAATGCCTTTGTGCAGATGCATAACCTCATTGATCAAGTTGTCAGTAATGATTGATGTTGGATATTGGAAATATTGGCATTAGTAGAAAAGGGTTTTGCAATCCTGTTGATCGTTTATGTGATAATGAAACTAAATATATGGCTGATTAAGAAGTTACTGACACATGATTGTTGTCTCTCCAAAAAGGGAACCACTGAAAATCCTGAACCTCTGATGATCACAGAAATTACTGCTGAAACCAGACCTGACTATGAGCGTCATGAATTATTTGGACTTACAAAGCCAAAGAACTGCACAGTTTGCAACACGAAACTACTAAAGACTGAACAAAGAACATGCAAGGCCTGCAGAACTACTATAGACTCATTAACTACCTACTAAGAAACCATCTTTTCTAGACATGGACATTTGCCAAATTGCATCTCCTCATAAATCATGTTAGGACAGGGAGGATCACAGGCTTATCATTAGTGGGGGATGAGTTTACAGATTCCTAGGGGAACAACTCTATGCATGTGGCCTTCTACATGTGTATACGCACCTGATTAATAAGAATGTGGTTCTATAGATAGGTTAGGTAGGTAGGAGGAGAAAGGGCCAAAAATTGAAGAAAAGATGGAAAATGTTAAATATGATTTTTTGTTAAGGCCTCATAAGACGTTTGTTCAGTCATTTATTGTAACTTGCATAGAAATATTATTTGCTAAAAGAGATTATTCATTTTTCTGCTGATTTGCAGTCGTACAAGATGTGAGCCTATAGCCTTGAGGTTAAGCTGACATAGAGAACACCTGAAGAATGTATCAAGATATGAAAACAATAAGTAGCTTCATGTTCAGCTAGTAGTATGGGAGAAAGTAAACACCTCAAGAATACGTGAGAAAGTTAATCAGTAGCACTTCTCATAGACTAATGGTATAAACTATTGTATGCATATGACGTAGGATTCATTTATCCAGTAGGCTATAAAAACTTGTATCTTTGTATCAATAAATTAGAGAATATTCCTTGTATACAGAACTTGGTCTGTGTCAATTCTCTCCAGCTGATTGAAGCGCTTCCAGATATACTTGACACCACAGGCAAACTTGAGTCAGAATTTTAGATCTTACAACTGCAATAGTATAACCTGTCTAAATTAGAATTACGGATTGGCATGTAATACCAGTAGTGGCTGCTTGTACTCTCACAGCATTGCAAAAATCATTGTATCATAAAATTCAATTACCCATTGAAGATAAACAAATTACATTCACAGCGTCCCTTCTCCCAAAATAACAACCAGCTTATAGCCTGGATGGTTACTGCTAATGCAAAGGGACAAACAAAGGCCGATGCATCCATTAGGCAGTTTTAGGCAGCTGCCTAGTGTGGCAGGCGTTTGGGAGTGCCACTGAGGGCTGGTCACAGGCTTTTGGTATCGGCTATATGAAGGCCCAAAGAGAAGAAGCTGCAGCTTAATCCTTTCACATCTCGTTTTTTAAGGTGGGGCCAAGTGGCCTAATGCTGCGGCACATGGACCCTACCTCCCCTCTGACAGGCAGCTGTGGGACTTCCCCCAGCTCCAGACTACAGGATGTGCTGTGTGCAAGGGAAAATACATAGAAGGGAACTGACATGTGATCATTTCCCCTCTGACAATTACAGGGATAAGAACAGGTAAGTGGGGATGGAGGAAAGAATTATTATAATTGGTAGGAAGTTAATGTTGAGAGGGTTAGGTGTGATGATTGTGAGTTGATTGTGAGGGTGTTAATGATCTTAATGGGGTACTTTTGATGAAGCTGAGGCAGTATTGATTAAGTGTGCTAATGAATATAAATGGGATTTATTAATGATGTTACGCTTAATTAATTTTGGTGACAAGGGAGTTAATGATTATAAAAGGGTTAATGATGTTGAAGTGGTTGCTATGATATGGCTAAAGGATTTAATGATTATAAGGAGGGGTTAATTTGTATTGTTGAAGTTTAATTTATGGTGGGGAGGTTGATGTTGATGAAGAGGTTATTATGATGATTTTGGTTAATGATTATTTTGAATTATTTATTATGATAATGGGTTATTTATGAGGGTATTGTCATACTCTGCACATGACACATAAGAATACTGTAACATGTATGTCATGAATCCACTTTTAGTCCGCAATAAGTATATCCTTTTTTGCCACGTCAAGCACGAAGTTCAGAGTATAGACAGTATATATTATAATAAAAATGATATACATAATAATGAAAACAAGTGTGCTTCTATAAATGAATTAAATGTGTACAAATTAATAAAATCATTTGAAAAGTGCAGCCAGGACAACCAAGACCACTGTGTACATGAAAACAAAAGAAAAAATAGTCCGGCACTCTAAAACAAACCATATATAAATCACTATGTGTCAGTATATATAAATAGGAGAATTTTGTGCAAAATATAGCTATATTGGGATAAACTCACAGGCCAACGTCAAGGCATTTCCTGTAGGTATATACAGTATAGCATGCACCCTGCTATGTACTAAGCATATCCTTTTTGCAAACAATAATCCAAATAACAGCACTGGTAGCTAATATGTTCGATGTATATAAAAAATCTTACTTGTCAAGGCCCGTGATGTCAATAAAGAACACATTTATTTAAAACTAATATATGTCATAGAAACCACACAATAACACTTGAGCTCAGGGAAACAACCGATATAAATGGTAAATTATTCATGGAATATCCTTATTCTGAATAAGTGTGGGAATTCCAAAAGTTATCAGCAGATACAATATAAAGAAATAAAGGTGGCACTGGTATATTATAATTATGGTGGCAGCGCTGTGCAAAGGTAAAAATAAAATCAGAAAAAAGGTCAGATTGCAAGCACACAGTTTAGTCAAGAGTATACCTAAAATCACTCTCTCTTGGCCTGATTCACTAAGGAGTGTAAATGGTGATATGTTGCATATAATGCGTACAATTACTCTGCGCATGCCCAGAACCAAACCACACGCCACAGAACGCATCAGCTTCCAATTCATCATCATGTG
The DNA here is from genome assembly GCF_038048845.1 of Mixophyes fleayi. Lineage (NCBI taxonomy): Eukaryota > Metazoa > Chordata > Amphibia > Anura > Limnodynastidae > Mixophyes > Mixophyes fleayi. Next base: position 225,071,862 of record NC_134402.1, read on the forward strand.
CAAATCACAATTACGTCAGCTTACGATTTCAGGGGCGGAACGCAGCAGTTTCAGATTCAAGCTTTGGGCATCTCAGCGGTACGTGATTTTCAGCTATGTCTCTCTTGCTCCAGCTGCAGGTCTGGTGTAAGAGTCGATTACTAGTGATGACAGTTGTGTATGCATGCAAGAACATGTTTTTGCCAACAGAAGCAACTGTAGAATGTATCTTATGTACAGAAAATAGTATGAACATCCTAATAAAAGTATTTTATGGAGAGAAAAAAACAACCTTTTTTTATTTTTTTAGTGTTTTGTAGAGGTAATGACTTTATTATTAACAGGTGACATTAGTTGAATATTTTTTTTCTGTTTGTTCTTTTGAGACTTGATATTCCACATTTGTATTGGATGTTTCCTGCAGTGTCTTGTCTGTTAGAGCAGAGGGGACCTAGACCTGTATTCATTAACATATCTTCAGATACGCTCCTGAATATGGACGCGAATATTCCAGTTGTACGTGTGCTTTTAAAGAAACGCACATTACGTTCATTTTGTATTTGTTAATGAATCAGGTCCTATATGTCTCTATAAATCTGATATTCTCCTCCAAAGCAAGCTGTATTCTGTATAGGGTACATTTCAATTAAGCACTTTTTTTTCTCGGTTGTAGATTCCTTTTCAAATACTCTTGCTTACGCTTCTTTGAACTCCACAGTCAGAAATAAAATTATTCTTTTTACAATTTTGATCTACACTAATATAAATGACCTGCTACTCATGGTGCTCTTTGTGTGTTGTGGCAATATAAACCTTTCGTACTGATTCAGAGTGCGCTAACTTGGTCGAAATGATCACATTGGGAAAAAAATATTTTAAACTAAAAATATTTTAAACTATACAGTAGCACTGATACATCATTAGTAGTAAGGAAGCTTATTTCTCGGGTGGGGTACAGTATCCCGACGTTTGGGATACCGACATCCATTATTCCTTAAAACAAAAATGAATAGTAAAATAACCACATGATTAAAATATACACTTACCTTAACAGCGACGGCGTTGATTGCCGAAGAATCTGGTATGCGACGGCTGGTAATTCTGAAGATGCTGCATGTTGGCGCTGGATTGTGACGTCAGGTAAGTAATGGACGTTTGGTGCAGCCTAAGCCTAACCCTAACCATATAATTAACATACCTCTTTAAATGTCTTCGGTGACATCACAATCCAGAGCCGGCATGCAGCTGTTACAACTTACCTGTCCCCGCTCCAGCGCCGCGATTCTCTCTCTCTTCCAGGTCTCGGCAGCGTTGTCACATGACAGCACAGGGCGCAGAATTCAAATCTGCAAGCTATGAAACCTCTGCTCTGATGCCTGGGCAGCGTCAGAGCAACTTCATCTGTTCCCTGACTTGGCATTTCTGTGTGGATTCCTTGTGTACCAGACCTGCTTTGCTGACTTCCCAGACTCTCTGCTCCAGTGTACCAGACCCAGGCTTGCTGACCATGTATTACTCTCTGCTCCAGTGTACCAGACCCAGGCTTGCTGACCACGTATATATGTCCGCTCCAGTGTACCAGACCTAGGCTTGCTGACTACGTGTATATCTCCACTCCAGTGTACCAGACCCAGGCTTGTTGTACCACGCATTATCTGTATCCAGTGTACCAGACCTCGGCTATCCCGACCACGGAGTGGTTCATACTTACCTTCCAGTTCCAGTGTGATCGTGAGCTACCTCCCGCATCCTTACCTCTAGAGGCAGACCAGTGGACCGCGACCTGCGATCCTCCGCAACGAAGCCCATCCCGCCTTGTGGCGGTTCTTGGCGAACACCAGGGGGTTCGTTAGATTCCACACCACCGGCCGGCCAGCGCTGATCTAGAGTAAGGCAAGTACTCCATATTTTATTACCTACATTACTGCATTGTTGCACACATTACATAACTGTTACAGGAGCATCTTCGGAATTACCAGCCGTCGCATGCCAGCCTCTTTGAAAATCAACGCTGCCACTGTGAAGGTAAGTGTATATTTTTTAATCATGTGGTTATTTTACTATTCGTTTTTTTTTTTTTAAGGAATAATGGTTGTCGGTATACCACCGTATTTCTCATCCGTAACACATACACAACTTTATTTTATTGTACACATCACTATTATAATTTATTTTTTAAAAAGTAGATTTTAGGCATATTTTTAAATGTACATTTAGTACATTTATTCCATAAAAATGTATAAATAAGAAGATAGTAATGAATTTATTTTTTATTTAATTTTAAAAATTTTTTTTCAAGATTTGCTTCATTAAATGATCATCTTTTATTCAGCAGTTATAGTGGCCCTCTTAATTGGATTTTGTTATATTCAATTGAACAAGAACTTTAAATCATAAATGTCGAAGTCATTCTTTTACATTAGTTATGTGGAACAATAGTAAAGTGACCAATTTAGTGATTGATGCCAGACTAAAATAAGTACAAAGGTAATTTTTCCAAATGACACATTCAAATGTTGATGAAAATTGGCTAAATTATACACATCTGGCAAATCATTGACATTGACGTCAAATATTTAATGCACATGAAGCATATGACAGCAGATAAAGTAGATTTCCTGGATAAGCTAAAGAACTGTTGTGATTTTACAGTAAAAGACGGTAAAAGGAATGTAAAACTCATTTTACAAAATGTGAATTGTTCAAACATGGACTGTAACATTTTTTCTGAAATAAGTATGAAGTAAATATAATTTGTTTATTTAAATTATGGTACTCTAATTTACAAGAGATGCTTGAATAAACATTATTACAAGCAGAATTTCTGTAAAATTTGCTGTAGTTGTTTTAGGAGAACATATTACCAGCTAAGAAGCTGTGGAAGCTACTGCAGCTGCCCTGGATATGACATATCTCACTCTTCTCTCAACTTCTTTACCTTAACCCGCCTATATCGGGCTTATAGGTCCTGTATAGTACTCTAGTTCCCACTACAGGGTAAATCTTGTCTCCTTCACCTTAACCAATGAGATTTCCACTGCTAGCAGAGCTTCTAAAGGGGATTGACTCCAGGCTCCCAGCGGCTGTTATGATCCGTCACCTGACTCCTTATTTGTCCCTCCATCCTGCACCTCACACCATAATCACATCCATAATAAATGACCAAAGGGTGGAGAGGATATGGCCACAACCTTTTTATTTATTATTCACCATATTCTTATGAGGAGGGGATTAACTGTAACGAAACGAGTTTTAAACCACGTCAACCAGCCTGTCCCTCCTTAATCACAAAATGTGGAGTTTAACAGCCTGTACTTTTTATAGCCCTGTTAATGTTCCCCAGCTTGCCAGAATATAAATGCAGTGTCTAATTATATGTGGATAAGTGGACATTGTAGCCATGCCTAGATAAGAGACTTCCTCATTCCATGTTACCCAATGTAAACATGTGTTTGTTGTCATTGCAATGATGCCATTATGCATTGTTCTCAAATTGAAGCCTGGTGGGTTGTGGGTAAGGATTGGGTGGGATTCAGTTGTAGGATTTAGGTGAGGGGGCAGTAGCTACATTCATTCTTCCCCTCCTTTCTCTACAGGAAGCATGGAACAGCTAGTCCAGACATTTGTCTGGAGCCCAGCAGGGAAACCACTGTGGAATTATAGCTCATCTCCACTCCCCCTCCAACCCCCTAGTCCCCATCTTCATGTGCAAATCACACTTATGTCAGCTTATAATTTCAGGGGTGAAACAGGTTGGGGAAGGGGCGGATGCACATAGTCAATGTACAGTAAGGGCAAGGCAAGCTCAAGCGCATGCAGCAGTGTCAGATTCAAGCTTTGGGCATCTCAGCGGTACGCGATTTTCAGCCATGTCTCTCTTGCTCCAGCTGCAGGTCTTGTGTAAGTGTCCAGCACCCACCAATATTCAAGGAGAGAGCAAGGGGCTTGCCCGGGAAGAGGAAAATAAATTTGACCCTGGATATTAGGAGCCACTCCAGGAGGGGGTAAGTTTGGGGGGAATATTCAATCTGACAATTGATCCTGAAGGTGCAGGGTGGCTGGTGTTGAGTTTATGTTCTCTACCAGTAGAATAAATCTGCAGCTGAGAGAAATCCATGGGTCATGGACTGTGCAATTCAGGACAGCCAGGTGGCTCTAACTCTTTAAGCTAGTGGGTTAAGGGACAGATGATGTGGTAAACCTGCCTGGTATTTATTTACTGTTGTATTTGATATTCTAGTGAATGTTTTATTACAATAAATGTACCGTTTTACTTTTCTAACTGCATTTTCCTGAGTGAATATAGGAACTTTAAAAGGTACTGGGTAGGCTTCCCTGGAATGGTAAGGCTCCTCTGGGTGACCAGCCAGTGTGAAGTGGGTAGAATTGGGCCAGATAAACCCAGTATCCTCAAAGTAACCAAGCAAGCAAGTGCCACCAAAACTGCCATGGCTTAAACTAGAGATGGGCGGGTCCGGTTCTCCGAGAACCGAACCCACCCGAACTTTGGGTATCCAAGTACCGAGCTGAGCAGCTCGGTACTCTCCCGCCCGTTCCGAATCCAAATCGAGGCTGAACGTCATTGTGACGTCGTCGGATCTCGGGGCTCGGTTCTCGCGATACTTCAACTTTATAAATACACGCCTCCACAGCAATCCATCGCCATTTGACAGAGGGAGAGAGCAGGGTGTAGTCATAGGCTAATTAGAGCAGGGACAGAGAATACAATATTGTTCTTGCAATTGCTCTAACCAAAATCGCTAGTGCAGAGAGGAGGATAGAGGTTTATTATTTTTTCTTCATATTTGGCACTCCCCAGCGCTTTTGGGGTGTCCCCCATAATTGTGCATAAATATTTCTGGCTGTCAAAAGTCATAACTGTCAGCAGTATCTACTAAATAATTTTTAGCACTCCTCAGTGCTTTTGGGGTGTCCTCCCTAATTGTGCATTAATATTTCTGGCTGTCAAAAGTCATATCTGTCAGCAGTATCTACTAAATAATTTTTAGCACTCCTCAGTGCTTTTGGGGTGTCCTCCCTAATTGTGCATTAATATTTCTGGCTGTCAAAAGTCATATCTGTCAGCAGTATCTACTAAATAATTTTTAGCACTCCTCGGTGCTTTTGGGGTGTCCTCCCTAATTGTGCATTAATATTTCTGGCTGTCAAAAGTCATAACTGTCAGCAGTATCTACTAAATAATTTTTAGCACTCCTCAGTGCTTTTGGGGTGTCCTCCCTAATTGTGCATTAATATTTCTGGCTGTCAAAAGTCATATCTGTCAGCAGTATCTACTAAATAATTTTTAGCACTCCTCAGTGCTTTTGGGGTGTCCTCCCTAATTGTGCATTAATATTTCTGGCTGTCAAAAGTCATATCTGTCAGCAGTATCTACTAAATAATTTTTAGCACTCCTCAGTGCTTTTGGGGTGTCCTCCCTAATTGTGCATTAATATTTCTGGCTGTCAAAAGTCATATCTGTCAGCAGTATCTACTAAATAATTTTTAGCACTCCTCAGTGCTTTTGGGGTGTCCTCCCTAATTGTGCATTAATATTTCTGGCTGTCAAAAGTCATATCTGTCAGCAGTATCTACTAAATAATTTTTACCACTACAAGTGCTTTGCGCTCAGAATGGATTCAAAGCAGTCCACATGTGATCAGAATGAGCAACCAGGTTCTGTCACCAGTCCTGATGTTAGTGTTCCCAGTACATCATCTGGCCAAGGCAATGTCAAACAACAGAGTGTTTTCAAATCAGTGCAAAAAACAAAAAACAAAAAAAGATTTACTGTGTTGGAGCGAAAAAGTGTTACTGAGCAAATCTTAAGTGCCGATAAAAAAAAAATTGCAAACATGCCATTCTACACACGCAGTGGCAAAGAGAGAATGAGGCCTTCACCTTTGGCTATTAGTGGCAGATTCCAAAAAGTTACCCAGCCTACAATTGGTGCACAACTACTGTTACGCGTCAAAGCCGAGCTGCAAGATAACAGTGAGGCATTACAGGAGAATATTTGCTCTGATTCACAAATGACAACAATCCCTGTGGAGAGTCCATCCAACAGTGGGATGTCTAATCGTGAGCATTCTGCTGATGTGTGCCTTAATAGCCCGAGTGTAGCCGGTGATACCCAAATTGAGGATGCCACTTTGGAATTAGAAGAGGATGAGGGGGAGATTTGTGTAGGCGACGAGGGCGCTAATAAGGATGTTGATGAGGATGAGGTTGTTTGTGTAAGTCCTGCACCAGTGGCAGCAGTTCTGGCACGTGACAAGAAAAAGGCCATTGTCATGCCTGGGCATAAAACAAAAAAATCCACTTCTTATGTGTGGAATTATTTCTACCCAAATCCAGACAACAATTGTATAGCCATTTGTAGTGTATGTCAAGCCACAGTCAGTCGAGGGAGGGACCTTAACCATCTTGGAACCTCGTCTATGTTACGCCATTTAGCGAGAATTCATGGCAAAGTGTTGGGAAAAGCTGAAAGTTCTTCCCAAAAGAATACAAGCACTCCCTCATCAGCTAAGACCCTCCGCTCACCGACATACCGACGGCTACAAAATACACCCACCACACCATCCTCATCAATATCCTCAGTAGCGCTCGGAGTTAGCCCGGCATCCCACTTAAGGTTGGATGACTCCTGCACTATTATTGATTCCTCTGAAGAAAGCGTTAGTCCTGCTGCTGCTGTTGCTGCTGCTGGGGGTGAATCGTCATCCCAGAGGCAGGTTAATAAAATGAGCAGTCCTACATTTCAGCAATTAACTGTGAAACAATCATTTGCGAGGGGAAGCAAATATGACAGCAGTCACCCAGTCGCCAAGCGAATCACAGACGCCATGGCTGCAATGTTAGTGTTAGATCTGCGTCCAATCTCCACAATAAATGCAGCTGGTTTTTCACAGTTAATTGAGGTTTTGTCTCCGCGTTACAGAATTCCATCGCGACACCATTTCTCCCGTAAAGCTATTCCACAACTATACCAAAAAGTGTGTAAAAATGTAGAGATTGCGCTGAAAAATGCCATTCTGCCCACTGTTCACTTAACCACAGATATGTGGACAAGTGGAAGTGGCCAAACCAAAGACTATATGACTGTGACAGCCCACTGGGTTGGTCATTCACCTTCACCAGCAGGAACAGCAGCAGCATGTATACCACTACGTAACATTTGTCACAGGCAGGCCACTCTTTGTATCACCGGCTTCACTAACAGGCATACGGCTGACAATTTGTTACGCAAACTGAGAGATGTGATTGATGCATGGCTTATACCACTCGGACTCTCCCCAGGGTATGTCATTTCAGATAACGCCAACAATATAGTGCGAGCATTACAGCTGGGTGATTTCCAACATATTCCCTGTTTTGCTCACACCATCAACTTGGTGGTGCAGAGCTTCCTACGAAATAACCGTGAGGTGCAGGAGATGCTTTCGGTGGCCCGTAAAATTTCAGGCCATTTCAGGCATTCAACCACAGCATATAGGAGATTACAACAGCTCCAAGAGCAGTTTAACTTGCCCTGCCACCAACTTAAGCAAGAGGTGGTAACTCGGTGGAATTCCACCCTGTACATGCTTCAGAGGATGGAGGAACAGCGCAAAGCCATCCAAGCATATTGCACAAGTCATGACATTGGGAAAGGAGGGGGGATGTATTTCACTCTTGCACAGTGGGGAATCCTTTCAGTGCTGTGCAAGGTGCTGAAACCTTTTGAAGTTGTGACATGTGAGGTCAGTGCAGACTCTGCTAGTTTGAGCCAAGTCATTCCTTTAATTAGACTATTGGAAAAGCAGCTTGAGGAAATGAAGGAGGAGCTGAAAGCAAGCAATTCAGCAAAGTATGTTGGCCTTGTCGATCAAGTACTTAATTCGCTTCACAATGATCCTCGAGTTATTAAGATCTTGAACTCGGATCAGTACGTTTTGGCCACTGTGCTTGATCCAAGGTTTAAAACCTACATTGAGTCTTTACTTGTAAATGAACGAGATGTGAACTTTTGCAAGGAGCTATTGCTCAGCAAGTTGGCCGCTGAACTGGGCCTCGGCTTGACGACGTGTCCTCCTTCACTTTCTCAAGCTGTTGCTCGTAAAAAATTAAATTTCCAAAAAAGAAGCAGGGAAGACACAGGGGGCAGACCAGAACAATTTAACATCTGGGCTGGTTTGAAGGATTTTTCAAAAAAATGTGTCACTTTGCCCATAACTCCATCCAATATGAGTATAAACATGCAAAGGATGGTGGAGGATTACTTTCAAGAGGTAGTTGATATGGAAATGTCAGACAGTCCCTTTCCTTACTGGGAAGAAAAGCAGGCCATTTGGAAACCCATGTACAAACTTGCTTTGCAATACTTAAGCTACCCATCCTCCAGTGTGTACTCTGAACGAGTGTTCAGCACAGCAGGGAACTTAGTCAGTGATCGCCGTAGAAGGTTACTTCCCAAAAATGTGGAGAAAATGATGTTTATAAAAATGAACTACATCTTCCACGAGGAAGGCCTTCACCATCCAAGACATCCAAGCACTGACTGTTCTCTAATGGCGGATTCAAGCGGCGATGAATTGATAGTCTGTGATGATGACGTACACACTGATGAGGGTGAGGATGAAGCTGAAGATGATGCCGATAACATCTTTTTAAAAATTTCTATGTAAGTGTAGGGTGCAATCTACCCCCAAAGAGGAAAGGGACTTGTGGCATTTCCATATCACATACCATCTTGAAAGGCTGCTGTTAGGGCAATTTATCCTTAAGGGTAGGGTGTCATAGACAGAGTGACCCTAAACTGGCTTTGTCCATTTTTCATAATATTGTACAGTCTATAATGGCTGAATTTTTGGGTATTTTATACAAGTGGAGGGGGGCCTAGAGAGACAGAAACCAAACTGGCTTTCTCCATGTCAATTAATATTGTACAGTCTATAATGGCTGAATTTTTTGGTATTTTATACAAGTGGAGGGGGGCTTAGAGAGACAGAAACCAAACTGGCTTTCTCCATGTCAATTAATATTGTACAGTCTATAATGGCTGAATTTTTTGGTATTTTATACAAGTGGAGGGGGGCTTAGAGAGACAGAAACCAAACTGGCTTTCTCCATGTCAATTAATATTGTACAGTCTATAATGGCTGAATTTTTGGGTATTTTATACAAGTGGAGGGGGGCCTAGAGAGACAGAAACCAAACTGTCTTTCTCCATGTCAATTAATATTGTACAGTCTATAATGGCTGAATTTTTTAGTATTTTATACAAGTGGAGGGGGGCCTAGAGAGACAGAAACCAAACTGGCTTTGTCCATTTCAATTAATATTGTACAGTCTATAACGGCTGAATTTTTTTGTTTTTTAAACAAGTGGAGGGGGGCCTATAGAGACAGAAAGCAAACTGGCTTTTTCCATTTCTTTACATATTTAATTATAAGTGTAGGGTGTAATATACATCCAAAGATGATGGCTGCATTGCCAATATGCATAGATGGAGAGGAAGACAATCTGTTTTGTGTGTAGAATAAATGAAGGCCTACCTACCAGGAATTAAGCTGTTTTTTGGATGATTTATTACCTCTACAATTAGATTACTTATCTATGAAACAGTTGGAGCACTAAATTGGGTTATTTTAGGCCCAAAAACATTGATTTTCCAACAAAATAGCAAAACAAAACCAAACAAAACCAAAACCAAAACACGCATTGGCGGTTTTGCAAAACCAAAACCAAAACACGACGGTATTCCAGATCCAAAACCGAATCCAAAACCAAAACACGGGGTCAGTGACCATCTCTAGTACTAAGCAATAGTGGTGTCACGGGCACTAGGAGTCTTGCCCAGGATTTCACCAGATGACTGGGCTTACCAGTGTAGTGAAGTTCACACAATGGTCCACTGGTAGCAGGGTGACTAGCGGAACATATATCACAGCAGATGGAGAGAGAATGCCAATGAATAATAGGAAAGTCAGTGACTTGCAGCAATCTTTGGTCAATGAATCAGCGAGTAGCTGATAGAATGGAAAGGCAGATTTGAACACGGAGATCAGGATGGACGTGAGTAGATGCAGGGAGGTAGCAGGGAAGTCAGTGGTCTGCGTACAGCAAGTTGTACCACTGCCTATGGTGAAGAGACTTGTCCAGGTGCAGGTAGGTAGCGGGGAAGTCAGTGGTCTGCGTATAGCAAGTTGTACCACTGCTTAATAGGTGAGGATGTGTACAAGTGTTGATGAGTGGAAGCATACAAAGATAATAGGATGCAGACACTGAGAGCACAGAGGAACTTGATCCCAATAGGTATGCAGCGTATCCAACAAAGTCTATATAACGGTATGTGTGGCGCTGCTTGGTAGAGACTTGCTCAGCACAGATATGCAGGCCAATAATGGATAGTCAATCACAGTTATGCATATAACGACTGAGTAGTACAGTTAACTCCAAACAGGTATGCAGCGAAACAATAACAGTCTATAGCGGGTATGGATACCGCTACTGAGCATGGAAACTTGTCCTAGCGGATATGCAGAGTAAACGTAGAAAGTCAATAACAGAAAGGCATACCGCTATTCAGTAGAACAGTCTGTCCACAGGGAAATGCAGGAACTGCAGAGACGCTGGACGGCAGAGACGAGTGTAGGAACCACAGGTGAGTAGATCCGGTAATCAGAGTCCAGCTGAGGACACACGCAGGAAACAGGAGACTGTAGCAGGTATGGAAACCAGCGATGAGTAGCACAGGGAATCCACAGGAACTGAAGACACTAGTAGTACACAGGAGATAATAGCGGGTATGGAAACCAGCAATGAGTAGATCAGGAATCAGCAGGAAACTGAAGACACTAGTAGAACACAGGGAACACCTTCAGAGACTCACAGGGAATGAGACTCCAAGATCAGGCCATGAGGTAATGCACACAGGTGCCTTAAATAGGGAGTTGCCTGATCAACCAATTTGGATTAAAAGCAACAGACACAAGAGTTCTTAGGAGCTGCGCATGCGCAGACCATCAGGATGGCGGACGGCCGCGGTTCAGGATAGGTGCCGGCAGGAAGGCTAGGGAGCCACGCACCAGCGCAGAGGCACTCACGGTCTGGTGAGTGACAAGTGGATCTCTTTACTGGACCATGTGATGTGAAATATCTTGCCAGTATAGTACACAAACTAATTACAAATATAGATTTTGTTCCGCTTGGTAAGTACAATACATGTATTAATTATATTAATTAAGAATGTAAAAATTAATTCCTTATATCCCTTTATCATCTTTTATAATACAGACATTTGAGTCTTCATATTAGCATTCTTTTAAAATAGTATAAATGCATAAAGCACACCATGTATTCACTTTTAGAGAATTATGATCTTATAAAATTTAATAAGTATCCAATATACACATGTGTATATATAGATACAGTAAGAGATCCCTAGTGTCATATTTTTATATTAATTATTACATATTCATTGCAAATCATTTATGTTTTTGTTATTATTTACAAACTTTAGTTTTTTTATTTTTCTATATTTTTGTTAAATTGTTTATTATACTTATTTTACACTTATTTACATATGTCTCTATATATAAATATTAATCAATAAATTAAAAAATATAAAAAAATACATAATTATCTACTTCTATTATGTGTCTTTTTTTATTAACTGTGTTAAAAATGTGATGAGAATAATCCATATATTATATTTTTGATAATTTAGGGGTATAACTTAATGTTTGTATTAAATTATATTTTCTTAAAATATTTTTCCATTTTTTTATTTTTTTGTTTTGTTTATTTTGCCTGTTTCCATTTATACTATGTAATATATATTTATATATTATATATATATATATTATATTTATATATTATATATACATATATATATATTATATATACATATATATTTTATATATATATATATATATATATATATATATATATATATATATATATATATATATATAGTAATATGATACTATGATAAGCCCTCCAGGCTGATTCACGATAAACTGGCAGGAAGCCAGATTACATCCTGCCAGGTTAGAGCTGCAAAACTGTAGAAAAAGAGCCCAGTTTTAGCATGAAAAGTATTATTCCATCTGTAACTTCTGGAAATTACTAGTACCACACACTAGTATGTAACTGTCCTTGTAAGGACTTTATGAGCTAATAAAACATCACTGCTTCAAGGTCTTGCTTTGATTCCTACTTACCTGCTGTAATTCCTGTGATCTACAGGTTAGACCAATCTAATCCATTATCCCGCTGTTCAGAGGCTAGAACCCAGCATCTCATAATAAAACTCTACCCTGCAGCTCCAGCCAGTGTGATAGGCCAGAGGGAACCATCCACAGCAACCCTGATCTGAAGGAACAGGTCAAGGGTACCAGCCCAGTTTCCCAGCAACGGGGTGCACTAGCAGTGAGAGTTACCCAGAAGGAAGTGGTTCTAGGCACTGGTAAAGGAGCCTAGTGGTGGCAGCAGGCTGCTCCTACTGTATTTATAGAGGTGCAATTAGGATAAATTAAGGGGATGGTGGCAAGGCAAACCCAGCTGGTCACCAGCAGCAGCACGACAGGGTGGCATAGGAGGTCCATCCTGACACACCCTTTAATGGATTTTTTTTATTTTTTTTTAAATCAGGTACTTTTTTATTGAATTCAAGTACATATAACAGAAAAAAGACAAAACAAACATTACTTGAACTGTGTCAGCAATTTAGCAGAACTCCATGGTCACACAGATGAGATCAATGCAGGTAAAGAATTTAAGTATATAAATAATACCAGCTAATATATACAGAAAATGAAGCAGATTCAGATTTTAACAGAAACGTTACATACAATTTTGTTTGAGTGCATAAATATCCTGCGTGTAACCTTGTCTGAAACATCACATAAAATAGCAGTTTAACAATGCCAAATTAGTGAAATCGAACTAATTTATTTTATTTAATTTAACTTAATTTAGCCCAGACCAAACCAGACCAAGCGAGACTCACACATTTAACTATCCAACATCCTGGACCGCCCTTTTTTTCCTATGCTTGGACTCATACCAAGAGGACCAAACTTCATGATATTTGTGCTCGGCCCTTCGCAATGTGTAGGTGTATCTCTCATGATCCATGGTCTCATTTACCAAAGTCCTCCAACTACGGAAATCTGGTTTTACATTTGCCAGCCAGTTATGATAACTTTTGCCAAAGTAAGTGCTATGAAGACAAATTTATAAAGAGGCGTACTTAGTTTTTCCTCTAGTGATATCCCGAATAGACATACATTAGGTTCCAGAGGAGGGATACCTGGTATCAACCCTACAATACATTTCCATATTTTTTCCCAGAAGGCATGGACTTCCTGACATTCCCAAAGCAGATGCCAGAAATCACATCTAGGCCGAGAGCATTTAGGGCAATCAGCGTTCCAAGCCTTATCAATGGTTGCCATAGACAATGGAGTGTGATAAACCCTATGTAGAATATCAAAGTGAATTTGTTGAAAGTGAACCGAGGATGTAGCAAGTTTAATGCTCTTTAGGATATCGCACCACTCCTCCTCATCGATTGTACCAATATTGGATTCCCATTTTACCTTGAGAGGTATTAGTCTGATGATGGTTTAGCTCCGCATAAACAGAAGAGATAACTCTACGGCCCTTCATATTCTCAAGCAGAGATCTAGCAGGGGCGGTAGCCAATATAAGAGGGGTGTTCCCAAACTGAGACTGAGTGGCATGCCTAATTTGCAAATATCGAAAGAAAACCCTCTGACGGATCTGGAAATCTCTTTTAAATTGCTCAAATGATTTGAACGAATTTGTTTCACAGAGCTGACCCACCGAATACACCCCCCAAACGCCGCCAGAAGCAGTCCCCACTCAATTTACATAATTCAGGAAAAGCGTCATTGTACCAGATCGGAGTATTTGCATCCACTCCTTTTCCCCCAAGGATTTTATGTGCCGTATTCCAGATCCTAATGGCTTGTTTAATGATAGGAGCGTCCATTTTACGCGTCCGACCCATCAAAAGCACCTGCAGGGGAGTGAACTGGGGCCCCGCCCGCTCACCAATAAGGCCCAACAAGGAGCCAACATTACGTCCACTCATCCACTCAATCAGATGTGACAACTGGGCTGCCATATAATATAATCTGAGGTTGGGTAACGCCAAACCACCATCAAACTTGGATTTACATAAAGTACTAAGTTTTATTCTGGCCCTTTTGTCACCCCAGATAAATGAGGAAAGTATTGAGTTTATAACTTGGAAATTTTTGTTAGGAATATATATGGGAGAATGTTGCAGCACGTAAAGGTATTTAGGTTGCATTATCATTTTAAAGAGATTAATCCTTCCAGTTACAGTCAGTGGCAGGTGCCTCCAGGTGTGGGACCTAAGTTTAAAGTAGTCAGTAATAGGATCAACATTTAACCTAACATAGTCAGCGGGCTTGGAGGAGACCCAGATGCCAAGGTATTTAAAACAGAGAGTCCACTTAAGAGGGTGGCCCTGTGTAGGTTGAGCTGGAAGAATACCATGTAATGGAAAGATGATAGATTGGTCCCAATTAATGTTAACTCCTGAGTAGTGGCCAAAATTATCAACAGTCTCCAATAGGTTATTGAGGGAACCATCCGCCTCAGACAGAAACAACAGCATGTCATCCGCATATAAAGCAACAGTATCTGTAGCCTCCCCAGCAGGGAGACCCAGTATACCCGGATGGGCGCGAATCAAACATGCTAATGGTTCAATGCTATGGCGAATAGAGCCGGAGATAAAGGACACCCCTGACGAGTGCCCCTGCCCAACTTAAACGGGACAGAGCTATATCCATTCACACACACCCGATCAACAGGAGCGCTATACAGCAGTTGAAGCCAACGGATAAATGTCGGACCAAAGCCAAACATTTTCAGCACCTCCCACAGATAAATCCACTCTACCGAGTCGAAGGCCTTGGCAGCATCCAGAGATACCACCGCAGCCCCCGGATCAGCAATGTGAGCCATCTGCAGATGTGTGAACAAACGTCTCAAATTAACCGTAGTAGATCTGCCTGGCATGAATCTCGTCTGATCAGGATGAATAGTCTCAGTAATTATCGAATTTAGTCTAGTGTGCAGGATTTTAGCAAGGATTTTAACATCAGAGCCCAATAGAGAAATTGGATGATATGAATCTGTGTACAAAGGATTTTTCTCAGGTTTCGGCAATACAACAATTAAAGCTTCTGATATTGTAGCAGGCATTACCTCCGACTCCAATATTCTAGCATAGTGTGAAAGTAATCGCGGGACAAAAAACTTATCAAATTTTTTATACAATTCAACAGGAATGCCATCTGACCCCAGCGATTTCCCGTTAGGAAAGGATTTAATTGCGAATTCAACTTCTTCAGCTGTGAGAGGGGCGTCCAATAAGACAGCAGATTCACTGGTCAGACTGGGGAGCTGGACAGTGTCTAAGTATGAATGAAGCGCTGAGTTCGAAAAAGACGCTTTAGAAGCGTATATTTCTTTGTAATATTGCAAAAAGGAATTGGCGACATCCACCCCAGCATATTGTTTCAATCGGATTTTTATTTTTAAATGAAGCTTAATCTGTTCAGAGAAAACTTTTAGACGCCTATTTCTTATTGAGAGCCCCTTATTAAAGTGATAAAAAATCAGTTATCAATGCAATTTAACAAGAAAATAATGTCTGGTTTTGCGCAGCTGCCTTGGTTATACTGGCGCTGGGTGGTAAGAGTTGTACAACTTCGCTGGCTTGGTCTATTCAGATGTGCGTGTGAGGCACTTTGATATAGATATTTAAATAGAATTGTTTTAAAACATTTTTTTTTTTTAAATGTTTGCTTTCCGAATAAAGCAAGTTGTAATGGTTTTGATCTGTTAATGCCATAATGAGATGATGATAACAGAGCAAGTTCTGCCACCAAACAAGGAATGCAATATTTGTTAAACAGGCTTCCCCAATCAAACTGGTGAATATTGCTGCTGATAGGGTTATCACATATTTGCCAACTTTTCCTCGGCTTCAGGGAGATTAAGGGGGAGGTGGGCGTGCGGGGGCGAGGCTAAGATGACGCAATATTTGCATCATTAAGAACCGTCACTTATCTACTGTGGGGGCGAGAACCCAGAGGTTGCCCTGCTCTCCCAGAAATGCGGGAGTCTTCCGGACATTCTGGGAGAGTAGGCAACTATGCGTTAAAGAAATGCAGCTAATGCATCTCTAGAGATTGAAGTGTCTTTTACATTTCTGTCTCCATTACTGAAGTCATGTTGTCTTAGCTGTCAGTCTTTGATTAAAGCTTGGTCTCCATGAAAATGGCCAACTCCATAGGCATCAATACATGGACATAGGACACAGTTTCTGAACTGTGTCATCATGCCACAGATGGCGAAGCCAACCACGTCTTGTACTGGCTTAGCATAAGGGAGAATGCCAGACTCTTCAGGGATTGAGGAAGATCACCCCTATTTCAGGGAGTCTACCTGACATTCAGGGATAGTTGGCAAGTATGGGTTATCACATGTCATACCAATGCTATTGTGATGATATAACGATCCCTAACACCATCAGAAACAAAAATAGGGCTCTACACCCCTTTCTAAATATGCCCATTAGATTAGAATATTGTATTATCAAATAAAAGCAGAAGCCAATAAATGTAACGTATTTAAAAGTAACGTAAATAAGTAATATTTACAGGAGCACCCATATCTGCATTAAAAGTTATAAATAACTAAAAAACCATCAAAAGAATACAACAAAATATGTACAAAAAAAGCATCTACTAAATATTAAAAAATAAACTGATTGCAATAAAAACCTTAAACTAATTAGAAAAAGTTATTAAGTTACAAAGAGTATTTAAAAAAGGAACTGGGAACTGTATTTACAAGAGAACAATACTAGGAAATCTTTTAAGCTGCAGTAACACAGACACATTATTAACCGTTACTTTCCCAGCAACTAAATTTTAGCCCACTGTGGGATGGATAATTAGGATAGTCCAGATGCTATTCATTATTATTGTTATTATTATTATTATTATTATTATTATCCTAGATTTGTAAGGTGCCACAGTGCTCCGCAGCGTTGTACAGTAGGGAAAACAGTACATACATAAAACAGGGACATACAAGGTAGACAATATAAATGCAGACATGAAAACAAAGGGTATGGAGGACTCTGCTCATTAGAGAGCTTACATTCTAAGTGGGAGAGGGCACAGCTTAAACAAGAGGAGTTAGTATGCAGGGCCGGATTTACCGCTAGGCAACCTAGGCACCTGCCTAGGGCCTAGCGGCTCTCGGGGGGCACAACTGGGGGGACTCGGTGCCGCGAGTCGGGGGAGGGGGGGTCGGGTGCCGCGAATCGGGGGAGGGGGGGTCGGGTGCCGCGAATCGGGTCGCGGCAGCCTCTTCACTCAGTGTCTCAGTGATAAAGAGAGGAGAAAAGGCTGCCGGGACCCGACGAGCGATCACGTGACTTTTTTTTTTTTTTTTTTAAATTTGGACTGACCGAGGAGGAGCAGCAGCGCGCAGGAGAAGAAAGGCAATAGAAAGGTAAGTAAAACAACGGAGGGACAGAGGTGGTGATGGTGAAGGAGCACAGAAGTGGTGATGGGCACAGAGGTGGTGATGGGCACAGAGGTGGTAATGGTGAAGGGCACAGAGAGGGTGATTGGCACAGAAGTGGTGATGGTGATTGGCACAGAAGTGGTGATGGTGAAGGGCACAGAGGTGGTGATGGTGAAGGGGCACAGAATTGGTGATAGTGATTGGCACAGAGGTGGTGATGGTGAAGGGCACAGAGGTGGTGATGGTGAAGGGGCACAGAATTGGTGATGGTGATTGGCACAGAGGTGATGGGCACAGAGGTGGTGATGGTGAAGGGCACAGAGATGGTGATTGGCACAGAAGTGGTGATGGTGAAGGGCACAGAGGTGGTGATGGTGAAGGGCACAGAGGTGGTGATGGTGAAGAGGCACAGCGGTGGTGATGGGCACAGAGGTGGTGATGGTGAAGAGGCACAGAGGTGGTGATGGTGAAGAGGCACAGAGGTGGTGATGGTGATTGGCACAGAAGTGGTGATGGTGAAGGGCACAGAGGTGGTGATGGGCACAGAGGTGGTGATGGTGATTGGCACAGAGGTGGTGATGGGCACAGAGGTGATGGTGAAAGGGCACATGTGATATTGTGAAGGGGCAAAAGTGACAATGAAGGGGCACAGTGTGATGATAGAGGGACAAAAGTGACAAGAGCACATACTTGGATTTATGCGTATTATTTTTGCAAACAACTTAAGTAAGTGTTTCTGCCCTGACTTCAATATTTATTAAGTTGTTTTGAACCAACTACTTAAAAAACGGGACTGCTTGGTAATTATTAAGGGGTGCCTTTATCTGCAGCAGGGTGGCCTTGCTCTTTTCACATGTTAGGTACACCCCCAAAGATGCAAGCCACGCCCTCACCTCCTTTGGCGGCGGCACATGCTTTCATATCTACGTAACTATAGGGGTATATGGTAGGCTGCAAAAATATAGTGCTATGGATTGTTTCAGGGAGGGGGGGACCAAAAACAGTATCCTGCCTAGGGCCCTATGAGGTCTAAATCCGGCTCAGTTAGTATGGCTTAGAGTGGAGATTGGGATAGTTGTGAGGGTGCATTCGTGTGAATAGTGTTATCAAGGATAAGGTCACTTCTAAAAAAGAGATGGGTTTTCAACGATCTTCTAAAGATTTGAAGGCAGTGGGAAAGCCTGATTGAGTGTGGTAGGGAATTCCATAAGTGGGGAGCAGCACGTGAGAAGTCTTGTAGGCAGGAGTGAGAGGTGGTCAGGGCCGCCATCAGGGGGGTACGGGGGGTACTGTTGTACTGGGCCCGGGCTCACCAGGGGGCCCGGTACAACAGCTCAGCACAGACTTACCTGGGGCCCGCCGCTGGTCTCCGCTATTCTGTCTTCAGCCTGGCTGTCACCGTGACAGCCAGGCACCAGGATCCGATCGCAGGGGTGGAGGAATCATTCCCCCTGCGATCATGTGATCTGACAGAATAGCGGAGACCAGCGGCGGGCCCCCAGGTAAGTATGAAAGTATGTGTTGCTCATGGGGGGGTGCTCATGAGGGGAGGGGCCCGGGTGGCAGACGGGGCCCGGGTGGCACGGGGGGCCCGTACTGGGCCCGATTTTTTCTGAAGGCGGCCCTGGAGGTGGTTACCAGAGAAGAGACATGGTGAAAGTGAGAGGTGGATCTAAGAGAGTGGGAGGGAGAGTATTTTGATATGTGATTTGAGATATAATCTGGGATAGTGTTGTTGAGGGCTTTGTAGGTAAGGGTGAGTAATTTGAATTTGATTCTGGAGGACACAGGGGCCAGTGTAGGGATTTGCAAAGTGGTGCAGCAGATGTTTCTCCAAAACTAGTAATAAAACTGAAAACCTATAGGACAGATGGACACAAATCACTGAGCCACATAGCAGCCGTCTGGTTTGCTCCAGTAGTTACTGGTTTTGAGAGACACTATTCACAAATATAATGATGGAAAAAGACAGATGACGGAGACTTTGCAAGGTCTTCTGAAGAGTTGAACATTATTGATTCACTCATTTGAGGAAATGAATAGCGTAACGAATCATGGCAAAACCTACATTGTGTCATAGCTGGATCTTGTCAGTGGGTTTGAAACAGTCCATGGGGTATATTTACTAAACTGCGGGTTTGAAAAGTGGAGATGTTGCCTATAGCATCCAATCAGAATCTAGTTATCATTTGTTTAGTACATTCTACAAAATGACAGCTAGAATCTGATTGGTTGTTACAGGCAACATCTCCACTTTTTCAAACCTGCAGTTTAGTAAATATACCCCCTAATTAGTACACACCACTATAATACAGGGATTAGGAAATCCATATTCAGTTTCGTTTATGATGGAACACTGGCTGAAGCACAATAGGTAGAGGCTTCAGTTGCCGTTATTTGCAGCTAATGCATGACCTAGTTAGAAACTGAAAAGCAGAGTTCAGTGCTTCACAGCGGCTGGAATAGCTGGTAAAATCCTGATATGCATATAGATAGACAGAGGCCTAAAATGCAACCTTACATTAGGTTTTCCATTGATAAGTTTATGATTAGACTATATCTTAAATCTGGGGCACAGATTTGAGCACCTTTTTTTTCAAAGACAGACACAGGAACTAGTTAGGGTACAAAGAACAAATAGATGTATGGTCAATGTAAGGAGTTCTAGAATGGCCCATTAATATCCTTGACTGTGCCACTGTCTACATTGTGGCTAGAGTAATTGTTTTATCATCGTCATCACAAGTTTTTATGCCGTGCACAGGACCTGATCAACCACTAGGCTGATCAGGCTGCAGCCTGGGGCGCCGAGTCCTGGGGGGCGCAGCGCGGCACACTAGCAAGTTGTTTTTTTTATTGTTTGTTTTTTCTCCAAATTCCAGCAATCGGCTTCTTTCTCCTCTAATGGGGCCGCCCCTGTACCCAATCATGTTCCTGTACCCAATCATGCAGCTAACAGCATCTGATGCTGTTAGCCGCCCTGTCAGTGTATTGCTTAGTGCGGTCAGGTGAGATCTCATATCTCACGTGACCACACTAATCACACAGAGCGCGCCCGCAGTGACAGTGCAGCTAACAGCGTCAGATGCTGTTATGAATATATTTTTTATTTACACACACATTAGTGTGTGTGTGTGTATGGGGGGGGTTGGCAACCAGTGTAGTAGCCTAGGGCGACTGTGACCCTTAATCAGGCCCTGGTCGCGCATGTGCTGTTAAGTGGTGGAATTCCTTATCAATTGAAAAGCTGATGAAAGAAGAAACATTCAGTTGATTTACCAGAAAGAGGGCGATAATGCCCACCTATTGGGTTTTAAACCAAGACATGGGCAACTGTTGACACAGAATATCCACCTGTAGGCGGATTTGTTTCATCCTTTGGTGAAGTTTTGTTAAAGCAGTCTCACTAGACAAATCCGGTAGAGATAGGAAGATTTCAAGAAACACTTTAGGCTAAACTGATTTAAAAATAGATTGGATGGATTCTTTGTAAAACATATATAGCTGTAATAATTAAATAACGTAATACCTAAAAAGGAGCATTTTTTTCTAGGGAATTAATTCAACTGATATTTATGGGTCAGGAATGTGTATGATTTGAGTTAAATTGACAATTGCCTAAATGGTTTATACCTTCCTCTGGATCAACGCAGTGTAGACATTAGTAAAGGCTAAAGTTTTTTCTTCATCCTTGATAATTATACAATGTAGCTGAATGCAGCTTGACAAATAAGCATATAAAATAAAAATGATGCATTTTAGCATAAAAGTAAATTACATAGTTTAGTAATGTGTAATTGTACACAAAAGCACCAAACATGACCCAGTCACTGCCCAGTGTGGAATTTAATGGACCTGAGTCATTAAAGAAAGTAAAGCAGAAAAAAGGAGTAACTTTGCACCTTTGCAAAACCATGTTGCATTGGTGGGGAAGGTAAAGGTAAAATGTGGGGACAGATTTATAGTTGAGGTAGGGCTTCTCCTAGATCAACTTTAAATTTCAGTGTATAAATAAAGCTATCAAGTATTTGTGTGCTACAGAACAAAACTAATTTGCAGCCCTTGCATTGTAACATGTGTTTTCCAGGAGAAAACTTACTCCTTTTTTTGCCTTAGTTTACTTACTGAATCAGGCCCATGCATTGTGTAAGGCCTATACATATTATAATGTTTTCATTGGTAAATCTAGAGTATTTATTAAAGGAAAAATACATTACCACCCACATACTGTACATTTCTTAACATTTGTTTGCTTACCTTCTTGTGCCAAAGATCCTGTTAGAAATTAAATGCATAGTACAAATATGACCATCTTTTTCAGAAACATATTGGCCTTTGTAAGCCTACCTTTGGATCAGCTCCTAGAAGCACACAGTACATGCACTGTCAGTTTAGCGCTCAAAAACTACACACTTCTGCACCACAACATATAACTTTAGATATTTGTAAACTGTTGAGATAGCATACATAAGGTCATATGTAATTATATTTTATTTAGAATATCCCACGATTTAAAACAGATGCATGAACTTTATCGTCATTAGGGCAACAGAATGATTAGTACTGATCTGATATGTTTTACAATAATACCATGTGAAACAGCAATGCTAACCACTGTGCTATGGTACTGCCCCTCCCCATTAATTACCTCTTCCCACTCCCTCCCTCCAAGACTCCTTCCGTGCTGCCTCGTACCTATGGAACACACTCCCTTGCACATTCAGACTATGCAAAAGTCTTCAAGGCTGCTAACTCATCCCTCCAAATATTATTAAATATCTTGATTGCAAACACATGTTCTTAGCTTGCACACGCGACCGTCATCACTATCACTTGACACTAGCTGTAGAGATGCCCAGGAGACAAATACTTGAAAGCTTATTTGTACACTGAAATTTAAAGTTGATATTTGTGTGCTACATGAAAAAACAGTCAGTATTTAACTTATGTACAAAACAGAAAACTAATTTGCACCCCTTGCATTGTAACATGGTTTTGTCCAGGATAGTTAAATGAGAAGATTCTTAAGATTCTTAAGTTAAGATCCTTAAGGAGTCAGGCCGTAAGTTAGTAAAGCCTTGATATTGATTGCTAATATTTAATTAGTAAATACCAAATTCAATGGAAGAGCGATTGTCATTGTACTAAAACCTCTTTGATAAATGGAAGCCTTGTCATTAGAAATGCCTATGAATATCCTATTGCAAAAACTAGTAATTATGGGAATATGATGGAAAAGTGATGCGGTTACATCTTGCTCTTACAAAGCTATTGCACAAGACCGCATTAGTAGAAAAAAGAGGAGAAAAAGATGAAGGTTAGGTGGATTGCTGGTAGGCTTTGAGGAAAAGATGGGTTTTGAGTGCCGACTTGAAGATGCTCAGATTAGGGGACAGACGGATGGTGCCAGGGAGGTTGTTCCAGTGGAGGTGGGCAGCACGGGAAAAGTCTTCAATTCTGGCGGGGGATGAGGTGATCAGTGTGGAGGAGAGGTGATGGTCATTAGCTGAGTGCAGGAAACAGGTGGGTGCGTGGATGGAGAGGTAGTTAGAGATATAAGGGGCAGTGGAGTGAGAGAGGACCTTGTAGGTGAGGATTTTAAAGAGGATTCTGAAGAGGAGCCAGTGTAGGGCAAGGCAGAGAGGGGAGGTAGAGGAGGAGCGGCGTAAAAAAAAGATAAGTATAGCAGCCGCATTAAGTATAGCGTGGAGGGGAGCAAAATAGGAGCGTGGAAGGCCGGTGAAGAGAAGGTAACAATAATCAAAATGGGAAATAATGAGTGCATGGATAATGGTCTTGATATTTTATATCTACAGGAAAAGACAAAGTGCAATATTGCTGTACAGCAGTAGACACCTACTCTGGAGTACTACTGTTGTTGCCCACTGCCCAAGCCAATCAAGATGCCACTCGAAAGATGTTGGTGGACATTCTCACACATTATGGCACACCTTCTGAAATTGAAACAGACAATGGATCCCATTTCACTGGTGCCAAAGACATACATGCATATTGGCTGCATCACATCCCCTATTACCCTCAAGCAGCAGGGTTAATAGAACTAATGAATGGCTTGTTAAAAGAACAATGTAGGAAGAGAACTCCCAGGGATGCTGTGTACATTGTATATGAATGTGAGATTGGTGATTGGACTTCCTTCCAGAGTTTGTCACAGCCCCCTACACCTAGGTCTCCACATGCAAACACATTACGTGCCAAATGCCACCTTATAGCAGATAAACATAGTTTTCCAGTGTTCATCAGAGAAAGTGTGACATTGTGTAAAAAACAAAGTTATGAACTAGGGGCAAATCAAGCAGAACAACTAAGAGGACCTATTGGTGTTCTAGGGTGTATTTTCTTGCCAGCTGCAGTATTAGAGGCAAAAGTACATGGGCAGATAAACTGCAACAAGTTGAATTAGGAGAATACTTTGTACAGCTCTTTTTCCACGATTACAATGTATTAGAAAAAGGAGATAATGTGGGAACACTGGTTATCATACCTGATACCACATATATAAACACACAATAGGATTATGAGATACCAGGTACAAAAGTCTGGATATTGCCTGCTGGCACCCAGACAGAACGCTAAAAAGGGAAAAGTACTGACTGCAGGGCTAGGACAAACATATTGGGCCTGATGCAACATAATTTGAATTTGTAATTAACAAGTAGAGCTGGAGTCATTAAGTAGAGCAAAGCATTAAAAAATTAGTAACTTTGCACTTGGGCAAAACCATGTTGCATTTAAGGGGGATGTAAATTTAACATGTGATGGCAGATTAATAGTTGGGATAGGGCATGTCTTAGATCAACTTTAAATGTCAGTGTACATATAAAACTATCAAGTATGTGTTTGCTACATGATAAAACAGCCAGTATTTATCTTAAGTGCAAATTAATAAACTAATTTGCACTCCTTGCATTGTGACATGGTTTTGTCCAGGAGAAAACTTGCACATTTTTTTGCCTTACTTTCCTTAATGACTCAGGACCGTTATGTGTTGATTGATGGTGAAACTAATTCTGTTTATCTTCCTGCTTCTAGGTTATATCCCAGAGAAGAATAGAACACAGAAGATGAATCTTTACAGTGCCTTGTTCGGATCCAAGCCTGACAAGAAGCTATGTGCACAGTTATGCTTACCTGTTCTAATTGCTTTAATATTTTTAATTGTTGAACTGACTTCAGCTACTTCCATGAACAACCCCAAGAATGATACTCTGATAAGAGGAGTAATTGAACTAAAGGAGTTGAATAAAGAATGGGATAATCCATTTACTTGTACTTGTATTCTAGCTCGATTTTCTACGGCTTCTTGAATACAAGACTCCATCGATTTAAGAGCTGTGTCATACCATCGGATGCAAAAATAAAGAGCAATTAACAAACAACACAGTCATGATTTAATTTATCAGCCTTGGTATAGCAAGTTAGGATCCTCTTTGTCAATATTTGGGAGTTCCGTGAAAATCATCCATCAATAAGAAGCTTTTGCCAAATTGTTTGACAATGTAACTGATGAGATGTTGGACAGATTTTAAGTGACACTCTGCGATTTCATGCTAAAATATTAAACCAGTATAGTTTTGTATAGAACTACTTGACAACAGCACAAAGGGGGTTGTATCAAATAGTAGGCCCCTTCTGCTGTAGCTGAATCCCTGATCATTTCAATGATTTAATTGCCGGACATGTAAAACAATTAAAAGAAGAATTTAAAGACAAATGTAATCCACCTGAACAAGACCTAGATGGTAGCTGGTTTAGCCAGTTAAACCCTTAAAATTGGTTCATTGGATTGAAATAATGGTTAGGAGGAATTTTACACAGTATTTTTTATATTATAGCAGTTAAATTTGTAATCTGGATTATGATTACATTTTTATTTTGCATAAATGTATTAAAACCACAGATGTTGCCATTTAAAACAGTGCTAATAACACTTCATATTATCATATTGGTAAATAGTCCAAATAAAAATCAAGAGTGAATTGTAAGGGTTAAACAGAAATGACCTTTTTATGTGACAATATACTTTCATTGTATATTATTATTTCTACTTGAATGATGTCACCATAACTGGTATGCTGTGCTAAGCGAATTGTATATATATATTTGTATTATTAATTTATATGGTCAAGGTCAAGGGAGCCACCTTTGAGATAACATCTATATAAGAATGGGTTAGACAAAGATAGAGTGGCCTCACATTGGGATCACAAGGAATTGATGTCCAGGCAGAAAATGAATCATACCTTCTAAAGAGGAAAAGTGGAGGTGTTGCCTATAGCAGCCAAACAGATTATAGCTGTCATGCTCTAGAATGTACTAGATAAATTATAGCTAGACTCTGAATGGATGCTATGGGCAACACCTCCACTTTTGCTTTTTAGAAGGTTTGATACATATACCCCCAGGAGTCTTCTCTGGAAGATATCAGTCCGAAATGTGACAGAGGGGCTCCCTAAATTACTCACATAGGACCTGATCTGTGTTTGGACTTAAGTCCATTTGCATGCCCCATCTTGTGTGAAATAGCTCTGCGCACCTGCTAAAACGGGACTTACGCCACTAAACACAATTTCATAAAATTCATGTCCAAAGGCAAATGACATTACGACTGCTTACATCTTGAAGTACAGCATGATGGAGGGAATGGGTGGACTTACGTAGCCCAGAAACACTAAGGGCATTCCCATGCAGTTGCGACACATTCAAGTCCTGTCATTGTCATAAGTATGCTTCTTTTCAGATGTAAGGTTTGTACCTTTTCCATGACAGGTGTAACTGACGGATCATCAGCTATTTATATAGCGCTACTAATTCCGCAGCAATGTACATAGAACTCACTCATATCAGTCCCTGCTCCATAGGAGCTTACAATCTAAGGGCCCGATTCATCAAAGTTCGCAAACGCATACGCATCTGCCTTGCATACTTTGAGTGACGCAAACCGAAATAAGCACCTCAAACAGCAAAAACACACCCCCATGTGGTCTAAGTGACGGAAATAAGCAGCGCAAACGTTAGAAAACACACCCACCTGCGGATCTTTAAACATGCTACACGCATAAGCGACGGCTCTCAACTGATTGACGACAAGCCAAGCAATGCAAACCTCACGCCCACTGTGGGAGGGAACAACAGTTTGTTTACACACAACACAACATAAATGCCTGGGGCTTATTTTTACGACATAGCTCTCTACTCATTAATCACTGACAAATAACAATGATGTGCAACACTCTGGACGGTTGTTTTTCCTTTGCTACTAATTAACCTAATACACACTTGTAAAAAACACATTGCTCACGATCTGTGTTTAGGATTTCTTCGATTTCAAGTCGCCGTATAGTATGCAAAATGCATGCACATGGCTACATTAAAAACACATGAATAACGAATGTATTAAAATGTATGTGGTGTGAATACATCTTTGCCTTTTCAGCAAAATGAATGCATAGCATACTCTTCCATAAAGGATACACACAAGAGTGTATACAACCTCCACACAGAGGAAGGGTTTCTGTCTGGATTACAACTCAGGAATGACTGTATGCAAATGGGGACAGCTACCCGCTACCACAACCTGAGACATGAAAATACACAGACAACACCAACAATACAGCATGCATGCTACACAGACACCTCACACTTAATACTACTCTACATTATTCACACAAATTACTTACAAAATACCAATCTCACAGGTAGCTCACTGGTTAGCACTTTGGACTCACAACTCAGCAGACATGAGTTCAAATACTGAGCATACCCATAACTAATGTGTGGACTGGAATCATTATCCTAACAAGATATGGGACACAATGCTTTCTTTTTTTATTTTGCATTTGTTATACACGCTCAACCATATTGTAAAATATGCCCTCTGATTTATACTGTATTGAAAGTAAATATTTATTTGGAGGGAAAATCCAAGAAGCCTCACGGCCTATACTTCACATGCACAGTATTAGGTGCATGCTGACATTGAGTATTCTAAATGGACTAAGAGGGGGGGGGGGGGTGTTGTAGGTGACAGCTTCCTTGGGGGTAAATGCAACATTGTCAGCAAATAGACTTTCATCTGGATCCATGGCGTACACGTTATGTCATGTACTCAGCTGTATCCAAACAGGCCGCTCTCCACACTCCAGTACCATGGTCCTTTGCCTCGCTTGCACTTCTGCCTTACACCACTGATGCCACTTCTGGGTACACTTTCGAGGCTCTCTTCAATGTGTCACTGGCTTTGCTCTGTTACTTGAATGTAACCTTGGACTATCACTACAATGACATATGTATTTGGGGGAATTGGTAACTAGCTAGAGCGTTTGACATTTTTGGATTTTATCTTGCACACAGGGCCTACAGATGCAATACCTCTTATAGGGGTGGCTTGTTCGTGGAGGGCACATGTTACTTTTGGATTACATGCAAACAGCTAAAGAAATCCTTTTGTGTTATACAAATGATGTTATAAGCAAAACATCTTTCTTCATTACTCTTTTCGGACTATTATATATACCCACATGTTGTGTAATGAGATGAATAAAGACACACACACCAAGGTTTGTTTTTTTTATAAAGTTATATATTTTTAAAACGCAACAATGTTTTCAAACTATTTACATATACAGCAGAGAAAAAAATAAATAAATTGTCATTGAAATGAGGCCCAGTAGGCCAATTTAAAACGAAGGTTGCCTACAATATTTCCAATATGTAGGTGGAGGCCTTCCAGGTCCTCCACAATTTGACCCATGTGGGCCATAAGTTCTGCTGCGGTGGGTGGTGGTGGAGGCCAATTGCCAGCTTCCTCAGTGGGTGCTGAAAGAAATCAGAAATCAAACATTACATACATGGATACATATTTCATCAAACAGACAGGATTTACTAGAGATGTTTACTGTTACATTACTTTCAAAACTTAGGCCTCTGGCCACAAAACCATTTGCACGCACATTAGACATTAAGAAGGCATTCGAATCAATGTACTAAATTCTGGTGAGCCACGGGGAGAGGGCCATGTACAGGGTTGTCTTATCCAGCATTATTGGCCCCAGGTCTATGCACTACATGGGCCACTACCTATACAATCACTCACAGGAATTCCAACGATTTTGGTGTATATTAGATTTTATAAACAAGTCATTAATATACTGACGAGTTGACCAGGCTAGCGGCCACATTTTTTTACCCAATGCCCTGCGTGCCCATGTGTTAAGATGGCTATGGCTGTGGTTTGAGTGTTTAATGCGTCTAAAATGTATAGGCAGATATTATAAGTGTTCAACCTGTGGCATTTAAGGCACCATTTAATCAACATATGTCACAGCAGGGATTATGTACAAGTATAATGCACATGTCAATCTTATATAACTATGTCCATCACTTATCGCAAATACTTACAATCTTCGAACTCCACTGCCTCTTGGCTGCCCGATGTGGAGTCCGCAAAATCCTGGGGCTCCCGGTCAGCCTGCTCCTCGTCCTCCTCCACCGCTGCTGCCACTGGCACCGGCACTACCACCGCCTCCTCCTCCTCCTGCTCCTCCACTGCCACTGCCACTGGCACCGCCTCCTCCTCCTCCTCCGACACTGCCACTGCCACTGGCACCGCCTCCTCCTCCTCCTCCGACACTGCCACTGCCACTGCCACCGCCTCCTCCTCCTCCTGCGACACTGCCACTGCCACTGGCACCGCCTCCTCCTCCTCCTCCGACACTGCCACTGGCACCGCATCCTCCTCCTCCTCCGATGACAGTGGCACTGCCACCGCCACTGGCTGCTGCTCCTCCTCCTCCTCCTCAGCTGCCTGCGCCTCGACGAATGCCCGGCGGCGTTGGCGGCGTTCCCAGCGTGCCCGGTCTGTTTGAAAAAAGGAAATATAAACAAAAGGACATGTTAACACAATCACCATTTGAAAAAAATTATTGTATTTTGACAATCAGGTGATCATACATATTTAATCAACTTTACATTGTCAGCAGGCATAAATATTTGCTACTAACAATGCAAGGAGGTAAACATGATGAACACAAAGCATTTCACATGACTTGTCAGCCCAGCACAGTGGTCTAGTGGTTAGCACGTCTGCCTCACAGCACTGGGGTCAGGAGTTCAACTCCCTGATGATAGTTTCATATGTGTGGAGTTTGGAGGCTTGCTCCATATTTGCATGTGTTGTCTACCACACTCCCCAAACATACTACTGGCCGCCTAATTAGGTTTTGTTCACATTTGCCCGTAGTATGTTTTTTTCATGTAGGTGCTTTTAAGTCATCAAACTCCCTTGGCCCTGGTCAATTAGTTCTCTCTTTACAGGACCACCGAATTAGTGGATGGAGGGCAAAAATCTTTGAATGTTGAGTATACTTTGGAAATCACCCTTTGTTGGGAGTACCTTACAGTCTAAAAGAGTCTAAATAGGCAGTTAAGTAATGATTGATTAGCTATATCTAGCACACTATCTAATCTGTTTGCATCTTATGGGAGCTTGCAAAAATCAGTCTAAACACTAAGGTGTTTTGTCTTTGAAACGTGCCTTTTAAATCTTGACCCAATAATGACAACACATCTTCCACTCCAAAATGTTTTTAAGGTTAGACTAGCAAGTTACAGCACTCGGGTCAAGACTTAGAATGGCTGATTTCCTAAACCACACTTATTGGTAAAAATTGTCACACAAAAACATTTAGGGCAGTAAATGGATAGCACACAAATTTAGGACACAGGAGCCAAAGCTTATTGGGTGCACTGGAAGGGGCATGACCTTTATAGTGTGCTTGCACATTGTTATGTAGACCATGTCAGGTGTTTAGGGTGAACATATTTACAAACATATAGGGCCTGATTCATGAAGGATCCTTAACTTGAGAAACTTCTTATTTCAGTCTCCTGGACAAAACCATGTTACAATGCAAGGGGTGCAAATTAGTAATCTGTTTTGAGCATAAATTAAATACTGACTGTTTTTTCATGTAGCACACAAATATCAACTTTAAACTTCCGTGTACAAATAATCTATCAAGTATCTATGTGCTAAATGAAAAAACAGTCAGTATTTAACTTATGTGCAAAACAGAACACTAATTTGCACCCCTTGCATTGTAACATGGTTTTGTCCAGGAGACTGAAATAAGAAGTTTCTCAAGTTAAGGATCCTTCATGAATCAGGGCCATAGAGCAAATATATATATATGTTGACTTTTTTTTTGCGATTAGTAGAGAACTCACTTATTCTGATCTCCCTACAGAGCTCCTCCAGAAGCTGGGGCTGGCGGCGCCGGAGATCGCTCCACCGCCGTTGGAGCTGAACGGTGCTCCGCCGAATGTTGTATCGGAGGCGGAGGCGTCTGCGGACCCTTTGATAGGCCCGCACCTTCACCTCGTTGGACACATACCGTCCAGAGGGTACATTGTCCATACCCTCTGCAAGGACTCTCAGCTCACGCCTGCTGAAAATTGCAGCCCTCATTTTGGTATAATGTCTATAACACAAAATGGGGGCCTCTGCGTTCCGATTGGTTCGCTGAGCACGTATGGGCGTGCTCACGTCACACGCGGAGCTTTCACACACCTGTGTTGTGACTCTGATTGTCTCTCCCACCAAGAACATGGCGGGCGCCTGCACTGAGACGAGTACAGTGTGCTCCGCAATTAGGAAGAAGAGTGTACACCTGGTTTATTAATTCAACACTCCATTTAAACCCACCTGTGCTTTGGTCTAGTGCCTGTTCATTCGCTTTTTAGCCTGGATAGAGCACAATCAAGATTTCATTACATTTGGATGATTGGTCTAAGAAGCCAACAACAAACAGTAAGTACCAAACTAAATCAGAGATTGTAAGATTTTAGTATTTTTTGTGTTCTCCTAATGTAGTAAACTGTTTGCTCTGCAATATGTGTGGCCGGAATGTAAAAAAAACTGGTAAGCAAAGGGCCCCTGGCCTCACATTTAACATGTAAAGTTTTTAATAGTAGCCTACAGTATGCTAAGTTCTTTTGAAACTTATCCTTGTTCAACGGCATAATAACTAGCTCATTGCATTGATGGACACATGGGTCCAAATGTATACACTTATTTTGCCCACATACCTCCACAATTGCATTTGGAGTACACACTTAAGTGTGTTGCTGGCTGATTTGTAACCAAATATTAATAATAATTACACAATATAGGGTTTGCAACTGAGTGATATCCTTCATTTTGGTGTGTTGCTAACCTGTAAACCAATGTTATGGTTTGAAAAGTGAAGAGTAGTAGTAGTAGTAGTAGGAGAATGTTGCTATAGTATTTGACTAATATGTCAGTCAAAATGCAGTGGTCAAACTAAATAGCCGTTAAATAGACAAACCACAATGTTTATTATAATAAGGGCCATGTGTTTTAGACCTAGTTAGAAGTTTGTGAAATTGTACCTTATTTAGGGGGGGAATGTGCTTAGATTCTGTATCACCACCTGACTGTGTGCATTGCCTATAAAGACACAACTTATCTTTGAAATAGGAATATGTCTGATGCTGGCCCAAGTAATGTGGAGGCACCAGGGCTGCCAACTAGGCGTAAAAACAATTTCATAGAGGAGGAGCTGGAGGTGCTGGTAGAAGGGGTTCTGGCGAGGTTCCACAGTGGGAACCGGCAAATAACCGGACGCGAGCGCCAAACGCATTGGCAGGAAATCACAAGGCTCATAAATGAAATATCTCCGTATGAGCGTACAAAGGTTGAAGTACAGAAAAGGTACGAATTATATTGAAAAATAATAGCCCTATTTAACTTTACTGACTGTGTCTATTTGTCAAATAATATATATAGATATCGCTAGAGATAAATATGGATATTGTGACATAGTAGCATTAGTCACCTGTGAGGTGAAACCACCTTGTGACTCCAATGCATTTGTTGATCAGGCCCTTTGTTTTCAGAAACTAACACCATGGCCCTTGGTCACATTGACATAATATGTTTACCACATTATACGCGCTTCAAAAGAGCAAAATCTGTATTACTGTATGTGAAGGATAAATTGGTGTAATTAGCAAACGTGCAATGTATTTTATTGAAAAATGAGTCATTTTGAGTTGAAGGTACTATGTGAGGCAATAATGTTTGTCTATTCCACAGATGGGCAGACTATGAAGGACGCCTGAAAGCGAAGCTTGTTGAGATTCACAGGCATGCTCAAGGCACTGGTGGGGGGCCTCGACTACGTACTATTTTAACACCCCTCGAGGAGCGGGCGAGGGCTGCAATAGCCCTGGTGGAGATAGTTGGGGTGGGCGACATAGACACTGGCTCTAGCCCATCCCGAACAGGAGAGGCCGCTCCACTAGGTACATGATGAGTTTGCTTACTTAATGTCTGTAAAGCTTTGTATCGGTCTGAGTAAAAGTGTCAACTCTCAGGATGTGTGTGTGAAGGTAAACTTCAATTGCACAATGTGTTTGCCTATCACATAGTAGGAAATTAAATTTACACACTGAAGACAAATGGTCTCAATATGTAGGGCTCATCCTAAAATGTCAGACCATAAGTGGCAATGTTTGTATTTGGGGAGCGGAAAGGGCTGCTAGCACATTCAAGGGAAGCTGACACTTTACCAATGCTACATCACGCGTTGTAAGATGTTTTTGCCAATATAATATCGCACCTTACTCATTGATTCTAATTACTTTATTTTACTTATTATCTCTCTACAGCATGTGAGCAGCAGGCGCCTGCTTCACCAGTGGATGATGAAGTTGCCCGTGATGTGGAGGAGCCTCAGCTGCCTCCAGCTGAATATGTAAGGCAGCGGACACTCGCAAAATCTTAAAGACGTCACTCTTGCACAGAATGTTCACCTGTCACAAATATCAAGCACTGTCCAACACACGGATCAGCAAATCACCAGTCTCACTAACACACTCTCCGATTTCATGAGCACACACACCTCTTTACTGACGACACTCGCCACCAAAATGGATAATTTAAATACTTCAGTGACAAATATTGCAACACTCCTGGGTGATATCTTGCATGCCCACTCCCAACGCACCTCCGGCACAATCCCTTCACCCAGCTCAGATTATTTATTCGGCAGCCCCCATACCCAGTTGTCTGTCGCGTCCGCCCTCCCTGATGTGTCTGTCGCCTCCGCCCTCCCTGATGTGTCTGTCGCGTCCGCTCTCCCTGATGTGTCTGTCGCCTCCGCCCTCCCTGACCCCGAACTATGTCGTCTTATGTGTTTAGCCTTTGCTCGTGGCTATGGCCAATCCCCTGTTGTGCCCACTTCCCCCTCGCCTGTCGTGGCCCCATCCCCATCCCCTGCACCTTCACCTCGTCGGACACAACCCGCTTGCCTTGCCCCATTGCCTGGTTCCTCTGACTCCTCTACATCACGGGTGACAAGAAGTCGGAGTAGGGGAGCCTCCCGTCCAACCGCCTTTAAAAAGACACGGAAAAAATAATTTGTATTGTTTTAACCTAATAAATATAGTTTAATATATGACGAAAATATGTATATATTTTTTTTTTGTAATAAAAAAATTCCTACTACTGAAATGTGTATTTATTTTGTACGGCAGATTTCATAATGTTTTTTTTAATAACAATACTTGTTATCAAGTCTAACCAAAGTATAATCTCCAAACAAACTGGCTGATTCATTAACGTATTCAAACAAATATGTATCTAATATCAGTGTGCTGACCAAAACCATGGCATGGCCCTGATTGAGTAATGAACCTAGATGTCAAGGATACATATTTCTGAATGCTGCTCAAAAGCCTTTTAAAATGCAAGTGGTGCAAATTAGCAATAGGTTTAGAGCACGAAAAAAAAAAAATGTCTGTATCCTAATGTACCGCACAAATACTTGATAGCTTATTTGTACACTGAAATTTTCATGTCAGGTAGGACCTCTCCTACCCCAAAATTACATCTCCAATGACATTTTTGGTTTACATCCCCCTCCAAACTGACATGCTTTGCCCTTGCTTAGTTACTTTACCTTACCTTTCCAGAATGATTCTGGCCCATGGTTTGCTGAAGAAGACTTAAACAAGAAGTGTATCAAGGTAAGCTTCTTAATGCTTTTGCCACAGTGTTTCTTTATTTGCCTGACTAAATAATTGCAAACACAACGTGCAACTACAGTGCCCCTTTAGAGGTAGGGCAAATAATTCTGTCAAGAAAGTATTGCATTTGCAAACTGTAACCTGACACAAAGGAGCCACAAAAGAGAGGTGTTAAGGTAACCAAATAAATTAAAAAAATTTTTTCCCATGATGGCACAGGACAAATATTGTTAACTACTATTTTGTACAGGTAATAATCTGTGCCAATTCTAAAAATCTAATAAGGGATTTGTATTTAAGATTAGTGCTAATGCACAGTGTGTGGTACACTGGACGTCATTTAGCATAACAGTTGTTTACATGTAACCTCATGACCTTATTGCACTAAGCACATATAGGTTGGGTCTCACATTTGGATCTTAGGTGCACTTACCCCATCAGCCGCTGTCATATCACAGCTACCTGGGTGCCTTCTGGTCGTCAGCAACATTCCCGTCCTCCACAGCTCCGTTTGTAATCAAACACACACTGTTTGTTCTGCTGCATGTGCACAGGCATCTTGGATGCAGTCAGGTGATCATTCCAGATCAACCAGATTCAGCACCTGTGATCCCATTAAGTGCTCAGCCAATAGTTGCTTGGGACAAACTATTTAAAGCTGCTGCTGTGATCTGTTCATTGCCTGAACAACACACTTCTCTCCAGTGGATAGTTATTGGCCCCAGTGTTTCTGGCTGCATTACAAAATCAGTGTTTGTGTCCACATTCTCAGACTGCTCATTCCCCTGCTAGATTGGACAATCAGCAAGAACATGAGCAGGAAGATCATCCAGGCTGCTCTGTTCAGATTCAGACCTGCTGCAGGTAATCCCAAGGGTCCCTGATTAGGATCAAGAAATACAGACTAACGTGACAGTTTGACACACTATAAGGGTGTATGTAGTGAAAGACTTTTCCAAACTCTATGATCTGATCCCCCCAATCCATGATAGTTTAAACCAATCTGGAACCTTGAATACATTATTATAACAAACAGACCCTAGAGTTTCTTACGTAATGTACACTGATACATTCATTGTTAAAGTGGGCACGTCACTTGGATTTGGCGCCCTTCCAGTTTTGGAAAACATTTATGCAAGGCCAAGCTATTTTATATAACGGGCAACATATTATCATTTGAAGCTTGGTATGTTGTGATTTCTTGCCAATACAGACACAGGTACCCATTGCACACGTTCACCCTCTATAAGCCAAAAAAACTGGATACCTCACCTAAATGTAAACATCAACAATATCTACCAGACATTAATCCCTCAAAATACTGTGTGCTCGGCCCAACACTCTTGCATTAGATCAGGGGTGGGCAAACCTGTCCTCAAGGGCCATATCCAGTTCATGTTTTTAGGATTTCTGTCTGTAGAAACAGGTGGGATAATTACTGACCCAGCCAAATAGATTAACTCAGCTGTACATGATTAAAGAAATCCTAAAAACATGAACTGGATATGGGCCTTGACAGGTTTGCCCACCCCTGGATTAGATGGTGGTAAAGGAATTTGAACATGGAGCCATAATGCTAAAGGGAGGATATCTGTACATTAAGGCTTTGTACTTCCTTTGCCCAAGGCATGGACAAATGCTGCAAATTATTGTTAACATTGACTAGCATGTTTAAACAGACATAGGTGGTATTACGACACACACTTTGAAGAGAAACAAAGGTGGAATGTGAATTTGTCACTACTTTCCACTTTCAGAGGGCAATCTACATGAAAATGGTATTAATAAATTTCACATTTCTACACCACAATAACATTGGAGACCTACATTATCAGGTTCAGCAAACATGTCCAAGTGACTGCTGCCTAACAATGTGTAATCAGACTAATGTAACTAGTTCTCATGTGGAGTATCTATGTTGGCTGTAAGTTTACATATAGCTGCCTTGACCAATTAGCAAACTAGGGGCCTGATTCATTAAGGATCTTATCTGTCCTTTTTTGCTTATCTTAAGCTAATCCACTCTGTTCATGCTCAGAAAAGGGAGATAAGAAGCAAAATCCACTGCATAAGTGAAGAATTTCTTACGTTAGGATGAAAATCCATCTTTGCTTCACTCTTATCTCCCTGTTTCTTCGTAACAATAAGCATCTTACCTTTTGCACAAGATAAGAAGATTACTAATGAATCAGGCCCTAGGTGATGGTATTATGGCCTTGTAGCAAGACTCCACTAGCTTAGTGCCCTAATGCATTCCCCATAATTGTTAGTGTGGGGGTTTGTGTCTGGCATGTGGGTGTTGGACCACTTTGAAACAAAGTGCCACTAGCACAAGCAAAAAATATTGTTATCCCATTTGGCCAAGGGCCAAAAGTTGGTAGTGTGTGACCTGACACTGCTAACATTTTTTGCTTTCTTTATATACATTTACCTGTAATGTGATGTCTATATTCCTACGCACATCACATGTTCGCTCTAAAAGCTGAAAGTGTCCAAACAATTTACTACTAAGCACCAAACACACATACAAACCTCCACACTATAGACATTTTCTAAAACTATACATTTACCTCATTGAGCGTGTTTGTAGGCTATGGTGTATCTGTGGCAAAGGAGAAAATAACCACACCTAGATTTCATATATTCATTTAAAATAAAACCTGTTCCAAAATAGTTTTGAAAGCACTACACATGGATTTATGGGTATTAAAATATTAATCAGTGCACTGTAGTAATGGTACAAAATGGCATGACAACTGATTGCTGACACATTTGCAGCATAGGCTAGATTTATTACATATATAAATTCAAACGTGCTGACAAAAACAAAGCAAAACAAGGTAATGGTCTGTGTGTGTAAAAGTTCCTTGGATTAAGAGATGACAATCTGGCCAGACTGAAGAGAGACATAAGCAGGCTTGGAGCTCTGGAGAAATTCAACAACATGTAGTGAGGCACAAATCCAAAATCCACGCCAACACACCCTGTTGAACGAAAGGCAACAAATTAATATGGCAATATTAGCTCAGACAACTTGCATTTTGATATCAAGAGATTGAGCAATGCATTGGCATGTGTAAAAAAGCCGGTATTATAGTGTATAATAATGGCTTGTGTGTTTGGACTATACCTAGGATTCTGAATGCACTATTTGACTTAATTTGAAACACCAAACCCATGTTACATAGCTAGCATCTGCCCATATGTTTTGTTTGTGCAACCACACATTGCAGGCTTAGTAACGACGGCATTATTGTATGGAGCACACTCACTGGCCAATCACATTTTAGTGCAGATAGCACTATACTACTTACATTTGACAACACCCTTCACCATGGCAACATCCACCAACTCCAAAAGGAAGTGCAATGGCAGAAAAGCCAGCACTGCAGGCCAAGTGTAATCTAAAGGCTGTAGATATAAGAAAAACAAATAAAGTGTCAATAATGTGCACTTCTCAACACTATATGTGCTGATCAATAAACTGTAGAAAAACCAAACATCAATTATGTTGCCACATTAGGCTGTAGATTTAAACTACCCCATTAACGTGCATTTAGCTAAAGACATTAAGGCTAAACTTGGAGGCATGAAGCTATACTTTCTACACACATTGTAAAGGTAAAATACAGGTAGCCATGGTTTTTCCCCTATTATTACACATATAAACCATTTCAATAACACACCAGGACCATGTCTATTCATATTCCCATTTTGAATTACCATACCTTAGATAATCAACCCTTGACTAAGCTTGCACATGATTTGACCACTGATCTTTTAAAATGTGAAGATATTTAATGTTTTGTTCCAAAAATAACCAAAAAATACATTGACCCATTACATTGTAACATGCTTTGTCCACTAGAACATTTACTTATTTTTTATCCTTTGCTCTCCTTAATGACTCAAGCACAGAGTGTTAATGTGTCTTTAAGGTAGGGTCTGAAAAACCACTTCAAATAAAGGTATTAGAAAAAGAAAAGAGAAAAACAAACAAAAAACAGTATGGACATTCTTAATGCAAAGTGTTTTAACAAGGGGTATGTAATAAAACAATATCTGGTTTCTACTTACCACACACAGACAAATGTGGAATGTCAATAAGCAATCACTAGACACCCAAAAAACACAATCCAGGACCAAGATCTGTGGAGGGGAGGGTAAACAGGTACAAAATAAATCAATATAGATGGATAATCTTTATGTGTGTCACTACAGTCGAGAGGTATCTATGCAGAGACACATCCCAAGTCTACACAGTTGCCTCAATATTCAAACTCTGCAGCTAATTAAAGACTTTTCCATTAACCTTCAACATAAAATTCTTAACCATTAGGACCTTTCAGCATAATTTTCTATCTGTATCTCACCAATATCTTTTCCTACAAATAAACATGAGTGTTGAGCAAGGTACAGCAATAAACTGCAGAGATTATGAAACATTTCACCATTAAGGGCTACTTACCCAGAATTGTGAATCTCCCAACACAGAAGGCCAAGCAAGGTCTTTTTAAGTAGCACTGTAATTAGTGAATTAAATGCAGGTGAGTAGGCCGGAGAGTATGCCGGACACGTCATTAGGAGCACGCAGGTTCGTTCTAATTAGCCAAGTGTGGTTTTGTGTAAAAGTGACCTGACATGTGAGCAACGTTTATTTTCTGTAGGTAAGTAGAGATTATAACGATTATTACAGATGTCATTAATGAGCTAAGCTGTTAGTGTTGTGGCAATAGTATGGGTA
This sequence comes from Mixophyes fleayi, assembly GCF_038048845.1. NCBI lineage: Eukaryota > Metazoa > Chordata > Amphibia > Anura > Limnodynastidae > Mixophyes > Mixophyes fleayi. The sequence goes on from NC_134402.1 coordinate 225,111,250, forward strand.
AAATAGTTTTAAGTACAATTATATGACGTATGATTCATTTGCATGTGCTACATTTAGATGTGCCACGATAGTGTAGTGGTTATGTATTTCACCCCCCAATACTAAGTGCAGAAGTTCAAGGCCCCAGGTCAACCCTAAGCACCAAGTGAGTTAATAAAACACATTATTAAGCATACTCCTAAAAGTAAAAAACTATATGCAACTGCTTGTATTTAGCATAAGATTCACAAACGCGCTTAATTCGCGTTTGTTTGGTGACATTTTTGCAGCTCCTGCTGCTTTAGTAAAACAGTGTTTTTATTAATGTGTGTGTTTATCTAGGGTTAATATTTTAATACCACGTTATCCATCATGCTGTTCATATTAATTGCAACATGGCCAATTTATCAGGTCTAAGACAGTCATTCAGCTGTGCTAACTAGTTAATGTGCAGTTTGGTGTTGGTGTTTCAATGTGAAGTATAACTCAGTGAATAAAGAAATGAGCTTGCAACAACAAGGTAATGAGTTTGAACCCTGAATGATGTGTGTATGTGGCTAACCTTGGTATATTTACAAGTTTGAGGGTATTTATTCCACTCTGTGACTTAGTATATGTTTTGGTGTGTAAGGTGGCTATATGTAATGTTCAACAGTGTTATCAGCTACAACACAGCAAAGCAGTTGTTGGCAAAGACTTTGGATTTCAAAGACATAGGAATTCTGTACTGGCAACAGTGGAAAAAGCTAAGTGCTCCACCAAATCAAATTGTAGAAATGGGAGCAATAAATGTTCTATTTTTGATTTGTATTTATCAACATGGATATATTTCGATATGCATAAATTGTGACTCTGCATGCACCAAATCTTTCTGGGTATAATATTTCCAAGTATTGGCATTTTTCCCCATGTTTTAAGGGAAACAACTTATGCTAGAAGTTGCTGGTCATCTTTAATTTGTATTCTATTCCCTTGACATCACCACTTGTACAGTGGTGTAGCATTTAGGCAATCCACCTTGCCAGCTTGCTACGTGGGTTCGAGTCCTCACCAGCCCTCGGCTCTTAGGGATCATTAATATCCTTACACTATTTGTGTTGCTGTTAAAAGTGTCCCTGTGGTAATAGTACACTTGTTTTAAATTTGCATAAATCATGTGTGTAAAACCCTAAAATATAGTTTCGAGTTATTATATGTCTACTAATATTATTTGTTATTGCAAACGCACCATCACCAACTGTCAAATCAGGCATGTAACATATTGAGACTAATGATATTGGTAATTGTTCAGAATGGTTGGAGATTTATCATAAATATTTATGACAAAGTCTATTGTTTGGGAGACATTTTACATAAAATGAAATAATTACCCATGCAGTGTGCACAACAATTCCGGCAGTGGATTGAATGTGGAATGCACTGAGGCAACCATTCCGGCAGTGGAATGAATGTGGAATGCACTGAGGCAACCATTCCGGCAGTGGAATGAATGTGAAATGCACTGAGGCAACCATTCCGGCAGTGGAATGAATGTGGAATGCACTGAGGCAACCATTCCGGCAGTGGAATGAATGTGAAATGCACTGAGGCAACCATTCTGGCAGTGGATTGAATGTGGAATGCACTGAGGCAACCATTCCGGCAGTGGAATGAATGTGGAATGCACTGAGGCAACCATTCCGGCAGTGGAATGAATGTGAAATGCACTGAGGCAACCATTCCGGCAGTGGAATGAATGTGGAATGCACTGAGGCAACCATTCTGGCAGTGGAATGAATGTGGAATGCACTGAGGCAACCATTCCGGCAGTGGAATGAATGTGGAATGCACTGAGGCAACCATTCCGGCAGTGGAATGAATGTGAAATGCACTGAGGCAACCATTCCGGCAGCCGGAATGAATGTGAAATGCACTGAGGCAACCATTCCGGCAGCCGGAATGAATGTGAAATGCACTGAGGCAACCATTCCGGCAGCCGGAATGAATGTGGAATGCACTGAGGCAACCATTCCGGCAGCCGGAATGCACTGTGACCTGGATTCTCCCCATAATGCTGAGAAGATATGTGGCTAGCAGTGTACAGGCCTATAAAAGCTAGTCCTCTTTACTGAAGAGGCAGTAAGCAGCAGAGGGCGCTATTTCCAGCTAACTAATTCCGGCATTCCGGCAGTTCCGGATTGAGGCCAAAGGGCCAAAATAACATCAAACATGTTGCACTTGCGAATTGCATTGATTAGAAAGGGGTATGTAAAGCAAAAAAAGCTTAATTTACACAAACATACTAATGGAACATTTGTAAGATATCTAAAAGCTCAATAAAAAAATTTTTACAAAAAAAAATGCCACAGGCAGTCTGTATTGATATGTATGTATGTTGTGCATATTTCGTTTTGCATTTTAAACGCAAAAGATGCTCCTAAAGGCGTTTAATAGTGGTTTTAGCTAGCTGTATTGGAGTTAAACATGACCCTGGCCTTCCTTAACTTTTGTGAAAGATTTGAGACAGGAGTGACGTCAGTTTCACTCATCTGGGCAGAGGGAACGCCTACTATTCTCAAGTGAAAAAGCATAACGCCTACTTTACTCAAGTACTATCTCATCTCCACCCAGTCCGCGCCTACTCTCCGCCCATTCCCACCCATATGTTCTCAAGTGGTCAGCAGTCATCTCAAATCTATTTGCGTTGCAGTTTGAGATTGAGTCGCCTTTTGAGAGCTGTATCTGCCGTGCTTGAGTAGCGTATGTAGTGTTTTGCGCTGCTTAAGCGTCGTTTCGCGCATGCGCAGAGCCATTTAGCAGATGCGTATGCGTTTGCGAACTTTGATGAATCGGGCCCTAAATTCCCTAACATACACACAGACAGAGAGACTAGGGTCAATTTGATAGCAGCCAATTAACCTACTAGTATGTTTTTGGAATGTGGATACATGATTTTTATTTTCACATCTGTTTACATGTACTACACTTCCATAAAAACAGCATAGTTCTTATTTTGCTGGCCTGTATGATCCCTATATGTACCGTATAAATGATTCCAATTTCTTTTCTGTACCCTCATATCTCATGTTGTTGTTGAAAACAAACAGATTTTGAAAAAAACAGCATCATGCTAATGCTAGTGAGTATGGAGCCTCATGCACCCTCCACAGTGCATGAGCTGAGATGCCAGCGAACAGTAACGTTAACATAACATACAGAGAACTTTTACCTGCTACCTTTAATAATGCAATCTCTGCCTATGCCCAAAAGCAGTGATACCCTCATTAACACTACAGGGATGGAGCAATGGAATACAGGTTTGTGACTGGTCCATACAGACTCTGTGTATTCATCCTGTAATAGCCTCCCAAAGGCACTGTACATGGCTTAGAAATGCAATGTAATAACACCCAGAAAAGCAAGTTTAACCCTTTTTAATGTGGCTTGGATACTTCTCCCAGGATGCAGTGCAGCCCATCCCCTCCTCAGGTTACCCTTCGCTCCCTCCCCTACCTGTAGCTGGCACTATAGCTCATCCTTACCAACTCTCCCGGAATGTCCGGAAGACTCCCGAAATTCGGGTCTGTCTCCCGTACTCGCGGGAGAGCAGGCAATTCTCCCGATTCCCGGTCGGCTCTGCAAATTCAACGGAGGGGGCGAGGCTTAGTGGTGCAGAGTACTTATTATTGTGGCCCCACACCCTATTTTTATTGCCCAAAGAAAGTGATGACGGCTTTGGGGGCAGGGCTAATAATGCGATTCTTCGAGTCCTGCCCCCACCTGCATCCCGAACCTTCTGGGACACAATTTATCAATGTTGGCAACAGGGCCGGACTGGGAAAAAATATCAGCCCTGGAATTTATAGTCCACAGGCCCACCTCAGTTCCAGCAGGAAAGAAACCAAGGTGGGCCTGCGCGGCGACACCGAAAAAGGCGTGACCACATTGTGTTGTGGGTGTGGCCAACATGGGGCAATGATACATTCATTAAAATAAAACATTACATTTATCACGCCACCCCCGAGGCACATTATGACAACCCCAGCCCACTGTACTTATCTATGCATCTGGTGCTGCTGACATCCATTAGGGTGGGAACTTTCTGTAGAGTGAGCAGGGAAGCTCTTAGTCTCACAAGATTACCAAATTATGTGAGACTTAGAGCTCCTCGGCTTGCTCTGCAGGCTGTGTCCTATCCAGAGACTTGGAGCGGCTATCCGCTCCCTCCTGCTAACCAGAGCTAGATTAACGCTTGGGGGGCCTGGGGTATTTAAAACAGTGCACTTAGTAGAAAAAAAATATATATATACAATATATGTGTGTCTCTCTCTCTCTCTGTATATCTAATATATAAATGTCTAGTGGCGTGTGTTAGTCTGTCTGTCTGTGCATGTGTGGAAAAAATAAAACCGAGCTGCAGCGCCACCTGCTGGGCAGAGTTATACACTGACCTACTAAATTCTTAGTGTGTGTGGAAAACAAAATTCAGAAAGGGCTGAAATTTGGTATACTAAGATGTTTTTAATTTGTTAATTTAATTTGTTAATTGTTAAAAGTGTTTATAAAGATTTAAAAAATATATATATATTTCTTGAAGGAGAAGTGACAGTTGGGAGTGGTTGGTGGTTGCCGGGGGTGACAGTGGGGAGTGGTTGGTGGTTGAGGCCTGGGCTATGGCCCAAATGCATGACAAGAACCTTTTTAACACCTTAAGTAGCTTGATTTGACTAAAATGCATGAGTATCATGCACGGGTTATTTGTGTATATATATATATATATATATATATATATATATATATATATATATATATATATATATATATATATATATATATATATACACACATGTATGTATATGTGTGTATATATATATATATATATATATATATATATATAAAACAAAACAAATAGGGAGGGGCGCCACATAGTATAATACTGTATATACTAAAAATACAGAAGATGTGCCATGAACAAGAAACTCAATCATCCATATGGGTGAAAGAAGGAGACATTTCTATAACACTCAAACAACAGGGGTGAATGTAAAAGGATCAAGAACACACTGGAACTCCTGCACCTCACCAATATAAAATGTGCGTACCAGATATAAATTCTTTAAAGCTTATCTGTATATATGATGATAGTTCTTCACATAGGATACACTCTGTTTCCACCCTTCAGGCATACGCTGGGCAGGAGTCGTATACAGTGCTTCTGGAGTCCAGGAATGGTACTCAGTAATAACCAGATTATGTAGACGGAAAAAGACTCATATAGTATAATACTGTATAGCACCAAATTTATTACATACAAAATGCAGAATTGCACTTACATGAATAAAAATAATACATGCTTATGTGGGTATCTTTAAAAAGGGGAGACCATCACAAATGGAGCTTCATACAGACAGATCAACTAATTCCAACTGCTCCAGAGCACATCACCGATGGTAAAATATGTGGTCACAAGATCCCTCTTAGCACAATGTCCTCTACGCGTTTCATCTTAAAAAAGACTTTACCTCCTGAGGAAGTCTTTTTTAAGACGAAACGCGTAGAGGACATTGTGCTAAGAGGGATCTTGTGACCACATATTTTACCATCGGTGATGTGCTCTGGAGCAGTTGGAATTAGTTGATCTGTCTGTATGAAGCTCCATTTGTGATGGTCTCCCCTTTTTAAAGATACCCACATAAGCATGTATTATTTTTATTCATGTAAGTGCAATTCTGCATTTTGTATGTAATAAATTTGGTGCTATACAGTATTATACTATATGAGTCTTTTTCCGTCTACATAATCTGGTTATTACTGAGTACCATTCCTGGACTCCAGAAGCACTGTATACGACTCCTGCCCAGCGTATGCCTGAAGGGTGGAAACAGAGTGTATCCTATGTGAAGAACTATCATCATATATACAGATAAGCTTTAAAGAATTTATATCTGGTACGCACATTTTATATTGGTGAGGTGCAGGAGTTCCAGTGTGTTCTTGATCCTTTTACATTCACCCTTGTTGTTTAATTGTTATAGAAATGTCTCCTTCTTTCACCCATATGGATGATTGAGTTTCTTGTTCATGGCACATCTTCTGTATTTTTAGTATATACAGTATTATACTATGTGGCGCCCCTCCCTATTTGTTTTGTTATAGATTATTCCAGGTCCCAGGTCACCATCTGGCTTTGTGGGAATTGTGGCCGCCTCCTGAACATAGGAAATCCTATGTCCAACTTGGACTTTAATTGAACTTCCTTGGTCTAATTGGAGTTACGCGCTGCACTATCTATTTCTTTTTTTATATTGTATATATATGTATATATATATATATATATATATATATATATATATACATACATACATACATATCTATACATATACTGTATATATATGTATACCTATATATATATATACATATATATATGTATATATATATATAGGTATACATATACTGTGTGTATATATATATATATATATATATATATATACCTATATATATACATGTGTATATATATATATATATATATATATATATATATATGTATATATATATATATATAGGTATACATATATATACAGTATATGTATAGATATGTATGTGTATATATATATATATATATATATATATATATATATATATATATATATATATATATATAGTTTATTTATATAACTATAATGTGTTTCTTAGCTTGGTGAACATGAATGATCACAAGACAATAAATAGAGAGGTGCTCATTTGTTTAAAAGGGAGAGTAGGATAAGTATTCCTGTAAAATTAATTGGCACCAAATGAACACAATTTGAAATTAGCTAAATGAAGTAACAAAGTAACATTTGTTCTGTTAATTTAGGCCCCCAGTAAACTTACTTATAGTCTTTCCCTATGAGTCTTAATAAGTAAAACCCTAGAACCAGGACATGCTTATTATTTACTACAGACTATGCAGAGTATTGAATGATGAATATTGCGGTACTGTATACTGAGCGTATTGTGTACTCAGTACACTGTATACTGTCCCTATGTCCATAAGGCATATTGTTCTGGGCACTTATTACATTTCTAGCTCTTGATATAAAGACATCAGGAGGCTGCTGGGCTCAGTGTTCTATGACATCACTACATATGTCACAGTCACCAAGATTCACCTGTGATGAGCAGGTCATTATCACCGCAGAGGAGAGTTTGTCAGACAAACTACTACAGATAAAGAGCGTTGCTGATTTAATATTCATCAGAGTTTATTTTATTTATTCAGACATTTACTTTTTTTAAAAATGTCAAATCAACAAAGACCTCCTGACAGGAATGTGAGTATAGTCTGGTAATATTCCTATATAGAGCTATATTTGAGACATTATCAAGTGGCCATTATGTTACTGGTGTGTTAGTGTTTGACCCATATTACTATATAAAGGTGTGTACCAGGTATTAGAATTGTTCATGGATGCTGGGGATGCTTAAACTTTTTTACCAAATGAATGGTAAACCGTCCTTCATATCTATGTTATCCATCTTGTGGTATAAGTATAAGGATGTTATTTTAATTAAAATAATTTTTCCTCTTGATGTGGACTATAAAGGAGATTTCCACATTAGACATCTCCTTTTTGTTACCTGTTAGTTTGGCCCCTACACAGGGCCCCCATAGAGTTCTGGGTCAGAGCCTCAAGTGGTTTTCAGTCCTTCCGGCTGAAGAACCATAGACTTAAGTCATGTCTGAGAGATCATTGTATGGGTTGAGAGGCAATGGTTTAGGAAAAGAGAAGAGGATTATGAGATAAACACTAAAACAAAGGCTCTCTAATGCATGTCTCTACAATACAGTTAGCATTAGAAGCTAGTGCCTGCAAGAGGAATCATATTATTAAAATATGTCTTAATATTTACATATACAAAGGACAAAGAAGAAAATATAAAGAGTTAATGTAAAAAAATGTGTTTTATAGAAGGTTATAAAAAGAGGCTGTAATAAGTATGGTCTAGAACACCTATTAATGTATTATTTGGAATGTAAGCAGAATATTATATTCCTCTATGAATAGGTCTCTGCTGGGGTAAAATTCATTTTAGGGACTCAGGGTGGTAACCCCAAGTTCTGCCTGGTTAACCTGTCTCTTTCCAGTTACACTGCCCCAGATTGTGACAACTATCCGGGCTGCTCCTATCATGAAGTGAGGTGAGAACCTCGTCTCAGGCAGCACAACTCTAGAGGTGGCAGAGATGAGGTTCTTACCTCACCTCCTGGACCCCACCTTACTTTCCCTACATCCTCTTTACCCATATGTAGCCAGTCACGGAGCCACCAGTCACTGGTGCTGGGGGGTCTGGACTGCATGGGCAGCACTATGACTAGGTCACAGATGGCAGAATGCCCCTAACAAGTACCACCAGCTGCTCACATCCCTCTTATCAACGTTGTGTTGCTATTTCCTGCTATATAACGCAAAACAATACAGACTATTGTATAAGTTCTGTGCTTTGGATATGTATGAGGGTTATGTCGTAAATTATTTAACTAGTTAGCATAAAGACTTCATGTCTTTAACTTTCTACGGTGAAACAGAGTAAAATTGCCTGTCTATGGGAGAAGAAAGAGGTTGGCTGCAAAAACATCAGATGCGCATATATCCATGCGAAGGCCAGGTACATAAATGGAGTGTTCCTGCCTCCCTCTATTGGTAAGTAGCTTGTTTATCACATTATTTTGCTCTTACATGACCAAAGAACTACTATGTGTACTGTCTCAGCCACTTCTATACTAGAGGATCATGGGTCAGTTTGTACTATAGGACCAATACATTTACACTTCTAGCACCAATATACAAATCTTGTTCACAGATTTAGACATTTTAAGGGTATACAAATGTGTTCATAATTAAAATATATATTCTATTGTTTTCTTAACATTTTCAAACACATTCACTTAATGCAAAATTGATAAATTGATCAAAATGTAAAATTTGCTGAAATGTTTTGTTCTTCTCTAATAAATACAATAAAACAGATGTAATATTTTGAAGTGCCTTTTGACCTTATTTATATAGTTACATTAATGCTAAAATGTGATAAAAGTAAAAACAACTTACCATGTCTGATCTGCAGTGTCAGATATAACATCAGAGACACCAAAGACCCTGGACAGCTTCCGGCCACCGATCCATCCTCCTGTCATTATCAATCTGATGGACGATGATGATTCTGAAGAGGAGGAAGATCCAAATGACTGTAAATATAATATACAATATTTACAATTGAGCTTTTATTGACAGGTCAGAATTGTTATGGGTCAGGTAATGGGATTGCTACATTTATAATGAATCACTGATTAACTATTGGGATAAGAATTATAATTACAGTATCAACTGACTTGTCCATATATACTTGTGCTGTTCCTGTCAATATATGTTACATATACAATCATATGATAAACATACCATTAGTACTATGTCTACATAGTGAGTATGACATGTAAAACACTAATTTTATATAGGGAATTTATATTTTATACTCCAAAACTAAACTCCAGAATTAGGGGGAGACCTCTTGGACTCTGGAGGGACCAGTGTACTGTTCTGAAAATAGTGCTTACCTGCTGCAAGGTGGGCAGGGACATGACTCCTCCTCTATTCCCACTGTGTGTCCGCCTCTCCTGGAAATTAGGAATAGAAGGGAAATACGGTTATATTTGCAAAACAATACTGTGTGTGTGTCTACTTGATTTGTTTAACCCCTCAAAGAAAGACGACAAAAGAACTCAGCCTTTAAATGAACAAGTATCACATTAATGCTATTTGTATGTTTGTCAGCTTAGATATATATCTGTGAATTTAGGCAAACATGTGTGTAAGAATAAATATGAATATTTTAATTGTACTTATCAGATAAAGCTGAACAGAGACAGCTGTCTCCTGAAGAGGAAGAGGAGGTGAAAGCCATCATGGCTGTATGTTATTAAGCAGGTAGTAATATAGATGCTGCAGTATGTAAGGGAAGCGATATGATAGTCAGCAAACATATATAGTATCCAGGAACACTTTACCACTTGGTCAGTAGATGACAGTACGTCATGCTGCTGCACAACAATCTCTGCAGATGGGGTAGATTCCATAAACATTTGTCGGAACTGCACTGACAGTCTAGGAGGGAAGAAGTGAGACCACGGACTAACTGAAAGCTGTTTCTGTTTTCTATTGGTCCACAGAATCCCATGCCCCTGTGGAAAACATATAACACTATTAACCAGATGACTATGCTGAGGGATATTGCACTGTAAAGGTGTAGCACAGAAGAAAACTTTGAGTATGTAGTTCCCAGAGCTCAGGAACAGCCCAACACACATCGGGCCATGACCTACAGCACAATGTACTCCTGTCTACAGACATAGTGACAATACACCCCCAAATCAACTTCTGTATCTTATACAAGATATAATATAACTATAATATACTCTGTATTTTAGGAGACATGTATAAAGTTCCCATCTGTGAAAAAAGTACTTTTCAAGCATCAACACCAGATGGCGGTGACTGCAACATCAGCAGAGCCTTAGATACTGAACATCAGGAAGGTATACTGTAGCTTTTATTTATTATCAGTATTGAGTACATTTTATATATATACATATGGAACACGTTTGTGAAGAACTAATGCCCATGTCCGGTGCTGGCCCTAAGCTCCTCACACTCCGCTTTTCCCCAGTCCCCTGCCAAGGTTACCCTATTGCTTAGGCATGCTGAACGGTGTTGAAGGAGTGATTAATCCTATTACAGAAGCCACTGATTTCTGTTAATGTGGCCCCTGGATGCTAGGAGCCTATGGCAAATGCCTTCTGTGCCCTGACCACAAAATGGCCTAATAAAGCATATAACTTCATAATATGTAACCCATAGCTAGTGGAGTGATACCCCAGGGTTAGTCCTATTACTTTTGTGATACTCCTGCAGACTAAGCAGCGACGGTGTGTAATTACCCTAAGTAGGTATCAGAGTAGAGGTCCGTTCATGTGACTCTCTTCTGGCCAAGTACACCCAGCTGCTGAGGATCCTTCCTATGAATCCTGATGAATAAGGTGATAGTATCTCCGTGTGCACCTACCTGTACAACTCCGGGTCCCCACAAACACCTTTGTCTCCTTTGAATGAAGAATTGTCCCTTGTTTCACTCCAGACATCACTCTGTAGCTGCTCGGGCAATGTGTTCCCATGTAATAAGCATTTTGTCTTTTTAATCTGTATCTAATGCACATTGTATGATGATGGTGATCTGAATGTCTGATTTTATTACAGAGAAAACATTAAAACCACCGAGTGACATTAATATAGAAGGATTATATAAGAAGGAGACAACAATAGAACAGGACTCCAAATCCTCTAATGTCAAAGGTAAAGTAATACCTAGGTATATTTAAAATAATATCTAGGAAATATTTTGAAAATTGGGATTAGATGAAATCTCCAATAAAGTACAAATATCTGATATCTAAATTAGAGCTTTAGTTTCACACTTTGCTTATAGATAATTTGCATTAATCAAAAAGATATTTGCAAATCAGTGATAGGAATAGAAAACCGCATCTTTCCAGAGAAATAATATTACATTTCCTTAGGTAGAGAAATGTGAGTAAATGTAAGAAATCTAGGGCCACATAAGGTGTAAATTTTAGCCCAGACCTCAGGATTTTTGTACTCACTTTAAATCCTTTTCTCAAAGACCATTGGGGGTCGCTGGAACCATGGAGTATAGAGGTGCGGGCAGGACCTTGGGCACTTTAAGGAAATTTTGGTGAAGTAACAGCTCCTCCACTCTATATCCCCCAGCAGAAATAGGTCAGTTATTTTCTAACTAAGCCCCAAATTAGGAGCAACGGTAAAAGTTAAACGGGAGAGAAAGAAAACAATCAAAAGGACTTAGTCCTCGGAAACATAGACCATTAAACTGCAACAAGGAACAAAACCAGAGCAAACCATGGGTGGGCATCCAGTGTCCCCCAATAGAAATTGGTTAAAGTATTTAACATAAGTACAAAAATACATTTTTCTCATCCATACATTGGGGGACACTGGAACCATGAGGGATTCCCAAAGCCGCCCCTAAGGGATGGAATGCTCTAAGGTGCACAAAACCTTACATCCAAAACTAGTATCATTGGATGCAAAAACATAAAATTTGTAACATTTAGTGAACGTGTGAACAGAAGACCCGATAGACGCCCGGAACAACTGTTCTGCTGAGGTCCAATGCCGCACTTCACAATAGGCACTCACCGACCTGGTGGAATGTGCCCTCATGTTTTCAGAAAGAGGCAAACCTGTTCCCATGTATACCTGCTGAAGTACTGAGGTAATCATCTAGCAATAGATTATTTGCTTGCAGGCCATCCTCTCTGAGAATCATAGAGGATTCTGGGATCAGGTCTGGGATCAGGTCTGGGATTGTGGACACAAAACCAGCTAAGACTGACACAGCCAGAGAGTGGTGGTGTAGAGTCCTAGTTAATATCAGTATTCACCAGAGCCCACCGCAGAGCAGGGTGGATTTGGCTGCGTGTAGTATCCAGGTTGCGGTCCACCGAACTAGCCATTAGCGTGGTAGTCAGAGCACTACAGGCAGCTACAGAGGTAGAACTAGCAAGCTGTGGGCCCCGGTGCAGGGAAGCGGGGAGGAGGGAACTGGGGCCCACAGCTCACTAGTTACCCATACAGCGGGCCCCATTATCTCCATGGGCCCTGGTGCACTGCACCTGCTGCACTAATGGTAGTTCTGCCACTGGGCAGGTAGCTCTGAAGACAAAACAATCAGACCAGCCGAGGTCAGCGGGATAGCAGAGGAATAGTCAGGAAAAGTCAAAGGTCAAAACCAATCTGTCAGCACAGAGAGGGGTCTCCTTGTTATAAACCCCAGACTGGTCAGCACAGAGCTGAAACATCTGGGGACATCTAACCCCCTCCCCCTTCATGAAAGAAGAAAGAAAATTAAATATTACATGTAAAACCACAATTTTACTGATGTATGTTTACACTTACATTTGGACTGCAAAATTGCATGCAACTATAAACCAGACCCTTAGTGTGCCAAAAAGGATATACAAAGAAAAGATGCCCAAACTGAGGTATAGCAAAATGATGAAAGTAGTCCTGGCCCTGCTAGTGACGACATTCCCCCAAATCCCTGGTACTGAAAGTGGTAATTAATGGAGAAAATATTTATTAATCCTACTGTACAATGTGTTTCTCTTTCAGACAAGAAGCGCTCCCATAAAGGCCACAACAAGTCCTGTGTGCTGGAGCAGCTGTATCCATCAGTCCAGATGTACACCGGTATGTATTTTATACATAAGTCACATTCTCTGCTGTACAAGTCATCATCTAGATTGTATAGGTATGTTCTGTGTACATGACACCAGAGGACATAGTTCCTTTATGTGTATAGCTTATTAATAAAGACTATTTACTGCATATAATGTAACTGAGTTTGTGGATGTAAACACAGGGGCTGAACATAGCTTTATCATACTTGCCAACTCTTCCGGAATGTCCGGGAGATTCCCGAAATTCGGGTAGGTCTCCCGCACTCCCAGGAGAGCAGACAAATATCCCGCAAATGGCATCTTGCTGTCAAAATGATGATTCGTGGTGAATTGCATCATTTTGGCCCGCCCCCGGGACAAAAACGTCATTTTGTAGCGGGGGGGACTAAAATGACGCGAATCACAGCACCCCGCCCCTCCTGCCCTCCAACCACGCCCCCTGCCTGGGACCTCTCGGAAAGAAGTTTAAAAAGGTTGGAAAGTAAAAGCTTTATGTCTGTGTTTAGGGAAAAGCTGGCATTTGTTGAGCAGTTATATCTGTCTCTCCCCTTATACTACCTGGATGTGGGAATCTTGTACCTCTAGTGGTTTATCTCCCTCTTGTGTTAAGCTCTTCTTATTACACAAACTGTAATGTCTTATAAATCAGTTTTACTATTGTTTTTGTATAAGGGAAAATGAAAATTGTTTACAGTCACAGTTAAAATTATTCAGTTAATGGAACAATGGTTCTAGTTCCAGAGTAAATAACATTTTTCATACTTCCTTTAAACTTAAGAGAAGCTTAGGAAAGAGTTTTATTATCACAAGAATAAAATTAACTAGTTTCTAACTGAGATTAATACAAAATATATCTCAAATGTCCTGGGAAAGAGGTTATAGGAGTAAATATCATCATCATCATTTATTTTTATAGCGCTAGCAAATTCCGTAGAGCTTTACAATTGGAAACAAATATTAATAAACCAATACTGGGTAATACATACAGACAGAGAGGTAAGAGGGCCCTGCTCGCAAGCTTACAATCTATAGGACAATGGGAGTTTGAAACACAAGGGCACGTGCTGCCTCATATTGCACATTGGACCAGCTAGAATGCAAAGGTAAAAAATATTGTTGGTCAGAGGGTTGTTGTCTTGTGTTAGCTGTGTAGAAGGTGGTAATAGGGTAACCTAGGGAGATTAAGATGCTGGTTGAAGAATATCATAACCTTGTCTGAAGAGGTGGGTTTTCAGAGAACGCTTGAAGGTTTGTAGACTAGAGGAAAGTCTTATTGTGCGAGGGAGGGAATTCCACAAATCGGGTGCAGCCCGAAAAAAGTCCTGTAACCGGGAACTGGAGGATGTGATGAGAGTGGAAGAGAGATGCAGATCTTGTGCAGAACGGAGGTGTTGAGTTCGGAGATATTTTGAGACAAGTCAGTAGATGTGTCGGTGCAAATTTGTTGACAGCCTTGTATGTTAGTAGAAGAATTTTATATTGGATTAGTTGAAAACAGGCAACCAATGTAGGGATTGACAGAGTGGCTTAGCAGAGGAAGAATGGTTTTCAAGGAAAATCAATCTACCCGCTGCGTTCACAATAGATTGTAGCGGTCTGTTTTTGGGAAGACCAGTAAGGAGGCAATTGCAGTAGTCGATGCCAGAGATAATTAGTGCATGAATTAAGGTTTTTGCAGTGTCTTGTGTGAGATATGTGCATATTCTGGAAATGCTCTTTAGATGTATGTAACATGATTTAGATATAGAGTCGATGTGGGGAACAAAGGATAGTTGTGAGTCAAGGATTACACCTAGGCAGCGAGCTTGTGGGGTGGGATTTATGGTCATGTTATCAACAGAAATAGAAATGTCAGGCAGGAAGCTTCTGCTTTTGGCTGGGAGTATTATTAATTCAGTTTTTGAAAGATTAAGTTTGAGTTCACGAAAAGACATCTAAGTTGAAATGTCAGAAAGCCAAAACAGATGGTGAGAGATCAGGAGAGGATAGGTAGTTTTGTGTATCATCCGCATAGAGATGATACTGAATTCCAAAGGAGCTTATTAGTTTTCCAAGACAAGTGGTGTAGATAAAGAATAGCAGAGGACCTAGGACTGAGCCTTGTGGTGCTCTAACTGATAAAGGCAGTGGAACAAAGGTGGAACCAGAAAAGTTAACACTGCACTGAAAGAGTGATTAGATAGGTAGGATGACAACCAGGATAAGACAGTGCCTTCAAGACCTAGGGATTGTAGCGTTTGTATGATGAGAGAGTGGTTGACCATGTCAAATGCAGCAAAGATATCCAGGAGAATTAGAAGAGGGTAATGGCCTTTAGTTTTTGCTGTGATCAAATCAATGACAACCTTGGTCAGCGCAGTCTCTATGGAGTGTTGGGAGCTGACTGAAGAGAATCCAGTAGGTTGCTTACTGTAAGAAATTGTGTGAGGCGAGTGTAGGCAATTCTCTCGAGAAGCTTGGAGGGGCATGGGAGCTGAGAGATGGGGCGGTAATTTGAGAGAGAATTTGGGTCAGAATTTTTTTTTTGTCAAAATAGGAGTAATCACTGCTTGCACAATAGAGAGAGAGCGATAACATATTTTAGTTAGAGGTGGAATGAGCACATGAGACAGAAACCCATCAATTTGTGAGGGTATGAGAACAAGAGGACAGGAGGTAGAGTAGGAAGGTGAGAAGATAGTAGAAATATTGTAAAACATGAAAGTAACAGTAACAATATAATGGTAAAAAAACAATATAACAATAACGGTGGCAATATATCAGTAACAGTAACATTTTGCCAATAACAATAACAACATTCGAGTTCTAGACACTTAACACATTACACAGCTCCAGCTGCACTGCACAACCACAAACACATTGTATAGTTAGGAATTCTATTACACATCCATAGTCACATTACACTGCTTCAGGAACATTACACAGCTGCAACCACATTACACAGACCCAACCACGTCTGACAGTCCCAGGTACATTATACAGCCACAACAACATTGCACAGCCCCATTGTGTTACCCCAGCCCCATGAGCCAACATGCTGGTAATAGGGACCCATCCAGGCTCATGACCCAACAGGATCCAGGCTCATTGTAGCAGTGACTTCCCCAAAGTCTCATCATGTGCACTGTGTCACGGGCGCTAGGAGTCTTTGCCCAGGATATCACCAGATGTAGTCTTACCAGAGTAGTGTATACACACAGTGGTCCTCTGATAGTAGGGTGACTAGCGGAACAGGAGAATCAGCAGATGGTGAGAGGATGCTAAAGGAAAGTCTATGACTAGCAGCAACTGGTTATGGATTAGACAATATGAACACGAGGATCTTGATGGACGTGAAGACGTGAGGAAAGTCAGTGGTCTGCGTACAGCAAGTTGTACCACTGCTATAGTGAGAGGAGTTGTCCAGGAATAGATAGGAGGTAGTGAAGTCAGTGGTCTGCGTACAGCAAGTTGTACCACTGCTTGTAGTGATGGGACTGGTTCCAGGTGCAAGAAGGTAACGGGGAAGTCAGTGGTCTGCGTACAGCAAGTTGTACCACTGCTATAGGTGAGGATAGGCACTAGTGTAGATGAGTGGAACATAGAAGGTAACACGGAGAGCACAAGGAACTTGATCCCAAATGGTATATCCAATACAATAGTAAATGACAAGCGCTGCTTGAGAGATACAAAGTCACTACTGATATCCAGGTCAAATGAGACAAAGTCAATAGCATCTATATCTTCTAAGATAGAGAACTCCGTAGATGAGCAGGACACAGTCCAAGCGGATATGCAATAAACTAGTAAAGTCAATAGAAGGTAAGCATACCGTGATTCAGTTGAGCAGGCTGTCACGAGAGAAACACAGGGATAGCTGAGCGGCTGAACGCCGACACGAGTAGAGACCACAGGAGAGTGGTAGCGGTAATCCGTGTCTGTGTAGCACACAGGCAGAGAACTTGACACGAGTGGAGCAATGATGATTCATGCAGAAATCAGCAGGAACTGAAGACACGATGAAACACAGGAGAGTTGAAGCGGTCTGGAAACCGGCAATGCAATAGTCAGGAATCAGCTGGAACTGAAGACACGATGAAACACAGGAGAGTTGAACCGGTCTGGAAACCGGCAATGCAATAGTCAGTAATCAGCTGGAACTGAAGACACGATGAAACACAGGAGAGTTGAAGCGGTCTGGAAACCGGCAATGCAATAGAGAGGAATCAGCTGGAACTGAAGACACGAGGAGAAACACAGGAGAGTTGAAGCGGTCTGGAAACCGGCAATGCAATAGTCAGGAATCAGCTGGGACTGAAGACACGATGAAACACAGGAGAGTTGAAGCGGTCTGGAAACCGGCAATGCAATAGAGAGGAATCAGCTGGAACTGAAGACACGAGGAGAAACACAGGAACACCTTCAGAGACTCACAGGGAATGAGACTCCAAGATCAGGCAACGAGGTAATGACCACAGGTGCTTTAAATAGGGAGTGTTGCCTGATCAGCCAATTAACTAAAAGCAACAGGTCTGAAGGGTTCATAGAGACTGCGCATGCGCAGACCATCAGGATGGCGGACGGCCACGGTTCCTAATAACAGGAGAAGAGGCACTCACGGTCCGGTGAGTGACACACTGATTATATGGGGATTACATATAGTAATAGTTAATATTTGATAAATCAAGTTTTATGTTACAACATTAGCAGATAGTATTTTGTTATAGAAAAAAATATCTTAGTGCATCTTAATGGATTAGTTCATTATAAAATAAATATGTTTCCTTTCAGAACCCTACCAAAACATGGACAAACAAAAACTCAAAGTCTGATGTCACTATAGAGAGGAATACTGGTAATTATTTATACACATATAAGGGCTTCATTTGGAGCCACATTACATAGCCCCAACCACATTGCACAATTCCACATATATTACACAGTTCCAGGTACATTATACAGCCACACTGCACAGTCTCCCTAGTCCGCCTGCACAGTTCCATTGTGTTACCCCAGCTCCATGAGACAACACCTGCTTGGAATAGGGACCAGGAAACAGGATCCTGGATAGTGACTGCAGTGACTTCCCCCGAAGCCTCTACATGTGCACTGATTATATGGGGATTACATGGCCTGTAGTTAATACTCTGACATTTCAACTTATTTGTTTTACCACATTAGCAGAAAGTATTTTTAATAGATATACATGTAGGGCCTGATTCATTTCACTAGTGATCTTATCTGCTGTTTTTTGCTTATCTTAAGCAAATCCACTCTGTGCAAGCTCAGAAAAAGGAAATAAGAAGCAAAATCCACTGCGTAAGTGAAGAATTTCTTAATTTAAGATGAAAATCCATCTTAACTTCACTCTTATCTCCCCGTTTCTTCTTAAAAATAAGCATCTTAACTCTTGCACAAGATAAGATCTCTAATGAATCAGGTCCGTAATGTTTGGTGCATCCTAATGGATTAGCTGATTATAAAAATATATGTTTTCTTCCAGAACCCAACCAGCCGGGCAGAATAGTATCCCGAACCTGGGTCAACATAAACTATATAAAGCAGGATTACACTGCGGACAAGAATACTGGTATCTATTAGTACACATATGAAAACTGAATTTAGATTTGGACATATATACATTTCCACACTGTGTATGGGCACCAAAAATGCGTATGCATATGTCTGGATATATTATTTTACATATTGTTGATTTTTATGTTATTACGCCTGTAGAGATGTTAAGGATCATGCAAGCATAGGCCGTGTACAGTAAGGGCGTGTTCCCATAATTGAGACACAATGGGGCATATTCAATTAGGTTTCCAGTCCACGGTAACGCGCCAGATCGGGTCGCGAAGACAATCCACAGTACTGCAATAATGTGGATTTTCGTGCGCATCCCATATTGTTGCGAAAGAAAATCTGCGTTATTGCGGTACCATAATGAGCACTTATCACCGTAACGCACGTAACCGTAAACGGGAAAGCTAATTGAATATGCATCAATGTGACATGGACTCATCCGCAGATACCTTGGATAGCTGGTGTAACGATGCTTAATGATGATGATGACTATCACCAGCACTATACAGCTGCTTCTGATTGGCTAATTGCATATTGACCTCTGCAGCTTTATTCACTAGCATGGCAGCTATGTCATATGAAGTTGCAGCTGTCTATTTGGATTACTTAACTATTTTGGTCTGCTGCAGTTCGGATTTTAAAAGGGGAAAACATCCAATGTTTGTATTTCATTACATTTCATTTGTATTTAATGTATAATGTTAAATGCTTCTTTCACAGACGATGGGGTATATTTACTAAACTGCGGGTTTGAAAAAGTGGAGATGTTGCCTATAGCAACCAATCAGATTCTAGCTGTCATTTTGTAGAATGTACTAAATAATTGACAGCTAGTATCTGATTGGTTGCTATAGACAACATCTCCACTTTTTCAAACCCGCAGTTTAGTAAATCTAGTCCTATAACTTTCCAGACACTTGTGTATATCACACTTCATTACATTATTACATAGGGTAATGCAACTTTACAAATGACTTCACTGACAAGACACATCTCTACGCTATCTCTATGCTTTCTCCAGAGCCGTAACGAGGCCGGTGCGGCCGGTGCCACCGCCCCCGAGCGCAGTCCCAAGGGGGCGCAGTGGCCGCCCGGACCGACCTCTCTGTGAGCAATGAAAAAATACCAGACCTCAGATTCAGACTGCCGGCCGCCCGGCGCATCCAAGATGGCGGCCGGCACCCGGCTCCTCCTACTTTTTACCTCTGCCCTCTGTCCCTGCAGCATCAGAGGTCATGATGCTGCTGGGAGCAGAGGAGCAGAGATTTACACAGAGGGCTGGGCTTGACTCCAGGCGCGCAAACAGGAAGGACTGCCTGGGCTGGCTGTAAAAGAAAAAGAGCACCAGTGAGCAAAAAAGGAAAGGAAAAAAAACTGAAGCTGAAAAGGTAATTAACCTGAGAGGGAGAGGGAGAGGGGGATGGGGGGATCTTTTAACACTTTAATGTTAACATTAAAATTAATTTTGTAGAAATTATATGGAACTAAAAAGTGGGTATATTCTTTCTGATTCTTTCAATTTCTGATCAAAGATCAATTGTTGTATCTATGTGCCCCATCCCAACCTAACTTCTCCCTATTGTAACACTTGTGTTTGCATATTGCATTAAAGGGGTTGTACCATAACTTGGTTTGATTGCTGGTTTGCAAAGTAATTAACTGGGAGAGGTTTAAAATGGGAGAAACATTCAGTACAAGAGAGGGCCGCATATGATTTATTGTGAGCTGCTTTACACTGAACACCACCTCTCTCCCGGTCAGTCACCGCAAAAAAACAGTGATCACTATTTACTGCAATAAACTTTTAGGTATTGGAAGGCCATGGTCTGTTTTAGGGGCATTAATGACGTTGACCATTATAAATCTCCCTGCTATAGTGCCACCTGGCTTGCCTAGTGCTGGTTATGGTAAAATTGGGAGGACCAACTGTAATGCCACCAGACCAGCCGGCTCTGAAGGAGCTGACAGATATGTACCTACCTGCAGCATCCTGTGTAGTAGAGCACAGCAACCCTGCACCCAAATTCAACGCGGCACGTTCCTTGCTCCATTCGGGAGTGTGCAAAGCCTAAATAAGTGTGTACAATACTGAATGCGGGTTGTAATCAGAATGAGCTTTCCTAACTTCTTTGTACAGTCTGTAATGTATTTATATCCCTCTGGAGATATGGCCTCCAGAAATGAACACAGTATTCTAGATGAGGCCGTACCAATGACATATACAGGGGCATTATTACTTCTTTCTTTCTGCTATGGATTTTTCTCCATATGCAACCAAACACCTCTCCACCTCTGCAATTAATAGATTTATTTTCAATGTTTCAAAAATATAAAAGGAATTATTTTATTTATTTCTGCAAGGACATCTTTAAAATCAGAGAACACATATTTTCTTATGGCCAAAACACCTGAATGAGAACACGGTCACCTGCTGGACCTATTAGTGGAGTCTGTTGCCTAATGCATCAAAAATAACGATTTTTACTCCATATATTTTAATATGCAGGAAAATATAAGGCTGACATCGTCATTCAATCAGTTGTATTTCTCACAATATACCATCACCTTTCATTCTGCCAAGAGTGTTGTTTGTACATTTTGCTTGGGATTGTAAGGGCAACATGTACAGGGAAATATTACACTGTCTGGGATTGCTATATTATTTGTATTTTTGATTGAAGCCAATTTTTTTTTGGGAACACCTCTCTAGAATGGTTTACACCTGTGTCCCAGACCAGGTACAACAACTAGAAAAGAAGAAACACGCCACCTGACCTGTCTCGGCACCGTGGACGGACCAGTCATTTCATTTGCACCCCATCACTGAAAGAGGGACGGTAAGGCCAATTCTAATATATAACACATAATTAGGTTTTGTGTGTGTATATGTATGTATGTATGTATGTATGTTAGAGATGAGCGCACTCGGATTTCTGAAATCCGAGCCCACCCGAACGGTGCCGATCCGGGCCGGATCCGAGACAGATCCGGGTATTCCCGCCAATTGCAAAACTGAAATCGAGGCTCTGAGTCATAATCCCGCTGTTGTATCTCGCGATACTCGGATCCTATAAATTCCCCGCTAGTCGCCCGCCATCTTCACTCGGGCATTGATCAGGGTAGAGGGAGGGTGTGTTAGGTGGTCCTCTGTCCTGCTATATCTCGTGCTGTTCAGTTCAGTTCTGTGCTGTGCTCTGCTCTGTGTTCTGCTCAGTCCAGTGGTGCTGTGTCCTGTGCTCTGTCCTTCTGAGTTCAGTGGTGCTGCTGGGTCCTGTGCTTTGTCCTGTTCAGTCCAGTGGTGCTGTGTCCTGTGCTCTGTCCTTCTGAGTTCAGTGGTGCTGCTGGGTCCTGTGCTGTGTCCTGTTCAGTCCAGTGGTGCTGTGTCCTGTGCTCTGTCCTTCTGAGTTCAGTGGTGCTGCTGGGTCCTGTGCTGTGTCCTGTTCAGTCCAGTGGTGCTGTGTCCTGTGCTCTGTCCTTCTAAGGGCATTGTTATTTCACCATTATTCTCAAATTATAAAAAATTTCAAAAAAAGTTATAAAAAAAATTACAAAAAAAGTAATTATAAAAAAAAAATTAAAAAAATAAAAATCCCAAAACAATCCTGCAGTATAAGTCCATTGGTACTGCTATATTACAAAGTTCACTCATTCTGCAGTATAAGTCCATTGTTGTTACTGCCATATTACAAATTTCACTGATTCTGCAGTATAAGTCCAGTGGTACTGCTGTATAACTCCAGTCCAGTGGTACTCTCCTGTGCCGCATATAATTTTTAAAAGCTTTGCCGAGTGTGTGTAGTTATGTATCACAGGTTTTAAGAAGAGGCACAACACTGACAACCTGTTAGAGAAACTGAGGGAAGTAATCTCTCTGTGGCTCACCCCACTTAGACTCTCCTGGGGATTCGAATAACTGCCATTTCTAGTACTACCTTCTTTCTTTCTCTATTTAAAAAAAAAACAAAAAACTGCCATTTCTAGAACTACCTTCTTTCTTTCTATATTTTTTTTAAAAAAAACTGTCATTTCTATTACTACGTTAATTGTTTGTGCAGTCACAAAAAAGAGGAACTGCGCCCTTAACTGCTATGTTGGTTTTAGACGTCCATCCGGTGTCCGCCATCTGTGCACTGGAATTGAGACCAGTTGAGGGTTTTATTATTATATTGTGGCCCCGGTATCAAATTGGGTACCGGGGCCACTCCACTACGCAGTCCAGATACTTTTTTGGTGGAATTCAGACCAGTTGAGGGATTTTTTATTATATTGTGGGGACCACTCCACTACGCATTCCAGACACTTTTTTGGTGGAATTCAGACCAGTTGAGGGTGATATATTGTGGCCCCGGTACCAAATTGGGAACCGGGACCACTCCACTATGCAGTCCAGAAAGCTACCTCGGTGAAATGTTTTGGACTAAAAACAATATTGTGAAGTGTGAGGGTGTTCAGAATAGACTGGAAATTAGTGGAAATGATTGTTATTGAATGTTATTGAGGTTAATAATAGCGTAGGAGTGAAAATAAGCCCAAAAACTTGATTTTGGAACTTTTTATGCTTTTTTCGAAATAAATCCGAATCCAAAACCTTAAATCCGAACCAAAACCTTTCGACAGGTGTTTTGCGAAACAAATCCGAACCCAAAACATCAAGCAAATCCGAATCCAAAACACAAAACACGAGACACCAAAAGTGGCCGGTGCACATCCCTAATGTATGTATGTATGTATATATATATATATATATATACAAGTTAACCCGTGCATGATACTCATGCATTCTAGTCAAATCAAGATACTTAAGGTCTTAAAAAGGTTTTTGTCATGCATTTGGGCCTAGCCCAAAGGGGAAGATCGTTACTTCCCGACGCAAGCGCCCTTTTTAATGTGTGTTCATGAGGTAAAATTACCTCACGAAAATGAGTTTGACCCCTCAACTCGTAAATTTAGCCTTTACTACCCCTCCCATGGGGGGAAGGGGGGATGATGGAAGTTAACTGACTTGACTATTCTAATTTTTTTGTCAAATAATGTCAGTATACCAAATTTCAGGTCAATTGGATGAGCCCTTTCTGAGAAAATAGTTTTTTCCACACACACACACACTAACGCACACCTCTACACATGTGTGTTCATGAGGTAAAATTACCTCACGAAAATGAGTTTGAGCCCTACCAAATTTCAGCCCTTTTTGAAATTTTTTCCCCACACACACTTAGAATTTAGTAGGTCAGTGTATAACTCTGCCCAGCAGGTGGCGCTGCAACTTGGTTTTTATTTTCCACACACAGACGCCACTAAGCATTTATATATTAGATATATATATATATATATGTATATATATATATGCATTTTAATGCATTTGCAAATGTATGTAACTGCGAATTCTGCATTTCTATTATACAAATGGAGAGGCAGCTCTTTTACTGGTAGTAGTGTTGCTGGGGGAGATCCCTCTCTCTCTCTTTCTTTCTCTTTGATACAAGTTTTTTCACCTAATCCTGGAGGAACATTACAATTTTCAGTGAGATTCACAGCTAGCTTATTATTGGAGCATCGTTGGGTTTCGGTTTAGTTTTCAGGAATATTAGTGAGACACATTGAAGGTTAAGCACTTTGTGTGTGGTCATCACGACCAGTGTTGCAGTCCACTGTGTTGTCCTCTGTTCCCTTATCGTAGAAGGTTCCCTTCACAGCTTAATACCTTCTGGGACTCTCTCTTTATTTAATTTTTAATCTTCATGATGAGTGCAGAGTATTGTAAGGTATTACATCACACCACTAAAGTCAAATTTATCTTTTAGTAATAAACGATGCCCCCAAAGAAGCCATCTGGTGCAGAATTCCAAAAGCTGAGGAGAGGTAGAGAAGAGGAAGCTTGTAAGCTTTCTCATCATTTTCAGAACTGGCTCACAAAGTGAGCCAGCGATGAAGGTGCCGGGAGCTCTAGAGCGGAGTCAGCACCACTAGAGATTTCTCATTCTGAGCCAGAGAGTCAGGAAGAAGTTCCTGCCGTCACTGGTACTACTGACGTGGACCCTAATGTAGAAAATGAGACTGACAGCACAAGTAATGAAGTTTTGGGCCTTAGGTTTAAAGATCCACATTCTTGGCCTAACATAACGGACAATGTGAGGTGCTGTTTAGTGAGACATGGACCAGAGCAACAGAAAGATTCAAATTTTACACTCTCAACCACTAGTGACGGGAGGCGATTTAGTCAGGATTGGTTCATTAAAACTGCACCTAATGGAGAAACAGTAGAGAGAACCTGGCTTATGTACTTTGAAATGCAGAGAGTTGTATTTTGTTTTCCCTGTATGCTTTTTGGAATTAAATCTGCATTAATTTCAAGCATTGCAAACCCACATAAAGGCTTCTGTAATTGGAGGCATTTAAATCCCAGGATTGTAGAACATGAAAACTCACCTGAGCATCTACAAAATTATTTAAGTTGGAGGTCTTTAGCGATGCATTTAAAACTTGGTCATGGAATTGACCATGAACTGCAAACCATTATAGCTTCAGAAAAGGAGAAGTGGCGCACTGTTTTAAAAATAATTCTGGATGCAATTATTTTCTGTGCCAAAAACAATCTTGCTCTTCGGGGTTCATGTGACCAAATTGGCCAACCCAACTCAGGGATATTTCTTAATGCGCTGGAAATGATTAGCCATTACAATCCTGAGTTAGCTGGTCATATTGAAAAGCATAAGAAAGGCAGTGTTTCCTATTTTTCACTAGTCATTCGAAATGAATTTATTAACCTTCTTGGTAACACTGTGAGAAAAGAAATAATTAACCGAATCAAAGAAGCAAAATACTATTCCATTATCTTTGACTACACTCCGGACACCTCACACAAGGAACAGCTCTGTGAAATTATCAGATATGTTAGAATTGCAGATGGACAATGCAGTGTTGAAGAGAGTTTTATAGACTTTATTGAAACCACTGAGAAGACAGGTAGTGGTCTTGCTGTGGAAATAGAAGAGAAGCTCTGCAAGGATGGATTAGATCCTGATAATATTCGTGGACAGGGTTATGACAACAGAGCAAATAGGGCAGGAAAATATAATGGTGTGCAGGCAAGAATAAAACAAGTAAACAATCTGGCTAGATTTGTTCCATGTGCTGCACATTCCCTTAATTTAGTAGGAGTTCATGCAGCCAGTTGTTCTGTTGATATGGCATTATTCTTTGGAACTGTTCAGAGACTGTTTAATTTTTTTGTAAGTTCAACACGCAGATGGGAAACCTTAACAGGCATTCTCAAAATTACCCTCAAAAGTCACAGTGACACCAGGTGAACCTCAAAGCACGTGCTATCAGGTCCTTAAGTAACCAATTGCCAGGAGTTCATGAGGCACTGCACAAGATATCTGATCAGACGACATGTGGAGAAACAAGTTCTTCAGCTGAGAGCCTTGTGATGCAAATTAATTTTAAATTCATTTGCTTACTTCTAATGGTGGGGTAGAATTTTGAACAATATTTATTTTGCCAACCAAGCTTTGCAAAAGAAAGGATTATCTGTTGACCAAGCTGCAAAACTGATAATTGGACTACAGAATGGACTACAGCACATGCGTGAAGAAGGTGTTGATGTTATACTGAAAGATGCAGCTGTTCATGCTCAGTCTATGGACCTTCCTATGGAATTTCATATGAAGAGGAAAAGGAAGATACGAAGGATTGACTATGATGAAGCTGAAGATGAGGGTTCCAGTATGTCCACTGAGCTGGTTTTCAGAAAAGAATTCTGTAATGTACTGGACACTGTGTATGCACAACTGAAGTGGCGTTGTGAAACATTGATGGAAATATCTTCAGACTTTGAGTTTCTTAATGGGTCTGCCCTCTCCAACATGCCACTAACTGATCTGAAGAAGTGTGCTTCTGACCTGGCTCACAAGTACTCTAATGATCTCAATGCCACTGAAATTGTGACAGAGATCGAAAGCTTCAAATTCCAAGCAGTTTCCATCCTTCCAGATTGCAGCACAGCAACACCACAGGATATTTTAAACCTCATACATGAGTGGTCCCTGAGTTCGGCATATACAAATATCAAGATAGCTCTGCGCATCTTCCTCAGTATACCTGTTACTGTGGCATCTTGTGAACGCAGCTTCAGTAAATTAAAACTAGTAAAGAACTACTTGAGGTCTTCAATTGGACAACAACGCCTTTCAAACTTGGCAATTCTTTCCATTGAACATAAACTGACAAGTTCCATTAACTTTGACACTATCATAGAAGAGTTTGCAAGTGTGAAGGCTAGGAAGGCACCTCTATAAACTTATAACATTTATTTATTGTATTGTATTGTTTATTTAAGATGTTTATTTTAGTTACAGAGTTCTAAAGAGAAATATAGTTTATTTGTTACAATTTGTTTCATAGTTTTATTTCAATAACCAATTATTTTTTTTTACACAGCTAGCATGCGATAGCTGCATTAAAAGTACTGTGATTCTATGAATGCTCATTACATAAATATCCCTACAAAGCCAGAATGTGAAGAATGGGGAGGGAAGGGGTTTCAGTGCTGTCTAGCACTGGTAAAGCGCTAGCCACACCCCACAGGACATTGGACACGCCCACTCAGAAAATGACACTCCCACTTACATGGGGGCGCCGGTGCCCTGTCTCGCCCAGGGCACCAAAATGTCTAGTTACGGCACTGGCTTTCTCCACTCTATCTCTATGCTTTCAGTGCTATAGCCGGGGATAGGTATCACTAAAGGGGGACCACGAGCATGGGGCTTCCCTGTAAAAATAACTTTCCCAGGTTGGGCTGGTACACTGTAGCAGCGAGACCCACAGATTGGGGTCCCCCAGTAATAAGCCCCATCCTGGTCAGCACAGGGATGAAATCTCTGAGGGATCTGGCCACTAATAATAAACCGCACTGAGACTCTTCCTGGTAAACCTGGTGCGATGGGTATTGGAAAATTAGGTTAAATACTAATGTGGAACTACAAGTCTCAGCATGGCCTAGCTACCAGGGCTTGTGGAACTACAGTACCTTGTAGAAAGAAAACTTCACACATCTCTTATAAAAAGCGTTTTAATAAAAACACTCCCAAATCCCTCATTTACCATTATATTATACTCCTAAATCCATGTTGGAACTTCTTTCTTCTTTCCTGATGTATTCCGCAGGGATATAGAATAAAGAGCCAAAATAGAGCGATGTAACTTGTCCTAGCAGAGCTGCAACAAGAATGAATGAGCTGAAATGACAAGGAGGGGTCAATACGAGATCAGCCACTAAGAGCAGTTTTTCCCGGGAGAGCCAAACAGACACAAGATACATTAAGTGCTAGAGCACATATTGCCCCCGTCATTCATTCTCTATGTGGCTCCGCTAAATAATATTAGTGCACCGTATTAGATTATGAAATGTGTTTCCTTTCAGACCAATACCAGCCGGGAACAAGATCATCCTGGAAAAACAAAAATCAAATTTGGCCGAAGAATACAGGTATTTATTCTTACACATATAACGACCTCATTTAAACATCGACATGAGTCTGTATTTTATAAGACATTTATGAGCACCAATATTGCGTATGCATACCTTACATACATTATATTTTGTATTGTTGATTTGTGTCTCATTGTTCCTGGACAGACGTTGGAAGTTGAAGTTGGATTTTAAAGGGGAAAGCAACCCATGATTGTATTCAATGTCCTTTGTATTAATTAACTTGTAAATTTTTAATTTTTAAATTGTACAACTTTCACATGTAATTATAACTGTCCAGCCACTATTGTCTCTTGTGTATATCACACTTTATTACATAACTATAGTGTGTACACATGGGGTTACGTGACTTTAGAATTGACTTAATTGTGAAGGCATGTCTGTACACTATGTCTGTGCTTTATACACTATACTCACTTCCTATGTCTGGCACACACACTGCTGTTTTTGAACTGAACGTATCTTGAGATATGTCCTATTCAACATGTGATTGTAAATATGTTTTTCTTACGTGTCTTTTCCTACATATGTTATGTGTGCACATGCTTCCAACTCTGAATGTCCCCAATGTATATCTCTCTCCTGCCCACTGGTCTTCTACATATGGTATAATAAGAATATTTAATACTTATGGTATAAAGTATATTCTGGTGTAGATTATAATGGTATAAGAAGTCACCAAGGACTTCCATTACCATATAGAGTCAGAGATGACTGAAATATTCTTATTATCTAATGTAAGGTGATCCTAATATTGAATCAGTGAGGATGACTGTAACAGTGTGCAACAGATTATCATAGCAAAACCTTATACAGTATATATTATGTTTTATATATTGGGACTGATGATACTGTTTTACTTGGAGGAGAGAGCCTTACTGTCTCTATAGACTTTTAATAATCCTACTGGAACAATTTGGTTAATTTTCAGAAAATTATAAGCAACTACCCCAGAGATGGGAAACCTACAATACCCACTACCCAAAAGAGGATATTCAAGCCCCCGAGAAGCTCACTGGTATGTATTTTATACATAATTCTCCTGTGTCATCATCTAGATGTTATAGACATGTCCAGTATACAAGTGACCCAGGGGTATATTTACTAAACTGCGGGTTTGTGAAAGTGGAAATGTTG
Organism: Mixophyes fleayi; assembly: GCF_038048845.1. Lineage (NCBI taxonomy): Eukaryota > Metazoa > Chordata > Amphibia > Anura > Limnodynastidae > Mixophyes > Mixophyes fleayi. Next base: position 225,140,715 of record NC_134402.1, read on the forward strand.
ACTATAGCAACCAATCAGATTCTAGCTGTCATTTTGTAGAAAGTGCTAAATAAATGATAATTAGAAGCTGATTGGTTGCTATAGGTAACATCTGAAAATTTGCCAGAATTCTGTGAATTTTTGTTTGATTACAAAAATTGAGCTAAATAGGAAAAAACCTAACTGGTTTGACCATGTTTCACTTGGGTCACATATGCTGGTTCATACATGATTGTGGCAGTTTGCACATGTATGAACTGGCTTCAAAACGTTCAAGCTTAAAAAATTATACATTTTAATGGATTTTAAACGTGAATGGTGAATCTGAACACAAATGAGAGGTGTTTCTGGATGCTGCCCTTGATTCCAGAGTTTCAACTTTGGCTGTAATAACTAAACGGCTCTTTGGCTCAGATGTTGGGAGGCTCAATGTTTTTACTCCAAATTGTTTCTAGTTCAGAAACCGGAAAGTACATATTGGCTCATCTTAAATCTGATATCTCTAAATCAGTCTTTGGGAGGACAGGTTCAAGTAGGAGTCCATATGGACAGTAATCAATGGAATGGAGTGTAACGAGTTGCCTTCACATTAGAGATGAGCGCACTCGGATTTCTGAAATCCGAGCCCACCCGAACGTTGCCGATCCGAGTCGGATCCGAGACAGATCCGGGTATTGGCACCAAATTCAAATCTGAAACTGAGGCTCTGACTCATAATCCCGTTGTCGGATCTCGCGATACTCGGATCCTATAAATTCCCCGCTAGTCGCCGCCATCTTCACTCGGGCATTGATCAGGGTAGAGGGAGGGTGTGTTAGGTGGTCCTCTGTCCTGGTAGATCTCGTGCTGTGCTGTTTAGTTCTGTGCTGTGCTGTTTAGTTCTGTGCTGTGCTGTGCTGTGTTCTGCAGTATCAGTCCAGTGGTGCTGTGTGCTGTGCTCTGTCCTTCTGAGGTCAGTGGTGCTGCTGGGTCCTGTGCTGTGTCCTGTTCAGTCCAGTGGTGCTGTGTCCTGTGCTCTGTGCTTCTAAGGGCATAGTTATTTCCCCAATATTCCCCTGTGTTTAAAAAAATAAAAAAAAGTTATTTAAAAAAATACCAAAAACTAATTTAATTTTTTTTAATTACCACAAAATTTGCACAACCAATCCTGCAGTATAAGCCCATTGGTACTGCAATATTACAAAGTTCACACATTCTGCAGTATCAGTCCAGTGGTGCTGCAATATTACAAAGTTCACACATTCTGCAGTATCAGTCCAGTGGTGCTGTGTCCTGTGCTCTGTCCTGCTGAGTTCCGTAGTGCTGCTGGGTCCTGTGCCGTGTCCTGTTCAGTCCAGTGGTGCTGTGTCCTGTGCTCTGTGCTTCTAAGGGCATAGTTATTTCCCCATTATTCCCAAGTTTTTAAAAAATAAAAAAAAAGTAAAAAAAAAATTAAAAATTAAAAATTAAAAAAAATATATATAATTATAACCAAATTTGCAAAACCAATCCAGCAGTATAAGTCCATTGGTACTGCAATATTACAAAGTTCACACATTCTGCAGAATCAGTCCAGTGGTGCTGTGTCCTGTGCTCTGTCCTGCTGAGTTCCGTAGTGCTGCTGGGTCCTGTGCCGTGTCCTGTTCAGTCCAGTGGTGGTGTGTCCTGTGCTCTGTGCTTCTAAGGGCATAGTTATTTCCCCAATATTCCCCTGTGTTTAAAAAAATACCAAAAACTTATTTAATTTTTTTTAATTACCACAAAATTTGCACAACCAATCCTGCAGTATAAGCCCATTGGTACTGCAATATTACCAAGTTCACACATTCAGCAGTATAAGTCCAGTGGTACTGCAATATTACAAAGTTCACACATTCTGCAGTATCAGTCCAGTGGTGCTGTGTCCTGTGCTCTGTCCTGCTGAGTTCCGTAGTGCTGCTGGGTCCTGTGCCATGTCCTGTTCAGTCCAGTGGTGCTGTGTCCTGTGCTCTGTGCTTCTAAGGGCATAGTTATTTCCCCATTATTCCCAAGTTTTTAAAAAATAAAAAAAGTAAAAAAAAATTAAAAATTAAAAAAAATATATATAATTATAACCAAATTTGCAAAACCAATCCAGCAGTATAAGTCCATTGGTACTGCAATATTACCAAGTTCACACATTCTGCAGTATCTTGTGCTACATATAATGGAGACCAAAAATTTGGAGGATAAAGTAGGGAAAGATCAAGACTCACTTCCTCCTAATGCTGAAGCTGCTGCCACTAGTCATGACATAGACGATGAAATGCCATCAACGTCGTCTTCCAAGCCCGATGTCCAATCTCGTAGTACCGGGCATGTAAAATCCAAAAAGCCCAAGTTAAGAAAAAGTAGCAAAAAGAGAAACTTAAAATCATCTGAGGAGAAACGTAAAGTTGCCAATATGCCATTTACGACACGGAGTGGCAAGGAACGGCTTAGGCCCTGGCCCATGTTCATGACTAGTGGTTCAGCTTCACCCACGGATCTTAGCCCTCCTCCTCCTCCCCCCCCCTACAAAAAATTGAAGAGAGTTATGCTGTCAGCAACAAAACAGCAAACAACTCTGCCTTCTAAAGAGAAATTATCACAAATCCACAAGGCGAGTCCAAGGATGTTGGTGGTTGTCAAGCCTGACCTTCCCATCACTGTACGGGAAGAGGTGGCTCGGGAGGAGGCTATTGATGATGTAGCTGGCACTGTGGAGGAACTTGATGATGAGGATGGTGATGTGGTTATTGTAAATGAGGCACCAGGGGGGGAAACAGCTGATGTCCATGGGATGAAAAAGCCCATCGTCATGCCTGGTCAAAAGACCAAAAAATGCACCTCTTCGGTCTGGAGTTATTTTTATCCAAATCCAGACAACCAATGTATGGCCATATGTAGCTTATGTAAAGCTCAAATAAGCAGGGGTAAGGATCTTGCCCACCTAGGAACATCCTCCCTTATACGTCACCTGAATAACCTTCATAGTTCAGTGGTTAGTTCAGGAACTGGGGCTAGGACCCTCATCGGTACAGGGACACCTAAATCCCGTGGTCCAGTTGGATACACACCAGCAACACCCTCCTCGTCAACTTCCTCCACAATCTCCATCAGATTCAGTCCTGCAGCCCAAGTCAGCAGCCAAACTGAGTCCTCCTCAATACGGGATTCATCCGAGGAATCCTGCAGCGGTACGCCTACTACTGCCACTGCTGCTGTTGCTGATGTTAGTCGGTCATCTTCCCAGAGGGGAAGTCGAAAGACCGCTAAGTCTTTCACAAAACAATTGACCGTCCAACAGTCGTTTGCCATGACCACAAAATACGATAGTAGTCACCCTATTGCAAAGCGTATAACTGCGGCTGTAACTGCAATGTTGGTGTTAGACGTGCGCCCGGTGTCCGCCATCAGTGGAGTGGGATTTAGAGGGTTGATGGAGGTATTGTGTCCCCGGTACCAAATCCCGTCGAGATTCCACTTCACTAGGCAGGCGATACCAAAAATGTACAGAGAAGTACGATCAAGTGTCCTCAGTGCTCTAAAAAATGCGGTTGTACCCACTGTCCACTTAACCACGGACATGTGGACAAGTGGTTCTGGGCAAACGAAGGACTATATGACTGTGACAGCCCACTGGGTAGATGCATCCCCTTCCGCAGCAACAGCAACAGCTGCATCAGTAGCAGCAACTACAAAATGGCTGCTCGTGCAAAGGCAGGCAACATTGTGTATTACAGGCTTTAATAAGAGGCACAACGCTGACAACATATTAGAGAAAATGAGGGAAATTATCTCCCAGTGGCTTACCCCACTTAGACTCTCATGGGGATTTGTGGTGTCAGACAATGCCAGTAACATTGTGCAGGCATTAAATATGGGCAATTTCCAGCACGTCCCATGTTTTGCCCACACCATTAATTTGGTGTTGCAGCATTACCTCAAGAGTGACAGGGGTGTGCAGGAGATGCTTGCGGTGGCGCGCAAAATTGCTGGACACTTTCGGCATTCAGCCAGTGCCTACCGCAGACTAGAGGCACATCAAAAAAGCATGAACCTGCCCTGCCATCACCTCAAACAAGAGGTTGTGACGCGCTGGAACTCCACCCTCTATATGCTGCAGAGGATGGAGGAGCAGCAAAAGGCCATTCAGGCCTACACAGCCACCTACGACATAGGCAAAGGAGTGGGGATGCGCCTCAGTCAAGCGCAGTGGAGACTGATTTCCGTGTTGTGCAAGGTTCTGCAGCCATTTGAACTTGCCACACGAGAAGTCAGTTCCGACACTGCCAGCTTGAGTCGGGTCATTCCCCTGATCAGGCTGTTGCAGAAGCAGCTGGAGAAAGTGAGGGAGGAGCTGGTAAGCCATTGCGATTACACCAAGCATGTAGCTCTTGTGGATGTAGCCCTTCGTACGCTTTGCCAGGATCCGAGGGTGGTCACTCTTTTAAAATCAGAGGAATACATTCTGGCCACCGTGCTCGATCCTCGGTTTAAAGCGTATGTTGTGTCTCTGTTTCCGGCGGACACAAGTCTACAGCGGTGCAAAGACCTGCTGGTCAGGAGATTGTCCTCTGAAGAGGACCGTGACATGCCAACAGCTCCACCCTCATTTTCTTCCACATCTATGGCTGCGAGGAAAAAGCTCAGTTTTCCCAAAAGAGGCACTGGCGGGGATGCTGATAACATCTGGTCCGGACTGAAGGACCTGCCAACCATTGCAGACATGTCTACTCTCGCTGCATTGGATGCTGTCACAATAGAAAAAATTGTGGATGATTACTTTGCTGACACCATCCAAGTAGACATGTCAGACAGTCCATATTGTTATTGGCAGGAAAAAAAGGCAGTTTGGAAGCCCCTGTACAAACTGGCTCTATTTTACCTGAGTTGTCCCCCCTCCAGTGTGTACTCGGAAAGAGTTTTTAGTGCAGCGGGGAACCTGGTCAGTGAGCGGCGAAGGAGGTTGCTTCCTCATAACGTTGAAAAAATGATGTTTATAAAAATGAATAATCAATTCCTCAATGAAGTACAGCACTGCCCTCCAGATACTACAGAGGGACCTGTGGTTGTGGAGTCCAGCGGGGACGAATTGATAATGTGTGATGAGGAGGAAGTACACACTGTAGGGGGAGAGGAACCAGAGGTTGAGGATGAGGACGACATATTGCCTCAGTAGAGCCTGTTTAGTCTGTACAGGGAGAGATGAATAGCTTTTTTGGTGTGGGGGCCCAAACAAACCAATCATTTCAGCCAAAGTTGTTTGGTAGGCCCTGTCGCTGAAATGATTGGTTTGTTAAAGTGTGCATGTCCTATTTCAACAACATAAGGGTGGGTGTGAGGGCCCAAGGACAATTCCATCTTGGAACTTTTTTTTTTGCATTATATGACCAATCAACAGTCGTTTGCCATGTTCAAAAAGTAAAACCAAATTTAAACAAATTCAAGAAATTAAACCAAAAGTAAAATGCCCTGTCATTATTTAAAACAAGAGGTATTGACGTGCTCTAAAACTACTGTATTGTTGTTTATATTTTATAAACACTACACTTGAAAGCTTGAGTCTTTCAATAAAAAAGTAACTGTCCATTGCACGAATATTTGCAACAGGGACAATTTTAGGGTTAAGAAAGTCAACTAATAACACTTCGACGCTGTCTGTCTTTATAAACACTACACTTGGAAGTTGGAGGAGGTATTGTGGCCCCGGCACCAAATTTACTACTGGGGCCACTCCACTGTGCAGTCCATATTTAGGTGTATCAGATATTAAACAACGGTGACAGTTGATGCCAAATTTTTTAATTATATTGTGGCCTCGGTACCAAATTGTGTACCGGGGCCACCACACTACGCAGTCCAGATACTTGTTTGGTGGAATTCAGACCAGTTGAGGGTTTTATTATTATATTGTGGGGACCACTCTATCTATACCACACTACAACTCTATACCACTCTATTTAATACTTTAATTCTATTTAATACTTTAATTCTATTTCATACTTTAATTCTATTACTAATTACCATAAAGAGGAACTGCCGCTTCTATTTAATACTTTAATTATATTAGTAGTTACCATAAAGAGGAACAAAATAAACCAATTTTACCAAAAGTATAATATGACTTAGACTTACAAACACTACACTTGAAAGATGGTGCCTTTAAATGAAAAAGTCAGTCTTCATTGCACGACTATGTGCAACAGGGACAGTTTTTTGGTTTACAAAGTCAACCAATAACACTTCGACCCTGTCTGTCTTTAACATACTTGATGGGATCTCAATGGGTACCAAATTGTGTACCGGGGCCACCACACTACGCAGTCCATACCCTTTTTTGGTGGAATTCTGACCCGTGGAGGGTTTTTTAATTATATTGTGGCCTCGGTACCAAATTGTGTACCGGGGCCACCACACTACGCAGTCAAGATAGATAGATGCGTATCATAGATAAAGTACATTCAGTGGTGTGGGGCAAATTGAAAAATATTCAAAATGCACTGACATTATCAAAAACAAGAGGTTGTCACACGCTAAAACTCCAACATGTATATGATGGAGAGGATGGAGGAGCAGCCGTATGTGCAGTGTAATGCAGACCTGTTGAAGGTTTTTTATATATTTTATTGTGGTGCCCAGTGCCCACTCCTCTACGCAGTCCAGATACATTTATTGGTGCGAATCATAAAAGTTCAGGGTTTTTAATATATATTGTGGTGACCCACTCCTCTACGCAGTCCAGGTACATTTATTGGTGCGAATCATACAAGTTGATGGTTTTCTTATTATATATATTGTGGTGACCCACTCCTCTACGCAGTCCAGATACATTTATTGGTGCGAATCATAAAAGTTCAGGGTTTTTAATATATATTGTGGTGACCCACTCCTCTACGCAGTCCAGGTACATTTATTGGTGCGAATCATACAAGTTCAGGGTTTTTAATATATATTGTGGTGACCCACTCCTCTATGCAGTCCAGATACATTTATTGGTGCGAATCATAAAAGTTCAGGGTTTTTAATATATATTGTGGTGACCCACTCCTCTACGCAGTCCAGGTACATTTATTGGTGCGAATCATACAAGTTCAGGGTTTTTAATTTATATTGTGGTGACCCACTCCTCTACGCAGTCCAGGTACATTATTGGTGCGAATCATACAAGTTCAGGGTTTTTAATTTATATTGTGGTGACCCACTCCTATACGCAGTCCAGGTACATTATTGGTGCGAATCATACAAGTTGATGGTTTTCTTATTATATATATTGTGGTGACCCACTCCTCTACGCAGTCCAGGTACATTATTGGTGCGAATCATACAAGTTCAGGGTTTTTAATATATATTGTGGTGACCCACTCCTCTACGCAGTCCAGGTACATTATTGGTGCGAATCATACAAGTTCAGGGTTTTTAATATATATTGTGGTGACCCACTCCTCTACGCAGTCCAGAAAGATACCTCGTTGCAACGTTTTGGACTAATAACTATATTGTGAGGTGTTCAGAATAGACTGTAAATTAGTGGAAATGCTTGTTATTGAATGTTATTGAGGTTACTAATAGCATAGGAGTGAAAATAAGCCCAAAAACTTGATTTTTAAACTTTTTATGTTTTTTCCAAAAAAAATCCGAATCCAAAACCTTAAATCCGAACCGAGACCTTTCGTCAAGTGTTTTGCGAGACAAATCCGAACCCCAAAAATAATGAAAATCCGGATCCAAAACACAAAACACGAGACCTCAAAAGTCGCCGGTGCACATCCCTACTTCACATCATGATCTGGGAGGCACATCAGAGCCTCTTCAGGTTGGTGTTAAGAGACCTCCATTTCTTATTCAGAGCCCTTTCCTTTGGTTTGACTACAGCTCACATTGTATTTACCAAAATCATGCAGTTAGGCCCACTTTGCTCAGGTCAAAAAGAGTCAATGTCACACCTTATTTAACAATTTGCTAGTATAGGCTGACTTTCCAATTCTTCTTCTCAACTACCTACACATGAGTGCTCAACTATTAGAATCTCATCGGTGGATAACCAATTAGCATAAATCCAACTTGATTTTGGCTCAATGTATGGTATGTTTGGGTCTTCTTTTCAACACTCACCTCCAGTGAATCTTTTTAACATCAGCAGAAGATAACACCTTGTAACAGGATGGACAGCCTATGCCATCCTGTCTGCTGTGTTGTTGGTGACCGGTTGGGCTTGCCTTGCCACCGTCCCCTCTTCTTTATACCAATTGCACCCTATAACCGCATTAGGAGGGGCTTTTGCTGCTGCCACCATTGGACTACTTTGCAGTGTCCAGAACCATGTCCTTCTGGGTGGCATCCAGAGGCGCTTCCTTCTCTGTAACTCTTGCTGCTAGTGTCCTCCCTTGCTGGTACACCAGGACTGGTACCCCTGATCTCTTGCATTCAGATCAGGGTTGCTGTGGATCGTTCCCCCTGTCCTATCACACTGTCCAGAGCTGCAAATTGGTACTGGAATGCTGGGTCCAACCTCAGAACAGCTGGGTAACGGATTAGATTGGGTCTAATGTGCAGGTCACAGGAATTTACAGCAGGTAAGTGGATCGTCAATGCAGGATCTTGAGGCAATGATGTTTTATTAGATCAAGCAGCCCTTATAAGAACAGTTAAACATCAGTTTGTGGTACTAGTGATCGTTCAAGAGTTACAGATGGAATGATACATGGTCAAACAGAGCTGCCTTTATACAGATTCTTCCACAACTGTTATCAGGGGGGAACACCACCCCATGATCCTAGATGGCTCCGCAAAGACTGATAGATCACATTCAATAATTACCATTAGGATGTAATATATCCTTTAAACGTGAAACTAACACAATTTAAGCATTAACAAAATTTACATTAATCTGTTATATCATAATACTTGTATCCTGAGTCTACATTGTTCAGATAGGTTCCTGTCTCTCTAACAAGATGTGACAACAGGTAACAACCTCCTGCTGGACCTCCAGGCTCAGGCTAGGTACACACTACAGGAAAGGGTAACGATTAACGATTTAGCAATGACAGACAAAAAAAAAAGGGTTAAGAGGACATGCGAAGGTCAAGAAGAGAGAGGGGAACAGCCCACATCAATAATTTCACTCTCTTTTGGCCGGGTAGAGAGGGGGGCACAGTCCACACCACTGGTGCTTCTGCTGACACTGACAGCCACAGACAGTTAACAGAGACCGTGGATCATGATAAAGACAGTGGGACAAGATTAGCAGCAGACAGACACGGTGAATGAGAACTGTCAATCTGAGATTCACTATTGGCCGACAGTCATGTGAGTAGATACACACTACATGATCGGAAGGAGATTAGTCAGAAAATATTATACAGTAAGAAAAACCAAATTAAACGATGATCGGCACTTTGGGACGACTTTAGATAATCTTGCAAGTATACACACTCGCATGACATCTGACCAACGGTCCCGCAGTTTCTTGGGGTTACTGGAAGTGACCCGGGCATCTGGTTTTTCCTGCCAAGACAGTCCATCCACATTGCTGTGGACCTTACCTTGCTTGTGAATGATATGAAAGTCATAAAATTGAAGTGCAAGGCTCCACCTCAAAAGTCTGCCATTCTCCCCTTAGGTGTATTGTAGCCAGTTTAAAGGATTATGGTCAGTCACTACAGTAAAATGTTGTCTATACAAATAAGGTTGATGTTTCTTCACTGCCCGAACAATTGCCAAACATGCTTTTTCAATTGTGGCATACCCCACCTTCCGGTTCAGCAGTTACCTGCTCAAATAGGTCACAGGGTGTTCCTGCCCATATAGCACCAACTGGCTAAGTACTGCACCCAGTCCATAGTTTGATGCACCAGTTTGCACAATAAAGTCCTTGTCATGATTGGGCACCAACTGTACTGGAGCACAAACCAGGGCTTCCTTTAACGACTGATATGTCAGCTCACAATCTGGTGTCCAGTCAACTACCTTAGGGAGTTTTTTTCTTAATGAGATCTATCGGGGGCTTTGCTACAGTGCTAAAGTCTGGGATGATACGTCTGCATTAACCTGCGATCCCTAAGAAGGACAGTACTTGTCTTTGGGTCGTGGACCGAGGCCTTTCTCGGATTGCCTCTACCTTAGCTGGTTCTGTCTTAACTCTACCTTCTCCCACATGATGACCCAGGTACTGCTCCTCTGACATCCCCATTTGACACTTGTCTGCTTTGATGGTCACACCTGCCTACTGAATGTTTTCCAACACCTGCCCTACGTGATTCAGATGGTCTTCCCAATATTTACTGAAGATAACAGGTTCATCTAAGTAAGACTGAGCAAAGCCTTTACACCTTTCCAGCAGGTAATCAACCACATGCTGGAAGGTGCTTGACGCGTCCTTCATCCCAAATTGCATGGACTTAAACTCAAACAGGTCAAATGGGGTGATGAACGCCGACCATTCTCAAGCCTCTGGGGTCAGTGGTATCTGCCAATACCCCTTGCTCAAGTCAAAGGTTGAGATATAATTTGCTCCAGCTAACTCATCTAACGCATGGCCTAACCACCAGAGCTTGGGATACTACAGTATCTAGTAGAAAGAAAACTTCACAAACACCTTAGAAAAACCATTTTAATAAAAACTCTCCCAAACCCCACATTTACATTTATATTATACTCCTAAATCCATATGAGTTATTTTTTCTTTCCTGACGTATTCCGCAGGCATATAGATTAAAGAGCCATAATAGAGCAATGTAACTTGCCCTAGCAGAGCTGCAACAAGAATGAATGAGCTTAAATGACAAGGAGGGGTCAATATGAGATCAGCCACTAAGAGCAGTTTTCCCATGCTCCAGTCTAACAGACACTAGATGCTTTAATTGCCGGAGCACATATTGCCCCCATCATTTATTCTCTATGTGGCTCCACTAAACAAATCTTATTGCATCGTAATAGATTAGCTCATTATAAAATATATGTTTCCTTTCAGACTCCTACCAGCCGGGCACAATATATTTCCAATCCTGGAAATACAAATCTGAAACAAATCCTGATATCACTGGGGCGAAGAATACTGGTATTTATTCTTACACAGATAACAACTTCATTTAGACATTGACATATGTCTGTGTTTTATGAGATATACATTTCCATACTGTGAATGGGAACCAAAAATGCGCATGTAAATGTCCGGGTATATTATTTTGTGCATTGATGATTTGAGTCTTATTACGCCTGGAGAGATGTAATAGATCATGCAATCATAGGCAGTGTACACTAAGGGTGTGTTCATACAAGTGTGACACAATGTGACATGGACTCATCCACAGATATCCTGGAGGACTGTTGTAACGATACTCATTGATGATGACTGTCACCAGCACTATCCTAGCTGCTTCTGATTGGCTCATTGCATATTGACCCCTCCAGCTTTATTCATTAGCAGGGCAGCTATGTTATATGAATTTGCGGCCGTCTATTCTCATTACTAATTTGTCACTTCCATTTGGTCTGCTTCAGTAAAGAAGATTGAAGTTGGATTTTAAAGGGGGAAACAACTCATTTTTGTATTTATTTTCATTTGTATTTAATTGCATTTTTAGCTTATATGACAAGGAGGGGTCGTTACGAGATCAGACACTAAGAGCGATTTTTCCATGCTTCAGTTCTACAGACACAAGATGCTTTAAGTGCCAGAGCACATATTGCCCCCATCATTCTCTTTGTTACTCCGTTTAAAAAAAAAATTAATACTTCGTAATGAATTATGAAATATATGTTTCCTTTCAGACCAATACCAGCCGGGGACAAGATCACCCTGGGAAGGCAAAAATGAAAGTTGGGCAAATAATACAGGTATTTATTCTTACACTTATAACGACCTCATTTAGACATCGACATATGTCTGTATTTTATGAGATATTTATGAGCACCAATATTACGTATGCATACCTTACATACATTATATTGTGTGTTTTGATTTGTGTCTTATTGCACCTGGACAGACGTGTCGTGGTGTGCAAGCACAGACGGTGTACAGCACAGGCGTGTTCCCATGACTGAGACACAATTACACATAGACTAATCCACAGATATGCCTATTATTTAGGAAGCGTCTCTCTTGCGGGTGCTGGTGGGCTGGGGCAAATATACTCAATGTGTGGCTATATTATATGAAGTCACTGCCATCTATTCTCATTACTAGTTTGTCATTTTTCATTTGGTCTGCTGCAGTAAAGAAGATTGAAGTTGGATTTTAAAGGGGAAAGCAACCCATGATTGTATTTATTTTAATTGTATTTAATTGAATTGTATATGGAAACTTCAACTTTCACATGTATTTATAACTGTCCAGACACTATTGTCTCTTGTGTATATCACACTTCATTACATTACACTATACTCACTTCCTATGTCTGGCGCAAACACTGCTGTTTTAGAACTGAACGTATATTGAGATATGTCCTATTCAACATGTGATTGTAAATATGTTTTTCTTACGTGTCTTTTCCTACATATGTTATGTGTGCACATGCATCCAACTGTGAATGATCCCCAATGTATCTCTCTCTCCTGTCCACTGGTCTTTCACATATGGTATAATAAGATTATTTAATACTCATGACATATTGTATATTCTGGTGTACAGTCATGGCCAAAAGTTTTGAAAATGAAACAACTATAAGTGTCAAAGGCTTTTATTGACAATTACATTAAGTTTATGCAAAGAGTCAATATGTGCAGTGTTGACCCTTCTTTTTTTTTACTTCTGCAATTCGCCCTGGCATGCTGTCAATCAACTTCTGGGCCACATACTGACTGAAGGCCGCCCATTCTTGTTTGTCCACATGCCTCTTGAGGACTGATCCCAAGTTCTCAATGGGATTAAGGTCTGGGGATTTTCCTGGCCATGGACCCAAAATTTCGATGTTTTGATCTCCGAGCCACTTAGTTATCACTTTGCAATGGTGCTTCATCATGCTGGAAAAGAAATTGTTCCTCACCATACTGTTCTTGGATGGTTGAGAGAAGTTGCTCTTGGAGGATGTTTTGGTACCATTCTTTATTCATGACTGTGTTCTTAGGCAAAATTGTGAGTGAGCCGACTCCCTTGACTGAGAAGCAACCCCACACATGAATGGTCTCAGGATTCTTTACTGTTGGCATGACACAGGACTGATGGTAGCGCTCACCTTTCCTTCTCTGGACAAACATTTTTCCAGATGCCCTGAACAATGTGAAAAGGGATTCTTCAGAGAAAATGACATTACCCCAGTCCTCAGCGGTCCAATCTCTGTACCGTTTGCAGAATATCAATCTGACACTGATGTTTTTTCTGGAGAGAAGTGGCTTCTTTGCTGGCCTTCTTGACATCAGGCCATCCTCCAAAAGTCTTCGCCTCACTGTGAGTGCTGATGCACTCACACTTGCCTACTGACATTCCTGAGCAAGCTCTGCACTGGTGGTGCCCCAATCCTGCAGCTGAATCACCTTTAGGAGTAGGTCCTGGCGCTTGCTGGATGTTCATGGGGCGCTCTTAAGCCTTTTTCCCAACTATTGAACCTTTCTCCTGGAAGTTCTTGATGTTTCGATAAATGGTTGATTTAGGTGCAATCTTACTATCAGCAATATCCTTGCCTGTGAAGTCTTTTTTGTGCAAAGCAATGATGACTGCACATGTTTCCTTACAGATAACGATGGTTAACAGAGAAAGAACAATGATTTCAAGCACCACTTTCCTTTTAAAGCTTCCAGTATGTTATTCTAACTAAATTAGCATGAGAGTAATCTCCAGCCTTGTCCTCGTCAACACTCTCACCTGTGTTAACGAGAGAATCACTGACCTGATGTCAACTTGTCCTTTTGTTTCAGGGCTGAAATGCAGTGGAAACGTTTTGGGGATAAAGTTCAATATCATGGCAAAGAGGGACTTTGAAATTAATTACAATTCATATGATCAGTCTTCATGATATTCTGGAGTATATGCAAATTGCCATTATAAAAACTGAGGCAGCAGACTTTGTGAGAAAATTTTTTTGTGTCATTCTTAAAACTTTTAGCCATGACAGTAGGATATAAGAGTATTAGAAGTCACCAAGAAGATCCATTACCATATAGAGTCAGAGATGACTGAAATATTCTTATTATCTAATGTAAGGTGATCCTAATATTGAATCAGTGAGGATGACTGTAACAGTGTGTAACAGATTATCATAGCAAAACCTTATATAGTATATATTATGTTTTATATATTGGGACTGATGATACTGTTTAGATGGTGGAGAGAGCTGTACTGTCTTTATAGATTTTTAATAATCCTACTGGAACAATTTGGTTTATTTTCAGAAAATTCTAAGCAACCAACCCAGAGATGGGAAAACAACAAACCCCAAAACCCAAGACAGGATAGTAAAGCCCCCGAGAAGCCCACTGGTAAGTATTTTATACATATTTCTCCTGTACAGGTTTCATCATCTAGATGTTATTGACATGTCCAGTATACAAGAGACCGGGAGTATATTTACTAAACTGCGGGTTTGAAAAAGTGGAGATGTTGCCTGTAGCAACCAATCAGATCCTAGATGTAATTTTGTAGAATGTGCTAAATAAATTATAACTAGAATCTGATTTGTCACTATAGGCAACATCTCCACTTTTTCCCGCAGTATAGTAACTATACCCCCCAGAGTTCATATTCCCATACAGCTGATATTAAGGCTTATTACTAAGGGCTATAGTTTAATTGAATTTACATTTTAATTGAATTTAGTCCAGTTAGGTATTTTCTAAAATGAAGCAAATTATGTGTTTGTTAATATGGGAAATAAATTATTGAGAAAATGATGGTAAAGTATATAATAAGTAACAATATTTTTTGGCCAATGTGCCCAGTAGAGATGCTATAACTGTCCTTGTACCATTTGCTGTGTATCATTTCTCAAACTGGTTTGTCCAATTGGTACAAAAATCTGAAAAATTGCCAGAATTCTGTGATTTTTTTTTTTATACAAACATTGAGCTAAATATGAGAAAGCCTTACAGGTTTGACCTGGTTCACATATGGGTAAGCCGGTTCTTAGATGATTGAGGCAGTTTGCACATGTATAAATCAGCCTCAACACATTGATGCTTAAAATGTTACATGTTAATGGATTTTAAATGTGAATGGTGAATCTCAAACACAAATGAAAGGTGGTTCCCTTGATTCTAGAATTTCGGCTTTGGCTGTAAAAGCTAGAAGTCTCTTTGGCTCAGATTTCGGGATGCAGATGTGAAGTCTAAGAGGTTCCTTGAACCCTTGCCATTTGATGATGAGTCTCTTTTTTAGCCCGACTTTCGCAAGATAATTACTCAAGCAATTGGAGGTAAAATCATATTTCTTCCAGTTAATGCTCCAAAGGCTAAAGTACTAAATTTTCCATCCTTTTCTATGCCCATCAGAAAGCCTGTTCTTCCGAAAGTCAGCCCATTTCCCCACGGAGGGGGTTGACTTCAGAGGGGAAAGCAGGCATCGTCTTCCAAATACCCAGTATACAAATCTTTAACGCAACAGGATTCATCCCATCTTACTGCAATGAAGGCCCACCTTCTATTTCTCTAGGATGAATGGATTGCCTCCCCCTCACAGGCATTTTAGAAAGGGGGTATATATTATACCTCCAGGATCCCCTTCCAAGTTAGTTCATTTCCACTGGGATTCCCCAAAATAGGACCAAAAGACTGGCTCACATTGCGATCATTCAATTGCTGCTGCTTTAGGCAGTGATTCCAGTCCAGTTCCAAAAAGACAGAAGGCTCAATAATTTTACTCAAAATTGATTGTAGTTCAAAAACCAGACAGGACATGTCAGCTCATCTTATATCTGATATCTCTAAATCAGTCTTTGGGAGTACAGGTTCAAGATGGAGTCCTTATGGACAGTAATCAATGGAATGGAGCGCAACGAGTTGCTTTCATGGATATAAAGGTCGTCTGCCCTCACATCCTGATCTGGGAGGCACATCAGAGTCTCTTCAGGTTCGTGTTAAGAGGTCTCCATTTCTAAATCAGAGCCCTTTATTTTGGTTTGACTACAGCTTACATATCATTTGCCAAAATCATGACAGTTAGGGCCACTCTGCTCAAGTCAAAAAGAGTCAACGTCATACCTTATTTGACAATTTGCTAGTATAGTCTGACTCTCCAATTCTTCTGCTCAAAAACCTACACATGACTGCTCAACTATTAGAATCTCATGGGTGGATAATCAATTAGCATAAATCCAACTTGATTTTAGCTCAGTGTATGGTTCTTTTGAGTCTTCTTTTCAAAACTGACCTCCAGTGAATCTTTTTAACCTCAGGAGAAGATAATACCTTGTGACAGGATGGACCGCCTATGCCAACCCTGTCTGCCGTGTTGCTGGGGACCGGTTTGGGCTTGCCTTCCTACCGTCCCCTCTTCTTTATCCCAATTACGCCCTATAACCGCAGTAGGAGGGGCTTTTCCTGCTGTCACCACTGGACTCCTTTGCGGCATCCAGAACCGCGTCCTTCTAGTGTACCCCCTTGCTGGTACACCTCGGCTGGTACCCCAGACCTCTCGCATTCATATCAGGGTTGATGTTTCCCCCTGGCCTATCACACTGGCCAGAGTCTCTTGTAGTAGGCAAAGACACAACTGTTAGCAGGGGTAACACTGCCCCCTGATCCTAGATGGCTCTGCAAAGACTGATTAATCACATTCAATAATTACCATTAGGATGTAATATTTCCTTTAACCGTGGAGCTAACGCAATTTAAGGTTTAAATCTGGTGTCAGACATTTATAGTATCTCAGATCTCGGCTTCACATACTGTTAATGCACCTATGCAAGTGACCGCGACCACTGTTTAATATGTTATGAACTCCGTCAGGACCTACCACCCCCTAGGCAGCACTGGGGTCTGTAGATTTAGCCCCACATCCAAGTATGTCCAGTTCCTTTAGAGCAAAACATTTAAAATTGTGACATTTGGATGTAACATTAATATATGTTACATATACAATCATATGATAAACATACCATTAGTACAATGTGTACATAGTGAGTATGACATAAAACACAAATTATATATAGAGTATTAATATTTTATACTCCAAAATTAAACTCCAGAATTAGGGGGAGACCTCCTGGACTCTGGAGGGACCAGTGTACTGTTCCAGAAATAGTGCTTACCTGCTGCAAGGTGGGCAGGGAAATGACACAATCTGCCACCACATCATCAAGCCCTGACCCCTCCTCTATTCCCACCATGTCTCCGCTTCTCCTGGAAATTAGGAATAGAAGGGAAATACAGTTATTTTTGCAACACAATCCTCTGTGTGTGTCTACTTGGCAGATGCCTTCTGTGCCCTGACCACAAAATGGCCTTATAAAGCAAATAACTTCATAATATGTAACCCATAGCTAGTGGAGTGATACACCAGGGTCAGTCCTATTACGTTTGTTAATCTCCTGCAGACTAAGCAGAGGTGGTGTGTAATTACCCTAAGTAGGTATCAGAGTAGAGGTCCGTTCATGTGACTCTCTTCTGGCCAAGTACACCCAGCTGCTGAGGATCCTTCCTATGAATCCTGATGAATAAGGTGATAGTATCTCCGTGTGCACCTACCTGTACAACTTGGGGTCACCACAAACACCTTTGTCTCCTTTGAATGAAGAATTGTCCAGACATCACTCTGTAGCTGCTCAGGCAATGTGTTCCCATGTAATAAGCATTTTGCTTTTTTAATCTGTATCTAATTCACATTGTATGATGATGGTGATCTCAATGTCTGATTTTATTACAGAAGAAACCTTAGAACCACTGAGTGACAGTAATGCAGACTGGAATATGGAGACAACTATAGAGCAAGACACCAAATCCTTAAATGTCAAAGGTAAAATAATACTTAAGTATAATCAAAATAATAGATGGAAAGTGCTAATATTTCTGAGCACAAAACCTTACATCCAAAACTAGTGTCAGACATCACTCTGTAGCTGCTCAGGCAATGTGTTCCCATGTAATAAGCATTTTGCTTTTTTAATCTGTATCTAATTCACATTGTATGATGATGGTGATCTGAATGTCTGATTTTATTACAGAGGAAGCCTTAGAACCACTGAGTGACAGTAATGCAGACTGGAATACGGAGACAACTATAGAGCAGGACACCAAATCCTTAAATGTCAAAGGTAAAATAATACTTAAGTATAATCAAAATAATAGATGGAAAGTGCTAATATTTCTGAGCACAAAACCTTACATCCAAAACTAGTGTCCTTGGATGCAAAAACATTAAATTTGTAATATTTAGTGAATGTTTGAACAGAAGACCCAGTAGACGCCCGGAACAACTGTTCTGCTGAGGCCCATGCCGCACTTCACAAGAGGCACTCACCGACCTGTGGAATGTGCCTTCATGTATTCAGAAACAGGCAAACCTGTTCTCAGGTATGCCTGCTGAAGTACTGAGGTAATCATCTAGCAATAGATTATTTGCTTGCAGGTCATCCTCTCTGAGCATCATAAAGGACTATCAGGTCTGAGATTGTGGAAACAACACCAGCTAAGACTGACACAGCCAAAAAGTGGTGGTGCAGAGTCCTAGTTAATATCAGTATTCACCAGAGCCCACCGCAGAGCAGGGTGGATTCGGCTGCGTGAAGTAACCAGGTCGCGGTCCACCGAACTGGACATTAGCGTGGTAGTCAGAGCACTACAGGCATGTACAGAGGTGGAACTAGTCTCCACAGCCTTTATGGTGGGTACCCATGATCCGCTCTGTGCAGACCTGTTGTGTGCTACTAAGCAATAATGATTCATGTACCACACATACCTAAGCTGGGTTATAGTGAAGGTGGAGTCTGGAGGAGTGTGCCCTATAATGGCATTAATACATTTTAAATATTAACGTTTATTTACAAATGATACGTAATCAGAGGCATTGTTATAAAGGTGCATGAGCTGTTATAGAACAAAACACAATCCCCAAATACCTAAACATTATAGAGTCATGGGCTGCAGAGCTGATTCACAGACATAATATGGGTCCTGGGCAAAAAGTGAAGAACTTTAATTTAATCTTTAGAGACAAGCAATTTTTAAAGCATAATCGTTATATGTTTCCTAATTCTTTACAATATGTCTTCTCTTCTTTTCAGGGGGATCCACGAACAGAAGGTATTTAATATGATAAGACCACAGATCTGATACAATACAATATACATCACAATAGTCATTTAGCTCAATACATTGATAATTTGATTCTCATCAGCAAAACAATCCCCCAATATAAGACCAATTTCCTCTCTTCTCTAATAATTTACGTATAAGCACCCCCCCCAGTCAGGGTAATAGACAACAGTACCCTGCAACAATCTCCTTCTTTATTTCTAATAAATCACACAAAGGGGATGGCTATGGGGCATCACCTTGTGGTACAAACACAAATGGGGACATATATGTGAATATACATCATGGGTCTGATTCAGCCTCTGGTGTTAGTCCATTTGTGTGCCGTATCTTTTTTGAACTAGCTCTGCACATGCTCAGAAAAGGACCTTATGCCAGTTAACGCATATACATACAATTCATGTCCAAATGCAAATGACACTTACGACTGCGGAGATGCGGCTGGTTCAAGTCCTGGGTATCTCGTATGTATGCATTTTTAGTTGTATCATTTGCACCAACTACAGGGCAGGTGTCAGTGCCGACTGATAGTGATGACTGACACAATATCGTCTTTGTATTAAAAACTACATAAATGCGTGCCACTAGATAGCACAGAACATTTGTATGTAAGTAAGAGAGAATATCAAAGCATATTGTATGCACAGCACGCATTACGAATGTCACGGTTTATGTATTTAATGTAACAAAAGGAAAAAACTAATTTTTACTGATGATTATAGTTTTATGAGTTGTTAATTTATTTTAAAGAATATTTTTTTTGCATGCCTTCTGATGGGACTGTATATTGTGCATGTGGTTATCCTGCACTGTGTTCTGTATGCTAACATACGACAAGCAAACTTTAGGCTGAGCGTACTTACACCCAGATTGAAATTGAAATGTATCTTGAGATCCGCTTGGATTTAAATACGGGCGAAACTGTGCTCAAGTTTCGTGCTCGTTTTTTAACCACAAGTTGCGTGCAGGTTGCGTCCAAACATGAATCAGTCCAAATATATATCTAAGTACCTCAATGACACAGAGATGAAGGTTACATCACTATACAGACTGTACCTAACCCCAGCCAGACCCCACAAAATCTGTCCCTTCGAGCCTGATTTTTCTTTTTTCTAAACTATAAATACATCTTTTATATAAGACACTTCTGTAAAACCAACGATTTGCCTTCGTGTGGTAACATCTGTCTTCTGCTTCTTAACAGTGGCATAAAGAAAACAATTATTATGGCGTTTCGGGCTGTAGCCAGGTAAGTAACCTTATTTTGCATTAACAGTCACCATGACCTCACTACTAAATTGAATAGCCCCTAAGGGGTGCCAGGAGAACCCCCAATGGTATTTAGCATCGGTCTTCTTTAATCTGGGGTTACCACACGCCTTTTACTGACTCAATTTCCATAGTGAATCTCACCGCATGCTGCAAAATGTGACTTGTAGCTGTAATTACATCTAAATCTAGATCAGGCCTTTAGTTTGGGCTTATAGCAATATAACAGTGTAATACATCTGGTATTATAGATTGTATGATCACATTATGTAATGTAGTAATGTACATTTATTACCCATGCCATGATAATCTGGAGGACAGAAGAAAAGCCCCCTACCATACATTTCTTACTGTATAAAACAAAATGTGGGGACCTCTCCTGTGATCTGATAGCTGCACCTCCACATTAGCATCAACCAGCTAGACAGCTCCCACAACTAATCCTATCAGATGAAGCCGTAAACCTGGATGACCTCATCCCAATCCAGAATCCTGCAGACACCACACAATCTAGGAGTATGAATCCCAGGTACTGTGGATGTCAAGGAACCAAGTATCTGATGGAGGAGATGGTTAAATAATCAGAACACGTGTATTAGCTATAAGGACATGTGGGTAACAAGAATAATACTATGGGCTCATAACACTAGTTCTTAAGTTAAAATATAGTATGTATAAAAATCTTTACAGTGCCTCAAAACAAATTGTCTCTTTTGTATGAAACATTTACTTATTCAGAGCAATTTACTTATTCAGCACCACTATGTTATGCAGAACGGTATAGAAAAATATTTATCATTCACATCAGTCCATGTCCCAGTAGAGCTTAGAGTCTAATTTCCGTATCACACAAAGAAAGGGGAGAAATACAAACTCCAAAAAGATTGGACCTTGGGCGGAATCAGACTCTTGACCTTAACACTGTTCAGTGATCACTTGTTGGCAGCTTCCCCTCATAGAGGGCCTAGACCAGGGTGGTCACCTTATAACAGGGGGATCACTCTTTGCAGATTTCCATCATAGTGTGACATGACCAGTCGGGGGAGCCTGGGGTCGGTGGCCTAGTACAGGATGTATTTTTTTAACTGGTCACACAATTTTTTATTAAATGTGTTTATTTATTTATATATTTATTTTTTAAACAAAGTTAGAGCGTAGACTGAAGTCATCATTGTCATCTTTTTACCAGGGCCACTTAAACTGCGTGGTCTGGGATATGATAAGATAATGCTGATGACCGTTTCATTATCACCATCACCAGCATCATTTATTTTATTTATATAGCGCCACTAATTCCGCAGCGTTGTACAGAGAACTCATTCATATGAGTCCCTGCCCTATTGTAGCTGAAAAAATCAAAATTCCCTAACATACACACACAGACAGACAGACAAAGAGAGAGAGAGAGACTAGGGTCAATTTTGATAGCATCCAATTAATGTTTTTGGCGTGTGGGAGGAAACCGGAGCACCCGGAGGAAACCCACACAAACACAGAGAGAACATACAAACGCCACACAGATAAGGCCATGGTCGGGAATTGAACTCATGACCCCAGTGCTGTAAGACAGAATTGCTAACCACTACACCACTGTGCTGCTCCGGAGGGATCTATACTGTACTCCTAATCTTATGAATAATTCACTTCTGTTATTTGCTGTAAAAGTCCCCCAAGCAGCTCGAACTTATAGTAAAGTCAAAACGTATTAATGGTTCTGGAAGTTACATTATAGTAACATGAAATCAAATGGTAACGGCAATGGTAGCGCCATTGTGATATAATCAGGACATGACAGGTGTCCTTATATCACTTTCTATATCTGTATCCATTTTTCCAAATTACTCCATGCTTTATAGGACAACACCCGTAGCCACATGAAGAACACAATAAGTGAGACACAAACGTAATACTAAAACATACAAATAATATTCCAATGAAGAAGTCCAAAGTTAAAAGAATCTTTTTTTTCTACAAGATATATGTCCTCTAATTGGTTTTCAGACTCAGGAAGATTCAATAAACTAATCAATACATCAATCAATACCTCAAATTTTTTTAACAAAAGCAACATAGTCTAATAAACTAGAAAAAAACAAAAATAAATAGATGTTAGTGAGTTAAACTCACATTTATGTTGGTGATGTGTCCAGGTATAGGTCATAAAAGAATGTTAAATGATTCTTTGTCCTTTGATGTCTCCTTCTTAATACTGCTTAAAACATCCAACAATACCTCAAGGCAAAAAAAAAACAATGACAAAGTGTGATATTGCAAAAATATATCTTTATAAGGAACTTCATGAAAAAAGATTCAATACATTTAGAACAAGAGATCAAATTAGTTTCTCTGCTTTCTGATCTTGAATATTTTAGAGAGATGGAAGAAGGAATTATCCAACAGTTCAATAAAAGTGAGAAGGTGATTACCTAGAAAAATATAATAAATACAGTAGAGATAAAACAGATTTTAAATATATAACAGGCACTCAATATGTTAGCTCCAGGAAAGAAAGGGATATGTTGAACATACAGGTTAAGTGTCACGAGCCGTGGCGGTACTCACAGCCGCCATGGCTCACTTCTGGTGCCCCCTGGCGTCCCGGTTGTCACCTTGACACCGGGACGTCATTTCCGGTTTCTGCCCGGCCGTTGCCAAGGCAACGGCCGGACGCCTCTCACATAGCACTGCGCTCCGGCAGTGCTGGTAGCCGGGCGCATGCGCGAAAATGGACAGATTGGGGCTAATTTATAGGGGGCTGTATTACAGGCATTAGCCTGCAACTATGTGTTTCAGGGACTAGCCCTGATTGGTCTGCTCTGTACTGCCAATTAGTCTGCAGGGGTGCATACAAGCCCTGATTGGGCCATCTGTGTATTTAAGACAGTGAGGTCTGCAGCCTCACTGCCGGTTATAGCTTCTGTTGCCAGTCTGCTGACCTGCTCTGTGCTCTGTATCTGTCTCTTGGATATTCTGTTGGATTGCCCATGTATGACCCCTTGCCTGGATTTGGACCCTGCCTGTGTTTCCTGTAACCTCGACCTTTGGCGTGTTTACCGACCTTCCTTTTTGCTCATGACCCTTGACCTCGGCTTGCTTATGGTATTTGCTGTCTGTTGCCGGCCTTTGACCCGTGCCTGGACTTCTCTCCACCTTCCTGGGTTCTCCCCAGCCGGTACTCACTTCATGACCCTCTGTCAGTCTGCAGCCAAGTCTGTCTACCTGATATTTTACTGATCTCTAAAGGCAAGTCAGTGAATTTGTTTGGGTGGGGAAACCCCCTAGATTTTGTCACAACATACTATACAGGAGGAAAACACAGGGAGGTCTGCAACTACCTCTGTTCTTCAACTACTTCCAGATCATGTTACTTAATAGGATATTAGAATGGATTAGAGCCCTTGACTCTAAACAATGGGTCATGACAGAGGGTCAAATTACCACACTCATCCCATCCCACCATTGCACCAACTCTTCATTTCTGCACCAGACTATGGATTTCAAAATGTATATCTTCCCTATTATCCCTTCTCACTCCCTTGACCTTCAAGCCAGACTTCCCACCGGAATTGTCACCATGGGCTTTTAGGTCATGGTCTGAAGGAGCAATAGTCAGGAGCGGTCAGCTTCACCTCCTTCAGAATTCGTGTTAAACCCGCAAACTAGATAATATCTACATAATAAGGCAATTGTGGTAGGAGTGGGGATCAGTCTGACTAGTTTTGAGAACTTCTCACAAGAAACTAAACATACAATTTCTAACAACTATCACATGCTTATTGTCACCCTATTTAACTCCTTACTGGGTTACGCCTGTTCTTGGTACCAGGATCTGGTAAGGTCAAGTAGCTACCGGACTTGGACTAAAGTCTGCTCTACCAGTCT
Source organism: Mixophyes fleayi (assembly GCF_038048845.1). Lineage (NCBI taxonomy): Eukaryota > Metazoa > Chordata > Amphibia > Anura > Limnodynastidae > Mixophyes > Mixophyes fleayi. Next base: position 225,165,009 of record NC_134402.1, read on the forward strand.
TTCTGTGTAAATGCAGTTCAAGGTTCTCTCTCGTGGTATAAGTGTTCGTCTCAACGTTGTAAAATGCATACTGGTGCTTTGGTTAGACAATATGCTATGAAAATTATGCGAAGCCCAGTGCCTGGGGGACTAGACATTTGGTTATTCAACCTCTCAAATGTTTTGATCTCCCATCACAAAAACTCATTATTTAAGACACTATAACAATGCTGTAAAAGTAGTGATCCCAGTACACTGGAGGTCTCCTGTTCCCTCCAGCCTGAAGGAGTGGTTTAATAGGGTAGACCTTTATATGACCATGGATGATATTTTACATGTCTAGCCAAGAGATATTTCCTGAATATATGGCAATGTGGCTTCGATGGCTCAAGATTAAAGACTCTCGCTCCTATCGATCCCTTATGGAGCGTAACTAATCTTTCTTCGTTTTATCTAGACACCCTGGACCTGCGTCATTAGAGGCAGGTGAGCTACTTCTAGGTGTTTTTACTATACTGGAAACATCATGATGCCCTGAGGATTCCCCCTTTCCCTTGCCTCTTCCTCCCTCATCCTCATTCCTCCATACCCTACCATTTGTTTGTTTGGTTTATTTTTATTAATATTATTATATTTATTAGGCGCCACAGATACGTAAAAATTTAATTGAAAACAGGAATTTGTTTTAGGAAGATCAGACACATAAGTAGGATTTATCCAAAAAGAGGATGAAGGAGGGGTGGTAAACACAAACCTGTTGATAAAAATAGAAAAATCTCTCCAAGAACGAAAATAAGACAATTGAAAATGATACAAAAAGATTAAAATTTGCCCCTTCCAATCAGCTTAATAAATTCAATACTGTTATAGATTTATAGAGATTTATAAGCAGCATTTCTTGAATTTTGTTTTTTCTCCAATTCTGCAGTTGAGAACAATAATGGTGAGTTCGAAACTAACCAATAAATATTTAAAAATAAATCTATATTTTATTCCACTCATTTTGAAAGATTGTTTAGTGGAAACTTTCGAAAGTTGGTCGAGGACCATCTAGAGAAACTTAATATTAAATCTAATCTCCTGCCAAATTTTAGTAAAAGCATAAGAGACGCTATAAGTGAAATCTAATAAAAATTGTTATTAAACCTGCAGATAAAGGGGGAGAAGTGGATTTTATGTTTGTTAAGGAAAACAATAAGGAGGTGTTTAGACAACTTAATTATGGTCAAGAGAGTGACAACTGCAATTTAATGCCCAAAAATGCAAAATCATGCACTTGGGTCTCAAAAACCCAAAGGCTAAATATAGTATTAATGGCATTATAATAAAAACTACTGAGGAGGAAAGGAATCTAGGTGTCACTATTTCAGGTGACATAAAGTCAGGTAAGCAATGTAACAAAGCAATGAGGAAGGCAGGTCAGATGCTTGGTTGTATATGGAGCGGAATCAGTAGCAGAAAGAAAGAAGTAATAATACCACTGTATAGGTCATTGGTCCGGCCTCATCTAGAATACTATGTTCAGTTCTGGAGGCCATATCTCCAGAACATTAACACAGTACTAACTAACACTAACAGTTAGTACCTAGACAAAGCGAGCAGTGAAACGCACCTCGGGTGTTCGCCTCGCTATATGACTGACCCATATATCACCACTAGGCAGATTAGGTAGCACCATTACCACTAATCTTTATCTAGCCAGACTTCTATAGGTTACAGGAATATGCACCAGAAGCTAATTACTACGTGATACTGCCGAGATCAGAGCAATTTTCATGTGTATATTAGTAGCAGATATGACCAATGCTGGATTTTCATTGGGTCATAGGAAATCTCATTACAAGTTCATAACTATGTGATACTGCTTAACACATAGCAATTTTTTAGGTGCATGCTAATAGCAGACGTGACCACGTGAAGTAGCTGTCTCTGACAGTGATTTCTATATCTATGCTGCTGTCACAGCTATTTGAGGTATTATAATAATAGCAGCAGATAAAGGCCATCATATTGACAGTTTATGGTATTTGTCAAATATTTTGAACATCACTAATAATATACAGTTGGCTAATTGTAAACCAATGAAGAAAACATCCCACTGGTAAATGTACACAAATGAGTGGAAATACTATGACTTATACATTAAATAAATGAACCCTATCTGCGCTAAATATTTGAATGGGGAATGGTGTGCAAAGGTTTATGTATTTAAACGATAATATGTGACCATAGAATGATTGGTCATTATAGTGAGTTAGATTATATATAACGTTTATTCATCAGTGTTGACTGATGATTAGCTCACAGAGGATAAGACACAGTATTGTCTCTTTGCACACAGTATGCAAAGACCCCATTACTGAAGGAATACTAGTAAAAACCAACGATACAAGACACAAAGGTGGTTTCATATAACTTTATTCAAGTCTATCTGAGATGTGTCAACCTAGTGCAGTGACCTTTATCTTTACTGTGTAAATTAATGACAGAGCAACGGCACAATTACTGTGCAGTTTAATGAAAGATACCATCCCTATATAACATAGTGGGAGAGCACTGGCTGATAGGATGATCATTTTAGAAAAGAAAATACACCAAGTTGGGCCTGACCCAGAAATGAAATGGTGGGAGAAAAACCATACACACAATATTTTCAACATTAGACAGAATGTTACACAGAATGTAAAGAGGCCCTAATCAAAGCTCACTAGACGAATTGCAGCATCGATAGATATTTTAGACAAGTAGATAGATGAAGGTGTGCTGCACCTAGAACTTAAACGGTGGGAGAAAGGCCATTGACACAATATTTTCAACATTAGACAGCATGTGTTACAGAATGCTAAATGTAAAGAGGCAGTAATTAAAGCTCATTAGACAGATAGCAGCGGCATCAGTAAACATTTTAGGCAAGATGATAGACCAAGGACATAATGTAAAATAGTGCAAGATGGAATTGTTCTTCGGCCCACGCACCCACACATATGTTAAAAGGACATGCACATAGTTGAACAAACCAAGCACTTCAGAGAAAGGGACTGGCACTTATGTGACTGAAGTGCTTGATTTGTTTGGGCCCCCACAAAAGAGAAAATTTTGGTTGTTAGTTGATTAACTGGAGAGAATAGTTAGGGATTTTAACAAATTACTAATAGTCATTTTGCTAACCGTGCCCATCTTCTTCTATGTTGTTGGCAATGTCATCTCCTTCATCATCATCCTCATCACTGATGTAATGATCGTCAGCACAGAATATTAATTCATCCCCACTGGAATCTACAGATTCTGTTGTAATTGGCCACAAGAACAGTATTCCTCATACAATTTGTAATTCATTTTGATGAACACCATTTTTTCTACATTGGGAAGTAGTCTCCTCTGATGATCATTCACAATTTTCCAGGCTGTGCTAAACACTCTTTTTGAGTACATACTGGATGGTGGGTAGCTTAAGTACACCATAACTATCTTGTACAAGGGGCTCCAAATTGCCTTTTTTGCCTCTCAGAATTCAAAGGGACTGTCTGAGATGCTAAATTTTTACTTGATCATTAAGGTAATCCTCCCCCATTCTACTAAGAGTAGGTGTTTCTGATTGAAACATGGTAGAGGTGTCAATATATTTGGGCCTTTCTTGACTGACTAGATGTCATTACCTTTCACATTGGTGTGCTGCTGTGTTGTTGACTCATCAACAGTGTGACTCTTAGAAAAGGGAAGTTTTTTCTGGCACTACCCATTTTTAGGAGAAGTTGAAGCAGGGGACATGTCATGTGCGAATTGATCTGACAGCTTGGTCAGAAGAAGCTGTTTGCATGTGTGAAGATTTGTGTCACTCAGAAGAAAATACATTACATTTGACTTTTTAACCCCAGGATCAAGCAGGTTTGCCAAAATGTAGTGATCCAGTTTCAAGATGCAACAAACTCTTGGATCCAGGTAAAGTGAATAAAGAACTTGGTCTACAAGGCCGACAGAATCGCTTTTTCTTCTCCTCCTTCAGCTTCTCCATCTGTCTTTCTAGTAGTTTGATTAGGGATATGACATGACCCAGGCTGGCAGTGTTTGAACTCACTTCATAGTTACAATTTCAAATGGTTTTAGTATGTCAGGCGTCGTCCCCGCACTACTCCTGGGTGCCGGGGAACAGCCGCCTGTCTACTCTCTCAGTAGTATTACCTAGAAATAGAACACTTCTTTCGGCTCTGAGCTGTCCCTCAGTGCGCGTATGGGCACTTCAGTTGTGTCCCGGCTACGGGACGCTCTCTCCGGGCTCTGTCGGCAGTCGGATGTGCTCTGACCGCCGAAACTCCTCTCCTCCAATAAGGGGCCATTTCCTGGTATATTAGGATGCCACTTCTACTGGCTCATTGCCAGAGTATTGGTTCACCAGTCTCCAGTGTTCCAGTGTCCTTCTCCCCATTCTTGTTTATTGCTATTTGATTCTGACCTTCGGCTTTGTTCCTTGACTATCCCTTTGTCCTTGTCCTTTGTCGCCCCCCCCACTTGACCACAAAAAAAAAACACGAGAGCTGCTGCTTCTTTGACAGCGCCGCGGCTGCTGTATAGGATAGTGCCGCTATGGCGGCCATTTAGTTAGCGCAGGGGAAGGGGGGGTTCTGGAGACCCAGAAAACCCCCTGCGTGCGCCACTGAAGCTATGCCCATACCTCTTTGCGAGGGTCCCTGGTGAAAACCAGGGGTGCTTTAGCCTCTGAGTCTAGTTGCATTAATACCAGTCAGTGGCTATCTTCATACTAGAAACGTGACACAGTAGCTGGCATAACAGTGTGGAGTAAGGTTTCATGACCCCCCTTTCCCTGTCTCATGGTTTGATGTGTAGGTATTGATGGCTTGTTGCTGTTCCTCTAGTTGCTGAAGCTTATAAAGTGTGGAATTTGGTATACTGTACACATAGGCTAAAACTGATGCATTGATGGTGGAAATTGGAGGCACATTCAATGCTAACATTGTCATGGCTTTACTGATCCGCTGTACATCAGAATGCTGACCGTCATTCTTGTTTCCTTTTGCAAACGCTTGTTTCACAGACAATTGTGTAAAACTATGCTTACTCTTCTCTCTTCCTTTCTCTATATATTTATCACCCCCAGCAGCAGCAGCTGTAGCGTGCAAGGATGTCTCTTGGGAATCGTGGATTGCATTAAGGAGATAAATTGGAATTGGATATATGGAGATATATATATATATATATATATATATATATATATATATATATATATCAATGTATATATATATATGGGCACAGTATTTGCGCCCAATTTTGCTAATATCTTTATGGGGGAGTGGGAGGAGCAATTCATTTATACTACCAATATTTTTTCCGATAACATTATACTATATAAGAGGTATATCGAAAATATCATCTTAATTTGGAGGGGAGATGAGGCCTGTCTTCAAAAATTCTTTCAGTTTATTGGTAATAATGATTTCAATTTGAAATTCACTATGAAATATGACAAAACTAAAATCTAATTTTTAGATTTGATTTTGTTAGAACAGGGAGAATCTATCATCACATGGAATTACATGAAGTCCGTTGACACTAACAGCTATCTTCATTTTAACAGCTCCCATGTAAAGAAATGTAAAATTAATATACCTTATTCTCAGTTTCATCGGATTAAACGTAATTGTAGTGAAGATATTTTTTATAACGCCCAATTGGAACTGTACTCAGAGAGGTTTAGACAGAGGGGTTATCCAGATAATCTTTTAGTGAAAGCTATAGAGAAAACAAAGAATCTAGAACGTTCCAATCTTCTTCACTATAATAAAGTAGATAAAGAGGAACTTTCTGTCCCTTTTATTACTACTTATAACAGCAAAGAGGGGCACTTTAGATCTGTTCTGAACAAGCATTGGAATGTTCTTTTGAAAGACCCTATTCTACATGATCTACTCCCGACTAAACCAAACATTATTTTCAAAAAAAGTCGCAACCTCAAAGATATTTTAGCACCCAGTAGACTTAGAGATCGTCCGGTTCACACTTCTTCTTCATCCTCTTTTTTGAACATCAAAGGCAGTGTTCGTTGTAATCATTGTAGCATTTGTAAATATTCATCTTCCATTAATAAGATCTTTTACAACTCTACTAGAAGCCAGCAGTTTCAGATTAAGGAACTTATGAACTATGTGTCCTCCTCGGTTATATATCTTCTTGAATGTGATTGCGGCCTGAAGTATGTTGGGAAGACAAAGAGAGCTTTGAAACTCCGCATACAGGAACACGTCAGGAATATTAAAAATAAGGTATTGAGTCATACAGTGTCGAGGCACTTTTCAGATAAACATTCAGCAGATTCTCAATGCCTCAAATTCATGGCCATAGAGAAAGTCGAACTTGGTCCAAGAGGAGGGGATGCTCTTAAGAAACTATCTCAAAGAGAGATGTATTGGATCTTTACATTAAAAACTCTCACTCCATTTGGCCTCAATGATAATTATGAAGTGGCTCCTTTTCTTTAATAGACCTGACACAGGTTGTTTTTCGTTTTGGTATTTAGAGTCTTTGATTTCTTACACTTCAGGTTAGCCTTCTTTATCATAGGCATATTGAATAGGCCTTGTTACTTAGGCTCATATATTAGCATCATTATGTTTATACATATATTTATTTGTTTTTTATTAGTTATTGGATATAGCACTTTGTGTTCACTATCGTTTTTATCTTGCTGTTATCAGTGCAATTAGTACTATATAAAAATGTTTATCTGGGTAATCTATGTTGTAATAGTTTAATATGATATTATGGTTCATCATGTAACAGATCAATATGTACATAATATGTATGTATTGTGTCTGATGTTCTATCCGTGCATCGCTTCAAAGGTTTTTATTGATGTGTATGGGGAATGTCTTCACTACTTTTGTTCATCACAGTGTTATCATATACTGTTTGTTATGCACCTTATTTCAGCTATATATATGCTTGTATTGGAATATAGTTTTACATATATCAATGGTTATTATGCTTACCAGTTTTTTGTTTATTGAGATACATTTACACTGTCTGTATATATTATCGTTAGCCCTGGGTTTATTTTTCCATTGCCATTTTCATATTTGTGGTTCTTACGGTCACAAGAGACCTTTGCTCTATTATTACAATATTAATCTATGAGACTTTAATATACAAATACGCATGCGCTGGCTGTGCAGCGCCTCTAAGCACGTCATCACGTCAACGTGGGTCAGATTGTGAGTCCCAAGATGGCGATATTAGGTATAAAGTTGGGCTCCGTGACTGCACTGATATCCGTATATTCTCCTCCTGATGAAGTCCTTGATATTGTATGGACGAAACGCACAACTATATATACAGAAGATATTGATTTCATTTTTATTTCCCGGAAATAATGTTTTGCCTCTTTTCCAGACCTGAATTTGGTGTAAAGAATCAAGTCGTATTTTGTTTATATCCAAAAATCTCAGATCTATCTGATTTCTCCAATTCCAAGCCACTTATCTCTTCTATTAGACAGTTAGCTCCTTTGGCCAGCTACATCTGTCCTAGTTGCACTCCTTGCTTCCACTTTGTATTGTTTAGTAGAATTTTATAAGGCATAGCATACACTTAGAATCATTTATAAACCACAGTAAATGTGAACCCAATCTACTTTTTGTACAAATGGGCCTCGTTGTCCATCTAGTGTATTTCAAGGTGTCAGAGATGACCTAAACGGGTCCTTTCTCCTGAACTCCGGCTGCTATACCTTGTGGGTATCGATCGATAGAGAGACAGACAACTTCAGATGTTTAGGCTGAAAATGTATCTGGTTCTGACCAGCCCTAAGTCAGAGTAGCTTTATTTATACATAGTTTCACAGACAAAGGAAGATAAGGAATACAAGGTTTCTGAAGGCATCTTGTCCATGTCAGCAGTTTGTGGGCATGATGTAAAGCAGATGTCTTATCTCAGTCACGTAGGCCTCAAGTGGGGGTCGTGGGCTCCTGGTACCGAAGCTGCTGGATGTGCACATTCTTGAGAAGAGACATGTTGGCGAAAAGATAAGAATAAAAGGCAAAGTTCATAGAGAATATTCTGCAAGAAGCTGCAGACTATTCTTCTTTCAGCAGTAATTATACAAAATGCATTACTTTAAGAAGTTCATAAAATGTATATCTCTCACAAAGGTAACCACCCACTTCTTGGCAGCGACACTCTCTTTACCTTAATCTTGTAGCTCTGCCAATCACAGCTAGTGGAACACTTATTTCACACCTTAAGTATTCTTGGTTTGGACGCTTGGGCAGGGCCGTACTAAGGGTTCTGGCTACTCTGGGCTATTACACCCATAGCGTCCCCCCAAATTAATTAAAGGAATATTTAGTACTATTTTCCAGCATACAGATTTGGACCATTCCCTCTTTCCTGCTCTGGCAGTTTAATTATCTGCTATTCTCTCGTGCAGATTTGTTGTAGTTAAGTTCTTTTTTTTTTAAATGTGCCAAAAATTGTATTATAATGCAAAATGTTAACAAACCCTGAATGATTAGGCTCTTTAGTTCAAACACAATACTCCATTATGGCCCCTTAGCACTGGCATAGATTGACAATAAAATACATGAAAGGTTGTTGCCCAAATGATAAAATCAAATACAAACTTCTACCAGCCGCATCTAACTAGTATTTAGCATTCTAGTGAAGAGGATTTCCTTAAATTGACACCCCCAACATGTCAAGTGAAAGTGGCTCTATTTTTAAAAATGACCTCCAGCCAATTCACGACCCTATCCCCAAACCAATTCATCACCCTTCAGCCATTTCACCCCCAGCCATTTCATCACCCCGCAGCCAATTCATGTCCCCTTCTGCCAATTCATCAACCCTCTGCCAATTCATTGCCCCACCCCTAGACATTTAACCACTCCCCAGACATTTCATCAGCAAATCAGATACATTGCTATTACCTCCCTATCACTGTGAGCTGCAATTCTTAGTCTGGTCTTATGAGAAGTGGTAATCCTTATCTTAGAGACTGAGGACCATGGCTCGCATGGACAGGCAGCTAACAGCAATCTGATTTACTGCTAGATTCCCTGTCATATAATGGTGACTGCTGGGGCCACAATAAAAATCCATCGGCACACCTCAAAACCCTGCAGCATGATTAGCCTATTGGTTGATCAGGTCCTGCCTTTGGGTCAATAAATTTGCTATGGATGTCCAGCATGCTTTACAGTATAACACCTCCATTGTATGTCCAAATACAGTACCAGCTGTGTACAGTGACGCTAATCATGGGGACAGGCAGTGTTATGCTAGGTATGAATTATTATTATTATATTTTATTTTTATATTACACATCTCTGTACAGAGACTATGGCAAAAGAGGCCATAAGCCGACGCACTTAAAATCATATGTGTATGCATCATGTCATGCACATATCTGTTCAGGGTTAAGCCATTTGTATACCCAGCCAATAAGATCCCCAGGGAGGGTCCTAAGCCTCCCTATATGTTCTCTCTGCAGTGTATGCTGGGTCCTTGTTTTTCCTGCACCAGATACATCCCTCTCACCCTGCTATGTCATATGGTTAATTTAATGTTGTCACTAACATCTTCTTTCCCGGTTATAGCGGAGATACAGTAGGCGGGAGAGCAGTGCAATCAGCGAAAAGGAAGCATATGGTGCTACCGCTGATTGACCACAGGTCACTGCCCCTTTCGAAGCAACCTTAATCTTGGTCCTTTTTGTGTGGAGGACCTCTTGACTGCTTTGTGTGGGTACATCATTGTTGAGTCCAGAAGGGGTGTAACCTAGCTGATGCCAGATTTTAGTACAGGCTAATCGTAAAGGATTATATCCTGGGACCAGTGGTTAGTGCCGGATGGCCATACACTGATTGGTTTTGAAAATTGTTTAGCTGCCTGCTCTGCTCTCACCACTACTATCTATATATATATATATATATATATATATATATATATAGTGGCGGTGAGAGTATATATACACATATATACATACATATATGTATATATATATATAGACACACACATATATATATATATATTTATTTTTATATATATATATATATATATATATATATATATATATATATATATATATATATATATATATATATATATACAACTTAACCCGTGCATGATACTCATGCATTCTAGTCAAATCAAGCTACTTACGGTGTTAAAAAGGTTCTTGTCATGCATTTGGGCCATAGCCCAGGCCTCAACCACCAACCACTCCCCACTGTCACCCCCAGCAACCACCAACCACTCCCAACTGTCACTTCTCCTTCAAGAAATTTATATATTTTTTAAATCTTTATAAACACTTTTAACAATTAACAAATTAAATTAACAAATCAAAAACATCTTGGTATACCAAATTTCAGCCCTTTCTGAATTTTTTTCCCACACACACTAAGAATTTAGTAGGTCAGTGTATAACTCTGCCCAGCAGGTGGCGTTGCAGATTGGTTTTATTCTTTCCACACAGACAGACAGACTAACACACGCCACTAGACATTTATATATTAGATATAAATAAACTGTGACCTTTTGCCAAATTTAATCTTGTGTCCCTGTGGTTATTTTGATATTATCACAGTAATATAAACATGAACATTGAAGGAAGCTGATTGATGAATAGAGGGACCTCCACACTATGCAGTTTACGTAGTCATTAAAATCAGTCCCAGCCCCTTTGGGGCTTACAGTCTAAATTCCCTCCCTCCCACACACACATACAGACTAGCATCAATTTTGACAGAATCCAATTAATTTAGCAGTAGGTCATTGGAGTTTGGGAGGAAACTAGAACACCCAAAGGAAACACGGGGGAACATAGAAACTCCGCACAGATAGAGTTCTAGTCAGAATAGAACTCATTATCCCAGCTCTATGAGGCAGCAATGCTAACCATTGTGCCACCATGCTGACCACACTACCTCTATATGCTGTAAATATTATTAAATATAAGAATTTGCACCAAGGCCAAAAACATTCTATCATCATCACCATTTATTTTTATAGCATCACTAATTCCCCATTGGAGCTTACAGTCTAAATTACCTAACAAACACACAGACAGACACAGACTAGGCCCAATTTGTTAGCAGCCAATTAACCTACCAGTATGTTTTTTGGAGTGTGGGAGGAAACCGGAGCACCCGGAGGAAAACCACGCAATCACGGGGCGAAAATACAAACTCCTCACAAATAAGGCCATGGTTGGGAATTGAACTCATGACCCCAGTGCTGTAAGGCAGAAGTGCTAACCAGTACGCCACCATGCTGCCAAGCTAGTAGCTATGCCACTAATTACAGCACTGGGGGGTTGTTCAGAAATCATTTTACTAAATAAAATGTACCAGATCTGCTGGTTAACAGTTAGAAACATAGAAACATAGAATTTGAAGGCAGTTAAGAACCACTTGGCTCATCTAGTCTGCTCATTGTTTTTTTAATTAACCGACAGTACCTTAAACCGTATTCCATCCTTTATACGTTATAAGGATATTCTTATGTCTATCCCACGCATGTTTAAACTGCTCTACTGTATTAACTTCTACCACCTCTGATGGGAGGCTATTCCACGTATCCACTTACCTTTCTGTGAAGTAGTTTTTCCTCAGATTTCCTCTGAACCTACTTCCCTCCAGTGTCAGTGCTTGTCCTCGTGTTCTAGTGTTCGTGTATGTGGTGCCTGCAACTGACGTAGAACAGCTGCTACACAGAAAATACATCTAACACTCTGCTAAGTAAAATGTGTTGTTGGTTTAACCACACGCCTCAGACAGCGCTTTGCACATATGTGTCTGGTCATCTGTTCTGTTACCCACACAGCTTTATTTGACTAATTACTGCCTTCTGTGTGGTAAAGATGGTACAGTTAATGACGAGTACATATGAGTATGGTGTGCAGAGCTTTTTCAGTGTACTGTATAAATTTACAAAGCACACGGGTTCCACACTGCAAACTGCATTGGTTTTGCAGTGAGGTATCTGTCTGGTCTTCACAATGCGTTTCATATGAGTCATTGCAGTTTAGTTACCACCGCCCATTGAAAACTCAAACCGCTGGCGATATTCGCCCATGTGTTTCTAAACTCCAAAACCGCCAGTGGTTTACATAAAACTTAAATAGGTTTCATGCAAAGTCGGTTTTTAAAAGATGCCCAATTCTGATCGCTATTTGCAGGTAAGCTAACAGGGTTGTCCTTGTTATGATAAGTATAGCTGAGTATAATGCTGCCTTTAGGGATTGATAAGAAGGGAATACTCAGCCCATTCTAGCAGATTCAGAAAAATTATGTCATGGGTGCAATGTAAATCGTTAGGACATATTGTTACTAGTTATACATAAGAAAATAATAGACAATAAAAATACCCTGATACAAATTAAATCAAGACGATACAAATAAGATACTTATCATGGGGGGGCGTGGCTTGGACGCCATTACGAGCAGAAGCTGTATGGTGGATCTCCTCCATGTGCAGTCCGTTTTCTACATTATAACGGACGCTTTTCTCTGCCTAACTTCACTGTTTCTGTGCCGTAGACCTCGGGGCACCTGTGGAGCAGATCAGGGCTGAGAGGGACCCACCTCCGGCTGTCCATTCAGCATAGCCCCTGCCGCTGACTCACACATCTCCACCCACAATGGACCCTCACCTGCAGCAAGTCTGCAATCTTATCTGGTCCGCTGCTGTTGCCGGCTGTGACCACATCCAGCGCCTCTCCACTACCATTTGTGACTGCCCAGCCGAACTTCCGGTCGGCGCGGCTCCGCTGAAACTCTGCCTGAGGGTGAATGGTGAGTATCCCATCCTTTACAAGCCCAGCTGAGCCCTTATAAAAACTCCACAGGACGAGACCTGTGATACTCTCCGGCAGCTGGACACAGAACTGGACTCTGTGTGAGTCGTGGTGTGAGGTGTATGTGTGGCAAGACGGATCTCAGGGATCTAAGAGAGTCAGCGCTCCGTCCCTGCAGTGGTGTGGAGTGCCCAGATCGTGGAGGGTGAGTGCTATGACTGTCGGGGATCCTCCTCATATTTAACATTCCTGGGCAAACTAAACGCCACAGAATATTGTAGTGAGATCTGTGCCAACAAAATACAAATCCATGGGGATACCCGCTTGGGGGGTCTAGTGACGCTGTGGCCCCAGTTTTCCGCAGTCCACAGAAACAAAAAGGTGCCAGACATTAAGAGATTAACATCAGCTAAGTTCAGCAATATGCTGCTCCTATATGTGGAGTGAAGATTTACCACCCTCTACTGGCTAACTTGAAAATTGCAACTGAAATTACCGTCTCATATCTGCTGTACAATTCAGTTTTACAAAAAAGAGAAAGAAAGAATAATACTAGAAGGAGCACTCTTTTAAACAGATAATTGAATTATTATCGATTATATACGTTAAAATGAACAACCTTTATTAGTAAATTTAAAATGAATAAGCGAAATATTAAAATACGAGATTTGATGTGAATTGAACCTGAATATGCATCAGTTAAAAGGTAAAAAACTACCCCACTGGCCTAATGCTATGTGTAATCCCTCTGTTACTAATAGAGGGTGGTCGTGAAATATGATCACTGGAATTACTTATATTTGATAATAGGGGCTGTAGTGAACCTATTTGATAAGTCCACCAGGAGGCAGGCTAGGGTCCGCCTACTAAATATAATTAATTTGTCCACATATATCGTTGTCACCAATCTCTGATCGTTATCCTTATTTAGGGAAATGAGATACTGATAGACATAATGACTCGCTAGTCTAATACGTGTTCCCTGTCAGAGTGGTGCTTGCCACCAATCTCTGATCATAGGGATGAAGCTGGTGTGTCGTAGGTATAATATCAGGAGGTCCACTGTATATTATGCTCTAGGGCTAATAGACCCCCCCGTTGTTCCTTGCTAACTATATGGAGTGTTGTAATCTCCCAAATTTATTCTGTCAACTTTATCATAGTGTGGATTATGGACTGCTAACCCCTGAATCTGATTCCGTAGATTTGAGAGAACCTAATGGTCTCCCCTGTATATCACCACTACTATTAGTTATTTTGATAATGAGGGCAAAGCAAACAGGCTCAGATTGAACGCTGACGCGCGTTTCGCTTATGAGCTTTCACGAGGCAACTGAATCCGCAGACACTATGGCCACTATTCAGGCTATGATGATTTAACATCAGAATACCTTCACAGTCGAATTTCAAAAGCTGTCGGCGGATCTCCGAGGCGAAATTGCGCAGCTGACTAAACGTACTGCTTCTATTGAACATGAAGTGGATTCAAACTCCAAAGTGTTGCAGGAAACAATTGACTATCTTAACAGGGAGCTGTTGTTCTTTAAAGATAAAGCAGAGGATCTTGAAAATAGAGAACGTCGGAACAATCTCCAGATTCGTAACATTCCAGAATCGGTGGACCACCAGCAGTTAGAGCCATATCTAGTTCGTTTATTTCAAACACTGGTCCCTGAGCTCTCGGATCAAGCTATATGCATCGAACGAGCTCATAGGGCCCTGCGCCCCAGGCCTAAAGGCACCGAAACTCCTAGGGATGTTGTCCTTAAATTCTTGTCCTTTAAAACCAAGGAAAGCATAACTTCAGCAAGTAGAAACTCTCCCTATATTCTACTTGTAGAATCCAAGGTTCAAATCGTTCAAGATCTGGCTCTGTCCACAATTTTGAAGCACAGGGAACTAAGGGAAATCACAAGAACTCTACGGGATCATGGATATAAATATAAGTGGGGCTTCTCTTTTCGCCTAATTGTTGAAGCAGGAGGATGCCAAATCACCGTAAGAGATCCTATCGAAGGTAATGACTGGCTACGTAAACTTGACTTGGGCCGTCTGGCTCCGGACCCCATCTCTCATCAGTGACAGTAGCACTTCACTTCTTCTTTACTGGGAGACCTTCCTGAACGTCTGCCTCCTGGATGGAACTCAAGTTTCTACGATCTCCTAGAACTTGTTGCGGTTCCATTTTCCAAAATGGGACATCCCGGGCAAGGGACTATTAAAGTAATTCTATCGTTTTCAAATAAGCATTGCATAGGCGATTGTATTGTGTTTCCAACGCTCAAAGTGATTTATTTTAGCAGATGTAAAAAGCTAACAGTTCAATACATGTTTATAATAGAATACAGTACAGTACAGCCAATACAAAAAGATACATATATATAGCTGCGCCCCCACGGGTACCATTGGACAGTTGTTCACCCTAGAATACTGTGGTCAGAGTAGACTGAAGCTAGTGGGAGCGCAGCTATGATATATATATACATTCGGTGTTAAAGAGAGAAAAATGCAGATGACGTGGCTTGCTTCTATAGGTCCAGACTTCGGGTGGGTCCAGGGTAAACAGGTCATAGGCTAGTTCAAACTAAAGAATCCAAAGGTGGGGTTCATCTCTCCAGGGGATGTGCTCCTTTGTTCCCGCCCAGACTCCAGTTACAACTAGTCTATTAGCATTTTATGGTCAGTATCATATTAAAGGTTCATTCCCTAACATCAATAACTAGAGTATGCAATGTGCGATCTCTTCGCCGAATGCACCAGACAGCTGCTGGTGTAAAGGGGATTAATATGATATCAGACATGACACATTTCCTTTAACCTGAACCTTAAATAATACTGAGGTGCACATATAATCATAATATATATATAAACTAATATTAAACTAAATACTATCTGCTCATAAATTACTTTGTAATGGAACCAATATGAATATGAATTATATAAATAACTAAATGTTGTAATGTGAGTGTGTACGTGCGTATTTTACTGTGCAATCGCAATATGCCACATGTAGCGTGGCATACTGAGTGCAATCGACCAATAAAACAATATTAACCAATATACTTTCGTTCATCCAATTATACGACTTCGACAGGACCTAGTACTTTCGTTGAGAGGAACGCTTCGTAGTTAACTTGCAGAGTCTAATTTACAAGTTATAATCCAGTTAGTTTGTTCTATAAATTCGATATGCATAATATGCCGCTCATATATCCACTAGTTTATTTCGTTGTCGCATATCTAGTGTTTCCATGCTTTGTTTACATTTTGCTTTTCAACTTGTTCCTTAGGATAACCATCTACTTTTTTAGCAGCGGCCACGTCCTCTTGTTCCTCCAGTTGTTCCACCCAGCTTGGTTAACGTGGGTCGGTCGACGCTGTGGTCCTGTTTACATTCAGGATATGGGGCTCTGGTGGATTGCTCATGGGACGTGACCTCCTCTCAACACCAGGGGTTTTGTGGAAACCTAAGGTTCCCTAGAATTATAGTTTATGCTATAGGTCTTTAATTATTTTTAAGATGTTCTTGCATTCATTTTGCTTTTCTATTGTTACACTCTATAGGGTTTATACTTATAATTGTAATGCGATATTTGGGAAGAAATTGGGATACCAGAAGTCCAGTGACTGCAAAGAACTGATGCTGTCAAGAAACAAGTAAGATTTATTTTGCCAAGAATGTTTGATGAAGAAGAAAGCTTGAAGGAACTAAAGAGTATTGATGTCTGTCACCAAGAACTAATCACACTTTGCGATAAATTGAACCTTCCTCCATTCGAACAAGATAATAGAAAAGGAACAAAAGGAAAAATTATTAAAGCATTACAAGGTCAAGTGGATTGTCTTCAAAAGCTAAAGAATACAGAAAATTAAAACTATTATTCAAGTAATTAAAACAGTTATCAAACTACTTTTACATCTGCTTTGTTTTTATAGCAATGAGCAAAGACAAGCCTTTGCTCCATTTTCTGATGATGACAACGGTGAAGACCTGCTCTGCCTCCATGATGCTGAAATCAAAGCATCAAGCAGTATTATGAGAAACAATTATATTTTTTGGGGTGTGCAGTTTAGTCAAAGAGCACCATGTCTTTGGTGCACTAAATAGTCCAGAAGTTTATACTATATGTATTATAATATATTATTACAACAACCAATAACTATTGTTTGTCTACTCTTCATTCTCTGATATCCAATTGATCAGCACACAATTCTAGCAGACTGATCTCTAAAAAAACTGCAGTAAAATCACAGCTATTGCAATATAAATTGCCTCTTTCACTCTATCCAAGCAATTTTCTTAGCACATAATTGCAGCCAACTTCCTACCCACATCTATCGCTTCTAAAACTGCAGTTGAGAATGGGGAGATATATATAGAAGATATTGATCTAAAACTCATGAGATCTGACATTTTACTGGAAATTACATTTCGATTTCAGGTTCCAATTTGGTATGCGAGTCATGGCTCGGTTCTACTCGGAACTCCAAAATTCACATCTGTAGCTTCGAGAACAGACATGAGGTTTTTAGTGCATATTTTCATCAAACTGTGGATGCCTTAGTCTAGTGCTTAAAGTGTGCATCTGAATTTTGGATAGTGTATTGTACTTTTAGCCACAGCAGTGTAGCACCTTTTAATATATTTGAAAATGAGGAACACAAAAAGATGTTTGAAGGAGTACAAAAGTGACAAGATAACTGGCATCTCTTTCTAGAGCATGATTGAAAGGCAATGGATCGAAATATGTTCACAAAACATGGGAGTAATCTTTTGAAAGAGGAAAGGCAGCGCACAAAGTTGCAAAAAATGGTCCCAAAGCTCAATGAAGAATAAAGAGTATGCATTGCATCTTGGAAAGGAGAACAAGAGCAGGGGTTCTTAGTAAATGGGAAGACATTTATGAACTATGTTGCAGAGCAGTGGAATCAGTTTCATTTAGATAAAAAAAGGAAAAAAACAAAAGAGGTTAATCAAGAAGACTCGTCAGCTAGTTTGGAAATGTATTATGGAAGTACTACAAAGAAACCCTAATAAGCGAAGAGTGCTTAGCACTATTACACCTAGAAATGTGCGCAAGCTTAATGGTACAAGTGCTTACAATTCGGCCAACAATACTCTACGCCAGTGGATTCCAAACTTTTTCAGTTCAAGGCACCCTTATGGTCTCCATAATTTTTTCAAGGCAAAATTATTACCAAGTAGTCCCCCGCCTTGCTTACCACTGGCCCTGGCCAAGGCACCCCTTTGAGATCACCGAGGCACCCCAGGGAGCCTAGGTGCACAGTTTGGGAACCACTGCTCTACGCTCTGCTTTCAGTGGGACACTATGCCACTCTTCTGTGTCACGCCCACCCCCCAGTGGTGGCAAACCTGGACTGCCTATCCGGACTCCAACCAGGGTGTTCAAAACTCCACAGTCAAGGAGGCATGAGAAGAACAAGGAGAATAGTCCCAAATAAATAAAACTGCTATAAGCGGTGGATGCCACCTCCCAATTCCTGCCCAGCGTAACCTCAGCGTTAACTCTGTTGCCAGCACCTATTCTTCATAAAACTGTCTGCGCATTGACAATGCTATCCACTGTTCAACCATGTTAAAAAAAATATTTCTTTTTAAGGAGCTATCTTCCCTTTAACAACGTAAGAATGTCTTGGTGTCTGACTGTAAATTGGTATGTGCAGATCACCCCCTTTTGGAATTTTGTATGTTGTGAAAGTCATGACTGCCTTCTTTTTGACCCAGCACCCCACCCATCTTTCTATAACCTTAAACCTTATTTGATCTTTTATTCTTCTAAGGATATCCTTATGTCTACCCCAAGCATGTTTAAATCCTCTGCTGTATTAGCCTCTACCACCTCTGATGGGAGGCTATACCACTTATCCACTACCCTTTCTGTGAAGTAGTTTTTCCTCAATTTCCTCTGAATCTACTTCCCCCCAGTGTCAGTGCATGTCCTCGTGTTCAAATACTTCTCTTCCTTTGAATAATGTTCCCCTCTTGTACCTTGTTAAAAGCCTTGATATTTTTGAAAGCTTCTATCATGTCCCCCCTTTCCCTTCTCTGCTCAAAACTATACATATTATCTTTTAGTCTTTCCGGGTAAGTTTTGTGCTGTAGGCCATGCACCAGTTTAGTTGCCCTTCTTTGTACAGTCTCTAATGTATTTATATCCTTCTGGAGATATGGCCTCCAGAACTGAACACAGTATTCTAGATGAGGCCGTACCAATGACCATGCTCTTGACCATTCCTCTAGTCTACCTAGATCATCAATCATTTGTTTTATCCCTCCTGGTGTGTCTACCCTGTTGCATATCTTTGTGTCATCCTCAAAAAGGCATACTTTCCCTTCAATACCATTTTGTTCAACTCTTCACCATCTACAAAAAGTAACCATGTAAAGTAAAAGTACAGCGAAATTAATTTTAGCCATATTTATTTTTTAATATCTTTTATTTACCATTTGTATAGCATCTAGAGATATCACAGATTTTAGTTCATGTTATTATGTGTTAGAACATACACAATTCTGCATTTTAGTAGCCTATATCAGTAAATAATTTGTGCAACATTTTGGGGATTTTTGGTCTATGGCTGAAATGTGCCTGTCTGGAAAAATAAAAACCTCTTAGTGTACAGCTTATGTTGGAACACCCCCTAATTTATTACAATGTTTTTTCTCCTAAAATATTGCTCATAATATTGCTTATTAAGACACTGACTATATAAAATACCCGCCTGCCAAATACAAAATGCCCCATAATGCCTGATGTCTTATTACTGTCAGTCATAGGTGATATAAATCTTGTCTCATGCTATTGATGCCATCTTGTCAAACTAATCTGTGTCTGTGAATCACAGAAATACACGCATGTCGTCACATATCAGTGAGAACAGCTAACGTGCTGTGCGCTCACATTTTATGCGCTTTTTAAATAACCCCCATTGTCTGTTATATGAATAATTGTGTAAAACTTTCTACATTGCTCTGATTTCTATATTGTACATATATTTAAAATTATTTGGTTGATATAAAACACAAACTGATAAAATGTGGATCTTGTCATGTAACTGGTCTTTTCATGTCTTTTTCCTGTCAGGAGGTGACTGTATTTGCAGAATTTCCATTACAAGTAACAAAGATCTGAGTTATATAGAAGTCCTTAAGAGACAGATAACAGGGTGTCACTACTTATATTCAGTATTTATCCAGGAAATGATGAGGAAAATATAACTCAGCCTCTGAACATTTCCATACTTCATGTCAGACATATAATATATACCCCTGGTTCCATGTGCTCCCACTTCTGTGTCAGATTATAACAGGGGTGACTGAGACACACTCCAGGGACCATGGCTGCACATATGAATCTCTACTACAGCCCCAGGTATGACATTAAGAGGGAGCAGGGAGTAATGGAGGATGACTGGAAGCAGTTACAGCAGAGGGGGAGGAGCAAGGAGGTCACATGGTACCAGAAGCTTCTTACAGTTACTGATACAGTGAGAGGAGGAGCCGCCCAGGCTGGCTGTGTAGGGGAGGAGCTTATCCTGCACATGTGCTGGAGATTTCCTGTCACCACTGCATGAGCCCAGCAGGGGGCAGCAGTGGTATCTGACGTCATAGATGTCTATCCTGATATCTTTATACATCTATATGTCTGCCCTATATCTCTATCTGTTCTGCCTGTCTGTGTGCTGTGTGATATTGTGTCTGAATGACTGTCCCTATGTAAATACAGTACACTGGTTGTCTCTCCAGTCTGTCCATACCTGTGTATGATTCCCTATCAGTCTGTCCCTGAATATATATTATTTACAAGTTAACCCGTGCATGATACTCATGCATTCTAGTCAAATCAAGCTACTTAAGGTGTTAAAAAGGTTCTTGTCATGCATTTGGGCCATAGCCCAGGCCTCAACCACCAACCACTCCCCACTGTCACCCCCGGCAACCACCAACCACTCCCAACTGTCACTTCTCCTTCAAGAAATATATATATATTTTTTTAAAATCTTTATAAACACTTTTAACAATTAACAAATTAAATTAACAAATTAAAAACATCTTAGTATACCAAATTTCAGCCCTTTCTGAATTTTTTTTTCCACACACACTAAGAATTTAGTAGGTCAGTGTATAACTCCGCCCAGCAGGTGGCGCTGCAGCTTGGTCTTATTTTTTCCACACACACACAGACAGACAGACTAACACACGCCACTAGACATTTATATATTAGATAATATATATCAAAGAAATCTCGCCAACAATCCGATATGATTGTAGTGCCAGTCTGATCTGTTCTCTCTTACTTGTGACAAGACACGATGTGTCTTGTCACAAGTTATGCAGATATCAGTAACTGTGGTTTCCAGCATCTAAGTGTGAATCCCACCTTCAACTTCGTAGATCCCGAAACAATAGCAAATACACAGAAGATTGAAAGGATGTGGGGATCTGCTGCTAAGTGGGGAAACAAAAAAGAAGTTACAGGAAGTGTTCGCATTTAACACCGAACACCTGCAGACGGACCTTCGATCAGCTTAAATAGAAAGGAAGAACTTACCTCACACAAGCCTTGAGAAAGATTCAGTTTGAATCGAAACGCGTTGGCTAGAGGTTTAGGAGCGGGTGTCCCTCACCATATACCTTTATTCCTAAGAGTTGCAGGCGATTCTATGGATGATTGATATATTGCATATATTCAATCTTATGCGGGTAAGGGTACATCGAATGAGGAGACTAGATTGGATTTTATTGTATTGAAAAGCATGTACGTGTTTGCATATTGAATAAACTGTTTTATGTTAAAGTTAATGCACTATTAGCGTTTTCTTATATTTTCCCCGCCCATTCACACACCTGACGGATTTCCACTACGAGATACCGGTGATATTCCAGCACATGATCATTAGAGGATCATACGGAAGATATCTGCATAAGAGAAACTAGTGCAAAGTCCACAGGGTTGTAGATCAGCGAGAAGTCAGAGGGAGTGACCGTCCGCCGTGTGTCTTTCCTGCCTGATGATTGGAGTGATCGGAGCTACTGGAGTAGAAGACACCGCGAGCATCCCACACTGAGTTGATGGTCAAACCCACAGAACGATCACCGGGAAATGCTACATGCTGTTGTACTACCTACGTCTGGTAAGTGCATTTCCCTAAGGGGTTTCTCGTGTGAATTCGGATGAAACTAGATGAACACAGCATATAAAGTCTACCTATGTGGAGATACTACATCTAGAAGTTTTTTATAATACTGGACTATATGAAAGCTTATATATTATATATTTTATGTACATCCAATACGAAAGGACTAAGTATATGTTTGATTGGTACTAGGCGCCATATGTGGCGGGCTTGTGGTTGTTGTATATATTGTATTTGTATACTCCTTTGTGGATAGGAGTATCCGTACACAGGCAGCCCTGTATCAAAGTCTGCGCTACATTTCTACCTGTTTTTATTGTTGAATAATGTGAGCTGTGTATGTTTTTTATCTTCTACATAAATTTGCTGCTATAGGAATATAAAATGATGGTTTTACATAAAATTTGGGATTGTAAAATAATGGTTTTACTGTAGTCACTTTAGATTTAGCAGGTAAGACCATACACGGCAAATACTCCTGAGATAAAGTACTGTAGACATCAGGCAAATGATCTTCATACGTCTATGATTCCTTGATCATCTTCTGCATCTGGGGATCTTCTGGAATACACAGATGTTGGTCGACCAAAACAAATGTGAACATACATTTGTGAACAATCATTAGATAAATGTGTTTTGGTTTATTTGTATTCTCATAGTGAGTGGTAACAGCACATGAAGTCATGTACACGGGCACTCAGCATTCATTACCATGGAACAGGTTAAATATCGGTGCCTGTGTAGAGCCAAGACTTTTGGATTTCCCAAGATTGAGCCAACTGAAGTCCAGCAGATAATTTGTTCCCATTACTGACCGCTGTCAGTCTGTGTGTGCAGTCACCACTCAACACCAATAACAGACCCCGTGTGACCTGGGTACTCAGCTTGAGTGATGTGTCCCATATAGATACAGGCTGTGTATTGTTACATTTATAGTAGTGGAATCTCAGGATAATTTGCTCCCAGTCTTTTCAATATTCATTAGTGATTGTAGTCAGTAGAACCTTGGATGTATCCTATATGATCTTGAACTCATTAATGAATATTCAGATGTATAGGAATACTCCTAAATATGAATATTCAGGAATATTTTCCAGAGTTCAAATGTAGACAGTGTCTGCTGCTCTCTCTTGCTTGTTCTTGCAGCTTTGTCATCAGCGCACTCCTGGAGAGTTGAAAATCTTGTGATAATGCAAAATGTTAACAAACCCTGAACGATTAGGCTCTTAAGTTCAAACACAACGCTCCATTATGGGCAGATAAATCCACCCCACAACACAGCCATATAGCAATAAAATATCTGAAAAATTGTTGTAAAAGAACTATAATCAAAGAGAAACATCTGCCAACCCCATCCGACTAATATTTAACATTCTAGTGACCGCTGAGAGCATCCTTGTAACTGCCACACAATACAGAGCTCATACCCCCGCCACACACACACGCACACACAAACTACTCTATTTTTTAAATCTTCCCTCAGCCACTTCATTGACTTCCCCCTCAGCCCCCCCATACATCCAGACTCACCCAGTGACATTCAGGCACAGCTGTCTTCGTCTTTACACATGACAGGCAGCCTGCCCACACATCTGATTGCTGTTAGCTGCCTGTCAGTGCAGGCCACAGATCTTAGTATGGTCTTACGAGATGTGGTAATCCGTATCTCACAAGACCAGACTAAGCACCGCAACTCGCACTGACAGGTAGTTACCAGCAATCGTATTTGCAGCCACACGGTCTGTCTTGTAATTGTGAATGGTGAATTAGTCCAGGAAGCTCCATCGCAGGGACTAAAAAACCATAACGGGGAATTCCAGCGGTTCCCCCTGGATCCAGCGCCATAGGCTGCAGCCTCATCGGCCGATTGGTTCATCGGACAATAGACATTGGAGCTTCTATACTGTATTAAAGTTATTTCATCGTTTTCAAATAAGCATTGTCTAAGCAATTGTGTTGTGTTTCCAAAGCACAAAGTAATTTATTTTAGCAGATGCAAAATTTAGCAGTTCAATACATAATTATAATACAGTACAGCCAATACCAAAAAGATACATACATACCGCGCCCGCATGCGCTCGCTAAGCTTCGCTTTCACTGGAACCAGCGTACAGTACTTCACGCCAGAATACTGTGGTCAGAAAAGACTGACTTGGTACCAGTTAGAGCTGTATTATATACACTCAGTGTTACAGTAAAACAATTCAGATGGTGTGGCTTGCTTCTATTGGTCCAGGTATCAGGAAGGTCCAGTGTGCTGCAGGTCATAGGCCAGTTCAAATCAAAATATGCAATGGTGGGGGTCATCTCTCCAGGGGTTGTGCTCTGACTTTCCCGCCAAGACTCCAGTTTCAACTAGTCTATTAGCATTTTACAGTTGGTATCACTCTGATCATTTATTCCCTAACATCAATAACTAGAGTATGCAATGTGCGATCTCTTCGGCAAATGAACCGGACAACTGCTGATGAATAGGGGATTAAAATGATACCATACATGATACATTTCCTATAACCTGAACCTCAAATAACACTAAAGTGTACATATAATCATAATATATAAACTAATAATACACTAAATACTATCTGCTCATAAATCACTGGGGAATGGAATCAATATGAATATGAAATATATAAATAACTAAATGTTGTAGTGCGAGTGTGTGCGTGCGCATTTTACCGTGCGATCGCGCTATGCTACATGTTACGTGGCATACTGATCGCAATTGCACGGCAAAACAATATTAATCAATATACTTTCGTTCATCCAATTATACGACTTCAACAGTTCCACCCTTTGATAGTATAATAAAATATCACCTTAAAAATGTTATATGCAGGATCTCAGTACCACATTTCATTGCTCTGCAATGTAAGTTCCCCTTGGCGTATGACCACGATGTCTGTTGATTTAAACAAGTTATCATAAGAGAAAGTCTTAATCCTCAAAACAATTTTTTTTTTCTTTTACTATAGACCATATACCTCTGGAGCTTGGAGATAACCTTTTGTATGCCCTTCAAGGGTACAATAAAACATGTAATGCATTATTTGGAATGGTACAGGGTACAATAGAACATGTATTAACAATACAGAATACTCTACTACAGTTCTTTATGTCTAACAGGTTCATTTGTCCAAAGCATGTCTTTTAGCTCAGACAACATTTAGATAGTACATGTTCATCAATAACATCATCCTATGTCTATCAATAATGTCATATACAATCTCCTCCAGCTTGCGTTAGTATATACACTCTAATATTGTCATCAGTTCTTTTCATCAACACTTGTGGGTGGGCTATTGTCTGTTCGTTCTTCCCTGTCTCCCAATACTCAAGTTTTCTTTGTACATGAAACAGTGGTCGCCTTGCCAAATATTGGGAGACTCCAGACTTAGGGATCTAGGTGTCGTACTTTTCCCCTAGTGACCTGCCACCCATAATTCGGGTACCTCAGGAATATTTAGTGGAAACAGAACTAGTCCTACTCAATATAACCACTGAGGCACATGAGAGCACACGCAGCACTTTTTGGTCTACAACCTTACCCACCCAAGAATGATAATCATTCTCAAGGATGCCTGCTCAAGTCCGAATATTACTGGACTGGCATCGCTGGATGTACCTCTCTTCAACTATGGGGTCAACGTACTTATGGACGTAATGCTACTCAGACAATATCCCCTCGCACTTTCTCCAAACTCCAAGGTTTCCAAATTTTCCTTTACCCCTGAATTGAATAATTGGGTGGTCCGATTGTGCTACCAACTTTTCCTTCACCCCCAACTTCTCTATATCACTAGTTGAACCAGCCTCTGTCACCTGTCCACAATTAAAAGATTTGATTGTCCTGAAAAGAGAATGAGATGAGAGAAACACAGAACAGGAAAAACTACAACTTCATGCTGGACAACTGTCTTAGTCTTTGGCTCAAGTGCCACTAACTGCATTCGAGGCCTCCCAGAACAGATTCATGAGTGCACTTGGACCCTTCTCTGGGTGTTGGCTCCTCTGCAGTGGGTGGAATGGGCACCAGTGTCTCTGCTACCCTTGAAGTCGTGATGCTGGTAGCCTACACTTGGTACCTGTCTGTCAAATAACCTGAGCCTAGAAAATTACTGTTCCACAACTTACACTCCCAGTCCAACGTCCTGACAGTTAGTGTAACTTTTCAGGAGACAGTGTTTTGAACGTTCTCGGTTGCTGTCTCACTGTTTACCTTTCCTCTTAAGGTCTAGATTAGTCTCTCAGTTACAAACTCATTACAAGAAAAGTCAAAAACATTTCAAAAGTCAACAGGTTAGGAGGCAGCTTAGGAGTGTTCTTGATAGTGGGAAGGACTAGAGGCCAAAGCTACCAGCCACTTCAATCAAGTTTCAACCCTCATTCTATTCAATTCGTTCTAACTAGTACCGTTACTTTATGTTCACACTGGTTTGTGGCTAATCAAAAGTATGTGATTTGTTACCACTACTCATACATTATACATTTATTATCAATAACATGAATACCCCTATCACCTATTATAACTATAGGGCTATCACACTGAATAACAAAAGCTTTGAGTATGACACAGTAATACATTAGACACATTTCAATACACCTTTACCCAGACATATTTCATCGGTACACCAGTGTATACTTGAGGATCCTGCAAGGTGATAATTGGATGACGTGGATTTGTTTAACCTGGAGAAAAACCCATCTGCAGGAGGGATATGGGATGGCTCTATTGGTATCATCTTCCAGACATTCTCTCAATCAAGACAGGACGTTGCCGTCCTACTAGCTTGAGAAGAAACATCTGGTGCACCCCAATATACTCTTACCAGCTTGCTGCTTTCGCTAGGTTTGGAAGATACACTCTGGGAGCTACTGGTCTACCTTGTCCATCTTTCCAGGGTCCGCCAGACTCCTAACCACATCTCCTCACCTTCCAGACAGTTTATTCTTCAGGTAACACAAATCTTTATATATTAATCAATATGCGTATGCATGCATGTGTGTGTGCGTGTTCACAGTTTAAAACAATACAACGAAAAACAAAACAAAACATTGATTTGTCAGCTGTCACATAAAACCCTGCTGTCTATTTGACAGCTATGTTCGCCCTGGTGGGACAGCCATGTATAGTCGTGTGTGTAAGTGTGGATTTTACTAGCAGCTGCTTCAGTTGGTAAATGTGTCACTGTATAAAGTCCTCTATGTAATGTCCTACTTATGTACTGGCATTGCTATAAAAAGATTTTTCAGTCGCCTCAATGTCATCCCCTAGACTAGAAAAATGCTGAAGACAAATGTATATCAATCAATTTTCCCTCTGCCAACTCACATGCCATTTTCAGTACCCCACATTCAGCTACTTGACTAAGTGAGAAGGGCAAAGGGGTCTATCTCTATAACACTTTCTTCAAATATAACAGTATCCAGTACATGTCTGTCTAACAGTGAAAAAATATAAAACATGAAAATGTTACATTTTCTAGGGTTTCACATTATGTCGTATCTTGTGGAAAAATCCTACTCCAATGTTCTACACAGAGATGCATATCTGTATGTCTAACTTCTAGTGATCCATCCACCCTTTGTGCATAAATATAAAGGCACACTTTGTACAGGAGGCCCGAAACAAAAATATAACAAAACAATACAGATTTGCGATCTATAAAACATGAATTGTATTTCCACAACAGAACCTTTCTGCTTAAAATGAGTAGCTTCTATACACATAAAACCAAACCCCTAGCTGTTTCTGTGACTAATGTCAATCTAGTGTGTATATCCCTGAGTCCGTCTTATATCAAAAATGGCTTAGCCCCATGAATGAGATCGTGTCTAAGTCTTTTTTTTTTGTACTTCTATACAAGAGAAGAGAAAGATACTAACAGAGATGTGAAGAATGAAGAATAGGAAAGCAACAAATAATAAAAATACAATGATGTGAATACAGGGGTTCGAAAACAAACAGAAATGCAGAAAGGGAGATTTTACAGCAAACATGACAGCTGGATTGGACACTATGGGAAAATGGCTGTATTTATTCCCCTAATCCCCTTAGCTATTTTGCTAAACTATGACCCCCTCCCCATACTTAACTAGGGGGTCTTACATCAGCCGTGCAATCCAGTGTCGTCCGTCATTTGTTCATTGAGAACTCGGTATCACCATAACTATATACCTTTGTGACGGACTTCCTGACTTATAATAGAGAAATGAAAAATTAACTCTTAGTGACTCATACTTATCTGAAATACATAAAACGATATTTTAGAGCAAAGTATGTACATACTTCATTTTTGAATAATGATTCTCAGCCAAACAAATTATCATGAGCCACTGCAGCCTAAAACAAAGAGTGTTCCAATGATCCATTGTTAATTTGTCTTTCAAGAGTAATTTTTCTACTTCTCTACCCCACCCCCTTAATCACTAAGTCTACCCTTATCTTTGAGAAGAAAATACAAGATAGTTATCTTTAAACAACAAATGAAACAAACATTTTCATTCCTTACCATCGGCCAGCGATCAGGAAAGAAAACACAAGACAACATAATACAAACAAGCACTAACAACAAAATATACTTTTAAATCAGTCTCTTTCTAAACCTGCACACTGATACTTACCACAGATTAACATTTATCCCTCCTGGTTGTAGGACTACGAGTCTGACCTGACCTCTAGAGTTGGCTATAGTTCTCCCCCAAGGCATTGGCTGCTATGAGGTGTGCAGGCAACTGTTGAGAAGCCTCTGAGACTTGTGTGCGCGTCTCTGTGGGTGTTTGTGTGATTCCCCCTTAGATGGCCCAAGTCTCTTTGCTTCCGCTGTTGTCATTGTACAGTCCTTTGCTTGGTGTCCCGTTTTAGTGCATCTTAAACACTTCCTCAACTCATGTTGTTTCTTTTCCTTAAACCAGGTGTTATTATACTGTGGGCATGTGTGCAGTCCCTCTAGTGCTGGGATACTTACCACCATTACCCTATCACTTAGTGTCTCTTTCTGTTTATTTATTCTCCTATCGTGTCCTATAGCTGAATCCCTGAGAAAATTTACAATGATTCCTTTCCAGTGTGGTAATGAAGTTTGCACCCAGCTTTTCAAATCTTCCCTGAGGCCATCCATTAAAACTAAAACAGCAACCTCTCTGTAGTGTACATTATCTTTTATGTCTGATACCACAGTGTATTTGGCCATCGCTATCAGAGCCCTGGAAAAATAGTCTGTTGTATTTTCACTATCCTTTTGTTTAATAGTAAAAATTTACAATGATTCCTTTCCAGTGTGGTAATGATGTTTGCACCCGGCTTTTCAAATCTTCCCTGAGGCCATCCATTAAAACTAAAACAGCAACCTCTCTGTAGTGTACATTATCTTTTATGTCTGATACTCCAGTGTATTTGACCATCGCTATCAGAGCCCTGGAAAAAATAGTGCATTTTCACTATTCTTTTTATTTGATAGTAAAAATTTTACTCCAGTACACTACCATAGGAAAGTATAAGGCCAACTGAGAAATTATGCATTTAATATTTTCATGGTTATCACCCTCTGTTGAGGATCTATCCTTCTCCAACATACAATCCTTAATAAGCTTTTGTATATCAGTATCGAGAGGAAGACAGGTCAACACAACAACACAACACATCATTTGAATCCAATATTGCATTATATATATATATATATATATCATCAAACAGACAGGGGGGTTTCCATGGTGCATTATCCAAGTAAAATGTTTTGTTTCAAACAATAAAATTGCACGTACCAGATGGGAAAGGTATTCAGGCATAAAACACACAACAGCTCAATCCTGATCTCCACATACGAACGGCTCTATCTGAAGCAGCTTGGAGTCAGAGAGTGTCCACAATCACCTCTAGTTCATCCCTAAGGACTTCGTCAGGAGGTGAGGATCTCCGTATCACAGCTCACCTATTTCTAGGGAGTTATTAATTGCTTCACAGGTGGAACAAACTCCACTTGTTCTATATATTTCTTAGTAATTGCACATATTCACCTTTCAGTCAAGATTTCTATATGCATGACTATCATACTAGTTGTATACATGCACAATATAAATATACAATTATGACAATAAAATATTTCTACAGGAAACAAACCACATATAAAAACAAATCATATTTTAACATTTCATAAAAATGGTGTCACTTCACATCCTTCATTTAATCCCCAGGGCACAAATGTATTAAGCGTGTAAATCCAAAAGGTTTCCCTTTTAGCTAATCCTAACAATCGATCTCCTCCTCTAATATTCATTTCAGCATGTTCTATTGCTTTGAAACGTAGGGATTCAGGATTAGCACTATGATAGGAAGAAAAATGTCTTGGTACGCTGTGATTATCTATCTTATGTTGAATATTACGTAGATGTTCAAAGACTCGTATTTTAACCGCTCTCTTAGTTTTACCCACATATTTTTTCCCACATCCACATTCCAACAAATAAACCACATATGTGGTATTACAATTCATCAATGATTGAATCACTCTCTCTTTTTTATTGGACGTGTCAGAAAAGCATTTATGATCGCTATGTACATATTTACATGCTTTACAATGCCCGCATGCAAAAAAGCCTTTCGTGGGCTGTAGCCATTTATTTTTACTAGATAATTCCTTAAGATAAGAAGGAGCTAACATAGATCTCAAAGTCTTTGGTTTCTTAAAAATAATGCGGGGTTTCGCTGGTAATACGCTAGATAATGCTGGGTCTAGTTTTAAAACTGCCCAATGTTTTTATAATCTGTTGATTAGCTACATTATAAGTAGTAGTAAAAGTACAGTCAAAATAAATAGAATTAGACTCTAGATTCTTTTCTTTATACATCAAAAGTTGTGTCCTGTCATATTGTCTCACCTTGTCCAAACTATCTGTTAAGATATTTCCTGGATAACCTCGTTCTGAAAATTTATTAATATTTCAAAAGTATCCATGTCCTCACAATTCCGTCTAATCCTTATCAGCTGAGAGACGGGTATATTGTCTTTCCATCGTCTCATGTGGCAGCTCTTATAATCTATATAATTGTTGCTAATCACTTTTTTTTTAAAAAAGTATAAGTAGTAATAATATGCTTT
The DNA here is from genome assembly GCF_038048845.1 of Mixophyes fleayi. NCBI lineage: Eukaryota > Metazoa > Chordata > Amphibia > Anura > Limnodynastidae > Mixophyes > Mixophyes fleayi. Next base: position 225,196,053 of record NC_134402.1, read on the forward strand.
TCTTCAAATGAATTATTATCCAAGACTAAATCTAGAAATTCTATTCTATCTTTATTAATAACGGATGTAAATTTCAAGTCAAAATCATTGACGTTAATTTCCTGAACAAATGCATGAAATTCCAATTCAGTACCTCTCCAAATGACTATTATGTCGTCTATATACCGTTTGAATAGGACAATCTTCTCCATGTACAGTGTATTCGCATAAATCACTTCACTTTCCCAATATCCCATACAGATGTTAGCGTAACTTAGTGCAAAGGGACTGCCCATCGCAGTCCTTCGCACCTGATGGAAAAATTGATACTCGGATGCCCCAGGACATAACTCAATGTAGTAAAAGCTTATGAGCAATAATCGAACCAAGAGCACACCCCCATGTCAGACAAGAGGCAATAATTTAATTACAGCTGAAACGCAGTGGCAGTGTGAGTCGCCCCGGTTGCCCTGGTTTCAGAGTGAGTACACCTCTTCTTGGGGACCGCCTCTACTGCAAATCTCAGACAGTCCCCTTGACCCCGGGGTTGGACAAAGTTTACCCCGGGGGAATATTTACAAGTCCATTTGTTTGATTCAGAAGAGCCGTATTATGGCACAGAGCATATAATTAAAACTAGGTATGAAAGCCTTGCTCTTGGTTACTGATGAATACTCTGGCAATGTATTGTGTGCCTATTGTATGAATATTTTATAGTATGAGTGCAGGCCACCTTCATCTATTAACTTTCCAAAATACCTAACACTGTCCAATGACATCAGCCTGTTAATTTAATTACAACCACATACCCTGGCTGCCTATTACTAGCCGAGATGCAGTGGCAGTGAGAGGTGTCCCGGTTGCCCTGGCATCAGAGTGAGCACACCCCTTCTTGAAACCACCTCTGCTGCAGTCTCGGGCAGTCCCCTTTTTCCCAGGGTTGAATGAAGATCACCCCGGGGGAATGATTTTTCCACCATCCCAATGTTTACGAGTCCCCTTCTCTGATTCAGAAGGGCAGCATTACAGCACAGATCTACCTCACTCCAAGGACAATGCCATCTTGAATTCCACCATTTAACATTGTGCCCTCTCATTTTTAACATATCTACTAATGCCGCTGTCTATAGTTGTCCAGTTGTCTTAATGAAGGAGTTTGTAAATCTGCCACCAGTGCATTTGTTTTCTCCAATTCAATCCAAAAAATAATTAACCATACTTTACAGTTCTCTATCTGCATCACATAGCATAAGTCATCAGCCATCATATCTCCATCTATACATGTATTGTTTGCCAAGTCCAAAATCTGTGCTGTTAGTTTCTCAGAATGTGGACTTTCAATTGCATTGTGAAGACATGTTTTGGGCCTATCTGAACTTTTACATATATGTTACACGTCACTAATAGAACATATAAATATTATTTATATACATTCCATATTTATATACAAGGGTCTTGGGGAGCACCTCTGCTGGGTTGGATGTGAAGTTTCCTCCGGGGGAATGTTTTTTAAGCCCTTCCTCCCCCATAAATATATACGAGTCGCCTTGTTTGATTCAGAAGGACAGCATTATGGCACAGAGTTTATAAGTAAAACAAGGTAAAGAAAGTATTATTACCTTTTATGGTCACGGTCAAGGGAGCCACCTTTGAGATAACATCTATATAAGAATGTGTTAGACAAAGAAAGCGTGGCCACACTGGGATCATAAGGAATTGACGTCAAGGCGGAAAATGGATCAAACTTTCTAAAGAGGAAAATTGGAAGTGTTGCCTATAGCAACCAATCAGATTCTAGCTGTCATGCTCTAGAATGTACTATACAAATGATAGCTAGACTCTGAAAGGTTGCTATGGGCAACACCACCACTTTTGCTTTTTAGAAGATTTGATACATATTCCCCCAGAAGTCTTCTCTCTAAGATATCAGTCCGAAATGAGACAGAGGTTCTCCCTAAATTCCTCACATAGGGCCTGATCCATGTTTGGACTTAAGTTCATTTGCGTGCCCCACCTTGTGTGAAATAGCTCTGCGCATGTGCTAAAATGGGACTTACGCCACTAAACACAATTGCATAAAACTCATATCCTAAGGCAAATGACATTACGACTGCTTACATCTTGAAGGGCAGAATGATGGGGAGGGAACAATAAGGGCATTCCCACGCAGTTGCGACAGATTCAAGTCCTGCTATTGTCATAAGTACGCTTCTTACAGATGTAAGGTTTGTACCTTTTCCATGGTAGGTGTAACTGACGGATCATCATCATCAGCTATATATATAGCGCTACTTATTCCGCAGCGCTGTACACAGAACTCACTCATAGTCCCTGCCCCATGGGAGCTTACAATCTAAATTCCCTAACATAAACACAGACAGAGAGACTAGGGTCAATTTTATAGCAGCCAATTAACCTACTAGTATGTTTTTTATTTTCACATCTGTTTACATGTACTACACTTCCATAAAAACAGCATAATTCTTATTCTGCTGGCCTGTATGATCCCTATATGTACTGTATAAATGATTCCGATTTCTCTTCTGTACCCTCATATCTCATGTTGTTGTTGAAAACAAACAGATTTTGAAAAAAACAGCATCACGCCAACGCTAGTGAGTATGAAGCCTTATGCACCCTCCACAGTGCATGAGTTGATGTGCCAGCGAACAGTAACGTTAACATAACGTAAAGATAACTTTTACCTGTTACCTGTAATAATGCAATCTCTGCCTATGCCCAAAAGCAGTGATACCCTCATTAACACTACAGGGATAGAGCAATGGAATACAGGTTTGTGACTGGTCCATACAGACTCTGTGTATTCATCCTCCAATAGTTTCCCACAGGCACTGTGCATGGTTTAGAAATGCAATGTAATAACACCCAAAAAAGCAAGTTTAACCCTTTGTAATGTGGCTTGGATACTTTTCCCAGGATACAATGCAGCCCATCCCCTCCTCAGGTTACCCTGCACTCCCTCCTCTATCTGTAGCTGGCATTATAGCTCCAGCATTACTTTACCCCGGCAGCCCCCATCCACCTCAGTATATAGCATTAATGTGTGCCAGGCTGGGCAGTGATATACCCCTCTGTGTCTCTTCTTACCCTCTTCTTCCAGCAGACTCTCTCACCGGTGTGTCCTCCTTTCTCTCCCTGTGCCCTCCTGCTCTCAGCCTGATAGTGATGAGCAAACATGGCATTGCCAATCATATTCTAATGTAATGATTATCAGTTCACCTGCACACCTGACACCACTTATCTCATCAAACACTATATAAGACCATTGTAAGGGGATGCCATTGTGCTATTTCATTTAAAAAATAAAACATTGCGTGTTAAAAAGGTAGGTGAAACTTTCACATACGCATCTCAGTAGTAACAAAACAATTTTTATTTTATTAAAAAAGCATTGCATACATTAGCATGTGTGGATGTCTTACATTTTCCTTCTCATCCTTTGAAAGCATTTACATATATTGTTATTTACATATATATTCGTAGTGGCATACACTAGCATTGCTATTATTTTTTTTACACTTTTATGCTGCTTTATACATAGTTACACACATTAGCATTGTTATGTATGTTTAGAAATAGATATACATATTTGCATACATCAGCATAGCGGTTTTCTTTCTAATTGGAATATTTCTTTAAAAACACTATCCTTACACACTTTATTATACTGAATAGCTTTTTTTTTTTTAAATTAAATACAGAAACATCGGCCCAGGGAGCGTGTCTTCAGGCCACGTGTTGCCCTCTTTGGGATGTCAGTTGCTGTGATGATTCATCGCTATTGGCTTCTCCTCATGTCATCATGACCAATAACCTCTGCATAACATTCCTACAGCTGACCAAACTCTTGACGGTTACACTTCTGTGCATCTGGCTCATACCAGTCCACAGTGGGTGTTGCGGCAGGATTGTCCCAGCTCACCGTTAGTCGTGTGCTGAAGGTGGTGCTGCAGGCTTTCCTGTTACTCATCCATTAGTTCATCCCTCTGTCACTTGATGAGGAGTCCTTTGTGCCCATAGCCAGCTTTCTGCACATTCTAGGGGCAGTAGATTGTACATATAAAACCCTGATTCCACCCTTGGCTCCTTACTCCCATTTCAAATCCACACTCAGAGGTCGCATACAATGTCATGCATACCTCAACCAGATCGGCTATAGAATGGACATTTGTGCTTTTAAAAGCCAGATTCCATTGCATCAACCGGTCTGGTATAGCCCTTATCTGTGTGCGACATCGTAGCTCTGCATGTTATATTGCACAATATTGTCATCTGCAATGGGGTTGTATGGATGGAAAAGGCCGAGGTTGCTCCCCAGAAGAAAGATGACATCGATCCTCATACTCCAGAAACCAAGGATTATTCTGCCTTTAAGGCATATGGGATTTCAAGTTACTTTTCATGTAAGTGCCGTCAGGGTTAACTTAAAATGGGTTGATTACAATAAATATACAAATGTACAGATAGCTAAGGAAACTATGTTTTTCATAAACAGTGCATTTGGAGGAAAAAAATCAAATATATACAATATATGTCTCTCTCTCTCCCTCTGTATATATATATATATATATATATATATATATAAATATATGTATATATATATATATATATATATATATATATATATATATATATATATATATATATGTATATATATATATATCTATAATATAAATGTCTAGTGGCGTGTGTTAGTCTGTCTGTGTGTGGAAAAAATAAAACCAAGCTGCAGCGCCACCTGCTGGGCGGAGTTATACACTGACCTACTAAATTCTTAGTGTGTGTGGAAAAAAAAATTCAGAAAGGGCTGAAATTTGGTATACTAAGATGTTTTTAATTTGTTAATTTAATTTGTTAATTGTTAAAAGTGTTTATAAAGATTTAAAAAATATATATATATATTTCTTGAAGGAGAAGTGACAGTTGGGAGTGGTTGGTGGTTGCCGGGGGTGACAGTGGGGAGTGGTTGGTGGTTGAGGCCTGGGCTATGGCTCAAATGCATGACAAGAACCTTTTAAACACCTTAAATAGCTTGATTTGACTAGAATGCATGAGTATCATGCACGGGTTAACTTGTGTATATATATATATGTATATATATTGTGACAGAAACTCTGGGCTAGTGATAAATGGCAGGTACATAAGTCCCAGGTTCCTGTCATTTGTGGGTTAAACAGACAAATCAAGAGATGCACCTGAGTGGTGCCTGTGATAAGGCAGCTGTGATATACAGCCAGGGTCTCAGACCTGGGAGAGGTGAGCTGCCTCCTGAGACACTCTGCTGCAGTGAGCTCAATTACATATGGTTTGGTGTATGTGTGGGACATAAGGTCCTACACATGAGAGAGGGCCTCCATAAATGTATTAGCTAGAAGCCTGACGGCTAGGATTTTATTTGTGTTTTGTTCCTATTTTCAAGCTGGTAAATAAACTGGCTGTGGCTGTTATTCAGAAACTTCTGGACTCGTGTGTCTTACTGCTGCTGTTCACCCAGGAGATGATACCTGTTCCCCTGATTATACTACATATGGTGGAGAATTGACTTGCAAAGATCTGCGCAGATCAAGAATAGCAGCAGTCTTGGAGATACTTACAGAAACCAGCTCTGTGTGTGTGCTTGGAAAGTTTAACGGGGACAAACACTGTTGGGAAATACATGCATGTCTTGTCATGTGGAGAAAATCAGCTATATATTGGTTTGTTTATGCACAGCAACAGTGGATTCAGAAAACCACGTGGATACAGATTTGCTGCATATTTGATGATTTGAAAATAGTTAAAAGTTGTCTGTGAAAACTGGCCATTTGTGTTGGGAAAACAGAAGTGTATGCAAAGACCAGTGAGAGGCAAAGGAATCAAGTGTTTCATGGACTGTGTTTGTTAATTGCTCTAAAGCAGAGTCAATACAAATTTGTTTATGAAGTCTCAGATAAATGAGCACATTGTTGGCACAGACAAAAATGTTTTCTGCAATGGAAAGACTAAGTTGTGTTAATTGATGGAAAGCAGGTGTGTTCATTAAGACTGAAAAAACCCAAGTATTAGTGTGTGTCTGCAAAGCAAAAAAATGGGTGTGGCCTGCTTCTGTGCATAAACCAAAAGCAAGAGACCTTAAACAGAGAAATTTATTGAAAATCCTTTTCAGTATAAAGCGGATGTTTTTTGTGTTGAAACAACAAAAGTGTGCAAATGTGTTTGCAAAACCATTGAGCAGAAGTTAAAAGAGAAGAAAAATAACTTTTGCTCTGCAAAGGAAAAGTTTGTGATATATGCTGGGTGTTGTAATGCCACACATCATAAGTCAAGTAAGGTGCCCTTCTACAAAGAAAGTGCTTTGTTCGTATAAAGTTAAATTGGCTACTTCAGCTACAGTGGGCGAGAAGAAGCAGAAGCCTAGTGTGTCAACCAAAAAGAGACTCTGTGAAAATTTAAAGAGACAGGCACCCAATTTTGGGAAAGTACGCTATATGACCAAGTCTTATGAAACCTAACCCGGGAAATCGCCAGCTTATTAAGAGGGCTACATTCTGCCCTTTTCCTGCATCGGGAGCCAACATGGAAGATATGTTTAAAGCGTTGGTACAAGCTACTGCAGCTCAGCAGGAAACTAACAGGGTAATTATCGCAGCTCAGCAGGAAGCTACTGCAGCTCAGCAGGATACTAACAGGGTAATTATCGCAGCTCAGCAGGAAGCTACCAGGGTAATTACTGCAGTTCAGCAGGAAGCTACCAGGGTATAGCAGACAGCTATTGCAGCTCAGCAAGAAACTAACAGGCTACAGAAGATAGCCAATGAAGAGACCAACAGGCGATTTCAAGCCATTGAGGAGTCCCTGAGTCAACAAAACCGGCTTGGCAAGGATTCCCCGGAAGTCACAAGTAGCTCCAGCTCTATTTCAGCTAGTCATTTTCTTCAGAAGATGACCAAGGGAGATGATGTAGAGGCCTATTTAACAACGTTCGAGAGGACAGCTGAAAGAGAAAATTGGCCTAAAGTTCAGTGGGCTGGCCTGCTCGCACCTTCCTATCTGGGGAGTCACAAAAGGCATACTATGATCTCAGCGTTACTGATGCCAGGGACTATGATAAACTGAAGGCGGAAATTTTGACCCGTTTAGGTGTTACAATGTCTGTCCGTGCTCAAAGAGTACATTGTTGTGGATACCAGGAGGATAAACCTCCCCGCTCACAGATGCATGACCTAATCCACCTTACAAAAAAAGTGGTTACAACCAGAGACTTTGACAGGCCCCCAAATTGTGGAAAGGATCGTGATGGATCACTAAGGGCACTGCCTGCAACTCTGCGCAAGTGGGTAAGTCATGGAGACCCCAAAAAGGCAGACCAGCTTGTGGAGATGGTCGAGAGGTATCTGGCGACTGAGGAACAAGCGAGTGTACCCCGCCGGCCCCTAGTTCCACTACGCCAATCTTCAGTGACTTCTGGTAAGACTGTTCCAGGGGGAAAAGGTGCTAGGCGGTGGAATGAACTAAAACATCCAGAGACTGAGGGTCGGGAACCTGGAGATTGGCCAGTCATGCCAAGAAGGTCCCAGCCTCGTATAGGCCTTGATAGAAATATGATAAGATGTTTCAGATGTGGTGAATTAGGCCATATTGCTGCTAACTGTTCACTTACCTCTGAGCCTATGCAATGTGATACTGCTTGTGTACAGCGCAGAATGTCTTTCTTCACCCAGTGGGCCTACGCTGCAGACCGACACCCTGAATCTGACAGACAGATGTGTGTAGTTACCATAGAAGGCAAAAGTGTTAATGCTCTACTAGATTCCGGTAGCATGGTGACACTTGTGAAAGCCGAGTTGGTGAGCCCAGTAAAGCATCTAGGGGAAAGTGTTGGGGTAACTTGTATACATGGGGACACACGGCATTATGCCACCACTGCAGTGAACATAGTAACACAGTTTGGTTCAGTGATATTTACTGTGGGATTAATTCCTCGTTTAGGGTTTGATGTAATACTGGGGCGAGATTTCTCTCACTTTTGGAAGCTGTGCGGAACCCAGGTGGTTACACAAGAAAATAGCCCAGACACAGTAAATAATGTTACAAATGCGGTAAGGGTGGAAGTGTTCCCAGAATCTGAAACATTTCCTTTTTCAAATATGCTTGGTGAGACAGAAAGTGACGAGGGCAGTAATGGTGAACAGGAGAATGTACCTCCTACTGAAGGGGGAAATGTTGTGGAGCCAGCTGATGGTATGTCTGATCTGGAACTGAGAAATGATATATTTGCCTCAGAGCAGTTAAAGGACCCCACTCTGTTAAAAGCTAGGGGAAATGTCAAAGTGGTTGATGGAGAACCCCTAGAGCTCGATAGTAGATTGTCGTACCCTTATATGGCAATGAATCAAGGGTTAATGTATCAAATGTCAAAAAAAGGTGAGGATATTGTGGAGCAGCTAATTGTACCTAAGGCTTATAGGAGAACGGTCTTGGACTTGGCTCATGGTCACATAACTGCAGGGCATCTTGGGGTAGAAAAAACATCAGAGAGAATATTGCAGCTGTTTTTCTGGCCAGGGATCCATAAAGATGTATCTGATTATTGCACATCCTGCCCAGAGTGTCAATACCATGCTCCTAGGCCACACTTTAAAAGTCCGCTTGTCCCGTTACCCATTATTGAAGTACCATTTGAGAGGATAGCTATGGATTTGGTAGGTCCTTTACTAAAGTCTGCCCGAGGGCATCAAAATATTCTGGTAATATTAGATTATGCTACAAGATACCCAGAGGCGATCCCATTATGCAATACATCAACAAGGCTATTTCTAGGGAACTCGTACAGGTCTTTAGCAGAGTCGGGATACCGAAAGAAATCCTTACTGACCAGGGTATGCCTTTTAGTATCTATGTCTATCTAAATCTATAAATAAAGCCATTTGAAGAATGGTGAAAACTAGCAAGAAATAGCGTACCTAGACCAGGACAGAACTTAGTATCATTTGCAACTTTGATGTCTGTGTTGGTGAGAGAAATTGGCAGTTTGGGCAGTGCCACTGCAGACACACGCTCTAGTTCGTTGGTAGCCGACAAGATACGCCACTTCAGTATCATTGGCTGCTTATCACTTACTGTAAAAGAGAGGTTTAGTTACAGAAGACAAAGGAATAGTTTAGGCAGCATAGCACACAATGCAGAAATGCATATTATGCTAACACTACAGCAGGTTAATGGTGCTAGTACGTACCTCCGGGGGATAGCTGTTGGAAGATGTTATTAAGGGGAAGCCCCTCCTTCCGCAGGGACCAACATTCTGCCACACTTGAACTCTGATTAGAGGCACAAAGGAGCACCTAACCAAAACAGAAGGGTTTTACCACTGTACTCTCTATTAAACTTAACTGCACATGGCACAAGAACATGTGGAGAACACACAGGGTTAACCCCCCCCCCCCATATACAACAAATTTGGTACAGAAATTATAAATAATTTTAAACATGCAACACTGTTGCTATTGTGAATTGTTTTAATAAAGTCAATGGATTATGGTATAGTGTAGCTCCCACTACACTATACCATACAATTGCACACCCAGATTTCCCCATTACCTGCTCAGACATGTTTCGGGTGTGAGAGATATACATTTTATGAACTTCTTAAAGTAATGCATTTTGTATAATTACTGATGAAAGAATAGTCTTTTCTCTACGAACTTTGCCTCACATTCTTATCTTTTCTTCAACATGTCTCTTCTCAAGAATGTGCACATCCAGCAAGTTTGGTACCAGGAGCCCACGACCCCCACTTGAGGCCTACGTGACTGTGATAAGACATCTGCTCTACATCATGCCCACAAACTGCTGACATGGACAAGTTGCCTTGAGAAACCTTGCATTCCTTATCTCTCTTTTTCTGTGAAACTATGTATAAATAAAACTACTCTGACTTAGGGCTGGTCAGAACCAGATACATTTTCAGCCCAACATCTGAACTTTGTCTGTCTCTCTATCGATCGATACCCACAAGGTATAGCAGCTGGAGTTCAGGAGAAAGGACCCGTTTAGGTCATCTCTGATAGTTTCAGTGGGGGCTCGCCGCCGGGATCTCCAATACATCAGACCTCCCGACAACGGGGTTCTCCCTTTCCAGACAGACAGACGTTAATCCAGCTGGTGAGCAAAAAGCTTTATTTTTGCTCTTAGAGCTGTCTCTGTGGAGGGGGAATTATCCCAGCTCGAGGGTACTGCAGTCTGATTGACGGAGATCCCTGAACTCTGGCAACAGATACTATTAAGAGTATCAAGGTACTTGTGTGTAATCTGTCTTGTATTGTTACATGTATTGATATATTGTCTTCTCTATGCCATACACCTGATACATCTATGCACATGAATAACACCACAGGACTCAGTCAGATCACACAGTTGACCCTGCAAATAATCTTGATTGTATACTTGATTGTGTTTTTTGTTGGATTTTAGTAAAAGTAGTCAGGAACATTCAGAAAGGCAGACCAGCTGCAACCTTGTTGTAAAGCAAGACAGGAACAAATAAAAGTTTTCTCATTCAAAATATATTGGACCATAAGGTAATCCCAGTGTGGGAAATAAAGGGTCCAAGACAGGAGAGAAATCCGAAAAGTACGGGGATCTAGACCCCATAAAGTATATGCGAAAGCATAAAGGCAAGGATTTCATAAAAGGGATGAGAAAACTGTTCAAAGCTGCAGGGGTGTCTGAGAACGGTACATTAAAAGTTCCATTTTTGAAACAACTAATTAAAGACGATGAGAAAGCACTGAAAGAAAAAGGTTATTTTGACAGATGTGTTGCATGGTGTAAAATGTCAGAAGAATTAGAGAATGACAATGATTGCTGTGATATGTTACAGTTAACAAATTTAAGTGACACTGATGAAATAGAAAATGTATCACAAGCTAAATGATATAATGACTAAAACAATGAATCAAGTAGGTTGTGTACTAAAAATGTATGTTTAAATGCTGCGCAGCTGAAGAGTGAGATGTGCCCCTCCCTTATTCTGTGTAAAAGATTTCAGTGTGTTGAGATAAGAAGCACTCTGTGTTTTTTTGTTATCTGACAATGTATGTAACATTGATAAAATGGTTCTTCCAAGTATGTTTCTATTTTTCAATAGGAAAATATGTCCTGAGTGCTGATTGATATTAGCATGTTGAAGCTAATGTGTATTTAGTCTAATGCTGGGACTTGTAGTTCCACAGCAGTAGGCTGGAAGATAGCAGTTAATTTTTCTTTCTCTGTATGTGAGTTTTATCTCCGTCTTACTGTGTGTGAGGGAGATCCGTGTTTGTCTGTCTTGACCGTTTTACAAGAGACATGTTTCAAGGTTGAAAAAGCTGTACAGTTGTAAATGTAATGTTTTTGAAGAGATGCAAAAGAAGTTTTAAAGTCTTTGGTCCGTCACAAGACTGTAAATAATGTACATTATCACTATTACTGGTTTCAGAACAAAGTTGGCTGGGGTCCAACAAGCCGTTTCTATATTTGAACAAAGTAATTTTTTTTTTATTTTTTTTTTAGAAAAATAGCTTTCTCTTTAATGAAGTTGAGAATTGTGGGAGTGAGCTTTACATGGAGAGATATTACAAGCTGTTTTTATCTGTGTAAAATGGCGCTGATAAATGTTCTCAGAAATCAGGAGGGTTTGTTATGCCCATAAAGAATTGTTACGAGATAAAATGTTGTCTGTGAGCGAGAATTGTGAATATATATTTGTACTGTAAACATGGAAATCACAGAATCTGGAAATATGTGTGAATATTTGGTTTACAAAGAGATTATGAGAAAGGAGTGGCTTTGAACACTCGCCCAGGTCTCGTCACTTTGACACTCCCTGTTTGTGATATTGGGGACTGCCTTTTTGAGGAAATCAGTTTTTCATTGCATGGAAGGCATAGCGTCACAGTTAAAGCTACAAAGAGAAACTTTTAAGCAAGTGTCGTATTAGCAGCTGTTCAACGTGAATTAATAACAGTTACTGTAATTACTAGTGAATAAATGTTAATCTTTATGCAAAGGTTTTTTTCTTCACAGATCTCCAGCAAAAAAAGACCATTTAGGCAATCCAGATTGCATTGATCCAACTTCCAATGAATAGAAGTTGCAATATGTTTTGGTCAACAGCTGAACAAAAAGCAGCTTTTGAGCTGATCAAAGATTTAATCACAAGCGCCCCAGCCCTTGGGCTCCCTAACTATGAACTCCCGTTTAACTTGTTCTGCCATGAACAAGAAGGGCACGCTCATGGCGTACTAACACAAGAACATGGGAGCAGACAAAGACCATTGGGGTACTACTCCCAGAAGCTAGATTCTGTCATAGTGGGAGCCCCAACATGTATAAAAGCAGTAGCAGCAGCCGCTTTATTGCTACAAAAAGTTGCAGACATAGTGCTGGATCACCCTCTCACCATTCAGGTACCACACTCAGTCATGGAAATACTAAATCAAGCCAGAACAAAACACATCTCAGTGGCTAGATTAACTAAATATGAAGTAGCACTACTGACACCCTCAAATGTTACACTAAAAAGATGCACAGTTTTAAATCCAGCAACATTGTTCCCAAGTTGCATGGATATAAAAGAGGGGAGTAACAGTATAAATGCTGCAAACACTGAAGACACAGACAGTAACACTATAGACGCTGCAGACGCAGACAGTATAGAAAGTGATGCTGAAGACACAGACAATATAGAGAGTGTTGAGACTGTGACAAAGCAGGAAACACAACTAAAAAATTTTCTGTGATCATGACTGTCTAGCCTTAATGGATCTGGAAACTAAACCTCCCGGGGATGTTAAAGAGACACCTCTTAGCAACCCTGATTTACTCCTGTTTGTAGATGGGTCTAGGTACTATGAGGAGGGCTCTCCCAAAACAGGTTATGCAGTTACAACAGAAACAGATATTGTACTCCAGCAACCCCTCCCACCAAGTCAATCTGCACAACAAGCTGAATTAGAAGCACTTATAAGTGCATGTCAGTATGCAGAAGGGAGAACAGCTAACATTTACACTGACTCCAGATATGCCTTTGGGGTTGCACATGACTATCAAAGTATTTGGAAGAACAGACGCTTTATGGCCTCTAACGGTAAACCCATTAAAAATGCAGAAATCATTTTGAGGTTGTTTGCTGCATTAGAACTGCCCAAGGAAGTGGCAGTCATAAAGGTAAAAGCACACACCAGAGAGCAGACTATGGAAGTAAGAGGGAACAGACTAGCAGACCAGGCTGCAAAAGCTGCAGCAGACTTACCGCTAGTACAACACTATTTAGTGTCCACAACACCCCCCACCCTCCCTATAGATCTGGAAATGCTAAAAATCCTACAAAAGCAAGCAGCAGTATCTGAAAGAGAGGAGTGGAAAAAGAGGGGGGCGGAACACATAGAGGGCATATGGGCCACAACAGACAGACACTGTCTCCCTAGAGTCCTTTTTTCTACACTGGCTGCTCTAGTGCATGGGCCTTCCCATGTTTCAAAAGACGCAATAATTAACTCTGTATTCAGACACTGGATCGCGCCAGGCTTCAGCACAGCTGCCAGTAATCTGGTAAAGGCCTGCGCCATCTGTAACACACACACAACCCTGGTCACACAGTAACAGTACCTCCCAGGGTGACACCTAAACCCCTCTACCCCTTTCAGCGCATACAGATAGATTACATTCAGCTACCCAAATGTGGAATATATGAATATGTCCTAGTAGCTACTGATCTATTCTCCAGTCTCTTCGGAAGCGTAGGCGGTATCCAAAGCCACAGCGAAAAATACAGCCAAGAAGCTGCTATCTGAGGTAGTATGTAGATACGGGGTTCCAGAGGTGATTGAATCAGACAGAGGTACTACTTTTACAGGAGAAGTGATGACATCTATCATGTCAGACTTGGGGATTGCTCAAGCATTCCATACCCCCTACCACCCGCAGAGAAGTAGCAAGGTAGAAAGGCTAAATGGCACTCTCAAGCTCAAAATACAGAAAGCCATGAAAAGCACAGGGATGACACTGGCTGCAATGCCTTCCCCTCGCCCTATACTCAGTCAGGACAACACCTAATAAGAAACACAAGCTGAGCCCCTATGAAATACTGTTTGGGGGGCCGCCAAAGACAGGGTGTTATTTTCCACAATCTTTAGTGAAACACCAAGGTGAACTGACTAGTTATGTGAAAGAACTACAGAAGTCCCTCACTAACATACATTCTTGAGTTTTCTCTTCAATCCCAGATCCAGAGGATTGCACTGGAACACATGCCCTGGTGCCAGGAGATTACGTCTTCGTAAAAAGACACGTGAGGAGGTCTCTGGAACCACGATTTGAGGGGCCATATCAAGTTCTGTTGACTACACCCACTTCTGTGAAACCTGAAGGAAAGGATCCTTGGATCCACACCAGTCACTGCAAAAAGGCTACGGTGACCCAGGAAAAACCATGAAGGGGAGTAAGGTCCTTTAAAAAATTGTTCTTTTTCTATGTTTTCCTACAACCTTTTCTAGCTTAGAAGAGCCAGAGAATGTTATAGCACACTTGCACAAAGCCATCAGTCAAATAACCAATACCAGCAACTGCTGGGTATGTTCTCGTACTCCTACCATCAGTAAAAATATAGCCCTGGTTCCCATACCTTTGAGTAGTGAAGAGCTGACTAAAATAAGAGAGGGAGATTTCTCATGTGGACGCATGGTCAGCCACAAGTATAAAACCACCAGATACCCAGTAGTAAAACTAAACACGAATGGAGTCAGACCAAAATATTGTTTCAATAAGGGAATAGAATCCAATAGGGCTATAAATGAGTCAATATGGACCCCATATGGCCAAATACGCATTAGTTACCAAAATAAGAGTTTCCCTTTAGGGTCCGTCCCTAAATCACGCTGTCAAGTTATAGTGAATTTCACCCAACCTTATTTATCACACTGTAATTCTGAATGCAACCAAACAGTGAAGATGAAAACCGAAAAAGGTACTATTTTTTCAAAGAGCCAGGAGTGTATAAAATGTCAATATGATAGATATAATCTCACCTGGAACGGCACACTGCCTGCCTTTGACAATGACAGAGCAGAAAATGACACTTCATGTCACTTAGGACAACAGGTATCTACATATTGCCTGTTTTATGATATCCCCTACCTTTTACCAGATGATGTTTATTATGTGTGTGGACGCAATGCCTACAGGTGGCTCCCCCCAAATTCAATAGGGGTATGCTACTTGGCCAGATTGGTTCCTGAATTCTATGTCATGACCCATGATGACCTCAAAGGAGTATTCAGGAATAAAAAGGACCATAGGCTTGAGTAAAGGGAAATTAAGACAATAGATACTGAACATATCCCTCTCATAGCAAAGTCCAAAGGGCACAATGTGGGCATTGGATTTGGCAACATCGTTTCAATAGGGACATGGGGGTACATGGCGAACTATAATATGATATTAAAGGTTGCAGGACTTTTAGATAACATAACAGAAATTTATGACAAATCCTTTAGGTATGTTGGAAAGGAACTGCAGGCGATGAAAACCCAGTTAATACAACATCAACTTGTATTAGACTACATCACTGCTCAGTCAGGAGGGTACTGTTTGACCCTAGAAACAGAATACGGAATACATTGTTGTAACTTTGTAACAAATGACACTGATAATCCAGAAGAAGTAATAGACAGGTACATGACAGAAGCCAAAGAAATGAAGGAGAATTTCAGGAAAGAGAATTTTGACCCTGATACGGTTAATGATGGCTGGTGGACATCAGCCTTCTCATGGTTAAATCCTAGCAATTGGGGCAAAGGTATTTTCGCATGGATTTAATATGGATAGCTAAGATATTCGCTTTATTGTTGTTGCTATATGTCATTTTTAAACTAAGCTTATGTTTTTTCCAATGCTGTTTGAAAAGGTGCAAAAATGATCTCACGCTGAATAAAAAGTCTTTTAAAAGACATGTAAAGCCCAAACCGGTATCAGAGGTTTATCTTGTCCTCTCTGAGCTTTAAGGCTCTTTTGTACTCTCCCCCCCCCTCAGTCTTTCCCATTTTCTTTTTTATTATTTTTAAGAATTAGGTGTACATGAACCATAGACCTGATTGAATGTATCTTTACCATTCTCTAAGGGCCTATCAGAGGTTCCATTGAATTGAATGAAGTAGGTCGGGTGCAGGAGTGCTTCATGCACACCAAAAGGATAGGCAGGGCAATTATAAAAATGATAAAAAGAGGGGTTTATGTGAGAGATATACATTTTATGAACTTCTTAAAGTAATGCATTTTGTATAATTACTGATGAAAGAATAGTCTTTTCTCTACGAACTTTGCCTCACATTCTTATCTTTTCTTCAACATGTCTCTTCTCAAGAATGTGCACATCCAGCAAGTTTGGTACCAGGAGCCCACGACCCCCACTTGAGGCCTACGTGACTGTGATAAGACATCTGCTCTACATCATGCCCACAAACTGCTGACATGGACAAGTTGCCTTGAGAAACCTTGCATTCCTTATCTCTCTTTTTCTGTGAAACTATGTATAAATAAAACTACTCTGACTTAGGGCTGGTCAGAACCAGATACATTTTCAGCCCAACATCTGAACTTTGTCTGTCTCTCTATCGATCGATACCCACAAGGTATAGCAGCTGGAGTTCAGGAGAAAGGACCCGTTTAGGTCATCTCTGACACGGGCAAGGAACTTGAGGTGTGTCACAGCAGGAAACTTGTCCTTACGTGCAGGATCTGTGGTGCAACGCATGAAGAGTGAAAGTAATATCTCTGTGTCAATTTTGCATTTTTCATTCAAAACAGACACACAAACTTTATAGAACTGAACTGGTGATGTGCTGCTCCCATCACAGGTGGCCACAACAATGTTCCCTCCGCCTGTAAAAGCAATGTCAGCCAGTGCCACCCGACAGCGTAGTCGACACAGACTTTCTGTAGCTGTCAGCACTTGTCCATTGGGCTTCAACAAAGATACAGTCACCAGTCCGCTGCCGGCTGAACGCTTAATTTTATTATTTAAGCCCCTAACATTCCAGGCGCACAGACGGAGTTCTCCCCGGGCAGGTTTACACAGACAGGGTGGCCATAGTAGTCTATCATCTGGATGGGACGCATGGCAGGACCACATACAAGGAAAGTCTGGACCAGGGATATTCACCTTCAAGCAGCCCTGTGCAGCAACCAGTATAGTACAGCAGCAACATATTATTCTGGAGTATGTATAAAAAAACAGTTCAACTTGATTAAGTAGAGGAGAACACATGATATAGCGACCTAAAACTAACATGACAACTTTTCCCTTCCGACCCTTTATACCCATTCTAATTAAGACATACCTAGATCCCTCTTAACCTCTAAAAAAAACAAAAAAAACATCCTATCAAAATATCCACAAATCCTAGCAAAGCCTAACTAGCAAAATATAACATATAAAATATTTCTATATAAAAATATAGAAATATCCCATATACATGCAAACCCATCACTAGGTACAATTCAAAGATTTTTTTTGCCGGGAGGTAAACGTCTTTCAAGCCAGTCCTCGGCCTCTCGCAGAGTAGTAAAGAAATGGGACTTGCCATACGCTGTGTTCCTGAGCCTGGAGGGAAATAGCATAGTATAAGAGAGCTGGTGTTCCCACAGCTTTTTCTTGATTGTGGTGAACTGTGAGCAAGCTTTTTGAACCTCCACCGCAAAGTCTGGAAACACCATTATCGTTTGATTTCCAAACCGTAGGGGGCCTTGCTGTCTGGTCATCCGAAGGTTTACATCTCGGTCTTTAAAGTGCATCAGCTTGGCAATGAAGGTGCGAGCTGGGGCACCTGGCTGTGGGGGCTGAGGTGGCAGCTAATGAGCCCTTTCCATGAGTCAGTTTTCTATAAATAATTCAGGGTTGGTGCCTTCCACTCTTTCTGGCAGCCCAACAAATTGAAGATTGTTACAATGAAGCCTGCCTTCCATATTTGTCATCTTAATTCTGCATTGGCCAATCTGGGCAGGCAGATGGGAAATTTCACAACGAAGGGTGGCAGTAGAATCCTCAAGATTAAAGAGTCTTAGTTCCACCTCTCCCACTCTCTCCTGTATTTTCTGAAGGTCATGATGTATTAGCGAGATCAGACTGGACCTCACCAATCTTGTCCATAACACTCTTCTTTGAGGATGTGATAGCCAACAGGACCTGTTGGAGGGATGGGTGATCAGTCTGCATTGCAGTATCCACTTCTGCAGGAGGCGGGGAAGATTGAGAAACAAGGGGCGGTGAAGAATTCATCCTGGAGGTCTGAGATGAATTGGTTTTTCGAGCATTTTTCTAAATTGTAGCCGTTGTCGCAGTGGAGTGGTTTGGCTTACCCATGTTACAAATCCCAAGTCTGTGCTGTGGTGCCAAATCGCTTTCTATTAATTCTCAACCACAGTGTTGCAGGCTACCTCTAACGGTATATAACAATAAGTCCCAGACTCAAACCACAGTGCTGTAGATTCAAATTTATGAAGTGGATACAGTGAAAAAGTTCCAATTTACAGACCCCGATGCTGTAAGTATATATTATAGTGTTTGGTAACAGAGTATATTCCGGTGTATAGACTACTGTGCTTTATATATAATATTCTGTGCCTGTCAGAAGAATGAGTCCCGAACTACAGACCTCAGTTTTATATTTAGTATTGTGCGCTTGATACAATATTTCACAATTAACCGATACTTATGCGTATTTGGTAAACTGAAAAAAGTTTCTTCCAGCAGATCAGGTATATGCTAGCAACAAGTATCCTTAATTTCAGTGATGTATCTTCACAGTCTTGAACAGATGATTTTGCTACAAGTGTGAGCAATCGAATGTTCTTGAATATAGATGGGCAGTAGTAAAAGAATGACAAGGTGGAGTCACCTCTATTTTTAACATGCATAGGAGATATATAAGGTAAACATTACAGCTCAAATACAGTACTTAGCACTGTTACAGGCATTCAAATAATAAACGGGGTCAAGTCACTTTAGAGGTTGACGAGGAAGTCACTATGATGTTGAGGCATATAGGGAGGTATACAGAAGGACTTGTGCTAGATGTAGGAGAAAAATATGTATGGCTTCAAAATGGTGACAAATGTCAGTTATTATGCAAGCTCACTTTTCCCTTCCCTCAATCTCAACCTATTTGTCGCTGTAAAGTCTTAAAGGGGCAAAATTCAGATGTCCACTTAGCTGTTAATGAGTAGATGTTGGCATATAGGGAGGTATACAGGAGGACTTGTGCCAGATGTAGAAGACAAATATGTTTGACCTCAAAATGGTGGCAAGTCGCAGTTTAAATTTTTTTTTCCCCCCAAAGTCAGGTAAATAGCTGAGAACAGTTATCGGGCATGTGTTGGATAATTCCGCCAGTGAAAATTAACTGGGCTAGCTCAGGTGCGTGAAGGAGAGGAAGTATACACTGTAATGACTTGTAGTTCATTTTGGAGGGGGGGGGGGGAACTGTCAGTCAGCCAGGGAGGGAGATCTATGTCCGAATCTTCCACCATTAGTTTGTCCAGCCTGAGTGAAGAGGAACTCACCCTCCCCGCACTCCGTCTTCACAGCTCAGCCAGCCTTACAGGGATCAGTTATACACAGCAGGCCTCTCCCTTGCAGCCCCACTCAGAAAGAGATCTATGCCCCAGATGGCGGACAAAATCAGGAATAAACAGCCGGAGGCTGAGCGCTGCACCTTCGCCCACAAAATATCGGAATTTAGAGGCCACAGAGGTAGGATAAAAGGATAATTGATTGGATGCAGCAGGAGAGCTATGAAGTGCTCGTCTTACTCCATAGCTGGTTATGCCATGCCCCCAAGGAGGTGAACCTGTAACAGTAGCTGAGCCTTACTCTTTGAATGAACAACAAAGGCACCTGGTATGGTTTACTGATGGTTCAGCAACCCTACCACAAAATGGTTGAAGCTGGACAGCTACAGCATATCAACCTATACAACAAATTATACTACATGAGAGTGGAGGTGAATCCAGTCAGTTTACAGAATTGAAAGTAGTCAACATGTGCCTTGAAGAAACAGATGATTTTATTGTCATTTACATTTATTGTCATTTGGGCAGCATTCAAAGGACTAACTACATGCATGTCTACCTGGAAACAAGATGAATGGAGAGTGAATGGCAAGCCAATCTGGGGAGGGCCTGATTTATGGACTAAAATATGGAATTAATGTAGCAAACGATCAGTCAGCATAGCACATGTAAATGCTCATACAGGCCTTGAGCACAATTATATTGCAAGATGCTCATGAGCAAGTAAAAGCTGTAGATCTTTCCCCCAACAGATGAGACAGAGTTACACAATCTTGGAGAGTGGGCTCATGCCAATCAGTGCATTGGGGAGTGGAAGGAAACTATGATTGAGCCAAAACGAAAGCATTTCTACCGACACAGATCATGGACCGAGATATTGTACAAAAATCTGAAACCTGTCAGCAATTGAATCACAGAAAAGCATTGACTGGAGATTTAGGGACAATTGTCAAGAAAAATCTGCTGGTAAAGTATAGCATATGGACTATAGATCCGCTACCTATAGAGAAAGGCAAGGTGCAGTATTGCTGTACAGCAGTATATACCTACTCCGGAGTACTGCTGGCATTGACCACTGCCCATGCCAACTGTCAGGATAAAGCATAGATCTGATATGCTGAAATAGAATATTGGATGTCAGGACCCAAATAAATCTTTGCATGAATACCTAAAGTAACCTGATGGTCAATTCAGATAAAGGTGTGACCAAATGAGGTCAAGAACATGTAATTGAGTTAGGTAAACCCTTTGTGCAGAGACCAGCTTTAGATATGCAGATCACAGACATCCATTGTATTTGATCATGTATTTCCCTAGCTAATTTACTTCCCTTCAATAGGTAGTATAAACACAAACTAACCCCTAGGTGTAAATTAGAGAGCTTGCATTTATTTACAAGGGATAATTCATAACTGCAGGGTAAATAGGTTGTATCAAATGAATCCATTGATAAGCTAGTGTAACAGTTAAAGACGCAGCGTCTGATGTAATGGTGTTTGGAGGTTTTTACATCCCAGTGTGAGGAGATAAGCCTGCCACTTTTAGCAGCTTTCAGGACATAGCACTGTTTGCTTGTGACACTTGAATAGACTTGTAGGTACCGCTCAGCATGTGGCCTGGCTCAATGAGGCCAGGGGATAACATAGCCTATATGTAATACTGTATAGACAGAAAGAATTCAGTTTTAAAATATGCCACTTAAAATCAATAAAAGCAGAGATCAACCACCTATTCCTCAATAGCATGATGAAGGGCAGCTCATATGGTAAATTAAGAATTCTGACCCACAGAGAAATGGAGAAAAGGAGTGGAAGCTCTGCGAATGCCCTGTACTTAGGCATGTTTGATATGAAAATATGAACAAAGTCATAGGGGATTTGTTAATGATAAGATTGGATCGATGTAACACTGTCCAGGACAAATATATCACATTGTAGAATTGGTTAATAAATCAGGCAACAGGTAAATTTGGTTTGAAAAGGTGTCCCAGGACACAACCCCGATTAGCATTAACCCTGCCCCTGTGAATGCCGCACCCATTTGAGGTTGCTTAAAAATCTGTGTTCTGAGGGAACAAATTGTCAGACTTTTGGGGATCAATCTAATTGAAGGACTGTCCATCATTTCTGCCTGCCCCAGGCATACAGATTATTATATGTAAGTAATGCTCTGTACGTTATCTCTTTTATTTTAAACTGTTTTGCTTGTTATGTCAAATTTATTATTTGTTTATTCATTATTTTTCTTTATATCTGTATGCCCTGTACCTTTTGTATATTAAATCTAAAATTTAATAAGTTGCGTCCTTGATACTCTAAAGAATCCATAGCCTGTGTAGAAGAGAGATTGCTTGTCCAGGTTACCCAGTGTGTGATTGGTTGATACATTTGATTAACAAGCTGTGTGTGCTTGTATGTACATTTGTGTAACAGTCTGGAGGTGTGAAGAGTTAACCCTGTGGGTGCTGGTGTGAGTCTTGCTAGTTTGTGGAACTAGGAGCCTGTGTGCCAGCGTGGGACAGTATATTGGGGTCCTATTGCCCATAACCAATAGGTGGTGGCTGTACCTGAAGTGTCTGGGGGTGTGAGCGCTGTGTTTGGGGGCGATTCCGTAGGTCTAAGAACCTGTGTGATAGGTGAGAGAGACTGCGGGCTGAAATCGTGTGTGACCTCATACAGCAAACACCCCAACGTCACGGCAGCTGGGAGCACGTTCGTGACAAATTGGTGGCAGCGGTGGGATGATTTAATTTCTTAGAGTATTAAGTGCATGGTTTAAGCAATTAACCCTTGCACTTATAAACTGATTGTAGCCTTGCGAGGAATACAATAGTTTTACAAGGACGAAACTCAGGGCTATAATTTTTTGAAGACATACGTGCAAAGCAGTTCCCTTCCCTTCTCTCTTGTTTTTCTTTTCTATCTTTTATTTTGCAAAGTGACTGCAAGGATGGCAGCTGCTTACAAGAAAAAAGCGAAAGAAGTTTTAATTGCCCTGTGTGAGCAGCGAGGTCTCGACTGGACAGATAAAACTAAAAAGGAGCTGGTTCACGCATTATTGGAGGATGATGCAAAGAAGCAATGTGATATGGAACCTGAGCTGGGGAGCAAGACAGACCCAGAGGATCAAGGTGTGGATAATGTCACTGAACCAGAGGATCCAAGTAGGTACATTTTCATAAATCCAAAGAATCCACTTGTCATGATGAGTATGGCAGAGCTAATTGAAGAAGCTCAGCTGCGAGGTTTCTCCTGCCACAACAAGACACGCAGGGAGATCATCGAACACCTCGACTGGGAAGAGGAAAGCCCGATACATCCTTTCAGCGAGTATCGCATGATGGTCCTTATTCCGGGCTACACGATGAGTCTTATGGAACGGCTGGACTACCTGGAGGAGAGTTTTGAATACGCTCAGGAAGAGGTATCTTTCAGGGGTGGACTTCATACCCCATTCTGGCTAGATCAGTGTCGCCGGGTGGCTGACGAAAGGCAGCACCTGCAGCAGCTTCTTTCACAAGCTGGAGCAGTAATCGCCCAGCCTGTAGGGGTGGCCCACGAGGAAAAGGTACCCCTGCCAGCTACAGATAACATGGAATATGCTACCGAGATTTTGCATCCAGAGGCCCCTTTTAATCTGCTGGGGGAAGCTGATGATGCTAGCAGCATACTACCAGATGCTGCACAGAATTTGCTATTGGAGGAGGCTGATTTTAAAGAGGACATAATTGTTGAGAAGACTATTTCTGGGGGAAAAATGGAAGTGCCTGAAGATATTCCCACAAATGTTTTAGTAGTTACTGATCTTGGATGGTTAAATTCTCAGTATGTTCCCGCAAATGTTGTTCCTACTATCTCTAATTCTGTTACACCATGTGACTCAGCCCAGGTAGTATGGGATAATGCTGAACCTGCCAATGTTGTAACTTTGTGTAAAGAACCTGAACTGTTCTGTAATCATTTTGCATCTGGTGCTGTGCGAGTGAAATGTGATGATGAGAAGCTGATACGTGCCAGTGTTAACTCTGGCAATTATGATGATTTACGGGAAGAACCCGAGGTGCCAGGATGTGATAAGGAAAGAGAATGTCTTATTGGACCTACTGCCTATAATGAGGATAATGTCAATAACAGTTTTGTGTTAGAATCCAAACCTGTTTTTACACTGACATCTTGTCATGGGATAGGGACAGCGGACATTGTTATTGCAGATGTTGGCATTACTACTGGTGTAGATAATATGCTTACTAGAAATGGGACAGATGACAATGTGATTAATTCTGTTGTGCTAGAGAAAGACAATGTTTCTACCCAGGTAATGTGCTCGGAAGATGCTGTACCAGGTAACTGGGAGGGAGGGCAGAGTGAAGATGTGTGTTCTGTGCCTGAACCAGCTGCATACAGAGCGATTGAGCATGTGGGGGAGACACATAGTCCTGACCAACGGGAAGTAGCGAGTGACAGCAATTCTTACTTTGTTGCTGGGACCTGTAGTTCGAATGTTCACCACTCAGATCTACATCTGAGTTCTGACCATTCGTCTGAGTTTTCCATAGAGACAGGGGGGTCAGTTGCTAGCCCACACTCACTAAGCCAGCCGTCTAACGGCTTAGAGGAGATAGATGAGGGGCCCATACTCCCGGCTACTCTACATCCCCAGATAGATGAGTCCAAGGGGGAGGGGAGTGTCCTGTTATGTAGGCCCCAAGATAAGAAGTGCATAGGGTGTCCCACTGACAGGGAAGGTTGTAACTGGGGAGCAGGGCAGAGTAGAAGTAGGTATTCTGCTGTGCCAGCCTTAAGGGGTTCCCACTTAGAAGTACAGTATCAGGAATTCCTGGCCATTTTTCCCTCTGGCTTTCACTTAGAAGACATGAGGATTAGAGACAAAGTGCACACTGTAACAGGGTTGGTACATGAGAATGTGATGCAGGCCCAGACCAGCCAGAAGCAGTGGTATGATTCCCCTGCCAGGATGATAGAGAGAAATTTTCATGATAATCGGTTGAAGGCTCATAATGACAGTGAGAGCCAGCTAGCAGCTATTACAGTGGACCCAGGGGGAAATTAGATGAGATGATCTTGGGCACTGACCTGTCAGTCAATGCCCATGCCATCTCTTGAAGGGGGGAGATGTCAGGATAAAGCATAGATCTGATATGCTGAAATAGAATATTGGATGTCAGGACCCAAATAAATCTTTGCATGAATACCTAAAGTAACCTGATGGTCAATTCAGATAAAGGTGTGACCAAATGAGGTCAAGAACATGTAATTGAGTTAGGTAAACCCTTTGTGCAGAGACCAGCTTTAGATATGCAGATCACAGACATCCATTGTATTTGATCATGTATTTCCCTAGCTAATTTACTTCCCTTCAATAGGTAGTATAAACACACACTAACCCCTAGGTGTAAATTAGAGAGCTTGCATTTATTTACAAGGGATAATTCATAACTGCAGGGTAAATAGGTTGTATCAAATGAATCCATTGATAAGCTAGTGTAACAGTTAAAGACGCAGCGTCTGATGTAATGGTGTTTGGAGGTTTTTACATCCCAGTGTGAGGAGATAAGCCTGCCACTTTTAGCAGCTTTCAGGACATAGCACTGTTTGCTTGTGACACTTGAATAGACTTGTAGGTACCGCTCAGCATGTGGCCTGGCTCAATGAGGCCAGGGGATAACATAGCCTATATGTAATACTGTATAGACAGAAAGAATTCAGTTTTAAAATATGCCACTTAAAATCAATAAAAGCAGAGATCAACCACCTATTCCTCAATAGCATGATGAAGGGCAGCTCATATGGTAAATTAAGAATTCTGACCCACAGAGAAATGGAGAAAAGGAGTGGAAGCTCTGCGAATGCCCTGTACTTAGGCATGTTTGATATGAAAATATGAACAAAGTCATAGGGGATTTGTTAATGATAAGATTGGATCGATGTAACACTGTCCAGGACAAATATATCACATTGTAGAATTGGTTAATAAATCAGGCAACAGGTAAATTTGGTTTGAAAAGGTGTCCCAGGACACAACCCCGATTAGCATTAACCCTGCCCCTGTGAATGCCGCACCCATTTGAGGTTGCTTAAAAATCTGTGT
This sequence comes from Mixophyes fleayi, assembly GCF_038048845.1. Lineage (NCBI taxonomy): Eukaryota > Metazoa > Chordata > Amphibia > Anura > Limnodynastidae > Mixophyes > Mixophyes fleayi. The sequence goes on from NC_134402.1 coordinate 225,221,745, forward strand.
TCTGAGGGAACAAATTGTCAGACTTTTGGGGATCAATCTAATTGAAGGACTGTCCATCATTTCTGCCTGCCCCAGGCATACAGATTATTATATGTAAGTAATGCTCTGTACGTTATCTCTTTTATTTTAAACTGTTTTGCTTGTTATGTCAAATTTATTATTTGTTTATTCATTATTTTTCTTTATATCTGTATGCCCTGTACCTTTTGTATATTAAATCTAAAATTTAATAAGTTGCGTCCTTGATACTCTAAAGAATCCATAGCCTGTGTAGAAGAGAGATTGCTTGTCCAGGTTACCCAGTGTGTGATTGGTTGATACATTTGATTAACAAGCTGTGTGTGCTTGTATGTACATTTGTGTAACAGTCTGGAGGTGTGAAGAGTTAACCCTGTGGGTGCTGGTGTGAGCCTTGCTAGTTTGTGGAACTAGGAGCCTGTGTGCCAGCGTGGGACAGTATATTGGGGTCCTATTGCCCATAACCAATAGGTGGTGGCTGTACCTGAAGTGTCTGGGGGCGTGAGCGCTGTGTTTGGGGGCGATTCCGTAGGTCTAAGAACCTGTGTGATAGGTGAGAGAGACTGCGGGCTGAAATCGTGTGTGACCTCATACAGCAAACACCCCAACGTCACGGCAGCTGGGAGCACGTTCGTGACAAATTGGTGGCAGCGGTGGGATGATTTAATTTCTTAGAGTATTAAGTGCATGGTTTAAGCAATTAACCCTTGCACTTATAAACTGATTGTAGCCTTGCGAGGAATACAATAGTTTTACAAGGACGAAACTCAGGGCTATAATTTTTTGAAGACATACGTGCAAAGCAGTTCCCTTCCCTTCTCTCTTGTTTTTCTTTTCTATCTTTTATTTTGCAAAGTGACTGCAAGGATGGCAGCTGCTTACAAGAAAAAAGCGAAAGAAGTTTTAATTGCCCTGTGTGAGCAGCGAGGTCTCGACTGGACAGATAAAACTAAAAAGGAGCTGGTTCACGCATTATTGGAGGATGATGCAAAGAAGCAATGTGATATGGAACCTGAGCTGGGGAGCAAGACAGACCCAGAGGATCAAGGTGTGGATAATGTCACTGAACCAGAGGATCCAAGTAGGTACATTTTCATAAATCCAAAGAATCCACTTGTCATGATGAGTATGGCAGAGCTAATTGAAGAAGCTCAGCTGCGAGGTTTCTCCTGCCACAACAAGACACGCAGGGAGATCATCGAACACCTCGACTGGGAAGAGGAAAGCCCGATACATCCTTTCAGCGAGTATCGCATGATGGTCCTTATTCCGGGCTACACGATGAGTCTTATGGAACGGCTGGACTACCTGGAGGAGAGTTTTGAATACGCTCAGGAAGAGGTATCTTTCAGGGGTGGACTTCATACCCCATTCTGGCTAGATCAGTGTCGCCGGGTGGCTGACGAAAGGCAGCACCTGCAGCAGCTTCTTTCACAAGCTGGAGCAGTAATCGCCCAGCCTGTAGGGGTGGCCCACGAGGAAAAGGTACCCCTGCCAGCTACAGATAACATGGAATATGCTACCGAGATTTTGCATCCAGAGGCCCCTTTTAATCTGCTGGGGGAAGCTGATGATGCTAGCAGCATACTACCAGATGCTGCACAGAATTTGCTATTGGAGGAGGCTGATTTTAAAGAGGACATAATTGTTGAGAAGACTATTTCTGGGGGAAAAATGGAAGTGCCTGAAGATATTCCCACAAATGTTTTAGTAGTTACTGATCTTGGATGGTTAAATTCTCAGTATGTTCCCGCAAATGTTGTTCCTACTATCTCTAATTCTGTTACACCATGTGACTCAGCCCAGGTAGTATGGGATAATGCTGAACCTGCCAATGTTGTAACTTTGTGTAAAGAACCTGAACTGTTCTGTAATCATTTTGCATCTGGTGCTGTGCGAGTGAAATGTGATGATGAGAAGCTGATACGTGCCAGTGTTAACTCTGGCAATTATGATGATTTACGGGAAGAACCCGAGGTGCCAGGATGTGATAAGGAAAGAGAATGTCTTATTGGACCTACTGCCTATAATGAGGATAATGTCAATAACAGTTTTGTGTTAGAATCCAAACCTGTTTTTACACTGACATCTTGTCATGGGATAGGGACAGCGGACATTGTTATTGCAGATGTTGGCATTACTACTGGTGTAGATAATATGCTTACTAGAAATGGGACAGATGACAATGTGATTAATTCTGTTGTGCTAGAGAAAGACAATGTTTCTACCCAGGTAATGTGCTCGGAAGATGCTGTACCAGGTAACTGGGAGGGAGGGCAGAGTGAAGATGTGTGTTCTGTGCCTGAACCAGCTGCATACAGAGCGATTGAGCATGTGGGGGAGACACATAGTCCTGACCAACGGGAAGTAGCGAGTGACAGCAATTCTTACTTTGTTGCTGGGACCTGTAGTTCGAATGTTCACCACTCAGATCTACATCTGAGTTCTGACCATTCGTCTGAGTTTTCCATAGAGACAGGGGGGTCAGTTGCTAGCCCACACTCACTAAGCCAGCCGTCTAACGGCTTAGAGGAGATAGATGAGGGGCCCATACTCCCGGCTACTCTACATCCCCAGATAGATGAGTCCAAGGGGGAGGGGAGTGTCCTGTTATGTAGGCCCCAAGATAAGAAGTGCATAGGGTGTCCCACTGACAGGGAAGGTTGTAACTGGGGAGCAGGGCAGAGTAGAAGTAGGTATTCTGCTGTGCCAGCCTTAAGGGGTTCCCACTTAGAAGTACAGTATCAGGAATTCCTGGCCATTTTTCCCTCTGGCTTTCACTTAGAAGACATGAGGATTAGAGACAAAGTGCACACTGTAACAGGGTTGGTACATGAGAATGTGATGCAGGCCCAGACCAGCCAGAAGCAGTGGTATGATTCCCCTGCCAGGATGATAGAGAGAAATTTTCATGATAATCGGTTGAAGGCTCATAATGACAGTGAGAGCCAGCTAGCAGCTATTACAGTGGACCCAGGGGGAAATTAGATGAGATGATCTTGGGCACTGACCTGTCAGTCAATGCCCATGCCATCTCTTGAAGGGGGGAGATGTCAGGATAAAGCATAGATCTGATATGCTGAAATAGAATATTGGATGTCAGGACCCAAATAAATCTTTGCATGAATACCTAAAGTAACCTGATGGTCAATTCAGATAAAGGTGTGACCAAATGAGGTCAAGAACATGTAATTGAGTTAGGTAAACCCTTTGTGCAGAGACCAGCTTTAGATATGCAGATCACAGACATCCATTGTATTTGATTATGTATTTCCCTAGCTAATTTACTTCCCTTCAATAGGTAGTATAAACACACACTAACCCCTAGGTGTAAATTAGAGAGCTTGCATTTATTTACAAGGGATAATTCATAACTGCAGGGTAAATAGGTTGTATCAAATGAATCCATTGATAAGCTAGTGTAACAGTTAAAGACGCAGCGTCTGATGTAATGGTGTTTGGAGGTTTTTACATCCCAGTGTGAGGAGATAAGCCTGCCACTTTTAGCAGCTTCCAGGACATAGCACTGTTTGCTTGTGACACTTGAATAGACTTGTAGGTACCGCTCAGCATGTGGCCTGGCTCAATGAGGCCAGGGGATAACATAGCCTATATGTAATACTGTATAGACAGAAAGAATTCAGTTTTAAAATATGCCACTTAAAATCAATAAAAGCAGAGATCAACCACCTATTCCTCAATAGCATGATGAAGGGCAGCTCATATGGTAAATTAAGAATTCTGACCCACAGAGAAATGGAGAAAAGGAGTGGAAGCTCTGCGAATGCCCTGTACTTAGGCATGTTTGATATGAAAATATGAACAAAGTCATAGGGGATTTGTTAATGATAAGATTGGATCGATGTAACACTGTCCAGGACAAATATATCACATTGTAGAATTGGTTAATAAATCAGGCAACAGGTAAATTTGGTTTGAAAAGGTGTCCCAGGACACAACCCCGATTAGCATTAACCCTGCCCCTGTGAATGCCGCACCCATTTGAGGTTGCTTAAAAATCTGTGTTCTGAGGGAACAAATTGTCAGACTTTTGGGGATCAATCTAATTGAAGGACTGTCCATCATTTCTGCCTGCCCCAGGCATACAGATTATTATATGTAAGTAATGCTCTGTACGTTATCTCTTTTATTTTAAACTGTTTTGCTTGTTATGTCAAATTTATTATTTGTTTATTCATTATTTTTCTTTATATCTGTATGCCCTGTACCTTTTGTATATTAAATCTAAAATTTAATAAGTTGCGTCCTTGATACTCTAAAGAATCCATAGCCTGTGTAGAAGAGAGATTGCTTGTCCAGGTTACCCAGTGTGTGATTGGTTGATACATTTGATTAACAAGCTGTGTGTGCTTGTATGTACATTTGTGTAACAGTCTGGAGGTGTGAAGAGTTAACCCTGTGGGTGCTGGTGTGAGTCTTGCTAGTTTGTGGAACTAGGAGCCTGTGTGCCAGCGTGGGACAGTATATTGGGGTCCTATTGCCCATAACCAATAGGTGGTGGCTGTACCTGAAGTGTCTGGGGGTGTGAGCGCTGTGTTTGGGGGCGATTCCGTAGGTCTAAGAACCTGTGTGATAGGTGAGAGAGACTGCGGGCTGAAATCGTGTGTGACCTCATACAGCAAACACCCCAACGTCACGGCAGCTGGGAGCACGTTTGTGACACCAACCAAGATGCCACTCTAAAGACGCTGGAGAACATTTGCACACATTATGGCATACCTTCTGAAGTACAAACAGACAATGAATCCCATTTCACTGGTGCCAAAATCAGACAGTGGGCCAAAGACAAACTGTATACTGGGTCTACCACATTCACTATTAACTTCAAGCAGCGGGGTTAGTACAAAGAATGAATGGCTTGTGAAAAGAACAATTTAGGAAGAGAACGTCCCACGCACACATTGTGGGGATGGGATGATAGAGTCTGTAGGAAAGCTGTGCATATTATCAATGAACAGGTGATTGCACTCATTTTCAGCATTTTTTTTTTTAATGGGATTACTGTTTTAAATTGAAAAGTATGAAAGAAAGACATGTAAAACACCACAAGACAACTGCTGAAAAACACACATAAATGTTTTTAACAGCTTTTAATTTTTAGAAACCTCAGAAAAAGAAAGTATTCCAAAGCTAAAAAAAAAAAGTCCTCTCTGACTCCCGGAAGAGTAGGCATCCTTCCGGAGGTGATGAAGGTGGGGTTTAAAGATGCGGTTTCTTCAGTTAACTAGGCTCAAATAGTAAATAGAGCCATAAAGTTCTAAATATATGAACCCTTTAGAGGGAGATTCAAATATTGTAGGAATCTCTGCTCACTTTTCTTTGTATCTCTGTGGGGTGTGAGGAAAAATGAGCATAGATTTCAGCCATAACATCAGTGCAAGGTGTCCCTATGGATGTTCCAGAGACACCTTGTGACGAATTGAATCTCCTCCTAAGACTGCAAAATATAGTCTTATATTCTGCTTTACTTTTGAATTTAAAAAAGAATACACAATATCTTTTTAAGAAGGGAAATACACTTAACAGACTGTTTAGTTGTAATTAAATGGTAATTGTATTTAAGAAGAAAGCAGTTATTCACTGTCAGAAAGTCAAAATAGTCAAAAGTCTAATGTCACTGATATGAGCTGTTTAATAAACAAAGTACATTATACTTTGATGGGCCTGCATTAACAAGAGAAAGTGGGTAGTCAGCACACGCAAATATTTTTTTACCGACTATATCAGTTGTTCCCAAACTGTGCACAGCGGCCAGAGCCAGGGCCCTCTTAACAACATTATGGGCCCCCGGGCAAAGCAGTGCACTGGGCCTCCTATCTATATATATATATATATATATATATATATATATATATATATATATATATATATATATATACGTAAAGTGATTATATATATGGGCCCTGCAGTCCAGGGGGCCCGTCAGAGGCAGCGCAAAAAAAAAAAATGGATGTCGGGTGGGCGTGATGACATCACACCCGACATGCACTGTGAGCGCCGCACGGGACGAGGAGATCAGGGAGGGAGCCAGATCGCCAGCTGACCTTAAGTTATTTTCTTCTTTTTTATTCAGGATTTTTTTTTTTCGCTGCCTCTGACGGGACCCCTGGGCTGCAGGGCCCCCGGGCACCTGCCCATGAGAGAGACAGCCCTGGCCAGAGCCAGCGGTAAGCAAAGCAGGGGACTACTTGCTAATTATTTTGGCTTAGGGGTGCCTTGAAAAAATTATGGAGACCATAAGGTTGCCTCAAATGGAGAAAGTTTGGGATCCACTGTACTATATTATAAAAGTATTGACAGCTATAATTTTCAATAACACATTATACTAAAATCGTATGGTAGCTGCATCTACAACAAAGTGATCGTAAATAATGGGCTCACAACTCTAAACATTGTACAAATCATTAGTGTATCGGCTTTTATTTTGTCTTACTAACGGGAAATATTCACTTATGTTTTTACAGCTTCTCAGTAAATTTACACAGCTTTGGCAACTTTGAAGATAAGTTGGATTGTGGAGTTGCTCTAGACTGATAAGCCGGGACATCTCCCGGAGCCCGATCTTCCATCACTAGATGAGTTAGCCATGCTCCACCTCCTCAGGAGGCCACCAAAAAGAGATACGCAGAGATCATTCTCCGCCCAACAACGAAAGACACCGTACACGGCGTACAGTCCAGCAATAAACATGATTGACGTCAGCGCAGTTTGACGTCACTTCCGTCGGGACCGTACAAGGTGTCCGAGCCAGCTGAACGCCGGAATGGTGAATAACTGGAGCACCGAGCACGGGGTTGAGGGGGAGATCGAGAGCCCTCGGTGAGCGGGGGCGACAGTGAGAGCTGACCGTGTGGTCAGGGAGAGGAGTGACAGCTAGAGGGGGCGGGCTATTCTTACCAGCTGTCATCTTGTGTGTGGTCACCTATAGAGACTCTTAATATAGCTACTGCTTTGCTGTGCCAGATGCTTGTCAGTGACCCTTGTGTCTGCACTTTCCGGTGTACACACCCTTGTGGACTGAGTGTACAGTAGCCCAGTTGTCACATACTGAGTGATTTAATATAACCTTTATCCCATATTTGTTGTCTATATATTTAATGTTATTTTAAGCTTCCAGGAATAACGACTCTTTAATGTATGATTACAAAGTCTAGGTGATAAATATTATGATTGTATATACGGTAGGGGAAATGAGGTGTGTGTATTCAGCTTAGAATCTACCATTTTATGCATGAGTCTCAGCTAGTACTTATAAGATATAAGTAGATTGCTGGAAGGGCGGAAAGACAGGTTTGGGTTAGTGTGACCAGTCAGATTAGTTGAGTAGGCAGTCTAAATTCCAATAGAAATGTTGGATAATATAAGCAATACTTACCAGCCAGCACTGGAAAAATAGTACTATATCCTTTGAGCTCCAACACTCTAGCGTTTGCTTCCACCAAAGCCATGTCTATTATTCCTATTACATAAGGATTATTGATGACCGTGCTACACTTAAATACAGATGTTCTTACAAACCGATGGCAAACCATGGAGGGAAAGATGTGTAGTGAGCTGTGTTTGTAGGTCTGCCATCTATTTCCTTTCATGCTTGTGTGCATTGAAATTCTGTTATGTGTAGAGATCAATGAAGTGACCAAGATATTGGTCAAATATGTTGGTGTCAAGTAAAGTGGGGAAAAAAAAGTATAACAATGTTAAAGATACATTTTTGTAAAATAGAAATGCAGTCTTTAGATGGAATAAATTTTACTTTGCTCTTTATCTTCTTTTACAGATAGTCTGATGTTAGTTTCAGAGCTTTACAATTATTAAACCATGAATAAATCCTTTTTATGTAATCGCCCTTTAATTTTCAATGTCACTGTAAATGTCTACACATTATGCATTTTGCACAGTCATGTGGTTTATGTTCTTCCATACACTGCTGCTTTATGTTCACCCACACACTCTCCCCACACACACTCCCACTTCTTGCCTATATATTCTGCCCATGAAGTCCTACCTGTTGCTAAGATAATATTGCACACAATTTCTAACATAAAAATGTTTTTTCTCAACAGGCTGATCTGCTTATGTTGTGAATAATTTATTGTACAAAGCAAATTGCAGATTGGCTGCTGCATATCTACCTCTCCCAATGCTTAGCCAGCTAGTCTGTATTCAACAATGACTGGAATACCCAAAATTCCCAGTCACTTTATCCATTTGAAGCACTTGAAGACAAGTCAGATAGAAACACTATTCCTAATGTGTTTATACCAAGTTGTTACCTTTTGCATATAGATTTTGTTGGGGGATTTTATGTAGACTTAAGTGCAACTTTGTTCCCCAAGCGCGCATTTTTAAAGTTACAAATATTTAAAATTCTAGCAGTCCTCTATTCTGAGTTATTAGTGAATTTAAAAAAGGTTGAAACAACAACCTTAGTGGCTCCCCATTATATTATAGCAGAGTGTATTCTTATGCTACAGATCTTGCTTGTTATAATTGTCACTCTGTATATTGTAATTAAAGAATTATTCATTTGACTGTTTTCTCCTTTTTTTTTTTATATAATTTTTTATTGTACAGCCATACCATAGTTGTGTACTATACCATAGGGGTGAAGATCTTATTAAAGCTGACTTTTATAAAAGATGGATAACTACAACATAATCTGTGGAAAGTAGGATATCTATTCAGAGATTGTATCCCTTACAGAGCCATTATTTTTGTTCTATAGAAAAAAAATAACAAAAGACGACTGCCAAGTGAATAATTGTTTAATTGCAATACACAGAACAGTTATAACAAGCAATTCCTGTAGTATAAGTATACACCAATTCCATATCATTGAGAACCCATAACGCTGTTTAATTCACTGTTTCTTTACTCTTGACGCTTTCTATTTAACTATATATTTTACTGATATTTTCCAAATAATTTACATATTAGATTGCTGTAATAAATAAGGATGCGCTTTGACATATTTTATCATTCATTGTGTACCTCATACAGTATCTCCACATCAGAACCATTTTCTCAGTTGATGCCTAGTAAGTCCTTGGAGAGCACCACCTATAACATTGAGGAGTTAATAATTTAAGACAATACATTTTAATCAAAGAAAGAGATGCCTGTCAATAGCAAACAAATCTGATGATAAAGCAAAAAGGAGTTGGGGTCTTCAGGTGAAGGCTCAGAGGGCTGCCTGTTGCCCATCACTCTGACCTACAACATGAAATAATGTGGATGATCACAGATAAGGAATAGAGGAGGTAATTTATGTTCCTGTGCAGATGAATAATTTAGGTTCATGTATGGAGTTCTGGTAGATGCTTTTTGTTATTTGTCTTTGTATTACCTTTAGTGCTCGGAGGATTCCTCTTCATTAAAATATGGCTTCTCCCCAGAAAGATGGCAGCTGTCACCATCGATCTACGGCACTTTAACTGCTTTCCACAATAACATTGTTGTATAAATGTCACATTTTGTTGTACCATACTCTGTTGTTTATAAACATCTTGGTAAATATGATGGCTGCCACAATCTCCTGCTTGCATCAATTGTTCTTGGAATTCAATTAGAGCCTGGTGGATCATTATTTGGGCCACATGCAATGCTGTTTTATTCTTTGTATTCAACTTTACATGCTGTTTTTATGGAAGCGCTAACAGCTTCTGCATTTTTAAAAGGCAGTCTTGTGATTTTGAGATCTCAGTCAGGCCTTCAGTGAAAAGCCTCACCAATAGACTCATTCTGAATTGGTTCTAATAGCAACTGCTATATTAGTTTTGCTCGGGTCCAATTTACATTGCGTGTATTAGTGTAAATAGGGAAGGCGTATTTGAATATCTAGGGCACTATTTCCTCTAATGTTGGTGATTTGGACATTTCAGTTTTACAAACTGAATTTGTTGACAACACCACAATAAAATAAACTTGCATTTACTGGTTGGCAGGTGTTCGGAAAGTGTACATAGTGGGAAAAATAAAAATGTCAATACAAAGTCCAACATACTATCGCTTTTAGGATCACCACTTTCATTTACTGCGTGGTTCAGTCTCATTTATGTGTAAACCAATAATGAGTTAGGGGACATTGGTACAGACTTTATTACATCTTATCTTTTGTGCGTGTGAATGTTTGTTTTTACTACATTGGTTGAGGTGCGTCTAGAAATTTGCTTTCCCACAAAAGTGCGCTTGTAAATTGCAAAATGCAACCTCTTTGTAGGATGAGATTTGTGAGAATTCAAGCCCCTTTTTTTTCAGGGAGGGAAAAGCTTTGCACCTACCAGTAAATCAGAAACAATGTGCATTCTCCACCCCTGTGTAAGTGTACCTAATCTGCGCTTGGCAAGTAAAGCATCTGTTTTGGTCAACTGTTCCCAACAAAAGATACAAGCGCTGCTGTTTTGCCGGAAATCTGAGTATTTATTAGATTAAAAAGGTCCTTCAGTTAAAATATTTTTATTTTCTCTGTCCAATCCTCCATTTCCCCATCCTCTTTCTAAATTAACTTATGTTAGAACTGCTGCAGGCTCTCCACATGCACCAGATCTTTGCTGTAGATGATATACTTGGGGGTTAATTTGTCTAGCTGCGAGTTTCTGCCTGATTTGAAAAGTGGAGATTTTGCCTATAGAAACCAATCAGATTTTAGATATCATTTATTTAGTACATTCTAGAAAATGATAGCTAGAATCTGATTGGTTGCTATAAGCAACATCTCCACTTTTCAAACCCGCCGGATACTCGCAGCTTGATAAATTTACCCCTTTGTGTTTAACAGAGCTTTGGGGTGTCTGCTTCCTTGCTCTTCCCTTCCACCTGTAACAATAAGTTTCTGAATTATGATAGGATATTAAAATTTTCCACATTCTTTGATTGCTAATGGTTTTATATCTCTTCTATTACTTTTCTTCATATATTATAGCATGTAATGGTGCCATGTGTCACTAGGGTATCATGCATGGCTATATACCCTAAAACCAGTTTGTGAGTGATTTAGGATAGGATATGACACAGTAAAGGCAGTGGTAATACAGGAGAGCTAAAGAGGGATTTTCATCATTGTATAAAGCAGGGGTCAGGGAACTTTTTTACCTTTTACCCCCAAATATATTTAGATACGCCAGACTTACCCCCCTCGATTTGAAAGTAAGGAAATCATATATTATTAATTATTGGAATTCAAAATTTTATTGAATCTATTAAAAATTTCTTTGAAAGCTTCAACTTCAAAACTTCATGTTTTGGAGAAATTATTGTGCTTCATTTTTGATATGAGAGCATTAATATTGGGGCATTTTGATGTCAGAGCAATTTGGATACAGACTTCAGCGTCCAATCTATTTCTCTGCTTTGTTTTTATGTTCGTTAGAGTGGAAAATCCTTGTTCGCAAAGGTAGGTTGTTGAAAAAGGCAGCAACTTTTTGACTGCCTCCTCATGTGCAATTTTGAATGCCTTTGCAGCTGTAGACATCCAAAAATATGACAGATCTGCTTTGTTTTCAAATGCAATATGTGCTTCATTATTGCATCAAAGTTCAAGAAGTACATCATCCAACCCTTGAGGCTCTTCTGGTACAACAGCAATTTCACATTTAAAGGGGTCTACAATCCAACTGACAGCATGTGAATCGGCAACATTACCCCCAGTAATTTCATTTTTACCCCATTTGGGGTAATTTGCCCCTGTTCCCTGACCACTGGTATAAAGTAACTAGCCAGTAGATTTTTTTGATTTTTTTTTTTTTTTTTTACTGAGCAGTTCTCTTAAAATATCTGTTTGACTGCTCTATGGACAAGCGCAAGAGCGGACAAGGAGTGGGTGGCAATTAGAGAGTAGTCTCTTAAAAATCATTCTAGTGTTCCTTGGATTGTGAATTTGTCAATAATTCAGCTGCAAGTACATAAATATATTCATTTTTTTTTTAGTATTACTTTACTTATTTTCTCCCTTGACCCCACTGTTTGCCAACCAGTCCTTTCCTCCTGGAATCCAGGAAGAGATGTTTAAAAAATGGTCTCAGCGCAATCCAGATCAGTTAAAGTGTGGGCCCTGTAGACTTCATACTCCCAATTTGAAATTCCTTTATTAACATGAATCTTCAACATCATTCCACCTGTAGCTTCCCCTTTTCCCCACACTCCTCTTCTCTTTCTGCTCGCATCGATCTTCTGCTCTGCTGTGTTTTTTTTGTTTGTTTGTTTTTTTCTTTCTGGTTGCCTACCACACTGCCTCTTTCTCTCCTTTCTCTACTATCTAACTTATTTTTTTCAAGGCTTCTCTTCTCTGCTTTTGGTAAAATTGGCTCAATGCCTAGACTCTTCACTTTCAATGACAGAAGCTTATTGTTTTATTACCTGATTGTTCACATGCCTCATGTTACTCACTACATCATTGTCTAATATTTACCATTGACCTTTGCAAAAATAAAGTCTTTATAAAAATGGTCTCAGGCGGGGGTCATCTGTGCTGTCTAGCTGATAGGCCCATCTAGTGTTCATCCCTTTGAATATATCCAGGCCAAATGGAGCTTAGATAAGGTGCTATGTGATAGCAAACAGTTCAGAATATTGGCTTAAATTACAATATACCTAACTATAGCTGCTGCTCCCAACAGCCAATCTACTGATATTGCCCCCTTATGTCATCAAGATAATTATATATAGATGGAAGTGCTGGTATAGTAGATATAAATTTGATGAGTCACTTAAAAACAAACATGCAAAAAGAATAAGTACATATAGTTATACTTAAAAGCATACAGCCTTAACCACAGATTGATATACTATATAAAATATCTATATCGGTATAGATATACAGCCTGCCGATATTTTGCTTTAAACACATGAGCTCATACAAATATCCAGATCCTTAGTTCCTTTGGTGGAGAGAAGCAAAAGGACCCTTAATCCTTAGTGTGCCCCTCAAAGAGCCTTTAGCTTCATCAGACAATATGGACAATGGTGTCAAAAGTCTTAGCTGTATAAACGGGACCTCAAAAAATCCTATTAATCCTTAAAATGGGCAGTTAACACTTGTGTATGCTTTTAAGTATAACTATATGTACTTTTTATTCTTTTTGTATGTTTGTTTTTAATTGACTCATTAAATTTTATATCTATACCAGCGCTTCCATCTATATATAATTCAAGTGGAGCTTACCCAGTTTGGAACTTTAGCACTAATTACAACTTAAACACTTTTTAAATACAGGGGAGATGCACAAACGTGCTAGTAGGGAAATTACATTATTCAAGACTGTTACATCCATATCACCTTAGCATTTCCTTTCTAAGATTTACAAACTCCTGATTGAAAATCATTTTGCCTCTCTACCGCAGCTTACATGGGACTGGGTTCAAGAGAAACACTGGAATAATATCTTTCAGATTACCCAAGTTAGCTCACTTAGCATTTCGGTGCTTGAATCACAGTATAAGGTCCTTTCCAGATGGCATCAATGTCTTCGCTAAACTGTTCCCTCTAACACTTGTTAGAGATGTAATCGGGCTAGTGGGACGCCATTACACATTTGGTGGGAATGTCCATCTTTAAGACCATTTTAGGATGGAGTAATTTCTACCTCAAAAGAAATTATGGATATGGAGGTACCAGAAGATCCAGTTTTTTGACTCTTGAAATTTACAAAGCTATATATAAAAATCCCTGTTAAAACATCTAAATAGTGCCGCAAAGGCAGTGATTCCTGTACATTGGAGATCCTCCTCTCCTCCAACTCAAAAAGAATGCTTCCCCTGCATTGAATTTTATAGATATATGGATGATTTGATTCTCTGCTTTTCTGAAAGGTTCAGTGACTATTGTGCCACATGAATCTATTTGGCTGGAATTCCAAGACAATGAAAAATATTCAGATTTATCCAGATAGTCCCTTTATGCAGAGTGTCAGGATGGAGTGAGCAGTGTTGTGTTTCCTGCTCTCTCCATTTGTCCTTTATCTAGTTGTTATTGAAAACTGATATCCTGTTATAAGTGACCACCCCCCCCCCCCATATTGCTACCTTCCCCATCTCTCCTAACCCTTTCTCCCTTCAAATGTTTCATTTTGTTCGGTTTACATTTATTAAGCTTTCAATAATTAGCTAACTAGTGCATTTATTCTCATACGTGTCTGTCTTTGTAAAGCCAGCGGATTCAGTGTTGAATTTATAGCTTGTTTTTTACTGAACTTCTTAAAAACTATTTCTACTTGACTCCTCTTTACTCCAATATTATATGACAGTTAATTTGATTGCCTTTTATAAACGTGTTTGTATCTTTTGAATATTTTTCCTTAATAAAAAGTTATTGCAAAAAAAAAAAAAAAATTAGTGCTGTCAAAGCTTCTCTGCAGGATAGTGTATGATTATCATTGTTGTTTATGTGCAAACTCTGCAGCACTGGACAGTGGGTAAACCATAAAAATGGAACACATTCATGTGAGGCTGACAGAGGGTAGAGAAGGCCCTGCTCGGGAGAGCTTGCAGTCAAGTGTTGTCATAGAACTTTTATACATTAATGCTTGTTAATCTATTACAATTCAGAAAATAAGAATAATTGTGCAATCCTTCTCAATGGGACTATGGAAACTTAGTGTAATATATCAGAACTCTCTAATTTCAACACTGTATCTTACGTGACACCCACACTCCCTACATCACAGGCAGCTCCAGTAATGTGTATAACCTCTGTGAAATTAGCACAGCTTTATGTCAGTGCATATAGAAAGCTTTTTATTTGATTCATTGTGATGGTAATGTTTTCACCATAAAGATGATTTGATATGCATTTTTAAGACCTATTAAGAACGCGCTTTTACGCTGATAGGCCATAAAATAGTTTAAACATGAGAAACTATAGACACACACTTTGACAGGGGATCACTTTATATTGTGTCAATTTCTATGTTGCCTACAGTGTTTAGAAGTGTTGATGCTCAATAAAATTAAAGATTAACAGTACAGCATAAGACAGTTGACTGCACCCCTAATGACAAATGGAACACCAATGCAGATTGAATACATTTAAAAATAAAAATAAAGTTACATAACCATATAAATTCTACAAATAAAAAGAATCAAAGCTGTGCTGAATAAGAGTGTACAATATTCTGGTAAATAGTTGGAATAAAACTCCAGCACATCAACATTATCTCATAGATGACCTAAACAGTCTTGGTAAATCCTGACTGGCCTGGTTAGTGACGTCTAACCAAAAACCTACAAACTTGTAAAACACAATGAAGTTGTATGTGAATTCCCTAAGTATATTGTATGCTATGCTGGAAGCTTTCAGATGTATTAATGAATGTGCTGCTGATGTGAGGACAAAGTCTCAAGTTTTAACGATCTCTGTCTTTCAACCCTGTGAACGTCCCCAGTTCTGTTATTATCATTTAATACTAAAAGCATTATAGTATTGGACAAATCTGGTTCATATTCACTGTCTCTCCTTGATTTTTTTTTTTTGTTATTAGTGTCGCCCTCTTAGCCTGCACGCTCTTAAGTTTGGTCTTTGAGAACTGTTCCTTTATTGTCTCTACCTCTGACACATCCACATTCCCACAATCTATTGGGGTCCCAGAAGGCTCTGTTCTCAGCCCCCTGCCCTCAGCCACCAGTAATACCTCTATGCTAACAACACATAGACGTACCTCTCCTCTCTCCTTAGGACTATATTTTCTAACTGTCTCTCTGCTATCTCCTCATGGATGTCCCAACTTGTTCAACTTGTCCAAAGCAACTTATCATCTTTCCTCTTTCCAGAGTCACTACCTCCACTTAAATTTCACTCGCTATCAATAACGTCTCAATTTCCTCAGTCTATCAAATCTGCTCCCTTAGTGTCACTTGATCCCTCCTTCTGCTATATTTTTTTCTTGGCCAAGATGCTACCAAAACTCTTATTGAACCTGTCATCCTCTGCTGCCTTGACTACCGCAACCATGTTCTCTCTGGCCTTCCCCGCACCCATCTATCCCCATTTTAATTCATCTCAAAGTTGCAGAAAGGCTGATCTTCCTCTCTCACCACTTCACTCCTGCCTCACCGCTTTGAAAATACTGACACTGGCTTTTGATATCCTCCAGAATCCAATTCAAATGACTCTCCCTTACCTACAAAGCCATAAACAACAACACCCCTTCATACATCTCAAATCTCATCTCCAAATACTTTTCCTCTGGTAACCACCTCTCACTTTCACCTAAAAGACTTGACTTTCATCAAGTGCCACTTCCCACACCCAATCAGCCTTTCTCTCAGCCTTCAAATCTTTAAACGCTCTCTGAAAACCCATCTCTTTATTAGACCTTACTCTACTCTCACCTATACTACCTATAGCGGTGCACCCTTACAACTGTCACAATCTCCACTCTGAGCCACACTAACTCCTCTTTTTTCAGCTGTGCCCTTTTCCAATTGGAGTGTTAGCTCTGTCATGAGTAGGGCCCTCCTTACCCTTTGTTTCCATGTCTGCATTGTCTACCTTGTATGTCCTGCTTTCCCCACTGTCCTGCACGTTTGAGCACTGTGGCCACTTTCAAATGGATGATGATGATAATATACTAATAATACCTTTTCTGTAAACATGTAATTTACCTATGTCTTGTCATCCGTGTTGTGTGCATACCTAATTAAGATATGAGACATACTTATTTCTCACCTTCTCTAAAAGAAGAAAAGTTGGTACTTCACAGACCATCATTTCAGAATATTTTCCAGTATTGCAGAGACATGTACAGTGATGGTTTTTTGTATTGTTTCTTTGAATATTTCTGTGGAGATCTTTTAACAATGAGGTTTGGTTCTAGCTAATTCTCTCTGTTTTTTTTTCTCAGGTTAATTGAGGATTGCCTATCCCCTTTACCAAGCTCTCCATCTAAGAAGACTTCTACCACTAAACGCAAGCAGTACTATATAAATCGTGCTATCCGCAATTCTGACCTGACTCCACGAGCCAAAGGACGCAAGAGTCTACGCAGGCTGGAAAACAGTGAGAAAAGACAGGGAAGGGGTTACTCCCTTGTGGAGTCTCCTTCCTCCAGCTGCTGTCTAGCAGTGGTGCCAGTATAATGCCTCCATATGACCTAAAAGTATAGATACTGACCTGCAGCAACGTCAGGGAAGTTTGGGGGTAGTTGTTTTATAAAATGTAGTCTAAGCAGAAGAGGTAACATTAATATACACTACTTTCATCTATGCAAAAAGTTAAAAGAAGCAATAAATATATGGGGATTTGAAGATGAATCTTACAAATGTGTATAAATGGTAGAGATTCCACAAAGACAGATTGATATTGTTACTGTCATTACTAGAGAAACCAGGCAGATCTGCTACCTGAATGTGCTACCCCAATCTGTCTCATTCTAGGATCAACTACGTAAGAGAGGGACGAGATCACTCGATGTGACATGATTTTTACTTTCTTTTTCCCCCTCTTGTAGATCGCTATCTGCTGAGTTTGCTGGAGAGGGATGAGTGTGTGTCTGAGGATGGTGAGACCTACCTATGTTCTTCTCCCAGCATATTTACTGAAGCCTGTAATAATGAGAGCTACATCGAGGTAAGATATTGGTGGGCACGTGGAATTTTTTTTGTTTTTGCTATAAGTTATTTAGGCAAATTTTGTATTTCTTTGTTATCCTTTAAATCTCTGACAATTATCTAAAGCGGCCAAGCAGCTTGGCTACTCTGTTCTACAGATTTCACATTAAGGTACCACTCAGTTTAAAAATGATTAGTGATCCCTATCACCCTTTGTTCCTTTAATTTAAACTAAACTTAGCTCACTTAGATACAGTAACATATATGTTCCTCTATAGCAGGGGTCGGTAACCCCTCGGCTCACGTGCCAGACGCGGCATGTGGACCACTTCTGTCTGGCACGCCGATGACAATATATATATATATATATATATATATATATATTACACACATACCAAGTATATGATTCAGAGTGGTCATCAATACAAAAGAGTCCTGGGTTATTTCTAACATGTAATTCCGTTCCAGTCTTGTATACTCATAGAGGAGAGAAAGAAAACCAAAATAATGCAGTATTGCCGGACAAGTACAGATAAATCCAATATATATCCAGCTCTAATTATGTGTACCAAAAGATAAAATATTTTGCGCTTATCTATATGAATGCTTGTGCGGCTGATGCTGTCCCTTGTTCAGTTGACTCCATCAACAGGTTTAGGACAAGGAAATGAAAATAAAAAGGTTCCATATAGTGTAGTATATTAATATACAATCCAAATTAATTAACCAGATAAAATACACACTCACAATAGACATATAAAACAAAGGCTTATCTGTAATCCAAGTACAATCCTTATCTCCACTCTAGTGGGTTAGATGTCGGGAGAATTCTGCTAGTTGGTAAATCTGGGTACAGGTGCCAAAAGAAAGTATCAGCCTGTACTACCTTTACCTCGACGCGTTTCGTCTTGAAAAGACTTCATCGGGAGATGTTAATGCCTGTCTACCTGTTCGTTTATTTGATGTGATGGGCGCCGCCATTTTGCGCATACGTGCTGCACAGGACTCACTGTGCATGCGTGGCTTGTACATTGCCGTATATGTGTACTCGGCGGTTTCACATACTAACTATAAGGCGGATGCATCCCAGAAGGTTGTATGTATGTGTGTGTGTGTGTGTGTATAAATTCCTGTCAAACAAGACTGGAAACCAGCACTCCATATAAAAATACGTTCTATTATTACTTTTAAAGTCCAGAACGAAGCTGTTCCATTATATCATCCATGGCAGCAAATCAGATCAAAACAATTCAGCAGCATGTCAAAAAAAGACAGATAAACACCATAATTGTTTCACATTATACTCATCTTGTACTGGTGTTCATGGAACAGAACTCATGATAGGGTATGTCATAAAGTACCCAACGGCCGTTTCGGTGCTCTTACGGCACCTTTATCAAGGGCTACTATATGTATAATGAACACATGCCAGCATTTAAAGACCCACTAATGCTCAATTATCTAGAAACACATCCCCATTGAAAACACCTGTGTATGAAACATGCATATTAGCCAACATATGCAAACTAATCAGAAAATAATAAAGATTAATAAACAGAAACGCATAACTATATGTATATATTCACATAGTATACACATTGTTTAACTGTATATCATCCTGTGTGTACTAGAATGGAATAACAATCATATAGGATAAATACCATTATACTGTCTAACTTAACCTAATCGTATTATAGCAAATCATATAACAGAGAATTAAAAAGCCTGTCAAACCTGAAAAGTGAGCCAGCCATATGTTTACAAACCTCTCCTATAGTTGTCAGATCAGCAGCTAATCTTATGTGATCAGTTTCTTCTTAAAAGGCGTATAGGATCATTTTGATCATCACAACTTATTATCGAGGTTATTCATATATATGTCAAAAGAAATGTGGAAAAACAGCAATAGTGTATTATCATTTATAATTATAAAGGGCCTGAAACCATGCACCACCACAAATACCAAACGATAGTTCTTAGGCATACCAGATATACAAAATATTAAGCTTATCTGTTTGATTTCCTTAGTGACACTTGAGCCAGTTGACATTCATTAGTACCTCATATCAAGAGAATACGAGCCATATAGTGTAGTATTTCTCAGTCAACAAAATTTTAATAAACACATAAATAATTGCGCTCACAAGAAAAGGTAAAAACATAGGCTTATCTGAGATCCCCTGAAGGATACGTTTGTTGTAATATCCACAGCACATCCAAGGTATCGGCCAATACAGTAGTATCAATAAATAGCAGCAGTCTCAACATGTTTCGTCTTTCATCAATAAATACTTCAACAGGAGAATGACAAGAGTGCTGACAAGCACTCTTGCACACCAGTTAGTGGTACTGGTAATCATGATTCAGAACTTCAGATGGAATGATACATTACATGGTAAATCAAAGCTCTTCATATACAGTTTTGCAGCCCTAACTTGGCAGGAGGTAACTCAGCTCCTGTTCTAGCTGACACAGCAACATTTGATATTTTACATTGAATATTTACCATCAGGATATAACATATTCTCTAATCTTGCATTTAACTCAATTTAACTTACAAATTTCACATCAATCTGTAATTTCTAGATCACTTGCATCCTTACATTATTCATATTTTTCATCTATCATTTTAACAAGATAGGATACAGCTAACTACACCCTGCTGTGTATTTAAGTGTTGGTCTCTCAGAAATGAAACATTTAATTAGCCTAATTGGGATTTCCTCTAGAAAAGTTTCAAAACCAAATCATGACATACTGTCTCAGAAGTTGCAAATCAAATTTACTCCGACATTTGCCTATTGCATCTGAAGTCAGCCCTAATTTTAGATGCTTTTTAACACTATTTGGTAAAATATAAAGACGATGATGTAAAGGTATGCACTTTGTTTCCCCCATGTCTCCCATTTCTCATCATGAGATCAATTCTGAGCACTTATGTGGTCGAAATAAACAGTAGAACTCAAGGTTTTCTTCACTGTTGCAAAGTTACTAAAAAAGACCTTTACCCAGAATATCAACTTCAGGTGAATTCCATTTTATCTTGGTGTCTCTCTCTTACAGGCCTGGCCAACCTGTGGCTCCCCAGGTGTTGAGAAACTACAAGTCCCAGCATACCTTGCCGGCTTTCAGCTGGCTATCTACCTGGAAAGCATGCTGGGTCTTGTAGTTTTACAACACCTGGAGAGCCACTGGTTGGCCAGGCCTGCTTTATTATAAAATAACTCTATTACTGACTGAATTCAATCAGACGGCAAGAATTATTCTAGACCTCAAAATGCACCGTGGCCTATTTATATAGCTCATTCGCTATAGCTGCTCCATTGGAGAGACGAGTTTGTTTGTGACAATTGATTACCAAGTGGTGAATAGTGGCGAAAAGTACTAGTATAACATAAAGCTGTATACCAGACCACTGACTATTGTACTGTGTATATGTAAATGTTTCTTTCCTTGATTTTGTTCTTTACATTTTTTTTTTTCTACTGTTACTTAAGCGAGAAGTTCAGTACTGACAGTACATTTGCTTGTAGGCAATGCATATATCAAATGCTTTGTAGAGTATGTCAAACGTTAAAGTCAAGGGTGAAACTAGCGGTTTCAAATTATTATTATTATTATTATTATTATTATTAATAATAATATCACCATAGATTTGTAAAGCACCACAGTGCTCCACAACGCTGAACAGTAGAGTAAAAAAACTGCATACATGAAACAGGAACATAGAAGGTAGACAGAATAAATGCAGACATGAAAACAAAGGGTATGGAGGGCCATGCTCATTAGAGCTTACATTCTAAGTGGAAGAGGGCACAGCTGAAACAAGGCGAGCGAGCGGGGTTCAGCGTGGAGATAGTGGACAGTTGTGAGGGTGCATTAGTGTGAGTAATATCATCGAGGATAATCTATTTTTATAAGTGCTAGAAAGTCTGCAGTATTTAAAGAGCACCCATTACCTACTTATAATGGATGCAGCCAATTATGGGACTGCAGCCTATGAATTCACTAGGAACTAATGACATCACTGGGGAATAACACATTCTGCACACCTGTTCTATAATGTATAACTATAAAAGTACAAATACAAAAATGGTCATGTCCAACCTACAAGCACAGCATTTTCATGTAACTGTAGCTTCCTTGATCATTGTCCATTTCTCTTTAGAAGTATAGAAATGCTAATACAAATTGTCTTTTAAGGAGGTTATAAATGGTTTGCTCCAATTACTGTGTGGCCAGATCTGTCATATTTGGCCATACATATTCATCCAATCTGACTGCACTATTAGCTCATGCATGTTTAGATGTTGTCACTGCCTTTACTGTCAGTCCCAGTTATGTAAGTCCTGTACTTGCTGTGATTTACTACTTAATTGGTCTTATATCACCTATTAGGCTGTCCAAATCACAGCATGTGTGGGCACCTGTATTCTTGATGAATTATGTAAATGAACCAGCTAGTTGTATTTGTAACTAAGACTTTACTTTATTTGAATGTATTTAGATTTAGGTAAAGGCCTTTTAGATTATTATTTTTTTTTTTTTTTAAAGCATTAGAGTTTTTCCCTGGTGCATCTATTCCTCACTTAATGTGTGCTTTAGCTTCTTCAGCGCATACTTATAATCCATTTGGTAGCACTTGAGGACTTGAATTCACCTTTGTGATGGTTTCTTAAATGGTTTTCAAACTGTCTGATTTATATGAAACAATTGTGTAAGCTGCAGCAATAATTACTGTGTGTCCTCTCTTCCTGAGTGTTCCAGAGGAAACACTCAGCACATTATTCTGAAGCCTTCACTTTCTGCATTGTACCACAGGCACTTATCCTTTGATGCTATTTTCCAACCATCTTACAGAGCTGTTCAAACCACAAAGTGATTTTGATCTTTAGATAATGTTCTTTTTTTTTTCCACAGATATGGAATGATTTTATGAATCGTTCTGGAGAAGAGCAGGAGAAAGTGCTCCTTTATCTGGAGCATGAAGTGAGGAGGCCCAGAGAGAGGGTTAGCAAAGGCAAAGATAAGAGGACAGGTACCTGTGTGCATCAGTTGCCTGATAGTGCAATACTTCTGGTAGACACCTTCTATTCCTGTGTCTCCATAACTGCCACATGAGATTTTACTGTGTTGTACCACTTTATTAGTTCCTTCTTTGAGCTTCTTTTTCTTTTCTTTTCTTTTTTTCCCCTGTACCCTTAAGAAAATGTCCCTTTATCGGGGGCCAATTTTCAGTTTTTCTGTTTTCTTAACAGTTTGACTTTATTATTTCACTAATAAACTTGATTTTATGATGAAGTTAATATTCTACTATATATCATAGGTTTTTAATGTAGATCAATAAACTTCACAGTAAATTTTAAATTATCCAGTAAGTGCCCAGTAACACATTTTCTTTTCTTCTTTGGATGACATAAATGTTGTATATGTGGGAGTGCACCTTCCCTCTTAATATCCTGGATCTATATGAGATTCACATATCAAATATATGGATAAAAGTGAAGTATTGAGGGGCTAGTGGATTTACTCAGTGCGGTATATAGTCGTTAGGAATATTTTGTAAGTTATCATCATCAGCTATTTATATAGCGCCACTAATTCCGCAGCGCTGTACAGAGAACTCATTCACATCAGTCCCTGCTTCAATTTACTAGTAGATTTAGTCAGGCCTATTTTTTAGGACAGAATTAAAGAACCACTAAACTTAAATACAAGTCACCTAATGGCAAAGATGATGCTCATAACTTTTACATATATGCACATATGTAAAACGCTTGGAGGAATTTGAGATGTTTAGCATTCTATTTACATTTGCTCTGTAGCTAAATGCTTGCTATTCTTTTATCAGCCATTTTATGACATTAAACAATGTCTTAAACACACCCAAATCTGTATAAATTAAATTCTTTCCCCTTTTATAACTTTATCTCAAATTATATTCAGTAATGTGAATGTTATTAGTAGCTATTTTGGACAGGCTAACTTCTATTTAGGTTTAGCGATGTCTGTTTAAACAGAATTCAAGGCGCATCACAATTTCTTGAATGTCACAGACAGGTAAAACCCCACTATTCGGCATTAAATCCAATATTGTGGTTATGGTTACAGTGCTCCGATGGTTTTGCTGGGCAGAAGCTTGTGCAAATGCTTTCAACAGCAGATGTCTATGAGATAAAGTATTTAATGGTTCACAGGCAACAATGAGAGCATCTCTCCTTTTAACATGGTCCAGCTAAGAAGAAACCTTATGCGTATGGACCTTATGGACCTCTATAATTAATAAGTCAGATCTATACTTAATGTAAGCAAAAAGGAAAAATTCTGCCTGAAATGCAAGTAACAGGGTCTTACAACCAGCCAGGACTGCCCAATGAAAGAATGAGTGAAATTCACAAATGTCTCTTCCTAAAAATGGTTTTAATGACCACAGAGTTATTTACGTTGTTCTGTGAAGTAAACACTACCACATCAATAAATGTTATTGAGTTAATTCATTAAAAAATGTATTTGAAGGGTAGGCTTCTGTGAATACCAGTAACATTAGACATTTTTTAAGCTTTGCTTGGTGCACTTACATTGCAGTCCATAACCTCCTTCACAACCCATCTAACCCTACTACCTTACTGAAAATGGCAGTGAGTGGTAAGCTAATTCATGTTAATGCTAAATTGCAGGTGCACACCTTCTCATTCACTGCATGAACCATTATGACACTCTGAGGCATACTCCAAGTCCCACTACTGAACTCCATTATTTAGTATTTGCAATGACAAAGGTTTACCAGACAAAAACTGGATCACTATTGTTGATGTTAATTTTTTTTTTTTTTTTATATCTAATTTCTTAACTATTCATCCTCTGTGTGTGTGTGTGTGTGTGTGTGTGTGTGTATGTATGTATGTATATGTATATGTGTGTGTGTATATATATATATATATATATATATATATATATATATATATATATATATATATATATATATATATATTTGTTTCCATAATAGGTGGGCATAGTGTTATTGTGTATGGCTTTTTTTTTTACTCTTATTATATTAAACTTCTCTTTAATCTTTCTAACTTTTAGAGCATCCCGCTTACACCCCTGAGGAGTGTTACCAGAGGATCAGCCGTAGCCTGCGTTGCACTCTCAAAAGACGCCAAATTCCAATGGTTAAGCACGATTTCTTTATTTCCTCACTTTCTACATATTATAATTATAGCAATGGAAGCCTTCCACTCTGATTGAAAAGGGGCTAGCATTCCATATGCATGACCTCAACTGCTAGTCATATATGGCTAGGTGGATTCACTTCAGGATGTATTGCTAATGTGTGCTAGGATATCACTGTATTACATTGCACAATGTTTCATTATTGTTTAGATCTCTGAATGATCTTTACCACAGTTAACTTCTGTCCCCCACCCCCCTTCTGCTCTGACCCTAACTGTAACATAATTGATTTCCTTGTGTTTGTTGTACTCCTGCTTATCATGGCTTTTCATATTTTACCCCCCCCCCTTCCTTCTTACATATATATTAAAATATCTGTGTGGGTTAGCTGGCTCTGTTAAGTTACATTCCTTTGTGGAACAAATCCTCAGTCAGTGTCCCCAGTCTGTTTAAGAAAGATTAAATTCATTATTTGTGAGTCAGCATTTAGCGCAGTGTGCACTGAAGTGTGTTTATCGTTAGTTAAAATTTGTGACCCTTAACCTTCCAGGAGCTTGCAGAGTATGTGATATGAACTCTGTTTAAAATGGTTAAGCTTTCAAGATAATTGATGTTTGTGTGCCCTTTTCTCAGTCATTCATTTGTAAACTTGCTTGATGAAGGAGCCTCTGTGCTCTGAAAGCTAGCAAATATAAAAAATTATTTTGGTTAGCCAATAAAGGTATGCCTCTTATAATACTTTTTTGACACAAGTATTCAACATCACATAGGATAATTGAGTACTTTTGTAGCTGTGTAGGTTCTGGAAATAGTAATAATAAACAATAGGCTTTGTTTATTATTATTTTTAAATGGGTTGGGTTGTTTCTTTAAAAAACATGATTCTTATTGTCAGGGGCGGGCTGGGCAGGGGGGCATCTGCCCCCTGGGCCGCTCACAATCACGGCTGTTAGGGCCGGCCGCCCCCCCGGAAGTAATAAAAATGTGATGCCGCGTGTCATGTGATGCGGCGTGTGCCCCCCGCGCCTGCTTATTGTTCACTTGTAAGGTACCGCAGTGCTTCGCAGCACTTGACGGTGGGGAAAACAGGATTTGCATAAAATTGTTACAGAAAATAATGCAGACATGAAGGTAAAGGGTAGGGCAGGCTCTGCTTGTGAGATCTTCTAACTGGAAGAGGACAAAGCTGTATGTGGAGTTTGGGACAGTTGTGAGGGTGCATTAGTGTGTAGTAAAGGGGCGGTTAAGTAAGCCCTAATAAAGAGAGGTTTTTTTCAGAGAGTGTTTAAAGATTTTGAAGTCTGTGGGTAGTCTGGTGGAGCCTAGTAGGGAAATTCATAAATAGTTAGCTGCACAAGACAAGGCTTGTAGCCAGGAGTGAGATGTGGTTACCAGAGGTGAGACACGGGTCAGAAGTAGATCTAACAGGGAGAGTATTTAGAGATGTATTGGTGGGTGGTGGTGGTGTTGATGATGGCTTTGTAGTTAAGGGTGAGTAATTTGAATTGGAGCCATTGTAAGGATTAGCAGAGTGGAGAGGTTGATGAGGAGTAGCAAGAGACAAAGATGATTCTTGTTGCAGCATTTAAGTTGGATTGATGCAGAGATAGATGGGTGAGGGAAATGCCCAATAGGAGAATGTTGCTCTAGTCAAGGTGGAAGATAAGGAAAAATGGATAAGAGTTTTGGTAGAGTCTTTGGTAAGAAAATACTTATTCTGACAATGTTTCTAAGGTGGAGTTGTCCGGACTGGGAGAGAAACTGGATGTGAGGAATAAAGCAGAAGATGCAGTCAATGATGACTCCAATTAAATTGTGATGTAATTGATGGTGGGGGAGATTTTACCGGGAGATGACCCTGGTAGGAGAGAAGATGCACTCTATTTTGGACCTGTTTAGCTTTAGATGATGATGAGACATCCATATTGAGAAGGCACAGAGACAGTTGGTTATACAAGATAGTAGTACAGAAGTGTGCAGGGAAAGAGAGGTATATTTGGGTGTTGTCAAAGCAAAGGTGATACTGGAGGCCGAATGAGCAAATTACCTCTCCAAGAAAAGAGGTGTACAGTGAGAAAAGCAGATGACAGAGAACAGAGCCTTGTAGGGCCCCAACAGATAGTGGGAGTGGAGGAGAGGATGTGTCAAAGGTAGACACTAAAAATGTGGTTTGATAGGTAGGAAGTGGACCAGGAAAAAACTCTCTCATAAAGGCGAAAAGTAGTGAAGAGTGTGCAGTAGAAGGTGATCAACAGTGTGGAGGGAGTGAGAGGAGATAAAATGAGATGGGTAGTTATACATAAGTCGCTCAAGAAGTTTGAAGGCAGAGGGGAGAAAAGAAATAGGGCTGTAATTGGAGAGAGACTGAGGGATTATTTATAGGAATAGAATTCTTGGTTACATGAGAGAATGAAAAGAGGGTAGATTGATGATAGGAGATGATGGGTGGTCTGTTTGGTGTGGCACGGTTGAGTTTTTGATCATCGGAGACTAATAAAGTAGTTGGAGCTGCATTATCTAAAACTAAAGCGAGTGTTTTGTTGTAGAAAGAAGCAACCTGATCAGGACAGTAAGTGGAAAGAGCTGTTATTTTAGTGAAAATGAGAAATGGATTGTGTAGAGACGATTTAGGTGTGGGGTGTATGAGATAAAGTGAGGCTGAAGGAAAGGAGGTTGTGGGCGGAGAGTGGGAAAGCCAAGTTGGAGAACCTAAACATTGAACAGAAGTGGGACAAGACAAGGGAGTGTCCATCACAGTTGTGGGAGATGAAGTCCAAAGAAGGAATTAAGTTAAAGCATTTTTGTGGAAGCGGAGACATTGGTAGTGTTGAAATGACCTAGTATGAGAGTAGGCAGGTCAAAGGATAGGATATAATTAAGCCTGTCTGTAATGTTTTCAATGAATCAGGAAACTGGCCCTGGGGGACAATAAAAGATAGCAATATGAAGTTCGAGAAGATAGAATAGACTGTTAGTGTGGACTTCAAAGGAAGAGAAGTATGGGGAGTTCAGGGGGGGTATGATTTGGTAGGTGCAGTATAGACATTAGAGTGCCTACTCCACCTCTTTGTTTCTGTGGTTTAGGAATGTGACTGTAGGGAATGTAATGTCTGAAAAAGGCATGCCAAGTTTATTTAATGGCAAGGATGTAGAATAATTTTGACATTTAATAAATCATTGCTACATGAGTACAACCAGATTTCACATTACGAAGTTCACAGGAAAATGGGAAGGAGGATAGTAGAGGGATTGGAAGTGAATGTAATGTTTTGGGGAAGGGGTGTGAGCATATAGTGGGAATTGCACAAGGCCCAGGATTGGGTGAGTTGTCACCAACAGCCATGAGAAGGAGCTGGGTGAGAAAGAGGACATGTAAGGATGATTTGTGACAGTGTAATGTATGCTTTCAATTATGTAGGCTAGTGGTTGCAGAAAACAGGTTTTAGATTGGTGAAGGGGAAATAATGAGGGAATGAGAAATCACCTGCTGGAGAGAGATGAGGAGCTTGGAGAAAAGTGTGGTGAATTGAGTGTGTGCATGGTGGAGTGATGTGAGATATGGATTAACTAGCGTATGTATTAAGATATTGTAGAGGAACAATTGATATAAATTGTGCAATGGAGGAGGTGGAGGCTCCTTTGCCAACGCCCCCTAGTTGCGATAATAACAATTGGGCTCAGTTGGTCTAGCAGCCAGAGATGGCAACAGTAACCACAGTTGAACTCATTACATCATCTTATTCTTGTCTTTAATGCAAATAGGAGGGAGACCAATTAGACCTGCTAATCTAACACACAAACTGTCCTTTAGGTTGTAAGTTATTCTGTTCAGGGCCTGCTGGCCTCTTCTTTCATCATTATATTATTATGAATATGTTTACATTTTTATCCCTAATTGTACAGTGCTGCAGAATATGTTTACCCTTAATAAATAAAGAATATTGATAATATATGTTGCAGAATAGTCTGCCAAAGTGTGTGTGTGTGTGTATATACACACACACACCAATGCTGTATTAATTTAAATGGTTAGTGGAGCTATTAATAGGATAGTACTGTTAAATGTCTTTCTGTAACAGGGTACCCTGGAGTGCTTGGAAGAGGAGATGCTGTCATTTTTCTCAGTCAGTCCTGAGTCTGTGTACATTGCAATGATGGAAAACAGGTACTGCATCTGTTTCTGCCCATTTTTATGTCCATAACATTTAATCCTCTCTGTCCCACATGGAAATGAAAACACTAATTGCTTTCAGAAAAACATCATGTCTAACAGACTGCCTAGCATTACCTGCTATGTGTTGTGTTATGTAACTTGCACTTTGCAATTACACTCTGTGTGCTTCCACATATATGTATACATAATTTGTGTGTATGCAGTATGTAGAACTAACATTCCCTGGTTTTAGTACAGCTTGAAGTAGCTATGATAGTATTAATAACATTCTACCAATAATGTAAACCTTTGCAAGAGGAAACATTACAATAAATTCTAAAATGTGATGGATTCGGAACAATTCTAGACCGTTGATTCTATCACATATAATATTACTTGAACTAAGAAGACACAAAGAAACAAAGTCATTATTGCAGAGTGCAAAAAATAATTGGCTTAATTTCAGGAGTTGCAGAAGAGTAAATGCAATCGAAAAAATAAAGCTATAAAAGAGAAAATAAAATCTAGTATGAAGAGAAATGTTTTTTTTGCACATCCTTCATGTATAGACAATATAAATGTTGACTTTGAAATCTGAGCTTTTTTTAAATAAATTTTTGATGTCTTATATAAACATATTAAACACACTGCATATGGCAGTGCTGCTGTACAATTCAGACTTATTGTTTCTCATCTGGTTCTCTCGCAGTTACCAGCGACTCCTGCTGCACGCTGTGTGCCAGTACATGGATCTGGCCTCCGCCAGTAAGAATTCTGGGATTTGTTTTGGGACGGGGAATGGGGGATAGTATGTGGTGGAGAAGAATTAGAAGGGATATTTATTTTATTATTACTATTTATATATTTTTTTAATCAAATCTGACGTGTCTCTTTCAGTACATGTAGCATATATGTATACACTAGGGGTGTAAAAAGTCTAGCTGCCAGCCCGTTCTCCATTTTCTAACATTGACAGATCTTAGCACACAGTGCCACCTACCTGTCTAGTCCTGGTATTTGCATATGTCTATTTGATTATGCAGCATTTCTTTAGTTACAGTACTAAACCCAAAAATGTAATTAATTGTGTTGATCCAGACAAAGTATAACCCCAGCGTGGGACAGTTGTAAATTTTTATCCTTATTGACACCAAAAATAGCAATCTGATGAGTTCCCTGTCTCAATCTCCCTGTAATGTCCTCAACTAACTATAGATACATATACCATCTTTTTTGTAAGCAAGGCATCTAATTCATTTGTTAAATTCTGTGAGTTTGGCATCACCCCTTCATGTGGTAAGCAGTCCCCCAGCATAAACCACCCTGAAAGTAACAACTAATGGCCTCTGTAGGGTCCTTTTTGTTAAAAAAAAAAAAATATATGATATAAATGTTTGTATTGACCTCTGATATTTATTCATAATATTTAGGTCCCCGCTAAGGCACCTTTTTTAAAGTAAACAAACCTAGTTCTTCATAATACTACCATTCCCTTTATTAGTGAACCCTCCTATGTGGAGGTGCCCAAAACTGTACCCCATATTCAGTATGTTGTCTGACTAGTAAATTATGCTATGGTAATACTATGTCTGTATTATGCTTATTTATCCTTTTCCATGTGTGTTCCCCACTTGTATTCCATTTAATGTGTCCGTAGCATAGGTATTATGACAGCCAGGGTGCATGACCCTTTATTTAGTTACATTAGATTTTATCTGTATTTTGTCTTAACTCTTTGTATAGTAAGTTACTATGATGTACTGTGTTAATAATCCAACATAGCTTCGTGTCATCAGAAAATATGTACACCTTCTTACTAGCCAACTAGTGATACCATCCTGCTTTCTATTCTATTTTCATTTTTCCTTTGGTTTAGGTTCCAACCTCCATGGCAAACGTCAGATGCGTGTGGTGAACAGGAACAGTGACTTCTGCCCTCCAGAATTGCTCCTATCCTCTTACCTCCAGATGAGATTCTAACCCTTCATGAGACTTAATGCAAGGGTTTATCCAACATGTTAACTCTCTATCTGCCAACATCCTTGTTCTCTGTAGCTCTGCACTTTGTGTTATCGATCTGCTGTGAACTGTTTGCCTTGACCCTGAATGCTTTAAGCATAATTATGTTTATGCATACGTCAGCACTATGGTTAATCTGTTATATTTACAACAAAGTGTTTTGGGGTTTTTTTTGTCATCTGCACAGGATATCGTATGTCTGTGAGCATCTAAGTTTTCCTATTGAGTGTGCTCTCCCAGAACAATGGAGATACTCATTGTGAGCAACACTAGTATGTTAACATAAATTAAACTTTATTTCTAGTAATTAACACAGTCCCAACATCACAGCCTTTAACGGAATATATGCGGTTTATAATATATAGAAAGTGATTAACAAAAGTGAGGAAATAAGTGGTTAAAATGTTGATGTTACAACCGTAGAGGTCCTCAACATTGTGTCATTATATCATATATCTATCATTCTTCAGTTTTGTATTTCATTGTGTAGGAAAGTTCTCAATAGGAGGATGTCTTAACTTCATTTTATTCTGCAATTAGGCATTCCTATTTGTTCCACAAGCTCATTCATCCTTATAGGCTATGCCCCATTCGTTCTATATTACTAGTACATCAACGGTGATATGTTACTCGATATGTATTTTTCATTTCCAGCATTGACTAGAGATAAGAATCTCAAAAGTTTTTATTCAGGCACTCTATAGCAGAATTTGGGATTCTGTAACTAATGCATCTAATCAAATTATACATTTTGCCTGAATGCAGTCTCTGTAAGATATGCTCATTGTTATTACACTGTGATGATTTAGAAATGTCTCAGTTTACACCTTTGAGTTGCCACTAAGTTACTGGCTACATGTGTACAGATATTGGTGTGAGATGAATTATTATTATTGCAATATGTAATTGGTAAGCCTCCAATATTTTGAGTTAGTGTGACCTTACTATTCCAAGCAGCCCTGCTATAAAATCACATAATTTGTGTATTAAAAAGGTGGTTGGCTACTATAACTTATGATTTAACTTGTAATTCCTGACTATTCTGGGACAATAAATCTAAGTGTATACATTTTTAGTAACGATTTATCTCTATTAACTCTTCCTTATTCATTTAGTATTGTTGACACTTTAACTTTAATTTATTGCTCTGTATATAGATGTCAGTTCCACGATTAGATGCAAGCCAGAACTAGGAGTTTTTAAGTCGGGCAATATACTTGTTTAATGCACAAGCTATTGCAGATGATGTGATCTTATAGCAGAGCTGCTTAGAATAGTAATCCTGCACTATTGAATATACGTTGTGTAAAGACTGCATTCATATAAAACATTAGAGGCTTACCCATGAGTGAAGGGGAACCTTTGGTGTTCTTGCCTCTTTTTCAGTGTTTGAATTGAAAACTACATATTGAATGACATTTCGTGGTTGAAGTACCAGTACTATAGAATGGCCAAGAAGGATGAAAGAGTGTGTGGAGCAAATAGGAATGCCTAATAGGAGAGCGTAAAATGAAGATAAAGACGGTAGATAAGTTACACTCCTTTTGAGAAGAGACTTTCCTACATGAAACACGAGACTGAAGAATGATAGCTTTATTCATGATCAAAGTGAGAGACAAGCTTTATTAGCGATATTAAAGAAGAAAGGTATTCCAATAGACCTAATATACTGACTACGTGATGAGGACTCCTACGGTTGTAACATCAACCTTTTAACTCCTTATTTCTTCACTTTTGTTTATCACTTTCTATTTATTTTAACCCTCATATTTCACTAAGGACTGTGAAATTTGGACTGTATTAATACACAAAAATAAAGTTTGATTTATTTTAAGACACTAGTGTGGACCACATTGAGTGCCTCCACATCACAACTTTTTGTCTTTCTCTGAATCAATCTGTTCTATGCCAGTTATCCTGGCAGAGATTGTACATTTCCCATCAGTTCTATTACATCTGGCAGCTCACAGCTGATCAATAATATGTTTTGCAGAGTGATACATGGCAGGTGAGCCAAACCACAAGTGTTGTATGTATAATTGTACATATGTATTTGTATAGCTGGCTGCACAGGCAGGCAAAAAAATGTATAAAAGTCAAAAGATTAAATGTGGCTGGGGCATACAGGATTAGTGATATCATGTAGTTGCCTATAATGAGTGGAGCTGTGTTTTAGAGTGGTTATGCATTTTCAGGGTACACGTCCGTACACTCTGCCAGGATCCTTCACCCTGTTGCCCTGCAGCTCGCTTCCTGACCCTATGTGCTGTATGGGAGGACATGTTTAAGTGAGAAGGAGTTGACCACTGTTCAATACCCTCAAGTTATTATGGTTCTTTAATTGCAAACTAATGTCTTGCTACTTGAGTACATGGAAGAATTGGCGCTGTTCTGTAAGAAGTGGACTGGGGCATGCTGAGTATGCCCTTCAACCTTACCACATTGTGGTAGCTTAGATCATACTTCTTATGCTATATAAGATTATGGTGTCTCATTTACAGGGTTACAATTATGCAGATATAAGGATTGAGTCCTTAATTCTTTCTTCACTATGCTATTAGATTGTTTGGATCCCTCCATGACATTGGGATTATTTGTTCCTGTGCATGAGGGTTTATGATGTTCTTTGGCTCAGAAATAAAGATGGCATGCAGCCAGCAGGTGCTAATTTGTTTGTATGTGAGGGTACAATTTGTGGAGTGAGAACGTGTATAATGTCACCTCTTTCTGTAATAAACAGATACCTTACATTATGGAGTTTTTGTGCCCTGTATTTGTTATTTATGGTAATGCATGTATACCTAGGGGTAAATGTATCAATATGTGGGTTCTTCAACACCCGCGTGTTCAGCCTCTTCCGTGATTAAATTTCAAGCGGCGCTGCATTGTAAAGGGAAGTTAACCCTTTACAATGCAGCGCCGCTTGAAATTTAATCGCGGAAGAGGCTGAACACGCGGGTGTTGAAGAACCCACATATTGATACATTTACCCCCTAGTGTCTAATCAGGCAAACAAGCATTTTCTATCAATTGGAATCCAAATAACTGATTTGAGATACGTCTATGTAGGTATTGACTTTCTGACAAAGTTTAGATAAGGAAAAATATTGTTCTAGCACCTTAATCTTCCTAATTACAGAGGATTACATCATTTTAACTTACAGGGAGACTACAAAATATAGAGTCTATTTAACCAATTGGTGAGAACAAGCAATTGCAGAGTTTATGTGGTCAGCGTTGTTCTGCCATTTCTACAATAAACATAGGCTTCTGTTACAATAACTCCACCCTATTTGTATGTCATGAATATATAAAAACTGCTACAGATTTAGCCGTAGGTGACAGTAGAGCCATATCTTATACATGTATATAAAAACATACTTCTTGATCTATGTCATTATGCTCAATAAGATGAAGGACATTACACCAATTACTAGAATAAGGGAGACAGCATATCACCCAATTAACTCCATCCAGGTGCAAGTGAAATGTTTAGATTATGAGACAATGTGCTTTTCAGAAACGGCAATCATTACGGTTCTTAACGGAGAAAGAACAATGCAAAATATACAAATATATCTATAATAATAAAATGAAAAAATATCCAACACTGTGAATTGTACCTATGCTCCATGGGGCTCTCTTTCTGTGTTGCTTTAAATGGCCGTGTAAAAATGGATTCTGATCCCTATATGGATCAATAGGGCTGTTCAAAGTTCTGCTTGAGCTGCATTCTCGTGTCCTATTTTGTAAGTATTACATGGGACCAATGCTTACGTTCAGTAATTGATGAGCAAAACATGCAAACTGATTAATCCACACGCACACACCTTTGTATGAGCTTGACTGTAAATTTGTACCTGTAAGCTCAGTACTTAGTTTTGTAAATAAGAAAAAAAAATAGAACTCAAAATCTTGAGATATGCTGGGAGTACATTAAAATGATTTTTAAACATTAAAGACTATGGACCAAAAGAAGTGCCAGAACAACATTGCTGTTCTTCCCAGATCAAGATAAGCCCTAGCTAAGCTTGTTTACAACAACATTACTATGCCTGGATAGCACTTGATAGTTACAAATGTAGAGTCGTCTATGACAATGAATGTGTTTACTTATAGCAAACTTTTATGTACAGTTACATTGCACATAATTTTGCCTGTGATTATTGCTCTATCATTGTCTTCCTGTGCTGCTTTTGCCTGATCCTCACATTAAAGTGCACCCATTGCCTGTACACAGTGGAAACTGTAATAGAATTTAGCACTATAGATTACCTCTTGGGAAAAGCGCAGCATTAGGATATTATGACTTTGTGCCACTGTAAGTGAGGACATACTGTAAGTCCTGGAAGTATCGGTCCAAAGAAAACTACACGCAAATTCGATTTTAAGCTATAAATGTAAACATTTTATTGAGTAAATGATACATATGCTACCTCAACTTTGCTGGGGAATCTCCCTCCCTCACATGGAGCATTTTTAAAAGGCAGCTTATCAAGTTACTAGAAGATACTGACCTCACTAAGATACCTCTGTAATGTCACTGGTTCTTGTTGATTTGATAAACCTTGTTCTCATGAATAGTTGTTCAGTCCAAAAACTGGCTCCCACCATTGCTTGCAGTGTAGGAGACAGGCACACTTGAAATCATATTAGTAGCAAGGTGCCATTGCTCTTTTGAATTACTTTTTAATAATGGACAACCACGTAGTAGGTTTGGGAAAAGTGATTCATTTTATTCACAGAACAGTAATTTTAATGTTTTAGCCATCTTTGTAATTTGCTTGCAGTCGCTGAAATGGTAATGCATATGTTAGGGTGTGCAAATAGCTTCTCGATAAGAGGACCAGCTTTACATTACTTCAGAACAGAGTTTCGCAGGGACAGAACTGGTGTGAATATCCTCCAATTTCTTTAGTCCTGAAGTGTGTGCGTGTGTGTGTGTGTGTGTGTGTGTGTAATATGTGCAACATTATAAGTCTCTCAGCTTCATCCCACATGGCCTATTTATAGTCTAAACAGAACTTTGTTGAAGTCCTTTAAAGGGATTTTCCACTTCCAGATGGCTTCATTGTGTTGGCTTGAATATGTTGTCCAGTTCCTGTGCATTGGAAGCAATGTTTCCCCCCTTGTACCTCATGTTATTGCTGGGGTTTCCATAGAGAAAGGAGGTCTGAGTGAGTTTCTTTATTGCAGTTTACAGTACCTGGTATGTATATGCATACCAGAGACCCAACTTTCCTGATTTAAGGGCTTTGTTCCACACATAGACATGTTTGTCCTGCAATTGGGAAAGTTGGAGATATTTTACATTCACAGCTGCTCTACATACTGGATTGTATGGGTGTTTGGAGGGGAGGTTGCTAAGGGACATCCTAGGCTCGCCCCCAGTGGTGTTTCCACGCCCCCTGTCCTGATTATGGAATTTCAAATGTTGAATTATATGTATGCTTTCACATAAATACAGATGACTGAGCCATGTTCCTACTAAAAGTGCAGAGAACACAGTACAATTTGTGTATATCTATGCTTCAACAGCCATCACACACACATAAATATGACAGAATGAGTTTCCCATTAAAAATGCATAAAATACAGTGCTTAATATCACTCCACTTAAATACAAAATATTTAGT
The DNA here is from genome assembly GCF_038048845.1 of Mixophyes fleayi. Lineage (NCBI taxonomy): Eukaryota > Metazoa > Chordata > Amphibia > Anura > Limnodynastidae > Mixophyes > Mixophyes fleayi. Next base: position 225,258,306 of record NC_134402.1, read on the forward strand.
GACTATAAGCAGAAGAATGGCTTTATATGTAAATGTAGGACTATATTTATATTGTTATTCATTTACATATAAAGATAATCTTTGCTAATGAACACATTTTTGTTAAGATTTTTTTTGTGAGTTCTTGTCTGTATTTCAAAACTTTTTTTTTTCTATAGTTTGTTAAAGAAAAAATAAAACACAAAATAAGGTACTGCTATCTTGTGCTATGGAAGAAAACTCCAAGGCCTAGATTTACTAAACTGCGGGTTTGGAAAAGTGGAGATTGTTACCTATAGCAACCAATCAGAATCTAGCTTTCATTTATTTAGTGCATTCTACAAAATGACAGCTAGAATCTGATTGATTGCTATAGGCAACATCTCCACTTTTTCAAACCCGCAGTTTAGTAAATATACCCCTAAATCTCTAAACACGCACACAAAACAAGAACAGAAGGACAACTCTTTATATATATATATATATATCGTATATTACTAACAAACAATCAATATGACAGAAAAACTTCTAACAAAGATGCAGAAGTTATTTATTTAACTAATAAAAATATATATCAACATACCACTAATATCAATAGCAACCATACAATTATTGTTGCTAGATCTAGAAGGAGCAAATATAATGGTTGAGTGATAATATTTCAAGATACGCTTAAATACCAATGAATTCTTCTGGCTATCCGTTCATAATAGTGCACTATAACTCGCAGGTAAAACCAACCCCTAATCTTACATATATCAGTACTGGGACAAAGAGTTTGGATAGTGAATTATATTAATCAAATTAAATGATTAATAAATGTTTATAGAGCAAACCAACTACTCCCAGGGTAAATGTATCGAAGTGCGATTTATTTATTTTTCAGTGATTTCAAAATCGCTTGAGATCACCAGTGATTTTATGTGCAAACTCAGTCAAACTTGCCGAAGATTCAACAGACAAAAAAAAAAAGCATGCTGTGGGCACAAGAGCATGCTGTCACTTTAGTGCCACAAGTATGTACTTTAAGTGGTGTTCCCATCTGGAGATATTAAGTGTTTCCACATCAGAAAAAAAATATTGCCCCACTGGTAATGGAATAGTATGGCACTATAATAAAAAAAAAAAAAAAAAAAAAAATGTGTGTTCCGTATAATCCTTTAATAAAATTTGTCCCACTAATTTTTTTATAAAATTATTCGACCCTTTAAGATAATTAAATCATTTTTGCCCTTCTCAAGAAGAATCCATGATTATCCTCATAATTAAAACTTTTATTGTGCCTGGTGTTATGTGTTAACATTGGCCAGCAGTGGAAAGCTGATGTGTATGCTAATCTCGCCTATCCAAAGCAATGCGTTGATTCTGGCTGCAAAGATTGCAAACTCACACGAGTTTGCAGAGTAGCAGCTTCATACATATGGTGACTTGTATTCTTAGAGTGACCAATTGTAAGGATGGCGATTTGTAGCATATCAATTTTGGTTAGATCACTTTCCTATCGATTTGCACGTTCATACATCAATGGGTTCAAACTTGCCCGAGAGAATTGCAGAAAAAGGCAAAATTGCAGGTTGACAGAATTTTCCCCTGGGGTAGAAGTGATTCTGCATCAACACTAATACATGACTACTACTAATACAAGAAAGTTCTCCATCTCCAAGATGCTGTAGTTCACCTAACTGGATTACTTCACACACTGTGTAAATTGACTCCTAAAGCTGCTGATGTGGTTTGTCTGTATTAAGACTTTTTCAAAGCATGTTCTGTCAGCAAAATGATTCAGTATTTATATATTCTAAGTGTTTTCGAATTGGAACACTCTTCCTCTAATTAATCAGCTCTTTGCTGTGATAATTGCATACATACAAATATATTTTAATATAACACATTACATTAACAAAAAATAAAACTGTTACAATAACAGCCTTTCAAGAACAAAATAAGGAAAACAAACACAAATCTGAGTATAAACACAATTTGTTCCCTTACTAATAGGTATAATGCTGTTTCCATGGCAACTAGTTTAGTTCCCTTAGAAGTAACAAAGTTCTATATTTAAGGACACACTTTTTCTTTATTACTGTCGATCCTTATATACAATGCTGCTGACCCCCTTATGGCGCCTTATAGATAAAAGATAATAATCGTTTTATTATTTTGTGCTGCTCTTTTCTCAATATCTATTTTAGAATATCCCCAAACAGCTCATATTAACCCTAATCTATCATACCATCTACCTTATATATTCTTGTGCCATCAATCTAATATACAATAATTTACCATAGCACACCCCTCATATGGGCAGCTCAACAACCTAGTAAGACCATTAGCAATGTCCAGACCTCAGCTTGTGATATTAACAGCACATGCTACTATATTTCACTATGCTTCCAAGACTGATAGAAACACTGATATCTTTGCTGTCACTAAATAGGAAAACCTTGTGTTGAATTAGCATGTTCTGGGGTTGTATAATCATATTGACTACCAGGGAATACATTAATATAACACTCTGGTAGCAACAATTGCCACCCATATGTTCACAGCGCTAGGGCCATGAGTTCAATTCAATTCTATTCTAGGCCCTATCTGTGTGGTGTTTGTGTGTTTTACCCATGTTTGCCTGGGATTTCTTCAGGTGCTCTGGTAATTGGTAGTTTAATTGGCAAACTGTACTTTATTGTGTGTGGTGGGAAATTTAGATTGTAAGATCCAATGGGGATAGGGACTGATGTGGTTGTAAATATCCTCTGTACAGCACTGTGCAAAAAAACAAAACAATGTGACTATATAAATAATAATAATAGTAACTAGAAATGGTGGTGCCAGGAGCATGACGGAAATGTGACGCCCCCCTCAAACCCTCAATTTTGACTAAATTAATCTAAAATATTAATTCCCTTCGCCCCTCCCCCTTCATAAAGGTGCACTGGGCGTCAGCTCCTCTCGCACAACTCGCTCAACGACCCTGGTGACAATTATGGTAGAACTACAAAGAGGTTCCTCCTTTCCTGTGTATTTTACATGCTTAAGTTTTATTGCTGCTTAATTCACAAAATAACACTTTACAATTGTTAAACAATGTCACATGAGAAAAAAAAAGAATGAATATATTCATCTTTCCAATCGCATTGCTATTTATTTTCCTGGAAACACTAAATCATACTAACCTGTATAATATAACCTTAACAATAGCATAATAAACTCCATATTAAGTAGGTTTCCAACATCTTCTTGCACAATGCATTAAGACATGGCTCTTCAATTGGTTTAGAGATCTTCAAATTATTATACCTCAATATTGTACATCTGTACAAAATAGTTAGCATTATCTCATGTTGCAGAAAAATTTTAGTGTGGTGACATTTAATTTTGATTTGAATATCTAGTTAACTGCAGTGATATCTCCCACATCAATCAACATTGCAGGGACTAAGGATGAGCCAAATTTGTAAAACTGTTCCATAAAATATTCACCTCAATTAACATTTGGTCACAAAATTGTTCACATTTCGCAAAAGAAACATAGCCTCAAATGTCCCCAGTCCTACCCGCAAACACGGTACACAGCAGACTGAATTGACCGTCATTGTTTCAAATGTAATCAGAGACCATACATTTTGTGAAATGCAAATGTACGAATACAGTGCAGAAAGTCATTCAGTAGAATGGTAAAACGGAAGTAGAACTCAAAGGGGGGAGGTATGCAATGAGCCGCAATGTTTGGAGCATCACAGCTGCGCACTTTTTCTGTTAATACTAGGGATGTGCACCGGCGACTTTTGAGGTCTCGTGTTTTGTGTTTTGGATCCGGATTTTCTCGATGTTTTGGGTTCGGATTTGTTTCGCAAAACACCTGCCGAAAGGTTTTTGTTCGGATTTAAGGTTTTGGATTCGGATTTTTTTTGAAAAAAGCATAAAAAGTTAAAAAATCAAGTTTTTGGGCTTATTTTCACTCCTACGCTATTATTGACCTCAATAACATTCAATAACAAGCATTTCCACTAATTTACCGTGTATTCTGAACACCTCACAATATAGTTATTAGTCCAAAATGTTGCAACGAGGTATCTTTCTGGACTGCGTAGTGGAGTGGTCCCCACAATATAATAAGAAAACCCTGAACTTGTATGATTCGCACCAATAATGTACCTGGACTGCATAGAGGAGTGGGTCACCACAATATATATAATAAGAAAACCATCAACTGGTATGAATCGCACCGAATAATGTACCTGGACTGCGTAGAAGAGTGGGTCACCACAATATATATAATAAGAAAACCATCAACTGGTATGAATCGCACCGAATAATGTACCTGGACTGCGTAGAGGAGTGGGTCACCACAATATAAATTAAAAACCCTGAACTTGTATGATTCGCACCAATAATGTACCTGGACTGCGTAGAGGAGTGGGTCACCACAATATAAATTAAAAACCCTGAACTTGTATGATTCGCACCAATAATGTACCTGGACTGCGTAGAGGAGTGGGTTACCACAATATATATAATAAGAAAACCATCAACTGGTATGAATCGCACCAATAATGTACCTGGACTGCGTAGAGGAGTGGGTCACCACAATATATATAATAAGAAAACCATCAACTGGTATGAATCGCACCGAATAATGTACCTGGACTGCGTAGAGGAGTGGGTCACCACAATATAAATTAAAAACCCTGAACTTGTATGATTCGCACCAATAATGTACCTGGACTGCGTAGAGGAGTGGGTCACCACAATATATATAATAAGAAAACCATCAACTGGTATGAATCGCACCGAATAATGTACCTGGACTGCGTAGAGGAGTGGGTCACCACAATATTATTAAAAAACCCTACACAGGTCTGAATCCAACCCAAAAAGTTTATGGACTGCGTAGTGTAGTGTTGCCCACAATATTATTTAAAATTTTTGCAGCAACAGTCAACGTTGTTTAATATCTGATACACCTCTATCTGGACTGCATAGTGGAGTGGCCCGGTACCCAATTTGGTACCGGGGCCACAATACCTCCTCCAAACATGGTACAGACCATTCGTCATTGAGATCCCATCAAGTATGTTAAAGACAGACAGGGTCGAAGTGTTATTGGTTGACTTTGTAAACCAAAAAACTGTCCCTGTTGCACATAGTCGTGCAATGAAGACTGACTTTTTCATTTAAAGGCACCATCTTTCAAGTGTAGTGTTTGTAAGTCATATTATACTTTTGGTAAAATTGGTTTATTTTGTTCCTCTTTATGGTAACTACTAATAGAATTAAAGTATTAAATAGAAGCGGCAGTTCCTCTTTATGGGAATTAGTAATAGAATTAAAGTATTAAATTGAATTAAAGTATTAAGAGTGGTATAAAGTGGTAGTGTGGTATAGAGTGGTCCCCACAATATAATAATAAAACCCTCAACTGGTCTGAATTCCACCAAACAAGTATCTGGACTGCGTAGTGGGGTGGCCCCGGTACCCAATTTGATACCGGGGCCACAATAAAATAAATACACCCTCAACTGGTCTGAATTCCACCAAACAAGTATCTGGACTGCGTAGTGGGGTGGCCCCGGTACCCAATTTGATACCGGGGCCACAATAAAATAAATACACCCTCAACTGGTCTGAATTCCACCAAACAAGTATCTGGACTGCGTAGTGGGGTGGCCCCGGTACCCAATTTGATACCGGGGCCACAATACCTCCTCCAATTTCCAAGTGTAGTGTTTATAACATCTTAACACTACACTAATTCTAGCACGTCAAAACCTCTTGTTTTAAATAATGACAGGGCATTTAACTTTTGATTTAATTTATTGAATTTGTTGGCATTTTCTTTTACTTTTTGAACATGGCAAACGACTGTTGAATGGTCACATAATGGCAAAAAAATAGTTGCAAGATGGAATTGTCCTTGGGCCCTCTCACCCACCCTTATGTTGTTGAAATAGGACATGCACACTTTAAGAAACCAATCATTTCAGCGACAGGGCCTACCAAACAACTGTGGCTGAAATGATTGGTTTGTTTGGGCCCCCACACCAATAAAACAATTCATCTCTCCCTGTACAAACTAAACAGGCTCTACTGAGGAAAGATGTCGTCCTCATCCTCAACCTCTGATTCCTCTCCCCCTACAGTGTGTACTTCCTCCTCCTCACACATTATCAATTCGTCCCCGCTGGACTCCACAACCACAGTCCTTCTGTACTGTCTGGAGGGCAGTGCTGTACTTCATTGAGGAATTGATTATTCATTTTTATAAACATCATTTTTTCAACGTTGTGAGGAAGTAACCTCCTTCGCCGCTCACTGACCAGGTTCCCCGCTGCACTAAAAACTCTTTCCGAGTACACACTGGAGGGGGGACAACTCAGTTAAAAAATAGAGCCAGTTTGTACAGGGGCTTCCAAACTGCCTTTTGGAGTTCTACCACGTCACTACCTCTAGTTAATTTAGATTGCAAGGCTTGTAAATATAAATACTTTGAAGATAAAAAAAGCAGGCTGCACAGACTGTGGAGCTAGAAAGTGAAATTAAATGGACCACGTTACTTTGGTGGCTATCTATGCCCCCCCCCCCTACACTTGTGGTTGAATATAAATAAAGCAGCCTGCATAGACTGTAGAACTAGAAATTCAAATATACAAAGAAATGGACAAAGGCAGTTTGGTATCTGTCTGCATCAGATCCCCTCTCCACTAGGCGTAAAACAGAAAACTTTTCAGCCGTTATATAATCTAGAATATAAATAGAAATTGAGAAAGGCAATTTGGTATCTGTCTGCATCATAATCATCAACATCCTCCTCAGCGCCAGCTACATCAATATCCTCCTCCCAGTGTACAACATTCACACCTTCATTAGCCAAATCTGTAACTGGACTGTGGGTGATCCTTCCAGCATATGCAGAGGGCGTGCTGCAAATGCTGGATGGAGTCACCTCTTCCCGTACAGTGATGGGAAGCTCAGGGTTCACAACCAACAACACCCTTGGACTCGCCTTGGGGATTTGTGATGTCATCTGTTTAGAAGGCAGAGTTCTTTGCTGTTTTGTTGTTGTTGCCGACAGCATAACTCTCTTAAATTTTTTGTAGGGGGGGGGAGGAGGGCTTAGATCCTTGGGTGAAGCTGGACCACTAGTCATGAACACGGGCCAGGGCCTAAGACGTTCCTTGCCACTACGTGTCGTAAATGGCATATTGCCAACTTTACGTTTCTCCTCAGATGATTTTAAGTTTCTCTTTTTGCTATTTTTTGAGAACTTGGGCTTTTTGGATTTTACATGCCCTGTACTAGGAGATTGGGCATCGGGCTTGCCAGACGACGTTGATGGCATTTCATCGTCTATGTCATGACTAGTGGCAGCAGCTTCAGCATTAGGAGGAAGTGGGTCTTGATCTTTCCCTACTTTATTCTCCAAATTTTGGTTTTCCATTATATGTAGCACAAGAGAGCGTACCCCTAAGCCACACACACTCGGCAAAGCCTTTAAAAATTATATGCGGCACAGGAGAGTAGCACTGGACTTATACTGCTGAATCAGTGAACTTTGTAATAGCAGTACCACTGGACTTATACTGCTGAATCAGTGAACTTTGTAATAGCAGTACCACTGGACTTATACACTGCTGAATCAGTGAACTTTGTAATAGCAGTACCACTGGACTTATACACTGCTGAATCAGTGAACTTTGTAATAGCAGTACCACTGGACTTATACACTGCTGAATCAGGGAACTGTGTAATAGCAGTACCACTGGACTTTTACTGCTGAATGTGTGAACTTGGTAATATTGCAGTACCAATGGGCTTATATACTGCTGGATTGGCTTTGCAAATTTGGTTATAATTATTTTTTTTTTAAATTTTTTATTTTAATTTTTTTTATAACTTTTTTTTTATTTTTTAAAAACTTGGGAATAATGGGGAAATAACTATGCCCTTAGAAGCACAGAGCACAGGACACAGCACCACTGGACTGAACAGAACACAGCGCAGGACCCAGCAGCACTACTGAACTCAGCAGGACAGAGCACAGGACACAGCACCACTGGACTGATACTGCAGAATGTGTGAACTTTGTAATATTGCAGAACCACTGGATTTTTACTGCTGAATGTGTGAACTTGGTAATATTGCAGTACCAATGGGCTTATACTGCAGGATTGGTTGTGCAAATTTTGTTGTAATTAAAAAAAAATGTAATTAGTTTTTTGTATTTTTTTTAAATAACTTTTTTTTATTTTTTTAAACACTTTGGAATATTGGGGAAATAACTATGCCCTTAGAAGCACAGAGCACAGGACACAGCACCACTGGACTGAACAGGACACAGCACAGGACCCATCAGCACCACTGACCTCAGAAGGACAGAGCACAGGACACAGCACCACTGGACTGAGCACAGCACAGCACAGCACAGAACTTAACTGAACAGCACGAGATATAGCAGGACAGAGGACCACCTAACACACTCTCCCTCTACCCTGATCAATGCCCGAGTGAAGATGGCGGCGACTAGCGGGGAATTTATAGGATCCGAGTATCGCGAGATCCGACAACGGGATTATGAGTCAGAGCCTCAGTTTCAGATTTGAATTTGGCGCCAATACCCGGATCCGACTCGGATCGGCAACGTTCGGGTGGGCTCGGATTTCATAAATCCGAGTGCGCTCATCTCTAGTTAATACGGTACCGCAACATTGTGGATTTATCCTTGCACCCTATGGGGGGGGGAGGGGGGAGAGATATCTGCAATGTCGCGGCAACGCAGAGTGCCTTTGCGGACGTTTCGGTGGCACGCCGCTCATAATTGAATACCCTCCAGAGATCAGCTGATTTTGAGCTTATCAAACTTTTAAATCACTTTGTGCATGCCCATAACAACTAGATGCCTGTTCCGTGCGCTGACGAGCGCAAGAGACAGTTACTACAACTTACATTATGTGGGAGTGATCGGAGTGGGGAAGGGGTGTGTGGCCGTAGTCAATGTCCGGTGTGGGCATTCCAAACTCGAGCACGCACAGCCATGGCCGTAGCAAGCTCTATGGCCATGGGAGTAAACTCCTTTTTTGTACGTATCTCTTGCTCCAGCTATGGGGCTAGTCTAACGTTCCCATCGGCTCTATAATGCTTAAAACATACAATTTTGTTTTGACGAAAACCAGCACTAGACCAACCAGCCGGGGTTGTTGGAACTATAACAGGGATACACGTAGCAGGGGGTCCCCCTGCCATAATGGCAAACGAACCACAGGCTGTTCAGCACGGGGCTGGATTCCCTAGGGAGTCAGGGAATACTGGCACTTGAAGAGCCATAAGTGACAGCATGCCTTAACACCAAAGGCTCGCTAAGCCATGTAGTGCAACAATGTAAAATTTAAATAAAGCACACAACCCTCGTTCAAACCACATTACTAAAATAAACCACACACCTCTTTCAAACGACATATATTTATTAAAAAAACTAAAACCCCGTTTATCTTCATCTGTAAATGATCCATTCTTGCAAGCTTTTACTCCAATAAGGATTGAAACCAACCATAACAAGACTAAAATATTCCAAAAGGCTTGTTGCTGTCCAACACAAAAAATCTTATTCCAGGGGGTATATTTACTAAACTGGGGGTTTGAAAAAGTGGAGATGTTGCCCATAGCACCCAATCAGATTCTAGTTATCATTTGTTTAGTACATTCAACAAAATCAGCATCAACAGCAATTTATATAGCGCCACAAATTTTGCAGCGCTGTACAGAGAACGTACTCACATCAGTCCCTGCCCCATTGGAGCTTACAGTCTAAATTCCCTAACACACTTACACATACACACACGCAGACAGACAGAGAGACTACGGTCAATTTGACAGCAGCCAATTAACTTACTAGTATGTTTTTGGAGTAAAATTTTAGCTAGAATCTGATTGGTTGCTATAGGCAACATCTCCATTTTTTTCAAACCCCCAGTTTAGTAAATATACCCCCCAGGTCCTGGAGTAGTGCAATATAAATAAAATACCTCGAACATTTTAAAAAGAAATTAATTAGGAAATTAAATTAGTCCTGGTGCCCTACTAGAGGCTGAAGCAGGAAAAATTACTAAATATTGCACGATTTCTCCAACAGAAAATATTTGCAGCTCCGGCGCCTGCCGGTCTTCCCTCCCCCTCTCTCTTGCTGTGCTTTGAGCTTACTGAGTTACTGTGCTTATTTACTGTAGCGTGCCGTCCCACCTTGTATTGTACTTGTTTGTCCATGTACGGCGCTACGGACACTGAGTGGCGCCTTATAAATAAAAATTAATAATAATAATAATTTGTTGCAACCAAAAGAATGTGCTACACCAATGTTCTGTAATATGGAAAAAGAAATGTTCTATTTAATGTTAGTAATGAAAAATATCCAATGCATTAATGTATTATTAATAGATAAAAAGACTTTAGCTATCAAGATAAGAGGTCAGCAATAATAAGGTAAATCCTAACAAGTTCAACCCACATTTCCTGAACAGCTGTGTGGCTCAGCAGTGACATGCACATAACATGGGTAGTGGGCCTGATGATGTCAATTAACAAGAAAGTACAGCGATACATGAATTTGCGTGTCATCCTTCCGCAGGAAACACACGCAATCTTCTCTGTATCGCTCCACTTTCTTTTATGCTGCTTAAGTCAGCACAAACAATTTGCAGGTTACATTGATACTTATACTGCCAAATAATTAATCTATTAAGTTTGAAGTGACCGCACAAAGTATTTTAATGCTAGAAAAATATCTAATATAAACACTGCAATATCCTGAAACAATACATTATGTGTTGCACGCAGCATATATTTGATCCGAAGCTCTAATTTGACTTCGTATGAGTGTATTATCTGCAGCATGGGAAACTGGGAGCGACGAGCATGCAAATTTATAGATGAGGTCATCGAAGAGCGACAATACGGCGGCGCATGAGGCTCAAAGTACTGAGAACCATTGGTATGTTTAATTATTTTGTCGGATCGTTCTATTGTTTCTATTTCATGCATGGCCTCTGTTTGGCATTCACTGAACTGTCAGTTTCTCGTGTTGCTTAATACTTCATCTCTGTGAGACCTCCGTTTCTGTTGTATCTGTTCCCTCTTCCTTTACCCGTGACTACTACATGATAATCTGTACCCCTGCTTATACCGGTGTCCCACTCTTTGTTCCAGTTCTCTACCCTACACAGTGCTAGTGCCCTACAAGGGTAGTCGCCATGGATGTGGCATACATTTGTGAGTGGGACCGAAGACCCCGGACCAGTCACTGCCCTTCCATCCCACTGGTATGTGCCTGGTCTTGTCGCAATCTGATCGCCTTCACCACAGACCAGCGCAATGAGGAGGAGAAAGGTAACTCAAACTCCTATATCTGTGTGTAAACGCCACCTGCCAACACAGTCAAGTCCTCTAGCTTCTGATTCAAAAACGTTTCCAATGGTTAATCCACTTTGGAGCACTTATTTCACATTTGGGGGTGGGGGGTGATGCAACAAATCAGATCGCAAAGTGGGCAGTGGCCAATTTATTCCAAATTGAATAAGTAACTAGGTTTTAAGGGTTAAACTAATTTGGGCATGTAAATGAAAAATTATTGAAATTGGTTAAAATGATTTGTGTGCACATTGTGTCACCTGTTCTGGTGCCCAAAACTTTATGTAACCAAGCTAAATACAAGTGTTTTTTTGTCCATAGGTAGCCCACTGTGGATTTCCACTGAAAATTGTTGGCTCAAACTAATTTAAGCTCTGAAACAATATCCACTTATTCAAATAGGTAACATGGCTCGTGCCCACTTTGCCACATATTGACCATGTTGGGCTAAGATCAATGCAAGCAGGTTTTATGTAAATGACCCCGCTCTGTTAATTTTCACTATGAAATTACTGGCTGACAATGGTTTAATGCTTGAAAACTACATTTGCTTATTCAAATGGGAGGTCGGGAATGGCTCCATTGCCTTCTGATTTGTTGCCCAATACCTCATTAAACCAGGCTAAATACAAGTTGCTTTTATAAAAGAGACCCATGTTATGTTTATCTCTACTGTAAAATCAGTGATGCACGTTATTTAATCATTGAAAGATAACATTTATTTTTTATTTGAATAAGAAATTGAAGTACCAATAAAACATTAATTCAGCTTCCTTCTATGCCTGGGATTTCAGTGAAGAAATCCTCTGCATGCTACCCTCTACTTTTTTCTGGTTTAGACTATTACTGTCTTAGAGTTGGAATTGCTTGACACTGGAGCGAAAAAAGTAATGTCTGTGACATTCAGCTAGGGTTGCCACTTAGCCGGTAAAAATAAGATTCTGTGCAAATGTTGTTAATAGGTTAGTAACATATCTGAGATATGAAGGTAGTTTGTTTTTTTTTTCCCCAGAAATGGTGGCATCCGTAGTCCTATCTGTCTTTTTGGACCCAGTCACCCATTCTTCCTTATATCTTTTGAAAATATTCCTGTTTTGTGTTGGTTGTGTAATCTGATTGAAAGCTTCACTCTCTCCTACAATGATTACCTAATACATTTACAATGTAATACACCCTCAATATTGTGGCTAATTTTAGTGCTTTGTGGGGTGTTTTAGTACCAATAGTAGTTTTAGTTATAGTAACTTGTGAACTTGAAACACAAAGTGCATGTTTGCAGCCTAGGATCAGAGGGTCAAGAAGAACATACCAGAAGCAGGGCTCTTGGTACTGCACATCACTTTAAGCTTTACGAAACTTGTTATCTTTAAGCCATCAGGTATAAGTTAGACACATTTAAATTGTTTGGTTTACACCAGTAGTTTCATTAGAAATGGAAACATGAATGAGCCATTGAATAGGTATTTTTAGGTGTCTGATGCACATTACTTAGTGAGTGTACACCCTTCTGCCGTTGTTTAACTCTCATGCAACTAGTTCAGTGTTTCCCAAACCCAGTCCTCAGGGCTCCCTAACAGTGCAGGTTTTCTGGATCACATGTGACATAATTAGGACCACCTGTGGATCTGTTACAATGTGTCAGTCAGTAATGAGTACACCTGTGCTCCAGCAAGGAGATATGGAAAACCTGCACTGTTGGGCAGCCCTGAGGACTGGGTTTGGGAAACCCTAAACTAGTATGTTTGAAAATGAGAAGTGTGGTAGATATGCCATATTAGTGCTTACTAGTTACATGGGAATTCTTTAAACTTGGGGAAAGCCGGAAAATGGAGGTAAACTCTCCTTAAAATGGAATAAATTAATTTCATATGCTATAAAAATGGCACCACTTTTACTTCCTGTTTATAATCTGGAGGATAAACTGGTGGCATTTCTTGTAGAATATGGAAGAAATAAAGTAATGTCTATGAAGACAATTCACAGTGGCTAAATTATACCATTTGGTATTTTTTGCATTTCGTCTCCTTACGGTACAACCTGCACACAATGGATTTATTTAGCACATGTTACTACTGATCAACACAATACAACACAACACAAAATGTAATGTGTGAGAACAAGTTTCTTTTCTTAATTAAAAAGAAAAGAAAACAGACAATAATTCCATATTTGTTTGTCCTCTTTTTAATACTTGGTATAAACACCTCACATTCTGCTGTGAGTCTGCTGTATAAGTACCAGATTTGTACATCTGGACACTGCAATTGTAGCCCATTGTTTGAAATATTTCTCAAGTTCCATCATGTTGGATGAAGACCATTGGTAAACAACAATTTTCAATGGGATTATGGTCTGTCTGTATGAGTTTATCTTGTTCCTTGCAACTGATTAAACCAGGGTCTATTTAGGTGTATATTATATTAATATATAAGGAGTGAACACATATGTAATCAATGATTGTCTGTTTTTTATTTGCAATTATTTAAGAAACATCTTTAGAGTTGTTTTTCATTTTATATCACAGTATTTGGTGTAATTTACTATTAAAAACTCTGAAATAAATCCATATTGCTTCCACAACGTCGGGAAATAAAATGTTAAAACTGCAAAAGGAGATTAATACTTTTTTTATAGCCTTCACTTTCAGCTTCCTCCGTCTGTACAGAATGTCCCACAATTCTGTATAGATAAAGTTTTAGCCAGCACATAAATAAATAGATGAGTTCAACTGATGGGAATAGAGGTAACAGTTATGAATCCAGGAAATTGGTTTGAAAGATAATTTAAAAACCCTGGAATGATGGCAGGCAAAAAACCCTGATGTACAGTATGATCCATAAATATTGGGACATCGACACAATTCTCATATTTTGGGCTCTATACACCACCACAGTGGATTTGAAATGAAACAAGCAAGATGTGCTTTAACTGTAGACTTTCAGCTTTAATTTGAGGGTATTTACATCCAAATCACGTGAACGGTGTAGGAATTACAACGGTTTCTATATGTGCCTCTCACTTTTTAAGGAGCCAAAAGTAATGGGACAATCGACTCCAAAGCTATTTCATGGACATGTGCGGGCTATTCCCTCGTTATTTCATCATCAATTAAGCAGGTAAAATGTTGATTCTAGGTGTGACATTTGCAATTGGAATCTGTTGCTGTCGACTCTCAATATGAGATCCAAAGAGCTGTCACTATCAGTGAAGCAAGCCATCATTAGGCTGAAAAATCAAAACAAACCCATCAGAGAGATAGCAAAAACATTAGGTGTGGCCAAATCAACTGTTTGGAACATTCTTAAAAAGAAAGAACGCACCGGAGAGCTGAGCAACACCAAAAGACCCGGAAGACCACGGAAAACAACTGTGGTGGATGACAGAAGATTTTTTTCCCTGGTGAAGAAAAACACCTTCACAACAGTTGGTCAAATCAAGAACACTCTTCAGGAGGTAGGTGTATATGTGTCAAAGTCAACAATCAAGAAAAGACTTCACGAGAGTGAATATAGAGGGTTCACCACAAGATGTAAACCATTTGTGAGCCGCAAAAACAGAAAGACCAGATTAGAGTTTGGCAAACAACATCTAAAAAAGCCATTACAGTTGTTGAACAACATCCTATGGACAGATGAGACAAAGATCAACTTGTACCAGAGTGATGGGAAGAGAAGAGTATGGAGAAGGAAAGGAACTGCTCATGATCCAAAACATACCACCTCATCAGTGAAGCATGGTGGTGGTAGTGTCATGGCGTGAGCATGTATGGCTGCCAATGGAACTGGTTCCCTTGTATTTATTGATGATGTGACTGCTGACAAATGCAGCAGGATGAATTCTGAAGTGTTTCGGGCAATATTATCTGCTCATATTGAGTCAAATGCTTCAGAACTCATTGGACGGCGCTTCACAGTGCAGCTGGACAATGACCCGAAGCATACTGCAAAAGCAACCAAAGAGGTTTTTTTTAAGGCTAACAAGTGGAATGTTATGCAATAACCAAGTCAATCACCTGACCTGAATCCGATTGAGCATGCATTTCACTTGATGAAGATAAAACTGAAGGAAAAATGCCCCAAGAACAAGCAGGAACTGAAGACATTTGCCGTAGAGGCCTGGCAGAGCATCACCAGGGATGAAACCCAGCGTCTGGTGATGTCTATGCGTTCCAGACTTCAGGCTGTAATTGACTGCAAAGGATTTGCAACAAAGTATTAAAAAGTGAAAGTTTGATGTAGGATTGTTTAGTTTGTCCCATTACTTTTGGTCTCTTAAAAAATGGGAGGCACATATAGAAACCATTGTAATTCCTACACCGTTCACCTGATTTGGATGTAAATACCCTCAAATTAAAGCAGACAGTCTGCAGTTAAAGCACATCTTGTTTGTTTCATTTCAAATCAATTGTGGTGGTATATAGAGCCCAAAATATGAGAATCGTGTCGATGTCCCAATATTTATGGACCTGACTGTATTTTGAACTTAAAACTGCACTACCACCTAACATATAGATTTTAATAACTTGGTGATTCCCTTAGCAGGTGCCCCATGTGCAGCCAATTTTCCAGGTTCTCTATTGGTCCTGTAATAATCCATTTTAAAATAGAGATGGAGAAAAGGTGTAAGTGAGAGGACCAAACAGAAGTCTCGTTTTCATGATTGCAGCTTCTGATTGGTCGTTCTGCTCACACACAACATAAGTTACTTACTCTGCTTTGCACTGAAAAGCAGCATAACCATATATTTTCTGTGTAATGTAGTCTGTACATTTATGTTCATTTGTGCCAAGTGACCACTCTACAGTATAATATATCTGAAATGTCCAATCTAAAATAAAGGAATATAAGCAACATTAGTTAGATGTCATAAATCTCTTCATATGGGCAGCTTTGTTGCAATCAAACCTCAGGAACTGTAGGTGTTATTCCATTTTTGTTGGTTGCTTTTTTGTGAGCAAAGCATAATTAAGACCTGTTGCATCAGTAGGTATGATTTTTAATTTGATATATAACATTTCCATGTGTCGGCTGTTACTACTTTTTCTTGAAGATCTTACCCACATGATCCACATCCTGGACACTGAGCATCCTTGGGATATCTATTCCATCAATTCTGGCCACCAGGAAGTCATCACCAGCTTGGAGTGGGACCAGTCTGGTATGTGATATCAAGTAGTTGGGTATTTGAGCCTAGTGATTGTGGAGTTATAGGAAGTGATGTATATACATTTGAAGGGAAATCAATTGAAGATCTTTTTCTATCAGTTTTATTTTATCTGTGTCTTAGGATCCCACCTGCTCTCAGCTGATGCAGATGGCCGGATCAAGTGTTGGGGTATGACAGACCACCTAGCAAACAGCTGGCAAAGCTTAGTGGGAAGTGAAGTGGATGGTGACCCCATCGTGGCTCTTTCGTGGCTTCACAACGGAGTAAAGTTGGCACTCCACGTGGAGAAGGTGAGCAGCAAACTTGATTATTATAGCTTTTTCGTCCCCCTGAATTAATTCTCTTTGTAATACCCTAAATATCTACTTTCGACCTATTTTTCATTATCTTGTTGTCTTGTTTCTACTTCTCTGCCCATATGATTACACATACTTTATTTTCTTTTTCTCTGTTACCATGCAGTCTGGCGTTTCTAGTTTTGGGGAAAAGTTCTCTCGTGTAAAGTTCTCTCCTTCACTCACCTTGTTTGGGGGAAAGCCTATGGAAGGTTGGATTGCTGTTACCGTCAGCGGACTGGTGACTGTATCTTTGTTGAAGCCCAATGGACAAGTGCTGACAGCTACAGAAAGTCTGTGTCGACTACGTTGTCGGGTGGCACTGGCTGACATTGCTTTTACAGGCGGAGGGAACATTGTTGTGGCCACCTGTGATGGGAGCAGCACATCACCAGTTCAGTTCTATAAAGTTTGTGTGTCTGTTGTGAATGAAAAATGCAAAATTGACACAGAGATATTACCTTCACTCTTCATGCGTTGCACCACAGATCCTGCACGTAAGGACAAGTTTCCTGCTGTGACACACCTCAAGTTCCTTGCCCGAGACATGTCTGAGCAGGTAATGGGGAAGGCTGGGTGTGCGATTGTATGGTATAGTGTAGTGGGAGCTACACTATACCATAATCCATTGACTTTATTATTGTCAGGACCATCCCAGGATCAACTTTTCTTTATTTCATATCTTAGAGCATTGGTGAAAATTTGTTTTAAAATTTAACAGTAAAAGGGCATCTAGCGCAGGACATGCGTTTCTACAGTGCCAAGAATAAGGAGTAATGAATTGCTGACTTTTCCAAAAACATTACTAGAGTTTAAAGATTTGTCTGTTAGATTTTATTACTGAGTTTGTCACTGTTCATAGTGTTAAAATGTGAAGTACTATTTTCTTCTTGTGCATGCTAGCTATAGATTTCATGCTATATATGGTTGATAGTTGATCATCCATGTATATAGCCAAATTATCATCTTTAAAACCTTAAATAAGAGTTATTATTATATAGTCACTATTTTTTCTTTTTCCAAAGCTGCAGTAGTAGACTTTTTTTTTTTTTTTTTTTTTTTTTTTTATCTTTCTTTAAAATGAAAAATAAATTCATAAAAGTTGAATGACTGTCTATTCTTGCCTTTGA
Source organism: Mixophyes fleayi (assembly GCF_038048845.1). NCBI lineage: Eukaryota > Metazoa > Chordata > Amphibia > Anura > Limnodynastidae > Mixophyes > Mixophyes fleayi. The sequence goes on from NC_134402.1 coordinate 225,276,313, forward strand.
ATTTTCCTGACATTAAGGTTAGGCTGTCCAAAAAGTGGAGAGAGCGAGCTAGTAACGTCTGACCAATGCACAATAAATGCAGTCATTTTCAGGAATATTTATAGGAATGCAATACAGTTTTTGTGCCCAAGTGACAAATCCAGGATCTACTCGAAAAATGGTTGCCTCACCTGCATGTTTCAGACAGGTGCACCTGAGTAAATAGAAAAACTAGAACTTCTGTACCAAATTTGTTGTATATGGGGGGGGGGGGGGGGGTTAACCCTGTGTGTTCTCAACATGTTCTTGTGCCATGTGCAGTTAAGTTTAATAGAGAGTACAGTGGTAAAACCCTTCTGTTTTGGTTAGGTGCTCCTTTGTGCCTCTAATCAGAGTTCAAGTGTGGCAGAATGTTGGTCCCTGCGGAAGGAGGGGCTTCCCCTTAATAACATCTTCCAACAGCTATCCCCTGGAGGTACGTACTAGCACCATTAACCTGCTGTAGTGTTAGTATTATATGCATTTCTGCATTGTGTGCTATGCTGCCTAAACTATTCCTTTGTCTTCTGTAACTAAACTTCACTCTGCTCACCTCTCTCTTACAGTAAGTGATAAGCAGCCAATGATACTGAAGTGGCGTATCTTGTCGGCTACCAACGAACTGGAGCGTGTGTCTGCAGTGGCACTGCCCAAACTGCCAATTTCTCTCACCAACACAGACATCAAAGTTGCAAATGATACTAAGTTCTGCCCTGGTCTAGGTACGCTATTTCTTGCTAGTTTTCACCATTCTTCAAATTGTTTTATTTTATAGTTTTAGATATATAGATATATATATATATATATATCTAGTTTTGAGGAGGATTGAAATGGCAGCAGCCTATAGGTTGCATGTGTGATTGTATGATTCAGAATAGAATGTTCTATAATAACCTGACTTCGCTCACATTTTGCAGGTCTTGCTCTGGCATTCCATGATGGTAATGTGCATATTGTACACAGATTATCTCTGCAAACAATGGCTGTCTTATTTGGCTCCTCCATGCGGCCCTCTGAGGAGCCCAGTTTGAAACGTCAACGCTCACCTACTCCATGTGTTCACTTCAAGGCTTTGCAGATGTCCTGGACTTCGCTGGCATTAGTTGGATTGGACACTCAAGGCAAGGTCAGGGAGAAATAAAATAAATAAAAGCACTTTTTTTAATGCTCTGTTTATGAGTACTCAGAGGGGAGAATTCAATTGGGCGTCGTTATTCTAGGAATAAAATGGCTCGCACAGTATTACTGTTACTGTAGTCATTTTAATGCAGATTTTTGCTGGCGGCTCACAGGGCTGTGATCAAAAATCGGCGTTAAAATTACTGTACCAACGGTAATACTGCGCACTATTACCGTAGCAATGGTAATAGTGCGCAGGCCACGTTATTCTCCCAAATAATGCACCCAATTGAATCGGGCCCTGAGAATATTTAAGTACAAGATCCAAGGTTTCTTCAGACCTCTTTGAACTTGGTCTGTCCACTCCCATTCCAGCACATGTGGAGCAGGAGGAAGTGGCATGATGGCAGAAGCAGCAAATAAAAAAAGCTGTATTATATTTAAAATCTAGTATAAATAGGAAATAAATTATGTAGTGATTGGTTGGACAATTTACCAAATTGCCAATTATACCTTTACCTTTGTTACTTCTGTTATCTGTTTCTGATGAAAAGGCCCTTGACACCCATTTTTTTGGGACGCTGCTTGGGTGTCAGGTGTCTGACTTTCAGTAGTCAACACATTAGGCGAGGTGGTGCTTGGCTTCCCGCAGTTACGTTTAGCAGACAGTACTTTTCAAACCATGCAAGTGATTGGGCCTGGTCCCTAGCTCTGTCCTTATCTATGTGTATGATTATGAAATTAGCATGGGAAGCCCTAAACACATCCTCCCTTTTCATTTCATAACCTGTCTGAATCATGTAATTCATCCAGCCTGTCCTTTCTCTACGACGATGTTTAATTGAAATTGTGCAGAAAATAAATATACAATAAAAATATATATAAAATTAGTAGTGTGTTTCAGAAAAGATTGATATTCATAACTTTGATCCCTGTCTTTACAGCTCAGCATGCTTCGAGTCTCACCATCAATGGGGCATGCCCTCGATATGACGACTTCACTTCGTCATCTTCTCTTCCTGCTGGAGTACTGCATGGTGACAGGGTATGACTGGTGGGATATCCTGCTGCATGTACAGCCAAACATGGTACACAATTTAGTAGAGAAGCTACACGAGGAGTACACAAAGCAGAATGCAGCACTACAGCAGGTGAGGCCTGTCCTAGGTTAACGCATAGTGAAGAGGTGTGTAGCTTATGAGGAACTTACTCTTAAGGAAGAACATATAAGCAAAATAAACCCTTTATTATGCCCTCCAGGTTCTTTCTACCCGCATCCTAGCCATGAAGGCATCACTTTGTAAACTGTCCCCTAGCACAGTTACCCGGGTCTGTGACTACCATGCCAAACTGTTCCTCATCTCCATCAGCTGCACACTAAAGTCCCTGCTACGCCCCCACATTCTCAACACCCCTGACAAAAGTCCAGGAGACCGGCTTACTGAGATTTGCAATAAGTTCCCTGATACTGGTAAGGAGCTATGCAAATCCTGAGTTAATTTATTGGTGTAGTGTATTTTGACTGTAATGTATATTGTATGGGGGGGTAGAAGTAATCCAATCTCTATGTATTTAGATATAGACAAAGTTATGATTAACTTGAAGACAGAGGAGTTTGTTCTAGACATGCCAACTCTTCAGTCACTACAGCAGCTGATTCAGTGGATTGGTGACTTTGTACTGTATCTGCTGGCAAGTCTCCCTAATCAGGTAAATCTATTGTCATCAAGAAATCTTTTCACCGTCTGCTTCTTTCATACTGATTCAGTCCAGATTAACCCTTCCACACTCTACACTCTTGTTCTAACAAGTTCCTGATACCTAATCCACTAATCTTTTCAACAGGGCTCTTCCTTTCGACCAGGTCACAGTTTTTTGCGTGATGGGGCCTCACTGGGTACTCTGCGGGAAATGATGGTGATGATTCGAATTTGGGGTCTTTTGAAACCGAGCTGCCTTCCAGTGTACACAGCCACTTCAGATACACAGGACAGCATGTCCCTACTTTTCCGTCTGCTCACTCGCCTCTGGATGTGCTGTAAGGATCCATTGCTAGACAGATATAATTGCAGTCTTGCCCTGCTTTTAGTTTGATGAATAGTTTTACCTCTTGTAGCTTCTAAGTAACTGTTCTATTGTTGTATACGGTGAATTTTCATTTATTATGGAATGAATTTAAGTTTACTGTATGTAATATAAATTGGAACAATCTCCTTTGTGAACGTCCAGAACTTCCACCAATCTAAGCTGTTTCAAATGGGCATTAAAAACCCACCTTTTCTTGAAAGCCTTTAAGTCATCTGCCCAACTACCCACCTGTCGACTTTCTCTACCTCTCTACCCCTCCCTCCTTCTCGCTCCCTTTGACCCAGCCCCCATCTCACTTTCCTTGTGTTCTCTGTCTGTCTGCCCTTTCCTTAGATTGTAAACCCCTCTGAACAGGGTCCCCTCTCCTCCTGTTTTCTTCACTTTGCTCCACAGCTACTCTGCCCACCTCCTTTTTGAGCCTACTGACTCCACCCCTGCTTTTCAATGCACCTAGTCAATGGCTCTTAACCTGTTAGCTGCGCCGACACTCTTGGACACAGGTTTCCTGCTGTGCTGACTTTCCCTCACCCTTTCTTATTAGCTGTGCGCTGAGCTACCTGAGCAATAGTGCTGCTTGTTTATTGTACCGTAATGTTTACCTTGTACTGTCCTGCTGTTTGTTCCTGTACGGTGCTGCAGACACTTTGTCTTGCCTTACAAATAAAAAATAATAATAATATACTTGCTGTATAGGCCGTGATGAGAATCATCCCTGTGAGCCAGATGAGGCATTGATAGACGAGTGCTGCCTGCTTCCTAGCCAGCTTCTCATCCCAAACATGGACTGGTTGCCCCTTGGGAATGGACTGATCAGTCGACTCCAGAGCAAGCTGCCTCTTCGTCTGCAATTTGGTAAACCCCCTGGTGCGCCCAGCCATGCTTCTGTGCAGTACGAAGCTTATACAAGGTAATTTCAGACTCTGTACACCAAATAATTTTAAATGTCTGTGTACACATGCACACTTCGTACCAAGAGGCACACTAAGAGGTTTTTGTGTTTGGCTGTACCTGTTTTAATTTTTCCCAGGTCACCCACCCAACCAAAAATTGATCATCTGAGAAGACTGCATTTGGGAACTTTTCCCACTGAACCCTGCAAGTCTTGCACACGGTGAGTAGCAGTTTGCTATGTGTTGGTACACCATGGTAACTGAAAATTAGTAGGTAAGATTTCTAGCAATTCTACCTTATTAGGATATCTTGCCAAATGCAAATGCTTTCATATTTCTAGATCAGTAAAGTTTCCATCAATTTTGACATTTACAAAAGAAAAAGAAAATGAGTTCAGGAAAAATAAAGGGAAAACATAATTAACGATGCAGTCAAATATAATAATTCACATAGATTTGATAGGTCCTAACAACAATGCTTTGCAATATCATGTGAATTTAAAAATTCTACACTCCCAAGTGATTGCTGCCTACTTGTAGACTGGGGACCATCAACCCCAATAAATGACAATGAAAATTTCAGAAACTGACAATTAGATGGCGCTATCACAGTCATGAATGCTATCCACTGTCTATGCCATATCCAGAAAAATTCAGAACACTTCTTTCTTTTTGTGTGATAGGCTATGCAATTCTATTTAAATACATATTTTCTGTCAAATTGCCTAAGCTGTACTTACTTTACTGTATGCAAAATGGTTCTGATATTTTACAAGGTATACACTCATTGAGTCAGCAAGGAAGCATATTCCTTGTATTTGATAGTAAGAGAGTTTGTCCCTGTGGCATCAATATTTTATATATTTTTTTTGTTTGTTTGGAATGCTCATTAAAAACAAATGTAAATCGTAGAACTCACCGCATCTAAGCAGTATCAGCAATGGTTGGTTAGATCAAGCGTGAAGGAGCTCTGGACATAGAGCTGCAGCGTCTGTGTATGCCACCCCACGATGATGTCACCGAGGGAGGCCGAAGTTAGGTCATGGGAGGGATTCCCATAATGGCCGCTTGTTGCAGGCTGCTGCTAGTGCTAGTGCGCCAGCAATGTGCACATTGCCGCCTATGTCTTGGGCATGCGCTGGATGCCAGCTCATACATAGAGGGACATGTCGGCACAAGCCAGGAGTGATGAATCACTCCTGGCAATGTGCAGTTGTGGGAGGCAGTGAAGATCACCACCCCCACCTAGGTACAGATGCAAGCTGGGAGAAAAGGGCCTGGGTTATATAATCCCATCTCTATTCAGTCTCTCTGCCACTGCACTACAGGAAACACCTGCCTCTCATCTTCATACATATACACGCACATACACATAGGTACACACACTAAAGATTCCTTGTAGTTACATATGTATATACACACAGGATTAACATATTGAAGTAACACGTTACTGGGATTTAAACTGTACTCCCTTCTGAGATTTGGTTTAGCAATATCTTGCCTGTAATGATGTAAGGATTAGATATACAGTATATACGATCTTTGAGTTGTCTCTATAAGGTAAACAATTTTGTCCTTTTATGTTTGTGTCTCTGATAACTTAGAGGATAAATGGATAGTTTGTATATATTTGTAATACATTATAATGGGTTTGACAACACAACTGTGGGGATTTAGTGACTAACACTGGTTTGTGGGCTATTGTTTGTGTTGATCAATAGATGTGTGAATCTTGGGCATTATAGAACCTGGTCAAACAAGGGAATCGCCTGAGTACTTATGGATTATAAATTGTGACGCATTGGTATACTTAGAACTTCTGATTTGTCACAGGTTCCATAGGTATTTTCGATGTGCCGAAAATAGCTGATAAGCCCCAAATTGCATTATGTCCTAATAGTTAGTTAGATTGATTATTAGTAAAAGTTTTGCTACTTGCATTATTACTATTAGGAATAAAATACTTTTCCTATTGCACAGGGCTTTTTTATTACTAAAAATCAATGGACATCTTTACCACCAAGACACAATTTTGTACCCATTTTCTTGTGCTTTCTAAGTGATGTAATAGGTTTACCTTTAACTAGTAACTTTCTTCCATTAAGCCTCTGAAATAAGTTTTTTTTGGTAGGAGGTAAATTGTTGACAAATTCTAATAGAATGGTTTATAGAAATGAGATAAAATGTGTAATGGCCATTGTATGAAATAACATACAGTATATTCTGGGACAAGTGATCTGCTTAGCTACCCTCTCTTCTTTATTGTTTTGTAGAAATGTGAGAGCATACATTTCAAAACTACAGTTAATAAATCTCGATGTGAAACCCAGAGCTAATATTTGCTGTTAGAGATCGAATCTAAAAGTCAGACCAGCATTGTGGCTTTATATTAGAAGTGCAGATTTGGTATGCCAAGTTTGCCTTTCATTTTGTTTATTTCCCCACCCAAATAAAGTTTAGAGTAACAGCTGTTTGGGAGGCAAAATAAGAAACACTGTTTTATCTTTGTTTTGTATGGAGACCAAATAAAGGCATTATTTGACGTTAATATTTTTTTATAAAAGACTGTGTATTACTGAGCTGAATAGTATCTATGAAATAACTTGAATGTTTATACTTAACTAAATATGTCCACTGTGCTGTCTTGCTATCTCCTGTGACAGGGTGGGCTTACTCTGCCATCCTGTCTGTGGGGAAAGTAGTTTTACCGGGTCATATTGGAGATTCCTCTTCCCATCATTAGCCTGCCGTTATTTGCCCACCAGACCACTCACCAACTGAGTGCCAGCTATGCAGTTGCTGCCGCCACCATGCTCCTTCACCAACACCTGGAGCTGCTTACTCCTTGTTGTTTTGTATAGCTGCTGCAGCACCTCTTTGCTCATTACCATGGCAGGTTTCCAATGATCACTTACTCTGGATCACGACTGCCGGGTAGCAGTTAAGGAAGTGTAGGTTTCAACACAGAACTGCTGGGAAATGGGAGTTCAGGGGAATTCAGCAGGTAATAGGTGTCATGCATGATCTTATAGGAACACTAGTGTTTATTGTTGAATAGCTTTTAAAAGAGTTGTTGCACATCACTTGGAGGTAGTGAAGATACGCACAGATGTTACAAACAGAAGAATCTCAGATGGAGTACAGCAATGTATAAACTTCACATGGGGCTGTGATGCACTGTTCATGCAATTTTTGTACACACCGGAAGTATGTCAGCTCCCTGTTCTTTTTAGCCAGTTCAAGTTCACAAATCTGGTATTTAAATTATCCTGACCTTTAAAGACTTTTATACATTGTGCTCAGTGATGGGGTGGAAGTACACTACCAGGGCAAGTTTTAGCACATTTTATTAAATACATTTCAAATTACTTATACGGTTGGAGTTCTGCGTTGGTCATTAACCCTTCAGGTGGGACCAAGGAGCGACCCTGCTATGTTATAAATCAGTTGTTTATCTAAGTAACCCAGCAGGCTGGTAGCTTAGCAGAGTTGTTTTCCATAAATATATTGTGGATTGGTTGATTCATACACAGGGACAGTGATAAAATAGTCTTTTCTGGACGGTTTTCATAAAAACTTAACAGGTCATCACAAAACCTGGCTCTTTGGGTCATAACATGAGCAGAGATGAAGTAGCATCATCTTTTCATGTGGCATTTTTTTGGTGGTAAAGTATTTGATGGCAAAGCTATCAACTGAATCATTTGACTGCTCACCATTGTGGTGGGAATACTGAAGAACTGATCAGTAGGAAACATCCATCTATTATGACAGTGACAATCTTTGTAAAGCCTATGCATGATACTAAATCTTTAAAGCCTGAAGCTAGCCAAAAATAAAACAATACAAAAGGAAGAACAGGGATGGTGAAGCAGTGCCAAGGGGTTGGAAACGGACCATGATTACCTTTTATATGCAGCACTTGCGTTTAGGATTATGGTGAATTCATAAGCCAGTAGTTCAAAAACAGCTTTCACTCTAGAAGGACCTGTACAGGTCTGTATATGATATTCTTATGATTGAATACTCAATATTTTAAAACATCATTTATTTCTGTTCCCCAGGTGTGGCTGTGTAACAATGCTGAAGTCCCCAAATAAGGCAACTGCAGTGAAACAGTGGGAACAGAGGTGGATCAAAACCTGTCTGTGTGGGGGACTGTGGAGAAAGATGCCCCATACCTACTCCTGACCATTCTCCTGCTGTTTCCTCACATGTGAACATCTGTGCTGGCTGGAAGGTTTAAAGAACCTGAGTATGAGCCTGTGCCTACTCCCATCCTTTTTACTGTCAATGACCTGAACAATTAATGGAAATTTGAATAACTGTTTATTCAAAAACTTCATCTCTGTCCATCCTTGTGTCACACTATACACCCAAGAATGCGATATCCTTGTATAAAGCACCAGTTGTAAATATGCTCTTCTTACCAAGAATAAAATTCTACTCTATTAATTATGGGTGACCATTGGAAGTAAAAGACAATGCTAGAAAGGAGGAAGACAGGCAAGTTTAATCATAGAAGTATGTTGGAAAAACACGCAAGACAAGAGTAGATTAGGAAACAAATGTAGAAGCTGTTTCCACTTGTGTTGAAAACGTACTATAAACTCTTTATTGTTAAATGGACAAGGTCACAGATCATTTCTGCTGCCTCAGAGCTGCTCTTTGCTTTTTACCTAGAGCGACAAATTGGAAGAAATGTGTTCAGCACCTGCGCAGACGGAATAATTTCTATGGCACTGGGCGGTTCTCATTTAAATGCATTACTAATCTCTCCGGTATGACACAGAGTTACAATGGTCTATGTGATGGCCACAATAGGAATGAAGTATTCCTATATTTACAAATACACCAGTGTGCTTTTACTATAATTCTAATAGTTGGTTTGGTCAACTCCTGGTGCTATCTTCTGATTTTGCTGTGTCCTGAAAATAATGTTAAATGTCTAGAACCTGCTTGTATTAATATGTAACTAAACAAACCTAAATTAAATATTTTAACAGACGAGAGTTGCAATGTTATGTAAACAAAGGCCTCTTTTTGCAAACTTGTCATTTTATAGCCTTTCTATTCAGTTTCACTGCTCTGGGGAGAGAGATTAGATGGCATAAACACTCTAAATTGACCTTGGTGTATATATGGTATAGGCTGTGAAAGCTCTGAAATTGCAAGTATTGTACTTCTCTGAATATGTACAACAAAGACTTCTGTATTAATAGATGGGAGTTATCTTTTAGCCATAGAAATATAGAATTTGAAGTCAGATAAAAAACGCTTGGCCCATCTAGTCTGCCCATTGTTTTATTAACCTATGGTAACCTCAAACCTTATTTGATCCTTTATAAGGATATTCTTATGGCTATCCAAAGCAAGTTTAAACTGCTCTACTGTATTAGCCTCTATCACCTCTGATGACAGGCTATTCCACTTATCTACTACCCTTTTTGTGAAGTACTTTTTCCTCAAATATCCTCTGAACCTACTTCCCTCCAGTTTCAGTACATGTCCTTGTGTTCTAAAACTTCTCTTCCTTTGAAGAATGTTTCCCTCCTGTACCTTGTTCAAACTTTTGATATATTTGAAAGTTTCTATCCTGTCCCCTCTTTTCCTTCTCTGCTACAAATTATACATATTATGATCTTTTAGTTTTTCCAGGTAAGTTTTGTGTTGTAGGCCATGCACCATTTTAGTTGCCCTTCTTTGTACAGTCTCTAATGTGTTTATATCCTTCTGGAGATATGGCCTCCGGATCTGAACACAGTATGCTAGATGAGGTCGTACCAATGACATATACAATGGCATTATTACTTTCTGCTACTGATTACGCTCCCTATTCAACCAAGCATCTGACTTGCCTTCCTCATTGCTATGTTACATTGCTTCCCTGCCTTTTAAGTCACCTAAAATAGTGACTCGTAGATCCTTTTCCTCCTCTGTAGTTTCCCTTATCGTGCCCTTAATACTAAATTTAGCCTTTGGGTTTTTGAGACCCAAGTGCATGATTTTACATTTTTTGGTATTAAACTGTAGTTGACCATTCCTCTAGTCTACCTAGATCATCAATCATTTGTGTAACCCCTCCTGGTGTGTCTACCCAGTTGCATATCTTTGTGTCAGCAGAAAGGCATACTGTCCCCTCAATACCATTTGCAATGTCTCCAATAATGATATTAAAAACCACTGATCCAAGTAAGATCCTTGGGGTACTCCACTGGTAACCTTTCCCTCCTGTGAATGCATTCCATTTACTACAACTCTCTGTTTTCTGTCCTGCAACCAAGATCTTATCCATTCAACCATCTTTGAATCCAATCCCAAGCTTTCAAATTGTCCATTGTCCTTGCTCTGTTTGTGCTATGACTGGGTCTTGCTATATTTCCCTGCCACCAACTGTAATCTTATCAAAATTATCAGTAGTCTTGGGCACCTTATTTCATTGCTTCATACTGATGAAAATTTTGATTACATTCCAGGATATAGGAAACTCAAGTTTGTGTATGAACATGTGAATAAAATCATATGTATAGAGTTCACCATCAAACAGCAGCAGTCTGTAGGCATCAATGTTGACATACACTACAGAAATGATTTAGTGCCTAGTTAAGAGTTGCACATAAGTGCATTTGCTCGACATAAAGATGCATCTTGGTGTACAATAGATGCATTGGCTTGTCTGCAAAACTTGAATCTGTATTTAAAGTTGCAGGTATCTTGCAGCTCCTTGTGCTCTGAGAAGTGGATCTGGGGCTTTAATGAGATGAGACTTCTTTTGAATTACACAGATTTTGAAATATGTAAGCTACAAAACATACATTTTGCATCTAAATAACAGGGTGTACGTTTTGTAGATAGTGATAATTGTCACATCTTTGCTCCAGAATAATCTATACACTAGATTTACGGTCGCATATGCTGTATTTTAAGAAACAAGCAATTCAAAATACAGAAGTGTAAACTAGAGGATGAACAGAATAATCTGGCACATCCGAGATTTAGCTCGGTTTCGCGCGCCGATTTGGGATCTCAAAACATAGTTTCAAGGAAAATATTTTCTCATGTTATTTTAGAATAGACAGCGCATAGGGGGAGGATGTTAGCTGCAGTGCTCTGTTCTGAAAATAGCTTTTTAAAGTTAAACTACAGTATTCAGTGTTAGGGTGAAAGAGGGACAGAAAACAATAGAATAGTTGTGATAATTGTAAAGCAGTTTGCTGATCAATTGGTTTTAATGTCAATCGGTCATAGACTTTAGACGGGGTAGTGGCTAGTGGTTGTTATTAATGCATATTATATATAGTACTAGTATATATACTGAGTTAGACATCATTCTGAACTAACTAGTATATTTAGTGGAGAAAAACAGTGTGCTTTTTCTCTATGACAATTAGATTAATTTCTTTTCAAATTAATTTTTTTTTTTCTACTGAAAGTAATCTTGTCTGGTTCAGTGATATCTGTTTTAAATGGGAAGAAAACTGGGTGAGGGTCAGCTACAGAACCTCTCCAAAAACTACTCTATTGTAAATGTTTTTGTATTTTTCAATACTTGTTACTGAGTGATCCTTAACAACGTCGCAAGTATTGAAGAATACAAAAAAGGTTAGAATATAGTAGTTTTTTGGAGGGGTTATAATGTCACTGAGTGATCCTTAACAAATTCACATCTATATTAAGTGTGTGTGAGGGATTTTTGAATAAAAAAAATGAATCATGGGCATTTGGATAACAGTGGTCACTGGTCATCTTCCTCAATGGTGACAAATGACAATGTTGTCATCATCCTTATAAAAGACGTTCACATCATTTGCATTTTCACTTTTAAAGAAAAAAAGATGATACACCACATAGGTAACTGTTAGGCAGCATGTGTGCACATTGAAGAGAGTCAGCAGCAATACTTTGGCCAAAATTGGTGAAAATTTGGACGGTTGTGAAGAGATCATTGGAAAATAGACTGTAAATGACTATTAATGCTATAAATAGTAATATAGGAGTAAAAACCAGATACAAATCACATAATCTACCTTATTTTTCACAATTTTTAATTACATCAAGATCCAAAACCTTTCATGATATTGGGGCAAAACCTGTAGCTAAAACACAGAATATTTAGAACCAAAACCACATCCAAAACATGGGGTCAGCCTACATGTCTAGTGCACACACAAGTGTGCTGAGTATGCTCATATCAAGGTGTGCAAGTGTATTAACTAGGGTGTAATTCATTATAATAAAAATGGTTGGAAGAGACCTAATAAGAATGCACAGTTAAGGTTTTGCACATTTTTAAGTGACTAGTTAGTCTCCCATAGGGAAAAAAAAACCTTTATGTGTTCTATATTGCAATGAGCATGCCTAGAATTTTCTACCCAAGTTGCATGACTATCTTGGAAAGGGATCCTGTTGCTCGATTTTCAGTTCTGCATTTGGCCAAGTGCAGGTCTGTAATTCTGTGATTTTATAATGCTGAAAAGCTTACCAGAAGTCATTTATTAACTAATTTATGGATTTCCAAACAAATGTATTCTGTTATCATGGTTGGAAGGTTATTAGTAGACAAAGAGAGTAAGCAAACTGAGTTTTTAATGAACTATCTTGAAGAGTTACAACCCTTGCTTAAACCCACACTTGTATACAACGTCAGCTGAATTACTTAAGGAAGTGAAGGAAGAGGAAAGGAGTTTGGAAATATTTTCCTATTAACTGTATTTAGTGTTACACCATGATTTCACTACAGATCTGTTTGACTAGCAGGTATTTACGTGTAAGGATGCTTGAGTGATTGCACAATATTTTACCTTCTATTTCATTTCTAAGTAAATATTTGTCTAGGTATGGCTTGGGGCTCTGTTCGTTTGAGTACAAACACAAATCCATGCACAATTAGATGTGCTAATAAGTGTTGAGACACCTGTTCATAAATTACATCTACCAATTGTTAGCTTGGTGTTATGCTGTTCAAACATTTCTTGCAGTACTTCGGTGCGAGTAGCGTCAAATTCCTGCTTAGTATGTAAATAGAGAATGCAGCTTATCAATGATAGCAGAACTGAGACAATAGATTACGTTGTAGCTAAGATGCAAATTATGTAAATGACATAATAAATATATATATATTAGCCCCACAGTGGTCCCCATTATTCTCTTTCAAATGTTATTGTATCAAAATGTCTTTGTACCTATTTGTTACTGCTGTAGAATTCATCACTTGGTATGTTCCCTGTGGTCAGCAGTCTGCCAAAGGTGGCTGTGTGGTTGAAATGTAGACAAACGTGTCTTTGTTTAATGTGGTGTCTGCTGGGCACTTGATGGCCTGGGTTAAACTCGCAGATTGAACTAGAACAATGTCATTAAGTGTTACCATTCTTGTACTCAACCATGAAAGAATTGTTCAACTCTTCGATAAAGGGCATAAATGCGGTAATAAGACCACATGTCACGGGCACTAGGAGTCTTTACCCAGGAATCACCAGATGGTAGGCTTACCAGAGCAATGTAGATGGTAATAGGGTACTCTGGTAGCTGGGTGATCACGGAACATGAAATGATGGCCGATGAGATGCTCAGGAAAGTCTATGACTAGCAACACTGGTAATAATGAGGTAATGATACACAAGGAACTGTATGGACAAGGACACGTGAAGGTAGTCAGTGGTCTGCGATAGCAAGTTGTACCACTGCTATAGTGAGGAGGAATGTCCAACAGGAACAAGGAGGTGATGAGAGTCAGCGGTCTGCGGGTAGCAAGTTGTACCGCTGTCTGAGTGAAGGAATGGAATCCAAGTGGAGGTATCCAGGTAGTCAGTGGTCTGCGGTAGCAAGTTGTACCACTGCTATGTGAGAGGATAATGGAACAGGTGATACCGGAAACAGGGATCAGTGGTCTGACATCAGCAAGTTGTACCACTGCATATATATGAGAGGAGGTGCACGGGGGAAGACTGCAACACAGGATATACACAGGCACCTTATACACGATCCACAGTAATATGCACAATATAGGTATATATATATGTAAATGACTGATCAGGTCTGCAATCTAGAAAGTCTCTTGAAGTAGTCCAGCACAATGATAACACAGTCAATGATGGCAAGAGACTCAGCGGGTAGCAGACTCCAGAGAGAACCAAACACAGTCCAGCAAGATATGCAATACACAGCACAGTCAATGAAAAGTATGCATACCGTGGTTCAGCAGTAGCAGTCAGATGGGATTGCAGCGGTACCTGAGCGGCTGGAGGCCGACTGGATAGGAAGTCCCTGGATAGGAGAAACAGCGGTCTAGCAGGTGCAGCGCACAGGTGAGTAGACCGACAGGGACACGAATCCACAGGAGTCAGCAACACGTGGAACCGGACTCATAGGAAACCCAGGAGAATGGAGATGATCCAGCAGAGGGTAGTAGAAGAGATACAAATCCAATGCTGACAGGAGGGTAGAGGCCAGTGGAACACGTGAAGGCGTGGAGAGTGGATCAGCAGGAGATGGACGATAGCGCTGACCACAGCGGCAGGACTCAGCGGCACACGGAGGTAACCAGTAGCAACCACAGGAACCAACAGCGATGAGAAACAGGAGTGCAGCGCAGGGCAGGAGCTGTAGATCACGAAGTGTAGCAGATGGTAATGAAAAGCGGCAGTCTCGAGGAAGTCACAGCAAAGATGAGATGAGAGTGTAGTGCACGGAGGCAGCGGATAGTAATCAGCTGGCAGTCACGATGTTGAACACAGGCGAGTTGCAAGCAGGAGACTGTAGTGCACAGAGGCAGCGGATAGTAGTCAGCTGGCAGTCACGATGTTGAACACAGGCGAGTAGCAAGCAGGAGACTGTAGTGCACGGAAGCAGCGGATAGAAATCAGCAAACAGACTTGATGAGAAGCAGGTGAGTGAGGTAAAAGCTGGAGTGCACGGAGGCAGCGGATAGCAATGAGCAAACAGTCACTTTGATATAAAATAACGTTGAAGTGGTGTAGAAGACTGTAGTGCACGGAGGCAGCGGATAGGAATCAGCAAACAGTCATGATGATACAGTTGATGGTAGAAGTGGTATGGAACCACAGTAGTAGAAGTGGTTTGGAAACCACAGGAATCAGCAGCACTGAATACACAAGTAATACAGGAACACCTTCAGAGACTCATGAGGAATGAGACTCCAAGATCAGGCCCCGTGGTAGTGACCACAGGTGCTTAATATAGGGAGGTTGCCTGATCTGCCAATTAAGTTAAAGGGGTATACACTGAAGTATAGAAAAGGGCTGCGCATGCGCAGACCCTCAGGATGGTGGACGGCCACGGTTCCTAAATGTCCGGGAAGAGGCACTCACGGTCCGGTGAGTGACAGTACCCCCCCTTTTAAAGGTGGGCACAGAACGCCTGGAACCGGGCTTGTCCGGATTTTTGGAGTAAAACTTCTTCAAAAGGGCAGGAGCATTAAGATCTTCAGCTTTGATCCAAGAGCGCTCCTCAGGACCAAAGCCCTTCCAATGAACGAGGAAGTGGAGGACTCCTCGCGAAATTTTTGCATCTAGTACCTCGGTAATCTCAAAATCCTCCTCCTGATGGACTTGAACTGGCTGCGGAGCTGAGGGAGGAGTTGAAAAACGGTTGATAATAAGAGGTTTGAGCAAAGATACATGAAAGGCATTAGAAATCCGAAGACTCTTAGGAAGAAGGAGTTTCACACATACTGGATTGATAACTTGAATGATCCTATATGGACCAATAAAACGAGGGGCGAATTTCATAGATGGAACCTTCAAACGAATGTTTTTAGTAGATAACCAGACACGATCTCCAATTTTTAGTGGTGGAATAGCCCGCCTCTTCTTATCTGCGAAAGACTTATATTTGTTAGATGTCTTCTTTAAACAGGTTTTGACCTGAGACCAGATATTTTTGAAGGTCTGACAAGCAGTCTCCACAGCAGGAACTTGGGTGGGAGGGAGGGCAGGAAATTCTGGAAAAGACGGATGGTGACCGTGAACCACCAGCACTTGACTTTTTGAAGATGACTCCTGAGATCCATCTTCAACGTCCGATGACGTCATGAACGCCCGATGAGGAGGAAGGCGTTCAGACTGAACTTTATCACACAGATCCGTAGATGAAGGATCTTGTGGAGGAGGACCTGGTGGAATAGACGAATGCTGTCTTTTGAATGAAACCACTTGGGAGAGACAACGATGATGACATTCAGTTCCCCAAGATGTAACTCGAGGAGTGCGCCAGTCAATCTGGGGAGAGTGACACTGAAGCCATGGAAGGCCTAAGACAATCGGACTTGTCGTAACAGGAAGGATCAAAAACGATATTTCTTCATGATGCAGGGCACCAATCTGAAGGGTTACTGGAGACGTACTCTGGGTGATGAGACCGTTGATGAGACGTGATCCATCTATAGCCGTCACAGTAATGGGTGTTTTTAAGGTAATCACTGGTAGAGACCATTGATTTACTAATGATTTGGAAATAAAATTTCCTGCTGCTCCGGAATCAATCAATGCCTGTGACTCAAAGGTTTTGGTAGCACAGGAAATCGTAACGTCAAAGGCGCAGACTTTAGATTTCATGGAAGATGGAGAGGACTCCAGGAACCCTAACCTTATCTCCCCAGTATTGGTTAGAGCCCGGCATCTCCTGGGACAAGAATTGAGCATATGCGTAGAATCGGCACAATAGATACAAAGTCTATTCTTTATTCTTCGGTCCCTCTCCTCTAAAGTTAATTTGGAGCGACCTATCTCCATGGGTATCCCCGGAGATGAAGCTGGGTGAAATTGAGGATTTGAGAGAAGAGGTGTTTTAACCAAAGTTATTTTCTCAGGTTCTCTTTCACGAAACCTCAGGTCTACCCGATGGCAAAGAGAGATCAAATCTTCTAAAGAGGAGGGTAGTTCTTGTGAAGTCAGTGCGTTTTTAATTTTATCGGAAAGCCCCTGCCAGAAGGCGGCAACTAGTGCTTCAGTGTTCCACTGAAGTTCAGAGGCTAAGATCCTAAATCGAATGACGTACTGAGCCACAGTGCGAGATCCTTGGCGAAGACGGAGAATGCTAGATGCAGCGGAGGTCACACGACCTGGTTCATCGAACACACTTCGGAACGTGGAAATAAACTCGGCACTATCCTGTAACAATGGATCGTTTCTTTCCCACAGAGGGGAAGCCCAAGCCAGGGCTTGTCCTGAAAACAATGAAATAAGATAGGCCACTCTGGAACGATGGGTAGAAAAATTTTGAGGTTGGAGCTCAAAATGAACTGAGCATTGAGTAAGAAAACCCCTACAGGTTTTGGGGTCTCCATCATATTTTGACGGAGTAGGCAGGTGTAGCGTGGAAGCAGTAGACACCCGGGATGGCACAGGGGAAGAAGATGACGACACGGAAGGATCACCAGTGGCTGCTACATTTGGCACAGAAGTTACTTGGGCGACTAAAGTCTGATAACATTGCAGCAACTGTTGTTGACGAACATCTTGTTGTTCCATGCGGGTAACCAGATACCGCAGCATCTCTATAGCTGTTGGTTCCGAATCTGGGTCTGTCATCGCCTGATCTTACTGTCACGGGCACTAGGAGTCTTTACCCAGGAATCACCAGATGGTAGGCTTACCAGAGCAATGTAGATGGTAATAGGGTACTCTGGTAGCTGGGTGATCACGGAACATGAAATGATGGCCGATGAGATGCTCAGGAAAGTCTATGACTAGCAACACTGGTAATAATGAGGTAATGATACACAAGGAACTGTATGGACAAGGACACGTGAAGGTAGTCAGTGGTCTGCGATAGCAAGTTGTACCACTGCTATAGTGAGGAGGAATGTCCAACAGGAACAAGGAGGTGATGAGAGTCAGCGGTCTGCGGGTAGCAAGTTGTACCGCTGTCTGAGTGAAGGAATGGAATCCAAGTGGAGGTATCCAGGTAGTCAGTGGTCTGCGGTAGCAAGTTGTACCACTGCTATGTGAGAGGATAATGGAACAGGTGATACCGGAAACAGGGATCAGTGGTCTGACATCAGCAAGTTGTACCACTGCATATATATGAGAGGAGGTGCACGGGGGAAGACTGCAACACAGGATATACACAGGCACCTTATACACGATCCACAGTAATATGCACAATATAGGTATATATATATGTAAATGACTGATCAGGTCTGCAATCTAGAAAGTCTCTTGAAGTAGTCCAGCACAATGATAACACAGTCAATGATGGCAAGAGACTCAGCGGGTAGCAGACTCCAGAGAGAACCAAACACAGTCCAGCAAGATATGCAATACACAGCACAGTCAATGAAAAGTATGCATACCGTGGTTCAGCAGTAGCAGTCAGATGGGATTGCAGCGGTACCTGAGCGGCTGGAGGCCGACTGGATAGGAAGTCCCTGGATAGGAGAAACAGCGGTCTAGCAGGTGCAGCGCACAGGTGAGTAGACCGACAGGGACACGAATCCACAGGAGTCAGCAACACGTGGAACCGGACTCATAGGAAACCCAGGAGAATGGAGATGATCCAGCAGAGGGTAGTAGAAGAGATACAAATCCAATGCTGACAGGAGGGTAGAGGCCAGTGGAACACGTGAAGGCGTGGAGAGTGGATCAGCAGGAGATGGACGATAGCGCTGACCACAGCGGCAGGACTCAGCGGCACACGGAGGTAACCAGTAGCAACCACAGGAACCAACAGCGATGAGAAACAGGAGTGCAGCGCAGGGCAGGAGCTGTAGATCACGAAGTGTAGCAGATGGTAATGAAAAGCGGCAGTCTCGAGGAAGTCACAGCAAAGATGAGATGAGAGTGTAGTGCACGGAGGCAGCGGATAGTAATCAGCTGGCAGTCACGATGTTGAACACAGGCGAGTTGCAAGCAGGAGACTGTAGTGCACAGAGGCAGCGGATAGTAGTCAGCTGGCAGTCACGATGTTGAACACAGGCGAGTAGCAAGCAGGAGACTGTAGTGCACGGAAGCAGCGGATAGAAATCAGCAAACAGACTTGATGAGAAGCAGGTGAGTGAGGTAAAAGCTGGAGTGCACGGAGGCAGCGGATAGCAATGAGCAAACAGTCACTTTGATATAAAATAACGTTGAAGTGGTGTAGAAGACTGTAGTGCACGGAGGCAGCGGATAGGAATCAGCAAACAGTCATGATGATACAGTTGATGGTAGAAGTGGTATGGAACCACAGTAGTAGAAGTGGTTTGGAAACCACAGGAATCAGCAGCACTGAATACACAAGTAATACAGGAACACCTTCAGAGACTCATGAGGAATGAGACTCCAAGATCAGGCCCCGTGGTAGTGACCACAGGTGCTTAATATAGGGAGGTTGCCTGATCTGCCAATTAAGTTAAAGGGGTATACACTGAAGTATAGAAAAGGGCTGCGCATGCGCAGACCCTCAGGATGGTGGACGGCCACGGTTCCTAAATGTCCGGGAAGAGGCACTCACGGTCCGGTGAGTGACACCACATTTGATTGAGGATTCTGCGTTTTTTTTTTTTTTTTTGCTTTTTATAGCCTGGCCATTGGGCTCATTGTGATTTTGCTGCATGAAGAGCCCAGCACAAGATGTAGATTGCTGTTTGCAAAATTTACCCATTGGTCTGTTAACTATAAACTCCTAGCTGACTTGTTTAGTTTATTAAATACACTCTATAGCATAATCACTTTCTATCTTCAGAGGAAGAAATCATGTGGTCAAACGCAGGGTTTGCAGTAATAGGGGAAAGCGGCTTATGCAAAGGACTGCTTTCTTGCCACTCCTTTATTCTACTACTGCTAGATACACTAGAACAAGGTTTCTCAAGAATCCCCAACTGGTCATGTTTTGAGGATTTCCCTAACCATTTGCCTCCATGAGGACAGTGGTTGAGAAACCATTCTCTGGAGAGTTAACCAAGGAAACCAGTTAGGCAGGGACATTGTGTTGAGTCCTTAAATATGAGGTGGGGATTACAGCACAAGATGCCCATGTACAGAGTCCAGCACTGTGACAGGGACTGAAATCCATAGTCAGGGGGATTCTATTCTGCATTGATCTTGATAAATGACATTAAAAGACAGGTCACATACTACACCACATCCATCCCTGCCCCAGTGGTGCTATTGCCTACCACAGGCTCACAGACAATAAGGCCAATTGAGTTACAAACCTTGTGACCTATTGTCTCCAGCACACTTCCAGAAACTGAAAAGTAGACTTTTATGTGTGTGTGTGTGTGTGTATAAATATATAATATATATATATATATATATATATATATATATATATATATATATATATAGTGATTCAAAAGTCGCAGTACACCCTTTTATTTCAAAAACTATACAGGAATTGGGCCGATTTCAAGATGGCGCCCATGTTTGGTACATACCGTAAAAGATGGACCACGTCACCCATACCTTACTGGAGTATTCAGGTTTCCCAATTTCCTGTAGAGTTTTTGAAATACAAGGGTTTACTGCGACTTTTGAATCAACCTGTGTAATTATATATATATATATATATATATATATATATATATATATATATATATTATTATTTTTTTTATTTTTTTTTTCTAGGTAGATAATAAAATTAAATGATTAAATGGTCCTATACTTCACAAGTTTGCAGCTGACAAACTATCTTCTGTAGACTGATGACATGTAGTCTATTATACCTGCTATTGTACATTTAGGTGAGAGGGTAGTTGTAAACCTTACACTTAATGATTACCTAAGTGCATATTTTAAGGTGTATATCAGAGCACATATAAAGTCAGTGGGCTAGTATCTTATATATTTTTACAAAAGAATGACAACCACGAATAACATTTTTTACCAACCTATGTGTTTTGCTTTGTTTGACGCAGGTACTTTCCACCTACTAGAAGCAGTGCTTTTTAAATAAAAAAAGAAGTAGAACTCAAGACCTTAAGACATATACTGGGAGGGCATTACATCTCAAAATTAAGCCATGACTAGACGTTTGTTTACTCTTTTATTTTCCAAGTATTGATCTCAGATGGAAGCACAGCAGAGATGGCTAATGATTCAGTAGCAGTAAATACAAGCTGTCCTGATCACGTGCACTTGTCTGATTTAGCATTCAGCTTTTTTTTTAAAATGA
The DNA here is from genome assembly GCF_038048845.1 of Mixophyes fleayi. Classification (NCBI taxonomy): domain Eukaryota; kingdom Metazoa; phylum Chordata; class Amphibia; order Anura; family Limnodynastidae; genus Mixophyes; species Mixophyes fleayi. The sequence continues at coordinate 225,297,540 of NC_134402.1, forward strand.
AATGGAAATTCTTAAAAAAAATAATGTAGTAGCACAAATTGTTCACTTGATGGCAGCCTGTGCATCGCTAGAGACTTATAAATAGGACATCTTGCAACATGAATAATTATGTGCAGAAAGAATATCTTTATTTTAAAAAAAAATGTATGCAGCTCTGTGCTTATGTGGAACAATTGGTAGGCCTAAATAAAAATAACTGGCTCAGTGAGCTTGGGAAAAAAAAAGGATTGTTTTGAAAGATTGATGTAATATGTACCACTGCTCAGTTACTACATTTTTATAGCAGTATTTATTACAATGCAGCTCCAAATCACACTAATAATTATGTATTCTCTCCAATGTTTGTGTTGTCTATTGAGAATTATGATGGTGTGGCCTGTTTCTCGAGTAAATACAGACTTTAACATTGATAAAATAAAGGGCTTAACTAGACATTTCTGGGCACAAGTGGAACATTTTAAGAGACCCCATCCCCTCCAACTCTGCTCCATGCCAAAAATATACTTCCTATTAGGATCGGTAAAATGTTTTGTATGAATATTGAGGGTTAATGTGGCCCACATTAAAAGTTGCTGTATCCATCCCTTCTTATAACTGGTCTTGAGTTGTAGGAGGAATGGCATATGAATTCGATACTATGCACATAATTATTTCTGGTTTTATTCACTGGTCCTTTTATATTGACTTGTTTTGTTCAACTATTTCAATAACACTTGAAAGTATTAATATGCTATACTTGTGGCTGTCTTACTATTCTTCACAGACTGCTCTCTTACTGGCAATGACGCCTGAAAGTTATCACCATCAGTTCTTCAGTAGAAGTAGAGATATAAATTTGATCCCTTAGATGCAGTATACAGTCATGGGCAAAAGTTTTGAGTGACACAAATATTATTTTTCACAAAGTCTGCTGCCAGTTTTTATGATGGCAATTTGCATATACTCCAGAATGTCATGAAGAGTGATCAGATGAGTTACAATTAATTTTATTAAAGTCCCTCTTTGCCATGACACTGAACTTTTATCTCAAAAACAACATTTCCACTGCAGGTGAGGGTGTTAATGAGCACAAGGCTGGAGATCACTCTGATTGAGTTAGAATAATAGACTGGAAGCTTTAAAAGAAGGGTGGTGCTTGAAATGAGTGTTCTTCCTCGGTTCACCATATTTATCTGCAAGGAAACGTGCAGTCAACATTGCTTTGCACAAAAAGGGCTTCACAGGCAAGGATATTGCTGCTAGTAAGATTGCACCTAAATCAACCATTTATCGGATCTTCAAGAACTTCAAGAAGAGAGGTTTAATAGTTGTGAAGAAGGCTTCAGGGCACCCAAGAACATACAGCAAGTGCCAGGACGTCTCCTAAAGTCGATTCAGCTGTGGGATCAGGGCACCACCAGTGCAGAGCTAGCTTGGGAATGGCAGTAGGCAGGTGTGAGTGCAGCTGCACGCACAGTGAGGTGAAGACTTTGGAGGATGGCCTGAAAGCCAGCAAAGAAGACACTTCATTCTAGGAAAAACATCAGGGACAGACTGATATTCTGCAAAAGGTACAGGGATTGGACTTCTGAGGACTGGGGTAAAGTCATTTTCTTAGATGAGTCTCCTTTCAGATTTTTTAGGGCATCTAGAAAAACACTTGTCCAGAGAAGGAAAGGTGAGCTCTGCCATCAGTCCTGTGTCATGCCAACAGTAAAGCATCCTGAGAACATGGGCTCACTCACAGTTTTGCATTAACCATGAATAAATAATGGTACCAAAACATCCTCCAAGAGCAACTTCTCCCAACCATCCAAGAACAGTTTGGACGGTTCCAGCATGATGGAGCACCTTGCCATAAGGCAAAAGTGATAACTAAGTGGCTTGAAGATTAAAACATCGAAATTTTGCGTCCATGGCCAGGAAACTCCCCAGACCTTAATCCCATTGAGAACTTGTGGTCAATCCTCAAGAGGCGGATGGACAAACAAAAAACCACAAATTGTGACAAACTCCAAGCATTGATTAGGCAAGAATGGGCAGCCATCAGTCAGTATGTGGCCCAGAAATTGATTGACAACATGCTAGGGGTGAATTGCAGATGTCTTCAAAAAGCTATACTAGGAGACCGTTACTTCACAGTCAGAAATGATTGCCAATAACCATGTTCAGCTACAAACAATCAGTGTGTAGCAATGCAGAGGTTAAGCTGTTACTTAGGCATGTTGTTCTGCTCTACTATTTAGGCATGTTGTTCCACTGCAAATATTAACTCTTTGCATAAACTTAATGTAATTATCAATAAAAACCTTTGACATTTATGAAATGATTGTAATTTTACTTCAGTATACCAAAGCAATTTCTGACAAAAAGGTCTAAAAACACTGAAGCAGCAAACTTTGTGAAAACCAATACTTGTGTCATTCTCAAAACTTTTGGCCATGACTGTCTATCCATGACATTGTGCTCATCCTCCTTTTTGTATGCCCTTTAATCCTCTGTATTTGACCTAAACGAAGTAATACTTATGGGACAGTTTCTAAATAGATATTGCCCACAAAAAGAGTGCTGAGAAGTATAGGCACTCAGAGAGCGGAACAACATGCCTAAGTAAGAAATTGCTTTGGTATACTGAAGTAAAATTACAATCATTTCATAAATGTCAAAGGTTTTTATTGATAATTACATTAAGTTTATGCAAAGAGTTAATATTTGCAGTGGAACAACATGCCTAAATAGTAGAGCAGAACAACATGCCTAAGTAACAGCTTAACCTCTTCATTGCTACACACTGATTGTAGCTGAACATGGTTATTGGCAATCATTTCTGACTGTGAAGTAACGGTCTCCTAGTATAGCTAGACTTGGTTCCTGTTGCCTATATCACAATTATTTTGCAGTTACTGCATGTTACAAATATATCGCAACATTTTCAAAACTAAGAACCCTTTTGCAGATCAGATCTGAATGTATAGAAAAAAAAAAAGAATTAAAGGCACTAGCCTTTTACAATTCTGGTGGAGATTTACAAAAGTGTGATTTCATCAATCTGCAGGTTTTCATGCCAATTGATGTGCAGTTTGTAAACTAGCATCAAACAAAACTGCAAGGTCTCAAACTGCATTTGCAGTTTGGAAACTTTTGCTGGAATACAAATACAAAACAGATTCACTCGGCGCAATAAGAAGCAGAATAACCAATCTAGGAATATAGAGAATAAACTAAAAATAAATATAAAATAACAAGAAAAAAATGCAATACATGAATAAGTAAATAAATATAAAGACCATAAAAGAAAACTAAAGCTGCCACATACTAGGAAACTAATCTCCTTAAACTCTAAATAAAGAAAAAAAAAAAAGACGAATGAACTAGAGGACTGTTGAAGGTTCTTTTGGAAGATGCCTTGCTGTGGTAGTGATCACCAGGGAAGCGTTTCAGTTTTTGTTTATCACTTATCCTTTTACACCTATTTTTTTTTATCACCTCCCAAAAATTCATTAGTCATTTATTAATCCATCAGGTCGTCCTATCATTTCGGGAATAGGGTCACTCACATCTAACTTGTCCGCTTTTGTTGATTTTTCATTTGCAGAAATATGTGGTCTCTCTGAGATCCCATGTGTGAGACACTATGTATCTTTTATATTTGATTAGAGGTTTCCAATGGCCCCCTTCAATTGTGTTTTTTGACGTTGGATGTACAGGCATTGTACATACATATCCCCCATGTGAAAGGGGTTAAAGCAGTATGCCACTATTTAACACTGAGGTCTCAGAGGGATTGCGTAAATTTAATTTGGGTTTGATTATGTTTATGTTGACTTACAACTATTTTCTTTTTGACACCTTCTTTTTTTCCTTCAGATCCTTGGTGCGGCCATTGGCAATAGGTTTGCCACGACATTTGCTAACCTTTTATATGGGCCTCTTTGAAGATGAGTTTATTTGGAATGGTCCATTCCCGGCAAACCTGGTGCTATATGGCCGATACATCATAGATTATCTGTTTTTTGTTTGGGATGGGGATGCACTTTCAGCACTTAATTTTGTTTTCTTTCTGAATAATAATGAGCATAATTTGAAATTTACCCTTAAATGTAACATTTTGGAGGTAAATTTTCTGAACCTCACTCTAACAGCAAGAGACGTTGAGATTATATCAAAAAATTCTAATAAGCCAGTAGATAGCTGCAACTATCTACATTTCAGGAGCAGTCATTATAAGCCATGGATACCTCATATTCCTAAGTGACAGTTTAACCGGTTGAGGAGGAACTGATCTACGGATGAAGATTTTCTGGAACAAGAAGAACTCATGAGAAAAAACTTTATACATAGAAGTTATCCAGTGTTCCTTTTGGATGAGGCTTCCCTCTCAATAAGAGCCTTGCATAGAGAAGCTCTTTTAAAACCTAAAATTAAGACTTTTGAGGAGGGGACAAATTTAAAGAAACTATTTGGGTCAACTTTATCTCTAAATTTAACTGTAAACGAATTCTAATATGGAAAATATTAAAAAAGAATTTTGGAATCTTGAAACAAGATTCAGATATTAAGGAACCTAACAGAGGAAAAACCACAAGTGATGTTCAAATTCAGAATTCTAATCTAGGTTCATTTTTGCCACCAAGTAGAGTGAAGATGCTTTGATGCATGGTGGTGATCCTAAAGGTCTGAAGGTTGTAGGAGTAGAGCATATTAAAAAGACTCTTGGGGGGACACCGGTTTCTGAAACCAAAAAGAGACATTCTGGATTTTCAATTTACAGACTTTATCTCCAGAACGACTAATTGAGAAATTAGACTTTAAGGAGAATGGGATTAAGGATTTATTTACTTTTATATTTGTTATTTTTTACATATTTTTTTATGTGAACATATATTTCTTTTCATGTTGTTCTATGGTTATTTTAAATAGTTATATATATTTTTTTGTGTTTCTTTTATGTCTTTTTTGTATTTTTCTGTATTTGTATATTTATTGGCTTTGTATTTGAAAAGTTAATGATGCTAAGATGTTTAATGGATTCATTATATGAGAGATATAAGTCTAAGAAGAGAAATGTTTCACATATACTGGCTTAGTGTGATATTAAAATATTAGCGATTATATATACCTGGCATTTTGTTATATATGAGATAGGATGTATCGGTAGTAAAATATTGCAGGATAATACCATGTTGTTGAAAGGTTCCTTGCCAAATACGATAGGATACACAAAAGATGGCGCTGTGGGAATTGGCTACTTTGTATAATAATCAATGTCAGAGATTTGTTCTTCTACAATTGGATGACTCACAAGTGTTTACTAATTCGTTAATTGTAGGGGGATTGAAAGAAAAACAGGACTCCACTATGTTTTAAGAAAGTTCCTTAAGAGGAACGAAACACGTCAGCTATCAGCAGAGGAGGAAGCTTTCTGACATTACAGACAGGGCCTGATCAACCACTAGGCTGACCAGGCTGCAGCCTGGGGTGCGGGGTCCCGGGGGGCGCGGCGCTGCAGGTATTTATTTATTTTTTTCATTCTTTTTTTTTTTTTTTCTTCATTCTTTTTTTTTCGGGGAGGGGGGGGGTCGCCGTGGGGGGGTGGAGTGCTCGACGATCAAAAGCATTGGTGGTCAGTGGTTAGCAACACACAGCCAATCACCAGGCTGCCTGCCAGACAGGAAGCAGGACGTCTTCACTTCCTATCTGCTGATCTGAGGAGAGGAGTGACGCTGGCACAACTACAGGTAAGTGAAGGGGGGAACTGCCCTGCATATCTATAGGGAGGGGGGGGGAACTGCCCTGCATATCTATAGGGAGGGGGGGGGAACTGCCCTGCATATCTATAGGGGGGGGACGACTGCCCTGCATATCTATAGGGAGGGGGGGGGAACTGCCCTGCATATCTATAGGGAGGGGGGGAACTGCCCTGCATATCTATAGGGAGGGGGGGAACTGCCCTGCATATCTATAGGGAGGGGGGAACTGCCCTGCATATCTATAGGGAGGGGGGGAACTGCCCTGCATATCTATAGGGAGGGGGGGCAACTGCCCTGCATATCTATAGGGAGGGGGGGCAACTGCCCTGCATATCTATAGGGAGGGGGGGGGGCAACTACCCTGCATATCTATAGGGAGGGGGGGGCAACTACCCTGCATATCTATAGGGAAGGGGGGGAACTACCCTGCATATCTATAGGGAGGGGGAGAACTGCCCTGCATATCTATAGGGAGGGGGGGGGAACTGCCCTGCATATCTATAGGGAGGGGGGGAACTGCCCTGCATATCTATAGGGAGGGGGGGAACTGCCCTGCATATCTATAGGGAGGGGGGGAACTGCCCTGCATATCTATAGGGAGGGGGGAACTGCCCTGCATATCTATAGGGAGGGGGGGGGGAACTGCCCTGCATATCTATAGGGAGGGGGGGAACTGCCCTGCATATCTATAGGGAGGGGGGGCAACTGCCCTGCATATCTATAGGGAGGGGGGGCAACTACCCTGCATATCTATAGGGAAGGGGGGGAACTGCCCTGCATATCTATAGGGAAGGGGGGGAACTGCCCTGCATATCTATAGGGAGGGGGAGAACTGCCCTGCATATCTATAGGGAGGGGGGGGAACTACCCTGCATATCTATAGGGAGGGAGAGGGGGGACTGTCATGCATATGTATAGGGAGGGAGAGGGGGACTGTCATACAAATCTATAGGGTGGGAGGGGGGGGGGGCTGCCATGGAAATCTATAGGGAGGGAGAGAGGTTGATATGTATGAAGGAGGGCAGAGGAGGGGGGGTGATATATGTGACTTGGGGAGTTTTGATGTGACGGGGGGGATAGCTACAGAGTGGAGGTAAGGAAAACAGCTGCAAGGGGGATGAATGCAGGGTGGGAGGTAAATAAAATGGCTGCAGCAGGGGTTAAGGAAAATGGCTGTGGGGGGGGGGGGGGGGGGTTGTGGTTAAGGAAATGGCTGCAGGGGGTATTTAAAAAATAGAGCAGCTTTGGGGGGCAGAATCTCATGATTGTGTGGTGGTCACATGGGTGGTCTCAGCAATCACTAGAATACTAAATATTAGTGAGATGGGGCTGGTAGAGGTTTGTATTTGATTGACAACAAATATTCAGATATTGCTTATATATGCCTGTCCAATGGGGTACTTTTAGCTGGCCATAATGGAGTGTTTTGTTTTAACTAAAGGGCTTAATCTTTCAGGGTTTGTTAACATTTTGCATTTTAATACATTTTTGCATTTTCAATACGCCAACTTTCCAGAAGCCAGCGAGAGGATAACAAAGTTGCAAGAGAGAAGAGCAAGAACAGGTAAGAGACAATGGCACAATCTGTCTAAATTTGAATGCTGGAGAATACACCTGAACATTCATATTCAGGAGTGTTCCTATACACCTATATATTCGGAGGAGGGGGGGCGCTGCGGCCGTATTAGCCTAAGGCGGCCAGAACCCTTAATCAGGCCCTGATTACAGAGGATCGGACTGTCAATTTATGTATACGGGACCATGACCTGCAGGGATTCTGTATTGGACATTCCTTCTTTATGTATGATTTAATTATTGCCTGGAATAGGGCTTTTCCCATGTGCTACAGGTAACGGGAGGAGTCTAACTGCAGTGAACTCGTGGATGTGCTTGCAGAGGTGAAAGTTTATACAAGGCAGAAATTCTTCCAGGAATGAAAGAACATCAGTGCAAACTATGCGTTAAGTACCGGTACTGTGAAGTTCAAGTGATTGTCCTTAGAATTTATATTTTATGCCCATATCCTGAGTAACAGATCACATGTTTTTTGCATGTTTTAACATGAGACTGTGAATTCCTGTTTCTAAATAACCTCATGAGTGGGTGTTAAACCTCCATTTTGGATTTACTTATCTAAATCTCTGCTAGCATTATCCTATTTTACCACAAACCGATCCACTGCCAACATAAGATAATTTTTTTTAAACTGGAAGGATTATTGTGATCCAGATGAGGAATGTTTATTACATATAAGGCGACACCTCGATTGGTTGAATGAATGTTAAACATCCCTTACTGTTGTTTTATTTTATTATATACTATTATCATTGCTGAATTTTTCTTATGTATCTCTGATTTTTATTTTATGTTTGATAAAAATTTTGAAGAATATATATATATTTCAATGATACTAGATTGTATCTATTGATTAGTTTTTTGTACATTGAAGGGGAAATTTTTAAAGAGCGCTTGTGTTGGTTTCTTTGTTTTTGCTGGAATACAAACTACCACTGCAAACAGGTTTGACAAACTGCCACAGATTTTTGTAAAAAAACCTTGTGTCTGTGATAGGTGAAATAGCTCAAAATGCTACTTTGAGACGTCTCCTCTGTCAGGTTCAACAATACATTAAATAAAACAGGGTGTGTATGTGTTTGTGTGTGTGTGTGTGTGTATATGTGTATATATATATATATATATATATATATATATATATATATATATATATATATATACAGATAGCTAGATAGAGCTAATTGGATATAGATATGTATATAGATAGACAGAAGCACTGGGGAAGTAGTGAATGGCAGGTATATAAGTCCTCAATTTCTGTCATTTGTGTCTTGTATGGGAAGGAGCTTCCCAAAGTGTGTACTTAGCTTCATGAAAAGCTGGTAAGGGTCCCTGGGGATATGTATGGAGAAAGATAAGGGTGGGCTCCATACATAAGGCCCAGTCCGGGTCTTCTGATCTCCCAGTCTCACAGCAGACTAATGCTAGGCAGTTCAGTGAGTCTCTCATTACCTGGGGAGAAGGTTACTGAGATATTGCAATTTATACTTGACAAGTTCAATTGTTATGTAGATGTGTGGGACACTAGGTTCCCCACTTTAGAGAGTGAGTACCCGTGTATTAGTAGCCAGACGGCAAGGATTTTTGTTTGTTTTGTTTTATTTTCATGCTAATGAATAAAACTAGCTGGGGCTACTTAAACTGAAGTACTGGACTTATGTGATTTATCTGGCTGAAGGGAATGAAGTGCAGCCATCTACCAGAGAAGACGGTAACCCCGGTCTGATTAGCTCACAATATATTTATATATACACACATACCTATCAGTGAATATCATTGCTTATCTTATTACAATGGCACCTTTCAAGGGGTGGAATATATTAGGCAGCAAGTGAACAGTCACTTCTTGAAGTTGATATGTTGGAAGCAGGAAAAATTGGTGTAATCATCTGAGCGACTTTGACAAGGACCAAATTGTGATGGCTAGACGACTGGGTCAGAGCATCTCCAAAATTACAGGTCTTGTATGGTATTTCTGGTATGCAATAGTTAGTACCTACCAAAAGTGGTACAAGGATGGTGAACAAGTGACAAGGTCATGGGCACCCAAGGCTCATTGATGCATGTGGGGAGCGAAGGTTAGCCCATCTGGTCGAATACCACAGAAGAGCTACTGTAGCACAAATTGCTGAGAAAGTTAATGGTAGACAGGTGTTAGAAAACAGTGCATTGCAGCTTGCTGCGTAACCAGTCAGAGTGCTCATGCTGACCCCTTTCCACTGCTGTGGGCATGTTAGCACCAGAACTGGACCATGGAGCAATGGAAGAAGGTGGTCTGGTCTGTTGAATCACGTTTTCTTTTACATCATGTGGACAGCCTAGTTCGTGTACATAGTTTTCCTGCGGAAGAGATGACACCAGGATGCTCTATAGGAAAAAGGCAAGAATGCAGAGGCAGTGTGATGCTCTGGGCAATGCTCTGCCAGGAAACATAGGGTCCAGGCATTCATTGGGATGTTACTTTGACACATGCCAAATACCGAAGCATTGTTGCTGACCACGTACACCCCTCTTCATGGAAACGGTATTCGCTGATGGTAGTGGCCTCTTTCAGCAGAATATTGTGCCCAGCCATAAAATTGTTTAGGAATGGTTTGAGGAAAATAACAAAGAGTTCAAGGTGTTTACTTGATCTCCAAATTCCCCAGATCTCAATCCAATTGAGCATCCCTGGGATGTGATGGAGAAAAACAAGTCTGAGCCACGAAGGCCCCACCTCACAGCTTACAAATCTTAAAGGATCTGCTGCCAATGTCTTGGTGCAATTGTATGTGTGTGTATAGAGAGATAGAGATAGAGATCTATCTATATAGATAGATATATAGAGATAGATATCTCTCTATCTCTATAGATAGAGATAGAGAGAGAGATGGATAGAGGGAGAGAGAGATATATAGTTAGAGATATAGACAGAGTATAGCACCAGCGATGGAACCACATCCAGATATGTCAGCGCACCCTCTGGTACGCTCACATTTTGAGCTTGTTACTCACATACCGACCCAAGGGCATGCTATCCATACCCTCGGTGAGCACCCTGAGCTCGCGCCTTGTAAAAGTGCTCACCTTCATTTTCTATCTGGAAATACACAAAGCAATATTCAGCTCTGTGATTGGTTCTCTGAGCACGAATGGGCGAGATCATTTCACTCGCGGATCTTTTTTACACCTGTGTGTAAAATGTTGGCCTCTCATTCATTACTCCTATCCAAGCAGACAGGGGGCGGGCCAATGGAAATAGTACTCCTCTATTTGCAATTACAGGCACTAGATTTATAAGTGTACTAGTTTTTGACAAAGCTGAGTTGTAAATGCAAGTGTAGAAATAAAGTCTTACATTTTGAGGTAACTACCAGAAAAATTATACAGTAATTTTGGTTGAAAATGTTTCTTAAATTTCAAACATAACTTGGCAATATGATTTTGATAAGGTTCAAAGTAACACATTTTTTGGGCCCTAATTTGACTCCGGAATCTGCTCCTCCTATCCTCATCACAAACTTACTGAAAAATTAAATTTTAGCCAATACACAGTGGTGTTATTTACATCTATGAGGCAAATGCAGAAAGATGGGGCTTTTCAACAGATAGTGCTGAAAAAAATAGGTCAGACAAAGCAATGTGCATTTGGGTGTCCTTGACATAGAGACAGTATTGTATGGCAAATGACCAAATTAGTACCCCAAGACTAGAGATGTACAATATTAAAGTACAACATTTTGCCAAAATAGAAGCCTTGTGACACCTCAATAGAGTGTGAGAGTGAAATGGAGAATGTGCCAGATGTGGGTACACTACAGGAGCGGTTAGAGAGGTAGCAAGCGACCCAGGAGAGAACTGTGTATAGATGGACAATGGAGTGAAGGATGTGTAGGAGAATAGTGTGTTAATCAGTGTCCAAAGCAGCAGAATGTTAAAGGAGAATGAGTATTGCAAGCATAAAATTAACATTTATTATAGGCACTAATCAAATGAAGCATGAAAACAAACTTAAAAAAACAACTCCTTGGTAAACTACAAGTTATAAACACATGCATGTCTGTTTAATCCCATTGGTTAGAAGTGTTGCAAGGCAGGTCATGCTGGAACCCATAATGCCAGTCTTCTTCCTCTGTTTAAAATATAAGAGAAAAAGCAATCAACCTTAGGCCATTTTGAACTCCAAAATTAGTTAACGTTGTACACACCTGTACTTTCAAGCAGTAAAATATACAATCTGTTGCCTGAACTGTAACACGGGTTCCCCAATAACAAAAAAAGGAATAACCTAACTAGATACTTACAGGCTGCAAAAGGCAACTCCTCCATGTCTTGATCCTTCTGCATGAAATGAAACTTGCAAATACTCCTTGATTACTAAATATTTTTCAGGTGAGGCAGACATGTCCCAGATAAGGCCTGATAGTACATAAAGGAAAGCTTTTAGTTTGGTCTATTTTAACCAAAACTCTACCAATCAAACTTCATCATTATTTTTCTAAGTGCTATGACTATAAAAGTCACATCTGATAATCTCAGCAGGGGCAGAGGCAGCCCTTACAGCACAATTTCAAATTAGCAGAATTCAAAGGAACACTATCTGGTGCCTGCATTTGTATAGGTTTATAAAAATGAAACAGGCCTTTACTTTCATCACAATACAATTGTTTTTTTTTGAATGTCGGAGATTTCCCAAACTGTGATATAAACCATATTTGAAAATATTTTAACTTTACAAATCAATGTTGAACCTGAAATGTCCTGCCTCCACAGTTTCTGGAGGGCTGGGGATCTTTTTGATAAACACGCAACATTGAGAATTTCCTAAACCACATAAGTATATTAATAGATATTAGATGGCAAAGCTTCACAACACCCCCCCCCCCAAAAAAAAAAAACATACAAAAAAAGTGATTTACAATTGATAACACAAACACACATTAAAATGCATATTACGTATGAAAATAGAGATGCACTGTTATTGTGTAACATAAAATACCTTACAAACACAAACATTTAAAATGTCTATAAAAGAGTAAACTAAAATATAACTCTCAATACAAATAAAAGACCACTACACAAATCCACAGCAGAAAAACACACTATAGAGTCCTAAACAACTTCAAGCGTGCATGAAGCAGTCTTTTATAGTGGATTGTAATGAGACAAGTATAGGTCCACTGAGGTATCAGATGACAAGATCTGATGCTGGGTCTATGTAACGCCAGTTACGCAAAATCTGTTGTTTCCTTTTATACTGATTGAAACATGTTTGTGTTTATTTCTGATTGCGAACTAATCTGATATGCATTAGCATATACTTTCTTATGCTAAATTTTATAAAACAAAACAAAACATGATCCGGAGGTAACACCTACTCTTCTTAAGTCAGTACAAATAACGGCTACTCTTCTTAACTTATTTCGGATCTCCGCCTATTCTCCTCACATTCCCAACCCTTTTTTCTTAAGTTGTCAGAAAACTTCTTAAGTGCAGTTAAGAAGGATTTTCATCTTAACTTAAGAAAATCTTAGCTTACGCAACGGATTGTCCTTCTTATCCCCCCTTTTCTGGGCATGCGCAGAGAAGATTTTCTTTGATCCTGTCGAATCGATTAAAGTACTTCATCTACAAGTCCTACATACTTAGCATCATTTCTTTGTTTCATCTCCTCCTTCAATTTTTCAAGGTGCTTTTACAAAAGTCTAAGTAAGGGGAATCACTTTGCTCAAGCTAGCAGAGTCTGAACTCAATTCACACTGCAAGTATTCTCAACTGCGCTGGACTAAAAGACATTCCCCCTCCTTTCCCAATGTCATGGCTTGGGGATTATGCGTGGATGGCTTTTCACTGTTCTTTCATCCTCACAAGCATATAAAGTGTTGAATTACACCTTGTTACCACCTCTTGCTTCAGTTGGTGGCAGGGCAAATTAAATTGCTCTTGTAGCTGCTGTAATCTCCTACATGCTGTTGTAGAATGCCGGAGAAGTCCAGATATTTTATGGACCACAGACAGCATCTCTTGCAAGCCCCTGTCATTTTTCAAAAAGCTCTGCACCACCAAGTGTATTATGTGAGCATAACACACTGATTTTAACACACTGAAAAAATCGAACCTTGATACATTTACCCCCAGATCTTAACTAGTAATTAGTAACTATGATTTTATTTCCTATTTTATTTTCTGAAACTCATTTGTGTAACATATTGTATGCCTTGTTTTTCATTTTTGTAAATAAGCCTTGGAAACATTTTTCAGATTAAATAAATTTAATCTAGTGTATTCTTCGTGATTCTTTGTGAACTTACGATGGGCCCAAAAAAAAAGTACTATTTAAAAAGGACAGACTTAAAGATTTTCAACATCCCTAAGCCTAAAGAAATCATTATTACAGGCCATGCGAATGTGGTGTGTGTCCGTCATGTTTATATCCTTTTGGTAAAGATTATCTTTAGTGCAAAATAAATGTTTCACAATGTCTGATCACATTATTATCGGACTACATCTATATATTTGTTAGCCAAGTTGATCTTTGAACAATACACTTATATGTTATATTTATTGTAACAGACCATAGACATTGTGAAAGACATGAGGAGGAGGAGGAGGTCACGGAGGCTGGGGTGCAGCCAGAGGAGGAGGGAGTCGTGGAGCCGGTTGTGCAGCCAGAGGAGGAGGAGGAGGTTGTGGAGGTGGTGGTGCAGCCAGAGGAGGAGGAGGTTGCAGAGGCAGACAAGGTGGCAGAGGTCAGCCAAGAGGCAGAGGCCTTGGTAGATGGTAAGTATTTACATTAAAGCCTTTATATAATTTTTCTCCCATTTAGACGTCCATTGTACTGGTAATAAATCCCTGTTTTCACCCATGGTCAATTAAAGTCGACATACTTATAAATGTCACAGGTTTCCATCATGATGGGCCTACTAAGTATTTTTTAGAAAATACACTAACCCCCCCTCCCCTCCCTTCCCTGGCCACAACAGAAATGTGTAGATGTATAAATCTCCAACCAAAAAGCCTAAGTCCTCTTGCTACAACTGTATTTTGATTCCCATTAGACATTGCTGTAACTTGAAAGGTAGTTAATAGTACAGGTCTCTGCTAACTCCTATGTGTTTTCAACATTCGGTAGCCATGTATTAATTTTTTCTTTTAATTTTCTTTTTCAACTCCCAAATACATCTCCATCAGGCCATGGCAGCCGCCTTTGGTAGGGGAGATATCTGCCCGCATCAGGCAGTATTCTGACTAGATTGCCAAATACCCCCAAAATATGAAAGAGGAACTAAAATTATTAGATGACCTGTATGGTTGGTTGATTTTTTTTATCTAGAAATTACATATTTTTTTTCAAAAATGTTGAAAGTAATATATTCTATTCAAACACAATCATTAGCGTGGGTGTCTTTATTAATTTATTACATTTGCACAACATGTGGGTATTAAAACAATAAAGAATGGAGATTTCAATAATACAATAATAACATTTAAGGTAGATTGTTTTGTTGCTCCTAACCATCATTTCCATATTTATATTGCACCACTAATTCTGCCTCACTGTACAGAGAAGGCAGTCTGTCCCAAAAAACTTACAATGTCAAAGCCATAATACAGACAGACTGGGTTCAATTTGTTAGCAGCAAATGCAGTTACTAGTATGTCTTTTGATTTTGGGAGGAAAGCCACAATAACATGGTGAGAACAATAACTCCACACAGATAAGGCAATGGACAGGAAACAAACTCATGACCCCAGCACTGGAAGGTAGAGGTGCTACACACTAAGCCACCGTGCAGACCCAGTGTTGGCTGCAGTGTTTTTCTTTACCAGATGGGGACACAACACACAAGCAGGAGATGCAGCAGATGCTAATTGCATTTCACAATCACACCACCCCTCCAAAAGGTAGGCCATTCGTAGTAATATCATACACATAAGGTGCTCTGGGGGCCTGAATCATTAGGGAGGGTATATGCCAAATGGCAAACCAAATTAACACCTTCACAAAACCATCTTGCATTGAAGGGGGAGGCAAATGTTAAATATGAGGGCCAATTAAAATGAGAAAAAGAGCATAGCATATATCAACTTAGAATGTCAGAGTAAACCCACACAAACATGGAAGAGCACATACAAAGTCCACACATATAAGGGAATGGTTGGGAATTGAACTCAAGACCCCAGTACTGTAAAGCAGTAGTGCGAGCAACTAAATCACTGTGCTGCTCCATTGTGGGCTTGCATTCATTTCCTGTAAAGCTGAGTACATAACATAACATAACACATACAAGCCGTAGATGGAGAAAAAACAAGGTTCAAGACAATGTTGCATTTTAGTCCCAGAAAGTCCACTTAAAATCAAGCCAACCCTCTCTGAGTCTTAGGCCATGCATAGTAATAGATGTCAGCATACACATAATAATGTGAATGTGACCTGTGGGGCATCATCCTTTTTAAAAGTAAAACATTGTAATAAATAGAAATGCACCTTGCCCTAAGAAAGTGGCATTTGAGTGGGAGATACATCTAAAATAGGAGGACAGATTTATCATTGTGGTAGACAGTGTGTAGTAGATCACGTTTAAATGACAGAGTAAAAATCAAGCTAACAAGCGTTTGTGTGTTACATGAAAGCAAACCATTACTTTTCTTATTAGCTAAATACTATCCTAACAGTAGCCCTTGCAAAAGCAAAACATAGGCTGGTTTGGTCAAAGTCCCCTGTGTTCCTTCATTAATGAATAAGGGCCACAAACTACACATCAACACTACGGCCATGCTTGTTATTAGAACTCTTGACGCCAGTGTTGTGAGCGAGAAGTTCTAACCACTAAGGTACCCGTGCAGATCTTAACTGGCATATATTTGTGGGTAATAAGGAAGAGTACTATTGTGCAGCGCTTACATCTGTTGCACACATGCTGTATTGTTGTGCTTCTCGCTCTACTCTATCTAATGTATTTTTACTTCCAACTGAATGTTGCCTTAGTGGTTAGCCAATCTACCTTCCAAGAATGAAGTCATGAGTTTGATTATACCTTTATCTGTGTAGAGGTTGTATGTACTCTACTATGTATCGATTATGGAAGAGTACGCTACGCCATTTGTAATGTCAGTGCTAAAAATGTGTTACACTACACCACTGTTTATTTTAATATGCATGTTTATTTATGCTAGCGAATTATTATGAGATGAGTATGTATCCACATTTTTAGTTCAAGTCAAACACACTACACGATCTTTCATGTAGGTGACTAAGAAGGTGTGTTGCTTTAGCTGTATTTATCAGCTAAAGCAATACACCTTCTTAGTCACCTACATGAAAGATCGTGTAGTGTGTTTGACTTGAACTAAAAATGTGGATAAATACTTTAAAATTCATTTGTCCCAGGTTATCTAAATATGTAAGTGTTAAAAAGTATAATGAGGTTACAACTGTCCTGCATAATACACTCCGATTATGTTTTAACATTTGTAAACAAACCCTTCACACCTCCCACATTTGCCGTTACGTAACACTTTCTTATCTTTAAATAAGAAGCGGATCTTAAGATGAACTAATTGCTTAAAATCTGTTGCATCTTATATTCCGTTGAGTAAAGGACTGATGGTGGGCATATTTTTTAACTTTCCATTCCTTATTGAATTGCAATTTTCTTATCTCCCCATTTTGTTCTTAAAATACGCATCGCAACAGATACGTTTACTAATGAATCAGGTACTCAGTGTTGACATGCCAGCAAGTAGTGCAGGCCAAGTCCTCAGAATTAATCCCTGAGGGGGAGGGAAGGGGGGTGCCAGAAGGTAACACTGACCCTGAATCAGCCTATCTAACCCCCTTCCTCCAGCTCCTGCACTGATAGAGGTGTCTGATGATAATATGGTAAATTGTGTTGTTTTGCAATCTAACCCCTCTTTACAGACCCCCTGTCCTGAGATAAGGGAAGCTTGTGTATTAGCTGTGTGTAGTCTGCATGAGAGACGATCAGGAGTCTGACTCCTTGGTAGATTTAGCAGCTGCTGCCAAAGAGGCAGGGTCCCTAGCAGACGCCCACTGCAGGCAAGAGCCGTTTGACTCTCAGCTGGAGCAGCTAGCTGACATGCTACAGCCCTATCTGTCCCATTTTACAGGGAAACCTGGAAAAAGACACTTGGTCACACATCATGTAAACACAGGCAACCAGACCCCCCCTCAGACAGCCAGCATATCGTACTTCCCTAGAAGTGCTAGAGCAATGAAAATGGAAATAGACGAGATGTTGCAGCTAGGGGTAATTCAAAAGTCTCACAGTTCTTGGGCTGCCCCAGTGGTACTGGTCCCAAAGAAATGTGGGGGCACCCGGTTCTGTGTAGACTATAGGAGGATAAATGGCACCACAGTGTTTGATGCTTATCGTCAGGGCCGTAACTAGGGCTGTGCGACAGGGACGACCACCCAGGGCGCAACGCTGAAGGGGGGCGCAATTTAGGAATATTTTAGGTTAATTTGGTTAAAATTGAGGGCTAGGGGGACGGCATTTGTCTTTCTCGCCCAGGGCGCTAGAATTCGAAGTTACGGCTCTGCTTATCGTAGGCTTATGATAGATGAACTACTAGATCAGCTTGCCCAGGCATGCTGCATCACTATCATGGATATCAGTGGAGGGTACTGGCAGATCCCATTGTCACCCGAGGCACGTGAGCGCTCTGCATTTATCACCCCATTTGGGCATTTGAGTTTTTGGGCATGCCCTTTGGAATTAAAAATTCTCCTGCGTCCTTCCAGCGCCTGGTCAATGACCTGCTAGAGGGCCAGGAGGGACATGCAGTTGCCTATCTGGATGACATTGCTGTGTTCAGCCAGACCTGGAAGGAGCACCTGATCCATCTGAATAGTGTGTTAGGCTGAATTACTGAAACATGTCTGACTATCAAGCCAGAGAAGTGCCAGCTTGGCATGCGTGAAGTGCAGTACTTTGTTCACCGTGTTGGGGGAAGTACCCTCCGCTTAGAGCCAGTCAAGGTAGAGGTTATCACGGCATGGCCGACCCCTATCACAAAGAAACAGGCCATGTTTTTTAGGTACAGCTGGGTATTATCGAAAGTTTGTGCGCCATTGTAGCCAAACCTCTTACTGACTTAACAAAAAAGAAATTACCACAGGTGGTTAATTGGACAGAGGATTGTGAGAATGCATTTACAGCTCTGAAATCTGCTCCTGTCCAGTCCTCAGTGCTACAAGCCGCCAATTTCAAACTGAGATTTATAGTACAGTCCGACGCGTCTAACTATGGACTAGGAGATGTCCTTAGCCAGATGACAGCGCATGGGGAGGAGCACCCTATCATTTTCCTAAGTAGAAAACTACTCCCCCAGGAGGTGATGTACACTACCATTGAACAAGAGTGCCTAGCCATCGTATGGGAACTGCAAAAGCTACAGCCCTAGTTGTATGGATGGGATTTCACCATTATCACAGACCATAATTCTCTAAGCTGGCTAAAGAGAGTTTCTGGGCATAATGGTAAGCTTTTAATATGGAGCTTAATTTTGCAGCAGTATAACTTCACCGTTCAGCCCCGGAAGGGTGCAGAACATGGAAATGCAGATGGCCTCTCGTGCCAAGCGGCAGAAGTGGTGAATGGGCAGGAGAGATTGTTACAGGTCACAATTCTCCATGCCCTAGGTTTAGGGGGAGGTGTGAAGATTATGTGGTATATCTAATGACTGATTGTCATACATGAATTCAACAGAATGTGTATATTTTATGTAACCTCTCAAAGTTTGGTTTTCTGACTGACCGTGGTGACCTGTGAAATTAACTAAGTGTCTTTTGAAACTAGCCAGATAGATAAGGATATTGGAAGAGTTTGAAGCCCCAAAGTTGTAAACCATCTAGCTAGCCAAGCAGAATGAGCAAAGGTGGAAAATCGGGTCTTGAGAACATTCCGATCTCAGGACATTCTTAGCTCCCTTCGAATAGCCCTGTGACATTTGGGAGATCAATCTGTCCTTTGACAGCTAAACTTCAAAGGTGGGGGTGAGGGCTATGGGAAAAAGGGTTTGAAATATGCTTTAGACATCAGATTGTGTATTTTCATGAGGGGTCTATCAAGACTGAAATGTCTCAATTTCCTCAATTGTGTTCCCTCACACATCAGGTCTTAATTAGTAAGTAGTAACTCTGATTTTATTTCCTATTTTAATTTCTGGAACTCATTTGTGTAACATATTGTATGTCTTGTTATTAATTTTTGTAAATAAACCTTGGAAACATTTTTCAGATTAAATACATTTAATCTAGTGTACTCTCTGTGATTCTTTGTGAATTTACGAAGCCCAGGGAGGCTCATGCTACATGTGTATGTGATTTAAGTGTGAAGCATTAATAAGTGGTTCTGGTTAACGTAAGGATATCATAATAAATCTTTCATGGTGGCAGAAAAGGTGTATTCATTGCTAAGTGACTAAGGTGATGCCAGTCACGGCCAGCTGTTCAGATTGCTGTATCTGGGACAGGTTGGGCGTTCGTGACAAAAGTAAGTATGTCGGACTTGTAGATCAAGTACTTTATTTGCTTCGCCAGGATCCAAGAGTTATCAAAATCTTGAAATCAGATCACTATTGATAATGCTGATCACCCATTCATGATGCAGATAACTCAGTACAACATTTTGACCTGTGGTCTGATTTACTGTACAAAAAATTGACCAAAAATCATGACATCTCTGCCGTAACTCCACCAGATCCTACTATCAACTATCAACATCCAAAGAATGGTGGAGGATTATTTAAAAATAAAGACAGCAGTTTTATTAACAAAGAACCATGTTGCTTGCAGAAGTAATGTAAGCATGGATGTCTAAATAGACGTGTATATGTATTACTGAAATCTTCCACTTTACATCAGTATTGCACAAAGTGTTTGTAATCTGCACTTTATGTCAAAGGTACCTAGCTATATTTTTGGTGGATTGGGGCCGATTTGAAGCTCAGGGATGACCTTGCTTTTTTCTGTGAATGTGAATGGCTCTTTTTAGTGCATTGTCTGGAACAAGATCCGATATATTCATGTCAGAGAGATGACAGCCAATTTTTGGACAACTGGAATATTTACCCTTTTGAAGCTTGTTCTTAATCATCCTTTCAATTGCTCCTTTCTCATGACCACATACTTTGATTTTGGGTTCACCATCTCCAACTGTGTTATTATAGGAGTGCTCTGGGTGACAGCGATCTCCTCGTCTTCATCTTCCAAATCTTCGTCTGCAGGGGCCGGTGACACATCCATTTGTTTTCTCAGTTCTCTTAGCTGTTCTTTAAACTGGACATATTTATCATCCTGCCTCAGAGCCTCCTCTGTATTATTCTTCTGAAGCGAAGTGTATCTCTCGTGTACAAGCTCTCTTAAATCTGGGATCTCATCCGGTAGGTCACATATTAACTCAAGTACAGGCTCCTCAACTGCATCTATATGTTAGTTTAAATCTCTTTTCAATGCAGCGTATTTCAGCATAACGGATTCCATACTGCCCACATGTTCCATGTCACAGTCTGTCTGAAGCAGATGTAATGCCACTCCAGTGGTAATATCCATTCCTGTGTCTATATAAATTTGGCAGTTCTTCAGGGATATGAGAGAGAGGTATCCAGATAGAAGACAGAAATTAAAGATGCAGCACGACAGACATGGTTTAATAATGTAGAGTTCATTGACAGCGCTGTTGGGCTTAAGGCAGCTAAACTATTGGTAGCTTGTTATGTGGCCCAAACAAACCAAGCACTTCAGCCACAAAAGTGGCACTGCTTGTCGTTGGAGTGCTTGGTTTGTTAAACTGTAAATGTCCTTTTCAATATCTTACATAAGGGTGGGTGGGAGGATAATTCCATTTTGCACCACTTTTCTTTTTTTTTCTTCGGCCACTGCTGTGTGGCAATGTTTCCAAGATGTGCTATGAACTGCCGTGTGTTTGTGTCGTTGCTCTGCCGCTTAGCATCCAGCCAGCACGCTGCAGTCTTTGTCTGAAAGTGGATGAAAATAATATTATGACCTGTGAGGTGCTCAAAATTGTCTGGAATTGACTTGAAATTAGTGTTATTGAGGTTAATAATAATGTAGGAACAAAGAAAGAGCAAAATTATGTGCATATTTTAGCTATTTTTCTAAAAAATACAGATTCAAAACCAAAATACGCGAGGGTGGTTTTGCTAAAACCAAAACACAAACTTAATCCAGATCCAAACATACTAACAAAAAGTGTTTTAGATGAAAATTGTATGTTGGATCATGCAGAATATACAATTTTTATTATATTATTTACTCCCATACAACACTATTAAGATTACAGGGTGCTATTGTGTGATCACCAGAAAATAACTACCAATGGGATACATCATTTGAAAGAGAAGACTATACTATTTCAAATGGGGGTCCCCATAGTTTCTTGGAACCAGGATGGGCATTACAAACCTCCTCCCACATTCCTGGAAGTGATGCGCAGACCCTACACTTCATATTCCTGGATCCAGCTCCCTCTTTCTTTCACTTCAGGCAGAGCCAAGAATCTACTTGCGGAGCCAGGGATCTCCTTCCCCTTCGGTGCCGATATGGAGATAAATGGCTGGGGCCATGTTGGATTCTCTGGACATGCACAGTTGTGTGCATGCTCGTTCTAATTAAACTATCGGCTGCTCTTACATTCTGTATTTCTCTCCACCTCCACCCCCCCCCCCCCCCAATCACTGTCTTAAGTATTTAAGGCACCATTTCCTGCAAAATGTTGCCAGAAGATAATTTTTGCCTTTGACTGTTAGTTCATGGCTCCCTCCTGTGTTCTTTGCATACTGCATACCTGCATTTATGTGTCCTGGTCAATCTATCCACACCAGAGAGTCCAGGTCATTCCATCTGTGCCAGAGTGTCCTGGTCATTTTGTCTACTCCAATAAATTCTGGGTTATCACTATCTTCTGTATTCTACATAATTCCCACTTGATTCCTACTGCGTGCCAGTCACATCAGATAAATGCTCAAAGGCCTCAACCTATGGTGGGCGGAGCAGCTAATCTACAGCTCCTTAATGATTTCTGCAGGGTAGTGGTTATTCTCTGATGATCACACATCACATAATTCAACATAAAAATAACATATTACAATTCTGAATTGCAGGTAGGCTATCTCTTAATACTTTTAAAAGTACTAAACTAGTACTGTTTAAACAAATTCTAAAAACACTACAAACTCACCGTATAATATGTTTTGTATAAAACCTAATAGTGTTGATTTAAGAGTAAGTGGGATTACAGATGCATGGGATCCCCACACTAGGCAGGAAATATTGAGTTGGGTGTTTACAATATGAATAAAATTCATCTATTGCAATATTAGGGAACTATGTTTGTTTACTTCTTGAATAGGGTTGTATACACCAGGGGATCCCAAACTTTCTTAGTTTGAGGCACCTTTAGGGTCTCTGTAATTTTTTCAAGGCACCCCTAAGCCACGGCACCCAGTTTGGGAAACACTGGTATACACCCTTCCATTAAACTGCATTAAACTGTGTTAATACATTTGCCTGTAACAAACTGCCAGGGGCTGGCTGGCAGACTTTAGCCTGGGGGCAAGCATACAGCACTGGCCCGTAAGTATTGGCCCTTCCTTAATGGGTGGTTTCGGTACAATATACAGTATATTTATCAATATAATAATTGCCTTTTTTTGACAATAAAAATTAAAAAGTTTATATTAAATAACTGAAGATACACTTGCCTAAAAGTAAACTGTAATTTCTTTCTCTTAATTTTTCTTTTTTCTTGCTTTCTGTGCTCTTCTCTGGCTGATCTGCCCTGCTTAAATGGGAGTCTCCTACTGTATAATCTTAAATTGTATTTGTGGACAAGCCACCAGTATAATAAATATATTAATTTATGTATTTATTTATATCCCTATCTCATGGGAGCCTCCTAGTGGGATTCAGGCTCCCATGAGGTACTGGAGAGTGGAGGAGGCAAGGCACAATCTGACCCCCTGACCCACAGTAATTTGGTGCTAGTCTTTAGGAGGAGCACTGTTTTCAGAGTGATGCATGCAGCCTATGCAAGTTGAACATAGGCAGCCGCATCGCACATTACTTAGTGCGGCCGCTTCATTCATTAATAGAATATTGTACTACATATTCTGTAGTACAATATTCTATTAATGAATGAAGTGGCCGCACTAAATAATGTGTGATGCAGCCACCTATGCCTGGCCTGCATAGGCGGCTGGCACTGCATTCATAACTAGCCGGGCAAAATAGATTTAATTGTCTGGCCCAGCCCGCCCCTGCAAACTGCAAAGATGGCAAACATCAGGACATTCTAGGCTGAAGATGGAGCTGTTGGGACAGAGTAGAGATGATTGGAATTTTCAAAACCATTGTATCTTTTTCCACATTTAGTTGCAAAATCTGGCAGATGTTCCCAGTCTTACATTGCAGCAATGTAAACACAGGCCCAGGTAAGATATCAGCAGTGCAATTACAGTCTCAGTCAAGATTACAGCAATGTAAGCACAAGCCCAGGCAAGATTGCAGCATTGTAGGTACAGGCATAGGATATTTTATCTAGGAATCTATTAGAAAATATAGGAAGAAAAAAGGAAATATTTGCTGTTATTCAGTGATAATGCCATACATAATAAATGATCACCATGGGTCTGATGCTGAGTTAGGAGCAAAGAAAAGGAGCACATTTGCACCTTGACAAAACCTTTTTTGTCACATTAGTTGCAATTCATTAAACTGCATAACCTGAATGTGTTTCACTCTCTTAACCATAACCTTATATGACATATACCACTTACAAGGCTACGGCAAGGAGCAGAGACACTCACTCAACCCTACCCACCGCAAGGGCGCGGGACTACGAGTATTTGTGACCGGGAACAGTCCCTCCCCAAATACTCAACTCACCCCTTGGTGAAGGCCTTACCAGAAGTAGGAATCAAGAGAGCTATACCCACTCGGGCACTCCAACTTCCGGTCCCTGCTCTCCTGCTCCTCTCCGTCACCTGTGGAAGACAGAGTACAACACTGCCTCCCTCTACTCTACAGGTGAGGCTAGAATGTACCACCCTCACAACTGGCACTAGCTAACAGGCGCCGTGACTACAACAACTAATGGTTGGGTAACACAACTTGGTAACGACTTTGGCGCCATCTTCGCGTGGGAGGGTAGCTCCTTCTACTGGCATCTTCTTGCTTGATAGAGCCGAACGTCCCATGACATCCTCTTCTTTCTGCTTCTTTCTCAACTCCTAATAAAATGGCGGCGCCCGGCAGCTTAAATAGCCGCCGACGCGCTGACGTCACTCGCCACCGCGAGAGCTGATTGGCTCGCTGCGGCGCCAATAATTCAAATGCCATGGGGGGGATCCAGGACTAGCTCACCCATTGAACCGCCGATTGGCCAGCAGGGGGAGTGAGCCCTGATTGGTTCACTCGCCCTCCGCTGCCGGGACATGCGGGAAAAGAAGAGGAGAAGTACTCACCGGCGCTGGAACGCAGGAACGGTGAGTTGTCTTCCATTTCTTCTGTCTTCGCCCTCTTCACGGGCACTTCCTTGGAACACATCTCCATATGTATAACAATAATTGTGTACTGTCCTCTTGGAGGTATATATCCCAAAAGTAAATCTTTATCAATTCAGACTAAGGCATATTTCACTATTCTACTTTAAGTGATAGAGAAGATCAGTAAATAAACAGACTTTTTCACTTGTTCCAACTCTGTAGAACCCTATACATATAAAATGAAAAAAATAATAAAATTCCCATAAAACATCTGCTCAAGGTTGAGCTACACTGTTGCATCTGTATTATGTGACAAACTGTCCCACTTTTCAAAAAACATTTCTTCCTCTTCTTGTGCTGCGTGCAATTGCTACAAATCACATTTCCTATTAATGGGAGCAATTTATTCCAAAATCAACTGCAATGTGACAAAGACAGTCAGACTATCAAAGTAATGCAACTGTCAATCACCACCGCGGCTAGCTTTATAAGTTTCCATATATTACAGAACATGTGATTTGTCAGTAACAGTTTGTCACAGACAATGAATTACGACTGTAGCTTAGACATAAAAGTAACAAACCAAGTAATGAATTTAAAGGCACTCTAACTTGATTTTTACATTTTATCTTCGTATTTGTCTTACGGAACTTTTAGAATTGAAAACATAATGACATAAAAGCCATATTAGTCTACTTATAGATCGCTATTCAGTAGATTCTATTCATGTTGGTACTTGTCTCATAATCCAATCATCAATTTCCACTATCCACCCTTACAGCAAATAATATTTTTAAGGTTAGAGCATTTTAACAGCAATACACATGAAATATAGTATATTATTGTTTATAATCCAGGAGCCAAGTGGAAATCAATAGAGAGAAATAGAGAAACAATATATTTTGGGTCCAAAAAAGCATGAGTGGAAGATATTGGATAGGCTTGACAGTAGTATGGTGTTATTGTACTACCCTGATGTTCTCTGTCATTTTAAGATCTAAGCTTGTCAGATTTCCTCTGCTAACCTATAGCATCATGATGTCATTCTCATAGCTGACATTATGTTACTTGCCGTGGCCATGTACAATACTGACAGAAAACTTGTCCTTGTACATTGTACATTTCCTTAAGAAAATGGAGTGCAACATAATATTCCTGAGAAAAACAAATTGCACAGAAAAAATAGAGAAGGTAAACAGCTTTAACGGTAAATTTTATACTAAGATGTTTGGGTTCAAAGTGGTCAAATCACTGTCTCTATATAACCTCATGCATGAGGGTCTATTACAGGCCTAGCCACCCTGTAGCTTTCCAGGTGTTGTGAAACTACAAGTCCCAGCATACCTTGCCATCATCTTTGTTCACCACAAATGTCTTCCTGATTTTAATCACCCCAGGTTGATGTTTCTGTTCTGCAGCCTTGGAAAATTTACAAGAAGATTTGCCATTGGCTGTCAGGCTAGGATCAACTAAATCTTAGGTATCCTTCAGGTAGGTAAAATCATACTTACCAACTCTCCCGGAATGTCCGTGAGACTCCCGCATTTTGCGAGAGTCTCATGGACTTCCGGGAGAGTGTGGAAATTTCCCAGATCTGCCCACTTCACTAGAAAGTGCGAAGTGGGCAGAATTAGGTCCCAAACGCAGCGATTACCAATGAATCGCGGCATTTGGCCCCACCCCAGCTGTAAAATTAGACTTGTGGGAGTTGTTTTACACAGCTATTGAAATATAGGAACATATATCATTTCAAAGCGCTATAATCAAATATAACACAGTCCTTTTTGATCAGTATTATATGAAGAGCCTATTCAAGTGATCATTATACAATACAGAAAGCAATCTCGTGACCACTATGATAGGCTCATTTATGACATAAATTCCTTGTGTAAGTAGAAATGAATACTTTATTATATTTGGCAATTTGTGTGCTTATAGCTTTGTTTTACATTAGGCAAATTGTGTCTACAATTGTGCTTCTTTTCCCAAGTGCAACTGAAAGGCACAAAATGCTTCCCAATATAAGAATAGGGTAGGACACAATCTCTGCCAGTTTAGAGCTGATGCAAAATTATTGTGTGTACTGCAAAGACCACAGTATTAGCTTGTTTTGAATTTCATGGCATAAAATGCATAGTGTTGATTACCCTTCAATGCATACCCCTTTTGTTTAAACATCCCCACATATACAACCATAAAATAAAGACACGGACACCGACTTAAGTTTGGAATTAAAAAGGTCCTTTTATTACATTATTATTTTTTAAATTATTTTTATTTTATTTTATTTTATTTATCTTTATTTTATTTTATCTATCAATACTATCAAAAGCTATAAACAATTTGGACCTTTTTCTTTATAGAGGTGGCGAAGAGCAAGGGCAGCCAGCTAAAACCAACATAAACCAATACGGTGGAAGATCGCCTCCTTTCCACCAACCCAGGTTAACACCTTATCTATTGGCCGGTACTATACACTATAGATTAACTCAATACCCTCTGAACTCAAACTGGTCAAGCCCTTTCTAGGCAAAACCTGATACTCCTTACCAGAGTATCAACGAGTCTAATAACATTGAGGGAACCAAGGCTATATTGCCAACACATTAAGTACCGTATGTTTAACAACCTTATGACTGCCATGCTCTCCTGCCAAAGCCGAGTGCCCTACGGACCACACGGCCCGCCACCTAAAGAAAGAACTAAACCTTTGAGCTCTGAAAAGATCCTCTCTATAAACAAAACCGTTCCTTCTGGCGACAAATGAACCCCATCCGCTCTAAAAAGATGCCTCCTGTCTACTGTTAAACCAGGATGACTAATGACAACCCCCTGCATGCCCCTAACGTTCTGCCTCGCGTATCCGTTTATCTTTTTAACCACCTTTATCAATGTGGCCGGGGGAATAGATGATCTCCAGGACAACCTAGGTATTATGTTAGACCAACAAATCTTCATTGAAGGCCAACGGGCATGTATTTGTGCGAGATCTTCACGAATGTTAATGATTAAATCAAGGGATTTGCCCTTTCCTACATCATTACCTCCCAAATGAATCACCACTATATCCGGGGTACCATGATCTTCTATTTCTTCCCCTAACGTGGGAATCAAAGCCGCCCATACCATGCCCCTTTTACCCAACCAGCGGATGTCAACTGGGTGTGTGAAACCGGACCACCTCTCCGCTAATCTGTGTTTAGCTGCCCAAAAGATAAACGAATGACCCACGACCCATATCCTTGTCCTCTTCACCGAAAAACCTAAAACAAAATAAATAGCCTCATCAATCATAACCGTATCTGAAAAACGTGCGCCACCAAACACTGTGTTAAAAAACAGAACTATATATTTCTTTTATTTTATTTTAATTTTAACAACTCGCTGAGGTATCCCCTCCCTACCAGAGGGGCCACCCCAACTCAATTTGAATATTGGAAACAAGAAAAGATCCTATCCTTAGCTCTAAAAGCATTTAATTTTATCTATTTTTGCTTGGTTTATTAAATGATTTATTTATTTATTTGCTTTAGCTGAAATTATCTTATTCTTAATTCTTAACAAAATGAAATGGAAAATTGGTAACCCATATGAAGGTAAAAACCCCTTATTAACCCCGGGAGGCACACACACTAATCAGGCCTTGCCAAGGAAAACAAAAGGAAAAATCCCTCCATGCCCCCGTTCAACACAGCGAGCAGCATAGCCCTGAGTCACCAAGTGATAGATGAGAACAGAAAAGATGAAAGCGATAAAGAACCAAGAGAGACATAAGGAGATACAGGACCATATATATAAGAGCCCTTACGAGGCTCATTTATCCGGCCGGATATATTTCTTATAGGCCTGCGACTTCCATCTCCCTAACGCTTGAATCTCATTGACAGATGCCCCTCTGGCTGCCGCGGCGGTGGTCGCCCCTATTCTGAAAGAATGCGTGCCATATTCAACAGGGTTAAGGCCAACCTCCCGAAGGGCCCGTTTTAACAAAGCGCTAAATTGAAATTTAGTTACTGGTGTATTGTCCGAATGACTTAACCACAAACCTTCCCCTGGGGGCCGAATTTTAGCAAACTGATTGGCCAGCGCGACCGGGCATATGGATGTTTCCTGCTGCTCAGTAATCGCCAACCAATGACCTCTACCTAACTGATCCGTTTTGGACTTGACTATCTTACAACGTATCACATTAGTTCGTAAAATAACATTTCTAAACAACAAAGCTCCCCCTATGTCGTTCTTAGATCTGGCTACCAACTCACTAACCCTAAAAGCTCCGTGATACGCCATTGAAAAAGCCAGCCCAAACAGCAAAGCCTCGTAATCATCAGTAGCTAAATTATGCAAAACAGCAATCAATCTGGCTAACATTTGCCCGTCAATCGGCCGGCGATTGTCATTACTTCTAGGCTGAATCCTGGACCAACCCTTCAGTGCTTTAGTTATGATAAATGACTTTGTGGGATCCTGTGCGCTGTTCAACTTAGCCATGAATGAAATACCCAACAAAAGGGACCCCATCTTTGCTCTAGAAACCCCTTCGTTGTAACAATTCCACATAAAACCCGTAATAAAGGGAATCTAACCTGAAGCGTCGCTGTTGCAAGATGCGCGTTAACTCAACTAACGTTCCCATGCCCCTTGATAACATTTCCTAGTTGCCGGAGCCAAGGACGCTTCTGCTAGCCACCTTATCCCTAAAGGACCATCTGCCAAACATAAGGAGGACACTGTAAGCCGGTTAAACGTGCCTGTGGGGCCAGAGATCTAAAACGTTGCCAGTCAAAACGAGAAAGAGCATCGGCTATTTGGTTATCCACGCCAGGGACGTGGCGTGCCCGAAAGGTAATGTCAAACTCTAAACATCTCAACACCAGGACACGGAGCAAATTAATTGCCATGCGCGAGGAGGCGCTTTGCCTGTTGATAGCCTGCACCACACCTAAGTTGTCACACCAAAAAACCACGCTCCTGCTGCATAAACGGTCAGCCCACAGTTCCAAAGCCACAACAATGGGAAACAACTCTAACGTTAACAAATTTCGCACCAGACCTTCGGCCCTCCATGACTGCGGCCAGGGTGCCGCGCACCATTCCCCTTGGAAAAAGGCACCAAAACCCTTTGAGGCCGATGCGTCTGTATGCAAATCCAAAGAGGTACTAGCTACTGCGGGTGCTGGCCATACCCTTACACCGTTAAAGACCGCTAGAAAACGACTCCATAAGCGCAAATCTTCCCTAATCTCTGCCGAAAACCGCACCTGGGAATGGGGACTACGCAAGCCTGACATTGCTAGCTGAAGTTTTTTACAAAATACTCGGCCCATAGGTATTACCCGGCAAGCAAAATTGAAAGAGCCTAGCAGCGATTGAACTTTACGCAACGCGCAAGATGGGACAACCAAAACCTCTTCTATCAGGGATAGTAACTTAGCCACTTTATCAGATGGTAAACGACAACAACCTTCTACTGTGTCAATTTCAATACCTAAAAAAGGCAGGCACGTGGCCGGGCCCTCCATTTTGGTCTGTAGCTACTGGCACCCCCATCACACGGAATAGCGCTTGCGCAGCATACAATGTTTCCTTACAACAAGGGGAATTAGCCGGACCTATAAACAGGAAGTCATCCAGATAATGCGCTATGTCGCGATGTCCCGTCCCTGCCCCGACACACCAGTGGAGGAAGGAACTAAACGCCTCAAAATATGCGCACGACACTGAACAGCCCATTGGCAGACATCGATCCACATAGTACTCGCTCTGAATTCTAAAACCCATGAATTTAAAGGACTCGGGATGCAACGGGAGGAGGCGAAAAGCCGATTCTATGTCCAATTTAGCCATCAGCGCTCCATTACCAAATTCTCTCACTAATGTTAACGCATCATCAAAGGACTAATACACCACTGAGCTGAGTTGTGGGTCGATTGCATCATTAACTGACTTACCCGCCGGGTGAGATAAATGCTGGATTAATCTAAATTTCCCTGGGGTCTTTTTAGGTACTATTCCCACCGGGGAAATGACTAAATCTTGAATGGGAGTGGATGAAAAAGGACCCACCATGCGACCAAGGCCTATCTCCTTCCTTACTTTTTCCGCTAGGATGTCAGGATGCACATACGCGGAGCGAAGGTTTCTGGCGGCAGTACCCGCCACCCCACTATTTATGGGGAGACGAAAACCAAGGCGAAAACCCTCCCTAAGGAAAGAGGCCTGCGCCGCCTCTGGGTAAAGGGCCAGCCATTTACAGAGGATTGGAAAAAAAATGGGGGAGTCTGCTTTAGACAGTACCCCCCGCCCCTCCCCGTCCCCTACCGACACCGATGGAGCCCCTAGGGCATTCTTTGAGGGGATGACTTCCTCTACAATTGGTGCAGACATGCCTATACCGGCACGAATCCCCCTTCCCGCATGAGGAATTGTTAAAGGCAAAGCAACGGTTCTTGGAAGACTGGGGAGCACCTCATCTCCCTCCATACGGAAACCTGGCTAACTGAGGGGGACCATACCCCATGCTCACCTCCCACACCGGGGCTCTATTTAACCTTAACCAGATCTCAACATCCTTAAAAGCCAGGGGCATATAAAGCTGACCATGCACCTTCTTGCGAAACAGCTTATCGTACAACCTCCAGGTACCTGGGCGTTCACAACTATGCATTTCATTAATAAGGTGAAGATATTTCCATACGTCTATGATTGCATCAGGTCTGGTTTCCAAGTAACAAGCTGAGAAAACGCAATACCCTGTCAGCCAGTTTGAAAAGTTTCTGTATGCATCCTCCCCGACTCCCCCTCGCGCGCATGCAGCTGCCAATTCTTTTTGTGCGACCTTCGTCAGCTCGAATATATCAACATAATGGCCTTTCTTAATCTTGTGCCTCATGCTACGCCTAACACCTATCAACAATGCCGTGTTTTCACATCTAACCAGGGGACCTCCAGCCGGAGTGGAAGACGCTGACTCCCGCCGATCTACGCTCTTCCTCTTAGTTCCCTCGAAGTGGGTGTTAAGGATTTTAATAAGCTTTCGCTGACCCTGCCTAGGAGAAGATGGGGCTGACTCATCACTAGTGGTAGCTATGCTTGAACTGGACATGTGCGTGTTGCTTATAGTAGAACCATCGTACTCACCGACCGCTCCCCGCGCCTCCTGCAGATCCAATCTCGCTCCGCCCTCGCCTTCCGAAACGACTTGCTGCGACCCCTGCTGCCCTGTCGAACTCCCTGCCGCCTCCTCCTGGAGCAACTGCGACCCTGCTCCGGCCATGCCCGTCCATCCCGCCACTGAAGATGGCTGCATCTGTGAAACTGGATAAGAAGACATGTTAGCACCTGGAGAAGACAGGTTGTGCAACTGCTGAGTAGGAACCCCATCTGGGGTCGATACGGGGGGGGGGACCATGAGCTGACTCAGGAAACCCGCCTGAGGGGGAACCCCTTGATCCCTACCTCCTTGTTGTCTAACCAGAGGAAACGAATCCATACCGGAAACGCAAGGCCTATTAACCAAGGAGGGTTGAGGGTAAGAATGTTCGTACCGACCAGCTAAGGCTGGATAAGGGGCCGACCACAAATTCCCCGCTTCCACTACAGACCCATAACCCCTAGGGGGGTACGGCAAAGACCAAGAGGGGGCAGGTCCCTCCACCCTGTGTTGACTACCAAAATTTTGTTGCAATGGCCATATTACGGCTGGGTCAGAGACCAGTGAACGATTAGCAGCCGAAGAAACAGAAGGGGACTGCTGATGGGCCGAAACCCCAATCCCAGGGGGGAACCCGACCGGGGCTGGGCCCAGCAATCCAGGGGCCCTGTTATATGATATCCCCGCCCCAGCCTGAGGCACATTGTCAGCTGAAAAAAGGAGAGGGGAGGAGGAGGAGGGGGGGTCTCTGACCTGGGAGAGGGGCAGAGAAGCAAGGGTGTTGAGGGGCAGAAGGAGGGAGGGGGCCTGTTGGGACAAATTATGCAGAATATGAGGCTGCAGCCCGGGGACCTGTTGCCCGGCAGGGGAAAAGGAGGGGACATCACAAACCACTGCCCCCAGCCCACGTGACCCCGGAGGAACAGCAGGGTCAAAAATAACTGGACCCAGGCCTCTGTATGGGGACCCCTGACCCTGCTCCACAGCAGGCTGGCCCAGAACCGCTAAACCAGCGCCATCACCAGGAGGAATAGCGGGGTTGACCGCTGCCCCTCCAGGGGGGGAGACTAAAGATGGCCGCTGAGAAACAGAGGGCGCCCCGGGCGCAGGGGAAGGAGATCCCCTGCCCCGGGTTCTGGCAGACTGCCTGATGCGCCGTATGGCTCCGGATACGAGCGGCCTCGCCGCCCGCTCCGGAGCCCTGGACCTCCGTGCACCCGGCCCGCCCCGCGAGAGAGTCTCGCGGCGGCCGAGTCACGTGGGCGGCGGGCTGCCGCTCTGACAGGCAGACTAATGTCCCCGCCGGGAGGACCCGGAGTGCCTGCCTGTCCCTGTGCAGAGCGGAGGGGGGAACCAACGGGGGGAAGACAGGGCTACAGTCGCGGACAGCGACAACGGGGGAGGAGGGGACCCAGCAAGCCGGGCGGGGATGGAACGGGACCTTCTGGGGCGGGATGATGCCATACCAGGGAAAGGGGACAATAGACAGAAGAAACAGTTAAAGGGCGGAGAAGAGAAAAGAGAGGAAGGGAGAGAAAGGAAAAAACAAACCACACAAGAACAAAACTACAACTACAGGGGAGCCAGATACTACGCCTGATGCTGCAGCTTCTCCGGATCCAGGAAACAGGAAGCTCTCTCCTTCTCCCACTGCTTGATATATTCTTTCCACGACACTCCCACTTCTTCCCTATTGGCTGATTCCATCACAGACTTAAACCCCCCAGTGGTAAGTAACATTATCAGCTTCACAACACATGATTTTAAACTCCTTCGGCTAATCGCCTCTCTCATAATATTAGAGCTACCAAAGTAAATACCATTTAGATTTTATATCTGCACCAAGAAAGTTGGCATTTTGAAAATAATAATAATATTTGTTCTATTGCCCCCTAAATATTGCTGCCTGCGACAGCTGTCCCAGTTTGCCTCCCCCTATGTACCCCCCAATCTTTAATAAATGTCATTATATCAGGACAGGGACCAAGAATTGGAAAAGAAATGGGCAAGAAATTGACCAGCGAGAGGATGGGAGTATTTATAAAAATATTCAGAGGACATTAACTTTTCAGTATATTTTCTACCCAGAAAATAATGTGGATCTTGGAGGGGAAAACACAGTAAGCTGCGTATTACACCTGTAATAATGCAGTTTAGCAAAACATCAATGTTGTACTGCAGTTACATCACAGATTAAAGCATACTTGCCTATTTTCGGCAAGTGTAGTCCGGGAGAGGGGTGTGATTAGAGGGCTGGAGGGGTCCAAATACGTAATTTTGGCCCCGCCCTTGCCACGGAAATGCCGGGGTTAAAATGACGCGATTTACCGCGAATCGAAAATTTTGAGAGTCTCCCGAACATTCCGGGAGAGTTGGCAAGTATGGATTAAAGGATAATCAGATTATCAGCAGTTGCAGATAAATGACACCAATAGACATGAAGTCTGTACTGATTGCTGTTCTGCTATGCGGGCGCTCCTAATTAGTTACATTAATTTCATGCCATCTAATAAAAACTCATATTCCACAGTGTACCCATCTCTTACACACACTGGACCTCAGTCACAATGTGTGCCGGAGCACACCAAATACCACTTTGGTTTTGCACTTGTCCGATTAGATGGCCTGTTCAGCGCACTACAAGGTGCAATTTGCATGTCTGTTTTACGGTCTTTGAAGACACCTCCGCAAACTAGAAGGGGAGCGCCGTGCAAAAGTGTATGGTCACGTCCCTACTCCTAACACTTTACAAATATCCCTTTTATTAAATATAACTTTCGTTATCTCTCTAAAATATTACTCGTTTTAGCCTTAAATAAATCATAAAGTCAGGATATGTTGGGACTGTCTATTTTACATGTGACACCTTTGTGTGTTTTAAGATTTTCATTTACGTTGTTTAACGGGAACCTCATTATAAGGGCAGGAAACTATGGACTTCAGCGGCACAGGCTCACCAAAACTGGACATTTGAAGACTGGAAAAACATTGCCTGATCTGCCGAATGTCGATTTCTGCTCCTACATGTGGATGGTATTCATCCCGCCTGTGTCAGTGGTACCCTGGCTTGATATGATTTATATATTATGCTAAATATTTTATATGTTCTTTTTAATTAATATA
Organism: Mixophyes fleayi; assembly: GCF_038048845.1. Lineage (NCBI taxonomy): Eukaryota > Metazoa > Chordata > Amphibia > Anura > Limnodynastidae > Mixophyes > Mixophyes fleayi. The sequence continues at coordinate 225,332,628 of NC_134402.1, forward strand.
ATTTTATTACTACTTTTTTTTAAAAAAGAAATGTTCTGTCTCCTGACATATAGGAGCTTCTTGCAGAAACGGAGGATTATTATGTGATTCAGCAATACTTCAGCTGTAAGAATAATCTAAATATATAAAACTAAAGCTCAACTAAACAAACTAAAAATAATGCACATTGTCCAATTCTATCCTTGCCCACAAATATATAGGAATTGATGGCCTAAACCATTGAAATTTGGAATATTACTTTTAGTCCATGATGTATACACGCTGCAGAAGAATGTGGCTGCGATGTGTTTATAGCAGATTCTTTAGCAAAAAAAATTCACAATGGAGTCAAAACACGTTTCACTATGCAGAATATATTTTATCTACTCATCTGAACATGTTGCCCATTATGACTATGAACAACCTGTACTCTCATATGGACGAAAGCACTTAGACGCATATATATGTGGCAGTAAGTGAGGTTAACCTTACCTGCAAGTAAGATGCCACATCCCAGGCCGACCAATGAGGAAGGAAGGGGAGTGCCTGGAGATCTGTCTATATAAGTCCTAGGATGTCACATGCCCTTTCTCATTCACTGCTCGAGATCCCAACCACCCATGCCCTTTATAGACCTCCCTGCTTCCGTGGCGTATGAGTTTTAACTTGGTTCCTTCCCACGCCACAGAGCAGGCACAGTTGGTAGGAAGTCACTGTGGGCAGTGGCTGATCGTTACAGCGTTATCGCTGTTTGACCACAGGTGCTATCCCCATCCAGGAAGGTGACTCGGTCCTTTTTGATGAGGATCCCTTGGCCTGCATCTGAGGGCGGCCATTGCGTAGTCGGGAGGGGGCTTAGTCACTCTGACGTCAGAATTAGCGTTGGCCAGGCAGTTAAGGATGTGTCCTGGGTACGTGGAGTCAGCCATCCACGCTTGGTTCCAAATATCGGTTTGATTTAGCTGTCTCACGGTTCACTTTCACCGCCATTTATTTAATAATTAATAAACTGTGACCTTCTTTAGCCACTTTCATAAGTCTCAGTGTCTTTTTTGTTAGATAAGTTAAGTAAGCTTGTATACGTCATTGGAAGGCTATGGTTAAGAGAGTGAAACACATCCAGGTTATGCAGTTTATCATTTTTATATATTTTTTTGCAATATGTTGCTGTTATTTCAGCTTTCTGTGCCTTATCCCCTCAGGGACTCCGCACCTGTCTCGGTGCCTCCCGACCTCTGGGGGCTGTAGGAGCAGAGCCAGGTCCTGATTCCTCTGCTTCCTTAGGCTCAGGCTCACTGGGGTCACATGTGGGGAACCACGGCGAGCAGCCGATTTAGTATTGCTGCAGGGATTGGACAAACCCATTTATAGTAGGGATGTGCACCGGCGACTTTTGGTGTCTCGTGTTTTGTGTTTTGGATTTGGATTTTCTTGAGGTTTTGGGTTCGGATTTGTTTCGCAAAACACCTGCCGAAAGGTTTTGGTTCGGATTTAAGGTTTTGGATTCGGATTTTTTGGAAAAAAGCATAAAAAGTTCAAAAATCAAGTTTTTGGGCTTATTTTCACTCCTACGCTATTATTAACCTCAATAACATTCAATAACAATCATTTCCACTAATTTACAGTGTATTCTGAACACCTCACAATATTGTTATTAGTCCAAAACGTTGCAACGAGGTATCTTTCTGGACTGCGTAGTGGAGTGGTCCCCACAATATAATAAGAAAACCATCAACTGGTCTTAATCGCACCAAAAAATGTACCTGGACTGCGTAGAGGAGTGGTCACCACAATATAATTTAAAAACCCTGAACTGGTCTGAATCGCACCAAATAATGTACCTGGACTGCGTAGAGGAGTGGTCACCACAATATAATTTAAAAACCCTGAACTGGTCTGAATCGCACCAAATAATGTACCTGGACTGTGTAGAGGAGTGGTCCCCACAATATAATAAGAAAACCGGCATCAACTGATCTTAATTACACCAAAAATTGTATCTGGACTGCGTAGAGGAGTGGTCCCCACAATATAATAAGAAAACCATCAACTGGTCTGAATCGCACCAAATAATGTACCTGGACTGCGTACAGGAGTGGTCACCACAATATAATTTAAAAACCCTGAAATGGTTTGAATCGCACCAAAAAATGTACCTGGACTGCGTAGAGGAGTGGTCACCACAATATAATAAGAAATCCATCAACTGGTCTGAATCGCACCAAAAAATGTACCTGGACTGCGTAGAGGAGTGGTCACCACAATATAATAAGAAAACCATCAACTGGTGTTAATTACACCGAAAAATGTACCTGGACTGCGTAGAGGAGTGGTCACCACAATATAATTAAAAAACCCTCCACGTGTCTGAATTCCCCAAAAAAGTTTCTGGACTGCGTAGTGGGGTGGCCCCGGTACCCAATTTGATACCGGGGCCACAATATAATTAATACACCCTCAACTGGTCAGAATTCCACCAAACAAGTATGTGGACGGCGTAGTGGGGTGGCCCCGGTACCCAATTTGATACCGGGGCCACAATATAATTAATACACCCTCAACTGGTCAGAATTCCACCAAACAAGTATCTGGACTGCGTAGTGGGGTGGCCCCGGTACTAAATTTGGTACCGGGGCCACAATACCTCCTCCAACTTCCAAGTGTAGTGTTTATAACATATTAACACTACACTAATTCTAGCACGTCAATACCTCTTGTTTTAAATAATGACAGGGCATTTAACTTTTGATTTAATTTTTTGAATTTGTTGACATTTTGTTTTACTTTTTGAACATGGCAAACGACTGTTGAATGGTCACATAATGCCAAAAAAAGAGTTGCAAGATGGAATTGTCCTTGGGCCCTCCCACCCACCCTTATGTTGTTGAACTAGGACATGCACACTTTAACAAACCAATCATTTCAGCGACAGGGCCTACCAAACAACTGTGGCTGAAATGATTGGTTTGTTTGGGCCCCCACACCAAAAAAACAATTCATCTCTCCCTGTACAAACTAAACAGGCTCTACTGAGGAAAGATGTCGTCCTCATCCTCAACCTCTGATTCTTCTCCCCCTACAGTGTGTACTTCCTCCTCCTCACACATTATCAATTCATCCCCGCTGGACTCCACAACCACAGGTCCCTCTGTACTATCTGGAGGGCAGTGCTGTACTTCATTGAGGAATTGATTATTCATGTTTATAAACATCATTTTTTCAACGTTGTGAGGAAGCAACCTCCTTCGCCGCTCACTGACCAGGTTCCCCGCTGCACTAAAAACTCTTTCTGAGTACACACTGGAGGGGGGACAACTCAGGTAAAATAGAGCCAGTTTGTACAGGGGCTTCCAAACTGCCTTTTTTTCCTGCCAGTAACAATATGGACTGTCTGACATGTCTATTTGGATGGTGTCAGCAAAATAATCCTCTACCATTTTTTCAATTGTGACAGCATCCAATGCAGCGACAGTAGACATGTCTGCAATGGTTGCCAGGTCCTTCAGTCCGGACCAGATGTTATCAGCATCCCCGCCAGCGCCTCTTTTAGAAAAACTGAGCTTTTTCTTCGCAGCCATAGATGTGGAAGAAAATGAGGGTGGAGCTGTTGGCATGTCACGGTCCTCTTCAGAGGACAATCTCCTGACCAGCAGGTCTTTGCACTGCTGTAGACTTGTGTCCGCCGGAAACAGAGACACAACATACGCTTTAAACCGAGGATCGAGCACGGTGGCCAGAATGTATTCCTCTGACTTTAAAAGAGTGACCACCCTCGGATCCTGGCAAAGCGTACGAAGGGCTACATCCACAAGAGCTACATGCTTGGTGTAATCGCAATGGTTTACCAGCTCCTCCCTCACTTTCTCCAGCTGCTTCTGCAACAGCCTGATCAGGGGAATCACCTGACTCAAGCTGGCAGTGTCGGAACTGACTTCTCGTGTGGCAAGTTCAAACGGCTGGAGAACCTTGCACAAAACGGAAATCAGTCTCCACTGCGCTTGACTCAGGCGCATCCCCAATCCTTTGCCTATGTCGTAGGTGGCTGTGTAGGCCTGAATGGCCTTTTGCTGCTCCTCCATCCTCTGCAGCATATAGAGGGTGGAGTTCCAGCGCGTCACAACCTCTTGTTTGAGGTGATGGCAGGGCAGGTTCATGGTTTTTTGATGTGCCTCTAGTCTGCGGTAGGCACTGGCTGAATGCCGAAAGTGTCCAGCAATTTTGCGCGCCACCGCAAGCATCTCCTGCACACCCCTGTCACTCTTGAGGTAATGCTGCACCACCAAATTAATGGTGTGGGCAAAACATGGGACGTGCTGGAAATTGCCCATATTTAATGCCCGCACAATGTTACTGGCATTGTCTGACACCACAAATCCCCATGAGAGTCTAAGTGGGGTAAGCCACTGGGAGATAATTTCCCTCAGTTTCTCTAATATGTTGTCAGCGTTGTGCCTCTTATTAAAGCCTGTAATACACAATGTTGCCTGCCTTTGCACGAGCAGCCATTTTGTAGATGCTGCTACTGATGCAGCTGTTGCTGTTGCTGCGGAAGGGGATGCATCTACCCAGTGGCTGTCACAGTCATATAGTCCTTCGTTTCGCCAGAACCACTTGTCCACATGTCCGTGGTTAAGTGGACAGTGGGTACAACTGCATTTTTTAGAGCACTGAGGACACTTGATCGTACTTCTCTGTACATCTTTGGTATCGCCTGCCTAGTGAAGTGGAATCTCGACGGGATTTGGTACCGGGGACACAATACCTCCATCAACCCTCTAAATCCCGCTCCACTGATGGCGGACACCGGGCGCACGTCTAACACCAACATTGCAGTTACAGCCGCAGTTATACGCTTTGCAATAGGGTGACTACTATCATATTTTGTGGTCATGGCAAATGACTGTTGGACGGTCAATTGTTTTGTGAAAGACTTAGCGGTCTTACGACTTCCCCTCTGGGAAGATGACCGACTAGCAGCAGTGGCAGTAGTAGGCGTACCGCTGCAGGATTCCTTGGATGAATCCCGTATTGAAGAGGACTCAGTCTGGCTGCTGACTTGGGCTGCAGGACTGAATCTGATGGAGATCGTGGAGGAAGTTGGCGAGGAGGGTGTTGCTGGTGTGTATCCAACTGGACCACGGGATTTAGGTGTCCCTGTACCGATGACGGTCCTAGCCCCAGTTCCTGAACTAACCACTGAACTATGAAGGTTATTCAGATGACGTATAAGGGAGGATGTCCCTAGGTCGGCAAGATCCTTACCCCTGCTTATTTGAGCTTTACATAAGCTACATATGGCCATACATTGGTTGTCCGGATTTGGATAAAAATAACTCCAGACCGAAGAGGTGCATTTTTTGGTCTTCTGACCAGGCATGACGATGGGCTTTTTCATCCCATGGACATCAGCTGTTTCCCCCCCTGGTGCCTCATTTACAATAATGACATCACCATCCTCATCATCAAGTTCCTCCACAGCGCCAGCTACATCATCAATAGCCTCCTTCCGAGCCACCTCTTCCCGTACAGTGATTGGAAGGTCAGGCTTGACAACCACCAACACCCTTGGACTCGCCTTGGGGATTTGTGATAATTTCTCTTTAGAAGGCAGAGTTGTTTGCTGTTTTGTTGCTGACAGCATAACTCTCTTCAATTTTTTTTAGGGGGGAGGAGAAGGAGGGCTAAGATCCTTGGGTGAAGCTGAACCACTAGTCAAGAACACGGACCAGGGCCTAAGCCGTTCCTTGCCACTCCGTGTCGTAAATGGCATATTGGCAAATTTACGTTTCTCCGCAGATGATTTTAAGTTTCTCTTTTTGCTACTTTTACTTAACTTGGGCTTTTTGGATTTTACATGCCCTGTACTAGGAGATTGGGCATCGGGCTTGGAAGACGACGTTGATGGCATTTCATCGTCTATGTCATGACTAGTGGCAGCAGCTTCAGCATTAGGAGAAAGTGGGTCTGGATCTTTCCCTACTTTATCCTCCAAATTTTTGGTCTCCATTATATGTAGCACAAGATACTGCAGAATGTGTGAACTTGGTAATATTGCAGTACCAATGGGCTTATACTGCTGGATTGGTTTTGCAAATTTAGTTATAATTATTTTTTTATTTTTTTTAGGTTTTTTTTATAACTTTTTTTTAGTTTTTTAAAAACTTGGGAATAATGGGTAAATAACTATGCCCTTAGAAGCACAGAGCACAGGACACAGCACCACTGGACTGAACAGGACACAGCACAGGACCCAGCAGCACCACTGAACTCACAAGGACAGAGCACAGGACACAGCACCACTGGACTGATACTGCAGAATGTGTGAACTTTGTAATATTGCAGTACCACTGGACTTTTACTGCTGAATGTGTGAACGTGGTAATATTGCAGTACCAATGGGCTTATACTGCTGGATTTGTTTTGCAAATTTTGTTGTAATTAATTTTTTTTTTAATTAGTATTTTGTATTTTTTTTTATAACTTTTTTTTAATTTTTTAAACACTTGGGAATAATGGGGAAATAACTATGCCCTTAGAAGCACAGAGCACAGGACACAGGACCACTGGACTGAACAGGACACAGCACAGGACCCAGCAGCACCACTGAACTCAAAATTGACAGAGCACAGCACACAGCACCACTGGACTGATACTGCAGAACACAGCACAGCACAGCACAGCACAGAACTAAACAGCACAGCACGAGATCTACCAGGACAGAGGACCACCTAACACACCCTCCCTCTACCCTGATCAATGCCCGAGTGAAGATGGCGGCGACTGGCGGGGAATTTATAGGATCCGAGTATCGCAAGATCCGACAGCGGGATTATGACTCCGAGCCTCAGTTTCAAGTTTTCATTTGGCGCCAATACCCGGATCTGTCTCGGATCCGACTCGGATCGGAAACGTTCGGGTGGGCTCGGATTCACGAAATCCGAGTGCGCTCATCTCTAATTTATAGCGTTCAAAATGCTCTCCATCAGGCCCTTCTTCTCTGTGTTAATTGGCACTCCCTCCTGGTGCTTCGTCTACCGAAGGCTGCGATTGATGGTTATTAGGAGCTCTTTGGTGGTCTTGTCCCATTTATCTATGGCTTCCAGTGACCGCACAGATGGACAATGTGCAGGACCAGCAGGCGGTGAGGAGGCCGGGGTCTCTGACAGCTCCTCCTCCTGCTCCTCTGACTGGTCACTCACAGTGGGTGGTGGCTCCGCAAGAAGAAAAAGTGAATAAAATATCTTAAACCAAATTGATTTGAAGTTATCCATTTAATCCTGGAAAAGAAAACAAGGGTAGAGAGTGAACAATGGTACAGGAATATACACAAGTCTAGTGGTGTTATATTCTATATTGTACACAATAAGGGTAATTACCTGATTCTGTTTGTTGTGGTTTTGCAGGGGGGCCTGCGACACTCTCCACTCGCCCGACCCCCTCATCTTCCTGGACAGCTATGCAGGCTAACGCGGTCAGCTTGAGAGACAGTGGTCCAAAGAGACAATGGGACTACCGTGATCGGGCTGCTACCAGAGTTTGTTTTGTCACCTGGTAACAGAAGAAAATCTAATTAATTGACAATGTAATGCATTGTCTTCTAAGACTGAAGTAATGTGGAGATGTTTCAATCAGTGGCTAATTCACACGATGGTATCGCTGATTGGATGCATGTCACTACCCCTTTGAAGCACCCTGGCTCTTGGTCCCTTTGTGTGGGGGACCCCTCGTCCTGCTTTATGGGGGCACGTCCTTGTAAGCCCGGGCTGATTGCTCTCGCCGCCACCATACTTTTATTATTTAAAAAACTGGGACCTGTTTTTTTACCAAAATCAAGTTGTTATCAGTGTGTTTATAATATAGATAAGGTTTTAGGTGTTAAGTTAACAAGTAAAGAGGTTTGGTGCAATAAAGAGGTAAATCAATGGTATGCAGTTTAATACACAGTACAGAGATACATTCCCCAAACACCTATCAGATACTCTTATCTGCATGTGAATGTGACATTCATAAAAATGTAAACTAGGCGGAGTACAGAATTTCCATCCCATTACTGATGTGTTCTGGTAAATAAATGTCCGTAGTGTATCCGATACTTTAAGAGATAGCTGATAGCAGGTGCTCACTGTGGCTCAGATATATTCAAAGTAGAATGGCTGCAAAGCCAGTGATGGCTGCATAGTTAGTGTGTATATTACTAAGTGTATATAGATACAAGTGTGAAACAAAAAATTTAAATAGCATAATTCGGAGTTATACCGGAGTTGAACAGGAGGAAACAGGAGAACGTTCTGCCTATTAACACAGTTTCACAAGGACAACTGTCAGTATTCACCTGAAACTCCATATTCCACCTCTGATGTTTTCAACTCTCCCTGGCTACAAGCTACATGCAACATGAAGACTGTTTTGGACTCTGATCTCATTTTCCTCTCATCTCATGAAAGTTTGTTTTATTTATCAGTCTGCTTTCAATGCAAAATCCACTCTGTTTAATCAGACTGCTGTACTACTTGCTCAACCACTCCCTACCCATGCTACCAGGGGCGGATCTAGAAAAGTATCCTACCCTGGGCGATTTAGGGGGGGCGATTTAGGCCACGCCCCTTTTTTACTTCAAGGCTGCCGGCGGCTGCACAATATGTGCAGGTCCGCTCGGCAGTGACAATGTGCTGCCCGGCTGCTCTGATTGTGTTTTAAACACAATCAGAGCAGCCGGGCAGCACACTGTCACTGCCGAACGAACCTGCACATAGCGTGCAGCCGCCAGCAGCAAGCCCCTGCTAGGGGGGGCGATCGCCCTGATCGCCCCCACCCCCCCTGGATCCGCCACTGCATGCTACAGCTATTTCAGTCCCCTATCTCAGCACTGTACTTCAATTTTATTTAAGCTTTGTCTCCCATCACAAGTAGGAAGAAATTATACTGTCTTTCAACCACTCTCCTCTCCCATGACTCTGCAAAATCTCAGCTATTCAATTACCTGCTCTTTATTACTCTCCATTCAACACTTCCACCCACTTCCCCACATGGATCTCCACATCATTACGTTATACTATCCAGACATCCAGGAATACATTACATTTGCTGCATCCTAGCTCTGCACTACTTATCTGATTACACTGGACATTGCAATTAGGCAATTCATTTAATTCCTCATTTTTGCTATTTGACTAATAGTCCCAATGCTTGCCAAAATATTTTTCTTTATCTCTTTTCATGGCATTATCTTTAGGACTATATCATCCCTCAACCATCCTGCAACACACACCTCTGTCCACATTGCCCCTTCATTACTTCACTCACCTCTAGTGAACACTCATGAACTCTTTTCCTATTTAAATTCAATAACTTTAACAGCCTCACCCTGCCGCCAGAAACTAAAAGGACACACATCTTACAATCATCTTACCTACCTTTCTTCCTTCCTGCTTCTATTAGCTGGTGATATATCACCTAATCCAGGTCCCCCTCACTTCTCCCACACACATATATCTGAACACTACAGAAATCTGGCAAACCTCAAACACATAACCTGTCTCCTCTCTCTTCCAAAGTCCTTTAAATGTGCCCTTTGGAATGCACGCTCTGTTTCTAACAAACTTACCTCCGTACATGATCTCTTCCTCTTAAACAACCCTAAACCTTCTGGCAATAACAGAAACATGGCTCACGCATTCAGACACTGCCTCACCTGCAGCCCTTTCACATGGTGGCCTCCATCTCACCCACACCCACAGACCAGGAGGCAGACAAGGAGGGGGGGTTGGACTACTTCTCTCCCCACAGTGCACATTCACAGTTATACCAAGTGTCCATCACTCACATTCACATCTTTTGAAGTACATGCTGTTAGGATTTTTAACCCATTCTCTATGAGTGTTGCTGTCATCTATCGCCCCCCTGGTCCACACCAACAATTTCTTGAACACTTTTCTGCATGGCTCCCTCACTTCTTATCTACTGATATCCCCACCATCATCATGGGTGATTTCAACATCCCTATTTCTAATCCACGTTCCAATGCTGCTTCCAAACTACTCTCTCTAACCTCCACACTTGACCTCTCCCAGTGGATTGAATACGCTACTCATCAGGATGGCCACTGTCTTGATCTTGTTTTCTCTAGACTATGCTCAGTTTCTGATTTCCTTAACACTCCTTTCCCCCTCTCGGATCATCACCTTATTAGATACTTGCTCACCCACAGTTCTTTACCCTCCCTAGTGTCAAACTCTTCCAAGCCTCCTCGTACCCGCAGGAATATCAACTCTATTGATTTTCAACAGTTTTCCACTTCTCTCCAACACCTTCTCTCCCCAATTTCTACATTCTCCTCCCCTGATCGGGCAGTACCCCATTTTCATCAAACCCTAGCAATTGCCCTGGATCAAGTGGCTCCAGTGACACTACATATTTCCCGTAGAATTCGTTGCCAACCGTGGAACACTACAGTAACACGAACTCTACAAAAACTTTCTCGTAAAGCAGAACGTCACTGGCGTACATCTTGTGCCTCTAATGATTTCATAACATATACTGATATCTACCACTCCTACAGAAATGCTCTGGACACTGCTAAACAAGCATACTACCGATCTCTCATCTATGCTCAGGCTTCTAACCCGAAACGCCTCTTTAACACATTTAACTCTCTTCTGAATCCTCCTGCCCCAAATCCTCCAACTAACATCAGTGCACAGGATCTTGCTTCCTATTTCAAGGACAAATTGATAAGATCAGGCTTGAAATGGTATCTCCTTTGACAAGCAATCTGCTCAATTCCTTTGTAGCACCCTCTGACACTCTCTCTTCATTTGATCCCACAAATGAAGAGGAAGTTTCTACTCTCTTCTCATCTTCCTACTCTACCTCCTGTCCTCTTGATCCCATTCCCTCTTAAATTGATATGTCCCTGTCTCCTGTGCTCATTCTCCCTCTAACTAAAATCTGTAATCTATCTCTTTCTACTGGTATTTTTCCATCACTTTTCAAGAATGCAGTAATTACTCCCATTTTAAAAAAACAGAATTCTGACCCTAACTCTCTCATAAATTACTGCCCCATCTCCCAGCTCCCATGCCCCTCCAAGCTTCTCGAGAGAATTGCCTACACCGGCCTCACGCCTCATCATTTCTTACAGCAAACAACCTATTGGATCCTCTTCAGTCAGGCTTTCGCTCTCAACACTCCACAGAGACTGCGCTGACCAAAGTTGTCAATGATTTGATCACAGCAAAAAATAATAACCAATACTCTTTTCTAATTCTCCTGGATCTCTCTGCTGTATTTGACACTGTTGACCACTCTCTCCTCATACAAACGCTACAATCCTTAGGTCTTGAAGGCACTGTCCTATCCTGGTTCTCATCCTACCTATCTAATCGCTCTTTCAGTGTTCATTTCTCTGGATCCACCTCTGCTCCGCTTCCTTTATCAGTTGGAGATCCACAAGGCTCAGTCCTAAGTCCTCTGCTATTCTCTATCTACACCACTTCTCTTGGAAAACTAATAAGTTCCTTTGGATTTCAGTATCATCTCTAATCTCTATGCGGATGATACACAAATTTATCTATCCTCTCCTGATCTTTCACCATCTATGTTGTCTCGCGTTACTGACTGTCTTTCTGCCATTTCATCTTGGATGTCTTCTCGCCAACTCAAACTCAATCTTTTAAAAACTGAATTAATAATATTCCCACCCAAAAACAGAAGCTTCCTGCCTGACATTTCTATTTCTGTTGATAACATGACCATAAATCCCACCCCGCAAGCTCGTTGCCTAGGTGTAATCCTTGATTCACAACTGTCAATTATTCCCCACATCAACTCTATATCTAAATCATGTTATATACACCTAAAGAACATTTCCAGAATACGCACATATCTGACGCAAGAAACCGCAAAAACATTAATTCATGCACTCATCATCTCCCGCATCGACTATTGCAATTCCCTCCTTACTGGTCTTCCCAAAGTCAGACTTGAACCCCTACAATCTATTTTGCACGCAGCGGCTAGACTGATTTTCCTTACAAACCGTTATCCACATGCTGAGCCACTCTGTCAGTCTCTACATTGGCTGCCTGTATTTCAACGAATCCAATATAAAATTCTTCTACTAACATACAAGGCCATCAACAAAATTGCACCGACATACATTTCCTCACTTGTCTCGAAATATCTCCCTACTCGACACCTCCATTCTGCACAAGATCTACGTCTCTCCTCCACTCTCATCACATCCTCCCATTCTCGGTTACAGGATTTTTTCCGGGCTGCACTCACTTTGTGGAATTCCCTCCCACGCACAGTAAGACTTCCTCTAGTCTTCAAACCTTCAAGCGTTCACTGAAAACCCACCTCTTCAGACAAGGTTATGATATTCCTCAACCATCATCTTAATTTCCCTAGATTACCCTATTACCATCCTCTACACTGCTAACGCAAGACAACAACCTTCTGACCAACATTACAACACACATAGCCCACTCAGTACTTTTACCTTTGCAGTCTGGCTGGTCCATTGTGCAATATGATGTAGCACATGCCCTTGTGTTTCTAACTCCCATTGTCCTATAGATTGTAAGCTTTCGAGCAGGGCCCTCTTACCTCTCTGTATGTATGTATTACCCAGTATTGTCTTTTTAATGTTTGTTCCCAATTGTAAAGCGCTACGGAATTTGCTGGCGCTACATAAATAAATGTTGATGATGATGATGATGATCAGCGCTGGGCTCATGAGTTAAATTCCCATCCAGGGCCTTATCTGTGTAAAGTTTGTATGTTCTACCCTCTGGGTGCTCCGGTTTCCAGGTATGACCATCGAGAAGAACTCAGAAGTCCATGTTTAGCACATTTACATTAATGGTGAGAACACGTTTTCATGATTATTATCATTAATAAGCACCTGTTTTCCCCAGTAAGCTGCCTCTGCTAGAGGGAATGAAATCCAGCATCAAGCTGCCCTCGGGTCTGCCAGAAGCGAGGTAGAAAAAGCAGGAATGTCTGACATTATATAGAAGTCTATACAGAGCAGTATATCATCATCATCACCATTTATTTATATAGCGCCACTAATTCCGCAGCGCTGTACAGAGAACTCACTCACATCAGTCCCTGCCCCATTGGAGCTTACAGTCTAAATCCGTAACACACAGGCAGACTAGGGTCAATAATTTGTTAGCAGCCAATTAACCTACCAGTATGTTTTTGGAGTGTGGGAGGAAACCGGAGCACCTGGAGGAAACCCACGCAAACACGGGGAGAACATACAAACTCCTCACAGATAAGGTGATGGTCTGGAATTGAACTCATGACCACAGTGCTGTGAGGCAGAAGTGCTAACCACTGAGCCACCGTGCAGTATATTACGTGAAGGATGTAAAAGTAGTGGAAATTAATGAATAGGGGGGGGGGGTTAGTTATGTGTTACAAGTTTGGATGTTTCTCTCTCCACCTTACACAGGTGAATCTGTATACCTGAAAACAATGCTTTTATAGGGGCAGTTCCAAAACCCAGAATAAATGGTGCACTGTAGGAGTGTTCTTATGTGAAGGGGGACAAATGGAAATTTATTACACCCCACATAGTCTGCAGTTTGTAAACAATGTTTATTGTCAGACATCCCCACTCCTCAATCATTGATAATCATTCCTTCTGCTTTCCTCGTGATAAAACTAACTGCGCCCCCTATCTACGCAGCTATGACTCTGGTGGGGACTGTCCTACATAACCAGGGACTGCCGGGGCATATGGGTAAGGCCATAGTTGTCCTTCCCCTTTGGAAATGGGCCCATATAGAGTTCTCTAATGTGGTGGATTAAACCCTGTGGACTCTGGGTGGAGATAACGTCACCTCACTCCATGTGTCTACCTCTGAATTCCATAATATGTACTGTGGGCCCTTCCTGGACCTTAATTGTCATCAGGAAATACAGCAACCCCTTCACCTATGATATATATTCCATATATTCAACAATAAACATTCATCATCATCACCATTTATTTATATAGCGCCACTGATTCCACAGCAATGTACAGAGAACTCACTCACATCAGTCCCTGCCCCATTGGGCCCCAGAATTGTGAGGCAGAAGTGCTAACCACTAAGCCACTGTGCTGCCCACATTAAGAACATATCCCCATGTTCATTGGAACATGGGCTGAGCTTCACACTCCAAGGTCATTCTTACACAACTGAGCTTGGATGGGCAGCTCCTAAACACCCCACATTATAATCTGCCACAGCAGTGTCCTTATTTTATCAGGTCTGCCTCTTTCCACAGGCCCTGGTGACATCACGCACTGTGACATCACGCACTTGACATCATAGTGAGTGACCACACTGCCCAGGGACAGTGCAGAGAGGCAGCTCAGAGAGAGCGAAGAAGTCAAACACACAGCTGTGTTTTTCATAAGTCTCTCAATTGAAAGCTGTTTACAGGAGTTATGAGGTGAGGTCTAATTGTGAAGGTGCATGTGATAAGTATGAGAGAACCTATTAATGTTTAGAGCACAGCACAGAGTATATCAGGAGATGAGTGATGTGTCAGTGAGGACAGGACTGCATGTGACAGGGGCAGTGACATGATGTGTGGATGGGAATGGAGGCAGCAGGAAGCCACAGACTGAGAATTATATAGTAGAAGGAGCAGGTGCCCCAGCAGCACAGAGTATGTAATGAGATGATTTTGTGGAAGTTGTGGGAGGCAGTGACCTGTCCTCTCCCCGATAATAATATATAGCCCCCTGCCCAGTGTAGATTCTCCTTTCCTGTATGTAATTTTAAATATTTGTTTTATTTTATGTTGCAGTTTTTAAACTGCATTGAATGTGAATAATTAAATGTAAATATTCCATCATTCGCTCTTTACAGAGATTATTTCTATTACATGCTGTTTCTGAACCCTTTTTCTTCTTATCGCAAAGGGGAAACATTTGTATTATCAGCAGACATTAAAGTGATAATGCCACAAAAAGCTAAAATTATATTATAATAAAAGAAAAAAATTAAACGTACCTGCACTCACCCAATCTGTCGCGTCCTGTGATGCCTGTAACGGCTGAAACAGGAAATCACTTATTATGGTTGGGATGGGATTTTTTTTTTTCAAAGTTCTAGTGGATTTGTCAAGGGCCCTCCCCCCATAGTTGTCAAACTCCCAACCTGTAACTGATAGTAGCCACGGATCCCTTTTCCTGTTGCTTACTAAACGCAGTATGCCTGGCTGTTTGTCTGGCACTAGTGTACATTAAATAAGCAGGTAAATAAGAATGTGTTCTCTACTTGTCTATCCAGGTCGAATAATGATGAGCTTGAGACCCTGTGGAAACAACTGGGGGAGAGCCAGCAAGTGGAGGCAGAAGAACAATGGCTGAAGCAGCAGTTGGTATGACAACTATCTATAACCATTTGTATACATACAAACATACACGTACAGAGGTAATCACGACACGGAGTGGTCATGCCAGGCTGAGGGGCGTGTGACGGTCTCTGGGGCCGTGCTAAGCGCTTCTGAAGCATTAGGCTGCCTCCAATTCCCCTTCTCTAACAAACCCCTAAAATTGCTGCATACCTCCCAACTTGTCTGGGGACAAACGTGCCGACTGGTGGAATGGCGGCACAGTGGCGTCAATTTGTGACTGTCCCACCTAAATCAGGACATCTGGGAGGTATGATTGGAATATGGCCATTGTGATACTATGAACCATGTGTGTGACATGTCATTGAGCATGATCCCACGCTATATCTTCATGTGTACGTTCACATCAGTTCCTACTCCGACATCCGCGTGGCAGTGGGACACTAAAAGGTTAATATCCCTCACCATGCGAACGGCTGGAAACTGACTCACGGTACAGATTCAGTTTCCTACTATTCACATTATAGACGGGATTAATAATGTGATGCCCACTGTCTGTACTGAAAAATAAAAGTACGGAAAGTGTGACATACATTTATCTGTCTCTCTCTCTCTCTGTCTGTCACTCTCTCTCTTTCTCCATCTCTGTCTCTCTCTCTATCACCCTCTGTCTCTCTATCACCCTTTGTCTTTCTCTCACCCTCTGTCTCTGTCTCTCTCTCTCGCCCTCTGTCACTCTCTCTCGCTCTCTCTCTGTCTCTCTTTCTCTCTTATTTCTCACTCACACTCTAAAACTGACATTATATCTGCATTATTCCCTGGACAGGAAAGAAAATGCGACATCCTTGAAGGAAGAGAGGAGCTGCTATCAAGCCTGGTCAGTCCATCATTATATCACTTAATATTCCAATGTGATGATAGTCACAGCCGTGGTGCACTCTCTCCTCGCAAGTGTCCCATAAGACCTAAACTGAAGCTTTGTTCACACACTTTATTACTGTAGTATATACAGCAATCACCCCGGGTGTATTATATACCCAGCAATCACCCCGGGTGTATTATATACCCAGCAATCACCCCGGGTGTATTATATACCCAGCAATCACCCCGGGTGTATTCATATAAACACATCAAGTAGTAATATCTCCCAATTTCATAGAACATAAACACTCTCAACCATACTTGCCTACTTTTTAAATCTGTAATCCAGGAGATCCAGAGTACAGATCATGTGACTGAGGGTAGGAGGAGGCGTTGCGATGTCGCTACGTCACTATAGCCCTGCCCCTACTATAAAATACAGAAATTCAAGGCATTGAATAGCGGGACTTAATGACACGATTAAGCCCTGCCCCCGCTATTCAATGCCGTGAATTTCAACATTTTACAGGGTCCGGGAGGTTTGCCTACTCTTCCGAGAGCTTGGGAGGACTCCCCGAAATTCGGTAGCCTCCCGGAAATTTCGGGAGAGTAGACAACTAACTATGCTCTCAACCCAGAGCTTTATTTATCTCTTTTCAAGGTCTTCCACAGCAGTTTGCATGGAGACGCTCTGTCCTCTGGATTATTGCCCCAGTGTCCTAACTGCTATTGTATCAGGGCCCATCGTTCTCGTTATCCTACAAGACAGTGCGCTGAATCTGTCTCCTCTATCTAATGCCCACACTGGGCCTTACTAGCATGAAAAAGTCATAATTTCTGGAATAAATGGCTGCGGTGATATATAAGTAGATATTTATATAATATCACATCAGAATATGCTACAGAACTCCAGTTATAATAATAGTTGTACAGTAAAATTCTCCAGTAAAACAGTGTTACAGTAAAATTGGTCAAATTCTGTCCTTTGTTTAATAAAATAGCGGACATCCAGGTGGTCTTACGTATACTCCGTCCAAAAAATCCCCTACGTAGTCTTCTGTTTGCCAAATAATGTAATACAGTGACAGGGAACGATCCACACTTATTCTGTTCATTTATAGTCTGATTTATGGTAAGATAAGATCTACAAATTAAAGCCTCCTAGAAACTTGGACACAGCGGCGCAGCAACATAACCGTACCCTGCAAATAAGCCCCTTTGTGCGAGGAGAGGGCACTACACAATGTGTTACACAATTATACAATATGGTGAGGGCTACATATTCATATACTCAGATTTAAATGTGATTCTCTCTATTGCAGCTCAGCAGCTATATGAGGGAGAATGATCTCCTGAAGAGTAGGCTCACCAGGCTGCGGCTGCTGGCCACAGAGCAGGAGGTACAGTATAACAGTTACTATAAAGAGGTGGCGCTCAGGTGGTGGCTTTGCTTACAGTACCCGTGGTGCCGTCACTTCAGAGCTGAGGGTACATTTTACACGGCACTCAGTTTATAGGTGCAGAGAGAACATGACACAGCTGTGTGACCAGTAAATAACATGGACTCATGTATGTAGTAACTGATAGCCGGGCGGGATGGAGGAGCAGGTGCTTTGCTGCCGGAAATATTTTATTGTGTTTATTACATGTGTGTCCAGTGTAAAGTGTACAGACATGTAAATGTGTAATGTATTTATGTATAAACAGTAGGAGAAGTGGCAATATGGCGATTCCCCCACATACAACCCCACATCCACCTCTGTGTATAACACTTATGGATTCCACTCATCCAGTGGTCTAGTAGAGATCTGGGGGGCCCAGTGCAGATGGTGCTAGACATCAGGGACAAAATAATGTCAGTCTGGGTGAGAGATATTCTGCTCCATCTATAAGATCCAGCTGTGTCCTGGGACCAACAACTTACCATTTATTCCATCTCCTGTCTACCTGCGTTCATCTACCCGGCAGTACCAATCCAATGTAAACGGTCAGAAGGTTTTAGCAACCAGCAAAGAGGTGCTGCAGCAGCTACACCCCACAGAGAAGTGTAAGCGGCTCCTGGTAGGCTGGTGATGGAGCTTGGTGGTGACAGTGATTACCCACCTAAAACACGGGATACGTTTAGTTTAGTTTGGCCAATGGGGAAACTAGGATTAGTTAGTGACAACAAGTTGCTGAAAACCAGCAAAAATTATAAAGCGTAAAGGAGGACGGGGCGTCACAGCACAGACAGGGACTTGTCGCTTAAAGTTTATGTGTAATCAATGGCGAAACGTTTTTCATAGTCTGGATTGGTTGTCCCACAATAGGTCCACGTTCCAGTATCTGATATATCAGATATAGAGATCATACTGGATGTCTGACCTGAGTGATATTTCTATGGTTGTAATCCTGCATAATATCAGAGTGGGTTCTTGTTTCATGTTCTATATAAGTTGCTGCTAAATGAACTCAAGACAAATTTCTAGACCAAATCAAAATATATTTTTTTTTATTAAGACCAATTTGTTAATTTTTCCATTAAATTATTTTCTCTCATTCTGCTGTAAAATGTATAATAACCTGGTAATAACCTGCGGGGACAGACTGTGGCCGGCTTATCCGAGTCCCATGGAACTTGTCCTAAAGATTTGTTGTGTATAATTTATTTCACTCTGTGTCTCTTTCCCTAGATTATCAACAGAAACCTGCAGGAGTGGCAGCCGCAGCCAGAAGCACCTTCTCTGTTAGTATCTATATGGTTTATTCCATGTACACATACATTCTATACGGTTTTAAAGAGGAACATTTGTGTATATAATCAGTGCTGTCCATACTGCAATAGAAATATCAGGAAGACTTTAAGTCCTGTACTGGTGACTCCAGACAGGATCTGTCTATACTGTTCTATTAATTGCATTCAGGCTCTGTCTGTAATTTTCTAATAACTCCAGAAATATCTATTATATACTGTTAAATTGTTGCTCATCCTACATTAAAAAAATCGTATAAGAGAAACCTCCAGATAGGAACTATGACCATGGACTGTGTCAGTAACTCTTGTGAATAGAAGACATAAGTTTAAATAATAATATTTTCTGGTCCTTCAGGATGAAACCTGTGGAGGAGGCTGCGGAAGATCCTGCAGAGATTGTGAAGGCTGAACTGGTGAGTCCATGTCATCAGCCCCTTCCTCTATGTTATATAAAGTGAGATCATATTTACTGTCAGCAGTAAGACATTTGTACCTGCCACCTCTGTCACAGGTCATCTTTTGTTACTACTAAACATCTTCTATCAGAAAGAAAGGTTCCCATCCCAGGAGAGGGACAGATAGCTAAGACGCTCAGAGGTTTATTTACCAATGACCGCATAATATGAATGAAACTTTTCAATCCTCATCGCATAGATGCGGATTGAAAAGTTTCTCATATGTATTAAAAAATCAACACAGGAACAGCCGTTCCGAAAAACGGCTGCTCCTGTGAAGATTAACACTTACCTTTCACTTGGGTCTTCTCTTCTCCTCCCTGTGCGGTGCTGTTCGCCCCTCTTTCAATCCCTGTGCGCATGCGCCGACCAGTAAACTCGGGCATGCGCACAGAGATCCCTGTCTGACGGAACCTGAGGCAAGTGTAGAGGGATCACATGATCCCTCCACACATGCGCTATGCAGCCCTGCTCGTCAGAGCAGCGCTGTTTTCAGTGAAACTTTTCAATTATGGTAATGTACGCCAGCTTCAGATGGCGTACATTACCATGATTGAAAACTAAGTATCAGTCATTGATACATAGCGTTACTGAGCACTTTCCATACACTGTTATGGGGAGTGCTCAGTAAACCGATGAGAGAAGCAAAGCAGCAGATATCTGAGATATCTGCTGCGATGCTGCAATAATACATAGTAATTTAGTGGTAAGTCCCCAAAAACTGCTGTTTTCGGGGATTTACCTCTAAATTAGAGGGGAGAGATCTTTGATAAATAGGCCCCTCAGTGTGCTAATAACATACGTGCTCTGACCCTACCTCACCAGGTCTCCTGCACCACACCAGAGCTCTCACTAGTATAGTGCATTTACGTGGAGCAGGAGGCCAGCAATGGCAGTGATTAGCATGATACCTGGTGGTTACAGTCATTACCATGAGGAAGGACTTCTCTTTCTTTTCCCTACAGGCTGTAAGCTCTCTAAGCTGGGCGTACATTGCAGCAAGACCACCATCAACAAAATTGTGGCCAAGATCCAGGCACTCTGGCCAAGCAGCCAGTTTACCTCTGGCTTACACTAGGGTCTGTTAGTACAGTTGGGTGATGACCAGACCACCTAACCATGCAGGATATTGAACTAGTTGATTTCAATTGGATTATTAGCAAATAATGTGCTGTTCATTTTGGGGCAACTTGCTGCAATATGGGACCAAATGGCAGAGTCGTAACTAGGGTGGTGCGGGCGGTGCCGTCGCCCCGGGCGCAAGCCCGAGGGGGCGCAGCAGCCGTCCGCTACCTTCCCCTCTGTGGCACTTAGTAAAAGAAAAATGTTAATAAAAAATAAAAAAATAAAATTGTGGCCCCTCCCCCGACTCGCGGCAACCCCCCCCCCCGCGCGACTCGAAACGGCAACGTGGACTGTTAATGAAACAAGTGAACACTGGAGTCCTAAGTTAAAATCAGTAACAGGTTGGAGACGATTTGCAGAACTTGTTCCTGTGTCTCTCCAGCTGTTGGAGAACTACAAATCCCAGCATTCCCTGCCAGTCTGGAGATGCAGGTCTTATAGTACCATATCAGCTGTAGAGCAGCAGTTTGCATACATCTGGTTTGTGTATACTCCTGTGATGAAAGGAAGATAAGGGGTTAATGTATTCCCACAGCCCCAAAGCAGAACTCTGTGACTGTTAGATAGGGCTGCAAATGATCCCACAGCACCTGACATGTCTGTTGCAGAAGGTTGGGCATTCTGTCCCTGGAATGCTGTTTCCTATATATTGTTACATTACATAGTGACAGGCAGTAATCACAATTGTCGGCGGCATTAAATTGTATTAAGTGCATTAAATATTATAATACCTAGCGCTATATATTTTTTGCATACTTTAAATGGTCATTAGGCCAGAGAGCCGGTTGTTAATTTATTGGAATCCCACCACTGTGTGTATATATATATATATATATATATATAAGAATTCTTTCAGTAAAGTGCTAGCCACACCCACACATTAGGTTGGCCACACCCACTTGTCAAATGCCACTCCCACTTAGATGGGGGGCGCCGGTGCCCTGTCTCGCCCAGGGCTCTAAAATGTCTAGTTACGGCACTGCCAAATGGTCAATATCGTAGCATGGCCGCCCAACTCTGACTTCCCTAACTTCAGTGGCTGATCTTGTGTCGTACTCCTCATAATCCCACCACTTCTTTGATTTTCCTTCAGGAGCGGCAACTGCAGATGAAAAGTGCTGCAAAACTTAAAGAGCAGAAAAGGAGTAGCATTGCAGGACTGAGGTAAATTATTCTCCTATTATTATTTCAAAATGATTGCAACTGTTCATCGCTATAACATAGTTTCTCTTTCAGATTGCTCTTTAACATCATTTGCAATCTCATGCGCTGGTCCTGCAAGCTGCTGCTCCTGTCTGGCATCCTGCTCCTGCTCTTCTATGTGCTCCTGCAGACATACGCGACCGTTACCACCAACTGCAGGAGCTGCACAAGAGGGATGATGGAGACTATGGAGCTAATCCTGAGGCCCTACCTTGCTATCAAGGTTGAGGGCCCAGTTCCCATATAATAGCTTGTCCCATCAGCAGAAAGGGTGCAGGCTTCTCTACCTGGTTGGTCTACTCCTTGTCCCCCAGTCCATACGGTGTAGATGTCCTGCTGCAAGGAGGCAGTGACCAACAGGAGAGGTTGTCGCTCTCTGTAGAGACCCATTCGTTCCAGCTCCAGCTGGGACGTAGGGATCTCTACAGAGAGTGACGACCTCTCCTATTGGTCACTGCTTCCTTGCAGCAGGACATCTACACCGTATCAGATGACTAAGGTAAGAACTGGACCTGTGAGTCAGACCAACCAGGTAGAAGACCCAGCACCCTATACTTTCTGCACCTCCCTCTAAAACATCTGCACCAGCATAGAAGATCCATACCATCTGCAGGAGATCCATACCATCTGCAGGAGCTCGCACAGGAGATCCATACCATCTGCAGGAGCTCGCACAGGAGATCCATACCATCTGTAGGAGCTCGCACAGGAGATCCATACCATCTGCAAGAGCTCGCACAGGAGATCCATACCATCTGCAAGAGCTCGCACAGGAGATCCATACCATCTTCAGGAGCTCGCAATAAACCCATTGAACCAGAGTTTAGTACTGTTTCTTTCATACTGTCATTTATTGTTACAATGTCTAATTAAATATATAGATATACATTTCTTTAAAGAAGTTCCTCTCCCCAATCATTAACCAGCGCTACAGCTAGAAGCAGGCTCCCACTAGAGCAGGGGGGGGGGGGGGCAATGAGCATGGAGACCCCCAAAAGGGAAAGGGCCCTGTGCCTCCCCATCCCGTAGAAGCCAAAAGGCCCCAGAGAGGGAAAAAAAGGGAGATCTTCAGTCCCTCCTTTGCTGAAGCTAGGGAGGGCCCCTTTATATCACCGACATAAAAGGCTCAGATGACTTGGGGAAAGAGGGTCGCCCATAAGATCCTATACCCAAACCCCTACCAAATGTGGCAAAGACAAAGACACGTAATCTTAAAAGTGCTTGGTACCAAGTGTAATAAATAAATAAATAAATAAGTGCCATAAGGCCCCAGCCTTTCGGAGGGAAATATAAAAATGATGCTTGCACTCGGCCAACAGGCTAGGGCGAAAAAAATGGTGCTGCCTGAAAATTAAAGGTGCAGAGGGCCTTACTCTGTGCACAGGTGCCTCTCTCTCCACAATGCATTTTTGGCCATGTAGCAACTCGGGCTCCAGGCAGCCGGCCTCTTGGCCAGAGGACCAGGTGACGGCCCATCGCCTACAGGGGGGTGTCTTTAAGCCCCACTGCATCCATGGGCATGTACACCTACTCTTAGCCAAAAGGCCAAGAAGCACCTGTGTACCTGCTCGTTAATGCAAATATCTAATCAGCCAATCATGTGGCAGCAACACAATCATAAAAGCATGCAGACAGGCTGAAAAGGTTCAGTTGTTGTTCAGACCAAACACCAAAATGGGGAAGAAAAGTGATCCAAGTGAATTTGATCGCGGAATGATTGTTGATGCCAGACCGGGTGGTTTGATCATCTCAGAAAGTGCTGATCCCCTCTGGAGTTTACAGAGAACGGTGCGCAATGGTTCAAGCTGACAGGGAGGCGTCAGTAACTCAAATAACCAATGTGTTATAGCGGTGGTAGGCAGAGGGGCTTGTCTGACTGCACAACGCGTAGAACATGGAAATGCATGGGCTGCAGCAGCAGAAAACTGCACTGGGTTCAACTCCTGTCAGCTAAAAACCCTTTGATGAACAAGCCCGGTTATAATTATAATAACAAAATAACACATTGCATAATGGCTAACAGTACAGAGAGAACAGTTTTATATGTAAATTATATGCACAAAAGGGCAATCATGTGAAATCAAACTTCATCAAGACCTCCTATTGTATGTTTAGCCAGTGCTTTCATTGTAATGTAGATCACTGTATAACGATGGACTGTACTTAATAACGTGGTTGACCAGACAAGAGGTGTTTTCTTTCATCCATGCTACTTTCCAAAGGGGAACATCAAGTGTCGACCCTTTTTCATATGTTTCCGATTAAAAACAATACTGAGTAACTTACAAAACCTGGGAGAACCAACCTTCTCTATTTAAGTAGCTTTTACTGTCACATTATTTATACGTTTCCTGCTGGCCAGAAATCGATGCGCTATGAGAGTTGAGGTGGAACAAGAACATTTCAAACTCGTTTTATTGCTAGGAGCTTTAGCAAGTCTGTGCCGGTAATTGCTCTTCATTGGGGAGTTATTACAGATAATCGAAATCGGGCTACTCTGGAACAATGATTTGCTCGGTATTTAAGCCACTCCAATGTGGCATTTGCTGTACGCTTCGGCTCACTGACCTGCTGTTGACTGCAGCAGGTTTTCCTGCAAGATTTGGCTACATCTTAGTCCATACATTTTGCCCTCGATTTTATCAAGTTTTCCAGTCCTTGATGCAGAGGAAAAATTCCATAACATTATACCACCAGCATGATTCAATGTAGGGATCGTTCTTTTGGAATCACGTGCTGCATTAGATTTCTGCCTAGCATTGAAGCCAAACGTTCAATCTTGGTCTCATCAGGACAGATAATCTTTCTCCACTTGGTATAAAGATCTTCCCCATGCTTTCAGACAAATTCTAGGCAAGATTTCATGTAGCCAGGCTACTGTTGTCCTATGGATAGTTTCTATCAACTCTGCAATGGAAAGCTAAACTGACAGAGCTGCCAGGCTCCTCTTGGTGGGTACCCTGACAAGTACCCTTCTCGGAGGGATATTCAGTTTTGTTCTAGACAAATTCACAGTTGTGCCACATTATCTTAATTTCTTTATGATGGATGTGATAGTGCTCTGGGGGATGGGCAACAGTTTGGAAATCTTATTATAACCTTCTTCTGACCAGTGCTGATCATTAACATGTTCTATTTGAATTTTCTTTGAACTTCATGATGAAGCTTTGACCAACTGTAGGACCTCTCACAGACAGGTGTATTTATTTTCAGATTACGTGAAACACTAATTGTACACAGGGGATCCACTTACTTATGTGACCTCTGAAGACAACTAATTACAGCAGGGTTTACTTGGGCAAAATGCTCAAGCAATCGTCTGTTTTATATTTGTAATTACTTAAGAAAAATGTTTAGCTATTTTGTTTTGGCATTGTGGACTGTTATGTTTTTATCAGTGGTAGGGATTCTGGGATAAATCCATTATGATTCTATGATGTTAGAAAGTAGAATGTGTAAAAATCTAAAAGTGGTAAATACTTTTAATAGCCAAAAAGAGATGGCAAAATAGGAAAAATGAAAATCATGTGTTTTCCCCTGTGATCATTTTACGACACCATTTACATTTCAAATCCCCCCTCCAAATGCTGCACTTGCCCCTCCACTTCATGCATACTGCAGATACCCAGACTGTTTGTGACTATTACACTGTTTCAATGTGAGCATATGTCTGCGACTCTCTAAAGCTAGTCTAGTCTGTGGATTATGGCAGATTCCAGGGGACTTGGGTTCTGGAAGTGAAGCTTGGGAAGGAAGACTGTTTTCATTACAGAGGAATGCAGTTGTCCAGGGTATTCCATCTCCTATGGTCAGTAATGTGGATAAAAATGAAGCATCTAAATTGATAGCTGTGATTCAGGTCCAATCAGGTGCCTCATTCAATGCACACCTTAGGTTTGAGTCATTAAGGAACGTATCCCGCAAATGGGTGCTATCGTCAGCAGAAAATACCCTGCGCTTGCCCAGACTCGGACAGTACGCAATAGAACGCAGCCACGTCCAAGTCACCTCTGAGTGCAAAGACACTTACTACAGCCACCGATTTAGGGGAGTGAACAGGGTAGGGAATGGGCGAACTCACGTAGGCAATATACAGTAAGGGTGTTCTCGTACAGTCATGTCCAAGACAAACTCAGGTGCACACAGAAGTATGCTGGTTTTCTGCTGTATCTCTTGCTCCAACTAGGGGGCTAGTTTAAGTTCCGAATACTAGTATGGACGGCTGAGTACTCCCAGTTCTGAGCTGGTGTAAAATTAAAATTCTTTTGCAGAGTGGGAAAGGCCGCACCTGGCAAGGGACACACCTCATTACAATCATTTCAAATCTCGTTCATGCGCTGCTCTGCAAAATGAGGTGCATCGGTGTACCTACTCTGTGACGAGACAGGAACCGAACGCCCTGACTCCACCAAACGCCACCCCGTTGTGTGCAGATGTCATTTCCTCTATAACTGCGACCATTTTGCCCTGCAAACCTATAACATTAACTGAGACTGCAGCTGCAAAAACCACTGCGGTTCCAGAGCTGCATTTGTGCCGCCGAAACTTCAATTTGCCCATTGTAAATCAAGAGGTGATGGCTGGAAACTAAAATATAGTATATTTAACTTACTCAAATTTTCACAAACCATCCGTCACCTGCTACAGAATAGTCTGCCCCCAACTGCGGTTCCCTGTGTTAAATTAATTCATTGATGTTAAGAAAGACATCTACCATAAACATTTGTATATGATTTGTGTACATTATAAAAGACAAATATTTTCATTTTTAGCATTATTAGATTAAAATGCATAGTGTTGATTACCCCTCAAATGCACTCCCCTCTTTGTTTAAACATCCCCACATATACAAACCATAAAATAAAGACACGGACACCGACTTAAGTTTGGAATAAAAAAGGTCCTTTTATTACATTCTTACTTTCTTACATTCTTCTACATTCTTACATTTTTCGCCACCTTCCGCACCCTCCTCTCCCCCCCCCCCCGCCTCTCCTCTCCCCTCCTCCCTGACCGCCACTGACTTTGCCTCCTTCTTCTCCTCTAAAATCGAGGCCATCCGTCTCGAACCCTTCAATCCTTTGGCCTCTCCGGCTCCGCCCTGTCCTGGTTCACCTCTTACCTTGCTGACCGTACCTTCTCCGTCTCCACCTCCGGATCTATCTCCCCCCCCATCTCCCTTCCAGTAGGGGTTCCCCAGGGCTCTGTTCTCGGACCCCTACTGTTCTCCCTTTACACCTCTTCCCTCGGTGAACTCATCAGCTCCTTTGGTCTCAAGTACCACCTCTATGCGGATGACACCCAACTCTACCTTTCCTCTCCCGATCTCTCTCCCTCCCTCCTCTCCAGGGTGTCCGCCTGCCTCTCCGCCATCTCCTCCTGGATGTCCTCTAGATTCCTCAAACTCAATCTCACAAAAACCAAACTTATTGTCTTTCCCCCCACTTACTCCCTCTGCCCTTCCGACCTTTCTATCACCGCTCTCAACTCCTCTATTTCCCGTTTCTCAACTTTGCTGCCTCGGTTTCACCCTGGACTCCTCTCTCTCCTTTGTCCCTCACATCCTCTCTCTCGTCAAATCCTGCCGCTTCCAGCTGCGCAACATCGCACGCACACGGCCCTTCCTCTCCCAAGAAGCCACTAAAGCCCTTGTCCACTCTCTTATTATCTTCCGCTTGGACTACTGTAACCTCCTCCTTACTGGCCTCCCCCGCTCTCATCTCGCTCCCCTTCGCTCCGTACTCAATGCAGCCGCTCAGCTCATTTTCCTTTCTCGCCGCTCCTCTTCTGTCTCCCCCCTCTACCAATCCCTCCACTGGCTCCCCATCCCCTACAGAATCGTGTTCAAGCTCCTCACTCTTACTTTCAAGGCCCTCTTCAACTCCACTGCTCCCTACATCTCCAACCTTATCTCCATTCACGCTCCATCCCGCCCTCTTCATTCGGCTAACGACCGCCGCCTCTCTTCCCCCCTGGTTACCTCCTCCCATGCTCGCATCCAAGACTTCTCCCGCGCTGCCCCCTCCACTGGAACCAACTCCCCCGCTCCATCAGAACTTCCCCCAACTTGTCCAGCTTCAAACGGGCCTTAAAAACCCACCTCTTCCTTAAAGCCCTTCAGTCCCCCACCCATTGACCTCCTCTCAGTCTCCCCCTACCCCCTCCCTCTCCTGTCCCCCTCCTACTTCCCTCCTTTTCATTCTCCTCTCCCCCCCTCTCCGTCCCTGCCTCCGTTCTCCTCATTTCCTCCTCCTACCATTGTGTCTCTGTCCGTCCTACCCTCCCCTTAGATTGTACGCTCCTCCGAGCAGGGCCTCCTCTCCTTCTGTTCTCCACCACCTTAACTCTGCTCTCCAGCTCCTTGTCTCCTCCGTGAGGTCCTCCGGCCCCTGTCTCTACCCCACTGGGGGCTCTCACCTCTAATCTAGCTGTTCATTGAGCTTCTGAGTTACTGTGATTTCTGTTAACTGTACTGTGCTGTCTCACCCTGTATCGTGTTTCTGTCTGTCCCTGTACAGCGCTACGGATACCTAGTGGCGCCCTATAAATAAAAATTAATAATAATAATAATACATTATTATTTTTTTAAATTATTTATTTATTTTTATTTTATTTATTTTATTTTATTTTATCTATCAAAACTATCAAAATGCTATAAACAATTTGGACCATTTTCTATATAGAGGTGGCGAAGAGCAAGGGCAGCCAGCTAAAACCAACATAAACCAATACGGTGGAAGATCGCCTCCTTCCCACCAACCCAGGTTAAAACCTTATCTATTGGCCGGTACTATACACTATAGATTAACTCAATACCCTCTGAACTCAAACTGGTCAAGCCCTTTCTAGGCAAAACCTGATACTCCTTACTAGAGTATCAACGAGTCTAATAACATTGAGGGAACCAAGACTAAACCCTTGAGCTCTGAAAAAATCCTCTTTATAAACAAAACCGTTCCTTCTAGCGACAAATGAACCCCATCCGCTCTAAAAAGATGCCTCTTGTCTACTGTTAACCCAGGATGACTAATGACAACCCCCTGCATGCCCCTAACATTCTGCCTCGCGTATCCGTTTATCTTTTTAACCACCTTTATCAATGTGGCCGGGGGAATAGATGATCTCCAGGACAACCGAGGTATTATGTTAGACCAACAAACCCTCATTCTAGGCCAACGGGCATGTGGTTTGTGCGAGATCTTCACGAATGTTAATGATTAAATCAAGGGACTTGCCCTTTCCCACATAATTACCTCCCAAATGAATCACCACTATATATGGGGTACCGTGATCTTCTATTTCTTCACCTAACGTGGGAATCAAAGCCGCCCATACCATGCCCCTTTTACCCAACCAGCGGATGTCAACTGGGTGTGTGAAGCTGGACCACCTATCCGCTATTCTGTGTTTAGCTGCCCCAAAGATAAACTAATGACCCACGACCCATATCCTTGTCCTCTTCACCGAAGAACCTATAACAAAATAAATAGTCTCATCAAATCATACCCGTATCTGAGAAACGTGCGCCACCAACAAAACAACCGTGTTCAAAAACAGAATTATTTATTTATTTTTATTTTATTTTATTTCTATCAACTTGCTGAGGTATCCCCTCCCTACAAGAGGGGCCACCCCAACTCAATTCGAATATTTGAAACAGGAAAAACCCTACCATTAGCTTCACTTCAAAACCTCTATGAGAGCCATCTGCTCTAGAAGCAATTAATTTTATCTATTTTGTCTCGTTTATTAAATGATTTATTTATTTTATTTTATTTTACTGAAATTATCTTATTCTTTAATTCTTAAACAAAATGAAAAGGAAAATTGGTAACCCATATGAAGGTAAAAACCCCTTATTACCCCGGGAGGCACACACACTAATCAGGCCTTGCCAAGGAAACAAGAAGAAAAATCCCTCCATGCCCCCGTTTAACACAGCAAGCAGCATAGCCCTGAGTCACCAAGTGATAGATGAGAACAGAAAAGATGAAAGCGATAAAGAACCATGAGAGACATAAGGAGATACAAGACCATATATATAAGAGCCCTTACAAGGCTCATTTATCCGGCCGGATATATTTCTTATAGGCCTGCGACTTCCATCTCCCTAACGCTTGAATCTCATTGACAGATGCCCCTCTGGCCACAGCGGCGGTGGCCGCCCCTATTCTGAAAGAATGCGTGCCATATTCAACAGGGTTGAGGCCAACCTCCCCAAGGGCCCGTTTTAACAGAGCGCTAAATTGAAATTTAGTTACTGGTGTACTGTCCCTATGACTTAACCACAAACCTTCCCCTGGGGGCCAAATCTTAGCAAATTGATTGGCCAGCACGACCGGGCATATGGATGTTTCCCGCTGCTCCGTAATCGCTAACCAATGACCTCTGCCTAACTGATCTGTTTTTGACCTGACTATCTTACAACGTATCACAACAAAGCTCCCTATGTCGTTCCTAGATCTGGCTACCAACTCACTCACCCTAAAAGCTCCGTGATACGCAATTGAGAAAGTCAGCCCAAACAGCAAAGCCTCGTAATCATCTCTAGCTAAGTTATGCAAAATCTCAATCAATCTGGCTAAAATTTGCCCATCAATCGGCCGGCGAATGTCATTACTTATAGGCTGAATCCTGGACCAACCCTTCAATGCTTTAGTTATGATAAATGACTTTGTGGGATCCTGCGCGCTGTTTAACTTAGCCATGAATGAAATACCAGCCAAAAGGGACCCCATCTTTGCCCTAGAAACCCCTTTGTTGTAACAATTCCACATAAAATCCGTAATAGAGGGAATCTGACCTGAAGCGTCGCTGTTGCAAGATGCGCGGTAACTCAACCAACGTTCCCATGCCTCCTGATAACACTTTCTAGTTTCCGGAGCCAAGGACGCTTCTGCTAGCCACCTTATCCCTAAAGGACCATCTGCCAAACATAAGGAGGACACTGTAAGCCGGTTAAACGTGCCTGTGGGGCCAGAGATCTAAAACGCTGCCAGTCAAAACGAGAAAGAGCATCGGCTATTTGGTTATCCACGCCAGGGACGTTGCGTGCCCGAAAGGTAATGTCAAACTCTAAACATCTCAACACCAGGACACGCTGCAAATTGATTGCCGTGCGTGAGGAGGCGCTTTGCTTGTTGATAGCCTGCACCACACCTAGGTTGTCACACCAAAAAACCACGCTCCTGCCGCGCAACCGGTCAGCCCACAGCTCCAAAGCCACAACAATAGGAAACAACTCTAATGTTAACAAATTTTGCACCAAACCTTCGGACCTCCATGACTACGGCCAGGGTGCCGCGCACCATTCACCTTGGAAAAAGGCACCGAAACCTTTCGAGCCTGATGCATCTGTATGCAAATCTAAAGATGTACTAGCTACTGCGGGTGCTGGCCATACTCTTACACCGTTAAAAACCGCTAGAAACCGACTCCATACACACAAATCCTCCCTAATTTCCGCCGACAACCGCACCTGGGAATGGGGACTACGCAAGCCTGACGTTGCTAGCTGAAGCTTTCTACAAAATACTCGGCCCATAGGTATTACTCAGCAAGCAAAATTGAAAGGGCCTAACAACGATTGAACTTTACGCAATGCGCAAGATGGGGCAGCCAAAACCTCTTCTATCAGGGATTGTAACTTAGCCACTTTATCAGATGGTAAACGACAACAACCTTCCATTGTGTCAATTTCAATACCTAAAAACGCCAGGCATGTGGCCGGGCCTTCCATTTTATCTGCAGATACTGGCACCCCTATCACACGAAATAACGCTTGCGCAGCATACAATGTGTCCTTACAACAAGGGGAATTAGCTGGACCTATAAACAGGAAATCATCCAGATAATGCGCTATGCCGCGATGTCCCGTCTCTGCCCCGACACACCAGTGGAGGAAGGAACTAAACGCCTCAAAATATGCGCACGACACTGAACAACCCATTGGCAGGCATTGATCCACATAGTACTCATTCTGAATTCTAAAACCCATAAATTTAAAGAACTCGGGATGCAACGGGAGGAGGCGGAAATCCGATTCTATATCCAATTTAGCCATCAGCGCTCCATTGCCAAATTCTCTCACTATGGTTAACGCATCATCAAAGGACTGGTACACCACTGAGCTGATTTTTGGGTCGATTGCATCATTAACTGACCTACCCGCCGGGTGAGATAAATGATGGATTAATCTAAATTCCCCTGGGGTCTTTTTAGGTACTATTCCCACCGGGGAAATTACTAAATCTTGAATGGGAGGGGATGAAAAAGGACCCACCATGCGACCAAGGCCTACCTCCTTCCCGACTTTTTCCGCTAGGATGTCAGGGTGCACATACGCGGAGCGAAGGTTTATGGTGGCAGTACCCGCCACCCCACTATCTATGGGGAGACGAAAACCGAGGCGAAAACCCTCCCAAAGGAAAGAGGCCTGCGCCGCATCTGGGTAAAGGGCCAGCCATCTACAGAGGATTGGGAATATAATGGGGGAGTCTGCTTTAGACAGTACCCCCCGCCCCTCCCCGTCCCCTACCGACTCCGCCGGAGCCCCTAGGGCATTCTTTGAGGGGATGACTTCCTCTACAATTGGTGCAGATGTGCCTATACCGGCACGAATCCCCACTCCCGCATGAGGAATTGTTAAAGGCAAAGCAACAGTTTTTGGAAGACTGGGGAGCACCTCGTCTCCCCCCATACGGAAACCTGGCTAACTGAGGAGGACCATACCCCATGCTCACCTCCCACACCTCGGCTCTATTTAACCTTAACCAGATCTCAGCATCCTTAAAAGCCAGGGGCATATAAAGCTGACCGTGCACCTTCTCGCGAAACAGTTTATCGTACAACCTCCTGGTACCTGGGCGTTCACAACTATGCATCTCATTAATAAGGTGAAGATACTTCCATACGTCTATGATTGCATCAGGTCTGGTTTCCAAGTAACAAGCTGAGAAAACGCAATACCCAGTCAACCAGATTGAAAAGTTTCTGTATGCATCCTCCCCGACTCCCCCTCGCGCGCACGCAGCTGCCAATTCTTTTTGTGCGACCTTCGTCAGCTCGAATATATTAACATAATGGCCTTTCTTAATCTTGTGCCTCATGCTACGCCTAACACCTATCAACAATGCCGTGTTTTCACATCTAACCAGGGGACCTCCAGCCGGAGTGGAAGACGCTGACTCCCGCCAATCTACGCTCTTCCTCTTAGTTCCCCCGAAGTGGGTGTTAAGGATTTTAATAAGCTTTCGCTGACCCTGCCTAGGAGAAGATGGGGCTGACTCATCACTAGTGGTAGCTATGCTTGAACTGGACATGTGCGTGTTGCTTATAGTAGAACCATCGTACTCACCGACCGCTCCCCACGCCTCCTGCAGATCCAATCTCGCTGCGGCCTCGCCTTCCGAAACGACTTGCTGCGACCCCTGCTGCCCTGTCGAACTCCCTGCCGCCTACTCCTGGAGCAACTGCGACCCTGCTCCGGCCATGCCCGTCCGTCCCGCCACTGAAGATGGCTGCATCTGTGAAACTGGATAAGAAGACATGTTAGCACCTGGAGAAGACAGGTTGTGCAATTGCTGAGTAGGAACCCCATCCGGGGTCGATACTGGGAAGGGGACCATGAGCTGACTCAGGAAACCCGCCTGAGGGGGAACCCCTTGATCCCTACTTCCTTGTTGTCTAACCAGAGGAAACGAATCCATACCGGAAACGCAAGGCCTATTAACCAAGGAGGGTTGAGGGTAAGAATGTACGTACCGACCAGCTAAGGCTAGATAAGGGGCCGACCACAAATTCCGTGCTTCCACTACAGACCCATAACCCCTAGGGGGGTACAGCAAAGACCAAGAAGGGGCAGGTCCCTCCACCCTGTGTTGACTACCAAAATTTTGTTGCAATGGCCATATTACGGCTGGGTCAGAGACCAGTGAACGATTAGCAGCCGAAGAAACAGAAGGGGACTGTTGATGGGCCGAAACCCCAATCCCAGGGGGGAACCCGACCGGGGCTGGGCCCAGCAATCCAGGAGCCCTGTTATATGATATCCCCGCCCCAGCCTGAGACACAGTGTCAGCTGAAAAAGGAGAGGGGAGGAGGAGGAGGGGGGGGGGTCTCTGACCTGGGAGAGGGGCAGAGAAGCAAGGGTGTTGAGGGGCAGAAGGAGGGAGGGGGCCTGTTGGGACAAATTATGCAGAATATGAGAGTCTCGCGGCGGCCGAGTCACGTGGGTGGCGGGCTGCCGCCCT
Source organism: Mixophyes fleayi (assembly GCF_038048845.1). Taxonomy (NCBI): domain Eukaryota; kingdom Metazoa; phylum Chordata; class Amphibia; order Anura; family Limnodynastidae; genus Mixophyes; species Mixophyes fleayi. The sequence goes on from NC_134402.1 coordinate 225,366,599, forward strand.
GACAGGCAGACTAATGTCCCCGCCAGGAGGACCCGGAGTGCCTGCCTGTCCCTGTGCAGAGCGGAGGGGGGAACCACGGGGGGAAGACAGGGCTACAGTCGCGGACAGCGACAACGGGGGAGGAGGGGATCCAGCAAGCTGGGCGGGGATGGAACGGGACCTTCTGGGGCGGGATGATGCCATACCAGGGAAAGGGGACGAGAAGTTAAAAGAAAAGGGGAAAATAGACAGAAGAAACAGTCAAAGGGTGGAGAAGAGAAAAGAGAGGAAGGGAGAGAAAGGAAAAAACAAACCACACAAGAACAAAACTACAACTACAGGGGAGCCAGATACTACGCCTGATGCTGCAGCTTCTCCGGATCCAGGAAACAGGAAGCTCTCTCCTTCTCCCACTGCTTGATATATTCTTTCCACGACACTCCCACTTCTTCCCTATTGGCTGATTCCATCACAGACTTAAACCCCCCAGTGGTAAGTAACATTATCAGCTTCACAACACATGATTTTAAACTCCCTCGGCTAATGGCCTCTCTCATAATTAGAAAGTTGAGGCACAGTTGTCGACCATGATAAATATTTGTAGATTGTGATCTTGCTTTGAATGTGTATTTAATAAATTACTCAAACTCAAAATGCTTTAAGTTGTATTAAGCAATAGTGACCTTGTGTTTGTTATGGACGTGTTACTATGATCACCTGTGTACACAAAATAATCCATCCTCACACACAAATATTTTCAACAGTGTGAGCTCTGCAGATATACAAGTCATAATCTAATTTCCTGTCTGTTTCACCCCTCTCACTTTAAAGGAGAGAAAAAAAATCACATGAACATCCTTCACAGCCAGAGTTTCCTGCTGATATGTTTTCTACTGACAAGTCATAAATTCTGTTCAGCTCCTTTTGGATGGCTTGCATATGTTCAATTTTTTAAAAAAACAACTACTATTAACATATGCAAGTTAATATCTAAAAAAACCCTGAAAACTCAGAAATACAAAGCAGAATAAGTTTGAGCACAAATTGTAGAGACAGAGTTTTTACTGTTGGATATAAGTTTTTTTTTGCATAAAATACTCATTTGTATTGCGCATGAGCACCAAAAATGCGCCTGTATAAAGCTTATATCCTTGATGTGTGTCTCCTTGTGACTAGAAAGACGAAACAGGGAAGGCTAGGTGCAGGCAAAGATATGCTGTGTTCATATAATTTTGACACAATTAGTGACCACTGTGCCAAAGAATTGTGCTGCTCATGATAATCATCAGCACAAATCTTTGCAGTGTCAAAAAAATAAGTAAATTATTTGTAAAAAATTGTGTGCTCCCCTTAAAAAAATAAATCAAGCAAAAGCTGCAACCGACACAAGGATTTTTCAGTCTATAACAGGGAAATGCGCAACCTGGGGTCATAACGTGACAAAGCCTGTTCAGCGTCAAGCTAAAATACGGACCTTTCCCCTAGAAAAAACAGCCCTGTGCTGTTTGCACTGGTGCTCCGCCCAACACCCTTGGACGGTGATTGTTGGGGTAGTTATTGTTTTGAATTAAAAAAAATTGTATTTTGATATGTGCCATGGCAGGTCCCAATAAGCCCTGGCAGCCATAAACTGCTTGGTTATGCAGTCACTTGTACAACTACAAGTGCTAGCATATCCATGGCTGCCAGATCGTACTGGTGGTTGTAGAACTACAAGTACCAACATGCTCTGGTATCCAGGACCAGGACCCCCTGTGGTACCACAGAGTAAAATACTAAAAAAAACAAAACAAAAAAACCCCCACCCACACTGTATCAAAAGTTCTTTAATTTAAACAAACACGTCCCAAATCCAGAATACTCCACTTTATTATACTCCTAAATCCTAAGGGATGTTCTTGTTTCTTCTCCTTCTCCATATTTTCTCACAGACACATTAATTTAGCACACTGACACACACATTATATTAATATAATACTACCCCCCACTTACCTGGTCCAATCCACGTGCGCTGTCAGTTTCTTCACCTCTTCACACATGGGATGGGACCTGTCATGTGGTGCGCGTCCCATGTGACATAGTGGAAGGGAATGATGGAGGATGGATCGTTAGGATCCGTGGCCAATTGTAGAAGGTGGCTGTTCCCGGGCGAGGGGCCAGCCAACAAGTACATACTATAGGGACTGGGCGCACCAAAATAATCTTATTTTTGTCCGGCCCGAGGGGCATGTACCCCCTTGCCCCCCGGCCCAGCCTGCCCTGCACATAGTGTACCTCATTCATTAAGGAACGCAAAACTAACATAAATTGTGTTGTTGTTTTTATTAACGAACGTAATTCAGTCATACACACTTCCATATTAAACAAAGAGCGGATCTGACAGACAACACACTGCAGGATACGTCCAGTACATATGTGGAATATAAAGTCCCATAAGAAGGCACAGAACCCCCCACCCCCAAATAAAAAGTATTCAATTAATGCCACTTGTTAATAATATAGTCATTGATGACAAAACATTTAAAGTTGTTGCCTTTTGTAATTCCTTCCCCCCCATAAAATGCATTTTCAGGATGCTATCAATGTCTACTGTACATAAAATACATTTTTCAAGATGTTATTAATGTCTATTATACATAAATGTATTTTTACAGCTGCTCCTGATTGCAGAGACATGTTCTAGCATGTATTTGCGACCGTCATCACTATCACTCGGCATTTACACCTGCTCTATAGCTGTTGCAAATGATACGACAGAATAACACGTACCTTTGAGATGCCCAAAGCTTGAATCAAACGCTGCTGCATGCGCTCAACCTTGGCACACCCTACTGTACATTAACTATGTTCATATGCCCAGTCCTCTCCCTGTTCTGCCCATGATGTTAAAGGCTGTCGTAAGGGTCCTTTGCACAAGTACAGTATGTGTTATAATGTATGTATTATATACCACGTGATCTTTGTTATGCACTCTGTTCCCTAATTGCTTTCCCTATTTCATGTACCTATACATTTTCCATGCAGGCCCCAATATTCCAGAATCAGACAAGAAAGCTGCAGCAGGTTGTGAAAGCTGCAATAACATGTAGGAGAGAAAAGTCCAATTTTTTTGTCTCCTAATCTCTCTTGCTCTCTCTCATTTCCTGTTTTCCTCCCCCCTCTTCCTTGTTGTCCTCTATATTTCACCTTCCTCAATGTTCTGTCCTTCCGGCAGATTTAAGTCAAATAAGTTTTCCATTGATTTATTGCTGAATATGAATGTAAACATTGGTGCTGAGGCGCTACAAGTGTTTTGACTATAAATCATTTTTGCTTTTACCTAATTGTAGTGTGAACATGAAAATAAAATTAAGAATATCTGACAGTTTTCATAGCTTTATTAGCAGTGGGGGGTTTTTCAGTGTAACCATTGTGTCTGCCAGCAATCTCCCTCTCTGAAATGGAATACTAAAACATCTGAAAGTAGTGAAAAAAATGGAAGAAAAACAGCACAAATTTATCAAAAAGTAAACTTAACAAACTGCACAATGAAACACGTAAACCTAAATTGAAAATAACGAACACAATTCTCTTTCCTATTTTTAACTTATTTAGCTTATTATTTATTGCTACTTACTGTATTAGTAATAAGGAGTGCCAAAGCTAGATTATTAAGCTTATTATAATTAACGATGAGCGGACTCGGATTATCGCAATCCGAGCCCACCCGAACAGTGCGGATCCGAGGGCGATCCGAGCACTGTTCGGGTATTTCCGCCGCTGGGAAAAACTGAAAACGAGGCTATGAGTCCAAATCCCGCCGTCGGATCTAGCGATACTCGGATTCTATAAATTCCCCGCTTGCCACCGCCATCTTCACTCGGGCATTGATCAGGGAAGCGGGAGATTGGGTTTTGTTAGTGGTGCTTTGTCCTGTGCTCTGTCCTGCTGAGTCCAGTGGTGCTGTGTCCTGTGCTCTGTCCTGCTAAGTCCATTGGTATAAAAAAATTATAAAAAAAATTATAAAAATAGTATAAAAAAATTAGTACTGCAATATCTAACTACGTTCACTGTTCCTGCAGTAAAAAGGAATTTCTACTGCAATATATAACTACGTTCACTGTTCCTGCAGTATAACAAAAATACTACTGCAATATCTAACTACGTTCACTGTTCCTGTAGTAAAAAGGAATTTCTACTGCAATATATAACTACGTTCACTGTTCCTGCAGTAAAAAGGAATTTCTGCTGCAATATATAACTACGTTCACTGTTCCTGCAGTATAAAAAAAATACTACTGCAATATCTAACTACGTTCACTGTTCCTGCAGTAAAAAGGAATTTCTACTGCAATATATAACTACATTCACTGTTCCTGCAGTAAAAAGGAATTTCTGCTGCAATATATAACTATGTTCATTGTTCCTGCAGTAAAAAGGAATTTCTACTGCAATATATAACTACGTCCACTGTTCCTGCAGTAAAAAGGAATTTCTACTGCAATATATAACTACGTTCACTGTTCCTGCAGTATCAAAAAAATACTACTGCAATATATAACTACGTTCACTGTTCCTGCACTATAAAAAAATTAGTACTGCAATATTTAACTACGTTCAACAAATTGTGAGGTGTTCAGAATAGACTGGAAATGAGTGGAAATAAATGTTATTAAGGTTAATAATAGTGTAGGAGTGAAAAAAACAAAAAATATGGATTTTAGCACTTTTTATGCTCTTTTAAAAAAAAAATCAGAACCCTAATCAGAACCAAAACCTTGAGTGGGGTGTTTTGGCAAAACCAATCAGAACCCAAAACCTGAAGCTTATCAGAAATCCAAAACCCAAAACCAGAAAAGTGCCCGGTGCACACCCCTAATTATAACTTCCTCTCCCTTTGAGCTGTAGTGTCGGGGCTCAGCTGTACTCTCACATTCGCACTTCTCGCTTGATGACACATGCCCAGTGCCACTGGCCCTTCTTTCTAGTGTCAGTATACTGAGTTTGCGCAGCTTTTCACTGCAATGTGCTTTGTGATTCCACAGCTCAGTTGCGTGTCTAATGCGGATGAAATCATGCAGGTGCAGCATATCACCCAGCAGGTGACCTCTGGCCTAACAGGTGATTTGACCCTAGGTATGGTAGGTCCTGTGCACCCCTCCCCCCTCCTCCTTTATTCAGCTCTGACTACTGTAGGGCAGAAGCATTATCAACCACAAATACTGAAGCACCCATTGGCGACTGACATTCCTGTGCAGCTACTGGTGGTGTGGTGTGGTATGGCCAGAGTGAGGAGAGACAGTGGAAGGTGGAGACATGATAGATAATCATTGCAGAAATCTTACAACTGTCAGTTGCTGCCTACCATGACACAGCTTCAGCATTTTCACCTCCTTCATCTTCATGTTCTGGAGAAAGCTTTTATTTTTGTGCTGCATGGGCATTCTTGTGGTTGTTAGTCATCTTGACTATGCTGTGTGCACTATATTTTTTATTTTGACCTCTGCTGGAGACAGATCAGAGACACTTGTTCCCCAGGTTCACAGTAATTGTGGCGGCAGCTGCTGCCACCAAGGAGTCCGCAGAGATCACCCAAGATAGAAGAGAGATGACATCGGCAATGACAGTTGAAATCTCTGGGACCAGTAGCTGGCCTGAGATGAGAGATCTTTGAACCAACCCTATACTATGAGTGATGCAACGTCTTAGTATTACTCTGTAATTTCCCATTGCTTTCACCAATTTTTAAAGATATTATATGTATTTTATTTTTATCTATAGTGCCAATATACTCTGTAGCTCTTTACAATTGAAGGCAAACACAGTAATAAACATGACTGGATAATAACAGATAGACAAGTTTACAATCTTTAGGGAAATAGGAGATTGATACATGAGGATAAGTGTCATTTATGTCATATTGTTTCCACCAGATAGCAATGGGAAAAAGTGCTTAGTTTGGCTATATGGTCCAGTAAGGGGTCAGAGGGTTTGTGAATATCAAAGGAGACCTGAGAGCTTGGTTTGGGCATCCCAGGCCTGATCTGTCCCCCACTTCCCATTCCTTTTTCCTGTCTACTTTTAAGCCTGTCTTTCCCCCACCACCCTGCATCACTCCATCTCACTCTGCCGGTAGTGAGTGGCTTGACCTCCCTTGTATGACCATCGAAACAGCAACAGAACCTGCTCAGAGCAGTGAGGTAGAAGGAAAAATAGATTTGTGCTGCTCCCTTTCTCTCTGATCACAAAATGTGCAGAATGTAGCAGAGCTGCAGACAGAGCAGGAGCAGACTGGCCCAGTGATAAGGTAAGTGCAGTGATCGTTATTGTGAATGTTTTAGTGTGTGTCTGGGTATGGAGCTATTGATGCAATGTGTGATGAGCTATTTATGTAATGTAAAGGGCGGGGAGAAGGCTATTAATATATTGTAGATGCTAATGCTATTTGGAACCTCTGGGGCTCATGCAGAGTGGGATATATGCCCACACTATGAAATCGATCTGCCCCAAAATATAGAGCCTACTAATTATACACTTTCCTAAAAGGGCTATCATTTCTCTTTTCTTCGGAGCACCATAAGGTTATTTAGCCACACTGTTCACTCCTCTGCCAGCGTGCCAAGGACTAAGCCCAATGTCCGTTTACTTTTTACTTGTACACAAAGTAGCAAAGTCTGCAGAGACTTAAAGATCCGAACCTTGGCACAATCCTAGACCAGTACAACAGAAGCCATAATCCGTCGTTCCAAGTTCTCCTACCCCTTTTTGCAGCACTTTGTCTTCTGACTCATCTTTTCCTCCACGTACACAGAATTCCAAAACGTCTTCAGCAAGTTCTCTGCCACACAGCTACTACCTCACAGCGCTTGGGATTGAGCTATTAATTTGTTTCCTTGGAGGACCATGTTGAGATACTACAGACTCAGACATGTTTCTTGAGTGATTACACTGGAGGGACTGCAGTTGGAGCTGTTCCTAAATGTGTTACGATATTGTCACTCTGTGTTATAGTAACGAATTCTGTTATGCAAAGAATGTTTTAGTTTGTTTTCACATTGGTTTTATATACAAGACGTGTTATGTCTGTATGCTGAGATACCTACACAATTTAACATAAAAGTTATTCACAAAGAACTTCCCAGTATGTGCCTATTAACAAGATGAAAGAAGCATAATCTGCAACTGACCAAATTTTGTGGTCAGTGTACCCACTCTCACTGTCAGAGATCCAAGCCATGTCTAAGTACATTACAGAGAATCTCCAACGAAGCTTTATTCGTATGTCATCCTCTCCTGCCAGTTCCAGGTTCGTCTTTGTAAAGAAAAAATATGTCTCACTCAGACCTTGCATCAATTATCAGCGACTAAATTCCATTACCATAAAGAATCAATACCCTCTTCCAGCAATCTCCAAGCTCTGTGACCGGTTTTGGAGAGCTAAGAATTTCACCAAACTGGACCTCAGAGCAGCTCATAACCTCATCAGAATCTGTCATGGTTGATGAGTGGTAAAGCACTTTAATACCTGCCACAAGGAGGACGCCTTCTCTTCCTGCTGGTCCAACACGCCTAGTGCCTAGCAATGGGACGTGACCTCCAAGTTTCTCTAATGCCAGTTTGTGCAGTGCTTGGCAACGGGACACACTATTCGGTTCCCCAGTCGGCGGTTGGTGTCCAATGATGTCACCGACCGCCTGAAGTAATTGGACGGCTATTTAAGAAAGACTCTGGCAGTCATTCTCTGCCAGAGTACTGAGTTACCTGTGGGTCCTTGTCCAGCGTTCTACTGTTCCTGCTAGTGTTCTGACTTCCTGGTTTTGACTCTATTCCTGACTCCTCGTTTGGTATCTGATTTTGGCTCTTTGGATTTCATGGTTCTGACCCCAGCTACCATGACTATTACCCCTCATTGCTGATTATGGTTGTGATAGAATTCCTGGCTCTGACTTCGGCTATATTAACTACTCTTCTTTTTCATTCCTTAGCTATGTTGACTTCTCTTGTTCTACCCCAGCTGCCACGCCAGCAACTGACATCCAGGGATATGACTGACATCAAGGGCCGGAACTTGCATGACCTGTGCAGCTTTGCACCTTGGCAAAACCATGTTGTATTGGAGGGGGAGGTAAAATTAAAGTGTGGGGACAGACTTATAGTTATAGGGATAGGGCATGTCCTAGATCAACTGTAAATTTCAATGTAAAATACAGCATTCAAGTATTTGTGTACTACATGAAAACGCACACAAGTATTTACCTTACATGAAAAATAATAAACTAATTTGCATCCCTTGCATTGTAACATAGTTTGTCCAGGATCAAATTTACTCCTTTTTTGCCTTGCTCTCCTTAATGACTGAGGCCATTCTACTTTAACTAGGTATTATTGCTGACAATCCAGGGTAGAAACTGGTGTATTGCTCTTATTATGATATCCTAGAACTACTAGTAGTGTAGCAACTGATGTCTAGTTGTCAGCTCCCTCCACTTATGTAGACATAGGGCCACAATGCCTCATATGCCCAATCTGATGTTAACCTCTTGCAATAAAAAAGTTGTAGTCTAATTTGTCCTCATTTTGCATTTAGAAATATTAGTGGTATTCTACACAAAGTTTTATTCTTTTATTGTTCTATTTAATTCCAAGTATGGAACTCATTTTTACACATAAGTATTGAAATGCTTGTATTCTTTTAATATTTTCAGTGACAGTAGAACAGATAAAACATTTCTATGTGATACGACAAAAAAGATACAAGATTAGAGACTACTATTTATAGTTAGACTGCTAATTACATAGCTGTTAATCTCTTTGCCAAATAGTCTGTGACAACTCTTCCACCCTCTACGCAATGTCATACCATTCACACTGAATTCTGTGACAACCAAGGAAACCTTTATCTTTTACATATAATATAATGGAAGTAAAATGTGGAAGAGAGTTCCATCTGGTGTAATATTATACTGTTCTTTGCAGCATAAAAATGTTGAGATATTATATAGAGATGGGTGGGCTCGGTTCCCCGAGATCCGAACCCTACCGAATTTAAGGTATCCGAGTACCGAGCCGAGCCGAGCACGCTCGGTACTCTCCCGCCCATTCAGATTTGAAATCGAGGCAAAACGTCATCGTGTCGTATTCGTTTTTCTGAGCTCGGTTCTCGCGAGATTTGAAAAGCATAAATACCAGCCTCCACAGCAATCCATCGCCATTTGACAGAGGGAGAAAGCAATGTTAGGTCACACTGACTATATCAGCGCAGGGACAGTGATTGATTGTATTCAATATCATTGTAATCAGTTGTTACAGCAGTAAGAGAAGAAGAGAGGAGAGTTTTTGTTCAGTTTCTGGCACTCCAAGTGCTGTTGGGGTGTCCCCCATTCTTTTGCAGAAATTTATCTGGCTGTCAAAAAAGTCCTATTTTGCAGCAGTGCCAAAAAAATATATTTAGCACTCCCATTTGTTTTTGGGGTGTCCCCCATTCTTTTGCAGAAATTTATCTGGCTGTCCAAAAAGTCCTATTTTGCAGCAGTGTCAAAAACAATTTGTAGCACTACAAGTGCTTTGGGCTCAGAATGGATTCAAAGCAGTCCACATATGAGCAGAATGAGCAACCAGGTTCTGTGACCAGTCCTGATGGTAGTGTTCCCAGTACGTCATCTGGGCAAGGCGATGTCAAACTACACCGTCTTTTGAAATCAGACAAAAAAAACACACACCAAAAAAAAAATTACCGTGCTGAAGCGAAAACGAAGTGTAACTGAGGAAAAGTTAACTGCCGATAAAAAAAAATAATTGCCAACATGCTATTCTATACACGCAGTGGCAAAGAGAGAATGAGGCCTTCGCCTTTCTCTATTAGTGGCAGATCCAAAAACGTTACCGAGCCTACAAGTGGTGCATAACTACTGTTACGCGTCAAAGCCGAGTTGCAAGATAACAGTAAGGCATGAGAGGATAACGTTTGCTCTGAATCAGAAATGACACCAATCCCTGTGGAGAGTCCATCCTACAGTGGTATGTCTAATCGTGAGCATTCTGTTAGTGTACCCATAAAGAAAGGTCCTTTCAGCAGTTCTGCTGTGTCACGGTTGTCTGAATTTCTTGATCCGATTCGGGACCCTTGGGACTAGCTGGAGCAGGAGTGAAACAGAACTTAGCAGCCTGGATGAACTTCTTGCTCATGTTCTTGCTGATTGTAGGATATAGCAGGGGAATTAGCAGTCTGGAAATGTAGACAGGAACAGTGCACTAGTAATGCAGTCAGGAACACTGCACTTGTAATGCAGTCAGGAACACTGCACTTGTAATGCAGTCAGTAACACTGCACTTAGGAGTGCAGACAGGATTACTGCACTTGTAATGCAGTCAGGAACACTGCACTTAGGAATGCAGACAGGAACACTGGAGCCAAGAACTATCCTCTGGAGAGAAGTGTGTTGTTCTGGCAATGAACAGATCAAAGCAGCAGGTTTAAATAGGGTGTCCCAAACAACTATTGGCTGATCAGTTCATGTGATCACAGCTGCAGAATCTGGTTGGTCTGGAATGATCACCTGACTGCATCCACGATGGCCGCACCCATGCAGCAGAACAAACAGCATGTGTTTGTTTACAAACGGAGGTGTGGAGGATGGGAATGCTGCAGACGACCAGAAGGGACCCAGTTAGCCGTGATATGACAGCGGCGGATGAGGTAAGTGCGGCTAAGATCCCAATTTGTGACAGTACCCCCTCCCTTACGAGTGGCCACTGGACACTTAGATTGGGGTTTAGTTGGAAACTTGCGGTGAAATTTTCTGATGAGAGATGGAGCATGGACATCAGAAACTTTGATCCAGGCCCTCTCTTCTGGACCATAGCCCTTCCAGTCGACTAGATATTGTAAGGTCTTATGTTGAAACCGAGAGTCCAAGATCTCTTTAATTTCATATTCATCACCATGTTCAGTCTGCACTTCAGGAGAAACCAGTTTGGGTGTATAAAACCGATTTAGCACCAGTGGTTTTAAGAGAGAAATATGGAAGGAGTTGACTCTTTCCCTTTGCCCGTTGGTCTGTGGATGATAGGCCGAAGAGAGAAGTTTAGTTTGATCTGTAGTGCTTGGCATAAGGATCTCCAGAATTTCGCCACAAACTGAACTCCTCTATCTGAGACGATTTCTTCAGGACACCCATGCAAACGGAAGATCTCCTTTATAAATTGCTGAGCCAGTATAGGTGCTGATGGGAGACCACGGAGAGGAACAAAATGCGCCATTTTAGAGAATCATTCAACGATGACCCAGATGGTATTGAAATTATTAGAATTTGGCAAATCAGAAACAAAGTCCATAGAAATATGGGTCCAGGGTTTGGTGGGAATAGGCAGAGGCAAAAGTTGACCAGCTGAAGATTGTCTTGAACTTTTATGTTGGGCACAGCTGCCACATGCGGAAACAAATTGCTGAACATCCTGATGAAGAGTAGGCCACCAGTAGCTTCTCGATATGAAAGATTGAGTTTTGCGGATGCCCGCATGACCGGCAAATCTGGAACAATGTGCCCATTGGAGCAATTTTTTACGCAGATTCTCAGGAACAAAAGTTTTTCCCTGGGGAGGTGTATTGTTGGGTCTACTGACTGCGATGCTGTCCACTGTCCACTTAACCACAGATATGTGGACAAGTGGAAGTGGGCAAACCAAAGACTATATGACTGTGACAGCCCACTGGGTTGGTCATTCACCTTCACCAGCAGAAACAGCAGCAGCATTTACACCACTATGTAACATTTGTCACAGGCAGGCCACTCTTTGTATCACCAGCTTCACTAACAGGCATACAGCTGACAATTTTTTGCTCAAACTAAGAGATGTGATTGATGCATGGCTTATACCACTTGGACTCTCCCCAGGATATGTAATTTCTGATAACGCCAACAATATAGTGCGAGCATTACAGCTGGGTGATTTCCAGCACATTCCCTGTTTTGCTCACACCATCAACTTGGTGGTGCAGAGCTTCCTACGAAATAACCGTGAAGTGCAGGAGATGCTTTCGGTGGCCCGTAAAATTTCAGGCCATTTCAGGCATTCGGCCACAGCATGTAGGAGATTGCAGCAGCTCCAAGAGCAGTTTAACTTGCCCTGCCACCAACTTAAGCAAGAGGTGGTAACTAGGTGGAATTCCAACCTGTACATGCTTCAGAGGATGGAGGAACAGCGCAAAGCCATCCGAGCGTATTGCACAAGCGATGACATGGGGAAAGGAGGGGGGGATGTATTTCAGTCTTGCACAGTGGGGAATCCTTTCAGTGCTGTGCAAGGTGCTGAAACCATTTGAAGTTGTGAAGTGAGTGCAGACTCTGCTAGTTTGAGCCAAGTCATTCCTTTAATTAGACTATTGGAAAAGCAGCTTGAGAAACTGCAGGAGGAGATGAAAGCAAGCAATTCAGCAAAGTATGTTGGCCTTGTCGATCAAGTACTTAATTTGCTTCACAATGATCCTCAAGTTATTAAGATCTTGAACTCAGATCAGTACGTTTTGGCCACTGTGCTTGATCCAAGGATTAAGTCCTACATTGAGTCTTTACTTGTAAATGAATGAGATGTGAACTTTTACGAGGAGCTATTGCTCAGCATGTTGGCCGCTGAACTGGGCCTCGGCTTGACGACGTGTCCTCCTTCACTTTCTCAAGCTGCTGCTGCTCGTAAAAAATTAAATTTCCCAAAAAGAAGCAGGGAAGAAGCAGGGGGGCAGACCAGAACTATTTAACATCTGGGTTGGTTTGAAAGATTTCTCCAAAAAATGTGTCACCTTGCCCATAACTTCATCCAATACGAGTGTAAACATGCAAAGGATGGTGGAGGATTATTTTCAAGAGGTAATTGATATGGAAATGTCAGACAGTCCCTTTCCTTACTGGGAGGAAAATCAGGCCATTTGGAAACCCATGTACAAACTTGCTTTGCAATACCTAAGCTGGCCACCCTCCAGTGTGTACTCTGAACGAGTGTTCAGCACAGCCGGGAACTTAGTGATCGCCGTAGAAGGTTACTTCCCAAAAATGTGGAGAAAATGATGTTTATAAAAATGAACTACATCTTCCACGAGGAAGGCCTTCACCATCCAAGACATCCAAGCACTGACTGTTCTCTAATGGCGGATTCAAGCAGCGATGAATTGATAGTCTGTGATGATGACGTACACACTGATGAGGGTGAGGATGAAGCTCCAGGTGATGACGGTAACATCTTTTTAAAACTGTCTATGTAAGTATAGGGTGCAATCTACCCCCGAAGAGGAAAGGGACTTGGGGCATTTCCATATCACGTACCATCTTGAAAGGTTGCTCTTTTGGCAATATCTCATTATGGGTAGGGTGTCATAGACAGAGTGACCCTAAACTGCCTTTGTCCATTTCAATTAATATTGTACAGTCTATAACGGCTGATTTTTTTTGTATTTTCTACAACTGGAGGGGGCCTAGAGAGACAGAAACCAAACTGCCTTTGTCCATTTCTTTACATATTTAACTATAAGTGTAGGGTGTAATATACATCCAAAGACGATGGCTGCATTGCCAATATGCATAGATGGAGAGGAAGACAACCTGTTTTGTGTGTAGAATAAATGAAAGCCTACCTACCAGGAATTAAACTGTTTTTTTGATAATTTATTAGCTTTACAATTACATTACTTATCCAAGAAACAGTTGGAGCACTAAATTTGGTTAATTTATGCCCAAAAACATTGATTTTCCAACAAAATAGCAAAACAAAACCAAACAAAACCAAAGCCAAAACACGCAATGGCGGTTTTGCAAAACCAAAACCAAAACCAAAACACGACGGTAATCCAGATCCAAAAACAAAACCAAAACATATTGCATTTGTGACAGCACAGTTGTTATTCTCAAAATGTCCATGTTGGTGGCACTGATAGGTATACATATTTAAAGAAGGGATTATCAAAATGGACTCCCCAAAATAATATTTGTTATTTGCACAGATGCTTGAATACATTTTATATTCTAAGCTAAGAAATCGCTGAACCATCTATCGTGACTGTAAGAATGAAAGAATTAAAAAATATTTTACCCCTATTTGCTTCATTGTGTCACCACCACCACCAGTTCCACTGTTGCTCTGGTGCCTTGCTTTGTTACTGTTTTCAAAGTATGAACATTTAGATGATGCACATGCAGCTACTGAAATCATGATTAATTCTCTACAGAAGGGCTGTTTATCAGGAAACTCAAACATTTGACCCCACTACTTGGTCTGAAGATTTTGTCCGTAAATCTCCCAGATTTCTTATGGAGTTCCTGAGTTCGGGTACTAGTAGCATGGAGTCCAGAGTGTCCGAGGCATGACTGTCAGTGGTCACATGCACTGGATATCGCAGCCCTTCTCCTTGAGCACTGTCATATAATAATTGGGGAGAAGGGAGAGGAAATTAGTTCTGGATATGTGTAGAATTGATATGTGTAGAATTGGATTAAAGTACTTACAAAAGTTTTACATATGCAGCAGAACTGATTATTTATTTAAGGCCAGAAAGCTTCGTAAATAATCAGCTCAGTTTATCACAGAGATCCATTGCTGAACAGATATAATTCAAACTCAAACAGTCACAAATGTGTGGGCGATATCCTTAAGAAGAACAGTTCTCACTTGTTAGCCAAAGTCACTGTTATTAGTTTGTCTTTTTGAGAAGAAATCCTCCTGCAAAGACTCACCAATGGATTAATAATAACATTTGCAAATTGAACCCGATAGCTTTCAGAATAATAACTCAAACCATAAGACTCCTTCGGAATCCATAACCAATAATTAGTTGAAATCTTGAGAGGTATGCTCACACAGTAAATTATTCCATGAAACCATCAACCCCTATGACAGTTTGCAGCTTAATAAATTTAGAATGTAAAGTAAGTCATCTTATACTAAAATAAACTATTCTCATAAACAGCATATGTGTTTCCTGACAAAGGTTACTTCTTCAGAGATACAGCTTTAGTATAAAACATTATATGTATTTACTTCCTGGGAGACTGATTCAACTTAATTAGCAAACAAAACACATGTAAAACCATGCAGTTAAAGCAAGCCAGTTCCATTGAAATCAGTTACCACACAACTTATATCATATTGCAAAAATAAATCCTTTACTAAGCAACCATTTCATTACAAATATAAAGTCAATAGAAGGTAAATATACTTTCTAGATTGTATTTGAGATTATATTATATATAAGAGTCCAGTGCTGACCTTCAATGAATAGCATTCACATTTAATAAATAGACCTAGTTCCTCCCTACCAGCTCCAAAATTAATTTAACGGCATTCACATTTAATAAATAGACCTATTTCCCCCAATTAACTCCAACACTAAATTAATAGTATTCAGAATTAATAGATAGACATTCCCACCCTATTATGCCCTGACATTAAATGAATGATACTCACATTTAATAAATACATCTATTTTCCCCCAATCAGCCTCAATATTAAGTAATTGGTATTCCCATGTAATAATTAAACCTATTCCCCCCCAAATTGCTCTAGCATTAAATAATTGGCATATACAATTAATAAATAGCTCTTCTTCTCCCTAAACTCAGTCCTACATTAAATTAATAGCCCCCAAAACACCCTAGCATTAATTAAATAATGCCATCTCCCCACTTTAAATTAATACTCATTACTATGACCCACTATTAAATGAAATAGTCCCCAACATCAAATAAATTGCCAACCACATATAAATTAATATGTTAATATGTCTCACCCACTATTAAAAGATTGTCCACCACTCTCACCATTAAATTAATATCCAGCCTCCACCCCTATTACAGTAAAAGCCCTCCCCCCACACTTACCTTCTACCATCCGGCTGTTTAGAATTCAGAGGAAGACTCTTCTGTCTGCCTCTCTTATTTCCTGCACATGTCATGCTGTCCGCCCCAGGAATGATGAGGACAGTATACGTAGTGTAGAAGTGAGGCATACAATAGATCTGTGCATCTGGAGCAGTGGTGGCTGGTCCCAAAGGAGTGGAAAGCCTATAAATGAGTCCTGGATGGAAGTTGGCTTTCCGGGCAACTGAACCTCCCTGTGCTCTATAATTATCATGATAAAGAATCAAATCTGCAAAAAACTATTGATTCTAAGTCTGTATTTGTTCATACTTAACAGAAGTTTAAAAGTAATACCTGACCTGTTAAGAAAAACTCAGAATTCACATATTATACACAGATCTATCTATTAAACATACTTAAAACCATTTTTTTTATGGTGGAACTAATAGTTACTAGTAAAAACTAGGTTACGTTAATTATAGTTAAGAAAAAAAAATAATGATCCTGATGGCTATCCAAAGCTATAGTTTAGTCACGCATCTCCATTCTCTGTTTAACTGAATCCTGGACAGGGAACACTTCCACCCAGATACCACCAGGGCAACCATCAAAATACTTCCCAAACCAGGCAAAGACCCATCCATATGCTCGAGTCCTATATCTTCACTGAATGCTGATCTCAACATTTTTGCTAAAACCCCGGCAAACAGGCTGAACCCACTGCTTCCTGGTTTTATTCACCCGGATCAAATGGGCTTCCTCCTATCCAGGCAGGCACTTGAAAATACCCAATGGGTCATCAACTTGATCCATTGCATTAACACGGCAAAGACCATGTCTCTCGTGCTTGCATTGGACGGAGAGATGGCTTTTGATAGGGTGTCCTGGTTATAGATGGCTTTTACCCTCCATAGGTTCGGTTTCACAGGCAGATTCCTCAAGGCCATAGACGCCATTTATCGCAGTTCCTCCACTTTGGTCCTCACCATTGGCATGGCATCCGCCCCTTTTTCTTTGGCAAGCGACTCTAGACAGAGCTGCCCTCTTTCCCCCCTGCACTTCGACCTAGTCACTGAGCATCTGGCTTGCCGTATCTGAGCTAACGCATCCATCTCTGGCATAACCCCACATCCTCTGAATACAAAATCTCTCTGTTTGCAGACATAGTATAACTCTGCCTAACCAAGCCTTCAGTCTCGGTCCCGCACTTGTTTCAGGAGTTGTCTGGTTTAGGGGCAGTGTCAGGATACAAGATCAACAATAGTAAGTCCAAAATGCTGCCTCTTCATCTACTTGGCCCCCTCAAAAAGGTTCTCAAGCTTAATTTCAACTTCCAGTAGTGGACGGACTCACTAACATATCTAGGGAATAAGATTACAAAGTCTTATGATCTCCTGTGCAAAGCAAATATTTTCCACCCATGATACACAAACTTGAGCAGGACGTCCTCCACTGGTAGAAACACTTCATCTCCTGGATAGGTAGAGTCAACACCATCAAGATGTCTATGCTACCCAAATTTCTTTACATGTCCCAGTGCTGCCCCAAAACCTTTCAGCTATAAAAGCTTTGTGCAACAATTTCATCTGAAGTTATCACAGACCTCGGATGCTTTGTCATCTACTCGCCAGGCCTTCAATATCTGGTGGCCTGGGACTGCCCTTGTTTCGCAGGTACGTTATCAAGTCACCCATTTTAGCCAACTGATGTCTTGGCACATTACCCCACATTCTAAAAGGTGAGTCGACCTTCAAAATGACATGATGACATTGCCACTGGTTCAGTAGAATTCTTTCCTTGGCTCCTTATGTGTCACCACCTGCCCGACGCTACCATGATCCCTACAGTTCGACAAACTCTGTCTATGTTGAACTCCGCAATAAGACCCTCAATTTGGGACCATCCTCTTTTTAACTCTGTCCAGGAGCTTAGCGTGGCTTTGGAGTGAAAGACTGCGGGAATTACACATTTTTATCATATCGTGGGTGACTTCGGTCCCTGTTCTTTCTCAGATATACATGAAAGTCAACACATTCCCAACTCTAAATTCTTTCAGTATTTCCAAATACAACACCTCTTATAGTCATCCCTCCTGTCCTCTCGCCCTCGACGCCTCTCCCCTTTGGAACGCAATTGCATGTACAACAATTGTAAAGGGGCTATATAGCTCCCTTTATCTATCACTCTGTCTTGGTCCCGCAAAATCCCCCTCCAGCCCCATACATGACAGACTGGGAAGATGACCTGGGCGAATCCATAAGCTTTGAACAGTGGGACACAATCCACACCCAAATTTCTAAGTGTTCTTCTAGTATGGCAATTAAAGAAAACTCTTACAAGGTCCTCACCAGGTGGTACTTGGTCCCTACGCATCCACACATTATGTTCCCCTCCACCTTGGACCCATGCTGGAGGCAATGCAGACACCGAGGTGATTTCATGCACGTATGGTGGGCATGCCCTAAGCTGTGCTCCTTCCGGGCCACAATTAGAGCTCTCATAGATGTCTCCGGGCTCACAAAGCTATAGACAAATTGATTCTCCATCTCATGTGCAGCAAAGTTTCAAATAGCCCGTAATTGGGGAAAAAAACAGCTCTCCCTCACACCAAGAGTTAATTAACAATATGGTTCGTATCCTGGATGCAATATCTTACTAAACTCCAGAACAACAAGGTGGCCTTCTTTCACAAAATTTGTGATGGTAGGTACTCGCACCACACAAAATCCCTGCCCGGTGTACTGTAAAACTACTCCTTATCCTACCGCAGTCACCCCCCCCCACACTTTGGCACGTTCCCCTCCCAATATTCCCTACAACCTCCCCCCCATATATTTACACCATGGCAATGGCTCCTCGATTTTGGGTACAGGCCTTTTCGTGGCTCTTCTCGGTTGTCGGTCTGTTATGTTGCCCCAACCTTTAATAACTGTATTACATGTACCCTGACTGTAAAAATTTTGAAATGCCATTCCTGTTTGCCTGTTTCATATTTATGTTACCTTAAAACTTGATCCTGCATAAGCATTTTATAAATCGAAATGTTATTACAAATATATCCAATCAAAGTGGTAAATCTAACTTAGTCCCTTTATGCGAAGGAACACATACCGGTTTGTATTAATACTAATGAAAGCTAGACCTTCAGCAAAAAGTGATCAAAAATGGAAAAAAGGAAGAGAAAAATGTCTCATTGAGGCCTTCTGGATGCACAGTTGGAATTTTGAAGACCTCTTCAGAACACAATGTCTGGATTTGATCTCCTCCACTTGGTGTTTTTTTCATCTGCTCTACACCCATAATGCTAAGAACTTTAGGGTTAGCGTTGTTGTATTGCTAAAAGTGATGTGACACAGTGTTAACCTATTTATATTATTCCTTTTGTGCTCTAAAAATCAAACTTTCAAAGATCTTATGATAATTCCACATATTTAAATTTACAGGAACATAATAAAACATAAATAACATAGGTGTTTCTGTAATCAATAAAATCAATGACCTTCAAACCTTATTCTGACACACTAGGGACTATATTTAAAGACTGTAAGAATGAAGCTACATGTCATGCAAATTAGCCATGCAAATTTGTTCACCCATGGTTTTGGGCCTATTTTAGCATTTTGTGGGCTGGCCACAATCCAACATCAATATCAGTAATTTGTTTATGAAGTACCCACACAAATTCCAACTTGTTTTTTCCATAAGACCTTAAGTTTTCAGAAAATACCATTAATTTATTTCTACTCTCTGACATGGCAAAGAATATTTGCCCAAATTTCATAATTAGTGGACACAATAGTACTACTCTGCACAGGCAAGGTAATATCAAGAACATTGGTGACAGATGAGTGATAATTATATGTAATTGTAAGAATAGGAATAGACTTTGGCAAACTTTGTACATATTCTGCGCTTCATTATTTTCCTGTTCTATAAGGGTAAGTTATCTAGCATTTGTTCTAAAATTAATTAAAACATTTATTAAAGTGTAATTTGAGAGAGGCTGAGTTGTCAACAACCCAGCACTATCACAATTCATATGGATTTGTGCAGGCTTTTCAGAGGGTCCAGGAAGCACTCGGTAAAAAGACCCAGTGATAACGTCTGGATGGCTAGACAGGATACATCAGAATGATCCTGTGAATTAGGAACACTTTGATTTTGGGAATGAAGAGCAAGGGAAATATACTCCTTGATCTGGTCTGATTTCATATAGGGAACTTTGAATTACAGATTGATGTTGAGCTGGAAAATGACAGACTGAGAAGGGATGAGTATTGGTTTTGGATACTTTCTTAGCAAACCCAATTCTGATAACAGAGGCCATGTCTCTGAGTTGGAAATGTGGGGAAAGTGAGTGTGGGTAACATATCAGCATATTGTCTAGATAAACCAAGCACAGAACTGCTTGTTGCCTTAGTCCTTTGAATGTGTAAGGAGCTATCTCCAAGCCAAGCACAAACACTGTCTACTGGAATATTTTATAATTTCCATAAGAATCTCAGGAATCACCTGTGAGGGTGGATTGATGCAGAATAGGAAACATCCAAATCTAACTTGACACAATAATAACCTTTCCCCAACAGGAATGGTAAGTCTGCTACACCTTATATGTGGAAGTATCTGGTAAAAAGATGTTTGTTTGTAGCTTTTACAATGAGGACTGATCTAATTAACCATCCTGTTTTTGTAAAGGATATAAATGAATGATCCAATCTTTGTTGTATGACTGTCCAAGTTTTATTTTCCCTTGTGACCGGCTAATTTATGCACTTAAAAACAGTTCTGAAATCTGTTTCGGACAGGAGGAAACACCTATCTTTGGAAGCATTTGAAAGGAAGGCTGAGGCCATGCTACATAATTTAAATATCTATTTGTTCTGTTTGACATCTACCAAGGCTTGGTGAACGTTTTGCTGGCAAGAATCAATGTAATGGACCTTAAATCAACTCACCTGTAATTCCTTCTGTCTTGCTGGAAGAAAGCATTAGTATTTTATCCTTTTGAGACGAAAAAATCTAGTATACTAGATCCACCTCTATTCAGGGTTCTTAAAAAATCTAATCTCTATATTCACAGAGAAGCTAGGTCTGTTAAGCCAGCTCTGGAGATCCATCTAGCTCTATGAACATTGATAACACTGTTGAAAAATTGGCCTATAATTAGGACAGGTCTGCTAAGTATCTTGAACAGAGCCATTTTAGAAGTGTCTAATAGAGCTAATTAGTGGCAAATATTTCCTTCTTTCCCTACTATGCTCCTGCAAGTACATTGTATATGTTTCTACCTTCATAGACTGCCTTGGATGGCCTGTAATTCTATGATCTATTATCTCTGTTTTGGAAACTGCCACTAAATTGTCATGTGAAAGGAGAACTTCACCTTCTCACCAATAGTTTCATTTGTTTTGACAATGCCTAAATTTTTGTTTTTGTCAAACAGAAGCTCTGTTTGGCCTCAAGCTTTTTCCCAGATAACAAATGCTCTGACTACTATAACCACTGCCTAATTATTCTGTATGCAAAGTCTCAGGGCATGCACAACAAGGAACACATGCACAGACTTCAGTAAAATGGTTTGGCAAGTCACAGATTACATCCATTTTAGGCCTGGAGTGGATATTTGGAGTAGAATCGATTTCTCCAAATTCCATAAAGAACTTTTACACAACAATTGTAACAACTTTCCCTTTCCAAAAACTCATGAATACATTTCTCAAATTATTGTTTTTTTCATGAATGGGGCCCCACCTTGATCTGCAGCAGCCTATGTATTTTAGATGAATCTGTCAGCTCGGCTGGAGTACAAGAGACATAGGGACTAATAACCGGTATTGATGCAACTGAACTAGCGGGTGCGGAGTCTAACGTGCCCCTGGTTTTCACCAGGGACCCCCGCAAGGGATATTGGACTTAGGGCACGCAGGCCGCGGTCCCACTGGGCAATTGCCGGTGCAGTAGTAGAGGAGTCAAACCGTCCGGGTCAGAGCCAATCAGAGCAGACAGAGCCAAAAGGGAAATCCAAAGAGTAGTCAGGCGGCCAAATCGCGGTAGCAGAACGGGACAACCAGAGAAGGAATAGTCAGCTAGCAGGAAGGGAACAGCAGCAGGAGAATGGTCTGGAAAGCCGGGTTACAACAGGTAAGTAAATCGTAAGCGTGTTTTAAATAGAGGCAGGAGGGAAGCGATAGGCGCGCAGGGAGGGCGGTCTGACTGCCGACAGAGAGCGTCCCGTTGCAGCGCCCGGCAGGCAGACGATGGCCGGGGACGCTGCTCCTGTTGCTTAGTAACCATGTGCTCCCAGCCGAGACTATCAGGTGGCCGTCCTTGCACCAGAGGGAGGAAGCAGGGACAGCGCCTGACAGAATCTATTTACAGTACTATTTTTTTTTTTGTTTGCTAGTAACACAATTTTGAAATGAATGCTCTATAAAAGTGGATCATTTTCAAAGTCTCATTTGTGCCAGTGCTCCAAATCTGTCCATTTATTTAATGGAACAAATATCATTCCAAAAATTTGCTACCCCACCACTGTCATAATACAATACAAGTAAAACAGTATTGTACCACTAAAAACAGTCGTTTCCAGTGTCATGCAGCCTTTCGTACTCAGAGGCATTATGCAATGATATAATTACTCTTGTAAGAAGGACAAAGGCTTGTTTTTAGATATAGGAAGCTTTGCAAATCTTTTTTCTGTAATAAGTACCCTTCCTTTTTCTGAAAGGAGCATTGTACAATGATGTCATCGCATAGCACTATGTTTAGACATTAACTTTTACAAATGTTTTTCTAAAAAAGAAAGTGTGGCTTTTTGCTTTAGGCAAGACTAAGAGTGCCTCGGGTAGTGGTAATATATAACAACTGCATTTTTGCTGCATGCTTACATTTGTACAGTTTCATAAATTATATTTAATGACTGGATCATTATCAAGTTGTGTAATATAACTTTTAACATGCTGAACTGCAGGGAATGGTCAGATTTGTATCTACAGTCCAACGCAAGAAATCATTGGTAAAACTTGTCCATGTAATATAGAATATACTAATAACTCCCACAAATGATCATGCAGTAAAGAACTGTATTCTTCTACATGCCCTCAGACTCCAAATCATATATTAATGTAGTCATGCTCACTCCTCAGTCAATTGTTTGTCTTTTGCTCTGTCCACATATCCTAAAAACTCGAAATTACTTTGTCTAGAAAGGATCAAATTTGGGTTTACTCCAGATTCAGTGTATAATCCTTATAAGGAAAATAATGCATTAAAGCAATCATTTCTATAATCCATGTGTGAGAAGATCTGTATACATTTGTACAGGGCCGTAACTAGGGCTGTGCGATAGGGGCGACCACCCAGGGCGCAACACTGAAGGGGGAAGGGGGGCAGTTTAAGAATATTTTAAGTTCATTTGGTTAAAATTGAGGGCTAGGGGGGCAGCTGTTATGTACTTGCCCTTAGATTTGCCCTCATTCAAGATGGCCACGATTGCCTCATGAAGTTTCCATCTTGGATCTCGGTTATGAACTTGCCCTTACAATAGCCCTTATCCAAGAAGGCCGGGACTGTCTCATAAAGATTCCATCTTGGATCCCATTTCCTGTTTGGGCCTAGAAAAGGCACTTCCTGTTATGAAGCCTTTGCACGAGTATTGTGAACCTTGCTTCTTTGTGATTTGGACTACAAGTACTTGATACTTCCACCAGACCTTTATCCTCTTGTGACTTTGGACTTTATTTGTTGGACACTGGAGATTTATTTATATACCAAAATAAATCCTGTTGAATTCAGAAATACCTGGCATTTGGGTTCCGTTTGTGATGCCAGAAGTGTGACACGATACTCGTGCCAAAAATGACGGACCCCGTCGGGCCAGAACCAACTGCTTTACAGCGACTTTCAGATCTGAGTTTCCACATGCATTCTGCTTCAAGACAACTACAGGAATTTCATGCAAAATTTCAAGAACGTGAGACCCAGTGTACAAATAATTTTCAACTGCAAAACCAACAGGTAACTGAGTTGCAAATAAATGTTCATGAACTCAAAGATCAAATAGCGCTACAAAATGGAGTTATTACAGAACTACAGATGCGGCTTCAAGAAGTTAATGCTGTAGCACCTTCAGCTGCAGTATATCAGCCCACACTCCCACTACCTCCGGCTCGATTCTCAGGTGATCGTAAAAAATACAGAGGTTTTATTAATCAATGTAATATGCATTTTGATTTACATCCTACTTACTTTTTGACTGATGTACAAAAAGTACGTTGTATTCTTTTATTGTTGAAAGATGATGCCTTGGCAACGGCTTCTCCTTTGATAGAAGCAAAAAGTCCAACATTACAAAATCTTTCTAATTTTATGGATGCAATGAATCAGATATTTGATGATCCAAATCGAAGTGCTACTGCTGAGTCAGTTTTATTAAAGATGCGACAGGGAAAACGTTCAGTGGCTGAATACACCTCTGATTTCCGAAGATGGATCTTGGACACAGATTGGAATTTGGCAGCTAAGCTGTCTGTTTATCGAAAGGGGTTATCTGAGTTTATTAAAGATGAATTATCTAGAGCTGATGCACCCACTGAATTTGAAGCCTTTGTTAAACATTGTATTCATATTGATGCTCTTCAAATGGAGAGGAAACAAGATAGATGGGGCTCCATGTGGACTCGTCCTAATTATCCAGAACCAGCAATATCAAATTACTCTGGAACTCCTGCAACACAACAAATTGAGGAGTCTGAACCAATGCAAATAGATACCATTCGTAAACAGATTTCTATTGAAAGAAGAGATCAACGACGACAAGAAAATCTCTGTTTGTATTGTGGTAAATCTGGACATTAAGTATCTAATTGCTCTCAACGACCTCGCAAGACAGTTGCTACATTGATGGAACCTAAAGATTCTGACCAGGAATCTATTATTTCATGCTGTTCACATCAACTGAATGCTATTATCCCTCAAATCTCTTCACTGTCTACATTTGAGAGAGAGAACAGAAGAATAAAATCATTTTTCAATTCCAATACAACTTGAGATAAACTCTCAACTTATTTCAACTATGGCACTGCTGGATTCAGGAGCCAATGGTAATTTCATGGATATAGATTTTGCTAAACAAAACCATATAGTATTTCAAGAAAGAAAGACTCCTGTATTGATGGAGACAGTTGATGGATCCCCTCTGAATTCTGGTCCCATCACACATGAGACAGAACTTATGTCCCTGATGATAGAACCCAATCATAAGGAGGAACTCACTTTTTTTCTCAGCTCTTCTCCAAATTTTCCCATAATTTTGGGTCTCCCTTGGTTCACTAACAATAACTCAGCCATTAACTGGGAGGCTCAAACCCTAACGTTTCAAGATGCTATCAGTGTGGTCCCTCTTGTACAAAAAGAGAATCAGATCTCATTGTCCCCCTCTTCTGTGGAGGAACAATTGCCTGTTCAAAATCAGGATTTTGCAGATATCTGTAACAAACAAAATGCTGACAAATTACCACCCCATCGACCATATGATTGTCCTATTGACCTATTACCTGGGGCTGCTACTCCTTTTGGTCGGATTTATTCATTAGCTGAACCTGAATTAAAGACACTAAAGACTTACCTGG
The DNA here is from genome assembly GCF_038048845.1 of Mixophyes fleayi. Classification (NCBI taxonomy): domain Eukaryota; kingdom Metazoa; phylum Chordata; class Amphibia; order Anura; family Limnodynastidae; genus Mixophyes; species Mixophyes fleayi. The sequence goes on from NC_134402.1 coordinate 225,392,028, forward strand.
AGGAAAATGAAACTAAAGGTTTTATACGTCCTTCAAAATCTCCAGCAGGGGCTCCTTTTTAAAAAAATAAAAAATAAAGATGGATCTTTGCGTCCATGCATTGATTATAGAGAATTAAATAAAGTTACTATAAAGAACAGACATCCACTTCCTCTCATACCAGAATCATTGGAAAGACTGCAGACAGCAAGTATTTTCACAAAGCTCGATTTAAGAGGAGCGTACAACCTAATACGCATTTGACCAGGTGCTGAATAGAAAATGACTTTTCGAACAAAGTATGGACATTATGAGTACCTCGTGATGCCGTTCGGGTTATGTAATGCCCCTGCTACTTTCCAACATTTTATAAATGATGTCTTTTGAGATTTGCTTGATCTGTTCATTATTGCATATCTTGATGATATCCTTATCTTTTCTAATTCTTTACCAGAACATTGTCACTCACCGGACTGTTAGTTCCTCTGGCTCAAGACCTAGGTCTCTCTCTGTCTTGCCGGTGCCTGTCTTGCACCGCGGCCGGCTGCCATCTTGACCAGGGGTCTGCGCATGTGCAGACCTACAGACTGTTAAAACCTTGTTCCTCTCCTCATTGGATGATTAATTACTTCTCACTATTTAAGACACCTGCGGCCCTACTACCTTTGCCTGTTCTTGGTCCTCATTCTGCTGAGGTACCAAGGAGTTCTCTGTTCCTGCTTATGGTACCTGCTCCTGGACAAGTCTCTACTCCACGCCAGTGGTAATAACTGTCAGCCGCAGACCGCTCCATGCTACCTCGTATCTTATCTGCACCTGGACAAGTCTCTACTCCACGCCAGTGGTAATACCTGTCAGCCGCAGACCGCTCCATGCTACCTCGTATCTTATCTGCACCTGGACAAGTCTCTACTCCACGCCAGTGGTAATACCTGTCAGCCGCAGACCGCTCATTGCTACCTTGTATCTTATCTGCACCTGGACAAGACTCTACTCCACGCTAGTGGTAATACCTGTCAGCCGCAGACCGCTTCACGCTACCTTATATTCTACCTGCTCCTGGAAAAGTCTCTACTCCACGCCAGTGGTAATACCTGTCAGCTGCAGACCGCTTCACGCTACCATGTATTCTACCCGTCCCTGGACAAGTCTCTACTCCACGCCAGTGGTAATGCCTGTCAGCCGCAGCCCACTCCAAGCTACATTGTGTGTTATCCATTATCGGGACTAAGTTCTACTGTGCATCTGTAGTGATAGCTGCTAGTTGCTGACTTCTCTACTACACAGTATAATTGGCTGCTCGTATAGACTCTCCTTTAGTTGTCAAGCACCTGTCTGTTTCAAGTTTACCTGCATGCTAAGCATTTTGGAACTTCTCATTTCCAGTTACTACTGGTCATCATACTCGTGTCATTACTGTTTCTACTACTCAGAGACTATATATCTTCTGGCATTCCTTCTCCTAGCCAGCTCAAGGAGATCCGTGTTCTCATTGTGTATAGTTGTATCCGCATATTTACCATACTCCCCAGAGGGCCGCGACCTGCACAGTGGAAGCCGCTAAAACCCATACTTCCTTGCGGGAGTTCCTGGAGAAGACCAGCCACTGTGTTAGACTCCGCGCCTCTGGTGAGTAAAGCTACATCTGGTAAATTCTGGGTCAATACTCCTAGTGCCCGTGACAAACATCAAGAACATGTTCGAATTATTTTACAATGGCTACGTATAAACCAATTATACATCAAGTTGGAGAAATGGGAATTCCATCGTACTCAAATAAAATTTTTGGGTTACATTATATCCCCTCAAGGACTGTGTATGGATCCCTGTAAAGTGCATGCTGTGGTAGATTGGCCCATATCTAAAAACGTCAAAGATGTGCAACGATTTATGGGCTTTGCTAATTTCTATTGACGCTTTATAAAGGACTTTTCTGGAATTGCTGCCCCCATTACTCAGCTCACAAAAAAATTTCCTCCTTTCAGTGGACACCAGCAGCTGATAAAGCTTTTTCCATTTTGAAAACAAAGTTCACGTCAGCTCCTATATTAATTCATCCTGATCCTACACTCCCATTTGTTTTGGAAACTGATGCATCGGATTCAGCTATAGGAGCAGTAATTTCACAAAGAGTAGGAGAAAAGATGTTACTTCACCCCTGTGCTTTTTATTCAAGGCAAATGACTGCTCCTGAAAGAAACTATGATGTGGGAAATAAGGAAATTCTTGCCATTATAGCTGCTTTTTCAGAATGGAGACATCTTTTAGAAGGTGCAAAGCATCAAGTGATAGTCCTCACCGATCATCGGAATTTGGAATTCCTTAAATCAGTAAAAAGATTATCTCCCCGACAAGCTCGATGGGCTCTCTTATTAAGCCGTTTTGATTACCTAATTTCCTATAGACCCAGATCGAAGAATGGAAAAGCTGATGCCCTCTCAAGAGCTTATGCAGAGAATTCTCAACAGGTAAAGCCTGTTCAAACAATAATTCCTGATTCAAATTTTTGGGGGATTATTTGTACAACTGAGTTATTAACAGAGATCAAGAATGGATATGATACGGATTCTACCCTCATGAATCCTCCAGGAAATGTTAAATTAACTTATGACAACAGAGTCTGGCATATGGCATATCAACTATACGTTCCAGAAAAAGCAAGGTTAAAGGTCATGCAACTATTCCATGACTCTAAATTAGCAGACCATAAAGGACTTCAGAAAACTCAAGAACTGTTAAGCCGTTCATTCTGGTGGCCCAACTATAAGGAAGATGTAGCAAAATATGTATCCTCTTGTACAACGTGTGCCAGATTTAAGACTCCTCGTGCTTCTCCTTTTGGACAACTACAACCTTTGCCAATACTTACACATCCATGGGATTCCATTTCCATGGACTTTATTGTAGAACTTCCGAGATCTAAGAATATGACCACTATCTTTGTGGTAATGTCACGGGCACTAGGAGTCTTTACCCAGGGATCACCAGGTGATAGGCTTACCAGAGCAGTATAGGTGGTAATATGGTACTCTGGTAGCAGGGTGATCACGGAACAGGAAATAGCAGGTGATGAGATGCTCAGGAAAGTCTATGACTAGCAGCACTGGCAATATGGAGGTAGTAATACACGAGGAACTGTATGGACAAAGGACACGTGAAGGTAGTCAGTGGTCTGCGGTAGCAAGTTGTACCACTGCTATAGTGAGGAGGAATGTCCAACAGAAACGAGGGGGTGATGAGAGTCAGCGGTCTGCAGATAGCAAGTTGTACCGCTGTCTGAGTGAAGGAGTGGAATCCAAGTGGAGGTATCCGGGTAGTCAGTGGTCTGCGATAGCAAGTTGTACCACTGCTATGTGAGAGGATACTGGAACAGGTGATACAGGAAACAGGGATCAGTGGTCTGCCTTCAGCAAGTTGTACCACTGAATATATATGTGAGGAGGTGCACGGGGAGAGACTGCAACACAAGATATACACGGGCACCTTGACTTTGAACCACAGTGATATGCACAATATAAATGTATAGATGACTGAACAATACTGCCAATATAGAAAGTCTCTTGAAGTAGTCCAGCATAAGATAACACAGTCAATGATGGCAATAGACTCAGCGGATAGCACACTCCAGAGGAGAACCAACACAGTCCAGCAAGGTATGCAATACACAGCACAGTCAATGAGAAGTATGCATACCGTGGTTCAGGAGGCAGTCAGACAGGAGTGCAGAGATACCTGAACGGCAGGAGGCCGGCAGGATGCGAAGTCCCTGGATGGGTGAAGCGGTGGTCTAGTAGGTGCAGCGCACGGGTAGGTAGACCAGCAGGGAACACAGGAAAGCGTGGAGAGCGGATCAGCAGTAGATGGATGAGTAGTGCTGAGGAGTAGCAGCAGCGGGTCTCTGCGGGAACACGGAGGTAGCCAATAGCAACCAGCAGGTGCAGTAACGATGGGACACGGGAGAGCAGAGTTGAACAGGCACTGTTGATCACGGAGAATAGCGGGTAGCAATAGTGGAGGCAGACTCAAGGAAACACGGGAGCGTTGACAAGGACTGAAGACTGAAGCGCACAGAGGCAGCGGATAGGAATCAGCCAAACAGTCACGATGAAACACAGACGGGTTGCAGGTTGAAGACTGTAGTGCACGGAGGCAGCGGATAGGAATCAGCTAGCAGTCACGATGATGAAACACAGACGAGTTGCAGGTTGAAGACTGTAGTGCACGGAGGCAGCGGATAGGAATCAGCTAGCAGTCACGATGATGAAACACAGACGAGTTGCAGGTTGAAGACTGTAGTGCACGGAGGCAGCGGATAGGCATCAGCTAACAGTCCCAATAATAAATGGTAGAGTAGAAGTGGTTAGAAGACTGTAGTGCACGGAGGCAGCGGATAGGAATCAGCTCACAGTCACGATGATACAGTAGATGGTAGAAGTGGTATGGGAACCACAGTAGGAGAAGTGGTTTGAAGACTGTAGTGCACGGAGGCAGCGGATAGGAATCAGCTCACAGTCACGATGATACAGTAGATGGTAGAAGTGGTATGGGAACCACAGTAGTAGAAGTGGTTTGGAAACCACAGAGGTAGAAGTGGTTTGGAAACCACAGGAATCAGCTGGGCTGAATAAACGAGGAAACACAGGAACACCTTCAGAGACTCATGGGGAATGAGACTCCAAGATCAGGCAACGTGGTAGTGACCACAGGTGCTTAATATAGGGAGGTTGCCTGATCTGCCAATTAAGTTAAAGGGGTATACACTGAAGTATAGAAAAGGGCTGCGCATGCGCAGACCCTCAGGATGGTGGACGGCCACGGTTCCTAAATGTCCGGGAAGAGGCACTCACGGTCCGGTGAGTGACAGTACCCCCCCTTTTAAAGGTGGGCACAGAACGCCTGGAACCGGGCTTGTCCGGATTTTTGGAGTAAAACCTCTTCAAAAGGGCAGGAGCATTAAGATCTTCAGCTTTGATCCAAGAGCGCTCCTCAGGACCAAAGCCCTTCCAATGAACGAGGAAGTGGAGGACTCCTCGCGAAATTTTTGCATCTAGTACCTCGGTAATCTCAAAATCCTCCTCCTGATGGACTTGAACTGGCTGCGGAGCTGAGGGAGGAGTTGAAAAACGGTTGATAATAAGAGGTTTGAGCAAAGATACATGGAAGGCATTAGAAATCCGAAGACTCTTAGGAAGAAGGAGTTTCACACATACTGGATTGATAACTTGAATGATCCTATATGGACCAATAAAACGAGGGGCGAATTTCATGGATGGAACCTTCAAACGAATATTTTTTGTGGATAACCAGACACGATCTCCAATTTTTAGTGGTGGAATAGCCCGCCTCTTCTTATCAGCGAAAGATTTATATTTGACAGATGTCTTCTTCAAACAGGTTCTAACCTGAGACCAGATATTTTTAAAGGTCTGACAAACAGTCTCCACCGCAGGAACTTGGGTGGGCGGGAGGGCAGGAAATTCCGGAAAAGACGGATGGTGACCGTAGACCACAAAGAATGGAGTTTTGGATGATGACTGATAACACTGAAGTAACAGCTGTTGGCGGGCATCCTGTTGCTCCACACGGCTAACCAGATGTTGCAGCATCTCTTTGGCGGTAGGTTCCACATCTGGGTCTGTCATGGCCTGATCTTACTGTCGCGGGCACTAGGAGTCTTTACCCAGGGATCACCAGGTGATAGGCTTACCAGAGCAGTATAGGTGGTAATATGGTACTCTGGTAGCAGGGTGATCACGGAACAGGAAATAGCAGGTGATGAGATGCTCAGGAAAGTCTATGACTAGCAGCACTGGCAATATGGAGGTAGTAATACACGAGGAACTGTATGGACAAAGGACACGTGAAGGTAGTCAGTGGTCTGCGGTAGCAAGTTGTACCACTGCTATAGTGAGGAGGAATGTCCAACAGAAACGAGGGGGTGATGAGAGTCAGCGGTCTGCAGATAGCAAGTTGTACCGCTGTCTGAGTGAAGGAGTGGAATCCAAGTGGAGGTATCCGGGTAGTCAGTGGTCTGCGATAGCAAGTTGTACCACTGCTATGTGAGAGGATACTGGAACAGGTGATACAGGAAACAGGGATCAGTGGTCTGCCTTCAGCAAGTTGTACCACTGAATATATATGTGAGGAGGTGCACGGGGAGAGACTGCAACACAAGATATACACGGGCACCTTGACTTTGAACCACAGTGATATGCACAATATAAATGTATAGATGACTGAACAATACTGCCAATATAGAAAGTCTCTTGAAGTAGTCCAGCATAAGATAACACAGTCAATGATGGCAATAGACTCAGCGGATAGCACACTCCAGAGGAGAACCAACACAGTCCAGCAAGGTATGCAATACACAGCACAGTCAATGAGAAGTATGCATACCGTGGTTCAGGAGGCAGTCAGACAGGAGTGCAGAGATACCTGAACGGCAGGAGGCCGGCAGGATGCGAAGTCCCTGGATGGGTGAAGCGGTGGTCTAGTAGGTGCAGCGCACGGGTAGGTAGACCAGCAGGGAACACAGGAAAGCGTGGAGAGCGGATCAGCAGTAGATGGATGAGTAGTGCTGAGGAGTAGCAGCAGCGGGTCTCTGCGGGAACACGGAGGTAGCCAATAGCAACCAGCAGGTGCAGTAACGATGGGACACGGGAGAGCAGAGTTGAACAGGCACTGTTGATCACGGAGAATAGCGGGTAGCAATAGTGGAGGCAGACTCAAGGAAACACGGGAGCGTTGACAAGGACTGAAGACTGAAGCGCACAGAGGCAGCGGATAGGAATCAGCCAAACAGTCACGATGAAACACAGACGGGTTGCAGGTTGAAGACTGTAGTGCACGGAGGCAGCGGATAGGAATCAGCTAGCAGTCACGATGATGAAACACAGACGAGTTGCAGGTTGAAGACTGTAGTGCACGGAGGCAGCGGATAGGAATCAGCTAGCAGTCACGATGATGAAACACAGACGAGTTGCAGGTTGAAGACTGTAGTGCACGGAGGCAGCGGATAGGCATCAGCTAACAGTCCCAATAATAAATGGTAGAGTAGAAGTGGTTAGAAGACTGTAGTGCACGGAGGCAGCGGATAGGAATCAGCTCACAGTCACGATGATACAGTAGATGGTAGAAGTGGTATGGGAACCACAGTAGGAGAAGTGGTTTGAAGACTGTAGTGCACGGAGGCAGCGGATAGGAATCAGCTCACAGTCACGATGATACAGTAGATGGTAGAAGTGGTATGGGAACCACAGTAGTAGAAGTGGTTTGGAAACCACAGAGGTAGAAGTGGTTTGGAAACCACAGGAATCAGCTGGGCTGAATAAACGAGGAAACACAGGAACACCTTCAGAGACTCATGGGGAATGAGACTCCAAGATCAGGCAACGTGGTAGTGACCACAGGTGCTTAATATAGGGAGGTTGCCTGATCTGCCAATTAAGTTAAAGGGGTATACACTGAAGTATAGAAAAGGGCTGCGCATGCGCAGACCCTCAGGATGGTGGACGGCCACGGTTCCTAAATGTCCGGGAAGAGGCACTCACGGTCCGGTGAGTGACAGGTAATTGACAGACTGACAAAGATGGCTCACTTTATACCCTGCCAGGGTACTGAAACAGCCGACTTACTTATAAAATACGTTTTTCGTTTGCATGGCATTCCTAATGATGTTCATGCCCCACTTTTGGTAAAAACATTTCATCGACAGCATCCTGGGAAGCCTGGTCCTAAGTCGTTCAGAGGACGTCGTTGAGAAGGGGGCATCCTGTTATGTACTTGCCCTTAGATTTGCCCTCATTCAAGATGGCCACGATTGCCTCATGAAGTTTCCATCTTGGATCTCTTTTATGAACTTGCCCTTACAATAGCCCTTATCCAAGATGGCCGGGACTGTCTCATGAAGATTCCATCTTGGATCCCATTTCCTGTTTGGGCCTAGAAAAGGCACTTCCTGTTATGAAGCCTTTGCACGAGTATTGTGTTTGTATCTGAACCAGATGCTTTCACAGAACCTTGCTTCTTTGTGATTTGGACTACAAGTACTTGATACTTCCACCAGACCTTTATGCTCTTGTGACTTTGGACTTTATTTGTTGGACACTGGAGATTTATTTATATACCAAAATAAATCTTGTTGAATTCAGAAATACTTGGCTATTGGGTTCCGTTTGTGATACCAGAAGTGTAACAGCGGCATTTGACATTCTCGCCCCAGGCACTAGAATTTTAAGTTACGGCTCTACATCTGTAACTACTGGAAGTAACCACATAAAATGAGTCAATACATGCAAATTAAGGAACCTGTAGGGATATCGTATAACCCCAAGGAATCAATATAATGTAATCATATTTATTTGTGTGTAAAATCATACCATGTTTAGTGAAATTAATGCCCTATCTTTGCCATGTTCCAGAATAGATTTATAATATATTTGTAGAACAAGTTACTAGATGTCACACATTGCACCAGCTACCTTTCATTCTTGTCTCTGGTCTTACCTGTTTCTCTTGGTTCTTACTCCCTGCATTCACTTGCTGGTCTGAACTGAGCATGCGCACACCTGGTCTTTTCGAAACTTCCTGCATTCTCTTGATTGGCTAATTTCCTGTCAGCTCTGTCTATTTAAAGCACCTGTTTTTCTACTAAGGTGGTAGACCTTCAGGTCTCCTTATCTGTTCTCTCTGGCTCCTGTCTGCACATTGCTATCCTGTGTTACCTGTTCCACGATCAAGACCTGTGGTATTATTGCAAGAACCTTGGGCCTCATAATCGGTCCCGTCCTCAAGCTATTCACTTTCCAGGAATCTCAATGCATCAGTTCTCTGCAGTTCACCACCTCTCAATTGGGATCCTGTGTTACCTGTTCCACGATCAAGATCTGTGTTTTTATTGCAAGAACCTTGTGCCTCATTACCAGTCCTGTTCTCAGCTATTCGCTTTCTAAAGACCTCAGCACTTCAGTTCACTACCTTTCACCTGAACCTCTGCATTGATCGTCCAGCAGTCCATGGTTCCATCTCGCCCTGCTCTAATTCCCCATAGAGGACTGTGACCTGTGACTAGAGAGCAGCTAAGTCCATATTCCCTTGTGGGGATCCCTGGTGAATTCCTCTCTACCGTTAGACTCAGCACCTCTCTGGGGGTAAGTCTATCTAGAGCGGGGCTTCGAGGTCTACTCCAAACTCAGGCCCTGTGACACTAGAACTGATTTATGCACTAAAGACAATAAAATGGTTCGATTTGGGCAAGAAAGAATAAGATTTAAAAAGTGCTGAAATGATTTTATAGATGGTCAGTTCTTGGGGAACAGTCATCTACTGATGAATTGGCCATACATTCTACCCTTCCCCAGGTGGCAGATTATACTAAGAAAACATTTATGCATTTAAACTTTGGTATGTCGCTCAAATAGGCTTGGTTTTTATAATGGTACACCTACTTTTCATTGCAAGGGATTGTTTGGTCTTCAGTGTTCCTGATTTATTAGGTTGTGATTGATGTTTGGTTTCAGTCAGGGAGAAATGGAAGATTTCCTAAGATTGTTAGCTCTTGAACTAAATCTTAGTGGTGGCAGCACTTTCTGTTTAATATGAGTTTTGGAGGATTTTAATAATTTTTAGGCAGACCAGAATGCCATGTGCTACACATGTTCAGGTGGTTGTCATGATATGCTGTGTGCCCAAGCTTCATAGGCTGTATATTCCATATTACTCCAATGCAAGTTTCAAAGGAGCTTCCACCTCCTCCTCCTCTGCCCTGTACTACCTGGATCAAGTATTCATCCTTATTTTCGCATTATCTACTCCAACTAATTTACATTCATCCACATCTCTCACGTCACTGCACCATGTATCTACTCAATTACCTTCTCTCTTTCTCCTACTTCCTTCATCACGCTTCTCTCCAAACCCGTCTTATCTTTCCATAATCCTATTTTTCCTTCCTTATTATTATTTTAAGCGCTCTATTGCCTCTGATGAAAATGTTAATAAATGTTAAAATGACAGTGATTAAATAAAATATAAATATGCATAGATTCCCGTTGTAGATTAAAAAATGGCTGTTAAAATCAAATATAAAATTGATACATGCATTTATTATACTAAAACAACAAATATGTGTATAGCAGATACACCATAATTTAAAATAATTGAATATAATAAAAATCACAGTGATGAGGCAACACTTGTGTCACTGAGCAGAAAATATGTGACCAGATGCAGTTCAGAATGAATAAGTCCAACTAATACTGAGAATGGTCGCCTGGAGTTGCTTCAAACATGTGAAGGAGGCCGTGTGAATGAGTCCGATACTAGTATCAAGCTGTGACCAACCTTATTAATCCAGAAGCCAGCGCCGGAATCGATGAATCCAACGGTGTCCTGGAGAGTAGCAAACTCCTCACATGTTATGAAGGCCTTGGTGTGTGTGGCAACAATGGTGTTAGAGGTTTCCTGGAGCGACAACTCACGAGCAGTGCACAGTGGAACGCACAATACTTCCTTTCGGTGTGACATCACTTGGTAGGTGTGACCCAACGCGTTTCATTCGCTGAGCAAATTTCCTCAGGGGATCGTGAACGTCAGTGTAGAATATGGGTTTATATAGTTCTCATCATCAATCAAGCAGGGGTGTCATTTGTAAGTCTGGAGAATTCAATCATTATAATAGTGATGGCTAAACATTTGTTACACCCGAGTGGATAGGACTGCACAATAATCCAATAATAATGTGCTCAATAATCAAAACAGATACATTTTCCAAAATACATTATCTCCAATAATCGGACATAGTGCATATATAACAGATACAATTATATTGTGCACATGTAAAACACAATTATGTAAGCCATAATGAAACTCTTAGTTGTAAATGATTGATTTTATAACAAATGAGTATATTGACCCGGATATTTCAACGTATTACATGAAAGGAGATGCAATATAGCATATTTGTTAAGTAAGTATGTGGACCAAGGATAATAGGGTTCCTGTTTATCAGACCATACACTACCAAATGGACAGTAACTCACTAGTCCAATCCCCACTTTTCCACCCCATTAGGGATAATATTTCTCAGACATGTTTTTCTACTAAACCAGATATTCCCAAGCGGCCTCCCATTTTGGTACTTATCTGGCAACACTCTGCTTGGCTTCCAAGGTCGGTAGAGGTTGGGCATGACCAGGGTGTTATGATCGTAGTAAACACGGATATATCACCTGTGGGAGGTGGATAGGTCACAGACTCAGTGATGGCAGTCACCCATCAATTAAGTGTATACATTAAAAATAAAAGCTTTTGGTAAATAATAAACCATATGAACAAGTTTTTTTTATTCTTTCATACCGAGATTTCAAATTCCGCATTTAATCCTCGCGGTGTAAGGGTATTTAGGAAGAAAATCATCCTAGATTCCTCTTTATTGATCACTTTAATATTGTTTCCACCTCTCCAATTTTTCCGTATGTGTTTGATGCCTACAAAGCTTAATCCTGTAGGGTCACAATTGTGCACAAGTTTAAAATGATTGAATAGATGGTGTTTTAAAAAAACATTTTTAATCTTTCTGATGTGTTCCCCTATCCTGATTTTCAGTGGTCTAATTGTACGACCCACATACTGCTTTGCGCACGGGCATTGTAGCAAATAAATCACGTTTTTGGTGTCACACGTGATAAAGTCCTTGATGGAAAAACTAGTTTTTTTGTAAATAGAATGAAATTTGGAAGTGGCACCGGTGGACCTATAATTCAAGGTTTTGCAGTTAGTACATTTTCCACAATGGTAGAAACCCGGGTTTTGACTCATGGTGCTTAACCAGTCATTATTGGTGGTATTATTCCTGGTGTGATTTTTGATAAGAGTTTGCTTTAGGTCTGGGGCTTTCCTAAAGACAACCTTTAGATACTTAAGAAGGAATGGTCCCACTGTATCGTCTTTTCATAAGATGTGCCAATGTTTGTTAATTATATGTTTTGATTGTTGTGCTCGAATTAAAAAGTCAGATATAAAATATACCTGATTTTTATCTGCTAATTCCATAGGGGAAGTGTTGGATGTATCTAGTGATCTATATTGTAATAATGTACTGCGTTCAGTATGTTTCAATTGATCAAAAGCATTTTTAGACTAGATGGGTATCATACTTTGTATCAGGTTGCAAGATTACAATCATGAAATACAAGCACAAAGAAAGAATGACGCACTCACAAACTATGTATAAGAAAAAAATTTAATAATTAATATGACAATTAAAATACTTAGCTTCGATAGGTTGTTAGTCACACACGTAATTCCCCGGATTTTCAGCATGGAGACCCCACATTCAACAAGCGAGTTGAATCATGCATCCTAGAATACTTTGATGGAGGAGATCTGGCACAGCCTTCCTGACTCACCAGCGAGGTCTAAAGAAAGTCTGAACAATGCCATCTTATATAATCCTTTTCCTTACACTAAAGTGAATGCTGATGCAAAATGGGCAGTTGATAACAGTATCATTCTGAGTAAAACAGCTAAGTTTGCAAATTGAGTAATTATATCCATATATTGCTTAACAACAAACATTACAACACATACTTAAGAATACACAAATACTCTCTGTATGTTGTAAAACCAACATTACCTTAAGTTGGTAAATAACCATTGTCTGAGCTGAGTTGAAGGACTTAGTCCACTATACTAGGTTTAGGGAAATAATGGCCATAAAAGACAAGTAAATAATGTGCTGAAATGTCACAGACTTAGTATCTGTTCATAAAGAAACACATAGAAATCAATGATAGACCCCATCTTGTTTCATAATTAAAGGAAAATACCATACTGCTACATACTTCTTATCCTGAAACTCAGTATCATTTGAGTACCTTGTTCAATATAGTCTTCCAATTGAGTGCAATTGCGTCGGACCCTAGTAAATGGACTGTATGGGATACTTTTCAGCCATTGGGTGGTGACGGTGGCTATCTGACAGAATGTAACTATTCACATCAACCGGTTTTCTGTATGTTTTAGTGGCTAGTGTATGGTTTAGAATGAAAATCTCAAAATCTAGAAATTCCACAGACACTTGGCTGTATTTAGCTGTAAATTGTAACCCATATTTATTCATGTTTATATGAGATAGGAATTGAAGAAGGGAGGATTCGGGTCCATCCCAGATGATGAAGACATCATCAATAAATCTTTTCCAGAGCACCAGATTTGCCGCCCAGTTATTGTTGGACCAAATTGTTTGATTCTCCCAAAAACATAAATTGGCGTAGCAAATCTGGTGCCCATAGTGGTCCCTTGTAACTGTAAATAGAATTCATCATTAAACCAGAAGTAGTTATGCTTTAAAATACATAGCTGGGAGGCAAACCTCTGCCGACCTTGGAAGCCAAGCAAGGTGTTGCCAGATGAGTACCAAGATGGGAATATCTGGTTTAGTAGAAAAACATGTCTGAGAAATATTATTCCTAATGGGGTGGAAAAGTGGGGATTGGACTAGTGAGTTACTGTCCATTTGGTAGTGTATGGTCTGATAAACAGGAACCCTATTATCCTTGGTTCACATACTTACTTAACAAATATGCTATATTGCATCTCCATTCATGTAATACGTTGAAATATCCGGGTCAATATACTCATTTGTTATAAAATCAATAATTTACAACTAAGAGTTTCATTATGGCTTACATAATTGTGTTTTACATGTGCACAATATAATTGTATCTGTTATATATGCACTATGTCCGATTATTGGAGATAATGTATTTTGGAAAATGTATCTGTTTTGGTTATTGAGCACATTATACATGGATTATTGTGCAGTCCTATCCACTCGGGTGTAACCAACAAATGTTTAGCCATTACTATTATAATGATTGAATTCTCCAATCTTACAAATGACACCCCTGCTTGATTGATTATGAGAACTATATAAACCCATATTCTACACGGACGATCACGATCCCCTGAGGAAATTCGCTCAGCGAATGAAACCCGTTGGGTCACACATACCTAGTGACGTCACACCGGAAGGAAAAATCAGCTAAAAATCAGCCCTGTCATTTAAAGCACACAGGCCCACCTTTTTACCAGATGATAATAATAATGTTATTAATAATAATAATAATAATAATATTAATAATGTCAGTACTTTTTGCAAAGCTCATTGCTATATGTTGTCCCATGAGATACAAATGTATTACGCACAGCTTGACTCTCTATTTGCAACATAGGGCGCACCAGTATCAGATAATGGTATGTATAGGACCGCCCAAAAAAATTTGGGGCCCCCCTCTATAGATCAATAGGAAATAAACTGTGTTCTGCCACTGTGCAGCAGTGCTGAATTGGGCTTGACCACATTGTGCTGGGGGCGTGGTCAACATGGGGCGTTGATATATATATTAACACATTATACTTATCACGCCCTCTCAGTCACATCACACCACCCCACAAGCACATTATTAGACCCCGATACCACTGTACTTATCTATGCTTCTGGTGCTGCAATCATCAGGGGGGGAACTTTCTGTAGAGTGAGCAGGAAAGCTACTAGTCTCACGGGATTACCAAATATTGTCATTTTCACCACCTGTGGTTGCTGGTATCTTTAGTTGCTTGTTTGGATCCTGAAATTTTGCAGGCCCTATGTGGAAAAAAATGGGAAGATGAAATTCGGACATTCAGACATTAAATTAATAGTATTCCTATTCAATAAATAAACCTATTTCCCTTTCTCCAAGCAGCCCCAATAATATATTTAATTTCCCCACCATCAACCCACAAATAAAATAACAGCCATTAAATAACCCAACAACACTCCACCATTAAATCAATAGCATATCTTCCACATTATATTAATCCCTCATACATCCCTCACACCAGAGTGCGTGCCCTCAATTGATTTTAAGCCACTATAGAGCCCCCTAATCAAATGATGCTATACAGTAGTGCTCCAATTCATATTAAGTCACAATAGTGCACCCAAATCATATTATGCCATACAGTAGTGCCCCTAAATGATATTATGCCATACAGTAGTGCCCCTAAATGATATTATGCTATACAGTGCCCCCAAATCACATTATACCACAGAGTAGGTGGCTGGTGCCTGGGGAAGAGCCAACCACCAGGAAGCTACTGGTAGGTTAGGTCTGGCACCATTAGCTTGGGACTGCACTGCCGGGACCCAGGAAGAAAGAAATGGCCAATCGGCTCCTGCTTGGACTGGTCCCTGTACCGGCCCTTCTGGCATTTGCCAGAACTGTCAGATAGGGGTCTGCCCCTGCACACACCCCATCCACCTTTTCCTATACTCCCCATTCCACCCTCTGCTCACAGTAATGTGTAATATATCAATTATACTAGTCCAAATGTCGGAGTTTTACTTTAAATAATACAGTTGTCTGCCTTGCAGAACAACAATTACAAAAGAGAGATCTGTATATTATGCCAAATACAATCTTAGTATGGCAGTTCTAATTAGTAATGTAAGTTCAGCAGTTCATCAGAAAAAAATTAGAAACCAGTTTCGTCAGTATTTCTTCTGAAATGTTTTTCAAAATAATGGTATCAACGTTACTATAGTTCCTAAGTAAACATTAGACAGGATCATTGTTTATTAATCTGAAACCATTCTGGCAATATATATTCTGGCAATATATATCTTGTTTCAAATGTAGTGCCAACAAGTTTAGGTAAATGGACTTCACCTATTGCAGACAGGGGACAATTAAAAGGAATTGCCCTTTCAATGAAAGAATATTCATTAAGCAGTCTATATAGCAGGGTATGCAAAAACCCTAGGTTTAGATCAACATCCAACACACACATAAAGTTAATGTTACTAATACAAGAATACATTTTTATTTATTATATTCATACTTTGGTAGCCCTTTGCACAGATGTACAGTATATAATGTGGCATACAATTGTATCTTGTTTTAGTTAGTTGCCCTAAGACAGTTGGTCAAATGAGAAAATAAAGAAGATTAGAGGTCAGAGTAGGAGTCATGAATTTATGTGTTGACAGAGGTAGATAAGCAAATTGGTTCCACAAAAGTACAGTGAGAAATGCAGAGGGCTGAGAACAGAGCCTTGTGAGACCCTGAAAGGTTTACATTGGCCACAACCCTCATTTGCATTAGATATGCTGATCGCATCTTTACCTTTTGGCTAAAATCAAGTGTAGTATCTGGTCTTATTAGGCCCAACCCCCGGTGGTCCTAATGCTGATTGCAGCAGGCTCTGGCCCGTGATCTTAAGCTAGGTACACACTAAAGAATTTTCCACCAACTTTTTATGCCGATCGATTTTACATGCAATCGATGTTCTGATCGCTCGGTCCATGGACTGCATACACACTAGCCTTGTTTAGGACGATAAAGGGAAGAGCGGACGTCCCTTTAACGACTTTTTACAGCCATGTTGTCGTGAGCAATGACTGTAATTTCGTACTCACTGTTGTGGATCGGTCGGAAGTTTATACACACTACACAACGGAAACGAGATTGGAACGAAAATATTAAACGGTACGACCAACCAAATGAGGCGACAATCGTCCATTTGGGCAGACTTTCGACCATCGTGTCACTGCACACACTGACCCGACTTTTGAACGAGCGGTCGTATGTCGGCTGATTTAGCCAATTATTGGATGAAAACTGTGTAGTGTGTACCTAGCTTAACACAGGTGAGGGTTCAAACTATTTAAGACTGTGCTGTATCTTGTTTCCTATGCCACCAATTGCCCTTCTCAAGGCTCAGCAAAATTGCTATAAACATCTGGCCGAGAAAGCAAGAAAACAGCGATGACATTTTACTTCAGGGAAAGAAGCTCTGCTAGACTCGACCAGTGGACGAAGAAGAACTTCGGGATTAACCCCAGCAGAGAATTCCTTCATCACTGTGGAAGATCCTGCCCCTCTCTGCCCAGCAGGAAGAAATCTACATAGCTCTGCCCCCCCCCATCCCCTCTTCGAAAATCTTCCTCCAAACCAGCTTTTCCAGCCCTTCTGCTCCAGGTAGAAGAGCCAGGAAGATTGCTTCAGCTGCTGTAGTCTCTGCCTCTGTCCCTGCTCCTGTCCCTGGGAAGAAGGGAGAAAAGCTCACTGCTCCAAAGCCTCTCCCTGAGCCTGGAACCTCTACCTCCACCACCCTACAAGCTTCAGGATAAGGGAAATCCAGCCAGAATCCTCTCCAGAGAACTCCAACCCTTGAACCCTGGGCAGACTGTGATCCTGAAACTGAGGGGAATGGATGGAAGAGTTCCAGATAGGATGGCTGAGACTTTTGAAAAGAAGATGATCCTCGATCAGTGATTTTCCAAGACTAAAACACTCAGCAAACAGAGCTATCTGAAGGGGATCTTCTATATCACCTTCACCTCCATAGCCATTGGAGCAGTAAGCAGAATAGACATGTCATGGTTTGCTGCTTCTTCTCAGACCACAGGGTCATTCTCTTTAATGGGGTTCTGAGTCATGGTTTTCTTCCTGACCCAGGCTCCTGGAAATTGGATTGTGCTGTGCTGGAAAAAGAGGATGTGTTGGAGGAGCTGAGGAATGTTATTTTGATTGCATTTTTTTACTAGTGGTAATATGTTAAGGTCAAAATTTGCAGTTTCTTCCAGGAGAAGGGCAGACAACAGGTGTGTGACAGGAAGAGAAACTTCAGGAGGCTGCAAAGACAACTACAGTCCCTGCTGGATCTCCAACGTTGTGGCTGGGATATGAAGGATGATCTGCTGAAGATCAAGGGTGTCTGAAAAAGCACTTTGAGGAAGTATCCAGATACATCATCTTCTGTTCCAAGGTGGTGAATCTGGAGAAGGGTGAGAAATGTAACTTTATTTTTCAGAAAACTCCACTCCGGCCACACGCCCCTGACTGAGCTGTGAAATGAGACCAGCATTCCCAGAAAGGAGAAAGAGAGTGCCATGGAAGTTGTCACAGGCTACTACAGTAACCTAAGACTATTGACACCAAAGTGGCTGATTAATTCCTGTTAGGTATCACTAATGCTATTGAACCTGCAGGTAAAGAGGCCATAGGGGGAACTGCTCTCTGACGCTAAATCTTTTATGCCGTGTAGAACCCCGGGCAGTGATGGAGCTCTATGTACCACTGTGGGACCTCATTGGCTCGGACCTGCTAGAGCTATACAAGGAGAAGGTGGTGGAGGGCAGAATGCTTCCTACTCTGAGAGAAGAATTGATTACGATCCTGCACAAGCACAAAGGGGAGAGATGTGACCTTAAAAATTGGTGTCTCAACTCTCTCCTGGACATGGCCTACAAGATCCTCACCAAGGTAGTAGCCAACAGGCTAAAGGTTGTCATTGATCAGATTGTTGATCTTGTTCAGACTTGCAATATTCCTGGTTGCAAGATTGCACTGCTGAGGGACACGGTCCATTACATCAAAGATCACCATGCATGTGTGGCCCGTTCAGTTTTGATCAGCAGAAGGCCCTTGATCGTGTTTCTCATGAGTTTATGCATAGGGATTTGTGGGTTTGGCTTGGGAGAAATGTTTTGTCCATATGTTAACATGATGTTACTTGATATTTACAGCTCGGTGTTGGTGAACGGCTGGAAGACTGATCCCTTTTCTGCTTTATCTAGGGTCAGACAAGGCTGCCCTCTTTCACCTCTCCTTTTTGTTTGTTGTAAAGAGCTTTTCGCGATGTGCATCAGACAGAATCCAAAGATAAGAGGCATCAGCGCATCGGGTCCAGACCAACTAGAGGCCAAGTGATCACTCTACATGGATGATGTCACTGTCTTCTGCGCTGACCAGCATTTGGTCACAGGACTGGTCCTGACCTGGAGAGATCTTCAACGAGATTCAGGGGCAAAGGTCAACTGCGGGAAGTCAGAGAGACAATGATGCTCTTCAAGCAGTGTCACCAGCAAAGCATGTGTGGGAGAATGTGGCCTCTAAGAGGCTGACTAATAGACACAAAGATGGCTATCCAGGGGGATTTACCTCTCAGGATATTCATGCACTCCTGTGCAGATATGTTCACTGCCCCTTTTGTATCCCCAGAAGGAAAATAGCACAACATATTTTTGGAACTGCCCCACTGCACATGCACTTTTGGACGCCTAGGAACACGAACTTAAGTACAGTATGCCCAGGACTTGCCTTTCATACCACATATTTCCTGGGACCCACACTATTGGGGCAGTCCAGGAGGCCTGGCGCCATATGAACTGTTTTAAGGATGCTATATGGCTTGTCAGAAATTGTCTCATTTTGAAAAGGGAGAATATGAACCTCCAGGGTCCCTTCACTTCCCCACCCTCACATCCATTGCTTATTTCAATCTTTTGTGGTGTTTAAGTGATGCCTGGTTAGTGCAATACTTGATACATAGTGTAGGATGTCATATCTTGTACCTTAAGTCCTTTATTGTACCAATAGATATGACTGATTATGTTTCACTGTGTATTGTGCTTACAACTGCACTGCAATGCATTACACTTGAATGTAATGTATGTTTTTTGTACTTTTATACAAAATAAAGATACTTTTCCAATCAAAAATTGGATAGGCTGGTCCCTCCTAAACATGCTCTCATCCTAAATGCTATGCCTTGTATATCGGTTATAAGCAAAAATTGTTATTGTTCCACCAAAATAGGGATAGTTATAGGGTATAATATGTTTTGCATAGATTTTCTTGTATAAGATAGTAGCACTCCTAGTTGTTATATATGCTTTGTTCAAGTTGTGGCTCAGTAAGGACAAATATTTTAAAAAATATATTATTTGACATGGCAGTGAAAGCAACTCCCACTTCCATGAATAAAAATAAATATTTGTAGTAGTGTATAGCAAGTTTTATAATTATGTCCATCACGGAAAATACACAGTTCTAAACACAAGAAAAAATGTCTCTTTATATAACGAATCCAACAGTGCCTATATGATCAAATGGACTGTTGGAAGGTATAAGTAAGCGCTGGGGTCATGAGTTCAATTCCTGACCATGGCCTTATCTGTGTGGAGTTTGTATGTTCTCCTCGTGTTTGCGTGGGTTTCCTCCGGGTGCTCCGGTTTCCTTCCACACTCCAAAAACATACTAGTAGGTTAATTGACTGCTATCAAAATTGACCCTGGTCTCTCTCTCTGTCTGTGTGTGTGTGTATTTTCGAGAATTTAGACTGTAAGCTCCAATGGGGCAGGGACTGATGTGAATGAGTTCTCTGTACAGCGCTGCGGAATCAGTGGCGCTATATAAATAAATGGTGATGATGATGATAGCCTAAAGTGCAGTGCCCCCACTGGAGCATACATGTGAGTCATGTCCCCTTGTAGCAGGGCGGAATGAAAAGAGAGAAGCGGTATTATAAGTATTTGTGATTACCACATTTAGGACCCAAGACCCAAAGACCACAGCGTACAAATTCTGTCAGTGGCCAATGTGAGAGAAAGGGACCACACAGTAGGGAGTGGTGAGATTCGGCTTACAGCTGTGAATCCAGCTTTAGAGCAGGGAATGAGATTCGGCTGGTAGCCATGCCACAATAGAGCCTGAGTATATACATTCCAACTGTCCGTATCTCAGAATGACTGATCCAATTCTAATGCAATGTCAAATAACTCTTTTTGTGGGAGGAACTTGTGTAGTTTATGATATGATATGTAGTAAAGTTTCTCAAAAATAGGCCTTCATTTTTACTTCTGGGCTTGTATACCTCTGCGGACAGGTATACAACCCTATTCTTGAATAATCTGAAATGAGTCATGGTGATGCTCATTTGTGGAACACTCAAAATAGAAATCCGAGATGTAACCTTCTTTCTTAAATGATGCAATAGATCAGAAACTAGAATCATTAACAAGAAGCAATTTATGATATCATCATCATCATCATTTATTTATATAGCGCCAACATGTTCCGTAGCGCTTTACAATTGGGAACAAACATAGTAAACTAATAAACAAACTGGGTAAAACAGACAGAGGTGAGAAGGCCCTGCTCGCAAGCTTACAATCTATCTATACTCCTTCCAGAGGAACTTGAAAGGTAAGCAGGCCTATATCTCCTCATTTTACTTTCTCTTTAAATCTTTCTGCATATCATCCCAGAGTGCATAGAACTATATTGGATTCAGATATAGGACCAGTGCCTAGTTGCATTTATTTTTCAGGTTGATTTCTTCCATTTACCAAGTGTTCAGGCCTGGAAACTGCATAAATATATTGTAAGCTTGCGAGCAGGGCCCTCTGACCTCTCTCTGTCTGCCTGTAATACCTAGTCTTGTTTTATTAACGTGTTTGTACCATACATGCCAACTCTCCTGGAATGTCCGGGAGACTCCCGAATTTTGGGTAGGTCTCCCGGAATCCTGGGAGAGCTGGCGATTCTCCCGCATCTGGCCCATCTGCCCACTTCAATAAAATTAAAGCAGGAATGTACGAGTGGAGGGGACAGGGCTTCGCGATTCGTGTCATTTTGGCCCCGTCCCCAGTGACTGTAAAAAGACCCAAAACAGGCATTACGTCACTGGGGACGCAGCCAAAATGACGCAAATCGTGATGCCCCACCCCCTCCACCCATACACCCCTCCTGCCCTCCAGGATCTCCCGGACCCGGCCAACATAAGGTTGGCAAGTATGGTTTGTACCCAATTGTAAAGTGCTACAGAATATGAATAAATAATAATAATAATAATAATAATAATAATAATAATAATAAATAATGCACGTTTATTTTAGCTAAGCATTGATTTATGCCAAAGTTTTGTTTTGTTTTTCATTTTATTTTACTGAAAATTGCTTACTGCTTTATATTGTTTCTGTGTATTTTAGTAAATGGTGCTGTCCGGTACAGTAGGAATACCAGTCTATATTATTCTATGAACTTAAAATGAACTTTGCCGGTTGTTATAACACCAGCCTCCATCAGTTTTCAGTGGTAATCTTTACTATTGTTTTACTTGTTTCCTGTTTATATACTACATAATGTTGAGTCAGCATAGGGAAGTGTTTGATTAAGGGGGGTGGGAGGGGGGTTGCTCCAACCTTATATACTTAGAAGAAATTCTGGCAAAGCTCAAAGAATCACACTTGGTATCCAACATGACTGTACCAAATCTTCTCTCTGTTTTGGTAGCTGTGCTGTGTATTACATTTAATGGTAAGTTTAACATAAGCATAATAATAAGCAGGAGTATGTTTTTGTCTTGTGGAAGGTGTATAATGTACTATATTTTAGGTCTTACATGTGTAATGCTCAAAAATATGTTTGGATGTGTTGATAGAATAGGTCATATAAATGCTACAGCTGTGCTCTAATAGAAGGTATGCACCTGAAGTAGTATACAATGTACTATGAGCCACATTGTTGAACCCCAATTTATAATTAACACACAATTTGATACACATGGTACGGGCTAAATACATATTTTTTATCTTCTGGGATCAATGTTGAGGTAGTTTGGGAGAGGTTGAGCTTAATAGACCTTTCATCTTAAATTGTTCAATCTGATAATGAAAGTTATGTCAGCAGATCTCCTTCTGGCACACATCTTTTTATATTTTAATTACAAGAACATGGCAATCAGGACACCTGACAAAGCTGGCAGCAGAATCTTCAATGCCATATAATAAAAGGGCTCCTTACAGCATACATGTCTATTGAACTTGCAATATGTTAATTTTTCCTCCTGATTGCCCATCTATTTATTGTTATATTACTGAGAAAGTATTCTGATATTATACCTCTCTATTTACATACATCTTTTGGATACAAACTATCATAAAGCTTTGAGTATGACTATGAATAACTAAAACCAAAATTCACAAACCTAGCACAAGCTCTAAAACAAACCCGAGTCTAAACAGGAATCTGATCTAGCCTTCCCAAACTCTAAAACTGTGACAAACCATCAGATAGCATAATTTGCTTCAATGAACATGTAAAAAAAATTATGTTGTATTTCTATTCTATTTTTATTATATAGATGCAAATAACCCCTGTGTGTTGCTTACTAACATTATAGTTGCCCTGTGCCGACTAATGTATTAAAAGTGCCCTACAGAGTATATTCTATTACAAAGTACAAAGTTGACAGAGGAATTCATTTCTAAAGATCTATAGCCCAGGAACAGGGAGGTTTTCGGTTCAACACAGGGACAGATGGTATGTATAGTAATGGGAACTGCTGTAGACTAGATTATTATTATTAACATGGTAACATAGTTGATGAGGTTGAAAAAAGACACCAGTCCATCAAGTTCAACCTATTTTGGATCTCCTGCGATCCTGCACTTATATTTGAAATTAATCCAGAGTAAGCAACCGCCAATCTGTTTCAATTTTGAAAATCCCCCCAGAAAGACGAGCTCAGGGAGGACAGAAACCTCCCGTCGAGCATAATATTATTATTATAATTATTAACCGTATTGTTAATATTTATATTGTATGAAAATATTAATGCAAATTTTACAGCAAATATTTAATCATTCACATCAGTCCCTGCCCCTTAGTCAACATTATCAACCACATAAACACGACCTACCATTATGTTATTGGACTGTGTGAGGAAACCACAGCACCCAGAGAAAACCCTTGCAAACACTGGGAGAATATATAAACTGTACACACTTAGTGACCTGGTCATAATGGAACCCATGGCCACAACACTGTGAGGCTACAATGCTAACCATTGCACCACTGCCCAGCTCATTTACAAATGTATTTCAGTTTACTGCATAAACTCATTTTATTGTTATTGTATACACATCTGGCTTGTTTATACTTAGTCATCTATCTATTTGTGCAAAAAGTATCAGGTAATGAATGTTCACACTATATTGTATGCTAGAAAACTGTTTATACAGAAATTGAACTGTAGATGGCACTGTGTTTGTACCCCTGCAGTTGTGTTACTTGCAAGGTTCTTTATCACTACTCCAGAACCCAAAACATGGGTACTCTTTTTGCAAACTCATTTTTTACTACCAACTAATTATTATTTTTATTTTAATATTTTCATTTTGTGGAATTCTCCTATTTTACTTTAATTTTCTTTATTAACAATATTATACATGATTTTGACAAAATTCAGAGGATCAATAGTTTGTAGACTGTTAAATAAACTCAGAGCCATAGTCATAAAACTGATTCACATACAGGTCTGGGATAGGAATCCTTGTGCTGGCATTTTCCATGTAATTATGTATGTATGTGAAACAGTAACTTTTATCTTTTCTTCTTAGACTGCCGTCCCCGTGGCCGAATCTTAGGTGGGAAGGAGTCCGCGTTACATTCTAGACCATATATGGTGTCCCTGCAGCTGAATGGAACCCACAAATGTGGGGGGCTCCTAATGTCTGAAGAGTGGGTGCTTAGTGCAGCACATTGTTTTGCAGACAGGTAAACATCTCATTTAATTCACAATACAATCGTACAGTTAGACATGTCATAATGTACACCCTAGTGTATAGTATAACAAAATGTTATCTATAAATAGTGCTTACTAAACTGCAGATTTGAAAAAGTGGATATGTTGCCTATAGATCTAGTGGATATGTTGCCTATATCATCGCCGCCTCTCCTCCACACTGATCACCTCTTCCCACTCTCGAATTCAAGACTTCTCCCGTGCTGCCCCCCTTCACTGGAACGACCTCCCTCGCTCCATTCGTCTCTCTCCCAATCTGTGCTCCTTCAAACGGGCACTTAAAACTCACCTGTTCCTTAAGGCCTACCAACCATTCATTTAACCTCTCATCTCTTCTGTTCATCCTCCCTTGACCCCTCTTCTCTCTCCCCTTTGATTTACTGGCTCACTTTTGTGCCCGACTTTGTTTACCCTCCCTTAGGATGTAAGCTCGAATGAGCAGGGCCCTCTTCTCTCCAGTCTCCATACCTGTTCTTCTGCTCCATCTCTACTGTATCTGCCCTCCCGGAGTTTCTGAAGTACTGGTACTGTGTGTTTATTGTTCTGTACTGTTCTACCCTGTATAGTCTACTGTATAGTGTACTGTTTGTACTGTGTGCTGCGCTGCGGAAACCTTGTGGCGCCCTAAAAATAAACGATAATAATAATAATAATCTGATTGGCTGCTATAGGCAATATCTCCACTTTTTCAAACCCACAGTTTATTAAATATACCCCCTAAAGAGAGAATGGGGTGGTTGTTATGGCCTTGGCACACGTCAGGGCCCATGGTTGCCCTGAAACAAGTTAAACTGCCAGGCCTTCATCTTAGACTTTCCAATTAGCTACTTACTATGTATTTATAGATCGCTCTAAGCATCAACCTGCTATTAAAAACTACTTACTACACAGGGTTGGTAGAAAAAAAGATTGAATCAAACAGAGCTAAGGCAAGGCATACAGAGCTCCATCAGGTCAGAGCCCTGGGTACTGAGGCACACAAAACATTAGCATGTTATTTGAATGTGCAGGCTATCATAATGGATACAGCGCAGCAGGCAACAAAGTGTCAGCCTGCCATTAGTGGGCCAAATTAACATAAAAGGTATACAAAACATTGTGGTAAAGATGTCCAGGAGTTGATGAACACAGCATGAGGATTGTTTCTCTCCTTCCAGACTTGATCACACTCGTGCTGTCTTGGGAGCTAACTCTCTGTCCGACCCTAATAGATTAGTTCATGAACTTGAGATCCAGGTCATTCATCCTCAGTATAATACAAGTACCAAGCACAATGACCTACTTCTTCTGAAGGTAAGAATAATATTTGTAAGGTTCTCGGAACATAATAATGTTATGATAAACCAAAATAAAAAAAAATGAATAAGGAAGTAATAATAAAATACATAATATCTTAAGAAAATATTAAGACAAAGTAAATTTATGTATATATAATGTTTTGGCATAGAGGGCATGATGCTGAGATGAACATATGCCAGTTTCGATACTGCAAATTCGCACTGCACATGCCTGTACAGGAAATGGAATGCATATGTGCCAATGCAGACTTGCACCTCCTTATGCCTGGAGAGGCAGAAAAGGAGAGGGAAAGGGTGGTCTGATGTAGTACGGGAAGGGCCTAAATGTTCCTGTAATTGCAGGTCATGCAGACCTGCAGAAAGATGCATATATATGCTTGTTAGGCTGCATATCTTTTGAAGCTACTACAGGGCAGGTGCAAATGCACTCTGATGATGATGATGACTTGGCATAATTCAGGCTCATATGCTGTCAATGCGGAGCTAGAAGCATCTCGAGATGTGTACGGCTTTGCATATGGGAGTAAATACACTATTTTTCTGTGTGCTTTTTCTTAAGTCATTTATGGACAATTTGAGACCAACAAATGACTTACTCCCAGCTAAGTCCAAAGGTCCCTTCTCCCTTCCCGTACTCCTCGACCTGTCTGCAGCTTTTGACATCGTTGATCATGCTCTTCTCACCACCCTTTACTCCCTAACCTAGGTCTCTCCTGGTTTGCCTCTTACCTCTCTGTTCACTCTTTTAGCATCTCTGCATTTGACTCTCCCCACCCCTTCCTCTTTCTATTGGAGTCCCCCAAGGCTCTGTCCATGGCCCTCTTCTCTTCTCTCCTCTCTCTACACCACATCTCTCGGTGAACTTTTTCAATCATTTGACCATCAATAACACATCTATGTGGATGACACATAAATCTATCTTTCCACCCCTAACCTCTCACTCGCCTTCTTAACCCAGGTATCTAGCTGTTTTTTGCTGTAACTACATGGATGTCACAGCGCTTCCTCAAACTCTACACCTCCAAATCCAAGCTCATCATATTTCCTCCTGCCAATGTTGCTATCCCTCCCAATATCTCCCTCTTTGTTGACAACATCACTTTCTCCTGTCACCCAAGCTCGCTGCCTTGGATTCACCCTTAACTTCGTCCTCTGCTTTACCTCTCATATCCAGTCCCTCACCAAATCCTGCCACTTCCCCCTCCGTAACATCATGAAAATCCATCCCTTCCTTTCTCAGGAAGTAAACACAAGCTTGGTCTATTCACTGATCATTTCTCATCTCTACTATTGCAACCTTTTTATCACTGGCCTCCCTGTCTCACACTTTTCTGACCTTCAATCCATCCAGAATGCTGTAGTTAATCTTAGCTTCCTCTCCCATAGCACCTCTTCCGCTACTCCTCTGTGTAAATCCCTTTATTGGCTCCCTATCCTTTTCAGTATTCAGTTCAAACTCCTTACCCTCATTTACAAAGCCCTCACCAACACTTCTACCCCTTACATCTCTGACCTTGTCCTGAGGTACATACCCACCTGGCCACTCCGCTCTGCCTCTGACCTCCGCATCAATTCACCTATCATTACCTCATCCCATGCCCACCTCCAAGACTTCTGCTGTGCAGCCCCCAATCTTTGGAACTCATTACTCCGTCTCACTAGACTCTCCCTCAACCTTCAGTCTTTCAAACGCTCACTCAAAATTCATCTTTTCAAACTTGCCTATCCTAACACCTCATGACAATCTTATCCATCACCTCTTCTTCCTTCACTTGACATCTCCATTTTCTCCCAATTGGTCCTATTGTTCCTCACCACCCTCCCTCTAGCATGTAATGTCTCACAGACAGGGTCCCCTCTACCTATTTTCCCATGTCTGTCTACTGTCATGCTCAGTTTTCCCTCATACATTCTGTTATGTCTTTTACTGCACTCTGTTTGAGTCCCCATAGAATTACTCACATTCATCTGTGCTATTTATGTGTATTACCTCATCTATTTGTTACTTGCTTCTGTATCTGGCGCTACGGAATCTGTGGCGCCTTATCAATAAATAAATAATAATAAAATAATAACTTTTCATCAGCCCCAGAATATAAATGATTATCCTAAAACCGAAGTACCGAAGTAAAATTCTGAATGTTTGTTCAGAATGAAGGGGTAACAACGAGTTCTCCAGTGGCACCTTTGGTTACTCTTACCTCCACATAGAAGCAGTTAATGATAATCCATTTACAGTAGACATTATCGCCGGGTTAAGATATGTGAACCAGATCAAAGCTATGTTGGTTCCACAGACACTTAATAAATATGGACACCTCATTTTATCATAAAACATAATATTCCTAAGGGCCAGCTATTAAGAACCAGACATAACTACAGTGAAATAGCAGAGGAAAATTATGCTTTTGCTTCATTGTATCATGTGGACGGGGCCAAAATGATGCAATTTGCCGTGCACCGCCCCCTTCCGTACTCACACGTCACCTCCCAGTCAGGAGCTCCCAGAGGGAAAAAATAAAAAGTTGGTAAGTATGATTAATACCCATTGCCTTTCAATAAAAACGCCCTTCCAAACTCAAACATTCATCATGCTGCAATCACTTCTTATTACCTATGATACTTTAGTTTATGGTCAAATGAAATGCAGATAAGATAATTTGATGTAAAGAGGTGGATATAATGTTGCTAGTGAATTAATCTTCTACTTTTACTGCATTGTTTCCAAGCTAAAACAGAAGGTTCCGCTCAGCACTGAAGTGAAACCTCTTCCCTTCCAAACTAAAGATATTGTGGTCCCTGGGGATACGCCCTGTCTGGTAGCTGGCTGGGGGAAAATAAGGCGCACAGGGAAGAAACCAGACATGCTGAATGAGGTTTTGGTCCCTGTGATTAGCTCAGAGTTATGTAACCGCCGGGACTACTACCAAAATGCAATCACTGACAACATGATGTGTGCTGGGAAGGATAAACATGATTCATGTGATGTGAGTATGGAAAGTTGTAACCTATCAGTAGCCCCTTCAGAGAATAATATATTACATTTATAACTTGGTTACACCTTCTCTGCAAAACTAGACAGGTAGATAATTGGCATTGACACCACACTGCTCAGGAAATTAGCAATGTAAAAAACAGCTTTTCCTAAATTTTTGAAAATGGGACATGTAATTCCAATGATGTTTTTATTAACATTAAAGCTGTATGTACAGGGCAGCAATGGGTACATGACAATAGATTATTCTCTTCACATGTAGTAGCCCCATTTTCTTGTGAGAGGAAGAGGATGATGAGAATGGTAATTTAAAAACAAAAGAGATTATAAGTACAATACTATTAACCCACAGGGATGATGCATGAGGGTTTAGATAGTATGTAAATAGTGTGGATATATTACTAATGATTGTCAACTTTTCCATCCATCAGGGAGACTCAGGAGGACCCTTAGTATGTAATGGAGTGGCGGAAGCAATAGTGTCTTCTGGATTTAGTGTCTGTGGCAATCCCAAACGACCAGGCATCTACACTCGCATCTTTCCCTACATAGACTGGATAGACAGCACCATGCATAATGCCACCAGAACAACAGTGGCACCAACAACGAAACCTAATTGACATCCCAGTGGCAGAGCAAGAAAAAATAGTCATTTGTAACACTATTGTATTCTACTCATTAAAAAAAAACCTAAAAAAAAAAACCTGGTAGTTCAGCTTTACGTCAGGTAACATATATATTGTGTATCAAAGTGGATTATTAAATTACTTGTGTAATAACTATGAAGAAAGCATGGTAGCGAATGCATGAGAAATGTGACACAATGGTTATCATGAGGGACAGCGCCCACTAACATGTGGGGCATACTTCCCAACTCTCCTGGAACATGGACACCTGAATTTCAAAAGACAGACACCCCCATTCTCCTAGTTCACATGGATACCAAATGAAAAAAGTTTAGAAACATCTGTAACTAAATAACTAACTAACTGAAAACCACATTAAAAATTGGATGAATGGTTTCTTATGGGCTTTCTTACACACCACTGTGTTGTAAAATGTTAACACTGCATTTAAAATTTTAGAATGTAGCATGACCTATTTCTCAAGCATTACCATGCCAGCACATTCATTTGTGTTGGTAAAAGCACAATACATTTAAAGTGCATGTAAAACATGTTAATGTATCAGCCATAAGCATTGAAAAGCTCCAATGTAGTCACTTCGAAGATTAATAAATATAGATTATACCCAGATATTTTGTCTGTGCTTTAATGGGTACATATGGATTTAACAGGCTTCCTCAGCTCATACCTATGTAAAGAGTTTCTCCACCTACACCAGTGGTTCCCAAACTGTGTGCCTAGGATCCCTGGGGTGCCTTCGCGATCTCACAGGGGTGCCTCGGCCAGGGCCAGTGGTAAGCAAGGCGGGGAACTGCTTGGTAACTATTTTGGCTTAAGGGTGCCTTGAAAAAATTATGGAGACCCTAAGGGTGCCTTGAACTGACAAAGTTTGGGATCCACTGACCTATACACAACTTCATGTAATGTGTGGAGATGATCTAGGTAAGAATTATACTTCTCCACAGATCAGTGACTACATAGTTCTTTATCATATATCTTTATCAAACTCTTTCAAGTCGAGGGTGTACAGAAAAAAAACAATAGGGGGAGGGATGGGCACACATGGGGAAACAGACACAATCATGAAATCTTGTACATGCAATGCAGTTGGATGTTACAATGGCCTCTTATAGAGTAGGGTTAGTAATGGTTATTTACAAATGTACACACACTAGGTAAAACTTTTGATATAGTGGTCCATATACAACTGTTGGTATGTTTCAACATGCTGTTAAAATATATTGACTTATCTTTAAACTAGAAGCTTGATAAGGTATTAGTAGACATATTGCTTGAGTACGTTGGGGAGAAATGGCACCTATACCACTTCATTAATAATGAGGAAGCTGAAGTTGAATATGGTAGACTATTTGACTCCCACCTCAACAGTTTCCAATTGTAGCTACCTTGTAGATTTCCGGGGAGTTTTGGGAGATAAAATGTTCTTGTACCAAAAACAAGTCCCTTCCTTGTTATCTCTCTTTTGCTAATTTTGCTAGTAAGAGATTTGGGATGCATTTGCAAACCATTTTGTGTAACTCTCTTTATCCAGTGTAGATATTTGTAGAAATCTTGCAATGAAAGCTGAAATTGTGTTTGTAGCTGTAAAAAGGTTTTAAAAAATGTAAAATAGTTATCCATTTTGTGTGCCTTTTATTTAGTCTGGAATCAGTTTAGCGATTCCTTTTATTTAGAGTGTTAACAAAGGTTAGATTTCTCCCCACAGGATCCATTCGTCCAGTCCCCATACTTAACAACGTCTTTGTGAGGTTGTTATCATTATGTTTTTAGAGATTAGTCTTAGGTTCATAGGAATTCAGATAAAGCCATCTACTGGGAAGTCTGAGTTGAGCACTCTTCTGAGGTTACTAATGGTTTTGACCCTTTTTTGTGCCAACACGCAGGCTTCTTGGTATTTTACTAAGGTAAAAAGGGCTAATTCTCCTTCTCTTTTCAGACGTGACTACATATTTCACCCTGGTGTTTCTGG
The DNA here is from genome assembly GCF_038048845.1 of Mixophyes fleayi. Lineage (NCBI taxonomy): Eukaryota > Metazoa > Chordata > Amphibia > Anura > Limnodynastidae > Mixophyes > Mixophyes fleayi. The sequence continues at coordinate 225,423,336 of NC_134402.1, forward strand.
CTACCAGTCTTTTTTTCTGGTTGTTGTGTTTATAGAAACCTTCTCATTTTGATTCTGCGTTACCCACATGTTTTTGGCCATCAAAGACGTATTCCAACAAGTCCCTTTGTACTCTGTGGTTCCTGTGTACGTATGCCCAGGGCCCAAACGGTGTCTTTTGGAATTAGGGTGTACTACCTGCATTATTGTTTTAAACACATTCAGGTTCCAGATCTGTTCCAGATTTTCACTCATACCCCTTTGTAGTGTAGTGTTAAACCCAGACATTAGTTATACTAGAAAACAGCATGATTAAAGGATGCTTAAAATATACAAAAAAAACCCACTTATTAAAGATCCATGGAAAGCACTGAATTTATTTATACATGAACTCAGAAATTGCCTATTGAGAGAAAAGAAAATGCCCCTATACTGCTTTATTTTGTATTGCTTTTTTTAAAAAATGTAAAACAGAGAGAGTTACTTTTGTGCATGTCAAATGCATCACACAGTCCATTACATAACCTGTAAAGAAAATGTACAAATATCGGCTGCAAACTAATGTTTCTGAATGTCAGTGTTTTCTGACAGCCAATGCAAGAAACTATGGTTATCACTATACTACAACTTATCATAAATATATCGTGTTAGGCTTATTTTTTTTATTATTCCTTGATTGAATGATTATGGCAAGTCCGACATACCATTGTTCACAAAAGTATCTCTTGTTAGTGCCACATACTTATTTATACAGTCAAGTAGCCCTGATGTATTACAATATATGCCATAATTTATGTCATATATTGTAGATGATATTTCATTACTTTCATAGAGGGAGCACAGTAACAGCTACAATCCATATGTTGAAAAATAAGTGTCTAGCTGAACTCTGAGAAATTTCTGCCATCATGTTTTTCAGGTAAAATTTATGTGATGTCATGTAAGGTTTCATCCTGGTTCTTAGAGCAGGCTAGAACTGCAATTAACAAATGTGTGTGTTATATGTATTATTAGCTTAAATTCAGCAGTGGGTGTTAGAACCACATTCCATTTATACTGTAGCATTTTACCTATTATGTACAGTACTAAAAATTAATAAAAGAAAGACCTTTGTACAGTCTGCAGGGGCCTGAGTAGTCCCTCTGCCCTATCTGTTAGAATTGGTTTTATATCTTTTCAGCCAGAGAAGAAATACCAACAACTTTGTTGAGGAGTTGAGACAAGGCCATGTGACACTCATGTACAGCACTAAAAAAAACACTATAATAAGATATAGACAAGACACTAGAGACACACGGACAATTTTTATTATTTCAATTATACATTCAAGCATATAGCCATATAAATGTTTCTAGTTAGTACTATGCAATACGCTGAAAATCATTAGGAGTTAATTGTTCAATATCTAATGAATGAGTTAAGGTGGAGATTATTGCGCACAATCAGCTATTGATGGCGCGGTCAATGAAGTCTCGGAAAAGAGCAACGCGTGAAAAGAAATCAGGAGCTACCCCACTTCCACAACTCCGGACTATGAAAGACGAAATCCCTTGAATCACCTCATTACATATAAGTGGTCCACCAGAGTCACCCTGGAAACAAAAATGGAAAACTGGTTTAAGACTAATGTTACTTTTACTTCGCTCGTTTAATTGAAGGCTAATAACATTTTAAATAAATAATATATTTTATTATATTTTATATAATTTTTTTCTGTGTAAACCAAGATTACTCCTATAACCCTTTGGTTTACATGCTGACATTGATTACATCAACTATGCCTGTTTTAACAAGCAAGGTTCCTATCTTCCAAGTAATTTCATATTTCATAGGCAACAAATGGCGCGGCATGGCCTTAAAACGTAGTACATGCTGAGTTTCCAGTCCGCCATCTATTCTTCATGAATACTTGTGTGGGTATAAAACACCAGATACAAGATAATAATCATTTTCTGACCCTTGCTGCATAATACTTCTGTGTGCTCATATCCTTGATCTTGCAACCATTCTGCTTTGATACCGTTCTGTAAGACTAATACTTGCCTAGTAGACACTTTCTTTACTGAACTCCCCCACACCTCTGTTACCTAGTCTACAACTTTGTCTTCCAGTCTCTGCTATACATAATATGACCAGCACTCACATAAACACAGCTCTGTCACTACGGTTTCCAGGTTGGGACACTTACTTGATGTTGAACCCACAGACACCTATTCATAGACCTTCAGTCTATAAAATTCCCAGGTATAGTCACAATTATTTGCAGTTAGTTCTGATATATGATGCATGGCTGCATAGCAACAATGCAACCTTTAATTAATTTCAATATTCATACTATATATAAATATAGATGCATTTATTACAAAAATAATAAGGGTACCTGAGTTAGGTAGGGCCTTTAACTTAGTTGTGACTGCCCCCCAAAAAGTTCCCCTAATTCTGAATCTCCCTCGTTACCGTATTTTCAATTGTTTCCCATTACTCACAAAGCATATGCCGGCCTGACGCATGAATACTCCTGTACAAATGTTGTTGGGACGGCATAATTCTCTGCCTGTCACAGTGACATTGAGCTCCTGCAGGCGGTCAGGAATTCGCGCCTCAGTACCCAGTCGCCCCCATCCTGAAGTGACACACTGTGTTCCTGCTGGGACTGTCTCATTGACACGGGGCAGAGCCACTACATTTACTCTGCTGTTCAGAGTTGCACTCCTATCAAGCTGCAAGAAGAACAGAAAAAGTCAGTTATAAGCATTGTGTAACCTAGGCAGCATCTCTCAAACAGCAAAACACATTACTATTTCTGACAGTGTCCTTACCTTTAATATAATGATATCATTTTCCAGTGTCTGGGGATTAAAGCCATTCTCAAAGACTTGGGAGATTCTAAAGGTTTGTCTGGAGGCCTCATTCGCACGAAGAGAATGAGCTCCCAAAACTACAGTCACGCGAGACGGATTCCTAAATTGCAGGAGGGAGTAGTATGCTAAGTAAAAGGTTTATCTCATAAAGTGGTACAAATCACACACACTTGCTGTAACTTACAGCTTCTCCAACACATTCACACCCATTAGTCTAACTTGCAGTCATTGCAATGGACAATAGTACTAATCAAATATTTATGTACATTATAAAACCCAGTCGTCCTGTATTGATTGGGCAGATACAAACATCACATACAATCATATAGAAGATGCAGAGCCATAAGCAGAAATGTTAGCAACGTTGGCAAGAAGGAAAATTGACGCTCCCTAGTCTATAGCTGTAACCAAATTATTCATTATTCTGTGCCCCCTCCAGCTTCGTGCCTTGGGCATTTGCCCCTCTCACACAGCCCCAGTCAAAGCCCTGAGATGGCAGCCAAACGCTCCCACACTGTCTGCAATGACTGGTTTCCAACTGTCAATGAAACAGTCCTGCTGTGTTATTTGTGCTGTTCTGTACTTGAAAACGAGTGGGTTGTCCTCCAAGACATCTTACTTTCCAAGTGTTATAAACTGGGCCATGTAATGGAATAAAGGCAGTTTTAATGTTTTATAATTTAAGCTGGTGCTGTTCATTCTTTACATTTGATACATTTTTGGTCTCGGGTGGTGAGAGGGAGCCATAACCATGGCACAGTGAGCTATATTGGATTAAGAAACTTTATGGACATTGTGGTGAGTGTACCTAACAATTTTATTTATGTCCAATAAGGGGATTAAGAATGTTTGCCATTTGATTACTGCACACAAGTTTAAAAGTAAATGTTGAGTTTTGTTATTACTGAAGGGGAGATCTAATGAAAATACAAATGTAACATCAACAGTATATTGTTAGGTGAGACAGTGAAGATTTGCATTCATGCACTTCAGAACAAATGGAGCAGTAATCCAATGTAAACTAGTTCTAATAGTAGATGTCTATTGATATCAATATGGGAGAGCTTTCAGTGTCTCCTCTGTCTCGTCTATGTCAGCAGGTGTGTCAAAACCCCCCAAAATTTGCACCACTTACATCTATGCAATCAATATTTACATGAAAAGTGAGGTTTAAATTCAATCCATTACAACAGATTATGCCTTTCTCAATGGAAGTACTTACGTGTCTGACAGACAATGAGCAGCAGTCATTAGGAATTGAGGGGCAATTAGTGATCCCCCGCAGAAATGCTGACGCCTTAACTGTAGAGAGGCAATGTAAGGGTGAGAGTTGGGGGTGGCCTCTCTGCCTCCAACAATTTCAGTTTTGTAGGATCCTGAGGGAACGATTGTATTACAAACATAATGAATATATTTTTACCATGAAAAGAATCCATATCATAAAATCATTACAATGTTATAACATCTTAGATTATAGATCAATTCACATACATGCATTAAATGTGTTTAACTGATTTGTAGACTCATACAGGTAATATAGGATTAGAGCTCAGGATTTCATTAACATGTAGTTTGATGTACGTCCATTTGTGGGGTATAAATATACTTAGTTCTGTACTGTGCATGCAAACCATAATGCATCTACATCTTATACTTGTGTCCCACTATAACTGGAGAGGCGAAGTGGGAGTGGGCAATTGTAGGTTGAGAACAGTAAGATGGTACTTAATGGGACTTGCACGAGAAATGCTTCCTAGCAGGCTTATCTTTTGAGGGTACTGAAGACCTGGTAGAAAGACACCTGCTGATGATGATAATGACACCAGCAGCGCTATTTAGGAGCTTCTGGTTGGCCCCTCCAGCAACTTCACATAATATAGCGTCATTGATATATTATATGAAGTTATGTCTATTTGAATTTCTTATTTGTCATTCAATTTGGACTACTGCAGGAAAGAAGATTCAAATTGAATTTATAAAGAGTCAAAAAACGGATTTGGGGATGTTTGTATTTCATTACATTTTACTTGGAAAATGCGCTAAATTCTTGAAATTTACTTACAATCTATGCATAAATCAGAGCACAGGTTTCTATTAAACACAATCATTTAATGTTTATGTATGTTATTAATATCCATAGTGTATATAAAGTAAGTTCTTCATATACTACACAATAATACTCACCTGCATTCACCTGGCTTACCAACATAAGGGTCCCTAGTGCAAGCAGATGATCCATGTTAATCACAGGTCTGTATTCATGCAGTCAGATCCTGCACATTTATAGCTGTTCAACAACGGCTTACGTTACACAATTAACTGTCCTTTCTAACCCACAATGAGAAAGTTGCAGAAAATAGGATAGGGAAATAAAGTATGAGGAAAAAAGTGAACACAAAAGTGAAGTATATGACATAAGCAGGGTTGCAACATGTTCATTTTCTAAATAGAATCAGGGTTTTGGGTGCCTGAATGTCTGAATTTCTGATTGCTCCCTTCTTAAAACAATTTTTATGTCCCTCTGAAAGCAATCCTATCTTATTCAAGGGCAAAAATGTATCTTTGTTCAAGCAACTAAGTCATAATTCTGCACTTTGTAGTCTTTTGAATCATCAGCCGTCCCTCACTTGGCTTTCTGATTTACTTTAAGAAACACTATTATGTGGCTCATGTTGTTCAGAAGACATTATACACAGACCCTTGCAAGCAGGGCTGCCATCGGGGAGGTACGGCCAGTACAGCTGTAATGGGTCCCCTGGACTGTCCGGGCCCCTAGTCTAACCACCTGTCCCCCTCCGCGATGCTGAGGCTCCCGGTCACATCATCACTGTGCGCCACGCTCCCAGTCTATCAGTGACCCGGAGCTGCAGCAACACTACAAGAACAAGGTAAGTTAATTGGGCTGGGGGAGCCGAACATTTATTATGGTATGGGATGGGGGAGTGGAATATTTACTGTGATGGTATGGTGAAGGGGAGGGAGAGGAACATTTACTGGGATGGGATGGTGAGGGGGAGCGGAGCATTTATTGAGATGAGGAAGGGGGAGCGAAAAGGGACAGGGGGCCCTGCCAGATTAATTAGTACTGGTCCACACAGATTCTGATGGCAGCCCTGTGTGTTTATGGACAATTCATTCTATTATATATTAAAGGTAAGAACTGGACTGATAAAGCAACTGCATTATAAACAAGTTCGCTGGTTACACTATTTCAGAGTACGTAGTGTCCTATTTCCTCATGACATCTAGTTGCCATAAATGATGTGAATAGTTTCATGTGGCACCATAGTGTCTCTGGAATGGTATTCAGATGTATGCACAAATAAACGGACACACTGACTCTTTGTAAGGTTAAAGTATGTAATATGGTCCCAACTTTCAAGTTGCTAACAGATTTTTGCTCAATGCTTGTACTGTTTTATTGGTCATCGTGATTTCATACATCTCCAAAATAAACCAGAAGTCAGGGCTATATTTATGAAAGGGAGAAAAGCCCTATTTGGGTTTTGTTGGTTATAGGCCTCAATTTTTCATCAAAGTGGTTAATGTTGACAATAACATTGATTAAATATTATTGTCATATTTTTATCGCTATATAAAGGATAAGTTATAATAATTCTGTAAAGAAGTACAGGAGTCAGCCATGGAAGGTAAGATCATTTGGATCCAGGCTCATCATCAATTACTAAACAGTTAGCCCAGCTCCAATGGTATCAGCAGGTGTTGGCATAAGGATCCAATGGTTGACTCTTGATACATCTTATCAGTCCACCAATATACTTTTACCTTTCTTCTCCCTCACTACCATTCATACTTTGGTAACACATGACGGGGTTTGTCATGTCATGTGACATTCACCTTTTACATACGCTAGAGTGTAATCATTCCCCAGAGGGCCCACACAGTCTTACTTGCCTCGCTCATCACTTTAGTTGTAATCAAAACATTGAACTCACATGTATTGCTCACTGCAAATGAGCACACAAAGTGTTAATACCCTGTTATTCAGCAATAAAACGGATGCATTAGTAAAACACCAGCTAGTCAGGGAAAAAAAAGGTTGTGAATTTGTTTCAGAGCTGTGACTGAACGACTGTCATTGCAATAGCCAGAAGAAAAGGTAGTTCTATCAATGCCTGCACCCGCTATCATGGCAGCATAAGTGCAGTGAATCTGAAAAAGGTTACCGCTACTTACTTACTGGGTGTTGTAGTCTGCTCAAGTCACTGTGCATAATACATCAGAAGCACAAATACAGCTCCCAGAAGCCCCTGTAATGGTCACATGGTATTATTAATCTAAGCAGTGAGACTCCTCGTAAATGGACAGCTGTTGTCACTGATGGTCAGAGATATGAGGGAACCCACAATAGTAAGGAAAATAATGTAAATAGAAGATAATGAGTAGTTGTGGAATTTATGGTTTTACATGTGTATAAATTATTGTTTAAGTGCCATATCTGATACATGAGTTGATAACGCAAGACTTCCTCACCAAGGTTGCATTATGTCTCAACATGAGCTGTAACCACACTGAGGAAGTAGGGCTCCAACAGTTATATTATTACACTTGGATAACTTGTGCAATAAATACCTTTATTTTTTCTGCATAAGTACATACTATAAACCAGTACATTACTGTTATATCTGTACAAATAAATGGGGTGCTCTTTTTAAACTGAAACAGCATTAAAACAACATACACTATATGGAAAAAAGAATTCGGACACTTGACCATTACACCAACAATGACTGTAACGACATTGTATTCAAATACATATACTTTAATATGGAGTTGGTCCCCATTTTGCAGCGATAAAAGCTTCCACTCTTCTTGGAAGGCTTTCCACAAGATGTTGGAGTGTTTCTGTGGGAATTTGTGCCCATTCATTCTGTAGAACATTTTTGAGGTCAGGCACTGATGTTGGATGGGAAGGGCTGGCTCGCAATCTCCGTTTCAGTTCACCCCAAAGGTGTTCGATGGGGTTGAGGTCAGGGTTCTGTGCGGGTCAGTCAAGTTCTTCCACATCAAACTAATCAAACCATGTCTTTGTAGTCCTTGCTTTGTGCACTGGGGCAGTCATGTTGGAATAGAAAAGGCTTTCCCCAAATGGTTGCCACAAAATTGGAAGCATAGCAATTTCCAAAATTACTTTGTATGCTAAAGCATTAAGATTGCCCTTCACTGGAATAAGTGGCCTAGCCCAAATCCTGAATAACAACCCCATACCATTATCCCTCCTCCACCAAACTTCACATAATGCAGTCAGGCAGATAACGTTCTCCCGGCATCCGCCAACCCCAGACTCACTCATCTGACTGCCAAACAGAGAAACGTGATTCATCACTCCACAGAACACATTTCCACTGCTCCACAGTCCAGTGTTGGTGTGCTCTACACCACTCCACCTGACATCACACTTGGCATTGCTCTTTGTGATGTGAGGCTTGCATGCAGCTACTCGGCCATGTAAACCCATTCCATTAAGCTCCTGCCGCACAGTTTTTGTGCTTACACTAATGCCAGTGGAAGTTTTGAACTCTTCAACTTTAGCAGTAGTCGACCCCGCTCTGTGAATTTACATGGTCTTCCACTTCATTGCTGTTGTTCCTAAACTCTTCCACGTTCTAATAATATCACTCACAGTAATTATATATATATATATATATATATATATATATATATATATATACAGGAATACTCTGCACTCTCCACATTCATAATTCATGCTGTACTTACTACTTTTCTATATTAAAAACAGGGAATGTTAGTTTCACATATTGCAATATATGTTAAGCTGACTAACTCACATCAAAGTCTTACCATTCTTGTCAGTCCTAACATGAAAAGCATAGCATTTGAACATGTTAGGACTGACTAGAATGGGGAAGGATTTTTATGCCTTTACAGTGGTAAGGTATTCAATAGAAACAAGAGGGTGCAATATATATATATATATATATATATATATATATATATATATATATATATAAGTTAACCCGTGCATGATACTCATGCATTCTAGTCAAATCAAGCTACTTAAGGTCTTAAAAACGTTCTTGACATGCATTTGGACCTAGCCCAGGCCTCCTCAGGGGAAGAGCGTTACTTCCCGACGCAAGCGCCCTTTTTAATGTGTGTTCATGAGGTAAAATTACCTCACGAAAATGAGTTTGACCCCTCAACTCGTAAATTTAGCCTTTACTACCCCTCCCACGGGGGGAAGGGGGGATGATGGAAGTTAACTGACTTCACTATTCTAATTTTTTTGTCAAATAATGTCAGTATACCAAATTTCAGGTCAATTGGATGAGCCCTTTCTGAGAAAATAGTTTTTTACACACACACACACACACACTAACACACGCCGCTACACATGTGTGTTCATGAGGTAAAATTACCTCACGAAAATGAGTTTGAGCCCTCAACTCGTAAATTTAGCCTTTACTACCCCTCCCATAAGGGGAAGGGGGGATGATGGAAGTTAACTGACTTCACTATTCTAATTTTTTTGTCAAATAATGTCAGTATACCAAATTTCAGGTCAATTGGATAAGTCCTTTCTGAGAAAATAGTATTTTCCACACACACACACACACACACACACGCCGCTAGGCTTTTACTTTTATATATTAGATAATGCTAAGAATTTAGTAGGTCAGTGTATAACTCCGCCCAGCAGGTGGCGCTGCAGCTTGTTGTTTTTTTTTCACACACAGACTATCACACGCCGCTAGGCTTTTATATTATATATATATATATTTATATATATATATATATATATATCATCATCATCATTTATTTATATAGTGCCACTAATTCCGCAGCGCTGTACAGAGAACTCATTCATATCAGTCCCTGCCCCATTGGAGCTTACAGTCTAAATTCCCTAATATAGACACACACTGACACAGACAGAGAGGGAGACAGACTAGGGTCAATATTTGATAGCAGTCAATTAACCTACCAGTATGTTTTTGGAGTGTGGAAGAAAACCAAAGCACCTGGAGCAAACCCACGCAAGCACAGAGAGAACATACAAACTCCACACAGATAAAGCCATGTTCGGGAATTAAACCATGACCCCACTACTGGGGTCATGATGAGTAATTTACGGAATGAGTAATTTACGGATAAATAGCAGCAGTAAAAATCAAATAAATGAAAATGGAAATTGAAAAAAAAATGATAAAAAGTGAGGAAAAAAAGGAAATAATCAATAGTAAATGATAAATTAATAAACGCTAAAATAATAAACAATTGGCACAATGTTATAGCTGTATTAGTGAACAGTGTTGTTTGGAACCGCAGGGACTGGGATCGTAATGCAGGAACAAGGTGTTAACTCTTATCATATTTAGCCCTAGAAGATGTGTTCCCAGTCGGTGATGCTGTTGGTATCAGACCTGTGATTCTCCGGGCGGCAAAGGAGACATCTGCTTGGTCGGCAATCTTAACCGTGTGTGAAAAACGGACGTGCATTAGAGCCGCAGATTGACGCTGGGCGTCGTGGATTAAGATTGTTTGTTGTTTAGTGCTGTGCTCCAATGCACTTCGTGTGTGCATGGACTTTGTCAAGGATAGTTACAGGGTGTAAGTGAGGTTTTAAATAAAGTGCTTCTTTATTTCAATTGCATGGGCAGTGCATACTTTATTCATGTTACAGTCAGTAAGTTAAATGTAGGTCAGTAAAAGTAATAAAAGACGCTATGTGCCAATAAAAAGGTAAACTAAATAAAATAAAATCAATAATGTTAAAAATTAGAATATGGACAAAAACAACAATAAATAGAATAAAATTATATAAAATATAATAATAATAGAAACAAAATAAAACTAAAATAAAATTAAAAATAAATACAAATTAAAATAATAAATAGAAAATAAAATAAAATAAAAAAGGTGAAATGTTTAAAAATATAAAATGCTTAAGGGTACTATCTAAATGGCTAGGAAGGAGCCAAAATCGAAGTCTACATTTAATCCATAATCAGTCACAGTCTTCATCTTGTATATCCATCTTGCTTCAATGCAGGAAATATTTTTTTCATAGTTACCACCCCTCCAGAATTTTTTTCACATATTGGATACTGAGAAATTTTAGATCTTTAGGGTTGCAGTTGTAGCTACTGAGAAAATGGTTGGAAAGATTGGGTGTCTTCAAGACTTTTTTTATAATGGTTATGTGTTCTGCTATCCTGACTTTCAAAGTACGTTTTGTTCTTCCAAATTACTGGAGACCACATGTATATTCCAGCATGTAAATGACACCTTCCGCGTTGCAGTTAATGGCCAGTTGTATACTAGATTCTCTTCCATTAGAATTAGACTTAAATTTCATGATGGATTTTGGCTGTGCAATTAAGGCAATAGTGAAAACCTTGTGTTATTTGTGAATTTTGTCAAGATATTTCGTAAATTACTTGCTTTTATATAAAGAGCTCTCGATTTTTTTGGAGGATCTTTCTTCATCTAACCCCAGAATATGCCAATGTTTATAGTTGATTTCTTCTATAGCTTTTGTATTGCTATTAAATTGGGTAATAAAAGCAATATCTGGAATCGGTTGTATTTCTATCTTTTTGTATTGGAGGAGTTGTTTTCTGTCTAGTTTTTTGACTTCTTAAAATGCCATATGTATGATTGTCTTGTCACATTCCCGCTCCATGAATTTCTATTTCAGATTGTTTCCCTGTGTTTCAAAGACTTTAGAGCTGGGACAACTCCTTTTTAGACTTCTAACTTGGCCAGTTGGAATGTTTTGGATCCATTTCTTATGGTGATTGCATGAGGCTAGTAGGAAAATATAGCTTTCCTACTAGCTTTTGGCGTACAGTTACCCCGTAGGTGACAGATTCGCACCATTTGATGGAGGAGCTGCCCCACAATGCTACTACTCAATATGGGTGCAAAGCCACACACCCAATTCTGTCATTTTGATTGGCTGGCTGTTACACTCCTATGGAATTGTGATTAGATGATGAAGAACTCTATTTTATTGGTCCAAAGGACCACATCTACTCCGAGCCTACTGGGTAGAGAGAGGAAACTTTATTATTTGACCCTTCCATTGCTAAGGACAACTGGGACTTGTCATCTACATTTACCCTTAAAGTGTTAAGGATGAGTCCACTCGTTCTTAGCATTCAAGGGTTCAAAGCTGAAATAAATAATACTCCCTTGTTCCCCAACAGTTTTTATTGTCTCCATCGGGGTTGGGTGAAGTGCCCCCTCTTTAAAATAATGTGGCAACTTAGTACAATAACACCCTACTATACAGAAAACATTAAGCAGCCCAGGGATCACCGGACACTAACACCCTACATTACAGAAAGCGTTAAGAAGTCCATAGATGAGGGTTTTAATGCCAAGATCTTCCCCATACTGCCTTCAATAAATTCAGGTACACCCTCATTTGAGGCTGAAAGTTGTCTAGTTTTTAAAATGGTATGCCTTGTTGGGCCACCCATAAAATTTCTTCACATTTTATGCATTTCATTCAAGGCAGTGCCAACTAGAAAAAAAATGCTTTAGAATTTTTAATTGCAGATTTTATTATTAAAATCTATGTGTAGAATCCTGCTTTTTGCTGTTTTGGAAAATTGGTGTAATGTCAATACAAGAACCACACAGGGTTACTTGTATTTAGAGATGGGTGGGCTGGGTTCCCTGAGAACCGAACCCGCCGAACTCCACCTATCCGAGTACCAAGCTGAGCCGGCTCGGTACTCTGGTGTCAATTCGGAATCAAAATCGAGGCAAAACGTCATCGTGACATCGTCGGATCTCGAAGCTCGGTTCTCGCAATATTTGAAATCCATAAATACCTGCCTCCACAGCAATCCATCGCCATTTGACAGAGGAAGAGAGAAGGGTTAGGTCACAGGCAGCATTAGAGCAGGGAGAGAGCATTTCCTATAGCATTTCTTATAGCACTTGTTATAGCACTAACTTCTTATAGCACTTATAACAGCAGGAAGAGAGGAGGATAGAGGAGGCATTTTTGCAAACATTACCAACTGTTTGAGGTGTCATATTCCCTCCTCCAGAAACTATTTTCTGGCTGCAGAAATAGAAATATACCAGCTGTATAAAGTTTGGATTTTGCACTACAAGTGCTTTGGGGTGTCCCATATTCCCCAGTGTGAAACAACAATTTTGCTGGTGTTGAAAGTATTATCTAGCTGCACTATCTATTTAAAATTTTGCACTACAAGTGCTTTGGGTGTCCCATATTCCCCAGTGTGAAAAAACAATTTTTCTGGTGTTGAAAGTATTATCTAGCAGCACTATCTATTTAATATTTTGCACTACAAGTGCTTTGGGGTGTCCCATATTCCCCAGTGTGAAATAACAATCTTTCTGGTGTTGAAAGTATTATCTAGCAGCACTATCTATTTAATATTTTGCACTACAAGTGCTTTGGGATGTCCCATATTCCCCAGTGTGAAACAACAATTTTTCTGGTGTTGAAAGTATTATCTAGCAGCACTATTTATTTAATATTTTGCACTACAAGTGTTTGAGGTCTCATTAAAAGGGATTCACAGCAGTCCACATATGAGCATGATCAGCAAGCAGCTGCTTGCACCAGTCCTGATGTTAGTCTTCCCTGTATGTCATCTGGGAAAGCCTATGTAAAAGTACATAATCTTTTTAAATCAGGGAAAAAAACACACACCAAAAAAAAATGTTACCGTGTTGAAGCGAAAAAGAACTGTAACTGAGGAAAAGTTAACTGCCGATGTAATCATGAGCATTCTGATATTGTACCCATAAAGAAGGGCCATTTCAGCAGTTCTGCTGATGTGTGCCTGAACAGCCCGAGTGTAGCCGGTGATACATCAATTGAGGATGCCACTTTGAAATTAGAAGAGGATGAGAGGGAGATTTGTGTAGGCAACGAGGGCGCTAATGAGGATGTTGATGAGGATGAGGTTGTTTGTGTCAGTCCTGCACCAGTGGCAGCAGTTCTGACATGTGACAAGGAAAAGGCCATTGTCATGCCTGGGCATAAAACAAAAAAATCCACTTCTTATGTGTGGAATTATTTCTACCCAAATCCTGACAACAGTTGTATAGCCATTTGTAGTGTATGTCAAGCCACAGTCAGTCGAGGGAGGGACCTTAACCATCTTGGAAACTCATCCATGTTACGCCATTTGTCGAGAGTTCATGGCAAGGTGTTGGGAAAAGGTGAACGTTCTTCCAAAATAATTACAAGCACTCCATCATCAGCTAGGACCCTTTTGTCACCTACATTCCGACGGCTACAAAATACACCCACAACACCATCCTCATCAATATCCTCAGTAGCGATCGGAGTTAGCCCTGCATTCCACTTAGTAAGGCTGGATGACTCCTGCACTATAATTGATTCCTCTGAAGAATGTTATGCGTTAGTCCCACTGCTGCTGCTGGGGGTGAATCTTCCTACCATAAGAAGGCCAAGAAAAAGAGCAGTCCTACATTACAACAATTAACTGTGAAAGAATCATTTGCTAGGGGAAGCAAATATGACAGCAGTCACCCAGTGGCCAAGCTGATCACAGACGCCATGGCTGCCATGTTAGTGTTAGATCTGCGTCCAATATCCACAATAAATGCAGCTGGTTTTTCACAGTTAATTGATGTTTTGTGTCCGCGTTACAAAATTCCATCGCGACACCATTTTTCCCGTAAAGCTATTCCGCAACTATGCCAAAAAGTGTGTACAAATGCACTGAAAAATGCCATTCTGCCCACTGTCCACTTAACCACAGATATGTGGACAAGTGTAAGTGGGCAAACCAAAGACTATATGACTGTGACAGCCCACTGGGTTGGTCATTCACCTTCACCAGCAGGAACAGCAGCAGCATGTACACCACTACGTAACATTTGTCACAGGCAGGCCACTCTTTGTATCACCGGCTTCACTAACAGGCATACAGCTGACAATTTGTTTTACGAAAACTAAGAGATGTGATTGATACATGGCTTATACCACTTGGACTCTCCCCAGGATACGTCATTTCTGATAAAGCCAACAATATTGTGCGAGCATTACAGCTGGGTGAATTCCATCACATTCCCTGTTTTGCTCACCGTGAGGTGCAAGAGATGCTTTCGGTGGCCCGTAAAATTTCGGGGCATTTCAGGCATTCTGTCACAGCATGTAGTAGATTGCAGCAGCTCAAAGAACAGTTTAACTTGCCCTGCCACCAACTTAAGCAAGAGGTGTTAACTAGGTGGAATTCCACCCTGTACATGCTTCAGAGGATGGAGGAACAGCGCAAAGCCATCCAAGCATATTGCACAAGCCATGACATTGGGAAAGAAGGGGGGATGTATTTCACTCTTGCACAGTGGGGAATCCTTTCTGTGCTGTGCAAGGTGCTGAAAACATTTGAAGTTGTGACGTGTGAAGTGAGTGCATACTCTGCTAGCTTGAGCCAAGTCATTCCCTTAATTAGACTATTGGAAAAGCAGCTTGAGAAACTGAAGGGGGAGATGAAAGCAAGCAATTCCGCAAAGAATGTTGGCCTTGTAGATCAAGTTCTTAATTCGCTTCACAATGATCCTCGAATTATTAAAATCTTGAACTCGGATCACTACGTTTTGGCCACTGTGCTTGATCCAAGGTTTAAGACCTACATTGAGTCTTTGCATCAAAATGAGCGTGATGTGAACCTTTGCAAGGAACTATTGGTCAGCAAGTTGTCCGCTGAACTGTGCCTTGGCTTGACGACGTGTCCTCCTACAGTTTCTCAGGCAGCTGCTGCTCGTAAATAATTAAATTTTCCAAAGCAAAGCAGGGAAGACGCAGGGGGCAGACCAGAACAGTTTGATATCTGGTCTGGTTTGAAAGATTTTTCCAAAAAATGTGTGACTTTGCCCATAACTCCATCCAATACGAGTATTAACATGCAAAGGATGGTGGAGGATTATTTTCAAGAGGTAATTGATATGGAAATGTCAGACAGTCCTTTTCCTTACTGGGAAGAAAAGCAGGCCATTTGGAAACCCATGTACAAACTTGCTTTGCAATACCTAAGCTGCCCACCCTCCAGTGTGTACTCTGAAAGAGTGTTCAGCACAGCCGGGAACCTAGTCAGTGATCGACGTAGGAGGTTACTTCTGAAAAATGTGGAGAAGATGATGTTCATAAAAATGAACTACATCTTCCACGAGGAAGGCCTCAAAGACATCCAAACACTGACAGTTCTCTAATGGCGGATTCAAGCGGAGATGAATTGATAGTCTGTGATGATGATGTACACACTGATGAGGGTGAGGATGATGCTGAAGATGATGACAATAACATCTTTTTAAAACTGTCTATATAAGTGTAGGATGTAATCTACCCCCAAATAGGAAAGGCACTTGGGGCATTTCTATATCATGTACAGTCTTGAAAGGCTGCTGTTTTGTCAATTTCACTATAAGGGTAGGGTGTCATACACAGAAAGACACCAAACTGCCTTTGTCCATTTTTATTTTATTGTACAGTCTATATCGGCTGAATTTTTTACTATTTTACTACAAGTGGAGAGGGGCCTATAGAGACAGTCACCAAACTACCTTTGTCCATTTCTATTTTTATTGTACAGTCTATGCTGGCCGTCTTCTTTTCTATTTAACTACAAGTGGAGGGGGGTGGGCTGATACAGACAGACACCAAACTGCCTTTGTCCATTTCTATTTTTATTGTACAGTCTATTCTGGCTGTTTTTTTTCTATTTAACTACAAGTGGAGGGGGGGGGGTGGCAGATGCAGACAGAAACCAAACTGCCTTTGTCCATTTCTTTTTATATTTAACTATAAGTGTAGGGTATAATACACCCAAAGACGATGGCTGCATTGCCAATAGGCTAACATGGAGCGGAAGACAATCAGGTTTGTGTGTAGAATTAAGGACGCCCTACCAGGGATTAAACTGTTTTTTTCATAATTTATTAGCTTTACAATTACTTTACTTATCCAAGAAACAGGTGGAGCACTAAATTAGGTTATTTTAGCCCAAAAAAAATGATTTTTAAACAAAATTGATAAACAAAACCAAACAAAACCAAAACCAAAACACGCAAGGGCGGTTTTGCCAAAACCAATACCAAAACCAAAACACGAAGGTAATCCAGATCCAAAACCAAAACCAAAACACGGGGGTCAGTGACCATCTCTACTTGTAGTCTTTGGAAAAAAAATACACACATTTGCTTTCAGTTCACATTCTTGCAATTTTAATAAAAAATAAAAAACCCTTTTATGCCCATTTTGGGTAGAGTTTCTTCTCCGTGTCAGGAGGTATAAGGACACTAATTGTATTTTCTAGAAATACAAAGTCTTATGCAAAAATAAGATATAATTTGTATGGGTACCACGTACACAAGTTACTGATACTGATGTTGGAATGTGACCATCCCAAAATGTGCCAAAATAGGCTCAGCTCAGAGGTGAGAAAAGCCTTTGTGGCGAAGGGGTGAAACTTGTTGTGCATAGTGCCAAGACACTTCTTTGATGAATTTCAACATGACAAAACACGTTTATTCTAAGTCCTGCAGTGAAGCAGCTAGCAACTCTCGTTGTCTGTGCCTGCATCTCACCGAGGCAGTACTAGGCTGCCTTGACACTGGATATTGTGATAAGTAGTTCTCTGCTATTTAACTGGTATACATATATTCGGTGGTAATTG
Source organism: Mixophyes fleayi (assembly GCF_038048845.1). Lineage (NCBI taxonomy): Eukaryota > Metazoa > Chordata > Amphibia > Anura > Limnodynastidae > Mixophyes > Mixophyes fleayi. Next base: position 225,440,851 of record NC_134402.1, read on the forward strand.
TTAACACGATTACCACAATTACGACACCCACCTGACCTACCCAAAAAAAACCAAAAGTATTAAAAAGCGATGTCAATATTAATAGACTTACCTGAAAAGTGACTGTCCACATCACCGATGATGCAGAATGCTGACTGCAAGTGATTTCGAATGAAGACCTGTCCGGCACTACAGTTTACTGTCATCGCGACTTCTATTAAAGTTCATTTAAATTAATGTCGGGTTAAGTGTTTAAACACTTAACCTGCGGGGTCCTGACATTGCCACTTTAAATTAACTTTAATAGAAGTCGCGATGACAGTAAACTAGTGCCGGACAGGTATTTATTCGAAATCACTTGCGGTCAGCATTCTGCATCATCGGTGATGTAGACAGTCACTTTTTAGGTAAGTCTTATTAATATTAACATCGCTTTTTAATACTTTCGTGTTTTTTTAGGTCAGGTGGGTGTAGGATTTTTCGCACCTGAAAAACCGTACTCCACCCCATCTATTGGGCCTGATTCATCAAGGGATATATCTGCCAATTTTGTGCGTATCGTACTCAAGACCACACTTCACATGCCCAGAATCGAGAGTTCCGCAGGAAAAACAGTGAGATGCAAATGAATAAGTAAGCAAAGTAGCTGCGTAGATGAGCGCAAAGACCACTTACGACACCCTACGTCCTTGGAAGTATAAAGGAGCGAGCGAAGGGCGGGCATCACTGTGAACTACTCAAAGTAGGCGTTTACCTCAGGATACGTATGATTCATACTGAACGCAGCAATAATACAATACGTAACACTTACCCCAGCTCAGGGTCATGTCTAAGTCCAAAGTAATAGCGGCAGCGCTGAATAAACACAGCTCTGTCACTGTAGTAATTTAATAACACAGCTGACCATACACCTGCATGCACTTCTATCATTACAAACCATTATAAAAGATTTACTGACAGACATTTACAATTGTTGGGAGTTTAAAGTGGTTGTTGTAAAAGCTTAAATATAAAAGCAAATTAATTAATTTACCTGTTTTTTTTTATCTTGAGATGTTTTCTCTATCTTATGCAGTGTTTTTTTAATGTCTAACTGTATTGAATATTTTTTGAGCCACATAAATAATGCTTTTCTATTTTAAAATATTGTTATGTGTCTGCTGAATAGTTTTTCACATGCTTCATTGCATTTTTTTGGTGCCTTGTCTATGTATCTCTTATCTATCTATATTTTTTTTAAAAATTGATGAACTTTTTTTTGTAAGATGTTTGTGTAGCCCTTCTGCTCCACGGGAGGTTTCTGTCCTTCCTGAGCTCGCCTTAGGACACCTGCGTTACGGTTTGACAGGTGTACCGCCCCAGTCAAACTCCCCACCTGCCACTGTCCTCGGAGCTGTTGTAACTCCCCACAATTTTTTAGGGGGGGATATTCTCCTCCACCCTTCAAACATTGTTTTTGCAAGGTATGGTTGCACTGTAAGGTGGGATAATAATAATAATAATAATAATAATAATAATAATTATAATAATAATAATAATAATAATACATTAAAGTAATTTGTCCCTGGTGCACTACAGGTCCAAGGATGGACAGTTTGTCATTAAGTAGTACTAGTACTACAAGCACAAAAATACTCCATGGCTGCAAGGCCATGCTGGGACCTATAGTGCTCCAAAGAAACATACAACACTACACAGGCACAAGTGTAAACCTGAAGTTTTTAATGTTAAAAATGAAGAACTACACATATTATTGGTCACCAACATAAAAGGATCTGTCATCTGTAATTTGTGATTTTATAAAAACCGAAGATGCAAAATCAGCCCCTAATAAATCTCCTGCTTAAATAAACTCAAGCATCCATAGCTATCACTATATCAATGTCGCCTATTGTACACTTATGTAAGCGAGACATACGCAAGAAAACAACTATAATCCTGATACATTGTACCCATTTTACACAACATAGACAACTTGCGACTGAATTCATCTAGCTGTGCATCTTGAGATACATTGCTTGTTGAATTTTGGCATTTGTATGTGGCGTATCTGTGAGTAGAATATGTTACGCAAGTTGCTCTGAGAATGCGCCCACTAATGAATCACGCCCATTATCTTAAAGGCTGTTTCATTTAATAAAGGTAGTTTCACAAAGAAGAGCCCGTTTGTTTTGGTTATTCAGTTGTATTAGCCAGTAAAATCAGGTAAAAATGGGAAACCACACATCAATATATGAACATAGTGCCTGATTCATTAAGGATCTTAAATGAAGAGGTATCTTATTTCAGTCTCCTGGACAAAACCATGTTACAATGCAAGGGGTGCAAACTAGTTTTCTGTTTTGCACATAAGTTAAATACTGACTGTTTTTTCATGTAGCACACAAATATCAACTTTAAATTTCAGTGTACAAATAAGCTATCAGGTATTTGTGTGCTTCATGAAAAAACAGTCAGTTTTTAACTTATGTGCAAAACAGAAAACTGGTTTGCACCCCTTGCATTGTAACATGGTTTTGTCCGGGAGACTGAAATAAGATACCTCTTCATTTAAGATCCTTAATGAATCAGGCCTATAGTTATTAAATTGGAGTACCCACCTGAATGCAAAAAAAATACATTCTAAGGGAAAGAATTCCTTTGGAAAATTCAACCTTTCAACAGATTTTGTACATCTTATCTGAAGACCACTTTAATCACTATCAAATGACTATATAAGACTATTATAACTTTAAAGAAACATTTTGTTAATTTGCATATCAAGAAAAAACTGAAACTACATTTTTTTATCACATGATTATACAGCCTGCAAGACCCCTGGAAATATCAACAGTAAGCCATGTAATTCATTCCTGTGTGCACTGAGAATGCCTCAGGGAGGTATGTGGGGGCAGGAAGGCAAACAATAAAGAGGCAACAGCAACATCTTCGTGTTGCTAAGTAACTGGAACACGTAGCCTGTACTGAAAGCTCTTCCTGAGCATTACAGGTTCTACAGCATACATGCCAACTTGTTAACCTGTTCCTGCAGCTTAATAATAGCTACATTATCTAAGAGATGGTATTGAGTTCCATGGCCCCTCCACTCCCTCTACCAAATCAAATCCTTTCTCCTCCATTTTTTCTTTTGTTCTTCTGAAGTTCTGGGCATTCTCCATGGCAACCAGGGTAGCAGCTGATCACATGTATACAGAGAGACTATGTAGCCTGTGGGTCACACAATGTTCAGCTCTACACATACTGTATTGTATTTTAATAACATATTTACATCTCTCTGCGGGTTATATTATGATTTTGTTTCTTTAGGGGGGTTGCTGCATTTGATAAAGCAATTGCTGTCCGACACTAGTCGAAATAAAAAAAAAAGATTATTACAAGCTAAATTACAGTGAAACACATGCGTGCAAACCTATGCAAATATACTGACTCTGTGTAAAACACAGCTCTGTGTCTTACAAATTTATATCCAAGATCAATCACCGCTGAAATATAGATATATACAGAATTATCTTTGAAATCATCATGAAGTACACTCATCACACACATTCTTTGCCTGCTATGCACTGCCATATACCATACAAATTGTGTTGATAAGACATTTTCATACATAAATCATTCTCACGTAACACACAACTGAGTCAGGTACTGACACACCCACAAGCAGACACGCTGGAGTGTACACACAGCACACACTTCATCATCCTAATGGCTTTTGTGTGAACCGCAGACTCTGCCTCTCCGTCTCTGTCTCCTCCTCTGTCTGCCTTCCAACACTCCTTTCTCTCTATTTCCCACCATCCTACCCTCCATCACGCTCTCACTGCTTCCCCATGTCCCTTGCAGGTTGCAGTGTTCTTGGAGTCTGAGACACTGGAGTTACTCTTTAGGCAGGACATCCATATATTCCTCGCAATAAAATTAAGGAAAATATCTCTGTACAGGTGGTCCAAAGGAGATCACGCTTCCCTTAACTGCAAGATCTATTGAATTCCTCTTTTGTTAAGAAGGGGTATACAGATTGCCAGACCCTCCCTCATTCACTAGCATCCTTTGGTTTCCTTACTACCTACCTCCATCCAGCTCTGTCTCTCTATGTTCCTTTGTTTCTGGTCTACCCTCTGACATGGTTTAATGCTTCCCTCCTGGTCCTGCATTCTCTTCTGACAGGTAAATGTATTTATTGGCTTCATCTTAACAGTTATATGTCCGGTATTTTGCCTGAGAGGGATGTATTGGGAACCTTTTGCTATTTCCTGCAATTGGAACACAGGGCACAGCTATTTATTGGAATACAAATTTAATTATTTTATTGTCTGCCAGCTCTGTATTATTATAACCACAATACAACAATCGTGCTTATGCATATATTTATGTGTAGATGCAATTATATCACTGAGCAAGGATACCATTATGTATCTTATGCTTCTCAAAAATTTACAGGCGTGCTATTGTATATAACTGTATAATGATATATGCCTTAGTATAGTATATATATGTGGATGTTACATTATCAGTCATTGTAATTTTATGTTTAACGTGTGTTAAGGTTTTAATAGTTATAGCAAAAATAGTCTGATAGTTATCACATGCTTTGGCAAGTAACATCACTCTGGCAGTATATATGCTTCCGCACGTTATAGCATTTTAGCATTATTAAATCACTGTATTATACTTGTATATTGCTTTTCACTACTATATTTTTGTCTGTCTGCCTCCTTGTATCTCTCTGTATGCATGTATTATCACATATGTGTGTTTTCTTGTGTCTCTAGGTATTTTTTTCATGTCACTTAGCTACTTCCATGTTTTGATTTTCATCTCTGTATTCTATTTTTTTATACTTTTCACCAACTTCTCACTTTTCAAGTTACTGCATTGAACTGAAATAAATGAGTAGAAAAAGATAAAACTAGCGCCTAAACTTCTAATGTCGTAATTTAAAATTTTCTACATTTAAATTACATAAATTAGATTTGCTGATGCAATAAATATATATTATACCATTATATACTGGTACTGGAACCTGGGCAGAGAACAGAATCTATTTAAAAATAATGGTTCTTATGTCGGACCAATTATCCACTCACTATTGAGTCTGTATTAATATATACAGTACACACACTTTAAAGGTTATTTACAAAAGTGCAGAACATGCGGACATGCACAGCCTTCCATTGCACACAAATACACCTGTTTGTCCACCTCATGTGGGCATAAGAGCACGCCCACATTCCTATTTTGGGAACTGCCCCCAGAAAATAAATCTGTGTCTAATTTTGTGGGATTTGTGGGTCAGACTGGAAATTTGCTTGGTGGAAAGAATAAAAACACAACTTCAAAGAACACCCTACTATAATATAGAATGACCCCTTCCATTAATTTCAGCCTTTTTGAGCAGTGCCAATGTATCATGGGGTGAGAGGACACATATGGAAATATGCTCTATGGCCCACTGCTAAATAGGGAACGAACCCCAAAATTGATATAATTATATAAAATGTTTGCATGGGGGTTCATGACTAATTGTAATTATACCCCTAGCCAGTGCTTAGCAAAGAGTGCTCCATTCCCTCAGCATCTCTTAATCAGAAGATGTCACCATTTCCACATGCTGAAGCAATGTACATTGCTTAAAATCAGGTGCATTTGTGCCAAAACAGGTACAAAAAATAGCATCTGCACTGCAAGCCGTGGATGTTTTGCATTTTTGCTTACTACTGATATATAGTCATATGCAAAATATCTAATGTAAGTCTGTAGCAATATTGGCAGATATAGCTAGCATACAATTATAGTTAGTATATAACTAAGAACATTTTCCCCAGACGCAGTACACATTTCTGTAAGTATAAGGGAGAATCCTTTACAGTAGAGCAGATACAGTTATATATGTGTATGCATGAGTCTTGATTATAGCATGTACAGATAATAAATGCATCTCAGAACATACAGAATCAGATATAGTAGATGATTAAATAATCTAGTAACTTTATTAACCATGGGGCTCCTTGAAAATATGACTGATTAAAAGTAGTTTCATTTATAAGGACTGTTGTACACTTTTGTTCACTATAGGTCTTATGTATAAAAAACACAGACATACAATGCGTCCAAAAAAAAAAGAAAAAGAAAATTCAACTAATAAAATGGATACATTGTTTTAATGTAGCTCATTACGGTTCACCACTACTTAGCAATATAGTGCAGCTTTCCCAGAGTGATCCATCAGAGCAATGCTGCTCTGTATTCAGTAGAAGATGACAGGCCATTCACATCGCAGCTCCTCAAGGAGCAGTTTGTTGCACATGTGTTTCTTTATCCCAACGACTGGAAGCTGGTAGAAGTAGACCATGGATATAGATGCAAAATAAATGGGTAAAAGGGGATATGTTTGGGTGGGGGGGCGTTTTTTTTGTTTTTTTTTTTTAAATAAGGGTTTTGTCACAGTGTGTGCCTATGCACACCACCATCAAAGGGTGTATGTACATGCGCTCAGGCTATTAAAGTCAATTGGAAATTCCAGGGATAGAGAGAGGCTCTTTTAATAATCTCCCTATCCCTGACATTTAGAAAGCTGGGGTACCCTTGTTTCAAAGAGGGAAGTTCCTTCTTTCAAATTATATTACCCATGTTTATATTTTGCCTGTTTATCATTTTTGATTAGCAGGCATTAAATAAATATGTGAAGAGGCAAAAAGTATAAGCACAGTTGTGTGAAAAGCCTCAGCAGCGCAGGGCTCAAGTGTATTCTTTAAAAGGTGCCAGCAGGCTCTGGATGCCATGGCATGCTGGGACTAGTAGTGCAGCAGCAAAAAATACATTTATAATTAGACTGGCTCTTAACTACTCCATACTCAGCGCCCCACTCGAGGGGTGGGAGGGAGGGGGAGGGCATTTTTTTTTTTGTGAAAACCATTCCGGAAATTCAGCCTCCAGCTGAACAGGCTAGAGCCGAATTACATCAAGACAGGCATATTCTATGCTGTCATAGTCTAGTGCTGGTATGCTGGTACCAGCTTTTTTTGAAAATGTTTCAGAAATTGTTGCTACAAACATAGGCTGTGAGCACTAGTGCTGATAGTACTTTTGGTAAAGGGGGAGGCAAGATTTTTTAAAAAAAATTATATAATTTTTTTAAGATGCTTATTATGATGAAAATGATCGTCAGCACGTATATTTCACTAGGGGTCGAGTGCATGCAATATATATACCTCCTGACAGACATATCTTCGGGTGTCTCAACCTCTGCATAGGTGGCAAGTATATGAACACGCCTTTATTGTACTTGCCCTGCATAGGAAATTACGCTTATGCATTTTTTGTGTACATGCGCAGTACGGAAATGTGCACTTTACACAAAAAAATGCACTTGCGTCTAACGCTACATGAAGCCCTATGCGCCTATATTGGAGCATGCCTCATTCCACTGTAGAGTGCTTTGTGTAACTTTCTCTGAGATTCTTTGGTCCAGGTATGCAAGATATTTTCTGAAGCAGAAATCTCACCACTAAGTTCTGCCCACTTTCACATTTATACCCTCTCCTGTAGTTAGGTTTTAGGTTACATAGGTTTTACCTTGTTTCTCTTAAAATATTACTTGTTCGATCAATATTATAATACTCTGTTCTCACTTAAAAGCAGACATTTATGGTCGCAGGTGCCAAGCACTTCCATGGTTTCACCGCACCATGGTTTCAAATTTTCAGTAAGTGTAAATGAAGAGGAAATCTGGCAGCTTCTACAACCACATGTTTTGATGATTTATTTTGATATCAAGTTCCCTTTACCATGTATACATTTTGAAAGAATTTCAGTACAGAAAATGACCCAGGCTCAAGCAGATTTCCTAGGTAGATTACAATTTCAATTAGTAACTCTGTAAACCAATCAAATAGAGTAATAAACATGGGACAGAAAATTAAACAACCAGGGTCTGATTCATCAAGACACGTATCTGCTGATTTTGAGCGTATCGTACGCAAAATCACTCTGCGCATACACAGAACCAGGAGATACGTCCGTGAATGTAGCCCTGTTGCTCAGTCTTCAAAAGCAAAGGACACTTACTATGGCCCACAATTTTGGGGAGTGAACAAGACAGGGAAGGGGCATTTTGCCATAGTCAATTTGCAGCCATGTCTGAATCAAGCTCTGGCCATTTCAAAGCTACGCACCCGGGGGCATGCCTAGTGCTTTTGAAGCACTAAACTGCTTCGTTCTCTCCTCATCTACATGACCCCTTCATGCCAGGTACCCCCCCCCCCCCCGCCCCCCATGCCATGCAGAGCAGCAGTGAACAAAATCTTCACTAACTTTCCCACCAATCAGTACAGAACTATCCCGATCGGGATGGCGGTACAGAGGCCTCAAATCACAACTGTCCCACCTAAATCCGGACAATTTGGAGGTATGAGTATTTCATCATGCAAAATGAAATCTTCTTTCCCCATTCATGCACAGAATCAGGCCATATGGAAAAGTTTCTCCTCTGGTAATCAACACAATCTTTCTGGGCTGCAGTTAAAAAAAACAGGAAGAAGTGGCTTTGTTGTGTACATTTGCATGTTTCTGGTTTGTAAATGATAACCATTGGGCCAGTCTTCTATTTTTGTTGTTGTTCAGTAATCACTAGTTAGATGCCAAAAATAGAAGCTATACTCAATGTTTGTACTTCTATCTTGTCAGCCCATTATCATAGCTGTTCCCATTTGTATATTTATGTGTGTCCAATGCCTGTTTAAATCCCAGTCCCACCACATCAGCTGACAGGCTAGTCCACAGATGTAAAATATAACTATTTATGTTAAACTTCAGTTCACTCTACTTACCTTTAGATGGAATGAATCTACATATCCTTACATATTAGGAATTAAAGAATGTTATTTGCATTTTATGTCCACAGGTGTCCTACGGGCCCTCACATCTCACCAGTCACCCCATTGGGTGCCATGATATCCCCTAAAGAGAAAAGCAAAGTTCGCCCCCCCAAAGACAGTATGACCCTGTTGCCATGCTTCTACTTTGTGGAGGTGAGTAGGAGGTGAGGGAAGAAACCACACCAGGTATACTGAAAAATAATACGTCTCTGAGGGCAGGACAGTTTATGTATTTGTGATCAAGAGCAAGCATGCAACCAGTACCTGTTGGGACAATATACAATACCTACTGTAATCACTGACACACATATGTTCTCTATATTCCAGCATTAGCTTTTCTGACTCATACATAATTATTATAGCGACAAAGGCAACAGTTTCATAAAAAACAAAGAAAACATTTTTAGAAATAGTTCAGAGACATTAGCCCATATAATAAGCATATCAGAAAGACCAAAATCACAAAAAGAAGAGGATATGAAGGCACTCTTGGCTAGAAAACCCTATTTTAAAAGCCTTTATTTATTATTCTAACAATTTTAAAAGAATACATGAAATATATATATATATATATATATATATATATATATATATATGTATACACACACACACACACACACACACACACACACACACACACAGTACGGTACAGAAGTTTTAGGCAGGTGTGGAAAAAATACTGCAATGTAAGAATGTTTAGATAGAATTGTTAATTGTTTATTTTTATCAGTTAACAAAATACAAAGTGAACGAACAGAAGAGAAATGTAAAACATATCAATATTTGGTGTGACCACCCTTTGCCTTCTAAATAGCATCAATGCATCAATTTTTCTAGGTACACTTGCACACAGTTTTTGAAAGAGCTTGGCAGGGAGGTTGTTCCAAACATCTTGGAGAACTAACCACAGATCTTCTCTGGATGTAGGCTTGCTCAAATCCTTCTGTCTCTTTGTGTAATACCAGACAGACTCAATGATGTTGAGATCAGGGCTCTGTGGGGGCCATATCATCACTTCCAGGAATCCTTGTTCTTCTCTACGCTGAAGATAATTCTTAATGACATTGGTTGTATGTTTGGGGTCCTTGTCATATATATTATCCCACATAACCATTGTTAGAACACATGACTCAAGGCACTTATATATTGTTCTTTCATAATTATTTTGCTGTTACAGAAAATAAGAGGCTATCCATTATTCAGGTGAATTTTAATTATTATTTGTTGTTCCAATAGTACCATAACATCTATCTCATATTCCAAATGTATAATTTTATACCTTCCATCTATTTTACAACTTAAATTTTAGGCACATATTTCCAGACAATATCCCACAACTTTCATTTGTACTCGTATTTAGTTCATCTAAACATCTATTTTATTAATCATAAACAATAAGGTCAGAAGGATCAAAGCAATTCATTTTAAGAGAAAGAGGGTCAGAACTTAGCATTCCAGAGGATAATACACACTCCCTCTCTTTCCTCTCGAATACATATTAAGTAACCAATGTATCTGTTATTCGAAAAACAGTTTATTTATTACTCAAGAAAAGAAATCCCAGGATTGTAGCGTTAGGAGATTTGATACAATTATACTCTCCCTACCTACTACAACTACTGTTTATAGTTATTCAAATTGTATCAAATTGTGCAACAATATTGCTTTAAATTGCTCCTGTTCCCAGAATAAGAGCTGGTATGATTAGCCTCTTTTATTATTGATTAAATATCAAGAGAAACAGTGTTTAGATATTATTGCTTTTATGAGAGTGCTATATCCACAAGGCAGTTTTGTAGTCATCATATGCATCAATTCACACAGCTCTGTCATATTCTATAGTCTGCCTTTATGTTTCTGGTTGCGGATAGATATCAAATTTATACTCACTTAGGGCCTGATTCATTAAGGATCTTAAATGAAGAGGATCCTTATTTCAGTCTCCTGGACAAAACCATGTTACAAGGCAAGGGGTGCAAATGAGTGTTCTGTTTTGCACATAAGTTAAATACTGACTGTTTTTTCATGTAACACACACATATCAACTTTAAATTTCAGTGTACAAATAAGCAATCAAGTATTTGTGTGTTACATGAAAAAAACAGACAGCATTTAACTTATGTGCAAAACAGAACAGTCATTTGCACCCCTTGCATTGTAACATGGTTTTGTCCAGGAGACTGAAATAAGGATCCTCTTCATTTAAGATCCTTAATGAATCAGGCCCTCAGTTCTGACCCTTTGTCCACAATAATAATAATCCTTTAATAGGAATAAATCATGATAGTGTGGGGAAGATGCAGCATATGTTTCACCAGGGCGGCATTGTCAAGGGTAGTAAGTCACTTGTGACATCACAAACCTGGAAGTGGTTGCCGCCAAATTTTTACATTAATATCATAAATATAAAACACCCTCATCCACCATGTTTCCAGAGCAAACATTTTCTCTCTTTGCCATACAAATCCATGTGCTGTGCCGTAAAATCCAGTACAAACATGCAAATGTTGTCACAGTACATAACAAAATAGAAAAAGCGTTTCTGCGCAGTCAGGTCGTAATTGATCTCCCTTTGTAACCAGCTGTTTTAAACTCCTGTCTTTCTCTTTCCTTTAGCTACCAATTGTGGCATCCTCCATAGTTTCCCTCTACTTTTTGGAGCTGACAGACATATTCCGGCCAGCACATGGCGGCTTCCAGTGTCATGACCGTTCACTTTCCATGCCGTATGTTGAGAGCAACGAAGAGCTCATTCCACTTCTCATGCTGCTGAGTCTTGCATTTGCTGCCCCAGCAGCTTCTGTGAGTAAATGTGATTGGTGAAAGGGTTTTATAAGGGTTAGGTGTTCCTTTCAATAACATCGTGCTACTCTGTTCTTCTTCAGATCATGCTTGGAGAAGGGGTGTTGTATTGCATTCAGTCCAAGCTGAAAGGTCATGGAAGCTCAGAAGGAAGTATTAATGCAGGTGGCTGCAATTTCAACTCCTTCCTACGTAGAACAGTTCGCTTTGTGGGTAAGTGAAATGCAATAAAGAGATGTTTATTGCTTATTAATAACAGCCATATTTTATAGAGGTTTTTGCCCTTACATTAGGAGTCCATGTATTTGGACTGTGTGCCACAGCATTGGTTACTGATGTCATTCAGCTTGCAACTGGATACCACGCCCCATTCTTCCTCACCGTCTGTAAACCGAACTATACCCGGCTTGGTACTTCCTGCGCAACAAATCCTTATATTACCCAAGACATCTGCACAGGCAATGACCAACATGCTATTCTGTCTGCCAGGTAAGCCCAAGATCCATTTCAGAGTTTAGAACATCAAACTGTTTCTTTGGTAACTAGTTATGTAGGTTAGTTCAGCATCATTGTGATGTGACAAAATACTTAAGCCAACGTTCATATTCAGTATTTACCAGGTACACATCAGTCAGCAGTAACCAAGCAACTGTGTCTGCAACCTAGCAACAACGAACCACAGCTCACATTGGAAGGAGGACTTGAGACTGTTTTATGTCAATATGATTGTCCAGGCTTGCAGCTAATTTCCAGCAGAGATGGGGCTGCCAAAGGGCCATATCGAAACAACGCTACTGTTTAAAATACAGAATGTGCTCACTTATACATTATTTCCTTTAATCCAGATCTAAGGGTGGAGAATTAGCAGGTGGGGGGTGTCTTTGTATTAAAATTCCCATTTTAAAATGAAAATGTAATCTATTGTTTTTAGGAAGACGTTTCCTTCACAACATGCCACACTCTCGGCTTTTGCAGCTGTCTATGTGTCTGTGAGTATATCTGAAAGTGGAAGTGCTAGATTGTGAATATTTCAAAGGAATCCATTAAACACATTTTTAATGTGGGAAAAGTTTTAGGACCAGTCGTTTCCAAAAAGGACTTGGAATTATATCCATGGCCGTGTATAAAGCTGTATGTCTACCTACTACTAAAACATCCTATGATCACAAGTCTTTGGTGATCATGGCTGCTGTAATCAGCAACTGCATAGGTCAAAGGTGAGCAGTGCCTGAGGGGTGCTAGTTCAGTGATATTGGAGGGCTTCTTATCCTGAAGAGACTTCTTACAATTAGGCACTCTGCTGCATATACCTGGCCCATATAACGGGCCTGATTCATCAAGGCATGCATTCTGAGCACAACGTGCGTTTGTTTTAAAATGTACGTAATTCGGCTCCGTGTACTTCCGAAATCAACAAGGAACGGATCTGAAGATAAATGCGCTGATGAATTCAGTGCAGCTCTGCTCTGCTTTACTACACAAGGCACTGCAGGATACATCCAATGCCTATGTGGGTTATAAACATGCAAAAGAACGCACAGAAAAAAAATATATTGAATTAATGTTACCTGTTAATAAAGTAAGCACTAAGGATAAAACAGTTTAAAAAATAAAGGTGTTTTTTTTCTCATGAAATACATTTATTAAGATGATCTACTGTATATAAAATACAGTTTTACAGTTGCTCCTGGTTGTAAACACATGTTATAGCATGCATACGAGACTGTCATCACTACTGAGCAGGACTTGCCCTGACCTGGAGCAAGAGAAACCTCAGTAAAACAAGTAACTTTGCGATGCCCAGAGCTTGATTTGGACGTGGCTGCACGCACTTGAGTTTGGCACACCCTTACTGTAAGTTGGCTATGTCCAAATGCCCCTTGCCTGCCCCTTCCCTACCAGTAATCGTAGGCTGTAGTAGGTGTCCTTTGCATACGAACACCGAGCAGACTTGGCTGCATTTACTGGCGTATGATACGGTTCTGGGCATGCACAGAGGGAGTTTGCGTAGGATACTCTCAAACTTGGCAGATACGTGCCTTGATGAATCAGGCCCAACAAGTGTATTTTAGACATTTCCTTGAGGAATTACAGGCACTAATAATATCATGATAAAGAAAAATATGCATGGTAAGAGGAATAGGGCAACATACACTATTTGGACAAAAGTTTTTGGCCACACCTGTTAATTATTGAATTGAGGTGTTTCAGACCCGTTGCCAGAGGTGGATAAAATCAATGACCTAGCCATGCAGTCTCCATTTGCAACCATTTTGTGATACAAAAAAGTCTCCCATCACCAAGACCAATGCCAAGCGTTGGATGGAGTGGTGTAAAGCACACCAACACTGGACCGTGGAGCAGTGGAAACGTGGTCTCTGGAGTGACGAATCATGCTTCTCTGTTTGCCAGTCAGATGGGCGAGTCTGGGTTTGGCGGATGCCTGAAGAAAGTTACCTCCCTGTCTGCATTATGCCAACTGTGAAGTTTGGTGGAGGAAGGATAATGGTATGGGACTATTTTTCAGGGTTTGGACTAGGGCCCCTTATCTCCAGTAAAGAGAAATCTTGTGACAACAGTTTGGGGAAGGCCCTTTTCTAATCCAACATGCCTGTGCCACAATGTCATTACAGTCCCTGTTGGTGTAATGGTCAAGCGTTTGAATACTTTTGTCCATATAGTGTATTTGCATGTTGGTAATGATGGTAGCATACTGTATTGATATACCCTGCAGTGTCCTATGAAAACTCAGTTTCACTGTTTTTCCAGATGTACTTTAACTCCATCATATCAGATAGCACAAAGCTTCTGAAGCCACTACTGGTTTTCGCATTCTCCATTGCCGCTGGAGTGTGTGGCTTGACGCAAATCACACAGTACCGCAGTCACCCAGTGGATGTGTATGCAGGGTTTCTTATTGGAGCAGGCATTGCTGCCTATCTGGTGAGTGAAATTGCTAATGCTTAATTGCTTGCTGTTATTCAAAAACAATGTGTGATCATTATCTACTACATGCAATAAGTTATGTACAGACATAGTATACAGAGCAGATATAACTTTTAATTGGCAGGATGGTTACACTATCATTGTCCCACAATAACCCGGGTGGCACTGTGGTTAGCATTGCTTCTAGTGCTTGGGGGTATGAGTTGACTTTCCAACTAGGGTCCAATTTGTGTGGAGTTTGTATGCTTCCCCTGCATTTGCGTAGGTTTCCTTGGGGTGCTCCAGTCTCCATCCACACTCCAAAAACATGCTTGCAAGTTAATTGGCTGTTGACTGGGGAATGGACTGCTGTAAATGACAAATACTTTCTGTACAGCACTGCATAATATGGTGGTGCTATATTAAATAAGCGATAATAATATCATCTCAGAGTTTGTTTCCTACTTGAAAGACAACTGCTGGTATAAATGGTATCCTCTTCACCAGGGCCGGACTGGCTGTCTGGCACTTCTGGCAAATGCCAGAAGGGCCGATCTGATCTGTCAGTGCACTGACTGCACGGTGTATGCACTGACACTTCCTGGTCACATGTGCCGTGCGCAGCACATGTGACCAGTACAGGTCCTGGAAGGCAGCAGATGAAGAGAGGAGAGAAGCAGACAGGCAAGAAGCGGAGAAGGTAAGTACAGAAAACTGGGGGGGGGAGGGAAAAGGTGACAGACAGACCGACAGAAAACGGGGGAGGGGGGGAGAGAAAAGGTGACAGACAGAAAACGGGGAAGGGGGGGAGAGAAAAGGTGACAGACAGACAGAAAACAAGGAAGAAAAGAAATATTGCCCTTCCAGAGTGGAAATGTAAAGGATCAGTCAATCTCCAGACACCCCCAAAAACAGACAAACCAATACACCAAGACTTTCCTGACCTCCCTACCCTTCACCCCCACCCCCTGTCTCCCTACACTCTGCTCGACTAACAATACCCTCCCTGACACATTAAACGGGGGGGGGGGAATAATATTGCCCACTACTGTACTGTGTAGCATAATATCAACTAAGGGCACTATTGGGGCATAATATCCACTGGGGGCACTATTGGGGCATAATATCAACTGGGGGCACTATTGGGGCATAATATCAACTGGGGGCACTATTGGGGCATAGTATCAACTGGGGGCACTTTTGTGGCATAATATCAACTGGGGGCACTTTTGTGGCATAATATCAATTGGGGGCACTTTTGTGGCATAATATCAACTGGGGGCACTATTGGGGCATAATATCAACTGGGGGCACTATTGGGGCATAGTATCAACTGGGGGCACTTTTGTGGCATAATATCAACTGGGGGCACTTTTGTGGCATAATATCAACTGGGGGCACTTTTGTGGCATAATATCAATTGGGGGCACTTTTGTGGCATAATATCAACTGGGGGCACTATTGGGGCATAATATCAACTGGGGGCACTTTTGTGGCATAATATCAACTGGGGGCACTACTGTGTGGTAAAATATGATTTTGGGGCACTACTGTGTGGTAAAATATGATTTTGGGGCACTACTGTGTGGTAAAATATGATTTTGGGGCACTACTGTGTGGTAAAATATGATTTTGGGGCACTACTGTGTGGCATAATATCAATTGGGGGCATGTACTCAGGCATGAGGGAAGGAGGAGAATGTTAATATAATGTGGGAGGCAGGCTATTAATTTAATGGTGGAGTTTAGGTGGGGGCTAATAATTTAATTTGTGCTATTTTATTTGTGGTGTGATGTGGGTTAATTTAATATTAGGGGCTAGCAATTTAAGATAGGGTGATTGGACCTTTCAATTAATAGTCCCCAAACCACCCCAGCATTAAATTAAAGTGGGGCTGTTTGGGAAAAAAATATGAATTTAATGGCAGTGATGGTTGCGGGAAATAGCATTTACGTTTACTAAATAAACCTATTTCCCTCCCTCCAAACAATCCCAGCCATAAATGAAATAGCATTTACGTTTTTATACCTATTTCATTTATGGCTGGGATTGTTTGGAGGGAGGGAAATAGGTTTATTTATCTGCAGCAGCAGCTATTTATATTAAATGTAAATACTAGTATTTTAATGTTGGCACTGGATAGAGCCCTAATTATAAAACATGGGTTGTATTGATTAAACACCAGGGCTGGTTGGAGTTTTCTAAATTACATGTACCCATTTTTTTTTCCAAATAGAGCCTCCAACATTCCAGTATCCAGACAAGCAGCAACTGAACTAAAGACACCAGGAGCCATAGGTGGTGAAAGTAACAAGACAGGTAGGAGAGAGCAGGACAGTCTACCAACTGTCCTGAATCTGGTGGGGAAGTCCCGAATTTTGGTGACTGTCTCGTTTAGTGAGATTTGATCCGACTACAAGGACAGTTGGGAGGTATGTCCCACTTCACACTGTACTGCTTGTGAAGGCAGAGCTGTGTGCAACTAACAGTATTGCACACAGTATTGCCTGTGTATTTGTCTAACATTTTTCTAAAATGATAGCCATGTTACATAATAGGGGCTCCCTGTCTTAAACACCCCAGGCCCCCCAAGTGTTAATCCAGCTCTGGTTAGCAGAAGTGAGCGGATAGCTGCTCCAAGTTTCTGGATAGGACACAGCCTGCAGAGCAAGCCGAGGAGCTCTAGGTCTCACAAGATTTGGTAATCTTGTGAGACTAAGAGCTTCTCTGCTCACTCTACAGGAAGTTCCCACCCTGATGGATGTCAGCAGCACCAGAAGCATAGATAAGTACAGTGGGCTGGGGGTGTCATAATGTGCCTCAGGAGATGGCGTGATAAATGTAATGTTTTATTTTAATGTATGTATCATTGCCCCATGTGGCCACACCCACAACACAATGTGGTCACGCCTTTTTCGGTGCTGCCGCGCAGGCCCACCTCGGTTTCTTTCCACTGGAACTAATGTGGGCCTCTGGACTGTAAATGCCAGGGCTGATTTTTAGTCCCAGTCCGGCCCTGCTCTTCACTAAGCAACAATTCTTATCCTGCACCTTCTGGCACCAGTTGTGAAGAACTAGTATATACTTATCTTTTCCATGTGCCATGCTAGTACCTGTCCACTTGGATTTATCCCTTCACAAATCAATTGTATGCTGTCTCCAGTGCTCATCTCAGCTTTGACTACTTTTGGTAATTTCTCCCTCTCTACTGATATATTTGCATTAAGTTTTCAAACATGCAGTTATTATTCTTGAGAAAAACAAATTGTAACCCAAATACTTTCTGAAATTACCATATCACCTGTCAACCCCCAATGCCCTTCCAGGATTCTTGAGAGGCTTGCCTACATTCGCCTCACTTGCTTTCTTCCATCACACAACCTATTGGATGCTCTTTTGTTCCTAACACCCCACAAGGACTCTTATGACTAATATGGTCAAGGATTAGATCACTACTAAAGCTAAAGGTCATTACTCTTGTCTTATTCTCCTGTACCTCTCTGCTACATTTGACACTGTTGACCGTTCTTTTCTCATACAAATACTGCATTCCTTGGGTCTTCAAAACACTGTCTTAACCTGATAGAGGAGCAGAGGCTGACCAGCCGGCACCATGCTGCCACATGCAAATGTAGATTCACAACTCCAAGGCAAAAACACAGGTTAAAATAAAGCAACTTACCTGTCCCCCTTTCCTTCACACTGGGGAAGCCCATCGGCCATGCCCCTAACCCAGTTCTTGTAGTGTGTATAGTATGTATGGTGATTTTTTGTTTGCAAATTTATACTAAAGTTTCTGTGCTTATAATGCCAAGTGCACATTGTACACATCACATACAGACCCCATTGCCAGGCACACATTGCACAGACCCCATATGACCCCATTGCAAGACACATTGTACAATCCGTACAGACTCCATTGTCAGGAACATTGTACACATCACATACAGACCCCATTGCCAGGCACACATTGCACAGACCCTATATGACCCCATTGCAAGGCACATTGTACAATCCTTAAAGACTCCATTGTCAGGCACATTGTACACATCCCTAACAGAACCTATTGCCAGACACATGTACACATCTCCTAAATACATCATTATCAGGCACATTGCACGCACTGTGTATTGAGTCTGTTGCAACACAACAACAGACAGACCACATTGGCAGAAATATTGAAATATTTAATCCCACATTGCACAGTCTCCCTTTTCTGATTACATTTTCTGTATCACAATGCTTCCAGGGACTGCAGAAATGCTCTTGTAGGCTAACCATCTGAAAGCCATCTGTGCTTTCATTAAAAGGCTCGCTATCTGATGTACATTTTACATACAGCTACATGCCAGACACCAGTCCCCTCCACTTCCTCAGACCTACACTACTGAGGAAAGGAGAATGAGGAGATGGGAACCGATAGGCCGTTTTTTGAGACTGAATTCTCTATATGAACATATTTTTGCAGGCTTATCATGCTGTGGGTAATTTTCGGGCATCTTCCGAGGACTCTTCCCCAAGAGCTGCCACTAAGGATTCTCTTCGTGCTCTAACTCAGCGTGGACATGATTCTGTGTTCCACCAAAACAAATCCTCAAGCACTGATGAACTGACCCCTCGTCCACGAACCCAGGCTTCTCAGCGTCAGGTTAGTGGTATACACTGTACTGCTCATTCTGCTTGTATGTTCTGGTTGTGCAGTCTTTACAGGGAAAGCCAAATTGTTTAGTATTCTAAAATGTGTGTAAGGGTGTTTATAAGGAGTTACATCATAATAGACGAGGTTAGTGCGCTGTGCATAACAAATTAACCAGTAAATGGTAGAACTATGTCGTGTGGTAGTGTGGTGCACTGAAAACTAAAAAAATAAATAATTATCATGTATAGTATGGCAAACATCAGACCCAGCTATCCATCATATGTAGCTGAATTTTCAGCACATACAGTTTATCCCAATGCCCACCAACTAGAGTCAAAATGCCCACCATATATGTTTACTATATATATTTAATTAGCCAGCATAAAATCCCCATGTTACCATAAAGCTCCTTAATGCCACCATATAACCCAATAATTCCACCACAGCACTCTGCCCAGAGAGTACTCATCATCACATAAACCCCACAATGATACTGCTAATTTGGTGCTGGCTGCCTGAAAGCAATCTTAGTATTGTCATTGGCTACTACAAAAAAGTAGGCTATGGTTAATTTATATGTGCATTCAATTAGTGGTGGAGTTACCAAGGTAGCAAGTGGTGCAGCTGCTACAAGACCTGGGGGAAATAGAAGAAGCCTTCCATGTAAAAGCCCAATGTAGCAACAGTGGGACTGTAGGCAATTTTCCACCTCCTTCTGCTTAATGAAGATCCCCCTAGTGGTGGGGCTGTTAGAGTAACAAAAAGAATCCTGTGTTTGGTTACCAGTGTAGGCTGATTCTTATTGATTAAAATAACAGCAGTCATAGACTGATTACTAGAGAGAGCTTCAGTAAGCCAGAGGAGGAGGGAAATTGTCTGCTTCATGTATACAGAAGTTTAATATAGGGCCCATAAATGTATAGTTTTGCCAATGCATTCAACCCTAGCGGTGTAACCTGAGACAGCGTTAAGGTTGCTTCCTGTTAGCATGTGGCATTTCTGTTATTTTTTTCCCTATTGAGCTGAGCTTGCCAAAGATGAATTTTATTCACTTAGAGGGCGTGTAACATGGACGCAAACAGAGGGACTGTCTGAAGGACACTGCTTTAAACCCTTTAGAGCCTAAATGGTGACAGAGTACAATAGCTGGCCCTTGAGCATTGTCATTTATTCCTAAATACTGATTCTCAACATTTTATTTACCCAACCCTGCATTAAAACAGACAAATGGATTAGTACATACATGTGGCGCTCCCTTGGCACAGTATTCCTTAATTTCAGATGTTATGTAACTTTCTTCTCCAAAACATAATACATGAGAGAATATACCTTCAATGAATACCAAAAAAGCCTGACATAGTGAAATACTGTGGGTATGAAAGATGTGAATAAAGGTCCCATGTAAATCCCATATATTTTCCAAATGTGTTCCACCACAGCACACGTGTGTCCACTCCGCCAACACACCCCTCAAGATGTATGCTTACAGGAAAGGTAGATACAACGCGCCCCAAACATATGGATGGTCACCGGGATTCCTTTTCATTCACCTGAGGCTCCTTATAGTATATTTTCACTCCTCCGTCAGATGCTCATCTTCGGTCTGTCCTTAACAATTAAAACCTGGTTTTAATTGTGTCTACCGTTCCTGTAAGCATACATCTTGAGGGGTGTGTTGGCGGAGGGGACACACGTGTGCTGTGGTGGAACACATTTGGAAAATATATGGGATTTACATGGGACCTTTATTCACATCTTTCATACCCGCAGCATTTCACTATGTCAGGCTATTTTTGTATTCATTGAAGGTATATTCTCTCATGTATTATGTTTTGGAGAAGAAAGTTACATAACATCTGAAATTAAGGAATACTGTGCCAAGGGAGCGCCACATGTATGTACTAATCCATTTGTCTGTTGTATTGTTTTGAGGTTGTTGTGGAAACCTAAGTACACAGTGGGCAACATCCTAGTGAAGCGCCAGGGACACACAGGAACCATTGATATACCTGCATTAAAACACCTTTATCTGAATATGAGAAAAACTATAAGTCACACTTCTCATTTTACCCTGATTCTTGTTTTTACTATGTGCAAGTGTAGCTACCACTTGCACTGCAAATAAGGTGGCTAATATGTCACATCATTTCAAATATGTTTAAAGGAAAACTTTGAACAGTGAAACAAATTAAAACTAGAATCCACCTAACTAACATTCAGAATCAAAGAAAAGGGCTAGATACATTACATAAAGCCTGCAACAGATCAAATTTAAGGTAGGTTAATTTATTTAGTTATTAAATATATGCACTTAAAATTGTGCAGTTTATAGCAGATCTTATGCACTTAGACAGTCCCCATGAATATGTTGCCCCTCTGCCTTGGATGTAAGATGAAATAGAAGACAGGTTACCTGTATCCAGTATGTGTCCTGCAATGCGTTTCAAAGTAGTACTTCGAAAGGAACGCATACAGGACCATGTGGTATTGGTATCTGTTCTCAGTGATGGTGCAGCAGGAACTATGGTTCTCTTACTGAGCAAGAGAATTATTTATTGAACTTGTTCTGTGACTATATAAGTTTGGCCGATATGGGGCCTGAGGTTAGGAAGACCTGGCAATTCTGGTCACTCCGCTTCCAAGGCTCCCCCCTTCCCCGATGCTCATGCTCTGTTCTCAAATGAGGAGTGTGGAGGCCTCTTCTGAGCATACACTGGTCATGTGCCGGACTGCACATACTTAGAAGAGGCCCCCACTCTATTCTATTCTTTAATTCATTTATCTTTGATAGCACTGTGCAGAGAAGCCCCAACTGGGGAATGATGTTAATCTTGTGCAATCATGGTTCTTGCAAATTACCACAAAAAATTGTATTATACTCAAAAATAATGATTACTTTTATACGTTCAGTTAGATAAATCATATAAGATAGCACATTAACATATTAACAAAGGCTGTAGTTAATATTGAAAATGTTTAAGTATTAGTAAGTGGGCAGGGACTGATGTGCATGAGTTCTCTGTACAGCGCTGCGGAATTAGTGGCGCTATATAAATGGTGATGATGATGATGTGTAGTTTAGATTGACATTCCTTTTATTTTTTTTATAGTTGGTACAAAAACACAAATAAAGATGAAAATATGCTAATAAAATATTTCAACAAATTAGATTTTAGTGAACAAAAGCCACGATATTCTTACGATTGGAGCTGTAGAATGTATACGCTAACTCAACTTAGGTGAAAAAAATCAAGTAAAATGGATATTTTCTCTAGTTTTGTGTAAACTGATACTGTATATGTCAAAGAACTATATTTCTGAAAACATTTATCAAATACTGACTACTACTTTAAAGTTAAGTTTGGGAGATGTGGGAATATATTCCACCAATCAAAAATGGATTATGATAAATGTTTTGTAAATAATGATGTTTCATACAAATATCTTTGTACTTCTTACTGTGCACTGTTTAATTAATTTGTCTTGTGTCCTTGGCAGGTTCAGCGTGAAAAAAACTCTCTGGGTAGCCTTAAACGTGCCAGTGTGGACGTTGATTTACTAGCCCCTAGAAGTCCAATGGGAAAAGAGAACATGGTAACTTTTAGTAACACCCTTCCCCGAGTTAGCACCCCATCCATGGAGGACACTTCCCGCCGCCATATGACTATACATGTGCCTGCTGAAGGCTCCCGTCCACGGGGCCCAGGGACTGAGTGGAAGCCAAAGCCCTTGGAGGGGCGTAGTCTGACACTTGGAGAGGAAGTGGCATTGGCACAGGCTCATCGTCGGGCAGCCTCTGAAACTTCAGGTATTGTTCTTGATGAGCCAGACCCTGAGCGAGTGCCTCCCTCACTATATCCTACAGTGCAGGCTCGGACAGGAGGACCTCGGGTCCTCATCCAGCCACGCCCTGCACCCCCACCACTCCTACACATACCTGAAGAAAACCAAACTGGTTCCCCCAAGGGCAGCTCTGCCATTAGAGCTAAGTGGATGATGATGGCAGAGAAAGGAGGAGCTCCACGGGTATCTACAAATGCTCCTAGATTAATGCAGGTGATTGCAATGTCAAAGCAACAGCAGGGTGCAACAATGGTGTCCAGTACTCCTAAACATTCAGAAACCTCTTCCTCTTCTACAACTAGCAGCTCTGACTCATCCCAATACCGCTCACCCTCAGATCGGGACAGTTCCAGTATTGTCACTATTGATGCTCATGCACCTCATCACCCTGTAGTCCATCTCTCCTCAGGCAATGGCCCATGGGAGTGGAAGGCTGGACAAAAGGCTGTTGAGGGCCAAGAAGCAGGAGACTATGATATGAGTAAGGACTACCGTGGCTACCGAACACCAAAGGGTGCTGGTGTGTCCCCAGGTTCCTCCATTAGTGACCTAGAGCCTGATCCAGAACCACGGTGTGGTCCAACAGTCAATGTTGCTGGGGGTGTGCCAACTCCCCTAATAGTAGACACTGTTGCCATTTCTTCAAGTCGGGAAGCTAGCCTAAGGAGGAAACTCCATTCAGCTGAAAGGGAGGGTAGTGAAGAGGGGGAAGAACCCTTTTACAAGAAGCTTCAGAATCAGAGGTTCAAGGACTGATTATGAGAAATTTGAGGAGCAATGATGCAAATATCTTGCTTGGCATGTTTTAAACAGGGAAGTGACACTACAGAAAGCAGCAGCAAATCACTGCCTATTAAGCATGGGAAAATTATTCCTGTATAGAATGTGATGTCAGATGGAAGTGAAAACATTTTCTTTTATATTGGAAGTGACATCAGAAGTCCATGTAAAAAACCCATATGACGTGAATTTCCATACAGTGGTGAATCCAGTTGCCTTCCTAATTTGTACAGTAAATTCAATTAAATTAACTCGACCAAGAAAGTTTTTGTTTGGCTTGAACAGGGAATTAAATCCTATATATGAAAAGTTTTTTGTAGCATTGTGATTGTTTTCATATAGTGACAAAACTGACAATGGTTGTCTTCAGAACCTTGGCAAAGCTGTTTTCCTCTGCTTGAAATTGCTCAGGAAGTAAGAAAACAATGGAAATGTTGTGCGGTGTTTGTGAATGTTTCATAATGTTCTTTCATATGCATTTAAAGTGTATTTTAACTCTACAACACCAGTTCATAAATCAAAACACTCCAGTAGAAAGCTGACAGCAGAGGAAAATCATAGATGACATTATAGAGAGAGCATGTAATTGATATTAACTATAAATTGGTTGGCCAATGTTATCGACAAAGTGATATCAATTTTTGAGCAAAAATTAATCTAAGTGCAAGTTCCCTTATATAATATAGCTAGTAATAAAAATTTGAGATAATTATGTACAACTTTCCTGTAACTTGTTAGAACTGGAAATATTTGAAAGACTTTGATCATAGTAGGAGCATGTTTTTCTCCAGACAGCAGAGTTACTGTCTTATAAGCCTATTGGGGAAACTGAGGGGAAGTGTTTGCAGTCAGCTACATGGCAAGTTAGCAGTGTTGCAATGTTAAAGGTGTTGTTCATTCTGCATATCAGTTTACTTTGCTGCAGTTTACAACTTGTATAATAAGACAGCCATACCTGTTCAATAGAGCCCCTATATGCTACACGATGGTGGGGTGTTGGAGATATCAGGTAAAATTAAGGGATTGTCTAAAACCAGCAAAATGCTTGAACACTCCAACATTGCATTACAATTTTGCAGCATGTGTCTATCTGTGTCCCATTCTGAATGTGCCCCGAGAGCACTCTCTAAAAGCACACTCCCTCCAGGAGCAAACGCAGGATTTGTAGAGGGGGGTTTCCACACCACGCCACCAGTGGGCGTGACCAGCATGCATGGGGGCGTAGCTATAATATTAGACAGTGCTTGGCTGCTCTCCAACTCTTCCTATCCCTATAATATACATGGGCAATGCTGCGTGCACTACTGTTAGGTGCACGCAGCTCTCCCTTTTCAAGCAGAGCCATGTGAAGCGGGGGCAGGGTCCAGCCACCTCAATTTTACAGTGCCCCAGACTTGGAGGGGGGTTTCCAGGCACTAGGAACCCCCCCCCCCCTAGGTTTGCCTATGTCCTCATCTGCTGTATCTCGAACACACAGCATAGATCTTCTGTATCCAAGTCCCCTAGGTTTCACATTAGCTACATTTTAATCTTTAGCCAGTTTAGTCCATGAAGATTGTAATCATAGGAATGACATTCCTCACCCTGTTTGACAAAAAATCCTTAAAATAATCTGTAATTTATATGTATAATAAATGTTTTATTCTACTTGAGTACACACAAATTTTTAACTCTGTCATTTCACTGTGTCACTTGTGCTGAAATTTAGTGACAAAATAACCTGGAAACCTGTAACAATATTCATGGGTATTCAATGCAATTTTTACTAAGGTGATTTTGATGTAATGTTTGAAGGTTTTTGTTTTTTATAGTTAAAATGTAATAAAATGTATTAAGGGTTTTATTTCTAATGGGACCTCTTTCCACTAACAATAAATGACTCTCTGAAAACACACACATCATTCACACTACTAGCATTGTTTGTTTTTGTAATTTGTTTAATTTATAATAAATGTAGGAACATCTATGTGTCTTCCTGAAACTGCATGCAACATTGGAATGATTATATTTAATCAGGATAAGAGGTGAAATGTTTACATATTCAATGCTAGAATGCACCAAATCGCTTTACAGTAGATTTCACATTAAAATTAAGCAGAATGTGCTTAAATTCCAAATTATTTTGCACCAGAAAAGGCGTCATCCTGTAAGGATGCTATGGAAAGCAGCTGTCTCAGGCAACAATTTTTAGGGCCACAAAATTTAAAACACTTAAATTTCCTTCATTCTTGAAGTTAGTTAAATTAGTAACCTTGTTGGTTGAACTAATAATGATTAAAAGATCATTCATAACAGATGTAAAGGCGACATTTGGGTTGTTGCCTCAGGCAGCACAATGGCTAGGCACACCACTGGCAAGGTAACTAGAATTTGTCTTTATCCTAAGGATTTAAGCTGGGCCTGATTATCCAATAGGCTGACTAGACTCCAGCCTAGGGCACCAAGCATTGGAGGGTTGCAAAATCTTTGAAGGATCAAAATTCTGAGAGAAGTGTAAACTTGGAAGATGAGGGGACGCTACAAGTGTATTAGCCTAGGGCGGCCAGAATCCTTAATCAGGCCCTGGATTTATGGGACTCAAATGCTGTAGCCTGGATTTGGTGCATCCTTGTTATTAAGTATGAGCCGCCATGAGAAATTACGAGAAACTGTAGTTGGCTTGGTAGCTGATGTAAATAAAAGAAACGTGAGTTGTAAGGTACAAATGTGGGACAGTCATTTTTACATAATAACAATATCCAGTTTGGTGGGAGAGGTGGAAAGTGATGAAACCAGTTTCTCAGCAAACATCTGATTTAATGCAGTAGTGTAGGCTGAAACTTAATAACTTAAATTTATGGTGGTTGTCAGAACTGATTTGTGCATAATTATTCTTTGTACACATTATGGATTGCTAAATTCAGACCTGACCCTTACTAACGGGTCTAATATTAGGAGAGGTTAAGAATTTTTGAAATGAATGGTGCAAGATATTTTTAACCAACATCCAAATCCACCAGGTATAATTATTAAGGCATAAACCATGATGCCATTGTGGCATGGCCAGGTCTAGAAACAGTTGAAAATAGATAACAGCCAAAGAGACACACCTGAGTTCACTCATAGCCTGCACAGAGTGATAGCTTACAGTTATATCTAACATTACCCTGTACTTGATACAGTGAAGGAAAGAACATTTTGAAAATTACAGTGTCTATAATATAGGATCCTCACACTTTAGAAAAATAATATAATTTGGAAGAAAATACATCTACTTAAATTGACTTGTTACCTCATATTACTTTTAATAACTAGTAGTAATCAAACTACCTTCATTGCTATGGGTGTCAATACCAGCGCATAAGAAATAGGTGAGAGTGGACACTCCTGCCCCCTGCAGTTACTGTTTAAGATACAGGTATCAGAAAAGATGAGAGAGTAAACATGTAAAATAGGTCTTTGCTACAATGCAAAGAGGGCATTGTAAACTAAAGTTAAGTGCAACATATTATCAAATAGTTTTAATTTTATTTTTAACCACCTTACCACCATCTTACAGTCCCGGCTGCAAACCAGGGAATTATGTGCACAAAGGACCAATCTTGCAATCAAGCGATTGAAGCTTGTGATTGATACTTCCACTGACACACCCACGCCTCCACCACTTTAAATTGTCCAAATAAATTGATTTGCCAGTCCTGTAAAACATGCAGCGACCCTTGATGATGGCCGTGGTGGGGGTGGGCCAGAGTGGCCATGCACTATTACCTTCTATTAGGTGATAATTAAGCTTTATATTTCCTAAACTACTGGTTTGAAAAAGTGGAGATGTTGCCTATAGCAACCAACCAGATTCTAGTTATCATATATTTAGTACAGTCTACAAAATGATAACTAGAATCTGATTGTGTGCTGTAGGCAACATACATTCTTTACAAGCCATTTATAAATGATGCCATGTGCTTGACAGTGAAGGATAAAAATGTAATTTAAATAAAATACACATTTACAATTGGGCCAGCAAGATCTATTTAAAATCTATGAATTCATTCTGCATGTTTGAGCCAGATATTGACGGGGTTACAGTGGGCAGGATGGCGGTAACCCAGATGATTACAGTCTATTAGGCATTTCATCCATATTCTTACTTACTATTCCCACCAACCAAGTCTTGCAGAAATTACTCATTAAAACGATTAATACTTTGCACGCCACTCGCCAGTGCGTGTATTATTTTCTACATGTCTCCTTGGAAACATCCAGCAGTATTCTTTGTCTTCTTCCTCCTTTTGTGGGTACAAATTATATGTAAAAGCTGTATATTTATACAGGATTAGACAGATGAATTCAAGTGTGCACTGATGAGTAATGGTTGAATAAGTGTTCAATTGAGTCGATGTGAGAATGTTTTATGATAATTTAGCCATGATTGTGTTTTCTTGCTTCCCCTTTATGTGTAATACCTAATGGTTTACTATTAGAGTGTCCAGCAATCCATGTGTATAATTGTTATGTTTCTTCAGCTATCACTCAGAGGGAAACATTATATTGGCAGCATGTGGGTTTATGTTTACAGAGCAATGTGTTGATGTCTTTATGTGGGGTTCATAAAACCTGCTGTGTTCTATTTATCTAATATATAAATATTTGCATTCCATAGAGAGGGCATTCCATATAGATAAATGTGCACAAGCAAACGTATCTGTAAACCAAAATCAGAAAGTCCAAATAGATTTGGTAGTGGGAAAATAATAATACTGGTCACACACGGTGCAATATCAGGCAATTGGCCCAATATCTCAGCATGTGTGGGCTCAAAAAGAACCACATGCCTGTTAATAATTTGATAGCAATCGTTACATGTATGGCCAAATTGGGTGCTTGGGCTTAGTAGCAGAATCATACCAAGCGTGTCCACGATTAGCAGTGAAAAACCAATTGGACAAGTACATTTCTTTAGTTCCTTGGAAAACCATACCAATTACAGTATTAAGAGCCTGTTTTATATGAAGTTGAAAAGGATAGTGTGCTTATTATGTCCAAGGTTTAATAGGCCTAACTTTTCCAAGTTCACTGTTATTAATAAACAATGATGAATGATCCACAAAGTTGATTATTTAATATTCACCTTAACATAATAATATATTAATTTGACTCTTAATTACCGGTGGTTTGGGCTTTTCTTGCACTACATCAAAAGACCATTGTTATAAATCCTGTTGTTTGAATGGGTTGTATTTACATACAGGGCTGCCAGGAGGAATTTGGGGCTCCGGCACAGGAGCTTCATAGGGCTCCCTCCATACATGCTTATGACAGAGTTTGAGCGGCTCTGCAAAGCAAGATTGCGGTGTTGAAGGGAACATGCCCACATGGTAGTGGTGGATGGCTGTGACTGTTTGGTGGCGTGCTTGAATGTGAGAACACTAGGCAATCCCTACCTCCCTACTAATAAAACACTGCATTGCTACATGCACCATTGTCAGGAAATATGGAAAGCCAAGCAATAAGTGAACACAGTACATAACACAGGTCACGCCGTATATAATACATACATTATAATAACATACATTTATTACACACACACACACAGCCTGTATAAACTCTCAGGGAACATCTGTGGTTGCTGGATGACAAACGGGAGGGATGGCAACTTTTGAATTGACAAACACAAGAAAAAGGTGCAGACTTTTCTAGCAAAGTGCCAGCAACAGTAAAATGGCCCTTAATGAAAAGCATGAGGATATGGTCTGTGTAATGTGGGTGTAGTTAGAGATCATGGCTCCACAGCCATACCAGGACCTTAACCCCAGCCACGTCATGCCACCCCCAGCCACGTCATGCCTGCCCCAGCCACATTGTGGCCACCTCCAGCCACATTATACTCTCCACATCATGCCCACAGTACCTACATGTGCAGACTTCTGACAGGAATTCAGTAACTATCTCTATCTGTGTCTTCTATGTTTGTGTGTCTCTCTCAAACAGCCTTTAAACTATTTTGCTTTTCATTATTCTAGTTCCTCTGTTATTTAATCATATTTCACTTCTTTCACTTATTCCTCTTCTTCCATTCTTATCTTTTTACTGCCTAGTTCTCATCATACTATTCTACTCATATTTTCTTGGTCTTACCCTCAAACCTGTACTCTCTTTCTAGACAGAGATGACGGGGCCATTCCATTTTGTTGAATGCCTTTACAATGTCTAGATTAATTATGAAGTTGTCCTTGGTTTTATTTAAATGGGGTTTTGCAGTAGCTGCAATTGTCACTGGAATCCCCATCACTGATTGTCTGTGTTTGACAAAGCCTTGCTTGGCAGGCAAGATCAAGAATGATAAGTTGTAGTCTATTAGTCATCACTGTGACCTATATAAATTGACTTGAGTGTGATCCTTACCAGTTGTCAGGCCGACAATGATTCTTCCCTCATTGAATTTATTTGGAGAATTATTCTACACTAAACCCATCTTTTCTGGAAGATTTGCCATTGGGCTATGGTTTAATAGTATTAAATTCTGTAATTGCTCCTCTAAAGTTTACCACTCCTCTGCCAAAATTTTTAGTAAGCCAGCTGATTGCAAAACTGCTATTACTTCCTATATTTCTTCCTCTTTTGGTCTTGATCAGCCATGTATAATGACTTGTAATAGAACATGAATGTATTTGAGGTGCATGTGTTGTTTCTATTTATAAGTGACTCATGGGGTAAAGGTATCAAGCTGCGATTGTTTTCAGTGATTTAAAAGCACCGCAAATTGCGAGAGATAACCGGCGATTTGAAGTGCAAAATCGCTATATGTATCTTTCCTAAATCTAATCTCTGGGGATTTGTGTCGATTTTAAAACCCTTATCTCTCCCATGTTATAGTCAAACTCGCTGGAGACTGTAGTAACTAGTGATACCAAAGACCTTCGTGTTCCTGTTTCCACTGTTCGTAATGTCGTTGTGAAGTCTAAGAACTATAGCACTGTAGCCAACTGCCATGGAAAAAGAAAACCTTATGGCTAGAGGAACTTGTTATTAGAAGGGTGCCAATATTTTTGCCCAAAACTGTACGTAGTCATATTGATCTAGGCTCTAGGAACTAAACCATTATGATGTTTTTGTTTCAAACTGTTGGAAATGCTGTTCAACGTTAGTCTCCCTGATTAGCTAATTGGCTTGATAAGACGGTCCTAGACCCACAATGGGTTTGTTAAAGTGTATTGTTTTTTGCTGTGTGCTTGCTAAATGTCTAGAAGACTATAACAAAATATGGGTAGCCTTGAAGTAATTAATTGTGTTGCAACTATGAAATTGACCACATGAGGGCAGCAAAGTTCTATTAATAATAACGTGGAAGTTTAATATCTTGTGTTAGCTGAGGAATTAGAATGGTGAACTTATAGTTACATTTTCTAAATCCAAGTCCAAGACAGCAATGTATTTGTTTTCAAACAGCTAACTTATAATTAATGGCAAGTTGGTTTGAGGTATCCCTTATAGCATACTTGGCAATTTTTAGATCTCCCTTCAGAGAGCGGAGATCTCTGCGATTTTTTTGGTGGGCATGGCCAAGCGGGACGTGTCATGTGACCCCGCCTCCTAAGCTGTCAGAACCATTTTAACATATTACAGCAGGGGCGGGGCCGTGATGGCGCGTGAATCGCATTGCTAAGCCCCGCCCCACCAATTAACTTAATGTACTGGCCAGGAACCCAGGAGGTTGCCCTGCTCTCCCGGGACTCCCAGAACTTTGGGAGTCTCCCGGACATTCCGGGAGAGTAGGCCACTATGCTTTATAGCACATAAGTGTTACAATTCCTCTTTTAAGAAGGTGCTTTGTCATGGGGCTATGAATTGGGATGCTGGTTAAGCGAGTGGGAATTATTGGATGGTGTAAGAGATTATTTATATACTCACCTTTGTAACTTGATTTGGCTGTGGTCACAGCCTGGCTCCATTTTGAGTTCTTGTCACTTTACTAAAATGTAATGGCTTTGTCTCTGTGAAGCATTGAGGGCACTAGTAGGGGGGTGATGGTGAAGCAGGAAGGCTGGCGTTAGGGTATGGGGACTCACCACAAAGCTGGTAGATGCTGGGGTAGTTCTGTTAACCGAGTTCTTAGGCAGTGAGTTGTGTGAAATTGGGACTATTGATAAAGGCTTCTTACATGCCCACCCCCACTGAGGACTTTGAGTGGTATGACCACTAGATATTTGGTGTAATGGTCCACAATCATCAGGACATAAGTATAATTGCCAAGTCCTTGTTCCAATTTGAATTGGTCAATAGTGAATAGTTCTAGAGGTCGACAGGTGTGCTTTGGACACAGTGGAGTTGTCTGAATACTTGTCCTTTTCAAAGTACATGGTACAAAGTACATGGTTTACATGTCTCGCACATTTTTCCTTCATTCCTGTTGAAAAAATATAGCGTGTATGGTCATCTCTGTTTTCCAAACAGCAAAATGTGCAGATTGGTCATGGTATGTCTTAATGAATTCTTTTTTCCTTGGAACTATAATCTGTTTTTTTTTTCCTCCAGCTTATCTGGTTGCACACTCCTTTAGAACATGTTGTCTCACTGTCTCAAAAGTTTGATCAAATCGGGGGGAGCACCTGGTTGTTTTCGCTTAGTTGTCTAAACTTTTTCAACTCGGTATTTTCTGGGGGGATTATTAACCAATAAATCTCTTTTCTAGTTTATTTTTTGCAATTTACATTTGCGGCTTGTTTAATTCATTGCAATAAAGAAGCATCTCAACGTCTTCTTCTTTTATGTCAATGGATTTCTTACCCACCTTGTAATGTGTTTCAGGTAGTCTGAACAAAGAGCCTGCATTTATGTTTAATCCAAGGTCTTTGCCTTAAAATCATCATTACTGAATCAAGACATCCATCTATGTTCTAGGGCATCTAATGTGGAAGTCTTTAAATTAGCGAGGAGATTATGGTCTGTGAATACAGTGAATAAACTGACAGCTAAATAATTCTTGAATTTTTCTGTGATAGCCCAAACTGGTGCTAGAAACTCCAGTTTAAAGAAACCGTACCCATCATTATTTTATTTTAGATCTTCGAAGGCCTGTACTGGAGTAAGAGATTACACTTTCTTTTCTCTCATTTGTTACGGGCATTTGCATAGAAGTTAAATGGTCTATTATAGATTGGCCAGAATGGTATGTTCTCTCATTTTCAATTTCATTTCTTCAAAGGTGTATTACTGTTTTGCTGTCCAATTTACAGAACTTGCTTTACTAATGTTTCCTTGTGAAAAATATTTATTTTTCTGCTATTATTGCAAAATTCTTTATGAATCTCCTGTAGTTACTAGTGATACCTAGGAAACAAAGGACTTCCTCAACATTGCAGGAGATGGGCCAATTCTTCATGCTCACAACTTTATTGTGGACTGGTAGAATGCTTTTGTTGCTTACCATATATCCCAAATATTGGACTTCTGAATTTAGGATGCTTGGATCTTGTGTCCCTACTCAATTTCTAAAAAGCCTCTTTCAAATTATTTAAATAAGATTTAGAATAGACAATTATGCATTCAAGCTATATTAGTACAATCTTGTAATCTTTATTGCTTAAGTATTCTATCAGGAAAGTTACAGGTTCATTGCACAATCCAAAGGGCATTTGAATTCATATAACCCCATTGCGGTGGTGACCATGATTTTCTGGTGGTCCTCTGGGGCTATTGTCACTGGCCAAATCAGTGGTTGAAGAGTCACAGGCAAATCCCAAGGCAGTTAATGATTTCTTTATTCTAGGTAGTGGGCATGCATTCATTGCGGATTGCCTCATTTAGTTTTTCGACAGTCTACACCAAATCGTTTACTACCATCTTTCTTCCTTACTAGTAAAAGCGGTGCAACATTTGGACAGTGGGTTGCTCAAATGAATAGATCCTCGGAAATATCTTTGATTATACACTTCTCAGTTCTAGTTATGACAGGGGCATTGGTCGGAGACTTCCATTAATCAGGGAGTGAATCTAGGTGTCAATTTTATGTTGAACAATTACAGTTAGGCCAAAATGAAAAATGTGTTGTCTAAATTAGTCGCCCTGTTCTCTTATCAACTTTAATGCTTGGTCTCGTACTTCCTCTGGAGTCTCGGCAATTCCTTCATTGAACTTTTCTCACCACTCTTTAT
Source organism: Mixophyes fleayi (assembly GCF_038048845.1). NCBI lineage: Eukaryota > Metazoa > Chordata > Amphibia > Anura > Limnodynastidae > Mixophyes > Mixophyes fleayi. The sequence goes on from NC_134402.1 coordinate 225,474,826, forward strand.
CTACAGTGTGTCATCAGTCACCACTTGTCAAGCTTCTGTTGTATTATCTTCAATGACATGAGTAAGCAGGGCTACTGCCTGTCTTTTTCATAGTCTCACTGGACTCTTTGCATTCTCCCATCTTTCGCTGTACTTAAACACCTGTCTGCCAAGTGATTCTACCACCATGTTATAATCTTTCCATCTTGGCCCTATTCTTGTTTTGCAATACACTAGTCTCTGCCCTTCGTGCAAGCAGAATTCTATTTAGGGAGCTTACATTTGCTGTTCTGAGATTGCCAATTCTCCCACAGAACTGGCTATAGTCTTGTAACACTTATCATCTGATGTAGTACCTGACCCACATGGGTTTTATGTACTTTCATTATTTTCTCTTTTATCAAGGCCAAAAGTTCTTTGTTACATGTTTGCATGAAATTAATCCTAAAAATGACTGGTCTGCTTTGAAGTGGGTTACCCACAATAATTCATTCCTTCAATGGTTATCTCTAAAGTCCAATATACACATGGGAGCATCTGTACCCATCAGTGAAAATCCATCCTCTGGAATAGGTTGCAAGATATTGGTGGACCAATATGTGAAGAAGCAGGGTAGTTAATTGTGGTCCTGTATCTATTAATGCTGGCATTGTGATCCCTGGAATAGTGATAGCCACAATAGGACTGTTCCTGATTATCTTGTAGTACTCTAAAGTGTGAGGTAGACCTGTGTTGGTCTCTACAGCGGTCCGGTCCTCAGTTCCTGGAAGTTGCTGTTTAATAGCAGTTGTTTTTTCCAAACACACTGATGCTCCAGCTTTTCTGCACAGTTTCTATAGCGGCAAATAGGTGTTCCCTGTTCATCATATCAAACAGTTGGCTATACTCTAATGGGCGGTCTTACGTAAGGAAAACTCTGACTGTAACCAGCTTAGTTTAATATATTTTGGGCCGCAGGGGGACATGTGTTCTTTTCCTTTCATTATTTATTTAGTTATATTTACTTTATATTAATTAGTAGTCATCTTCATCAAGTTTAAGTGCATGTTGGCACAGCTGGATTCTTACATGACATTTTAAGCTACACAATTGTGTGGAAGGCTAATGCGTCTTTGCTCACCAAATGTACAGGTAAAATTTTGATCACATAAATTGCCATCTTACATGTGTACTTTGAGTTTCATGTATTTCTAAGTAAGAGCTACAATTTACACATATGCATTTAGGGTAGAGATGTGAATTAACAGTGTTAGCTATTAATGTGAAAGTCACATTACACTGTTTGTACACAATATAATGTAGTGTAGTGTCAAATACATATGAAAGAATAATGTCTTGACAGTGTAATTAATATAAGCAACAGTTACATTTTCCATATAAAATATAATGAAATCCGAACACTCCTACACATATACCACTTTGTAAATCCAATGAGAAACTTGTTTCCTGCAGTAGTCTAAATGGAAATGCAAGTAGTAATCCAAAAAGACAGATGCAACCTGATATCATATAGTTGCAATGCTAATAAATGGTTGAATTAAAGATCAGAAAATTGAGAGACAGAAAGGAAAGTGAGAAGGAGGAAACAATAGTGGTTGCTTCCTGAGAGAGGAAGGAAGGGACAGGTTTTCATGATGTTACAGAGGAGGAAGTTGCAGTATTTGGCAAGGGACTGGATATGAGGGTTAAAGCTGAGGGCAGAGTCAAAGGTTACTGCAAGGAAGTGGGCTTGCGTGACAGGAGAGTTTTGTTGTCAACCAAGAGGGAGATATTGGGAGGGCCAGTACCATTAGCAGGAGGAAAGATGATGAGCCCGGATTTGGAGATGTTGAGTTTGAGGAAGTGCTGTGACATCCAGGTAGTTATAGCAGAGAAACAACTAATACTTGGGTTAGGAATAAAGGACAGAGGTCAGGGGAGGAAAGATCGATTTGCGTGTCATCAGCATAGAGGTGGTATTGGAGATCAAATAATTGAAATGGTTCACTGAGAATGGTGGTGTAGAGAGAGAAGAGTAGAGGGCCAAGTACAGAACCTTGGGCGACTCCAATCGAAAGAGGAATAAGGGTGAGGTAGAGTCCAGACCAGAGCAGAGACAGTAAAGGAGAGGTAGGAGGAAAACCAGGAGAGAACTGTTTTGTGAAGACCTAGCGTGTGAAGGGTGGTGAGAGAATGAACAATGGTGCCAATAGCAGCAGAGATGTTGAGGAGTATGAGAAGGGAGAAGTGACCTTTGAATTTAGCTGATAGCAAGTTGTTTGTTACTTTATTGAGGGCAGTTTGAGTTGAGTAAATGGAATGTAAGCCAGACTGGAGAGGGTCAAGAAGAGACTGGAAAGAAAGAAAGTGGGTAAGACGATTGAAGACAAGCTATTTGAGAATTTTAGATGAAAAGAGAAGCAGAGATACAGGACAACAGTTGGAGAAAGAGGATGGATCATGGAAAGGTTTCTTGAGAATAGGGGAGATGAAAGCATACTTGAAGGCTGAGAAAAAGATACTAGTGTAGAGTGAGAGGTTAAAGCGGTGAGCAAGGTGACAACAGACATTGGGCGAGAGGGAGCGGAGGAACTCTGAGGGAACAGGGTCAATAGTATAGGTTGTTGAAGAAGAGGAGTATCTCAGACACATTTACAGAAGGGTAGGACCCAAGGGTAACAAAGGGAGTTCTAGAAAGAACAGGTGTAGGGAGGCAAATCTGGTGAGAACAGATATCATTGTGGATAGTCAATTTTGTTTTTGAAGTAGGTGGCAAAGTAGAGAGTGGTCATGGATGAGGAGGGAGGAGGTGGGCGAGGATACAGTAGAAAATTAATGGAAGCGAAGAGGCACCAGGACAGGGAGGAGATGAGGGATGAGAAATAAGTTTGTTTGGCAAGGGAGAGGGCAGAAATGTAGAAGGAAAGGATGAATTTAAAGTGGATGAAGTCAACAATGGTGCGAGATTTCCTCTATTGGCGTTGATGAGTGGGAGTACTTTTGGAGGAGACGAGTAAGAGGGGAGTGCCAGGGTTGGGGTTTATATTAGCATAGAGAAAGTGGGGTGGCTGGGGTTCCAGTATCAAGGGCACCAGAGAGAGTTACAAAGAGAGACACCGGCATTGAAGCATGTCAGAGAAGAAATAGGAGTGAGGAGGGGTTCGAGGGAGCACAAAATAGGATGGGGTCAATGCTGTTGAGAGGATGCTGCAGGTGAGGAACTTTGGGAGGGATAGGGGGTTTCAGGGATAAAGCAAAGGAGATTGTAGTCAGAGAGGGGGAAGACAGAATTGGAGATTCCACATAGATAGAAGAAATCTAGGTCCAGGCAGTGACCATCACGATGGGTGGTGGAAGTTGTCCATTGGGAAAGGCCATAGGAGAAAGTGAGAGTTGGGAGTTTAGAGGCAGCAGTGGCAACAGGAGAGTTGTAAGGGATGTTAAAACCCTGATTATCATAGTGGGAAGTTCAGAAGAGAGGAAATAGGAAAGCCAAGTGGCAAAGTTATCAAGCATTTGGGAGGAATGGGCAGGGGGAATATAGACGACAGCGACAAGAAGGTGGAAAGGGGAAAAGTGAATGGAATGAACTTCAATGGAGGAGAAGGAAAGGGAGGGTTCAGGGGCATAATACTGAAGGTGTAGCCAGGAGACAGTAGAACACCTATACCACCTCCTTGGCAGTCCCTAGGACAGTGAATATTGGAGAAGGATAGACCCCCCAAGGGAGAGTGCAGCAGGAGAAACTATCAGAGTGGAGGATCCATGTTTCAGTAAGGGCCAAGAGACCAAAAGAATGGGAGAGGAAGAGGTCATGAATGGGAGTGAGCTTATTGCGTACAGATCTTGCATTCTAGAGTGTGCAGTACAGGGGAAGGTGAGTGAGAGGAAGAAAGGGAATAAAGATTGCGGGATTGGATGGCCAGGGAGGACAAGACGATATGTGGGTGGACGTAGGAGCGACAACGAATAGAGGGGATAGGCTTGGGCCTATGATGATGGGGAGCTATGTGGGGCATGTGTAAGAGTGTTGAATAGAAAGTAGGTACAGAAGATTGAGGCCTTGCAGAGTCATGAAATAGCAGAGTGTACCAAAATCCAGTGCATATTCAGATCAAACTCAGTTTCAGCTCTTCATGCTTGTAATGGCAGACAAAGCCTTAATCAGGCTTGAAAATACAATGAATAGATAGAAGATCAGGTGTTGCAGGGGAAGGGAGTGACTAAGAAGTTAAACAGTCAAAAAACAAACTTTCTTGAGGGGATAACTTCTTATGGTGTGAACCATGCAGATAGGGAGAGATGAAAACATCAGGGGAAAATGTATTAAGCTGCAATTTGCCTTTTTTAGTGATTTACTTGGGCAAGTTAGATAGTGTATGAAATGTATGAAAGGGCAAGTTGATAGTAAATCACCATAAAGTAATGTAACCAAAATTGACATGCTACAAATTTCCAGCCCTACTTTTGGCCGTTCTAAGAATACTTGTGGCACTACAATTAGCAGCATGCATACGAGTACAAGTATATACTTTAAATGGTGTACCCATCTGGAAATATTAACTGTTGCCATATCACAAAAAAAAATATTATTTGTAATTAATTATGCCACTTTAATGTAATAAAAAAATTCCTTTACATATGATACTTAATAAACATTGGCCCATTAATTTATTCTTAAAGTAATTTATACCCCTCTAAAGAAGGAATCATGAAATCATTCAGTTTCTGTTGAATCACCAGCAAGTTTCTGTTTCGGTGAGTTTCACTAAACAACCGGCAGGATAGGTGTTTTAAAATTGAAAAAACATGGCCGGAGATTGGATTTTGTCAAAATCGCAGGTTAATACATGCGGCAACTTTGTGCATAAAATCGCCTGTGCTTTCAAGCGATTTGCAACTATTTGAAATCACTGAAAAAAAAAAAAAATATATATCGCAGCTTGATACATTAACCCCCAGAAAGGAAATATGGGGTTTCTGGCAAATTTTTAACATTGTCCTCCTGTATCAGTGGTTTCAGGTAGAGTCTTCTCCTTTTTTCCCTTCTGTTGAACTCCGGTATAACTCTGAATTATTCAATCTAAATCCCAATACACTTGTAACCAGCGGCAAACCTAGAATTTGTAGTTTTTGGGATGGTGCAGGGAGAGAAGGGGTATCTGCTCTGTGCCCTTTTTTGCTAACAGAAGCAGGATTCCCGATGGCTGACAGGCAGAGTATGCTGCTTATTCAGAGCAGGATTCTCTGTCTGCCTGTCAGCTGCCGGGATCATGAGCATATTGAGCTGCCGCTGAATGCTCCCTGCTGCTAGGCGGGGATTGATTGTCCCGTCCCTCCCCCTTGATCTGCCACTGCTTGTAACTAAACACACTTTGGGGGGAATTCAATTACCACGTTACTGTAAAAATTAATGCGGCCTGCGCACTATTACCGTTATTATGGAAATAGTGCACTTCAATACCGTTATTATGGTAGTATCAAAGCCGGCTTTTTGCTTGCAGCTCCGAGCTGCAAGAAGACAGCCAGGTTAAATTTAACGTAATAACGGTAATAGGTTTAGCACGGCGATACTCTGGGGGGAATTGACTTTCCCCCTTTGAATTAAATACACTAGCTCTGCAGCCATCTGTTTTGCAGCCATTATACGATAATTATATATGGTTAAAAAACATGTGATCAGTGTCTTCTATCAGCCCCCCAACAAAATTCCACAGCAAAGTCTTAAACAAACAAGCAGCATACCATGTATTAAAAAAGTACTTTCTGAGATTCAGTTTTAACACTGGTGCAAGCAGATGATGCAAATTACCATCCATTAAAAATGCCCTTTCTGAGAAATGAGTTTGGTTCACAACATTTTTACCAGCATTGGGAGAATATTCCCTTTAAGTCAAGCAATCTGAAAATTGAATTGTTAAATATTCACTACGTTAATGTGCTATTCAGTGCAACCCTGCACAATTGATTTATCAACAAGAGCAGTTGAATTTACTGCAGTATTTTACAGTGAATACTTAATCATTCAAATCACTCCAAATGCCCAGCTCCGCACACCTTTTTCCTGGATCGTTGAGGCAATTATAACTTCAAAGCCTCCGATACAAGGTGTGATGCTGAAGCTTACAACATGAGACCTGCCTCATCACTCTATTACAGAACTGTGCTCTGGACGATCAGGCACTGAGGTCCAGAACTTGCATTGCCTCCAGTTGTTGATTCCTAATTTTCTATCAGCCTGCTCTGCACTCCACCTTCCAGCTATTGTCTCCCATCTGCCTCCTCTCTGTCCGATAAGCTGCACCATCCTCTATAAACCCTACCCAACCACATCCCCATCTTTCTCGGCTTCCCATCCTACCTTACCTCCCTTTACCTGTCTAAAAATGACCAAATTAGTGATAGAACTCCCATATATGTGGGTGGTCGCTGTCTATAGCAAAGGATTGGTGTGGGATCTGTGCATGTGTGGGGATATGAGAGCATGTATACTGACAGTTGGACATGACATAGTAGCTCTCCCACTGTCACCTGTGGCATGTGTCCTGTCAGTTCCTTTGTGTTTTGATGCATTTATAATTATTTAACAATGAATGATTAAACTTAGTATGAGGCATTGACCAGTCCTTGTTTTTGTGACTTATTTATTAAAGATTGATTAATTCTGTTAGTATTGCTGACATGTGATGCATTAGTAACATGAGATGTACAGTGCCTCCGACGGACATTAGTGAATTTCAAATGGAGACATGACTAGAAATGGGGAGGAGTCAGGACCATAGAGGGAAGGGGTCAGGTTTAACCCCGCCACAACGCCCTAAAAGTTTGTGCCTTATGTTCAATAATATCAATCATCTTGAACTGAGGTGTATTGAGTATCCATTGATAGTTTGTAGCCATCCTATATGTAACACTGTAGCGTTTGTAGGAGTTTAATAGAATCTTCAATTTATACCATGATACAAAGGACCTTAAATGATCATGCTAGCCAAGGGATACTAATTAAGTTCCATCTGCCATATACGCTGCGTAGGGGGAATATAGCGAACCAAGCTAGTATGTTATATTTGATAGGTTTGAGCTACTGCGTTAATAGCAAGTTATAGTAATCTAGTTTCACTTCGTGCATGCGCTGATCAGAGAGATAAGAGACTAGAGTTACCATGGTATAAATTGAAGATTCTATTAAACTCCTTGCTACAATGTTACAGATAGGATAGCTACAAACTATCCATGGATACTCAATACACCTCAGTTCAAGATGATTGATATTATTGAACATACCTTACAGAAGGTTTGTGCCTTATTTTCAGGATTCAAATTAAAAAAGTCTTTTTACCCTTTTAACAGTCATTATGTATTTTCAGTAAACTCATTTCCTTTTTTTTATTTCACTTCAAATTTAAAGATAAAAATAAAAGATTTACTATTTTAATATGCTATTAACTTAAGGGTTATTAGTGTGCCCAGTAACAATTTCTACATTGTCTGTGTTCTGTTTGTGATGTTACGCCTTTAGTTGTGTGGGAGCACCTTCTCCCTCCTTTTTCATATTTTCAGTATATTCATACATTTACTTATTTATGAGGGGATTAACCTTAACGCTGTGCGGTATTTTCTTTGGGTAAATGCTCGGTATAGGAGTCTTCCTCAAGCAGCTTAAAGTATTGCCCTTTGAAACTACCGGTAGGTAGTGTATACAGGTTACCCGTTTTCTACATGGTTCTACAAGACGACCCTCTGATCAACATTGTTGTGTGACAGATCATACAGCCCACTAAATATTTTTACCTTTGCATTCTAGCTGGGCCAATACTCGTGTATCAAACCATTGCCCCGTAGATTGTAATCTTGCGAGCAGGGCCCTCTTGCCTCTATGTATTACCCAGTATTGTTTTATTACTGTTTGTTCCCAATTGTAAAGCTCTACAAAATCTGCTGGTGCTATATAAATAAATGTTGACGATTATTGTTCAGGGCTACTATACGTCCCTGAAGTGTTGTATATCTGCAAACACTTTCCTGTATCCAGGATAGGAGCACAAGATACTGAAAAGAGTAAAAGGGACTGCCAGATTGCCCAGATTCTGCATCCAGTACAGGGGACAAGTTACCTAAACAAATGAGGCAACTGCCAAAATGCATTTAACACAGTTGTAAGCATATATGTGATCATTTTAGATTCAAATCTTCTTGCATTTGATCTCCTGGACTTTATCTACGGTTTCTCCTAGAGCCTCACTTCATTTTAATCCTTTGTAAACAAACACATTAAAATAACTCTGCTTTTTCTTTATCATCTGCAATCAATATCACTAGTCCATCTTTTTGTAGCCCAATGGTACCAGCTTTACATTTCTTTAGATTTATATATTTGAACAAATAACTTGGCTCTCTTTAGTAAATGTTTTCAATTCCTGTCTTTTTTGACTGAATTCACATATTTTGTTACTTTCTTTAGATTTACGAAATGACCTCTCTACCGCCTACTCTTAAGTTAAATGCGCCCATTTTCCTGAATAATCAGGAGACATTGTTGCTCTCATGTTCGAAAAAAACAAAAACAAACATACATGCTTCCATTGACAAGCTTCTGAATATACACAAGTAATTACAATCACCCATAATGAGGACTAAACTTTGCATTAGTTGATTTTCAGTATACATCTTTGGAGGTATGCAAACTCTAATCTGCAATTTGTTGCATGTACAGTATATCTACCCAATTATAAAAACTGGATTTACCAGCACACCTTACAAGCCATCAGCTGGAGCTTGTCGTTACAGAAAACCTGGAGGCTACATAAACAGACTGAACACTAACACCAGTTTATTGAAAACTGCGCACCTCTTCCATTTTTATCATCGGTGTTTTGACCTTTCGGCTTTGAAACACTACCCTTCTGACCCTTTGTGTTTGAGAGACTACTCTTAGAGCTTGTTGAGCCATTGCTTTGTAGGACTTCCAGCTTCTAACCCCGGGCTATCCTCTCACCCATTCTATTGGCTTAAGCCTCAAACCTCCTATCTGAAAAATCTGTGTACTTCAAATAGGAAAACAAGGTGTACAACTGCACACACTAATAATGTAGTTTATTTTCAAAACCCAAAACACAACCTTGTAGTCCATGATAGATGGGGTAAGTTTGACAGATGTGCCACGCCAAGAACGGCACACTACAGAAGGCAGTTATGTCAGTACTTCGGAAAATCAAGATAAACGAACTTTTATTTCAACGTTTAAGACAATGTGTGCAATTCTCTATTTTGCCAAGTAGTGCAACTAAAGAAAGAGAAGTAATGACTAAGATTACTGCAAGTTTTGATACCCAGTATATAAGCTGCCATATATTTGATTGTCAATAGTAAAATGGTGATTAATATTAATGTATGAATGATCTCTCACTTTCAGAAAGTATGTGGCGACTCATTTCTCTCTCCACGTAGTCCTATTTTTGTCAAAAATAGACTGAGTAACCTTAAATTGGGGAGATTATGGACTGTACACATGGGAGTATGTAACAATTAAATTTTATTTCTCTAGCAACCACTGATGTAATGTGTTTATTTAGCCTAACACTGCTGGACTATATGCATAAGTATTAGTGTGGATGATTACTATATTATGATTATGTACAACTTTTAAGCTTGGTTGCTCATTATGGTCCTTCTCAAAGTGAAATATTGTAATGGAAGAAATAAGTTGGCTTTTTGTTATGAGGTAGATTGCTGATCATTGATAAGATCTTATATTCCCTAAAACTCAGTTGGTTAATTAGTACTTTGATTAATAACCAGTACTACACAAACAGCCAAAGGCCAATAAAATCTCACAATTGTTTTGTTTGTAGGACTTCAATGCGCTGCCAACATGTTTGTGCCAGATATCACAGGACACTTTTAGAGGTGGTTTTGTGGAGTCCATGACTCAATGGGTCCCTACACAATATTAGGTAGGTGGTTTTAATGTTGTTGCTGATTGATATATACATGTTTAGAGTTTTATATAGTTTGTTCTAGAACAGTACATGGTGAACAAGGGAGGGGGGGGCTGATCTTATGAAACAAGTTATTTTGGGGATTTTAAATTGTTTACATTTATACTGTGAAAACATTGACCAGTTTTGTTTTGGTTTTCTTTTTAAAGATTCAGTATGCAGTAGCTTGACAAATTACAGTAATTTGAACACATTTAGCAGCAAGCAGGCCAGCTATCTAAAATTTAATATTGACTTTTGAAAGTATGAAAAATTATATGAAAAATTATACTAATTGTAAAGCTCATAATATTTAGAACTATGGGGTCCACTTTGTCATAACCTGTTTACTAGAAGCCATTGCATATAGGTCTATGTGAAGAACACCAAATAGCCTTGAATCAGATACCACCAGAAGCTGTGAAGTTAAACTTTAAAAAGGTAAACCAGAAACCAAAAAGGGGAAATAAATAAAGTAGGAATGAGAGTTGTTTAATAGCAAAATGTAGAATAATAATTCACAGATTGGAAAAACAGAAGTTAAGAATAAAGATGTTTATTATAAGCCCATACACATACTGGCATATAACTGATTACTACAATTTGATTGAACAAACACCTACTGAAAAGTATAAATGTTTTGTATAAAATAGTTTTAATTTGTCTTTCATACAAACATTTGATTAGAGGTAATGGATTTCTTAAGTTGTCATCTCTGCATCCCACAATACTGAAGTCTTTCAGAAAGGTTATCAAAATATACAATTTACCACTACAAAAATTATATTGTTTACAGCTTTTGCACTTGAATATGTATACAAAAAGCTAGATATTTACATTAAACGTATACAGGGTGAAATGCACAGTATACTGTGAGGTTTATCAGAATCTTTACCAGCTACACAATGAAAACTGTTTCAGACTCAACTGCATTGTGCAACTGGTAGCAGACCCTTTAGTTCTTTATTGGAGACTTTACATAGCAATACCAGCATACAGCATGACATACTGAGTGCCAAACACACCCAAGTTACATATTTATTGATCTTCAGGCTCAAGCCCAGGCAGATCATTAAATATGGGTCCTTTGGCATATGGTATATCAAGCTATTAGTGACTTAAATTTTTAAAGCCTTTATGAATTCTGTTATTTTATATGCAAACAGACATGTCCAGATCACGCTGCTTTATACAGACCAGCAATGTATTTTTAAATGATCTATAAAAAAAAAAAGCTATTTCATGCTGCAAATGGGGAGTGCTCAGCAACAGCCAGGTGATAAGGCACTGGAACAGGAGTACTGTTAACCTGGATTACCACACAGCAGGCTAAAGTAGCTTAAAATGCTGTACTTGCCCTTTAATAGTAAAGCAGTGTATCAAACAGCTGTGGAATGGCATAAGGCACTTTTTAGACATAGGGAACTGGAACTTTGTATGAATTTATATTTTGCAAATGCCACATATGTCAAGAGTGGCAATTGCCCCAGACATGCCAGAAGCATGAGTTTAAATTCCTAGTCCATCATATAAATGTGAGGTCAGCAGAAGAGACCACCATTCGGTGTCCAAATTAAAAAAAAAGTTAGATGATTGTCTCAGTTTTCCAAACAAATCAGCCAATATCAGCTCAAGAAAGCACATTTTTTAAACTAACAAATGTTTGAATAGGGATGTCAACTGTGACCAATTGGTTTACGTAAGTAGTGTGATAAAGAAAAGGCACTTTAGAAAGTTCTGCTGCCAAATATTTACATGTTGAATAAGGTGATATCATGAGACCCACATCAGGGTCTAAACTAAAGGCTAACTGTTCTACTTATACAGATAAGCCTATGCATAACTGGAACTACACAGATTCCCTAAAAGGTAAAGTGCTACCAGCTGGAAATCCTGTTTTAAAGCAGGCAAGGCATTAATGTCATGGTCCTTCTTACCCTACTATATTCTGCCTTATTTAAGACTAGATGTGAAGACATGCCAAATGGATTTGGTCCTTAATCTTAATGCATATAAACCTGAAGCATGTTCAGTGCTTAAACTATTAAAGGGTAAAATATTTAGGCATGTATGGCAAGTGAATGCACTGAATTTAGGGTATTTACACATAGCTAGACAAAAAGAAAGCTTTGCAATCCCCCTCAAGCAGGACACAAACGTCAGTACTTTCTGAACAAGATCAGACTGAAAATACAGGAAGCAAGCATAAAGTTGTAAGTGTGATGTGCCAAGGTCTTTCAAAACTAGGAATATATGATCTGACATCACAGGAATGATTAAATAAATGATTACACAGTCTGAGCAACATTCTAAAGCCAGATGTTAGAACACCTCATCTCAGTGGATGTTCATAAATCAGTTTAAGGCACATAGCAAAAGCCAGCATGTGGTGTGACAGGATATGCATGTGTTGTGATCTAAATATCCTCTCAGGTAACATGTGCAAAGCCTTTTTTTACATAAATCTAGTGATCCTGCTAGATTTATAGATGGCCATTCAAACATCAAAATTTGGTCCTAAAGCATGACATTGCCACACAAATTCAGCATTAAACGTGGAGTTCATTTAAGGGTTTTGGGAAAACTCTAATGCAACCACAACCCCATAGAAACATTGCTACCAATGGAATTTTGGTAAAAAAAACAAACACTAAAACCTTAAAAATAAAATCTGGAATGCAAGGACACTTGAGTGCTGCATCTTTTCTGTAAAGTGGCTTTTAACTGGAATGATGTAAGTGAGCCCATGAGACTTCGGTACCCTACAAGGGATTAAAGTCCTTTACTTTTTGTCACTCCCCAAATTAGATAGTTGACTTTGAGAAGGAGACTCTCAGATGATGATTCTCCCCCATGTCATGGTTGTGAAGTTCTATAAGGGACTCTATGGCCTCTTCAACAGAGCCCATCTGGATAAGAGCCATTTTTCTGTCTTTCCTGGAAAAAGAAATGAAAATACTTAAAGCTTTGCTGGTGTTTGACTTATCAAATTTTAAAACCCATAATGTAAAAACTTACTGGAAGAATTTAAAGCCTTTCACTGTACAGCCATCATTTGAGAAAAGCAGCTTTAGATCCTCTTCACTTACAGATGGTCTAAGAAAAAGCATGTTAAAAGGTTAGGTTATAGTTGAAATATTCTCAATAGGTTACTAAATCTATATACCAAGATTTATTTTTGGCAGTAATTTCTAATGACTAAGGAAATTGTTCCAGTGGGGTCTAACGATAGCATGTTACCCCTGAGGAGAATAAACCAATCATGCTACTACACCCAACTGTCGGCAGTTGGGTGTAGCATGATTGATTGGTTTATTTTACATAGGCTCATTTAATGTTAACTTAGTCTGGACCAAAACGGAGAAAAATTAGCTTTCCTATTTCTAGAGTGAGCCAGCTTAGCCACTTACGGAATGTTGGAGAGGTGGAGAGTAGCTGAGGGTGGGAAGATGTTCTGGAAGTTCTTAGAACCTGGTTTCTTGAAGCGGTGAAGGGGAGAATTAGTGAAGTCCTTTGTTAAGCCTTGGTCCTCCTGTCCCTCTCTGGGTAACTGGACAGATTGGTGCTTTGATACAGTGATACGAAGTGGTTTCCCATGAAGTCTTTGGCCATTTAAGTGGCTCATTGCTGCATAATGAAATAAAACATTACGTGCCAAATACATTCAGGGTGCATTATTTTAAATCATGTGTAACATACATGAAGACTAGATCTTGCGTGCATCAAGTCTCTTCAGAAGTTAACTACATTGACTGTTTCATTATATTCTAATTACCCAACCCCACTATACTTCTAAACAGCTTCCTTTTCCCCATTTAATATAGGGAGAACATTGTCTTTCAGGGTTCTCAAGAATCAACACTTGATGCACTAGGACCTGTCAAATCCTATGCCCACAATTACAATGTATCCATTGCTTCCATTTGGCTTTGAAATGGATCTAGGAAGAAAGAATCAGCTTGCAAAAAAGTCTAAAGACAGACTATTTGCTCAGGCAGTAGCATAATTCAGATTTAATACCGAGTGGTGGTTGGTGTTCTGAGCAGGACCGACAGATGTGAATGACAAATATTTACTGCTCAGCACTGCAATCTAGTAGCTCTATATAGATAAACTCAAATGCTTAAGTGGGACAAACAGAATTTGCAAGATAAACTTCTGTGATGTTATAATAGAAATACAGCTTGCTTGTAGCAAAGTCTGCACTTATGCCCTTTTTTACTCTACACATTTATTTTGAAGACACTTTGTGCTATTGTAACAGGTACAGCAAAGTAAAATTTAAGCAATAATTTTGGCCAGACAGGGCAAGAAGTGGGGCCCAAGCTAGTTTTAGCAAAACCTAGCATTACAATTACATCTCTTGCAGGTTAAACTATGCTCCTAAAATAACATTCCATTTAGAAAATTAAATTACCAAAGACTTTACTCATGTTAAGGTAATACAAAATGATAAAAATTATGATTTGTGGGCCTGAATCACTACTGTATTGGAAAACTGACAATTAACTGTGCTTCAGCTGAGCAGTGACAAAAGCAAATATTTAACATATATAGAAAGCAAGACACTAACGAATGAAGCATTTTGACAGTCCATTATTTTGCTAAGGAATGCAGCAGCTGGTTAAGTTTAGCTTGATCCTTACCTAGCTGAGATTGGTTGCCATCGGCCATTTGAATAAGTGCATTCTCCTTCTTGTTAAAGAGAATTTTCACTCTGTGTACATCACCATATACCCCTTGAAAGAAGAACAAGCAATAAGTAAACTACTGCTCATCACTGCAGAAGCCCCCCAAAATTGAAAGTTTGTATGCCAGACATGCCAATGCCTATTGCTCACATCACAAGTGGAAACACTCTAAATGAAACTACTTTATTTTTGTCCTTTAAAAGAGAATGTAAGATTACATCAGCAAGTATCAGTGACATTCACAATAGTCCCCTTCCAGACTGTTTGAGCCCTCCCCTCCATATTTCATGAACTATAGTTACCACACAGTATGCCACTGTACTAAAAAAGGTGCAGTTTTATAACAATTGCATTTTAGACATGCTTGCTCACAAAGTTTAAGCCAGGTCCTGGAAGTTTAAACATGTAAAACTGCACCTTTAAAACAAAATACCCACCCAACAAGTAAAAAAAAAAACACATGCAGGACCCACCCAAACTAATGGAAAAAAAAAAAATCAAACCAAAAAAATAAATGAAATAGTAATAAAGTGCGAAACATACCGAAAAGAATAAAGAGGCATTGGGGTGTAACTCTCTTTAGAGAACAGCAGAGCAAGGCAGCGGAGGGACAGGGGTAGAGAAAAGGAGCCGAGGGGAGAGCACAGCTTGCAGAAATGGTCCACGAGGAAGGTGTCACCGGAGGAGTGGTAGGAGCAGTTGACGGATGATATTCAAGGTGGTTAATATTTGAAGGATAGGTTGGATCCGGACAGCAGGGAATTTGGGATTTTTTGGAAGGGATAGTATGTTTTGGTTTTGTTTCAAGCACAACAGGAAGCAGAAGATGCCGTGCAGTCAGTTGGCAAAGAAATTCCGGATCAAGGTATAATAAACAAAAAGAAGGGGGTGGGAGGAAAAGAAAAGTAGCAAAAACAGGTCAGTAAATATATAAAGAAACAGGTTCATAAGATTAAAAGTATACTAGATTAAATGTTTAAAAGCAGCTACTAAGGTTTAATCTGATGGAAAAGTGATACATTGAAAAGAAAAAAATGAAGTTTGTAAATGAGACAATATCCACTGATTCGAAGAAATTGCTTTTATATGTAGCCATTGCATTGCTCCACTTATATTTAGCCTGCTCTGACAATTGGCAAGCTAATGTATTATATGCAATTTGTATTGCAGTAAAATCCAAGTCACTTTAGCTGAAACCTGCCAAGCTTGGATCAAACATTTGTTACTAAAAAGCAGACTCCGTGAAACATTTTGCAGTAATTAAGGATAAAATTTCAGATTTAAATAGTCAGTGATGAGGAGCAATTTCCTAAAACCGCAATAAGTATACACCAGCTTAATAAAACTAGGCATTAAAATGCCAGTACACCAATAATTAAATAGCTTGGAAATTTGTGCTATAGCATTCAACAAAACCTGGGTTCTAGGATATTGTCTACACCAATTTCAAGACATCAGCATCTACAAAGTGAATATATTAGCAAGAAGAGTCGTTAGTTTAGACCCAAAGAGGGGGGGGGGTGATTGAGAGTCCACCTTCAGTTTTAAAAGTGACAATTTCTAATTACTTAACCACAGCACAAAATTTGCTCATGTACATCTCCACATCAACAGAATTACTGGCAGAATGTTCTGCCTCGAACAGCTTTCAAGTACATTTAAACTAACAACTTATTGTGGCAAGAAAGCTACAACTGTGCAGCCTACATTTGTACAATTTAAACACCCACAAGACTTTAATATAAAGATCTAATGGTGCATAACCCATCACAACACTGATTACATCGAACTACTATTTCAGTGTGATAATGCATCAAAAAATGAACCCAAGGAGGTAAATCAAGCAGAGTTTCCATCAAGTTTTAAAAGGGGAGATGTTGCCTATAGCAACCAATCACATTCTAGCTATCATTTTGTAGCATGTACTAAATATTTGATAATTAGAATCTGATTGGTTGCTGAAGGCAACATCTAAACTTTTCATACCCGCCGCAAACTCATCTTGATACATTTACCCCTGGAGTGTGACCCAAATTGATAAACATTTACGGATCAGTAGTTAACTGGTCGAAAATTGCAATTAATTTTTGCACATTAATAGCCAAAACAGTTGAAAGATCTAAAGTCAGAATGCCACTAACCTCTGGGTTGAGGTTGCTGACAAGCAGAACAGAGTTCCCAGGGACTCCCAGCCCAGGTATGCCAAATCTGCTAGCAGCAGCTGCTGCTGCAGCAGATGGCAGTGTAAGGGGTGTAAGTGTTCCATGAACGCCTAGGGAGAGGGGGATAAAAATTGGTTATAGCTCTGCATGATTATGTCCATAATTTTACCATACACTGTTCCTTGGTTACATTATAAAGTAAATTTAACTACTGAAAATATGTTATTAAACTTATACAATACCTTGCTGAATAGCAAAGGCTGGTGGAAAACCAGCACTAGCATAAGGATTGGCAGAAAGTAGTCCTGGAGCTCCTAGAAGTTGGAGAAATAATTTCCATCAATACTGAAAAAATACAGGAATCTAGGTAATCATATGCACATCCCAGATAATTTGCATTATTTATTTAGGAATAACTATATTAAGTGATTATTGGGTTCAAATGTCCCATTGGGATACACTACACATGTAACTAGTGCACATGCCTATAGGAAATCAAACGTTAGTGTGTAGTGATCAAAATAAAGTTTAACCCAGGAACTGACAGGACCTTAGACAGCAGGGAATATTCATATCTATTTACATAAATCAAAGTAAAGCACCAGCAGTAATTAAGGTGTTGTTACTTGGCTGCTGTGTTAGCCTTCAGTACATGAAATGCATTAGAAACTGAAAAAATAAATCCTAGTGTATCCATAAGACATTTGTATTAAATCAAATATTCTCACCAAAGGCAGCAATTGTTTGATCCAGTGAGGGTTGTCCATCTCCAGATGGTAGGTCAGGGCGAGTGTAATCCCGACTTTTGTCATTATTGTACTTTACATTGAGGCTGGTGAGCTTTGAGAAGTCAATACGGAGTGTACAGCAAGCATTATAAATGTTCTGGCCATCGAGAGACTAAAAATTCAAGTTGAAACAAGTCAGTTCGGGTTCAATGCACATGCAACATTTCCCACAAGCATCAGTTTATTCAATGAAAACAGATTGTTATACAAGGAATGATGCTCACCAGTTTGGCATGCTGGGCACTCATGGGATCAGAATACTGCAAGAGGGCCTGAAATTGATTGTTCTTTGTGAAGGTAATTATTTTCAGCACAGTTCCAAACTTTGAAAAAATCTGTAAAGAAAAGAAAAAAAAAGTATTGAATACCATCAGTTAAACCAGTGCAGAACTGACAAACAGCACTGGACAAAACAGTGTCACAATGTATGCTGCATAGAAAGTCACAGAATTTGTCTGCTCCCCAAACATTTCTTCCTTTGGTTGCAGCATACAATTTAGGGGCACTCTATTCAAGGTCTGACAAGGACATGAAGTATACATTTGTATACTGGGGAACAATCATGGCAGCTTCCAGCCTTTGCCTGTTCCCCTCCTAAAATATGCACACGCCCACGTTCCACAAAATGTAGGCACAGAAAGCCTAATGGATTTAGTATAGTTGACTATACTACAAATACTAACATTTTGTTCAATTACAAAGAACTGACATTATATAATGCTTTACAATGTGGGGATAATGCCAACATGAAACATTAGATGCAGGTGCCTAAAATGAACCATTAAGGTAGTGAAACTTGTAACTGTTGGTGATGAGTATGGCTTTTGTAAGGCATTGCCAACCACCATTAGAACTGCCATTGTAGAAATCTTAATAGTCTCCTGCTGGAACCATGACTATACAATTTTAATTAAAACAGTTTCCTTTTCTAGTTCTGGAGAAGGTTTTTACTTTTGTGCTTATCCATCAGGTCGGGAGAAACTGTGCCTGGTATTTGTTTGGCATTATGCTTGTTTGACAGAGGACACTAACTGAACAAGTACATGCAAAGTATAAAAACCATTAGCAATCTTACCTGTTGTAAGACATCAAGAGTAACTGGGTAGAAAAGGTTCTCCACAATTATTCTGAGTACTGGGCTCTGTCCTGAAATAGCCATGCCGGCATCCACTGCAGCAGCAGTGGCTGATAGTGTAACATTTCCAGACTGAACGGAATTAACAGCCTGCAGAGCTGCTTGTGCCCTCTAAAAACAAAGTGAACAGAATGAGAAAGTGTTTTGTAAGGATCAGTCAATTCTTCACAGAAATATGTACTTTATTGCAAAGTCCATACTAATTTGCTTTACTACTCAAACATATTCCTCCCACATTACACACTGCATTTACTTTAGCAGTGAAGGGTCTGGTTTATGACAAAACCTATAATGCAGACAATATCAACACTTGGTAATTTATGATTAATTTCCCTTAGAACAGATGTTAACCAGAATCCCAAGTTATAACATACAAGTTTTTACAAACCCCACCGCCTCCCCAATAGGCTTTGCTGGCGTGGGGTTAAAACAAGCAGTGTTTTGGGACATCTCACTCCCCAAATCTCCACTACACTCACTGATAGAACAGCAATTAGAGCTAATGAAGAAACTCAAGTGGATGCACTACAACTATAACAAAAGTAAATCAAGTGTGTGGAAGTAGGGAGAGAATTGACCAGTACCAAGAAAGTGTGAAAGTCACCATGCTGTTAGTGTTTACTGCTGATCACAAGCTCAATGCAAAGTCGTACATACACACACAGAAAAAGACTAGGATCAACTTTTGAGAGCAGCCAATTAACCTACTAGTATGTTTTTTGGAGTGTGGGAGGAACCGGAGCACCCTGAGGAAACCCACACAAACACAGGGAGAACATACAAACTCCACATAGATAAGGCCATGGTTGGGAATTGAACTCATGACCCCAGTACTATGAGGCAGAATTGAATTCAGAATGAGGATGTTAATACCTCCCACTTCTGTACTCCAACAGGTGCGCATTTTAAACAATCAAATAATTTATAAAGCAGCAAGTTCCAGACAAATTACACCACTCACCGCTTGGTTAGGAGAATTGTCAGTCTTCAACTCTTTGTGATTTGAGAACTGAATGTAGATGGGCTGACTCCTGAGAACTGGTGTGACTGTAGCAAAGTAATTAACCATGGTATTAGCAGCCTCTTCTGTACTCATCTCTAGGAACGCCTACAAAAAAAATGTATATACATTTAACTACAATCCGCATAACTGCAGGCTAATTTCACGCAAAAAATAAGGTCTAGTTAATTGAAACATGCAGATATTGGAAAAGCAGAAAGCCATCACATACCTGGTTTTTGCCCTTCAACATCAAAAGGTTAGTCACTTTCCCAAATGGAAGTCCAAGAGATATAACTTCAGCCTCTGTAACATCCCCCGGAAGCTTTCGAACATGAATAACTCTAGAGCCAACACTTACAGACCTGTTGTCTCCTTTAAATTTCTTACTGTCGTTTCCATTTGCTGCAAACAAATAGAACTATTAAAGTAGCTTACTTATCCTCATGGAATATAAATGCAGAAATATGTAAACGGATCTTGTCTGATTAGACTAGTGTGAGTAACGCTTCAATTGTCTACATCAGGGTTTCCCAAACCCAGTCCTCAAGGCTCCCCAACAGTGCATCTCCTTGCTGGAGCACAGGTGTATTCATTACTGACCGACACATTGTAACAGATCCACAGGTGATCCGGAAAACCTGCACTGTTAGGGAGCCCTGAGGACTGGGTTTGGGAAACCCTGGTCTACATTAAAGCGCTTGCAAATGTGATTATTCAAGTGACCCATTATGTACGGAATTAAAATATTTCAAGTTTGCATGTGCACTTTGCTGGCAGTTTAATACTACGGACCATAAGGTTCGTCAGAACGCTGTACAAATTGTGCTCCATTAAAAATTATATTTTCCATCTGAGAATCATAAACACATACCATCAAAATAACTTGCATTGAGCAATGCAAGTGTTCTGAAATCAAACATGCCTTTACAAACTGGACCAAGATAAATACCAAATGCACATGAAACAGGCCTATAAAAAAAACTGCAGGAAGATAATCTTTTAGCCTTAGATTTCACTAAAGCTTTAGGACAACATGTTTTGTATGGGTTTATAGATTCAAAGTTGGACTAGTAAAATCAAAAAGAACAAAGATTGAGATTCTAAAGAAATACAAATGTTTCAGAAAACATGCTAACCTAGTATGTTCAGCTGAAAAGGCAAAATTAAAATTATTTTAGCTTTAGAACGCCTCACCCTGAGCATTGCATACAATGTTTTTATCTTCCACCACTTTATATTTCTTATCAAGTGAAGTAGCTTGACAACTTCATTTTAAGAGCACCTCAGGTGACAAAGCTTCAGAAGCAATACATTTCTAAGACTCCAGTAAGGAGAGGAGTGAGTGCAATTTGAGAAACTGAAGGGGATTAAACATACAGCATTAGAGACTGAAAACAATGCAGACATTACTTGTTAACATCTGTGCCATATAATGTTGCTTTCCTGTTCGGCCATAGTGATTTGCTTTTTTGACATTTGTATGCTGCACAATTTCCCCAGAAGTTTTGTTGCATTTCTAAACCACACAGTTCATGGTCTGCATGTGACATGT
The DNA here is from genome assembly GCF_038048845.1 of Mixophyes fleayi. Lineage (NCBI taxonomy): Eukaryota > Metazoa > Chordata > Amphibia > Anura > Limnodynastidae > Mixophyes > Mixophyes fleayi. Next base: position 225,496,092 of record NC_134402.1, read on the forward strand.
GTTAAGTACTTTTTCGATCACGGCAGCAACAACTTGAGTTTTCAAAAGACAACCCATTCTCCGATATTCTCTATACAAATACTCATAACTGTACATTTCCAAAAATAGTATTAAGTGGTCTTGCAGGTAGTGCATTTAAATTTACAAACTTACAGGCAGAAGGCACAATGATTGAACATTACATAACCTCTGTTAACCAGTCCTTTGTAAATCGTATGTTTCATTAAACTGAAAGTGTATGAATGAGAGAAGAAAACGCCCAAGAATAACACCACAGAAGAAACATTACCTGCAGAAGCAGAGTTGCTCATGATAAAGGGTCCGTTAGTAACACAAGAGAAAAGTTCGTCAGATCCCCGCTGAAAGATAAAAATGGTAAGATGACACTAGCACACTAAAGCATTGGTAGAGTTTGTTAAAATGGAATGTCACAGGCAGAGTATATCATATTCAAGGTTAACAAGCCTTGCCTTACAAGCTTCAAATCTAAAAGCAAAACTGAAGTTTGATATACTAAATGCAGGAGATTTATGGTATGGAGAGATTCAAAATAAAAGAACCAAACAAATGTCCCCATGAACACACATAAGAACTGGAGTTCCTGGAAACAGGCATTGTTCATATGGTAAAAAGGTGGTTTTCCCTCTACTCCTTTGTAGTCTGATTAGAGCTACCTGACAGCAATCTCTTACCAAGATCAGAACAGAAAAAGATTCAAACATGCCAACAGGAATGAGGAAAGTAGTGCTGTAAGTGCTATTAGTGTACAATAGCTATGGGAAATTGGGCAAACCTAACTGCTAATATGCACACAAGTTAAACCATGAATTAGATACTGCTTTTATACAAAGGAATTTATACACCGCTTGGTTCTAACATTGCTTATATATGAGCAATACTATATTCAAAGCACATGCATTGCATTACACAAGGAAACAGTAGCTAAACAGGAATGACCCACACTTCATTATGTGAAACTATGATTGCAGGGACAATTCCAGATAATCTCATTAAAATGTAGACTAGTTCTCCCAAGTATGTGTACTTTATGCATTTATGTTTTCACCATTTTAGCACCACTACAAAAAAATAAAACCTACAGTGAGAAGTTCTAACAGATCTTATGAACCAACCAATAGTTGGTGTTATTTGGACCCAACTACAGATTTTACATAAGCCACTGTTAGAGCCAGGTTACTCTAGTATTGGTGACTATTTGTGGCAGGTAGATCCAATCTTCCCATACTCCATTTCACATGGTTGATTAGCAATAGTGAAATAGCCACTTAATAGGAAAGCACTATAAACATTTACTTTAAAACCTTCATTGTTGGTTATAGGTGAAGTAGCTAGAGATGATTTACCACTGTTAATCTATTACCAGATATAGATATAGTGGATTACAGTACCAAGCCAGTTATATAAAGTGGCAATCATGAGCCAATTAAATAGCAAGTCTATGGTTTCAGTTTAGCCACACTTTGCAAAATTTCACCCTTTGATAAAGTTTCTTACATTTCAAAAGCATGTCTGTTTCTGATTACAGCAGCGCTTTATTTTAACTGTGCCACCCCAACTGTTGCAGTGGCTCAAGTAACAATTACAACTAGAGTTACAAAGCATATCAAGTCACGTTGCAAGTTCTGTAAATCAAGAGGACAAAGCACAAAGTTACTAAATAACCAATTTCAAGACAGATAACCCTATAAGCATGTATGATGTCAGTCAAGCTGTCACTTGCTTAGACCATTTATGAGCATTTTCTAAAAACCATTCCAAGAAAGTCAAGACAACCACAAAGGTGAACTTATGTTTTGAGTTAAACATTTTTTACCACAGCTGACCTGTAAGTGCAGTGACCTTACACAAATGAGTAGATAGAATAGAAAAGGAATTCCACCTTCAGGTGGCTTTTATCATTTACTTTACACTTGATTAGCTTTCTGGCTTGCTTTGCCTGACCATGTAGTCATGGGCAATTTTATTTTTATTTTTTTTGCCTTGGGGTACAACAAAGTGGAACTTGTCTCCTAGAACAATGAAAAACTGAAAACACCCTTTAAATGTTCATGCCAAATTTTAAACAACCATATTGATCTAGGACCAAGCTATATGCTCACGAGTTATTAGCTGCCTTCTTTGTTATCACCATATCTCACGCTTCACCTCCACATGAAACACCCAGTTTAATGGCCTACGCTTGAAGGGATAAAGGTACCATAGAGGAGTGACACTGGAGCATCTCACCACTGACAAGGTTGTGAAAGCATTGCTCTTCTTTTAATGTCTCAAAGGTTGAGCATTCATATGAATTGGTGAATTTATTTATATGGGCAGAAGTTGATACATGGATTAGACTCACACCAATCTAGTGAGGCAGCACCAAGTAAGTGGACCTGCTTCTACTCTTAATTTTAAGGTCTTGAGAAATAAAACACCGATAGCCAAGCATTATAAAAATCATTGTCTTGGGTTAGATCAAGTTACAATTTGAATGCAAAAACGATGACACCTGATCCAGCATTAGGCCACCCTAATAAAACCTTACTTAACTGCCAAATACCAAGACTGTTATCAGAAGACATTACATTTGAGTTTGCTATTCTGATCGCACAAGCTGAATGTAAATTATTGCCTTTACAAACAAAACAAAGAAAAAAACATTAACTTGGCCACTATAAGGAGGGGAATTTTCAATTAAGAAAGAAAATTTTTAATGACAAAATCCCAATGTTTTATGTAAATTATAACAGATATGCTTAGGGAGAAAATTTGAACCAAAACAAATGAAGCCATAGTTAGAAAGAAAACCATTTCTACAATTACATGATTTAGTTGACTTTTTAGGCAGGCCAACACCTAAATGGTAATATAGAAGACGATGTTAAAAATCCAAGGACTCCCTGGTGGGGGTTTCTAAATGAACCATCTTGCTTTCTTTTGTACCCCTCCCGTATACTTTTAGCAAACATTTTACTAAAAATGGATGTGACTAGACTCCCAGGCAAAGTTGGATTACCATTTGGCACAATGTGTCAAAATGGGGATTTCCTTAAATACAGGCATGAAGCCTTGTGCAATATATATGAAGGACTACCCCAGGCTGTTATATGTTGAGTGCTGCACACACTCATCCAGGGCCGGATTAACCATAGGGCTAACTGGGCTACAGCCCAGGGGCCTATGGCATCCAGGGGGCCCTTGAAAGTGCTCAGCAGCAGTACTTCCCCGGCGAGCTTTATTCTCCTTACTGAGATCTCGTGTGAGTCTCACGCTCACGAGATCTCCTCAGTAGAGTGTACAGCGTGCCAGGGAAGGAGGTAAGTGCCGTGAGGGGGGGGGGGGGGGGAGCAGGTTAAATACCCAATATCAAAATTAACCAGTGTTAAAATAAAAATGTTATGTTTATAACCAATAAAAACGCCAAGTTTAGTATGTACTGAGAATGTTAGCCTTATAAAAGCACTACTTGCAATGCGTGCATACAATGGATGTTTGAGCTTTCCACAAAGCATACAGACATGTAACTGCAGAGTAATATATTACTTTAAAACGTAGGTATGGTGCACTGCCTCAGGTTGTTAACCATTACCCCTCCCCCTAAGACCAACACAAAAGACTGCCATGGTTACACCTAGAAAAATAAACCTGTAATAAATGCAGGGTGGGGCAGGCAGTTGACTGCATTCCAGAGCTTAACTGCAGTAATGCAGACACTCCCAAACATTACCTCAAGAAAAACAGACACTGACCAGATCAATGTCAGGATCCTACTCAAAATGTTAGCGATTGGAAGACAACTGTAGCATATTTTTCAAATGCATAAAAAGACTTCAAAAGTAACTAACACTATGTGGACAAATTAAAACTACAAGAAAGCATTAAACCATTGTTTAGAAAATAAAGTTCAAGGCAAAAATAAAGGTCCGTAGCCCTATAGATCCAGGAAATAGGCTGCTAAACAAGCCTATGGATCTTGTGTTCTATATTTAAATGTAAGGGTAGAGCAGAAAACATGAAGCTGAATTTACTACAATAAAAAGAAATGTGTGGTTCTCTAATGGAGAATATATCAACAAAATGTACATGCAATAAAGCATGGTAATAGTGGAGGGTCACATGCTGCACCCTCTAATTGAAGAGGCACAGGAGGATCGGAATTTCAGGCCACATTCTTAGCAAGCAACCAAGAGTGATAATTACTAATGTCATGGTAACAGGACAGTTATAGCTCATGCAGCCATTCTGCCAACTAGAAAACAGTGTGGTTAAGTGAAATACATAGTACTAGCTGTGACTGTGCACAACATATTATACAAAAGAACTAGCAATCTCAAAACCATGGCACCTTAAAGCAAGTTACAGTATTTATACTACTAGCAACACAATAGGCCTTACCTTTGTACCAACTGTAATATCTTGAACAATGCTGTAAAGAGAAGAACAAAAATATGTAAGACTCAAGTTGGTCCTTCAATGGCAGTATAGTACTGTGCAGTCAGAACAGAACGAGTATGAAATAATCTAAGTGCAGCCTGTGAAGTACACCTTGTTTAGAGAGCATGTTGATTGACTACTCCACAACTGAGATTACACAAGTCAGTCAAAACCCATTGGACCCATCAAGAAATGCTTCTAAGACCAAATGATGCAAGCTAACCAATAAAATGGCTTTATTTATAGCCAGTGTTGCAATCACTATTTTTGGACAAAAAAAAAAAAAAGTGGAAGCCAAAAAGGAAAATCGAGCCACTGTATCATGCATCTACTTGGTTCCCACTCAGCCGGCAATGCTTTAAAATAGTGAAAGCCATATAATGCAGACTACAGCAAGTGCTGTGTGTTATTACACCATTATCAATCTTGTACAAGAGTAGACAAACTGGTTCTATGCTTGATTGTGTTATAGTTCAGTGGTTCCCAAACAGAGCACCATGGCGATCTCAAAGGGGTGCTGCAGCCAGGGGACTACTTGGTAATTATTTTGGCTTAGGGGTGACTTCAAAAAATTATTGAGACCCTAGGGGTGTCTCGAACTGAGAAAGTTTGGGATCCACTGTTAGTTACAATAAAACTATTTACAGAACAAAGGCCAATGCTGCATGAAGAAAGCAACATTCTGAAGTTGCACAACCTAATCAGAGTCTGACTTGCTAACAGGATATGAGTAAGCACATTTATGCAGGATATGCATGCAGTCTACAAAAAACTTACAAACTATCACATTCAATGCTAAAAATCTATACATATAACTTCTAATCAAAGGAAAAATATGGTCTCCCAACTAAACACTACCAACCATGCAGTTATACAATTTGCGATTTATTTTGTTTCTAAGCTCATTTTTCCCCCCTTCTCTACAGGCATTTAAGATCCCTCCAATTAAGTCTAGATTTTGTAATTTACTTCCCCAACCATAAATTGTGATACTGGGGCATGTTTTATACATGCTTGTCGATTTGCATACCAGCATTCATAGGGAGCAAATTCCCCCAGATTGCTTTTAGTGCATTATACAGTGTTTCAGGTAAGACTTGCACTATTTACAGCTAATGCAGTAAATTGCAACTAAGCCGATGCTCACTTTAGGCTGTGGACACTTTTCAGCACACCCAGGTAAGTACAATTTAATATTACATCCTAACAGTGAACTCCACCCACTGTACAATCCTACTCTTCTGGTGGTGCTTTCATTTTAAAGTAAGTAAAGATAACGCCGCAGTATGCCACTCAAACCATGTAAACAAAAAAAAAATGAGGTTCAGTGGAAAGCATGTAGCAAGGGAACTTCGCTGCAGGCACCAATGGCTGATGTGGAACGAATACCGCGACATCTGAGAAAAAAAGGTTGCTAAAAGCATCTAGAGCAGTGGATACCAAACTTTCTCAGTTCAAGGCACCCTTAAGATTCTCCATAAATTTTTCAAGGCACCACGAAGCCAAAATAATTACCAAGTAGCTTACTACCAGCCTTGGCAGTGGTACCCCTGTGAGAACGCTGCAGCACCCAGTTTGGGAACCACTGATCTATAGTATGTTGCCTTAAGAGTCCATGAGCTATGATGCATTTGAGAAATGTTATATCGTTTAAAGAAACTTAATATAAAAAACTATAGGAAATCGAAAACAGATTACCCTTTGCTTAATATAGTTAATATATTGTGTTCTTAAGTGTCCTAGAAGCGCATGTTCCCATCTTAATAGCAATACATAATCGAAAAGCACAACACGGAAAACCGGTACATTCATTTTAATTTCACAATAGGTTTAAAGCTTAGTTTACAAACTACGCGCAAGTGAGAATCACTTCATCTGCGGCTTACGCGTTTATACGAGGTCTTTGAAGTTGCTAGACCTCCTTTACCGTGTCCCAAGAACATACACAGTAATCATGAGTCACCAGACCCATGTATATGTGCAGGAGACACGTAAGCGTGCAGACAATGGGGAAAATAACGAGGGGGGAGCCTTCAGGTTGAACTTTGTACAGGACTAGACATGATCGCAGCATTACGGTGATAAGACTACATAAGACTATAATGTGCGGGGGTTGGGCGGCTGGAGCGCAGGATAAAATATGAAGTCGCCCCACCTCCCCCGCACTCAGACCCTCAGGTAAGGAAGCACACAGGACACCACGTATGCAAATCAAGATGGAAACCAGGCGCTCGGCACTTCCTGGAGTACGGCTCACAGCATCGAAGTACACAGGAAACCCCTAGGTGGGGGCTGAAGAACACTAGAAGGGGGCTAGCTTGGGGAGCGTTCACTGCCACATCATCAACCCATGAAGACTCACGTCCCCCAGGCACAAACTTTGTAGAAGTTACACTGTACTATATACTTTATACACCTCCACCCACGCTTCAACTGGGCCACCATCTCCTCGACAGTACTCAAACCCCTCCCTAATACCCCAAGTCTTAGCGCTGCCCTGACCGAGGAATCACAAAAATACGTTTCCTATGACGCCCCGCATACCACGAACTACAACGCGCTGTGGTCCCTGCAATGAATCCACAAGCAGTTTCTCACCTACAGCCTAGACACTTACCCTTCCATGGCACACACAAAAAATACCAAGCTCGGAGAGGAGGCGTCGCAATAACAGAGGAAGAGTGTGCGACCGCCTCATATAGAGTCTCAAAATGGCGACCGGGTTGGTGACGCAGCGGGATCTCAAGCCCATTGGCTGTTAGGGCTGTCGCTCTAGACTGAGAGGTGGAGCTATACTAGTAAGGTTCCACCTCTAGTATTCCCGCCAAGACAAGGTGCGTTCTCCTCCAGTATTACGCCTACATGTATTAGTGGCACGCCCCGAGCCTGCATGCGGCCAGTGTAGGTGGGGCGAATTGTTAACGAAGTGTACCTGCCGAACAAGTTTTCAGCCATCTTGAACTAGTTGGAATGCTTGTTTGATTTTTGGTGTGCGACTTTCACCTGATAATGTTTTAGTAATGACCAGAAAAACACGACAGACAGGCAGATCGCCCTCGTCCTTTGAAGTATTATGTGAGATATGTTTAAATAGATTTGGCTAGGCTCTCACTAGTTTCAAAGCAGTGGTCGGCTATTTATAAAAAGTGCACCTGGAGTTACTATTTGTGACGATAAAAGCAGTAGTGCTCACACATTGTCTATGTTTAAGTTAAGCATTTATTTAATGAATTAATCTCCACTTTAAGCCACACTCGTATAGTTTCACCTCCTCTTCAGCTTACAATGTAAGCTTTAATGAGCAGGGTCCTCCATACCTGCATTTATTTTGCCTGCTTGTTATGTCCTTGTTTTGTTTTCTGTATGTCCTGTGTTCCATACTGTACAGCGCTGAGGAGTATTGTGGCGCCTTACAGATCTACGATAATAAGCAAAACTTTTCTTGTTTATTATAAAACAAATGACCAAGGAGTTTTTCCCCTCTTCATTACCAGCCTATTTTTATGTTAACGAAGTGTTTGTTTACATTTTCTGCTCTGTCTAAGCAAATTTTATACAAAACGCAGAAAGATTAGCCTCATGCATTTAAAAATAAATGCATGAGACTAAAAACTCTCAGGCATCACAACAATGCAGTGCTCATAGAGGAAGGGTAGTCACTTCCTGTCTGCACAGCAAGATGCGGACAACGCAAGTGACAAGCTATATTAATAGGCCTGCAATGAGGCCTATATGGGGGGAAGAGGGGTGCTTGCAATGAGACTCGTGGGGAGGGAGGGTTACGACAATGAGACCCACTTTCTGTCTGAACAACAAGGAGCGCACAGCCCTAAGTGGCAAGCGATGACAAGTTATATGAATGGGCCTGCAATGGGGGAAGAGGGCGCTGCAATGAGACCCAATGGAGGGGAGCTGCATTGAGACTCATGGGGGAAGAGGGGCTCTGCATTGAGAACTATGGGGAGGCTGTAATGAGAGCCATGTGTTGTGTAAATAGTGTAACTGCCCTACACAAAAAAAAATTATATTTTGCTAACTGGAAAATAAAATGAAAATATGTATAATTGTGTACCATGGTACCGTTTGGTCTGTAGTAAAGAATCCAGCTTAATGAATATAGCCAGAATATGCTTCTCTTTCTGTAGTTAGAACAATGTTTGAAATAAAGTACAGAACCTGTGGCTAGTGGAGCAGAACTAGTGGGCTGGAGCTGATTCATAGCGGTAGATGTTTTTTTGGACCAACCATGGGAATGACATGGAGGGAGCTGCAATGAGACAATAACACAGTTTTTCTCTCTTGTGAATTACCTTCACTTTAGACAATAGCCCTCCCCCCTCCTCCTCCTGTCCTAAGTGCCTCAGGCCCTCAAAGCCTTAATCCATTTCTGGTTGCAGGACTTCATGGCCTTTTGAATAAGATCTAGTTGAGTTTTTGTTCTAGGAGTGATTGGTCTCCACCTAGACATAGACTAGCCACCAGATTGAAGGTTGTGCCATACATTAGCCACAATTTTTCAGGCTGAGCTACACACTAACCACCATTTTGGAAGGCCTGTCTTACACTAACCACCATTTTGGAGGTCCTGCCATACATTAGCCCTAGATTAAATGCTAGCCAGCAGATTTCATCTCTCTTTTTTATACTGTTTACCAGAATAGGCTCTGCTTTACTAGCTACCAGTGAGGATTGTATAGAATGATGGGTGGGAAAAAAATCACATGGCTCTGTCCATCAGAACATTTTGTGTGCAGTTTCAATAAAGTGATAAAATGCATCCATTCAGTGCAGATAATCTAGGAGTATGTGAAGACAACAGTAATTAACTGCCCAGCTCACAGTAGCAATATACTGTGGCCTGCGTGGTTCAATAAATAAGCTGAAATATGCTCTTTAAAAAAAATAACTAAGGTGCCTCTCCATCTAGCTGGAGCCCCTGTAGTCATTTTTCCAAGTCCCAGGGCTCCTCTGTTTCCCTTATAGCCCAACTGGAAACCATGAAGGGATTGCATCTAGTGATTGGTTCTCCCCCTCCACCACTTTTGAAACTTTTTTATCAAAAATCTATTTTCTGGTACTGTGTTACAGAGCCACAGGAAAAGCTTAATGTAGCCCCTGTGACTCTAGCCAGGTGGAAGGGCTCCTTAAAAAATCTTTTACCTAGGCAATAGTGCAGTTTTATTCTGGCCACAAACATGCTAATTTTGTCAACAATTATGTGTTTTCATCCTTTCTATAAAATGACAAACATATTCATTGAACATATGATGATACTACAGGGATACACAATGAAACAGAAGAAGAAAGTGTCCTGTTTGAATTTTCAATGAAAAGGATTTAAACTAAACTGGCTTGACATCAGTATATAGTTTAAAAAATATTGTACTTTTTGATCAAAATGAGATTATGAGAAATTACTTGTGCAAGACAGACAATGGGGTGGAAGCCGATGAGGCAGATATCACGATCCCCTTCCCACTCTTACTGCCAGGAAAGGAGCTGAGAAAACATGGGTGGTCATTATCCTGTGTATCCAGAAAATTACGTATGAGTGTCTATTGGATGCATTTTTTTAAATGTATTGTTTCACGTGTATCCATTTAAAGAACACTGGTATTGGGGTTTCTTTGAGCTACCAAAAGATTTGGGTTTAGGGCAGTAGCCAGTATCGCCTATATTATAATCCAGCTCTGGGCATAGCATAAAGCTGTGTCTAGCTTGTGCACTCAAGGCACAATTAAGATAGGTGTAAAGTGCACATAAAAATAAAGTGTAAGTGGAAGATTGTATCTCAAAGGCTTATCTCCATCCTAATATCCGTGGTTTCACTCACATATTTGCATGTTTTAGTTCACTACTGTGTGGGTGCCTCTACCACATCTTCCCTAGGACATGATAAGAAGAAAGCAGTGTAGACAAGATAGAGCACCAAAGCTAAATATATTATTTGTGAGCTGTACCCCCTTTATAATCTTTATTATTATTATATTTTTATTTATTTGTTAGGCGCCACAAGGTATCCGCAGCGCCGCACACAGTACTAACAGTAGACTATACAGGGTGAAACCATACAGAACAGTGAACAAAAAGTACCAATACTTCAGAAACTCTGGCCAGTCATATGCAGTAAAGACGGAGCGGAAGAACAGGTATGGAGACAGGAGGGGAGGGGGCCTTGCTCATACGAGCTTACATCCTAAGCCCTTTAACCCCTTTATTTAATTTTTAATTAGGTTATGCTCCCATTACACAGACCTTGCAACTTACCATAATGCCACATCCCCTTTTATCTGTAGTTTATTTTTTTCCAATTAAAATACAATTTACAATGTTTTGTTTTGCTTTTATCTTCAATCATCTAATGGATATAGAGTAAAGCTGGGTACACACTACAGAAATTTCGACCAACTTTTACATGCGATCGATGTTCCGATCACTCGGTCCATGGACTGCATACACACTAGCCTTGTTTAGGACCATAAAGGGAAGAGCGGAAGTCCCTTTAGCGACTTTTTACAGCCATGTTGTCGTGAGCAATGACTGTAATTTCCTACTCACTGTTGTGGATCGGTCGGAAGTTTATACACACTACACAGCGGAAACCAGATTGGAACGAAAATATTAAACGGTACGACCAACCAAATGAGGCGATAATCGTCCATTTGGGCAGACTTTCGACCATCGTGTCACTGCACACACTGACCCGACTTTTGAACGAGCGGTCGTATGTCGGCTTTTTGAGCCGACTATTGGACGAAAACAGTGTAGTGTGTACCTAGCTTAACTCTATAAGACATTTTCATTTTGTCTTTAAACCCTCCTCACGACTACCAGAAAATGAGGGTTTTGGTAGTTGGAGAGAGTTGGATTAGCCTTGTTGGCAAAAAGCATTTGCAGTAAATTACATACTCTGGCCCATGAGCCCTGGAGCACTATGGGACTGCAAGAAAGGTGTAACTAGAAATTAATAGGCACCACTACATGCTGAAAGATTTTTATCAGTATAATTTACAAGTGGGGTCACTCTAAGGGCATTATATATTCATATAGGGAAACTACAATAACCATAACACAGCATTTCATAATAGATATTTGAATAGATCTCTATATATCTATAATCAGTAAACCTAGGCCCAAGTCATGTGTCATCGATAACTACTAGCTTTATAAGAAAGATGAAGAGATCAAGTATCTCCCCAAATGATTTATCTAGCATATACATTTTTAATATACACATGTGTATAAATTAATATTTGTCTAATGGTATTATGTTGGAGTAGAGATTTTATAAGAATACCTTAATTAAAATTGTTTATGAGCACACGTTCATAAAAGTGTTGTAAAACCAATCAGTAAAGTAGCACACCTCTTTCAGGGAGGTCATAAGGAGGAGGAGGGGGGGGGGGGGGGGCGCTCTGATCAAATGGGGAAAAAAAGTGGTTTTAAAAATGTAATGGAAATTCTGAGAAATTGTCAGTTCCAGGGAATCAATTTCCTATACAGCGCTGACTGTTTTCCACCTTCCCTATTTGTTTTTATCCTTTTTTTTCCATTTAATAATATTCTGTCTTTTGTGTTTTTAATGGGTCCACATGCCAAATAAGCTTGGATGTTACAAATGCTACATAACGGCATGACTAAATAAAGGGATTTGTTTGGTTTACAAGAGCTCTGATTAATTTAAGTTGTGATTGTATTGTGAGATACATCAAGGAGAACTGAGGAACTTTCTCAAAGTGTTGGCTTTGGAAACAAGCCTTAGCTGTGGCAGTACGGGGTGATTAATAGGATGTGTGAGGTATAAATCTGGGGTATTTTATTAATTTATAGACAAAGCAGGTAGTTTTTTTTTATTAACTCTTTCACACCAACACTTCACACAAGCTCAGGTCAGCGCTGTTTTGACAGGCTCCATAGCAAAATGTTTAAAGGACCCTTAAAACACAGAGGTATCTCTGGTACACAAGCAAATGTGTCACACAACATTACAGAGGCACCATTGCCAGGTGTGATGAGAGTTTAATACACTACAACCCAAATTATATATTGCTCTATGGAGTTTACATCGGATGGTGTTTGATGACAATGGTTGCTTATGCCACATTTTGAAATTTGTATTCCCTCACTTGTTTTGAATTGCAAATATTTTCTGTAAAATATATGGAGTTTATTTTTTCTTTACCTTTTTTTTCTTCAAGTTGCTATTATGATTGCTAAGTGTCATTATTATTATTTATTTAAAAGTCATGTTACTACCATGGTAGCATAGTCACATGACAAATTATACCATGATCAGAGGGACTTTGGAACGTTCCTCATCATGTTACTCTATATTACAACCCCTTCTTTCTCTGCCCTCATGTACATGGAGGGTGTTTTTGAGTTGGTTATTAGGTGACTGTTTTCAGGAACAAGCTTAAATGCTGAAATGCAAATGCATTTGATAGAAAATTGCTGTTTGGCAGATTAGACAGGGAGGGGGGTTATTGTTGATTGATTTTTTTTAAAAAAAAAAAAAGATGAAAAAAATAAAATAATCAACCTTTAATATATCCCTACCTATGTGTAAACCATGGCACTATGTGGACCTGAACTATCTACTTCTGCAATGCAAGGAGGGGAAGAGGAAAATGAGTAGGAAATAATAGGTAACCAAACCACAACAGAAAATAATTAGATATACAGAATTGAAAGATGCTATATGTTGTCTTTATGATGCCTTTACAAAAGAAAAGTCCATCCATTTTTATATAGGAAACTGTCTGGTGTTGGCCGCACTTGTCAATTTAGTTGGTTAATTAAGATCACTGAACAATCAAGCATGCACAATCTGGCCCTGTAAGATGTGGCAAAATTGACACAGATCACATTGTTTGCAGTCTCAAATCTTTAAAGAGATTTACCAGATGATAAACTGATTATTGTCTGGTATCAATCTGGGAAAATATATAATAGGCACATGCAAAAGCCGAAAATTAACATACAAAGTAAGAATAAATCTATTTTGTACACCTATTTACACACCAGGGACATTCCAGTTTTTGATGATAGTTTACAGTCCATGGTTGGCATTGAAAATAAGTAAAAATGCTTAATATGTACAAAATTATTAGCACGTATCTAATTTAGCAATTTATACTTCTAATATATACATGAAAGCTTTAGTTATGTATAATGGCCATTTCACAATAAGCGCAACACCATTGTCATGGTTGTTGGGTTCCTATCCATGAACTGATATTCTACTTCTTTCTTGCAATACTGAATAACTCTGGCTTTTTATAACTAGATTAGGTGAGGAGGAGTACACATAGGTTTGATCAAACCATCTGAAGTAACACAATACACATTCCAGCAAATCCATATTAAATTGAGTGCAGCCTATGGGCCAAAAGGTACTTTTTCTGCTCCTGAGAAAAAAAACACTACTATCTCAGAGCAGTGCTTTCAGTGTTCTAGTTATTATATGTATTTGGTATTGTATAGAATGCCATAAAAATATGCTATGGAGGTGCCTGGAAAAGCACTTCTTTGCTGAAGTGCAAAATGGTCCTGTTAAAAGTATAGTTGAGAGTTGTATGTCTCCAGCTCTGAGTTGGAAAATTAAATTTATTTTGCAGAGTGGAAATGGTTGTGCACCACAACGCTCAAGTAAAGAATGCCTCTAAAATATATCTTCTACATGTCTATTACTCATTACAATAATGCTCCACAAAAGGAAATATAATTTCTGTATTGCTGCATAAAATTATGTACACCAGTGCTCTTACTCTGTACTTTACAAGGTACGCCTTCACTCTACGCAAATCCACTCCTTTGTCTGTGTAAGCGTCTGCTCTGTAAACCCAGTGCCTTGGTGCAAATCTGTACAAACTTTTGCAGATCAGTGAGTATGACAGGTCCAAATCTAATTTTGTACTGCTCAGTGAATCGTTTACACTTGGTAAAAGACTTCCAGCTTATCTATTATTTGTTTGTACACAGTAAATAATCCCTGGTAGCTGGTATTTCTTGTTTTGAAAGTGTTCTATTATAGAATACACAACAGTAATTGCAAATGTGTCAAACCTCACAGAAACCAATTAGGCATTTGCTATTATTGTATAATTTGCATTTATTTCTTTAAAAAGCTGATCAAATACTATGTTTTTTTGCACATTTAAACTTTTGTAGTTTGTTAAATTTACCCTATTCAAAGCAAAGCATACCTATGTATGAGGATCGCTTCACACAACAAACTTGTTACTCTAAAACATTACCCTCCCTCCCAAAGATGAAACAATATGCTTTACAAGCCTTTCAGTTGGTGTTGACAAGGTGGGGTCATAGGCAAAAGATTGATTAACTGGAATTAGTTTCTGTTGCAAGGTGCCACTTCATTATTCATCAAACAGCAATTGTGCTATCAAAGCCAATATATTTTTTAAAACACACCCTAGATGGTATTTAAAAAACAGTACTTGTTCCTTTGCACTCCTTACCATTCTATGTTATTTTGTGGTAAAAGGAGTTTTAATAGTGATTTAAAAAAATCGAATTGTGAATAAAAATTGCACACAAATGTAGTAATATTGTAATATATCTGAAACCGCAAGCAAGCCAAATCTTCAAAATAAAAAATGTCACTTTGTTATTTTCATACAGTTAGTGCTACCATAAAAAGGTTTAATCCAGTGCCATGAAACCACAACCTCAAATGTCCTCCCAGGAGAACAGGTGCATTAATTAGTATGAGTGAGTTTTACATTTGCTAGGTATTATCTTACCTGTGATTCAGTGAAGAGATTTGGAAGCCATATACTGATAGGGTTTGGAAGCACTCAAAGCAACCTGTCCAAGCATCTTTAGCAAAAAAAAAATAATGAAGTTTCCTCAGAAGCCTATTCACTGAGAAAAGAGCATTTGGTCCAGCATGTTATTTCCTCTACCAGGTAGGTTTCATCCAGCTCACAGAGCAGCACAGCAGTGAAGTATAGAGGAAGCCAGACTGGAAGTCTTCACAGTGACAGTGCAGTCTGACATCTCCACTCAGAAGCTGATTCAGGCTTTCAGACTATAGTACACGCTCCTGTATCAGTCTCCTACAAATCACAGCGCTACTGCTTATGTTTGGTCTGAATACAATGTTTTTCTGTTGAGGGGATGCTGTTGTGTAGTAAAATAAAAAAATACCAGAGGACCTTCTGACAACAGTAGTTCCCAAAAAGTGTGTTAAATATGCCTCAAGTTTTGACTTGCAGGAGCAGCATGCTGTCATAAGAAATTACCCAAGAAGCCTGCACCGTTGATGGTTAAAATTGCACTGGATGATTCTCCTTCATAGTACTTTGGCAGTTAACCACAATTCACTGTAGGAGAAATAAAAGGCTACTGCTATGTTAAACAATGACATCGATCACTTGTTATGACTACAAAGAGCATCTGGAGGTCTGATCCCCATTAGGATGACTGATATCATACATGAGGGCTATATGCTGTACACGAGGCCTCATTGTATGCTTGGCTCTGTGTATTGCACATGAAGATCTATGCTCTCAATATCCTCCTCTGGCACCATCAAAGTGGTTTGTCTCCATGTTTAACACTGATCCCACTTTGGTGAGCATCAACCATGTGTGCACTTGGGCTTTTTATGCCTTGTGATGACATGTACGCATGCTGGCATGCACTTGTCTCTGGGTATACACTGATGATGTAGTTTACTAATTTCTTGGGAACTGTATTTCTCTACCAATTGGAGTCATCTTAAAAATGAACAGTGGCTAGACTTTTTTCAATGCAAATATTTAGAAATATGTGGTCCTCTGTCTACAACATTGTGGGGAAATTTGTTTTTGTAAATGTAGAATATTTGTAGATCAATGTAGGAAAAATATACCATACATAAAACTACAGAATTTTCCTACTAAGAGAATAGGCCTGTGACAGCAATTTCTCAAGAAATTACATACCAAAGAAGAGGAGCATGAGAACAAATAATGTTGCTAGGTCAGAAATTTAAAAAAGATACATATGACTGCATGATAGTTAGTTCAGATATGTGTACCTGTATAGTAAGTGCTTGTACACATAGGCAGAGAAAATAAGCACTTATTATAGCCTAGAGAAAACCTGGTTCTTTGTCCTTGCTTCAACAATGCATTAGAAGTGCATTCATTAAAGATTCCTTGAGCTTAGTGCACTATTAATGAGCACTTACATAGAACTCCAATGTTTTTTACAGAATATTAACGCTTCAGAAAGCTACATGTAACATCAAAATTAATGCAAAGCAATTGCTTATTACAAAGTGTTTATAGATAAAGGGGCATATTTAACAACTAGTGAAGTAACACTTTCGGGCACTTACCGTAAAATCCATGGCACTCGTAGTGTCCCGCATGTTTAAGAACGGTGCATCGCAGCAGATATCGTGGATATCTGCTGCTTTGCATTCTGCTTCGTTTTTGGGAGCAGTCACCATTCAATAGTATGGTGACTGCTCCCTCTCGCAATCTAACAAGTTCCGAAAAATAGTTTTTTTTCGGAAACTTGTCATGTTAATGTACGTCAGCTGAAGTTTGCGTACATTAACATAATTGAAAAATGTCAGTGCTGTCAGCTCTGCTCCGAAGAGGAGAGCTGAATAGCGCATGTGTAGAGGGATCACATGATCCCTCCCTGTCACTCACCGCTCTCCCTCTGCAAGTATAGTTGCAGAAATAGAGCGGAGATGTTTGTGCGCATGTCCAGTTCTTCGAACTGCACATGCGCAATTGTAATATGAAGGAAAACAAAGAGGACAAGGTGGAGATCCGGAGACAGCGCATTCCGAAGAGGCGGGATAAGTATGTTTTTTTTATCACAGAAACAGCAGTTTATCGGAACTGCTGTTTCTGTTTTGGTTTCTTGATAAATTTGAGAAATCGTTCAATCCTTATCAATGCGATAAGGATTGAAAACTATTTTTCACTTTATGCGAACATTGATAAATTTGTCCCATAGTCACTTACAAAATCATTGTATTTTCAGCATCAAAATGCGTTTAATAAATTTGAAAATGCACTTTAAATGCTCTCAAATAACGCTCATGTGTAAAAAGCCTTAATTGTGAGGACATGCAAAAGAGATTAGAATACATGCAAAGATAGACGTTTTTGTAATATATTTATTATTTTACATTGAATCTGTTAGTAAGTAGTCTGTTATACAAAGTTTTTGTGTTGTAGATCAAATTACTATACTAAATATACACGTAACGGCAGATTTTTCTTTTATCACAAAAGCAACTTTTTTTTTATTTTACACTAACTTTTGCTTTATTTTTATTTAACATGATGCCTTTTTTCCATAATGAATATTTGTAAGAGTATGGTAATTAAATAGCATTCCAAAACTTGGAACTGGCAAGAAAATGGATTAGTCTTTTATGTTGCTCTGTGTTTCTAAATTATCAACTGCATGCCTTTCTGGCTGAGTGGGAGTTAACCACTTCCCTCAGTTGCTCCTGGGCCTGGTTGTAATTAAGTTTTCATATGTGAGGCACAGAAAATCCAGTATATTTATGTGAAGTAGTGAGCATGAGCTAAAAACTGCATGAGAAAGTATGCAAGCAACCTTCCACCCGCACCCATTGGAGATTATATCCATCTCTTTGCTCCACCTCTACTTTTCTCTTTCTCTGTCTCCCCCTTCCTCTGGCCTCTGTCTCGCAAAGTAGTTTGTCTCCAAATCCTGCAGAACACTTCGCATTCTCTGGCTGGGATTGAACATTAATTCACAACTGAACCCTATTACTCTTCCCCTTTAACTTCTCCTCCCCCACCTACAGTAATGTAAGAGAAATAAGTAAGAGGAATGCTATCTGCCAGCTAAGATACACAGTGAAAAGTCATACATTTGTGACAGCTCTATAAACAGGTCTGGCTTGTATAGAGTTTAAGGGCGTAGCCTCCATAATTGTTCATTCAGATTTTTCAGGGTCGGTTTTATTGAATCATCAAATACTTTTTTCCCATAAGCACACTCTAGATACCTTTCTTTTATACTTTCACTTTAAAAAGAATGAATAACTTTCACATGAGGAAGTGAATATAGAGGTAAAAGTGACAAACAAAAAAAGGTTTCCATATTAAAGGTGAAACTTAAGGTCAATTATGTAGAAAATATTTTTAAAAACGTTTATTTACGTACAAGAGACTAAATGTATAGTGCATGTTACAGGAGAACAATGGATCCTTTTGACTACACTAGATCAATATCTAGGCTGCAGAAAGTTGCATAATTCTAACTAGAATCCTACTTACTTTTCTGACATCATCCTTAGAGCTATGATTTTTTATATTGATTTTTTTATGGAACATTAGACAGAGACAAATGTCTATTTAGGCAAGATCAAATCTGCCAGCAGATTTAGTAAAACTTTCTAGAAGCTAGGAAAATTCCTACAACATGAATACTTATACAGTATTTAGTTCTTAAAAAGTTGCTGGCCAGACCAAATCCAGGAGTTATTGTTTCCCTTATATGACCAGCTTCATTTATACCACATTGGAATAAAGCAATGCTGGTGTTTTCCAACTTATCTTACAATACTTTTTTAAACACATGTATTCCATACTTGCCAACTCTCCCGGAATGTCCGGGAGACTCCCAAAATCCGGGTAGATCTCCCGGACTCCCGGGAGAGCAGGCAAGTATCCCGCATACTGCAATCTACTCGGCAAAATGACGCGATTCGCAGTGAATCGCGTCATTTTGCCCCCCGTGACCATGAAGTTTTTGTCAAGGGGATGGTGCCAAAATAATGCAATTGACCAGCCCTCCAACCAGGCCCCCTGCCCGGGATCTCCTGGAATTCACAACTCAAAGGTTGGCAAGTATGATGTATATTTCCAAAATAATCTTATCCAACTCCAAAATAATTTATCTTACAATTAGGGAGCTGGTTAAGGGTATCAAAGGTATGTGCATAGGCAAGCATGGCATGTGATGGAATTGTAATTATAAGCATTAAATTATCAATGAATGCTGCAGTTTTGTGTTCTCGGGAATTAAAGTTGAGGCATTTTATTTGGGGGTGTGTCTAAAGCAGGCCTGGCCAACCTGTGGCTCTCCAGGTGTTATGACACTACAAGCCTGCTTTGGCAATAGTTAGCCTAGGCAACGGTCGGAACGCTCACAGTCAGTAGCGCTGCGTCCCGGCATCTAGGTAGCCGGGCGCAGGCGCACAATCATTTAGTTATAGCCCAGCTGGGCTAAGTGCCTCCTGCTGTGCAGGACAGCTTCTATTGGCCCCTGTTCATTTATTAGGCAGGAAGGGACAAGCCCTCCCTGCCAGTTATAGTTCCTGCTTGCTCATACTAGCCTGCTGTGTTCCTTTGCTCTCTGATTAATCTGACTATTGTTGCCGACCTTTGCCTTGTTTACTGACTACGATTGATCACCTGTGCCCCCTGACCTATTGCCTGGACTCTTACGCTGCTGTTTTGCCTGTGACCTCTGACCTCGGCTTGTCTACTGGATACTCTGTCTGCTGCCGGCCCCTGACCCTTGCCTGGACTTCACTCCGCTGTGTGCTTCTATACTCTATCGTTGGGTTCTCTCCAGTCAGTGCACAACTCACGACCCTTTGTTGTCTGCGGCCCAGTCTGTCCCCACCAATAGGGGCTCCAGTGAACACCAGACTTCAGAGCAGACTCCGGGTTTTGTGTTGCTGGCTGTTGGGGTTCCTAACATTATAACCGGCCCAAAATTATACACTAGGAGTGAGTGAATTGCATTTTATTCGGTCCTATGGAACCAAGTCTGGCACAAGTGTTAGCAGGACAAATCCAGACCTTGTCTCAAATGGTCCAGGAGCTGTCCCAGCGGCAGGCTGCCTAAGAACAGGCGTCAAGAGCCTCACAAGCTGCTCAGTCCGCCGTGGTGGAACCCAAGATGCATTTACCAGACCGCTTTTCGGGAGATCGCATACTCTTCCGTAACTTCCGTGAAAGCTGCAAGCTTTACTTCAAATTGAGACCACTCTCGTCTGGATCTCCACAGCATAGAGTGGGGATAATTATCTCTCTCCTACAAGAGGATCCGCAATCCTGGGCATTCAGCCTAGATTCCAACAGCCCTCAGTTGCAGTCTGTGGACGCCTTTTTTGAAGCACTCGGATTGATTTATGGTGACCCGGACCGAGAGGCTTCCGCAGAAGCACAGCTTCGATCCTTATCGCAAGGACAAGAATATTGTTCCAACTTCAGGCGTTGGTCTTCAGACTGTGCATGGAATGACCCAGCCCTTCGTAGTCAGTTCCGTCTGGGTCTCTCTGAACAAATTAAGGACTCCCTGGTCCAGTACCCTACTGCGGGATCCCTCGAGGAACTTATGCAGTTGGCTATCCGAATTGACAGGAGATACAAAGAAAGGAAGGCTGAGAAGGAAAGTTCTTCATCCTTTTCTCCTATGCTTCCGCAAACTGCTCCTATTGATCAAGTCGAACCTATGCAACTGGGAGCATATCGACTGTCATCTGAGGAACGTACCCGGAGGCGTACTTTGTGTCTCTGCTTGTACTGTGGAGAGAAGGGCCAAGTGAACATGGAGAGTGTCCATTTAGGCCTACAGGTCATCTCTCCAAAAAAATCTTTGCTTGTACCTGCTCAGCTCACCTTTAATGGACGAGATATTTCCGTTCCAGCCTTTTTGGACAGTGGAGCTGCCGGAAACTTTTTGGACTTGGCCCTCGGCCGGTCCTTGGGTTTCGCAGCCGTTCCTCTGGAATCCGTCATCACTGTTTTTGGATTGGATGGAAATCGCCTAGATAAGGGTGAAATACATCATCGTTCACCTCCTCTGCAGTTAAAGTTGAGTGCCCTTCATTCCGAGACCATCTCTCTATATCTAATTAATTGCCCTTCGGTTCCTTTAATTCTGGGCCACCCCTGGCTTGTTCTTCACAATCCTTGTATCGACTGGACCAAGGGTGAAATCATTAAGTGGGGTCCTCAATGTCCTTCCTCATGCTTGTCTCTACCACTCAGAATTACTCAGATCTGCCCTGAACGGTTGCCTTTTCATTACAGTGAATTCTCTGACGTTTTCTCTAAGAAAGAAGCAGATTGTGCTATTGACCTTGTCCCTGGTTCTAAGTTGCCTAAGGGAAGACTATATGCTTTATCTATTACAGAGACCCAAGCCATGGAATCGTATGTAAAGGAGAACCTGCAAAAAGGCTTTATTCGGCCTTCCAAGTCTCCCGCCGGAGCACGCTTCTTCTTTGTGGCTAAAAAAGATGGTGGGCTTAGGCCTTGTATTGATTACAGAAGGTTAAATAAAATAACCATTAAAAATACTTATCCTTTGCCACTTATCTCAGCCATCTTCGATCAACTAAAAGAAGCTAAAATTTATTCCAAAATTGACCTACGAGGGGCCTACAATTTGATACGTATCCGAAGTGGCGACGAATGGAAGACCGCCTTTAATACTCAAACGGGCCATTATGAATACCTCGTTATGCCCTTCGGCCTCAGCAACGCTCCAGCTGTTATCAGTTCTTTTTCTATTCTCATCGCCTTATCACAGCTCTGACCCGCAAAGGTGCTGATCCTAAGGTCTGGTCGCCTATTGCAGTTTCCGCCTTCAAAGCCTTGAAACGTGCTTTCATGTCTGCCCCAGTTCTGAGACATCCTAATCCAGACCTCCCTTTCATTGTTGAAGTTGATGCTTCGGATGTAGGAGTTGAAGCCGTATTGTCTCAGAAATATCCTAAAGACCACCGGCTTCATCCCTGTACTTATTTGTCTCGAAAATTCTCTTCCGCTGAAGAACATTACGACGTGGGAAATCGTGAATTACTGGCCGTCAAATGGGCATTAGAAGAATGGCGCCACTGGCTTGAAGGAGCAAAACATACTATCACAATCTATACGGACCATAAAAACCTATCCTACATTGAGTCCGCTAAAAGGTTTAACTCCAGGCAAGCACGGTGGTCCCTCTTCTTCTCCCGTTTCCATTTTATTATTACCTTTCGACCTGGTTCAAAGAACCTAAGAGCGGATGCCCTGTCCCGTAACTTTATCTCTTCTCAAACTCCAGTTTCTGAGCCCTGTTCCATTATTCTTGCTTCTTCTATTTTGATTGCCTTCACGCAGGAACTGCTCAAAACCCTTCAGCACTGTCAACCACAGGCACCTTCTGAAACACCAGTGGGCAAACTCTTCATGCCTGTACACCTCAGAAAGTCGATCCTCTCACAGTGTCATGACAACAAGGCTTCTGGACATCCCGGTATTGCCAAGACCATTGAAATTGTCTCTCGTACTGTCTGGTGGCCATCATTGTCTAAGGATGTAAGAGTATATATCATCTTGTGACCTGTGCTCCAATAACAAAGTTTCCCGGAGTTCCCCTTCCAGGCCATTACTGCCGTTACCTGTCCCGGTCAGACCTTGGACCCATGTGTCCATGGATTTCATCGTTGACTTACCTCTATCCTCTGGGTGTAACACCATCTGGGTAACCGTGGACCAGTTCAGCAAAATGGCCCATTTTATTCCTTTGGCCAAGTTACCTTCTGCCCGTTCTTTGGCCACCTTGTTCGTCAAATATATATTCCGTTACCATGGACTACCGGAAGATATGGTGTCAGACTGGGGCTCACAATTCATCGCAGTCTTCTGGAAGGCCTTTTGCTCTCTCCTAGGCATCAGCCTCAGTTTGTCATCTGCCTACCACCCGCAGTCGAATGGACAGACCGAAAGGGTGAATCAATCCTTGGGGCAATACCTTCGACTGTATATTTTCAAACACCATGACAATTGGGCTGACCTCCTTCCCTGGGCCGAATTTGCGTACAACAGCGCAACGTCTTCCCGGTACTCTCCTTTTTATTGCAACCTGGGGTACCATCCCAGAGTTAACTCCTTATCCTCTCTATCCACTGATAGACCACCTGAAACCAGAGCCACGGCCACTCGCCTTAGGAAGATATGGAAGTCTGTTCATCAGTCTTTACTTCGAGCTTCATTTAGGTCCAAAGTTTTTGCTAATTTACATCATTCCACTTGTTCATTCAAGGTTGGAGACTCTGTGTGGCTCTCCACTCGGAATATAAGTCTCTGTCAGCCATGTAAGAAATTAGGACCTAAATTTATTGGTCCATTTACCATCCTAAAGCAAGTCAACCCAGTGGCCTTCAAACTGAAGCTTCCGGAATCCTTAAAAATTCCCAGTACATTTCACTGCTCTTTGTTGAAACCTGCCCGATCTTCCAGAAAATTCAAACCTCAACCAGTTTCGGTGGATGGACATCAAGAATTTATAGTGGAGAAAATCCTGGATTCAAAGAAGGTCCAAGGTCAGGTTCACTACTTAGTCCATTGGAAGGGGTATGGCCCCGAAGAACGGTCGTGGGTACCGCAAAGAACCCTATACTCTGATAGGTTACTCACTGAGTTCTTTAGAAGATTTCCCGGAAAACCAGGTTGTCGGAGTCCCTTGACCCCTCCTCAAGGGGGGGTACTGTTATGAGCCGCCGCGGCTCCAGGCACCGCCGCGACTCACTTCCCCTGCAGGCTCTGTGTCCCGGCCGTCGTCATGTCATTTCCCCTTGATCCCGGCCGTTGCCTAGGCAACGGTCGGGGCGCTCTCAGTCAGTAGCGCTGCGTCCCGGCATCTAGGTAACCGGGCGCAGGCGCAAATCATTTAGTTATAGCCCAGCTGGGCTAAGTGCTCCCCTGCCGGTTATAGTTCCTGCTTGCTCATACTAGCCTGCTGTGTTCCATTGCTCTCTGATTATTCTGACTATTGTTGCCGACCTTTGCCTTGTTTACTGACTACGATTGATCACCTGTGCCCCCTGACCTATTGCCTGGACTCTTACGCTGCTGTTTTGCCTGTGACCTCAGACCTCGGCTTGTCTACTGGATACTCTGCCTGCTGCCAGCCCCTGACCCTTGCCTGGACTTCACTCCGCAGTGTGCTTCTATACTCTATCACTGGGTTCTCCCCAGTCAGTGCACAACTCACGACCCTTTGTTGTCTGCGGCCCAGTCTGTCCCCACCACTAGGGGATCCAGTGAACACCAGACTTCAGAGCAGACTCCGGGTTTTGTGTTGCTGGCTGTTGGGGTTCCTAACACCCAATTGTTATTTCTTCTCAGAGCTGAAAGACAAAAATAAATGGAAGATATCATATTAATAAGTGAGGGGAGAAATCCAAGTTTCTCTATAGAAAGTTTCATGTAGGCGGAATCTATACTATTAAAAACCTTTTCGGCATCAGTTGATTAGTAGGGCTTTAGTGTGATTGGGCATACTAAATAATGTTTAATAATCAGAATGTCTTATCTTCATCCTCCTCCTTGATATGAAGCCCATTAGTCATGCCTCCTGTCACGGGCACTAGGAGTTTATACCCGAGTTTCACCTGATGTTATAACTGACAGAGGGGCGGTGTTGACCACGGACCTCAGGGCAGTTAGGTGAATGATTGGAATGATGATAACAGCAGGAAAGTAGAGAATGTCTTATGAAGTCAATGACTTGCAGCTGTTGATGGTGGAAGGTCAGCGACTTGGAACTGTAGAGAAGAAGCGATATAGCTTCAGACGAGATGAGAGGACGTGAGTAGGTGAAGGTAGCTCGTGGAGGAGTCGGTGGTCTGCGTACAGCAAGTTGTACCACTGTAGTGATGAGGAGGTTGTCCTGGTGCAGGTAGGTAGTAGGGTAGTCGGTGGTCTGCGTATAGCAAGTTGTACCACCGCTGTGATGGGAAGAGTAGTACTGGTGCAGGTAGGTAGCGGGGTAGTCGGTGGTCTGCGTATAGCAAGTTGTACCACCGCTGTGATGCGGAATGTCCAGGTGTAGGTAGGTAGCAGGAGAGTCAGTGGTCTGCGTATAGCAAGTTGTACCACTGCTGTGAGGAGGAATGAGGACTTGTCCAGGTGCAGGAAAATGGTGTGGAAACGGCAAACTGTAGCTGTGTGGAAACAGCGCGAGTAGAAAGGAGTTTTGTACAACACAAGTGGGTAAGTACAATGAATAGTCTGTCAATATAGTAGCTGGCTCTGCAACGTGGAGAAGCGGGTCAGCGCGGATATGCAAGTAACAACAAAGTCAATATGATGAGAGCATACCGCAGCTGAGTGAGAAGCTTGTCCGGATAAACAGGCAATGAAGCATAGACAGTCTATCATAGGTAACTGTACCTTAGTGCAGTAGTCACGTATAGTTCAATAGCTATGCAAGTAAACAATAATAGTCAATAGTGGTTATGCATACCAAGTAGAGCAGGAATCAGCTGGGAAGCTGAAGAAGCAATCAGCTGAGTGGGCACGCTGTAGCGGGTATGGGAACCGCCCTTGAGTAGAGCAGGGAACAGCTTGGAAACTGTAGACGATCAGCTAAGTAGACACGCTGTAGCGGGTATGGGAACCGCCGGTGAGTAGAGCAGGAAGCAGCTTGGAAACTGCAGACACGAGTAGATCTGGAAGCAGCTTGGAAACTGCAGACATGAGTAGAGCTGAAAGCCGCTTGGAAACTGCAGACACCTATAGAGAATCACTGGGAATGAGACTCCAAGATCAGGCAACTACCTAAGGCTGCAGGTGCCTTAAGTAGGGTGAGGTGATTGATCCATCAATCACATTAGTGGTCAGGTGTAGTTGTTAAAGGGACCTGCGCATGCGCAGTGCGACAGGATGGCGGACGGTGTAGGCTGGAAAGATGGAGAACCACGTACCAGAGTGGAGGCACTCACACTCCGGTGAGTGACAGTACCCCCTCTTTTAAAGGTGGGCACAGAACACTTGGAACCGGGTTTGCCCGGAAATTTTAGGTAGAATTTTTTAAGCAGGGCGGGAGCTTTGAGGTCATCAGCGCGAATCCAGGAGCGTTTTTCTGGACCAAAGCCCTTCCAATGAACGAGGAATCTGAGCGTTCCTCGCAAAATTTTGGCATCCACAATTTGATATATCTCGAACTCCTCTTCTTGATGAATCTGTACTGATTTAGGTACAGAAGAAGGAGCAGAAAAGCGATTAATAATAAGAGGTTTGAGCAGTGAGACATGGAAGGCATTGGAGATCCGGAGGTTATTTGGTAATAGTAGCTTGAAGCATACAGGATTTATGACTTGAGTGATCTTGTATGGTCCGATGAAGCGTGGCGCAAACTTCATGGACGGAACCTTCAGGCGGATATTTTTTGTAGAAAGCCATACACGGTCTCCAATCTTGAGTGGTGGAATGGCTCGCCTCTTTTTATCTGCGAAGAATTTGTATCTGGTTGATGCCTTTCTCAGGGAGGATCTCACCTGAGTCCAGATGGTTTTGAAGTTTTTACAAAGTTTCTCCACCGCAGGAACTTGGGTGGGAGGGAGGGCAGGAAACTCTGGGAGAGACGGACGGTGGCCGTAAACCACGAAAAAAGGAGTTTTAGTTGAAGATTCATGGTACATGTTATTGTGGGCAAACTCAGCCCATGGGAGTAGATCTACCCAATTATCTTGGTTGGCTGGGGAGAAGATTCTTATGAAGGTCTCAAGGTCTTGATTGACTCTTTCGGTCTGTCCGTTTGATTGAGGGTGGTAAGAAGATGATAGAGAGAGTCGGATACCCAAGGTCTTGCAAAGGGCTCGCCAGAATCTGGAGACTAATTGTACTCCTCTATCAGACACAATCTCGGAGGGACAGCCATGAATCCGAAAGATCTCTTTAATAAAATGGTCAGCCAAGGTAGAAGAAGATGGTAATCCAGTTAGATGGACGAAGTGAACCATCTTGGAGAATCTATCCACCACTACCCAGATGGTATTACATCTCTTGCTAAGAGGAAGTTCGGTGACAAAGTCCATACTTATATGGGTCCATGGTTTGGTAGGGATAGGTAGTGGTTGGAGCAATTTCGCTGGTGTTCTGCGGGAAGACTTAAATTGAGAGCAAATCTCACAAGCGGCCACAAACTCTCTGACATCCTTTCTGATAGAGGGCCACCAATAACTCCTGGAAAGGATCTCAAAAGTCTTTCGTTCACCAGAATGTCTAGAGAAGCGTGAAGAATGGTACCATGACAATATTCTCTTACGAAGAGATGGCGGAACAAGGGTTTTCCCAAATGGTAGCACATTGGTGGAAGAAGTGGCCAAAGTCACACATTTGGGATCCAGTATAGGATGGTCGGAACAATCCGTGATGTCAGAGGGTGGTGCAAACGCCCGGGATAAAGCGTCTGCTTTTTTGTTCTTTGCAGCTGGTTTGAATGTAATGATGAGCTCGAAGCGGGAAAAGAAGAGTGACCATCTCGCCTGTCGAGGGTTTAAGCATTGAGCTGTTTGTAAATAGAGGAGATTTTTATGGTCTGTAAAGATGGTTACAGGGTAACGAGCCCCCTCCAGGAGATATCTCCACTCCTCCATTGTGACTTTTATAGCTAACAGTTCCTTGTCACCGATGGTGTAGTTTTTTTCTGCGGGTAGAAGACCGCGGGAGTAGAAAGCGCAAGGATGGAACTTCTGTTGCTCAGATCTTTGGGAGAGAATGGCTCCTAGTCTGACATTGGAGGCATCTACCCCGAGAAAGAAGGGAAGGTTCACCTCAGGCTGCCGCAGAACAGGAGCGGTGGAAAAGGCCTCTTTAAGGCTTTGGAAAGCTTGAAGGGCCTCGGAGGACCAGTGTTTAGTATTGGCACCCTTCCTGGTCAGGGCCACAATAGGAGAGGCAATAGAGGAGAAGTTCAAGATAAAGCGTCTGTAATAATTCGCAAAACCCAGGAAGCGTTGTATAGCCCTGAGGGTAGTTGGCTGAGGCCAAAGTAGGACAGCATTAACTTTGTCAGGGTCCATCTCCAGACCTACTCCGGACACGATGTATCCCAAGAATGGAATTTGGGATAATTCGAAGGAGCATTTTTCTAATTTGCAGAATAGGAGGTTCTTCCACAGTCTGGAGAGAAATTCTGCCACATGTTGATGGTGGGAGACAAGATCTTGAGAGAAGATTAAAATGTCGTCCAGATAGACTACAACGCACACGTATAATAGGTCCCGGAAGATCTCGTTCACGAATCCTTGGAAGACAGCAGGGGCGTTACACAGTCCAAAGGGCATAACTAGGTATTTGTAATGTCCATCCCTGGTGTTGAATGCTGTCTTCCATTCGTCGCCTGACTTGATCCGGATTAGGTTGTAAGCGCCACGGAGATCAAGTTTGGTAAAAATCCGAGCACCTTTAATACGATCGAAGAGTTCGGTGATAAGAGGAATCGGGTACCAGTTTTTCACGGTTATGGCATTGAGCCCCCGATAATCAATGCAGGGTCTTAAGGTCCCATCTTTCTTCTTCACGAAAAAGAAGCCCGCTCCAGCGGGAGAGCTGGAAGGTCGAATGAACCCGCGATGAAGGTTGTCCTTGATATACTCTGACATAGCCTGTGTCTCTGGTAGCGAGAGAGGGTATACACGGCCCCTAGGAGGGTTTTTGCCAGGTAGTAGATCTATGGGACAATCCCATGCCTGATGAGGTGGCAGGCATTCAGATTGCGCCTTATCGAACACGTCAGCGAACGGGACATACTGTGGAGGAAGGCCCGGAGGACCAGGTGTTATAGACGATCTGTTGATTTTGAGTGGTACCACTCGGGTTAGGCATCTATGATGACATTCCGGGCCCCAGGATGTGACTTGGGGAGTACTCCAATCAACTTGTGGTGAATGAAGCTGAAGCCATGGAAGGCCAAGAACGATGGGACTAGTAGTAGCAGGAAGGACCAGCAAAGAGATTTTCTCTCGGTGTAAGGCTCCAATTTGGAGGGTCAAAGGAGTCGTACAGTGGGTGATAAGTCCATTAATGATACGAGAGCCGTCTATAGCGGTGTCCGCTATGGCGGTTTTTAACGGGACCACTGGTAGGGACCACTGGTTAACTAGAGCACTGGAGATAAAGTTGCCGGCAGCGCCGGAATCCAGAAGTGCTTGAGAGATAAAAGATTTGGTGGCTGAGAAGATGGTAACATCAAATGCACACACTTTGAAATCCATAGAAGATGGAGAGGAGTCCATGGACCCTAACCTTACCTCTCCAGAACTGGTTAGGGCCTGGCATTTCCCGACTTCTTAGGGCATGAGTTCAGGCTGTGAGTAGGGTCAGCACAATAGATGCAGAGTCTATTTTGTATTCGTCGATCCCTCTCTTTAGATGTTAACTTAGAGCGTCCTACCTCCATGGGTTCCACTGGAGGGGGAAGATGACGAACTTGAGGTGATGGGCGAGTGAACCCCTTAGAGGTGCTTGTTCTTTCAGACTCCCTCTCATGGAATCTCATGTCTACCCTAGGGAAATTAGATCGTCCAAGGAGGAGGGTAACTCTTGTGTGGTCAGTGCGTCTTTGATCTTATCCGTCAGACCCTGCCAGAGGGCAGCTATCAGGGCCTCGGTGTTCCACTGTAGTTCAGAGCCGAGTATCCGAAACTGAATGAAATACTGGGCCACAGAATGTGATCCTTGGCGTAGTCGGAGAATGCTGGAAGCCGCAGAGACAACGAGGCCAGGTTCATCGAAAATTTTGCGAAACGTGGAAATGAAAAGTGCACTATCCTCCAATAGGGGGTCATTTCTCTCCCACAGAGGGGAGGCCCACGCAAGAGCCTGTCCGGAAAACAGAGAAATGAGGTAGGCAATCTTGGCACAATGAGTGGCAAAATGGTGAGGTTGAAGCTCGAAATGGAGAGAGCACTGATTCAGAAAACCTCTACACGTCTTGGGATCTCCATCATATTTTAAGGGAGTAGGCAGGTGTAGCGTGGAAGCAGTAGACACTTGGGATGGCACTGGGGAAGGAGAAGACGCTGAAGGTTCAACAGTCGCTGAAACATTTTGTGGAGGATCTCCTCGGGCGACCAGAGTCTGGAAACACTGGAACAGATGTTGCTGCCGAACATCCTGTTGTTCCACCCGAGTGACTAGATGCTGCAGCATCTACCTAGCTGTTGGTTCCAATCCTGGGTCTGTCATGGCCTGATCTTACTGTCACGGGCACTAGGAGTTTATACCCGAGTTTCACCTGATGTTATAACTGACAGAGGGGCGGTGTTGACCACGGACCTCAGGGCAGTTAGGTGAATGATTGGAATGATGATAACAGCAGGAAAGTAGCGAATGTCTTATGAAGTCAATGACTTGCAGCTGTTGATGGTGGAAGTTCAGCGACTTGGAACTGTAGAGAAGAAGCGATATAGCTTCAGACGAGATGAGAGGATGTGAGTAGGTGAAGGTAGCTCGTGGAGGAGTCGGTGGTCTGCGTACAGCAAGTTGTACCACTGTAGTGATGAGGAGGTTGTCCTGGTGCAGGTAGGTAGTAGGGTAGTCGGTGGTCTGCGTATAGCAAGTTGTACCACCGCTGTGATGGGAAGAGTAGTACTGGTGCAGGTAGGTAGCGGGGTATTCGGTGGTCTGCGTATAGCAAGTTGTACCACCGCTGTGATGCGGAATGTCCAGGTGTAGGTAGGTAGCAGGAGAGTCAGTGGTCTGCGTATAGCAAGTTGTACCACTGCTGTGATAGGAGGACTTGTCCAGGTGCTGGTAGGTAGCAGGGAAGTCAGTGGTCTGCGTGTAGCAAGTTGTACCACTGCTGTGAGGAGGAATGAGGACTTGTCCAGGTGCAGGAGAGTGGTGTGGAAACGGCAAACTGTAGCTGTGTGGAAACAGTGCGAGTAGAAAGGAGTTTTGTACAACACAAGTGGGTAAGTACAATGAATAGTCTGTCAATATAGTAGCTGGCTCTGCAACGTGGAGAAGCGGGTCAGCGCGGATATGCAAGTAACAACAAAGTCAATATGATGAGAGCATACCGCAGCTGAGTGAGAAGCTTGTCCGGGTAAACAGGCAATGTAGCATAGACAGTCTATCATAGGTAACTGTACCTTAGTGCAGTAGTCAATAGGTATGCAAGTAAACAATAATAGTCAATAGTGGTTATGCATACCAAGTAGAGCAGGAATCAGCTGGGAAGCTGAAGAAGCGATCAGCTGAGTGGACACGCTGTAGCGGGTATGGGAACCGCCGTTGAGTAGAGCAGGGAACAGCTTGGAAACTAGACGATCAGCTGAGTAGACACGCTGTAGCGGGTATGGGAACCGCCGGTGAGTAGAGCAGGAAGCAGCTTGGAAACTGCAGACGATCAGCTGAGTAGTCACGCTGTAGCGGGTATGGGAACCGCCGGTGAGTAGAGCAGGAAGCAGCTTGGAAACTGCAGACACGAGTAGAGCTGGAAGCAGCTTGGAAACTGCAGACACGAGTAGAGCTGGAAGCAGCTTGGAAACTGCAGACACCTATAGAGAATCACTGGGAATGAGACTACAAGATCAGGCAACTACCTAAGGCTGCAGGTGCCTTAAGTAGGGTGAGGTGATTGATCCATCAATCACATTAGTGGTCAGGTGTAGTTGTTAAAGGGACCTGCGCATGCACAGTGCGACAGGATGGCGGACGGCCACGGTTCAACACAGGTGTAAGCGGGAAAGATGGAGAACCACGTACCAGAGTGGAGGCACTCACACTCCGGTGAGTGACACCTTCATTTAATTCCAGCTTAGTTCCCCTGGTATTGTGGCGTCAGCAGGCAATCTCTAGATAACACAACTGTCCTTGATTAATGCCTGTTTAATGGATGTTCTGTTACATAGTTGTGATGAATGGCTGTGGGCAGTCCAGCTGGACATGTAGATGAACAATGGACATCTCTATTTATCTGGGTAAAGGGAGCATAATCACAATAGCCCATCGGTTTCCAAAGTGTGTGCCGCTCCTCCCTGGGGTGCTGCAACACTATCACAGGGGTGCCGGGCCAAGACAGAGAAAAAAATACCAATCCAGCGGGGCCCAGGGACCCGGCATCCTCCTCCATGTTCCCTTCTCACTGGACGTCATCACACCCGACATATTCAGTGAGGAGCTGCGCAAAGAGGAGCTGGAAGAAAGAAACAGACGAAAAAGAAGGCCAAGTAAGGTAAGTAAAGGAATGGAGGGGAAATAGTGATAGGAAACAGCGATGGATGGGAAAAGAAAGGAGGTGCAGTGTAATAGTGAAGGGGCACAGTGTGAGCATGAAGGGGCAGTGTAATGGTAAAGGGGCAGTGTGATCATTAAGAGGCAGAGTGTAATGGTGAAGGGGCACAGTGTGATGATTTTTGTACATATTGTTTTTTTTGTTTGATCTTATTCCTCTTAATGATAGCTGTAAATTGTTCTTTGACAGAATTATAATTAAAACAAATCTAAAAATACTATTTTTCCCTTGTGTATTGTTTTTTGTAAACAACTTAATAAGTATATCTGTCCTGACCTATACACTTATGTTATTTTGACCCAAGTACTTAAAAAATGTGACTGATCGGTAATTATTTGGAGGGGTGCCTTGAAAAACTTATGGAGATCCTAAGGGTGCCGTGAACTGAAAAAGTTTGGGAACCACTGCAATGGCCCCTAGGCATCTCAATCTGTGCTCCAATATAGCCTTATCTAAACTTTTACGGTGATTTTGTATTCTGGACCGAACAGTACAACATGGCTGAGGAAGTCCTGCAAAGTCTCTCTAAGTGGCTGGTGCCACTTCTCATAGTGTCGCCAGTCGGCTGAGAGCCATTATGCTGTCCAGTGATGGTAACTCCTTTAGGGGACATGCTAGTGAATCTAGCAGTATCTAAAGATATCAGAAGTCATTTAAGAACTATTTAAACTCTAACATTTAAAACACATATAAAACACTCTGCATATTCCTAGTAATATAACAAATGCTGGCAAGAGGGATTGCCAAGCAAGCTTAGCCTTTATTTTCAATAATGCAGCACACTGCTCTCGCCACTTTCCTCTCCTTCTTAAACCCAGCCCTGCAGTTACCCTGCCGTTGGGCAAGCAGTATGTGCAGGAGGTTCCATCTCCTCTTGTCTGGAAAGCCTGTCCGTATTTCCACAGTCTCGACCCATTTTGTGGAAGTTACTAAATTATACGATTGTAATGTCAGGCTCCACCCTCCATTGTCTTGCACAGTCCAGTGCAACCAGTTTAGCAAATTATGGTAGGTCACCATGGAGAACGTTTGACTGTACAGATATGTCTGGAGTTTCTAGAGTGTACATAATATGGCATTCTTTTTCTATAGTGGCATGAGCAATCTACTTGTTTCCATGAGAGGTATGCCATGGGGGGCTCCTGATCATCCCCCGCTATATGGCTAAGCACTGCTCTCAGTCCACAACACAATGCATCCGTCTGCACTATGAACTGCTGACAGAATTCAGGGGAGAGCAACACAGGAGCCGTGTTAAGGCAGCTGTCAGCAAGATGAAGTTCTCTTCACATGCCAGTTGCCTGCATACTGTTTAGAGGTATAATTCATGAATGCGGTGGGGCTATACTGTGGTACAAACTTGCAATAGTATCTGGCAGTCCCTAAGATGGCTCTGACTTATTTTTGTTTGGATGGTTAAGGCCATTTCAGGATAGCCGAATCTTGCCTCCTCCAGCCTCGTGCCGCAAGTATAGCACTCCCTATCTGACATTTGTCACGTTGAATGCTCAGCCCTGCCTCACTAATGTGCTAGAGCACTTTGACAATATGCCCAAGGTGTTCCTCTCAGGCCTCACTAAAAATGGAAATGTCATCTAGATTGGATGAACTCCTGGTGTCTGGAACATTATTCATTCCGAAAAGCATGGCAGTGAACTCAAATGGCTCAAATGGAGTGATGCAAGTGGACCACTCCTGTGCCTTCTTGGTAAGGTGGACACATAGCATGACCTATCTAGCAATGGACTATGGGGTAGGCATTAGTCCCAGTAACTTCATTAAGCAGATGGTAGTCCACACAGAGCTGGCTGGTCCAGGACTTCATTGTTAGCAGCACAAAACTTGCTTCTCTGAGGCTGCATAATGGAACTATGATGCCCATTTCCAGCATCTCACCACCTTTTGACCATGGCAAGACCTGCCATCGACCCAACCTCGAGCTCCCTATATGTCTTAAAATGGTTGTGTCACAATTCGCCCCTGGCTGCAGTTCAGCACCTCCTTCCAAGAGGTTGCTGTGCCTTCATCTGCTCCTGCCTGCAAGGGGTTAAGTTCTCATCATTGATCCGCTGTGTCCTGCAGTTATCAGGCTGCCTTTTCCTGCAAACTGGGTCAGTTCCTCAATTGTCACTGCTGCTGGTCTCCCTGTGATAACGCTTGTGATCTGACCCTGGCTTGTTCCCTGGTATTTGACTCCTGTTTGTTCCTACGTTTTGAACCACCAATTGTGACCAGACCCCAGCATTGTTTGACTTTCCTGGTATTATTGTGGAGTTTCTGACCCTTGACTCGGTTGACCCTCTTTTTGCCTGATTCTCCTGTGGATCATCCGATGTTTTCTGGCTAATCCTGGTAATACAGTCTCCCTGTGCCTGCTCTTCATCTGTTATACCCGAACACTAGTATTTCCTATTCCACCTTCCCAGCTAACCTGGTTATCTTGATAATCTGCACTCGCAGTCATCCTGTTCTGCCAAGTCTCCGGCTTTCCAGCTGAACATGATTATCCTGCCAACTTGCACCCGCAGTCATCTTGTTGTGCCAGGTCTCCAACTCCCCAGCTAACCCTCGTTATCCTGCCAACCTGCACCTGCAGTCATTCTGTTGTGCCTGATATACAGCATCTTCAGCTTCCCAGCTAAATCTGCTTACTCTGACAAACTTGTAACTGCAGTTAACATGTTGTGCCAGTACTCCGGTTCCTCAGCTAACCTGGTAATCCTGGAGTCCTGTTTCAACTGTTTCTATTCACTTGTGTTAGCTGCCTTACCATTTATTGCATCTCCTTTTTACCTGTGTGACCAGTGTGCAAAATAAAACCACTTTGTTTCATTCACATTACCCTCCATGGTCTTCATATTTTGTTGATATGGCAAGCAGCGTGATGTGATAATCTGCTTCCCAGTGCTGTCAAGGGCTTTAGTGTACTTGGCCTCCCTGTGATGTTGTATTACAGTGAAAGCCAGGCCCAGTTAACCTGCATCTTATTCATATGGGATGGGACCAATACCATGACTCACTGTTTTGTCTATAACCTACATGTCCATGACCGCAGCACTTCTTCTCAGTAAGCAAAGAGAAGCTGCTGCAAGAATCCCTTCCAGTCTTCCTCCTCTAAGTGAATGTACATTTGAAGCAACTGCTTAAGGGTTCCATTAAACTTTTTTACAAAGCCTGTTCATTTTGGGGTGGTAAGGGATGGTGCGCAGGTGATGTACGCCAAATTGTTTCCAGAGAGTATTCATTAGTTCCCCTTGGAACTGCAATCCCTATTTGATAAGAATCTCCTGTGGAAAGCATACCTGACTCAAGATGTCCATCAGTTCAGCTCAGCTATGGATGACAGAACAAATACTTCAGAGTACCTTATGCTGAAGTTTATCAGGGATAATATAAACCACTTTACAGAATGGTTGTCAATGATTGGCATGGGCATCAGCATACATTGCAAGAAGCATGATATCGGTTCGCATCTTGGGTAATCTGTGACCAAAGAGAAACTGCTTGGTAACCGAGTAAAGGATCCTTAATTGGCTTGCAATGGGGATGTCTAGAGCTAGATAATGCGCACAGCGTCACACTGTCTTGACACAACTAGCTGGTTGCCGCCCAGGGCTCATATGGATATTGGTGACCCAATACAGCAGTCCATCCTCCCATACAACCACCACTAGGGGATCTGGTTAGCTGATCATCCAGACTTTATAAGCTTGCAAGGGCTGGGTCCATCTGCTGAGCCTTCCTAAACTTCTCTTGGTCCACCTTACACAAGTCAACCTCAGTGTTCATTACGTCCATGTGTGCATATTCACTGTCAGCAGTTCAGGGGTTGCATGTGAAACTCCTGGTGTTAAGGGTGGAGAACTGGCTGGACCGCTGAAACCGGTTTGGATCTTGCAGCTGGCATTGGCCAACTAGGGGACTAGTCCTTGTCCTAAATTGTTCCCAAGGATGACTTCAGTAGGGAGTCCATACAAAACCCCTATTTCCACCTATTCATAGTGATGTCCCTAACATTCACTGGCCATGAGGATGTCCACAAGTCTACCGCCGGCAATTTGAACCATACAGTTGTGTCACACTGCCTCCTAGGGTCCAAGTCAGGCCAGATTAAGGTGATGTAGGCGTCCAAGTCCCTAAGCCCCTGAACCTTACGGTTACCCTCCCCACACTCGTCTCCACTTCAGTCTGATACACTTCTTCCTCAACCTCTAGAGCATCGCCCTTCCTTGACAAATTGGGTGTCCTATTTACAATATGCTCTCCTCTGGAGGGACTGGAGTGGGCCCCTAGGAAAAAACCTTGATTTCTGGGGAAAACATCAGTGTTGGTCAGGTGGTTCCAAGGCCTTGTTCCTCTGTGAGCTGGTTACCATTGGTGTTACTGGGGTGTGTTGGCTGTAGTTTCAATGGCCATTTCCAGAGGGTGGTATGTTAGAGCCTCACATTAAGCACCAAGTTGGACCACTTTCAGGTACAGCAGATCCTTGCCATATTGGCTGGTTAGCTGGAGAGTGGTACAATAATGAGTGTCTAGAGGCAACATTGATGCATGGTGGAGGTTCCTTGCAAGTTTGGGGCTGCATTTCAGCAAATGGAGTTTTGGATTTGGAGCATTTGGTCAGGATAAATGGTTTCCTCAATGCTGACAAATACAGGCAGGTACTCATCCATCATGCAATACTATCAGGGAGGCATCTGATTGGCTCCAAATTTATTCTGCAGCAGGACAAGGGCAGAAAAAACATACAGTCAATGTCATTGAGAACTATCTTAATTGTAAAGAAGAGCAAGGAGTCCTGGAAGTGATGATATGGCCACCACAGAGCCCTGATCTCAACATCATCAAGTCTGTCAGGGACTACATGAAGAGACAGAAGGATTTGGGCAAACCTACATCCATAGAAAATCTGTGTTAGTTCTCCAAGATGTTTGGAACACCCTCCCTGCAGAGTTCCTTCAACAACTGTGTGCAAGTGTATCTAGAAGAATTGATGCATTGATGTTGTTATAAAGGCAAAGAGTGGTCACACCAAATATTGATTTGTTTTATTTATTATTTGTTGTTCAATTGTATTTTATTGATTTTAATTCTAATGTGACTATGAAAGCAAGTACTAATTGTGGATGTCCAAACTGTGCTATTAAACTCCTGGAAGCCAATATGGGCTCGATAAGCATACAGGCAATGTCATATTTTCGATGAAATTCCCTAGTTTTTTAAATTTTACCTTACCTGGGTAGTGTCAGCTATTTTGAATTCCAAAACCCAATGGGCTTTGTCTTTAATAAAAGTGCCATTAGAGAAAGAACATTTTTTTTTCTCTTGTTGATTTTTTTTTTTTTTTTTGCTTCTCTTTCCCAGCCTCCTATTTATTTAATATATCTAGGAGATGTATTGGATGAGGTAGGGTAATGCATTGAAAAGGAACTCCCCTCCATTAGATCTACTGTTGCCATTTACACAGATCTGTAGCTAGATATTTTAGTGCCCTTGGCAAGAGAGAACACTGACACCGCCCCCCATCCTGTTGGAAGTAGATGCTGCTTCTCAGCAGTGGCGCACCATCGCAGAGGCATGGTGTGGACATGCCCAGCCTTCTCCAAGTGCAAGACCTTCTCCAGCACTGCTGCCCTCTCTTACCTGCTCTTGTAGTTTTGACTACCTGGTGCTGGTGCTGGTGTCTTAAGGTCCATTGCAGCTTGGCCGTATCCTGGAATGTTGAAGTCATATTTGGAATAGAGTTATTATTCATCTTCTGGAAAGTTGAGCAGTGAGTGAACAATCTAGGCCTCCCTCCCCCTCGACGAGCCAGACATTAAGTTAGTAGATTTTTTATTTAATAAACAGGCTTCCTTCCACTCAACCAGCCCCAGAATTTAATTGATAGCATTCTCATTAAATATATATACCTATGCCCCCCCATACA
The DNA here is from genome assembly GCF_038048845.1 of Mixophyes fleayi. NCBI lineage: Eukaryota > Metazoa > Chordata > Amphibia > Anura > Limnodynastidae > Mixophyes > Mixophyes fleayi. The sequence continues at coordinate 225,534,496 of NC_134402.1, forward strand.
GCCCTGACATTAAATTAATAGCACTCATGTTTAATAATTAGGCCTCCTCCATTACCAGCACAACATTAATTAATTAATTAATTCAAAAAAATAATAGTGTTTACGTTTAAAAAATAAGCCTCCTTCCTCTCAACCAGCCCCAACATTAAATTCATAGCATTCCCATTTATTATGTAGATCTATTTCCCCCCACTACCCCTAACATTAAATTAATAACATTCTTATTTAGTAAACAGACATATTCCAACCCCTACCCTACCCCCTCTTCCATCAGCTCTGACTTTAAATTAATTGCAGAGATTATAAAGGGTTAGGCATTTAATAAATGGCCTATTTCCCACACGCCCCAAAATCAAATCAATAGCTTACAAATTTCCCCCACATTTAATAGAGACTTCTTTTGACTATATTACTGATTTTTTTTTTAATAGTTATATTTAATTAAATCCTCCCTTCTCTCTAACCTGCAGTCCCCTGTTTTTTCCAGCCCCCTCTCCGCCATGTTTTCTACAGCCTCCTCTCGACTCTACATGCCTCTCTCCAGCATGTTTTTTACAGCACCTTCCGTTCTTTCTAGCTCCCTCTCCCCCATTTCCTCCAGTCCCCTCTCCAACTTGTTTTCTACAGCCCCCTCTCCCCTGTTGTCTCCAGTCAACTCTTACCCCATTATTAGTAAAAGTAATTACCTTTTCTTCTTTTTTTTTCTTCATTCCTGCTTCTCTGTGTTTGGACTGTGACTATTAGATAAGCTTTTAGAACCAGGCTAACAGAGGTCTTCACCTTCAGCAACCGCCTTTCCCGTAGAACTGATGTTGTTCGGAGGTACTCGGATGCCACCAGGACTTAGGCTCTAAAGCTGGGTACACACTACAGAAATTTCGACCAACTTTTTATGCCGAGCAATTTTACATGCGATCGATGGTCTGAACGCTCGGTCCATGGACTGCATACACACTAGCCTTGTTTAGGACAATAAAGGGAAGAGCGGATGTCCCTTTAGCAACTTTTTACAGCCATGTTGTCGTGAGCAATGATTTTAATTTCGTACACACTGCAGCGACATTTGCGGGAAATGTAATGAGATACCAAATACATTAGCATAAAGGGGCAGAGCTTTCGCTATAGTTAACACCCAAAGCTGCATAAAAAGAGAAGGCAACACTGTCTTTTCATTTATTCCTATAAAATAGAAGTTTAGTAACATACATAAAATTTAGAAAAACATTAAACTGCTAAAGTGCAATGCAATGAATATTCCCTAATAATAAAATTCCTTCTCGGCGTGCATCATCGCTGATTGGTTCACAGCAGAAACGAACGCCCATGTCTGAGTGTATAAAATGACAGAGGAACCTGTTTGGCGCCGAGGAGCGTCAGAAGATGGCGAGTGAGCAAGTGTCAGTGAGTGTTAAGGTTGAGGAGAAGGTGTCGGTGGGGGTTGCGGGTGAGGAGAAGGTGTCAGTGGAGGTTGCAGCTATGGAGACGGAGACAGAGTCAGAGATGGTGCTGGAAGGGCCAAAAAATGTTGGAAAAGTTAAGGTGGGGGATGGAGATACTCAAGAAGAGCAAAGAGCAAATCCAATGAGCCCAAGAGAGGTGGAGATAATGGTCAAAGTACTGGACCAGGATGACAACGACATTAAAAAAGGTCAGTAGCACGTGTAGTGTACCTGTTAGAAAGACTTTATTTCATTCTAGTGTCACATAAAGTAATGTAAACTAATTTGTAACCTAATTTTGTTATGTCAGAACGAAGAATTAATGGTGAGAAGGCCTGTTTAGATATCACTGATACCACTAATGTTACACCTGTTAGCAAACAAGAAAAAATTGAAAAAGAAAAATATACTAAAGAAGTTCTACATGAAGGTATTTCAGTGAACATGTATAGACAACTAAATGCTTTGGGCCCATACCTGTACCGTTATAATAATCAAAATGGTGCCTGTTTTCCAGAATGTATGGAGGTTAAGCCCGCTATTATTGCGATTTCGCCACAGGGACCAAAATATAAACTGATCTCGAGCAGTGTGAAAGGTGAGAAAATGAGAGTATTTATGTCGTTGAATATAAATTACAGATATAGAAGTTAAATGGTAAACATTTTTCCAGTTCACATAAGTTTGATCTCATTAAAAAAAATAGGCCAGCAAAGAGGATATTATTTTGTATTACTTATTAATACTAGTATAATTAATGCTTTATCATATTATTTGTGTGTTGTTTATATGCTGTAAACAAACATTTGAACATTAAAGTAGTATGAATTAACGGTTACCAACTGAAATATAAATTGCAGCTTTAACAGCTGTTTTTTGAAGACGGGAATAGAACAGGACAAAGTCTATGGATTTTCGTGATTATACCACACGATCACATGTATTCATATCAGAATGACTCATCCATTGAGAGATAAACCATGAGCTTATTTAAAAAGAACAAGGATGCATGGTAATTTGCATGGATCTGAGAACAAACTTTACTCATTTAAGGACTTTTATCCACTGTTAGTTATTATTTCAATGCTATTAATATAACAATAATAAGGGATTTTTTTGTCTGGCAGTAATTAGGTTAAACCTTATACTGTATTTATCAACAGCATGATAGGCACTTCTGGTAAGGAAATGGTTTAAGAAGATGATGCATTATCTCTCTAGTCTTTAACATCATCAACAGAATTTTGTGTTTATGGGAGTTTAATGGAATTATATACACAGATTGCACAAAATAACATTTATTTCTCCCACAGCTTGAGAATTCATGGAACCCACAAATATTTAATTTAGAAGACTTAAACACTGACAAGACCACCAGGGTTAGTGATATATATATTACAAACACTGCAACTTAGTTTTGAAATGCTTATTTGCTTGAAAGCTTTGCAGAAAAGAAATAAATCAGGTGTTTCTTATTTTTTTCCTATCTAATGAAATAGTGAATGGAGCAAGTGTTGCTACTAAATAACGAAATAACAATATCCGTGTGCCTAAACACTTGCACACATACACACACACACACACTTACGCATTTTGTTCTATTGTGTCTTATCACCACTATTTAACTTGATTTGCTTCAAGTGGTGAGTACAAGGATGTATGTTGGACATATAGTGCAACATTAACATACAGTGAATGTCCTTTTAATAATAACTGTTGTTTCCCTGTTTAGAGTTTTTTTTGCTAGCATGGCTGATGATCAAACACTTGGCACAAGCCAAGTCTCTGGCTCCACCGCCACTAAACATGGCTGTCAAATTTCAGCAAGAAGTAGAAGTGCTGGTGGAGCTGGTGATAGAGAGGCTGCATACTACCAGCCAACAGCTCTCGCTCCACCTTAACAGTGAATTTGGAAGTGGATCACCGTGCAGGTCATTGCCATGAACATAAAATACCAGTGATACTACGTTTAGCATTCAGCTGGGCTGATTTCAGTTCCCGATGTCCCCACTGTAACTAGGTAGCAGCTCACACAATTCACTCCAATTGGTAAAGGGGGAAATACTGCAGCTTGTCCGCTATGCTGGGGATCTTGCTCAAATCTAATTCAGCTGTTACACCAGTTGACAAGTCACTCTGAAGCACAATATGCACTGGACCACATATAGACATGATATTAGTTTGCATTGTCCACAGCAGTACAAGTTGGTGAGTAGTGAAATTATTGCCAAGATAGTAATATTCCAATCTCTGACGCATTTTGTTATAACAAGGTATAACTTCTTCAGTGTCATGAATCGGGGTCTTAGTCCTGTTTATGCCATCATATCACAGTGCTTCTCCCTTCTGTCAGAATGCAGCATTCTAAATCTTTGTTTGGGGCTTTATTCTACCTGCTGTAATACAGACTTCAGCCATTAACCCCTCGTGTAAATTCAGTTTCAATCTGCCTGCTGTAATACAGACTTTGGCTATTAAACCTTTGTGTGGATTCAGCTTCATTCTAACTGCTGCTGTACAGATTACAGCTTTCACCCCTCGTGTGCATCCAGCTCTCGTCAGCCTATTCATGTCTCACCTACTGGCTATTTGGGGTAGTAGGTTGCTTCTCTGAGTCTTCCAACGTCTGGAGCCATCTCTGTGTTTCTGGTTACCGACTTCCAGTTCCAGACTTGCTCAGGTTCTGAGTTGTCCGGAGCTAGTTCCAGGCTTATACAGCTCAGGAGGTAGTCACCCCTGATAATTCACTGCCTGAGTTCTTAGCCTTCCCATTCCCAGTTTTGGTACTATATTCGTCTGGACTTCTGGATCCTCAGCGGTACTGAGTCTCTTGCCGTGGGTTCAGTCCTTCTGTTCCTGCATCCAGTTTCCCGTCCACCAGGTCCAGATTCCAGTACTGTATTTCAGTAAGGAGTCCCATCCAGCATTTCTCCTCCGAACATCTGGTATACAGGAACAGAGCACTTCCTCCATGAGCAAGACCTTCATCCGACTTCTAGTTTCCACTTAATCCCTGTCACAGCTAATCCCAAGGGTCCTGAGACTAAGCACAGAAAACCTATTCCTGTTACATTCAGAGAGTTATATATAATGAAAAGTTTCCAGCATGTCTACTTTATATAGCTCACACTCCTGTATAATTATACAAATTGATATGCAGACTAATGAACTAGCAGATAGAACCAAGGAGAACCACAGACTCTAATTAACCATATAAGTCCCATAATTTTTTGCAACTAGCATAAGATATATCCATCATTTTTAATAATTAATTTTATCTTTATTATATATAGCTTTAAATAACTTAGAGTTCGCGCTATAGAACAATTATATGATATATATATTTAGTAAACAAATATCAATAAATAGAAATACAAATATATATAAAACAGTTATAACAAATATACATATATCTCAACTAGTACAATAGGTATCACTGCGATCAAAAATCTGATAAAACACCTAAACTGGTAAAGCTGCTGGCAATTTAACAAGGTGTCCCTCCTTGACTTAATCAAACAATGAATTCCTGCGCTCATTCCAGATAAATAGCATAAAAGACCAATGGTGGTGTCTAAAACAATTAAACTGAATGACAATATTATAGTCTAAGAGTTAATCTGCTATGATTGGAAAAAAATTTAATGCTAGCATATGAATAAATAAAAACAATTTAATGAGGATTTTTAAAAATATATACAAAAACCACAAAAAAAGTCTCATTAATAATTACAAAAGAATTGAAACAATTAATAACCTATAAAATTGAATAGGACATAGTATAAATGCACATAAAGAAACCTATAAGGTTGTATAATAATATAGGTATGCCAATACAATATGATGCAGCCCTAAATCTTACTCATATTGATTGTATTAGCCACGGCAACATATAATGCTCAAACTGTCAGATAGTAATCAAAGTACCTATGAATGGATAAAGATCATAAATGTCAGGCGTATTGACTAAAATAATGTCCAGATAATAATGCCGTTATTCCAATGATGAGAAACTGTCTAATTACTGCGGTAATAATAAAGTACTATACCCAAATAACGTTAATCTTGACCAATATCGTATAAACAATCGGGTGTAGGACCATGTCAATACTAGCTGTGTCTGTGTAAAGTGAACCTATTCAGTTGCTGGGTACCCAGGTGTAGATCAATCGAGCTTGAACTCTGATGTTCCAATGTGCTTCCCACCCTGGAATGCATTCCCCGTTGGTCGCTTCCTGTTTGTGACGTCAGTTCCGGAGGTGTTGTCCATCGCATTTCATCTCCAATTTTCTCAACGGTAATAGCGATATATATATATATCTATATCAACTGTCTGCTCCAAAATTATTTTATTTAGCTGAAACTAATAATTTTGTTCATATGAAAAGTATATCATCATAAATAAAAATAACAATATGGCTCCAAATCGAAGATTGTTAACTGAGGTCAAGACAAAGTAAGTGTATACAGTTTTTTTTCTTGCAAATTATGAAATTGTGCTCTGCATGCCTAGTACACTTTTTCTGAAATTTGTTAAGATCAGAACACACTGCCATGGTACCAAACTTCAGTTGGGAATTAATTTAGATAAGCCCATCATTGACATGTTAGAGGAGGGGAGAACAAACTCAGGGGATAGTTTACAAATGTGTCCCATGCCCTAAGTGAGTCACGGATGTTTGTCAGGGTAGAGACCTCCAAAGGTCTTGTTTTAGCATCAAGCCATAGTAGGTCTGTCAGAGACATCAGTTAGGAAGAATGTTTTTCAATGGCGACCCAGAGCTTGGGAGGAGTGGGGGCCAACCAGCCTCTAAGATGGTCTAGGAAGCATGCTAATTGATAGAACTCTAGTTTGGGAGAGGCCAGGTCTCCTTTTAGTTTAGATCTCATAATTGTAACATTCGATATTCAAGTGTTATGGACTGGAATAATATCAGGCCTTGTAGGCGGTTCCCACGATGGCCTGTGCACGTGACTAGCTGATTCAGGACCATACAATGTTTAGAAAATAAGAACACAAGACGGTTGGTCTGCTTAATAAGTACTTCAATGAATATGAGCATAAGTACATATCAACACATGGAAACAATGCAGCAAAGTTCTGTACACAGTAGAGATGGTGAGATGGCAGCTCAGAATCTCACAATGATGAGCATCTGCACACTTGGCATAATAAACAAAGTCTTGTAAATTGATGCATAGAGATACTTGCAAACAAAGTCCCAAAGATGGTGCTACCAGCACTTGGTTGATCAAGCAGGTTCACCCACATAAAATCCAACAGGAGAGTTCAGGAATGCACAGGAGTCCATGGAGACAGGCTAGCAAACAAGTTGCACTGACAGTGAGCAGGTGTCAGTGCTGAGTTTAAATAGAGCAGGTTTGAATGGCACGCCCTGAAGTGAGTCATGTGATCCACAGGAGAACAGAGCAGACAGGAAAAGTAACAAACCTGGACTGGATTGTTACATCAAGGCCGTTTACCTCTCCAAATAAACTCCAAGGACACTGCCTGCCAAGAACAAATCCAGCATTTCTTAGGAAAAGCAGAAGTCAGTGTAACATGGTTAAATAGTGTAGTAAGAGACAGGTCCAGTCCTAAATTTGACATAAACATTGTTGGTAAAGCCATCTGGGCCTGGCGCCTTGTCACTTTTTAAAGTCTTGATAGCTTGCTCTACCTCCTCCGTAGTCCACGGGGCATCTAACACATCTGTGGAAAGAAAGTGGAGATCCAGGGAATCCAGGAAACTACAGATAGATTTAGGTGTGGGTTGCGGAGCAGAGGGGTCTGTGTGTAAATTGTACAACTTCTCGTAGTAGTTACTGAATTTATTTGCAATATCTAAGGGATTTAAGACCCGTCGGCCACTGGAGTCAGACAATGTTTAATATGGTTAATAGCATTTTTACCCCGTAACTTACGTGCTAATAGTCTGCTTGCCCTATTCCCAAGTGTGTACATTTTTTGCTGACACCAAGATACAGCAGTTTGAACCTGGTATATAGAAATGGATTGCAGCTTGCTACGGATATCAAGTGTTTCAACTTTGAGACAAGAGTCTCTAGGCACTCTGTTATGCTGTATCTCTAAAGACGCCAATTGATCCTCAAAGGATTTCTGCAATTTATATATTTCGGGATTTAATTCAGGCAGAACCTCTCATAACGGCCTTCAGAGCGCACCAGTAGTTAGGCAGAGAAGTATCCTCTGGTGAATTGATTTGCATATAAATGGATAAACCTTCTGACATAATATGGAGGCTCTTTGGGTCCAACAAGACTGACGCTGCCAGTCTCCAAGGACGGGGAGGGCGGGAATTGCATAGGACCTCCCAATACCACCTCAAGGGGGCATGGTCGGACCAAGTGATAGGGAGAATGTCTATAGAGATAATAGATTGCAGAGACCACTTATCTGTCAGAAGCAGATCAATGCAAGAGTATGAGCTGTGAACATGGGAAAAAAAGGTATAGTGCCTCAGGGTTGGATGTTTGACTCCCCATGCGTCATACAGGTCAGACTCTGCAATGATTTGATAGAAAGCGGAGCGAGTGCCAGAGCTAAGAGACTAAGAGAGGGGATCGTTGACCAGATATGGGAAGATCTGTTTAATCTTGGGTCCGGGGCAAAAGTTAATTTGTCCATGAAAAACAAAGCGCCACTTCTAACTTTCTGAAAGTCAAGACATGGCTTCCAAAGGAAACGTATCTGATTGGAATTGGGAACATATAGAGACACCAATGTGACTTTCCTACTACCCAGGGAGCCCACCAATATCAGGTATCTACCATTTTTATCTTAAATGTTCTGTATCAATTTAAGCAGGCATGATTTACTGAAAAGAATGGCAGTTCCATTACGCTTGAACGGACCAGTAGACATGTAGCAAGTTGGAAACATGGAGTAAGAGAACTGGGGAGTTGAGGTATTGGGGAAATGAGTCTCTTGGACTGCAACAATGTCAGCTTTTTGAAGAGTGAAATATCTTTGTTTATTAGGGGAGTTTAAACCCTTAGCATTGAGGAAAAGAAAACTAACCGTTATGACGATGTGTAGAGAAATGAGCAGTATCTGGTGAAGTAATAACATGAAAGGCTGAAAGATGGGATGAAGAGAGGTGGTGTACGCTAGGGACGAAACAACAGGAAGGGGAGGGCAATGAAAAAAAAAAACAGAATTAGTTTCCATATTGGATACTAGAGATTTTTCTGCAAGGACAGTGTAGCAAAAAAGTAGTTAACAAGGGGAAGGAGGGAGGTGAGGGCACCACCCAACGAGCTACAGGGGAAAACAAATACAATGTATGTGCACTATAAGAGCACCATAAGTAAATTAGTAAGTAACCCAAGTGTAATGAAAACTATTAATACCTGTGAAAACAATTTTGCAGTCTACTAAGAGAATTGACCCTGAAAACATTATCGAGAATCAACATCACTTCTGAGATAGAATTCTCTGAACAGATGACTATGCATATAGTATACCAATCAAACATTAGAATCTGATAGGACAGCAACAATCATGTATGAAATACAATATTATAAATAGCTATAAATGTCTAATAGAGCTAGCTGACTTTGGCTTGGCACCCAATATTTATGTATATTTGCATTGCACAGCCGCTGGTGGTCACTCCACTATAACTGTGATTTAAATCCCTGAGTATTCAGGGGACTCCCTGCTGGTGGATGCCATACTGACGTCTTAGCTGGAGCAGTAGAAGAGGGCGACAGCAAGTGGGGTAATCAGCAACATCAGAATACCCTAAGTAAGTGTGCGCACATCACATCACCTGTACCAAAGGGATTTCACACAATCATTTGGTGTTCATTTTGCTAAACATGACCCCACATGTATACACATAAATCCCCCCAAAATGAAAAATGATAAGAAGTTAACTCAGATCTCCCAATGTCTCCCGATGACGGGCCACTTCTCAAATGTAATGATTATCCCAGAACCGGATAGTGAGATGATAATCGTAGCTAGCAGCACACCACTCGATCTCCACTTCGAAAATGGATCAGTTCAACTGGTCACGTGACCTGACGCGTTTCATCACCAATTGGTGATTTCATCAGAGGTACTAAGTGGTTCTCCACAGGGTTGTTCTTAAATACTATCTCGTTAATTGTTTTATCACCTAGTGATCAGAAGTGCAGATGTAGATACTGCAGATCCAATATCAGTAGCACATTCTGGATGGGTAGTGCCTTTTCCCAACAGCTGAAGCAAGACTAATTAGATTAGTCTTGCTGCTCCGGTTCTGGGATAATCATTACATTTGAGAATGTCATCGGGAGACATTGGGAGATCTGAGTCCAGACCATCCGGTGGTTAACTGTTAGCCGGACTGACTGATTAGGATCGATCTCGTGGATTCATCTTGTAACGGTATTTGTTACACTTGCTGGTTATAACGGATGAAGTTTTATTATCTCTCCACATTGAGAGATTGATCTATTCATGTCATTTTGAGATTTAACAGTGATTGATTAGAGACTTGATCGTCTCCATTTTCCGGTGTATCCACCATTGGATGAATTGTATTATTATTTCTGCTCGTAGATACTTACTTTGGAGACCATTTATAACCTGTCTGATTGATCAGAATTTATGGCTCATTCAGAGGTTCCACGGACTTAGTACTACGAGTACTCTTGATCTAGCAGTCACACCTGCTTTACAGATTTCCCTAAGTATATATTCCATTCATTATCAACTTGGTGAACACGGGAGCTATTAACTGTTTAGAGGCACTGGAGGAGTGACATAGTGGTCATTAACCATCTTTATACTCCCTAACAGACCACTTTGGAACATCGATGTTATTTGTTACATTTTTTAATGTGATCAGCTGGTCATTTTTGATTTTATGTATTATACATTTATTTATTTGTATGCATTAGTTAAATAAATTGTTATTTTTTTCATCAATCCATGCTGTTTGATATTGACAGAGACATTTCCAAAAATTTCACTCAGCGCAGTTTTATGATATTTCAACTTTCATTCCATATTTGTATTCTCACATTCTAGGTCTGGTGAAACAAGAGTAGTGCTATTAGCGTATTTGTCATTATATGTATATATGTCAAGCGTTATTGGGAATATTGCTGCTAATTGAAGTGGGTAATAACTTATTATTTATTTTCTGTTTTTATGTGTATATGAATTATATCTAGATTAAACAGTATATATATTTTTATTGGACTCCTTTGATTTTGTATGTTTATGCATACCATCTATTAGGAGTGTTTTAATTTTGTTTTTACTAGGTTACATGTTAAGATCCAGGTACCACCTGCGCAGTTCATTTTTTGTTGTTTTTTTATATGTTATTGTAGTGGAAGATTTACACTTCCTCCTTTGAACAGCTGCATTTGGCACCTTTTAAGATATATATATATATATATATATATATATATATATACATATATATATATATATATATATATATATTTCTATATACAACACTTATTTTTAGCGCCCAAGACAAAGTTTGTAAATTTATTCTACAAGCACACCATAATGCAAAGAGTGTTAATATTTTGCAAAGGCGCTAGACCTAGAATTTATTACTGCAGTGTATACCAAGGTATTTAGGCCAACAAAGGGCTACTTGCAAATAATGATGATGATATGATAGAAAATAGTACCTAATAGTCACACTTTATCATATGGCCTTACACCTTGTTGCCTCTGTTGCAGTCTGCACCACATGCCTGATTGCCTAAAGGCAAAGGAGTCATAGGTGCTCCCTGGCCATCTAGCAACCATGATGTCACGGGCACTAGGAGTCTTTACCCAGTATCACCCACTGATGGTCTTATCAGAGCAGTAGAGTTGGTATATGATACTCTGATGGCAGGGTGATAATGGAACTGGAAACAGCAGATGGTTAGAGAATGCTCAGAAAGTCTATGACTAGCAGCACTGGTAAACAATAGGTAACTGAACACGAGGATCTGGATGGACAAGGACACGTGAGGGTAGTCAGTGGTCTGCGCACGGCAAGTTGTACCACTGCTATAGTGAGAAGAATGTCCAGGAGTAATAAGGAGGTGGAAGTCAGCGGTCTGCGTATAGCAAGTTGTACCGCTGTCTGTAGTGAAGGAATGGAATCCAGGTGAAGGTAACGGGGAAGTCAGTGGTCTGCGAGTAGCAAGTTGTACCACTGCTTATGTGAGAGGATATATGCAACTGGTGACACAGGGAAACAGGAATCAGTGGTCTGCCTCTAGCAAGTTGTACCACTGAATATATATGTGAGGAAGGACACGAGGAGATAAATGCTATGCAGAGTCTACACGGGTACACTGAACTTGATCCCACGTTGAACTGCACACAATGATAATAATGAATGAACAGCACTGCACAGATAAACAAAGTCACTCAAATAGTCCAGCAAAAGGAAACACAGTCAATAATAGCAATAGTCTCAGAGGATGGAAACTCCGGAGGATAACAACTCAGTCCAGATGGATATGCAATACACCAGCACAGTCAATGAGAAGTATGCATACCGTGGTTCAGATGAGCAGGCTGTTAGAGATAGCTGCAGGGATACCTGAGCGGCAGGGAACCGGCGAGATGAGAAGTCCTTGCAGAATGGAAGCGGCAGGTAGGTGCAGCGCACTTGTAGGTAGGCCAGCAAGGACGACAAATACTCAGGAAGCAGTAGTATATCGAATAGAACAGCAGGAGACCACGGGAGAGTTGAAGCGATGTAGCAAAGCTGGAAGCCGAGGAGCGTAGACTCGATGCAACAGGCAAGTTGACACAAATGGACACACTGTAGAAGCAGTAGGCAGCGGGTCAGCTGACGGCAGGTAGAATGCAGACTGGAGCGCTGAGACGAGCAGACTCTGTAGACACGCTGAAGTAGCGAACAGGAATCAGCTGCTGGAGTCACGATGAAACACAGGAGAGTTTGCAGTAATCTGTAACTGTAGATACACGGAGGCAGCGGATAGGAATCAGCTGCTGGAGTCACGATGAAACACAGGAGAGTTTGCAGTAATCTGTAACTGTAGATATACGAAGGCAGCGGATAGGAATCAGCTGCTGGAGTCACGATGAAACACAGGAGAGTTTGCAGTAATCTGTAACTGTAGATATACGGAGGCAGCGGATAGGAATCAGCTGCTGAAGACACTAGGAACACGAGGAATAGAAGTGGTCTGGAAACCACAAACGGCAAACAGGAATCAGCATAAGCTGAACACACGAGCAGGCACTGGAACACCTTCAGAGACTCATGAGGAATGAGACTCCAAGAGCAGGCCACGTGGTATTGACCACAGGTGCTTCATATAGGGAGTGTTGCCTGATCAGCCAATTAAGTTAAAGGAACAGAACTGAAGGTTAAAAGGGACTGCACATGCGCAGTACCTCATAATAATGGACGGACACGGTTCCTAGCTACTTTAGAAGTAGCACTCACAGTCCGGTGAGTGACAGTACCCCCCCTTTTAAAGGTGGGCACAGAACACCTGGAACCGGGTTTGTCCGGAAATTTGGTATAGAACTTTTTCAAGAGAGCTGGAGCGTTGAGATCTTCAGCTTTGATCCATGAACGCTTCTCAGGACCAAAGCCTTTCCAATGCACGAGGAAACGAAGAACGCCTCGCAAAATTTTAGCATCCAAAACCTGAGTAATCTCAAAGTCTTCCTCCTGATGAACTTGAAGTGGCCGTGGTGCTGAAGGAGGGACCGAGAAACGGTTGATGATGAGAGGTTTGAGCAAGGAAACATGGAAGGCGTTGGAAATACGAAGACTCTTGGGAAGTAAAAGTTTGAAGCAAACTGGATTTATAACTTGAATGATCCTATATGGACCAATAAAACGGGGAGCAAATTTCATGGATGGAACCTTCAAACGAATATTCTTGGTAGATAGCCACACCCGGTCTCCGACTTTCAATGGTGGAATAGCCCGTCTCTTTTTGTCCGCAAAAGACCGCAATCTGGCAGATGTCTTCTTTAAACAGGTTTTTACCTGAGCCCAAATATTTTTGAAGGTTTGACACAAAGTCTCAACAGCAGGAACTTGGGTGGGCGGGAGGGCAGGAAATTCCGGGAAAGACGGATGGTGACCGTAAACCACAAAGAATGGAGTTTTAGATGATGACTCATGGTACATGTTGTTATGAGCAAATTCAGCCCAAGGAAGTAATTCTACCCGGTTGTCTTGATTGGCTGACGAGAACATCCTTAAGAAAGTCTCAAGATCTTGGTTGACTCTTTCAGTTTGTCCGTTCGATTGGGGATGGTAGGAAGATGAGAGTGCTAATCGTATGCCCAAGTTCTTGCAAAGGGCCCGCCAGAATCTGGAAACGAATTGTACTCCTCTATCTGACACGATCTCGGACGGACATCCATGGATACGGAAAATTTCTCTAATGAAATGTTCAGCCAGGGTAGAAGAAGAAGGTAAACCAGACAAGGGAACGAAATGCGCCATCTTCGAAAATCTATCCACCACTACCCAAATGGTGTTGCAATTCTTACTAGGAGGAAGCTCAGTAACAAAGTCCATACTAATATGGGTCCAAGGCTTAGATGGAATGGGTAGTGGCTGAAGCAACCCCGCTGGAGTTCTGCGGGGGGTCTTGAACTGGGAGCATAAATCGCATGCTGTGATAAACTCTTTGACATCTCTCCTCATAGAAGGCCACCAATAACTTCGAGAGAGGATTTCAAAGGTCTTGCGTTCACCAGCGTGTCCAGAGAAACGAGAAGAGTGAAACCATGAAAGGATTTTTTTCCTAAGAGCAGGAGGCACGAGGGTCTTCCCAAATGGTAGCACTTTCGTGGAAGAAGCAGCCAGAGAAACACATTTGGGGTCTAATATAAAGTGGTTAGGATTCTCTTCAACGTCTGAGGACGCCACGAAGGCTCGAGATAGAGCGTCTGCTTTTTTATTCTTTGCAGCTGGTTTGAAGGTTATGATTAGATCAAAACGGGAAAAGAAAAGAGACCATCTTGCCTGACGAGGATTTAAACATTGAGCAGACTGTAGGTATGACAAATTTTTATGATCCGTAAAAATTGTCACCGGATGACGAGCTCCCTCTAACAAATATCTTTACTCCTCCAATGCTACTTTAATAGCCAGCAACTCCGGTGTAATTCTTCTCCGCAGGCAGAAGACCCCGAGAGTAAAAGGCACAAGGATGGAATTTTTGTTGCTCCGATTTCTGGGAGAGAATGGCTCCTAAACCAACATTAGAGGCGTCTACTTCTAAGAAGAAGGGAAGCGTCACATCAGGCTGTCGAAGGATGGGAGCAGAGGAGAAGGACTCTTTAAGAAATTGAAAGGCTTGGAGAGCCTCAGATGACCATTGCTTAGTATTGGCCCCTTTGCGAGTTAGAGCCACAATGGGAGATGCAATTGAAGAGAAGTCTTGAATGAAGCGTCTATAGTAGTTGGCGAAGCCTAAAAAACGCTGAATGGCACGAAGAGTAGTTGGCTGAGGCCAAAGTAACACAGCATTCACCTTTTCTGGATCCATTTGTAGACTAACTCCGGAAACAATATAACCCAAAAATGGAATCTGGGGCAACTCAAATGAACATTTTTCTAATTTACAGAATAATGAATTTTTCCGGAGTCTGGAAAGAACTTCGGCCACTTGTTGGTGATGTGAAGGCAGGTCTTGGGAAAAGATGAGTATGTCGTCCAGATATACTACGACACATACATATAACAAGTCCCGAAAGATCTCATTAATGAAGCCCTGGAAAACAGCAGGGGCATTACATAACCCGAAGGGCATTACTAAGTATTCATAATGCCCATCTCTGGTGTTAAAAGCTGTTTTCCATTCGTCACCGGACCTGATTCTAATCAAATTGTAGGCACCACGAAGATCCAACTTAGTAAAAATCCGGGCTCCCTTGATCCGATCAAACAACTCAGTAATCAGAGGAATGGGATACCGATTTTTGATAGTGATAGCATTAAGTCCACGAAAATCTATGCAGGGGCGTAATGATCCATCTTTCTTCTTCACGAAAAAGAACCCAGCTCCAGCGGGAGAAGTAGAAGGTCGAATAAATCCTCGCTGGAGATTCTCTTGGATGTATTCAGCAGTAGCCTGAGTCTCAGGTAATGAAAGTGGATAAACACGACCCCTAGGTGGAATCTTGCCAGGTAACAGGTCAATCGGACAATCCCATGAACGATGAGGGGGAAGACGTTCAGACTGAGCTTTATCAAAGACGTCGGCAAATGAAGCATACTGAGGAAGAAGTCCCGGTGAGGAAGGTGAAATGGAGGTTTGCTGTATTCTACGAGGAACAACACGAGAAAGACAATGTTGGTGACATTCAGGTCCCCAAGACGTAACTTGAGGAGTGCGCCAGTCAATCTGGGGAGAATGACATTGAAGCCATGGAAGGCCTAAAACAATCGGACTTGTAGTAACAGGAAGGATTAAAAACGAAATTTCTTCTCGGTGTAGAACACCAATCTGAAGGGTCACTGAAGACGTACTTTGGGTGATGAGACCGTTGATAATACGTGATCCATCGATAGCCGTCACCGTAATAGGAGTCTTCAGGGTAATCACTGGTAGGGACCATTGATTTACAAGGAATTCAGAAATGAAATTTCCCGCAGCTCCTGAATCAATTAGAGCTTGGGACTCAAAAGACTTAGTAGCAAATGAAATGGTAACGTCAAATGCACAGATTTTTGATTTTGTAGAAGATGGAGAGGACTCCAGGGACCCTAACTTCACCTCTCCAGAACTAGTTAGGGCCTGGCATTTCCCAATTTTTTTGGGGCATGACTGGAGCATATGTGTGGCATCAGCACAATAGATACAAAGTCTATTCTTAATTCTTCGATTCCTCTCTGCAGAGGTTAGTTTGGAAAGTCCAATCTCCATCGGTATTACCGGAGGTGAAGCAGGACGAATTTGAGAAGTGGGACGAAGAGATGTTTTAGCTGAAGTAGTTCTCTTAGAGTCCCTCTCACGAAATCTGAGATCCACACGATGACAAAGAGAAATCAAATCTTCTAAAGACGTAGGGAGTTCTTGAGTAGTCAGTGCATCTTTAATTTTGTCCGAGAGCCCCTGCCAGAAGGCGGCAATTAACGCGTCAGTGTTCCACTGAAGCTCAGAGGCTAAGACCCTAAATTGAATGACGTACTGTCCTACTGTACGTGAACCCTGTCGTAAACGTAGAATGCTGGAGGCAGCGGAAATAACACGACCTGGTTCATCGAATACATTACAAAACATGGAAATAAATTTGGCACTATCCTGTAACAACGGATCATTTCTTTCCCACAGAGGGGAAGCCCATGCAAGAGCTTGTCCAGAGAATAATGAGATGAGATAGGCCACTCTGGAACGATGAGTCGAAAAGTTTTGAGGTTGGAGCTCAAAATGTACTGAGCATTGGTTGAGGAAACCTCTACATGTTTTGGGATCTCCATCATATTTTGACGGAGTTGGCAGGTGAAGCGTGGAAGCCGTAGACACCTGGGATGGCACTGGGGAAACGGAGGAAAGCACAGGAGCATCAACAGAAGGTGTAATATTCTGCCCAGACGTTCTTTGGGAGACTAACGTCTGGTAACATTGTAGTAATAGTTGTTGACGAACATCCTGTTGTTCCACACGGGTGACCAGATGCTGCAGCATCTCTTTAGTTGTGGGTTCCGAATCTGGGTCTGTCATGGCCTGATCTTACTGTCACGGGCACTAGGAGTCTTTACCCAGTATCACCCGCTGATGGTCTTATCAGAGCAGTAGAGTTGGTATATGATACTCTGATGGCAGGGTGATAATGGAACTGGAAACAGCAGATGGTTAGAGAATGCTCAGAAAGTCTATGACTAGCAGCACTGGTAAACAATAGGTAACTGAACACGAGGATCTGGATGGACAAGGACACGTGAGGGTAGTCAGTGGTCTGCGCACGGCAAGTTGTACCACTGCTATAGTGAGAAGAATGTCCAGGAGTAATAAGGAGGTGGAAGTCAGCGGTCTGCGTATAGCAAGTTGTACCGCTGTCTGTAGTGAAGGAATGGAATCCAGGTGAAGGTAACGGGGAAGTCAGTGGTCTGCGAGTAGCAAGTTGTACCACTGCTTATGTGAGAGGATATATGCAACTGGTGACACAGGGAAACAGGAATCAGTGGTCTGCCTCTAGCAAGTTGTACCACTGAATATATATGTGAGGAAGGACACGAGGAGATAAATGCTATGCAGAGTCTACACGGGTACACTGAACTTAATCCCACGTTGAACTGCACACAATGATAATAATGAATGAACAGCACTGCACAGATAAACAAAGTCACTCAAATAGTCCAGCAAAAGGAAACACAGTCAATAATAGCAATAGTCTCAGAGGATGGAAACTCCGGAGGATAACAACTCAGTCCAGATGGATATGCAATACACCAGCACAGTCAATGAGAAGTATGCATACCGTGGTTCAGATGAGCAGGCTGTTAGAGATAGCTGCAGGGATACCTGAGCGGCAGGGAACCGGCGAGATGAGAAGTCCTTGCAGAATGGAAGCGGCAGGTAGGTGCAGCGCACTTGTAGGTAGGCCAGCAAGGACGACAAATACTCAGGAAGCAGTAGTATATCGAATAGAACAGCAGGAGACCACGGGAGAGTTGAAGCGATGTAGCAAAGCTGGAAGCCGAGGAGCGTAGACTCGATGCAACAGGCAAGTTGACACAAATGGACACACTGTAGAAGCAGTAGGCAGCGGGTCAGCTGACGGCAGGTAGAATGCAGACTGGAGCGCTGAGACGAGCAGACTCTGTAGACACGCTGAAGTAGCGAACAGGAATCAGCTGCTGGAGTCACGATGAAACACAGGAGAGTTTGCAGTAATCTGTAACTGTAGATACACGGAGGCAGCGGATAGGAATCAGCTGCTGAAGTCACGATGAAACACAGGAGAGTTTGCAGTAAGCTGTAACTGTAGATATACGGAGGCAGCGGATAGGAATCAGCTGCTGGAGTGACGATGAAACACAGGAGAGTTTGCAGTAATCTGTAACTGTAGATATACGGAGGCAGTGGATAGGAATCAGCTGCTGGAGTCACGATGAAACACAGGAGAGTTTGCAGTAATCTGTAACTGTAAATATACGGAGGCAGCGGATAGGAATCAGCTGCTGAAGACACTAGGAACACGAGGAATAGAAGTGGTCTGGAAACCACAAACGGCAAACAGGAATCAGCATAAGCTGAACACACGAGCAGGCACTGGAACACCCTCAGAGACTCATGAGGAATGAGACTCCAAGATCAGGCCACGTGGTATTGACCACAGGTGCTTCATATAGGGAGTGTTGCCTGATCAGCTAATTAAGTTAAAGGAACAGAACTGAAGGTTAAAAGGGACTGCACATGCGCAGTACCTCATAATAATGGACGGACACGGTTCCTAGCTACTTTAGAAGTAGCACTCACAGTCCGGTGAGTGACACATGACTCCTTTGTCTTCAGGCCACATCTGCAGAGATGCATGATACAACCCTCTGCAGAGATGCATCACATATAGCCTGGACATTGATTGAGTGGAAATGCTTTCTATTTGAATAAATAGAAGCTCTTCCACCCGACGGGACCAGCGCTACATGTGTACCATCTACAGCCCCTATAACATGTGGAAAGCTAGCTATGGGGGAAAACTGCTGCTTCATGGGCACAAGGGACTCTTCATTGAGTGGCAGCTGGATGAAGTGCCAGAGTGCACAACAGAAGAGTTTTTGGCAAAACATTCAGCACACTACTGAAGCTGGCTTTGGACGATCCTTCCGCGACACCCACTTTGGTCTGGAAAGATCTAGATGCTCAGAAGTGCAATCATGCCAAGAGTTTTGTTACACGTGGAATTGCTGTCAGGATTTAGTGCAAAGGCTCAATGCGCAGGGTGTCCATAATGACATGAGGTGGAAGCCGATAGTAACAGACTGTTAGGAACTTACCTTGTTCCCGTTCCGCTGCGCTGTCGGTGTCCGATCTGTTCAGCGCTTCTTCTGTTAGCGCTGCCGCACTTCCGGGTTCTCTCTGCTGCCGATCATGTGACTCCTGGGCGGGGAATTCAAACTCCTATATCTCCCCTGCTCTGACACGCTGCCTGTGTCAGAGCATTGTGTTTCCTGTTCCTGGCTACAGTTCCTGTGTCCTGACTCCTGTGAACCTGCTCCCTGTTAACCCCTCTATTCCTCCTACTCCTGTGTACCTACCTGGCTGTGACCTGACTATTCTCTGGATCTCCCTCTGGCACCGCATACCTGATACCTTCTGTGTACCGACTCGGCTGTGTTACCAACTATTCTCTGGATCTCCCTCTGGCACCGTATACCTGATACCTTCTGTGTACCGACCCGGCTGTGTTACCAACTATTCTCTGGACCCAAATCCTGCCACGCACCCATTGCCTCCGTGCATCTACCGGTTACTGTTCCAGACCTACAATGCCTGGAATTAACGGTTAGTGCCTGTACTTGCACCGCATTGTCTATTTTCTTGTCTGCCTGCCATCACTTAGAACTTTCTCCCTTACGTCAGTAGGCTAATCTGGGGGCCGCGACCTGCGGTTCTTCGGCAGCTAAGTCCACACTACCTTGCGGTGGTTCTTGGTGAAGACCGGAAGGCCGTTAGACTCCGCGCCCTAGGTAAGCCTGTGCTAATACTGACTAAGGCATCAAAATCGTAACACAGACCACCTCAGCATCAGACATAATAAAGAGGCTGACGTTGCCTGAAGACACACTTCCTGGGCCGGCGACTGTGTAACAGCTGCTGGTTTCAGAGGGGATGACACCTGTTGTCCTCCAGATTCTGGGCTTTAACCATGTCCATGCCTGTCTATATTTTAGAAGGATGGATGAAAAGCAAATAAATAAAATTACCTAATGCCTTGCAGATTTTGGAGTCTCTTTGTACATTATACATTATAGACATACTACTAACAAGGATAGATTCATTTTAATCACAATGTTTCTGTAAAATAACCTGAAGAAGAAAAGAAAAGCAAAATAACCTGTAAATTATGAAACATGTCAACAAAGAAAACCAGAATACAAATATATGCTACTATATAGGCATACATAGTAGACGACATAGATGATATGTTCACAATTTTTTAGAACACACATCAACACTGCAAATATATGAGCTAGACAATAAGCATAAAACATTTTACATTAGACAACAGCATTGCTAATATGTGTAATTACTATATTGCAAATGTATAAAAATGATTTGCAATGCACATGATTAAAGTATGAATTGAATTTTAAATATTAAAGAATGCACCACTTTAGTATAGAAATTCACTTGTTTAAACCGTGTGGGATTTTGAGAAATGGCACTATAGTAATCGTCCTCTGTTGGTCTTGCAGGTGAGTAGTCAATTCTCCCATTAGATGACAAAGATGTAAATGCTGCGTTTGGTCATCACTATCATCCCTCAGTTACACTTGACCTTGAGCAGGTGCAAAGCTTACATCTAAAAAACAGCTTTATGTATGCGCTGGAGCTTGAATCCCCCATATCTGCTGGGGAACGCCCTTACTGTGCATTGAATATGTGCATATGTCCCTCCCCATTCCACGCCTGAAATTGTTGGCTGTAATTAGGGTCCTTTGAGCTTGAAGATGGATTGGACGTTGCTACGTTCACTGGTATGTGGCTTGTGGAGTACAATTTTATGCAAAATATGGCATGTATTGGCATTTACGCTCATTAATAAGGCCTGATGAGCAGAAATCTGGTCAATACTTCTGTGAGTTATGATATCAATGGAGTAAATTAAGATGTCATCAAGATATACTACAACAATCTTGTAGAACAAATCTTAGAAGACTTTGTTTACAAAAGTTTAAAAGACCACTAGAGCATTGCATAACCCGAAAGGAAGATATTCGTAATGCCCATTCCTATTATTGAATCAGTCTTTTAGTCATCTTCTTCTTAATGCAAATAAGATTGTAGGCACTTTGCAGGTCTAACTTGGAAAAAATGGAAGCACATTTGATGCGGTCCATTTACTCTGAAATAAAGGGCAGAAAATATTTGTTGTTGACTGTGATGGCATTCAGGCCTCTATAGTCTATGCAGTGATGCAAACTCCACCTTTTTTCTTAACAAAGAATAACCCAGCTCAAGTAGGAGAGGTAGATTTACTAATGAATTCCTCGCTCTAGATTCTCTTAAATGTAATCAGACATGGCCTTAGTTTCTGTAATGGACAAAGGATAAACTCAGCCCAGGTAAGAGATTGATTGTACAGTCCCACTCCTGGTGGGGAGGTAGTTCCTCTGCTTTTTGTTTATAGAAAACATCAGAGAAAGATGCATACTGAGAATTTATACAGAGTTCTATAGATATGAAAAACTGCAGCATGTGAGACAGAGTTTGAATGACATGAATGACTGCATGGTCCCCAGGCTAATACTTGCACTGATTGACAATCTATAATGGGAGGTTGCAGTCGCAACCATGGAAGTCCCAGGTCCATGGCATTGATGGTGCAGGGATGACATGGAAAAAGATGCTCTCTTTGTGCAGAGCTCCCACTTGTAAAGCAATCTGACTGCCATTAGTAGAGAGAGTGCGGTTTCCAGAGGGTGAGTGGGAAGAGCCAGCATAGTGATTAGTGAAGCAGAGATGAAATTGCCAGCTGTGCCTAAGTCCAAAAAGGCAGACAATGTGACTGACCCCATGGGAAATATAAAGTCACTGGAGTACAAAATCTGGTACTGGGATAAGTATAGGGAGAATCGAAGGATGTACCTAACACAGTCTCTCCGGTACCCATTAGTCTTTGGAGATTCCAGGATGCTTGGGACAGGGTCTAATTAGGTGTCCAGGCTCTGCACAATATCGGCAAAGGTAAGAGTGTGATAATGATATCCAGGTAAAATCGGTAATCCCGAGAAGCCAGCTCATCTTTAACACGTTGGATAACCCTTGTCAGAATGTTGCCACTAAAGTTACATTATTCCACTGAAGTGCAGAACCGAACCAAATACTGACCCACTGTGCAAACAAAGAATCCCCAAAGCAGCTGAGAAGACACGACCAGGTTCATCAGAGATTCCTCTAAAAGATTCCAAAATGGAGGTGTAATTGTGCAAAAGTGGATCATTACACTCCCAAAGTGGTGAGGCCCAGACTAGTACTTGACCAGAAAGTAGGGATATACTATAAGCTACTTTCTCTTTATTGGATGAGACGTTCCCCAAAGGAGATAGAATTGTATCACACACTGGTTCAGGCATTGGGATCCCCAGTATATCTAGGTGGTGCAGGAATATAAAGTTGAGATGGCACCACCATAGTAGTAGCTTGCCTGTACTGAAGGCACCTGAGCACCCAGGGTAGTGTGGAGTGTGTCCATGAGACGAGAGACATTGTAGAAATTGGATTAGCTGGTTCTGATTAGTGTCAGCATATCCAAATTCCTATTTGGGCACATTTGGTGTGGCCAGAGAATCAATATGGTCAGTTGCATTCATTGTCCAACCAGATTTATTGTCATTCCCAAATGACACCTGATCGATCTAGTTTAAATATAGCAAATTATAGATAAAATAACCTAATTGTCCATTAAAATCACAACATATATGGACATCATTATATGAATTTTATCAGCCTTTGTTAATTCACGCATTGTTTTTTTCTATCATCAATAATTTTTATTGAGAAGTTTATGTAAATATATGGGATACAGAAAATAAGAAGGGAGTCAAACTGGGGGGGGGGGGCTCTTGATGATGGGGGTGGGTAATTGCTCAATGAGTATTACAACATAAATGAATCCGCAGGTTATGAAGATACAGAAAAAATTGGCAGAACATTGTAAAAAGAAGAAACATGTCAATGCACATTGTGGTAATGTAGTCCTTCATAGGAACACACAAAGAGGGCCTCTAGTCATCCCTTGGGAATCTGGCAAAACTAAGGGTGAATGAGTGGGAGACAGGGAAGAGGTTTCTCTTGTTGCTCCAGCCCCCTCTGTGATATACACATGTACCTTAAACCATTTCATGATGGGGGCCAAAGCAGAAGTAGAGTAGGGTATATCTATTGACTACATTTTGAAGCTGTGCTATATTTTAGAGATTATTCTAGGCAGGGTAGGAGGGACAGCAACCTTCCAATTTTGGGCTCTGGTCACGGCCAGGCTATGTCCTAGGAGATATCGATCATGTTAAGGGACAGAGAAGGAATAAAGGTAGAGCATCGCCACGACCAGGTCCATATCAAGAGGTCTGTTCCAACAGAACGAAATGGAACGCATGTGGATCAGCACGTCAGTGTGCTGCAACAAGCAGTAAGAATCGTTTGTCTGTCAGTTGGAATAGACCCCTAACGGTGATCGTTAGATACTGAGGACGCCTTTCAATCCCTCAGATAACAAAGGATTTTCTTCATTACGGTAATCCACAAATTCTCCCTATTTTCCCTATCCATTTGGCTACCAGCTATTGGATTTTAAGCAACAATTTTTCAATATAAGGACTGCGACATTCATTTAGATACATGCATATTTATTTTTAATTTGTTTTTAGTATGGCCATACTTGTTTTGATGGTTTGAAGTTTTTATACTGTTTTTAATAGTTTTCTGAATTAAATATGAATTGTTTTAGAGGTTGGGGCGCCTGGTTCACTTAGATTTAACATGCATCTACGCATCTCAGTGTGATTGATACACTCAGACATACGTTACTAAGTAATGTAGATAATTTCTCATTGCTGGGGGGGGGGGGGTGAGGTAGAGGTTGAGGTCCGACTCCCACCTTATTTGGGAGGGGGCTTTAGGGGGATGTGATGAGAGATTGGAGATACTGATACCAGAAAGTTATCCTCGTGCATTGTTTTTTTAATTTAAAAGCTGTACTGAAAATAAAAGAAGTCTAGCTATCTGTACACTAAATTATATTTACAAAAATGTTGCTCTTAATCACAGGGAACATAAAGTGCATATATTTTTTTCACATATAAATGAGATTTATTTTTCTTAAAACCATTGTCTTTGTTGTTGTCTCCCTTAATCTATTACCTATGTGAGTCATAACTATAGTGCTTAAAGAAGTCAGAGAGCATAAGATAAAGATTACAAGATGTTCTTGCGGCCAGCTTGTATTTTCCATGATAGAATCCCTTTCACCACACTCCAAGTCTCCATTGTGAGATACTAGACAGCTGACAAGCAGCAGGTGTGCAGTGCCGACAGCAGCTAAGTGGATCAGTCATATATTATTTCTGAGCTCCTAGTATCCCCTCACCTGTCAGGTTACAGGTATAGCTTCATGAAACAGGAGCTTGTAAACTTCCTTTGTTCTCAGTCTTGTGTTTCTGACCTGGATAGTCTTTGTTAGCCCACACAAATAACGCTCCAATTACACCATAATATATTGTTTCATTAATTTCTGAAAAAGAATTGCTGTAAAAATGCTACAAAAGGTATATGAAGGGATAAAATTATTTTATTAAAAGGGGGGAACAGATGATACTGAATGTGTTGGTTGTACATACCGTATGAGGGAGCCACACAAGCACCGTTGTGAAAGGATCCAAAAATTATATATGATAGGGTCAAATCCATTGTTTTACAAGATGTGTCAACGAACACTAAATGTAATAGATATATATTAAGATATTAAAATTAACAGCTGACCGCTATTGATTATAAAGGGACAAATTAATTTTATTAGGGGAAGATTTTGATGTATTGGGTGTATGGATATGGTGGCATCAATTTATTATAATTGAAAGAGATAAGGGAAAAAGTAGCAAAGAAATAGGAATATACAGGGAGGAAAGGTCTTAAACGAGGAATTAAAAAAATTGCTGAAGCACAACTTTTAAGGAAGTTGAATTAGATTTTGTATGCATTGACGTTTGCAAAGTACTATCTATTTTATTGTATGCTGGATTCAATTCTCAATATTATCCGGATTGGGTCTTATTTGGTAAATTCAACTGTGGAGCCCCATATCTGTTTGTATGCTGAATTCTATTTTCAGTGTTTGGTCTTTCGGTGTATAGATGAATAACTGCTGTTTAGTATGATAAACATATTTTATTTTTTATGCAGGCACATCTCCACATTGCCAGTTTTCATATTCCGCATGCAGTTTTATAATTACCCTGTTTCTTGTTCTGTTTTCTGAATGCATTTCTGAATTTTTAGTTCCTGTTCTCAAAATTGACTTATAACTACAAAGAGTAAAGGCATTAATTGTGTTGGATGAACAGGGAAGGGCTGGCAAATTTTATCCCGGGGTGCAAAACTCGACTCAGCAGCCTATTTTAAAGGAAAAAAAATCCAGGTGGCCCAGTGACCCAGCCCAAGGTAGCCCACTAAGGGACCGACCCGGGGGCAGGCCTGGCGCTCCCATTAGACAACCTTAGGCAGTTGCCTAGCGCGCCGGGAGCTGCAGGGCGCCGCTGACTAGATTTTCTAATCTAGTCAGCAGCTCGGCAGAGGGTTGCAGTGGCGCGGGGTGCCACCGCTGTTTTTCAGTGTCCGCGGCACATCGGTGAAGTATCACACTGTCTGTCACTGACAGACAGTGTGAATAAAGTTCTTTCCCGACGCCCCCCTCCCCTTCCAGCATGCATCACTCCGCCTCTGTGTGAAGAAGACGCGGATCAGCTAGAGAAAAGAAAGAAAAGGTAAGTAAAATCTACTTATTTTTTTAGTGTGTTCGCGGCAGGGGGGGTGGCGAAATTTTGCCTAGTGCGCTGAGAACCCTAGCACCGGCGCTGCCCGTGGACAGATGCCCCCCTGCGCCCCCAGCCCAGCTTGCCCCTGTGGATGATTCAGTATTAAGCCTGTCAATTGATTAAATACCAGTGGCATCATTGAAGTACTGGTTCATAGTGAATTGATAGGCTATATTCTTATGAATGAAAGACTGCAAAATTAATGCCCCTCTATGTTTAGGTGACAAGTTCATTTTGGACAAGTATATTACTTTCCGTTATATTTGTTTTAGCACCTCCATGATCTTCCAAGTGATGGCTGCTATGTCTGCAACCTCCTCTGCCTTCCTCCCATTACGTGGCTATCTGTTATTCTTTCTGCATTCCTTAACCTGGGTACACACTACAGAATTTTCCACCAACTTTTTATGCCGATCGATTTTACATCCGATCGATGGTCCGATCGCTCGGTCCATGGACTGCATACACACTAGCCTTGTTTTAGACGATAAAGGGAAGAGCGGCCGTCCTGTTAGCGACTTTTTATAGCCATGTTGTCGTGAGCAATTATTGTAATTTCGTACACACTGAAGCGGGGCATGTAACGATATACCAAAGACATTAGCATAAAGGCGCAGAGCTTTCACTATAGTTGACACCCAAAACCGCATAAAAAGAGAAGGCAACACTGTCTCTTCATTCATTCCTATTTTTAAACCTACAATGGATACAGTAGAAGAAGAAAAAGCAACTGCACTTTTCCTGCTTGCTGTGGCAAGAAGACTGCAGGTACGGAAGAGAAAAAAGGAGAAAGAGTAGATCTTGTTGGAGCAAAGATTGGTTCAAGTGGAGAGACACATTCTCTTATATGCCCCTGCTACAGGAGATACGGGACAACAACCCAGATGACTTTAAGAATTTTCTTCGTATAAATGATGTCACTTTTCAGGAACTGCTCCAACTAGTAACCCCTCTCATCCAGAGGGAGAACACCCATTTAAGGAGATCCATACCGCCAGAGCAAAGACTGGTGGCAACGCTAAGATTTTTGGCAACAGGGAAGATCTGAAATACAGCACAGCTATTTCACCTCAAGCTCTTGGCATGTTAATACCTGACACCTGTGATGCTATCATCAAAGTTCTCTGTAATCAGTATATGAAGGTTGGTCAAAAGCAATAGTATTCATTTTAAAAAAAATAGAGGTTATTACCATACATAAAAGTTTTAAAAATAATTTAACTTGTAACGTGCAATGCAATAATTATTTGTACCACAGCAACAGTTTATAATTGTTGGTTTGTCCGCTCATGGTAGCATGCTGCAACTGTGCTGTGTGAAATGTGTATGATTGTTTGTGGCTGCTGTTAGATGGGGACATAACTGTGTCCGACCACAAATCTTCAGCGGCAGCCCTACGCATGATGTCGCACAGCAGCCACTCCATTTCATCTTGTATGCGCTTGCTAATACTTCTCATTTTGCTAGCTATTGTTGCTCCCAGGAAATCAAATGTGTCCTGTTCCTTTCTTGTTGTCATCAAAGTGTTAGCGCAATCAAGCATCTTTTCTTTTAGTGCATCACTTTCTTGAATTTCCCTTATTCTACGTCTCTTTCGCTTCTGAATGTTTTTGCTAGTGTACCAGCTTCGGTCACGTCCTGGCTATCAGCAGTTAGCTGGCGTTCACATTCAGTGCTATTACTTGTTGTAGCTTCCTGGCCTGCAGCATCCAGCAAGAGGCCTTCAGACAGGAGTGCAGGCTGAAAAAGAGCAAAATAAAAATAATGAGGGTATGCAATTGCATGCATGTTCAAATGTAACCTATTTACACGTCTTTATGTTTCAGTTTCCATCGACAGAGGAAGACTGGAAAGTGATAGCCGAAGACTTTGAGAGACTATGGAATTTTCCAAACTGAGCTGGTACCATTGATGGCAAACATGTCAGAATTATGCCACCATCAAACAGTGGATTTTTCTACTATAATTATAAAGGATTTTTTAGCATTATTTTAATGGCCATAGTGGATGCGAACTATGAATTCTTATTTGCGGACATTGGAAAAAATGGAAGAGTCTCAGATGGAGGTGCATTGGAGCATACTACCTTCCATAACAAACTACAAAACAATGCCCTTAACCTTCCATCTCGGAGTAGCACAAAATATGGACTAAACTTTGTGTTTGTGGCAGATGACGCCTTTTCATTGCACAACAATGTATTAAATCCGTACCCACAAAGAAATCTGAGCATTGAAAGGCGTATCTTTAATTACACAATGTCACATGCACGGCGTGTAGTTGAAAATGCCTTTGGGATTCTAAGTGACAGGTTCCGAGTTTTTCATTCTGCAATAAACCTGCGTTTGGACAAAGTTGAAAAAGTAGGGATGGCCTGTTGTGTTCTGCATAACTTTCTACGGCGTAAAAGCAATAGTGGACGTACCGCTCAGGCCTATGTGGAAACTAATGCCGTGGACATGGAAGTAGTGGGCTTGACACCATTAGAGTGTGGACACTCTAAAAATAGTAGTACATTGGCTAAATTAAATTGGGAGGCGTACCTTACGTATTTCAACGGAGATGGTGTCATGCCATGGCAGAATGATTGCTTATGACAACTGTTTATATACATGTTATGTATTTTTATTGTTTTGTTGATTCTTTTAACATGAATAAACCTGTTACATGACAACATCATAATGTACTGTACTTACTGTGCCGCTTGCAGGTATATCATATGCTTGCTCTACCTCTGTGGATGAACTGCTGTCTGTGGGAATGCTGCTAGTGGACATATGTGGTGTTTCTTGGTCCCTCACAAAGTGTAACAGATCAAAGTACCATTGCTTTGGCACATACACGTCTTCAGCTGCAGCTCTTAATTTTTGGGCAGCATCAAATTTATTTAATTCTTTTTTATACACAATCCTAAGGTTCTGGATTTTGCTTTTTGCCAATTCCACAGTTGCTCCAGGGTGATATGGCAGACATGCTTTTACAAGCTCTTGCATCGCCAAGTTCCGCATCATTCTGTTTGAATAAGCTTTGAATTTGGCTTTCCACAAACATGGGGGAGCCCTGTAGGTCTCAATAAAATCCTTCATTAGGTCAGCATTTCTTTTGTAAGCCATTGTCTACTGTTTGGCTACAATAAAAATAAACATATTTTACATCTGTGCTGTACAATAAACTAATGCAAGTAAACATGTATGCACCAATCAGAAAGAACTTACCATATATGTGAACGAATGTACAGCTCAAAACAATCGTAAAATCACTTCGTATGTAATGGCCATGTACAGGTTAAGTTATAGCAAACAAATCTCCATACAAGGTTATTATACACGAATAGCCATCACCCACAATGCTCCATTCTCTGTGGGCATCATCGCTGATTGTTCCACAGCAGAAAAGAACGCCCATGTCTGAGTGTATAAAATTACAGAGGAGCCTGTCTGGCGCCGAGGAACGTGAGAAGATGGCGGGTCAGGAGAAGGTGTCAGTGGGGTTTGCAGCTATGGAGACGAAGATGCACTCAGAGATGGTGCTGCAAGGCCCAAAAAATGTTGAAAAAGTTAAGGTGGGGGATGGAGATGTTCAAGAAAACGAAGAAATAAAATTTACTGCAGTTAAAAGAGCAAAGTCAATGAGCCCAAGAGAGGTAGAGATGATGGTAAAAGTACTGGACCAGTACTACTACGACTGTCAAAAGCAAAAGTACAGAAAAGTTAATAATAGAAAGGAAGTGATAATGCAAAAACTACTGCGATTACTGAAGGAAAAACTTGTAAAGAAAATAAATAAATTCCAAGTCCAGAAGAGGTGGTCGGACCTTAAAAATAAATAGGAAAGGAGACTGGAGCGAATTCGTAGAAACATTAAAAAAAGTGAAATATATTAAATATGTGTATTTGATAATGCTTATGTTGCTTCACTTTCTCTCCAGGATCCCAGTGCTCCAGCCATCAGGAAGCCTCCTCTATGTGTTATATGCAGTCCATTTTGAAACTGTAGTCATGTGAATACTGAAGGTATTTTGTCCGGCTATAGCTCTTTGCACAGTATGGTGCCAGAATATTAAGTCTCCCTTACTCCAAGATTCCTTGTGGTACCTTTTCCTGTGGGATTTCCTTGTACCAGTTCTCCAGTTTGTTTCCTGACTTTGCACTTCTGCTTGTGACCCTGACCTTGGATTGTCATTACCGTTCTAAAAAAAATTGAAATCAAAGATCGTATTAATTGTTTAACAACAACGGTAATATACCTCCTGGAATGCAGTTGTGGATTGAAAGATGTGGGGAAAACCAAATGACCCTTTAAACGTAAAATCCAGGAACGTATAAGAAATATTAAAAATAAAATAGAAGCCACTCAGTATCTATACACTTTCTGGTAAAGCTTGATGCACACCCTAGATATATAACTTTTGATGCAATTGAGCACGTTTAGATTGGACAAAGGGGTGAGACCTTCAGAACAAATGAGCACAAAGAGATATGTTTTGGATCCACCAACTACATACCCTCTCCTCTTACAGCCTGAATGAAGGTTATAAGAACTGAAGGCTAAGCTAAGCAAAAAGGATAATAATATCTATAGGCTGTGTCACTAGGCTTTAGTTAGTCCTCTGAGGTCAAAAGTTTAACTATGCCCATCTGATGTAGTTCATGGTGTTGCTCACATTCTCTCCCTGGTTATCTATATATATTTATAGTGCCTGCGGTCAGAGGCTGGCTGTTTAGGATTGATGTACAATGCCTGGCAGGGCCGGACTGGGACTGAAAATAAGCCCTGGCATTTAAAGTACACAGGCCCACCTCAGTTCCAGCAGGGGATGACTACATTGTGTTGTGGGTGTGGCCAACATGGGGTATTGATACTTATATTATAATAAAACATTACATATATCACGCCCTCCCAGCCACATCACACCATTCCCCCAGGCGTATTATGACACCTTCAGCCCACTGTACTTGTCTATGCTTCTGGTGCTGCCAACATCCATAAGGGTTCCCACCCTTATGGACTTCCTGTAGATTGAGCAGGGAAGCTCTTTGTCTCATGAGATTACCACATCTTGTGATACTTAGAGCTCCTCGGCTTGCTCTGCAGGCTGTGTCCTGTTTGGAAACTGGGAGCAGCTATCAGTTCCCTTCCCCTAATCAGAGGTGGATTAAGGCTCAAGTGGGCCCAGGGTATTTAAGACAGCAGAGCCCCTATTATGTAACATGGTTATCATTTTAGACAAATACACAGGCAATACTGTGTGCACTACTGTTAGAAGCACACAGCTCTGCCTTCACTAGCAGTACGTTGTGGAGCGGGATATACCACCCAACTGTCCTTGCAGTCGGACCAAATCCTGACTAAGTGAGACAGTCACCCAAATTCAAGACTGCCGCACCAGATTCAGGACAGTTGGCAGACTGTCCTGCTCTCTCCTACCTGTCTTGGTCACTTTCACCACTTATAGCAGCTGGTTTCTTCAGCTCAGTTCCTTTTTGTCTTGATCCTGGAATATTGGATGCCCTATTTTGAAACAAAAAGCGGCAATGTTTGGTTAAGTGTTTCAATACTTAACCAGCGGGGTTTGACATTGCAGCTTTAAATTAAAAGGATACGAAGTCGCAGTGACGTTAAAATCTCTTGACGGACACCTCAGTAGTCGGACTCATTTACGGTCAGCATCCTGCACCAATCGGATATCTGCTACTTCGGTATACAAGTAAGTCTGCTTTCTTTACATTGTTTTTTTACAGAGTCGTCTTTTATTTAAAGGACTTCTATTCCACACCGAAGACGCGTACCCCACCCATGAAAAACAAAGTATGTGGTCACACGTATGAGAGAGAAGCAATTGAAAGGATGATTTAAAACAAACTTCAGCACTTATAGCACATGTAGGTAACATTGGCACACAGCGGTAGCTGAAAGGAAAAGTGCAAGATGGGATTGTCCTTGGGAAGATAATGGTTCTTGAAATGGACATGCACACTTTAACAAACCAAGCACTTCAGCGGGAAGGAGTGCCACTTTTGTGGTTGAAGTTCTTGGTTTGTTTGGGCCCCCCACAAAACAAGGTAACAATGGGCTTAAGACAGCTAAAGTAACAGTGCTGTCAATGAACTCTACAGTGGCAAGATTGTTGTCATCTTCTTCAGCCTCATCCTTAGCCTCATCAGTGTGTACATCATCCTAACATAATATTAATTCAACCCCGCAGGAAACCACCATTACAGAAGTCTCTGTAACATAAATGTCAAAAACGAAAATGTAAAAAAAAAAGCTTTTACCTCTTTAAAAAAAAAAAATACATCTTTAATAAAGGTGAAACTACTGTAGAAAAACATAAAATTGCCAACATGTCATTTTACCCAAATATCAATAAGCGTTCCAGCATCAGCTAGCTTTTTTCTCTCAAGTAGATCCCAGCACCTGCAATCTACATTGTCATCATCCTCACCCTCAGCAGTGTGTATATCATCATCACACAATACTAATTCATCCTGCTGGAATCCACCATCACAGAAGTCTCTGTACTTTGATCTGAATGCAAGTAAAGTTCTTCCTTGTGGAATTAGTAGTTCATTTTACGACAGAGCTGTCATGAATTTTGAGCAATTCTTTTAGACCAGACCAAATGTTAAAATATTCTGCTGAATCATCTGCATCATCCCTGGGTCTCTTAGAAAAGCTTAGTTTTTTCCTAGCAGCAGTAGCCTGAGAAACTGAAGAAAGGGACGCCGCTGTGTCAGGTACCACTTCAGCTGTCAACTTGCTGACCAGGAGCTCATTGCATCTCTTGTGATCTGGGACAGTGGGAAATAAAGAGAATACATAGCTCTTAAACCTAGGATCAAGCATAGTCAGCAAAATGTAGTGATATTCCAGGAGCTGATAACTTTTATTTTGGCAAAAGTACTTCATCTGCAAGTCCGACATACTTAGCGTAATTTCTTTGTTTCATCTCCTTCTTCAATTTTCCAAGGTGCTTTTCCAAAAGTCTAATTAAGGGAATCACTTTGCTCAAGCTATCAGTGTCTGAACTCAGTTCACAGGTGACTACTTCAAATCGTTTCAGCACCTTGCACAACATGGAAAGTATCCTCCACTGCGCTGCACTAAAATACATTGTCCCTCCTTTCCCATGTTATGGCTTGTGGACTAAGCGTGGATGGCTTTTTGCTGTTCCTCCATCCTCAGAAGCATATAAAGTGTGGAATTCCACCTTGTTACTTCAGTTGGTGGCAAGGCAAAATAAATAATTCTTGCAGCTGCTGCAATTTCCTACATGCTGTTGCAGAATGCCGAAAATGTACCAGAATGCTGAAAATGCCACAGACAGCATCTCCTGCACTTCCCTGTCATTTTTCAGAAAGCTCTGTACCACCAAGTAGATTTTGTGAACAAATCAGGGAATGTGATTAATTTCGCCCAGCTGTAATGCTCTCACAATATTGGTGGCGTTATCATAAATGACATATCCTTAGGAGAGTCCAAACGGAATAAGCCATGTTGCAATGACATCCCTTAGTTTTTCAAACAGGTTGTCATTCCTATGCCTCTTAGTGAAGCCGCTGATACACAGAGTAGCCTGCCTCAGAATAATCTGGCATTGTTGGGTACATGCTGTTGCTCTTCCTGCTGCTGAAGACAATTCACCAACCCAGTGGGCTGTCACAGTCATATAATCTTTAGTTCGCCCAGTTCTGCTGCAGTCACATGATTGTGGCTGGAAGGCGGCATATTCTGCATTGTATAAAAAGCTCACTCTAACACTCTCAGAGCAACAGGTTTTCCATACCCAGACTGACTCCCTATTATGCTGTATTGCTGCTGTTCTTGGTTTTCCTTGTGAATCCTTCTTGGAAAGTGCTTCTGCCTGTTAACCACTCGTGTACCAGTCCTTGCTTGTTTTGACCTCTCTTCCTCGGATCCTGATTCTGCACTGTGCTGCCTGTGTGCCAGATTCCGGCCTGTTGTTAGACTTTCCTGCTGCATACTGATTTTGTACCTCGCTAGCGCCAGTGTACCGGTCCTCGGCTAGCTGACCTGCTTTTGGATTTTCATTTCTTTACGCTGTGTTACGCCTAGTTGCTGTTCAGAGGGCCGCGACCTGCGTGTTCCCGGCTGCTAAAGTCCATCCTGCGGCGGTTCTTGGTGAAGCCCGTGGAAACCGTTAGACTCCGCACCTCTGTTTGCACAGTGCTGAACCAGGCTAACACGTGTGTCCATCTCCCCAGGAATCTCTGTGTTCAGATAACGAGACAATCGTTTCAGTTTGCTCTGACAATACCTCGATGGATTCTGCGGACAATCCCTCTCCCAGGGACCTACTGCAGCACCTGCTCGCAGGGCCGTCTCTCCCATTGGGCGCTCACAGTGCATGTCAGGCGTGACGTCATCACGCCCGCCAGACATCCATTGCGGAGCGCAGCACGGAGGAGGAAACCAGGGAGGGAGCCGGATCGGCAGCTGACCGCAAGGTAAGTATTTTCTTCTTTTTTTTTTCAGGATTTTTTTTTCCCTGCCTCTGACGGGCCCCCTGGTCTGCAGGGCCCATATATATAATCACTTTTTTTTTATATATATATAGGGGCCCCGGTGCACTGCTTTGCCCGGGGGCCCAAAATGTTGTTAAGAGGGCCCTGCCTGCTCGGGAGAGTTGAGCATGAAGCTAATCTGGAACATTTAATCAGGGCCATCTTTTCCATTGGGCACGATGGGCAGGTGCCCGGGGGCCCCACGGGCAAGGGGGCCCCATAGGCAGGGCTCTTAATTAGAATAAATAATCCTGCAAAAGAAAAAACCTGCAAAAAATACCTTCAAGGGTCACTGAGCAAGTACATCTATTTCTATCTCTATATATCTATATGTGTATCTCTATACATCTATATCTATCTATCTATCTCTCTCTCTCTCTCTCTCTCTCTCTCTCTCTCTATATATATATATATATATATATATATATATATATATAACATCAAAAAGACAGGGGCGCTTCCATAGTGTAAAATCCAAGTAAAGTGTTTATTCCCAAACAGTAAAATTGCACGTACCAGAACTGAAAAGTTTTCAGGCATAAAACAGTAGGTATCTAGTATCCAAGTGGGGATATCATATCAGTGCGATCCTCACAGATATTCCACAATCACCTCTACGCGTTTCATCCTTGAGGACTTCGTCAGGAGGTGTATATATATATATATATGTGTAGGGGCCCCGGTGCACTGCTTTGCCCGGGGGCCCATGATGTTGTTAAGATGGCCCTGCATTTAATGAAGTTTCTCCAAAGATTCTCCACTCATCTGGATTCACTTCAGGAAACATTGGCGGCACCTGCGCAGTCCGTTCCACCAGTAGATACAGTCTCACCTGTGTCTGCTATGTCGAAGTCAAATAATTGGATATAGTCGTTTCAAATTAATATCTATCAATATGATTGTCTTTGTTCTAAAATATGCGAATAGCACGCTATGGCATGGAAGGGCGTATTTAACTGCAACACATATGAACACTTCTTTACAAATTTACACTTACACATTCACTTGTAATTAGTCCACCTTAAAATAGTTCCAACATTATAGTCATTTATAATCAACTGTAATAGAGTTTATAGTTAAATATAATAATGTTAATATTATATTTATATTGTAAGCTTGCGAGCAGGGCCTTCTCACCTCTTTGTCTGTTTTACCCAGTTTGTTTATTAGTTTACTATGTTTGTCCCCAATTGTAAATTGCTATGGAATATGTTGGCACTTTATAAATAAATGATGATGATGATGATGAATACACTTTAGTGAGATCTAAGGTTCAGGATACAGGAAACATATCATGTCTAGTATCATTTTAATCCCCTATTTATCCTCAGACCTCCGTTTCTATCTGCTAAGAGATTGCGTATGCAAGTTATGGATTATAGGGAATTAAAGATCATATTGGTATTGTGTGTCTAATGCAAAAGGACCAGTTTGAATCAGCTTTTCAGCGGGAAGTTTAGTATGCATCTGTTGGAGAGCTGACCCCCACCCTTGGAGGGCATCATTTGAACTGATCAATGACCTGCATTTCATTGGACTGTCCTGAAACCTGAACCAATGGAAACATGCCAAATCATCTCTATTGTTTTCGATGTAACACTAATTGTATATATGCAGGAGCTCTGGGAAAAGCAGACTTCAGGATTGAATAATTTTATGCTGGATCCAGGGCGACTGCGTATGTAATCGGCTATACTTATTTTATTGAATTGTTACTCTGCTATTTTTTGCTATTAAATCGCATTGTGATTTGGAACCACACTATTTGAAGTGGGCAATCTTCATTGAATAGTGACTAGACGTACTTAAGAGCGGCCTCTCAGTTACGTATTCCTAACCCTCCTAAATTTGACGGGGATCCCGAGTCCTGCAGTGAATTTCTTATTCAATATGCCATACAATTTGAGCTCCTTCCTGGGAACTTTCCCAGCGAAAAGACCAAGGTGGCCTATATTGTTTTACTGTTGTCTGGCCAAGCCCTCGCATGGGCATCACCCCTATGGGAACGGAATGATACTCTACTGCACAACTGTGCTAAAACTTTCTGATCATATTCAAGAGGGTTTTTGATGAACCCGGCAGAGTTTCTAATGCAACAGCCGCAATTCTGCTTTTACACCAGAGTTCACAATCCGTTGGTCAGTATGCCATTCAATTTAGAACTTCGGCGTCTGAACTGCGTTGGAATGATGAGGCTTTGTTTGCCACATTCTGGTAAGGGCTTTCCGATCAGATTAAAAATTAACTGGCCTCATGGAAACTTCCCTCTTCTCTTGATGAACTTATCTCCTTGTTTACCAAGGTTTACCTCCATTTTAAAGAACGAACACTTAAGAAGATTCAGCCTTGTCGGTCCAACTTCCAGTCTCCAGTCGCTCTGCTAGAGGAATCCATGCTGTTTGGTCGGTTACGTCTCTCTAGTGAGGAGAGAGAGAGAGAGAGAAGATTCAAGAATAAGCTTTGTCTGTATTGCGGTGACCCTGGTCACATTCTGGGTATCTGCCCTAAAAAGACTGGGAAACGACAAGGCCTAACTGGTTCAGGAGAGGTCTCCTTAGGTTTTCTTAGTCCCTCTCCAACATCTTCTTCTAGTGACACTTTTGACTTGTCGGTTCTGCTCACTCACGGTCCCAAAACTATCACTCGTTCAGCATTCATGAACTCGGTAGCAGCGGTAATTTCATATCAGCTTCCACAGTTGCTCGTTTGGCCCTTCCCACTATACCACTGGAACAACCTCTCCACCTTACCGCCATTGATGGAAGTAGAATCTCAGGTGGTGTCATTGGGGTTTGTACAGTTGGCTATGTGGCTTCGCCTTCATTCTCCCGTATTAGATTGGCACGATGCTCAGATTATTTCCTGGGGTTCCTATTGCCTTTCTCGTTGTATCCAGACAGTGGTTTCCGACTTTTCTCCAGAATTATCTCTACTCCCCCAGTATCAGGCTTTTTCCACAGTATTCTGTGAACAAAGGGCAACCGTTCTATCTCCACACAGAGTATGGGATTGTGGAATTGCACTCCTGCCTGGTAAACTCCCTTCTCTGGGTCGAGTATATCTGCTTTCCATCCTTGAGACCAACGCTATGGCAGAATATATTCAAGAAAATCTAGAACGTGTATTCATCCGAAGATCTTCTTGACCGACTGCTGCCGGTTTGTTCTTTGCTAAAAAGACAGACGGTGGCCCGTGCATTGACTACTGGAGCTTGAACGCCATTATAGTGTAGAACAGATATTTAATTTTTCGAGACTTCCTTTATCAATATATAGTGGTGTATTTGGATGACATCCTTATTTTTTCCCCAGATCTTCAGCCTAATCGGAGACATGTGGTTGAAGTTCTTTCTCGACTCAGAACTAACCACTTATTCTGCAAACTTCAGAAGTGTATTTTTGAACAAACCCAATTACCCCTCCTGTTTTACGTTATCTCTGGTACTAAACTCCATATGGACCCCATCAAGCTAAAAGCCATTACTGACTGGCCCCAACCTTCAGGTATGAAGGCTACTCAGCGCTCTTTAGGTTTTGAAAATTATTATCGCCAGTTTATTAGGGGTTACTCCGAATTGGTCGCGCCCAGGGCCGGATTAACCATAGGGCTAACTGGGCTACAGCCCAGGGGCCTATGGCATCCAGGGGGCCTTTGAAAGTGCTCAGCAGCAGTATTGATCGGTCGGGGGCGCCCCCAGCCCGATCAGTGCTGCTGAGCACTTTCCCTGCAGTACTTCTCCGGCACGCTGTAGTCTCCTTACTGAGGAGATCTCGTGAGTCTCACTCTCACGAGATCTCCTCAGTAAAGAGAGTACAGCGCGCCGGAGAAGGAGGTAAGTGCCGGGGGGGGGGGAGTGCGCAGGCAGATCGGGGGGGGGGGGGAGTACGCGGGCAGCTCAGGCAGCTCCGATCAGGGGGGGGGAGTGCGCGGGCAGCTCAGGCAGCTCCGATCAGGGGGGGGGAGTGCGCGGGCAGCTCAGGCAGCTCCGATCACGGGGGGGGGGAGAGTGCGCAGCCAGCTCAGGCAGCTCCGATCAGGGGGGGGGCCCTCACGGGGGAATGGAGGCCCCCTTAGCCCAGGGGCCTCCATTCCCTTAATCCGGCCCTGGTCGCGCCCATCACTACACATACCCGGAAAACATCTGATGTCAAAGCGTGGCCCGTGGAAGTGGTGTTAGCCTTCAATTCCCTCAACAAGACCCTTTCCTCTGTTCCTGTCTTGCTGCAACCCAACTGCCAGCATCCATTCTTCCTTGAAGTGACGCCTCATTTTACAGGACTATGGCTGTTCTTTCTCAGTGCGATTCCTCTGGGAAACTTCACCCCTATGGGTTTTTCTCTCAGGAGCTTCTACCGGCCGGGAGGAATTATGGCATAGGGGATAAGGAACTCCTAGCGCTCAAATTGGCTCTCTCTGAGTGGAGAAATCTGCTAGAAGGTGCTTTGTTTCCAGTAACAATTTATACCGATCACAAGAATCTCTTGTATTTACAGAGGGCACAGTGTCTGAATCCCCGCCAAGCAAGATGGTCTCTGTTTTTCCCCCGGTTCAATCTCATACTCATAAAGATAAATAAAGAAGTGGAAGTTGCTCAATCAATTTATAGGCTATAGCAGGTGCTTGAAAGGTGGGGTTATCCTGAAAGGAACAAACACACAGAGAGATCCCACATTTGCAAATGTAAGTTAAAGCCACCCGCCACCCACTGCGCTTTTGCTAATAGTGTGGTCCTAACTCTAAACAATGAGAGTCCCATATACTCATACTCACCTACCACCCGGGTTCGAAAAACAAGAAAGCAGATGCTCTGTCACGTTCTTTCAATCCCTCTGACACTGAACCCCTTGAACAGAATAAATTTATCTTGGACCCTAAAAGCGTGATGGCGTTGACTCCTGTAAGCAGGGCTGCCGAGAAGGGGGGGAGCGGGTACTAATTACCCAGGCCCACCAGGGGGCCCGGGCCCTCACTCTGGATTTTTTATTTTACTTTTTTTTCCCCAAAAATTTTTTGGGCGCAGCCGGGGGGGTGGCGGGCGGCAGCATCCCTGCCGCAATCATGTGTGTACACAAATACTCACATGATCGCTGCGCCGGCTTCCCTCTTCCCCTCTCTGTTTGCAATGAATGTCCAGTGTGACGTGATGACGTCTCGCCCAACATTCAGTGAAGAGCTGCGCACAGATGAAGATAGAAGACAGAAAAGAGAAGAGAATAAAAGAAAAGAAAGATAAAATAAAGATGAAAGAAAGCAATACAGAGGTTAGTGAAAGAGGAGAAACGCAGAGAGGCACAAGGGCTTGAAGAAATGGGGGACAATGGCAGCATGACACAGGGGGATGAAGAAAGGGGGAACAATGGCAGCATGACACAGGGGATGAAGAAAGGGGGGACAAAGGCAGCATGACACAGGGATGAAGAAAGGGGGGACAAAGGCAGCATGACACAGAGGGATGAAGAAGGGGGGGACAAAGGCAGCATGACACAGGGGGATGAAGAAGGGGGGACAAAGGCAGCATGACACAGGGGGATGAAGAAGGGGGGGCAAAGGCAGCATGACACAGGGGGATGAAGAAAGGGGGGGCAAAGGCAGCATGACACAGGGGGATGAAGAAAAGGGGGGCAAAGGCAGCATGACACAGGGGGATGAAGAAGGGGGTCAAAGGCAGCATGGCACAGGGGGATGAAGAAGGGAGGGCAAAGGCAGCATGGCACAGGGGGATGAAGAAAGGGGGGGCAAAGGCAGCATGGCACTGGGGGATAAAGAAAGAGGGAGCAAAGGCAGCATGGCACAGGGGGATGAAGAAAGGGAGGTGCAAAGGCAGCATGACACGAGGATAAACAAGGGGGGGAAAGGCAGCATGGCACAGGGGGATGAAGAAAGGGGCAAAGGCAGCATGGCACAGGGGGATGAAGAAAGGGGCAAAGGCAGCATGGCACAGGGGAATGAAGAAAGGGGCAAAGGAAGCATGGAGGGCGCAGTATGTTACCATTTATATTTGAGGTACGTTTTGGAATCTTCATTCTGAGGTAAGTAGGAGAGGAATCGCCAAAAGCGGTTCTTGCTTGTGGTATGGGTTGTTAAATCGATCAAATAGTATTAATATGTGGGTGTGTTTTTTATCCTAGAAAAGAAGTTGCTTGTGGTCAGAATGTAATCATGTCAGTGGTCGAAGTAAAAATGTAGAAGTGGGGGTATGAAAAATGTAATGGGAATGTAAGTGAATGGAATTTGATAGTTTTACAATGAAGGCAGTAATAGAAGTGTCGGTATAAAATTGTATACACTCCCATTTCCACCACTGAATAAATTCTAGTCAAAGTATTGTGTACTTTTAGAGTAGAAGGTATTCTCTAATATTACCCTTTTGTAACCTCCAGGAGTCTATAATATTATGATGATTTTTAAGCAAGGGAATTTCCCCTAGTGCATGGGAACATTAGAGTATTGGACTAGTCTGAATTATCCACTAAATTACAATCTTCTCCAATAATTAAATTTGGGTTGTCATATTGCATAAGACGTTGATACATTTTTGTATTAAAGGTATTATCAAGGGAATTTAGTGCATGTCATTTATCTCCCTGAATAGTTAGAAGCAGGAGAATAAACCTTCCCTCTCGATCAATTAAATTGATGGTAATAGCTTGTTTAATGTGCTTAGTAACTGTAAAAATGATTGCCACTCCTCTAATATATGGCAAAGATACAATCTTGAATCCCATTACTTTTGAGTGTAATATTTGATCCTCCAGTCAAAGAGTTTTCTGGAGTAAAAATATTCAGTTAGGTAGGTGCTTAATAGGCGTATTAAACCCTGCTATGTTTCAGGAGACAATCCTTATATTATTAGATATAGCTGTAATTAGAGGTATGGGTATGTGTATGTTGGATGACATCCTATATCTTGTTTCACATGTTTTCGCATAGGAGTAGCATACCTCCCAACTTTTAAGTCCTTCGTAGAGGTACAGTGGGGCTTGCCCACACCATGATTGGGGCATTGTCACGCCACGATGGGGGTATGGTCATGTCCCCAGAGGGCTGCCTAGTGCTGTAAAGCGCTAGGCTACCTATTAGCTACCTCCCTTTCCCCCTCACATTCCCACCTTTGGGACAATCAGGATGATCGGGAGGTATGGAGTAGTCAGAACCACTGGAGGCTTCACCCTGTCCCTTTTAGCTGGGTTTGTTACATTTTCCATATAAATTACCAGTTTTGAGGGGTATCATGGAAAGGTGATTTCACTCACAGGGAAGACCTGAAAGTGTAGTAAAGGGGGTTGGAGATAACAAGCAGGTTAACAAACAAATAACATTACAAAATATGGTTAATATACTCAACTGAACTTTATTTAAATTCTTTTTCACAGTAGGGAATATGAGCTTGTGTGTGGGGGTACCTGCCTTTCAGTTCAGACAACAAAACTAAAACAATAAAAGCACAGTATCCTTATAACAACATGTTTAAATATTAAGAGTCTTTAATAATGGCACTTCATTAGTGCTGTAAATTGCATGCAGTCTTCATTAGAACCTCTCCCCTATCCTATGTCACAACTTAAATAATTACCATTGAATGACATGGCACAACTTCTAGTATAATTTTATGGAGACATTCTGAGAATCCTGACAATTCCAAAGGGATATTTTTTCACCCTTATCACTAAGTAACTTCTGCAGCTGCAGTATGCTTTCTCTTTGGGAATACACAGCATAGCCTAGGGCACCAGGGTTTAGGGTGTGTTAAAAACACTGAATAATAATGTCACTCTTTCAAGGTATTTATTTTTACAGCGGCATCCCCTCAATAAACGTCAGATGCTGGCATAGAGGAGCAGCAGCCTACAGCTTCGTACCTGTGAAGCTGTTTGCTGCTGCTTTTCCATATTTGCAATTGAATGGCAGAGTAGTGCATGGCTATGATGTCACAGCCTAGCTCCAAATGCTAAGGAGGAGAAGATGATGTCTGTTCCACACACTTTAAGGCACCCCAGGGCTTGGGGTGGGGGTGGGGTGGGGTGGGTTTGGGATCAGGGGAGCAGATGGAGGGGAATCACAAGCGGTGGCGCTGGGAATAAAATGTAGCAATAAAGCTCACTACTAACTAATACAGAGTGGCTTTCCCATGCTCTGACCAATCAGAGCGAAGCCATTCTGTATTGAGCATGGATAATACACCAATTTATTGCTCAAAACAATCTAATGGTAGAGATGACACTTACCTCTGTAACATGAGATGCTCTAGCCTGGAAGAGATACTATTCTTTATTCTCTGCCTCACTTTATACCAGTTTTTTTCGGCCTTTAATGAACCTCACTGTAGTGCAACAGCCTATTATGAGCTGCAGATGAAGACCTTTCATTTTCTAGTTCCAAGAGTTTATCTGATTTCCAATGGGATCCATAACACAGCCAAAGCTACTCTAACCCAGCTGCGACAGTGATGGAATACACCACGGAATTTCGAAGATGACAAGATGTGGCCAGATGTCATCAATATTGGTTGGGTCTCAGTTATGAAATTACATGTGTGGAACCTCCTGAAGACTGAAGGAAATCATTGTGCTTTGAATTACTATTAACACCCATCTTTCAGAACAGTGAGGATAAAAGAAAAGGATTGTCACCATTCATCAGCCACCTCTCCTTCTTGCTGCCCTAGTCCTCCGGGTGCACTGTCACCAAGGAAGAATACATGAAAATTGGTGGTGCTCGTGTCCTTCTAAAGAACAAAATCAATACCATAATAGTAGTGAGCATAAACCCCACACCAAAACAATAACCATCCCAACATAATTGATTCTGGATCTATGGAAAAGTTCCCTGTTCCACTATAGACCATTGATGGGTCCCCCCATCATTCGTGGACCAGTTACCATAGAAATCCTGCCTTTACATGTCATTTCCATCACCAGCCATCAGGAATTCTAGACATTCAGCTTGGTGCTGCTTACTTTCCTGTCATTCTCGGAATACTATGGATGGCTTAACATAACCACAGCATTAACTGGGAAACCAGAGCTCGCAGCATTGTAGGCACCGCACAAATGTCTGATCTCTGAGTCACAACCTGCATCTCTTTCTGCTGCTCTGTCAGAACTTCCAGCAGCTTGCCATGTTTTCACAAACATTTTAGTTAAGGTTGAACAACCACACCTGTAGAGGACAAATGTTTGTCCAGATTGCTTTTGGCAGAATATAATCTTTACTGGTACCTGAACTAACGGTCTTCAGGTAATATTTGTATAAGAATCTAGAACAGAGGTTCATCCAGAATCCACCTCAGGTGCCCCCAGGTCGGTAGTAGGGAAAACAGTTATCTTTACACCCCTGCCTTGATTACCATGCCCTGGTTGCAATAACAGAGCAGAATCGATATCCAATTCCTTTAATCCCAGAATTATTAGAAACATTATGGATTGTTAAATTTTTTACCAAATTAGGCCTTTGGAGAGCCTATAACTTGATCCGGGTCAGACAAGAAGATGAGTGAAAGATAGCTTTCTGCACCCGAAAACCCATTATGAATACTATGACATGCCCTATGACCTTTGCAACGCCCCTCCTAACTTTCAGCATTTCATCAATGATGTGCACAGAAATCTACTGGACTTGATTGTAGTGGCCTCCTTGCATGATATCCTGTTATATTCAAGGTCTCCTCCAGAACACTGAAAACATGTCTGAATTGTCTAAGCACATCTCCGGCAAAACAATCTTTTGCCAAGTTGGAAAAATATTTTTGGATTTCCTGGGTCATATTATTTCCTGCAATGCTTAA
This sequence comes from Mixophyes fleayi, assembly GCF_038048845.1. Classification (NCBI taxonomy): domain Eukaryota; kingdom Metazoa; phylum Chordata; class Amphibia; order Anura; family Limnodynastidae; genus Mixophyes; species Mixophyes fleayi. The sequence continues at coordinate 225,578,978 of NC_134402.1, forward strand.
AGAGGGATCCTCTGACCTATTCTCAAATAGGTAGTGCAGTGCCTATTGTCTTTGGCAACTATTTTTGCAGCTTTATCCAGTACTTTTATACAATTGGGGCTCCTAATACCATATTGACCCACAAGACTTATACTTTCAAGTATAAGCAGAAGCTCAACAAGCCTTTAACACTTGAAAGAAAGTTTTTACCACGGCTGTGGTCCTAGCTGCTTTCAAAGAGCGTAAACACTTGTTGCGTTCCCATTACAGTCTTAACAGGCCACAAAAACCTCAAATATCTCAAGGCTACATTCTGCTACACTTCATTCCTGTCCACCGTTCACCAGCAGTACCATAGAGACATGCATAATTTCATTTATTATCTGCCACCAAACCAGATGAATGCATAAGGACGTAAAGACAGGAGGGATTACACAAATGTGTTGCCTTGCAAAATTGCCATCGCCACCCAGTATAGTTTAACAATAGATTTTTTGGCTCCCTGATTAGTTTTGTTCAAAGTATCATGAATTAATTTTAGATAGCATGTTTTCACTTGCTTGTTTTGTGTATGTTCCAATGAGCACTCTCTAAATGCTGTTCTGTTGTCCCATCCTCCCTTTTTGCTCCGTACTTTGATCAATTTCACAAGTTTGTAATTAACTGACTAGAAATCAACAATAACTGACTTCAACAATAGAGTTGTTCTGCCACTGCCACACAAAATATTAGATACATTTGTAATTCTAAATAATGTTCAATATTAATAATAATTCACCTAGTAGCCTCCTTGACTTTTTCAGAATATCATAAATTTATTTTAGATAATATTACTATTACAATTCATCAATAAAATCTTGCGATACTCAGCTGCTTCAGCGATACTGGCCCAGAGTGATATGGGTAAACTTTACACTTCACTGGGATATGCCGCTGCTAGTTTGTTCGTGCATTCGCAGTGGAACTGAAAACCCAGACATGGGCTTTAGTTTCCACTAACAATAAATAAACTAAAATAACTATAAAATAGATCATTAAAAAAATAGATTAAAATATATAAAAACAATGAGCCTGAGTCATTAAGGAACGTAAGGCAAAAAAAGGAGTAAATGTTCTCCAGGACAAACTATGTTGAAATACAAGGGGTGCAGATTAGTTTATTATTTTGCACATAAGTTAAATACTGGCTGTTTTTTCATGTAGCACACAAATACTTGATAGCTTATTTGTACTATGAAGTTTAAAGTTGATCTAGGACATGCCCTATCCCAACTATAAATATGTCCCCACATTTTAAATTTACCTCCCCCTCCAATGCAACATGGTTTTGCCCAGGTGCAAAGTTACTCCTTTTTTATGTTTTGCTCTCCTTAATGACTCAGGCCCAATATTACTTTTTTCCCCTTTAGAAATCTGCCCCTTTTGTATCAATACAAACATGGAAGAAAGAGTTGTGCATTTCCTCTATATTTGTTTTGGACAGCTGCTTCGCAGAGCCTACCATCTTGGAGTGTGGCCAGAGGAAAAGTCAATGTTATTGTAAAGCGGCAATGTCGGGACCCCGCAGGTTAAGTGTTTAAACACTTAACCCAACATTGGCGCTTTAAATTAACATTGATAGAGGTTGCAATGACGTCAAAGTATAGTGCCGGAGAGCTGTCCATTCAGAGTAAGTTGCTGTTAGCATGCTGCTGCCATCGGAGATCTGCAGCGTTGGGTTTCAGCTAAGTCTGTTTATATTGCAATCGGTGTTTGGTAAATTCGGATTATATTTGTAGGCCTTTTCATTGTCAGATTTGTGGTAATCGTTAAAATGATTACCACCGACTTATTGCCCCCCCCCCCCCCCCCCCGGTACAGTGGAAGATTAGTTTCTAGTATGGTGGGGATTCATCAATTTGGGAGCACAATAGGCTAGTTTCAATACCAGTGCTAGGAATTCTAACCCAGCAAGGGCCGGTATAATTATAACCTTCAGACAGTAAATTTCTGTGATTATAATCGGGCCAAGCATTTCAGGTTCTGCTCTTTAGGCTACTCATTCAGCATGGACACTCATTGCAACTGGCCACAAACCAACTATTTTTGTAGCAGTGTCATCTTAATAATAAAATGTTTCTTTCACTATATTAAGAAAATTAATGAAATGGATAAATACAAAGCAAACATAGACAAAAATGTAGTTCATTATTTTTCTTCATGTAGATTTAAGAATATCATTTTTATGTAGATGTAAGAACGTTTGGCTCAATTAATTAATTACTGCAAACTGCATTTTTATGTCAATTAATCAGGCAATTCAGTCAGAAAGCCAGGTCAGGATCATGCAGATATCGCCAAAATGAAATTGATCAGGTTGATATCAGAATAAATTAAATTATTTGACAGTAAAAATAATACAGATGTACATTTAGTCTAAAACAGCAAATTTTTATTTTTCTACCATGCTTTGAAACTGTTCCTAGTTATTCATTATATTACAGACATTATAAATAAATAAACTTAAAATATAAGATTTGTTTTTATTGTCAACATATTAATTTAGAACTTTAGTAACAATGTAATTTAGGATGTGAATTTATTAATGCTGTATAGAATTATATAACAATATATTTTCAATTTTAAATACAGATTCAATAAAGTCCCGTAAAAGTGTGGGAGGTTACCTAGTCGGATATTCGAGGTTAAAATCTTGACTTATTTTTGCTCACTCCTATTAGAGATGCAAGCAAAAATAAGCAAAGATTTCTGTACCGTAATTGTTGTGACAGCTCTCATTAACAGCTCTCTTGAGGTTCCTACTTAATTGAATGGGGCCCCCTAACTGAAATTATCAATATTAAACGCATTTAAAATGTGTGTTGAAATAGTCTTAGTATTTGTGTAAATATTTTTCTTTATGTCCAGGTATATTCAAGGGCTTATACTAACAATAATACTTTTATTATTGTCAGGTTTTATAAGACTATTACTGTCACTCTTTGTAAACTGGGCTTTGAGTTGGAAACATCAATATGGAAGATCTCTGGTTCCAGCTGATTGAGAAGCCCACAAGATGTTCTTATAAAGACCATTCTACATTCTCTACTTGACTTGTCCTTTTCACTGAAGTGTTTGCAGAACAAGGGGACCTTTTATGTAAACAACAAGCTTTTTGTAAGTCCAGAGAGAGGATGCTTTTGAGAATAAATTAAGTGCTTATGATTTGGCACAAGGAAGAGGTGATTAGAGAATGCTGAGTGACCTCATTCCTGCTTTGCAGGTATGCCAGAAACAAAGGCTTTGTCCAAATTTGTCCTTACGTGTGCACACATGGCTTTCTGTGTGAATGAGCCATAGATGCCATTTAGGAAAGAGTAAAGGCTTGCAAGGTGTTGCTGCTCATCTTAGGATTTTACACATGTGTAGTAATTTCTAGTTAAATTAGCAACTTTTCTCTCTCAGGTTTCTTTGACAAAAGCTAATGGGGTTTAGTAATTTTTTACTAGCAAAAGTGCAAATGTGCGATAACCCATAGCTACCAAGCAGACACTTCATAGTTAAACTAATAAAAGGCTAATTAAAGATCATTGTTGATTGGTTGCTGTGTGTTATTTTCTATGTGTTAATACATATTTGCACTTCGTAAAAATTAATGAAAAAATAGTATATTGTGTCTAGGTTTCTAAGATAAAAGTTAGAAAAAGTGTTTCCCTGAAACTGAGGCCATGAATTCATCAGGGGGTTATCTAACTCATATTCTTCATTATTTGTCAGTGGCCATACTCATGCTAACAATGACCATTGTAAGCTTTGCCCTAGTTTCAAGTCTTTTGCTGAGTATTTGATGGAATTCAGATTTCACATTTTCTGTGCTGCCCTAACATCTCTAGTAATTGTATCGTGGTATGTCCTGATAACACATTTTATGTAAAGAATCTCTTTAAACCCTTACAAAGTCTCTTTTTGTTTTCTTCTAGGACCTTCCTTTTAAATCAGAATTGTATAAATGTCGTGTTTATAATTGTGTTAAGTCTTGCGATCATATCTTTATCAGGTTGGTATGGTATATTTCTAGGTGTTTTGATCAACTCGGAAGTTTTAGAATGTTGTTATAATTCTGCACTACCCATGAGTTTTTTTTCCTGTGAGCTTTTTACAATATTGTCCAACATCCGGTTTACGAGAGTGCTGCTCGTGATGTATGTGGAGGAACAAAACAAAGGAAATCTTCAGGAAGCATGATAATACTCATTGGGAGCCGTAACATATTTGTTGGTCTTTACATCCCTCTAGTGGTCATCCTGTATGCTACACATTACTTTTGAGTGTGTAACCCTTTCCAGTCTAAACTCTTGTATATACTAATCTTCTCCATTACGTGGTGCTTACCTAATTGTTTGCAGGGCCATAACTAGGGCTGTACGATAGGAGCGACCACCCATGGTGCAACATTGAAGGGGGGAACAGTATATGAATATTTTAGGTTCATTTAGTTAAAATTGAGGGCTAGGGGGGCGGTATTTTTCTTTCTTGCACCAGGATATAAAATTTTAAGTGACAGCTCTGTTTCCAAGTAGCCCCAGGTCCTGAAATTCAACTCTGCAGAGTGCCTCTAAGAAGAGTATAGATTAATGATCTCAAAAACATTAAAGCTGCCTGGACACCGCTGTATAAATAAAAAGGTTGCATTTACAGAAATATGCTGAAACAGTACTGTATTGTATCAATTATACTTACGGTAAGTAGAGATAAGTGAATCTATGAAAACGGAATCTTTGGGGCATATTCAATTGTTTGTTTGTCCTGCGGCATTAAAAGTATTACAGTTACGGTAATACTAAGCCGGATTTCCAGCGTGAAAGGTACCGTACTAACGGTATTTACGCGCACTATTACCATAATGATGGTAATAGTGCACACGTCACGTTACTTTTACATGTAACGCCAACAATTGAATATGCCCCTTTGACTCGTTTGCTGAATTTGGTTCTGACACTTGTAAATCTGTGAATCAATCTGTCAATTAGTCAATTAAAGCAGCATTTCCTACAGGATCCACCAAACCCTAGTAAGTAAAATATTTTTGTTTTGTTTTTTGTTTTTTTATTTCAGGTTGCCTAAGTCCACTCAAAACAAAATTTTTAGTTTTGGAGTTAACTTTTATATGTCAAACTCCAGTGCACGCAGCCACATCCAAATCAATCTCTGGTCATCTCCAAGTTACTTGTTTTTCTGCTGTATCTCTTGCTCCAGTTACAGGGCTAGTCTAAGTCAGTAGTGATGAAAGTCTCGTATGCATGCTATAACATGTGTCTACAATTAGCCGCAACTGTAAAAATGTATTTCATGTACTGTAGATATTAAGAACATCCTAATAAATGTATTTCATGGGAAAGAAATAAATTATTAAAAAAAACACTTTTTTTTTCCTTTTACCATTTTACCAATAATGTTTATGGGCCTGATTCATTAGCAAATGGATATGTTGCGGAAGTTGCAATGCGATATTTTAAGCACATGCGGGGAGTTAAGAAATTCGTAATTCAATAATGAACGGAAAGTTGAAAAACACGCAGTCCTTTACGCAACGGGATATAAGATGCAACGGATTTTAAGCTCAACTTAAAATCCACATCCTAGCTTCCACTCCTTATTTAAAGATAAGAAAGGGGCATATTCAATTAGCTTTCCGGTCCGCGGGATCGCGCCAGAACGGGCCGCAAAGTCAATCCACGGTACCGCAATAACGTGGATTTTCGTTCGCAGCCCACAGGGTTGCATATGAAAATCCACATTATTGCGGTACCGTATTATCGGCAATACTGCGCAGGTTTTGTGGTAACGCGTGTTACCGCGAACCGGAAAGCTAATTGAATATGCCCCAAAGTGGGTTACATAAGGGCAATAGTGGGAGGTGGGAAGGGTTTGTTTACAAATGTTAAAACACAATCACAGGGGCGCACCGCAGGATTGTCAGTGGGGGATTTCCCCCCCCCATACCCAAAAAAAACAGCTCTGTTTCGGCAGCGCTGCCCTAAACAGCAGCCGCGGTGCTGTCAAAGAAGCGTCCGTGGCGGTGCTGAATACAATACACGGGCCCTTCTTTGACAGCGCCGCGGCTGCTGTATAGGACAGTGCCGCTATGGTGGGCACTAAGTTAGCGCAGGGGGGGGGGGTTCTGGAGACTCAGAAACCCCCCTGCGTGCGCCACTGAATCAGAGTGTATTTTACAGCTCAGTTGTAACTTAATTATTCGTTTTAACACTTACATATTCAGAGAACCTTGAACAAATGACTTTGTGTGTTTAATGAACAGTGTGTTTTTCAGCACACCTTCTTATTCATCTACATGAAAGATCCTGTAAAGTGTTTGTGTTTGACTTGAACTGAGCGAATGTGGATGCAAATGGATCTAATTTGCTAGCATAAATAAATATGCATATTAATATTTAAAAATAATATATGCTAAAAAATTGTATCCTGGCCGTTGCAAAATGCATAGCGCACTGTTCCATAATCGTGACATAGGAGAGTACATACAACCTCCACACAGAGAAAGGGTGTGGGTGAGTCAGAAATCAAACTCATGAATCCATTATTGGAAGGTGAATTGGCTAACCACTAAGGCAGCGTTCATTTGTAAATATAAAAAAATTCTAGAGACTAGAGTGAGAAGCACAACAATACAGCATGTGTGCAACAGATGTAAGAGCTAGATAATACTACTCTTCTTTATTGCCCAAAAATATATGTCACTTACAATACGCACAGGTACCTTAGTGGTTAGAACTTCTGTCTCACAAGACTGGCGTCATGAGTTTGAATACCAAACATGGCCTTAGCATCTGTGTGCAGCTGAATCATTAATAAAAGTAACACAGCAGAAATTGTGCACAAAACAGTTTTTTTTTGGAAAACTGCAAGGTGTACAATTAGGATAGTATTTAGATAAAGTAATGGTTTGTTTTTATGTAACACAAAAACACTAGCACTAGCTTGATTTTTACTCTGTTTTTCAAACGCGATCTACTACATGCTCCACTGCAATGATAAATCTGTCCTCCTATTTTAGATGTATCTCGCCCCTCAAATGACACTTTCTTAGGGTAAGGTGCATTTGGAATTTATTACACTATTTTACTTTCAAAAAGGAAGATGCCTCACAGGTCACATTCACATTATTATGTGTATGCTGACATCTATTACTATGAATGGACTAAGACTCAGAGGGGAGTGGCTTGTTTTTTAGGGCTCTTTCTTGGAGTAAAATGCAACATTGTCTTCAATCCTTCTTTTTTCACCATCTACAGCAGGGTTGTCCAACACGTGGCCCGCAGGCCGCATGCGGCCCAACACGCCTGTAAATGTGGCCCAGAAGGAGTTTTGGTTGTGGCAAGGGGGCAGCACTGTTAATGGAAAAAAAAATCCTGCAAAAAAAAGAAAAGAAAATACTTACCTTGCGGTCACGCGGTCACGTCAGCTGGTACTCCGGCTCCCTCCCTTGTCTCCTCCTCCGTTGCGGTGCTCACAGTGAATGTCGGGCGTGATGTCATCACACCCAACATCCATTGCGGAGCGCAGCACAGAGGAGTCACCCATGCGAGAAGAACAATCAGCAGCACAGAATTGAAGAAAAGAAGAGAAGAGGACAGAAGAACAAGCCGATTAAAAGGTAAGTTAAGGGGGATTTTTTTTATTATTTCAAGGGACGCTGACTAGTGAATAAAAGTCACCTGGTCCTGGAGCATCATGGACCTTATCTCCCTGCTACATACTTCTACTTGTAATACTAATGGGGCATTATATATTATTCTCTTTGGCCCATTATAAGTTGTTATCCCTTAACTAACATAGTGGTGTAATTAGCAAAACAGGTCACAATTTGGGGTCACAGTGATGTATATGTCGGGTACCGCAGGCCTGGTCAGGGCACCCTGATATACAATGCCTGGCTTAAATGCACTTTATTGATATTGCATCGAAACAATACCACAAGTGATTATAGTATAATAACTAGAGAGGATTTTTTGAACAGGGCGATTGAAAGGTAAGTATAGGGGGATTTGGAAAAAAAGTTATATATATATATATATATATATATATATATATATATATATATATATATATCACTTTTTTTCTCATATATATATGTTAACTATGTTTTCTATGGTTTTTTGGATGATCAGCTATCGTTATTGTTAGTGTATCTTATGTGCGGCCCAAACCAACTCGTCGTCTTCCAATGTGGCCCAGGGAAGCTAAAAGGTTGGACACCCCTGATCTACAGCTTGTATGTGTTATGTTATGTACTCAGCTTTACAAAACGTCAATGCAGGTCACAGTGGAGCAGCACGGGGGTTTAGTTGCTTGCGCTACTGCATTACAGTACTGGGGTAATGAGTTCAAGTCCCAACCATTCCCTTATATATGTGGACTTTGTATGTTCTCTTCCAAGTTTGTGCTGGTTTACTCTGACATTCTAAGTTGATGTGCACTATGCTCTTTTTCCTATTTTAATCGGACCTCAAATATTTCACATTAACCACCCCCTTCAATGCAAGATGGTTTTGGGAAGATGTTAATTTGGTTTGCCATATAACTTCCTTAATATTTCACACCCCAGGGCACCTTATGTGTATGATATTACTAAGAATGGCCTACCATTTGGAGGGGGGGGTGTTGTTGTGAAATGCATTTAGCATTAGCATCTGCCAACCTTGTTTTTTCATCTCCTGCTTGTGTGTTATGTCCCCATCTTGTCCAGAAAAACATTGCAGCCATCACTGGGTCTGCACTAGGGATGTGCACCGGCGACTTTTGAGGTCTCGTGTTTTGTGTTTTGGATCCGGATTTTCGTTATTTTTGGGGTTAGGATTTGTCTCGCAAAACACTTGACGAAAGGTCTCGGTTCGGATTTAAGGTTTTGGATTCGGATTTTTTTTGAAAAAAACATAAAAAGTTTAAAAATCAAGTTTTTGGGCTTATTTTCACTCCTAGGCTATTATTAACCTCAATAACATTCAATAACAAGCATTTCCACTAATTTACAGTGTATTCTGAACACCTCACAATATAGTTATTAGTCCAAAACGTTGCAACAAGGTATCTTTCTGGACTGCGTAGAGGAGTGGGTCACCACAATATATATTAAAAACCCTGAACTTTTATGATTCGCACCAATAAATGTACCTGGACTGCGTAGAGGAGTGGGTCACCACAATATATATTAAAAACCCTGAACTTTTATGAATCGCACCAATAAATGTACCTGGACTGCGTAGAGGAGTGGGTCACCACAATATATATTAAAAACCCTGAACTTTTATGATTCGCACCAATAAATGTACCTGGACTGCCTAGAGGAGTGGGTCACCACAATATATATTAAAAACCCTGAACTTTTATGAATCGCACCAATAAATGTACCTGGACTGCGTAGAGGAGTGGGTCACCACAATATATATAAAACCCTGAACTTTTATGAATCGCACCAATAAATGTACCTGGACTGCGTAGAGGAGTGGGTCACCACAATATATATAATAAGAAAATCATCAACTTGTTTGATTCGCACCAATAAATGTACCTGGACTGCGTAGAGGAGTGGGTCACCACAATATATTAAAAACCCTGAACTTTTATGAATCGCACCAATAAATGTACCTGGACTGCGTAGAGGAGTGGGTCACCACAATATATTAAAAACCCTGAACTTTTATGAATCGCACCAATAAATGTACCTGGACTGCGTAGAGGAGTGGGTCACCACAATATATATAATAAGAAAACCATCAACTTGTTTGATTCGCACCAATAAATGTACCTGGACTGCGTAGAGGAGTGGGTCACCACAATATATTAAAAACCCTGAACTTTTATGAATCGCACCAATAAATGTACCTGGACTGCGTAGAGGAGTGGGTCACCACAATATATTAAAAACCCTGAACTTTTATGAATCGCACCAATAAATGTACCTGGACTGCGTAGAGGAGTGGGTCACCACAATATATTAAAAACCCTGAACTTTTATGAATCGCACCAATAAATGTACCTGGACTGCGTAGAGGAGTGGGTCACCACAATATATATAATAAGAAAACCATCAACTTGTTTGATTCGCACCAATAAATGTACCTGGACTGCGTAGAGGAGTGGGTCACCACAATATAAATAAGAAAACCATCAACTTGTTTGATTCGCACCAATAAATGTACCTGGACTGCCTAGAGGAGTGGGCACTGGGCACCACAATAAAATATATAAAAAACCTTCAACAGGTCTGCATTACACTACACATACGGCTGCTCCTCCATCCTCTCCATCATATACATGTTGGAGTTTTAGCGTGTGACAACCTCTTGTTTTTGATAATGTCAGTGCATTTTGAATATTTTTCAATTTGCCCCACACCACTAAATGTACTTTATCTATGATACGCATCTATCTATCTTGACTGCGTAGTGTGGTGGCCCCGGTACACAATTTGGTACCGAGGCCACAATATAATTAAAAAACCCTCCACGTGTCAGAATTCCACCAAACAAGTATCTGGACTGCGTAGTGGGGTGGCCCCGGTACCCAATTTGATACCGGGGCCACAATAAAATAAATACACCCTCCACGTGTCAGAATTCCACCAAACAAGTATCTGGACTGCGTAGTGGGGTGGCCCCGGTACCCAATTTGATACCGGGGCCACAATAAAATAAATACACCCTCCACGTGTCAGAATTCCACCAAACAAGTATCTGGACTGCGTAGTGGGGTGGCCCCGGTACCCAATTTGATACCGGGGCCACAATACCTCCTCCAAACATGGTACAGACAATTCATCATTGAGATCCCATCAAGTATGTTAAAGACAGACAGGGTCCAAGTGTTATTGGTTGACTTTGTAAACCAAAAAACTGTCCCTGTTGCACATAGTCGTGCAATGAAGACTGACTTTTTCATTTAAAGGCACCATCTTTCAAGTGTAGTGTTTGTAAGTCTAAGTCATATTATACTTTTGGTAAAATTGGTTTATTTTGTTCCTCTTTATGGTAACTACTAATAGAATTAAAGTATTAAATAGAAGCGGCAGTTCCTCTTTATGGTAATTAGTAATAGAATTAAAGTATTAAATAGAATTAAAGTATGAAATAGAATTAAAGTATTAAATAGAATTAAAGTATGAAATAGAATTAAAGTATTAAATAGAATTAAAGTATTAAATAGAGTGGTATAGAGTTGTAGTGTGGTATAGATAGAGTGGTCCCCACAATATAATAATAAAACCCTCAACTGGTCTGAATTCCACCAAACAAGTATCTGGACTGCGTAGTGTGGTGGCCCCGGTACACAATTTGGTACCGAGGCCACAATATAATTAAAAAATTGGGCATCAACTGTCACCGTTGTTTAATATCTGATACACCTAAATATGGACTGCACAGTGGAGTGGCCCCGGTAGTAAATTTGGTGCCGGGGCCACAATACCTCCATCAACCCTCTAAATCCCACTCCACTGATGGCGGACACCGGGCGCACGTCTAACACCAACATTGCAGTTACAGCCGCAGTTATATGCTTTGCAATAGGGTGACTACTATCGTATTTTGTGGTCATGGCAAACGACTGTTGGACGGTCAATTGTTTTGTGAAAGACTTAGCGGTCTTACGACTTCCCCTCTGGGAAGATGACCGACTAACAGCAGCAACAGCAGCAGTGGCAGTAGTAGGCGTACCGCTGCAGGATTCCTCGGATGAATCCCGTATTGAGGAGGACTCAGTCTGGCTGCTGACTTGGGCTGCAGGACTGAATCTGATGGAGATTGTGGAGGAAGTTGACGAGGAGGGTGTTGCTGGTGTGTATCCAACTGGACCACGGGATTTAGGTGTCCCTGTACCGATGAGGGTCCTAGCCCCAGTTCCTGAACTAACCACTGAACTATGAAGGTTATTCAGGTGACGTATAAGGGAGGATGTTCCTAGGTGGGCAAGATCCTTACCCCTGCTTATTTGAGCTTTACATAAGCTACATATGGCCATACATTGGTTGTCTGGATTTGGATAAAAATAACTCCAGACCGAAGAGGTGCATTTTTTGGTCTTCTGACCAGGCATGACGATGGGCTTTTTCATCCCATGGACATCAGCTGTTTCCCCCCCTGGTGCCTCATTTACAATAACCACATCACCATCCTCATCATCAAGTTCCTCCACAGCGCCAGCTACATCATCAATAGCCTCCTCCCGAGCCACCTCTTCCCGTACAGTGATGGGAAGGTCAGGCTTGACAACCACCAACATCCTTGGACTCGCCTTGTGGATTTGTGATAATTTCTCTTTAGAAGGCAGAGTTGTTTGCTGTTTTGTTGCTGACAGCATAACTCTCTTCAATTTTTTGTAGGGGGGGGGAGGAGGAGGAGGGCTAAGATCCGTGGGTGAAGCTGAACCACTAGTCATGAACACGGGCCAGGGCCTAAGCCGTTCCTTGCCACTCCGTGTCGTAAATGGCATATTGGCAACTTTACGTTTCTCCTCAGATGATTTTAAGTTTCTCTTTTTGCTACTTTTTCTTAACTTGGGCTTTTTGGATTTTACATGCCCGGCACTACGAGATTGGGCATCGGGCTTGGAAGACGACGTTGATGGCATTTCATCGTCTATGTCATGACTAGTGGCAGCAGCTTCAGCATTAGGAGGAAGTGGGTCTTGATCTTTCCCTACTTTATCCTCCAAATTTTTGGTCTCCATTATATGTAGCACAAGATACTGCAGAATGTGTGAACTTGGTAATATTGCAGTACCAATGGACTTATACTGCTGTATTGGTTTTGCAAATTTGGTTATAATTATTATATATTTTTTATTTTTTAAATTTTTTTATTTTTTTTTACTTTTTTTTTATTTTTAAAAAACTTGGGAATAGTGGGGAAATAACTATGCCCTTAGAAGCACAGAGCACAGGACACAGCACCACTGGACTGAACAGGACACGGCACAGGACCCAGCAGCACTACGGAACTCAGCAGGACAGAGCACAGGACACAGCACCACTGGACTGATACTGCAGAATGTGTGAACTTTGTAATATTGCAGTACCAATGGACTTATACTGCTGGATTGGTTTTGCAAATTTGGTTATAATTATTATATTTTTTTTTTTTTTTTTAAATTTTTTATTTTTTTTTACTTTTTTTTATTTTTTAAAAACTTGGGAATAATGGGGAAATAACTATGCCCTTAGAAGCACAGAGCACAGGACACAGCACCACTGGACTGAACAGGACACGGCACAGGACCCAGCAGCACTACGGACCTCAGCAGGACAGAGCACAGGACACAGCACCACTGGACTGATACTGCAGAATGTGTGAACTTTGTAATATTGCAGTACCAATGGACTTATACTGCTGGATTGGTTTTGCAAATTTGGTTATAATTATTATATATATTTTTTTTTTTAAATTTTTTATTTTTTTTTACTTTTTTTTTATTTTTTAAAAACTTGGGAATAATGGGGAAATAACTATGCCCTTAGAAGCACAGAGCACAGGACACAGCACCACTGGACTGAACAGGACACGGCACAGGACCCAGCAGCACTACGGAACTCAGCAGGACAGAGCACAGGACACAGCACCACTGGACTGATACTGCAGAATGTGTAAACTTTGTAATATTGCAGTACCACTGGACTTTTACTGCTGAATGTGTGAACTTGGTAATATTGCAGTACCAATGGGTTTATACTGCAGGATTGGTTGTGCAAATTTTGTGGTAATTAAAAAAAATTAAAGTAGTTTTTGGTATTTTTTTAAAAAGAAGCACAGAGCACAGGACACAGCACCACTGGACTGAACAGGACACAGCACAGGACCCAGCAGCACCACTGACCTCAGAAGGACAGAGCACAGCACACAGCACCACTGGACTGATACTGCAGAACACAGCACAGCACAGCACAGCACAGCACAGAACTAAACAGCACAGCACAGAACTAAACAGCACAGCACGAGATCTACCAGGACAGAGGACCACCTAACACACCCTCCCTCTACCCTGATCAATGCCCGAGTGAAGATGGCGGCGACTAGCGGGGAATTTATAGGATCCGAGTATCGCGAGATCCGACAACGGGATTATGAGTCAGAGCCTCAGTTTCACATTTGAATTTGGCGCCAATACCCGGATCTGTCTCGGATCCGACTCGGATCCGCAACGTTCGGGTGGGCTCGGATTTCATAAATCCGAGTGCGCTCATCCCTAGTCTGCACAGTGGCTTATTGTGTAGTACCTCTGCCATCCAGTGCTGGGGTCATGAGTTTATTTCCTGCCTTATGTGTGTGGGACAGATTGCCTTGTCAGTACAGTGTGGTAGAATTAGCGGGGCTATGGAAATGATGAGGTAGTAGTAATGAAACAATCTACTTTAAATAAAGGGTATTATTGAAATCTCCATTTTATTATTGTTCTAATACCCACATGTTGTTCAATTGTAATAAATTAATAAAGACACCCACGCCAATGATTGTGTTTGAATCATCATCATCATCAGCTATTTATATAGCGCTAATAATTCCACAGCACTGTACAAAGAACTCACTCACATCAGTTCCTGCCTCATAGGAGCTTACAATCTAAATTCTCTAATATACACACACAGACAGAGACTATGGTCAATTTGATAGCAGCCAATTAACCTACAAGTATATTTTTTGGAATGTGGGAGGAAACTCAAGCAAACATGGGGAGAATATATAAACTCCACACAGATAAGGTCATGGTCGGGAATTGAACTCATGACCCCAGTGCTGTAAGACAGAAGTGTTAGCCACTAATCCACTGCGCTGCCCATATAATATATTGAATATATTGTATAGAATATATTAATAGAAACTTTTTTAAAAAAAATATACATAATTTTTTGCAACCAAAAATATCAACCATACAGGTCATCTATTAATTTTAGATCCTGGTTTATTTATTTTAATATTTGGCAATCTTGCCAGAATAGCGTCTGATGCGGCCACATATCTCCCTCACCAAAGGTGGCTGCCGTGGCCTGATGGAGGTGTTTTCGGAAGCTGAAAAAGGAAAGTTGAAAAAAAATTAATACATGCCTACCGAATGTTGAAAATACATGGGAGTTAGCAGAGACGTGTACTGTTACCTAACTTTCAAATTACAGCAATGTGCAATAGGATGCAATATACATTTGGAGCACCTCCTCCTCTACCTCCACCACCGCCTCCGTTCCCTTCTCATCCTCTGCCTCAACCACTGCCTCCACCACCTCCATCCACTCCTCATCCTCTGCCTCCACCACTGCCTCCACCTCTTCCTCCTCCGCCTTGCGTCTTTCAAAACGTCTACAGTCTGTTAGAATACATATAACATTAAGTGCATTGTTCAAAGATCAACCTGGTTAACAATTATATAAATGTAGTCCGATAATAATGTGATCAGACATTTTGAAACATTTATTTTGCACAACAGATAAAGAAAATCTTTACCCAAAGGAGATAAACATGACACACACCACATTCACATGGCCTGCAACAATGTTTGCTTTAGGCTTAGGGATGTGGAAAATCTCAGTTGAAGTCTGTAATTATTTTTTAATAGTCCTTTTTTTTGGGGCCCATCATAATTAAATGAACCAGATAATTTCTGACTGATTAGGGACATATAATACAGGAGGTGTTTGTGTTTGGCCAGCTAATATGTGAAAATCATCTTAGGCCAACTGTGAGCATGAGCATTGTTTACAAAGATGGCATTCAACTCTTTTTGCAATATAACACATCTGCCATTTTCATATTAAAAATGTCTGTAAGGTAATGTCAGCACGTTGCCTTAGTAGTTAGCACTTCTGCCTCCCAGCACTGGGGTCAGTATTTTGAATCCCAAACATGGCTTATTGGTCTGGAGTATGAGCCTCAATCATTAAGGAAAGAAAATATAACACTATAAAATTATGATCCGGGGCCTAAGTATGTGGCATTAGAGAGGGATTAAGATTTCTAATCTGGCCATAGAGGAACTTTATTTCATATCTGGTGGTCGTGCCCAGTCATCTCCTCCTTCTGGGATAGGGTTGCTGGTCTCCTCTCCTCCCTTCTCCAATGCCCTGTTAGGAAGGATCCATGGTCATTCCTCCTTTGTTACCCTATAACAGACCTGGATCCCCATTCAGCAAAACTGGCTTCACATGTCTTAGCGGCTGCCAAGTGTCTGATAGCTAGGTCATGGAAACGTACAGAACCTCCCCTCGTCTCTTCTCTTAAGTCCTATATCTGGTTTATTGCCAATATGGAGAAAATTATCTCCCATTTGCGAGATAAGGAAGACAAGTTCCACCAAGTCTGAGCTCCCTGGTTATATCTGTAGTCCCCCCGCTCACTTCCTTTCGAGTAGCCTCTCCCCATGTGCTTATGAGCCTACTGGTTATCCCACATTTCGTGATATAGTTCTGGCAGCTTTCCCACCTGTGGGTCTCCTACTTCCCCTTGTATGCAATATCTGACGACCAATCCCCCTCCCCCCCTATGTCCCCCCCTAATTTACATTGCTATAACTTGATTCAGTTAGTTTAGTATTATCGTTTACATGTTTTACTACAAATAGCAATCTTACTGTGAAATGTGACACAGGTTGGTTTCTTTGTTACCACTATTTCCTTTATGCTTGTTGTCACTTGTGTTTGTATAATAAAATTTTCGAGTTAAAAACCCCCAAAAAAAAGGATTTCTAATCTGGAGACAGATTTATCTTTAGGGTAGGGCACATCTTTGGTATTTTATGCGATTATTAGCAAACGCACATCTTACAATCTCCTCCCTGAGCTCTGCTAAAAGTTGGGGCTGGCGGTAGCAGCGTCGGTCGCTCCAGCAACGTTGCAGCTGGACAACCGAAAGCTGGTGGTTAAACCTCCGCCAGATGTGGATGCGCACTCTCTGGTATGCCTGCAACTTAAGCTCGTTACTGATGTACCGACCAGAATAGGCTGAGTACAGGACATGTTTGTGTAATTGCAACACAGTACGGTGTAGATACACCAGGAGATATGCTTTGTACTATCAGCAGCATTAACTTGTCGATTCTGATTGGCCGATAGTGTATTGACTCCTCCAGCTGTATTTAAATCATTAGCGTCGCAGCTAAATCATATGAAGTCTATTCTCATTACTTGACTTTTGAATTTGGACTACTGCAGGAAAGAACATTACCATTTAATTTATAAAGGGAAAATTAGTTGTTTGTATTTTTTGTTTAGATTTAATTATATTTTATATTAAAAATGTAACTTTAACATTTATTAATAACTATGATGACATTTGTCAGATGCCATCCCTCTTTCATTTCGGGACGGCTGCCTGTCAAATTTCCTGGTGCGTTTGTTTGCCAGGCAACCAGACGCAATCCTTCCAGTGTCTCCAATGGCACTCCCGCGCATGTGTGTTCTGTTGCTAGGTAACGGGACGCTATCAGGAAATCCGGCCGCATCCACTGACATCAGGCTGCTGGAATCTTTGATTTGGTTCCGAGCACTATTTAAAGCTGTCTCTGACACCATGCTGGTGCCAGAGTATTGGGTCACCCTGCTCCAGCGTTCCTGTATTGTTCTTTGATTCTCAGTGTATGACCTTGCCTTTTCCTGACCTTTCTTTCTTGTGTATATGACATTTCATTACATTTGTCAGGCGCCGTCCCCGCTGTTCTTCTACTGTGCGGGGACGGACGCCTGTGGAGCCGCTCGGGGCGCACTGTTGCCACGCCCCAAGCTCTCTTCCGTTGAGCGCATGCGCCCAGGTCCGTCCCGTTGCTAGGCAACGGGGCGCTATTATCGGCACTCTGCGTGCCTGATACAGCCTCCTCCAATCCCTGCTCTTATTTAAACCTGGCTCTGGTGCCATTAGGGTGCCAGAGTAACAGGTTTCTGACTCAAGCTATTCTAGTAGTGTTTTCCTGTTGTGACTAGGGGTGAGCGGGTTCGGATTTTTGAAATCCGAACACCCCCGAACAGTGGCGATCCGAGCCCGGATCCCAGCACTGTTCGGGGATTCCCGCCTGACGCAAATCTCAGAACGAGGCAAAATGTCATCATCCCGCCGTCGGATCTCGCGAGATCCGGATTCATATTATTCCCTGCTTCCCGCCGCCATCTTCACTCGGGCATTGGAGAGGGAAGAGGGAGGGAGTGTGCTGGTGTCCTCTGTCCTGCTCAGTCCAGTGCTGCTGTCCGGTGCTCTGTCCTGCTCAGTCCAGTGGTGCTGTCATGTGCTCTGTCCTGCTCAGTCCAGTGGTGCTGTCCTGCTCAGTCCAGTGGTGCTGTCCTGTGCTCTGTCCTGCTCAGTCCAGTGGTGGTGCTGCCATAATTCCAGTGGTGCTGTCCTGTGTTGTCCTATGCTGCTTACGTCCAGTCCAGTGGCACTGCCATATAAGTCCAGTCCAGTGGTGCTGTCCTGTGTCCAGTCCAGTGGTACAGCCATTTAAATCCAGTGGTGCTGTCCTGTGCTGCTTAAGTCTAATCCAGTGGTACTGCCATATAAGTCCAGTCCAGTGGTACAGCCATATAAATCCAATGGTGCTGTCCTGTGCTGCAAAAGTCTAGTGTTGGTGTCCTGTACTGCATAAGTCCAGTGGTTCTGTCCTGTGCTGCTTAAGTCCAGTCCAGTGGTACTGCCGTATAAGTCCAGTGGTACTGCCGTATAAGTCCACTGATCCTACCGTATAAGTCCAGTGGTACTGCTGTATAAGTCCACTGATCCTGCCATATAAGTCCAGTGGTACAGCCGTATAACTCCAGTCCAGTGGTACTCTCCTGTGCCGCATATAATTTTTAAAGGCTTTGCCGAGTGTGTGTGGTTTAGGGGTACGCTCTCTTGTGCTGCATATAATGGAGAACAAAAATTTGGAGGATAAAGTAGGGAAAGATCAAGAACCACTTCCTCCTAATGCTGAAGCTGCTGCCACTAGTCATGACATAGACGATGAAATGCCATCAACGTTGTCTGCCAAGGCCGATGCCCAATGTCATAGTAGAGGGCATGTAAAATCTAAAAAGCCATAGTTCACTAAAATGATCAAAAAAAAGAAATTAAAATCATCTGAGGAGAAACGTAAACTTGCCAATATGCCATTTACGACACGGAGTGGCAAGGAACGGCTTAGGCCCTGGCCCATGTTCATGACTAGTGGTTCAGCTTCACACAACGATCTAAGCCCTCCTCCTCCTCCCCTCTAGAAAATTTAAGAGAGTTAAGCTGTCATCAAAAACACAGCAAACAACTCTGCTTTCTAAAGACATGGCATAACAAATCCCCAAGGAGAGTCCAAGGGTGTTGGTGGTTGCGATGCCTGACCTTCTCATCACTGTACGGGAAGAGGTGGCTCCCTCCACCATTCGCAGCACGCCCTCTGCATATGCTGGAAGGATCACCCACAGTGCAGTTCCAGATTTTGATAATGAAGGTGTCAATGTTGTACACCAGGAGGAGGATATTGATGTAGCTGGCGAGGAGGAAGTTGACGAGGAGGATGCTGATGTGGTTTGCTTAAATGAGGCACCAGGGGGGGAAACAGTTGTTGTCCATGGGATGAAAAAGCCCATCGTCATGCCTGGGCAGAAGACCAATAAATCCACCTCTTCGGTCTGGAATTATTTCTATCCCAATCCGGACAACAAATGTATTGCCATATGTAGCTTATGTAAAGCTGCAATAAGCATGGGTAAGGATCTTGGCCACCTAGGGACATTCTCCCTTATACGTCACCTGAAGACCCTTCATAATTCTTTGTTTAGTTCAGGAATTGTGGCTAGGACCGTCAGCAGTCCAGGGACACCTAAATCCTTTGGTCCTGTTGTATCCACACCAGCAACACCCTCCTTGTCAATTTCCTCCTCGATTCGGGTCGGAGGTAGTCCTGCAGGCCATGTCACCGGCATGACTGAGTCCTCTTCAATCCGGGATTCTTCCGGAGGATCCTGCAGCGCTATGCCTACTACTGCCGCCGCTGCTGGGAGTCGGTCATCTTCCCAGAGGGGAAGTCGTAAGACCGCTACGTCTTTCACTAAGCAATTGACCGTACAACAGTCGTTTGCCATGAAGACGAAGTACGACAGCAGTCATCCTATGGCAAAGCGGATAACTGCGGCCTTGACAGCTACGTTGGTGTTAGACGTGCGTCCGGTGTCCGCCATCAGTGGAGTGGGATTTAGACGGTTGATGGAGGTATTGTGTCCCCCGGTACCAAATCCCTTCTAGATTCCACTTCACTAGGCAGGCGATACCCGGGATGTACAGAGAAGTACGAAAAAGTGTCCTCAGTGCTCTGAAAAATGCGGTGGTACCCACTGTCCACTTAACCACGGACATGTGGACAAGTGGTTCAGGGCAAACTAAGGACTATATGACTGTGACAGCCCACTGGGTAGATGCATCGCCTTCCGCAGCATCAGTAGCAGCATCTCCGAAACGCCTGCTCGTTCCAAGGCAGGCAACGTTGTGTATCACCGGTTTCAGTAAGAGGCACAACGCCGACAACCTCTTAGAGAAACTGAGGGAAATCATCTCGCAGTGGCTTACCCCACTTAGACTCTCATGGGAATTTGTGGTGTCGGACAACGCCAGTAACATTGTGCGGGCACTACATATGGGCAATTTCCAGCACGTGCCATGTTTTGCCCACACAATAACTTTGGTGGTGCAGCATTATCTTAAAAGTGACAGGGGTGTGCAGGATATGCTTGCGGTGGCCCGCAAAATTGCAGGACACTTTCGCCATTCTGCCACTGCCTACCGAAGACTGGAGCACCATCAAAATTACCTGAACCTGCCCTGCCATCACCTCAAACAAGAGGTTGTGACGCGCTGGAACTCCACCCTCTATATGCTGCAGAGGATGGAGGAGCAGCAAAAGGCCATTCACGCCTACACAGCCACCTACGACATAGGCAAAGGAGTGGGGATGCGTCTGAGTCAAGCGCAGTGGAGACTGATTTCCGTGTTGTGCAAGGTTCTCCAGCCGTTTGAACTTGCCACACGAGAAGTCAGTTCCGACACTGCCAGCTTGAGTGATTCCCCTGATCAGGCTGTTGCAGAAGCAGCTGGAGAAAGTGAGGGAGGAGCTGGTAAAGCATTGCGATTCCACAAAGCATGTAGCTCTTGTGGATGAAGCCCTTCGTACGCTTTGCCAGGATCCGAGGGTGGTCAGTCTTTTAAAGTCAGAGGAATACATTCTGGCCACCGTGCTCGATCCTCGGTTTAAAGCGTATGTTGTGTCTCTGTTTCCAGCGGACACAAGTCTACAGCGGTGCAAAGACCTGCTGATCAGTAGATTGTCATCTGAAGAGGACCGTGACATGGCAACAGCTCCTCCTTCATTTTCTTCCACACCTGTGGCTGCGAGGAAACAGCTGAGATTTCCTAAACGACCCACTGGCGGGGATGCAGAGCAGGCAGGAGTGAATTTGAACATCTGGGCCGGACTGAAGGACCTGCCAACGATTGCTGACATGTCTACTGTCGCTGCATTGGATGCTGTCACCATTGAAAAAATTGTGGAGGATTACTTTGGTGACAGCATCCAAGTAGACATGTCAGACAGTTCTTAATTGTACTGGCAGGAAAAAAAGACAGTTTGGAAGCCGCTGTACAAACTGGCTCTATTTTACCTGAGTTGTCCCCCCTCCAGTGTGTACTCCGAAAGAGTTTTTAGTGCAGCGGGGAACCTGGTCAGTAAGCGGCGAAGGAGGTTGCTTCCACAAAATGTTGAGAAGATGATGTTCATCAAAATGAATTATCAATTCTTCAATGAAGACCAGCAATGGCCTCCAGAGACTACAGAGGGACCTGTGATTGTGGAGTCCAGCGGGGACGAATTGATAATGTGTGAGGATGAGGAAGTACACACTAAATGGGGCGAGGAATCAGAGGATGAGGATGAGGACGACATCTTGCCTCAGTAGAGTTAGTTTAGTTTGTACAGGGAGAGATGAATTGTTTTAATTGTGATGGCCCAAACAAACCAATCATTTCAGCCACAGTAGTTTGGTAGGCCCTGTCGCTGAAATGATTGGTTTGTTAAAGTGTGCATGTCCTTTTCCCGCAACATAAGGGTGGGTGGGAGGGCCCAAGGACAATTCCATCTTGCACCTCTTTTTTTTCTTTGCCAGCTCGTTTTGTTGGGGTCCAAACGAACCAATCATTTCAGCCACAGTTTTGTAGGCCCTGTCGCTGAAATGATTGATTTGTTAAAGTGCGCATGTCCTATTTCCCCAACATAAGGGTGGGTGGGAGGGCCCAAGGACAATTCCATCTTGCACCTCTTTTTTTGGCATTATGTGCTCTTTGGGGATCAGTTTTTCAAACTGCCATCCTGTCTGCCACTGCTGTGCCACTCCTAGATGGGCCACGTGTTGTGCCGCCCACTTGTGTCGCTTAGCTTAGTCATCCAGCTACCTCTGTGCAACCTTTTGGCCTAAAAACAATATTGTGAGGTGTGAGGTGTTCAGAATAGACTGGAAATGAGTGGAATTGAATGTCATTGAGGTTAATAATAGCGTAGGAGTGGATAAAACCCAAAAATCTGGATTTTAGCAGTTTTTATGCTTTTAAAAAAAAAAAATCAGAACCCAAAACCCAAAACCTTGAGGGGGGTGTTTTGGCAAAACCCATTAGAACCCAAAACCTGAAGGTAATCAGAACCCAGAACCCAAAACCCAAAACGTGAAAAGTGGCCGGTGCACATCCCTAGTTGTGACCCGGCTTCCCTGACCATTCTCCTGTGTATCTGCTCTCCTGTTGTGACCCGGCTTGTCGACCATCCTCCTTTCTGCGTGCCCCACTTTGTTCCTGCGGCCTTGGCTTGTTTGACTACTCTTCCGGATTCACCTTTGGTACCTTGCATCCCCGATTGGCTTGACCCGGACCATATGACCCTTCTATCACTACACCGGCAACTGGCTAGTGGGAACACGACCTGCGTGCCCTGTGCAGCGAAGTCCAAACCTCCTTGTGGGGGTCCCTGGCGAATACTAGGGGTACGTTAGACTCCGCACCTACTAGTTCAGTAGTGCTAATTCCGGTTAGTGTTCTCCTCTATCCAGGCCTGACAGTTTACTCTGGCCATGACGGATGGCTCTGGGAAACCCTCTGCTCATGACCTCCTCCTCCATTTGTGCCAGCGCGTGGAACAGCAAGAGACTAACCAGGCTCAACTCCTGCAATGTATACAAGGTGTGATATCCTGTCTGGATTCCATGAATCTACCCCAGGCAGCTTCTCCGTATGTACCCCCTCCTAGTGTGAATACCGCTACGCCCAGGAGTCTACGTATACCTACTCCTGAGATGGTATGATTGTAACCCCAAGGGATTTCGAGGATTTGTTAATCAATGCTGCATCCAGTTTGAGCTTGCACTGGAGAATTTCTCTTCTGAGAGAGCCAAGGTAGCTTATATCATATACCTTCTCACCGGACAGGCTCTGGCCTGGGCTTCTCCATTATGGGAACGTAACGATGTATCTCTGTACAACTCCACTATATTCATTGAAAATTTTCGCAAGGTATTTGATGAGCCTGGCCGAGTGTCTTCTTTCGCCTCCAGTCTCCTTGCTCTTCATCAAGGATCCCTCTCGGCTGGTCAGTATGCAGTACAATTCTGTACCTTCACCTCTGAACTGGGGTGGAACAATGAGGCCTTGACAGCTACTTTTTGGCAGGGCTTGTCTGATCCTATCAAGGATGCTCTCACTTCCCGGGATCTTCCTAAACTGGACGAGCTGGTCTCACTTAGCATCAAAGCGGACATTCGTCAACAAGAACGCTTTCTGGAGAGAGACCAAGGCCGCCGCTTCACTTGTTTGGCTCCTCATTTCCAGTCTCTGGCCCCTCCGTCCGAAGAGCCCATGCAGATTGGTCGTTCTCGTCTATCCCAGGATGAAAGAGAATGCCGGATTAAGAATCGCCATCATAGAAATCTTCCTGTATTGAAGGTGGGAGACCGTGTGTGGCTGGCCACCGTAACCTCAGGCTCCGTGTTCCCTCCATGAAATTGGCCCTTTGTTTCATTGGACCATTTGCCATCTCCCAAATTATCAATCCAGTCTCCTATAAACTCGCTTTACCTCCTTCCCTCAGGATCTACAATACTTTCCACATTTCCCTGCTAAAACCCCTGGTCCTCAACGAATTCTTCAAAGAACCGGTTGCTCCTCCACCCATCAAGACCTCTCTGGGGGATGAGTATGAAGTAGATCGAATCTTGAAGGTCCGTTCCATTCGTGGTAATCATCAATACCTGGTACACTGGAAGGGCTACGGCCTCGAGGAGAGAACCTGGGTCTCTGAGGCTGATCTACACGCTCCCCGTCTCCTTGCGAGATTTCTGAAGAGAACCAACCCTTCTTTTGGGGAGAGAGAGGGGGGGGGGGGTACTGTCAGGCGCCGTCCCCAATGTTCTTCTGCTGTGCGGGGACGGACGCCTGTGGAGCCGCTCTGCGTGCCTGATTCAGCCTCTTCCAGCCTCCTCCAATCCCTGTTCCCCTGCTCCTATTTAAACCTGGCTCTGGCGCCAATAGGGTGCCAGAGTAACAGGTTTCTGACTCAAGCTATTCTAGTAGTGTTTTCCTGTTGTGACACGGCTTCCCTGACCATTCTCCTGTGTATCTGCTCTCTTGTTGTGACCCGGCTTGTCGACCATCCTCCTTTCTGCGTGCCCCACTTTGTTCCTACGACCTTGGCTTGTTTGACTACTCTTCCGGATTCTCCTTTGGTACCTTGCACCTCCGATTAGCTTGACCCGGATCGTCTGACCCTTCTATCACTACACCGACAACTGGCTAGTGGGACTGCGACCTGCGTGCCCTGTGCAGCAAAGTCCAAACCTCCTTGCGGGGGTCCCTGGTGAATACCAGGGGTACGTTAGACTCCGCACCTACTAGTTCATTAGTGCTAATTCCGGTTAGTGTTCTCCTCTATCCAGGCCTGACAACATTACTGTATTGTGTACAAACATAGCAATATGACTTTAGCTTTTACCATGAACACTGCCAAGCCACATCTCTGAGCTATCTTGACGCTGTGGGGCGCCTTGTGATGCCTGAAGTATACTAGTCATAAATGCTACTGTTTTTGAATTGGGCACATCTTGAGATGGGTCCGACTCAACAT
Source organism: Mixophyes fleayi (assembly GCF_038048845.1). Taxonomy (NCBI): domain Eukaryota; kingdom Metazoa; phylum Chordata; class Amphibia; order Anura; family Limnodynastidae; genus Mixophyes; species Mixophyes fleayi. Next base: position 225,604,106 of record NC_134402.1, read on the forward strand.
ATGCATGTAAAAATGCACTTTTTTTCGATCTTTGTTTTCCTATGTACGTTCAGAGAGCAAATACTCTCAATAAGCCTCATAATTTATATACTACATCATGGTAATTTGTGCTTTAAAAGTGTTCCATCATTCTTGCTCTATAAAGATGTTAATTATTTGAGCTATATATCTGTATGTTGGTCATATGAACAGTATGAATATATTAGGCATTTTAGATTACTGTCATTGCTAATTATTTTAAAATATGCTACTGTCATCTGCACTGCATGTTTGTGCCTTTTCCTCTGACCCAATGTTTGGCAAATTGCATTTGTGTTTTACTACTCATTCTGCAAACTTTTTTCAGCACAGTGGAGACAAAACTGTCTTGAGTGGTGGTAATTTGGAATAGAAGAGCAAATTGACAGTGATAATACTGTGGCATTGAGGAAAGGAACATGAAGTTGACCCCAAGCTAAGGATTTATGAGTGAAGGCCAGGACATTTCATTTAAGGCTTTCTTCTTTTCTTAGCAGAAGCACAGAGGCTACAGACATCAGGAGACCTTAAGTTGTCCACACATGGGCCGATCTTGCAAGATCATTGTCAGTTTGGTCAAACACTTATATGGCCAATATTGAGAAGTCTGACCATCTGGTGAACAAGCGAAAAAAAGTAATATCAATACAACATCATTCATAATGCGTCTGCAAAGACAATACCGTTTGGCTCAAATTCCAAAATGGAGAGCATGTAGCAGACAGACAAGATTTCTCAGGACACTCCATTTAACATATAATTGAAAATATCAACCTTCGAACAGTCTTTCTCCTTCCATGGTAGTACACAGCTCTTGTAGCCCTTGTTGCCGTTAATGTCACTGCCATTAAACCAGCATGTCTTAAATATTCTACAAAAAAATGTTGTGACACTACAAAGGCCAAAATGCTAGTATGAATATCATGCCCCTTTTTTTTGTAGAGCCTGAGGCATTACTTCATCATCATCATCAGCTATTTATATAGCGCCACTAATTCCGCATCGCTGTACAGAGAACTCATTCACATTAGTCCCTGTCCCATTAGAGCTTACTGTCTAAATTCCCTAACATACACACACAAAGAGAGAGAGTCTACAGTCATTTTGATAGCAGCTTATTAACCTACCGGTAGGTTTTCACGGGGAGAACATTCAAACTCCCCACAGTTAAGGTCATGGTCGGGAATTAAACTCATGACTCCAGTGCTGTGAGGCAGAGGTGCTAACCACTAAGCAACTGTGCTGCATCTTTGTGATAATGTCATAAACAAGGACCCAAGTCCTGCTCCTACAACCACCGTGAGGAGCACCATTAAACAATTTAATTAGGATGAGAATGCCAGGGGCAGTATTGATGATGACAGAGGTAATTTTTTATGTATTTCATTCAGGGTGATCCAAATGGCAGAAAAGAATCCTTAAATTGTAAAAACTCAAGTTCATATATTAGATACTATACCTGTGTTTCAAAAGACATGTTACAATGATCGAACATTTGGCAAAGACGGATTATCCGAAGACTGCAATTCGGACCTAGAATTAAGTTGATCTAAGTTCTGACATCAGATTTACAGAATCAAACAAGAAAGCAACAACTTGCATATACGACAGAACTTAAAACAGCCACTGAATAAAATGCAATTTAGCTCTAAATTAAACTTATGTTTTTAGAGCTCGCATGTGTCCCTCTCCCTTCTAGTTCACAGCTCCCAGCTTCTACTATTAAATTCAGCTGCATATAGCCTCTGCATATTCACATCAAGTCAGGATTAAGCTGTTGTGGTGAATACAGCTATTAACAATATAAATATATTCTAAACTAAATAACATAGTCCTTTTTCCAATTGTATGCGGCTGTGACAGGATGGACCTCCTATGCCACAATGTTTGTTTTGTTGCCGGGAACCGCCTGGGCTTGTCTTGCCACCATCCACTTTCTTTCTCGTGAATACGCCCTCTAACCGCAGTGGGTAACTCTCGCTGCTAGTGTACCCCATTGCTGGTACACCTTGGCTGGTACCCCTAACTTCTTACCTTCAGATCAGGGTTCCTGTGGATGGTTCCCCCTGGCCTATCACACTGGCCAAAGCTGCAGGGTAATGGGCAGAGCGTTGGTACTGGGTACTGGAATGCTGGGTCCCAACCTCATAACAGCCAAATAACAGATTAGACTTGGCCTAATCTGTGGTCACAGCAGGTAAGTAGGCATCCAGGTTCATTAAGCAGTAATGTTTATTAGCTCAGGAAGTCCTAAAAAGGACAGTTACAAACTCACTAGTTTGAGGTACTAGTGATATCCGGAAAGTACAGATGGAATAATACATTTCAGTGGAAAACAGCGCTTTTTAAATACAATTTTGGACACTAGTTTGGCAGGAGGTAATCCAGCCATCTTCCCCTAACCAATCCAGACTGATTCGTGCAGTCTGCACATAAATCAGCCTGGAGGGAAGTCTGATATTTTCTATTGTTTACCATCAGATTAAAACATTTCTATAATCTTGCTTTGAATGCAATTTAACTTGCAAAATTCACATTCATGTGTGATCAATAGCATAGGGAGTCTGTCAGCATGTATAATTACCTCCTCCTGTCTTTCAGACTCAACAGACGTTTTGGTCACTGAGCAATGAAAAGGTCTAATTAACATGAGATTACCTGTCTCTGGACAGTTGCAAAACCCAAACATGATACTGTCTCAGAAGTCCAAACATTTTCATACAAAACACATACCAATATAAAAAGATAAGTACATCTGCAATGATAAACAGAGGTGCATTGCACTCCTAATTAAAATAAATATCTTCAATAAGTTATTTCTATGTGATCCAGCCACAAATAAATTATTTATAAGTGATACAGCCACAGCGGTGCTCACTAGGATTTATCCATTCAGAATGTAGCACAGTATAATATGTGTGACCTGCTTCTTCTAAATTATGAACTGAAATAGTTTGGAAAGGGAGTTGATCAATATACACTTAACAAGCATTATAGGAGAGTAAATCTGTGTCACGGGCACTAGGAGTCTTTGCCCAGGATATCACCAGATGATGTTCTTACCAGAGTAATATAGCTGGTACTATGGTCCTCTAGTAGCAGGGTGACAACGGAACAGGAGAATCAGCAGATGGTGAGAGAATGCTCAAGGAAAGTCTATGACTAGCAGCAACTGTTAATGACTTAGATGTATGTACACGATGTTATGTGCGTATTGTCGCTAACCAATAACGATTGTCGAACCTCGATTTGTGTTTCCAAAGCACAAAGATTTATTCGCAATAAGTGGAATAATATGCTCAAGCGAAGTAATAGTAAATACAGCCGTTACTTATCGCAGGCGCTCTGGATCCAGTGCAGTCATTCAATCCTGAAGTCTGGGGACAAGATGTCTGCACTCTGGATCACAAGCTGCTGCTTATATACACAATCAAATACAGTAATACAATGAAGATGGTATAGCTTGCATCTATTGCTCCGGGTCTCAGGAATGTCCAAGGGGTCGTCAATCATTGGCTGGTTCATCCTAAGGAATCCAAAGGAGGGGGTCATCTCTGCAGGGGGTATGCTCTGCTCTTCCCGCCCGGATTCCTTAGTCTTAAGTAGTTCATAATTCCCTATCATTCATAACTTGCGTATGCACTCTGCGATTCCCTCGCAGAGTGAACCAAACAGTAGGATATGTAATAAGGTTCATTATCATACCACTCATGATGTAATTCCTTTAACCCATTCCGTGTATTTCACTAATATGCATGTAACTCTGATATAACATATAAATACTACTATATTTCGACATAACTGACTATGTGTTGCAATTACCATTAATGTGTACTATTTTATAAGTATGCGTGTTTGTGCGAATGTATGGTAAAAGACCGATTACTGTTGCTGCCACGTGTAGTGGATGCGTACGCCCTTTCACGCCGTAGCGTGCCCTTGTACGTCATAGCGTACCGTACGCATCTTTTCAGACAAAGACAACCAAGTTTGCTAGACTTTAATTGAAATGACTTTATCCAATTTGCTGACTTCGACAGTTCCACCCTTTGATAGTGTAATAAACTATCACCCAATCACCGTTTCAAGTTCAGGATTATACATTACTTCTTCACAGACCATGATCTCAGTATCTGGTACCACCCTTTCAGTCTCTTTCTCAGTGTTACTCCCATGAGACCGTTTTCCACACTTCAACACAGTAGGAACATATTTGACAACTAAACCAATTGCTAAGATGACACCCAGTATAAGGAGAAGGAGCTTACCTACACTCGCAATCATTTCCTGTACCCACTCCCCCAGACCGGAGAACCATTTTGCTGGGTTCAACCATGAAAACCAACCCGCCACCTTTTCCCCGACCTCATATAACGAAGAATTATGGCTCTTTCGAAATTCCCATTTCAGCTGCAAAATTTCATCCATCTTCCGGTCTATAACCTCTTTAGGGTCTTCAGTATTATTAGTAATGTACGTGCAACATTTGACACCGAACTGGGTGGCCAGTGTCACACAGTACCCACCAGTAATAGAGGTGAGATAATTTAGTACCAATCTATGTTGCACCAACTCCTTTTTGTACGCTTGTAGCTCCCTTCCAGTATACCTGAAAGTGTCATCATACATCTCGGTGATATTATCTATTAATTTAGCTAGGTCTTGGATATATTTAAAGTTTAATGTTCCCCGAGCGGTCCTGGTGAGATCTAGAGCAACCATAACTTGGAAACCAGCAGTTTCACTAATCAATTTTGTAGCTATGGGTTCCTCACCAGGAATCATATTTCTCTTGCCACGGTGTTCATACTGTGTGTGTATGTATGGTGGTGATGTAGTCTTGTGAATATCTACCATTTCTTCATGAGTAATAGTCATGATTTCAGGAACCAGTTTAGCTAGGAAACACAAGCCCTTGGAACTCGGAGTCACCCAGGAATAAGCTTTCCTTCCACAAACAAAATACACATCATCAGGGAGAACATAAGGAACAGTATGCCCATGAATTATATCACACAGAGTTTTGATAAAACTACCCATGCCTAGTATCTCCATCTGCTCTAGACACGTGTCGGCATTAATGATATTTTCACATTTATCTGTAGAGACTTTTCCAATAGATACCTTCTTATGTTTGGTTATACGCCCTAACTTGTGACTTCCATCAACATTCCTGCCTAGTAGTGACCTTGTGAGTCTCTCTCTAAAATGAGTGTGGCGAGCCATTGTCTGATCTGATAGGTCAGCCTCCCAATTCTCCAGGCGCTTTGCATGAGATATGTTTAGGCACAGCAAAGATCTGCCTATGGAGTATTGTCGAAGCATCAGACTAGGGGACCTAGTGTTATTGTACCTCCCTTCTATGGGCCTCCCACCCCCTTAATTTGAGTACTTCGGATATGTTTAGAGGGAATGGCACTAGTCCTATGTTATGCTGCCCTTGAGGCACGTGAGAGCACACCCAACACTCGGTTTGGTTTAGCACCTTACCCACCAGGGAGTGATAATCCTCCAAAGGATGCCCGCCTATATTCAGAGTACTGGGGGACTGGCATCGTTGGATGCATCTCTCTTCAACTAGGGAGTTGCAGAACTTGCAGATACAATACTCATCAGACAATAGCCCCTCACACTGCCTCCGAGTTCCTGAGCTAGCAGACCTTTTCATAACCCCTGGACCAAGTTTGATAATGGGCTGCTCAGGATATCGTATTAACTTTTCTTCGGCCTCCATTTCATCCGTATCACTCCCAGAACTCTCCTCCGTCCTCCATCCTCCTTCACAAAAATAGAATGTCCTAGAAAAAGTAAAAACAAGGAAAATCCTGGAACAAAAGAAAAACAAAAACTGCCACTCCATCGCTGGAAAGATAGTTCTGAGGCAACGTCTCTGGTTCAGGTGTCTCAACTGCAGGCTTTAGGTCTCCCGGAACAGGCTCACAAGTGACAGCTCTATGTCGTCGGCCTGAGTCTTGTCTTGCACTTTCTCCGGATTATGGATTCTCCTGCAGTGGGTGGAATGGACCCAAGTGTCTCTCTCTGCAACCTTCAGTGATGTAGTACTGGTCAGCAGCACTTGGTACGGGCCTTCCCAACGGTCTGTTAAACAACCTGAACGTAAGAAATTGCGGATCATAACATAGTCTCCAGGTTCAACATCATGACAGTTCGTCTCTGGCATACCAGGTGACAGCATTTTTAGTTTTTGTTGTTGTTTCAGCTGTCTACTCATTCTTATAAGATATTGTACAGTCACTTCATTATTACACTTTAAGTCGTCTTGTGGACTCACGATCAAATGAGGTTGTCGCCCGAACAGTATCTCAAAGGGGGACAGATTAAGAGGAGGTCTAGGAGTGGTTCGAATGCTGTGGAGGACCAACGGCAAAGCCTCAGGCCATGCCAACCCAGTTTCAGCCATTATTTTACCTAGTTTATTCTTGATAGTACCGTTTACTCTCTCCACCTTACCACTGGCTTGTGGTCGGTAAGGGGTGTGAAGTCTGCTACTGATTCCCATGAGTTTACACATATTTTGGAAGATATCGCCAGTAAAATGGGTACCCCTATCACTTTCAATGATTCTAGGGATACCGAACCTATACACAAAGTCTTGTACAATTTTCTTTGCAGTGAACACAGCAGTATTAGTGGCTGCCGGATATGCTTCTACCCAACCGGAAAACACATCAATACACACTAACACATACTTTAGATTCCTGCACGGTGGTAATTGGATATAGTCAATTTGTATTACCTGAAAAGGTCCGTCTGTAGGAGGGATGTGGGATGGCTCAGTTGGAATAGTTTTCCCAACATTTTTCCTCAAACAAGTAAGACATGACATTGCTTTCTTACCAGCTTGAGAGGAAAATCCGGGAGCACACCAGTATGCTCTCACCAGTTTGCACATACCTTCTTTACCCAGGTGAGTCAGGCCGTGTGCTGCTTCAGCCAGGCTTGGATAGTATGTTCGGGGAGCTACAGGCTTACCTTGTCCATCCCTCCAGAGTCCTGAGGACTCTTGACCACATCCCTTCGCCTTCCAGACCACCTTCTCCTGCAGGGAACACAAATCTGCATCTTGCGATACAGACATAGGTTGCCCTGCTGCCCATTTAGCAGCTTCGTCTGCCCTGTTGTTGCCCAATGACACTGGGTCTTCTTCAAAGGTATGGGCTTTGCACTTTATGACGGCTACTGTTCTGGGTAACTGTATCGCTGTCAGAAGTCCTTTTATGTGTTGTGAGTGTGCTACTGGTGTACCTGCTGCTGTCGTAAAGTTTCTAAGACGCCAAAGGGCCCCAAAATCGTGCACTACCCCGAAGGCGTACCTAGAGTCAGTATATATATTGGCTGATTTACCCTCTGCCAATTCACAAGCTCTCCTTAGTGCTACTAGTTCCGCCGCCTGGGCTGAGTGAGGTGGACCAAGGGGTTCAGCTTCTACCACATCCTGATCGTCTACAACAGCGTAACCAGTACATAGCTCTCCTGTCTCTGTCTGTCTATGGCAACTTCCGTCTGTATAAAACGTAAAATCTACTTTTTCTAAGGGGGTGTCACGTATGTCGGGCCTTGCAGTAAAGGTCTGATTCAGGTGTTCCATACAGTCATGCGTGTCAGTATTCTTGCCTAACTCATCATCAACCAGGGTCTCCTCACCTCCCACCCTTTGTGTCTCTTGAGACACATACGGAAGGTATGTAGCTGGATTTAAGGTGTTACATCGTTTGATGGTGATGTTTGAGGGTGCCATCAGGGCTAGTTCCCATTTTGTGAACCTAGCTGAAGAAACATGTCTGGTTTGGGCTGAATTTAACAGAGCTGATACAGCATGGGGTGTATAGATGGTTGAATTATGTCCTAATACTACATCTTCGCTCTTACTTACTAAAAGGGCCGTTGCTGCTACACTACTGAGACATGTTGGGAGTGACCTTGCCACATTGTCTAATTGTGCACTGTAGTATGCTACCGGTCTGCTAGCGTCACCATGTTTCTGTGCGAGGACACCTGCTGCACAGCCATCAGCTTCTGTACAAAATAGCTCAAAAGGCTTTTCATAATCAGGTATTCCCAATGCAAGTGCTCTTGTCAGACTATCTTTAAGGTTAAAGAACGCTTGCTCTGACTCTTCTGTGTGTACAACACGCTCTGGTTTTGAGGAAGAGACTAGCTCCTGCAATGGTAATGCTAGAATAGAAAAACCTGCGATCCAGGACCTACAGTATCCACACATCCCCAAGAAAGTACGAATCTGCTTCTGGCTCTGCGGCAGGGTCATGTGTTGTATGGCCTCAATTCTGTCGGTTGTCAGGGGTCTTAGCCCCTTAGTGAGGCAGTGTCCTAAGTATTTGACCTTAGTCTGACATGGCTGTAATTTATCCTTTGCCACCTTGTGCCCTGTTTGTGAAAGATGAAGCAACAACAATTTAGTATCATGCAAACATGACATAAAAGAATCAGAGCACAACAACAAATCGTCCACATATTGAATTAGAACAGACCCATTGTGGGGTTGAAAGGATTGCAAACAGTCATGTAAGGCTTGGGAGAAAATACTGGGGCTGTCAATGAACCCCTGGGGTAGTCTGGTCCATGTGTATTGCACTCCCCTGTAGGAGAATGCAAAAAGGTATTGGCAGTCAGGGTGAAGAGGGACTGAAAAGAAAGCAGAACATAGATCAATGACAGTAAAATGACTGGCAGACGGTGGAATCTGCATGAGGATGACAGCTGGATTCGGCACTACGGGGAATTGGCTCTCAACAACTTTGTTAATTCCCCTTAAGTCCTGGACTAATCTATAGCCCCTCCCCCCCACTCTTCTTCACAGGGAAAATGGGACTATTTGCTGTACTGGCTGTACGAATTAAAATCCCTTGTTGTAACAGCCTCTCAATAACAGGATATACCCCTAGTTCCACCTCCGGTTTTAATGGATACTGTGGGATTTTTGGAGCTATCCTACCACTTTTTAGATTGACCATGACAGGGGCTACGTTTGCCATCAGTCCAGTGTCTTGTCCATCTCTGGTCCATAGGGAACCTGGTATTCCCAGCAACATCCCCTTTACTTGAGATGGACTTTGTTCTATAACAGTAGAGTGTAACATTAACCTTTGAGGGGTGTCCAATATATCCTGTACCTCATGTGCGACCTTCTCCGGCATATCTAAGAACACACCATCAGAAGTACAGTATATGACACATCCCATTTTACATAACAAGTCTCTCCCTAGCAAGTTAGTAGGAGCCGCTGCAGCCAAGAGAAATGAATGCTTAGTATGCAGAGGCCCGATAGTAACTTCGGCGGGTTTAGTTAGAGGATAATGTAACACTTTTCCCGTTACCCCCATAGCTGGAATAGTTTTACTGGTCACCTGTAGGTTGAAAGGAGAGGTTATCACAGATCGGGCCGCCCCTGTATCTACAAGAAAAGTTTGTTTCCTACCAGCTATGTCAACTATCATTGTTGGTTCTTCACTCTGACTCTCAGTTAACCTCACTGGCTGTAGACTACAGGTATGACCTGACCCCTAGCTCTGACTATTGATTTCCCGCGCAGCATTTGCTGCTGTAATATGCGCGGGTAGATGTGAGTCTTCTAGTCTATGTGAATCCCTTCTTGGAGGATATCTATGTGACCCACCCCTCTGTGTATTGAGTCTTTCCTTTTTACAATCTCTTATGTAATGTCCTTCCTCGTTACAGTTGAAACACCTGATCACTTTAGGTTTCTTGTTATATGGGTTGTATGCTGGTGGTCGTGTATGCACCCCTTCTAGAGCCTGTATACTTACCGTCATTAACCTATCACTTTTCTCTTCCCTTTTTCTAAAAAGGTTTTTGTCATGCTCCACAGCAGACTCCCTAAGAGAGTCTACCGTGACACCTCTCCAATTAGGTAATGTGGTTTGTACTATCGTCTTTAAATTTTCTCTAAGGCCATCCATCAGTACTCCTACAGCTACCTCTCTGTGATGTGGGTCCTCACTTATGTTGGATATCCCAGTAAACCGTGTTATCGCTGCTATAGCTCTAGTGAAGTAATCTGCTGCTGTTTCACTATCCTTTTGTTTAATGGTGAAAATCTTACTCCAATTTACTACTACTGGAAAACAGATGGCTAAGTGTTTGACAATTTGTTCTATATTCCGTTGGTTAATCTCATCAGTCAAGGTGTCATCTTCCTCCAACAAACAATCTTCAATAAATTTTTGTATGTTAGTATTGGGAGGAAGACACGCCCTCAACACTACCCACCAATCCTTACTGGTTGGTTCGTGAGCATTTCCTAAGTCTTTAACAAATTTCTGACATTTAGCTAACTCTTTTCTAGGATCTGGGAATTCAGTCATAATGGAACGTAATTCTGATCTAGTCCAGGGACAATGCATTGTAACATTTCTTAAAGGAACTACACCATCCTTATCCGGTTTCCCATTGGGAACTGATATTGTGCGGACCGGGAACGCACCCTCTGGTACACTGACTTCAGGAGACACTACAGGATTTACTGGTCCTAGATTTAGAACGCTTTCACTCCTAGTGATCACGCTACTCTCACCTATCTCAGCCATTTTCTCATACTTGCGCTGAGCCTCTAGTACACTAACGGCATGGGCAATGGCCGAAATCACAGTGGGTTCATCTTCACTTTCAGATACACTTGATTTAAACTGGTTTAAAACAGGATACAACTTAGCAATTTTTCTATTTTCAGTTTTAACAACGGCTGTACTTACCCCTCCCGCCACATAAGGTGGCGGGGGCACGCTTGCGCTGAGTTCGCCACGCTTCGCAACGGTTAGATCCGCCTTGCGCGCGCTTTCGTCACGCCTACTTCCGGTTTGCATTCGCTGCTCTGCCACGTGTTACTTTCCATTTGCCACAATTTTAAACAATCATTATGTTTATTCCTCACTTTCGTTGAGGTAATCAACCATACTTTATCTTTTACGGTATTTAGTACCTCTGCATTAAAACTTCCTATTGTTGGGAAAGGCCTATCACAAGTTTTGGTCATCTTGACCCACGTGTCACAATACACAGTTGCGTATGCACCATATTTCTTACACATGAGAAATTTCGCTGAACCAATAGGGCCTTCCTTAGGCAGTACACTGACCATCTCTAGCGTATGCTTAGCATCCATGTTGAACAATATACCTTCTACCCGGAACACAGACACACCGCAATGCTCACTATAGAGATCCAGGTAATAGGAAACAAAGTCAATAGTAACAATAGCTTCAGTAGATGGAAGACTCCGGAGATGAACACAACACAGTCCAGACGGATATGCAATACAATAGCAAAGTCAATGGAAAGTATGCATACCGCGGTTCAGGAGAGCAGGCTGTCAAGGAGACGTGCAGGGATACCTGAACGGCTGAACGCCGGCAGGAGGAGAGACCACTGGAGGATGGAAGCGGTAATAAGGTTGGTGCAGCGCACGGAAGGTAACTGGTAATCAACGGAGCAATACTCAGGAAGCAGTAGTAAGTGAAACTGGAAACATGAAGAACACGGGAGAGTTGAGGCTGTCTGGTATCCGGCAGTAGCAGCGGAGGCAGCGGAGGGAAGGCACGCTGAACACAGGAGAGTAGAGGCGGTCTGGAATCCGGCAGTAGTAGCGAAGGCCGCGGAGGGGAGACACGCTGAACACAGGAGAGTAGAGACGGTCTGGAATCCGGCAGCAGTAGCAGATAGGATTCAGTGGAGAGCTGACACGATGAACACAGGAGAGTTGAGACGGTCTGGAACCCGGCAGTACTAACGGAGGCAGCGGAGAGCAGACACGCTGAACACAGGAGAGTTGAGGCGGACTGGAATCCGGCAGCAGTAGCAGATAGGAATCAGCTGAGTGCAGACACGATGAACACAGGAGAGTTGAAGTGGTCCGGAAACCACAATCGAAGTAGACAGGAATCAGCGGGAGCTGAATACACGAGGAAACACAAGAACACCTTCAGAGGCTCATGGGGAATGAGACTCCAAGATCAGGCAACCAGGTAATGATCACAGGTGGTTTAAATAGGGAGGGTTGCCTGATCATCCAATAAATTAAAAGCAACAGGAACTGAAGGTTTCATAAGGGCTGCACATGCGCAGACCCTCAAGATGGCGGACGGCCACGGTTCCTGAACACAGGAGAAATGGCACTCACAGTCCGGTGAGTGACAAGCTGGCTACATACTACAGTTTTTTCGTCCAATTATGGTGCCAATCACCCGATAAACGACTGTAAGGTCCGATATTGCATTAGTTTGTACGCTCCCACAATCATGTTTAATCATTCCAAAGCACATTGTATCGTTTCATTTGATTTCTTAACTGGACTAAAAATCTCTAGAAACAATGGAACGATTTCTTAAAATTGAAGACATGCGTCAAACTCTGTTGGATCATTCTAACCTCCATTACTTTACCAAAAAGGCTTATCAGGTTATGTATAATGAGGTGCTAATTTATCAACAGTTTGCTATTGATATTCTCCTACCACCACACCCCACAATGGTGTGTGTAGCATTGAGTACAAGCAGGGAAATACATAGTCATTACAATATAATGGGGCAATGTCTCTAAGTGCAGCTAAAAATGACAGAAAAATGACATGACCTTAGGCCTCACTGGCTGAGAGCATTAGATAAGGCATCCATCCTCCTTGTCACCTGTACTTCCCACTGCAATAATGTTTCAGTAGTGTTAAGTCACCAAAGGGATCCTGATCGTTGACCAGAGGCAGTATAATGGAACCGATAGCCTATGGTGGTTAAAAAAGGATGGAGCTGAATAACTAACTGAAACATTTTGTAAAAGCAGGTATGTCACTGACATATGTAAGAACCTACTTTGTATTATTCACTACAGGCAATGCTGGAAAGGCTTCATGAGTAGCAATGGCAGGGGATACCAACATAAGACATACTCAGTGGCAGTTGTATTATTTTTCAATGGAGGCATATGTTTAGACAGCAAGTAGCTTGTCCACCCCAACAAAGTAATTCCAATCATCTTTCTACCAAGTGATTTATTAACATGCAAGCTCACAGCCATGTTGGGAAAGAATGGAATATGTTTTGTCATTACTATGCACTGCAAGTACTGTATGAGAAGGATGAGGATGTTAGCTATGGCAATGGCATGGAGGGGCCATGCAAAGAAGCAGACTGTGATGGGCTGGAAATTCCCACTAGGGTGTACACTATTCTGAAGTATTTATGGGTTTGTGCTTTCTTGGTACTATAAAAAAAATCATTCATAGCATTTGTTGGCCTCATTGTTAGATCTCAGGTGCAAGGTAAATATGGCTCATTCTTGCACCTGGGAATAGTGACCTATTCCCCACTTTGCTTGTATTCAAGAACTTGTGGACAAAATGCATCCTTTCATTTGACAGGAGGAGAATTGTACTGGAGTAGACAAACCCTCAATAATGATAACCACTGTAGGAAGGAGGCTATATTTGAGTCTCACATGGAAGTTTGGCGGTGGACAGGGGTGGCATTCCACAGGCAAGGAAGCAGTTTCTCATAGCCATCTTTCAACCCAGATCAGTCCATTCTGGGACTAAGAACACTTTGGGGTATATTTAATAGACTGCAGGTTTGAAAAAGTGGGGATGTTGCTTCTAGCAGCCAATCAGATTCTAGTTATCATTTATTTAGTACATTCTACAAAACATCTGTACTTTTTCAAACCCACTGTGACCAGATGGCCTTACTTTGCCACCAAATCTGTAGGAAGAGAAACAGAGGGATGTCCTTCCTGCACATTTTATATTGGTTTTCTTCTCACCATCAGTAACCGACCATTACTGACCACTCCTACTCGTATTACCTGCAACCAGACACTCACTGACTGCAAATGCCAACTACACACTAGTTGTAGGAGAATTTGGCTGCCACCATTGGACTTCATTGCGGCGTCCAGAACCACATACTTCTGGTGTAGCTGGTATAGCTGCTGTAATGTCTCTCTGCTGTGAGCTGGCTGCTACCTCCTGACCACTCCCTATAGATTAGGGCTGTTGGGTAGCAGGCAGAGCATTGACACAAAGACGCTGTGTTCAACAAAGGACAGCTGGTGAACAGATTAGAGTGTAAGCTCTTATCTTTGGTTCACAAGATACAGCAGGTAGTAGTCGCAGGCAGAATATTCGCTGAATAGTCGCAGGCAGAATGACAAGGACTTTTACATACACTAGTTTAAGGTACTAGTAAGCTACCAAAAGTACAGATGGAATATGATACATTATATGGTCAAACAGAGCTCCCTTTTATACAGATTCTGACACACATGTTATCAGGGGTTAGCCCAGCCCCCTGATCCGACCAGGCACCGAAACATCTGATATCACATCAGATGATTTAACATCAGGATGTGATATTTCTCTAGATGTGGAGTTAACGCAATTTCACTTTAACAATTTTAATTTTAAAATTCACATAAATCTGTGATTTCCTAAAACTTGCTGTTAGCATTATTCATGTAGTTTGTCAGTCTTTTTAATAAGGCAGGATACAGGTAACTACTAGAGATGTTGACTGACCCCCGTGTTTTGGTTTTGGTTTTGCATCTGGATTAAGTTTGTGTATTGGTTTTGTCAAAACCGCCCTTGCATATTTTGGTTTTGGTTTTGAATCTATATTTTTTTAAATTTTTTTAAAACTATGCTAAAATCACATAATTTTGCTCTTTTTTTGTTCCTAAATTATTATTAACCTCAATAACACTAATTTCCAGTCATTTCCAGTCAATTTTGACCACCTCACAGGTCACAATATTATTTTCACACAATTTCGGACAAAGACTGCAGCGTGCTGGCTGGATACTAAGCAACAGAGCAACAACACAAACACACAGCAATTCATAGCACATCTAGGAAACATTGCCACACAGCAGATGCAGAAAAAAAGAAAAGTGGTGCAAGATGGAGTTGTCCTTGGGTCCCACCACCTCCCCCCCCTAATGTAAGATATTGAAAAGGACATGTACAGTTTAACAAACCAAGCACTCCAGGGACAAGGAGTGCCACTTTTGTGGCTAAAGTGCTTGGTTTGTTTGGGTCCCCACAAAACAAGCTACCAATAGCTTAGCTGTCTTAAGCCCAACAGTGCTGTCAATGAACTCTACATTATTAAACCATGTCTGCTCATGCTGCATCTTTAAACTCCTTCTCCGCTCTGGCTACCTCCCTCTCATCCCTGAAGAACTGCCAAACTTATGTAGACACAGGAATGGATATTACAACTGGAGTGGCATTAGATCTGCTTCAGACAGACTGTGACACAGAATATGTGAACAGCATGGAACCCGTCATGTTGGAATATGCTGCACTGAACAGAGATTTAAACCAATATATAAATGCAGTGGAGGAGACCGTACTTAAGGTCAAACGTGACCCACCAGATGAGATCCCAGATTTAAGAGAGCTTGTACACGAGAGATCCACTACGCTTAAAAAGAATAATACAGGGGAGGCCCTGAGGCAGGACGTTAAATATGTCCAGTTTAAAGAACAGCTAAGAGAAAACAAATGGGTGTGTCATTGGCCCCTGCAAACGAAGCTCTGAAAGATGAAGATGAGGAGATGGCCATCACCTAGAGTACTCCTCTAACACAGTTGAAGATGGTGAACGCAGTGAAAAACAAAGTATGTGGTCACACGTACGATAGAGAAGCAATTGAAAGGATGATTGAAAGCAAACTTCAGTAGGGTAAATCTGCCAGTCGTCCAACAATTGGCTGTGATCACTCTGACTTGAGTATATTGGATCCTGTTCCAGACAATGCACTAAAAAGAGCCATTGACATTCACAGCAGAAAGCAAGGTCATCACTGAGCTTCGAATCGGCGCTAATCCCCAAAAAATTAAAATATAGCTAGGTACCTTTGACATAAAGTGCAGACTACAGTCAATTTGTGCAATACCGATGAAACAGCAGCAAAGTGGAAGGTTTGAGTAATACATATACACGTCTATTTAGACATCTATACTTACATTACTTCTGCATGCAATGATGTTTTTTGTTAATGAAACTGTTGTCTTTATACCTTTAAAAAAAAAAATCCTCCACCATTCTTTGGATGTAGGATCAGGTGGAGTTACTGCAGAGGTATCACTAATTTTGCTCATTTCTTTTACAGTAGACCAGACCAGATGTCAAAATGGTGTGCTGAGCCATCTGCATCATCAATGGGTGTCTTGGCGAAAGCTAAGTTTTGCAAAGCACAACTATATCACATGTAGGTAATATCACACACAGCGGTAGCTGAATGGAAAAGTAGTGCAAGATGAAATTGTCTTTGGGCCCTCCCATCCACCCTTATGTTGCATGTTAAAAAGCACATGCACACTTTAACAAACCAAACACTTCAGTGACAAGGAGTGCCACTTTTGTGGCTGAAGTAGTTGGTTTGTTTGAACCCCCACAAAACAAGCTAACAATGGGCTTAAGGCACCTAAGCTAACAGTGCTGTTAATGAACTCTACTGTGGCAAGATGTTGTTGTCATCATCCTCAGCATCATCCTCACCCTCATCGGTGTGTACATCATTCTCACACATTATTAATTTATCCCCTCTGAAATCCACCATTACAGAAGTCTCTGTACTTTGATGTAATTGGCGGTAAAGGCCTTCCTTGTGGAAATTGTAGTTCATTTTTATAAACATCATCTTTTCCACATTTTGAGGCAGTAGCCTCCTACGCCAATCGCTGACAAGGTTCCCGGCTTTGCTGAAAACTCTTTAAGAGTACACACTGGAGGGTGGGCAGCTTAGGTTGTGCAAAGCAAGTTGGTACATGGGTCTCCAAGTTCTCTCTTTTTTCTCCCAGTATGTAAAGGGATTGTCTGACATGTCTATTTCTATGCTGTCGTTAAAATAATCCTCCACCATCCTTTGGATGTTGATAGTAAGATCAGGTGGAGTTATGACAGAGGTAACACGGTTTTTGGAAACAAAGAAAAGACATAGCTCTTAAACCTGGGATCAAGCACAGTTACCAAAATGTAGTGATCCGATTTCAAGAATTTGATAACTCTTGGCGAAGTGAATAAAGTACTTGATCTACAAGTCCGACATATTTAGCGTAATTGCTTTGTTTCAAGCTGCTTTTCCAAAAGTTTAATTAAGGGAATCACTTGGCTCAAGCTAGCAGTGTCTGAACTCATTTCACAGGTGACTACTTTTAATGGTTTCAGCACCTTGCACAACACGTAAAGCATTCTACACTGCGCTTGAGTAAAGTACATTCCCCCTCCTTTCCCAATGTCATGGCGTGTGGAGTAAGCGGGGATGGCTTTTCACTGTTCCTCCATCCTATAGAAGCACATACAGGGTGGAATTCCACCTTGTTACCACCTCTTGCTTCAGTTGGTGGCAGGGCAAATTAAACTGTTCTTGTAGCTGCTGCAATCTCATACATGCTGTTGTCGTATGCCAGAAATGTCCAGATATTTTACATACCAAAGACAGCATTTCCTGCACGTCCCTGTCATTTTTCACAAAGCTCTGCACCACCAAGTTTATTGTGTGAGCAAAACAGGGAATGTGATGAATTCGACAAGCTGTAATGCTCTCACAATATTGGTGGCGTTATCAGAAATTACATATCCTGAGGAGAGTCCAAGCAGGATAATCCATGTTGCAATGACATCTCTTAGTTTTTGTAATAGATTGTCAGCTGTATGCCTCTTAGTGAAGCCGGTGATACACAGAGTAGCCTACCTCTGAAAAATGTGACGTAGTTGGTTACATGCTCCTGCCGTTCCTGCTGGTGAAGGCGAATCACCAACCCAGTGGGCTGTCACAGTCATATAATCTTTAGTTTGTTCAGTTATGTTTGTCCATATATCTGTGGTTAAATGTACAGTGGGTAGAATGGTATTTTGTAGCCCAATAATTACATTTTTACGAACCTTCTTGTACAGGTGAGGAATAGCTTTTCTAGCAAAATGGTGTTGTGATGGAATTTAGTAACATTGACACAGGACCTCAATTAACTGTCTAAAACAAGTTGAATAAATACTGGATATTGGACACAGATCTAATACTAGCATAGTCGCCATGGCGTCTGTGATCCGCTTTACGACTGGGTGACAGCTTTCATACTTGCTTCCTCTTGCAAAGGATTGTTTAACATTCAATTGTTGTAAACTACTAGTAGTCTTCTTCTTGGTCTGGTTCTGGGATGAAGATCCACCCCCAGCAGCAGCAGAGGGACTAACGCTCAAGAATTTTTCTGAGGAATCCTGGATAATAGAGGAGTCACCTAGCCTTAGCAGCTTGGATGCAGGACTAACTCCGATCACTACTGAGGATATTGATGAGGAAGGTGTTGTGGGTGTAGACCTAGCTGATGCTGGACTGCTTATTGTTATGTTTTTAGCAAAAGTTTCAGATTTTACGAACAGCTTGCCATGAACTTGCTTCATGGCAAGCTTCAAGGATGAGGATCTTAGATGGTTAAGGTCCCTACCTCTACTGACTGTGGCTTTTCAAAAGCTAGACAGCTAGACAGTTGTTGTCAGGATTTGGGTAGAAATAATTCCACACATAAGAGGTGGATTTTTTGGTCTTATGCCCAGGCATGACAATGGCCTTCTTCTTATCACATGCAAGAACTGCTTGCACTGGTGCAGGACTTGTACAAACAACATCATCCTCATCAACATCCTCATTAGCGCTGTTGTCAGCTACACAAATATCCCCCTCATCCTGTTGCAATTCAAATGTGGCATCCTCAATTTGTATATCACCGGCTACACTTGGGATGCTCATCCACACATCTGCAGAAATGCTGAAAGGAGGCTTCTTTATGAGTACAGTATTAGAAAAGTCAGGCTTACATATAGCACTTATGGATAGACTCTCCTCAGGGATTTGTGTCATTTCTGACTCTGAACATACATTTTCTTCTAATGCCTTACAGTTTTCTTCCAGCTCGGCTTTTACACATAAAAGTATTTGGGCACCACTTTTTGAGTCAGAATGACAAGGTTTTGCATCGTCATGACTGACCTTACAATAAGGTGCCTCAGTGACAGTTGCAGAACTAGCACTGATCCTTTCCTTGCCACTGCATATGTAGAATGGCATGTTGGCAATTTTATTTTTTTCTGCAGTTAACTTTGCCTTGCTTACAGATGTTTTTTTCTTTACCAAGGTAAAAGGTGTTTTTTACATTTTTGTTTCCTGTCTTAAAAACACTATGCTCTTTAACATAGGCTTTAGCAGATGACGTAGAGGGATTACTATTATCATGACTGGTGCCAGCAGCTGCTTGGTGCTCATGGTCTTCTGTGGACTGATGTGAAACCATTTTGATTACACAGTACAAAGTGACTGGAGAATTTTAAGAGCACTGCCAGCCCTATTATTTCTCTTTTAGCACTGACAATGAGCAATGGCGCGTAAACTGTAGACTAGTAAGAACACGGTCACCTCTTCTGTTTATGTGTGAGCTATAACTCTGTAGAATGTCAATGGAGCTTTTGAAGAACACTGCCAGCCCTATAATTTCTCTTTCAGCACCGTAAACTGCCACATCTCCTGTTTCTTTGTGAGCTATAACTCTGTAGAATGTCACTGGAGACTTTGAAGAACACAGCGTGTGCAGACAAGGCCAACAGTCACTTTGTATTCACCACAGGAAAATAATTAAACCATCCGTTTTCTGCATACATGAGCACAAATGTGTCCAAGCCAGGGGAGGGCTTCCAAATTTTAGCTTGAGGGGCAGACTCGACTCAGCAGCCTATTAGGAACATTTTAAAGGAAAAAAATTGATGGTGGCCCAATGACCCAGCCCAAGGTAGCCCACAATGGGACCAGCAAGGGGACAGATGCACCCGGCCCCATCCCCCCCCCAGCCCAGCCTGCCCCTAGTCCAACCCTAAATGAACCCTTATACATTTTGCAAGATACTTTTCTACATAGGATAAACTTGTGTTTGAAATTTAGTGGTGTTTTCAATTCTTTGGTCAGTATAAAGCTTCAGAGACTTTAAGAAATGAATAATCAACAAATAATGCAAATAATTTGTATTTTGCTCTCATGCTGCCAGAAAGCATGGCAAGGTTTATTCCCAAACAGATGAATGCTCAAAATTTGAAAAGCCTTGATCTGAATGTCAAAAGAGGAAAGCAACAATTGAAAGGCTATGATGAGCAATTATTCTAACAAAACAAATGAAAATTTGTTCCTATGATAGTCAGACTTGCATATTTTAGCATAACCTGAGACATCTTTGCTAAACAAGATCTATCACGAGGGCATTTCTGCCATGAGGAAAGGTCCTCTACCTTTCCTCGGGGGGCACAATGTAAGGGATGGCAGGGTGAAAAGTGAGAAAAAAACAAAAGAACTTTATTTTCTTAGCTGATTTGTATCTATGCGACCCGGCTATAAAGGAAATCACTGTATACTTTCCTTTCTCTGTACACTCTTCTTCTAGTCACTGGTGTGCTCCTTTATACACTTATAGCAGAAGACAGCACACGTGGTCAGTGTGGATCACCATCAATATCCACCTATTTCTGCATTAGTTCATTGAGTATTGAGTAGGTGATAGTGGGAGACTGTAGAGTAAAGTTATTCCTGTATAGGAAAAATAGAGGCTGTGTCAGGTGGTATAATGGTCAAGAACTTTTTTTTAAAAAAAAGTTAATTATACACTTTATAAGACCCTTCCAGCTTATAAAATGGAAGGCATTCTCAATATGAGATATACTTTACATTAATGATTAAGGTAGATAATGCCTGAAATGTGGTATTCTACTGTAGAGATGGAACTTGTTTTTTCTGTGCATTCATACATTTTAACAAACAACCTCTTAACAATAATAATGGTACATGCAAACTTAAAGAAAAAAAGGTTGAACATATTAAAAACAAAGAACATCATTTTATAAAGCAATAAATATAATCAAGATCATGCATTTTTTTTTCAAATGTAGTTATTTTATTAAAGTGCACCTGTCACAATAAATTAACATTTTCTGATTTAAAAAAACAAACCTATCTGTACATAATGCTTACATTTAGTTCTATAAACGCTTAGTTTTTAATTATTTACATTTTAGAATCTGTATCTCCTTTTCTTACTGGCATTTCCTCCCTAATGCCAAGTGCTCCAGTATGTAAATCAGAAAAGATAATTTACAAACTAAAAAAATTTAAAACACCACACAAATGGTCTTCTGCAATGTCACACTCTCGCTCATAGACCTACAGACAAATATTGACATCCAGGGCCGCAATTAGAGGGTACGGTCGGTACAGCTGTGAGGGGCCGGACAGACTAGGAGGCCCAGGCAAACCTTCTGTCCAGGAGAAGACTGTACAGGTCCCTTAGTGTGACCGACTGGATCCCTTCTCCTCCACGATGCTGCTGCTCGCAGGCTCTGATAGGCTGGGAATGCGTGGTGCGATTACGTCATCACTGTGCACCGCGCTCCCAGCCTATCAGTGACCGGGAGCAGCTGCATCACGGAGGAGAAGGTAAGTTAAATGAGCATTCATTTCATAGGGGAGGAGTAGATAGGAGATGGGGACACTTACTGTGATTGGAGGGGGGGGGGTAGGAGAGGTGGACACTTACTGTGATTGGAGGGGGGATAGGAGAGAGGGACACTTACTGTGATTGGAGGTGGGGATAGGAGAGGGGGACACTTTCTGTGATTGGAGGGGGAGATGGGAGAGGGGGACATTTATTGTGATTGGAGGGGGGATAAATGAGAGCGGGATATTTACTGTGATTGGGGGGGGAGGGGTCATTTACTATTATTGGGGGGAGGGGGAAGTCTACTGTGATTGGGGAGGGGGGTGCATATATGGCGCAGAGGGAGGAGGCATGTATGGGGGGCTCCTGCCAGATTAATTAGTACTGGGCCCCAGAGTTTCTGATGGCAGCCCTGTTGACATCTACAGCAGTTTACACTTGCCAATAGGAAGAGTTGGTGGCTAAAGAGGTGTTCCTTGCTGATTACAGATTAAGCACACGTGTGCATATACTTTTAAACCAGCATGATTAAAGGGGTGGAGAGGGAGCATTTACAGGACCATTTCCTGCTTTGAGGGAGAGCATTTAGCGTTTTTCTCCCTGCCAAAAGGAATTGATTTTTTAGAGAGATCAGTTGTCATATTAAACTTTTGAAAGAACTCCTCTTGCACCATCCAGGTGCTCTAGACACAATTGGGGCAATGTAAAGTCAAGCTTCCAAAACATAAAAGTAATATGTAATAAAGACATTTCCTATGTACTCTCACTCTTATATTTTATATTTGCTGTACTGTAAGCTAAATCAAACGTTTTTAGGATAAAAGTGTTTAAGTTTAACTGAACTAAGGGCATGGCCATTAAAGATCAGTAGGTTTGACTTTGCAGTGACGATTCACTCTTTCCACCATGTGCATTTTATGGTATCTATAAAGCTAGGTGAGAATGATTTTTCAGGAGCAGTTGATAGGAACGCAAAGTTGGCATGCAGCTGTAGAAACAGATGCATAGCACACATAAAGAAGCACTGCTGGTCCAAACATGTTGCAGTTGATAAATTACCCTTTGAGAGAGGGGGCAATGGGTCAATGGGCAATGGGGGACAAATGGTAATTGCAACAGTTCCTCTCTGCTTTTAACACACAATCATCTAGTCAAATCTTTACTTGTTGAATCAAATATCTATTTGGAAATGACAGATGCATGTTAAATTATACACAACATAGTCTCTAGCAGACTGGATTATTGCATAAAAGTCTCACTCATTGAAGGTCACACACTTATTAGAAGTTTAGAACTAATTCTGAATATATATGTTGTATGTGAGGATAAACTGTATTATTTTGCTTTTTATTGAAATATCAGAACAGCTTAGTCCACTAGTTGCTTAGGTATATATATATATATATATATATCTGTTAAATTGCATACCACATGGCAAGTTAAATCTTATACCAATAAAGTAACTAACCAACTAGCAGCAACATATCCGACATTATGTAATTAGATCATTTCTCTGATTACACCATTAAAATTGTATTTATCTTTTCTCTCAATACATAGATCACACATAGGACTATACCTCTAAAGTGCTAAATAATTATCCCTTAAACTATGTTTTAAAATATATGTTTTTTTCTGTTTTTGAATTCAGTTTCACTTTATCAACAGTGAATTTCATGAATTCAAATAGTTCATTGTAAACTAGGCTGGTAGATATGAGAGGTCACTCATCCTGATACAGGGTAACAAGTCAGTCTATTAATTGGAACAACATATAACATACTTAAAGGGTTGATTTTCTCATGTATCATTGCAACACTGACACTTCAGTCATATTATTATCCTATGAAATTTAAATGGTAAAGGCTTGACAAGTATAGCAATACATCTGTCCCTTGGGCAGTGGATTGGGGAAACAAGCAACACACATGGAAAAAATGGCAATGTTAAACTTGTACTGCACAACAAAGCCCAGACTCTCTCAGTGTTCTGGATTTAATCATGTGGATCATTGGAGTATAGACCAGCCTCCCAGCGTAGTGCCATTGTGTTTTTGTGCCGAATTACACGGGTGGACTCCACAATCTGAAAGAGGCAATGAAACCAAGGAATTTCAGAATACAATTCTACAATAGTGTACCAAAATGACTAATTATATGAATAAAGCAGCTTGGACATAATTTACTAACCTACTTACCTACAGAAACACTAAGACATATTTACTAATGACACACACACACACACACACACACACACACAGTACATGGAACACACAAACAGACATACAGAAACACACACACACTCATGGAACAGATACTGAGGATAATATCCAGTATATACAGATAAAGAAAACAGCATCCCGATTGTATGCAGTGTTTCTATGCAATTCATATATATCTATTGATCATGGGAGAAAGCAATATATATAGGCCAGATGCCTTTGCACCATGAAACCTAGTTTTATGAGTAAAGTAAATAAAATATTTATTGTATGATCAAATCTGCCTCTGTCATGAGATAGATGGTGAAAATTGTGTTGAGCAGTGTTGAAGTATTAATTAGAACTCATTATTTGCATTATAATGTGGTCACCAGAGTATGGCTTCTGCATTATACTGTGGTCACCAGAACATGGGTTCTGCATTGTAATGTGGTCACCAGAACATGGGTTCTACATTATACTGTGGTCACCAGAATATGGGTTCTGCATTGTAATGTGGTCACCAGAATATGGGTTCTACATTGTAATGTGGTCACCAGAATATGGGTTCTGTATTGTAATGTGGTCACCAGCATATTTGTTCTGCATTATACTGTGGTCACCAGCATATGGGCTCTGCATTGTAATGTGGTCATCAAAAAATGGGTTCTGCATTGTAATTGGTGACCAGAATATGGGTTCTACATTATACTGTGGTCACCAGAACATGGGTTCTGCATGTGGTCACCAGAATCAGTGGTAGTTGATTTCCCAAACATAACAATGCCGGCAATGATGACAACCACTTAAAAACAGTGATTGCTATAAATACGTCATAGATGAAATAAAGACATACCATAATTTAGATGCCCAGTATACCTGACACTTGTTATATCCGAGAGGTAAAACATGCGACTGGAGAAAAGGGCAGCGACTCTTTATCTTGTCATTTCCATTGGTCAGAGTCAGATTTCCGGTTTTAAGGCGGCAATGCCATTCTGAAGTCGTTGTCATCGTTGTTGTCATTGTCATGTTTGGGAACACGTACCCCACCCACCAGAATATAGGTTCTGCATTGTAATGTGGTCACCAGAACATGGCTTCAGCATTGTAATGTGGTCACCAGAATATGGGTTCTGCATTGTAATAATGCTGTATAATCAAAACAAAATATAACCACCAGAATAGGGACATCACAGAATATAGACTTTTAACCCCTGACAAGCCATGATGTACCTGCACAGACTGTGGGAGAATGCTATTAAGGGGCCATTGCTTTAGAAACTGTTGGCACTGTTTTATTGTGTGATTTTAAAAATTACATTATTTTTTTTGAACCATTTTTTTTTGCTTTGTTAGTTAAAGCTTTTGAGTTCCTGATCAATAATTTAGTATCACCACTTTTATAAGATATACAAATATATGCAAAGCACCACTGAGCATTTTATTTTAGTGTATATGGGTGCGCTCTTTGTAATTTGTATAAACATATCTGACCCGATCAAATTACTGTGGACTCTTTTAAGATAGAATGCTTATATTATTTGCAGTACTATTGAAGAACACTGGATGGAGCATGGTCACTTAATGAGCACTGCAAAAGAAATACATGAAGCTCGCTGACTGATGATGAAAGGCAAGAATCTAGTATCAATTCTCACATATGCAAAATTATGTGAATATAGGCAACTGTTTAAAACTAATGGAGAGTGCATTTTTGAAGATTGATATATAAACTGCATTATTCAAGTCCTTACATTGAAACATTACATAACAATGTGTACACAAGTGCTATGTGTACATTCAGGCCAATGTTTTCCAGGGCAATGAAAACACATTGGGCCCCCATACTCTATTCAAAGCACAAAGGATAATATGCAACTGTATCACAAAGTAGCGCTGGATATAATCAGAAATGTGAATTGAAATAACAACTATCCAGCTACCCTTTAATCCATTTCAGCTGCACAATAAAATATATAAAAGTAAAACATGTTTGATTTGAATACAGTTCCACATTAGATGAAATTCTTGCCAGTTTTACATTGCTAGTGAATCTGCACACACACATGAATTGCCATCTTTACCTCTGTGTTGACATCATCTCTTGGGTCAATGCCAGCATACTAAAAGAGACAGAATAAACAGACTTTTTAGCTGTGTAGATCAGCTTAAATGACATTCATACCTAGAAAACCTATTATGACACATGTCCAACTTGCCTAGCTGAATGTCCACAAGTGAGATGCAGCATTTAAGCTCTCTAAAAGTCCTGCTGGAAAATTGCATGGCCTTTCCCATGTGAATTGTATACATGCAAATTCAGTCTTCACTCCGTGCACTATTAAAAAAATGTAGCAGGCTGAAAATAATCAGATCAAAATTGATCAGATCATTTTTGGACTTGTTGGTAAATGTGGTTGGAAGATGACCTCTTTTGTCATCTTCTGACTGCTCTAACAGCCCCAGAAAAGCCTGAACAGATCTCTGGCTACCTAGATGTTTGGCCAAATAGTACACTGTGAGCAGCAGGATTGTATTGTGTGACCAATGTATTGTATTGTGTGTTCTTGAGACATGCAGTGTTGTGATAATAGCCAAAAAAAGAGGTCATATAATTACCCAGTTGAGATCAATAAGAGGTGCAGAGTTTGTCATCTGCTGATGCTTAGAGCATGACCTTCATTTGAAAATATTATTGTTCCCATAGAAGCATACCAAACATTATAGAAAATTTGGAAATCTCATCCTATGTAAAAAGATTGAGTGCTCTGTACAGAAAGGTGTAAAGTATAATTACTCTCCTCAAAAGCTTGTAAATCCTTTTCACATAGAGAAGGCAAAACAACATGGTGTCCTGACATCAACTTGAGTTGCTAAAATCCAGGTTGCCTCTTCATGAAAGAAACATTTTACTTTCAAAAATTAATTTAGAGAAATAGACCTGCATATCTTGTAAATAGTCTTTGCTGTTCCTCTTGTTCATGTGAGACCAAACTGTGAAGTGTTGCAACTCAGTCACTGAATAAAGTGCAAATATAGGCTAATTCATTTGCAATTCCCCAGCAATGTGGTTAAACAGTATATTCCTTTGTACTTTGAACAGCCACGTGCACTGTTTTGTGGTATAACTTCCCCAGCAGGGGTTTTCATCTCTTGCTCATGATAACACCAACAAAAGGTTAGGATTGGACACTAAGGCATTCACTGATGATTGCCTTTGAATCTTTTATCTTATCTCTTCCTGTTTATCAGGTTGTTATTTTATTGCATTCTAATCAGTTCTCCCATCTCTACCATGACAAACCACAGGAGGAAATTCACAACATGTTACTCATATGCTACTCACTCGGTAACCCCCCCCAATGTTGAGACTGGTTTTTGCTCCATTTAATAAGATATTACTTTTAGTCATAAATGCATCATTTCCAGTATATAGTTTTCAATATCACTAAAACCTGAACAATGAACTGAAACCTACACAGATAGCAATCCTACATAGGTTGTAAGCTTCTCACCTCTTCGTCTGTTTTACCCAGTTTGTTTATTAGTTTACTGTGTTTGTCCCCAATTGTAAAGCGCTACGGAATATGCTAGCACTATATAAATAAATGATGATGATGATGATCCTGTTTCCCAGCTTACTGTAACATATATGGGCCTATTCAGGGACATACCTATACTGGGTGAGGGGGGTGCAGTTGCTATGATGTCCTGCCTCCTCTGCACCCAGCTCACCTATAAATCTGCATTATATTCCATATTCCCCTAGTGACATCTGTGGCTATATCTCTTGTAGTACCTAGAAATGTCACTATAGTGGCAATTTTAGGGGTTTCTACTGTGATTGTGCTGTCTGTAATTTATACCAATGCCATTATTGGTAGCTGACTACATGTGCCAAGTATTGGTGGTCGCCTGTGGCTACCACACGGCATTATATTGTCACAGTCGTCTGTATTTCTCGATCCGATTCGGGACCCTTGGGCCTAGCTGGAGCAGGACAGAAACAGAACCTAGAGGCCTTGATGATCTCTATTCTTATGTAGTGTCCTCAGAGTAGCACAAGCAGTATAGGGGTATAAAGACCAGAGTATGTGCCTGAGTACTGGACTAGAATCCGGCGTAATAACTGACTTGAACTGTTTTTGGGAACTCAATCCCGGCTCCTGTGGCCAGGCACATGGGATTGGAACCCACTTATAATAACTCAGATAGGAAACACCCGGGAACTGAAAACAGAACGAACTGGAATTGGAGACAGGGACTAGGAACTCAGAACCATGACATGGAATGGCGAACTCAGGACTGAGTGGCAGCCACAGACCTGGAACCCACGGCCAGATACACGGAACTGGAAATAAGCCCTAGAAATCAGAACCTGTCGTAGGAACAGAACAGGTGATACCGGTAAAGTCACTGGTACTGCAGAATATATATTGGATGGTGCAAAGTTCTTACTGAGGTAAGTGCTCTTGCTGAATGTAGAATATTGCAGGAAGATGAGCAGCTTGGAAGTGCAAATTACATGCAGAATGATGAACTCCAGGTAATGCAGGATGCTTGAAAGAAGATATGCACTTTAGAATGCAGGATACTTGCAAAGTGATATATAGTAGGTATTGCAGGATGTACCAAGAAGGTGATCTCTTTTTATAAGACAGGGAATCAGGAACAGTGCAGAAACAACTGGAACCTGGGGCCAAGAACTATCCTCAGGAGAGAAGTGTGTTGTTCTGGCAATGAACAGATCTCAGCAGCAGCTTTAAATAGGATGTTCCAAACATAGATTGACTGCACAGTTCATGTGATTACAGCTGCTGAATCTGGTTGGTCTGGAATGATCACTTGACTGCATCCAAGATGGCCACACCCATGCAGCAGAACAAACAGTATGTGTTTGTTTATAAACAGAGATGTGATGGACTGGAATGCTGCAGGCAACCAGGAGGGACCCAGATAGCCGTGATATGACAGCGGCGGATATGGTAAGTGCGGCTAAGACCTCAATGTGTGACATTTATATTATGTTGCCTGTCGGGCATGTGGGTAATAAATCTATCCTATGTGATGTTTTGACTGCGTTTTGAGTATACAGAAGATCTGTATGTATATATATATATATATATATATATATATATATATATAAATGTGCGTGTATATGTTTTGTGGGTTTTTTTTGGTTATTTAATTTCCTCTTACAGTAATTACGTTTCAGTGCTTACGTTTCTCTTCCTCACATACGCAATCATAGAGAGAAAGAGTTAACATACACTTCTGCTTTTTCTTAGGATGTTTACACCCATTACATGTATGCTTGCTTCAGCTTTTCCAGATCAAAGATATTATTTGAGGCCAATCCTCCTCTCAACATTTGTTCTTCATGATGCAATATTTATTAACATCCACAGTACCTCTGTAGGCTTCTGGAATATGTTTGGCAGAGGGCTCTATTAATGCTAAAGTCCCTATGCTGAAAACATATCAAAACTCAGAAATATCCCAATTACAACATACAAAATCTCAAGACCTGCCATTCACCTCCAGCAGGCAATGCATCTTTCAATGACCTCTAGATAAACAAGTAACCACTCATCCATATTTCTCAATATGCAACAATGATTTTCTATGACCACTCAAAAGAGTGTTAGAAAATCTGTTATCGGCACAATTTATCAATAGCATTTTGCTGAGCAATACTCAGCTTCCTTTACGATACTGAACCAGAGCGTTAAGACTTAACTTACCGCTTCGCCAGACCAGTCTCAGGGGACATGCGCATGCACCTCCAGTGGTAACCGCTTGATATCCAGAGTGAAGCCAGGTATAAGGCATTTCACAGTTTAATGAATAGACCCATTAGCATTGATCTGGTACACTAAGTAGGTCAAGGAATGCCAACATGTCTGGGTTTAAATAGTTGCTGTCCTTAAGTTTTCTAGTTCATAGGCAAACTAGGGGGGGTTCCCTAGTGCCTGGAAACCCCCCCCCCCCCCCCCAAGCCTGGGGCACTGTATAATAGAAGTGGCTGGACCCTGCTCCCACTTCAAACAGTTCTGCTTGAAAAGGGAGAGCTGCATGCACCTAACAGTAGTGCACGCAGCATTGCCCATGTATATTTTGGGGATAGGAAGAGTTGGAGAGCAGCCAAGCACTGTCTAAAATTATAGCCACACCTCCATGCATGCTGGTCACGCCCACTGACGGCGTGGTGTGGAAACCCCCCTCTACAAATCCTGCGTTTGCCCCTGTAGTTTAAGGATAGCCAGTTAATATTTTGTCAGACTATGTAGTGCCCCTGGAAGTGTAAAGGAGAGTGACAATTCTTGAGGGAGGAGTTAAAGAGTTCAGCTTTGGAATGAGTGGTGTGGAAAGAGGAGTCTGTTTTCAGAAGTGGAATGAGTAAGACGTATTCTGAGTTCTGTTAAGGTGTCAAATCTAGTTTTGAGCTTGTGATTGCATTGTGATTGAGCCCTGAGATAGAGAGATCACAAGTGCAGGGGGAATGAGAGATAGGGTAAAGTTACATTCCCAAGATCATGTTTAAGATAGAGAAGGAGATAAAACCCAGTATGACAGCAGAGAAGAAATACCTAAGTGAGGCAAAAACAGTCACTCATTGCCTGTGTGATAGTCACAGTTGAGCAAAAGGGTGTGGGAGTGCCCTAATGAGAATATTATGTATTAGACATGAACAAAAATAATTTACTCTCAAGCTAAAGCATAGGAGGTAACAATTTGGATACAGCGATAGACCCACAACATGTGAGTTTTAGCTCTTGAGCCAAAGGAAGTTATGCTACACAGTTTTACAGTGACAAGTTATTTCTCCTGCAAAAATAATGTTGAATATCATGATTTGTGCTGCAATATATTTGAACAACACAGTTAAAATACTGTATTGTGACTATAAATAAATATGTAATTTATTTGCCCAACAAAGATGACCTATCAGTGAAAACTGTGTACCATGTCAGCTACTGCATCTGCACTACATCTGTTCTGTTATCAAATCAGCATACACCTATTTGCTGACTTAAACCCACAGAAGCCTTAGGTTGGAGAGACCGAATTAAACAGTGCTAATAATAATACTATGGAGGATGTATGCAGAAAATACTGCTACAACGCACCCAAGCAAACATGGGATTATATTTACAGTCAGTGAGTCACTAGTTACTGAATATAGCACACATTTGCTTTTAGTAACAAGAGTCTGTTGTCAGAGTAAGACATTACTGGGCCAGAGACAGAATTGTGCTTATTAGACTTTTTTTTTAGCAACTAAGTAGCTAGCCCCCAATTATTTTTCACAGGACGTCTTGGGTCTTTAAAATTATTGATTGAATTAATAAAACCCCTAGAACTGTTTCACTAAGTGTTCGCCTATAGCAGCACCCTATGCAAGGCATACAATATGTTTCAGAGCTCGGTTGCCCCTGGTCTCAACTTGTGGTACTAGGGGCTTAATAAGTGAGATATTGCTAAGTAGGGTGGACAGGATGGAAAGAGCCAGGTGGTGGGCAAAGTCTAATAATTAGGCTGATATCAGCGAGGGCAGAGATCAATAGCAAGTCTGGTAATCAGGATGAGGTCAGGGTAGGCAGTAGTGAAAAACAAGTCCAAACCAAGCTGAGGTCAAAGGTAGGAGAAAGATGCAGAGCCCATTACATGGTCCAGGTCACAACAGCAGATTAATAATAAAAACAATAAAAATAATAATAATAATAATAATAATCAAAATAATATGCAGACACAGCACGCTTGTTAAGAGTGAAGTATCACGAGCACAGGTTATATAAAGGAATGGGTTTTTAAATGCTAATAAGAGAGAGCTCAGCCTAATTAATAACACTAGTGCAGAAAGCTCTAATGAATGAGATTAGCACCTGGCTAGACGCCGGCAACACAGCGAAAGGAAGCTGGCTGCCATTGCTAAGCAACCGCTCAGAGCGAAGTGATGCCCTCTGCTGCCTGATTGGTCCAAGTTGCTGGTTGCAGTTACTAGGCAACAGGCTTGATGCCCACCGCTAACACACTGTACAGTACTTCTGTGGGGAGTCAGGGCAGGGGCTGGCCCAAGCACAGGTGGAGCAGGCTCTTTCTGTCCAAGCATGGTGTCGAATGGGCCAACTTAACTTACTAAGTTAATAGAAAAAAAGAGAAAGTTACTAAGCATTCTTTTATGTAAGATTTTTGGAAAATGCTTCTGCTGTCCGATTAAATTAGTAAAGTTTGGCAACCAGCTCAGGAGGTGCCCACTGCCGCCTGTTTGGTCCAGGATGTCTGTTTGCCATTGCTAGGCAAACAGATCGACTTACAGCAGCGCCCACTATCTTAACATTATCCCTCATTCGAAGACTTGTAAAGGGTCCCCAATACTGGATTTTCTGAGGGTACATCTTGTGAAAGTTTTTTAATGTTTAAATATGGCTTGAATAATGAATTAAGAAAAGTTATAGGGATCCTTACTTAGAAGATTCAACTGAAAACATACATAGTTTAGCTTTCTAACAAGCTTAAAAGCATAAGTGTGTTTAGCCCAAGTTTATCTGATGACTGCTATTGTTTCTGTTAGACATCACACCTTATCCCCAACTCCTTCTGTCTAACCATTGGTTTATGGATGATATGCTGAATAAAAACTTAGGTTGAAACCAAGCATAGAACAGAATTAAAATAAATGGAGATCACCTGTCGAAAGCAATATTAGCTGAACCCCTCATCATCATCATCTATTTATATAGCGCCAGTGATTCCACACTGCTGTACAGAGAACTCATTCACATCAGTCCCTGCCCCATTGGAGCTTACAGTCTAAATTCCCTAACATACACAGACAGACAGAGAGAGAGAGAGAGAGAGAGAGAGACTAGGTCAATTTTGATAGCAGCCAATTAACCTACTAGTATGTTTTTGGAGTGTGGGAGGAAACCGGAGCACCCGGAGTAAACCTACACAAACACAGGGAGAACATACAAACTCCACATAGATAAGGCCATGGTCAGGAATTTAACTCATGACCCCAGCGCTGTGAGGCAGAAGTGCTAACCACTTAGTTACCGTGCTGCCCCTAGTAATTTAACATAATTTTGGACAAACAATGAGACAAACCAGGAAGAGGAGTGAAATGGTCCATTTTACTAAAGCGGTCCACTACCACCCATATGGTAGTAAATCCCTTAGAAGAGGGTAGGTCCATAAGAAAATCCATTGAGATGG
This sequence comes from Mixophyes fleayi, assembly GCF_038048845.1. Taxonomy (NCBI): domain Eukaryota; kingdom Metazoa; phylum Chordata; class Amphibia; order Anura; family Limnodynastidae; genus Mixophyes; species Mixophyes fleayi. The sequence continues at coordinate 225,637,063 of NC_134402.1, forward strand.
ATGACCACGGCTTGTCTGGAATTGGAAGTGGCATAAGAGCACATAAGAACAGGTTGTCTTCTATGATTCTTGTTTTGAGCACAGACCGGGTAAGCATCACAAAATTTCTTGATATCCTTCTTAATCGTAGGAAATCACATCAAACTAGACAAAATACTAATAGTCTTATAGACACCAGCATGACCTGCTATCTTATTTTCATGAGATTCCACTCGGACCGGTTGACTCAGTCTTTTGGGAACAAATAACAAATTAAATGGAGTGACAGTAGGGGAATGCCCTACAGGTAGGGAGAGGCATGAGTCAGGACAAGCTTCTCCATAATGAATAATTTGATTAGTTGTCGAATCAATCAGCTGGTTGTGCTGGAACAATCAGAAACCCCCCAGAATGATAGGATAACTAGGAGATTGTATCACACAAAAACATTTGACCTCCGAATGAAGGAGTCCCACCTGCAACGTGAGAGGGGTCACTTTTAATCTAATAGAACCTCCAGCAAGCAGGTTACCATCTCATCCGGAAATGGAGAATGGGCTTTCCAAGAGACAGGTTAACTTAAATTCTTGGATTATATCCTGGTTCCACTTTCCTACCTCCACTATCCACAAGGGCAGACTAATGAAAACATTTGAAAGCAAAGGACAACTTAACTGTAATCTGAAGAGAGTTAGTAACCTTATAGCTAGATGGTCCTAGGGAAATCTTCCTATATTTACCTAGGTCCTGGAGTGTTTTGACTTATTTGGACACTCACGGTCAAGATGTGCCTTATTACCACAATATAGGCACAATCCAAGGCTTCACCTCCTAGTATTCTCTTCAGTGGTAAGTCAGAAGGTATCAATTTGGATTGGTTTAGGAACCTCCTTATTGGGCTGTTGTAGAATAGGAAAAGAGCCCAGTGAAGTATTCCTTTCCTTGGCAACGTACCTTATATAATGTCTATTAATTTTGATAGATGACGGATTTAAATGTCTCTGGCACTGGGTATTGAACCAGTGAATCTTTGATATGTTCAGAAAGACCCACCCTACATTAGGGCTGGGTCGTTCCACTCACAATTGGAGGACCAACTACATAACTCTACAATATTCTTATACTGTTCTGCACCCTTTTTTGAGTGATCACCCCCATTAAAATGCCCTACATTATATTATGTTATGCTGTGTTGTTATGTTATGTTATCTAAATGTTTTATCTACTTTTGCCTTTTTTTTAAGCATGAATGTAGATTATGAAACCAGTCTTCTTTCTTTACATCTCAGGAATCTAATACAAGCTTCAGCCAAAATGTACTGTGCTTGCAGATTAGTACATAAGTAAACAAATGCATTTGGTATATAATAATATGCTTTCATACATATTGTATTACTTGTTGTTTATTTGTACCATTATTGTAATAATGTAAAAAAATAATAGTTCTACTTAACTTAGAATTTACATTTAAATGAACAGAATATATGTATTTGTTTTTTTTTATTAATTTATTATTATTTTGCTATGAAATGGACATGTTTAGGTGTCAGTGATACAACATAGATATACATACTATTTTGCATTAATTGAAACATTATTTAAGCATGCATGTAAATTAAATAATTTTACTAAATTAAATGTGAAATGTCACTAGAAATATAGATATTGACATATTATTTGATTTGATCATTAATTGGGTACATTACATGCTTCCCCTCTACATGCATCCCCTTATCCACCAGGGCATTTGTTAGGCTTAGGTGTGGGAGAGTGGTCAGACCTGTGATTTGTCCACCAACATTAAAAAAGGAGAAACTTTTATGTGGTCATTTACTCCATTTGTGGTTAGTCCAAATTGAATATTGTTTGTAGGAAACAATGACTACATTTTCAAAAAAACTGAAGATGATTTTGTACGATGCTTTGAACCAGAACTGAATGGAGTACTTGAGTACATACAGATTACTACTTGTTTTTCCACATCCTCATTTGTCCCCTTCTTGAAAACCATTACATCCATTGGTATCTTCCTTTCTCTATACATATAAAGTGCAGCTGGTAGATGTTAATGCCTTCTTGGTTCTCCACCCATCAACTCAGACATTCTTGGGTCCAGGATGCCATGTGGGAATATGAAACACTGGGAAATTTCCTCTACTAATTGAAGAGAAAAGCATACAGTGTTCAGTTACATTTTACAGTTGTACATGTTTATTTAACATTAGATTGGCTCTTTTAATGCAAAGAAATGTAGTGGCATGCTTCATATAAACTATGTGGTTTAACCCTTTCAAGACTAGAGGGTTTTTAATTTCAACCATATAGGACTTTCTTTTTGTAACATTTAACCATTACCATTATTGATAGATAAAAGCATGCTTTTCCATGACTCTTCAATGCAATTTACTTTGACGCAGTTTCTTGCAACCAGCTAACTTGAATATAGAAATACCAACATTTTCAATTTATATTATCTCTGACTCCATTATAAAGTCCAGAACATTTTTTATTTTTTTGATCATAAGTCCATCTTTGTGTCTGCTACAGTCTGGGCCATGGGTAGAAAGGGAACCACATATGCTTATCCCCCAACATATTAAAGGTCTCCATAAATGGGTACATAGAGAGTCTATATAATTAATGGTTAGAAATAGGGTAGGTGTTCTATTTGCAAAATATATACTTATTTTGTACATTTAATCCCACCTTCTCCTCTATAGGGTGGAAAGATGAAAACTTGTGGGTGGTCTGGAGGATTAATGGGTACTATGATTCTGTATGATGTTCAAACATTTGGCTTTACTTTGCTAACACTATTAGATCTGGTATGTTTTGGATATAATAAGCAGTTACATTACGGTTTCTAGCAGTAGTCATATAGGGTTCCTCAAGGTAATCCCCAGAGACATTGACTAAGGGAACTCAGCACACAGGTTACAATGTCTTTGGAATCGATTTGTTCCTGGCCCATAGAGGAACTGTTAGACTGTCATTGTCAACCCAAGTCTGATGGTGCGTTGCTTACCACAGCTGACTGACATCCATTTCTAGTCACTGTGTACGTTGGGTAGTAAAAAGAGATTACATTTTATGGTAGGGTAGATTAACCCAATTTTCATAATAAAGTATGTTTTTTTCCAGATCTTCTTATGGAATCACAGGTGAAAGTAACAAGAAGCACATGAGTAGTGATCAGAGTCAGACACTAAGTAATTGATTAGTGCCTGGCTCCGCAAAAATTAGATATAGTTGATCTGACAATTTTGGTTACCAGTAAACCTTGTATAATGCTCAACACACAAGATTTGTCAAAATGTTTCAAAATACATGGCATCCTAAAAGCTACACTATCATTTAATTGCACAATGAAAAAAAGACTTTGAAATTGCAGAAATTAGTTGAATAATTTACATATACACTTAAACAGTTTGCAAAAAATTGGGTACCCTGATTTATACTATTTAAAGGCAAAATTTATGCCAAGGGCACATAGAGGACATTTTATAATGTATGATAATTTAATATTTATAAATACTGTATTTTGATGAATGCTCAAATAATAAAGAATACTGTTGGACAATTATATTTTTTAAGCACACTTATATGTAATAAGAGAATAGCAAAATAACATTTTTAAAATACTTTGTCAATTTTGCATATATAAAATTAAGATTGTACAAGAATGTTACATTAATTGATATTATCACCAACTGTACATTTTGAAAAATTGTTAATAAAAATGTTAAGAAAAGAATGTTGTGACTTAAGGAAGTCAAAAGAGCTGGTGAGTGACTTGTTGGGATGGAACTCATTCAAACTTTTATTATTGTCTTGGTACTTCCCTTGCCATAGACATAACCATTGGTTTTACAAATAGCTATAAAAGAAAAAGTAGCCACTTAGTGCAGAGGGTAATGATAAATATAACTGATGGATAATCATCATCATCGTTTATTTATATAGTGCTTCCAATTCTGCAGCGCTGTACAGAGAATATTTGTCATTCACATCAATCCCTGCCCCATTCGAGATTACAGTCTAAATTCTCTAATGCACACACAGACAGACACAGACATAAAACCTTATGCACTCCTGACGAAGGAAAATATTGTCCCTGAACTGTGTTCATCACTTTGCATTATATCACTGTTAATAAATTATTTAGTAGATTTCACATAGATATCCATGGAATTTTAAGATTGTACATATCAGGCTTCAAGAAGCCACTTGCGTTTCTGGTGCAAAATTTTTGTTCATTAGTCATTTGTTGGTGTTCACCTCATTTAATCACATGAATTACTGAGTATACAGTCACTTTAAATTCAATCTAACAGTTTTTGTATTGTTACCCTGAGCACTAAGTGGCCCCCTTTTCTACTATATTTTCTGTTAGAGCAATTGCATAGTGTTGTATAATATTCATATATTGGTGATTTCACATGAAGCTGTCTGCCTGCCCATCACAGGAAGCAATAGAGGGCCAATACCCAGGAAATATTCCCAATAAGCTGTTCAATCATAATTATATCATGCAGGGCAACAGGAAACATGTATAGGACTAATCACTTTTCATTCTGATTACTTTAAACCTTCTTCTTCGCTATTCCTTTCACTTCTATTTTGCCTTTTCTACAGTTTTATGTCTTTATACCACACAATGCATTGTTTCTGTTGCAAGTATTTAAAGTATTGCTTCACAAAGACAAAGCACTTACCCAGTTATCACGTCTTCTTAGCCTATCTTCATCTGATTCAGAATCTACAAACTTGGGGTAACTCATTGGTCTGAACATTTGTACCGGTGAAATATTAGAAGATGACATACTGCCTGTAGTCCCTCTCCAAGGTGCAGGAGACCATGAACTTGAAACACCTATGAGAAAGCAATAAACTGAATATATTTTACATATAATGTTAGGGTTATATAATGTTTTAAAATTGCCCATTATACATTGTTAAACCAAGCAAAACTAAAGGACCATAATCACAACATGATTCAAGCTTACACTTAAAAGTGAAATCTGTTTACCTGAGGTCAGTGATTGTCTGCCGTACTGTTTGGGTCCATTGTGTGGAGTGGTTGGTTGATTGCCTGTAGCTATAGTTACAGGAGGAAGTTCAGTTTTTCTCCTCTGATCTTGCAACTCCCGATCCCGCTCTAATGTTTGCTGAATCTCTTGCTCAATCACATTAGAAAGTGAATACTTTAGCCTTGTATTGAACGGTTTACCATGGCTTGAGCTATCTCTTGTTCTTTCCATCTTATGGTCATTTTCATCTTTTCCCTCATCCTTTTGTACGTGTTGACTGAATTTGTAAGGCTGAACATGAAAATTCTCTTTGCTTAGTACAAATGTTTCCTCTGAAGCTTCCTTTTCTGAAAGAGTTTCTGTAGGTATCTTTAAATCTAGAATATTGTCTGCACTGAGCCTTCTGCTTCTATAGGTGTTGAGTGACTTTGGTTTCCAGTTGGCTCTTACACTGTAGGGTTGAGGAGCGTCCCGAACTTGCCAGTTTTTTATTTCACTATTCTGCCCCAAATCAGCCTGGGCTATATTCTCTTTTGTGTTATCTGTGAAATCTGTTGAGAGTATTTTGGTGGTTCCTTTCAGTGGTTGTACAGGTATTTCATCTGGCTGCTCAAACAGCTTCCTGCGCTCATCTAGCTCTTGCGCATTTCCTTTATCATACAATCCAGCCACTTTGCCTTCACTTTTTAGATCAGCTTCTCTCTGAACTTCTTTTTCAATCTCTCTTTGTAGGAAGAAAGCTGTGCGAGCCCTGTCTTTACCCCTTCTTTCTAGTTGTGAATCTGAAGAAATAGATAGCACTGGATTTTTGAGTATTTCTATCATCTCTTTGGTTTCCCCTAAGCTCTGAATTCCCCTCTCTTTTCTTAAACTTTCCTCTCTTTGCATTGCTAGACGGATTTCCCTTTCAATAGGCGTCTCATCACTGGGGTTTGGAATAATTTCCTCTTCTTCTGGTAACTTCTGGGTAGGCTCTTCTCTGTAAATCTCACTTGGTTTCTCCTCTTTCTCAGTATCCACACTGTCTACAGATAACTCCCTAAAGAATTGTTTACGGACCAGACTGGGCCTTTCCTCTATTTCAGTCATTGCTTGGGTTACAGAAGACATGTCCTTTTGAGGTTTCACGTCCTGTTCTGTTCTAAAGGTATCTTTCACCTTTGAAAACTCTAAACTATCATCACTATCATTAAGAGAGTAAGAAGACTGGCGAAAAGACCTGGGATAAAGGCGTGGTGTAATAGGGAGACTTTTCCTCTTCTTCTCCAACATTACAAACTGCTGTCTGGCAGCTTCAAAATTTATCTGTTCTGTGTCCACATCTGTTGTGTTTTGGCCACTGCCTGCTCCATTAAGATCTATATCTGATACTGAGACACCTATTTCATCTCTTGTGTCAAACAGGTTTTCTGTGTCCAAACTTTTACGTTGACCTTGTTTTCTTATAATGTCTCTCCTTTCATTCTCAAGCTCCCATGCTTTTCCTGGAGTAATTTTATTTGACCGCATCTTGGCTTTTTCATCATCTTCTCCATTACTATCTGCAAATAGCTTGGTTGGGCTATTCTCAGGACGACGTGAGCGTATTTCAAACCGTTCTTCTTCCCTCAACACTTTTAGCTGACGGTCTACTTTAGGATCCCACACATGCCTACTCTTCTCTGACACTTGATTATCTTCAGTGGTTGAATTCATCAAATTTTCCTGGGACCCATCAATACTTTTGCCTGAGGGTCTGGAGAAGATCAGGCTTCTGGTCACTCTATCCATTGTTGACACTGGAGAAGTGGAATTCTCCGAGTCAGTAATGTTTGGCTGCTGTTCTTCGGGTATATAAATTTCCTCTTTAGTTGCATGTATGTCTGTTTCTTGCCACTTAGATTCACTCTTTGTCTGTGCTTCAGGTTCAACTATCACCTTTATTTCCTCTATTTCAATATGTTTATGTGACGGAGCTTCACTTGAGTAACTATTCTGGTATTCTGATGAAATTAATACTTGAAACTTTGAAGAGTCTGTGACATCTTGCTCATTTGTGTTGTCTATTAGGAGCTCAGAATGTAAAAGGTTTTGACCCCCTCCTTCTTCATTCACCGATACCTGATGCAGGAAATCAAAGTATACCATTAGCTAAAGCAACAACCATTACTTCTGTCCTGCTTATCATACATAGAGCCAACATTTATGCCCTTCTACACTGGTGGGTATTAGACTAATTTCACTTCTCCCAATTTATCTTACAACAGCTGATTGAAAGCAATATATATTTATATTATCTTTCTTTCCTTTCAGGTGCTCCCTTGAATAACTAAAATCATACAAAAGGGTTAAAGAAAAGATTACTCATTATGTAGGGCACACCCTATGAATCTCAGTATACTCGAATAATGAGTAGTTATTAAAGAAACACAACAGGCAAATCTAAAGCACTTATAAGAGGTGCCCCTATAAAGTGATAACCCAATAAGAATTAAAACTATTAATATTTTATTTGGATATTCTTTAACCTTTTACTAAAGCGAAATATTAAATTAAATTAAAATATCAGGGAAAAATCGATTGGGATTGGGTTTTATTTATTCAAATTAAACTGTATTATTAATCTTACTTAATCATGTATTCTCTCAATCATTTAATGTATCATATTGTCACTAATTGCAAGTTTTTTTTTATCACATACATTTTATATGCATATTCCTATTAACTCATGTGGCTCTCAAGTGAATTTTGTCTGATCCCTTAAAATTATGTATTATCTCACAGAAATTCATTTTCTTATATATGTTTACAATCTATACAGATAATATTCTTCACAATAGGAGCAAGTCATGTTATTAAGTATGTTGTGAAAATAATGTTACAATTTGAAAAGATACTCTTATGCTTGCCATACCCTGCCTGTGCTGAAATATCTAGTTTTTATAGTTTTTGACACTTTTCACTTATAAGTGGATCTATATATGAGTCCACTATTAGGGACAGTATACTCTTGATATGTATTGATAATATTTTAATTGCAGATCAGTATCGCTGATATCTTTACATACAATCACTCTACCATATCTTAGGTACACTGATTATCATATGTAGTTATTATCATTTATACAATTAGACTTTCTCCATGGGAATATTCTTTAATGTTGTCATTAGTTTTGTGATAGCATGTCCACCGTGCGGTATTAACAGTATATTGGTTCCTGCTTATTATACAATCCATGGATAAATAAGCTTATGTTGCAGAGCTTGTTGCTACTAATACAACTTTTTTTCTGTTGTTCTGCAATGTGCTACAGTGCTATATTGTGTTGACTCTTTAAGCAGCTAGTTAGACTAGCAAATTAATGCCATTCAGTAACAGGGTAATAAATTCTTCTGCCATAAATTCTTTCCAAGTGATCAAAGTATCTATATTCAAAGTTGTAATATACTACCTCATTCTAAATCCTTTTATTTAACTTAGTTAATAATTATGGCAGTCAGTCTTATCAGAGTGAAGGTTTTCAAGAATCTCTTGACAAGAGAAAAATTCATAAAATTAGATAAGTCTTTAACACAGATTCCTCTGCTTTTCCAAAAACAACCCATGATATTATTATAAACATTTATTTATATAGCAACAACATATGACAAAGCACGTTACAGAGAATGTTTAATCATTTATATCAGTCCCTGTGACAAGTGAAAATTAGGGCCTCATTCATTAAGGCATGCATAGTGAGCGCAATCTGCGCACATGCGCTGTTTAATATGGGGCACAGGTCTGCTGTGCTCCACTACACAAGACACTGCAGGATACGTCCAATACCAATGTGGATTATACATCTGCCAAAGAACACGCAGATTATTTTTTTTATTTAAATATATATATATATATGTAAAGAAAAGATGGAGGAGGAGGCGCACAATAGTGTAGTACAATAATATAAATGGAATCATACACGAATCCAAAGTGGGACTTTAGCACCAGTGAAAAAGGAAACCAGAGACCGTAATGCAGCACCCAAGTGAGCCAAATGGGAATAAAACAGGGGTATAATAGATAATAGGCCCCTCAGCATAAATTATGGGTCACCCAATCCAAATCTGTATAGGTGTATGTACTTTTCCGCTTATCTGTAGTATTATTCCATACAGCAACACGATCAGGTCACATTCTCTTCATTACCAGATCATAAGGCAGAGATCCAACTTGCAGGTGGCTGCCAATCCTCCGGAAACCAGGCGGTGAGAGAGCAAAATCGGATGGTGTAGATATAGCACAGAGATTGCACAGAGATGCGGAAGGCAGATAACACGGATGATGCAGGTGAACAGGTAGTTTGTAGAAATCCCTGAGAACAGGGATTTGGATTGGGTGACCCATAATTTATGCTGAGGGGCCTATTATCTATTATACCCCTGTTTTATTCCCATTTGGCTCACTTGGGTGCTCCATTACGGTCTCTGGTTTCCTTTTTCACTGGTGCTAAAGTCCCACTTTGGATTCGTGTATGATTCCATTTATATTATTGTACTACACTATTGTGCGCCTCCTCCTCCATCTTTTCTTTACAGGTATTTCCATGCTACAACGCTTGGCGTAAGGATGATTGGCGGCCACCTGTACATGGGTAGTGTACTTTTGAGAAGAATATAGACTTTTATGTTGGACTGCAATTTGCATACTGGTTTATGCTATAAGCGCCATATTTATATCTTGTATTGTGATATATATATATATATATATATATATATGTATATGTATATTAAGGGTGTGCACCGGCCACTTTTGGGGTTTTAGGGTTTGGGTTTTGGGTTCTGATTAGCTTGAGATTTTGGGTTCTGATTTGTTTTGCCAAAACACCCCACGAAAGGTTTCGGCTCTGATTTTGGGTTTTGGGCTCTGATTTTTTTTAAAAAAGCATAAAAAGCATAAAAAGCGCTAAAATTATCTCTAATGTATATATATATATATATATAATTGATGGCACATTTTAATAATAAAGTCATTAATGATCAAACAGTAACTATATATATATATATAGTTATTTTTTCTCATGAAATACTTTTATTAGTATGCTGTTAATGTCTACTAAATATAGAATACATTATTACAGTTGCTCCTTATTGCAAACACATGTTAATGCATGCATACATTACTGTCATCAATGCTGCTCAGACTAGCTTTGTTGCTGGCGCAAGAGATGCGGCAGAAAAACAAGTAACGCTGAGGAGCTTAACGCTTGCTTTGGACGTGGCTGCGTGCATTTGAGTTTAGCAAACCCCTACTGTACATTGACAAAAGCAAAACGCCCATTTGCTGCGTTCACTGACGTATCTACCGGTTTTGGGCATATGCAGAGTGATTTTGCGAATGATACACTCAAAATTGGCAGATACATGCATTGATGAATCAGTCCCTTATAAACTAAATTCTCTACTACAAAAACACACTAAAGTCAATTTCATCAGAGGCCAATTAAACTATCAATATGTTTTTGGAGTGTGGGAGGAATATGAGGAGAACATAAAATATCTCCACACAGATAGCGCCCCAGAGCATTTATTACAGTTATATTGACTTTTAAAATTATAGTGTTAAATACTATACTTGACAGAAAAACAAATCTATAGTGCAGGGTTGCACTGAACAGCAGATTCTCAGTGCAGCCATTAGGGGAAATTTCTTATTAGATTAAAACTCCATGACACTTAACTTAGACAGTGTTTATAAAATATGATTTCTAATACATGGATATAACAGTGCCTATTTGTGAGTAAATGTGTATATTGTTGTAGAGAGGTTTACATTAAAGTATTTTTTGTGAAAGGAATTTGTTCAGAGATTGAGGTAATATAAATATTTCCCATCTTAGGGAATGGAACAGTAGGGGACAATTGCCCTTACTTAGAAAGCAGTATGGAAGTATATTATAGACTGATTAAGGCCCCATGGGGCCCAAGACAAGATAATAGTTTGGGGTTGGCTGACAAATTTTGGCCTGGGGGGAGCGAGACTCGGCTCAGCTGCCTATTAGGAACATTTTAAGAAAAAAATGGAAGTAGCCCAGTGACCCAGCCCAAAGTAGCCCACTATGAGACGGCCTCACAGCCCAGTAAGCCCCTGCTCTTCCTTCCTCCGTTTATTAAATCTAGGCCCTTCAATGCCCACTGTGCCCAGACGAGAGTCTAAGTTGCCTAATGGTTGATCTATGTCTGGGTTTACAGAGTGAGCTGTGGCTTTTCGAGACTTGGGGATATATTTACTAAACTGCAGGTCTGAAAAAGTGAAGATGTTGCCTATAGCAACCAATCAGATTCTAGCTGTCATTTATATAGTACATTCTACAAAATGACAGCTAGAATCTGATTGGTTGCTATAGGCAACTTCTCCACTTTTTCAAACCCGCAATTTAGTAAATATACCCCTTGATAGTGAATATTAAGTACAATATATCCTATTTATTGTTAAAGGAGGTGTCACTTTGAGATTACTTTAATTTATTGGCCTGTACATGACACACTGTAACTTTTAATTAGTACATTAATGGTTTTCTTTCCAGTTTCCCTTTGTGCTTTTTAGCCAAGTTAATGACTTACAAAACAAAAAATGTAGCTAGAAAAAAAAGCAACGCATTTAGCAAAAACTTTATTTTTCGATTAGTGGTGGGCAATTTATATGTGGTATCTAAAAGCTTTTCAAGTATATTTTCATTTATTAAGAGAAATACGAAATGTCACCCTGCTTGTTCTGCCCAGTTTAAAATTATCCTCAGACTCAAAAGGAACGGTACTCTGGGGTGGCAAAATTACTTGGGTGAATTGTGTTTGTGAGAAGTATTGTGGTTCTGCTTATTTTCAAGGGAAAATTATTGATGACAATATTGTCAAGTAGTCAATCAGCATTCACCTTCTAGTAAACACAATGCAGTGCAAGCAAACACGATAGATATGGAGTATGAGACAACATGGTGCTATTTGTGTGTTTAGTTGTGTAGTGTCCTAAGGTTAAGCAGGGAGGTGGGGTTAAGGTCTGGAACGGTCCAGTACTGCTGGAGGCTGCTGATAACACAAATTACTGATAATTCTAAGAATTTCACAACTGAGCATCTTATAAACACGCTGACTGCACACATATGAAAACAGGCACATATAAACTATACAAACAGCTAAATACAGACGTGCAAACTGGAGACACACACATTCAAGCAGGCTCATGTGTATTTAAATTCCCACATACTTGCAGTGCATGAATAATGGAACGCAAACATGTCCTAATTAAACCGTTAATGCCATAGTATTAGAAGATGCCAACGCAAAAGCAGTAACATGACTATATATAATAATAACACATCTTGGGCTAAATATAGATGTTCTAAAGTCCTCAACTAGGAACTGGTTTGATAATTCCTCATACACAGTAATACAAAGATATGACAACTACATAACACATTTTTAAATATTAATACATGTCATACACTTGGATTGTAAACTTATTGTTGTAAATTCCAAAAGGACATATATGTCTTTAAACTTGCTTATTTTAGTGCACTTCCCCAGAAATGACCACCAAATGCATCATTCTCAGATAATCTTTTTTCACGTGTTTAGCTAGAACAGTATGAACGTACTCACTCCAGTGCCTTCTGCACAATTCACAGTCCATGTCCTCTCTGCCCATATCCCCCTGTCCTTTAGATTCCTCTGCCCTTATAACCTCTTTGTCCAGTTTCCCATACTCTGTCTCTCTACACCCCAATTATATTGCTGCCCCGTGTTGCTTTTTATTTCTCACCTTTCAGTCCTGGGACACTTGTGTTTTTGTCCTGTACCCACGCTCTCTACTCTGAACCAGCAAGATGTGTATGATTAGGGACTAGCTGGAAAAGTCCAGGGATCATAATGGTGCCACACCCAGGGCAGAGGAGGGTCCTAGAGGCAATAGTGTCAGAGATGGTGTGTAAGGCGCAGTCTGTTTGTTTTCAAATTTGGGAGGGCAGCAGAATGAGGGTTCTATTATGAACACATAAATAGACGAGTATGCCAAGAATGGGGTAATGCTGGAGCAGAGTATGACAGTGATTGTCAATGTTGATTATTAATTAATTATTAATTATTAATTAATTATCCAATAGCGTCTAGCTAGCAGTACACTTAGGGCTAGATTTACTAAGCTGCGGGTTTGAAAAAGTGGGGATGTTGCCTATAGCAACCAATCAGATTCTGGCTGTCATTTTGCAGAAAGTACTAAATAAATGAAAGCTAGAATCTGATTGGTTGCTATAGGCAACATCCCCACTTTTTCAAACCCGCAGCTTAGTAAATCTAGTCCTTAGTCTTTGTTTATAAGACATGTTTTACGTGTACCGTCTGGCACCATACTAATTGTTAGTAATATCCACAGTCATTGCCAACACACATCACATCATTGTCTTCCACTTACCTGCTCCCCCCTCTTCTCTAAATTGCTGCACAGCACCTGCCATGGAGCAGGGTATTTGAACATCCTGAGTCTGCACACACCACTAACTAGGAGTCAGGGGTTCCTGAAGTCTCCGTACTGGATATCAGGATATGACAGGAGCAGCGGCAGGGAGGTGTCTGTCAGTCCTACAGAAGAGATCTCAGAATGAAAAAAGGCGGAGAAAGAGCAATGAACTTATGCACACTTACTGACAGATACATCCCATACGAGTGTCCTTGTAAAAAAGAAGAATAAAACACACATTGCACATACCTTCTGACAATAAAGCAATTCAATATTATGCCTGTTATAGCCCTTTTCTTGAAAGCAGCCGATGTTCTAGCAATAACGTTTGAGCAATATTAACACTAAATAAAAGTAGGGATGTGCACCGGCCACTTTTGGTGTCTCGTGTTTTGTGTTTTGGATTCGGATTTGCTTGAGGTTTTGGGTTCGGATTTGTTTCGCAAAACACCTGACGAAAGGTTTTGGTTCGGATTTAAGGTTTTGGATTCGGATTTATTTTGAAAAAAACATAAAAAGTGTTAAAATCAAGTTTTTGGGGTTTATTTTCACTCCTACGCTATTATTAACCTCAATAACATTCATTAGCAATCATTTCCACTAATTCCCAGTCTATTCTGAACACCTCACACCTCACAATATTGTTTTTAGTCCAAAACGTTTCACCGAGGAAGCTTTCTGGACTGCATAGTGCAGTGGTCCCGGTACACAATTTGGTACCGGGGCCACAATATATCACCCTCAACTGGTCTGAATTCCACCAAACAAGTATCTGGACTGCGTAGTGGACGGAGTAGTCCCCACAATATAATAAAAAAAAAAACTCAACTGGTCTGAATTCCACCAAACAAGTATCTGGACTGCGTAGTGGACGGAGTGGTCCCCACAATATAATAAAAAAAAAAACTCATCTGGTCTGAATTCCACCAAACAAGTATCTGGACTGCGTAGTGGAGTGGCCCCGGTACCCAATTTGATACCGGGGCCACAATATAATAAAAAAAAACCTCAACTGGTCTCAATTCCACCAAACAAGTATCTGGACTGCGTAGTGGAGTGGTCCCCACAATATAATACTTTATCCTCCAAATTTTTGTTTTCCATTATATGTAGCACAAGAGAGCGTACCCCTAAGCCACACACACTCGGCAAAACCTTTAAAAATTATATGCGTCACAGGAGAGTACCACTGGACTTATACTGCTGAATCAGTGAACTTTGTAATATATCAGTACCACTGGACTTATACTGCTGAATCAGTGAACTTTGTAATATATCAGTACCACTGGACTTATACTGCTGAATCAGTGAACTTTGTAATATAGCAGTACCAATGGACTTATACTGCAGGATTGTTTTGGGATATTTTTTTTTTTTTTTTATAATTACTTTTTTTGTAATTTTTTTTATAACTTTTTTTGAATTTTTTTAGAATTTGGGAATAATGGGGAAATAACAATGCTCTTAGAAGGACAGAGCACAGGACACAGCACCACTGGACTGAACAGGACACAGCACAGGACCCAGCAGCACCACTGAACTCAGAAGGACAGAGCACAGGACACAGCACCACTGGACTGAACAGGACACAGCACAGGACCCAGCAGCACCACTGAACTCAGAAGGACAGAGCACAGGACACAGCACCACTGGACTGAGCAGAACACAGCACAGCACAGCACAGCACAGAACTGAACAGCACAGGGCACAGCACGAGATATAGCAGGACAGAGGACCACCTAACACAACCTCCCTCTACCCTGATCAATGCCCGAGTGAAGATGGCGGCGACTAGCGGGGAATTTATAGGATCCGAGTATCGCGAGATCCGACAGCGGGATTATGACTCAGAGCCTCGCTTTCAGTTTTGCAATTGGCGGGAATACCCGGATCTGTCTCGGATCCGACTCGGATCGGCAACGTTCGGGTGGGCTCGGATTTCAGATATCCGAGCCCGCTCATCTCTAAATAAAAGTTAAAAGATTTTAAAAAGTTAAATAATTAAATAGATAAAAAATAGACACCACCTTTCTGTCCATTTACTATTAGTTTATTGTGTGAGACTACAGGTTCCAGCAGGCCCTGTTGTTCTTCTGGCAGCCATAGGTATACTGGTAAGTGTAGTTCTACCAGTGACACTATGCCCAAGCAGATAATGACTACTTGGGCTTTCTGGGATGTGTAGTCCCACACACTAAACGCATATTTTCTAACGTTTACTTATTACCTCAACTATAGCCATGGTGATTGTGAAAAGCCCCAGCGATATTCAGCATATGACTATAATTTTATGGGGGGGCTGCATATTTTGTGGGCCTGGTTCCCCATCTTATCCAGGCTGGGACTGGTTCCCACTATAGCAGGGTGCCCCCATGCTGTGAGTCTGTGGAACCATAGCATGGTGAACCAAAGTAACACTTATGGTGGGGTCGTCATATTTTAAATGTATTTATTTATTATTTCTTTTAAACTAGTAAAGACATGTGCTGATGGTCAGCAGCAACATGTATCCTTACACCAGACCTCAGGTGCCCTAACTTTTAACAGGCGTACATGGAAATGCAACCTACTCTTAAGATACCACATCTCCTACTATAAATGAGTTGTGCTTGCACTCCCCCCTTCCACCTCTCCTAGAACTGCATTTCACTAACAATTTCATTTCGTTTAACTGCACATGTACAATAAAACAGAGCAGATGTTTGCACTTGAAAGTTGGACTTGCATCATATTTGCATATTCTACCGAAATGTCCAGGAGACTCCTGAATTTCCAGTGACAGACTGCCACCCTCCCAGATCCAGCCCACTTCTCCACCTTTATCCATTTCAGTGAAGTGGGAGAAGACTGGGGTTGTTGATGCAATTCACATATCATGGCTACGCTCTGCTATAGAGTGGCAGTATTAAAAGTTTGCAAGTACGGCTTACATCTAACTGTAAATGAGGCCCAATATCTGTAGGTTCAGTGCAAAAATAAATGATAACTTTAGCATCCCTGTGTCTACTTGTGTGCACACCTTCAAATTGCACACATTTGTCATCTGAAAAACTAATTTGTGAGCCCTACATGGATGCTACCTGTGCTATTAGTGCAAATGTTGCCTTTCTTAGTTCCTCATTGGTCCTCATTTTAAATTAAATAATTTGGGGAGTGTGGGTACAAAAGTAATGAGTTTGATTACATCAGGTATTGATACTACCACATCCTGGAACATTCAGAGAAAAAGAAAACCACATCACATGTCACAGGTTTCAATGCAGGACTTTTACATGTACTTAAGGCATTTTCTAATATATTGCTCTCTCTCTCTTAACATTGCATGAACCCAGGAAAACTTCTGTAATAAAAAGAACAATACTACCACACAGGGGCCAACTGGGCAGGTTCCATAGTGGGCTACCTTACACTGAGTCACGGGGCTACCTGCAGTTTCTTTTCTTTAAAATGTTCCAAATAGGCTGCTAAGCTGAGTCTCGCCCCCCGGGCTAAAATTTTTCTGGCAGTCCCTGCTATCACATCTCTGAACATTCACATAGAAAATATAGACTGAGTATTTGAGTATGCTTTATTCTTTATGCCTTATGATAATATTATTAAAGATGTTTGTCCTATTGACTTATTGTTGATTTTAGGTATTGTATATGTATATACATGCCTTTTTTCAACATTGAAATTAATCTGGATTTAATAAAGATTAAAACTTTTGCACCTGAGGTCTACATTATGCATTTCAGCATTAATTTATTACTTAGATGTATCTCTCACTTTGTGACTGTAGCTCATGCCTCAAAGATACAGTTTTTCAATCTTGGTTCCCACAGCTGCAAGTGACATCTTAGGAGTCCATTGATTGTTTTCTAGATCTGTAGTCTATTTACACAGTGTTAATGTTAGCAGGAATGATATTAGACAAAATTGGGCAGTGGGCAGAAATCTTTCTGGGGCATTCTACTTTTTGAATTTAGGACCAGTAGCTCAGTTGCTCGGCCCAACTGCCAGCCACATTGCACTTGCCAGCTTTTATACAAACACAATTGCACAAGTCAACCATTGCACAGATCACACCCAAAACATTTTTTAATTATTTAATTTTTAAATCTAATTATATATTGTTTTTTAAACAATGCCTCCTCCTCTATTGCAGTTGGGGAGAAAGTTAGATGCAGAGACATCAACATTTTTTTATTTTTTTTGCTCCTTTTAGCATTTTGATCAGGATGGTTGATTATGGGCAATGTCTGGGTTAAGTAAAAAAATCACCAGATTTCCTGACTTTCCATAAACATGTCCATATATTCTCTAATTGTGATGGTCAGTTATGCCATTTTAGACCTAACTACCCACAAATCCCAAAAGGATCACAGATACTGATGAACATCATATGAGATCTATCAGATGTCAATCCAATGGATTGTAATTTTGGTAGGACAATGACCACATCTGACTATTGGCTTAGAGGTGAATGCAATTGCACTAAGAACATATGTAGAAAGAAATGCATGCAATACAAACCGTGCATTTGATGAGCTTAAAAACAGTAGTATTTGTGTCACACATCTATCACGCGTTTCAATTGTGTATACTTCCACCCTACAATAGCACAGAGAGGCGTAAAAGTGTTAGTAGTAAATGCTAAAACAGCATTACCCTATTTGTATACAACCAAAAGTTTTGACAATGACACAAAATGTATTTTTCATAAAGTCTGCTGCCTCAGTTTTTATGATGGAAATTTACATATACTCCAGAATGTCATGAAGAGTGATCATACAAATTGCAATCAACCATGACAATCAACTTTATCCCAAAAACAACATTTCAATTGCATTTCAGCCCTGTCACAAAAGAACCAGCTGACATCAGGTCAGTGATTCTCTCATTAACACAGGTGAGTGTGTTGACGAGGACAAGGCTGGAGATCACTCTGTCATGCTGATTAAGTTAGAGTCACAGACTGGAAGCTTAAAAAGGTGCTTGAAATTATTGTTCTTCCTCTGTTAACCATGGTTAGCTGCAAGGAAACATGTGCAGTCATCATTGCTTTGCACAAAAAGGGCTTCACAGTCAAGGATATTGCGGCTAGTAAGATTGCACCTAAATCAACCATTTATCGGATTATCAAGAACTTCAAGGAGAGAGGTGCAATAGTTGTGAAGAAGGCTCCAGGGTGCCTAAGAACGTCCAGCAAGTGCCAGGACCATATCCTAAAGTTAATTCAGCTGCGGGATCGGGCACCACCAGTGCAGAGCTAGCTCAGTAATGGCAGTAGGCAGGTGTGAGTGCATCTGCACGCACAGTGAGGTGAAGACTTTTGGAGAAAACACTGACCTGGTGTCAAAAAGGCCAGCAAAGAAGCCACTTCTCTCCAGGAAAAACATTAGGGACACTGATATTCTGCAAAAGGTACAGAGATTGGATTGCTTACGACTGGGGTAAAGTCATTTTCTCTGATGAATCCCCTTTCAGATTGTTTGGGGCATCTGGAAAAATGCTTGTCCAGAGAAGAAAATGTGGGCGCTACCATCAGTCCTGTGCCATGCCAACAATAAAGCATCCTGAGACCATTCATGTGTGGGGTTGCTTCTCAGCCAAAGGAGTGGGCTCACTCACGATTTTGCCTAAGAACACAGCCATGAATAAAGAATGGTACCAAAACATTCTCCAAGAGCACTTTCTCCCAACCATCTAAGAACAGTTTGGTGACGAACAATGCCTATTCCAGCATGATGGGTCAATTTGCCATAAGGCAAAAGTGATAACTAAGTAGCTCGGGGATCAAAACATCGAAATTTTGGGTCCATGGCAAGGAAACCTCCCAGACCTTAATCCTATTGAGAACTTATAGTCAGTCCTCAAGAGGCTGGTGGACAAACAAAAATCCGCAAATTCTGACAAACTCCAATCATTGATTGTGCGGCAAGAATGGGCGGCCATCAGTCAGTATGCGGCCCAGAAGTTGATTGACAGCATGCTAGGGCGAATTGCAGAGGTCTTCAAAAAGAAGGGTCAACAGTGCAAATATTGACTCTGCATAAACTTAATGTAATTGTCAATAAAAGCCTTTGACACTTATGAAATGCTTGTAATTTTACTTCAGTATAGCATAGCAACTTCTGACAAAAAGGTCTAAAAACACTGAAACAGCAAACTTTGTGAAACTCAATACTTGTGTCATTCTCAAAACTTTTGCCCAAGACTGTACAATACAATAATGTAATACAATCTTATATACACTACACAATGGTATTATTAATAAATGTGAAATGTTAATAATTACAAATATATCCATATTTGGTGATTACTCCTTTAGAATAAAATGGGAATCATCTTCTCTACAGTAGTTCAAATGAAAATGTCAATTAGGTAATGTGACTAGATGATCACAATTTGATATAATACAGCAACAATGCTAATGATTCAATCAGGCAGAGGGGTCCATTGCAATCACATAATCAGAACAGGCTAGACAATGCTGCTGATAGTTATCATAATCATTGCATATAGTTGCAATATCCCTGCAGTATCTACAAGAGACACGCATTTAAAAGTCCAATCTCGGGATGCGTCCGCATCTTATTGTGTTGAACATGCCCTTACTGTACTCTGCTTATATTTACTTACCTCTGCCCAGCCCGTTTTGCCTCTCCAGGCATAAGGGTACGCAAGTCAATGATATGCAAAAATCTATATACGGATGTATGCATTTTTTTCTGTGCATGCACAATACGAAAATGCATGCTGTATGCAAAAAAATGTGATGTATGTCCAACTCTAAATGAACTCCTATGTATGTAGTCATCATGCACGTGTTAATGGTATCCATTGCCCTGCACAATTTTGATCAATTGTTCCTTTCCACTCTCTCATTACCTACCCCAGCAAATACACATTCATTCACCTATCCATCTATTTACACTACTTCCTATTTCCTGTCACCACACTTCTCTTCAAACACCTCTTCTTTCTCCTTCATCCTATTTCTCCCTCCCTTGTTATGATTTCCCCTTCACTACTCCCCTCCTCGTTAGTTTGCACACATTTTGTCTCCTGCACTCACCACACCCACCAGCCTACATACCTACATAAACGCCAAAAAATTCACACCCATAAATCCTCCTCGCATGTTCTCTGCTGCTGGTGACATTTCACTTATCCCGGATCAGGGCCCTCTTAACAACATTTTGGGCCCCCGGGCAAAGCAGTGCACCGGGGCCCCTATATATATATATATATATATATATATATATATTAAAAAAAAAAAAAGATTATATATATGGGCCCTGCAGCCCAGGGGGGCCCGTCGGAGGCAGCAAAAAAAAAAAACCTGAAAAAAAAAAAAAAAGACAATACTTACCTTGCGGTCAGCTGTCGATCCGGCTCCCTCCATGCTGCCTCCGACGGGCTCCCCTGTGCCCAATGGGAAAGACGGCCCTGCCCCAGACTCCATACAATTCCCACTCTCTGCTCACATTCCTCGCTCCACCACAAACCTTTCCATCCATCCTGTACTTCCAATACTTATCCACATATTTCCACTACCCTCTCTTCCCCAACTGTGCACTATGGAACACCAGATCTGTTTGTAACAAACTTGCATCCATTCATGATCTATTTATTTCTAAATCCCTCAACCTCCTTGCCATTACAGAAACTTAACTCACCTCCTCTGACCCTACATCCCTTGCATCTCTCTCCTACGGAGGACTGTAGCCATACTCCCTGACCCAGAAAAACACAGGTAAAGTAGTCATTCTACTTTCTCCAAGCTGCACCTCCAAGACATACCGTCTGTACTCTCTCACTCATTCCCTTCCTTTGAAGTGCATACTAACCATCTATTTTATACGCCACATTTGTGTTGCTTACATTTTACCCCCCAGGCCCAGTTTCCCAATTCCTTGACAACTTTGTGGCCTGGCTCACTTATTTTCTCTCCCAGAAGGACTCCAGCGACCATAGGCTGCACCCATGTGCCTTTCTCTCCCAGAAATCCTTCCCAGTTGAGGCCAACTATGACGTTGGGAACTGGGAACTTTTGGCCATAAAATGGCTTTCGAGGACTGGAGACATTGGCTTGAAGGAGCTACTCACATCATCACTGTTTTCATTGATCATAAAAAAACTTCAGTATATTGAATCAGCAAAGAGAATGAATTCCAGACAAGCGCGATGGGCCTTATTCTTTACTCGTTTCAGATTTATCATTACCTTCAGACCGGGTCTAGGAACATCAAAGCGGATGCCCTGTCTCATAGTTCTCTCCCACCGCATTTTTTTACCGGGATGACTCAAGATCTGTGCTCATTACTCCAGCAACTGCAGAACCTGCTCCTCCTGAAACCCCTGCTAATTGTTTGTTCCAGATCCTCTAAGGAAAGCAGTCTTATCTGATTCACATGATTCCAGGACATCTGGGCATCCTGGTATCTCTAAAACCCTGCAGAGCTTGTCTAATTTGGTTTAGTGACCCTCCTTGTCCGCTGATGTCAAGGAATTTGTTCTCCCGGGTTAAGTGTGCACTACAGATAAGTCCTACAGGAATACTCCTTCTGGCCAGTTACTGCCCCTATCTATTCCTAACAGACCTTGGACCCATATATCAATGGACTTCTTTGTAGATTTACCAGAGGCCTTGGGACATAATAATATCAGGGTAGTCGTGGATTGTTTCAGCAAGGTGGCCCACTTCATGCCTCTTCCCAAACTACCAAGTGCCCATACTCTATTTGTTTAGCATGAGTTCCGTCTCCACGGTCACCCACTGACCGAGGTTCCCATTTTGTTGCCTAATTCTGGAAGTTGCTCTGTTCTTTGCTTGGCATGAAGGTCAGCTCGTCCTTGCGTAACACCCACAATCTAACAAGCAGACAGAAAGAGTCAACCAGTCTCTGCAACAGTTCCTCCAATTTTATATTTTCAAGTTCCATAGTGACTAGGCAACATTACTACTATGGGTGGAATTCGCATATTATAATGCCTATCATACCCACACCAAAGTGTCTCCGTTTCTATGCAACTTTGGGTATCATCCCAGGGCCAATTCTTTGTCCACCATCATTTCTACCAATCTCCCTGAGGTCCACCACACTGCCTTTCACTTCAAATTGATTTAGAAGAAGGTCCACTCTGCCCTACACCATGTCATACTTTGCTGATAAACACCGCAGAAGATGTACCTTTTAAAGTCTACCCAGAAAATCAATCTTCTGCAGCCCTGTAAGAAGTTGGGTCCTAGGCTCATTGGGCCTTTTGTAATTACTGGACAAGTGAATTCTGTTGCCTCAATGTTAGTGCTCCTTAGGATACCCAATGCCTTCCATTGCTTTCTTCTGAAACACGTTTATAAATTCCTTCCAACAGGTTCAGATCCCTTTGGCCAGGTAGACCTCCTATAGTCAGGGTTGATGGACATCAGGAATTTGTAGTTCTAGACTCTAATAAAGTACAAGGTTGAATACACTTCTTAATCCATTGAAAAGGATGTGGACTAGAGGAAAGGTCATGGGTTCCTCAGAAGCATCTGCAAGCTGAAAGACTCAAAAAGGAGTCCTTTAAACAATTCCTGGGGAAACCTGGGTGCAGGGGTTCTTTAGCCCCTCAAGGAGGAGTAATGTTATGAGCCGCTGTGCCGCAATGGCTCCAGTACCTTGCAGTCTCTGTTGCCTAGGCGTCTGAGACACTTTGCTAGCAAACACCCCGGTGATTGACAAGTGATGGGCACGCACCAGTATATTGCTGACCTAGACTAGTGGTGTACATTCTGGTATCAGTTCTGATTGGCTCATTAATGTTTAAAATGCAGGGCTTAGCCTCCCTGCCGGTTATAGTGTCTCTGCTCTGCATTGCTGAACCTGCTCCTTGTGCTGTGTACTATATCTGATTACTTGTTGTGACCCTTGGCCTGTTTCTTGGACGATTGCTTTGTGATTGCCCTGACCTCTGGCATTTTTTCATGTACTATCCCTGCCTGCTGCCAACCCTGACATTTTGGTCTGTTCCCTTACTCTCCTAGTTTGCCCCTGACCCTTGTCCCCTGGCCTGGCCGTGATCATTCTGTGTTTTGGATCGTCTCTCCTAGCCTCCTTTCACTACTCTTCCAGTTCTGATTATAAGCTTTTACAAACTATGAGCTTAAGTCCTGGGGGCATCCAACTACCTGTGAGTGCATACTACTCCACGGGTGCATTTAGTGTACATAGGTCTGTCTCACTTTCTGTCCGCTCACTCCATTCTCGACTCACTGCAATCAGGCTTCCGTCCACATTCTTCCACTGAAACTTGTCTCACAAAAGTGATTGATGATCTACTTTTGCAAAGTCTAATGTTCATTTCTCCATATTTACTCTTTGCTGCTTTTGACACTGTTGATCACCCTCTTCTTCTACACACCCTTCACTTCATTGGCCTTTGTGACACAGTTCTTTCACCTCTCTTCCCCCTCCCTTTCTGTCTCTCTCTAGTTCTTCTTATTTTCTCCTTTCTACCATTCCTATATGTCTTTTATCTTTTCTCTCTCCCAATCTTTCTTTGCTCCCTTTCTCTATTTGCCTTTCTTCTTTCAGTTTTGGTCTTTCATTGTTTATCTTACTCCAGCTCTCATTGCTTTTTATCCTCCTAGGAACCCCACTCCAGACATCAATTTACAGGACATGATGGCACTCCACCCAGTGCTCCAGTATTTACAGATTTACTATGTGGAGGACAACGTCTTTATAGCTCATGCACATACCACCACCCACCATAACTTAGCTTATTATTGAATCTGTCACTATAATAAGGATAAATGTCTGATTGTTTGCTGTGGACTATACTACATTTGCAGATTAACAAACAATGCATTCATTCCAGTATGAACCATTTCATCTGTGAGACAATGGTTTTATCCAATTCTTAGTTTATTTGCAATAACTACTGCTGAATGAAATATGTTGTTAACATAATTACTAGTTCATGTTATTGTAACTGAAAAATAGGTGTAGATATTGGGATCAGAATACTGACACTCCTAAACTTCCATCCAGTGCATCCACATTTACAATAGATTGCCATTTCCACAGTGGCCAATAACCCTACTGTGGGATCACAATGTTTGAGGGATAAGATTGGACCCCCTTGACATGTGTTTTCACTTTGGAAGTAATTTGTGAAATGCAAATAATTTGCTGCGTAGTGCAAAAGCAGTTTTGGACCTGTAGTACGCCTTGATTTGCACAAGTACACTTAGATTTTAGCAGACATGCCAAGGTTTACGGAGCACCTTGATGTTGCATTAAAGGTTTTGCACAGTGCAGCTCTTCAGAATTTTCCACCTCTCTGAGCATTTTTAGATTGCAATGATATCTCCCAGGAGAGGAGAGTGGGCAGGGATCTCGGGTGGATGATCCTAGCAGACCAGTGCAAAACCAAGGTATTTTGCCATATGTATCAGCTGTGCTTCGAAAATGAATATCTCTGTCTTTGGAAAGGAGTAGAGAGAGGACCCAGTACGCACAGAAGCAAAAAAAAATAGCAAGACCTTTGTAAACTGAATATGTGTGTTAAAACACATCTTCCAACTCTCCTGGTTTAGGCAGGATAGTCCTCATTCTGAGGGACTGTCCCAACATCCTGCATGTTCTTATCAGGTACTGGCAATATTGTTTCCCAAAAAAATCGAAATTTGGGACCTATAGTTAAAAACTAAGGGAGAAATTTACTAAAGTGCAAGTTTTTTTGTTGTTTGCAAACCATCACACAGGGTTTACTAAACTATGATTTGGAAGCTGATAGCTCAAACCACATGGTGGTTTGCAATCACCTAAACTGCATGAAGTTTAGGCAAAACCATATGCGGTTTAGGCAATTCTGGCAGATAAAAGGCACATTTTTAGACCTGGTTCTGATAGGTGAGATAAATCAAACAGCATGTTATTTGAGAAATATGGCAACAAATAGGAGACAACATTCACTAATTAATTATGGGGGCAATAATTATTTATATATTAAGGGGACAATATTAATGTATACTTTTATTAAGGTGTAGAATATTAATTTATACTTTTATTAAGGGAGCAATATTAATATATAATTATATTATGGGGGTGTTTAATATCAAACTTATAAATGGAGCAATAATATCTGTCTTATAATGGGAGCAACACTTAATATTTCATGAACTGGGCACCTTTTATAATTCACAAGTGCCGTATGTACTTGCACCCACATGCAAGTAGGTAAAGCTAAAATAATAACATTTATTACAACATCTGCCCTCAGACAAGTAATTAAAATATTATAATTTACATGCTTTGCAACCTTTTAATGTTTGCATCACCAATTCACCTTGGTTAATGTAAATATACAGTATATACGTAACACACAACATTGTATTATAACCTTTGTGCTGCCCCGCCTGGATTGAGAAGTCTGGTATTTCAATCCGTCACTTTTGACCTTGGGCTTCCCAGTATCGATAACTTACAGTCTTGGCAAGCAGCCACTGAAAAATACTACTTTCACTTCCTCAATCAACTGTGTCCTATCTCCTTCCCTCCCATGGCAATATCTTACCATCGTTGTCTGTTTGTACCTCAAAATACTTAAATCTAATCCCTCCGTTCAATAATTGTTTCATAGGACTGACTAATTGATTTCTTTCTTCTTTGAGCCTTAAAACACTATTTATGATATTGCTGTTTCCAACAACCTATGTATGTCTTCTTCTGTCAGTCTTTTCTTGGCTCTTCCACTTTAAAATTCTACACTTTTGCCTTTCTACTTCCTATATTGTTTTGCACCATATACCTTTCATTATTTCTGTCCTGTTGTCTGATATTTTTCAGTGTTCCTCTGTGCCACTTATGAAACATGAAAAAGCCCAATTTTAAGTGAAACCTCGCCCCTATCAAAGTCTATTAAAGTGATTTTCTTCAGTGAAAGCTCCTTCACGCACAGGGCATGCCCCAAGACCTTGCACAATGGTAAATGAAGCTATTCTGATCTTGGCCACTAATGCCGCTTCTGGCTAGTTCAGTATCACTTAAGTGCCCCGGCAGTAATTGATTTTCTATCTCTGTGATAAACTGCACTAGAAAATGTTTGCTACTGCTGCAGATTAATAGAGGCCCAATAATTATCAATCACCTCTTTCCCTCTACTATTCATCTCCCTAGTTTGTGCTTGTTAAACAATCTCAATGAAAACCTCACTTTTGCCCACCCACATCTTGAATACAATGTTTTATATATTCCTAATTTCTTTTGTTATGATGCCCTGAATTATAGCCTCAGATCTGTTCCTCAATCCTATTGGTGCCCATAAGGCCATGTGCTCACATTATTATATATGGTAACATATATAATAATTACTGGAATACCCACATTAATGTGAAACCACGTAAACTTGTCTTCTTTTTGCCAAAAAATGGACTGTTGCTGCACTAGCACATGTAGTAGCTCAAAGGTGCACATACTGTAGGGTCCCAAAATTTGTTTTTATCTTCACCTAATTATCAGTTATTGGGAACTTTTGGGGCCCAAGGACATCGGTATTGACTTTTGGGTCCCAGCGATAAAAAAAAAAATTGAGCACCACTAGCAAATCTGACCCCGTAAGAAACAGTGATGCTTACATGGAATTTGTGGTGGCAAAGTGGTCCTTATATTTCTGGCCTAACTAAATCTGTAATCACTGAGATTATCGTTCTACATCACTTAGGGAGTGTCATTACTCTAACATGCATTAAACACAACATTATAGCTAAACAGTGCTCTTTATCGTTAAAATTAATGCTATGATCAAATAAAACAATGCAGTAACTCACAATTAGGGAGATTACATATAAAACATTTACAGTAGAATTTTTTTTCAGGTGGACTTGAAAAGCCACTAAAAGCATCATACGTTCGCCCACTGTCTACATTCAAAAGCTTAGAGTTTAAAGTGTCTTACCGGCACCAATCCTTTGTGCAGGCCATTCATCATCTTCTCCCTTCTGCCCATTTCCAGAGAGTGGTCCAGGACACGGTGGGGTAGATAGAATGCTGGCCGCTGGCACACAGTCACCAGGAGTGACACAGGACAATAATAAAGGGATGCTGACAGAGGGAATGCGTACCCAGGAATGTTGCTGATCACAGAGCCGCTTTGAATAGGCAGAAACCAAACATGAGCTTGTGAGCAGAGCTTGTGTCGGGAAACTTCAGGAGAGCTGGAGTGGGTGCTGGGGTGGGGGGGATCAGACATAGCTTTTTATACAGTCCTAAAGCTGAAGGATTCTGTGAAATAGTCTATGCATAACTGATTGTTGAAATGGCTAATTATTTGTGATAGCACATATCCATGTGAAACAAACAACCTTAAAATATTTTAACTATTTTTGATCCAATTACTCTATCAGGAATTGCAATTTAGCAATACAATGCAAAACTGTCCACGCAAAAGTAAATCTAAACATTTATCTGTTTAACAACATTTTATATGTGAATTAAATGCATATCTTAATCTCCCTAGGTTACCCTATTACCACCCTCAACACAACCCTCTGACCAACATTGCTGTATGACTGATCACACAGCCCACTCCATACTTTTACTTTTTCATTCTAGCTGGACCAATGTGCAATATGATGTAGCACATGCCCTTGTGTTTCAAACTCCCATTATCCTACAGATTTTAAGCTTGTGAGCAGGGTCTTCTTACCTCTCTGTCTGTATGTATTACCCAGCATTGTTTTATTAATGTTTGTTCCCAATTGTAAAGCGCTACAGAAATTGCTGGCGCTATATAAGTAAATGTTGATGATGACGATGATGATGATGATAACTGTTATGCTATTCATACACAGGCAGATCCAAACTCTTGGCAAAAGCTCGGAGTAATCATCTCAATGTACAATGTAGCCACACACATGTGCTACCAAATTTAACCGAACTTGCTATCAACAGCTGGGTCAATCATATAGATCCTATGAAGTCAGTTAGGGGTCTATTTATTAGCCTTCATTTTTTTCAGTAGAAACTTTTCAATCTTTATCGCAAAGTTTCTCATATCTATTAAAAAATCGCCGTTCCGAAAAATGTCTGTTCCTGTGAAAAGTATCAGTTACCTTTCACTTGAGTCTGCTCTGTGCGATGCTGCTCACTCCTCTTTCAATCTCGGTAACCTTGGGCATGCGCATAGAAATCCCTGAAGGAAAGCACCTGAGGCATGTGACATGGAGGGATCACATGATCCCTCCACACATGCGCTGTGCAGCTCTGCTCTTCGGAGCAGAGGTGTTTTCAGTGAAAGTTTTCAATCATGTTAGTGTATGCCAGTTTCAGATGGCGTACATTAACATGATTGAAAACTTAGTTTTGGTCATTGTTACATAGCGTTACTGAGCACTCCCCATACACTTTTAAGGGAAGTGCTCAGTAAAACAATGAGAGATGCAAAGCAGCAGATATCTGAGATATCTGCTGCGATGCTAGAATAATACATAGTAATTTAGCGGTTAATCCCCGAAAACTGTTGTTTTCGTGGATTTACCGCTAAATTACAGGGGGATAGCTTTGATAAATAGGCCCCTTAGTGTGGTCACAAAAAAGCCACACACACAGGTGTTCTATAGAATCCTGTTTGTTAAGATAGTATAATGTTAAATGTGCACTGCATGTGAGTGATACATTGATCCATTGACTCTCAAATCCAAAGGCTATTTTGTTTTCGGCTGTAGCCTATATTTAAGCCAGCAGTACAATGTATTTCATTTCTACAATTACTGTAGAGCTGATTTATCGATGGATGAAAAGCCCTATTGCAAGCGAAAACAGGAGGTTTCACTGGTGATAAGGTTTTTTTTTTGTTTGCCCAATACACTGACACTATCATTGCTATGACTATAGGGCTGCTATTGCTGGTGATACCATCTGCCAGCTATATGTAATGCCCCCACTGGCTTTGTAATTCACATTTCCCAGTGAGTGAATGTGTGGCCCCAGCACTAGGGCCCAGATGAGAGACACACAAGGAACTGTTGCAACAGAAGGTTTGGATGAGCTTCTCACAACAGAAGTGGTTGGAGAGTGACAGCCGGGAACGCAAGACGGAGTAGAGGAGGTCCCTGGCTGTCCTGGGGAGCGTGTCCGTGGCCTGCTGCCATGAGGGCCAAAGTATATTATGACAGAGAGAATATGAGTGAAATACTCTGAGGAGAAAATAATAGAAAGCATACAATAAGTATAACAGGTGTGAGCAATAGGTAAGTAGGAGAGTTCTGATAAGGAGAGAACACATTTAAAAGTACAATACTACGAAGAACAAGGGATAGAGCTGTCAAAGACACAAAATAGACAGCAGTAGTCAGAGACAGGTAAAAGACAGATTGACAGAGGAGTGTTATTGGACAGATATAAGAGGGAAATTACCACATAATATGAGTGTATGATATAGAGAGGTTAGCTAAGTCTCAGGGGGAAATATACTGAATAACCTTTGAATATAACTAAATGATAGAAATATTGGGAGAATTGAGGAACGGTAATAGTGATGGAGGAGAGATAATAGAAGATATAATTGAAATAAAGCGGTGTGATACATATGTTCAACAGTTACATGATTGACATTTATATGGTCAATATCACAACATAGACAGGGTTGGAAAGTTGACAATAATTATGTTGACAGTATTATTAGGTTGACAACTCAAATGTAGATAGTACTATAAGGTTGAGAATTCAAATGTTGACAATAATATCCCTAACCCTAACCCCTTCCCTAACCCTATGCCTATCCCCAACCTTATCCCTAACCCTAACCAAAATAATAATGTCTACATTTGAATTGTCGACTTAATGTCAGCTTTCTGTTGATCAAATAAATGTCTAGCCGTTGACCGCATACCCTCTTGCTTCAGTTGGTGGCATGGCAGGTTTTTTTTATAGTTACTGCTCTACATGCGGTTGCTGAAAGACGAAAATGCCCAAACATTTTTACGGGCCACAGACAGCATCTCCTGCACTGATCTCATTTTTTGAAAAATTCTGAACAACCAAGATTTGTGTGCAAACCATGGTACATGATGAAATTCACCCAGTTGTAATGCACATGCTATATTTTCTCCATTATCGGCAATGAGGAATCCTGGGGAGAGCCATATTGCTCTGACATTCCTGAGTTTTTCCAGTGAAAACAGTATGAGAGAGAACTTGATATAGAGAGTATGGAGATGTTTGGCTGCAGACCGTGCGTGGTACTATTGATACCAGCTAGATGAGCTGTGAAGCATCTAGGAAATTAAATGTGTTAACTCTTTAAGTAAGGAATATCTGTTATATTGATTACTAAATATCTAATTAAGATCTGTGCACGAGGAGGTGAGAGATGCATATTGTGTATACATATTTATGTGGACCACCTGAGGATGGAGCAGGAGGAAACAGGAGATGTAGATACTTGTATAACTGTTTGCAACACAAGTATTGTGTTTGAGTGGAAAAGGAGTGTAAATAAAGAGTTTCTATTGTGCAATAAAGAGATGGTCTGCCGACCAAATTATTGTGAAATCTGTTGCAGAATTAACAGATTATTGAATTGTGTGCTAATGAAAATGGCTGCAGTTGAGGTAATGAAAAGGGCTATGGGGAGATTAGAAAATGATACAGGTGGAGGGTGGTTCGCGCTCCCTTGATCGAGAGTATGGAAAGAATGGCTGCCTGGGGGGGCCAAAGAATAAAGGGAACGTCTCAACCCTTAGAAAATACACTTGAAAACACCTCCTGTTTTGTGTTCAAGGAGATTAGAAAATGGCTGTGGGGTGGGGTGATAAACATGTCTGCAGAGGGAGTAATAAAAAATAGTTGCAGGGGGGGAGAGGTAATGAAAAAAGCTGTAGCAGGGGAGGTAATGAAAATGGCAGCGGGGTGATATAATAAAAATGGCTTTGAGTGCAGTAATAAAAATGGCTGCCAGGGGGTTGATCAAACATACCAAATCTCCCCAGAATGTCCTGGAGACTCCCGAATTCCGGGTAGGTCTACCGGAATCCCGGGAGAGGTGGCAATTCTCCCGTATCCAGATTACAGCCGGTATGTATTGGCGGAGGGGGAGGGGCTTCATGAATAGCATAATTTTGCCCCGCCGCCACAGTAAAAAGATCCCAAATTGGCATTATGTCACTGGGGGTGGGGCCAATATGATGTGATTTATGAAGCCCCGCCCTCCACCCATACACCCCTCCTACCTTCCAGGAACTCCTGGACGTGGCCATCATAAAATTGGCAAATATGGGTTAGGTAATGAAAATGGCTGCAGGGAGGTCAGGTAATGAATATGACTGCAGGTGGGGAGGTAATGAAAATCGCTGTGGGGGGAAGTTGTGGTAATGAAAATGGCTGCAAGGTGGGGTGATGAACATGTTTTCAAAGGGAGTAATGAAAATGGTTGCAGGTGGTGAGGTACAGAAAATGGCTGCAGGAGGGGGAGAGGTTATGAAAAAGAATGTAGCAGCGAAGGTAATGTAAAAGGCAGCAGGGGGGGGTAATGAAAATGTCTGCGAGGGAGGTAATGAAAATGGCTGCCGGGGGGAGGAGATTAAAAAGACTGTGGGCCAGTTGCGGTAATAAAAATAGCTGCAGGGGGAAGGTAATGAAAATGACTAGGAAGGGGTAGGTAATGAAAATGGCTGCAGCAGGGGAGGTAATGAAAATGGCAGCAGGGGTAGGTAATGAAAATGGCTGCAGGGGGGAGAGGGAAATTAAAATGGCCGCAGGGTGGTTGAGATAATAAAAATGGCTCGGGGGTGGGTAGGGGGTTGAGGTAATGAAAATGTCTGAAGAAGGGTTAAGGAAAGTGCCGGAGGGGGTAATGAAATGGCTGAGTAGGTATTTCAAAAATTAGAGTAGCTTTAGGGGAGGGGTGCATGATCTATGTATTGTGTGGTCTCTGCGTTCACAAGAATGCTAAATACTAGTCATAAAGGGCTGGTAGATGTTTATATTTGATTAAAGCAATTTGATTTCAAATGTTCATATATTGCCTATATATGCCCGTGCTATGGGGTATATTATCTGGCCATAATGGAGTGTTTTGTTTGAATTAAAGAGCCTAATCATTAAGGGTTTGTTAACATTTTGCAGTATATTACAATTTTTGCATATTTTAATATTTTAAAAACAGGACCCCAACATTTCAGATGCCAGCTAGAGACAACAAAGCTGCAAAACAAACAAGAGAGAAGAGCAAGAACAGGTAAGAGAGATCAGCACAATCTGTCTAAAGTTGAATCCTGGAGAATAGGAGTATTCCTATACATTGGTGGTGGAGATAGGGGCGCTACGGGTGTATTAGTCTAGGGCAGCCAGAACCCTTAATCAGGTCCTGGCAATACCAAATAAATATAATTAAAAAATGCACAAGGAAGTTAGGGCCCCTGATGCCACAAGTTATTGGGCCCATGCCCCCCCTCCCCCCTCCTTCTGCTTAGCATATGCACTTGCGTCATCCTCCTTGGATGTTGTGTGTGCTGCTCACAGTCTATATCTCATGATTCCATGAGGTAGCAGCATGCATGGCTCAGTTCGTGACTGTGCGTCACTTGTGCCAGTGACAGGGCTACTGCACAGGTTCTGCATGGGTGCAGTCAAGGTCAGCTCCTCCATGACATCATTATGTCACTTCACTGCATGCCTCGTTATTCCACAAGGCAGTGGCATGTCAGACTTACATGTGGGTCACAGTTTATGTTCAGCAGCAGATTCCTGCCCCCAACCCACAGCTCCCTCCACCCTAGCCTAGTGTTAGAGACCCTGAGCACCCCTTTTGTGGTAAGGAGAAAATATCATAACGAATCCCCCTTCCTGTAGTGATGAATGATAGGTTCCGTTAGTTCCGATAAAATTATTACAGTATAAATCTAAATCTCTTACCCTGACCTCTCCCCTTCTGTACTCATGTAACCAACTGTCTTTCAGCAATCTTCACATGGATGTTCCAAAGTTCAACATATCCAAAAAAGAGCTTATTATCTTCCCTCCTGCAAGAGGGAATCTAATCCCCGGCGGGGAGATTAGCCGGGCACGTGCGTGTTAGTGAATAATTTATTATCAGCCTCCTGTGCCTGATTAAGTTAGGCTGGGCTGGTTGGTTCCCATTGGCTGCTCTAGGTATTTAGGGCAGGGAGGACTGGACCTCCCTGCCGGTTATAGCGTTTACAGTCCTGTGCTGTTGCTGACCTGCTATTGGATTCCTGTCTGCCTGATCTTCCGTTGTGACCTTTGCTTGTACCCTGGACTTTGCCTGTTTGCCTGTGACCCTGACCTTTTGGCTTGTATTCTGGACTTCGCTGTTTCGCCCTCAAATCTCCCTCACTGTCAATAACGCCACAATTTCATCAGTCTCACAAGCCTGCTGCCTTGGTGTCACACTTGAATCCACCCTCAGCTTTATTCCTCACATCCAGACTCTCTCCTAGTCCTGTAGTTTTCCACCTTAAAAACATTGCCAGAATACACCCTTTTCTTACTCAACATGCTACCAAAACTCTTATCCATTCCCTCATCCTCTCCCATCTTGACTACTGCAACCTCCTGATATCTGTCATTCCTGAAACCCATATATCCACATTTTAATGCATCCTAAATGCTGCTGCAAGACTAATCTTCCTCTCTCACCACTCCACATTTGCTGCACTATGTTATGAGCCGAGCAGGGTCCATAGCCGCCGCGGCTCGCTCTCCTCTGTGCCCGGCATCCCGGCCGTCTCCTTGATGACCGGGACGTCACTTTCGGTTTCCGGTCCAACTATTCGCCCCACCCGGCTAATCTCCCGGCGGGGAGATTAGCCGGACACGTGCGTGTTAGTGAATAATTTATTATCAGCCTCCTGTGCCTGATTACGTTAGGCTGGGCTGCTTGGTTCCCATTGGCTGCTCTAGGTACTTAGGGCAGGGAGGACTGGACCTCCCTGACGGTTATAGCGTTTGCAGTCCTGTGCTGTTGCTGACCTGCTATTGGATTCCTGTCTGCCTGATCTTCCGTTGTGACCTTTGCTTGTACCCTGGACTTTGCCTGTTTGCCTGTGACCCTGACCTTTTGGCTTGTATTCTGGACTTTGCTGTTTCGCTACGGACCTTTGACCTTGGCCTGCTGCTGATCACCCACTCCAGTCTGGGCTAGCGTCTACGGTTCCATTTACGCTACGGCCATCATTGATGAGCTTTTACTACTCTGAGCTTAAGACCTGGGGCCATCTGAGTACCTGTGAGCATATAAAGCTCTACGGGAAAGGAGGCTGCTAAAGGTGAAGACCTCTACTCTAACTGTTCTAAAAGCTCATCTTGGTGTTCGTGAGCCCTAACACACTACTTTGTAAAACTCTACACTGGCTCCCTGTGTCCTCCAAAATCCAAGTTAAATTACTCACCCTTACTACCTACAAAGCCATCTTCAACTCCACTTCTTCATTCATCTCAAATCTCATATCAAAATACTCTCCCTACTGCCCTCTTATTTCTACCTCTGACCTGCGTCTTGTCTCATCTCTGGTAACCACTTCTCACTCGCATCTACAAAACTTCTACTGTGCTGCTCCCTACTTATGAAATTCCCTACCACGCCCAATCAGACTTTCCAACACCCTTCAAATCTTTTGAGGTTCTATAAAAACCCAAGTCTTTTTTAAAGTTTACCTTATCCCTGATTTTTCTATTCACACTAACACACCCTCACAGCTGTCCCAATCTCCACTTTAAGCCACACTCACTCCTTTTGTTATGAGCAGGGTCCTCCATACCCTTTGTTTTCATTTCTGCATTTATTTTGTTTGTCTTGTATGTTCTTGTTTTATGTATGCCCTTGTTTTATGTATGTCCTGTTTTCTCTACTGTATGTCGCTGCGGAGCACTGTGGCGCCTTACAAATCTACGACAATAATAATATTAATAATACAGTGGTGTGTGCTTATTACTTCACCAGGTTACAAACTACCCTTGCATTGTGTGGCCATCAGTGGTGAGATGTGATACTAGTTCGACAAGCAAAAAAGAAACGTTAATGCTGGTTCCTCTGACACCAGGGAATGACAGAAAGGCTGGCAGACATGATTTTAGAGCTCAGGGGAGATATTCTCCAGACCTGTAATGGGAGTCAACTTTGTGTGCCTAGGATGTTTTCAGAAGTTGTGTTACCTTAAAAGCCGAACTTGCTGATCTGACTATTGTCGTATGTAAAGTAGTGTATATTATGCAATATTTTTGCTTAGGTTCAGTGGTTTTCCAATTGGTTAATTGACATAAGAATATAGCCTATCAATTCACTAAGGACATTGACATAATTTCGGCACTTCATACCCAATATGCATGGTTTATCTACCATGGCTATGCAGAAAAAGAGGGTTTTTGATATATTCAACATACTTGCGTTATTTCATTGTTTTTGCTGGGCTCTATTTTTTATATTCGTCATGTATTAATAAGTCAAACTTTTATTTCTGAACAATATTTAATTTTTTTTTAATATGTACCAAGGGTAAAACTGGACACACGGTTGCATTTCTATTTTTTATAATTAAATGCACTGCAGGGTCGCCTTTTGGGGGGATGTAAATGACCCCCAGTGTGCCTTTTATATAGATTACCCATTTTCATTATTTTTTTTATACAACTGCCTCAGTTTCCCACAATAAAAAATTAGCAATTGTTTTCATGATGCACAGCAAACATGATTTGTTTTGTAATTCAAAGCACCCAAAACTAAAGGATTTCCAGCACCCACTAAAAAACATATTAGAAATGCTGTGTATTTCTTTTTGATATAAGGTATTAGTTCTCAAACCATTGTTCACCAACTCAAAAGGAGGCCAGATTTTTATGATGTCAGATATATATATATATATAGGTATCTAAGCTCTTAACAACCAGAATATAAAAAATTACTTGTTTGCTATACAATCCAAGAATGACAAACATCCAAATAAGGCAGTGCATTCTCAAGCAACAGAAAAGTTCTAATGCCACCTGGTCCTAGCACCTAAACAACTGTGAACAAAAATAAATGCAGGTATAAGATTTCTTATCCAGAAACCCATTATCCAGAAAGTTACAAAAAACTGAAAGGAAAACAGCTATATTATTAATTCTTTATGGTAATAATGCATACTTACCAACTTTGGCAAGTTTGCCTCCAGGAGATGTAGGAGGCAGGTGGGGGTCGGGATCAGTGCATTGCTTCAGTTGGCTCTGCCCCCTAAACACACATTGTCAAATTGGACCTCATTTAAAATCAGACGCAACGTCCGTTTAAGAAGTATAGGAGTGGGAGTGTGCTGCAGCTTGGTAGGGTATTACGAGTGGCAAGCAACTTCAGTCGCGTCCCATTCATAATACCCTATCGAGCTGCGAGCAGTACCTTCAGCTAGCTAACTGCTTACGCCACCTAATTCCTGCCGCACAGCTTTAGCCCTTTTTTTGATGTGTGTTGCGTCTGCGCCTCACTGCGACTAGGATTTATTTACATGGTCACACCTTCACAATTCCGCGTTCTTCCTATTCTCTTGTAGTGAGTCACAAGTGTTAATTGTGTCCAAGATGCAGGCAGATTTGGTCCTTGCTGCACATGCGTGATAGTGTTTTTTTGTTGGATGCGCCTAAAATGGACTTTGCGTCCGACTCTAAATGAGGTCCATTGTGTTTAGTAAATGAGATCCAGTGACATGATCATCAAGTGTCTCCACATAAAGTCACCGTGAAAAGCACTGCTAAACAACTAAGATGTACAGAGAAATTAATTCCAAGATCAGTCTGACAGGGATAATTTTTAAACGTAATGAAGTATATTTTAGGTATGGTGCTTTAAATTATGGCAAAAACCTGTTATCCAGAACCCGCCAGAGTATTCCAGTTAATGGATCTGTATTTTGAAAATTATATTTTCAGGACAAAGCAACAGAAGACTACTTTTTATCTATAATAGTTCTTGGTATTTTGTATTCTGCTGTAATTAATTATTCCAATACAGCTCACACAGAGGAGAATTTGATATTGCCAAAATCTTAATGCCAAACAATTGAGTCTGTTTTGAAAGATGATATTATTGCAAAGTCTGGCATGATTCAGTGTTGGGTTCTAGCAACCACCAACTTTGCAGTGAGGATGCACTACCAGTGACTGTCAATATAGGTGTGTCTACCTGCTGGTATGGATGTTATGTTGCAGATAAGAGTTTGTCAGTGTGTGTATGAATAATGTGTATACATAAAGCTTTCCATAGACATGTGTCCATTTTTGTCTGCACACACGTTTCAGTGTGTCACAATCATTCAGACATAAATCATGTTGCAGCCTCGAGATTAAATGACACATTTTATTTACTTACTGAGTTTTTTTCTTACAATGACTTGACCTGAAATCTGGGCGAGGAAGGAAGGGTAAAGGTCATTATCAGGCAGGCAGAGCAAGAGGCAGAGGCACCAATATGAAAGTCCAGCTTGGGGCCCATTGCCTCTACAGCTCCCAGCTTCATGTCCTGCACTAGGTACACACAAAGTCAGCTGGGGGAAGAGGGCTCACAGTTAACATACAAGGGTAATTGGCAAAAGGGTAGAGGGTGGAGCTCAGGGGGACTTCAGTAGGACCTGCAGCAACTCTCCATGCACATCATTATAATGCCTTGCAGAACATTGATTCCTATACATCAGCTAATGTATACAACTTTAAAAAGAATGGGAAAAAAATACCTGCTTATCATTCCGTCCGGTTTACTGTACACTTGATAAAGGATGAATCCATTTCAAATGACTACAGCTATAACAAGGACTGTTTCCTACACTGGAACATTACATCATTCAGCATTCATTACAGCATTCTGCTCTTTACATGGGATTCTTATACACTGCTAGGCGGCACACGCAGGTATATTAAACATCAGTATTTGCTGTTGGCAATTATCCAGTTTACCATCCATTACTAGGCATCCTTAGAAACCATTAAATACAGAATAAATTGTAGTGATTTTAGGATTACTAACCATAATGTGACATCTGGAACGGGTAACACAGTGGCAATAAAATATTAAACTTTTATCTTATACATAGTATTGTTTCATAAAACTGAGCCAAATAATTTTCTATCCTTAAATTGTGTTCTTCTGCATAAATGAAAATTACCATTAAAATGCCATCATACTGTAAGTCTAAGTTACTTAGTTGTGTAAAGAAGCACAAGTCATGTTGACAGACGCTCCCATAGCAACAATGTCCCAGTATCAATTCAAACAGATTTTCATTTGAAGAATCCTGTACGACAATTTAGCATTCAATTCTCCCATTTGTTTATTAGGTTTTAACCTGAAGTTTAAAATATTTTAATTTCCTCTTCGACAGTCCAGGCAAATGGTAAGAAGATTGATCATACAAAGAACGTGGACCAGATAAGGAGCATTTGGAAGCCTCTATCGGACTTACAGGGCTTTTCACTTCTTGCAAAAATGGCAATATCCTCCTTAATATATATAGAGAGAGCTGCAGAATGGGGGATACAATGGGTGGTAACAGGAGAAACAGGATAATATTTAAGCGTTTACATTAGCTGAGAAGGGAGAAGAGCACTTCTTTTTCAATGAGTGCTCCTCTCATATATCTGGGGCGAAGTGGATGGAAGCCTCCTTCCCAGTCCAAAAGAGCTTGTACCTCAGGATAGATTGCGTGAGATATTTCCCATATTATTTGGGGATTAGTAAATGACTGTCCTCCCAGGTTTTATAAGGAGCAATGTATGTGGTAGAAAGGAGCCCACCTTTAAAGTTTATGGATTATGGAGGGGACTCCCTGAAAGGCTGCGGTGAATAGAGACAGAACCTCTTCTGAAACTGAAAAGTTAAGTGGTTGTAGCTCCCCATCCAGGATTAATGGTACAGTACAAGCTCCCATTTCTCATCTTAAGGTGTAAGTGGGGTGGAGGAAAGGCACACCTCATCCCTACCTTCACCTGTTTACATCACACTGCAGCACTTGCACCTCTGTTTCTTCATAGTCAGATCCTTCTCTCCACTCTTGGGCGCTGTTGTGTCATTGGTCTCTGGCTTCTCCTTGTTTGGAGGATCTACAGGAGCACCATTAGGTGGATGCTGTGCCTTCTCTGGTAGATCTCCATCCGCAGCTGGCTGGGGGTCCCCGTCACTGATGACAACCAATTCAGCAGTGATAGCCTCTTCCAGACCCAGAACTTTCTTTGTCTCATTCTCATCCTCCACGTTCTGGTAACCCATGAAAATCATGGTTACTGGTGGTTCTGGGCTTGGTGATGTTTGAGGAGGTCGAGCCTGAACACCAGGGATCTCTTTGCGAGGAGATGCTCTCTGGATTGGGGTCTTTTCATCTGAGGTCAGGGAAATGTCACTGAGAGTTGCCTCTTCCGCCTTGTGGATCAAATCCTCCACCTCTGTGGAACTGAGCTGGTGAACTGTGTCATTGGGAGCTGCAACCTCTGACGTCACCGCATGTACAACTGCAGGGGAATGAGAGAGATTGTGAGGAAAATAGAAGAAAAAACAAAGAGACAGAACAGATAATGAGATGTCAGAGACGCAAAGACATAATTAGGGAGCTGGAGATTTTGATTTAAAAAAAGTAATGTTTAATTGTATAAGAGTGGTTTTCTCTCCATAATAAACATGGTGGTTTGTAAACAGCATCCTGTAGAGTGCCAAAAAGAAATCTAAACTGTTGTGTAGAAAGCTAAAAGTATGACAATGTGTAATATAAGCAATATGAATGGAAAATATTACGATATGACAAAGCAAGGAGCATATATTGAAATAAAGCAATAAAATTAAGGTAGTTGGGAAATGGAATATAGTTGGAAAGGAACAGAAAAAAAATGAAAAAGTTCTAGTGGGCATTTAAAGGTTTTCTATCTATGCTGAACGTTATTTAGATACATTTAGGTGTAGATTTACTAAGACTTTTAAAAAGGAAAAGTGGAAGTGCTGCCCATAGCAACCAATCAGCTTCTAGCTATTATTATCTAGTACAGTCTAGAAAATGATAGCTAGAATCTGAATGGTTGACAACACCACCTTTTTCCTTTTACAAATTTCTAGTAAATCTATGCCACGTAGAGCAATCCATTAACCCATACATTCCAAAATGGAAGTTACAGGCAGACATGGCAAAGAAGCATCCAGATTTATTTTTCATCCAGGATCAGCATCACATGGTGTAGTAGATACGGTGCAACTTCCAGTAGGAGCAAAAGGGATGAGTATCAAGGACTAAGTAGCAATTAAATGACAAATCATTAAATATTTGTTGCTGATATTACCATTGTGTCATGGGGAGTAAAAACCCCTGAGCTACCAGAGCACCCTACCTTTCTGTTCATCTTCATACACCTTGACCCCCTGCAGGAGGTGCTCTTGAGGGAGCACAGTGTTGCTAGAGAGGACCTTAGTCTCCCCTGTGATTCTGTCCTTCTCTACTGTAATCTCCACAGAGTACATGGCTGGGACACAAACAGGACAGCGACATTACATCTCACAATACCCCTCAAGCCCTCCCACCGCCCAGCTGAGGGGCAGCAAGCAGGGGCAGGAACATACAGGAGGGAAGGTGGGCTTAGAGTGAGAAGAGCGAAGCAGAGAGATAGCAGGTTAGAGGCCATTTGCCTTAGTTGGATGTGTCCCTGGCACAGAATCATATTCATGCTGCGAGGATAACAGTGGCAGCGGCAGATTGGATGTCACTGAACCACTGCTATATGGAAGGTTGCCAGTGATATTTACATTTTGATTTTAATATGTTAACATGATGTGAGACTATACTACTGATTTCTTGTTCACAGTCATTTATTTAAAAGGGAAGATTTAGTCAAATAAAACGTTTGTAAAATGTATACTTTTTCCATTATAAAAGACGTGATTTGGAAATGTTTACTTGTTTTATACAACATCCCTTGTCATCATGTTAGGCAGTGCATTGACTGTGAGTGTCGCTGTTGCTATGTCTGTTTGTGAAGACATTTGCTTTCTAGCTAAGATATATTCTTGCAATAATAGCAGCAATATACTATATTGATATTTTAGAACATAACATGTGGTTGATCAATATTCCTGCAATGAATGTTTTATTGTCTTCAGAAACAGGAAAAAACATGACATGTATATTTATATATAATATATAATAACACTATGATATTCAATAATGGTGTGACAATGTATTATATTGTATTTTAGAATGTGTAGAGATTGTTTTACTACTGATAGACTGTATAGCTGTGGTGTTTTCTTGCCAAGCTTTTAATGATTCATTTATTTTGCTAAGTTCTTGTAAGCAAGAGGAGCCCAGCCATGCCTCCTTCCTGGATGCTAAGAAAGCCAAGCAGTGCCCAGCAAAGGAGAATATGCTGCAAAACTCAGCTGGCTGGGGTGGAGGCTACTTACCGGCTCTCATTACGTCTGGACTGTCTGTCTTCTTAGCAGGGGGTAATGTAGCATTCTGATCTGAATAGAGAAAGTATTGCAACAGTGTGAATATCATGTAACTGTGACCTCTATCAAAAATTTAATCAAACAAATCAATTTTTGTATCCATCAACTCAATGATGAGACTTTCTTCCAAACAGAAAACAAAGCAAATTGTACTTACCCCTGTTTGTATTCACTATGGTCTGAAAAGAAACAAAAGAGGATTAATGCATTCAGAGGTGTTTATGAGAAGACAATGCTACAACTCAATGTTAACTGTACATTAGCTGAAGGATAAATAATAACATAGTAACATAGTTGATGAGGTTGAAAAAAAGACACCAGTCCATCAAGTTCAACCTATTTTGGATCTCCTGCGATCCTGCACTTATATTTGAAATTGATCCAGAGTAAGCAACAGCCAATCTGTTTCAATTGTGAAAATCCCCCCAGACTCAATATTGCAGTCCTATTTTTACCCTATATCCACTACTATCCTACATTTTAATTAACGGTCATATCCCTGGACACACCTTTCCGCTAAAAAATTGTCTAACCCTTTCTTAAACATATCTATTGAATCTGCCATCACAACCTTCCCTGGCAATGAATTCCATATCTTGACTGCCCTTACTGTAAAGAACCCCTTCCTTTGCTGGTTGTGAAATTTCCTCTCCTCTAACCTTAGGGGGTGACCACGTGTCCTGTGTAAAGTCCTTGGGGTAAAAAGTTCCCATGAAAGCTCTCTGTATTGACCCCTAATGTATTTGTACATAGTAATCATATCTCCCCTTAGACGCCTCTTTTCTAAAGTAAACATGCCTAAACTGGCTAACCTTTCCTCATAACTTAATGACTCCATACCCTTTATCAATTTTGTCGCCCTTCTCTGAACCCTTTCTAGTTCCAAATTATCTTTTTTATAGATATCTGTGTACATTGTATTAATGCATACAAGACACTTCAGAAAACAAAGCATCTTGTAGAGCTACACAAGAGCCATTTCCTTTGTAATAAAGGGAAAGCATTGTGAAAATGGACAGTATTATTTTCTGTTTACATACCCCTTGTTCCATATGATAGATTATACTTGCCAATTCTCCCGGAATGTCCAGGAGACTGCTGAATTCCGGGTAGGTCTCCTGGACTTCCAGGAGATAAGGCAAGTCTCCCACATCCTGCCCATCAGGAGCCAAAATTCAGCGATTTGTGGTGAATTGTCATTTTGGCCCCACCCCCCGCAACAAAATGACAATGTATTCACAAGGGCAGGGCCAAAATAATGCGAATTGCCCCTTTTCACCCTCCCACCACACCCCCTCCCTGGCCAACAACACAAAGTAGGCAAGTACGTGATATACCCAGAATAGGGTATGTTTTTATTTTTTTCTGTAAGGTTACCTTTGAAGAATAGATCCTTATATTAAACTCTATAAATTTGGTTGCAATTAATGTAACATTTTAATTGTTCAAACAACAGAGTATAACAGATTTCAACAGATGTGATACAGCAGCAAACTGTCAGGCAAAAAATTTGTTAGATTTCCTTTCATTTTTTCAGTTTTGTTTTCTCACATTTTTACAACATGCTTCATCTGCACCGTTTTTATTTCTCCTCTGTCCTCCTGACAGAAACAATTGTTCAAGATAGTACCAGAGAAGACAAAGACGCATCCTGTATTGCTCTAAATGAAGGTCATTTACGAAGCACAAAACATCCACTACGTAGTGCTAACTAGGGATGAGCGCACTCGGATTTATGAAATCCGAGCCCACCCGAACGTTGCGGATCCGAGTCGGATCCGAGACAGATCCGGGTATTGGCGCCAAATTCAAATGTGAAACTGAGGCTCTGACTCATAATCCCGTTGTCGGATCTCGCAATACTCGGATCCTATAAATTCCCCGCTAGTCGCCGCCATCTTCACTCGGGCATTGATCAGGGTAGAGGGAGGGTGTGTTAGGTGGTCCTCTGTCCTGGTAGATCTCGTGCTGTGCTGTTTAGTTCTGTGCTGTGCTGTTTAGTTCTGTGCTGTGCTGTGCTGTGCTGTGCTGTGCTGTGCTGTGCTGTGCTGTGCTGTGTTCTGCAGTATCAGTCCAGTGGTGCTGTGTGCTGTGCTCTGTCCTTCTGAGGTCAGTGGTGCTGCTGGGTCCTGTGCTGTGTCCTGTTCAGTCC
The DNA here is from genome assembly GCF_038048845.1 of Mixophyes fleayi. NCBI lineage: Eukaryota > Metazoa > Chordata > Amphibia > Anura > Limnodynastidae > Mixophyes > Mixophyes fleayi. The sequence continues at coordinate 225,681,134 of NC_134402.1, forward strand.
AGTGGTGCTGTGTCCTGTGCTCTGTGCTTCTAAGGGCATAGTTATTTCCCCAATATTCCCCTGTGTTTAAAAAAATAAAAAAAAGTTTTTTTAAAAAATACCAAAAACTACTTTAATTTTTTTTAATTACCACAAAATTTGCACAACCAATCCTGCAGTATAAGCCCATTGGTACTGCAATATTACCAAGTTCACACATTCAGCAGTAAAAGTCCAGTGGTACTGCAATATTACAAAGTTTACACATTCTGCAGTATCAGTCCAGTGGTGCTGTGTCCTGTGCTCTGTCCTGCTGAGTTCCGTAGTGCTGCTGAGTCCTGTGCCGTGTCCTGTTCAGTCCAGTGGTGCTGTGTCCTGTGCTCTGTGCTTCTAAGGGCATAGTTATTTCCCCATTATTCCCAAGTTTTTAAAAAATAAAAAAAAAGTAAAAAAAAATAAAAAATGTAAAAAAAAAAAAAAATATATAATAATTATAACCAAATTTGCAAAACCAATCCAGCAGTATAAGTCCATTGGTACTGCAATATTACAAAGTTCACACATTCTGCAGTATCAGTCCAGTGGTGCTGTGTCCTGTGCTCTGTCCTGCTGAGGTCCGTAGTGCTGCTGGGTCCTGTGCCGTGTCCTGTTCAGTCCAGTGGTGCTGTGTCCTGTGCTCTGTGCTTCTAAGGGCATAGTTATTTCCCCATTATTCCCAAGTTTTTAAAAAATAAAAAAAAGTAAAAAAAAATAAAAAATTAAAAAAAAAATAAATAAATATAATAATTATAACCAAATTTGCAAAACCAATCCAGCAGTATAAGTCCATTGGTACTGCAATATTACAAAGTTCACACATTCTGCAGTATCAGTCCAGTGGTGCTGTGTCCTGTGCTCTGTCCTGCTGAGTTCCGTAGTGCTGCTGGGTCCTGTGCTGTGTTCTGTTCAGTCCAGTGGTGCTGTGTCCTGTGCTCTGTGCTTCTAAGGGCATAGTTATTTCCCCACTATTCCCAAGTTTTTTAAAAATAAAAAAAAAGTAAAAAAAAATAAAAAATTTAAAAAAAAAAAAATATATAATAATTATAACCAAATTTGCAAAACCAATCCAGCAGTATAAGTCCATTGGTACTGCAATATTACCAAGTTCACACATTCTGCAGTATCTTGTGCTACATATAATGGAGACCAAAAATTTGGAGGATAAAGTAGGGAAAGATCAAGACCCACTTCCTCCTAATGCTGAAGCTGCTGCCACTAGTCATGACATAGACGATGAAATGCCATCAACGTCGTCTTCCAAGCCCGATGCCCAATCTCGTAGTACCGGGCATGTAAAATCCAAAAAGCCCAAGTTAAGAAAAAGTAGCAAAAAGAGAAACTTAAAATCATCTGAGGAGAAACGTAAAGTTGCCAATATGCCATTTACGACACGGAGTGGCAAGGAACGGCTTAGGCCCTGGCCCGTGTTCATGACTAGTGGTTCAGCTTCACCCACGGATCTTAGCCCTCCTCCTCCTCCCCCCCCTACAAAAAATTGAAGAGAGTTATGCTGTCAGCAACAAAACAGCAAACAACTCTGCCTTCTAAAGAGAAATTATCACAAATCCACAAGGCGAGTCCAAGGATGTTGGTGGTTGTCAAGCCTGACCTTCCCATCACTGTACGGGAAGAGGTGGCTCGGGAGGAGGCTATTGATGATGTAGCTGGCGCTGTGGAGGAACTTGATGATGAGGATGGTGATGTGGTTATTGTAAATGAGGCACCAGGGGGGGAAACAGCTGATGTCCATGGGATGAAAAAGCCCATCGTCATGCCTGGTCAGAAGACCAAAAAATGCACCTCTTCGGTCTGGAGTTATTTTTATCCAAATCCAGACAACCAATGTATGGCCATATGTAGCTTATGTAAAGCTCAAATAAGCAGGGGTAAGGATCTTGCCCACCTAGGAACATCCTCCCTTATACGTCACCTGAATAACCTTCATAGTTCAGTGGTTAGTTCAGGAACTGGGGCTAGGACCCTCATCGGTACAGGGACACCTAAATCCCGTGGTCCAGTTGGATACACACCAGCAACACCCTCCTCGTCAACTTCCTCCACAATCTCCATCAGATTCAGTCCTGCAGCCCAAGTCAGCAGCCAGACTGAGTCCTCCTCAATACGGGATTCATCCGAGGAATCCTGCAGCGGTACGCCTACTACTGCCACTGCTGCTGTTGCTGCTGTTAGTCGGTCATCTTCCCAGAGGGGAAGTCGTAAGACCGCTAAGTCTTTCACAAAACAATTGACCGTCCAACAGTCGTTTGCCATGACCACAAAATACGATAGTAGTCACCCTATTGCAAAGCGTATAACTGCGGCTGTAACTGCAATGTTGGTGTTAGACGTGCGCCCGGTGTCCGCCATCAGTGGAGTGGGATTTAGAGGGTTGATGGAGGTATTGTGTCCCCGGTACCAAATCCCCTCGAGATTCCACTTCACTAGGCAGGCGATACCAAAAATGTACAGAGAAGTACGATCAAGTGTCCTCAGTGCTCTTAAAAATGCGGTTGTACCCACTGTCCACTTAACCACGGACATGTGGACAAGTGGTTCTGGGCAAACGAAGGACTATATGACTGTGACAGCCCACTGGGTAGATGCATCCCCTTCCGCAGCAACAGCAACAGCTGCATCAGTAGCAGCATCTACAAAATGGCGGCTCATGCAAAGGCAGGCAACATTGTGTATTACAGGCTTTAATAAGAGGCACAACGCTGACAACATATTAGAGAAAATGAGGGAAATTATCTCCCAGTGGCTTACCCCACTTAGACTCTCATGGGGATTTGTGGTGTCAGACAATGCCAGTAACATTGTGCGGGCATTAAATATGGGCAATTTCCAGCACGTCCCATGTTTTGCCCACACCATTAATTTGGTGGTGCAGCATTACCTCAAGAGTGACAGGGGTGTGCAGGAGATGCTTGCGGTGGCGCGCAAAATTGCTGGACACTTTCGGCATTCAGCCAGTGCCTACCGCAGACTAGAGGCACATCAAAAAAGCATGAACCTGCCCTGCCATCACCTCAAACAAGAGGTTGTGACGCGCTGGAACTCCACCCTCTATATGCTGCAGAGGATGGAGGAGCAGCAAAAGGCCATTCAGGCCTACACAGCCACCTACGACATAGGCAAAGGAGTGGGGATGCGCCTCAGTCAAGCGCAGTGGAGACTGATTTCCGTGTTGTGCAAGGTTCTGCAGCCATTTGAACTTGCCACACGAGAAGTCAGTTCCGACACTGCCAGCTTGAGTCAGGTCATTCCCCTGATCAGGCTGTTGCAGAAGCAGCTGGAGAAAGTGAGGGAGGAGCTGGTAAGCCATTGCGATTACACCAAGCATGTAGCTCTTGTGGATGTAGCCCTTCGTACGCTTTGCCAGGATCCGAGGGTGGTCACTCTTTTAAAGTCAGAGGAATACATTCTGGCCACCGTGCTCGATCCTCGGTTTAAAGCGTATGTTGTGTCTCTGTTTCCGGCGGACACAAGTCTACAGCGGTGCAAAGACCTGCTGGTCAGGAGATTGTCCTCTGAAGAGGACCGTGACATGCCAACAGCTCCACCCTCATTTTCTTCCACATCTATGGCTGCGAGGAAAAAGCTCAGTTTTCCCAAAAGAGGCACTGGCGGGGATGCTGATAACATCTGGTCCGGACTGAAGGACCTGCCAACCATTGCAGACATGTCTACTCTCGCTGCATTGGATGCTGTCACAATAGAAAAAATTGTGGATGATTACTTTGCTGACACCATCCAAGTAGACATGTCAGACAGTCCATATTGTTACTGGCAGGAAAAAAAGGCAGTTTGGAAGCCCCTGTACAAACTGGCTCTATTTTACCTGAGTTGTCCCCCCTCCAGTGTGTACTCGGAAAGAGTTTTTAGTGCAGCGGGGAACCTGGACAGTGAGCGGCGAAGGAGGTTGCTTCCTCACAACGTTGAAAAAATGATGTTTATAAAAATGAATAATCAATTCCTCAATGAAGTACAGCACTGCCCTCCAGATACTACAGAGGGACCTGTGGTTGTGGAGTCCAGCGGGGACGAATTGATAATGTGTGATGAGGAGGAAGTACACACTGTAGGGGGGGAGGAATCAGAGGTTGAGGATGAGGACGACATCTTGCCTCAGTAGAGCCTGTTTAGTCTGTACAGGGAGAGATGAATAGCTTTTTTGGTGTGGGGGCCCAAACAAACCAATCATTTCAGCCAAAGTTGTTTGGTAGGCCCTGTCGCTGAAATGATTGGTTTGTTAAAGTGTGCATGTCCTATTTCAACAACATAAGGGTGGGTGTGAGGGCCCAAGGACAATTCCATCTTGGAACTTTTTTTTTGGCATTATATGACCAATCAACAGTCGTTTGCCATGTTCAAAAAGTAAAACCAAATTTTAAAAAATTCAAGAAATTAAACCAAAAGTAAAATGCCGTGTCATAATTTAAAACAAGAGTTTTTGACGTGCTCTAAAACTACTGTATTGTTGTTTATATTTTATAAACACTACACTTGAAAGCTTGAGTCTTTCAATAAAAAAGTAACTGTCCATTGCACGAATATTTGCAACAGGGACAATTTTAGGGTTAAGAAAGCCAACTAATAACACTTCGACGCTGTCTGTCTTTATAAACACTACACTTGGAAGTTGGAGGAGGTATTGTGGCCCCGGCACCAAATTTACTACCGGGGCCACTCCACTGTGCAGTCCATATTTAGGTGTATCAGATATTAAACAACGGTGACAGTTGATGCCCAATTTTTTAATTATATTGTGGCCTCGGTACCAAATTGTGTACCGGGGCCACCACACTACGCAGTCCAGATACTTGTTTGGTGGAATTCAGACCAGTTGAGGGTTTTATTATTATATTGTGGGGACCACTCTATCTATACCACACTACAACTCTATACCACTCTATTTCATACTTTAATTCTATTTAATACTTTAATTCTATTTCATACTTTAATTCTATTTAATACTTTAATTCTATTTCATACTTTAATTCTATTTAATACTTTAATTCTATTACTAATTACCATAAAGAGGAACTGCCGCTTCTATTTAATACTTTAATTCTATTAGTAGTTACCATAAAGAGGAACAAAATAAACCAATTTTACCAAAAGTATAATATGACTTAGACTTACAAACACTACACTTGAAAGATGGTGCCTTTAAATGAAAAAGTCAGTCTTCATTGCACGACTATGTGCAACAGGGACAGTTTTTTGGTTTACAAAGTCAACCAATAACACTTGGACCCTGTCTGTCTTTAACATACTTGATGGGATCTCAATGACGAATTGTCTGTACCATGTTTGGAGGAGGTATTGTGGCCCCGGTATCAAATTGGGTACCGGGGCCACCCCACTACGCAGTCCAGATACTTGTTTGGTGGAATTCTGACACGTGGAGGGTGTATTTATTTTATTGTGGCCCCGGTATCAAATTGGGTACCGGGGCCACCCCACTACGCAGTCCAGATACTTGTTTGGTGGAATTCTGACACGTGGAGGGTGTATTTATTTTATTGTGGCCCCGGTATCAAATTGGGTACCGGGGCCACCCCACTACGCAGTCCAGATACTTGTTTGGTGGAATTCTGACACGTGGAGGGTTTTTTAATTATATTGTGGCCTCGGTACCAAATTGTGTACCGGGGCCACCACACTACGCAGTCAAGATAGATAGATGCGTATCATAGATAAAGTACATTCAGTGGTGTGGGCCAAATTGAAAAATATTCAAAATGCACTGACATTATCAAAAACAAGAGGTTGTCACACGCTAAAACTCCAACATGTATATGATGGAGAGGATGGAGGAGCAGCCGTATGTGTAGTGTAATGCAGACCTGTTGAAGGTTTTTTATATATTTTATTGTGGTGCCCAGTGCCCACTCCTCTAGGCAGTCCAGGTACATTTATTGGTGCGATTCATAAAAGTTCAGGGTTTTTAATATATTGTGGTGACCCACTCCTCTACGCAGTCCAGGTACATTTATTGGTGCGAATCAAACAAGTTGATGGTTTTCTTATTATATATATTGTGGTGACCCACTCCTCTAGGCAGTCCAGGTACATTTATTGGTGCGATTCATAAAAGTTCAGGGTTTTTAATATATTGTGGTGACCCACTCCTCTACGCAGTCCAGGTACATTTATTGGTGCGAATCAAACAAGTTGATGGTTTTCTTATTATATATATTGTGGTGACCCACTCCTCTAGGCAGTCCAGGTACATTTTTTGGTGCGATTCATAAAAGTTCAGGGTTTTTAATATATTGTGGTGACCCACTCCCCTACGCAGTCCAGGTACATTTATTGGTGCGAATCAAACAAGTTGATGGTTTTCTTATTATATATATTGTGGTGACCCACTCCTCTACGCAGTCCAGGTACATTTTTTTGGTGCGATTCATAAAAGTTCAGGGTTTTTAATATATTGTGGTGACCCACTCCTCTACGCAGTCCAGGTACATTTATTGGTGCGAATCAAACAAGTTGATGGTTTTCTTATTATATATATTGTGGTGACCCACTCCTCTACGCAGTCCAGGTACATTTATTGGTGCGATTCATAAAAGTTCAGGGTTTTTAATATATTGTGGTGACCCACTCCTCTACGCAGTCCAGGTACATTTATTGGTGCGAATCAAACAAGTTGATGGTTTTCTTATTATATATATTGTGGTGACCCACTCCTCTACGCAGTCCAGGTACATTTATTGGTGCGATTCATAAAAGTTCAGGGTTTTTAATATATTGTGGTGACCCACTCCTCTACGCAGTCCAGGTACATTTATTGGTGCAAATCAAACAAGTTGATGGTTTTCTTATTATATATATTGTGGTGACCCACTCCTCTACGCAGTCCAGGTACATTTATTGGTGCGAATCAAACAAGTTGATGGTTTTCTTATTATATATATTGTGGTGACCCACTCCTCTACGCAGTCCAGGTACATTTATTGGTGCGATTCATAAAAGTTCAGGGTTTTTAATATATTGTGGTGACCCACTCCTCTACGCAGTCCAGGTACATTTATTGGTGCGAATCAAACAAGTTGATGGTTTTCTTATTATATATATTGTGGTGACCCACTCCTCTACGCAGTCCAGGTACATTTATTGGTGCGATTCATAAAAGTTCCTGGTTTTTAATATATTGTGGTGACCCACTCCTCTACGCAGTCCAGGTACATTTATTGGTGCGAATCAAACAAGTTGATGGTTTTCTTATTATATATATTGTGGTGACCCACTCCTCTACGCAGTCCAGGTACATTTATTGGTGCGATTCATAAAAGTTCAGGGTTTTTAATATATTGTGGTGACCCACTCCTCTACGCAGTCCAGGTACATTTATTGGTGCGAATCAAACAAGTTGATGGTTTTCTTATTATATATATTGTGGTGACCCACTCCTCTACGCAGTCCAGGTACATTTATTGGTGCGATTCATAAAAGTTCAGGGTTTTTAATATATTGTGGTGACCCACTCCTCTACGCAGTCCAGGTACATTTATTGGTGCGATTCATAAAAGTTCAGGGTTTTTAATATATTGTGGTGACCCACTCCTCTACGCAGTCCAGGTACATTTATTGGTGCGATTCATAAAAGTTCAGGGTTTTTAATATATTGTGGTGACTCACTCCTCTACGCAGTCCAGAAAGATACCTTGTTGCAACGTTTTGGACTAATAACTATATTGTGAGGTGTTCAGAATACACTGTAAATTAGTGGAAATGCTTGTTATTGAATGTTATTGAGGTTAATAATAGCCTAGGAGTGAAAATAAGCCCAAAAACTTGATTTTTAAACTTTTTATGTTTTTTTCCAAAAAAATCAGAATCCAAAACCTTAAATCCGAACCGAGACCTTTCGTCAAGTGTTTTGCGAGACAAATCCGAACCCCAAAAATAACGAAAATCCGGATCCAAAACACAAAACACGAGACCTCAAAAGTCGCCGGTGCACATCCCTAGTATAAATGTCTTGTAGTGAACAATGGTCACACGACTGCGAACTTACACTGGAGAATAAGCACAAGAAATGGTGTTTTTATTTTTTGACAAAACCCAAACCCGAAACTTTTACGCTGAGATTAAAACATACGTTCCACTGTGTGTTCCACCAGCATATTTAACACTGTCTTTGTGAAACGCCAACACGTCAAGAAGGCTTGTTCCGTGTTGTAACCTAAGAAGAAACCGGAGGATGACCAGGGCAGATAAGAATAAATAAAGGGACAGGATCAGGGTAAGAAATGGATCTGTTGTTCATATTCTGCATGGAGCTTCACAACCACTTCCAGCTCTTACATATATCCTAAAGGAGCTATACACACTCGGATCAAGCTTATATTATATGCCCTACATGCCCTATACCTGTTTTATTGTGAGCTTTATTATCATTGCGATATATATATATATATATATATATATATATATATATATATATATATATATATATTACACTACAGGACATTGATGCTTATAACTTATGCTCTATAGACAGTCAGGGATCCATGCACTCTTATTACCCCAGAGACTTACATTTTATGAATTAGAGCTGCAGGAGCCCTGTATAAAGCTTTGGTTGTATACAGTACACTTTCCCATTATGCTTAGTAATGTAATATATAGTTAACTGAAGAAAAGGCAAACAACATTATCACAAAACCATTGCACACAATGGACCTCATATTACAAAGTGCACTGGATGTACAAATTACTTTGGTTTTGCACTGGTGCACTCATGTGGTATACCCACTGTGGAGTACCTGCCCACTTTCCAGTCATTGGAAGTAACTACAGAAATTACTAGTGATTCCAGGTTTGTGGCAAGGTGGAAAAATATGAAGAAGTGAGTGCAGTACGCAAAAGTGTAAACATTATATTAAAGTCCAACCTCTAACCACTTAGGTCAACCCTTTCATTAAATTAAACTGGAGTCCATTACTGAATAATATAATGGAGAGCATTGAAGATCTAGGGGTCTATTTATTAAAGTTTTCTCCCCTTGTAAAGCCCCGAAAACGTCTTTACCGTTAAAATCCTTATGTATTAATCTAGCATAGCAGCAGATATCGGAGATATCTGCTGCTTTGCACCCATTAGCGTTTTTCTGAGCACTCCCCATAACAATGTATGGGGAGTGCTTAGTACCGCTATGTATTAAAGCAGGCCTGTCCAACCTGCGGCCCTCCAGATGTTGTGAAACTACAAGTCCCAGCATGCTCTTCCAGCTATCAATAGGTTGTCTACTGGCAAAGCATGCTGGGGCTTGTAGTTTCACAACACCTGGAGGGCCGCAGGTTGGACAGGCCTGTATTAAAGTGTGGCAGGTGAAGTATTTCTCTTTTTTTTACTTGTTAATGTACGCCATCTGAAGCTGGCGTACATTAACATAAGTGAAACATTACACTGAAAACAGCTCTGCTCTGACTGCACAGCGCATGTGTGGAGGGATCACATGATCCCTCCATCACATGCCTCAGGTTCCTGCAGACAGGGATCTCTGTGCGCATACCCGAGTTTACCGGTCGGCGCATACGCACAGGGATTGAAAGAGGGACGATCGGCACCGCAGAGGGAGGAAAAGAGAAGAATACAGTGTTAGGTAAGTGTACCTTCACAGGAGCAGCCGTTTTTCGGAACGGCTGTTCCTGTGTTGATTTTTAATACATATGAGAAACTTTTCAATCCGCATCTATGTGATGAGGGTTGAAAAGTTTCTACAGAAAAAAATGAAGGGTCATAAATGGACCCCATTAAGAGAGAATTTACACTATGTGCATTGTACCAAAGTGAAGGACTGACACATTCTTGCCTACATTTGTTGCAGCATTTGTACCGTTCAGAAATTAAGAAAAATTAGGGAACATACAATATATGTAACATGTAATCCTTAAAAGCATTTACCCCTCTAAAAAAAAAAACCATAAAAAAATAATTTTACTTTCTTCCCTTCCTAATAATAGTACTTTGGTGGAGGTCACACCCTTGGGACCACCATAATTTCCTGTTATTTAACAGAGACCTGCTTCCTATTTATAGCCAGGACCTCTGTCAATCATCACCGGTGCTGCTCATCTCTCTGCTGTAGTTTAATGAGGCATATCACAAAAGACAGACTGTTTAACTTTTATAATAGGCGGTATACATGACACTTTTGCACACAATACCACTACTGTAAGCAAAGTTGGTATTGATTATCAAATATACTAAGAATACCTCACTCATAGTTCATATGAAAAACACTAATATAAGTTATCGAAGTTCACAGGAAAACTGTAATACAATAAATTATTAAGTCAATACAACAGTGGTATAAATAGGCAAAATAAAATCAGGGACATGTACATGTATACTCATATACATGAAGCTGCAGCTTATCAGTTCTACTATTAAAGTATTTGTTTGTAGCCTCAATATGATGTTAAATTAAGTGTGCAAACACTGCAAAACAATAAATGCCACTGTCTCAGTGATGTATTCAAGACTCTATTATGCATGTGACATGCCATGTGTTCTGTAATATAAGACAGTCCACTATTTCCTCATGTAGCCCATCGCCAAATTTGCATTTCATGCCGTCTCTTACTATAAAATAACATAAGGAAATATTTTGGGCAGTTTGGTGGCACGATGGTTAGCATTGCAGCCTCTGAGCACCAGGGCCCTGGGTTCCATTCCAGCCAGGCCCTATGTATGTAGATATTGTATGTTCTACCTGTACCAGCATGGGTTTCCTCCTACAGTCCACAATCATAGACTGTGTTTAACTGGCTTCTGACTAAATTATCCTTATGTGCGTTTGTGTGGGAGAGAATGTAGACTCCACTGGAGCAGAGATGTAAATAACTAAACATTCTTTGAAGAGTTCTGCATAATATGTCAGCGCATGTAAATAATGTTTCTTTTTGGGTTTAACTACAGAGGAAGTGGGGAACATTTAATCCAATTTCACCGACCAAGTTTCTGGCTCTGTAAATTACTTTAAAGGGGGTGTGGCAGTGATTCTCCATATGTATGGACTTGTTTTAATGCTAGAGAGATTTTCGTTGTTAAATTGATTAATCGCTAATATCCTATTCTGCACCAGCTTGGTTCCTATACAGTGACTTCACAGGTAATAACCCCTGATCGTACAATGCCGCGATCTAATCTTTTTTCATGAACTTCAAGCTATTGATAATGCCCATTAATTAAAAGGGGATGAGCGATTAATCACGCATTCAAGCATTTTTTAGGTAGAGCAGGAAATGTTACTTTGACATGTGTAATGGTATTACAGAGAGCCTAGTATCAGATGATTGTGTTTTCCAAGTATTTAATGATATTTAAATGCACACACTGTGCATTTAAATATCCCATGTAGTCGGGTTAGAGTTTTTAATTTCTTTCACTTTATGCAGAATCTTATTATGGCTGCAATTGCTACAACAAAATAAAAAGTATATATCATAAGGTTGATGTGCCCTAAGATGGCGCAGGTTGTTTATTATGCTGTATCAACTCAGGTTGTGATAATATTTGCAGTCTTCTGTGGGAAGACTTTGAGTGTGTAATCATTTCAACTTCTATACTAATGACATAATGACAGACTGCACAAACTATTTTGTGTGAAGAAACCGGCACCTACAGAGAAACTCACCTGGTGGCTCCTGGCAAGGTCTTTATTCTCATGCTCTGAGTTTGCTGGTTCCTCTGCTAAACTCTCTTTGGTGGACGTACTGGACAACCCACTCTCCAGAAATTCAAGTTCTCTCTCCAGTCTTGGGAATCAGAGAGAAAAGCGTAGTATTAGAAGTAGGCAAAGTATCATGAAAGGACTGGTGATGTTTGTAAGGCTTGTCACGGAGGCAAGTATAAATAACAGCACTGCACTAGAGTGATTATAGGAAGTCAAGCAGTCATAGCTAGTCATAGTCATAGCTAGCCCTGATCACTTGGAAGCTATGTTCTTCTGAGGGAAAGACAAGTTCATACTTTCCGACATTTGGGAAACATATTCTCCAGGGACACTGCAAAGTGCTGTAGATGGACATAGTGTACTTGACCCAAGAACATTACACTACTACCGGATATGTTCAAAGCATATACCTGCTGTATTTTAAACATGTGATACCATTACTGCATCCAACCTGCAAAACTGTTGATATGGTGAATACTGAAACGAGGAATCATTTTAGGGACACATTACACAGACTTTAGAATGTCCCTACAATTTAGCGACACATGATAGCTATCATGGTTATCACAATTTCTTTTCTTAAAAGTAAAATCTCCTACATGGGCCATGGCATCCAGTAAACAGCCAAACACATGAAGGGCAACTGGCCTCATATTGCAGTGTGTGTGAGCCCCAAAACAACTGCAACACACAACAATGATCCTATTGAAATTCATTATCGGACCTATTAGTAAATGCAGTTGGAAAATGTCCCCTATTAGCCTGTGTGCGGATCTTCCAAACACAGTAACAATCCCTGACATGTTTCAGAACTGATCCAGTCACTCAGCTGGTATAATACTAAAGAGACTGTAAAGGAAAGCAGGTCATCATATGTGAACACAAGAATAGTTCAGGAGCATTTGCCTGCTTTCCCCTGAAAAATTAAGGTAACACCACATTTGCACACGTGTCTCAGGAGCTCACTTAGTGGGGGTTTCCAGTTGCCCAGAACCCACCACCCAGTATTCCCTCCCTCTCCTCTTACTGCATACTTCCCAACTCTCATGGAATGTCCGGGAGACTCCCCCAATTGGGGTAGGTCTCCCGGGCTCCCGGAAGAGCAGACAAATATCCCGCATATGGCAACATGCTCCTGAAAATGACGCGATTCACGGTGAATCGCGTCATTTTGGCCCTGCCCCGCAAACAAAAATGGAATTTTGTCACGGGGCGGAGCCAAAATGACGCAAATAACCGCGCACACCCCTCCCGCCCTTGTAAGTAACAAAAGGGATAGAGGAATAGAGAGGAGAATAAACAAAAAGAGAGGAGAGAAAACTAAATGAGAGGAGGGGGAGGGAGGGTAAGTAGAGGTACAAGGATATAAGGAAAAATTAGAGAAGGGAAGGGTATCCCCCTTCCTCCATCCTATAGTCCATGTGTGCTATGAAACAGAGAAGATGCTCTACTCAGAGGAGCAGCTGATTGTATTTTCCCCAGCTCACTCCTGACCCCTGTCTCCCCCCATGACTGTGTCTCTGTATCTCTGGCTCCTCCACCCAGTGTGACTGCCTATATCATCTCCCTCTGTCTCTGTCTCTGTTTTTGTTGTCTCTCTTTCTCCAATTTTGCATGTGCACCCTTCTGTCTCTCCCACTGTATCTTCACGTGTGCCCCCCTTGTTTATGTGTGCATAGCTCTTTCCCCTTGTGTGTGTTTATGTCCATTTCTGTCTTCCCGTTTGTGTGCCTGTGTCTCCCTCTGTGTCCCCATGTGCTTTTCACAACACAGAAAACAGATTTCTGCTTAGAGGAGAGTGGCTGTTAGTATGCTGTAAACTATATTAGAGACACCGGGGACTATTTATCAATAGGGCCCCTACTCCAGCGATAAGTAGGAAAACTCCTACCTATCGCTAGAGTAGGGCCCTATTAATAAACAGGCCTCAGTGTCTCTAATATAGTTAGATATAGTTTACAGCTGTAAACTATACTACCTATATAGGGCTTTCAATAACAGTATTGTGAAAAAAAGAAGTTAAAGTTACATTTTCTACAAATAATTTAAATATTTAAAATAAATAAATATATATCTATAATATAAAAGCCTAGTGGCGTGTGTTAGTCTGTGTGTGTGTGTGGGCGGAGTTATACACTGACCTACTAAATTCTTAGTGTGTGTGTGTGTGTAAAAAAAAACCTCAGAAAGGGCTGAAATTTGGTTACTAAGATGTTTTTAATTTGTTAATTTAATTTTTTAATTGTTAAAAGTGTTTATAAAGATTTTAAAAAAATATATATATATTTCTTGAAGGAGAAGTGACAGTTGGGAGTGGTTGGTGGTTGCCGGGGGTGACAGTTGGGAGTGGTTGGTGGTTGCCGGGGGTGACAGAGCGAGAGGAGTGTGATACTCAGGACCGCTGAGAGAGATCCCTGTGTCTGGATAGACACCTGGATAGATGTGGCGATAAAGATGAAGGATGAGGTGATGGAGAAAAATGATGAGGTGGTGACATGTGGACAAAACCACGTTAAAAAAGGGCGCTTGCGTCAGGAAGTAACGTTCTTCCCCTGAGGAGGCCTGGCCTAGCCCCAAATGCATGACAAGAACCTTTTTAACACCTTAAGTAGCTTGATTTGACTAAAATGCATGAGTATCATGCACGGGTTAACTTGTACATATATATATATATATATATATATATATACAAGTTAACCCGTGCATGATACTCATGCATTCTAGTCAAATCAAGCTTCTTAAGGTGTTAAAAAGGTTCTTGTCATGCATTTGGGCCAAGCTTAGGCCTCCTCAGGGGAAGAGCGTTACTTCCCGACGCAAGCGCCCTTTTTTAACGTGGTTTTGTCCACATGTCACCACCTCATCATTTTTTTCCATCACCTCATCCTTCATCTTCATCGCCACATCCTTCATCAAGCTACTTAAGGTGTTAAAAACTCCCCACTGTCACCCCCGGCAACCACCAACCACTCCCAACTGTCACTTCTCCTTCAAGAAATATATAGGTCAGTGTATAACTCTGCCCAGCAGGTGGCGCTGCAGCTTGTTTTTTTTTTTACACACACGCCACTAGGCATTTATATAGTAGATATATATATATATATATATATATATATATTTATATTAAGATTCATTAAAATGTTTTATTAAAAGAATAGATTGTTTTCAAATTATTTTAATCTGTTGTGTTGGCAAGAATGGGCGGCCATCAGTCAGTATGTGGCCCAGAAGTTGATTGACAGCATGCCAGGGCCAATTACAGAGGTCTTCAGAAAAAAAGGGTTAACACTGCAAATATTGACACTTTGCATAAACTTAATGTAATTGTCAATAAAAGCCTTTGACACTTATGAAATATTTGTAATTTTACTTCAGTATACCAAAGCAACATCTGACTAAAAGGTCTAAAAACACTGACGTAGCAACCTTTGTTAAAACCAATATTTGTGTCATTCTCAAAACTTTTGGCCATGACTGTAGTAAGGGACTGAGTGCTTGTGTGTACCATGAGGTTCTACCTACACGATTAATGTGCTTAGTGATGTATTGCTCAAGACTAATAGCGGGTTACATGGTTTAATACGTACACATATATATGAAAACATATGTAAAAAAAAAATTACTGAAAAGTTGATCAATGTTTTCCAATGCAACATTGATAAAAATGCAGTACTTTTATAGATGTGTAATCCATGTTTATAAACCCCCCTTCCTTTCCCTGCCTGGATACTGCCTTGGCCTCACTATCATTATTTTTTATGTGTGCACACATTGGGCCTGATTCATTCAGGATTGTAAATTCCGATATGTGACGTATTTTGCGTAAAATTGCTCTGCTCATGCTTAGAAACGGACTATACGCCAGTGAATGCAAGTGCAAGCAATTCATCTTCCAACTTCCTACAATGTCAATGGCTGGACGGTGGAGGGAAGGGGCATATGCACATATGTGCAGTAATGGCGTGCCAAGCTCTGAGGTATGTGATTTTAGCCATATGACTTGCACCAGCTACAGGTCAGATGTGAATGCCGACTCATAGTGATGATGAACGCGTATGCATGCCAAAACATGTGTTTGCAATTAAGAGCAATTGTAAAAATGCATTTTGTGTACAGTACTAATTAATAACATCCTGATTAATGTTTTTCACGTAAAAAAGAAAAAAAAAGTGACTTGTGCATTGTGCATATTCAGCAGTGCGTTGTGCTGTCTGCACACGGATAGGTAGAACATGCCCATTGTGTCATTTATTTTATCTGACTGATATTTATTGTTTTAAAATTTAAAAAGTTTATATATCTATATATAATTTGTTTAGGAATATATCCCTTTTTTGCGAATAAGCACCTCTAATATATATAAATAAAGGTTAATAATAATAAAAATAATTCACTGGATTTAAAAATCTTTTTCTGTGATAAGACTAAGGTACCTAACCAACATTTCACCAGATATGGGATACCCTGATTACCAGTAATGAGGCAAGGCCACTAGATACACATATAAACTTGCTGTCTTCGTACTTAATGTTTTATTGGATTTTATGTATTTTTTGGGTGCTTTTCCATTTTGAGGAAAAACCTTCCACACTAGATATCAACAGTCCTCAAAGAAAATCCCCAATGTTGTATCTAAATCAAGTCAGATATTATGTATACTCTGTAAAACCGGGTGCTCCCTCAGTGGTATAAGTAGATTATGGTAAAGAGAAAAAAGACCTACTATAACAGTTGGGCAGCCCAGGCGTGCCCTAGAAAAATGTTTTCTTTTCCTTTTTGCCATCCTTATTTTACCTTAATTTTCTTGAATTATTTTGATGGTTGATTTCATAAAATGTAAAAAAATATTTAATATACAGAATGGAATTTAAAAATAAATAAATTTATATTGTCATTCTTTTGATATGCATATTGGCAGCCTTCTGATATTCTTAGATGGATAATATGCTACGGAAGGCACATAATTTACCCCAGTGCAGCCTATAATTGAGGTAGCTGAATTACAAGGAGACCTGTGCTGGGGTATTTCCATGGTCTCTCTCGATAGTCCAGTAGGTATTTACCCATTGTACATAATGACCCTTTTAATAAAATCCTGTCAGTTTCAGATATGTATCAAATATACCTCTGAATGCCGTCTTCTAGCTCCCGCGTTTTCAGCTCATCTTCCTGCATCTGTCTCCTGGTTGCCTCATCTTCTTCAGGGGTGGAAGCTGGAGCTCCCTCCAAAAGCCAGCGCTCCCGAAGAGCCTTGGACTGTATAAGGAGAGACAATAAGAAATGCTTAATATGCACTTTCTGTAATATTTTTAATGTCACTAAACTTTTGATTTGCACCTGTTTTATATTAAATTTACACTTTCAGAAGAAACTGGCAAGAACTGCACAATTTAGTTGCACTTGTGACTTTCCAAATGTAAATGTGATGTTATATGTCAAAGGTCATAGCAAAGCCATTGTTTGGATTCACAGCAGATTTACTCCTTTAAAAATTGTTCTCTAAATGCAAGTCAGGTATTTGTCTAATCCCTTAATCAGGTTTGTCAACCACCGATACTTTTTACCTTTTTTTATGCTTTATCAGCCGCCTGCTCTACTAGGTTATCAGGATAAGTCATACTTGCCAACTCTCCCTGAATGTCAGGGAGACTCTCTGAAATAGGGGTGATCTCCCTCACTCCCTGAACAGTCTGTCATTCTCCCCATACTTGCCTACTTTCTCATAGCTCTTTCCGGGAGAGGGGCTTGACTGGAGGGCGGTTGGGGGCGGGGCCCGGGCAGACCTGTAATTTTGTTGCGGGCAGCGGGGCCAAAATTTTATGGAGACCAAGGGTTTAATTAAAGGCTGACAGGTAAGACAACATGAATTCAGTAATGGAGACAGAAATGTAAAAGACACCTCAGTCTCTAGAGATTCATTAACTGCTTTTCTTTAACACATAGTTGCCTACTCTCCCGGAATGTCCTGGAGACTCACGCATTTTTGGGAGACTTCCCAGGAGAGGGCAACCTTCCGGTTCTCCCCCCACAATAGATAAGTGCCGGTGGGGGAGGAGATTAATTCTGCAAATATTGTGTCATCTTAACCCTGACCCCTGCTGTAATTAGCTGAGATTGTGACAACCATTTAGGGGCGGGGCCAAAATGATGCAATTCCTCAAGCCCCACCCCCCCACACCCACCTCCTCTGGAATATCCCTGAAACCAACGAGGAAAAGTTGGCAAGTATGGGATAAGTTATAATGAGCAATTACGACTGTCTTACTGTGTATGGCACCCAAACAACACTTATTAAAGTGTGCCCGATTTTGGCGATAAATAATATTTTGTTATCTCTGCTTATCGCTGTTTTGCTGCAATTTATCAATGTTATCTCGCCGGGATCACAAAAAAAAAAAAAAAAAAATCAAAGAATAACAAACGTATGGCAATATAGTAAAACAATGTAATAGAACATGAAATCCCTTCATAAATAATCAAAGACTCACCTTAAGATGCTGCAATTGTCTCCGATCATCTTCAAGTTGGCGTCTCTTGTTTTCAGTTTCAACTTGACGTCGTCTTTTTTCCTGAGAGGAAAGTAAATATATGACAATCACTTGTTATTAGCATGGACTACAGAAATGTAATATACCATATATAGTGTCTGCTATATAGTAATGACAATAGATTAAACAGGGGCTGTTACAAAGTACTGTGTGTATCTGGTACATATGCTTCACTCTGTGCTCATTCTGAATGTAAAAGTAGTAATAAAAACCATGGGCCTGATCCATTAAGGAGTGTAAATGGAAATACTTTAAGCACAACTACTCTTTGCCTGCCCAAAACTGGACCATATGCCATAGAAACTACTAACACTCAATTCATCTTCGAGTGCAAAGGACCCTTACTACAGGCTACGATTACAGCGGCAGAACCAGGGGCAGGCTGGGCTGGAGGGCAGGGGGGCATTTGCCTCCTGGGTCAGTGCCATAGTGGGCTACCTTAGGCTGGGTCATCTGCATTTTTTTTTTCCTTTAAAATGTTCCTAATAGGCTGCTGAGTCAAGTCTTGCCCCCAGGGCTAAAAGATGCCAGCTCTCCCCTGGGCAGAACGTAGAGGAGAATGGCCGTATGCACGTAGTCAATGTACAGTAGGGTGTGCCAAGCTCGAGCGCATGCAGCAGTGTCCGATTCAAGCTTTGGGCATATCAAAGGTACGTGATTTTCAGTCGTATCACTTGCACCAGCTACAGGTCAGGCACAACTGACAATTACTAGTACTGAAGGATGTGTATGTACGCTAGAAGATGTGTTTGCAATCAGGAGGAATTGTAACATTGTCTTTTATGTACAGTAGACATTAATAACATCCTATTAAATGTATTTTATAGAGACAGAATTTTTTTTTCCGTAATATTTTGTCATTAATGACTATGGGCCTGATTCATTAAGGAAAGTTAAGAAAAGTAAGCAAGTAAGGCAAAACCATGTTGCATTCGAGGGGGAGGTAAATTTTAAATGTGATGGCAGATTTATAGTTGGGATAGGGCATGCCCTAGATCAACTTTAAATTTCAGTGTACAAATAATCAAGTATTTGTGTGCTACATGATAAAACAGACAGTAGTTTCCCTATGTGCAAAATAATAAACAAATTTGCACCCCTTGCATTGCAACATGGTTTTGTCCAGAAAACTTAAGTAAAAAAACTTACTCAATTTTTTTGCTTAACTTTCCTTAATGAATCAGGCCATATATTATTAAGAGGTGACATTAATTGATTGTGTGTGTGTGTGTGTGTGTGTGTGTTCTTTTATGACTTTCTATTTCACATATTGGACGTATCCTAAAGTTTCTACTCTGCTAGAGCAGAGATGACCTAAACCCGTATTCATCAACAGATATGAACAAAAGTATTTGGCCACATCTGCTAATTATTGAATTGAGGTGTTTCAATCAGACTAGCTGCCAGAGGTGTATAAAATCAAGCATGTAGTCATGCAGTCTGCATTTGCAAACATTTGAGATACAAAATGGGTCATTCTGAAGAGCTCAGTGACTTCAAGCATGGTATTGTGATATGATGCCACCTTTGCAAAAAGATGGTTCATGAAATTTCATCCCAGCTGGATATTCCATGGTCAACTGTAAGTGATATTTTTAGAAAGTGGAAGCGTTTGGGAACAACAGCAACTCAGTCATGAAGCAAAAAAACTAGGGATGAGCGCACTCGGATTTCTGAAATCCGAGCCCACCCGAACGTTGCGGATCCGAGTCGGATCCGAGACAGATCCGGGTATTGGCGCCAAGTTCAAAAGTGAAACTGAGGCTCTGACTCATAATCCCGTTGTCGGATCTCGCGATACTCGGATCCTATAAATTCCCCGCTAGTCGCCGCCATCTTCACTCGGGCATTGATCAGGGTAGAGGGAGGGTGTGTTAGGTGGTCCTCTGTGCTGTTTAGTTCTGTGCTGTTTAGTTCTGTGCTGTTTAGTGCTGTGCTGTTTAGTGCTGTGCTGTGCTGTGCTGTTTAGTGCTGTGCTGTGCTGTGCTGTGTTCTGCAGTATCAGTCCAGTGGTGCTGTGTGCTGTGCTCTGTCCTTCTGAGGTCAGTGGTGCTGCTGGGTCCTGTGCTGTGTCCTGTTCAGTCCAGTGGTGCTGTGTCCTGTGCTCTGTGCTTCTAAGGGCATAGTTATTTCCCCAATATTCCCCTGTGTTTAAAAAAATAAAAAAAAGTTTTTTTAAAAAATACCAAAAACTACTTTAATATTTTTTAATTACCACAAAATTTTCACAACCAATCCTGCAGTATAAGCCCATTGGTACTGCAATATTACCAAGTTCACACATTCAGCAGTAAAAGTCCAGTGGTACTGCAATATTACAAAGTTTACACATTCTGCAGTATCAGTCCAGTGGTGCTGTGTCCTGTGCTCTGTCCTGCTGAGTTCCGTAGTGCTGCTGGGTCCTGTGCCGTGTCCTGTTCAGTCCAGTGGTGCTGTGTCCTGTGCTCTGTGCTTCTAAGGGCATAGTTATTTCCCCATTATTCCCAAGTTTTTAAAAAATAAAAAAAAAGTAAAAAAAAATAAAAAATTTAAAAAAAAAAAAAAAATATAATAATTATAACCAAATTTGCAAAACCAATCCAGCATTATAAGTCCATTGGTACTGCAATATTACCAAGTTCACACATTCTGCAGTATCAGTCCAGTGGTGCTGTGTCCTGTGCTCTGTCCTGCTGAGTTCCGTAGTGCTGCTGGGTCCTGTGCCGTGTCCTGTTCAGTCCAGTGGTGCTGTGTCCTGTGCTCTGTGCTTCTAAGGGCATAGTTATTTCCCCACTATTCCCAAGTTTTTTAAAAATAAGAAAAAAGTAAAAAAAAATAAAAAATTTAAAAAAAAAATAAAAAATAATAATTATAACCAAATTTGCAAAACCAATCCAGCATTATAAGTCCATTGGTACTGCAATATTACCAAGTTCACACATTCTGCAGTATCAGTCCAGTGGTGCTGTGTCCTGTGCTCTGTCCTGCTGAGTTCCGTAGTGCTGCTGGGTCCTGTGCCGTGTCCTGTTCAGTCCAGTGGTGCTGTGTCCTGTGCTCTGTGCTTCTAAGGGCATAGTTATTTCCCCACTATTCCCAAGTTTTTTAAAAATAAGAAAAAAGTAAAAAAAAATAAAAAATTTAAAAAAAAAATAAAAAATAATAATTATAACCAAATTTGCAAAACCAATCCAGCAGTATAAGTCCATTGGTACTGCAATATTACCAAGTTCACACATTCTGCAGTATCAGTCCAGTGGTGCTGTGTCCTGTGCTCTGTCCTGCTGAGTTCCGTAGTGCTGCTGGGTCCTGTGCCGTGTCCTGTTCAGTCCAGTGGTGCTGTGTCCTGTGCTCTGTGCTTCTAAGGGCATAGTTATTTCCCCACTATTCCCAAGTTTTTTAAAAATAAGAAAAAAGTAAAAAAAAATAAAAAATTTAAAAAAAAAATAAAAAATAATAATTATAACCAAATTTGCAAAACCAATCCAGCAGTATAAGTCCATTGGTACTGCAATATTACCAAGTTCACACATTCTGCAGTATCAGTCCAGTGGTGCTGTGTCCTGTGCTCTGTCCTGCTGAGTTCCGTAGTGCTGCTGGGTCCTGTGCCGTGTCCTGTTCAGTCCAGTGGCGCTGTGTCCTGTGCTCTGTGCTTCTAAGGGCATAGTTATTTCCCCACTATTCCCAAGTTTTTTAAAAATAAGAAAAAAGTTAAAAAAAATAAAAAATTTAAAAAAAAAATAAAAAATAATAATTATAACCAAATTTGCAAAACCAATCCAGCAGTATAAGTCCATTGGTACTGCAATATTACCAAGTTCACACATTCTGCAGTATCTTGTGCTACATATAATGGAGACCAAAAATTTGGAGGATAAAGTAGGGAAAGATCAAGACCCACTTCCTCCTAATGCTGAAGCTGCTGCCACTAGTCATGACATAGACGATGAAATGCCATCAACGTCGTCTTCCAAGCCCGATGCCCAATCTCGTAGTACCGGGCATGTAAAATCCAAAAAGCCCAAGTTAAGAAAAAGTAGCAAAAAGAGAAACTTAAAATCATCTGAGGAGAAACGTAAAGTTGCCAATATGCCATTTACGACACGGAGTGGCAAGGAACGGCTTAGGCCCTGGCCCGTGTTCATGACTAGTGGTTCAGCTTCACCCACGGATCTTAGCCCTCCTCCTCCTCCCCCCCCCCTACAAAAAATTGAAGAGAGTTATGCTGTCAGCAACAAAACAGCAAACAACTCTGCCTTCTAAAGAGAAATTATCACAAATCCCCAAGGCGAGTCCAAGGGTGTTGGTGGTTGTCAAGCCTGACCTTCCCATCACTGTACGGGAAGAGGTGGCTCGGGAGGAGGCTATTGATGATGTAGCTGGCGCTGTGGAGGAACTTGATGATGAGGATGGTGATGTGGTTATTGTAAATGAGGCACCAGGGGGGGAAACAGCTGATGTCCATGGGATGAAAAAGCCCATCGTCATGCCTGGTCAGAAGACCAAAAAATGCACCTCTTCGGTCTGGAGTTATTTTTATCCAAATCCAGACAACCAATGTATGGCAATATGTAGCTTATGTAAAGCTCAAATAAGCAGGGGTAAGGATCTTGCCCACCTAGGAACATCCTCCCTTATACGTCACCTGAATAACCTTCATAGTTCAGTGGTTAGTTCAGGAACTGGGGCTAGGACCCTCATCGGTACAGGGACACCTAAATCCCGTGGTCCAGTTGGATACACACCAGCAACACCCTCCTCGTCAACTTCCTCCACAATCTCCATCAGATTCAGTCCTGCAGCCCAAGTCAGCAGCCAGACTGAGTCCTCCTCAATACGGGATTCATCCGAGGAATCCTGCAGCGGTACGCCTACTACTGCCACTGCTGCTGTTGCTGCTGTTAGTCGGTCATCTTCCCAGAGGGGAAGTCGTAAGACCGCTAAGTCTTTCACCAAACAATTGACCGTCCAACAGTCGTTTGCCATGACCACCAAATACGATAGTAGTCACCCTATTGCAAAGCGTATAACTGCGGCTGTAACTGCAATGTTGGTGTTAGACGTGCGCCCGGTGTCCGCCATCAGTGGAGTGGGATTTAGAGGGTTGATGGAGGTATTGTGTCCCCGGTACCAAATCCCCTCGAGATTCCACTTCACTAGGCAGGCGATACCAAAAATGTACAGAGAAGTACGATCAAGTGTCCTCAGTGCTCTTAAAAATGCGGTTGTACCCACTGTCCACTTAACCACGGACATGTGGACAAGTGGTTCTGGGCAAACGAAGGACTATATGACTGTGACAGCCCACTGGGTAGATGCATCCCCTTCCGCAGCAACAGCAACAGCTGCATCAGTAGCAGCATCTACAAAATGGCTGCTCATGCAAAGGCAGGCAACATTGTGCATTACAGGCTTTAATAAGAGGCACAACGCTGACAACATATTAGAGAAAATGAGGGAAATTATCTCCCAGTGGCTTACCCCACTTAGACTCTCATGGGGATTTGTGGTGTCAGACAATGCCAGTAACATTGTGCGGGCATTAAATATGGGCAATTTCCAGCACGTCCCATGTTTTGCCCACACCATTAATTTGGTGGTGCAGCATTACCTCAAGAGTGACAGGGGTGTGCAGGAGATGCTTGCGGTGGCCCGCAAAATTGCTGGACACTTTCGGCATTCAGCCAGTGCCTACCGCAGACTAGAGGCACATCAAAAAAGCTTGAACCTGCCCTGCCATCACCTCAAACAAGAGGTTGTGACGCGCTGGAACTCCACCCTCTATATGCTGCAGAGGATGGAGGAGCAGCAAAAGGCCATTCAGGCCTACACAGCCACCTACGACATAGGCAAAGGAGTGGGGATGCGCCTGAGTCAAGCGCAGTGGAGACTGATTTCCGTGTTGTGCAAGGTTCTGCAGCCATTTGAACTTGCCACACGAGAAGTCAGTTCCGACACTGCCAGCTTGAGTCAGGTCATTCCCCTGATCAGGCTGTTGCAGAAGCAGCTGGAGAAAGTGAGGGAGGAGCTGGTAAGCCATTGCGATTACAGCAAGCATGTAGCTCTTGTGGATGTAGCCCTTCGTACGCTTTGCCAGGATCCGAGGGTGGTCACTCTTTTAAAGTCAGAGGAATACATTCTGGCCACCGTGCTCGATCCTCGGTTTAAAGCGTATGTTGTGTCTCTGTTTCCGGCGGACACAAGTCTACAGCGGTGCAAAGACCTGCTGGTCAGGAGATTGTCCTCTGAAGAGGACCGTGACATGCCAACAGCTCCACCCTCATTTTCTTCCACATCTATGGCTGCGAGGAAAAAGCTCAGTTTTCCCAAAAGAGGCACTGGCGGGGATGCTGATAACATCTGGTCCGGACTGAAGGACCTGCCAACCATTGCAGACATGTCTACTCTCGCTGCATTGGATGCTGTGACAATAGAAAAAATTGTGGATGATTACTTTGCTGACACCATCCAAGTAGACATGTCAGACAGTCCATATTGTTACTGGCAGGAAAAAAAGGCAGTTTGGAAGCCCCTGTACAAACTGGCTCTATTTTACCTGAGTTGTCCCCCCTCCAGTGTGTACTCGGAAAGAGTTTTTAGTGCAGCGGGGAACCTGGTCAGTGAGCGGCGAAGGAGGTTGCTTCCTCACAACGTTGAAAAAATGATGTTTATAAAAATGAATAATCAATTCCTCAATGAAGTACAGCACTGCCCTCCAGATACTACAGAGGGACCTGTGGTTGTGGAGTCCAGCGGGGACGAATTGATAATGTGTGATGAGGAGGAAGTAGACACTGTAGGGGGAGAGGAATCAGAGGTTGAGGATGAGGACGACATCTTGCCTCAGTAGAGCCTGTTTAGTCTGTACAGGGAGAGATGAATAGCTTTTTTGGTGTGGGGGCCCAAACAAACCAATCATTTCAGTCAAAGTTGTTTGGTAGGCCCTGTCGCTGAAATGATTGGTTTGTTAAAGTGTGCATGTCCTATTTCAACAACATACCTCTCAACTGCAGCTCATCCCTCCTCTGCGGAGATAATGTCTCCTGTGCTCTGACACGTCACTCTGTGTACTCTCAGCCTCAGGATCTGACACTACAGCTACCATGCCTCTTGTAGCAGCCCTCACTCCAGGGCCTCTTCCATGTGCAGTGTCCCCCTCTCTCTTGGGTTCACTATAGTGGCATGGAGTTCTCCCCCTCATCCAGGGCACACATTCCTTGCCCTGGCTCAGTCACCACGCTCAGACTTCCAGGCAATGCTGGGGGAGCCTGGGAGCTTCCACCCCAGGTCCCCAGCTACAACTCTCCTCTCCTGTGTCTTCTCTCTCTTTCTGACACTTTAAAGATCGTGCCTTTAAATGAAAAAGTCAGTCTTCATTGCACGACTATGTGCAAGTGCAACAGGGACATTTTTTTGGGTTTACAAAGTCAAACAATAACACTTCGACCCTGTCTGTCTGGGGTCTCTCAATGACGAATTGTCTGTAGCATGTTTGGAGGAGGTATTGTGGCCCCGGTATCAAATTGGGTACCGGGGCCACCCCACTATGCAGTCCAGATACTTGTTTGGTGGAATTCCGACACGTGGAGGGTTTTTTAATTATATTGTGGCCTCGGTACCAAATTGTGTACCGGGGCCACCACACTACGCAGTCAAGATACTTGTTTGGTGGAATTCAGACCAGTTGAGGGTTTTATTATTATATTGTGTGGACCACTCTATCTATACCACACTACAACTCTATACCACTCTATTTCCTACTTTAATTCTATTTAATTCTATTTCCTACTTTAATTCTATTACTAATTAATTACCATAAAGAGGAACAAAAAAAACCAATTTTACCAAAAGTATAATATGACTTAGACTTACAAACACTACACTTTAAAGATCGTGCCTTTAAATGAAAAAGTCAGTCTTCATTGCACGACTATGTGCAACAGGGACATTTTTTTGGGTTTACAAAGTCAAACAATAACACTTCGACCCTGTCTGTCTGGGGTCTCTCAATGACGAATTGTCTGTAGCATGTTTGGAGGAGGTATTGTGGCCCCGGTACCAAATTGTGTACCGGGGCCACCACACTACGCAGTCAAGATACTTGTTTGGTGGAATTCAGACCAGTTGAGGGTTTTATTATTATATTGTGTGGACCACTCTATCTATACCACACTACAACTCTATACCACTCTATTTCCTACTTTAATTCTATTTAATTCTATTTCCTACTTTAATTCTATTACTAATTAATTACCATAAAGAGGAACAAAAAAAACCAATTTTACCAAAAGTATAATATGACTTAGACTTACAAACACTACACTTTAAAGATCGTGCCTTTAAATGAAAAAGTCAGTCTTCATTGCACGACTATGTGCAACAGGGACATTTTTTTGGGTTTACAAAGTCAAACAATAACACTTCGACCCTGTCTGTCTGGGGTCTCTCAATGACGAATTGTCTGTAGCATGTTTGGAGGAGGTATTGTGGCCCCGGTACCAAATTGTGTACCGGGGCCACCACACTACGCAGTCAAGATACTTGTTTGGTGGAATTCAGACCAGTTGAGGGTTTTATTATTATATTGTGTGGACCACTCTATCTATACCACACTACAACTCTATACCACTCTATTTCCTACTTTAATTCTATTTAATTCTATTTCCTACTTTAATTCTATTACTAATTAATTACCATAAAGAGGAACAAAAAAAACCAATTTTACCAAAAGTATAATATGACTTAGACTTACAAACACTACACTTTAAAGATCGTGCCTTTAAATGAAAAAGTCAGTCTTCATTGCACGACTATGTGCAACAGGGACATTTTTTTGGGTTTACAAAGTCAAACAATAACACTTCGACCCTGTCTGTCTGGGGTCTCTCAATGACGAATTGTCTGTAGCATGTTTGGAGGAGGTATTGTGGCCCCGGTACCAAATTGTGTACCGGGGCCACCACACTACGCAGTCAAGATACTTGTTTGGTGGAATTCAGACCAGTTGAGGGTTTTATTATTATATTGTGTGGACCACTCTATCTATACCACACTACAACTCTATACCACTCTATTTCCTACTTTAATTCTATTTAATTCTATTTCCTACTTTAATTCTATTACTAATTAATTACCATAAAGAGGAACAAAAAAAACCAATTTTACCAAAAGTATAATATGACTTAGACTTACAAACACTACACTTTAAAGATCGTGCCTTTAAATGAAAAAGTCAGTCTTCATTGCACGACTATGTGCAACAGGGACATTTTTTTGGGTTTACAAAGTCAAACAATAACACTTCGACCCTGTCTGTCTGGGGTCTCTCAATGACGAATTGTCTGTAGCATGTTTGGAGGAAGTATTGTGGCCCCGGTACCAAATTGTGTACCGGGGCCACCACACTACGCAGTCAAGATACTTGTTTGGTGGAATTCAGACCAGTTGAGGGTTTTATTATTATATTGTGGCCTCGGTACCAAATTGTGTACCGGGGCCACCACACTACGCAGTCAAGATAGATAGATGCGTATTGCGTATCATAGATAAAGTACATTCAGTGGTGTGGGGCAAATTGAAAAATATTCCAAATGCACTGACATTATCAAAAACAAGAGGTTGTCACACGCTAAAACTCCAACATGTATATGATGGAGAGGATGGAGGAGCAGCCGTATGTGTAGTGTAATGCAGATCTGTTGAAGGTTTTTTATATATTTTATTGTGGTGCCCAGTGCCCACTCCTCTACGCAGTCCAGATACATTTATTGGTGCGAATCATAAAAGTTCAGGGTTTTTAATATATATTGTGGTGACCCACTCCTCTACGCAGTCCAGGTACATTTATTGGTGCGATTCATAAAAGTTCAGGGTTTTTAAGATATCTTGTGGTGACCCACTCCTATACGCAGTCCAGGTACATTTATTGGTGCGATTCATAAAAGTTCAGGGTTTTTAATAGATATTGTGGTGACCCACTCCTCTACGCAGTCCAGGTACATTTATTGGTGCGAATCATAAAAGTTCAGGGTTTTTAATATATCTTGTGGTGACCCACTCCTCTACGCAGTCCAGGTACATTTATTGGTGCGAATCATAAAAGTTCAGGGTTTTTAAGATATTGTGGTGACCCACTCCTCTACGCAGTCCAGGTACAATTATTGGTGCGAATCATAAAAGTTCAGGGTTTTTAAGATATTGTGGTGACCCACTCCTCTACGCAGTCCAGGTACAATTATTGGTGCGAATCATAAAAGTTCAGGGTTTTTAAGATATTGTGGTGACCCACTCCTCTACGCAGTCCAGGTACAATTATTGGTGCGAATCATAAAAGTTCAGGGTTTTTAAGATATTGTGGTGACCCACTCCTCTACGCAGTCCAGGTACAATTATTGGTGCGAATCATAAAAGTTCAGGGTTTTTAAGATATTGTGGTGACCCACTCCTCTACGCAGTCCAGGTACAATTATTGGTGCGAATCATAAAAGTTCAGGGTTTTTAAGATATTGTGGTGACCCACTCCTCTACGCAGTCCAGGTACAATTATTGGTGCGAATCATAAAAGTTCAGGGTTTTTAAGATATTGTGGTGACCCACTCCTCTACGCAGTCCAGGTACAATTATTGGTGCGAATCATAAAAGTTCAGGGTTTTTAATATATCTTGTGGTGACCCACTCCTCTACGCAGTCCAGGTACATTTATTGGTGCGAATCATAAAAGTTCAGGGTTTTTAAGATATTGTGGTGACCCACTCCTCTACGCAGTCCAGGTACAATTATTGGTGCGAATCATAAAAGTTCAGGGTTTTTAAGATATTGTGGTGACCCACTCCTCTACGCAGTCCAGGTACATTTATTGGTGCGAATCATAAAAGTTCAGGGTTTTTAAGATATTGTGGTGACCCACTCCTCTACGCAGTCCAGGTACATTTATTGGTGCGATTCATAAAAGTTCAGGGTTTTTAATATATATTGTGGTGACCCACTCCTCTACGCAGTCCAGAAAGATACCTTGTTGCAACGTTTTGGACTAATAACTATATTGTGAGGTGTTCACAATACACTGTAAATTAGTGGAAATGCTTGTTATTGAATGTTATTGAGGTTAATAATAGCCTAGGAGTGAAAATAAGCCCAAAAACTTGATTTTTAAACTTTTTATGTTTTTTTCAAAAAAAATCCGAATCCAATACCTTAAATCCGAACCGAGACCTTTCGTCAAGTGTTTTGCGAGACAAATCCGAACCTCAAAAATAACGAAAATCCGGATCCAAAACACAAAACACGAGACCTCAAAAGTCGCCGGTGCACATCTCTAAAAAAAACATGTAAAATCACAGGGATCAACGACTGCTAAGGTGCATGGTGTGTAAAAGTCGCCAATGCTCTGCTGATTCCATAGCTGAAGAGTTTCGAACTTCCACTGGCATTAATGTAAGCACTAAAACTGTGCAGCGGGAGCTTATTGGAATGGGTTTCCATGGCCAAGCAGCTGCATGCAAGCCACAAATACGATGGAGTGGTGTAAAGCACACCGACATTGGATTGTGAAGCAGTGGAAAGGTGTTTTATGGAGTGACGAATCACGCTTCTCTGTTTGGCAGTCAGAATGGCGAGTCTTGGTTTGGCGGATCCCGGGAGAACATTACCTGCCTGACTGCATTATGCCAATTGTGAAGATTGGTGTAGGAGGGATAGTGGTATAAGGCTGTTTTTCAGGGTTTGGCCTAGACCCTGTATTTCCAGTGAAGGGCAATCTTAATGCTTCAACATACCAAGTCATTCTGGACAATGCTATGCTTCCAACTTTGTGGCAACAGTTTGGGGAAGACCATTTTGTATTCCAACATGACTGTGCCCCAGTGCACAAAGCAAGGCCTACAAAGACATGGTTTGAGAAGTTCGGTGTGGAAGAACTTGACTGGCCCGCACTGAGCCCTGACCTCAACCCCATCGAATACCTTTGGGATGAACTGGAACGGAGATTGCGAGCCAGCCCTTCTCATCCAACATCAGTGCCTGATCTCATAAATACTCTACAGAATGAATGGCACACATTCCCCCCAGAAACACTAACAACTTGTGGAAAGCCTTCCAAGAAGAGTGGAAGCTGTTACCGCTGCAAAAGGGGGACCAACTCCATATTAAAGTTTATGTATTTGAGTACAATGTCATTACAGTCCATGTTGGTGCAATGGTCAAGTGTCCAAATACTTTTGTCCAGATAGTGTATCTTTAGAATAGATACGCTCCTTGTGGAATACACACGAGTGTTTACAGATGTATGTGCATTTTTTTAAAAAAAAAAAAAAATGCACATCACGTTAGTTTTGCGTTGTTAATGATTTGGGCTCCATGTGTCTAGTGTTCTGCCTTACAAACTGATCTGTTCCTGTGTGTTCATATTTGCAGCAGTGTCAATTGTTTGTGTAAAGATTTACATGGGAGTGATAGTAAAAAGGAGTAGGGAGCAGGAGGACCAGTCTTATTAATAATAAGGGCCAGCACAAAAAGTTTTTCGGGACTTCCGCATTGACTGCACTCAGAAGTACACAAACAGTGGGTATAGACATTATATAGTTGTGTAGCTCAATTGTCAATTGTGCTGGGCCTCAATTGTCCCTACAAGCACTACAAGGCTTCAAAAGAGTACAAGAGGCAAACAGTCATATCCTGTAGTGTTGCTAACTATCTTCTGGTTATAGGGTGTTTTTGAAACCATGCTTTGTGGTCTCATATAGCAGTTACAAGGCACAAGGCTTTTGGGGGGAAGGTGCAAATTTTGGGGGGATGCAAACTTGAGACATGGAGAGATATAAATGGAAATTTATTCTAAAATATAAGAGAATAGTTGTTCTCTAAAGTAAAACAGAAACATTAAAAAAATGAAGTAAGGTTATGATCTTGATGTATTCACATGATAAAGGCTGAAGACAATGAGTCATCCTTGGGAAGGTGTTTTAGGATAAGTAGCACTTGTTCATGCCCCTGTTCTGCTATACATTTCTGATTTTAATGAAAACAAAACGAGTGACAAAGATTAAAAAGTCAAGTGGAACTAAGTTTCGAAAACACAGAAACATAAACACCAGTGGTGGTTGGGTGGAAGAAGCCGGATTGTAAATTAAGGACTAGTTCGTTTTTACCTACCACATATTAGCCTGGCGTGGAAGTCGAGCGGGCGATACAAGCTTATTAGACCAGTTACTTACAATATTCTCCCCACCCAAAAGTTTTCAGCCCTCCTCTAAATAGGTAAATTAGTCTTACATAGTATGATACTATCACCTATTTAATTCAGCATGTCAATTTTACAGTGTATAAGCAACACTTAAAAGATAAGAAAAGCATGTACAATTGATGTGATTGACTTACAATGTCCATTTCGTTAACATTCTTTTGCTTTTTAGAGAACTGATCATGAACAAATATAGCAACAGTGACATCTACAGGCTACATGGTGTATCACTATTATGGGTATTACTCAAAGCATATTAAGGGGCCTAAAATCTTCTCCCTCTCTATAAAGGGGTTAACACCTGTGATAGCACTGCTATTGCTGGAGTTAACCCCTGCCAGTGAAAAGCCTATTTAACAAGGACCACAAAGGTACATGTACCGCCACATCCGCCTTTCGCTATAGCCATCTCAGGATGCCGATATCTAAGGATAATGGATTGAAAAAATGCATGTTTTCAATGGGAAGTATTTTAAAATATATATATATATATATATATATATATATATATATATATATATATATTTATTAATATATTTATACATTTTTTAGTAATTATTTTTTCCCACTAATTGGAACTGAAAGCTTAAGCCTGAGCTGTCAGTTTCACTGGTCATGTGTGAACAGGCTAACCAGGTCACACATGCGCATGTGACCACTCCAAGTATCGCGGGGCAATTAAGTAGATTTTAATAATAAATTGCGCCAAAATGTGGTGATAGGAAATCATTGTTCTTGCCACTAATCAATAAATAGGGGCCCATAAGAGGGAGAAAGCAGTACAAAAGCAATAATTATAATAAAAAATATTTAATTTAATAAAAATTATTGTGGAAAATATTTGAGCACTAGAGGATTCTTTCAAACAAACCAACCAAATGAAATAAATAATATTTTTTACTATATTGCTAGAATATATAACTGGTATATGGTTATTTAGAATATGTTTTGCTGCATTAAGAGGAGGAGCGCTATAACAATTATTTTATCTAAATATACATTATTTATTTGATTTGATAATATCTAATTACTTTTAATGCATATAGACACACCCCTTTGCACTCACCGCTATGATCTGCAGTCTGTCCTGCTGACTTTGGGATTCATTTATCCTGGAAAACAATAATGAATTATTATTTAAAATCAGAGAGCTTAAATAATATGGTAGACTTGGCATTACAAAAATAACTAGTTATAAAATGAACATGCTTGTGTATAAACTAACAATAGATTTATTTGGTCATTAAGAGCCCAAATAATCCAAAAATTGAGCCTACACAAGGGAATCTTTTTTTTTATTTAGTGCAACCATATAGTATGCTATTGCATGCAGAAAGCAAACCAGTATATGTAGATTACTAGCTTGTGCGAATACAAATATAGGCAATAGTGTGTTGAGATAAGACGGCAAAGAAGAAATATATGAAGCACTTGTATAATACACTGATTCATTTTTAAGTTATGTTAATGCAAAACAGATGCAAAATTATTTGCCCCAATATAATTATCAAATAAAGGATCCATTGTGCTAATGAAAAAAATACTCCAATTAATTATGAGAAGGATTGTGACAGAGTGGGCGACATCAGTGGTGTACATCATGGGTCACAACGGGAACGTGGCCCCTGCTGTCCAGGGGCCACATACCTACCCTCCCCCCTTCCCGAAGTCCTTCTGTGTCTGCCAGTAACATGGATTTCTGTGCAGAGTATAAACTTCAATTGTGTCCTTTTTCTTTGTTTTAAAAAAATATTATTTATTTCTCCAGTCCTAATAGAGAAGAAGAGGACAAGATACAGGAAGAGTCAGGTAAATGGGAGTATGAGGTGGTTGTGAGAAAGGATGTGTCCCAGTTTTTCCACTAAAAATCTTTCTCCACTTAGAACTAAAAGTTTAGCACTGGATAAATAAAATAAACAAAAAGCAGTCATACTTACCTTAAATGCACCATTTAGCCAGAATTTTTAAGTTTACAGGGAGTGCCATCAACACCTATTAGGTCTCTCTCTCTCTCTCTCTCTCTCTCTCTCTCTCTCTATATATATATATATATATATATATATATATATATATATATATACACACATATAGTACACGTATATGGAGAGGTCAAAGTGGTGAATATGCCATTCCACTACTTCTCCTACTGTTCTGATTGTAAAACTATCAAATTCCACTCACATTTGCCATACCATAACTTCTAAATGTGTGTGTGTGTGTTTGCATTCATATGCTTGTGGGGACATTGACCTGTTTACACACCAACACTGTGGGGACCTGAGCCATAGTGGTGACAAAAAATTGAGATCCCCCACAAAGCTTCCCAAGGCTAATCAATGCAGGGGACCTTGCTGATATGCTCAGCAAAACAATATGGCATGTCCCAGCGAGTTTCATTTGAGGGAACAAAAGTGTGAGTGTGTCCAATGTGGAGGGGAGAGTGTGAGTGCATCCCACCACCAAAGGTCTGTAGACTGTCCATATATATAGCAGGAGCAGGAGGAAGAAGTGACGGCAGCCTGCAAGCGCTTTATACACTAAGCGTGTAAAGACACAGTCGAATCCGTCTGCGGCTGAAGATAAAGCGAGGGCAGTGGAGCATGACAGAGCCCACCGGTGGCTCTGATTATAGCCCAGAGAGCAGTGGAGATGAGTATGCTCCTGACACTGCGGAGGAGAGCGGTTCAAACACCAGCGTTGAGGCCCTGTTGCCCATCAGCGGAGCAGAGTGCAGGTACCGAGATGAGTTCTATGTACGATCATTCTCGACCTTCTGGAAGCTATGTTTATAACACAGAGGGCAGGAGAGACAACGCGGTGTCTGTCCGAACGCTATCCAGAAACAGTGATGGCTCCAGGGTGAATAACATAAAGCAGTACTGCCTGTACTGTCAGAAGCCCCTCTTAAAAATTGCCCGGCACATGGAGCATGTTCAGCAATGAGACTGAAGTAGCCTGGGCCATGAAATTCTCCAAGCACTAAAAAAAAAGGAGCAAGCAAATGGCACATTGTCCACCATAGGGGCAAATTTGCACACAATGCTGAGGCAATGAAGGCAGACCATGAACTTCTGGTTCCATGCAGACTTCCAGACAAAGAGATGGATGCTGAAGACTTCATACACTGTGTAGTCTGCCAGGGCTTGTTTGCAAGGAAATACCTGTGGCGACACATGAAGAGATGTAAGCTAAACCAAAGGGGCAAGAAGCTCACACCTAACAAGAACAGAGTTCAGTCACTGTGCGCCTTTGCTCAGTCTGTTCCACCTGACATCAGTGGTGGCATTTGGAAGCTCTTGAGTGACATGACCCAGGATGAAGTCTTACTGGCAGTCAAAAATAACTGATGCATCATGCTGAAGGAACAGCATCTGTTCAATCGGGTCGGATCAGATGTTGGCAGGCACGAGTACATCCATCAGAAGCTTAGAGAAATGGGCAGGCTACTGCTACAGGCCAGAAGAGCTACCCCTTTGGAGTGGATGGAAGACTTTACCGCCTCTTCGAACTTTCTGCACGTAGTAGATACTGTGAAGCTGGTAGCTGGTTATGACGAGGAGACAGGTACATTTAAGATGCCCTGAAGGTCGGGCACAGCCTGCAAAGGATAGCGAGCATTGTGGAGTGCCGAGCCATGATGGAGGGCTACACTGCTGCGGTTGAAAACACAAAATTTCAGGAAGCTCCATGAGGCGAGATGGAATGAGTTGATCTCATTGGCTGCCTTGAAAACTCTAAAGGAGTCCAAGTAGAACATGCCTCAACTCTTACCTTTTACGGATGATGTGAAAAAGATGCACTTGTACCTTGACTAGAAGCAACAAGCCTACTGAAATGGTCTATCCACCGAGCCTACGGTTAACCACTGGACACTATTTGCAAAAGTCACCCTGGCACAGGTGATCTTGTTCAATCGAAGAAGGGAAGGGGAAGTTTCAAAAAATGTTGTTGACTACCTTCTCCTCAATAGATACTTCGGATCTCCACAAAGATGTGCCCCCAACGCTTTCCAAGGTTGAGAGGAAGCTCTGCCGGCACTTCACTCACATTGAAATTCAAGGAAAACGAGGGACATCAGCCATGCAAGCTACAATGGAACTTCTCACAGAAAGGCGTGACAAATGTGGAGTGGATAGCCAAAATGTCTACATTGCATATGACTGTTTGCCCGAGAGTGTGGGGCCATGCATCCCCACACGCTGTATTTCACGAAGCTTCGAAAGCACATTGCCACTCTCTCGAAAGGTCCTCAACCTAAACAACACAGAACTGGATCAGTTGGCAGACTCCCTTGGGCACGACATCAGGGTGCACCGGCAGTATTACCGCCTCACAGAGAACCCTCCAACTCGCCGAGATCAGCAAACTGTTAATGTCTCTCGAGAGTGGCAAACTGGCCGAATTCAAAGGCAAGAATTTAGACAAGATGCACAGTAAATGTTCCATGGTAAGTGGAAAATCTGGTGTCTGATGTATGCTTTTGGCTTTTACTTCGGACATTTACATATCTGTTTCTTTTCAGAACCGGTCCAGCTACAGAGCGAAATGTCAGATGATGAGCAATCCCCCGTAACAGAGGGACAAGTGGCCATGTGTTTGGTTGACACTTCCACATCAGAAGAGAGGCAGTATATGGACCTTGCAACACAGGACCAGTCATAGCTTCTGCAGGTAGGTGTAGCTAGGGAGAAGAACTTTGCCTTCTCTGTATTTTGCGGAGCCATTATGGACCACTCTTCTTCCTTTCAAGTTGTAAAGAAGTGCAGAGGTAATCCTGGAACAGAGAGAAGGTCCAGGCTGTGGACAAACACCTGATGAGGTTTATACAGACATGCCAGGTGCCCGGAAAGCGAGACTATGTTACGTGCCTCATGGCTGAACCATCCATACTGAAAGATCGGAACTGGTCGGGGGTGAAATTCTACATAAAGACCCCTATAACAGCTTTAAAGAGGGATCCAACTTGTTGAAATGATGCAAAGTGGTTGAACAGGGCTGTAGCCTCCATGGCTAGGTGTCGGTGTAAGCGAGCATGTGGATGTCCTCAGACAGGCAAAATACATGACACCTTCCCCATCTTGCAGTCCGTGTCAGTACTTTACAAAGTGTAAATCTCATGTGGTAACTCTGGTGACAAACCGCTCCTACACATACACATACATTGTTCTGTCAATAGGGCATGAGGAAAGGGGTGTCCCTATACACCATGTTCCAGGCATGGGTCTTCACGATGCAATAAAAACAAGTGTGTGCGTGTGTGTGTTTTTCTTTCTGCTTCATTATTATGTGTGTATTAAAATATTGTAATGAACACCCCTGTATTTTAGATTGCCCCTTTGTCCCCGTGTTTGTGTTACTGTAATGGGTGTCTTGTGTATCCTATGTCCCCAATTTCTTTGCATTGTGGTACTTGAGCATCTTTTGTTAAAAACAAATGACTTCCTATCAGTATTGTAATGACAAGCAACTGAAAAAAACAACTTGACAACCTGCTAAAAATCCCATGATTTCATTTCCTGTTTTTCCTGTGTCTGTGTCTCTCAATTCTACTCTGTTGGGATCAGCAGATACTGCTAGGTGGACTGATTAATTAAAGTAATTAAACTCATAAAAAAGTATTGTAACCAAATCATAACATTTCAGAAAGTGTGTTGGCGCATAAATCCACATAACTCCCATTGCTTAAAAATCTCAGATGGACATTTATTATATACTACAGCTAAATGATTATGTTTACTGAAAGATGCTTGGATAAGAGAAGAAAAAAGGTGGAAATAAACTGTAAAAAAGTGAACTGCACTCCAGTGCAACCATGTGCCATCTAGTGGACATGCTGAGTACTGCTCTTCTCCTTGCATTTCTATAGAAAAAGCCCTAGTTAAAAATGCTTCTAACTTAGATTGCTATTTGTAAAGATAATTACATTTGTTTCTTTCTCATCCCTTTTTTGCTCTAATTGTTTCATCTATATTACTTTTTTCTCACTCCCCTCAAATTTCATTAACTTCAGTATGTTACAATACTCCTCCTGTTGCTTTTCTTCCATCTTATCTTGCTTTCACACTCGTTATTTCCTGCTATGCAGACAATCTGCAGCTGGCTGTCCTCCCTATCCCCATTCATTCTCATGCTCAATTATCAACAAAAATATCAATCCAGAAAATAAAACATTAAATAAAGGACATTAAATAAATGTAACTTGCATTTAAAGGCAGTATATTTTATTTGTTAGGCTGGTTAATCTGAATATGGTAACATAGGCTACTACACTTACCCAACATCACCTGACCACTGATCATTACATAATCCTTCTACACTTTATACAGACATAGGGCACTACATCTAGTCAACATGGCTTGACAACAGCACATGATCACAATAGTGTAAGTTTTATCAAGCAAAGGCCTCTCATTTTCAGTGTTTTGTTCCTGTTATTATTAACTTATTATATATGGCACATCAGTAGAGGAACAAATATCCCAATGCTGTTAAATACTTCTGTTTAAAGATAACCTGTCATGTTTGGGATAATAAGTTATTTACATCGCGCATAGTTCACTAATTTCATGTTTCCTGGTAGGATTATTGGCCAAGGTCTTGTTATCCCTCTGGTCAAAGGAGAATAATTCAGAAGATGTCCAAGGAATTGTCTTTTGGCTGCATGACTGACCCCTTCCCTTCAACTCCTATTTCAGGGTTCAGAGTCATGATTATAGGTCTGGTGTCCACAAAAGACCCCGTGGCTTTCAGGGGCAATCAGCAATCAGCAAATGGTATGATACACCCTGATTTATGTCGGATAGTTTATACAATACTTGCCAACTCTCCCGGAATGTCCGGGAGACTCCCGCATTTTGCGAGAGTCTCCCGGACTCCCGGGGCGAGTGTGGCAATCTTCCGAATTCTGCCCACTTCACTAGGAAGTGCCCCACTTCCTAGTGAAGTGGGCAGAATTAGATCCCAAACGCCGCAATTCCCGGTGAATCGCGGCGTTATTACGTCGCGGGGCCAAAATGACGCAATTTCGGTGCCCCGCCCCCCGCACGCCCACCTGCTACAGAGAGTCTCCCGGACACCAACTTAAAAAAGTTGGTAAGTATGGTTTATACCTCCTTTGACAGTGGTGAGAGGTTTCGGTGCTCGTGCTCCCTGTACAATTTCACAACAATTTTTGGCTTAAGTATTTTATTTTGCTGGTTGGGTAAGTAGGACAGACTCCAAGAACAGGGAAGTTTGTCATTATTTTGATGGCTTTTGATAATGAAAAGTCTCTTGTTTGCAGGTTTAACACTTTGCATCTTTCCAGACCTTAGCTGGTGAGTTTGGTGTTTCCCTAGCACCAGACAAGATAGATGCCCCCATAAATTATTTTAAACTTCTTAGAGATTAAAGTTGACACAACATTCTGGGTGTTCCACTGCTGGGTTTGAAAGCATTGGTTTCTTCCTCATTTTCAGCTACCCTTCATTCCCTCTTAGGGCAGTCGGTTGTTATGCTCATACGCCGGGTTTTTGTAGAGATCTCATTGATGTTCAGGGCAGGCCTTATCATTTTTACAGCTCAATGGGAAAAATAAGGAAGCTCTAAATGTATGGTTAATTTCCTGGAGACGTTCAATGGCTGCATGTACAGGCTGAAAGATAAAGTTTTACATTCTGAACTGCAAATTTTTACAGATTTGAGTAATTTAGGTTTTGGTGGGCAGCATGGTGGCTTAGTGGTTAGCACTCCTGCCTCACAGCACTGGGGTCATGAGTTCAATTCCCAACCATGGTCTTATCTGTGTGGAGTTTAAATGTTCGTCCCTGTGTTTGCATGGGTTTCCCACATTCCAAAAACATACTAGTAGGTTAATTGACTGCTATCAAATTGATCCTAGTCTCTTTCTCTCTCTGTCTGTTCATTAATTTTAAACTGTAAGCTCCAATGGGACAGAGACTGATGTGAGTACGTTCTCTGTACAGCGCTGTGGAGCTATATAATAATGGTGTGTTTTTTGCAGGAGGTGGTATGCAGAACTGCACCACCAGACCAGGTCAGCTCCAGTTTGGTGCCCTCACCTTTCTGGTATTGTTCATTGCTTTGGTTTCAGTGGAGTCATGAGTTGACTTAACACACTTATGTTGCTTTTTGCACCAACAAAGAGTGTTGGAGGCTTTAAATTCCTTGTCTGCTCGGTTTCCTCTAATTGTCTCTCCCCATCAGGCACTGGTGCTTAATTTCCTTAAACAGCATACTCTTCTTTTCCTGGTAAATTGCATAGGCTTGCAATGACATGGGGGATGTATTGTCCAAGTTTCAATTTTAAACGTTTTGCATTTTGGCTCCGCAGGTGATTTCTTCCCTTTGCCAATGCAATACTCACCTTTGGGATCTGGCAACCTCTGGAGTGTGGATTTGATTTGGGCATCTGTGGCACAGAGTACATGAACTACCTACTGCAGACACAGAGATTATTTTCACAAGCTTGAATGTTGCTGTCTCAGGTTAACTCCCTTTAGTAGTTTTAGTTGACTTGAAGGCAACATAGAGGGTCATTTTCAACTACTTATTCTTTTCTGTAGTCTTTAGGTTGACCGGACATTGCTAGACACTTTTACATCCATTGGATGGTATTTTTGGAGGAAGTTCATTTCTACCCCAGAGAGCATGAGGCCAATTAATCCAGAATAATATGTGGGACTCTTTCTGGTCTTCCAGCTATCTGTTGGTTAGCGTATGAAGAAGAATTTTCTTTTGCTTCACAATGGCCTTTTTTGGAGCACTGCAAGTGGCTGAATTAGTTAACCCATTGTGGGGTAGGGCCTCAGACATCAAGTTAGGTGGTGCTCACTTGACCTTTGTCATTTGGAAATCCTTCTTTGGAGGTTGAAGACAGCTCAATTAAGGTGAGGTAGATCGGTCATCTTACAAGTTCTCACTAACTCACCTCATGCCCTGTGTGTAACCTCTGTGCATTTTTACATATACACCATCAGTCTTCTGGCGCTCTCCTTATTCACACTGACACATCCCCTCTAACTAGGCTATGGTCTTAAAACCAGCCTGGTCAAATTAGTTGTTGATGCACTGTATTTTGACATGCACTCACTTTCATATTGTTGCTTTACTGAGGCAGCCTAGGTGGGTTTGGACTGATTGTCTCTACACAAACTTTGCAGGTGGGATTCAGTCAGGTATAAATTGCATGTGCATCCTTAGGGTCCTAGGGCTTTACTGGGGTATGTCTGTTTCTCTAGATTTCAGTTTAAATTCATTGGGCTGGGAGGCAAGCTGCATTTTCCCCTTTGTATTGAACTTGGATATTCCTGCAGATCATGCCATACTCAATTGGTTTGGAAAGAGATACAGGCATTGGATTTACTGTCCCTGAGATTGTAAACTTCCAACATTCACAGGTTTGGCCAACATGCTGGTGACTTAGTGTGACTGGATCACTTATAGTGTGACTGGATCACTTATAAATAGAGATGGGCAGGCTCGGTTCCCCGAGATCCGAATTCATCCGAATTTAGCCTATCCGAGTACCGAGCTGAGCACGCTCGGTACTCTCCCGCCCATTCGGATTTGAAATCGAGGCAAAACGTCATCGTGACGTATTCGTATTTCTGAGCTCGGTTCTCGCAAGATTTGAAAAGCATAAATACCAGCCTCCACAGCAATCCGTCGCCATTTGACAGAGGGAGAATGAACGGTTAGGTCACATCGGCTATATCAGCGCAGGGACAGAGCAGTAATTGGACACATTATTGTTTGTATGCAATACCATTGTAATCCTAATACCAGTTGTTACAGCAGTAAGAGGAGGATAGAGGAGGGTTTTTTTTGTGCAGTTTCTGGCACTCCAAGTGCTTTTGGTGTGTTCCAGGCGCGGGCTGGCAAGATGCAGCCCGGGGGGCGCACAGCGGCCGCATCACATGACACGTGATGCAGCCACGTCATCAATGACGCGGCCGCATCGTGTGTCATGTGACGCGCCCGCCTGTGCGCTGAGGCGGCCGCATCGCATGTCATGTGGTGCGGCTGCCGGTAATAATTAGGTTATAGTGCAGCCGGGTGTTCCCCATTATTTTGCTTTAATTTTTCTGGCTGTCAAAACTCCTATTTGTCAGAAGTCTAAAAAAATAATATTTAGCACTCCAAGTGCTTTTGGGGTGTCCCCCATTCTTTTGCATTAATATTTCTGGCTGTCAAAAGTCCTGTTTGTCAGCAGTCTAAAAAAATTATATTTAGCACTCCCAAGTTCTTTTGGGGTGTCCCCCATTCTTTTGCATTAATTTTTCTGGCTGTCAAAAGTCATATTTGTCAGCAGTATCTAAAACAATTTGTAGCACTACAAGTGCTTTGGCCTCATAATGGATTCAAAGCAGTCCACATATGAGCAGAATCAGCAACCAGGTTCTGTCACCAGTCCTGATGGTAGTGTTCCCAGTACGTCATCTGGGCAAGGCGATGTCAAACTACACAGTCTTTTGAAATCAGTCAAAAAAACACACACCAAAAAAACATTTTCCGTGTTGAAGCGAAACAGAAGAGTAACCTAGGAAAAGTTAAGTGGCAATAAAAAAAAAATTGCCAACATGACATTCTACACACGCAGTGGCAAAGAGAGAATGAGGCTTTCACCTTTGTCTATTAGTTGCAGATTAAAAAATGTTACCGAGCCTACAAGTGGTGCACAACTACTGTTACGCGTCAAAGCCGAGCTGCAAGATAACAGTAAGGCATTAGAGGATAATGTTTGCTCTGAATCACAAATGACACCAATCCCTGTGGAGAGTCCATCCAACAGTGGGATGTCTAATCGTGACTATTCTGTTAGTGTACCCATAAAGAGGGACCCTTTCAGCAGTTCTCCTGATGTGTGCCTGAACAGCCCGAGTGTAGCCAGTGATACACAAATTGAGCATGCCACTTTGGAAATAGAAGAGGATGCGGGGGAGATTTGTGTAGGCGACGAGGGCACTGATGAAGATGTTGATGATTATGATGCAGACAGATACCAAATTGCCTTTCTCAATTTCTATTTATATTCTAGACTCTATAACGGCTGAATAGTTTTCTATTTTACTCCTAGTGGAGAGGGGGTCTGATGCAGACAGATACCAAACTACCTTGGTCCATTTATTTTTACTTTCTAATTCTACAGTCTATGCAGGCTGCTTTTTTTCTATTCAACTACAAGTGGAGGGTGGGGGGGGGGGCATAGATAGCCACAAAACTACCTTGGTCCATTTATTTTTATTTTCTAATTCTACAGTCTATGCAAGCTGCTTTTTTTCTATTCAACTACAAGTGGAGGGCGGGGGGAGGGGGGCATAGATAGCCACCAAACTACCTTGGTTCATTTATTTTTACTTTCTAATTCTACAGTCTATGCAGGCTGCTTTTTTTCTATTCAACTACAAGTGGAGGGCGGGGGGGGGGCATAGATAGCCACCAAAC
Source organism: Mixophyes fleayi (assembly GCF_038048845.1). Taxonomy (NCBI): domain Eukaryota; kingdom Metazoa; phylum Chordata; class Amphibia; order Anura; family Limnodynastidae; genus Mixophyes; species Mixophyes fleayi. The sequence goes on from NC_134402.1 coordinate 225,724,056, forward strand.
TACCTTGGTCCATTTATTTTTACTTTCTAATTCTACAGTCTATGCAGGCTGCTTTTTTTCTATTCAACTACAAGTGGTGGGTGTACTATACACCCAAAGACGATGGCTACATTGCCAATAATCAAAGATGGAGGGGAAGACAACCAGGTTTGTCTGTATAATTTGCAGGCAAGTGTTAGACATAAGGACGGCCTACCAGGGATTAAACTATTTTTTCATAATTTATTAGCTTTAGAATTACCTCACTTATCCAAGAAACTGGTGGAGCACTAAATTAGGTTATTTTAGACCAAAAAAATTGTATTTTTACAAAAATAGCAAAACAAAACTAAACAAAGCCAAAACCAAAACCAAAACACGCAAGGGCGGTTTGGCAAAACCAAAACCAAAACCAAAACCCGACGGTAATCCAGATCCAAAACCAAATCCAAAACAACCAAAACACGGGGGTCAGCGAGAATCTCTACTTATAAATAACTTATGGTATAAATTTATTTAAAGGAAATAACGCGGGGCGCTTATTTATATAGTTGCAAATGTACCTTTTTTTGATGTTGCGTGAATTTTGGTAAAGGAAATATTTCTGAGACCGGGAGAGGAAATTTGTTTTTGTTTTAACTTTGCTAGAGGAATTGCATTATTTCTGAGGTATATATCTGATGCAATAAGCATTTGTTGAGAAAGTCTTTTGTATATTTTGGGGTAGAGAAATTACTTGTTTGGGGTTTTTTAACTTTTCTTTGGGAATTCTCAAGTGGAGGAAATGTGTATTCTGCAACTGTCTGAAGAAAGGACCCAAGTTAATCTTATGTTAATTAGAACTTTTGACGTGTGATGTCCAAACACACCTGGAGGCACAGGAAGGTTTAGTTAGACTTGCTATTTGATTTCCTAAAACAAGGTGCAGGAAATAACAGCAAATTTTAGGATATCACAGATAAGTGTAAATATTGTTAGCTTTGCATTGCATGTAAATCCATGTTTGGGTAAACGTATTGAAGCCTGATACTAAAAATAACTCAGACCTCAGAGGGCTGGCTTACCCTGTGAGGCTGTGTCCAAAACTGTATAAAAAGGCACTGTTTTGTATTGAAAATTGTTCTTCTTGTTACATCTGACTTGCTCACTGGTACCTTCAACCAGGGTGAGCAAATAAACATCACTTGCTTCAAAGACCTGCTTGGAAACTTCTCTATCCCCGTGATCTACAGATTAGACCCAAAGCGTCTTAGGTAGTAGCTTTATGTAGGTTAATAAACAAGTGGTTATCGCAGGCAAATGGGTTACTTCTCGGTTAGACCATACAGATTAATTCAGGCGCAGAAAGGATAAAAGAGAATAAATACATCTATATAATGTAAAAATGTATAAAAATTATTTTAACAACAAGGCTTGGGCTGCTGTTACTTAAAGACTGCTAGATGCCTTCCAAAAAACAAAAGGTACATATAAAAACCTATGAACTGTGCTCTAAACAAGAATTTAGAGCATTATTTAGAGCGCTGTTCATAGGTTTTTATATGTAAAATCCTGGTTAGACGTCTGGATCTTGAGGACGTAATCACGGTTAATATTCACTAGAAGAGATGCACTAGTCCAATATGGGCAGTGATATGTCACTTAATTTTGTTAGGAAGAAGAGACCTATTTAAGATGTGGATTATTTGGTGGTGGTATAGGTTAAAGGGTTTGGTGCTCACTCCTGCATACATGATGTCAACAACACAATGGGGACTCTGTCAAGTGAGTATTGGGGGAGCTCTCTGTTACCTGGTTTTATGGCGCTCCGGAAGAGTTTTCATTCTGATGGGGCGCTAAGAATGTTCGCTGAAGACTGGGACAATGTATTAGGATGATATGTTATACATGTATGCATTTTTTACAATTATGTATAGGAAAATATAAAACACATCCAAAAAAAAGCACTTCTCTCTATTTTGCACAAAAATGGCCACGGTTAATTTTTTATTTGAGTGACATATATTTTAGAAATATCATTATTTTAAATTACATAATAAATTTTATTTGTTCTTCACATTGATCAATAAAGTATATTCTGGAAAGTTTAGCACAAGCCTGTCCTACTCCAGTAAAATGATGACTGTCACTACAACTCACTGGTCACAGGAGCTCATTAATTGGTCTATGTCAATGGTCGAAGTGGAGATGTATACGGTGGTATGCCATAGTGCCACTTCTCCTGCTGCCATCATTGTAAAACTATCAAATTCCATTCACTTACATTCCCATTACTTCTTTCAAACCGCCACTTCTAAATGTCCACTTCAACTACTGGTCTCTACAACATGTGGGATGAACTTACAAGCCTAAAAACATATTCAGGGGGTAATATAAGAAATAAAATAGTTGTTTGAATGCTTGTGATGACAGCCCCAGCCGCACAGAAAGGGGAAATATTTTATGTGTAAAGAAATCTCAAACAAATCGTTTGTTAATCCCTTAGAGGTGATGTCAAAGGAAGCGCAGACTTTAATAAGAGCTGAGGTATTTATATAGAATTCACCCCTAAGGAGATTCTATTTAAGGAAATAATGCTAAAAATATGTATGACACATAATTAGGGTAACGTATGTGCCACCTGTGCCAACAACGGGACATAGATTTAGCAGATGGTGCAAATAACCACAATAGCCTGCTGCTCTGCATTCCCATCCACACCCATGCTTAAAGATTTATGGCAGACTGGGCTTCATTTTTGTAGGTCTGATTGACAAGTGAAGACTGTACTGAAGGAATGAGCAGATTCACAAGATGCTGTGAGCAGGAAGCATAGTTTCATTGTAAAACGCACATCATGCAAATTGTCATTATCTCTGAACTTTTAATAACCCCCTCTCCTTCTCCCACCCATTTCTGTTTCTGAGACAGCTGCCTCAGGTTGTCTCATTATAGGCGCACCATTGACAATACATACATACAGTCTACTCCGGAGTGATCTGTAAATAAACAAACACAATACTGCTAAGTATTGCAGTTATGGCACAGGGGTTAATGCCTCAGCCTGGGAGGTGTTAGGTCATGCTGCACTCATAACACATAATCAAACCTTGTGCTTACAGCTCATAGGGTCCATGTGATGTGGTCATGGGATTCAGCAGGAGACATAGCCTCGAATAGCTGGAGAGTGAAATAGGAGGCAAGGGTAGAGGCAGACATGGGGAATGATGGACAACATGAAATAAGCAAGAAGGTAAAGGTGGGCAGAGGAGAAAAGAAAGGAGCAGACAGGAAGAATAAAAATAGATGGGGCTATAAAAGATTATATATTATGTCAGTGGTGTTGTGAGTACAGCAACAGCGCTGGGGCAGAAGAAAATAATCAGAATGGATGGAACATGGAAGAGAAAGAAGAGAAGGAGTGGGGAGGAAGAAAACACAGGGAAGTGGGGGAAGGGAGATAAGAGGCTCCATTATCTGCATTCTGTTAAAAGCAAATTCATTGATGTGGAAGTGAAGGGCATACACAAGGATTGCACACGAGACACTTAAAACCGGACACACAAGGAAGATCCAGTCTGCACGGCTACATTCACATCAACCTGACTGCGAACTACACTCAGTCGTTCAGCAGATGTCAGAACTGAATACACTACATGCATTTACATACATACATTTACCATGTGTCTAGATAAAGTGTAATTCTTGCATGAAACATTTGGTTATGAGAAGTCTTTAATATTTATATGTAATTGACAGTGGCAAAATCATTAACTGTATTATTCCAAATTGCAGGATATAGTCATTTTCATCTACTATATACCTTAAATGTGGTGCAAACAGAATATTTCATGACGGTCCATTGTAAGGTGAAAAGAGAAGCAGGCAGGTTCCATCTATCTGTAAACAGCCTTACACCACAGGAACCAATAGATTCAACATATGGAGTCCAGGCAAAAGCTTTTCCTGGTCCTCTCACCTCACTTAAAATATGTATACAACCAGCATAGCTTCACACATGGGGGAATTTATTAATGGACAACACAATGTGGCACTTCAATCCATCCTAAAAGCTGCTTCAAGACTGATCTTCCTCTCTCACTGCTCCACATCTGCTGCACCACTTTGCAAATCCCTACACTGGCTCCCTGTGTCCTACAGAATCAAATTCAAATGACTCACCCTTACCTACAAAGCCACAAAGCCCTCAACAGCACTACTCTTGCATACATCTCAAATCTCATATCAAAATACTCTCCCTCCTACCCTCTTAGATCTACCTCTGACCTGAGCCTTGTCTCGTCTCTAGTAACCACCTCTCATTCCAGCATACAAGACTTCTCCCGTGCTGCTCCCCATTTATGAAATTCCCTACCACACTCAATCAGACTTTCCCACAGCCTTCAAATCTTTAGATGCTCTTCGAAAACTCATCTCTATTTTAGAAGTGACCTTATCCTCGATAACACTATTCACACTAATGCACCCTCACAACTATCCCAATCTCCACTCTGAAACACATGTACTCCTCTTGTCTCAGTTGTGCCCTCTTCCATGCAGAATGCAGCTCTTTAATGAGCAGGGTTCTTACCCTTTGTTTTCATGTCTGCATTTATTTTGTCTACCTGTATGTCCGTTTTATGTATGTCCTGTTTTCCCTACTGTACGGCGCTGTGTGGCACCTTACAAATCTACAATAATAATGATTGTAATGTAGCACATAAGAGATTGTCTTCTCTAGGTCCAGACACAAAATTTGTTCTTTTGCCTCACTAGGCCAATTTTATAACCCTTCTTCTCCCCCTGCTCCTTCTCCTTATCATTGTCCTAGAGAACAGTGGCCCTAACATACTATGTATATAAAAATAACTTTCAGAAATAAATGTATTCTAGCAAAAATTATCATTGTTTTCTAAGCTGCCAGACAAAATAAGGAAACAAATATATAAGTTAAAGAAGGCGTACTTTGGTTGTATTAAAATCTGTTTTTAGTGGGGTATATAAAGCAGGCATGATGGTACAGGACACATTAATCAATTTATATAATATATATTATTTAATATAAATATTATCCTTAAATAAAGGTTGCTCAACTGTGCTTTTGCTTTCTCTTTTCAATTAATATTTCAACAAGGATTGTACAAGCAGTTCTTGGAAATAGATCTGGTAAAGTTAAATTTAAAGAGGAGGTGAAGGACGAACAGAAAATAGATAGTGGTTTGACATGACATTTCACCTTGTATTCAGAGGGAACAACGACCAAAAGGAGCAATAGACAAGGGAAGCCATCTGAGCAAATTAGACCAAGTGCTAACATAGCGCTAACAACTAAATGCAATGATCTTGCACATTAATAATACAGTTAACGTAACTACTTGTGACAGTGCTCTGAAAAAATGTTCACACCCTTTAAGTTACACAATTCAAAACACATACATGTAGGAGTCAGTTTCACTGATATATAAAACATACTGTACTCTCAACAAGAAATAATAATGGTAGAGGTAAATTACAAGGAATAAAACCAATAATGAAAGGTAAAAAAGCTATAAAATTATAATTTGCATAAAACATCAACATTGAACATTGACTACTGGATATAATCATAATATCATCATGTTACAGGTGATACAAACATGAGATGAGCGACATATATTACCCTATTACCACCCGCTACACAACTAACACAAGATCACAACCCTCTGACCAACATAGTTGGGTGACTGAGCATACAGCCCACTAAATATTTTGTAACCTTTGCATTCTAGCAGGACAAATATTCAATATGCAGGCTGGGCTGGGGGGCAGGGGGGCATCTGCCCCCCAGGCTGGTCCCGTAATTGGCTACCTTGGGCTGTGTCACTGGCCACCTGCATTTTTTCCATTAAAATAGGCTGCTCAGTCGAGTCTTGCTCCCCGGGATGAAATTCGCCAGCCCTCTCCTGAATATGATGTAGCACTTACCCTTGTGTATCAAACCATTGTCCCATAGATTGTAAGCTTGCGAGAAAGGCCCTTTTACTTCTACGTATGTATGTATTACTCAGTATTGTTTTAATACTGTTTGTTCCCAATTGTAAAGCGCTACGGAATCTGCAGGCGCTATATAAATAAATGTTGATGATGATGATATAAACCTCTGTTAAATATTTGCCCTGTTCTGCATTTGGTCACGACAGTCCACTAGTTTTGCCTTCAGAATTTGGCCTTACATTTCCCAGTCCTAACCCAATCACATCACACAGCAGAATAAATTCACCATAATAGACTGTAAATTCCATGTAATCCAAATTTACAAACACTGCTCTTTCCCCCCTCCACAAACGGTCACAATACAAATGGGTGAAGACTATCCTGCAGGGCCTGATAAGGCTGCAGCCGGAGTCATCGGGACCGCCCCTGGTCTAAAGGAGGTCCCGACTATCACAATCACATGACAGGCAGTCTGGCAGCGATCGCTGGTAGCTGCCTGTCCGTGTGGCCGCAGGAGCTTCTTACTCTGGTCACGTGAGTTCAGGACTTCCACATCTCATGTGACCAGAGTAAGACTATCATACGGGCAGGTGAGGTGGCTAAAGGGGGCAGCTGAGATGGCTAAAGGGGGCAGGTGAGGTGGCTGAAGGGATCAGGTGAGCAGGCTGAAGGGGGCAGGTGAGGTGGCTAAAAGGGGCAGGTGAGGTGGCTCGAGGGGAAGGGGTGGAACGTTACGGCTGAAATAACCTCGGGCAGCCGGAACCCTTAATCGGGCCCTGCTATCCTGAGACCCAGATGTTGCGGATAGCCTCTTCAGATTTGTCAGCAAGACACCTTTAATTTTATCGGACCCTTATTAGGAACTAAGGGGCAATGTACTGTATATCAATGCAGTGCAGGAAGTATGGCTCACACCAAGACTGATAAGCATTAAACCAGATTTATTATAACCTGCACAGAATTTCACAGAAACAGGCACAACTAATACACTAAGGGGCCTATTTATCAAACAAAAACCCCCTGTTTAATCCCCGAAAACTGATGTTTTGGGGGATTAACCACAAAAATGTAATTTACCATCATTACATCGCAGCAGATTTATAGATATCTCCTGCTTCATAGATATCTGCTGCTTTGCATCTTTCTTCGTTTTACTGTCCACTCCCCATAACAGTGTATGGGGAGTGCTCAGTAACGCTATTTATCAATAAGAGCAAATTGTTTTTTTCCCATGTGAAGCTGGCGTACATTAACATAATTGAAAAGTGTTACTGAAGACAGCTCTGCTCTTCGGAGCGCATGTGTGGAGGGATCATGTGATTCTTCCCTGTCACATGCTAATTTGTCTTTTTTCGCTTTACACTAACCTGCATTGTGCGCATGCGCGAGTTTTGCGTTCGGCGCATGCGCACAATGATAACAAAGAACCCGAAGAACTTCACATTAACATATAATAATAATTAATAATAATTCTTTATATAAAAACCCTCCATACCCTACAGAATTAAATTTAAACTCCTCACCCTCACCTTTAAAGCTCTTAGTCAATCTTCCCCTCCCTACATCTCCAATCTCATCTCTACTTACACGACTAGTCGCCCCCTCCGCTCTGCCTGTTACCGCCGCCTCACTGCTTCACTGATCACCTCCTCTCACTCTCGTCTTCAGGATTTTGCCCGGGCTGCTCCCCTGCTGTGGAACAATCTTCCGCGTTAGCATCTACTCTCAAAGGCTTCAAGCATGCCCTTAAGACTCATTTCTTTATTCAAGTCTATAAGTCCTCCTCATAACTTCCTTGTCCTGGCTCTCTCCCCCAGCTAGTACCACCCTATTTGTGTCTCCACCTTCTACTTTCCATTACCCTCTGTACCTCTTGACCTGCTTCGCTAGCCCTGTTTTCCCTGTTTTCTTAAGCTTTGGCCTTCTTCTCACTGATTTCTACCTTCTCTTTCACTATCTGTCCCAAAAATAATCTGATTTGCTTTACCCTGTCACCTGTGTTTGTATATAATTTTTGTATCATGTTGTGTCTTGGTTCTCTGTTTTCCATACTTGTCAACTCTCCCGGAATGTCCGGGAGACTCCCGCATCTTGGGAGAGTCTCCCGGACTCCCGGGAGAGTATGGCAATCTCCCGAATTCTGCCCACTTCCTAGTGAAGTGGGCAGAATCTGGTCCAAAATGCTGCGATTCTTAGTGAATCGCGGCATTTGGCGCCGCTTTTTGGCACCCCACACGCCTACCTCCCCCAGCAGGCTCCCGGAAGACAGCTCCATCAAGATGGTAAGTATGCTGTTTTCTGTATATGTAATGTACGGCGCTGCGGACCCTTTGTGGCGCCTTATAAGTCAAAGATAATAATAATAATAATAATAATATAAAGCTACTTTCTCACAATAAGGCTCAAAGCAATTTACATTGGTGAAGTCAGTGCAGCAGCCATTTTAGGTGTGCTCAGCTGCTGCTAGTCTATGGAGTCATTCACATCAGTCCCTGCCCCATTGGAGCTTACAGTCTAAATAAATATACAGATAACAGGGTAGAATTACCAGCCCTTTTGTACTCCTCCTGGAGATGGATATGTGTGATAAGCACCTGGCTTACTGTTTATCAGTGATTTTACTGTTTAAAATAAAACAATAGTAATATCTTTAAAATAATCCAATCATTCAGTCATTTGTCATTCCTGCTAAAAATCATCATGTCACAATATACAAAAACAAAACAAAACAAAGTTTCCCAGGGGCACCACAATATTCCTTGCAGTAGAGCCTTGATAGGAGAGGCCATAAAAGAGTTTTTATCTCAGGTGTTTGAGGAGAACAAAAGACCCATTTTTACAGATGAAAGTGTCCTGCTGCAAAAAGTTTCTTGACTTGATCAACATCTTCAGGGTCAAATAAATAAAGAAGAAGTATTTTTAATCCTATCTCTTACATAGCCCTAACATTAAATCCAAAGTTATATATGACAGTACTCCAAACATTAACCTCAGACCAAAAATCAAGTCATGTCCTAATCCAACCCGTTGATATTGAGACCAAGTTAACTTTACTGTCTTAAAGGCCCTATAAAAAGAGATAAGAAGAATATATATTGTTGATACAAATTAAGATGACTAGTCAAAGGGATTCATGAAACAGCAGTTTACTAATGATATTGTAGACAGAGTAGGTTATACCCAGGCCCAGCGCTCCCATTAGGCAAGGTTAGGCACTTGCCTAGGGCGCCGGGCGACCGCTGACCATACCTGTCACGGCCGCCGCACAGCATTCAGATGCACGGGGGAGGGGGGAAGAGGCTATTGCTCACCACCGCCGCCTCTCTGCTCCGTCTCCTCCCCTCCACTCACTAGTGTCAGTGAGTGGAGGGGAGGAGACGGAGCAGAGAGGCGGCGGTGGTGAGGTAAGGAAAGACGGGGTGAGGGGGGAGGAGGGCGCCGATTGTTGCGGGGGGGGGGCTGGGGCGCCGATTTTGTAAAAATGCCTAGGGCGTCATGGAGGCTAGCACCGGCCCTGGTTATACCTCTTATATACCTCTTGTCGAAAAGACAACGGCTTTTGCCCACCCACAGTGGTCGTGGCCTGCTTGCATCTTCATTCATCTATTAACCATTTACCCACTACTCCTCCTTATTCTACTGGAACTGGATTTAAAGGTTTACTTAGTGCGCCATTCTTTGTCTGAGCCACAAGAATGTTAGCACTGTTCTTGTAGCACCTGACTGCTGTGCTTTTTTTGTCCACCCATTACCAACCAGTTTGTTTCTTGCCCAACTCTAGCTGCAATCTGTGGGTGTCCCATGGTAACGTCCATCGCCTTCTTGCAAAATGACCAGACATTAATTTAAGCACTGCACCCCAGGAGAGCCAGCACAATGTACCTCATTGACATTGCACTGCTCAGCTATTTCCAGGAATCGCACCTGCAAACTATAATTTCCGCAACATGCTCCAATAAACTATGCAAGTGGCATGATTCCAACTTTCTGAAAAGTTAAAGTTCTGAAGATGATCTCTTGATCTGTTTTAGTACTATGGCACAAAGGTCCACTTTGTCAGCCAGTGCTCCCAGAAACTGAGGAACACCAAAGCCTAGAGAGCTCTGGAGCAGTGGCGGATCCAGGTATGGAGGGGGGGCAATCGTGGGACAATCACCCCCCCCCCTTCCCCTAGCAGTAGTCATACTTGCCTACTTTTTAAATCTGTACTACGGGAGATCCGGAGTACAGATCATGTCATAAAGGGTAGGAGGGGGCGTGATGAAGTCATTACATCACTATAGCCCTGCCCCTACCATAAAATACAGAAATTCAAGGTATTAAATAGCGGGGGCAGGGCTTTATGTTGCGATGAAGTCCCGCCCCCGCTATTCAATGCAGTGAATTTCTGCATTTTACAATTTCTGGGAGGTTTGCCTACTCTTCCGGGAGAGTAGGCAAGTATGGCCGATCGTTAAAGGTTGGCAACTATGGCTGTCAGACAGACAGAAAATCCTGTCTGATTGTGATCAGCGCGGCCGAGCAGCATTATCTTCCTACCTGCTTACCACTACTGCTAACAGCAAAAAAGGGTGCAGGGCACTAAATCGTGTCCCCTAAAAATAAAATATATGTCCAACCCTGCTCTGGAGAGGACATTTTGAGCAATAGTAAAAGCTCTCCAATCCATAAAATGACTCTTATAACTTCAATCTCATTTTCTGTCACTTCTTTTATTACTTGTGTCTTCGTGGATTTGGGGGGCGGCTGGTAATTCCATTGAGCGTGTATAATTTATGTAGAGAAACCCCTGTACATTACAGCTGAGATGGGTGAAGGTGAGCAGTGGGCCACCTAGCTTTCAGCTTTCACTTGTGCATACGGTCTTCCAGCTTTTAAAAATTACCCATCACTGCATTACAGTCGTCAACAGAAATTTGATTCCAGATGGTTTTATTCATTTGGAAAGTTCTCTTGAGCTGCTACTTGGAATTCATTAAGAATAATTTATTTTTATTATTGTTATTTCTAAAGCCTTACCTTAATCCTATTACAATGGCCACAACAACACCTTACAGTCATATTCTCGTTTGGGGTACCTCTAGCTCCAGTACTTGCCCCAGAGCAATAAAAGCTGGGCAATTGTTCCTCAGACCTTCGAACCTCTCTTCCCCCTCAGTAATCACAGTTTGATGATGTTATTTGTTAGTGAGACAGAAACATTACTTCCACATTGCCCTTTAGATTGTGTCATTGACTTCATTCCTGGTACCACTCCTCATAGGGGACACATGTAATCCCTTTCTGCATGTATCTTCTTTCTGTACCAAATAACAAGGCCACGGCAGAGTATATCAAAGAAAGTTTGGAAAAGTGGTTTATCTGCAAATTTAATCCTCCTACCATTATTTGTTTCAGTTTTGCTGAAAAGATGAACCACTCTGAAAAGCTTCAGGGAGTTGAATAAAATGACCATAAAAGTAAATATCCATGTGCTCTGATCTCTTTCAAACTTAAAGTTAAGGAGCACTTATAAGCTTAAAGTCATTATGAATACCTTGCCATACTATTTTACCTCTCGAATGCCCCTGCAGTCTTCATTAGTGATATATATTTCTATATCCCTAGAAGTATAAAATAACATTTGGGGCATGATGCATTAAGGAACATAAAGGCTGATACATGCTGAATTTTGCATAAAATCGCTGTCCATGCCCAAAAATGAACCATACACCAGAGAATGTTGCAAAGTCCAATTCATCTTCGAGCGCACCGAACCCTTACTACAGCCTACGATATCATGGGCAGAACAGTGGGGGAATGCGGGTATGAACGTACTCAATTTACAGTAAGGGCGAGCCAAGTTCAAGTGCAGGCAGCAACGTCTAATTCAAGCTTTGGGCATCTTAAGGGTACATGTTTTTCTGTTGTATCACTTGCACAGCTACAGGTCTGGTGGTAGTGCCAAGTGATAGTGATGACGGGTACATATCCATGCTAGAACATGTGTTTGCAATCAAGAGCAACTGTAAAAAGACACATTGACATTCATAACAAGTTTTTTTTCTGTGCGTTCTTATGGGACTTTATATTCCACGTATGCGTTGGACATATCCTGCAGTGTATTGTCTGTCAGAGCAGAGTGGACCTAGATCTGTATTTATCAACAGAGGTATCTTTAGATCTGTTTCTTGTTGAATACAGAAGAGCGCATGCCTGATTTACGTGCGATTTAAAAAAAAACGCACAATACGTTCATTTTGCGTGCCTTAAAGAATCAGGCTCATAATATACAATATATACAATAGTCTCCTTTATTCCCCTGATCTTTTCTCACACCGATCAAGTGTTTCAACATCTTTGAGAATGGGCTGTCAAGCTGGAGAAATGTCTTTTTAAACAATCTAAAATTCCATTCTTTGGAAACATCATTTCGCATTACTGGTCTACAAGGGAACCCAGGAAAAGGAATTTGCTAATCGTTTTAACAATTTATTAAAAAACATAGCTTGCATTATGACCCCCATTAAAATGGTAGCAAATTCTCAAATCTGGACACTAGGGGCCTGATTCATTAGTGATCTTATCTGTCGTTTTTTGCTTATCTTAAGCAAATCCACTCTGTGCATGCTCAGAAAAGAGAGATAAGAAGCAAAATCCACTGCGTAAGTGAAGAATTTCTTAAGTTAAGATGAAAATCCATCTTAACTTCACTCTTATCTCCCTGTTTCTTCTTAAAATAAGCATCTTAAATTTTGCACAAAATAAGATCACTAATGAATTAGGCCCTTACAGTCTGATTAGAGGTTGAATCGTAACCAAGCCAGCTGGATACTGTAACATACCACTCACAGAGGCAGATGCTGGGACTCTGTTTAGGTGTGTACCAGTGCTTCGTCTTATTTATCTTGATTTATAGTCGTGTAACGTGCTACTCTATACCTCTGTCTGTTTAGCCATTACTGATTTGACTTATTCCTGACCATCCTTTTACCTGCTGCCTAGTTGCTATTCACATGTTAAAGACTCTATTTGTTTCTGACTTGCCAATTTTTTAATTCTCCAGTCCGGGAGATCCCAGAGGGGATGTGGGGTGTAAGGACGGAGGTGGGTGCGGTGAATCGCGTTATTTTGGCCCCGCAACGTAATGACGCAAAAGTGTAATTTTGTCATGGGCCGGGACCAAAATTTTGCGGTTCACCGAGAATCCCGTCATGGAAGCTCCCATCCTGCCCGGTTTACTAGGAAGTGGGCAGATGCGGGAGAATGGCCTGCTCTCCTGGGAGTCCGGTAGATCTACGTGGAACTGGGGAGTCGCCAAGACATTCTGGGAGATTGGGCAAGTATGGACTATGCCTGTCTGCTAATGACACCCACCTTTGGCTACCACTTTAACTATGAACCACGCTGCTTATACTGTCCAGCCCCCATCCATTGTTATCTGGTCCATACACTGTCAGCTGCTGCCTATGGTATTAGCTTGGGGGCTACAAGCTGTAAGTATCTTACAGCAAATCCCATTACCTCCTTGCAGGGGGTTCTAAGTGCAGACAAGTAACCCGTTAGACCCTACGTGAGTTGGCAACAACTGCCACCAACATAGGGGGTCCACACCCACAATCAGTGACATCACCCTCTGTCTATGAAAGTCAATTTTCTTCACTCAGTTTTATTTTATTGTATTCTATAATATGGGTTCAAAAAAACACCAACGCTGATGTTCTTGCTTCATCTTTTAAATCAACAGAGATGCCTCATGTCACTGTTCCTTCACTTATTTTGGCAGCTACAACTATCAATACCACCAAAAATTCTATGTGGAAATATTTTCTTGCCATAGAACTTCATCTACGGGCTTTTTGCTTTGGCCCAGGAGATTCTGGCACTAAGAAAACCATGGAACTCATCTCTTTAAGTTACAGATAGCCTGATTTAAAATTTTTTTTACCAACGAAGGACTTAGTTCAGAGTGAGACGTACGCCTGTTTGTGTAGAGTATCTTTGCATTGTTTTATTACACTGCACATGCTCAGAAAGTAGCTATTCAGACCTGCAGTTTTTTGGCACTTATGACTCCATACACCTGAGGTGGGGGGAGGTAAAGGGTGTTCTAACGTAGGCAATGTAAAGCAAGGGTATGTTCAAGCAGTTGTCTACAGATTCAGACTGGGATGTATTCACAGAAATACATCCCAGCAATCACTCGGCAAAAGATTAGGGTTTTCTAAGAGGGTTGAAGCAAAGATAAACAATTTTTTGTAGTAGTTCCTTAGCTAGGTTATTCAAGTTTAAATTATGCTTCATAGCAATTGCATTCATAACATATTGTTATGGCCCCCAGTGCGGCATAAACTCATAGAACAGGTAGAAGAGGTCTTCACCTTTAGCAGCCGCCTTTCCCGTAAAGACTGGTTACACTCACAGGTACTCGGATGCTGCAGGTCTTATGCTCAGAGTAGTATGAGTTAATGCTAACACGGCAGCGCACAGGTACAGGAGGTAGCACACAGTATAGTGGCAGGCCAGAAGTCAGCAGACTGGACAGAGCACCAGAGAGTATGTCAGGTACAGGCAAAAGGGTCAAGGTCACAGGCACAGCTTCAGGATCCAGGGACAGGCAATAGGGCAGGGTCACTAGCAGAGGTTCAGAATCCAGGGACAGGCAAAGGTCATACACCGGTAATCAATCTCAGGTATCAATACCAAACACAGGAACAAGAGCAGGCAGCAGAACTGAAACAGGACGCTATAACCTGCAGTGAGGCTCAGTCCTCACTGCCTTAAGTAGTACTCACAGCCAATTAGGTAAGAGCCCTGAAAGTATACCCAGGACTTGCATAATTAATAAATGACCCTACTGGCCAATGGGAAAGCAACGTTCCCAGCTGCTAGATAATCAAACAGCCATGAATGGCTGGATCTACACAGACCTGCGCGCACACGCCCGGCTGTTTGACAGTTGGCCGGGTGCGGCGACAGAAGAACTCCAGCGTCCAGATTGCCAGGGAGATACCGGAAGTGACGTCCCGGTCGTCTTAGCGACGGCCGGGACGCTCACAGGAGGCAGGTAAGAGTTGCGGCGGTGCCCGCGGCCGCCACCGCTAACACATATAAAATAAAATAAAAATTGTAGTTGGATGTTGGATAAAAGTACGGTGTGTGTCTGTTGTCAAGCGGACATGTTCGGTACTCATTCAGACCTGGAACATCTTCACCTCTGAATATGGCGTATATTCGTATCAACCTGCGTGCAACTTGTTCAAGTTACATTTACGCTTGAATTCCAGGGTCAAACTGTCCAGCATGTGCCAAAAATAAAGTTCCTTGACAAACTCCTGATTGTTTTTTTTATCAGCTACCTGTCTCGGTACAAATAACTTGGAACTCAATGGAACGCATTACTGATTTTCCACTATTTACGTTATCTGGGTCATTGTAGACCATTTTTCCAAGATGTCTTACAAACCTTTCAGTGGTTACTGGGGGGTAACAACGAAGTTAGAGAGGGTAAAGTTATACTTATGGTGACTGCATCTGCATAAAAATTGCCAGAGTGAATTGGTCCTTAAATGTGATGTCATTTTTATGTTATGAGTTTTGTATACTGCAAGATGCAAACTGTAAGCTAGTTTAAAACATATTTCTGTGCGGCGTTGTGGGTGTTTACTCCTGAGAGGCACAAAATCCCTGAACTTAGCACATTAGCAATATATACAGAAAATATGTGACCCGGAAGTTTGGATTTGGTAACATATTAAAATATAAGTTTGTTTTATTGCAGTTAAAATATATAGATAAAAATGGTAATAATATAAGAAATTACAGATTTCTATTATTCCACCACTACCCACTTTAATGAAAATAGAGCACTCACATATATACATACATGACAACTTTCAAAACTTCTCCCAGGGGAGAAGTCATGTGACACAGGGGGTAGGAGGGGTCGTGGTGACGTCATGGTGCCGTCACCGTAGCCCCACCCACTATAAAATGTCGGAATTCCTGGTATTGAATAGCGGGGGCGTGGCTTAATGTACCGATTAAGCCCCACCCCCACCATTCAATGCCATGAATTTCGGCGAATCCGGGAGGTTTGCCTACTCTTCCGGGTTGCCGGGAGGACACCCCCCGATATCCGGGAGCCACCCGGAAATTCCGGTAGAGTAGGCAAGTATGCATATATACCAAAAACATAACACACCCATTTTAATATCCTACTTTCCCTGACTACAGAAATATCAAATATGTATGTTTTTATACAATGTAAGAAGCAACTAGAGGGTCAAGACATGGACATGCATTTTATTGTTTATTGCATCAATATTGCAGTCTGTAGTAAGCAATAGCTGAGGCTATATAAATGATTTATGTCAGCATAAAATGTCCATTAACCAGTTTTACATGTATGAACAGCATAAATAACAGAGTTTTCCTGTTTTAGATACAGACCCTCTCTGAGAACAGTTGGAGGCTGAGGGATCTTGATATATTCTAAGGTGTCTAGGCTGTTTCATTCTGCATGACATTTATCGGAAATATTCCTGCATCTGATTAAGAGTGAAATGGTTCCATTGTGCCAGGAAAGAGCTTAGAGTTTGGAAATCAACTTTATTTTTAATTACTGTTATTTATTTTATTTTTTATATCAGGAGAGACCCTATTGAGGAACAATGCAGACAATATTTTAAACTGTGCAATCTTAAGTAAATTAGTAAATTACTCCAAATATGTTGTGAACATCTAACCGAATAGAAAAATGCTTCTCAAATAGATATTAGAGGTGCTTGGGTCAATAATTAGCACTTGGTGGCCAAATAATTGCCATTTTTCATGAAAATTGAACACTAGAGGGCACTGTTTCAGTAGAATCTGCACAGTCTATTTTATTTTACAGCCAAAATAATTTTGCCATGCACAGTTAATAATTGAAAATATGTAAATACATTTTTCAGATGTTGGGGGTCTATTTATCAATATGAGAAAATACCGCCGGCAAAAAGGGATAGGTCTTCTCCCTATTTATCAAGCACTGCTATTGCTGAATGCAACCCTACCAATGATAAGATTCACCGGCTTTCTACGGTGATAGCTTCCCCATTTTAACCTATTTAACAAGGATGAACACAATCTTTCTTCTGCGTTCACCGTTCTGCATTTAAGAGAAGATTTTAGGCACCTCGTCCCCAGATGGACCGGACTTCTGGTTATTTAGTATGTCAAATATACCAATTTCTCAATACAAAAAATCCTTACTTTGGCATCTATGTAATGCTGCCTTAGCAGTTGTCCCAGTCCATTGGCGGTCTCCTGTGTTCCCTGACATACGGGAGTGGTTTAGACGGATTTACCTTTATTGGCTTATGGAGAACACATACTTCTCCAGCCAAAAGAAGGTCACTGAATACGCAGCTACAGTGGCTTTAATTCATACTTACCAACTTTACAATGTTGGTATCCGGGAGCCTGCGGGGGAGGTGGGCGTCATGGGGGGGCGGGCCTCCAAAATCCGTGTCATTTTGGACCCGCCCCCATGACGTCATGACGCAAAATGCGTCATTTGACAGAGGGGGCGGGGCTAAACGCCGCGATTCACCAGGAATCGCGGCGTTTGTGACCTAATTCTGCCCACTTCACTAGGAAGTGGGCAGATCCGGGATTTTGCCACACTCGCCCGGGAGTCCGGGAGACTCTCTCAAAATGCGGGAGTCTCCCGGACATTCCGGGAGAGTTGGCAAGTATGCTTTAATTTAAAGAATCCATGTCTTACCGCTCTCTTATCGATTCGGGTTAACTATTCTCAGTTGAGATCTGAATGTTGATAGATGCTTACGCGAGAGGTCACGTTAAATGTAAACCCAGTGGACACTATATCTTTTATCTGGGCTTTATACACCTGGAGGAGTTACCCCCCTCCCCTATCCACTCTTACCAGGGTCGGGCTGGGCTAGGGGGCAGGGGGGCAGAGTGACCGGTGCTCATAATATTATCACAATATTTCATCCACAGACACGCGATGCGGCCACGTCATCAATGATGCGGCCGTATTGCGTGTCATGGGCGGAAATTTGCCAGCCTGCGCCTGACTCTTACCTCCCTTTTCTTTAACTTTTCTTCAGCTTCTTTTATGTCTATGTCATTACATCTTTATATAATTGTTCTGTATTGTATATTCGTAAAAAAACGAAGTTATTTTACTGTGGCTTAGATTACGGGGCATATTCAATTGTCGGCGGAAACGCCGAAAATCTCGCGCACTATTACCTTTATTACGGTAATAGTGCGCAGAAAAACCATTATTACGGTAGTTTTCTCGCTGGATTTCAACTTGCGGTTCCCTGAGCCGCGAGCTGAAATCCAGCTAACTACGTAGTAGTTTTAACACCGCGGAAACCCGCGACAATTGAAAATGCCCCATGAATCTTATCTGTGACTCTAAGTTTGAAATATGCCTTACTTGTTACATGTACTTCATGTTTGTACTAATTCTGAAGATTTAATAAAAACAAATTACACAAAAAAAATGTGTTAGATTTAAATAACATAATAATAAAGTATAATTTGAATTTGGACATTTAAACATTTTTATTTATATTTTATTTTACCAAGTAGACCTGAATGCCCTAGTCCATACTTTCCTACTTTCTTCAGCTCCCTTCCGGGAGCCAGGCAGTGGAGGGGGGCGTGAGGGGGGCGGGACGGCCAAAATGGCGTCATTTTCACCGGGAATCGCGGCGTTTGGGATCTAATTCTGCCCACTTCACTAGGAAGTGGGGCACTTCCTAGTGAAGTGGGCAGAATTCAGGAGATTGCCACACTCGCCCGGGAGTCCGGGAGACTCTCGCAAAATGCGGGAGTCTCCCGGACATTCCGGGAGAGTTGGCAAGTATGCCCTAGTCTAGTCTTTCAGTTCAACTATGCATTTGTGAGTCAGCTACCTGGGTCACGCATGTATATTAACCTGGAGCTAGGCTCGGAGAAGTATCGCTCACATGCCCAGGCAACATTTTATAAGTAGTTATGGGGATCAGAGGTTTTCTATCGCTGCAATAAACGGCAATAAAAAAACATCCCTATCGACAGCTTTTCTGAATAGGCCCGATGGTGTTCCTACCAAAATAAGTTAAAGATATTCTTATAAAATAATTATATATTTGCTAACAAAAAAAATCATAATCGCAGCAGCACATGTGCAGTTGCACTAAAATATCAAGATAGGAATTACTGCTTTCAGGACTGTATTTTTATCAAACCATAAATACCTTAATATTATTTTATATTCATTTGGAAAAGGAAATTTTATTTGCAAAAGTACACAAAGATACAGTCCACTACATTTTCCTGGACGCACTGGATCATATTCCTTTGTACATGAGAGTAGATCTGATTCTCAGGATAAGTAGCCAATCACAGTCAGGAGTCCCAGGGGAAAGGGTGGGTGCGGTATGAGCTCATCCTATAATAACAAGGGAAGGAGACACCCTATCCTCCTAATACAATACTGGTGAAGAAAGAGTTGGGGATTGCTTGATTTATAGCAATTTAGCAATGGAAAGGTATACCGACATGTATGATAAAATACTAAACATCTCTCTGAAATTGGACACCTAATATGTTTTACACACGAATACTACTGTATACACATGTGTATAGTTGGCAACTGTCCCTAATTTCCAGAGACAGGTTTTAAATTCACACACATTTCTGCTGTATTTCATACATTGTATCTCTAGAGGTTTGTCTCCTCCAGATCGATTTATGTAGGAAGATGCATATAGAGATATTGTAGGTATAAATCAATACTATGTATAGGACCAAAACGCAACACATTCATACATCCTCCACAAAAGAGCTAATAAGTGCCTTGTAAAGCTACCCACACATGGGCATGTCAAGTTGTTCAGTGAGTGGGTGTGGATGGTGGAGGGCTAAATTGCATTGTTCTACAATCAGGTCACACAATGCGATAATGAGGAGTCCGTACAGTGCATTTGGCTAATGAATAAGCACAAGATGAATGCTGTTATCAGCTGACCGGATCAGCCATCCTCTAAGAACACAGAATAAATGTGTCCGTTCTTGTACTTCTATTTCCATGTCATATCAGCTGTTTGCATCGCTATCTTTGCATTATGTCCATAAAGCTGTATTTTCTCCTCACAAGACCTCTGCTCTATTTTCCACACCTCTCAGCCCCTGCTGATATAAGCTACTCTTACCCACTTGTTTAACTGAACTCTGGGTGACTGTGAGAGTTATTAGGGCTATGAATAATCACTTGTTAAGACCTTTCAATGCTGTAGCATCCACAATGTGGGAGTATAACATTCACCAAACCTCTTTAGGAACTATAAATGTTGTAGATTCTTGTGTAGGGTTTGCTAAGTGAGCCGTTGAAAACTGGACACATATGTAATACATATGTTACTGGTGCTGCAGGAAGTAATTCGGATGCATCTTGCATAGCAGAAGTTATTGATATACAATCACAGAATATGCATTTGTACATGTTACAATGCAGCCAGGCAGCGTATGCATTTCATATGTGCATGCCTTTAAATTACTGCTAAAATATAGAAAGCAAAATATTGTTTTTGTAAAAAAAAAGCTCATAAATAGGTATCCAAGTTTTCAAATATACAACTAATATAGTTATCTTTCCCTAATTTCCAGAGACAGGTTTTAACTATTTGCCCAACTGAACAATAAAAGTATTTACAACTGATTTCCTAATATTCTCCTTGATAACATACTGACACGAGAGGGAAGGGGAGAGAGACCTGGGTCCGTCCCCGAAGGGTGCTCACTGAGAGGCCATCGGGTCAGGATGGCCTCCAGCTCAACCTCTACTTTGATTTAAGGGAATGCGTACAAAGTCTATTATAGATGGTGTCTAATTTCCGACAATCTCACTAAAATAATATATATCCGGCTACATCCTCTGCTGACTGGGCTGTGGGCAAAGGGGTAGGTACTTTCATACATATATGGTTGTCATGCCCAAAGATATCTTCCTTCTGGGATAAAGTGAGGAATCATCTGTCCTCGCTACTCCAGTGCCCTGTCCAGTAGACCTTCATGGTCCTTCCTCCTCTGTTACCCTATCCAGGATACCAACACTCACTAAGCACAACTGGCCTCTCATATCCTTGTTGGGGCCCATTGTCTAGTTGCTAAGTCCTGGAAACAGGATGAGCCTCCCTGCGTCTCCTCATTACAATCATGCTGGAAAGGAAAAAATCAATTACCAACTGCATCGTAAAGAAGACAAATTCCACCAGATCTGGGCCCCCTGGTTATATATGTAGTTTCCTCCCCTCCGTCCTCTAGAATGACTCTTGAATAAGATCCCCACTTTCTTCACTACCTAACTATACACTGAATTATGCCCTCCATTGCCTACTGTCCCTGAAATTTGTAATTGTCAATACTCTTTATAAGTGACCACCGCCATCTCCTTTCCCCCCAACCCCACCCTTCACCTGCATCCATTTAACGTATAAAACTTGTATCATTACATACCTCAGTCTGTAGATCTGTTTATTTGTTATATTTCACCAGGTTTTTATTGTGATTACAACTGGTATTTTTTTATTCTGTTTTTCAATTCTGTTTTAAATTACCTATTGCTAAAAAAAAATACAAAGTAAAAAATAAAGTATGCACAATTACAGTACAACCACTAAGATGCATATTTACAAGTCACAGAATATTCCCATCCCCTGTAATTATTATTCCATATTCATAAACTGTAAGTAACAGCGCAGCCCAAGGTCTGTGACAAATGTGCACACCTCAGGTGTCCCCATAATTTGCTGCATTGGTTTCAGTGGGAATAACATTTCAGTTTTGTTAATTTACATAATTAAATTTTGAATAGTGAATTTTTGCAGGACGGATATAGCTAACGAGGAGGTAGCAGTACAGTCACGATCCTTGTTAAATAGGATTCCCAAGCTTAGCCCATGATAGATAGGGAGACACCCTATCACTAGCGAAAACATTTGTTCCGGACTCCCGGAAGAGTGGTCATCCTCCCTAATGTGATGGAGACGGGGCTTAATTATGCAATTTTTCGTCATCAAGCTCCACTCCCTGCTATAAAATGCTATGAATTTTAGCATTACCTAGCAGGGCTATGGTAGCGCAATATCAACACCACGCCCCCTGTGATAACATGACCTCTCCTCCCGGAGGAGAGTTTTGAAAAGTCGGAAAGTATGATATATAGATCCGCATTTATCTTTCTTGCTCTCTCTCACTAGATTGTTAGTTCTCCCTAGCAGGATACTCTAAACTTGTTGGGGTGAATTCATTTCAGTGTGAGGTCCTGTAGGAGCCTCACGGGATGTTCAGACAGTAAAACATCACTGACTTTTGCTTACACAAATCAGTGATATTTTGCTTACTGTAATACTATAATACCCAGAAGTGCTTGCAGCTACACTTTGCACTTTGAGGGATGAGCTAAACCCGAAGTAAATTAAAAGCTGTAGTTTGGAGTACATAACCATTTTGGATTACTGAGGGTTAACAATTTGAGTAGGTGTGGTGATGTACGGGCAAGTGTCATGAAGAGGACAGGGACAAGGGCTTTTAGCTTAAAAGGAGTGGGTGGAGTTAGATCGCTCTCTCAGCCCAGGACAGCAATCCCTCTCAGCTATTCCCATGTCCTGGTGCAAATGTTCGCTTCCTGATCGAGGTACAGTACAAATGGCCATAAGATGCACGGGCCGGTACTGGCAGTGGAGTGTGGTGAGGGGACTTGTGGATGAAGGCCGTGGCAGGTACGGGCTGTGGTTCAGCCCTGTAATGTACCTGGGACCACATGTCGATGGGCCTTGGTGCAGTTTGGATGTCGAAGGCCGTGGCAGGTACGGGCTGTGGTTCAGCTCTGTAATGTACCTGGGACCACATGTCGATGGGCCTTGGTGCAGTTTGGATGTCGAAGGCCGTGGCAGGTACGGGCTGTGGTTCAGCTCTGGAATGTACTTGGCACCACATGTCGATGGGCCTTGGTATGAAGCGGATGTTATAAGTAATCACGGAGGTAGCAGGAGGTGCTCGGTGTTTAAAAACAGCATGGTCTGCCATCCTGGTGCAGCCTTTATCGTGGCAGGTGAACACTGTACGGTAGTAAACAAAGTGGGTGAGCACACATTTATGTTAGCCAGGTGTTTGGAACACGTACCCTTCGAAGACCCGGCTTAGGTTCAGTGCAAGTACAGCTCGTCTGGGCTGACTTGTGGTGCATTACGATTAGCCGAGAGAGGGTGTGGGTTCCAGATAGCCTGGGGACGGTTGTCCCATTAAGGGTAACTGTGCATTTTGGATGGACAAGGTCGAATACAGTGTTCTCCCGCCACCATAGCAGCTTCAGTTTATTTATATAAATGAGATTTATTTGTCCAACAAGTCGGTGTGGTGTCTTTTATTATATTACTAAGATTCAAGGTTAAGACTAAGATCTTTTGATTATGTTATCAACTATAAGCATTTTATTGAATTCCCACCTTGTTTGTTTGTATTTACTAATACAATATCTTTTTACATTTTACTATTTGTGGTATATAAAATAGTGGTTCTTGATAATTAGATAATAATAAAAATAATAATAATAACACACAGTACTGACAAGTGCATTATACCAATAGAACACACGATTACAGCCAATAGGCCCCTCATTTAATAATTTCACACTTAGGTGCAAAATTAGGATTTGTTAGTAAAAGAGCCTTAATATTCCCTGCCTGGGTAGTTCTAAAGCCTGTTGTACTACTTTGGTCTTTCCGTTTTCATATATAATTTCAAATGCACTATACACTGACAACTAATTTGAGGAGATTAATGGAAGGGCTTTATGCATTGTATAATATATCTACTATATAAATGCCTAGTGGCGTGTGTGAAAAAAAAAAAACAAGCTGCAGCGCCACCTGCTGGGCAGAGTTATACACTGACCTATATATTTCTTGAAGGAGAAGTGACAGTTGGGAGTTTTTGGTGGTTGCCGGGGGTGACAGTGGGGAGTTTTTAACACCTTAAGTAGCTTGATGAAGGATGTGGCGATGAAGATGAAGGATGAGGTGATGGAGAAAAATGATGAGGTGGTGACATGTGGACAAAACCACGTTTAAAAAGGGCGCCTGCGTCGGGAAGTAACGCTCTTCCCCTGAGGAGGCCTGGGCTAGGCCCAAATGCATGACAAGAACCTTTTTAACACCTTAAGTAGCTTGATTTGTCTAGAATGCATGAGTATCATGCACGGGTTAACTTGTATAATATATTCTGTGAAGATGGCATTTCTAAATGATGATGCCGTACACCATAAAGCCTTTTCTGATCTTTAGTGACAGCAGAGCGGAATTGTATGTACATCACACTATCTCTCTCTGGTCTCTATTTATTACCCACCGCATTTTATCACAAAAAACTGCTGTACCTGTGAAGACCTGTCTCCTATGTCCTCTATGGTCACTATCGCCTGTGGACTGTTACCACCTTTCCAATAGTGACCGGAGGGGAGAGCATTAAGATGCGGTGAAGGATCCGAAGATCCCTCTACCGCAATGCTCTCACCATAGAGCAGACCTGAAAATCTACATATACGGTAATGTACGTCAGCTTGAGCTGGCGTACATTGCCATATGTGTATTTGCCTTTTCAGAACTTATTAAATTGCAGTATAAAGCAGTCCCCATAGACATATATGGGGATGGCTCTGTATTTAAAAAAAAAATGGGCAGCACGGTGGTTTCTGCACTTCTGCCTCACAGCACTGGGAGTTAAATTCCCGACCATGGCCTTATCTGTGTGGAGTTTGTATGTTCTCCCCATGTTTGTGTGGGTTTCCTCCGGGTGCTCCGGTTTCCTCCCACACTCCAAAAACATACTAGGAGGTTAATTGGCTGCTATCAAAATTGACCCTAGTCTCTCTCTCTATCTGTGTGTGTGTATGTTAGGGAATTTAGACTGTAAGCGCCAATGAGGCAGGGACTGATGTGAATGAGTTCTCTGTACAGCGCTGCGGAATCTGTGGCGCTATATAAATAAATAGTGATGATGATGATGAATACTATGTCTGCTGCGATGCACGGTTAATAAATGTGCACAATACTTAAATGGGCGTCAGTCCTCCGAAAATGGCAGTTTTGGGGAGCAATAATAAATAGGCCCCTTTATATTTTCACCTTATTTTCCATCTAGCTCCTTTTTATGTATTGGCACTTCTTAAAGAAAATTCTCACTTGTACTTTGCTGAACCCCCTAATCTAGGCAAGTGATGCCCTTTTTCTCTCTGTACACAGTTAGACAAATTGGTTTTCCTC
The DNA here is from genome assembly GCF_038048845.1 of Mixophyes fleayi. Classification (NCBI taxonomy): domain Eukaryota; kingdom Metazoa; phylum Chordata; class Amphibia; order Anura; family Limnodynastidae; genus Mixophyes; species Mixophyes fleayi. The sequence goes on from NC_134402.1 coordinate 225,749,294, forward strand.
TATCTGTGTTTTAACATGTCACCTACAAAGTCCTCCCATCGTGTTCCAGACAGGCCCTGAGGGAGAAATGGGATGTGTGGGATTAATGGCTAACACTGCAGGGAGGCGGGCGCCGTGGCAACATCACCATGGAAACCGGGAAGAGAAGGCATCAGGGGACCAGAGAGATGCACTAGAGGAAGCGGACATTGTGTATGTGTCATAGACACTCAATAAATACACTTCATAAAAAGTGTTAAACCTGAAATAAATAACATACATTCAGATAAACTTGCATAAACATACTAGGGGAATATAGACACCAAATATGTGCTTTTTAAACATAAAAAGATCTAAATCACATAATATGCATACAATATGAACCTAATGACCATGCAATATACTTAGATAGATAAAATCAGTTGATGTTTTTCATTACACAAGCTGAATAGGATGTGCTGTGTCAGTGAAGAGAGGGAGTGCAGTCTGAGTGCAATAGGAAGAAGGATACAGTCTAGCCTGAGTGCTGGGAGGGGGCACAGAGTGAGTACTAGCATGGTCTGGATAGGGGGGCTCCTGTATATTTAATGACACTTGGAAATAAGAGGCACTCAAACCCCAGTTGGATTACTAACTCCCCCTGAACTTTAGAGGCAATAAGATAATCAGAGAGATAAAAAGATGCTTCTAAGATATCTGAAGCACTTATCTTCAGGCATCCATCATACATAAGACATCTCCACCCTGCAAAATTATATAGATGGAGAGTAGTGATCACATTGGGGGTTTATCAATCCATAAGTACTCAGAATCTCAGTGAACACAAACTGTATTTTCCTAATGTTTCACGTGACCACACTGTTTAAAAGAAACATAATGGACAGATGGTGTTTAAATACAATTAAGCAGGTAAAAACTAGAAATTAGATTTTAAAACACCTCTGTAGACTGACATACCATGAATGCACTAACTAATCTGACACTCTGATATTCTGCCTGTATAATGTTTTCCTACTTGACTACCTCTTTTGAACTTGAACACAATGGGTGGTGGTGGGTGAGGGGGCGGTAGCAGGGAAACTGTTGTAAAAATAACTTCAAAAAAGGTTGTGTAGCAAACAATAATTTGCTTTAATTTTATGTAGTAAAAGTGAAAAATGAGGGCATATTCTTGAATAAATTGAGTAAGACAAAGTGCAGTCAAAATTTCATGAAATAGTTCATTATTACTAAGATGTTTGACATTTTTTTAATATGTGTTATATAGTTGATTGTAAGCTATTTTCAGACTTTTTTGCATAACTTGGGTAAAAATTGGGCAGCACGGTGGCTATGTGGTTAGCACCTCTGCCTCACAGCACTGGGGTCATGAGTTCAATTCCCAACCATGGCCTTATCTGTGTGGAGTTTGTATGTTCTCACTGTGTTTGCATGGGTTTCCTCCAGGTGCTCCGATTTCCTCCCACACTCCAAAAACATACTAGTAGGTTAATTGGCTGATATTAAAATTGACCCTAGTCTCTCTCTCTCTCTGTCTGAGTGTATATTAGGGAATTTAGACTGTAAGCTCCAATGGGGCAGGGATTGATGTGAATGAGTTCTCTGTACAGCGCTGCGGAACCTGTGGCGCTATATAAATAAATGATGATGATGATGATAGGCTGTTGACCTTAAAGCAACAAGCACATGAAAAAAAAAAATGAGTTTTTTAACATAAATCTCTTTGATAAGCTATAAGAAGTATGTTGATTTTTACCATTTTCACTTGTTTTTCTTCTTCAGGCTGACATAAATGATTTATAATTCTGGATTACCATGGCAACCACAGTCACATGGCAGATTATGTTGTTGCTAGCAGCGCGGCTTTTACGCATCTCCCCCCCTGCCCCCGCCAGCACTGTGACATACTACTTCTCCCCTCTCTGCCATTACATGACATGCTAAGAACTGTGAGCCTATGTCTCCCTGCTCATCCTCCTCTCCACGACCTTAGACACTGTGGATCATCTCCTCCTGCTGCAGACTCTTCTCTCCCTAGGCCTCTCTGGCTCTGTCCTAGCTTGGTTCACCTCTTACCTTGCTCACTGCTCCTTCTCTGCTCTGCTCTTCAGACTCTCATCTCTCTATCACTGTTAACAACACCACCATCTCTTCTGTCCTCCAACTCTGCTGCCTGGGTTTCACCCCTGACTCTTCCCTTTCTTTTGGCCCCCATATTCAATCTCTTGCCCAATTCTGTCGCTTCCAACTCCGGAACATTGCCTGCATCCGGCCCTTCCATAAATAAACCAGGCCCTCCGTATCTGGAAACATGGTATCCAGAATATATCCCACTAAGCTCAGAAATGTTAATTTTAAAGTCCAATGGGCAATTGACTCAATATAACCAAGTACAGTACCCCAAATTATTCACAATACCTGATAATAATCCTAATGAAACTGATATTGGGCATAGTGGAAATATGGTTGAGAGATGCCCACTATTGAGCATTAAGTGTGATCAACTTCTGACCACACAGTAAAGCCTAAACTAATCTGTCCGCTTATCCTGAGAGACAAAAGCCTGGATTACACCTTGTAAGTGGTCAAATTTAACGATGATCATGTCATTCGACTCTCGAGTCCAGCCATCTGTGGTCTACTATAATTGCATATGATACATTTGACCACTAGTCTCTTTACATCCCCTGTAACATATGATGACAGTTAGGGTTCATCATATGGTAAACACACCACAAAATAGGGAACATTGCTGTACAAACCAGCTTTAAGTGATAGATCAACTGATGGACCCCCTAAGTCACCAGGGCCCAGAGCAGCTGCTGAACCTGCTACCCCAGGAGTTACATCTTTGCTCCTAGCCAAAACTTAGTGGATTGAGGGTGGAGAGGATGCTTAGCTCCCATGTACATGGGAGAGGGGGAGGGGAGGGAGGACACACACTCTGCCGCTGAGTGCAATGTAAAAATAATATCATGTTATAGGCTGATTACTCTTGACAGAAAATGAAATCAACCTGGACTAGTTAAAGAGAATTGTGTCTGGATTACCCTCTGCCTGCATATGTGTGTAAAATGGTGTATAATAAGCTAAACTGAATAGCATCTGCATTGCCTCTAAGTGTTGGTGTGTGTAACAGCTCTTTTAAAAGCTATATCTGAGCCATAAATTTCACTACTACTAAAGATCCTGCTCTATTCCTGAGAGACACATATACCCGCTGTGCTCTTGTGACCTACAGATCAGAGCTGATGCTCTAATCCTTTCCCCGGGTGTCCTGTGTTGGTCTCCTGAAGAGTCCTCAGTCAACCTCTACCAACTACCCTACAGCCTTGATCAAAAGTAAGTGTTCAGGAAGATCCAGCCTAGGGTAAAGAGTGAAAACATCACAAGGGAGCATTGCAGATGCCTGGTGGAGGCAGCAACTCATTTCCTAAAAGTGATGGCACCACAATGGATTGCAGTTGATACTTGCAGCTAGACAGTGGTTGGTCTGGCCAGGTGGCACCTCTGACACGGAGCTGCATTAAGCCCACCCTGTCGCCACTTGTTTCCATCAGCTCAAAGCTGGTGCAAAAAACAAGCACTTTTGCTGCGTTCCCCTCGGGGCTGCAAGGAATGCCCCTAGAAATGCACCCTCTCTAATCCTGTATTTTATTAATTTTGTTCTGTAAAATGAAATTTTGTTTTTGTACTTCGCAGCAAAAAACTAGGTGCATTGGTTTACCTATTCTGTATTTTGCAAAGGACATGCTTACTCTGCCTATCTTCTCCCACCAACTGGTGCAAACTTCCACTCCTCCGCAAACATCATAATCTTGTGCGGTAAACTTTTGCGCTTTGGCGGAAATCTTTGTGCATGACCCTAATAAAGCAGACTTGCACTTTGTAATGGGATCCAGTGTGGGCAAAACTGTGATGGTGCACTCCATATATCACTTTCACAAATGGTCCCGACTGTCAATGACAAGCTTAGAATCCTAGAAAAGTAGTGCAGGGAGACCTGTATCATGTAAATTTGATGTATCAGAAGCAGCTGCTTCTAATATATGTAGTTTATACAAAATATTTTAGTGCTGGCTAAAGGGAAAATCCGTCAAATTAATCAGGATCTCCCATTAAAAGGCACAATCTCATAGTCCTAATGAAGAACAAAAGTAAGCATGAAAGAAACTAAAGAAAGACATCGCTAAACAAACTATAATAAAAAATAACAGATAACAGTAGTAGTAAACACATTACAAAATGTATATAATTGCACTCTTATCTCCTTTCAAAATTCAAGTTGTTTCTGGAGTAGTTAGCTTTTGGTCAAACAACAAACAGAATCATAAATCCCCCCCCCCCCCCTAATTCTGTCCTTTTTGATTGGACTTAAGTAAAAAGGTATTTACTCAAATTCAACGTGATGTTTGTACATGGGAAAATGATCACTGTCATTGGAATTCAGTATATGTCTTACAAACCTGACTATACAGACATATATTGTGGTCACCTCTCCAGCACTTTAAGCGTTAACTAGATAATAAGATTGACCCAAGGTATTCCTGACATCTGGTTCCCAGATGTAACCTTTTAGAGTGGGGTCTTCCTGCCCTGAGTCCCCCTACTTCTGGGACTTCCTATGGAATTCCATTGATGTGCATGGTGTAAGTAAGGGTCACGTTACCTGAGGGGTAACCAAAGTTCTGAAGCAATTGAAATGCATGGAGGTACATTTTACACAACTTTTAGTTAATTGTACATAATAATTGTATAGTAAGTTTGGACATGGAAACACTCTGCATGTAGCTATCCCCAATATTGTGGTAATTGATCTCAGAAAGCATGAATCACTTCCAACAGCCATGAGAGCTGCATGTAGCCAGTACAGTAGACTGCTCTCTTAGCCAGACTGATGTATGTGAGAGAACATGGCCAATCATTGTAGCCCAGTCCTAAGTGATTCCCTTGCTGCAGGCAACTAATGGAAACAGCTCAAAGAAAGACTTCTTGCATATTTCCTACAAAACTACTATGAATAAAATTATTATTCTATACATCTGTAATGGACATTTCCACTTTGCAACAGGTAGAGTCCTTTCAATCCTCGAGCACATACAAGCAAGTTTTCAGTACATTATAGTAGATGTTAGGTTTGTAATGTTAACTCCTTGTAACCACAACCCATCCTCCTTTTCTGAAGAATATTTATTATCAGCGTTATTAGCATTTATATATAGAACACCACAAAGTTCTGCAGCACCGTACATGGCGGTAATACAAACAAGGCCGACATAGTTCACACAAACAAAAGTTCACAAAAATTGACAGAGCACAAGTAGAACTGAAAGAGCAGGTAATAAATACAAGTAGTAATATGAGAACAGTCACGTAAATCAAGTTATATTACAAAGGGCAATTACAAGGATGGCGAGGGTAGCCAAAGGTGACAAGGGAGGGGTAGGAAACAAGTCAAAAAGAGGGATGAGGGAGGCAAGAAGAGAAAGGAGGGCAGTAATGAGTCATTGTGGATGTCCCTGGAAATGAGGCTTGCACCCTGCTGAGTCTATTTACCTGACATAACATTATTATGACAAATGCAATGAGAATGGTACAAGGAGAAATAGGTAGCCTGACAGGCAATGGTTGTTTGAAAAGTCTTCACTGGTTGCATAAAAGACATAAGCTTTAATAAGATAACTGGTAAAAGAAAAGAATTGATAAGTGATATTTTAAGATACATTTGCTTTAAAATGTAAAAAACTGAAATACCATATTAAGACATGCAGCTTTGTGTTAGGCAATGTCTATCACACAGCACATCCTGATTTACATGATATATTTATATATTTACAACAACATTTAACTGGTATATCTCACATGACATAAACCTCTGATTTACGTCATATGATTAGTGAAAAGCGTTTTGACATGAAATTTGTTCAGTACATAAAAGTGGCGGATGGTAGGGACAGAATAATATATCATGAGCATAGTAATGGTGTGCCGGCAGAATGGAGGTAACCAGACCATGGAGGGAGCATGCCTAACTGGCAGGGGGTGTGCCTAATGACTGCCCTCCAATCTCCTCCCCCTCCAAACTCCACAGCAGCCTGAGGGGTAAGAACGACATCGCTAGGCCCTTACCAAAATTTTGCAATGCACTGTTCCGCCCCTGACTATCACATTAGACAAATAAAACAAAAAAACATATCTAGTAAAACAGAAGCAATAATACATGCTATGGCAAAATGCCAGAGGAGTGAGACCTGGGGAGCGTGTCCCCACTTGTCCTCCCCTATGGACTGCCATAATGTGAGCCTATGTGGTAACATCCTAATTACTATAATAATTTCATATGTTTCTATTTGTTCCCTGGCTCTCTACACTAAAGCATTGTAGGCAGTTTACCAGGTTGATAGCCAATATAAGACCAATAAATTACATTACACACCATTTCATACTTGCCAACTCTGGCAGCAGGATCTCCGGGAGGGGGCCTCGTGATGGGGGCATGGCCATGCCGAGAGGTTGCGCCCCCTGATAAACTTTTCCAATTTGGTCCTATTGCAGCAGAGGGCACGGCTAGAATGACGCCTTTAGCCTCCACCTCGCCCACTTCACCAACGAAAAGGGTGGTATACGGAGGTTGCCCTGCTCTTCTGGGAGAACTCTCAAAAATGTGTGAGTCTCCCAGAGTAGGCAACTATTTCCTTAATGGCTAAATAAGGCGTCTGTTATGATTTCCAATTACCTGCTTCTCTTAAACCCCCTTTCCTGCAATCTCACTTTGAAGACCCATGTAAGCTGATGGGTTCAGAAGGCCCTATCTGGATAATATACCCATTAAATTTAATGTGAATATACCATTAAAACATTAATTAGGTGTAGAGGCAGTTAATACTACTAAAATAAGAGTAAAGTAAGATCTCCTTGAATTTTCCCATGTATATGACTCCAAAAAAAAATACAATATGAAAGTGTCAGAAAATGCAGTGTCTTTAATAACCTGCAGTGGTTTCTAAAGTGAACTTATCTCTCTTGTTAGCTTAGATTTCCCAATTCCCCATCTACCAGGATGGTATCAGTGGCATGACCTAGCAGTGGTACAACAGTTTGATAAGATCTTTCCCTCCAAGTTCACACACCAGATAAATATACTGAGGAAAGGATAAGTAACTACCTCATCTGTTATCTTGCCATATGGATGTTGGAAAGGAATAAAAAGTAATTACTAATGCACTACATGAAAAAAAATAAACCCTTTCCTTAAAGGGAAAACAATTGGCCCACACCCTGAGACTCCCTCAGTTCCTGAGATAATTACCCCTTGCATGCCCCAGCTAAGTGGACAAGCTTTGGTACTACTAGTTAGTGGCGAGTATTGCTATCAGAGTAACAGAGTTTGATGTTCCCCTTAATTGAGAAAAATTGGCAATTTGTTATTTGCTGTGTAAAATTAACATGATTAACAAAGGATAGAACATGAATAAAAAAAAATACATTATGCTAGATTTACATAGATTTACAAAGATTTGAGTTTGGTGGCGGTTTTAAACCACCACACATCGCAGGCGGTTTAGTGGTCCAAACTGCCGCATTTACTATTTAAAGCGCTACGGAATTTGCTGGCGCTATATAAATAAATGTTGATGATGATGATTTACTATAGGGCAGCTTGAGGCTGTGATCTAAAATGGCTGGCGATGAGTGGCGGATTGAAAACAGCTAAACCACCGGTGGTTTTGTCCAAACCGCTGGCTGTTTCCTTAAAACCACCATCCAAAATACAGGTTTTTAATACCTTCTTCTAAATGGCCGTTTGAGCTATTTTGCCATTCAGAACATAAGAGGAAACACCATTGACATTTACATTATTGGGGCAATCATTATTTATTGATTAAGGGACAAAATTAATTTAAAATTAACTTCTGTGGAATAATTGTATTTTTCATTATATTAAGGGGACAAAATTATTGAATTATTATATTATTCGGGCACTATGTAATGCTAAATTGTGCAGCATAAATAATTATATTCACCATTAACATCCACCATTAACAATCAGTTAATATTATTATGTATTCACATTTCCCCCATAAAATAATACAGTAATAGTGTTCTCTTAAAATAAAGGGGGAAAATGCTCCCATTACTTAATTAAAAAATAATTTTCATCATCATATATGTATATAACACCACTTATTCCGCAGCGCTGTACAGAGAACTCACTCACATCAGTCCCTGCCCCATTGGAGCTTACAGTCTCAATTCCCTAACATACACAGAGATAAAGAGAGACTAGGGTCAGTTTGCTAGCAGTCAATTAACCTACCAGTATATTTTTGGAGTGTGGGAGGAAACTGGAGCACCCGGAGGAAACCTAGGGAGAACATACAAACTCTATACAGATAATGCCATTGTTGGGAATCAAATTCATGTCCCCAGTGCAGTGAGGGAGAAGTGCTAACCACTACACCCCTGTGCTGCCCCATAAGCAATAAATAATGATTGCCCCAATCATTTAAATGTCAGTGGTGCTTCCTCTTATGTTCTGAATGGCAAAATAATTAAAACAGCATGCAGTTTGAGCAATCTTGCCTCTCACAATTACCTCTTTCATTTTGGCTGTTTGGATGGCTGTTTTGTGGTGGTTTTGCAAACCCCAGCTTAGTAAATCCGGCAGTTTGTATGTTCATCATTGTTAAAATCAGAATGGCTATTTGTAAAGTGGTGGTTTTGTTAAATGTCAATTCTGTCCGTTTAAATGGCAGTTTGGGCCTTAGCAAATCCGGTGGTTTTAAAACCGCCAGAAAAATCACAGAAAACTGACGCTTTCACCAAACCGCCCTTTAGTAAATCTAGCCCAAAATGATACTACTCACTTTTAGTTACAGTCTCCTCATTTTTCTTTATATTACATTGTATCTTTTTGAAGCCTGCAGGTTTGTTTTGGCAATGTACTGCTGTCTCTAAAGATAGTTCATCTCTGACTAAAAGCTCTCCATAGCAACATACTAAAGAGGAGGCGCATGATAATAGAATCATTAATATAATCAAAAACATATATTTTTAATAGCAAACTGACAATATACTAATTCAATTTACACAAAATAGAAAATACATTTGAAAAGCTCAAGCTGAAATCAGTACCATGAGTTCCCTTTAAAAGCCACCTAACTGCCAAATTGAAAAGTAAATATTGTGATTAATTTTACCCTGCAGCCTTGTTTACAAGTAAAATTCAATATAGCATCCTATGCCCAATAACACATCTCTATACCTACCCCCACAACTCTGACACACAGGCTAAAGTGGGGCTGGCATAGAACAAAAGGCTGAAGTAATAAAGCATGTTGTGCTTGTTGTGACATTACTGCAAGTGCCCATTTGTTTGCACCAAACTGCAGCCTGTACAAAGCATTTGTTATCTATAAATCTAACAATCACATGCTCTTATTAGAACTGCCAAAAAGTTATTACAGATAGAGGACAGCCCATCTAAGTAATGTCTGCTGTCTCTAAAAGATACAAGAGGTATACTGGACGTAATTAGTTGGAACACATCATCAGGAGGGACAGACAGAATGACATAGATGTTAAGAGCAAGATAAACCTGGTCTGACATTTATTGAGCCAAAATTCAAGTGTAATTACACACTAAGAAATGACAGTCAGTTGTAAATTGTAAGTTGTCATGGCCACCTAGGGATTGTCAAGCCTTATTTTCAGTCTTTTGCCACTTTGCCCTTGAGTGGGGCTTTGCAATAGCACTCCTCTCTGCAACAATGTGCTAAAATATAAGGTTTTTCCTTACCCCCCAAAAAAGATTTTATTTATCGTTACTAAATTGCTGCCATTATGGAGGTATAACATATAAGCCTGGACAGTAATGAACTATGGAGACAGCCAATTGGGAATGTACCATTTTATTCTGGTTATTTTTTTCCCTGTAGTGATAAGCAGCAATGTAACTAAGTTAAATCACCAATCTAATAATAAAACTTCAACTGAGCTTAAAAAGCTGAGATTCCTTTCGCCGTAGGCTACTTTTAATATTGCACTTTGTGCCATTAAATTGCTGTTATTATATCAGCAAATATGTTATTATATAATACTGTTTGTTGGTGATTAAATCTCTGTGCATTATTGTATTGCTCTGCATGATAATTTACCACTTGACAAGCATTAGGTATTACTGCATTTTCTCTGTTATTTTAACAGAGTTCTATTTCTGTTCATGTTGTTATATCTCACTATGATATAAGATTGCTTCTTGTAGTATTCTGCTAGGAAGTGCATTGTTGGCTGAGCTAGGAATTTGAACCTTGTTTTGGAATGTGGCTCTTGTTCTGTACTGAGGCCACTCACTCCCTGTTCCCTTTCCTGCTCATTCTGTCTCCTCTCATGATGTCTCCCCCCCCTTCTTCTCTCCCCCTCAGCCTCTCTGCATGCTTTCATCTTCCTCTTTCCCTAGCGTTTCCCCTGCTCTGTCTCCCTACAGCGTTTTGCCCTCTCGGACCCAGCAGCCATGTCTAAATCCTGCACCAGACATCCCCTACAGTGCAACCCAGGTTGTGATTTCAGTGGTAGACGCAGTATGTGCTGACAGGTACTGAAGGGCATCGCACAACAGCAATGCCAACAAGTGGCATAAAGTAAGGTGGTAGCGATGGATCTGTGAGATCTGAGCTCCCTGCACCCGCTGCAGCTATAATTACAGATAGCTGGGGCAAGAGGGAGACTCCCTACGCTGGCACATATCTCATCAGACCAAGGACAGGTACAAGCAGCATATAAAACAAGGCATCTGTAACATAATATCCATAAGTGCAACAGAGGAGATATGGTAACAGGGAAAGATGGAGGCAGGGAATTTCAGGACTGCCAAATGGATACAACTATTGACATATTAACAGCAAGAGGATGTAGGACAATCAGAGGGGAATGATCGGCAGCGCTGACATACAAGGAGGAGTGGCTGGATAGCAGCAGGGATGCAGGGAGTAGATGTGATTACAGGAAGATCAGGAATTTGAGAAATCACTACAGGGTTCAAAAATGCACGAAGATATGGGAGGTGGGGGTGGTGCGAAGAGATACGGAGACACTGGCAGATGCAGAGGGGCCTAGGTATAGCCAGGAGAAGAACAACATGCACAAGGAGTGCTGGGGTCATACATGGGGTGGGGGGATATCTGGAATGTAAAGACGGGCGGAGGGTGTGTAATGGATAGGGTTAGGAGTATAGTGAAAGTATAGGAATCAAATCAAAGACAATTTATGGGAACGTAGAAGGATGGTGACGCTTCGAGGTAGGAATACAGTTATACAAATGTAGGTTTTATGAAGACCAACACATTAGAAATTTGGAGGAAACAAGTGTAGAAGCTGACATAAGAAGTGGGATGGTCAGAGAGGTGTATAAGAGAGAGGAGAAGCAGGGGATGCGGGGCAGAGGTGTACTGTGAGGTGTAGGAGGGTGCGGGTGATGGAAGGAGGTGGTAGGTGATGCAGGGAGTGTGATACAGGAGGTGTGGTGGATGTACAGCATGCAGAAAGGAGAGGTGATTAGGGAATGGGCAGGGTGTAACATTGCGAGGTCTCTTGTACTCACTCCATGGTGCAAGCTCCTGCAACAGCTCGGGGTGATGTGCAGGCGGCAGAGCCTGGTCTGGCCCTCAGTGTGTATGTCTGTTGGTGTGAATGTGAAAGGAGGGAGGCACCGGCAGGGCAGTATCTTCTGTATATTATCTATATGTATCCAGCGCCCTCTGATGGAAATAAAGGAAACCGCACCTCGTATACTAATGTATTCAGAGTACCTTCTACACGTGAAACGTCATGTGTAAGTATACATTTGCCTTCCAAATGCCGTTGCTTTGGACAGAAATCCCATTGCCAATATTTCCATCGATTGTGTCTCATGTTTTATCTGTTACATAACCTAAATACCAAATTAAAGTTTTCCAAAAGTGTCATTCTGGCTCAGGGGCTGGCTGGCAAATGGGGAGACTCAACTCAGCAGCCTATTAGGGACATTTTAAAGGAAATAAAAACTCAGGTATCCCAGTGACCAAGCCTAGGGTAGCCCACTATGGGACCAGCCACCTGCCCCCTTGACCCACCCCCTAGCCCATCAAGCCCTGTTTTGGTTTCTATAATAATCAGAATAATGATCATTCTCTCTTCATATTACTGTTAGTTTTACACAATTTATGAAGAACATATCGCCAATACAGCTGAGCAATATTCATCTGCCCTGGCAATTCTGGTCCAGAGCCGTAGAGGGCAACTTCCAATTCTCTGGGCTAGTGTGCATATGTGCACGGTTTGCTCACACACTTGTATGGAATTCATACCTGTTAACTGTAATGGATAGCTCATGACTATTCACATATGTGTCATAATGCTTAGTTGTAATCATGTATGTCAAACCTGTAAGATGAGCGTCCGGTGCCACATATTGCACCACCACCACCACAATTTATTTATATAGCACCTCTGATTCCACAGTGCTGCACAGAGAACTCATTCACATCATGAGAGAGAGAGAGAGAGAGAGAGAGAGAGTGTCTCGGGTCATTTTTTTTTTTATAGCAGCCAATTAACCTACTAGTATATTTTTGGAGTGTGGGAGGAAACCGGAGCAAACACGCAAACACAGGAAGAACATACAAACTCCACACAGATAAGGCCATGGTCGGGAATTGAACTCATGACCCCCCAGCGCTGTGAGGCAGAAGTGCTAACCACTTCGCCACCATGCTGCTTGACAATCATATTACTATGGGATAACGATGATGATTTGCTGGTGCATACACATAGGAAGTGAAAACTTAGACTTGCACTTCAGTTCCACTTGTCACTTGAATTTTTTTAAAAAACTTTTAAACATTGAAAAAATGCCTTAGTCAAAAATATAGCATTTTTTCATTGATCTTTTTCTGTAACTGCCATTCTGAGAGGGCGATCACAGAATAAGTATTGCATGGTGGCAAAGTGGTTAGCACTTCTGCCTCACATGCAACCTTTGGTATACTGGGAAAAGCAAATCAAAGTGCTATCTTCAGTATGTTTTCACTGTTTGATAAATGTACTATGTCTGTACTATGTTTGTCTCTGCATGGTTGTTCTTTTTCATATTAAAATTATGTTTAAATGAATTGAATAAACATATCTGATAACTTTATTATAACACTGATTTTTATTTATTCAATCTAAGTTTTGAAGATAATGTGCAGGCTACCGTTATTAAAAAAATATATTTTTAAAATGAATTTGTGTTTTTTTAATAGTTATATTTGTTTTTTAATAAGTATATTGTAATTATGCAAGCCAGTCACATGTGACTGCCCTGGCTCATGGGCAGGTATTTCTGGTAGCAGCAGTGTATACTGTACACGTGTGTCTTTACTCCCCCGGCGGTAGTGACCAGCAATTTACACATGAACACTTTACTTTTGATCCCATCCACATATATTTTAATAAAATATATGTATAATCAACAAACAGCAGTAGAAGCAAGTTATATATGTATATCAATGATACATTTGATGCAATGTTTTCAGTTTAATATGTGTTTCGTGAAATATGGGCCTAACAATCTGTTTTTTGGGGGGGGGTTTCAAATCTCTTTATTTTTAACAACAACATATTGAGAGATGTTATAAAAAACAAAAGGGTGGTGAATAACAAATAAAGTGACATCGTTATACAACATGAACATTCATATATAACATGAGGCCTGTTCTAGTGTGAGAGAGCCAAAGCTGCTAAGGTAGTCCACACATAACATGTGCCCCAGAGGCAGTCTTAATGTTATGACAAAAGTCACTATAGAGAAGCTGGATATGGATCTCTGCAATCCTATATGGTTTCGGGCTTTCCTGCATATGGGGGACAGGGAGGGAAGGATGGGAGAAAGAGGGGGGGTGGGGGTAGATGGGGAAAGTGTGGAGAGGGTATGGGTGGGCACGGGAAAGGGGTTGACTCATAAGGGGGGGAGAAGAGGAGTTAGGAAAGATGTGAAAGAACGCTTGCAAGGCGGTATGGCCTGCATGACCACCGCCCTGCACTGGAGAGAAGGAATGCTCCTAGTTAGCAGTATTCTGGCAGGAAGTGATTGAAATTTCAGCAGTTATAACAGATGGATTCCACCTGGTCCTGACTTCTGTCTTCTGAACCTCACAAACATGCCAATCTCTAGATGTGTATGGGTATTTTATTCACTCTATGGCAGTATACAGGGTCCTTACAAAATATTACTACAAAGCCACAAATGTCTAGTTACACCCCCGACTAGGAGCCAGGCATGAACTGACCTATGGTGGTACAAGGGAGATCCCTAGTGCCTGTAGCCTATCCCCAACTCCATTGTATGTTCTCTACAACATGCTTGCTGGCTTCTCACTCTTCACATCTCGGAGACCCCAGATGGAAGGTGAAGTGTGAGAACAGAGAGTGGGCAGTGCACAGTGAATCACATTATGAAGGCTCCCTTGACGCAATGACGCGCCATTTTGCCATGGGTGGCGAGGAAGGGGTTTTTCCATCCCAACAGACATAAAGAAATGAGGGTCTTGTATAATCACATAAACATAAATCTATGGGCTATGTAACACCTGAACCCAGTGGTCACCTGTTCTGGTAGACTTGATCCCAGGAGAGTAGAGACAAGGGAGTAGGGGCAGTTGGGTGGCAGCAGTACAGTGCTTCTTCTTGTACTGAAATCTACACATCCCAACATACCTGAGGAGCGAAGAAACAAAAAGTGACATAAGCACCCTTCACTTGTCCGGTGGGCTCCCTCCAGTTGTCACGGCATCTACCCCCTATTGGCCATGTCGGTGAGCCAATCAGGGCCTATTGTAAGGGCTAAGAGCGCCCCCTCCAAGAAGACAAAGGAGACAAAAGCACCTAACCAGAGAAGAGGCGCCGCCGGCTGGAGGGTCTGGAAAACCAGAAGACGCCGGGGCAAGTTGAGTATCCTGCGCGGAGCAGGTAAGTATAACTAGTCCTGTAGGTTGACTAGAAGGCCCATTGGCAAGTAGAGGGGGAACAAGGCCCCAGGCCAGTTAGGGTAGATGGGCAATAGGTCATAATTAATGGGCGCCAGGCCCATAGGTAAGTAGGCTTAGTTTGGCACCAGCCCAATAGGTAGTGGGCAATAGGCCCTTTAGTTAGAAGGGTGTAAGGCCCTATAGGTAGTTATTGGGCACAAGGCCCATTAGTTTAGTGATTAGGGCATACAGCCCTTAGTTTGTAGGGCACAAGGCCCTTTGTAACTGGGCACAAGGTCCATCACTTTGTAGGGCGCGTGGCCCACAGCTAGCTTGGCACCAGGTCCATAAAGTAGGAAGGCGCAAGGCTCTTTGTGTAGTGGGGTGCTAGGCCTATGTTGTTAAGAGGGCAGTAGGCCCTGATAGTTTGAGAGGACGCTAGGTCCTGGTTAGCGTAGTAGGTTGCTAGGCTCTGTTCAGTTAGTTGGGCGCTAGGCCCTTGATGTAGTGGGACATCTGGTCCCTAGTGACGGTGGGCATTAGGCTGTGAGAGTGGCATATGAGGCCCCTCTATCTGGCAGATATGGGTGGCCCAGGACGGGTAAGCAGCAGCAGGATCAGTCTGCTCTCAGAGTAGAAGAAGTGAACACTGGTGAGGTGGTCACTGGCAGGTAAGGTAACGAACCAAGTGCATGTTGTTTTGTATGCCACCTGTCTGTCTCCTTTAGTGTACTCCCCTGTAGAAACCAGGAATCAGACCGTCACTGAAGACGGTGCTGAAGCAGAGAGAGGTTGGGGTGACTCCGAAGTGGACGGTTGGTGGTCCATCGTGAACAAGGTAAGACACAGTATATTATCCAGTATCCACCACTGATCACATGTGTAGCAGGAATTGTTTTGTCCTCAAGGCTCAGAAAATCGTCCCCGAGATGATTTTAAAAGCAAACGGAGGTGGACCTTGTCGGGACCACACAATTATAGCTTTCACACCAATTTCATGATGCCATGCCCAATAGTAGACAATTCTCCATACATACATAGAATGGAAGCCATTATTGACTGCCATTGTACAAAATCAAGTTTCCTTCTCCGTTGCGCAGGCCATGGGGGGGGTGGGCCTCACACAATGCCACACCTCTTTTTCACAATACCACACTCCCCAGGTCAACAGCAACTTTGGTACAAATCCTAGTAGTGGCACTGTATAGTTTTTGCACGCTAAATGCAATTCTCACCGTATAGTTTTCTTAGCAAGCTTTAGAATTTCAGTAGTTATTTAGTAGAAGTTTTATTTATGGAAAATTAGTTTTTATAGTGCAAAACGTAAAAATGATTATGATGGGGATTTGTAGTGCTGTAAGGTGCAGTCAGACAATGTTGCATGTTACCTGCATAGAGGCACTGGCTTAGCGGTAATGGATTCCTAAATTATATTTTAAAATGTTGTCAACTATGGGCAGGTATTGACCCCCTGATAGTCACACCATGCAGATCCATCAGTAGCCATATTGCATTGACTCCATTGCTGTTATTAAACATATCACTTTTGAAGAAAGGAAAGTAACCCAAGAAATGGGAGCCCATTCAAGCACTTCTAAAGGTTAGTACAGTTATAAATAACATGATGAGTTGAAATAATATATTCGGGTGTGCATTTATGGTTACCTAATAATGTGTATTATACAGTAAGACATGTATTTCTGTATATAATTCTTCATAACACAGAGTCATGATAAACAAATTTTGAGCCCAATAATATGTATGATTTATGGTAGAGATGAACAGTTTGGATTTTGATCAATCCGACAATTCTGAGTTTTACAAATCTGATTGACTTTGATTGATTTTCCTGAACGCGAAACGAAACGTCACTTTATTGCGACATCAGAATTTCACAATCTTTAGACTGTACAATTTGTGTATATAGTATACCACTCCCTCCGTGTAATGACCTTCATTTTCTGTTAGGAAAGGGTGGGAGAAAGCCCAGCGAGTAGAGCATTCTGAGTCTGCAGCAGATAGAGGGATGCAATGTATAAATGTATTACTCCTTTAAAATATAATAATATTATTAATAATTATCACATTTTTATGCAATGCAAATCACAGCCATGAAGATTGAATTCTGTATCTGTCCCTCTACCTTTTACAGGAGAGGGGTACCATATAGGTGCCTATCATTACTCGTACTTGCCGACATTTTCCCAGAGGGGAGATCCTGGGGCTCAGTGAGGGGCCCCTTCTGAGTGAATCACATCACTAAGCCATCCACTGCTCAATGCCACGATTTTTGGCATAATACAGTAGGGAAGAGGGCCAGGTGAATCGCATGATTAAGCCCCCAATCATTATCATCATTTATTTATTTATGTAGCACCATTAATTCCGCAGCGCTGTACAGAAAACGCACTCACATCTATCCCTGCCCCCAATGGATATTACAGTCTAAATTCCCTAACATACAGACATACAGAGAGAAAAAAGAGAGAGAGAGAGACTAGCGTCAATTTGATAGCAGGCAATTAAACTACTAGTATGTTTTTGGAGTCCACACTGCACCAAGGATGTGGGCAGCATGCAAGAGTTTGCACTGCTCTCCCAGGAGTCTGGGAGAGCTTTCTGGGAGAATTCATGAGTTTCCCAGACTTTCCTGGAGAATAAGCAACTATGCCATTTCTAAAAATAATTATATTCACCGAGTGGTGACTGATGTCTTTAACTCTCTTAGGGGCTCAAAAAGAATTGGATATATGTCAGTATTTTTTGTACAAAATACAAATTTCCGTATTGCACATGCGTACCAAAAATACATATGCATTCATCCATTTCCTGATTTTGGCGGATTGGACCCTTGCAACCCTTTACGCCTGGAGAGGCAGAACAGAGGAGGGAAGGGTCAGGTAAGGGTGGGCCAAATACCATAAGGTTGTGTTCACATAATTGCATCTCAAGTAGACCAGATTGTGGATGCAGATATGCCTGTCAGGAGCAGGCCTGGCGCTCCCATTAGGCAAGGTTAGGCACTTGCCTAGGGCGCCGGGCTCTGGAGGGCGCCTGGAGGGCGCCACAGAATGTAAATGACTTTAAAACTGTGCGGCGACCGCTGACCATACCTGTCATGGCCGCCGCACAGCATTCAGATGCACGGGGGAGGGGGGAAGAGGCTATTGCTCACCACCACCGCCTCTCTGCTCCGTCTCCTCCCCTCCACTCACTAGTGTCAGTGAGTGGAGGGGAGGAGACAGAGCAGAGAGGCGGCGGTGGTGAGACAAGGTAAGGAAAGACGGGGTGAGGGGATTTTTGCGGGGCGGGGGCGCCGATTTTGTCAAAAAGCCTAGGGCGCCATGGACCCTAGCACCGGCCCTGGTCAGGAGAGATGTCTCTTGCGGTTACTTGAAGACTGGTGCAGCGATGCGCAACTATAATAATGAATGTAATAATAACTGTCTAGCCTCTTTTGATTGGCTGGTTGCATATTGACCTTTCCAGCTGATAGTACATAAATAGCGTAGCAGCTATTTTATTTGAAGTTGTTGCCATCTATTTGCATTACTTAACTGACATTTCCATTTTGACTACTGCAGGAAAGTAGATTCTTATTTAATTTTTATAGGGGAAAACCACAGATAAAGCTGTGTGGAGAGCACATATAAAACACTATCAAAAATACATTTAGGATACTTTGAGAAAAGAAATCAGATAGCATAAAAAAGCTGTTAAACAATATTGTGTGTCAGTGGCTGAATTGCAAGGTTACCCAATTGTGTAGTGTCTCCTTTATTACCTAACTGTGCATTCAACCAGTGTGATGGCAACTAAAACAAGAGAATATATGCACTCTATTTATTTTGCAGTGACACTTCAGTATGCAGCTTTACTGTTATAGTCATAGATCAATCTGTTGAACAGAAGCATCTCAGTACTAGTATTGACAGAAGTAATATACTTTTGCACACCTATATCTTTTTATTAAATTGTCATCCTACTATCTGATGCTACTTTATCTTTCTGTTTCTTGTGCATCCAATGCCATGTACGTGTACTATTATTAAGACGTGCAAGGCTTTACCCACCTGTATCTTTTATTAAACTATATTCCATTCTGTCTGGCACTGCCCTGCCAAGGAGATTGGCATTTTCACTGGGAAACTGATGCTGAAGACCTGTCAGGAAAAACTGACTGAGAGCCCTAAAACATTTGAGTGATGTTCTCTTTTTTTTTTCTTTTACTTTTTTTTTTTTTGTTATCACGAGCCGACCGAAAACTTGGTGCATGCGCACTAACATCCTGGAAGGCAAACGGTACGATAAGTGACAGGGAAGGATCACATGATCCCTCCACACATGCGCTGTCCAGCTCTGCTCTGAAGAGCAGAGCTGACAGCCAGGAAAGTTTTCAGATATGTTAATGTACGCCAGCTTCAGATGGTGTACATTAACATGTAGAACAAGACAAAAAATTCTCTATGAAGACTTTCATACATAACGGTTCTGAGCACTTCCCATAGACTGTTATGGGGAGTGCTCAGAAAAACGATAGGAAATGCAAAGCAGCAGATATCTGACATATCTGCTGTGATGCTTCAATAATACATAGTAATTTCACGGTAAACCCCCAAAAACAACAGTTTTCGGGGGTTTAACACAGGGGGAATGTTTGATAAATAGGCCCCTAAATATCCCCATGAGAATCATACCACTGCGTATACTAACACTACTGTCGGACATTGTGCGCTTCAGTAGCCTTCAGTGGAGAGCAGCCCTTTTGTTCAGACAAGTGTATTAGATTGTCACCAGCCAAGTTAAATTCATCTAACATGTGTAGGGAATCTTTTCTTTCAGATCAATCAAATTGACTGTGTACATAAGAGCTCAATGCAAGACAGACTGGATTTATCACATTGTATTAGAGTTAAATTGTTGTTGTATTGGTAGGAATGTTCTGCGAGAAGTGTGTGACTCAGTGATTATAGCCACTTCCCACTACAAGGGAAAAAAAGGTATATTTATAGGTCTGGTTGTAAGTTGCCTTCCTTATACCACAAACTGCCTAAGTTTAGTTTAGAATAGTTATCTGAGGTACCTCAAGGTAGAGGCAGTGTTAGGATAACATTGCAAGAGCACTTGAATGTGAGAGAAAAATAAAACATCTGTTACATTTGTAAACTTTCACTGACTGAAACACTGCAGAGTTAACACTGTATTTTGAGAGTTACTATTTTGCCAGAAAGTATATTTTTATTTAAAAAGGACTTATGAAAAACAGTTAGCCATTTAAATTCCAAACCCTATTTATAATAAGCATGCCAAAGTGGCTTCTGCACCAGTTCTTTGTCATTTAATTTGTTTTTAGTACAAGCAGGGCGAAGTGAATCGGAATATGAGAGGTACATCGCAATATACTCACGCACATTTTTCTTATATTGGCTGGGCAAAGGGGGTGTTATGTGAAGGAGAGAACAAGATAATTTTCTTTGACATATTGCACAAATCCATTTAGTATTGGATGAAGGCAACATTTTCATCCAGCCAGCCAGCTTGCTGCAGCTCTTAATATTGCTAATTGTGAGGTCATGTTAAAAAAAGACTGTAAATTATATAAATAATAATGTAGTAACAAAAGCATCTCCAAACTTACATGCTTTTATATTGTTTTTTTATACATTGTTTTTTTGTCATATTTACCAATGTTACCCTGGTACATTTATATATTTTTATTTTTGTGTGAAATACAAAAATAAAAAAATAACAGCCTGGCTGTCTAACCATGAATCACCAAAAACACCAGAATGTTTTTGGAAACAAAACCAAAACTAGCAATGTTCTTTAGCCTTCTATCTTATTGTAGGTTTGTCTGACAGTGATGAGGAAGACTGAAATAATGGTAAATAAAAAAAGCTTAGCTAAGTAGTATTGCTGTATACTACATACACCATACTTGCCAACTCTCCCGGAATGTCCGGGAGACTCCCGCATTTTGTGAGAGTCTCCCGGACTCCCGGGCGAGTGTGGCAATCTCCCGAATTCTGCCCACTTCACTAGGAAGTGCCCCACTTCCTAGTGAAGTGGGCAGAATTAGATCCCAAACGCCGCGATTCCCGGTGAATCGCGGCGTTTGGCCCCGCCCCCGCTGTCAAATGACGCAATTTGCGTCATGACGTCACAGGGGGCGGGGCCGAAATGACGCGATTTCGGCCACCCCGCCCCTTCACGCCCCCCTCCACTGGCTGGCTCCCGGAAGGGAGCTGAAGAAAGTAGGTAAGTATGACATACACTGTCCACTTTTGAAGGGACAATGTCTCTTTTAGAAACACATCTACCTGTTCAGGGTTATTGATTATATAGATTTTTCTTTTGATGTGCATTTCCACTAACAGATACCATTATTTGCTACCACAAGCAACTTTCTGTTTCTTAAAATGCTGCATAGTCCTGTCTTAGCCAGATATTCCTGAAATTAAGTACAGAAAGCACATGTGTTAGATTTTGCGTTCAGGGTAATGCTGGGTTAGTGTTTTAACTGGGTCTGTGGAACTGCAGAAGCCGAGAGTCAAATAGAGGGTAACACGGTAGTAAACTTGATCAAAGCCTGACATCTATATCTGCTGCCCTTTGCACCTTAGATTCTCAACCTGTGGTACGTGTACAACAAGGGGTACCTTAGATAGAATCATGGGGCACTTCGGTCTGTTAAATATATTTCAAAATAACTTTTAATTTATTAGTAAGGAATAAAACGAAAAGGAGCTGTATTTTTGAAAAATATAAATACATAAGGATCGGCTTAGTATAAACTACTACTACTCAGATTAGTTGGTGCTTTCAATAAAAGTACACTTGTTAGGGGGTACTTGGTATAAACAAACACACTTTAGAAGTAATTGGGGAACTTTTACCATCAGCTGTGGATACTTGTTAAAAGAAGGTAGAGAAATCCTACACTATTCTCTACACTACACTTTAACATACTATGGGACCTCTATATCAATCCCTAAACCATGTGGAAACAGCTTTTTCCGCATGGTTCAGGCATGTTTAAGTAAATTATTTAACAAAACCCAGAAGAGACCGGCGTTAGCTTTAGAAGGACATCTTTGTAGGGACAACCTGTTTGTGGATACGTTGTACCTACATGCAGGGCCGGATTTACCACTATGCAACCTAGGCAACTGCCTAGGGCCTAGCGGTACCCAGACGGCCCAGTCAGGACTGACGGTGAGCGGGGTAGGCAAGGCGGAGGGGCGCCTGCCATCCCTCTCTGTCCGCCGACATACTAAAATAAGCTGCGTCCGGAAACAAAGTAAAAGACAAACCAGTCATGTGATCGCATGCGCGGCTCCCGGCAGTCTCTCCTCCTCTCTGCTCCCACTGAATGAGGAGGAGAGACTGCTGGGACCTGTCGTGCGATCACGTGACTGTTTTTTTTTTTTTAGTCTGTTTCCGGCCACTGTGAGGAGGACTAACACAGAGGAGCTGCGCGGGAGAAGAAAAAAGACAAGAAGACCAGAAGACAGAAAAGAGGAATTCAAAAGAGAAAAAGACAGGTAAGTAAAACGGAGGCACATAGACAGAGGTGACATAATGAAGGGGCACAGGGATAATACAATGAAGGGGCACAGGGGTAATACAATGAAGGGGCACAGCGGTAATACAATGAAGGGGCACAGCGGTAATACAATGAAGGGGCACAGCGGTAATACAATGAAGGGGCACAGGGTTTAATACAATGAAGGGGCACATGGGTAATACAATGAAGGGGCACAGGGGTAATACAATGAAGGGGCACAGAGGTGATACAGTGAAGGGGCACAGGGGTAATACAATGAAGGGGCAAAAGTGGCAATAAATGGGCATAGTTTGATGATTGATGGACAAAAGTGACAAGGGCACATCCTTGGATTTATGTGTATTATTTTTGCAAACAACTTAATAAGTATTTGTGAATTTCTGTCTTAAATACTTATTAGGTTGTTTTGACCCAACTACTTAAAAACCGGGACAGCTCGGTAATTATCGGGTGCCTTTTTCTGTAGCCTTGCTCTTTTCACATGTTAGGCACGCCCCCAAAGATGCAAGCCACGCCCCCACCACCTTTGGCGGCGTACTTTCACTTCTACTTAACTATAGGGGTATATGGTAGGCTACAAAAATATAGTGCTATGGATTGTTTCAGGGAGGGGGCCCAAAAACAGTATCCTGCCTAGGGCCCCATGAGGTCTAAATCCGGCTCTGCCTACATGACTTCAGTAGTAAATTGCCATGTTAATTCATCTATCAGTGGTGCAATGACATGTTAATTAACGGGCAAAAGTGGGATGCATAATAAGAAGGCCCCTATCAGTGGTGAAGGAGGTCAAAACACCGGTCTCTGCTGCTCAGTCAGTGGCTTGTCAATGTGAGTCCACAATATTTTCTATCCTGTGCAATTAGCCAATTAGAGCACCAGAGATGAGCTGTCTAGTTGTCTATAACAGGACCCAGTTCTACTTCATAAGAGTAGGTAGAAAGGGCTAGCAATGGTGAATACTTCAGCTGGGATCTAGCTACCAGAATTTTGGCTTTCAATGTACACCAGCATGAGATCTGAAATGTACATTTGCCTCCAGAACTAGGTTTTGCTTCATATACTAAATGCCATAACTCATGTTGCATTCTACCCAGCAAAATTTGAATCTGTACTGTACACTAGCAAACGGAATTGAGATTTTCATTGTATACTAGCCATCAGAACGAATTTGCAGGCCAAAAAAATATGCAGGTGTTTGCACCAGCCAATGGGTGGATTGGAGCTGCTTAAAGGTCGGTTCAACACGTCATGGCTGGAGATTCAACATGCTGGGGTCGACAGTCAGAGGGCTAGCATGCAGATAAGAGAGCAGGAAGCTGTCAAGCATTTTCTCCAGTGCACTGATAGAAAGTGTGGGATTGCAGGAGGGGTAAGCAATTCATTTGGATTACCACCGGAGATCTGGGGTCTGCATTTTATCACTAACAGAAATTAGAAGGGAGCTGCATTATAAAGCCACCAGAGATCTGGGGTCTGTATAATAAAGCATATAAAGCAAGTATACTATATAAACTAGATGCCTGAGGTCTGTGTAGTAAAATCACTAGAGATTTGGGGTGAACTGCTTTATAAAGCCACTAAAGGGTTTAGGGGTCTGCACTGTAACACCCACAGGATTGTCATTGAATAGCAGTGACTAGTGTTTTGACTGGTGGTCACAACAATGTTCTCTGTGTACTGTATATATAGGTCACAAGGATACTTTCTGTATTGAATAGAGACCACAAGAATGCTCTCTGTATTGTATACAGATCTAGAATTCTCACTGTTTTACTGGTCACTAGATTTATTTCTGCATGGAAATTGATTATAGCTCTTGGACATAATTTTTTTCATATATTTCATTGACTAAATTAATCCACACCTACATAGACAAGCCACACATTTTTGTTACAGCCATTTTTCAGTTGTGACATACTGGTAAAAGCCTGGGTCATTGATCAAAGATCAACATATTTTTCTTTACATAAATGAAAAATAAAAATACCTGGGTGCCAGGGCACATCGGCTTAGGGAGGGGGTCAAGGGTTAGTTGATGTATTGCAATTTGCAATGTAATAGTAGTAGTCAGTGCTGTGTAGGCCAGAGGCAGAGTGGGCTCTTTGTGGCTAAGGTGGATTGGACTACATCGTGGTGATGAAAGTAAGTTAATAGAGAATAAGAACAATCTACAAAATGTAATCTAAAGAGAAATTTACTAAAGCTTTCTTTTGGCACAAGATTTCTGAAAAATGCTGTGTCTACTGAATTAATTACTTGCATTAGATGGGTTCTTCATTAATTCTATATAATAAACACATACTCCTTCCTAGTTACTGCTGCTTTTAACAGATACTCTCTAAAAGGTCTAAGCATTGTTAAACGTTACAGCTAGAAGGGGCAAATGTTTCCACATTTTGTATGTAGTAACATATAAAATATAACAGCATTTGCCATCTCTGGCTGTGATGCTTAATAGCAGTAAAGCTGTCAGACCAAATTAAGGGCATGGCCCATGGACCAACAGCCACACCTGCATCAAATACAGGAACACATTAATATAAGGTGTTAGTAAAGATAGTTGATAAATGTGCAGGTTAACAAGGAGAACAGCATTTCAGTCAGGAATTAAGGGGTATATTTACTAAACCAATCAGATTCTAGCTGTCATTTTGTAGAATGCACTAAATAAATGAAAGCTGGAATCTGATTGGTTGCTATAGGCAACATCTCCACTTTTCCAAACTCGCAGTTTAGTAAATCTAGCCCTAACTCTCCTTCGTGCTTCAGACACCACCAAATGCGACCTGGTTCCAGATCCTTTAGAGCTACTCTATACTTACCTAACTAATGTTCAGCAGTCAGCAGTGGCCCACAGCTGAACATCCTTCCATCCTTCTCTCACTTCTTCAGGACGCACCAGTTTTCTAGCTTGCTCTGGCATATCTTCTGTTATGGTGCTGGATCACATGGCAGCAAGGCGAACATAGCAATGGTGTTGCCAAAAAAGCTACAAGAATGGTGCAAAATTCAAGTAGAAATAGTAATAATTGAAAGAGCAGAGCATGTGGTGATCATCAACAGGCTTAGACATCAGAATCAGAAGATCAGCCAATTTACAAGGTTTTGAAAGAGCAGCTATGTGTATTGAGGACTAATAGGAAGAGGAGGAAGTTAGTTGTCCCAGAGGAGGACTTGGTCAAATGGTAGACATTTCCACAGTCAAAGGGTGGGTTTGTGATTAAAGACTTTGTGTTCCGTTATCAGTTAGGTGTAGTAGTGGCCAATTTACCCAAGAAAATTTAGAAGAGAACTCTAAAGGATAACTTTGTACACATATTCACTTCAGTCAAGACGGGCTTGAAAGACAATGAGATGGCAGGCCAAGGCATTTAAGACAAGCGAGAATTGGCTATGCAGTATGTTTGTTTACACAGCATGTTACACTGGGATTAAGCCAGGGAATACATGAAAAGGAGTCTCTCCTCTGGAACCACTCCTTGGTTCAACACGTATGATTCTTTCTTCTTCTTTCCCCCGGTTCTGTGTCTCCAGTGATCTTGCCATAGCGAAAAGCAAAAAAAACCAGGAGCTTTTCATTGATTTATTATAGTCATTATATTATAATAAATCGTAACAAGTGTGCAGTTACGAACGGAATTGATGAAGTATACTATGCACAAAGTTGTGCAATAAAATGAATGGCAATGATGTACTTCCTTCTCCTGATTATTTGTTTTTGGCTGTGGTATGCCCTGAGGTTTAGCCCTTTCTTTAAATTTATTTAGCATATTGCTGCTGGGACTGCATATATCTGTACAATGTGTACAGAGTCACGATCTTCTGAAATGATGGTTATGACAGACGAAAATCACAGCTCGGGGCGGTAAATTGTGTAAAAATAGCGTCAAACGTCTATAGTGTGTACACATGAATTGTCATGTTGATCGGGACTTCAGTCGTTGGAAAAATCGCTAATCATATCACATCGGGAGAAATTTCCTGTAGTGTGTAATCAGCTTTAGAAGAGTACACTAATTATAAATGGTTTGGAGAAAGTACAGTGAGGCTTCCAGGCTAAAGTTGCAGGTTCAGAAGCCCACAGATGTTGGAATAAGAGAAGTTGATAAATGGCTGAAGGATAGAGCAGGGGGCAGAATGGGGGAAGAATTTCAAAAGCCAGGGACAGGGACTTCTTGTTCACAGAGGCAGGAAAGACAAGCAGTGGGCATTTATAAAGTCACTGTATACAAGAGTGCAGTGTAAGTTCAGACATGCTCATGCATTTACAGCACAAACCACTCCATGAATGAATGCATAAAGAGAAAAGGTAGAAAGGTAGTGTTATGAATCCCAGTGCATTCACAAAGTGCAACGGAAGTGTAAGGCAAAGTGTCTTTATTCAGGTAAATATATTAACAAAGATAACTCAAATCCACGGATGACAGGTTCCAAAAGAGACTGTATAGTAAAATGGCAGGAACAAGTATAATAAGTTTACCCCAGTCCAGAAGGCACAAGGCTGTCCAGGAAAGCAGACAGAGTCCAGGGATCAAATAGAGACCAGACAAACAAATCCAAATAGCCAGGCAGAGATCAAGCAAATAGGCGAGGTCCAGAAGTCTGTCCAAAAGGTCAGGGCAACAGGCAAAACAGCGTTGTCCAAGATACAGGCAAATGATTTGGGGTCTCAGGCAAGCAGGCAAGATCCAACGTACAGGCAAGGGTCATACACAGAAGTTCAGTCCAGCAGGTATATACCAAATAGCACAGGAGCAGGTTAGCAGCAGCCAGGAACAAATGGATGAACTGCTCAGAGCACAGCTAGAGGCAGGTACTTAAAGCAGTGCTACAGGTGCAGTTCTAATTAGCATCAGAAAAGGAGATTAACTCCTTCAGGCATGTTGCAGAGTTCAGGAGCAGGACAGCAGCAGCATCTCTGATGGATTATAGGTACTGCTGCCAGATACAAAACAAAGGCAGTCATAACAGGTAGTCAAGTTATCCAGAGCAAGCCTGCCTAACAAACAGCATCTAGCCCAATAAATCTGGACAGGATGCTATCATGGCTGGCTAGGTATCCTAAACAGAGGCCAAATTGTTGCACACAGGTTTCAGCAGCAGGTTCGGATTCCAGCCATATAGAGTATTGCCCCAGCAACCAAACATTGTCTGGTATAAGGTTATCAGGTAATTGATGCTGAATCAAATTATTGATCCATCTACCCATAAAAGACGTAATAATCTCACCTTGTTGTGGTTGTGCCACACTGTCCACCTATTTTGAGGTATTCAATTAATTTCTGCAGTGGTGCTCACATACCCAGACCAGATGTAAATCGGATGTGCATTACCTGGATGATTTGTTGCTGGTAGGCTTGGCACAGTCAGGTCAGTACAACTACTTGCTGTGGAGCTTGAGCACTTGCTGGGGGAATTTGGAATTTGGAATTCCCATTACACAGGACAAAAGTGAGGGTCTCAAGACTATAGTACTTTAGTACTATAGTATTTTACATCCTGGGTAATCTCCACTGGGTGGATTTTTAGCAGGCGAGGGCCACAACAGGTGTTAGGAGGAGACATCACTTGCATAACAATTGTCAAGGAGTTTCAAGAGTTTTACATCCAGCAGTTTATTGGTATGCAATTATGGCCTGGTGCAGTTCAACCTAATCACGTATATACTGATGCAATGAGGGCTACAGGTTTTCGCAGTGTATATAGATGAGGACTAGTGCACTCAGTTGGAATGAACTGGAGTTTACTTACATTAGCATTGCTTCCATTATTAGGGGTGTTGAAGATTTGGGGGCACAAGCTAACAAATAGGCACAATCAGATTTGGAATGACAACTTGGGGGTTGCAAAGCATTAACAAATACACGGACTCATGACAGGCAGTCATTTGGCTTCTACGATGGTTAGTTGTGAAGTGCCTGTTTCACAATATTACATTAAAGGCTCGGCATGCACCATGCAAGCACAACGTAATAGCTGACGTGAACATGTGGTGGAAGTAGGAAGTTTATAGAAAAACTGCACCACACACGCAAGGGTTCGGCTTAACATGTCCCTCTTGTATTTGACATATAGTCAAGCTGGTACATGTGAGTTGGTGGTGAAATTCTTGGCACCAAAGACAGGGAGAACCTGAAGCACAGCCTGGAAAAAATGGAGACACTTTAAGTCAGCAAGTATACAAAGGTTAGGAGCCCTTACATATACTCGCAACATACTTGGGCAAGCTTAATCACAATAGTGCATCTAGGGCCAGTGTTAGTGGCATTCTAGAAGGAATATCATTTTTCTCAGGGCTGCATGAGAAAACAGACATGACAAAGGCCTACATTGTCAACACCGTAATGAGAGGTTTGGCCAGCAAAGAGACCAAGAGACCAGATAACTGAGAGTTAATAACAAAGAAGAGGTTAAAGAAATTAGTGTGCATCACGCTAGTGGTATGTAAGGGTAGAGAGGAGGCAACAATGTTATCTTATTATGGTATATGTTGGGGCAGGAGGTGAAGCAGCAACAGGCCCCCACTTCTGAGCATGTGCATGGACTGGCACCTGCTCATAGGAACAGAGCAGGGGCCTCAAGAGAGTGGACCGGCATCACTAGGCCTTCTCAAAGTTTTGCAATGGGCACAGCAATGCCATGTCCCTCTCTATATACAGATTTTAAGCTGGGACAAGAGGACTTTCCAAACGCACTCCTTCAGAATACGCGCAGCAATGGGAG
Organism: Mixophyes fleayi; assembly: GCF_038048845.1. Classification (NCBI taxonomy): domain Eukaryota; kingdom Metazoa; phylum Chordata; class Amphibia; order Anura; family Limnodynastidae; genus Mixophyes; species Mixophyes fleayi. The sequence goes on from NC_134402.1 coordinate 225,778,547, forward strand.
CAGCCGGTAAGGTCATTCAGTCAATGCTATCAAGTTGTTTAGGAGGTGGAAGTCAAACTGTTATATATCATATGTCAGGCTATCAGAGATAAGCAGAATGGTTTGCTAGCAACTATTAAGTACATTTTCCACCATTCCTGTAGGTCTCCTCACATACAGCAGCAAGAGGAATCAAGTGCGGATCATCAGCCAGTTCTACATCTATTGAGTGGCAAGCAGGCAGCTAGGATAACTTACGAGTAGCACTTAGGTTTGTCCTATGAGGCAAATCTTAGAAGCAGCATGGCATGGGGACATGTTAGAGGAGTGATGCCAATGACAGTATGCCAGGGAGAAGTGAAAAGATTGTGTGCCAAACACTGGTTCCAAGTGTGTTGTTGCTCTCTTTACATGGTAGGCAGAACATTCCCCCAGATATCAGTTTTGTAGATATATTAGTGTTGGACGCCTCTGTTCCTGTGTATGTTAATTGTTTAAATAAACCTGTTACCATTCATCACCATTTCTGGTCTATGTGCTTTTTATTTGGTTAACACAGGGTAGCAGGACAGTGTATAACTCCGCCCAGCAGGTGGCGCTGCAGCTTGTTTTTTTTTCCACACACAGACTAACACACGCCACTAGGCTTATATATATTAAGATATATATGGGCCCCGATGCACTGCTTTTTTTAAATGTACTCGCTCAGTGACCCTTGAAGTTTTTCTTTTGCAGGATTTTTTTTTTTTGCAGGATTATTTATTCTTATGAAGAGCCAAGAGCCTTGCCTATAGGGACCCCTTGCCCGTGGGGCCCCCGGGCACCTGCCCATCGTGCCCAATGGAAAAGATGGCCCTGTATCAGCATGCTGCTCTCATTGGTGATCTGCAGTGTCGATTTTTAGGTAAGTCTGTTTAAATTTAAATCGTTTTTTGCATAATTCGGATTCTATTTGTAGGTGTCCTCGGTGCTGGATTTTCCATTATCATGCAAACGTACCCAACCCATTCCACCAAGTGCTCCAGTTTCCTCCCACACTCCAAGGCCATAGTGGAAGGTTAATTGCCTTCTGACAAACATAACCCTAAGGTGTCTGTATCCATGTTGTAGAGAATATAGTTTATAAGCCCCAGTACCTAATAGTAGCAGTACCTAGGAATAGTATGCTTTCTGCCATAGGGAGAATAATCAGTGCTGTTTCTCAGTGAAAAGCTATGTGACTGAAGACCCAATTTAACGGCACTGTGCATGAGTAGATCATGTCCACTTGCTTGTAAGGCAACCAATGTTGTGTACAGTTTAAAATAGATTAATTTAATAAACTATTGTAGACACAGTTACATGGATGGCTAAAGTATTCTTAATTACATTTGAATTTATGAAGATGTTGCAGATTGCATTTGTCTTTTTTGACTAGAGAGCAGCAAATCAGAATGGGTCTAATGTAATGGTGAATGTCCTTCCCATGAGATTATAACTACAGATATATGCATCACTCGATTAGAAAAGCAGGTAGCATCAGCAATGTTCATGGATTAAGTAATGCACTAGAATAATGGATTTTAACATAATGCACATAATAATTGGAATGCTGAAAGCACTGTCCTGAGATAATTCTTTTTTTAGAGAGAGAGGACTCCAGTGCACTTTTCACCCAGGGGTCCACCTGGTGTAGAATCGGTACTGATTAGGAGTATAAGCACACCTATGAGATTTGCTTTTTTCTGAACAAAATTATTATAAAGAGATAAATGAGCTCAAAGGGAGCATTTAAGCAGATGGAGTGCATTTTACACCATCTAGTTACACTTCTGCAGAAATCCCTATTTCTTTGTGCATTTCAACCAATATAATAACAAACTTCAAACACACAATGGTGACACATGTAATAATAAATACCCTGATGCCCCCTCAATTTAATGATTTATTTAAGACATAACTAATGCTACACCAAGAGTTAGGGAAAAAAATGTAAAGTTTAAAATAATAAAAGGGGTTGTCCTAAACAGTATGTATTCTGGACTTTGGAGTGACTTTTTACTCTTTCCACCATCCTCATTTACAAACCCCGAAGGCTAGGCATAGATTGATTTTCCAGGAGAAATTTAAAAGTCTGTGAAGGGGATGGGCATTTTTAAATGAACTAGATGGATAGACATAATTACTGGAGTCGAGTGGGGCCAGAAGGCATTTAAAGCCACCAGAATGTTTTGCGCGTAAGCCAGTATTCTAAGCCTCCAAATTTAAATTCTGTTCAGAGGCGAATGGAACTCTGATGCTCACTTCCTCTCTGAGAAGGAAGTGCAGAGTGACTTGCAATGAACCAGAGGATGCCAGCTGGCCCAGCAAGGAAAATAAGGGGATGAGAGATTGTCCCTCTAGAAACTTTGTGGTTCCTTTCAAACTTTTACTTTGGGGGTAACATTATTCTGGTTATGCCCCTGGCTAGCTGGACAAGTAGACACACATTTTTCACATACAGATCCATATGGATCAGTGGTCGAACTGGGCTGGTTTACGGTGGTATGTCATGCATCTACTTCTTCTTCTACCTTCCTTGCAAAACTATCAAATGCCATTAACTTTCATTTTCCATATTGCCACTTCTAAATTTACACTTCAACCACTGATATGGATCATGACTTTTTGAGGTCATAAATGATACTTATTAAACTATAGTTTTCTTAAAGTACAAAATTCCTTTAATGTAAGAAAAAAAAGGAATTAGCAGAGACCATTCTGTAGAAACATACCCATTATTTATTTATGGACTTCATTGCTCAATACAAAAACTATATTTATAAAAGCATTACAAAACAATTAAAGTTTCATAACTGTCTACATTAACTAAAATATCATAGATTTGCACCATACTGTAATGTAATCTAGTTTCTTATTTGTGTAACACATTGAATGGAAAAAGTCATTACATAGAATTATTTCATAACAAAGATGTGATTGTACAGGAAGGCTTGATGCCTTATCTCATGACCAAACAGTGCTAGAGGGTTTTATGGTCTTAATGAGCTGTAATGCATTGCATATTACTATGCTTTCTCTGTAGAATGTGTGAGTTTAAGGGAAAATTATATATTTATAACTATATGTTTCTGTTTATATGCTCTTAGTTTGTTGTGTTCAGAAACCTTGCATTTTTCGTAGCTGCCTTCCCATAAAAGAGTTAAATGCTCTATTTCTTTGTTCATCAGAAGTAAGACGAAATATTCTCTATAGGCAGCAGTAACAATTTTACCACCCAAGATGTAACTACTATAGTAGCAAGGGTGCTGTGGGGCTTACCTTCCATACCAGAGCCTCATATGGATATGCGTTTTTTCTTTGGGAGGTACATGCGTAAGTCCAAATCTTTTATCACTGGCAGGTTTACAGTGGGGATGTAGTTGAAATGTCAACAATGAATTCAGAAGGTGAACACCATAGTGTTGACAGTCAGAATGTCGTTAAAATATTGACATTGTGAATGTTGATAGGTTTTAAGATTGACACTTACAATGTCGCCACAATGGGTTAGATTTAAACTGGCAATACCACCAGCACAGTCGTCTGGCAATATATCCAGTAAGTCCAAAAAAAAAAAGGGTGCCTCTCACCCCATCCTCACCAAGCATCTTAACCAACCCTAGTGCTGGTAGTCTAGGCTGGTACTATCAAAATTGGGGGGACATATGTGTGGAACCAATTTTACTATTACCAGCACTAGTCTTTGTCTGCCAGGCAGCGCGGAGTCCCTCTGCCATAATAACATAAAGCCCCAGGCTGGTTAGTACAGAGCTGGATTCCATAAGCAACCCACCCTAGGGGTACCCAGCCCTGTGCTGAAAGCACTAGGGCTCTTCTCACACCCCTGAGCAGTGGGGTAATATTAATTGTTTCAATATAATTATCCATTTTGTCTTTGGTGCACTACAGGTACCAGCATGACCAGGTTGCTATTAAGTGCCTGGGCATGCTGGCGCTTATAGTACTGGAAGCACCACATGCCCATGGCTGCCAGGACATGCTGGCACTTGGGGAACCAAGGGCCCGCTGGGACATGTATTGCATCAAAGAAAAATGTAAATAAAACACACGCACTACTGTAAAAACTACTTTCATTGAAATAAAACCATCTCTACACAAATTCTCATTTACCCTCTTTATTACTCACTTACAGCCTAGTGATAGTAATAGTAAAATCGGGGGATCCTATGCTTTTTGTCACCCCAATTTTGCTAGTACCAGTCTAGGCTAGCAGCAGTAGGGTTGGTTAAACTGTTTGGGGGAGGGAGGACATGCTTTTTTTTTAATTTACTCTATTGCCAGTGATGCAGGCAGTATTGCTGGTTTCAATCGAACCCTGTATGTTGATATTCTACTTGGGTCTCCCAGAAAAAGATGTGCACTACTAGCAGCTGGTACAGAATGACCACTAACAATCCAGCCTCATTCCTGGCACATATTAATTGTCCTCCTTCCGCTTGAATGGTATTTGAAGATTGGTCTATTGACATCACAGCCCAATATAACCAGGGTCGTAAATTATTGAAGCAACTTCTGACTTCCCTATACTCCTAATTGTTCACTACTAACAGTATCCAGAATGTTTGTTGTGTAATTTGGGGCCTGACTGTTTAGCTTCCTGGCTCCTTCTCTTTGCCTCTCACAGTGCAGGAGTCCTCTTCTCTAGAAGACTTACCTGTTTTCTCAAGCATTGGATTAAGTCAGCACTGCTTGTCCCAGTACACAATGATAAGCTCCTTTTTCTTTATTGTTTGTTAATCTTTTATGTTTATTTTTGTAGCATGTGTTTTATTCTGCAAATGTGAAGTACTTTCAATACTATTGGCAGAAAAATGCTATACAAATAAAACTATTATTATTGTCGTTTTTATTACCAGTAGAAAATGTGTATTTCTTTCATACAGATGATACAAGGCGGAGGTGGATGGGGTGATAGAGCTCTGCAGTAACTATTTGGTCTACAGAAAGAGAGGTTATGTGCTAACATGACTAAACAAAGCCCCTTTCACACATCTTTATTTCAAGAATCTGCAGAAACAATTTGCTAGAAAATATGTAGTTGTTTCAAACAACTCTTTGGCCTTTTTTTTTTTTTACATAGTTTAGTTTAGTTTAGTTTAGCTTAAATAGGAGGAGTTGGTTACTGCATTTAAATGATCAATCAAAATTAAAGCTTTGCACAATGTGTAACTAATTATTTTCATTGTTCAACCTGATTTGTTATTATTTGTTTCATATTGTGTATCACTAAACTGAACTGCAAATTACAAAAACACGGTGGCAGTTATTATAGTTCAATTATATAGCAACAACATATAGCACAAAACTTTACAAAGCAGGAAACTTTATTCAGGCACTTCAGTCTCTGATCAGCAGCAGCTTACCATCTGATTTCACTACTGTTGACACCAAGTACACACCAAACCCAATTTTGTCACCCAATAAACATACAAGCATGTCTTTGGATTATAGAAAGAACCCCTATGAATACAGGGAGAACGTACGAACTCTGGACTGAAACAAAGTGAGCACTAGCGCAACTGGCAGGAATCCATTCTGCGAATGCTCAAAAAGAGAGCAGGCACATTTGTGCGCATGAAGACTTGAACACATTTGACACTTGCGACTCCTTACTAATGGAAAGGCAAAACGGGGAGACGAAGGGTCAGTCTGACTTGAGCCAAGTACAGTAAGGGAGTGTTTATGTAAATGCAGCTCAGGCAGACTATCACAGAGGAGTACATATACCTGTAAAGAGCTAAATCTTTTGCACCTGATAGAGGGTAGTGCAAATACACTCTGACCACGATGACGACCGGCAACATAACCTACACACTTCTGCTTGCAGATTCACCTCTAAAGGTGATACTATTTCTTCGCTGATGGTGACTGCATTACATGACTGAGCGCACGCAGGGAGTTTGTGCACTCACACAGCACTTCTGTAGAAGTAAATGTTATTTCTTTTGTTTACACTAATTAGCGCATGCATGTCTCCCTAGCAAAGAGAATGTCCACAAATGTTTATGCTTAGGAAGTTACATTATGTTTGGCTAAATTATGCCATTATATATGCTTAGTCTGCAGCTATTTACACATTTACAGTTACTACAATAAACAAATTCTATCTCAGAATTGTGATAATTTCTAAACAGATTTGATATGATTATAATAGCCTAATGTCTATTTTATTTTGATAATCTCTCATATGGATTTTTGTGATGACATAGCTATCTTTATTTTTTCAGCTAACATTATGTTTCTGGCCCAATTCTACCCACTTCACTCTGGCTGGCCACCCACGGGTGCCTTCCTAAGCCAGGGAAGCCTACCCAGTACCTTCTAAGGTTGTTATTAGTCATTCAGGCAAATGCAGCTAGAAAAGTACAATAGTACATTTATTGTAATAAAAACAACACTGGAATATTATGTACACACAGTAAATAAATGCCAGGCAGGTTTACCACATCATCTGTCCCTTACCCCACTAGCTTAAATAGTTACAGTCACCTAGCTGTCCGGACTTGACGACCCGTGGATCCGCCAATGTATTTCACTGGTAGAGAATGGCAACACTAAAACTGCCACCCTGCCGCTTCCAGTCCCAGAATGAATATCTCCTCCTTCCCTGGAGTGGCTCCTTATATCTAGGGTCTAATTTCCACAGTGTTTTCCCCTCCCTGGGCAAACCCCTGGGTCTATCCTTCTTAACCATTGGTGGGTGCTGTATCAGGGGGTTGGAGGGGGAGTGGAGCTGAGCTGTACTTCCACAGAAAATCCCCTCCTGGGCTCTAGACATAATGTCTGAACTAGTCATATTGAGAACAAAGGATACTAATTGGCCTTCCCCCTCACCTGTATCCTGCAATCTGATCCTTACCCATAACCCACCTGGCTTCATTTTAAGGACAATGACTAACAACTTCCATGCAATATCAACAAGATATAATACACAATATACATATTTACAATAAGTTACAATGTCCCCTTATGAACATGTAATTAGACACTGCAATGGTATTCTGTTGAGCTGGGGAACAAAAGCAAGGGCTATAAAAAGTACATGATATAATCCTCATTTTGTAAGAAACGAGGTACAGGCTGGTTACAGTGTTATCAAACTCGTTTTGTCACAATGTTAATGAGATTTTTTCTTTTCTTTTAAATAATGTCAGTATTACTTATGCATACACTTTCTGTCTCATTTTTTTGACCTGCAGCACCATGTTGCCGAAGTGACTGAATACTTTGGCAAGTGATATTGTTGCCCGCGGAGACCAGCGACAACATCTAATCCCAGGAAATGTGCTAACTGGTGTAAGCCACTTTGAGATGCTACTTTCAGCTATCAACTCATGTTGTCAGATTGTGCAGTCTTATCTAGAGCCTAAGACTGGCATCTACACAGCAATACCACTGCTGATTAAAGTGTTGTCCATATTAAATTTATGTTCTTCTGGATCCTTCAAGACCACAGTGGGTGTGGTGGCAGGAATGTTGCAGTCTGCTTTCAGTCTGGTTCTCAAATAGATTCTGAAGGCATTCATGTTGTGCATCAGAGAGTTTATTAAATTAATCTGTCATTGTATGAGGTATCCCTTTTGCAAGAAAACAGCAATTTTACAGCATGGTTGGTTTTCTGTATGTCATAGGGCAGTGCATGGTCCTCATGTAGTGCTTGTACCATCATGAAGAAATGACTCCACGTTTCAGAATATAAACATTTTCTATCCATCTCGCTTCATTCATAGCATAGTGCCAAATTTCCAGGGAATGCCCTTGACTCCTTTGTGATTAGTGTTATGAGTCGTGGCGGCCCTTCAGGGAGCCGCAACTCATAACACTCACTTCCGGTGGTCCCAAGCGTCCCAGCCGTCTCTATGATGACCGGGGCGTCACTTCCGCCTCCTACGTCCCGGTTGCCTGGGCAACAACCAGGACGCTCTGTCTCGCCTGCAGCAGCGCCCAGCCAGCTGTCCTACAGCAGGGCGCATGCGCGCAGAAGAAGATTAAGAGTCATGACGGGTGCAGCTGCCAGAGACTTTTGTGGAAGGTAGGATGTGAAATATGTGTATACATGGACACACACTACTCAGCATTCCTGAGTCTAGAGCTACCATTGTTCTTTCAGGCTGATAGTCTGTTCACTTGGGTTTGGCTGATATGTATTGGGAGGAGTTTCGCTGCACATTTCCCTGATTGGTTCCTCTCATTATTTAAGGCAGTGAGGACAGAGCCTCACTGCCAGTTATAGCTCCCAGTGTAGCTAGGCTCCCTGTTCCTGTTTCTGCTCCTTGATTGTTTTTGCTAGACCTGATCTCCCGTTTATGACCCCTGGCTTGTTCCTGGACCCTGTTGTATTGCCTGTGACTTCTGACCTCGGCTTGTTCTTTGGATTCGTTGTCTGCTGCCGGCCCTCGACCCTTGCCTGGATTTCACTCTGCTGTTTGCTTCTACACTCTATAGCTGGGTTCTCCCCAGTCAGTGCACATCTCACGACCCTCTGTTTGTCTGCGGTCAAGTCTGTCCCCACCACTAGGGGCTCCAGTGAACACCAGACTTCAGAGCAGACTCCGGGTTTTGATGTACTGGCTGGAGGGGTTCCTAACAATTAGGCAATCAGTCAAACGCAGAAATCATAGAAGCATGGGGGAGACCTGTATTTTAGGTAATGATGTTTATTTTCAGAAAGTGTAAGAACATGGTATTTGGTTTTACTACATTACTACCCATATGGTGTATAGTTGCTACAATGATCCATGTGTTTTCAAATGATTTTAACTAAGCAGCTGACCTTTGGTAAATCATAGCTTTTTCTAGCTTTTTCTAATATGTTGTACATAATTTGTACCATCTGCAATTTCCCACATTTCTGACATTACTAGGGTTGGTTGTTTCTTCTACTTTTCTACTTCTTCTACTTTTAGGAGACAGTGCCTACCCTTTCAGCCACAGAGCAACAGGTTGCATAGAATTCCACACATGTCTCCAACAGGTCAGACATTGAGCTAGCGTTAAGCTTCTGAAAGACCGTCTTTTGTTGCCTCAACCAGTCTTGAGGAGCCGTACTGTATGTGTGAGATGTTGTGTGTGACATTTCTGCTCTTTGTGCCATTTTTCATATCATCACTATAAGGAGTGGGGTTCCTTTTGAAGATTATGTCTAGTTTGCAGGCCAAGAGTCAGATGATGTCTGCCTTGGTCCTGTGCCTTCCAACAAAAATCTGAGCTTCCTTAATTATGTGATTAAAGAATGCTTCAGTTGTAAGCAATGTACTGCAATTTAAAAAAATTATGAAACAGAAAAAATATATTGGCACTAATAAATATAATAAATGATGACTTAAACCATTTAACTTCAATGGTACTTTACACCATCCATGCTACATGAAAATTTGGTTTCTGTGTTTCAATAAAAGATTATGAAAATATTACCAAAAATAAAAGTTGATTATCTCAACACACATTTTACAATGTACATATATTTTACTATTCAGCAAAATGTATTGCCCATATTTAGTGACAACAGCATATACTCTGTTTTTATCTATTCCCTATGTAGATTGAATTGAAAAAGACCAGCAAAAGGTGAGTACAATTTAATGTCTCCATGTGACTTAAGCATTTGGAGCTGCAGGAGCAGAGGCAGGTATTGAGCCCTTTGTTCCCTTAGCTAATGATCTGTCTCCTGGGACGGATCTGGGCTAGGCCCTGGGTCTGTGGGGACCAGCTGATTCAGGATGGCTGCCAGGTTATTAATATTTACTCCTGCTGACCCTTAATCAACTGGAGGCTTACACTGATGTTATGAAATATGTCCTTGGTATTCCATTGCTGTATGGACTCCAGGGGTGCACAGATTGTGTAGGACCAACAGGCGGAGAGGGGTTGGCAGGGGAGGTTGTCCCCGGAAAATCCTAATTTTGCTGGAAAAAAATAAAAAATATTTTTGAGTCAAATTGTTTTGGAGTTTTCTAGTTAATCCTTGGTAAGAAAAACAAGTTTAGTAACATATTTCTTAGCTGTGTAACTTTTCTTATTACACAGTTCAAGAATGACACTAAGAACACTTTAGTACTACTTTGTAATATAACTAAATATTATTTAATATTTTATTTTTTAACAGGACCCTAAATGCTGTAACATCTTTGACAACTAACATGTTCCATGTGTAGCAGGCACCTTTGCTAATAAAAAGGACCACTTAGATCAAGGTATTTCATGAATAAAGATCTAGCCCCTCAACTTCCTGGATATCTAAGCAGGCCAACACACTCGAAAGGCAGTCCAAAGAGGAGCTGGGCCAACAGAGGACCTCGTGTGGTGACCGTGGAGATCCTTGAGATTTTTATTTTCAGATGTCTCTTGAAATCCTGCCACCTGATAACAGAAAAAAACATATATATATATACATAAACATATTAAAAAAGTGAAAAAGAAGTGCAAATGGTAAAGTACTGTTAAAAATTCAGCTGTAATGAAATGCAAACAATAAGGTGAATGGCATAAAGAATGAATGAGAGCTTATCTGAGTTCAAGTTTGGAGGTTAGCTCAGGACTCCCCTAAGCTTTCTTAGATGATGAATCTGGAACCTCCATAGTAACACCAGCAAGAATCTGATGCGTTTCGTCCAAAGGAATTAATCAAGGGGTATGGTCCTCTCATTGTGCTCTGGGAGATTGGGACCAGTGTCTCTATACTGCCACTCTTTTTGCCCTTATGTAGCACAAGGAACAATAGAATACCATTGATAAATGAACTACAAACACAGAATCCGATTCAGAGTTTGCTTTTATTTATGCTTTGTAAGTGTATTTTTATAGGATTAATCATTAAAATGAAAAACTGTATTACACTATTGTATGTGTACCATTGGGTGCCTCTTTTTCACTTTTTTTCAGTAGTACTTGACACTGAGGATTCAAGCAGTGTTTATAAGTATGGCTGCCACCTGCTAATAAAGATAGGGGGTGAATTTTTGGTGAACTTACAATCATAGCTAACACGTGACCTTGCTCGCTGCCTGTCCTCGACCATTTGCATTGTTACTGGTTTACCTTCTGTATACCTCCTGGTGTTCTATACTCCCAGGTTTTATTCTGCTTCATTACCTGGTGCCTAAGATAAAGTTTTACTGCTCTGAGTTTAAATCATGGGGGTATCTGAGCACCTATGAAAACATCGCTCTCTTTCTGGGAAAGGCTGCTCTCTCATGTCCTATTACAAAAGTTTATCTAGGTATCAGTGGAAGCTGTTACTAGATTCAGTTACCCACTTTTTCTTAATCTTGGTGGTGAGCTTGGCGGTGAACTGCTCTATGATCTCCTCCCAGATCCTGAATTTGCCTCCAGCCATTAGCTGCTGATTTGTGCTGTGCCGATTCTCCACCATGAGCAGCACCAGTACCTCTTTATAGCTGCAGTTTGGCTGGCACCATTTCACAGGGAAACAGCTCAGGCCTCCTCATTTTGGGACAAGGCTTAGATTTTGTTGACTTAGTGGTCATTTTTTGGTCATTTTAGTTAAGGTATTTTGGCGATCTACCGAGGCATGTCAGAATACGCTCATTGACACGGATAGCCTTTGTGAGTTCAAACAGCCAATCAGTGTTGCACGTTTTAAAAAGTTACATTCAGTTGCAAACATCTAGATTTAGCAGAGAAGACTCACTAAGTTTGTGGACAGATACCTTGGTATTAAGGTGTCTGTCACAAGGAATGTGGACAAGAGTAATGCTTATAAAGCCACTAAGCGATAGTAGGTGAGTAAATGCTCCATTGAGAAATTTGAATGCAGGTGGAGTGAGCTAAGCCACACACACACACACACACAAAATGCGAAACCAATGCTATGTAATTGGTATTTATGAGTTATAAGTAAAAATCTGTTACCTACAAAATTAGTTATTGTATAATAATGTATTACAACCATCCCCTCTGAAAGTTTAAAGTAAGCTTCTTTAAAATTATAATTTAAGATTATGCACCATGTGAACATCAGATGGTAGTGGAGAAAGGGTCACAGAAGAGCCAGGATTAGGGGCCACAGGAGAATGCTACAAATCTGTAGTGTCTGAAAGTAAAAAAACATGTTTGTTTATGTAGGCATAACGCTGAAGGCTTAAGATGAGTCAATGTTGGCCAAGACAATTGATGGTGTAGGTGTAACTTCATACAGTGTGCAGGTGTTTGCATTAATTGCAGTTTATTATCTTATGTTTTCTTCTTTTTTGTAATTACTTACAGACAAGTCTGGGAGAAATATATGTGGTTGCAAAATGCCCTCCTATGGTAGTCTGTAAAAGATAAGTCTTACAGATGTGTGGAATTAGTGTAATTTATAGAGGTTTCCGCATATTCTGGGCACGGGAACAGACATGATGACTTGTGCTGTCAAAAGTAAACCATAAATAAGCAATGATAATGTAATAAGCATTAATTTTTTATTTTAACAGTGTTTATTCGCTAATGAGTTTAATTGACACTACATGCGCTGTTTAGTTCTGGTTTGTTTTGGGTGTAACCCGTCATAAACATGGCACATATGCTTCTAAAGCAGAGCCATAAACATCTTTTCAGTGCTGCATATGGACGTGCAATTTTTTGGCCCAGTCAGCACCATGCCCTCTGTGCAAATTACATTCTTTTTGATTAGGGTAGGAATGGTATTCAAAACCTCTTATCCCCCCTGGTCGAGCACATGATCCAGCCCATTTACTGGACTCTCCAGTTGTTGTGAAACTACATGTCCCCACATGCCATGTCAGTGACCAGCCTGAAAAGCACACCTTTCTGAAGCAGAAAAAACATTTATTTGAACCTGCTATTCCCAGGTTGTCCCATTATTTTATTTTTCACCTGAAGAGAGGCATAGAATGCAACAATCTGAGCAAATCAACAATGCTCTGTTATTTGAAACCCTATCTTTCAATTCTTTTGTACCAGAAGAATTAGAATGATTAATTATAATTGTTCTGGCATTCATTATAATTATGAATCTGACTTTGTATATCTTTGTAATTGGAAACATAAATAAATCAAATTAAATAAACTGTAATACCTAACTTTTACCACTAGAGGTCCTGAAAGTCAAGTAATTAAAATAAACGATTCTACTGAAGGTCATTTCTACACAAGTGGTAGTCTCACCTCCAGAAAAATATTCAGGGAAATTTTGACGGAAATGGCAAACTGCGGACCTGAAACAGCGAACCTCAAACACAATCGGTGAATGAAAACTGTGAACGTGAACTGCAAATGCAAACTGCAAATTTTAAACTAAAAATTTTAATAGGACTTTATTGATGATTGTACAGTGAAAATGATTGTGGCCTTCGAAATGGTGAAGTTTGTTCGATTTGTGAACTTGTTCAAAAATTTCGAGACAAAGCATACAAGCAAAAGTAATGTTTGAGAGGCTTAAATACAAAGAAAATCAAATTCCTGCAGAGCTCCATTTAAAACCCAGACTTCAATCCCATTGTGAACCTGGAATTACTTGCTCTTCTCCAGTGGTCTCCAACCATGATGGAGCTTGAACAATATTGCAAAGAAGAATAGGCAAAAATTGCAATGTCTATATATGTAAAACTGGTAGAGACTTTTAGGCTCACAGTTATTGAGCAAATATAGAGCACACTTAAAGACCAAATAGACTCTTAATTATTACAGCAAACTTTGCCATCATCAATTATTAAAAGCTCCAACATGATTATTTAGCCTGAGGCTGGTTCTCCCTATAATAGAGGGAACCCCCACTCATAATCGCCATGTTTTAGTTGAAGTCAGTCCAGGATGTCTAATGCAGGTTGTTTGAGCTTTTTTTTTTAGGGGGGGGGGGGACGTGCTCTGCTTTATCCATTAATTTCAAGTGGTCAATTTACTGGAAACACCATTGAAATGAATGATCCATTGAGATTAATGGCAAAAGCTATGTATAGCTTTTGTTTGGAATTCCACAACAATTTATGATGTTGGTTTTTGAAGGGTTAAAAGAAAAAAACACTTATCAATTCCCTGTGGTTTTTCTTAAAGTGCTGCATCACCAGGTCACATGCAACTATATATATATATAGATATAAAGAGGTTCTTTAAAAGTCTTGGGGCTAGATTTACTAAGCTGCGGGTTTGAAAAACTGGAAATGTTGCTTATGGCAACCAATCAGATTCTAGCTGTCATTCATTTAGTACAATCTACAAAATGACAGCTAGAATCTGATTGGTCGCTATATGCAACACCTCCACTTTTTTAAAACCCGCAGCTTAGTAAATCTAGCCCTTGATCTCCTTAGTCCTCAAAAAAGCTTGTATGAAAGGGCACCCTTCTCTGGAAGGAGGGTACCTGTTTAATAATTACATTTTAAAAGGGATAAAGTTGATTATTTATGAAATACACACAAAATTGAAACACTAAACCTAGAGATTTCATTCAACCACATTCACTACATTCACAATTTTATAACTCACTAAACACACAAATAAAAAACAAAGAACATCAACCACCACCCCTCACAAGAAAGGAACATATAAAGGAAAGTACTTTTTCTTTAGCAAGTTCCGAACCACTACAAGTATGATATGCCCAAAAAAAAGTTGTCGCCACTGTAAATGAATGACCTGCCAGAGCCTGGCACGAAGTGAGGTCATTGACTATGCATGCTGGGAAGTTCCTGTTACTCTGTTTTGCATTCTAGTTATGCATATAATGCTGAGTAATTACATTATGTTTCACTCCAGAGAGTTGTCACTTTAGTCTTTCTACACAAACATCTACATGGTGTCAGGTATTGGCAGACATGGCCAGGGCCTGATTAAGGGTTCCAGCTGCCCTAGGCTAACACACTGTTTGCCGCTAATAACATATATAAAATATTTAAAAATGATTTATAATCATATACTAACAGCTATCTGTCTACCAGCCCTATCTGTCTAGTATTTAACATTCTAGTGAGTGACTGCTGAGACTACAGAGAGCATCCACGTCACAGCCACACAATACAGAGATCATGTCCCCCACAAGCTATTTCATCACCTACCCCAGCCATTTTTGTAAGCCCTCACCATTATTAAAGTAATTCTATCGTTTTCAAATAAGCATTGCCCAAGCGATTGTGTTGTGTTTCCAAGGCACAAAGTAATTTATTTTAGCAGATGCAAAATTTATCAATTCAATAAATGATTATAATACAGTACAGCCGATACCAAAAGATACATACATACCGCTGCGTTCGCTTGCGCTAGCTGCGCGAAGACTGGTACCAGTTTACAGTACTTCTCTCCGGAATACTGTGGTCAGAGGAGACTGAAGCCAGTGCCAGCACATCTATAATATATACACTCAGTGTTACAGAGAGAACAATGCAGATGACGTGGCTTGCTTCAATAGGTCCAGGCTTCAGGTGGGTCCAGTGTAAATAGGTCATAGGCTAGTTCAAACAACTCCCTCTAAGGCTGAGGGTCAACATTCCAGATGATTCTCCCGCCCAGAAACCAGTTTAAGCTAGTCTATTTACACATTACAGTCAGTATCACTTTAAGTATTTATTCTCTAACATCACTAACTAGATTATGCAATGTGCGAACTCTTCGGCGAAGGAACCAGACAACTGCTGATTAATAGGGGATCAAAATGGTACCAGACATGACACATTTCCTATAACCTGAACCTTAAATAATACTAAAATGTACATATAATCATAATATATAAACTAATAATAATAAATACTATCAGCTCACAAATCACTGTGGAATGGAATCAATATAAATATGAAATATATATATATAACAAAATGTTAGAGTGCGTGTGCGTGCATGCGCATTTTACCGTGCGATCGCGCCATGCGACGTGTTACGTGGCATACTGATCGCAATCACACGGCAAAACAATATTAACCAATATACTTTCGATCATCCAATTATACGACTTTGATACCATGAGGGCTTACACCCCATCCATATCATCACTCACCCAACCACTTATTTGCTCAACCACGCCCCAGATAATTAATCACCTCACTTTAACCAATCCATTAACCCTCCATAGCCAATCCTTTAACACCCCCCCACTAACTAATTCATCAACGGTTGCAGACAATTCAGTAACCCCCCCAGTAATTTCATCAACCCGTTGCAGCCAATACATTGCCCCCCCCACCCACAACTTTTCAACCCACTTCAGGAAATTCATTAACCCATACCCCCAGGCAAATTGTTGTAGGCAATGCATCACACCCCCCCCAATCATCAACCTACTACAGGTAGTTAATTAACTCCCCCCCAAAAAATCATCAACCCATTGCAGGCAACTCATTACCCAATCCCCCCCTGGCAGTTATTCAAACCCATTGTAATCTACCCCCCTCCCCCCCTCCACGACGAGGAAGATCAACTTTGGGGAAAAAAGCTCTGCTAGATCCTGCCTGCTGAAAGAAAACTTCAGGATCAACTCCTTCTTCTCTTCTGGAGATCCTGCTCTGCTCTGCTCAGTGGGAGAAGACTTAGGGATCAACCCCAGCAGAAGAAGCACCCCTTCTAAGATGAAAATCCTGCTTTTCTCTGCCCAGCGAGAAGAAATATGCATAGCCCCACCCCCTTGAAGAAGATCACCCTCCAGACCAGCTTTTCAAGCTCTTCTGCCCCAGGAAGAAGAGCCAGGAAGATGGTTTCAGCTGCTTCAGCTACTGCCCCACCCATGCTCTCCTCCCTAGGAAAAAGGGAGAAAATACCCCTACACCAAAACCTCTCACTGCGGTTGGAACCTCTGCTTCCACCGTCTTAGCTTCTCCAGAACAAGGAAAGCCCAGCCAGGATGCACCCCAGAGGACTCCCACCCTGGAAACCTGGATGAGGCAGACCGTGATCCTGAAGCTGAAGACCTTTGGGAAGAAGATGATCCTTGAACAAGGCTTCTCAAAGGATAAAACCCTCAGCATTCAAACCTGCATCAAGGGGATCTTCTACATCACCTTTGCCTCCATTGCGATCTGCAAAAGATACTGGGAGGCGGTCAGCAAGACCGGAATCTTCATTTTCTCGATTTGTGGGGAACTGGCGCATCCAGAGAGAGAAAAGAAGAGTGACAGTCTCCATGAGGAATTCTCATACCCCTGGCAAGAATATCGCTACCTTCCTGAACTGCTTCTGCTCCATGGTCAAGGACCCCTTCAAGATCCTGGATGCCAATGGTTTCTGGACAGGCAAGTGGTCCATCATTGTCAGGCTGAGGAAAAACGACTCTGCAACAGACGAACTCCAGCACCTGCCATCACACTATGCCCTGGGCGACTCTGCTGGCCTTCTCCACTATGCTGATCAGAAAAGGAATAGTAGGAGGTAGGAGAAGCTGACCACATGTGGATAGGCTGCAAAGTTTCAGCCTGCAGGAACTGCAGAGTTGCAGGGCATGATACCAAGGATTGCCCAAGGCAGATATCTTGCAACCTCTGTGGTCTGGCCAGCCCCACATCTACAGGGACTGCCCCCAGAGGGCCAGAACCTACGCTGCAGCAGCTGAGAAAGGACTGCTAGAAGGTAGACCTGCTCCTGACCTGCAGCCCTAGCAAGTCCAGAAGAAGCAGCAGAAGCCCCTACTGCAGCCATGAGTGGGTAAGAAACCTTCCACCCTTCCTCTCCCCACCCCCCTTCCAACCTCCCTCCCCACTCCTTCCTTCCCTGCTCCCATTTTGACAGCATCTCCCTCCCTCCCTGCTGTCACAATCCCCCCACTCTCCCCAGTTTTGTTGAATGTCTTCCCTTAATTTATGCACCCTTTCCTATATTTGTGTCTGTCCCAATAAAGCTTTGGGCTTGTGATCTCCCCACTCTACTCCTCTCACATCCATTGCTTGTTTGAATATGCTATGTCGTTTAAGTTTGCATGGTTAGTGCAGTACTTGATGTATAGTGTAGGATGTCATATCATGTACCTTACGTCTTGTATTGTACTAAAATGCATGAATGATTATATTTCTCGGTGTATTGCGTGTTTTTTGTACCTTTATACAAATAAAGATATTTTTTCAATCAAAAATCTGAAAAGTCAGAAAAGGTACAAGCATATACTTTACTAAATTTGGCTGGCGCAGAGGCAGTAGATAAAGCGGATACATTTGTCTATGAGGAAAGGGAGGATAATGAGGACCCCGAAGTGCTCCTAAAAAATTTGAGGAGATATGTTTACCAGTAAGGTAATAATGGACAGACATATAATTAATACCATAAACCAAAGGTGTGATGAAAATGTGCAATCATATTTGTCAGCGTTAAAGCTACTAGAAAAAAAATGTTTTGGCGCCATCACCAATGAACTAATCAGAAGCAGAATTGTTTGAGGTATTCATAATGATACTGTATAAACACAGTTGTTAAGAGAAAAAAATTTGATTTTAGAAACTGGAATTCACATCTGCATGTTTAATGACCAGTCTGAGAGGAGTACAAGGGAATTAAGGAAGGAGGCAGAAGTATGTAATATACAGAGCACATCCTCACAATACATGCAATGCAAAAATTGTGGCAGCCACCACTCACCTGAGCGACAAAAGTGTCCAGCTTTTAATAAATACTGTAACTCCTGTAATAGATGGAGCCATATTGCAAAGTGAGTTAAATTGGGTTTTATACACCAAGGAGTTGAAATCCATATATTAGAGCCAGAAACTCCATAACTCAAGGAATTCAAAGATCTGTTAAACTGTGATACCTTTGGCAAACTACCTGTCATTTACCACATGCGACTTGATGAGTCAATTGTCCCCATAGTCTGGACACCCTGACGAATCCCTGTTGCCACAAAGTGCTTGCTGAACTAGACCACATGACAACACAGTGGGTCTCAGCCATGGGGGAAAATCAGGCTATAAATAGACCCTGTGCACCTTAAAAAAGCACTGCTGAGGTCTTGACACCAGGCGCGGGCTGGGAGAGGGATGGCCGGGGGGCACACAGCCGGCCGCATCACATTACAGGGGATGCGGCCGCCTGTGCGCTGACACGGCCACATCTGATGACATAGGATGCGGCCGCGGGGGGAGAAACTGTTTTTTGCATCAGGGGGGCGGCCAGCCGGCCTACCCCCCGGCCCTAATAGGCGTCTAACCCCCTGCCCCCCGGGCCAGCCCGCCACTGCTTGACACCCATTGAGAATGACTGAAGAAGTTATTGCTGACATGCCTGAGGCAAAACTCTTTAGCACCCTGGATGCTAAATGTGGATTTTGGCTGATACCTCTGGACAAAGAGTCATCCAGTCTCACTACTTTCATGACACCCGCTGGACTATATGCCTCTTTGAAAATGCCTTATGGCCTGACCACTGGCAGTGAAGTTTACCAACAATGCATGGACAGTTGTTTGCAGGATAGCCATGTAAAATCATTGTCGATGAGACCCTCATCTGGGGTTCGTAACATGCAACAACACGTTGAGTTCCCTTGTCAGGTTTTGTAAAAGATTTGTGCCATAAACTTAAAATTCAACTCAGGCAAATGCAAATTCCGGGTGTCGGAATTTCCATATGTGGCTCACCTCCTCACTGACAAGGGAGTCAAGTCAGACCCTGAAAAAACAGCAACCATTCAGCAAATGCCGTTCCCGGGGACACACTCAGTCTTCAACGATTCCTGGGAATGACATACTACCTTTTGAAATTTCTTCCCAACTACATTAAGACAACAAGCTCCTACACCAAGATACAATGGTGCTGGCAGGAGCCACATCAGCTGCAATTACAAAATGAAAACACATGTTAACAAGCCTTTTAGTACATCAGTATTTTAATGTGCATTTGCCGGTGGTGATCTCTGCAGATGCCTCACAACACGGATTGGGTTCTGTTTGCCTTCAAAATAACAGGCCCATAGCCTTTTCCTCCAGAGCATTGACTGAGACTGAATCACGATATGCTGTGATAGACAAAGAACTTTTGGGGTTAGTATTTGCCTGTCACAAGTTCTGTGAAGATACCTGGTTTATCTGGCCCAATGCTACCCACTTCACGCTGGCTGGCCACCCACGGCCTTCCTATGCCAGGGAAGTCTACCCAGTACCTTCTAGGATTCGTATAGTCACTCAGGCAAATGCAATTATAAAAATACAACAGTATATTTATTGTCATACAAACAACACTAGAATATTATGTACACACAGTAAATAAGTGCCAGGCAGATTTACCACTCTATCCGTCCCTTACCCCACTAGCTTAAGGAATTATAGTCACCTGGCTGTCCAGATTTCACGACACATGGATCTCTCTCAGCTGCATATATAGACTCTAGCTAGAGAACGACAACTCAAAACCTAGATCTTGCACCTTCATGAATGAAATCCCAGAATGAACCCCCTCCTCCCTGGAGTCGTTCCTTATATCTCAGGTCTAATTTCCCCTCCCTGGGCAAACCCCTGGGTCTATTCTTATTAACCATTGGCAATGCAGGACTGGGGGGTTTGGACAGGGCAGTGAAGATAAATGTCCTTTCACAGAATCCCCCTGCTGGGATGCAGTCAGAACATCTGGACTAGTCCTAAGGAGAACAATTGATGCTAATTGGCTTCCCCTACTTCCAAGGATATGGTAGCAGTGAGCCCCTCCTAAAATTAACCCCTTACACTACTTTGTGATATCACAGGGTCCCCAGCTGTTCCATGCTTCCTGTAGAGGAAGGAAGGGGGAGAATGAATGTATTGTGGACACCACCTGATCTTTACCCATAACCCTCCTGGCTTCAGTTTAAGAACAATGAATAACATTAATGCAAGTCATCAATATACAATACGCAATATACATATTTACACTGAACTACAATGTCCCCTTAACCACATGTTATTGGACAATGCAGTTGTAGTTTGGTGAGCTGGGGAACAAAAGCATGGGCTATAAAAAGTACTAGCTATAATCCACATTATGTGAGAAATGAGAAACCGAATGGTCACAGGGTTATCACACTCATTTCGTCACATATACCTCCCCCACTTTTTTAGCCCTTGTTCCCCAGTGGCTCCCTTGCCCCAAGTAAACCTTTCTCCCAAGTCTCTGGCCTGCTGTGGTTTCTCCTGGGTCTGATGGCAAGGTAGACAGCAGTACACAGTTCCTCAATCTCCCACCCGGGTCCCATGGCTGCCGGCATATCTTCACACCCAGCTGGAGTGGGGGTTTATGCTGCCCTGTGTCATAAGATGAGACAACAATAAAACTGGGCCACTCCTGTGCACACATCCATGGTAAGAGAGTTGTAGTCAAACATCCATTGTCCACCCTTAATTGCCCAACTGCAAATAGTCCCTTGGCCTGTTCTCTGTTTCTGGAGACCATGCTCCCCTCCCCCACATATTCGAGTGAAAACTGCCAAGTGGCAGGCAAACTTTCTGGCTCCTTGTCCGTTTGTTTCTTTCAAAGATCCAATCCCCCCCTCCCCCAAACACTCAAGGGACAACTGCCCAGTGGCAGGCAAATGTGGAGGCTCCATTAATTTTTTGCTTATGGGGAAACCTCTGACCCCATCCCAAACCACATGTGGGTGCCCCTGTAAGTATGTTGGTGTGCATCTCTCCTTCCCCGCTACCATATCCAACTGTTGCACTACTTCCCTCGCCTCTGGCTCATCGGGGTAGTGTGAATCCTCATTGGACACAGACTTGTCCTCCTGGCAGCAAAACAAAGTGGATGGTTCAGTGCAGGCCTCTGGTTTTGGGTCCTGGATTCCCAGATTTGGAGCTGGAGTGCGATGCTTCAAAGCTTGTGGGGCTGGTGAATCCTGTTGTGCTGGTGCCCTCTCAGACACCCACTCAGTCAACATCTCCTCATCTGTCAATTCTGCATAGGGAAAAGTATAAGTGTAGTTTTCCCAGGGCCCCATGGTAGTGGCCTCTGACATGGCAATTCCTTTATCCTCCCCCATTAATTCTGTCATACAATCTGTAATCATGATTTCTGCTGAGATCATATGTTGAGCCAGTTTATGATTCTCTTCTGCCACAATTGGGTACAGCTGTACATCACTTGCACCGGAGAGCACACATGCGGTATCCTGCGTTACTTCATTAAATAAAACATTTTCAGGCACAACAGGGGTGGATAACTGGTCTTTTCTGTAATTCTGTTATAACTCAGACACAGTCTCAGGTGCCAATAACACTGGCAAATTATCAGAAGATGCATCTACATGGTGCTTACTTGGTAGCTCTTTTCCATCCGAGTCACCAAATGGGATGATTTCTCCTAATCCTTTCTGAGTAGTCAGAGGTACAACATCCTCACCAAGCAGTTCTTCTCCAGTCTCCCCCAAGATAGTAGCTTGGGCAACTGTGTATAATCCACTGGGATGGACCTCCCCCTGATTAACAGACTGAGCAGCCTTCTTTTTAGAGTGTGACAAAAGATATTCCAATTGACATTTTTCAGAATTCACTCGATAACACTGATCCTGCCACATTTCAGTGTCCGTAAATCCTGGTCACCATACCTTATCCTCTGCTTGTTCAAAACTCTGTTGCAGACATTGCATTTGTTCCCAGAGAGGTATGTGGGGACCTAAAGTGAGCTTCCATTTCCTATAGACACTGAAGGCATTGATGGGATTCTCCTGATCTTCTAAAAGACGTTTGAGGATATCCCTGTGCGTGTGTCAGGCGCCGTCTCCGGACTTACACTTGGTGCAGGAAACGGACACCTGCACCTTCCAAGCAACCACGTCCTGTTGCCTAGCAGCGGGACGCTATCTCTGCTCACCTGTCTGCAGCCAGCTTGGCTTACCGCCAAAATCTCCCTAACCCTATCAAGAGGCACCTTAGGGTATATAAGGCAGCCTCTGACACATGTCTAGTGCCAGAGTATTTGGTCTTCAGCCTTGCTCCAGTCAGGGCCGTCTTTCCCATTGGGCACAATGGGCAGGTGCCCGGGGGCCCTGCAGCCCAATCCATTGTGGAGCGCGACGGAGGAGGAGACCATGGAGGGAGCCGGATCGCCAGCTGACCGCAAGGTAAGTATTTTCTTCTTTTTTTTCAGGTTTTTTTTTTTTTTTGCTGCCTCCGGCGGGCCCCCCCTGGGCTGCAGGGCCCATATATAATCATTTTTTTTTTTTGTATATATAGGGGCCCCGGTGCACTGCTGCCCAATATGTTCTTAAGAGGGCCCTGGCTCCAGTGATTGTTCCTGTGTTGCTGTTTTGGATTCTTACCCCGGCTTGTTCCTGACTTCTCCTTTGGTTCCTGATTTTGGCTTAGAGTGATATTTGGTATTGACCCGGCTTCCTGACCATTCTCCTGCTTCTGATTTGGCTATATCCGTTCCTCTGGTTTTGACCCGGCTTGCTGACTACTCTTCCATCCTGCATCCTGGTGGGCTATCACCGCTGCCTCAATTGTTACCTCGCCAGCTGACTGATACTGAGGGCCGCGACCTGCACGTCCCTTGCAGCGAAGTCCATACCTCCTTGCGGGGGTTCCTGGTGAAAAACAGGGGCGTGTTAGACTGGCAGGTATCACCAATTCACCTAGTGATTCTGAAAGTATACTCTCGCCATATCAAATGCCGAAGGCACCGGTGTTCTCTCTGCTATTGACCTCCTGCAGCACCTGACTCGCCGTGTTGATCAACAAGAGGTTAACCAGACTCAGCTCCTGCAATGCCTTCAGGGACTGGCTACATGCATGGATACCCTCCAGAGAACCCTGACTCCTCCCGGAGTATCTGTCACTCACCGGACCGTGAGTGCCTCTTCCCGGACATTTAGGAACCGTGGCCGTCCACCATCCTGAGGGTCTGCGCATGCGCAGCCCTTTTCTATACTTCAGTGTATACCCCTTTAACTCAATTGGCAGATCAAGCAACACTCCCTATATTAAGCACCTGTGGTCAACACCACGTTGCCTGATCTTGGAGTCTCATTCCTCATGAGTCTCTGAAGGTGTTCCTGTATTCCTCGTGTATTCAGCGCTGCTGATTCCTGTGGTTTCCTAACCACTTCTATTCCTGTGGTTTCCAAACCACTTCTACCATCAACTGTATCATCAGGACTGTTTGCTGATTCCTATCCGCTGCCTCCGTGCACTACAGTCTTCTAAACCACTTCTACCATCAACTGTATCATCAGGACTGTTTGCTGATTCCTATCCGCTGCCTCCGTGCACTACAGTCTTCTAAACCACTTCAACGTTATTTTATATCAATGTGACTGTTTGCTCATTGCTATCCGCTGCCTCCGTGCACTCCAGCTTTTACTTCACTCACCTGCTTCTCATCAAGTCTGTTTGCTGATTCCTATCTGCTGCCTCTGTGCACTACAGTCTCCTGCTTGCAACTCGCCTGTGGTCATCATCGTGACTGCCAGCTGACTACTATCCGCTGCCTCCGTGCACTACAGTCTCCTGCTTGCAACTCGCCTGTGTTCAACATCGTGACTGCCAGCTGATTACTATCCGCTGCCTCCGTGCACTACAGTCTCATCTCATCTTTGCTGTGACTTCCTCGAGACTGCCGCTTTCATTACCATCTGCTACACTTCGTGATCTACAGCTCCTGCCCTGCGCTGCACTCCTGTTTCCCATCGCTGTTGGTTCCTGTGGTTGCTACTGGTTACCTCCGTGTGCCGCTGAGTCCTGCCGCTGTGGTCAGCGCTATCGTCCATCTCCTGCTGATCCACTCTCCACGCCTTCACGTGTTCCACTGGTCTCTGCCCTCCTGTCAGCATTGGATTTGTATCTCATCTACTACCCTCTGCTGGATCATCTCCATTCTCCTGGGTTCCCTATGAGTCCAGTTCCACGTGTTGCTGACTCCTGTGGATTCGTGTCCCTGTCGGTCTACTCACCTGTGCGCTGCACCTGCTAGACCGCTGCCTCACCTATCCAGGGACTTCCTATCCAGTCGGTCTCCAGCCGCTCAGGTACCGCTGCAATCCCATCTGACTGCTACTGCTGAACCACGGTATGCATACTTCTCATTGACTGTGCTGTGTATTGCATATCTTGCTGGACTGTGTTTGGTTCTCTCTGGAGTCTGCTATCCGCTGAGTCTAGTGCCATCATTGACTGTGTTATCATTGTGCTGGACTACTTCAAGAGACTTTCTAGATTGCAGACCTGCTCAGTCATTTATATCCATATATATATCTATATTGTGCATATTACTGTGGATCGTGTATAAGGTGCCTGTGTATATCCTGTGTTGCAGTCTTCCCCTGTGCACCTCCTCACATATATATTCAGTGGTACAACTTGCTGATGTCAGACCACTGATCCCTGTTTCCGGTATCACCTGTTCCATCATTCTCTCACATAGCAGTGGTACAACTTGCTACCGCAGACCACTGACTACCTGGATACCTCCACTTGGATTCCATTCCTTCACTCAGACAGCGGTGCAACTTGCTACCCGCAGACCGCTGACTCTCATCACCTCCTTGTTTCTGTTGGACATTCCTCCTCACTATAGCAGTGGTACAACTTGCTATCGCAGACCACTGACTACCTTCACATGTCCTTGTCCATACAGTTCCTTGTGTATTATTACCTCATTATTACCAGTGTTGCTAGTCATAGACTTTCCTGAGCATCTCATCGGTCATCATTTCATGTTCCGTGATCACCCAGCTACCAGAGTACTCTATTACCATCTACATTGCTCTGGTAAGCCTACCATCTGGTGATCCCTGGGTAAAGACTCCTAGTGCCCGTGACAGTAAGATCAGGCCATGACAGACCCAGATGCGGAACCTACCGCCAAAGAGATGCTGCAACATCTGGTTAGCCGTGTGGAACAACAGGATGCCCGCCAACAGCTGTTACTTCAGTGTTATCAGTCATTAACCTCCCAAGGAACATCTGGACAGACTGTGACAGCTACTACTGAGGCTCCTGTGCTTTCCTCCGTTTCCCCATTGCCATCCCAGGTGCCTACAGCTTCCACGCTTCACCTGCCTACTCCGTCAAAGTACGATGGAGACCCCAAAACTTGTAGGGGTTTCCTTAACCAATGTTCAGTCCATTTTGAGCTCCAACCTCAAAATTTTTCTACCCATCGTTCCAGAGTGGCCTATCTTATCTCTTTGTTTTCAGGACAAGCCCTGGCTTGGGCCTCCCCTCTGTGGGAGAGGAACGATCCAATATTACAAGATAGTGCCAAATTCATTTCTACGTTCCGAAGTGTGTTCGATGAACCAGGTCGTGTGACCTCCGCTGCTTCCAGCATCCTCCGTCTGCGACAAGGATCTCATACTGTAGGCCAGTACGTCATTCGATTTAGGATCTTAGCCTCTGAACTTCAGTGGAACACTGAAGCACTAGTTGCCGCCTTCTGGCAGGGGCTTTCCGATAAAATTAAAAACGCACTGACTTCACAAGAACTACCCTCCTCTTTAGAAGATTTGATCTCTCTTTGCCATCGGGTAGACCTGAGGTTTCGTGAAAGAGAACCTGAGAAAACAACTTTGGTTAAAACACCTCTTCTCTCAAATCCTCAATTTCACCCAGCTTCATCTCCGGGGATACCCATGGAGATAGGTCGCTCCAAATTAACTTTAGAGGAGAGGGACCGAAGAATAAAGAATAGACTTTGTATCTATTGTGCCGATTCTACGCATATGCTCAATTCTTGTCCCAGGAAATGCCGGGCTCTAACCAATACTGGGGAGATAAGGTTAGGGTTCCTGGAGTCCTCTCCATCTTCTACGAAATTAAAAGCCTGCACTTTTGATGTTACGATTTCCTCTGCTACCAAAGCCTTTGAGTCACAGGCATTGATTGATTCCGGAGCAGCAGGAAATTTCATTTCCAAATCATTAGTGAATCAATGGTCCCTACCAGTGATTACTTTGAAAACACCGATTACTGTGACTGCTATGGATGGATCACGTCTCATCAATGGTCTCATCACCCAGAGTACGTCTCCAGTAACGCTTCAGATTGGTGGGTTACACCATGAAGAGATTTCGTTTTTAATTCTTCCTGTTACGACAAGTCCGATTGTCTTAGGCCTTCCATGGCTTCAGTGTCATTCTCCCCAGATTGACTGGCGCACTTCTCAAGTTATATCTTGGGGAGCTGAATGTCATCATCGTTGCCTCTCTCAAGTGGTTTCATTCAAAAGACAGCATTCGTCTATTCCACCAGGGCCTCCTCCACAGGATCCTTCATCTACGGATCTGTGTGATAAGGTTCAGTCTGAACGCCTTCCTCCTCATCGGGCGTTCGTGACGTCATCGGACGTTGAAGATGGATCTCAGGAGTCAGCTTCAAAAAGTCAAGTGCTGGTGGTTCACGGTCACCATCCGTCTTTTCCGGAATTTCCTGCCCTCCCGCCCACCCAAGTTCCTGCGGTGGAGACTGCTTGTCAGACCTTTAAAAATATCTGGTCTCAGGTCAAAACCTGTTTGAAGAAAACATCTATCAAATATAAATCTTTCGCAGATAAGAAGAGGCGGGCTATTCCACCACTAAAAATTGGAGATCGTGTCTGGTTATCCACAAAAAATATTCGTTTGAAGGTTCCATCCATGAAATTCGCCCCTCGTTTTATTGGTCCATATAGGATCATTCAAGTTATCAATCCAGTATGTGTGAAACTCCTTCTTCCTAAGAGTCTTCGGATTTCTAATGCCTTCCATGTATCTTTGCTCAAACCTCTTATTATCAACCGTTTTTCAACTCCTCCCTCAGCTCCGCAGCCAGTTCAAGTTCATCAGGAGGAGGATTTTGAGATTACCGAGGTACTAGATGCAAAAATTTCGCGAGGAGTCCTCCACTTCCTCGTTCATTGGAAGGGCTTTGGTCCTGAGGAGCGCTCTTGGATCAAAGCTGAAGATCTTAATGCTCCTGCCCTTTTGAAGAAGTTTTACTCCAAAAATCCGGACAAGCCCGGTTCCAGGCGTTCTGTGCCCACCTTTAAAAGGGGGGGTACTGTCACTCACCGGACCGTGAGTGCCTCTTCCCGGACATTTAGGAACCGTGGCCGTCCACCATCCTGAGGGTCTGCGCATGCGCAGCCCTTTTCTATACTTCAGTGTATACCCCTTTAACTCAATTGGCAGATCAGGCAACACTCCCTATATTAAGCACCTGTGGTCAACACCACGTTGCCTGATCTTGGAGTCTCATTCCTCATGAGTCTCTGAAGGTGTTCCTGTATTCCTCGTGTATTCAGCGCTGCTGATTCCTGTGGTTTCCTAACCACTTCTATTCCTGTGGTTTCCAAACCACTTCTACCATCAACTGTATCATCAGGACTGTTTGCTGATTCCTATCCGCTGCCTCCGTGCACTACAGTCTTCTAAACCACTTCTACCATCAACTGTATCATCAGGACTGTTTGCTGATTCCTATCCGCTGCCTCCGTGCACTACAGTCTTCTAAACCACTTCAACGTTATTTTATATCAATGTGACTGTTTGCTCATTGCTATCCGCTGCCTCCGTGCACTCCAGCTTTTACTTCACTCACCTGCTTCTCATCAAGTCTGTTTGCTGATTCCTATCCGCTGCCTCTGTGCACTACAGTCTCCTGCTTGCAACTCGCCTGTGGTCATCATCGTGACTGCCAGCTGACTACTATCCGCTGCCTCCGTGCACTACAGTCTCCTGCTTGCAACTCGCCTGTGTTCAACATCGTGACTGCCAGCTGATTACTATCCGCTGCCTCCGTGCACTACAGTCTCATCTCATCTTTGCTGTGACTTCCTCGAGACTGCCGCTTTCATTACCATCTGCTACACTTCGTGATCTACAGCTCCTGCCCTGCGCTGCACTCCTGTTTCCCATCGCTGTTGGTTCCTGTGGTTGCTACTGGTTACCTCCGTGTGCCGCTGAGTCCTGCCGCTGTGGTCAGCGCTATCGTCCATCTCCTGCTGATCCACTCTCCACGCCTTCACGTGTTCCACTGGTCTCTGCCCTCCTGTCAGCATTGGATTTGTATCTCATCTACTACCCTCTGCTGGATCATCTCCATTCTCCTGGGTTCCCTATGAGTCCAGTTCCACGTGTTGCTGACTCCTGTGGATTCGTGTCCCTGTCGGTCTACTCACCTGTGCGCTGCACCTGCTAGACCGCTGCCTCACCTATCCAGGGACTTCCTATCCAGTCGGTCTCCAGCCGCTCAGGTACCGCTGCAATCCCATCTGACTGCTACTGCTGAACCACGGTATGCATACTTCTCATTGACTGTGCTGTGTATTGCATATCTTGCTGGACTGTGTTTGGTTCTCTCTGGAGTCTGCTATCCGCTGAGTCTAGTGCCATCATTGACTGTGTTATCATTGTGCTGGACTACTTCAAGAGACTTTCTAGATTGCAGACCTGCTCAGTCATTTATATCCATATATATATCTATATTGTGCATATTACTGTGGATCGTGTATAAGGTGCCTGTGTATATCCTGTGTTGCAGTCTTCCCCTGTGCACCTCCTCACATATATATTCAGTGGTACAACTTGCTGATGTCAGACCACTGATCCCTGTTTCCGGTATCACCTGTTCCATCATTCTCTCACATAGCAGTGGTACAACTTGCTACCGCAGACCACTGACTACCTGGATACCTCCACTTGGATTCCATTCCTTCACTCAGACAGCGGTGCAACTTGCTACCCGCAGACCGCTGACTCTCATCACCTCCTTGTTTCTGTTGGACATTCCTCCTCACTATAGCAGTGGTACAACTTGCTATCGCAGACCACTGACTACCTTCACGTGTCCTTGTCCATACAGTTCCTTGTGTATTATTACCTCATTATTACCAGTGTTGCTAGTCATAGACTTTCCTGAGCATCTCATCGGTCATCATTTCATGTTCCGTGATCACCCAGCTACCAGAGTACTCTATTACCATCTACATTGCTCTGGTAAGCCTACCATCTGGTGATCCCTGGGTAAAGACTCCTAGTGCCCGTGACAGTATCTGTTGCTCCCGCACCCCCCGTTGTCGGCTCTCCTGCTTCAGCTGCACCTAATCCTACTGAAGGGATTCGCATCCCACCTCCCAAAAAGTTTGGTGGTGATCCGAGAAAGTGCAGAGGGTTTCTCAACCAATGTGCTATTCAGTTCGAGCTATCACCAGGAAATTTTTCTTCAGAACGAGCCAAGGTGGCATATATTATTTTGTTACTCATGGATCAAGCACTTGCCTGGGCCTCTCCTCTATGGGAGCATGATGACCCCCAAAATCCATCCTCCTTTATACAAAGCTTCAGGAAAGTGTTCAACGAGCCTAGTCGAGTTGCCTCTGTGGTCTCCAGCATTTTGAAGCTATGTCAGGGAAGACTTCCCGTGGGTCAGTACGCGGTTCAGTTCAGAACTTTTGCCTCTGAACTGAACTGGAATAATGAGGCCTTTATAGCTACCTTCTGGCAGTGGCTGACAGATCGGATCAAGGACGAGTTGGTCTCCAGGGATTTACCAGCTAGCCTTGATGATCTGATCTCCTTATGCATCAAGGTCGATATCCGGTATTTGGAGCGTAATCAGGAACGAGAACAATCTCGCCGGGCTAGTCCACGCCTGGTCTCCACTTTTCAGAACCCACCAATTCTACCTGAGGAGCCCATGCAGATCGGGCGTTCTCGTTTAACTGTGGAGGAGTAAGAACGAAGGTTTAAAAACCATCTATGCCTCTTTTGCGCTGACCCCTCTCAGATTCTATCACAGTGTCCCAAGAGACCGGGAAAACGCCAGATCCTATTCGGTGCTGGGAAGGTCGGTCTAGGACTGAGTACAACTTCCCCTTATTCTTCAGACAAGACAGACTTTTTGATGCCCATCATCATCCATGCTTCCCAGGGTCCGGTCTCCCTTCGGGCCTTCGTGGATTCAGGGGCAGCTGGAAACTTTATTTCTGCATACTTAGCAGCTAACCTTCATCTCCCACTGGAATCATTATTGAAACCCTTGGTTCTGACAGTGGTGGATGGTAACAGAGTGGCCAATGGATCTATCTCTCAGGCCTCCCGGCCGACCCGACTGCAAGTTGGTCTCCTCCATTTTGAATGGATCTCGTTTCTAGTCCTTCCACAGACTGTTAATCCGGTAATATTAGGACTACCCTGGTTAAGGGACCATTCACCCCAATTTGACTGGCATCATGCTCAGGTTACTTCCTGGGGTCCGCTCTGTGCTGATCGATGCCTCAATAACCTACCTATTAGATGTCATGCTCTCAGACCCAGTCTTGGGTTGCCATCTAAATACGCTGCCTTCGTGGATGTCTTCAGTAAGACTGCCGCTGAGACTCTTCCACCCCACTGTCCTTGTGATTGTTCCATTGAACTAATTCCTGGAGAAAGGACTCCTCGTGGCAGAACGTACTCTCTGTCCCTCCCTGAGACTCGAGCCATAACCGAGTATGTATCTGAAAACCTCGAACGAGGATTTATTAGAAAATCTTCCTCACCTGCCGGTGCAGGATTCGTTTTTGTAAAGAAGAAGGATGGTTCTCTAAGACCATGCATCGACTACAGACTACTCAATGCCATTACCGTAAAGAACAGGTACCCCATACCCCTGGTTTACGAGTTGTTCTATTGGATCAAAGGTGCCACAATATTCACCAAACTAGACCTCAGGGGCGTCTATAATTTGATTAGGATTTGTGAGGGAGATGAATGGAAGACCGCTTTTAACACTCGGGATGACCACTATGAATACCTGGTGATGCCTTTTGGCCTATGCAATGCCCCAGCGGTCTTCCAGGAGTTCATTAACGACATCTTCCGAGACCTACTCTATCTCTCAGTCGTTGTCTATCTGGATGACATACTTATATTCTCCAGAGACCTAGAATCCCATAGAGGTCACGTCAATAAGGTTCTCTCTCGACTACGTTCCAACCACCTTTACTGCAAGCTGGAGAAGTGTGTCTTTGAAGCCTCTCAGGTCCACTTCCTGGGATATATTGTGTCCGATGCTGGTCTTTCCATGGATCCTGGGAAAGTGGCTGCCATTCTCAATTGGCCACAACCATTGGGCCTTAAGGCGATCCAATGCTTTATTGGCTTCGCCAATTATTATCAGCACTTTATCCAAGACTTTTCAACTCTCATTTCTCCCATTACTGCTCTCACCCGCAAGGGAGCAGCAAAATCATGGTCTGCCCAAGCCCTCAGTGCCTTCCAGTCATTAAAAAGGGCGTTCTCCTCCGCCCCTATTTTGCTACAACCTGACTTATCTCGGCCTTTCTTTGTTGAAGTTGATGCATCCTCCATTGGCATAAGAGCCATTCTTTCACAGAAAGATTCCGATGGAAAGTTTCATCCCTGTGGTTTCTGTTCCAGAAGATTTTCTTCCAGCGAATTAAACTATGGTATCGGGGATAAAGAGTTATTGGCCATCAAAACAGCACTAGAGGAGTAGAGACATTTGCTAGAGGGGGCTGAGCATCCTTTTACTGTCTACACGGACCATAAGAACTTAACGTACTTGCAAACAGCTCAGTGTCTGAACCCACGTCAGGCCCGCTGGTCCTTGTTTTTTGCCCGTTTTAATCTCATTTTGACCTTTCGACCTGGGGTTAAGAATATCAGGGCGGATGCTCTCTCCCGGTCATTTGATGATAAAGATCTTCAACCTGCCCCCACCCCCAGAACCATCTTGGATCCTACTACCATTGTGGCCCTCACCAGAACTTCAACCAAGGTTCCTCCTCCTGGTCGCTCCTTTCTCACTTCCAGGCGTCGGCACAAGGCTCTCATGTGGGCACATGAATCTCTGTTTGCCGGGCATGCGTGTGTCAAGAAGACTTTCTTGTTGATTTCTAAGTATTATTGGTGGCCCTCTATCCAGGCGGACGTTAAGGCCTATGTTGCCGCTTGTGGAATCTGTGCCAGACACAAGACACCTAGGCAGTCTCCTGCAGGACCCTTGGTACCACTTCCTATTCCAGAGAGACCATGGACTAGTATTTCTATGGATTTCATCACTGATTTACCAGCTAGCCATGGATTTAATACTATCTGGGTGGTAGTGGATAGATTTTCCAAATTGGCACATTTCATACCTCTCAAGGGATTTCCTTCGGCTTCTATCCTTGCTAACCTCTTCATCAAGGAGATTTTCCGTCTTCACGGCTGTCCCCAGTATATTATCTCGGATAGAGGAGTACAGTTCGAGTCCAAGTTCTGGAGATCATTCTGCAAAGAGTTGGGGGTCAATCTAAAGTTTTCCTCAGGGTACCACCCTCAAACCAACGGCCAAACGGAGAGGGTCAACCAAGACTTGGAACAATTTCTCAGGACCTATTCTTCGGGTAATCAGGCTGAATGGAGTCGTTTTTTGCGTTGGGCAGAATTTGCTCATAATAACCAGGTGCATGTATCTACTGGTTCGTCTCCATTTTTTCTTACCTATGGGTATCACCCGCTCCTTCCTGAACTTTCCCAACCTGGTTCAGCCCTTTGGCCATGCAGAATCTCATTCAGGACTTTTCTCAAATATGGTCTCAGGCGAAGTCCAAATTATTGGAATCCTCCCGACGCTACAAAGCTAACGCCGATCGTCACCATAGACCAGTCCCCAGACTTCGAGTTGGGGACAAAGATTGGTTATCCACAAGGAATTTAAGACTTCGAGTTCCCACCATGAAGCTCGCACCCCGTTATATCGGACCTTTTCAAACAACTCAAGTTATAAATCCCGTGACATTCAAACTCCTTCTTCCTCCATCACTCAAGATTCACAATGTGTTTCAAATTGCTCTACTTAAACCCCTGGTTCTCAACAGATTTGTCAAAAGAACCCTACCCCCGGTCCCAGTAAAGACTGATCATGGGGAGGAATATAAAATCAATCAGATTCTGGATTTCCGGATCTCCAGGGGTCACCACCAATATCTTGTTGACTGGAGGGGTTATGGCCCCGAGGAGAGATCTTGGATCGATGTACAAGATATACATGCCCCTCGCTTATTGGCCAAATTCAAGAAGGAGAGAGAGGCGACCTTGCAAGCCCTGAAAAAGAAGAAAGGGGAGAGTACTGTCAGGCGCCGTCTCTGCACTGACGGTGCAGGAAACGGATGCCTGCACCTTCCAAGCAACCACGTCCTGTTGCCTAGCAGCGGGACGCTATCTCTGCTCACCTGTCTGCAACCAGCTTGTCTTACCACCAAAATCTCCCTAACCCTATCAGGAGGCACCTTAGGGTATATAAGGCAGCCTCTGACACATGTCTAGTGCCAAAGTATTTGGTCTTCAGCTTTGCTCCAGCGTTTGTTCCTGTGTTGCTGTTTTAGATTCTGACCCCGGCTTGTTCCTGACTTCTCATTTGGTTCCTGATTCTGGCTTAGAGTGATATTTGGTATTGACCCGGCTTCCTGACCATTCTCCTGCTTCTGATTTGGCTATATCCGTTCCTCTGGTTTTGACCCGGCTTGCTGACTACTCTTCCATCCTGCATCCTGGTGGGCTATCACCGCTGCCTCAATTGTTACCTCGCCAGCTGACTGATACTGAGGGTCGCGACCTGCACGTCCCTTGCAGCGAAGTCCATACCTCCTTGCGGGGGTTCCTGGTGAAAACCAGGGGCGTGTTAGACTCAGTACTCAGTAGGGCCAACTGCTGGCAGGTATCATTAATTCCACCTAGTGATTCTGACAGCGTGCAGTACAGGTAAGGTACAACCCGGATCTGGCATTCCACTATCAGCTCCTCCATACTCATTGTCTCTAGTGGATCTGTAGAATCTGCTAATGGGACAGATTGTATTAATACATTTGCAGGGGATTCATCAGGCATGTCCCTGTGCTGTAATAGTCCATTTCCATCTTGTTTGTACTGCTGAATATTGTTGTAACTGGATTTTCCCTTGGCCAGATTCTGCATAGTACAAATAACTTCATTTGTAAAATCATCCCATTCTGGTTCATCCCGAGAATTACAGGCACTTGCTTCCTCTTTCAACATTAGGAACACATCCAACAGGTTCTCCAATTTCTCCTGTAGACTGGCTCCTTCCCACATAATAATCTTTGGGCACTCCTCATCCCAATAATCCAAAATGCTCTGCATTGTGGTGGGCTGGTGCAAAACATCCATATCCCCATCCTGCAGACTCTGCCACAGTCCTTCATCCCAGTACACCTTTCTCTTGGTTGCACTGGACTGCTTCATCCCTTCCTTTGGGAACTTTTTGAACACTGGGCTGTGATATTCTCTCTTGTTCCTAGAGCTCACACCCATTTTACTTCCAGGGATCACCTCACTGTGATTTCCCCTCTTTGAGACACCGTTCCTCTTCTCTGACGGGGGGCGCCTCCCCTTATCAAATCGGCACTTAGGCGGCATCTTCCCTCGCCTAAAGACCACAACGCTTTTCGTGACACTTTCTGCCTTAAAGCCTTTAGGAGTAAGTTCAGGATAATGTAGTAACTGGTTTCTAGTGCTAACTGCTTTGCAGAGCCCTGGAATGTATCACGATACAGTTCCCCTGCAGCTCTAGCCAGAGAGGTCCTGGGACTGAGTGACCCTACTGCTTGCCACCAAAAATGTGAAGATACCGGGTTTATCTGGCCCAATGCTACCCACTTCACGCTGGCTGGCCACACACAGGTGCCTTCCTATGCCAGGGAAGTCTACCCAGCACCTTCTAGGATTCGTATAGTTATTTAGGCAAATGCACTGATAAAAATACAACAGCATATTTATTGTCATACAAACAACACTAGAATATTATGTACACACAGTAAATAAATGCCAGGCAGGTTTACCACTTTATCCGTCCCTTACCCCACTAGCTTAAGGACTTATAGTCACCTGGCTGTCCAGACTTCACGACCAATGTATCTCTCTCAGCTGCATATATAGACTCTAGTTAGAGAACGACAACTCAAAACCTAGATCTTGCACCTTCATGAATGAAATCCCAGAATGAACCCCCTCACCCCTGGAGTCGTTCCTTATATATCAGCTTTAATTTCCACAGTCTTTCCCCTCCCTGGGCAAACCTCTGGGTCTATTCTTCTTAACCATTGGCCAGTGCAGGACTGGGGGGTTTGAACAGGGCAATGAAGAAGAGCTGTCCTTTCACAGAAGCCCCCTGCTGGGATGCAGTCAGAACGTCTGGACTAGTCCTAAGGAGAACAATTGATGCTAATTGGCTTCCCCTACTAACAAGGATAAGGTAGCAGTGAGCCCTTCCTAAAATTAACTCCTTGCACTACTTTGTGATGTCACAGGGTCCCCAGCTGTTCCATGCTTCCTGTAGAGGAAGGAGGGGGGAGAATGAATGTATTGTGGACACCACCTGATCTTTACCCATAACCCTCCTGGCTTCAGTTTAAGGACAATGAATAACATTAATGCAAGTCATCAATATACAATACACACTATACATATTTACACTGAACTACAATGTCCCCTTAACCACATGTTATTGGACAATGTAGTTGTAGTTTGGTGAGCTGGGGAACAAAAGCATGGGCTATAAAAAGTACTAGCTATAATCCACATTATGTGAGAAATGAGAAACCGAATGGTCACAGGGTTATCACACTCATTTCGTCACAAGTTCCATGACTTTATATATGGGTGTCCTATCATGTTGAGGCCATCTGAGGAAGTTTTTGCATAATGCTTCAGCTTGCATACAAAGAATGATGCTCAAGTTACAGAGATACCATCTGGATGTCGTATAGAAGCGTGGCAAAGAATTATTTGTGACTGATGGCCTCTCCTGGGCCTACTTTCCTCACACTGAGTGCCCACAAGTTGAAGATAAATATGACTAAACTAT
Organism: Mixophyes fleayi; assembly: GCF_038048845.1. Classification (NCBI taxonomy): domain Eukaryota; kingdom Metazoa; phylum Chordata; class Amphibia; order Anura; family Limnodynastidae; genus Mixophyes; species Mixophyes fleayi. The sequence continues at coordinate 225,815,245 of NC_134402.1, forward strand.
CCTCCAACAGAATGGATGAGCTATGGTGTGAAACCTTTGCGGACAATCTTGCCAATAGCTGTCTCAAATTATATTACAAGGGTGGCCCCAGCCATCTAGGGAGATCTCACAAGATTTGCACCCCTTCTTTGCCATCAGAGAAGAGCTTACTTTTCTGATGGAGTCATCCTGAGAGGTCCTGAGAGGTCAATGATTCATAATACCATACTGTGCACCCTGCAGAAGTACTATGCAATGCAGCTCCACCAAGAGCATCCTGAACTTGAAGCCACCAAGTGCAGGGCCAGAGGGTCACTATAATGGTCCACCATGTTCAATGACATTGAATGAGAGGTCTTCATATGTGGCTCCGGCAATGTGCTCAAAGCACATAAATGAAAGAAACTTCTGCATCTACGCAAGATTCCTTACTTGCCCTGGTCTGTCTCTGCCGCAGGCGTCTTTGAATGGAGAGGAAGGGAACATCTAATATTAGTGGACTTTTATTCAGGGTGGGTTGATATCAACTACGTGCCCAGGAGTAGCCTGCGGTTTGCAGGGTCAGATATCTCTATGAATGTTGTGAGATGAGTAGCCTGTGGGTTGCAGTGTTGGATATCTCTATAAAGGTGTTGAGACTCAGAAGCCAGGTAATGCTGAAACACTTGAGAGCAGAGAGCAGGTAACGGTGGAAGTAAGCTGAACAGGTTACACTGAGAAGCAATGAACTGTAGAGAGCAGAAGCACAGAGATCCACACCGGTGTATAACTCAGGAACCAGATAGATAATGAGCTCTGTCTGTAGCAGTGGAATAAACAGCAAAACCACAATATCAGGTACACTGGAAAGAATAACCAGGAACAAGAGTCAATAGATTGCTTCCTATCAAGTTGTGTGACCTGATGATCTGGCCCAGACTGCTTGGCGAGGCTGTCTTATAAGGAGTAGTGGCAGGTGTGAATCATCCTGTGAAAACGAGCTTAACTCAGCAGTAAGGGAAACAATTCAAGCACCACAGTGGTCCCTTTGGTGGCATGGTGGTACTGTAGGCTAAATGTATCCAGAAAGATCAACATAGCTCCTAGCAAACAGAAGCTGCAGGAGGCAGATCGTGACAATCTCACTAGGGAACCCTACTCTGATAAAAACTCCTAGCAGCACGTCCGCCACCTTTTCCACAGTTATGGAGGACAGAGCTACAGCGTCTGGATACCGGGTAGCGTATTCCACCACGGTGAGGATGTACCCCTTCCCCGATCTACTGGGCACAGACAGGGGACCTACAATGTCCACAGCCACTCGCTGAAAAGGTTTCCTAATTATTGGCAAGGACCTGAGGGGAATACGAGCACTGGGGCGCCTGAGACGCTGACACACATCACAGGAATTACAATAGGCCCGGACGTCATCCGACATTCCAGACCAGAATAAGTTCTGTGTCAGGCACTTCAGTGTTCGGTCTTGTCCCTGGTATCCCGCCATAGGGATTTAATGGGCAACTGACATTAGTTGAGTGCAAAAGCCCTGTGGTACCACCAGTTGAACTTGCTCCCGGACTGGTCTATCCCCATCTACCTTCCTAGCTACATGGTACAACAACCCTTTAAGCCAGGTCACACTCCCTACCTGCATAGCTTGAAGGCTGCCGCCAGCCTGGCACCTCATGCCTTCCAGTGAGCGATCAGAGAGCTATGCTGCCCTGAACTCTACCCTGCAGCCCTCACTATCATCTAAATCAGGATACGCTGCAGGGGGGTCTATGTTGGGGTGACCAGAGTCAGTCAAAGGGAGGTCACTGTGGTCAGCTATACTCACCGCCAGAGCTGGCATACTGCTAGGGACAGGAGCATCACCGGGCACCCCCACAAGATCAGGTTGGCAAGAGACAACATCCTCTGCATAGCTAGGGGACGTAGTCTTTCCAGAGGCAAAGAGCTGGCTGTTTCCTGAAGAAATAGCAGATGTTGTCTTTTCCTCTGGGCTGGCTGATGCTGGGGTTACTGGTGATGGCTGTTGTCTAGCAGCTGTGGTCTTTTCTTCTGGGCTGGGTTGTGCAGGTATAGATCCTGTAATTTATCAGCTTGGCTCCGATTAATAGAGTTGAGAAATACGGTCACAAATCGACCTCCAACATCGTTGCCCAAGATCACATCAGTAGGGAAGCCATTCATAATGGCAACATCTCGCAACTCCTTGCCATCTCCCCAGTCTAGATACACCCTTGCGTCAGGCACTTTTTTCTCCAGTCAATCTGCCACAGTAGCTTTGGCAGTGCAACCCTGCAATACTGTAGCAGGATCAATAAATGGGAACTTACAACAGTAATTGAAGCCCCTGAGTCTCTAAATTCTTCCCCCTGCAGGGGTCCCACTTGGTCCGGCTGCAGGTTCCTCCACATGTTTTTGGGGGGCCTTTTGGACAAACAAATCACTCTCTTCACTGAGTCAACATCAGACACGCCACACTCCGATGGGCTGGTAGGGATGCAAACAGTTTCTACTGGCTCACCTTCGCCAGTTAAGCAAGTCAGCCGGGCCCCAGGATTAAGGGCACGAGTCTGAGGTGCTGGGGGCGTGGGAGAGTCCATCCTTAAATGACCGGTTTTCCCTCAGTTGTAGCACCCCTTCTCCAGTCTGGGCTCCGGTGGTCTCTGATAACTCCCAGGGACAGGACGGGGCGGTGACTGGCAAATGGTATCTGAAAGGTTAGGTGCTTGCTTTTGGGACTGAGTAGAAGAATGGTGTCCCCCTGATTGTACAGTCTTTTGGTATTGGCTGTTAACCTGAAGCTTCTGTCAGTGTGGCCTCACTGCCACATACTGATCCACCAGCCGGGCGGCTGCTTCCAGGGTGCCTAGCTTCCGGTCCAGCACCCAATCTGTAACCTCCAGTGCGCACCGGCGGTGAAACTGTTCTTGGCACATTAAGTCTATTACCTCCTCCATGGTCTGGGCACCTGCACCGTGTACCCACTCCCTGGTAGACTGGCAAACTCTTCTGAATGGCGTGGAGCTTCTTTGTAAGGTCTCGGAAATTCAGATGATAGGTCTCTGGGGTAATAGTGTACCGTCTAAGGAGTGCCCTTTTCACTATACCATAGTCCGCACAGTCCTCTGAGGGCACCCCACGGTAGGCCTCCACTGCACGTCCTTGCAGTGTGGGCACCAGAAGCTTAACCCATTCTTCTCTGGGTACAGCGTGTAGCCTGCAGGTTCTTTCAAATACCTGCAGGTGCTCATCAATATTCCCAACACAGTCCTCAAATTAAGGGCAAGGTAGAGATGACACTCCTGATCTCCTAGAGGGCGCCTCCCCCCTAGGCTGCATGCCTGGTACCCTTCCATGCCTCGATTACCTGTGCCTGCTCAGCTGCAATCGCCTTGTCCCCTAAGGCCGCCAGATGGATCTATAGCCCGGCTGTCCTGCGCTCATCATAGGACAGAGAGTCTGGTTATGCGGGTATAGTCTGTAGTGTAGAGGTTGCTGCTCTCTGGGGGTCTGGTTCACCTCGTTCCCAGTCGTCAACTGGACCACTGCCTTGGCCCCTGCCGCCATCAGTTTCCTCCACCTGGGTACCATGCTGTCGGTGCCATTCCCTCAGCACCTCTCTCATCTCCACCCTGTTTGGCAAATGGCTGATGTCAATGCCCTTGGCACTACACAAAGTCTCGAGGTCCGCCCTAGACACATTGGTGTATTCAGACATCCTGTGCATTCTCCTGGCTGCAGTTATTCCTCTCCTGCTCAGCATCTGTCCTGTTCCTGAATTACTACACTAGTGTATACCTCAGTCCTTCTGAGTCCGCCAGCTCATCGATTTACATTACTACCTGCTCAGCCTATTCCACTATCGAGACTCGTGGCTATACTGCTGATCATCGCACAGCATCTGTCCAGTTCCTGAATTTCCATATACCTGAGGCTACATTCCATTCTGCCTTACAGCTACTTCGTGGTTCTCCAAAGTATCTGCTCTGGGCCCCCTAGAGGACCGCAACCTGCGTTTGAGAGCAGCTAAGACCATATTCCCTTGCTGGAATCCCTGGTGAATAACTCTCTTCTGCTAGACTCCGCACCTCTCTGGGGATAAACTGTCACTCAAGCAGAGATCAAGACCATTCCCACTATCTGTCTTTTGTGACACACACTGGCCAGAGCTGTTGGGGAGCGGGCAGAATGGTGGTACTGGATGCTGGTTCCAAACCTCAGAAATAGCCGGGAACGGATTAGATTTTGGGTCTAATCTGTAGGTCACAGGGATAGAAAAGTTTCCAAGCAGATCTTTGAAGCAAGTGATGTTTATTTGCTCACCTGGTTGAAAGTACCAGGAAGCAAGTCATGTGAAGCAAGAAGAACAATTTTCAATACAAGACAGTGCTTTCTATACAGATTTGGACACAGTCTCACAGGGTAAGCCGGCCCCCTGAGGTCTGAGCAATTTGTTTACCCAAACATTGATTTACATGCAATGCAAAGCTAACAATAGTTACACTTATCTGTGATATCCTAAAACTTGTTTTAAACGCAGGAAATCTAGTAGTCCGTCTAATTAAACCTTCTTGTGCCTTCAGGTGCAGGACTCTTACACATCAAAAGGTCTAATTAACATGAGATTAACATGGGTCCTTTCTTCAGACAGCTGCAGAATACACATTCCCAAAGAAAGTTTCAAAACCCCAAACAAGTCATTTCCCTACTTCAAGATACACAAAAGACTTCCTCAACAAAGACTTATTGTATCAGATATGTACCTCAGAAATAATGCATTTACATAGCTGATGAGGTTGAAAAAAGACACCAGTCCATCAAGTTCAACCTATTTTGGATTTCCTGCGATCTCTCACTTATATTTGAAATTGATCCAAAGTAAGCAACCACCAATCTGTTTCAATTGTGAAAATCCCCTCAGACCCAATATTGCAGTCCTATTTTTACCCTATATCCAGTACTACCCTTCATTTTAATTAATGGTCGTATCCCTGGATACACTTTTCGGCAAAAAAAATGTCTAACCCTTTCTTAAACATATCTATTCAATCTGCCATCACAACCTTCCCTGGCAGTAAATTCCATATCTTGACTGCCCTTATTGTAAAGAACTCCTTCCTTTGCTGGTTGTGAAATTTCCTTTCCTCTAACATTAGGGGGTGACTGCGTGTCCTGTGTATGGTCCTTGGGGTAAAAAGTTCCCATGAAAGTTCTCTGTATTGACCCTTAATGTATTTGTACATCGTAATCATATCTCCTCTTAGCCACCTCTTTTCTAAAGTAAACATGCCTAAACTGGCTAACCTTTCCTCATAACCTAATGACTCCAGACCCAATTTTGTCACCCTTCTCTGGACCATTTCTAGTCCCAAATTATCTTTTTTATAGAGTGGTGCCCAGAACCGCACTGCATATTCAAGATGAGGTCTTACCAACGATTTGATACTTGGACGCTGAATTTTTTAATTGCAGATTTTATTGTCCAGTTTCTGTCCAATTTTATAACAGAGATACTATGTGTCTACTATAAATATAGTTGGTTACTTTATGTAGGATGCGATGCATGGTATATTTTATTAGTATATGACATCCATGTTTATTTCAATGTTCTATACATTTTTTATAACTTTTTTCATAATTTTTTTCATAGAAGTAATAGATCAGTGCACTGGTCAGATTTAAATCAATACTAGCATTATTGTGGTTCATTTGTTGTGTTTTTTTGCTAATAAAACAGAGTTGTTTTTATTCATTTCCCCCCGGATTCTACGGTTTTCTCAGTCCATATATCTGGTATTATTTTAGATGGTGACGTCTCAACATCCAACGCTGTGAATTATTATTTTTTATGTTTTTTCACATTTAGAACTCACAGGTTCTTCATAGCTGCAGGTGCTGTCACTTTAGTCATATCTGGAGACATTTTTAATATAATCTGTCCAGCGCCAGGAATATATTTCTTGTTAGGGATGTATTAAAGTCTGATATTTGGAAATATGCATCAGTTTCTGACACGGTTTAAAATCAGATATTGTATTAAGGTAATTTACACATTGAAATCACATTTCCGAAACTAGGAATAAAAAAAAAATTCAAGCAGCATGTTTTGCAATTAAATAAATTTACGTGTCATTGTAAAAGCCGTGTTGTGTATTTGCCTCCATAGTCAGATGTGGTTTTCCAAAATCAGACAGAGGTGATTCTGATAGGCAAGATTGCTTAAACTGTATGCTGTTTGAGCAATCCATCTATGGAAAGTAGAAAGAAAGAAAAACGACCTCTCCATGTGATGAATTCAGTTGCAGCGAATAGATAAGTGATATAACTCCTTTATTCAGAGCATTGTTAATTGTTCAGGAATTAAGTGGTTTGTGGAACAGCTATTTTATGCAACAGAGCCACATGGCTCTCCAGCTACTGTGGAACTACAAGTCCCAGTATGTTGGAACTTGCAGTTCCAAAATGATGGTTAAATATATAATAATACCGTTTTTTTAAAATGTTTTTTTAGCAACTCGATCCAAAAAATGTACCTGGTTACTACTTCCCATGCCAAGCTGTTTGGATGTAATCACTGTAAATGTTATTAAACAAATAACATTTACATTTGTGTAAAAAATAATCTACAACCAACCAATAAAAAACCTGAACAAGCCTCAGTACTACATACCGTGTGTTAAAGCATGGTGACCCCATGCTAGCGTGGAAACCAGCATCAGGCTAGACAAGATAGGACAGATCACTCTATAAGAGGGAAACACACAGTGTGGGGTCATCCTATCTAGTTGGAAGCCTTGTCAACATGGAAATACCTACTCCTTCCAAAGACTACCAGCATAATGTTAAGGGGTCTCTAAAACACTGCCCATTATGCTAATATAGAATAAATAAGTAAATAATGCAAAAACACACATTTGAATAAAGCACACCTTGAAACCATTGTTCTCCACTTTATCATAATGCAAAAAATTCCCAAAAAACCTTTCAGTTTTAGAATTCAGTGAAAATCTTCTAGTTTTGTCATCCAAGCGTGATTTATTCGTAATCCACAGGAATTAAAATTAAATTCAAAAAAATATTTGTTCCTACTACTATGGTATAATGGACCAGGTCTTACAGGCCATTTACCATTATACTGGTTTTCTCCCTGGGTGGCAAAGTTGTCAGTTCAGATGTCCATTTTATTTATATTACTGGATGCCCACAATGGAAGGGTTCCAGGAAGAGCCACAGCTGGGTACACTTGCTTTTTGCATTTCTCCAAATCCCATGGACACAACAGATTCCACTGACCAGTCTGGATAATTCTATGCTGCAATTTTCACTGTTATAGTGGGGGCCGGCCCAGTCTGTCGAGATTAGTGCTGGTTTCCACTCTAGCAGGTGGACACCACATTTCATACAGGGCCATCTTTTCCACTGGGCACGATGGGCAGGTGCCTATGGGGCCCCACGGCCAAGGGGGCCCCATAGGCAGGGCTCTTAATTAGAATAAATAATCCTGCAAAAGAAAAACAATCCTGCAAATATCTAATCCTGCAAATATCTATCTATCTATCTATATCTATATATAGATATATCTATATATAGATATATATCTCTATATATCTATATTATATATATCTATTTGTATTATATATATATATATATATATATATATATATAAAATATATATGTATATATATATATAATATATATATATATATCTATATCTATATCTATATCTATATATATATATATATATATATCTACATCTATCTATCTATCTGTCTGTCTATCTATCTATATAGACATATATATATAGGTAGGGGCCCCGGGGGAACTGATTTGCCTGGGGGCCCATAGTGTTGTTGAGATGGCCCTGATTCCATATGCCCCTGCTTTAATGAAAACTAGCCCAGACTATAAAGCATTGTGGTTAAAGATTTTTAGGGGTTACACAATCGTATTTTTTACATTTATTAATACAAAAGGTTTGTCTGGCAAATTAGCACCCACCCTGTCACTTCAGTCAGAAAGGTACCATCTCATCAGGCAGTGCACATAAGATATCCTCACACTATGCAATTCCACTTTAGAAACTGCGGTTTGATATAAACCACATGTGGATTGGTGTTTTCAAATTGGACAGACATCAGATGCGGTTAAATATATTCTGTGATTTAAACTGCATCCAATGTCTGTCTGATTTAAAACCATCCAGAAACGGACTTTAATACATCTCAGTAGTGAGTAATTATTTCTTAGAACAGATTTTAGAGCAGAAAACTGGATGCTACTATATGTGTATCAAGTGCAGTAATATATGTATTATACTTCCCAATTGTTACGATTTTGGCTGGACAGTGCCAAACCGCAAGGCCTGAAAATGGGTGGAGCTTACATAGAAGTGAGCAGAGTTTCAACAAAAACTGGCCTTTTTGAGAGGACCGGGGCAGGGTTGGAGCAGAGCAGGGGTGGAGCTTATTTTGTCCCGATTTAGCATGTAAAAAAGTTGGGAGATATGATGTATATTAATATGCTCCACAGCTATCAAGATATCTGAAGACTTTTAGTTAGATTTATAATGGAAAAACATAAGTCTATCTTGGATTAAAGGGGTTGTCTATTTTGGACAACTGATCCTTAATATTACATTCCACCCCAAACAACAAATAGGGGATTTGTTATCCGAAGACACCTACCAGAAAGCTCCACTCCTTGTAAATTTTCCTTGGGGAAAAAACATGAGCATTATAATCTATTTGCCCCACAAAAAAATGATATAAAAAATATGTTATAAGCAAATTAGTTTTGTCTATGCCTTTTTCAGCTAAGAGGTATTGGGGCAGCTTTAAAGGACTATTTCTTTGGTTGTAGTGACTTGTAGGCCTAAGGAGTGGTAGTCATGCCACATATTTATCTGTTTATCCTCCACCAATATCATATCTGCCAACAGTCACTATAATGTATAGCAATAATCCTTCTGAATGCTTTAGATGTTGTGGTGGTATTGGTAGTTCCCTATCTATTTGGAGTGCATATATTATGGAAGAGTGTCAATCAATTGATTCAAGCCTGTGATAAGTTTCTTGCCTGAAGTCCATGGATCATCCCTCTGAATAATGTCTCTGGAATGTTACTGTTTAATTACATATATATTTACAGCTACTGTACAAGAAAAAAATTGCAAAGTGTTGCAATAGTCTAAACTTTCAGAAATAATAACTGACATAAATGATATATGATGATAAAAAGCAAACATAATCTATATTATGAAAATTGGTGGGCATGCCTTGGAAAAATTATATATAAAAATAATATATATTACAAAAACATTATAACATAAAACATAAGGAACAGTATTTACAAACCCACAAATTAATATCTGTAGTTATCTAAAAGAAATGTATTTTACTAGATTGATTTTCCTTGCAAATCGTTATTCCTCTGTTAATCTTTTCATCATTGGTTGCCTATTTTCTTCTGCTAACATACAAGGCCATCAACAAAACTGCAACTACATACATCTCCTTGCATGTCTCAAAATATGTCCCAACTTGACACCTCCATTCTGCTCAAGATCTGCGTCTCTCTTCCACTCTCATCACATCCAACCATTCCCGGTTACAGGACTTTTTCTGGCTGCACCCACTTTGTGGAATTCCCTCCCTCACAATAAGACTTTCCTCTGGTCTTCAAACTTCTAAGCGTACTCTAAAAACCCACCTCTTCAGACAAGCTTTTTATATTCCTCAACCACCCTCTTAATCTCCATAGGTTACTCTATTACCACCCTCTACACAGTTAACACAAGACAGCAACTCCTATACAATACATATTAACTTTGAAAGCTGCTTTAGGAGCTGCTGGGAGGAGAATAGGTTTAGGGAGGACACTCCAGGTGGCATGGAAACTGATAGAAGCACGCTGGTGCAAATCATGGATATCAGAGTCCACATTATAGCAGAGACCAGGAGGGCAAGAGGGATCCACCTCAGCTTGTGCCCAGTCAGAAAGGAGGACTGGAGATAGAGCAATATGCAGAGCCCGCACACAGGTACTGAGACTGATCAGAGTAACCAGTGCCAGTGAATCTCAAGGGGTGCTCAGTGAAAACTTACTATTGCTGGCATTCAAAGTCTTATCAAGGGTCCAGTCTCCATAGTCACAGAAAAGTGTGCTCACAGTTGATACCAATATTCATATAAATATAACATAGAGGCTGATATTACAGATGCTCAGGCTCGGTTCCCCGAGAACCGAACACACCCGAACTTAGCAGATCCGAGTACAGAGCCACCGGCTCAGTATTTTCGCGCGCCCTCGGAATTGAAAACGAGCCAAAACGTCATCGTGTCACGAGCCGCGGCGGTACTCACAGCCGCCGCGGCTCGCTTCCTGCCCGCTCCAGAGTCCCGACCGTCACCATGACGACCGGGACATCATTTCCCCTCAACCTCCGGCCGTTGCCAAGGCAACGGCCGGACGCCTCTTCAGCACTGCGTCCCGGCGGTGTTGGTAGCCGGGCGCATGCGCGCAACAGATAGCCGGTAGGCTGATCTATGAGGAGGGCTGGATTTATAGGCATTAGCCTGCAACTGTGTATTTCAGGGTCAAGCTCTGATTGGCCCTGCTCCGTCTAAGCAATTAGCCTGCAGGAGTGTATCAACTCCTGATTGGTCTGTGTCAGTATTTAAGGCAATGAGGTCTGCTGCCTCATTGCCGGTTATAGCTTCTGTCTGCCAGTCTGCTGACCTGCTCTCTGTCTTGTTCCTGTCTGCTGGAAATTCTACTGACTACCCGTGTATGACCCTTTGCCTGGATTTTGACCCTGCCTGTGTTTCTCGTGACCCTGACCTCTGGCTTGAATACCGACCTCCCTGTCTGCTCGTGACCCCTGACCTTGGCTTGTTATCGGATCTGCTGCCTGCTGCCGGCCCTTGACCTCTGCTTGGACCTTACTCCGCTTGCCTCGGTTCTCCCCAGCCGGTACACACTTCATGACCCTCTGTCAGTCTGCAGCCCAGTCTGTCCCCACCATAAGGGGCTCTAGTGATTACCTGATTGGCAGAGTAGACTCCGTATTGTGTTGTGCCGGCTGGAGGGGTTCCTAACACATCATTACATCGTCGGATCTCGTATCTCGCGAGTTTTGGATTCTATAAGTACTGCCCTCCACAGCAATTTAGCGCCATTTCAGAGAGACACAGAAGGGGTAGCACTGTTCTTGGCAATCTCTAGTGTAGTTGGGCAGCATCATAGGTAGAAAAGAAAGAGGAGACTAGCAGTGTTCTTCAAAGTCTACAGTGACATTCAGGAGAGCTCCGTTGCTCCATTGCTAATTGTCATTGCCGAAATAGAATAATAGTTCTTTTCAGGCTTGGTCTTCTAAATTTACAGTCACATTGTACTGTGTTATATAGGTAACATACAAAGAGGAGAGCTCCATTGCTAATTGTCATTGCTGAAATAGAAATAATACTTTGCTGCTGTTTCATCAGTATTGCGCAAAGTGTTTATAATCTGCACTTTACGTCAAGGGTGCCTAACTATATTATAATTTTTTGGTGAATTGGGGCTGATTTGAAGCTCTGTGATGAACTTGCTTTTTGCTGCGAATTACAATGGCTCTTTTTAGTGCATTCTCTGGCACCCTGGATTGGTCTGGGTCTGATAAAAGCACGCATCTGGGGGGCAGAGGAGGGGGGTCTGTGCTTGTCACCATGTATTAGCTGTAGAATTACCACTGTTATCGGGTGGAGCGATCAAATGAACCATAAATGATTTCATGATCCAAGGACAATTCCATCTTGCACCACTTTTCTTTACTGACACTGCTGTGTGCCAATGTGTCCTAGATGTGCTAGGAACTGTCGTGTGTTTGAGTCATTGCTCTGTCGCTTACCATCCAGTCAGGTCGCTGCAGTCTTTGTTTGAAAGTGTATGAAAATAATATTGTGAGGTGGTTAAAATTGACTGCAAATGGCTTGAAATTAGTGTAATTGATGTTATTAATAATGTAGGGTGCAAAAAAAGTAAAAATATGTGATGTTAGCAAAAAAAAATGTAGGGAATGTAGAAAAAAAATTGGGATCCAAAACCAAACTACGCAAGGGCGGTTTTGCCAAAACCAAAACACAAAGTTAATGCAGATCCGAAACCAAAACCAAAACCAGAACACGGAGGTCAGTGAGCATCTCTAGCTGATATATTTATGCCAATCCACTCTGTTCCAAAGTTATGTAATTGCAACATTATATTTCAACTTTATGCAACACCACGTTGACCTTCAGTCGGTTAGTGTTTCCTTTTGGAAGACTGCTATTTTGGAGGACAGCTAAAATGTAAGTTCTTTATTGCTGCCAAGTTCATGTAACCTGGTTTACTAACAAAGCACACCAACGGTATCCAATGTTCATCACTGTCACTATATGGTTTACATTAATAAGCATGTGTGAGAGAGGTTTCTGGTGTGATTGAATGTGTGGTGCAAATTGTAAAGTCATACTGTAATCTCAATATTGTATGGATAAAGAAGATTTGCATCCCATTGTTTAACAAATGTGCTGTGGTATCATTTAGGGGGTCTTGAGTATAATCCATCATTTTGTGTGGTGCTGTATATTGTCAGATATATGTGGTGCCCCAAAACCCTGTTAAACAGCACAGAGGAAGTACATAAACGCTTTTGAAATGCAGAGCTACAAGGGATTAATAGAGGCTGAGAGAGACACAGTGGGAATGGCAGTTGACAATTGACAGTTGAACTGAAAAGGTCGTACCCAGGAGGATGTGCAGGAAGGAGGAGTTTTGTATCATAGCAACAAGTTCACTAACTTTTGTAATAACTGTGAACTCCCAGAAGGCAGTGGGGAGAGGAAAGTTCTGGACTTCTGAGGGAGAGAGATGAGGTTTATGAGTGACAAGAAGACAGCCCGAGAGATAAGAAATCTGAGTTGAATCTTTCCATGTAGCTGCTCACTACCTCAGGAACAGGCTGAGAGAGATAAGAGGTATTACTGCTGGAAGTTGATCATATGAAGGAACTCTAGTTGAAAATACAGTAGGTCTGCAAATCACCTTTGTCACAGATTCCTCCACTTGCTTTCCTCCATGCTGACAGATTTAATGTACTACAAAATTCCTGTGCACAGGTCAGCCCAGGACTGAGTGTAAAATATGGTAACGTTACCAGGGATAATATTGGTAAACCAAATGTTTTAGTTGAATGTTAATGTTAAGTGATTTACCTAAAAATTGATTTATTGTTATTGAAGATGTTATCGCAATTGTACCTTATACTCACCAGTTGTATATTATATGTTAAATGCTATTGTGCTCTCTGTTGATCAAATTAATATTTTGTCATTACCATTGAGTTGAAGGGGTCAGTGGCGCGGTGGCTTACCAAAATTATCTATACCGCATTATTAATAAACCCAAGTTATTTGACCAATTCTTTTCCCTTTCATTGAAGTATTTATCTCCTGACTGTCACGGTTACAAACAGAAATACAGCTAGGAGTATGGTGAAAACACTCTGTGTTTATTTGCAGACAAGTATAACAACAGGTAGTCAGGAGTAGTGGTAATTACCAGGTGCAGGCTGATGTAGGAAATAATATAAATCTCCAGAAACAAGCAGGTATACAGCTAATGCAGGGAAGCACTGGTGTGAACAGACTCCAGGCAGCATGAACCAGAGGAGCAAGGCAGGAGGAAGAATCCACAGGTAACACAGGATATGACATGAGAATAGGACAACAATAACCAGCCATGACTGCTGGGAGGAACAGGTATATATAAGGGAAAGAAACCACACCCAGGTGCATGGGATAATTGGAGAAAGTGTTAACCCCTAATGCAAACATGAAAAGCAAGATAGCAGCACCTCTGGTGATCAGAGGTACTGCTGCAAATACACACTAATAAAGACAAAAGGCAGGAGCTGCCAAGCAAAGCAGTATGTACTGCAAGGGGCTTGCAGGCAGATCCTGACAGTACCCCCTCCCTTAGGGCGGATTCCAGACGCCCGATTACCAAAAATGTCTAAATTCGTCTGAATCATAGTCCACAATAGGGGCAGAAAAGTCCTCGTCCATGGGCGGAAAGGCGAAGGAGACCATGCCAGCTGCCAGTTCAAGCTCCGTAGACCCTGCTCTCTTCTTTCGCTTTTTCTTCTTGCGAGAATTCCCTGGAACAGCAGTTTGAACCAACTGGGTGGAGCACAAAGGAATTTCTAGGCCAGGTGAGATGGGTGGAACTGCTGACAATACGGAGGCCCCATAAGATGGCATAGCGGGATGTGTTGGTGAAAACTTGTTGATCACTGCCTCGACAAATAGTGGTAAGTCAGATAGGGTGGGGTGATTATTCTCAATCAAAGGGTTCGCCCATTCCATAGCCTCTCCTCTAAAGTTTGTTAATAAAAACAAAACTTGTCTCTTTGGGTCACTGACAAGGCTAGGTACTGAGGGGAAATAAGAAGCACAAAACCTCAGTAGAGCACTAAATTGAGAAAGGTGCCCCTCAAAGGTAGGTGGCAGCTCAGACTTGGCACCCTCGGCAACGGATGGTTCGGACTTGGCAGCAGGCTTGACAGGAGACCCGGACTGGGCGGCAGGCTTGGCAGCAGGCTTGACAGCAGGCCCGGACTGGGCGGCTGGCTTGGCAGCAGGCCCGGACTGGGCGGAAGGCTTGGCAGCAGGCCCGGACTCGGCGGAAGGCTTGGCAGCAGGCCCGGACTCGGCGGAAGGCTTGGCAGCAGGCCCGGACTGGGCGGAAGGCTTGGCAGCAGGCCCGGACTGGGCGGAAGGCTTGGCAGCAGGCCCGGACTGGGCGGCAGACTTGGGAGCAGGCCCGGACTGGGTGGCAGGCTTGCCAGCACTTTGAGAAGCCTGAGGGCAGACAGCACTTTGAGGAGCCTGAGGGCAGACAGCACTTTGAGGAGCCTGAGGGCAGACAGCACTTTGAGGAGCCTGAGGGCAGACAGCACTTTGAGGAGCCTGAGGGCAGACAGCACTTTGAGGAGCCTGAGGGCAGACAGCACTTTGAGGAGCCTGAGGGCAGACAGCACTTTGAGGAGCCTGAGGGCAGACAGCACTTTGAGGAGCCTGAGGGCAGACAGCACTTTGAGGAGCCTGAGGGCAGACAGCACTTTGAGGAGCCTGAGGGCAGACAGCACTTTGAGGAGCCTGAGGGCAGACAGCACTTTGAGGAGCCTGAGGGCAGACAGCACTTTGAGAAGCCTGAGGGCAGACAGCACTTTGAGAAGCCTGAGGGCAGACAGCACTTTGAGAAGCCTGAGGGAAGACAGCACTTTGAGAAGCCTGAGAGCAGACAGCACCAAGTGGCAACTCGGGCTGAACCGCATGGACTGGCAACTCGGGCTGGACCGCATGGACTGGCAACTCGGGCTGGACCGCATGGACTGGCAACTCAGGCTGGACCGCATGGACTGGCAACTCGGGCTGGACCGCATGGACTGGCAACTCGGGCTGGACCGCATGGACTGGCAACTCCTCTGGAGCAGACTGGAAGGGCAGCGCCCCCTCTGGAGCAGACTGGAAGGGCAGCGCCCCCTCTGGAGCAGACTGGAAGGGCAGCGCCCCCTCTGGAGTAAACTGTAGCTCAGGAACAGAGACTGCGGCTGAAGACTCGGAACCGGACACAGTGGCAGGGGATTTGGAACCGGACACAGTGGCAGGGGACTCGGAACCGGACACAGTGGCAGGGGACTCGGAACCGGACACAGTGGCAGGGGACTCGGAACCGGACACAGTGGCAGGGGACTCGGAACCGGACACAGTGGCAGAAGGCTCAGAGCTGGAGGCAGATGATGTGACCTCAGAGCTGGAGGCAGATGATGTGACCTCAGAGCTGGAGGCAGATGATGTGACCTCAGCACAGGAGACAGAGACTGGCACCTTGGCACAGGAGACAGAGGCTGGCACCTCGGCACAGGAGACAGAGGCTGGCACCTCGGCACAGGCGGCTGGAGCTGGCAGATTGGGTCTCTTCCCAGAGAACAGAAATGGTGGAGCATAAATAATTTTGGAATGCGGAGAGGAAATAACAGGAGATGTTTCAGTAAGCTGACGTGGTCTACGGACAGGACAGTCCTGCAAGAAATGTGCATTGCTGGCACAGTAGAGACACAACTTGTATGTTATCCTGCGCCGCCATTCCTCTTCGGTCAGATGGGGGCGTGGACCACCTGTGTACTGGGAATTTGTTACCCCATAGTTCATAGAAAACAGCAAATTTGTAGACGTATTTTTAAGAGGTGCTGTTTGCACAGGTTCATCAGCAGAGAAGGTGGATTTAGACAGATCAGCAGCTTCTGAATTAGGAGAGACAGAATCTGACAGTCTCCTGAGCGGGTCCAAAAGCAAAGTGGAAAATTTAGCCAGCTGGGAACGTAGCAATATAATGTCCATCTGTAAAGTCTGTAGCAGTGGAAATTCCAAGACTGGTGAAACAGACATGTTGCAAACACAAATGACAACTTGATTGCAGAAAAGGGTCCCAGAGATAAACAAAACTTCCACCTGACTCCAAAGCTGTTTTGTGGCTGGTTATACAGTCACGGTTACAAACAGAAATACAGCTAGGAGTATGGTGAAAACACTCTGTGTTTATTTGCAGACAAGTATAACAACAGGTAGTCAGGAGTAGTGGTAATTACCAGGTGCAGGCTGATGTAGGAAATAATATAAATCTCCAGAAACAAGCAGGTATACAGCTAATGCAGGGAAGCACTGGTGTGAACAGACTCCAGGCAGCATGAACCAGAGGAGCAAGGCAGGAGGAAGAATCCACAGGTAACACAGGATATGACATGAGAATAGGACAACAATAACCAGCCATGACTGCTGGGAGGAACAGGTATATATAATGGAAAGAAACCACAACCAGGTGCATGGGATAATTGGAGAAAGTGTTAACCCCTAATGCAAACATGAAAAGCAAGATAGCAGCACCTCTGGTGATCAGAGGTACTGCTGCAAATACACACTAATAAAGACAAAAGGCAGGAGCTGCCAAGCAAAGCAGTATGTACTGCAAGGGGCTTGCAGGCAGATCCTGACACTGACCACTGGATATCCGAACAAAAAAAGAACCTGACTCGTGTCTGGAGGACAAGGTAAGGGAAGGAAATCCCATCAGTACTCGACCACCACATATACACTACCGGTCAACAGCTTGCATGATAGGCAGCTCACAGTACAGCAGTTGCAAGCACATCTTAACAGTGGTAAGATTAAGCAAGTTTCAGGTTCAACTGTGAAGAGAAGACTTCAAGCTGCAGGTTGGAGAGGTCGAGTGGCAGTAAGAAAGCCATTGTTAAAATGGCAAAATAAGATAAAGAAGTTTGCCTGGACCATGAAGCACCGCCGGTGTACTACTGAAGACTGGCAGAATGGACTGAATCAAAATTTAATATCTTGTAGGGTTTATGTGTGCGAGTAGTTCCTCAGTGCGTTACACCAATTGTCAAACAAGGAGGCAGAAACGTGAAGGTCTGGGGCTCTTTTGTGGATCCACAGTAGTTGACTTGAACAGAGTGACTGGCACCCTGGACCAAAAAGACTAACACAGCCTTTTGCAGAGACATGCAATAACCTCTGGGCTACCCCCAGTTGGTCACGTGTTCATACTACAGCAATATAATGACCCATACCTCCTGGCTATGTCAGAACTACCTTGTTCAGGAAAGAACAAGACAGTAGGCGTCAAACCATGGAATGGCCAGCACAGTCTCCAGACACTAAACCCATTGAGCCGGTTTGTGATGAACTAGACAGAAGGGTGAAAGTAAAGCAACCTACAAGTACAACACATTTGTGGGACTTCTGCAACAGTGTTGGAAAGAACTCCCTGAAAAATATTTGATGTCTATTGTAGAAGGTCACAAGCGTGTTCGGCGGTTATATCTGCGAAAGGTGGCTACTTTGGAGAGACAAACATTTAGATTAAATTTTGTTAATCAAAATGATTATATGATTTAATTTTTGTCTCCAATTTTTTATTTGTACTATGCTGTAACGTCAGAGTACATGGAGACATTAAACTGCGTAAATTTCAATATAAACTGTAAAAATGGGCGTGTCCTAAAACCTTTGACTAGTAGTGTAAATTATTCTATTTGGCCCTACTCTATTCAATTCAGTTCTATTTCTGTTATTTTCATTCTACTCTATCTAATAATTAGTCCTCTAGTTAATATTGTTCTTTCTCAATGAACAGTAATTACTTGCAGGCAAATAGGTTTTGTTTGTGTAACCAACTGTCAGAATGGTATGACTGTAATGACATATGATCTGTCTATCAAAAGGTGTTTCATAAATAGTAAGGTGATAGACTAGTTGTTGGTTTGACTGACATTGCTGTTGTGACAAATTACTTTTTGTAAATGAAAATAAACTTAATTTTGGGCATTTCAAATGATCTCACACCCTACCGATTAAATTCATACCTAACCTCCCACCACCTTGTCCCTAATCCCACCACGTTGTTTTTTTAACATATCCTGTGTTGTGCTATTCCTGAGAGGTATGCGTAGACAAAAGGGGGTCTCCCAAGACATCTCCTGGTAGAGCAAGCTACACACATCCCTACAGAGTGCAGCTGAGAAGTCTTGGATGGAGGCTCTGCGCCATCAAGAAGAGGGTGAATAATGCACACACAGTACACCTGCAACACCTCTACCTGAACCAATTAAGGGGTGTTACCCACTATAACGCACTTTTGGGACATTACAGAATTAGTAAATCACAACTGTTGCCTTTACTATATTTACCATGCCCCCAAAAATGGGCATGGCTTATTGGAATGAAGACATGTCCACAGCAAAACTGGGTGTGGATGATCCTTGTCATGACATGGGCAGAACAGAGCTTATTTTGTCCTTCTCAAATGCTTTTCTCAAGCTTCTTTTATTGTGAGAGTTCAATGTCAATCTGGATATAAAATGTATCAGCCATAATATGCATAATAATGTTTAATTATATGAACATATTTCTATACATGATAAATATGTTTTTGTAAAAAGTATTTCTTGCTTCTAAAAATGTGCTTATCAGGGATGTTCTGAGTAGTGTTTTAGCTAGAAACGTGGAGAGAAGTAATTGTAAGAGATTATTTCTTCTGCAGACATGTTTCAGCCAGAAAGGTGTATTCTTTGGGTGGAGAAGAATGCAATTAATAAGTATTCAATTAATGTTAAAATGTTAAGCTTAAATGCAGTTTTACAAAGGGTGCCAAGAAATTATGTACAATATTTGCTGGGCTGGAGGGGGGGCTGGGGGTCATCCGCCCCCTGGTCCAGTCCCTTAGTGGGCTACCTTGGGCTGGGTCACTGGGCCACCTGCATTTTTTATCCTTTAAAGTGTTCCTAATAGGCTGCTGAGTTGAGACTTGCCCACCAGGCTAAAATTTGCCAACCCTCCCCAGCTTCTAATGTGATTCAGTGGTCTGTATGTATGTGAATTAATTAATTTATTCTATTTTATATCAGAGCATCTGAGGCTCTTTCTTTGGTAAGATGTCAGTATATTCATATTGGCACACTATGTTATCATGTGAGTGCTCAGGCTTTCTTGGCAAAATAAATCTGCTTAAATATCACTGAAAACAACATCAGGGGGACATTTGCAGCACTTGCAGACAGTAAGATGAATTCTTCTTCATTTTAGGCACATGACTAATATCTAAGTGATTTGTTCTCTTTTTTTTGCAGGACCTTGTTACTTGCTTAGAACATTGCACAATGTCACAATTGACATTGACTTCTTGTTTTGGATTACCACACAGGGTTTCAAAAGCAACAGTAAGTAATATACTGCAATCCATGAGTTTCCACAGAATATAAACATATGTTTTAACAGATCTACTAAAGCAACATGTGACAGACCCTCTGCGCAACCAAACAGTAAAAACTTTCTGACAGAAGTGCAGCTGGAAGGAACCAACTGTTTACCATTGTAAATATAGGGATGAAACTCAATCTCAAGAGCTGACAGACGGGGAGAATTGAAATCTTTTTGCGTGGAGAAAAAGGCTGCCTGCCTTCTCGCAACACAGAGAAAGTCCATTTACATGGCCCACTCTCTTTATCTCATGTAAATTATTCCAAAATGAAATCTCATTTCTGCCCTTCATTACATAACTAGTCACACAACCAATATATTTATAGTTGGTCTAAATATATATGGTTAAATAACTGAACCGTGCATATATTAGACTAATTACATAACTTACATTGGCTTTATATGAGTTTTACAATTTACTACCATTAAGATTAAAATTGGCTTCACTGTTTACCTGTTTGTTACCTACCACTCTTTAAAAATCATACATACAACCAAGACAATGGTTAAAAAGATTAATAGTAGTTAGTTTTAGGAATCTTTGATAGAAAGGGATTGTCAAGACATTGTATTGTCATTGAGCCCAAATTGTCTTTAGTAAAGTCTTTCCTGGAGCTGTTACAGTTTTACAACATCATAGATAATAATTATTAAGACCTTGCATTACAAACTGTATACAACATCATTCTCTTAAAGTCATAACAATGTTTTTCAAAATTGAGATGTCGAATTTCCCTATATTGCATGTGCTTCCTGTATTGTGTATATTCTTGTTGTATATAATATTTCCTGTCTAAAGCAGTAATTCCAGATTAGGCTGTTTATATAAGTATTGCTCCTTCTAAGGATTTAAGGACTGGGTACAGTTTTATATTGTTCAACCCTTTAATATGATAATTTTTAATTATAAATAGTGTTAATGGTTTTCAGTTTACTGTCAGTTTGCTCTTCAAACCTTACATTTTTTAGCTATAAAGTGACCCGTATGGGTCCAGGCTCCATGACCTTATAACTTGTTGTTAGCCTCTTCATTGTATGGTCCAAACACCCCCTCTCAACAGTCATTATGACTGATGTTGGACTAAAAGGACTCATTTGCCTTCCTCTTTCCAGAATCCAACTTCAAGAACAGGTGACAACAGCCTACCCCGGTCCTTCATTCCCATCCCAGAACAACTCCCTCTCTCACCCCAATTTTAACACTTTTGTAAACATGTGAGTCCTGGCGGTCCAATATATTAAATGGAGTCCTATTCCAACAAAAGATTTCTATACTAACTGAATTCTTGTTACAATTATATCATAAAATGTTAAGGACTTAAACTGCCCCCACCACCCTCCCCCCAAATAATTAATCTGTATCTTACCCTAAAACAATTGAAGGGTAATCTTGTATACATGTAGAAACTTGATGAAATTTTTTGTAACTGTAAGTTTTAGGGTTTATTACTTACCCAAAATAAAAACAAGATACTAAAGTCTTTATGGTTACAATTTTTCACCCAGGCAACAAGTGAGTAAGGTACAACGGCATATGAATATTACAGACATTACAACATGGCTCTCAAGCCACAATAACGCAGTAGTACACCCTAAGTAAATATTTACAGACTGTAGCATCTTATTTATGTCCAATTGGTAGCAAATATTTAAATGCTACCTTTTTTGGAACCTTTCAAATATTCAATATTACCGAAATAATCTTGACATAAACATGCATACACCCATATTTATCTATTGATAGATAGACTAGATAGCCATCTAGTGGTATCAAAATATATTGCAACTTTAAACAACATGAGTTCCCTATAACTAATAGCAACAGATAATTCAAATCAGAATACAACAATTTATCTAGTTATTGGATGCTAACAGATGATAAAATATTAAGAGCCTACAAAAAGACCAAAGCGGTCTAGCTGATTCTCTAAATAAGGATTGTTAAGTTAGTTTACTTTCATTTGTTTGTATGTGTATTGATCACTGTATGAAGGTGTGCACAGGAGGGAGGTGTGAATAAAAGGGCCTCTCTGGCTCACATAATAAAGTATGTGGCCCAATTCAATCAAAATTGAATTGGGGGGTCTCCTGCTATATTCCTAAGTTCAACCAAGTAGTATGCTGCAGACATCTACTGAATCTGGCTTCATATAGAGTTAGGTGGTGCTTTTTTTTGTCATAGAACTCAAAGAACTGAGTTCCAGCACCTTTTTTCAATGGATTTTCCAAGTTTTAAAAGCAACTTTTGATCATTTGATGTTTGGTCCACGTGGACTTGAATCGCCCTGTCAAGCGTAGCAGGTCAGCAGCAAAATCATTAAAACGGTGCTTGTGGGCTGCTTGTGTGTCGAGTCTGATGCATGCGTACTTTGTCTGCGCTGGTTGTGATGGCACTGCTCGGCTTGTGGCGCTGCTTAGCTTGTGATTGGTCGTGTGGTTGCGTGCTGAGAGCTTACTGGGGGCGGCGATCGGTATGTTTCATTACACAACTGATGTGTGTGGGTGTGTGTACAGTGATTGACTATGTGATGTGAGTTTTGGCACCTTTTTTCTTACAAAAAAATCACTGGAGTTAGGTAAACTATTGATATAGTTCTCCCACATATCATCTGCTCATCTTTTCTTCTCCAACATGATCTCCAGCCTCTCCATGAAAAATACATATATTTTTTCTTTGAATAAGTCTAAATGTGATACCCCACTTTAGAGTATTGTTTTCCAAGGTGCCAACCTAAGAGCTAGTAGAAGTTTCCCCCTCCTTTTGCAATTCTTTATCCCTGGGGTACACAGTTCAACAGTTTGTCCTCCACATACCTTCTGACTTGAAGCCAGAACCATCTTACAATAATTAATCCTATAAGCAATATTAGAGATAGGCTTCTGTCGGGTTGCATTTGGGGCAGTTATGAGACATTGATAGTCCCATTAAAAAGCATCTATAAACGGATAGGTAGGATTTATGAAAGATGTTGAGGAACAACTCTTTATATGTGCTAGGAGTTTACAGAAGGTTGAGAGTGTGTAGATTAATGTAGAAATTTAGAGGGATGGAAAATAACTTCTTTTAGTAAGTTATAAAGGATAGCAATGGCCCTGCGAGTAATGGGAGGCTGGGGGAGAACCTGAGCAACAGCATTTTACCAGAGTCAAAGAATGTTCTTATGATTCTTCTAGCACAGTGCTGTGCATGCAGATAGGGTACACTCTTATGGTCTCAGTTTTTTCAGATGCTTCTGTAATCGCGAAATCACCTCACATTAAAATCTTCCATTATTATATAAGACGCTGATGGCAAATACCTTATATCAATTGGAGAATTAAATAAATCTGCATACAAGTCGCGGTTTCCATACCATAAAAAAATTCTCCTTCTAAAGAAAAAAGGCAAAGTCATTAATGCCACTTGATAAATTAGATCTATACCAATCCCCAGCTCTCTACGAAAAAAAAGTTGCCTTTAAATATACTAAAGCACTAACCCATTTTCTACATCAATTTCTACTGTTTGACACATGGAGAGTCAGTGAGCCGATTACTATTTATTGTACATTTTACTCATAAATCCAAGTCCTATCTACTAGACAAGAGTTTCACTAGCCATGAAAATACTAAATGTTTCAATTCACCACTGTATTTGGTCATATCATGGAGTCGTCATGGCAGTTATACAATTTATGGTTCTATAACTAGACTTTCCTTTCATTCTTGGTGCCTTAACAGTTAACAATAGGGTTTTACCTAAGCTTCAAACAAAGTTAAGCTAGGTAAACACTACAGAAATTTACACCAACTTTTTATGCCAAGCGATTTTACATGCGATCGATGGTCCGATCGCTCGGTCCATGGACTGCATACACACTAGCCTTGTTTAGGAGGATAAAGGGAAGAGCAGACGTCCCTTTAGCGACTTTTTACAGCCATCTTGTCGTGAGCAATGATTTTAATTTCATACACACTGAAGCATCATTTGTGGGTGATGTAACGATATACCAAAGACATTAGCCTAAAGGGGCAGAGCTTTCACTATAGTTAACACCCAAAGCTGCATAAAAAGAGAAGGCAAAACTGTCTCTTCATTCATTCATTCATTCATTCATATAAAATAGAAGTTTAGTAACATAAAATTTAGAAAAACATTTCCCTGCTAAAGTGCAATGCAATGAATATTCCCTAATAATAAAATCCCTTCGTATGTAATGGAATGCTCCATTCTCAGCGTGCATCATCGCTGATTGGTCCACGGCAGAAAAGAACGTCCATGTCTGAATGTATAAAATGACAGAGGAACCTGTTTGGCGCCGAGGAGTATGAGAAGATGGCGAGTGAGCAAGTGTTAGTGGGTGTTAAGGTTGAGAAGGTGTCTGTGGGGGTTGCGGGTGAGGAGAAGGTGTCAGTGGGGGTTGCGGGTGAGGAGAAGGTGTCAGTGGGGGTTGCAGCTATGGAGACGGAGACAGAGTCAGAGATGGTGCTGGAAGGGCCAAAAAATGACAAAAAAGTTAAGGTGGGGGATGGAGATGCTCAAGAAGAGCAAAGAGCAAATCCAATGAGCCCAAGAGAGGTGGAGATGATGGTCAAAGTACTGGACCAGGACGACAACGACATTAAAAAAGGCCAGTAGCACATGTAGTGTACCTGCTTGAAGGACTTTATTTCATTGTAGTGTCACATAAAGCCTGTTTAGATACCACTGATACCACTAATGTTACACCTGTTAGCAAACAAGGGAAAATTGGAAAATATATAAAAGAAGTTCGACACGAAGGTATTTCAGTGAACATGTGTAGATAGCTAAATGCTTTGGGCACATACCTGTACCGTTATAATAACCAAAATGGCGCCTGTTTTCCAGAATGTATAGAGGTTAAGCCCGCTATTATTTTGCCACAGGGACCAAAACATAAACTGATCTCGAGCAGTGTGCAAGGTGAGAAAATGAGAATATTTCTGTCGTTAAATATAAATTACAGATATAGAAAGAAGTTAAATGGTAAACATTTTTTTATTTCCTTGTTTCGTAGATAAAGAAATCAAAGGGAATAGAAACCCAAGCGACTTCAAGACCTGTTCTGCCACAAACCAGTAGCACCTTTAAAAATACTAAAAATAATACTCTGCAGTGCTCTGCAGTACTCTGCGCTCTGATTGGTATGGGCGCGCTCACAGCTCATGCGGATCTTTCTGTAAGCTGTGTGTGTAAAAAATTTTGTACTTTTTTTTCCTGCAATAAAAATGTTGCATGAACACTGTGTGGTTTATTCTGGGTATTTTACAAATATAAGTTAATAAAGGTTAATATAACTTTAATAGTTTATGAAGGTTAAAGTTTATAAAGGGTAAATATAAATACATTGCCAACATAGACACAAAGGGTAATAACACACGTGCTTTATACAAGGGTAATGGTCTGCAGCCAGACAGGTGCAATATACATCTATACAAAACATGTACTGGGACAGACATAAAAAATTTACATACACACGCCCCCCAGATCGAGGAAGTATCGGAGGATTGTCGTGGATCGGACGGAAGTTTATACACACTACACAACAGAAACGAGTTTGGAACGAAAATATTAAACGGTACGACCAACCAAATGAGGCGACAATCGTCCATTTGGCCAGACTTTCGACCATCGTGTCACTACACACAATGACCCGACTTTTGAACTAGCGGTCATATGTCGGCTGATTGAGCCGATTATTGGACGAAAACCGTGTAGTGTGTACCTAGCTTTACAAAATGAATCGGAGCTACAAGTTTACTTTGCAATTAACTCATCCTCAGAAATATCCACAATGCTATTGTGAGATACACAGAGGAGAATTATAAGAGGACATTTCATTAACTCAGCAGCATACGTTAAAAAACAAAGAATGCTGAAAGCCTCAGAGCTGGTTCAAAGAGTAAGATTCCTGTACCTGAAAAATAATGTTTGAAAGAGTACCACACTAACTTAACTGCTGCTAGGTGAGAATTGAAAATCTTATTATCAGCCAAGGCGGAAGATATCCTCAAGTGGCTAAATTAGTCATACAATGAAATAGGTTATAAAACCGATAGACTCTTGGCAACAAAAAAATTAGAGCTTAGGTTTTGCAATGTCCTTTCCATTAAATCCAGCTCAGGACTGCTAACATAAGACAGAAAAAGAAATAACCCAACAGCTAAAGAATTGAAAGGCGGAAAAGTCCCAGTCCCCGCAGCTTCACCACTTCTACCTTTAAAACCTTTAACAACTTCTTGTCTCTCCCCTGACCTCCTTATTTAACAGTGTAATGCAGGATAACTGAATTTCAAAACAAGCTTGTGACGCTGAAATCATATTAGTCCAAAAGAAGGTAAAGATCCCAATTGTTGTTCTAGCCATAGACCCATCTCAATGCAATGAAAATGAATGTCAAGATCTACTCCCAAATACTTGCTACCAGACTGAAAACATTTCTTCCATGCCTGATTCATAGACAAGTGAGTTTAATATCAGATAGGTAAGGTAGTGACAATACCAGACCAACTATTAGTTTAAATCACTTAATGAATTCCAATTACAGTCCAGGCTTTCTGCTTCCCTTGATGCAGATAAGGAATTTTATAGAATATTATGTCCTTTCATGCTAAGCACATTGCTTCAATTACGGCTTTGCAAGGCACTTCTTAACAGGAATCAAAGCACTTTACCCTTTCTGGCTTCAGTAAATGGCACTATATCAGACATCAAAATGTAACAAATGGTACTAGTCAGGGTTGCCTTTTGTCACCCCTGATTTTTGATCTGGTTATTGAGCCCTTTGCAGCAAACATAAGGCTCGCCAAATGAGGAAATAGTAGTTAACAAGGAAGAATATAAATTATTCCAAAACAGTGGCCCTGACCCTCCATGTGTCGCCTACACTCCTAAAAACTAATTATACCTTTGCCTGAAAATCTAATAAAATAAAATACATTGGTATATATATCACAAGCAAATATGAAACTTATGTAAAGAAAACTATTCTCTCATTCCTGCCTAAATCAAATCCAACCTTCTTAATTGGAGGAATTGATAATATCTTGGATAGAAAGAATAATTAATAATTAAATAGTAACAGTTAAAATGGTCTTAATATTTATACAAATACATTTATATTTATATCAAACATTACCAATCCAGTTACCAACAATTCTCCTACCCAGATCCACAAATGGCAAATTCAATCTGTTTGGAAGGACAAATCCTCAAGAATCAGCTTTAGCAGTCTATACTGTCCTAACACTAGTGAAGGGAGAGACTTTCTCAATGTCAAATACTATTACTATGCTTCTCATCTAAGGCAAGTGGTGACATAGTTCTCCCCCATACAACTCCTCCTCAATTATCCCAATTCTAGAAATTCCCATTAAATTAAGACCTGCCATTCCCCCTCCCTGCTACAGCAGCGTGGCTGCACATGACATTTCCTCCCTGCAGATGCCTGATGATGGGGCATGTCCAGGCCCCCCCACCCTTGTTTTCTGCCGATGTGCTGGGTGCTTTTTCCAAGCAGAGGTACACGGCCTTGAACATGCCTTGTTTCCTCTATGCTCCTCTCTCTCCTACCCTGCACTCTTAAGACCCCACTGGTCCCACCTTACCCATGTCCAATTTGTCACCTCCACTGCCCTAGTTACTGCCCATCTCCACCCTCTGGTATCGCCACCGGTCCCCTTCCCCTGCGCTTAATGTCCCTCCCAGCTGCCTGTGGGCCACCCCGGGCCACTGCCCCTGATATCACTTGACCTCCAACGTGTTTCCCCCTTATGACATGGACAGCCTTTGAGTCACCAGGTAGTCCCAGATTCATTCTCTGATGACCCATAGACACAATATCCCTGGCCCTACTTCCTACCCTCTTTTTCTGCCCAACCCTTGGTTTCTCGGCACTGCCGATCCAGGTTACCTTTTTCCTGTCTTTTCCTCCCACGACCCCTAGTGGATGGATGTTTTGTGTGACTCTTTTCTTTATAACCCTAGTGCCAGCACATTTGGATATGGTTTTCCCCCTCCACTCTTGGTTTATCCCAGTTTGGCTAGCCCACCCCATTTCCTTGTCACCCTTTCCCTGGCCCTGGCTTTGCTGCCCTTCCTCTGCCTGGGGCCCCCGTTTATTTGTTCTCTCCCCCAACCCTGCACACCCAGCTAGGCCAACTCCTGTCCCTTCCTCTTCTAACCCTCTCAATATGTTTTTTGCCCAGTCTAGCCTCTGCCACCAGCAGATGCCCTCCCAGTATTGCCAGAGGTTGCCTGTTCTGCCTCTGTTGCCCCTGCCCCACTCTCCTCCCATCCTCTGGGCGATTGCAATTGGTACACTACAACAGGGTTAATAATGCAATCACACAGGAAAACAACACACATACACACACACTTACATTTACACTTATATTTGTAAATAGTACACATTTTATAAAGTTCCAACTCACATCAGTTTATTAGTAAAACTTAAGAGTATATATACAAAGATAAATTTACATTACAGGTATTTATTGTTCAAGTCCTAAGAAATATATGGTGTTTAGTTTTATATCATTCTTCATTTCACCAGTAGACATATGGGGGTAAATGTATCAATGACCGGATTCTTCAACTCCGGCGAGATTGGCGTCTTCAGCGCTTAAATTTAAAGCAGCGCTGCCTTGTAAAGGGAAACTTCCCTTTACAAGGCAGCGCCGCTTTAAATTTAAGCGCTGAAGACGCCGATCTCACCGGAGTTGAAGAATCCGGTCATTGATACATTTACCCCATGGTGTTAACAGCATAGCGATCAAACCTAGAGATCGCTAGTTATGAATAAAATTGATTAAGATTGATACTGTATAATACAGTAGGCAGCACATGTTTATAGATTGGTTTAAACTGGATAAGGCTGGCACTCTCGTGCACAACATGTGCTCAGCAGTTGGAGTGAGTTGCCCCCACCTTATTAGAGGAATCCTTTGAACTGACCTATGATCTGCATTGTACTGAACTGACCTGACCCCTGGACCAATGAAGAAAGACCTACGTTTATTGTTGTGTACATTGTGACTTCATCACAGCAAGTCCCTGGGCCAGTATTAAATCTCTCTTCCTGACTACAAGACTGAATATGGACCTTGGCTCAGGAAGAACTTACTTTCCTGTATGTTTGTATACATTTTTTGCATCATCATGGATTGCTGTTATCCTGCTATCTTTTGCTATTAAATCCCGTTGTGCTTTGGAACCACATTAATCGCATTGGAGAATATTTATTGATAGCGACAAGGTGAACATTAGATGTGGGCTTGAAAAGGTGCCTCATTGCTTAAGGATTCATAGAACCAACAGATTTCGGTTTACCAACAAAGGACTTAGGGACAAGAAAGAAAAAAAAATAATTTTCAAGTCATTTTGTGATTTAAACGTGGTTTGTTTGCATAGTGTACGCATATATTTCCCTATATTTCCACATGTTTTAACGGTTGTATTGATAGATATTGCTGTTTTATAGTGAAATGAATTATTAAAACCTCTGAGAAGTTTTTACCAACATTTGGGAAAATATTTTTCTGTACAGAAAACAAAGGTGTATGTGTATGTATGATTGTGAAAATACAGGTTAAGGTCAAAGGTTCTGCTGAGGAAAACAGGGTAAAAAATAACCTTTGAGAGGTGACTGTTAAAAAACAGGGTATAATATAACCTCAGAGACATTCTGTTGAGAAAACAGGGTATAACAAACATTTTGGTATACAAGGTATACGAAAACAAGGGGTTTCCGTCATAATCACAATTCTAATCAAAGAGCCTGTGATTGTAAAATTGTGGATGGTGGGAGGAACTTTGCTGGAAAAGCGGGGTTTATTCCCGTTCTCCCAGTTGAATGTGACTGTGTTAGGAACCTCGCTGTGTACACTTAAGCACCGTTAAGTGGTGGAAGAATACATTCACATCAATTAATCTCAAGCGGGAGTTTTGTGCTGTGAGATGTTGAGGAGTCTGCTTCCAAATGGATGCCAAACAACCGCATGAGATGGCTCAGGTCAATGGTGAGACTCAGGTCAATGGTGGCCCAGCAGGGTCATTAAAATTGTTAGCGAGAAGTACGATGAGTCCGCAACTGCGTACGGTGATAAAATGCTATTGAGTGTGTGAAACCTTTTCCCATAGTGGTAGTTTTGATACAGAGGTATTGAGTATGGTTAGAGATAAAAATTTTGTGTTAATCACTAAAACTAAGAACTAAACACACTGACTGTTTAAAACTGTGGCAACAGGAAGGGAGTATGTGGCATGAGAAAGCATGCGCAGTGGAAGGTAGCGTTGCAAAGCCAAAAGAAGCAAGCGAAAGTGTACCTCTGCCGCCATGCAGACACGGGGGAAAGTATAACCAATACAAAAAAAAACTAATAAAAATAACACATGTAACTTATATTCTATAATGTGTATGTAACTTTTCAGAGGAAGATGAGCAACCTATATATTTTTCTTTTGTGTTTGTCTGTTTGTGTTTTGTTTAAAAGCCCTGCAAAAGATATACAGTAAGTGCCACATAGGCAAGACAAGGGGTAGTGATTGAATCTAGTGAGACCTGTTTTAGAAATCAACAGTCTGGAGATAGACTAGTATTCCATTCAAAGGGATACCCAACGTGTAAAATCATAATAAACAAAAGTGAGATTTCACACCTTACGTGGATAATAACTAAAGAGCAGCCAGGAAAAAGTAGTGTGCCATGTATTAATATTAGTGAAAGAAGTTTGTTGTAATCCCTGTAATGGCTTAGTTTCAGAAATCATAAAGAAGAAATAAGGTTCCACATTTATGTACTACTAGTAGAAAAGTGATATCCATTGTGTAGAGACCCTGAGTGCCCTGATGCTATAGAATAACAGAGTAAATTGACAAGTAAGTGACAAAAGACTATAGATAACATTTGCTAGGGATAGATTAACATAAGAAACATTTGCTGCCATTGATTGGATACAGTCTGAGGTTTTTGTTGATTGATGATAAGGGCCGAAAGTAAAGAAATGAAAATGTGTTGTTTGCTTTCTGATACTAATTCAACTTTGTTTTTCTCTTCTTCAGACAAGGATAGCCAGAGATAAAATACTTGTTCCTTCATTCTCAATAATAGGACACAAGGTTGCATAAGGATAGATTACAGCCATGCCAGACAAAGTTCCAATACTTGAGATATTGTCTCACCCATGGGGCTAAAATTTTTTGACAACAAACAGAATTAGGGGTATACACTGCACTGACATGGCCGCAAGGGCAGCTGCAGATTTGTACCTCCATACTTACTGAAGCTGCAGGGATCCTTGATGTAGTACTGGGACATGATTCAAGTTTTATACATAGCATGTGGTATCTGCCTAAATGACATATGTTTCCTGAGCAAAGTGTAAAAAGTGTGCCTCCAGATGCACAAAGGGTGGGAAGAAAGGTGACTTTGGCTGAGGGTGAATTTGGCAGGTATACAGATACGCATGATTGTGTGGAATAATCAAATCAGACATTTACCGAAAAGACCTGATATAAATGACACCCCATAGAAAATTTAAAATTGTTTTATATTTGTCATAGGCAAACAGATATGTACTGGATATTTTTATAAATGACGAAGGTGCTATAAATACTGAACCCTTGGCCCAACTCACTTAGCCAAGTAGCTGAACTTGTGGGATTGAGAATGGCAGAGGGTAAATCAGTTGATATATGCTGATTTTAAGTACGTTTCTAGGATAGTGGGTCAAGTTGACGTGACAGAGGAACTTTTATGACATTAGCAGGACATGAGTAGCACACTCACATTACATAAAGGACTTTTGTCAGTGATAAAAAGACTCAATATTAGTGGGTAATAACAGGGCGGACGGAGCTGCCAAGTGGGCAGCCGGTTTATCTATGACAGATATCAATAGCACAGAGAGCGCAGTTGCACCTTTTTTTTGTTATCTATGACAACTGACAAAATAATGTATTTTGAAATAATAAACACACAAGTAAAATGCAAGATTTGTGTTCCCTGTAGGAAAAGGCTGCCTGGAAGGCGAAGGGATGTTGTAAAAAGTCCTCTGGACTCTGGAGAGATGGACAAGGTAGGCCCGTGGCTCCAAGAACGTATTTTTCAGGCATAGCTGAGGCAGCCCTTGGTCTGACTCATCTGGGTAAAGAAGGTATGTGCAAGCTGGTAAGAGCATACTGGTGTGCAACAGACTTTCTTCTAAAGCTAGTAGGAAGGGAATGTCCTGTCTTACTTGATTGAGGAAAAATGTTGGAAAGACAATACCAATAAAGCCATCCCATACCCCTCCTACAGATGGACTTTTTCCAGGTAAAACAAATCAACTTCATCCAATTTCCACCTTCCAGGATTCTCAAGTATGTACTGGTGTACTGATGTAATCTCTATCAAAGTAAAGGTTCATTAAAATGTTTCTATTATTACTGTGTCATACTCAGGATATTTGTTAGTAGATATAGTATCCCTAGAGTTATAGAAAGTGATACTGATATTCATTTTACTAGTTATAGCTTTTAGATCATGGGTACAACGTATGGGCAGTGATAGCAAATTACATACTCTCTATAGGGCACATGCCCTATAGAGAGAAATTAGAGAGAGTAAATGGTACTATCTAGAACAAATTGAATAGAGTGGTAGTTGAGACTAGATTGAAGTGGCCGAAAGATTTTTCCACTAGTCCTCCCCACTATCAGAATCACTCCTAAACTCCCTTTTAACCTACCACCCTTTGAAATACTTTTGACAAGCAATCTCACTTGATGGTAGATTCCCGAGATGAGTTAATAGTGGAGAGACTGTTTAAAATCTTATAAAGAGTAGCAAATAGTAAAAAACAGCAACAAAGGAAGTTCGAAACACTGTCTCCTGATATGTTACACTAACTGTAACTGTAATGACGTTGAACTGGGAGAATATGTTATGGACTGTAATTTCCTATGCTCAAGTTCTTTAACAGACAGATGAGAAGACCCATAACAACTGTCGACGACCAGCACCACATCTCTGGAACTAGCAGAAGGAGACACTTGTACCCATTCCACCCACTGCAAAGAAGTAAACAACCCGGAGAAGGTTCAAAAAATAGCCGAATCTGTGTCGGGAGACCTAAGATCGCAGTTAATAACACCTGAGCCAAGGACTTTTCAAAGACTGTTAACCCATTTTGGAGCAGCGGTTTCTCTGTTTTTACCTTTCCAGTGTTTTTCTCATCTTTATTCTTTTTCCAGGACATTTAATTTTTTCAATGGTGATCAGGTGATGGAGCCTGGTTCAGGTAGTGATACTGAGGATGTGGGGATGAAGGAGAAATTGTTAGCACAATCGCTCCAGTCAATTACACTATTCAATTCGGGGATATAGTAAAGGTCTGCTGAGCCTAGAGCCCAGAGACAGTGTGAGGGGCTATTGTCTGAAGAATATTGTGTCTGCAAGTACTGTGACCCCATAGTTGAAGAGAGGTGGGTCCAGCAATGCTGGTCCAGTAGACTTGGGCTGGAATCCATGAAAATGATTATTATTCTTTGGTGGGTAAGGTCTATGACCAAACTAAATGTTGGGTGGGCTCTCACATGCCTCAGAGACAAAATTATGTAGGACTAGTTCTCTATCCATTAAATATTTCTGAGGTACTCCAATTATGGGAGGCCAATAGAGGGAAGGTATAATACAACTAGATCCCTTAGTTTGAAGTTTCCCAATACTCGGTTGACTGATCACTGTTTCACATACAAAGAAACTTGAGTATTGGGAGGCTGAACAGAATGAACAGACAATAGCCCGCCCCACAAGTGTTGATGAAAAACCCATCCATATTATTAGAGTGCATTTAACGAAAAAAGCTGAAGGATATCATAAATGAGATTATGTTAACAGACATAAAATAGTGTTATTTGTGAAAATTTATTGTTTAAATGTCACATAAGCTAGGACATGCCTTGGAGAGATGGACATGCTGGGCATGAGAAACTTTACTAGAATGTTATGTATTGATGTAGCATATTTTATTGTACCTTGTATTCTTCCAGACAATGTATTACATATGTGGGTGAAGGGCATACAAAAGGTTAACTCCGAGCCCCAAAGGTTTATGTTTTCTAAAAGTCATTTTGGAAGTCATGACTCCTTTCCTGGATGACATAACTGATATCCAACAACAGTGTGATGATATTAAGAGGGACAGGTATCACAGAAAAATGAAACGTACTACTGAGATCCTGCAATAATATTTTGAAAGCGTGAGAGTGTTAGGTGTACTCTCAAAGGGTGACCTGTGGAAGCCAAATTATTGGATGAAGTCGTTCTAAATTAACAAATATCAATTGTAATAGTTTTCCGGGCGATTGCAATTAGAATGCTAAATCATTTCGGGTGAATCCCTTGGACTAGATTTACTAAGCTGCGGGTTTGAAAAAGTGGGGATGTTGCCTATAGCAACCAATCAGATTCTAGCTGTCATTTTGTAGAAGGTACTAAATAAATGAAAGCTAGAATCTGATTGGTTGCTATAGGCAACATCCCCACTTTTTCAAACCCGCAGCTTAGTAAATCTAGCCCCTTGTCTGTAAGGGTGTGGAAAGTGTGGTATCTTTCTCTGGAAAGTATTGTGGGGATCCACCAGGGGCAAAAGAGCGGCGTGATGAAACCTTCAGTTTTGGATGGCTTTTCTGGAGGTTTAAACCTGGCCAAACTGCCAGTTAAAAGCCTGAAAACTACAGTTTTGCAAACCGCCACTTTACAAATCGCCATGAGGATTTTTAAAGTGATTAAAATACAAACAGACAGATTTACTATGCTGCTGTTTGAAAAAACAGCAGAAAAACTGCCAGAAAAAAGAGGTAGTTTTGAGAGATTGCTCAAACTGCAGGCTGTTTAAGTTATATTGCCAATCAGAACATAAGAGGAAGCACCATTGCCCCCATAATGTATATGTCAATGGTGCTTCCTCTTATGTTCTGATTGGCAATATAACTTAAACAGCCTGCAGTTTGAGCAATCTCATCTCTCAAAACCATCAGTCAAGTGATGCCTCATCTTATGTTCTGAATGGCAAAATAACTAAAACAGCATGTTTGAGCTATGAAGCCAATTAGAAGCAGGTATATGGCAGTTTTGACCAAACTAACAGCAGTTTAGCTGTTTTCAATTTGCCACACATGGCTAGGCATTTTATAACGTAGCTTCAGCCCCCCCATATTAAATGCTGCAGAGCACAAAACAGGATTTTTAGTAAATCTACCCCCAGCTATGTACACAAAATTTGCACCCTTTTTTCCCTTGGATCGGCAGTCATAAGGCAACAATGAACAAACTTTTTGCATTATACATTTTCTGTGGTGTTAAACTACGAATGCTAATAACATTTAAAGAATGAGAACTGAGATCTGCATAGGAACGAAGGATAATAAAAGCTTTGCTGTATCTTTAACTGAATTATTCTCTGGAGTGTTAATAGTTAACTATTGGGTACGCCCATCCGGTGTCATAGGGGAGGGGTACAGAGGCTATAAGTTGGATGGGCGGAGTTTTATTTAGCCTTGCAGATCTGGACGTTGCCCACCCACCCTCCCTGCTTCGTTTGGTTCCTGGGAACATGAGGAATCGGCTGGATACTGTTCAGGATGGGTATCAGCTACTGGCGGCAGTTATGGCTGTCCGCGAAGATGGATGGAGTTTTGGCTGGAAAACGCAGTGCAGTCGACGGCCAGTGGTTGTTTGGGCACACCTTTACGGTATTGGGCATGTTGAACCCGCCTCTCTTCGAGTGAATCGGTTATTAGTCTCGGTTCAGGTACCGCCCCTGTGGGTTGCCCTGTGGTTGCATTCCGTCTAGCCCAGAGGATGGGCGGGTTCTGTTAAATCGGGACACGGTGCCCCGTCCAGGTAGATATGTGCTCCTGGGGTGTGATTGGTTGTCCCCAACTTGAACCCAGGGGTTTGGTTGTTCCCCAGATGATAAATTCCTATGCTAGGACAGTTGGGTTTTGCCTGGCACACGTCGACTGACTGCTTTATTCTCCTCCACCATAGTTAAATAAATCATTTAATTTTGTCACACTCAAGTTTCGTGTCGTTACTCTAAGGTAATAGTTGAATAAGAGTAAGAAGGTAAAAGAGGTTACGATATCAGACATAAGCCTTTTATAGCACAATGGGAAAAAAAGTCCTGTCGCTGATGGATAACCTTTGAGAAAAATGTGGGACCACAATATTAGCAATATCGTAACCTGCCACTGTATATACAGTCTGTGGGCTCTATAAAAGTAGAAACTGAACAAAAAAAGAAAAAACAGCGCTGGTACTTATTGGCAATGATAGACGAGTTCATGAAATAGTAAAACGTATAACATTTCTTAGCAACATGTAAACAATATATAGAAATAAAACACAAAATATAAACTATAAACACACAGTGTCACATTGGTAAAAAATATATATTAATATAATAATATGATCCATATGACACAATCAATTTGTCAGATAACCGATGATATAAGATGTCAAAGCTTGGCTCATCAAAAATGGACCACCTGAGAACATGTAAACACCAATGCTAATAATATATGACACGGTTCTCATCCAAATAAGATGCTGTAATTACTATATCACTGATGGACAAATAGTTCTAGTAAAGCTTCCTCCTGTGTATAATATCCTCTTAATAATATAATATAATATACTCTTCAAATATTCTTCCTACGGCTCTATGTTAAGTCCTTTCCTCAGTGAAAGTTATCACAGATGCCGGCTAAAATCTTGGTGAACACACGCTGCCGGATACCTGTGGGAGGAGAATTTCTTAGCGTGCAAGCTACACACCAGCTACCACTTTTAGTGTGGAAATTTCATTCTACCGATCCGAGTCATCTAAAGTGAATCTGTAAATTGGAGATCTGTGGGAGCAGCAAAAACAGGTTTGTTCATCTTACCTAAGGTAACCCACATTTTTGGATTTCCATGCTCTTTGGATCAGACGACAGGCGTTGAGCACAGCTACTTATGTATCGAGTGGGGCAGGTTATCTGATTTATACATTGTTTCCAATCCATTGACATATTTGGCGTATTCACATATTACAGAAGATACATGAATATGAGACTATTGTGAGAATAATATATTCTTTCCTTTGATTTGGGCCACTGTTTATGTCATTATTGACAGGTGGACATTATACACAGGAGGAAGCTTTATTGGAACGATTTGTCCATCAGTGATATAGTAATTACAGCATCTTATTTGGATGAGAACGGTGTCATATATTATTAGCATTGGTGTTTGCTTGTTCTCAGGTGGTCCACTTTTGATGAGCCAAGCTTTGACATGTGGGGTCTATTTATGAAAGGCAGAAAAGCATGTTTCCGCTAGAAGTGAAAACTTACCCATCCTATGGTGAAAACTTTTCCCATGGCAAAGCCTATTTAACAAGTACCACCACAGTGCTCCTATTGCTATTGTGATAGCGATATCAGGAGATATTCACTGAGAATGAGAAAATGCTTTATTTATGTGAATAAATTGCAGAAATCATTTTTCAGAATGGATTACTGTTAAAAGAATGTTTTTGTTTTATAATTTTAAAATATCTTTTACCATTTGTTTTTTATTTTATTTTTTGGAAAGTGGAACTGCAAGCCTAAGTCATTGCTGGTCGCGAATGCGCAGATACATCCAGGACTATCTGGCAAAGCAGTAAGATCACTTTTACCACTACCAAATGCAACGATAATTAGATCAAACAAACATATCTAGAAAGACATGTCCAGATAAGTGCTTATTTAAAGTTCCATGCCTTCCTCCCTGAATAGATGTCCACAGAGGAAACCAGAGAGGAAATACAGACATTAAAGCATCTAAAACAAAAGCCATGATAAAAGCTATGTGTTGTTTCTCACACTGAGCAATGAACAGAGCACAAATGAACGAAAACAAAAGAGCCCAAACTTTGGTTATTCACTGCTGCGCATGTCTCATTGACCCCTATGATTGAACCATATTTTCTTTTTTTGAAAAGTGTTAATGAGAATAAGCTCCTTAGGGTAGTATACTAAAAAGCCTTGCTATAGCTAGAATTAGGCAAAGGAGTTGGGTCAGATTTAGAATTAGTGAAAGCAATATTTTGTATAGTGGCAGCAAAAACTGTCTAGTGTTCATTGTTTCATAGCACATATTTGCCAACTTTTTACAATCTCTCTACTAGCCCTTACTTTTCAACTCTTTTGGAATGTCAGAATTAGAGCTAAAATTACACGATTCTCAGGGAATTGCGGCATTTTGACTCTTCCCCCCACTGTAAAATGAAACATTTGTATTATTACATTATGGGTGCAGGGACAAAATGACGCAATTCGCTGGGCCTCGCACGCCCACCTTCCCCAGGCATCTACCGAACGCCAACTTTCTGAACTTGGCAAGTATGTATTAGGGATGTGCACCGGCGACTTTTGAGGTCTCGTGTTTTGTGTTTTGGATCCGGATTTTCGTTATTTTTGGGGTTCGGATTTGTCTCGCAAAACACTTGACGAAAGGTCTCGGTTCGGATTTAAGGTTTTGGATTCGGATTTTTTTTGAAAAAAACATAAAAAGTTTAAAAATCAAGTTTTTTGGCTTATTTTCACTCCCAGGCTATTATTAACCTCAATAACATTCAATAACAAGCATTTCCACTAATTTACAGTGTATTCTGAACACCTCACAATATAGTTATTAGTCCAAAACGTTGCAACAAGGTATCTTTCTGGACTGCGTAGAGGAGTGGGTCACCACAATATATATTAAAAACCCTGAACTTTTATGATTCGCACCAATAAATGTACCTGGACTGCGTAGAGGAGTGGGTCACCACAATATATATAATAAGAAAACCATCAACTTGTTTGATTCGCACCAATAAATGTACCTGGACTGCGTAGAGGAGTGGGTCACCACAATATATTAAAAACCCTGAACTTTTATGAATCGCACCAATAAATGTACCTGGACTGCGTAGAGGAGTGGGTCACCACAATATATTAAAAACCCTGAACTTTTATGAATCGCACCAATAAATGTACCTGGACTGCCTAGAGGAGTGGGCACTGGGCACCACAATAAAATATATAAAAAACCTTCAACAGGTCTGCATTACACTACACATACGGCTGCTCCTCCATCCTCTCCATCATATACAAAACCTCTTGTTTTTGATAATGTCAGTGCATTTTGAATATTTTTCAATTTGCCCCACACCACTGAATGTACTTTATCTATGATACGCATCTATCTATCTTGACTGCGTAGTGTGGTGGCCCCGGTACACTTTTTGGTACCGAGGCCACAATATAATTAAAAAACCCTCCACGTGTCAGAATTCCACCAAACAAGTATCTGGACTGCGTAGTGGGGTGGCCCCGGTACCCAATTTGATACCGGGGCCACAATAAAATAAATACACCCTCCACGTGTCAGAATTCCACCAAACAAGTATCTGGACTGCGTAGTGGGGTGGCCCCGGTACCCAATTTGATACCGGGGCCACAATACCTCCTCCAAACATGGTACAGACAATTCGTCATTGAGATCCCATCAAGTATGTTAAAGACAGACAGGGTCCAAGTGTTATTGGTTGACTTTGTAAACCATGAAGACTGACTTTTTCATTTAAAGGCACCATCTTTCAAGTGTAGTGTTTGTAAGTCTAAGTCATATTATACTTTTGGTAAAATTGGTTTATTTTGTTCCTCTTTATGGTAACTACTAATAGAATTAAAGTATTAAATAGAATTAAAGTATGAAATAGAATTAAAGTATTAAATAGAATTAAAGTATGAAATAGAATTAAAGTATTAAATAGAATTAAAGTATTAAATAGAGTGGTATAGAGTTGTAGTGTGGTATAGATAGAGTGGTCCCCACAATATAATAATAAAACCCTCAACTGGTCTGAATTCCACCAAACAAGTATCTGGACTGCGTAGTGTGGTGGCCCCGGTACACAATTTGGTACCGAGGCCACAATATAATTAAAAAATTGGGCATCAACTGTCACCGTTGTTTAATATCTGATACACCTAAATATGGACTGCACAGTGGAGTGGCCCCGGTAGTAAATTTGGTGCCGGGGCCACAATACCTCCTCCAACTTCCAAGTGTAGTGTTTATAAAGACAGACAGCGTCGAAGTGTTATTAGTTGACTTTCTTAACCCTAAAATTGTCCCTGTTGCAAATATTCGTGCAATGGACAGTTACTTTTCTATTGAAAGACTCAAGCTTTCAAGTGTAGTGTTTATAAAATATAAACAACAATACAGTAGTTTTAGAGCACGTCAATACCTCTTGTTTTAAATTATGACACGGCATTTTACTTTTGGTTTAATTTCTTGAATTTTTTTACATTTGGTTTTACTTTTTGAACATGGCAAACGACTGTTGATTGGTCATATAATGCAAAAAAAAAAGGTCCAAGATGGAATTGTCCTTGGGCCCTCACACCCACCCTTATGTTGTTGAAATAGGACATGCACACTTTAACAAACCAATCATTTCAGCGACAGGGCCTACCAAACAACTTTGGCTGAAATGATTGGTTTGTTTGGGCCCCCACACCAAAAAAGCTATTCATCTCTCCCTGTACAGACTAAACAGGCTCTACTGAGGCAAGATGTCGTCCTCATCCTCAACCTCTGATTCCTCTCCCCCTACAGTGTGTACTTCCTCCTCATCACACATTATCAATTCGTCCCCGCTGGACTCCACAACCACAGGTCCCTCTGTACTATCTGGAGGGCAGTGCTGTACTTCATTGAGGAATTGATTATTCATTTTTATAAACATCATTTTTTCAACGTTGTGAGGAAGCAACCTCCTTCGCCGCTCACTGACCAGGTTCCCCGCTGCACTAAAAACTCTTTCCGAGTACACACTGGAGGGGGGACAACTCAGGTAAAATAGAGCCAGTTTGTACAGGGGCTTCCAAACTGCCTTTTTTTCCTGCCAGTAACAATATGGACTGTCTGACATGTCTACTTGGATGGTGTCAGCAAAGTAATCATCCACAATTTTTTCTATTGTGACAGCATCCAATGCAGCGAGAGTAGACATGTCTGCAATGGTTGGCAGGTCCTTCAGTCCGGACCAGATGTTATCAGCATCCCCGCCAGTGCCTCTTTTGGGAAAACTGAGCTTTTTCCTCGCAGCCATAGATGTGGAAGATAATGAGGGTGGAGCTGTTGGCATGTCACGGTCCTCTTCAGAGGACAATCTCCTGACCAGCAGGTCTTTGCACCGCTGTAGACTTGTGTCCGCCGGAAACAGAGACACAACATACGCTTTAAACCGAGGATCGAGCACGGTGGCCAGAATGTATTCCTCTGACTTTAAAAGAGTGACCACCCTCGGATCCTGGCAAAGCGTACGAAGGGCTACATCCACAAGAGCTACATGCTTGGTGTAATCGCAATGGCTTACCAGCTCCTCCCTCACTTTCTCCAGCTGCTTCTGCAACAGCCTGATCAGGGGAATGACCTGACTCAAGCTGGCAGTGT
Source organism: Mixophyes fleayi (assembly GCF_038048845.1). Classification (NCBI taxonomy): domain Eukaryota; kingdom Metazoa; phylum Chordata; class Amphibia; order Anura; family Limnodynastidae; genus Mixophyes; species Mixophyes fleayi. The sequence continues at coordinate 225,856,589 of NC_134402.1, forward strand.
CGGAACTGACTTCTCGTGTGGCAAGTTCAAATGGCTGCAGAACCTTGCACAACACGGAAATCAGTCTCCACTGCGCTTGACTGAGGCGCATCCCCACTGCCTATGTCGTAGGTGGCTGTGTAGGCCTGAATGGCCTTTTGCTGCTCCTCCATCCTCTGCAGCATATAGAGGGTGGAGTTCCAGCGCGTCACAACCTCTTGTTTGAGGTGATGGCAGGGCAGGTTCATGCTTTTTTGATGTGCCTCTAGTCTGCGGTAGGCACTGGCTGAATGCCGAAAGTGTCCAGCATTTTTGCGCGCCACCGCAAGCATCTCCTGCACACCCCTGTCACTCTTGAGGTAATGCTGCACCACCAAATTAATGGTGTGGGCAAAACATGGGACGTGCTGGAAATTGCCCATATTTAATGCCCGCACAATGTTACTGGCATTGTCTGACACCACAAATCCCCATGAGAGTCTAAGTGGGGTAAGCCACTGGGAGATAATTTCCCTCATTTTCTCTAATATGTTGTCAGTGTTGTGCCTCTTATTAAAGCCTGTAATACACAATGTTGCCTGCCTTTGCATGAGCAGCCATTTTGTAGATGCTGCTACTGATGCAGCTGTTGCTGTTGCTGCGGAAGGGGATGCATCTACCCAGTGGGCTGTCACAGTCATATAGTCCTTCGTTTGCCCAGAACCACTTGTCCACATGTCCGTGGTTAAGTGGACAGTGGGTACAACCGCATTTTTAAGAGCACTGAGGACACTTGATCGTACTTCTCTGTACATTTTTGGTATCGCCTGCCTAGTGAAGTGGAATCTCGAGGGGATTTGGTACCGGGGACACAATACCTCCATCAACCCTCTAAATCCCACTCCATTGATGGCGGACACCGGGCGCACGTCTAACACCAACATTGCAGTTACAGCGGCAGTTATACGCTTTGCAATAGGGTGACTACTATCGTATTTTGTGGTCATGGCAAACGACTGTTGGACGGTCAATTGTTTTGTGAAAGACTTAGCGGTCTTACGACTTCCCCTCTGGGAAGATGACCGACTAACAGCAGCAACAGCAGCAGTGGCAGTAGTAGGCGTACCGCTGCAGGATTCCTCGGATGAATCCCGTATTGAGGAGGACTCAGTCTGGCTGCTGACTTGGGCTGCAGGACTGAATCTGATGGAGATTGTGGAGGAAGTTGACGAGGAGGGTGTTGCTGGTGTGTATCCAACTGGACCACGGGATTTAGGTGTCCCTGTACCGATGAGGGTCCTAGCCCCAGTTCCTGAACTAACCACTGAACTATGAAGGTTATTCAGGTGACGTATAAGGGAGGATGTTCCTAGGTGGGCAAGATCCTTACCCCTGCTTATTTGAGCTTTACATAAGCTACATATGGCCATACATTGGTTGTCTGGATTTGGATAAAAATAACTCCAGACCGAAGAGGTGCATTTTTTGGTCTTCTGACCAGGCATGACGATGGGCTTTTTCATCCCATGGACATCAGCTGTTTCCCCCCCTGGTGCCTCATTTACAATAACCACATCACCATCCTCATCATCAAGTTCCTCCACAGCGCCAGCTACATCATCAATAGCCTCCTCCCGAGCCACCTCTTCCCGTACAGTGATGGGAAGGTCAGGCTTGACAACCACCAACATCCTTGGACTCGCCTTGTGGATTTGTGATAATTTCTCTTTAGAAGGCAGAGTTGTTTGCTGTTTTGTTGCTGACAGCATAACTCTCTTCAATTTTTTGTAGGGGGGGGGAGGAGGAGGAGGGCTAAGATCCGTGGGTGAAGCTGAACCACTAGTCATGAACACGGGCCAGGGCCTAAGCCGTTCCTTGCCACTCCGTGTCGTAAATGGCATATTGGCAACTTTACGTTTCTCCTCAGATGATTTTAAGTTTCTCTTTTTGCTACTTTTTCTTAACTTGGGCTTTTTGGATTTTACATGCCCGGTACTACGAGATTGGGCATCGGGCTTGGAAGACGACGTTGATGGCATTTCATCGTCTATGTCATGACTAGTGGCAGCAGCTTCAGCATTAGGAGGAAGTGGGTCTTGATCTTTCCCTACTTTATCCTCCAAATTTTTGGTCTCCATTATATGTAGCACAAGATACTGCAGAATGTGTGAACTTGGTAATATTGCAGTACCAATGGACTTATACTGCTGTATTGGTTTTGCAAATTTGGTTATAATTATTATATTTTTTATTTTTTTTTAATTTTTTATTTTTTTTTACTTTTTTTTTATTTTTAAAAAACTTGGGAATAGTGGGGAAATAACTATGCCCTTAGAAGCACAGAGCACAGGACACAGCACCACTGGACTGAACAGGACACGGCACAGGACCCAGCAGCACTACGGAACTCAGCAGGACAGAGCACAGGACACAGCACCACTGGACTGATACTGCAGAATGTGTGAACTTTGTAATATTGCAGTACCAATGGACTTATACTGCTGGATTGGTTTTGCAAATTTGGTTATAATTATTATATATTTTTATTTTTTTTAAATTTTTTATTTTTTTTTACTTTTTTTTATTTTTTAAAAACTTATGAATAATGGGGAAATAACTATGCCCTTAGAAGCACAGAGCACAGGACACAGCACCACTGGACTGAACAGGACACGGCACAGGACCCAGCAGCACTACGGACCTCGGCAGGACAGAGCACAGGACACAGCACCACTGGACTGATACTGCAGAATGTGTGAACTTTGTAATATTGCAGTACCAATGGACTTATACTGCTGGATTGGTTTTGCAAATTTGGTTATAATTATTATTTATTTATTTTTTTTAAAAAAATTCTTATTTTTTTTTACTTTTTTTTTATTTATTAAAAACTTGGGAATAATGGGGAAACAACTATGCCCTTAGAAGCACAGAGCACAGGACACAGCACCACTGGACTGAACAGGACACGGCACAGGACCCAGCAGCACTACGGAACTCAGCAGGACAGAGCACAGGACACAGCACCACTGGACTGATACTGCAGAATGTGTAAACTTTGTAATATTGCAGTACCACTGGACTTTTACTGCTGAATGTGTGAACTTGGTAATATTGCAGTACCAATGGGCTTATACTGCAGGATTGGTTGTGCAAATTTTGTGGTAATTAAAAAAAATTAAAGTAGTTTTTGGTATTTTTTTAAAAAACTTTTTTTTATTTTTTTAAGCACAGGGGAATATTGGGGAAATAACTATGCCCTTAGAAGCACAGAGCACAGGACACAGCACCACTGGACTGAACAGGACACAGCACAGGACCCAGCAGCACCACTGACCTCAGAAGGACAGAGCACAGCACACAGCACCACTGGACTGATACTGCAGAACACAGCACAGCACAGCACAGCACAGCACAGCACAGCACAGCACAGCACAGCACAGAACTAAACAGCACAGCACAGAACTAAACAGCACAGCACGAGATCTACCAGGACAGAGGACCACCTAACACACCCTCCCTCTACCCTGATCAATGCCCGAGTGAAGATGGCGGCGACTAGCGGGGAATTTATAGGATCCGAGTATCGCGAGATCCGACAACGGGATTATGAGTCAGAGCCTCAGTTTCACATTTGAATTTGGCGCCAATACCCGGATCTGTCTCGGATCCGACTCGGATCCGCAACGTTCGGGTGGGCTCGGATTTCATAAATCCGAGTGCGCTCATCCCTAGTATGTATTAGCCTCCCAAAATAAGCGAGAGAAACAATAAAATGATAATTTTAGTGCAAAAGAAATAGAGGTTCATCTGTCCCTGAATAGCTACAATAGCTTCTATACTGCACTGGGTCCTCCTATACCCATACCCATTGCTGCTGATGTGCTGCAACTTTTATCACATCATTATTATATCACTATGAATTCTGAAATATACTCTATTGTCAAACCTAGATGTATGAAAAGACCACAAAGGCCTATGGTGAAAGGGTTTTATATTCCTCTAAGTAGATTTCTAAATTCATGGTTTTCATTAGAGATGGTCACTGACCCCCGTGTTTTGGTTTTGGATTTGATTTTGGATCTGGATTACCGTCGTGTTTTGGTTTTGGTTTTGGTTTTGCAAAACCGCCATTGCGTGTTTTGGTTTTGGTTTTGTTTGGTTTTGTTTTGCTATTTTGTTGGAAAATCAATGTTTTTGGGCCTAAAATAACCCAATTTAGTGCTCCAACTGTTTTAGAGATAAGTAATCTAATTGTTGAGGTAATAAATCATCCAAAAAAAACAGTTTAATTCTTCGTTGGTAGGCCTTCATTTATTCTACACACAAAACAGATTGTCTTCCTCTCCATCTATGCATATTGGCAATGCAGCCATCGTCTTTGGATGTATATTACACCCTACACTTATAGTTAAATATGTAAAGAAATGGAAAAAGGCAGTTTGTTCTCTGTATCTATAGGCCCCCCTCCACTTGTTTAAAAAAACAAAAAATTCAGCCGTTATAGACTGTACAATATTAATTGACATGGAGAAAGCCAGTTTGGTTTCTGTCTCTCTAGGCCCCCCTCTACTTGTATAAAATACAAAAAAATTCAGCCGTTATAGACTGTACAATATTAATTGACATGGAGAAAGCCAGTTTGGTTTCTGTCTCTCTAGGCCCCCCTCCACTTGTATAAAATACAAAAAAATTCAGCCATTATAGACTGTACAATATTATGAGAAATGGACAAAGCCAGTTTAGGGTCACTCTGTCTATGACACCCTACCCTTAAGGATAAATTGCCCTAACAGCAGCCTTTCAAGATGGTACGTGATATGGAAATGCCACAAGTCCCTTTCCTCTTTGGGGGTAGATTGCACCCTACACTTACATAATAGTTTTAAAAAGATGTTATCGTCATCATCTTCAGCTTCATCCTCACCCTCATCAGTGTGTACGTCACCATCACAGACTATCAATTCATCGCCGCTTGAATCCACCATTAGAGAACAGTCAGTGCTTGGATGTCTTGGATGGTGAAGGCCTTCCTCGTGAAAGATGTAGTTCATTTTTATAAACATCATTTTCTCCACATTTTTGGGAAGTAACCTTCTACGGCGATCACTGACTAAGTTCCCTGCTGTGCTGAACACTCGTTCAGAGTACACACTGGAGGGTGGGCAGCTTAGGTATTACAAAGCAAGTTTGTACATGGGTTTCCAAATGGCCTGCTTTTCTTTCCAGTAAGGAAAGGGACTGTCTGACATTTCCATATCAACTACCTCTTGAAAGTAATCCTCCACCATCCTTTGCATGTTTATACTCGTATTGGATGGAGTTATGGGCAAAGTGACACATTTTTTTGAAAAACCCTTTAAACCAGCCCAGATGTTAAATTGTTCTGGTCTGCCCCCTGCGTCTTCCCTGCTTCTTTTTGGGAAATTTAATTTTTTACGAGCAGCAGCAGCAGATTGAGAAAGTGAAGGAGGACACGTCATCAAGCCGAGGCCCAGTTCAGCGGCCAACTTGCTGAGCAATAGCTCCTTGCAAAAGTTCACATCTCGCTCATTTACAAGTAAAGACTCAATGTAGGTTTTAAACCTTGGATCAAGCACAGTGGCCAAAACGTACTGATCCGAGTTCAAGATCTTAATAACTCGAGGATCATTGTGAAGCGAATTAAGTACTTGATCGACAAGGCCAACATACTTTTCGGAATTGCTTGCTTTCAGCTCCTCCTTCATTTTCTCAAGCTGCTTTTCCAATAGTCTAATTAAAGGAATGACTTGGCTCAAACTAGCAGAGTCTGCACTCACCTCACACGTCACAACTTCAAATGGTTTCCGCACCTTGCACAGCACTGAAAGGATTTCCCACTGTGCAAGAGTGAAATACATCCCTCCTCCTTTCCCAATGTCATGGCTTGTGCAATATGCTTGGATGGCTTTGCGCTGTTCCTCCATCCTCTGAAGCATGTACAGGGTGGAATTCCACCTAGTTACCACCTCTTGCTTAAGTTGGTGGCAGGGCAAGTTAAACTGCTCTTGGAGCTGCTGTAATCTCCTACATGCTGTGGCTGAATGCCTGAAATGGCCTGAAATTTTACGGGCCACCGAAAGCATCTCCTGCACCTCACGGTTATTTCGTAGGAAGCTCTGCACCACCAAGTTGATGGTGTGAGCAAAACAGGGAATGTGTTGGAAATCACCCAGCTGTAATGCTCGCACTATATTGTTGGCGTTATCAGAAATGACATACCCTATGGAGAGTCCGAGTGGTATAAGCCATGCATCAATCACATCTCTCAGTTTGCGTAACAAATTGTCAGCCGTATGCCTGTTAGTGAAGCCGGTGATACAAAGAGTGGCCTGCCTGTGACAAATGTTATGTAGTGGTGTACATGCTGCTGCTGTTCCTGCTGGTGAAGGTGAATGACCAACCCAGTGGGCTGTCACAGTCATATAGTCTTTGGTTTGGCCACTTCCACTTGTCCACATATCTGTGGTTAAGTGAACAGTGGGCAGAATGGCATTTTTCAGCGCAATCTCTACATTTTTACACACTTTTTGGTATAGTTGTGGAATTGCTTTACGGGAGAAATGGTGTCGCGATGGAATTCTGTAACGCGGACACAAAACCTCAATTAACTGTGAAAAACCAGCTGCATTTATTGTGGAGATTGGACGCGGATCTAACACTAACATTGCAGCCATGGCGTCTGTGATTCGCTTGGCGACTGGGTGACTGCTGTCATATTTGCTTCCCCTCGCAAATGATTGTTTCACAGTTAATTGCTGAAATGTAGGACTGCTCATTTTCTTGACCTGCCTCTGGGATGACGATTCACCCCCAGCAGCAGCAACAGCAGCAGCAGTGGGACTAACGCTTTCTTCAGAGGAATCAATAATAGTGCAGGAGTCACTCTGGCTATTAAGGCACACATCAGCAGAATGCTCACGATTAGACATCCCACTGTTGGATGGACTCTCCACAGGGATTGTTGTCATTTGTGAATCAGAGCAAACATTCTCCTCTAATGTCTTACTGTTATCTTGCAGCTCGGCTTTGATGCATAACAGTAGTTGTGCACCAATTGTAGGCTGGGTAACTTTTTGGGATCTGCCACTAATAGTCAAAGGTGAAGGCCTCATTCTCTCTTTGCCACTGCGTGTGTAGAATGGCATGCTTGCAATTTTTTTTTTTTCGTCACTTAACTTTTGCTCAGTTACACTTCTTTTTCGCTTCAATACAGTAAAAAATTTTTTGGTTTTTGTTTTTTGCACTAATTTGGAAACACTCTGTTGTTTGACATCGCCTTGGCCAGATGACGTACTGGGAACACTAACATCAGGACTGGTGACAGAACCTGGTTGCTCATTCTGATCATATGTGGACTGCTTTGAATCCATTCTGAGCGCAAAGCACTGAGGAGTGCAAAAAATTATTTGGTAGATACTGCTGACAGATATGACTTTTGACAGCCAGAAATATTTATGCACAATTATGGGGGACACCCCAAAAGCACTGAGGAGTGCAAAAAATTAGTTGGTAGATACTGCTGACAGATATGACTTTTGACAGCCAGAAATATTTATGCACAATTATGGGGGACACCCCAAAAGCACCGAGGAGTGCTAAAAATTATTTGATAGATACTGCTGACAGATATGACTTTTGACAGCCAGAAATATTTATGCACAATTATGGGGGACACCCCAAAAGCACTGAGGAGTGCTAACAATTAGTTGGTAGATACTGCTGACAGATATGACTTTTGACTGCCAGAAATATTTATGCACAATTATGGGGGACACCCCAAAAGCACTGAGGAGTGCAAAAAATTAGTTGGTAGATACTGCTGACAGATATGACTTTTGACAGCCAGAAATATTTATACACAATTATGGGGGACACCCTAAAAGCACTGAGGAGTGCTAACAATTAGTTGGTAGATACTGCTGACAGATATGACTTTTGACTGTCAGAAATATTTATGCACAATTATGGGGGACACCCCAAAAGCACTGAGGAGTGCAAAAAATTAGTTGGTAGATACTGCTGACAGATATGACTTTTGACAGCCAGAAATATTTATGCACAATTATGGGGGACACCCCAAAAGCACTGAGGAGTGCTAAAAATTATTTGGTAGATACTGCTGACAGATATGACTTTTGACAGCCAGAAATATTTATGCACAATTATGGGGGACACCCCAAAAGCACTGAGGAGTGCTAACAATTAGTTGGTAGATACTGCTGACAGATATGACTTTTGACAGCCAGAAATATTTATGCACAATTATGGGGGACACCCCAAAAGCACTGGGGAGTGCCAAATATTAAAAAAAAAAAATAAACCTCTATCCTCCTCTCTTCACTAGCGATTTTTGTTAGAGCAATTGCAAGAAGAATATTGGATTCTCTGTCCCTGCTCTAATCAGCCTGTGACTACACCCTGCTCTCTCCCTCTGTCAAATGGCGATGGATTGCTGTGGAGGCGTGTATTTATAATGTTGAAGTATCGCGAGAACCGAGCCCCGAGATCCGACAACATCACAATGACGTTCGGCCTCAATTTGGATTCGGAATGGGCGGGAGAGTACCGAGCTGCTCAGCTCGGTACTCGGATACCCAAAGTTCGGGTGGGTTCGGTTCTCGGGGAACCGGACCCGCCCATCTCTAGTTTTCATTGACCATTGTCAATGAGTTCTAACCTTTTCCAATGACAAAACAAGCACTTTTTACACTGTAGTTTGATTATAGCTTGGTTTGGGTATATTGGGGACAAGGTTTATTTTGAAATTGCACTTTTAGTCATTCCTCAATATGTGTAACGGACCCTCCAGAGCATTTAGACCACTACCGCTGGTGGAGGCTGGCAGAGGAATGTCCGAATTCCGGCTAGGTCTCCCGGTATCCCGGGAGAGCTGGAAATTCTCATGTATCTGCCCACTTCAGAGCTGGCATGAGGGGGGTGTATGGACGGAGGGGGCGGGGCTTTGTGAATTGCGCCTTTTTGGCCCCGCCCCCAGTGCTGTAATATTTGCATTGGGTCTTTTTACCACTGAAAAAAGACCCAAAACAGGCATGCATCACTGGGGGTGGGGCCGAAAATGACACGGTTTGCGAAGCCCGTCCCCTTCTGCCCTCCCCCCACACCCTACTTCAGTGATCTCCTGGAGGGGGCCAGGCAAAAGTAGGCAAGTATGTGGTAAACTGAGTCCTCAGCTCTTCAGCTTTATCTGGCAATCCAGTACATGTGTTATCTGCCTTTTTATTTTGTTACAGCCCAGTTTTACCTGCTTAAATGAGCCATCTCATTTCATTTATCTTTCCCTCTATAGAGTTCATACTAGGAATCCTGGCAAGCATAATCTGTGTACAGGCAGTGATAGTCCATATTATTGCTCTCAAAAATGAAGTGTGGCCTATTTAAAAATTGGTACATTTTCAAATGAATATGGATGTGTTTGGGCAGATCAGGGTGGAGTGTCTATTGTCCAGATTTTCCTTTTTAGATTTATGGGGAGTATGCAAATACGTCTTAACACATGACAGTATGCCTATCTAAAATTTAGGCACCTCAAGCAGTTGGCATCAGTCTTTTCCTTCAGCTGAACACCAATAAACATACCTAGACAACATAAACAAATGCCACTGCCAAGGATAGGCTATGAATTAACTTTGTCTTAGAGACAATTTTATTTATTCACACGCATCTAGCTTTCTAATAGTTATAGAGTAATCCATGTTCAATCTAACTCCTGATACATAATTATCCCTGACAACACCCACCGCTTGCTTTGTTATAACACAGTACTTACATTCGACATTCACTTTCATTAAACCCTTTCTTTTGCGTGAGGTAAACCATGGCTACTTTATTTCTAACATGAGGTAAAAATACTTGAGGGTGTTTTAGGGAAACTGACAATTTAAATAATACAGAAAATCTCACCGAAAAAAGGTGGTTGTGAGAGTCAAGATAGATGTGAGCTACATAAAGCTATCAGAAAGAAACGTCTCTTTCCCCTACTCTAACAGCCCAGTGCCACTTAGTCTTTTAGGGGGCCCATACAACTGTTCACACCCCTACTGATGCCTGGCACAATGCTAAATAGTAATGGCTACCCCATTATAAGTAGGGATGAGCGCACTCGGATTTATGAAATCCGAGCCCACCCGAACGTTGCGGATCCGAGTCGGATCCGAGACAGATCCGGGTATTGGCGCCAAATTCAAATGTGAAACTGAGGCTCTGACTCATAATCCCGTTGTCGGATCTCGCGATACTCGGATCCTATAAATTCCCCGCTAGTCGCCGCCATCTTCACTCGGGCATTGATCAGGGTAGAGGGAGGGTGTGTTAGGTGGTCCTCTGTCCTGGTAGATCTCGTGCTGTGCTGTTTAGTTCTGTGCTGTGCTGTTTAGTTCTGTGCTGTGCTGTGCTGTGCTGTGCTGTGCTGTGCTGTGCTGTGTTCTGCAGTATCAGTCCAGTGGTGCTGTGTGCTGTGCTCTGTCCTTCTGAGGTCAGTGGTGCTGCTGGGTCCTGTGCTGTGTCCTGTTCAGTCCAGTGGTGCTGTGTCCTGTGCTCTGTGCTTCTAAGGGCATAGTTATTTCCCCAATATTCCCCTGTGTTTAAAAAAATAAAAAAAAGTTTTTTAAAAAAATACCAAAAACTACTTTAATTTTTTTTAATTACCACAAAATTTGCACAACCAATCCTGCAGTATAAGCCCATTGGTACTGCAATATTACCAAGTTCACACATTCAGCAGTAAAAGTCCAGTGGTACTGCAATATTACAAAGTTTACACATTCTGCAGTATCAGTCCAGTGGTGCTGTGTCCTGTGCTCTGTCCTGCTGAGTTCCGTAGTGCTGCTGGGTCCTGTGCCGTGTCCTGTTCAGTCCAGTGGTGCTGTGTCCTGTGCTCTGTGCTTCTAAGGGCATAGTTATTTCCCCATTATTCCCAAGTTTTTAAAAAATAAAAAAAAAGTAAAAAAAAATAAAAAATTAAAAAAAAAATAAAAATATATAATAATTATAACCAAATTTGCAAAACCAATCCAGCAGTATAAGTCCATTGGTACTGCAATATTACAAAGTTCACACATTCTGCAGTATCAGTCCAGTGGTGCTGTGTCCTGTGCTCTGTCCTGCTGAGTTCCGTAGTGCTGCTGGGTCCTGTGCCGTGTCCTGTTCAGTCCAGTGGTGCTGTGTCCTGTGCTCTGTGCTTCTAAGGGCATAGTTATTTCCCCATTATTCCCAAGTTTTTAAAAAATAAAAAAAAAGTAAAAAAAAATAAAAAAATTTAAAAAAAAAAAATATATAATAATTATAACCAAATTTGCAAAACCAATACAGCAGTATAAGTCCATTGGTACTGCAATATTACCAAGTTCACACATTCTGCAGTATCTTGTGCTACATATAATGGAGACCAAAAATTTGGAGGATAAAGTAGGGAAAGATCAAGACCCACTTCCTCCTAATGCTGAAGCTGCTGCCACTAGTCATGACATAGACGATGAAATGCCATCAACGTCGTCTTCCAAGCCCGATGCCCAATCTCGTAGTACCGGGCATGTAAAATCCAAAATGCCCAAGTTAAGAAAAAGTAGCAAAAAGAGAAACTTAAAATCATCTGAGGAGAAACGTAAAGTTGCCAATATGCCATTTACGACACGGAGTGGCAAGGAACGGCTTAGGCCCTGGCCCGTGTTCATGACTAGTGGTTCAGCTTCACCCACGGATCTTAGCCCTCCTCCTCCTCCCCCCCCCCTACAAAAAATTGAAGAGAGTTATGCTGTCAGCAACAAAACAGCAAACAACTCTGCCTTCTAAAGAGAAATTATCACAAATCCACAAGGCGAGTCCAAGGATGTTGGTGGTTGTCAAGCCTGACCTTCCCATCACTGTACGGGAAGAGGTGGCTCGGGAGGAGGCTATTGATGATGTAGCTGGCGCTGTGGAGGAACTTGATGATGAGGATGGTGATGTGGTTATTGTAAATGAGGCACCAGGGGGGGAAACAGCTGATGTCCATGGGATGAAAAAGCCCATCGTCATGCCTGGTCAGAAGACCAAAAAATGCACCTCTTCGGTCTGGAGTTATTTTTATCCAAATCCAGACAACCAATGTATGGCCATATGTAGCTTATGTAAAGCTCAAATAAGCAGGGGTAAGGATCTTGCCCACCTAGGAACATCCTCCCTTATACGTCACCTGAATAACCTTCATAGTTCAGTGGTTAGTTCAGGAACTGGGGCTAGGACCCTCATCGGTACAGGGACACCTAAATCCCGTGGTCCAGTTGGATACACACCAGCAACACCCTCCTCGTCAACTTCCTCCACAATCTCCATCAGATTCAGTCCTGCAGCCCAAGTCAGCAGCCAGACTGAGTCCTCCTCAATACGGGATTCATCCGAGGAATCCTGCAGCGGTACGCCTACTACTGTCACTGCTGCTGTTGCTGCTGTTAGTCGGTCATCTTCCCAGAGGGGAAGTCGTAAGACCGCTAAGTCTTTCACAAAACAATTGACCGTCCAACAGTCGTTTGCCATGACCACAAAATACGATAGTAGTCACCCTATTGCAAAGCGTATAACTGCGGCTGTAACTGCAATGTTGGTGTTAGACGTGCGCCCGGTGTCCGCCATCAGTGGAGTGGGATTTAGAGGGTTGATGGAGGTATTGTGTCCCCGGTACCAAATCCCGTCGAGATTCCACTTCACTAGGCAGGCGATACCAAAAATGTACAGAGAAGTACGATCAAGTGTCCTCAGTGCTCTTAAAAATGCGGTTGTACCCACTGTCCACTTAACCACGGACATGTGGACAAGTGGTTCTGGGCAAACGAAGGACTATATGACTGTGACAGCCCACTGGGTAGATGCATCCCCTTCCGCAGCAACAGCAACAGCTGCATCAGTAGCAGCATCTACAAAATGGCTGCTCATGCAAAGGCAGGCAACATTGTGTATTACAGGCTTTAATAAGAGGCACAACGCTGACAACATATTAGAGAAAATGAGGGAAATTATCTCCCAGTGGCTTACCCCACTTAGACTCTCATGGGGATTTGTGGTGTCAGACAATGCCAGTAACATTGTGCGGGCATTAAATATGGGCAATTTCCAGCACGTCCCATGTTTTGCCCACACCATTAATTTGGTGGTGCAGCATTACCTCAAGAGTGACAGGGGTGTGCAGGAGATGCTTGCGGTGGCGCGCAAAATTGCTGGACACTTTCGGCATTCAGCCAGTGCCTACCGCAGACTAGAGGCACATCAAAAAAGCATGAACCTGCCCTGCCATCACCTCAAACAAGAGGTTGTGACGCGCTGGAACTCCACCCTCTATATGCTGCAGAGGATGGAGGAGCAGCAAAAGGCCATTCAGGCCTACACAGCCACCTACGACATAGGCAAAGGAGTGGGGATGCGCCTCAGTCAAGCGCAGTGGAGACTGATTTCCGTGTTGTGCAAGGTTCTGCAGCCATTTGAACTTGCCACACGAGAAGTCAGTTCCGACACTGCCAGCTTGAGTCAGGTCATTCCCCTGATCAGGCTGTTGCAGAAGCAGCTGGAGAAAGTGAGGGAGGAGCTGGTAAGCCATTGCGATTACACCAAGCATGTAGCTCTTGTGGATGTAGCCCTTCGTACGCTTTGCCAGGATCCAAGGGTGGTCACTCTTTTAAAGTCAGAGGAATACATTCTGGCCACCGTGCTCGATCCTCGGTTTAAAGCGTATGTTGTGTCTCTGTTTCCGGCGGACACAAGTCTACAGCGGTGCAAAGACCTGCTGGTCAGGAGATTGTCCTCTGAAGAGGACCGTGACATGCCAACAGCTCCACCCTCATTTTCTTCCACATCTATGGCTGCGAGGAAAAAGCTCAGTTTTCCCAAAAGAGGCACTGGCGGGGATGCTGATAACATCTGGTCCGGACTGAAGGACCTGCCAACCATTGCAGACATGTCTACTCTCGCTGCATTGGATGCTGTCACAATAGAAAAAATTGTGGATGATTACTTTGCTGACACCATCCAAGTAGACATGTCAGACAGTCCATATTGTTACTGGCAGGAAAAAAAGGCAGTTTGGAAGCCCCTGTACAAACTGGCTCTATTTTACCTGAGTTGTCCCCCCTCCAGTGTGTACTCGGAAAGAGTTTTTAGTGCAGCGGGGAACCTGGTCAGTGAGCGGCGAAGGAGGTTGCTTCCTCACAACGTTGAAAAAATGATGTTTATAAAAATGAATAATCAATTCCTCAATGAAGTACAGCACTGCCCTCCAGATAGTACAGAGGGACCTGTGGTTATGGAGTCCAGCGGGGACGAATTGATAATGTGTGATGAGGAGGAAGTACACACTGTAGGGGGAGAGGAATCAGAGGTTGAGGATGAGGACGACATCTTGCCTCAGTAGAGCCTGTTTAGTCTGTACAGGGAGAGATGAATAGCTTTTTTGGTGTGGGGGCCCAAACAAACCAATCATTTCAGCCAAAGTTGTTTGGTAGGCCCTGTCGCTGAAATGATTGGTTTGTTAAAGTGTGCATGTCCTATTTCAACAACATAAGGGTGGGTGTGAGGGCCCAAGGACAATTCCATCTTGGACCTTTTTTCTTTGCATTATATGACCAATCAACAGTCGTTTGCCATGTTCAAAAAGTAAAACCAAATTTAAAAAAATTCAAGAAATTAAACCAAAAGTAAAATGCCGTGTCATAATTTAAAACAAGAGGTATTGACGTGCTCTAAAACTACTGTATTGTTGTTTATATTTTATAAACACTACACTTGAAAGCTTGAGTCTTTCAATAAAAAAGTAACTGTCCATTGCACGAATATTTGCAACAGGGACAATTTTAGGGTTAAGAAAGTCAACTAATAACACTTCGACGCTGTCTGTCTTTATAAACACTACACTTGGAAGTTGGAGGAGGTATTGTGGCCCCGGCACCAAATTTACTACCGGGGCCACTCCACTGTGCAGTCCATATTTAGGTGTATCAGATATTAAACAACGGTGACAGTTGATGCCCAATTTTTTAATTATATTGTGGCCTCGGTACCAAATTGTGTACCGGGGCCACCACACTACGCAGTCCAGATACTTGTTTGGTGGAATTCAGACCAGTTGAGGGTTTTATTATTATATTGTGGGGACCACTCTATCTATACCACACTACAACTCTATACCACTCTATTTAATACTTTAATTCTATTTAATACTTTAATTCAATTTCATACTTTAATTCTATTTAATACTTTAATTCTATTTTATACTTTAATTCTATTTAATACTTTAATTCTATTACTAATTACCATAAAGAGGAACTGCCGCTTCTATTTAATACTTTAATTCTATTAGTAGTTACCATAAAGAGGAACAAAATAAACCAATTTTACCAAAAGTATAATATTACTTAGACTTACAAACACTACACTTGAAAGATGGTGCCTTTAAATGAAAAAGTCAGTCTTCATTGCACGACTATGTGCAACAGGGACAGTTTTTTGGTTTACAAAGTCAACCAATAACACTTGGACCCTGTCTGTCTTTAACATACTTGATGGGATCTCAATGACGAATTGTCTGTACCATGTTTGGAGGAGGTATTGTGGCCCCGGTATCAAATTGTGTACCGGGGCCACCACACTACGCAGTCCATACCCTTTTTTGGTGGAATTCTGACACGTGGAGGGTTTTTTAATTATATTGTGGCCTCGGTACCAAATTGTGTACCGGGGCCACCACACTACGCAGTCAAGATAGATAGATGCGTATCATAGATAAAGTACATTCAGTGGTGTGGGGCAAATTGAAAAATATTCAAAATGCACTGACATTATCAAAAACAAGAGGTTGTCACACGCTAAAACTCCAACATGTATATGATGGAGAGGATGGAGGAGCAGCCGTATGTGTAGTGTAATGCAGACCTGTTGAAGGTTTTTTATATATTTTATTGTGGTGCCCAGTGCCCACTCCTCTAGGCAGTCCAGGTACATTTATTGGTGCGAATCATAAAAGTTCAGGGTTTTTAATATATTGTGGTGACCCACTCCTCTACGCAGTCCAGGTACATTTATTGGTGCGAATCATAAAAGTTCAGGGTTTTTAATATATTGTGGTGACCCACTCCTCTACGCAGTCCAGGTACATTTATTGGTGCGAATCATAAAAGTTCAGGGTTTTTAATATATATTGTGGTGACCCACTCCTCTACGCAGTCCAGGTACATTTATTGGTGCGAATCATAAAAGTTCAGGGTTTTTAATATATTGTGGTGACCCACTCCTCTACGCAGTCCAGGTACATTTATTGGTGCGAATCATACAAGTTGATGGTTTTCTTATTATATATCTTGTGGTGACCCACTCCTCTACGCAGTCCAGGTACATTTATTGGTGCGATTCATAAAAGTTCAGGGTTTTTAAGATATTGTGGTGACCCACTCCTCTACGCAGTCCAGGTACATTTATTGGTGCGATTCATAAAAGTTCAGGGTTTTTAATATATATTGTGGTGACCCACTCCTCTACGCAGTCCAGGTACATTTATTGGTGCGAATCATACAAGTTGATGGTTTTCTTATTATATATCTTGTGGTGACCCACTCCTCTACGCAGTCCAGGTACATTTATTGGTGCGATTCATAAAAGTTCAGGGTTTTTAAGATATTGTGGTGACCCACTCCTCTACGCAGTCCAGGTACATTTATTGGTGCGAATCATAAAAGTTCAGGGTTTTTAATATATATTGTGGTGACCCACTCCTCTACGCAGTCCAGAAAGATACCTTGTTGCAACGTTTTGGACTAATAACTATATTGTGAGGTGTTCAGAATACACTGTAAATTAGTGGAAATGCTTGTTATTGAATGTTATTGAGGTTAATAATAGCCTAGGAGTGAAAATAAGCCCAAAAACTTGATTTTTAAACTTTTTATGTTTTTTTCAAAAAAAATCCGAATCCAAAACCTTAAATCCGAACCGAGACCTTTCGTCAAGTGTTTTGCGAGACAAATCCGAACCCCAAAAATAACGAAAATCCGGATCCAAAACACAAAACACGAGACCTCAAAAGTCGCCGGTGCACATCCCTAATTATAAGAAATATCTGTTCCTCAGTGCTATCTCGATGAGATTATCATTTTTGTAAAAGATGATGAAGATCATTGAAACAATCTTAAAACTTTAAAGGGGGTGCTACATGAAAAAACAGTCAGTCTTTAACTTATGTGCAAAAAGAATGCTAATTTGCACCCCTTGCATTGTAACATGGTTTTGTCCAGGAGACTGAAATAAGAAGTTTCTTCAGTTAAGATCCTTAATGAAACAGGCCCCTGGTTCTTTTCTGTTGCAAAGCTCCTGTAGAAAGGTTTTCAGGACCGGGTTCTGGACTGTATCAAAAGGTATATTGGCGGCAGTGAGAGCGTCACATAGAAGCAGGTTAAACAAGTCTTTGGGTTCTGTACCCAACTTCGAACTTAAGAAGCTCTGCTTCAGTGTAGATGCATTCTTATCAGAATTTGCCAAATGAGTTGCTGAATGCTGATGTTGCAGCACGTGGGAACATTTTTCTGCAGGCACCTATGAAGGTAACGGAAAATATTATATTATAGGGTTTGTCATTCAAGAGTCTGGAGGTCCTACTTAAGGTTATATGCCGACCAACATTTACAACTAGCAGATTAAAGAAGCATTCCGTAAAATACTAGTATACATACAACAAATGAACCTTACCTGTTTCAGACATGATTGACAATATATAACTTTTCCATCTGTTGAAAAGTTTTTGTCAGCTTCAATCCACTCTTGCAGTAGAGCACTTTTTGAGGATTTACATTTAGGCATGGTCCCTTCTGTACACAGCTACTGGAAAATTCCTTAACACATAGTAATCAACAAGCAAGTACAGGCACTGTACAGTATGAGTCAGACCACACACATATACAAAAGTGACAGCGCCACCTTGGTGGACAGTAGGTTCAATACACCCAAATCATATATCAAATTATACAAGGCGGTGCTGGAACCGCTTGCCTTCTTTTTCCACCCATTTCCACAGTAGGTTCTCACAGTCAAAACAGGTCATTTTAGGTACTAACATCCAGATTAGGTAATTTTAGGTCCTGTAGAAATGAAATATGTTATTCCCTGGTACATAAAACATAAAAGGAAACTGAAATTTTGAGTGTAATGGGAAAGGATTAGAATAGGTTAGGACCTAAGAATCCTGGGCTTGATCATCACATATTCTACTGGACCAATGTCATTTGCATCAAGATCTATAACTCTGGCTGAACGTAATTATGTAAAATTAATTGTAAAACTGAAAGTCTTGTATGGGGAGTAAAGAAATTCCACCACTATCTCTTTTTGCAAAAGTTCATATTGATCATCTTCATGTGACTATATTCCGTTTTCAAGAAGGGAGTGCCTATAATGACAATTGCCATATTAAAGCAATGCGTAAAGCCTCAGTATGTACAGTGCACCTGGTATTATGGAGAATACTTTAGAAGTTGATGAATTGGTAGGGTTGACACCACTCGAGTCAGAGATGAGCAATGCTAGCCACATGGCAAAGTTAAACAGAGAAGCTTATTTGGAATATTTTAATGGCGAGGGTGCTGTGTCCTGGCAGAATTACATTTTGTAATGCATGTACATTCATATTATGTGTAATATTGAATAACTTTCATTGTCAGTGACATGGAAAATAAATATTTCACGCATTAACAATGTTGTATGTTTACTTACTATGCCATTTGCCGGTGTGTTATCTATTTCTAGAATGTCAGGTGAGGAACTACTCTCAATCTCCATGTTGCAGGTTGTGACAGACCCGGGCCTTATATTGAGAATATCGTGCCAACCCGGTCTGTCCTCAGTGGGCCAATTGAACAACCATGGCCCACTCTGTTATTAAATGCCGCCCGGTGGCCAGATCTGTTATTACTGTGGTGTCCAGAGAGGGAGGGGAGAGGCAGCTCACAGGAAGTGTGAATCAGCTGTGGACCCTGTGACATCAAAAAGTAGTGGAACGGGTTAAAAAAAGGAGGGTCAGGACCTTATCTAAAATCAGTAGGGGGTCTCTCCCTGTTTGCTAACTATTGTTCTAGCAAATCTGCAACACAGTCTGAATGGCACCATCACAGCAAGGGGTGACCACTGATGTCATGCACTATTTCCACCCCGGTTACCACCCAAACTCTTCACACCACCAATCACAAGAGGACAGTGAGTGGGGGGGGGGTGGTGAGAAGGGACCAAAAAGGAGCTGTCTGGGGGATGGGGGTTGTTGTTGGAGAATCTGGAGACAGCAAGGACCTGTTAGAGAGTAACCGTATTCTCGCAGGGCCTTAAAGGAATGCTTGAGGCAGGAGCTTCTTGACAGAGATCGGACAGTGTACCTCTAGGACTGATTCTGTTACCACTCCATCGGGAGACACTCGCAGATTCTGGGGAATTGGTGAGCCTACATCCGTAGGGAGACTGATACCCAGGGTCCCACCAAGCTGGTGGAGAGTTGGCCGAGCGGCTGGGATCAGCAAGATACACAGACCCACCTTAAGGATCAGAAACCCTGGCCCACTTGGATTGTCAGCTGTGGATTTTATTACCAGGAGTTTGGGCCTGCTAGGACTCTGTGCTTGGAGGTAACCTGCTGGGGATTTTGTTGGGGAGTTTTACTTGCACTGGTGATTTTCTGACACTTGATATATTTGGCGGGGGGAACAAGTTTCTCCTTGGGGAGCACTGTTGTATTTTACTAAGTGTGTGCACTTTGTTTAATAAAAGGGATTATTATTTCTTTCCTGTCTCCTTACCTGTGTGACCTGTGAACCTAGAGGACCGGGTATCTAGAGAGCTTTGGTAATAACCCCGGTGTCCTCACAATTTTGGTGGCAAGCAGTGGGGTCACACAGTCCCAACGTTTGGGTAGAGCGCAGGGACTCGTATCCAGATACGGTCAGGCTCTGTAAGGACACAAGGCAACAGTCTGTCAGCACCAGTGTTAGTAAAAAAAAAAACAAAAAAAAAAAAAAAAAAAAAACCCTAGCTAGGAAGTCAGCAGGAATGGCCACAGAAGCAGAGCAGATCAGCTTAAAAGCCACAGAGAGATTCTATATGAAAGCAAGGAAACAACACTTGCAGGGGTTCTGCAGAACCAAAGGGGTGGACTTTGATGACACAGACGTGCGTGAAGTTCTGGTGGCCAAACTAATGGAATGGGAAAAGGCCCACCCTGAGGAGATGGAAGAGTCAGAGGTGGAAGAGGAGGAGGCCAAAGACCAGCCACAGAGACCCCCTAGTGGGACACAACCCAGACCACCGTCCGGCACTCCAGCAGTGCTGCAAGATTGGCTGACAGCACTGGGGGAAAGGGCAACCCTGCATGAAAGGGCAGCCGTACTCCAAGCAATGTTGGGGGTAGCATATGAGGTACCCCAGATTCAGAGAGTAGAAGGTCGGGGAGAGGCCCGGTTGAGACCTCAGCTGGGATATAGTGGAGTCCCAATTTTTAAAGAGGCAGACACAGACATTGATACCCATCTCCAGGTTTTTGAAAACTTGATGGGAGTCCATGGGATTGAGGAGGAAGAGTGGTCCAAATATCTGGGACCCAGCCTGACTGGGAGAGCGCTGGAAGCTTACCAGGCTCTAAGCCCTCACGAATGTGGGGATTATGGTACAGTGAAAAAGGCACTGATGGTAAAATTCCAGTTAAATGCAGAGACCTACAGATACAAGTTCAGGACTTTGAATAAAGGAGGGTCACAGTCGCACCAGGAATTTGCCAGCCAGCTACAGAGGGCCTGCGAGAAATGGATGGAAGGGAAAGGGGCCCGCTCCGCTAAGCAAATTAAAGAGCTCATTATGCTGGAGCAGCTGACTCTAAAAATGGCCCCAGAGATCCGGGAATGGCTGGCGGACAGAAAACCTGAGACCCTGGAGGAGGCAGCAGGGCTAGCTGATGAGTATGTGGTGAGTCGACCAAGATGGAGAGCCCCTAGTATGCCTAGTCAAGCAGCTGCAGGGAGGGGGAGCCGAACAATTCCAGCAGGTCTAGTGACACCGGGAGCCCCCTTTATTAGAGAGAACTCTGCCCGGAATCCAAGAGATGAACCAGCCCGATCCAGACCCTGGGACCTGAATCCAAAGAGGTGCTTTCGGTGCAACCAGGTGGGGCACTTCCAGAGAGATTGCCCCCGTACCAGAAGTCCGATCCCAGGAGCCAGAGCTGCACCAGTGGCCGCTGTACAGTATGCCCCAGGAGATTTTGAAATCGGCATTGAGGCCGAGCCACCCTGTCCTGATGTGCCAGAGGCAAGGGACGGGGTGTATGTGGTGAACCTGATTTTGGGGAAGGGGAGGCAGAGCCCTAGGAATATGCAGGGTCATCTACAGGACGTGTGGGTGGGGGACTGCAAGGTCCAGGGGTTGAGAGACTCAGGAGCATCCCTGACCCTGGTGGAGCCTGATATAATTAAAAGATCCCAAGTTATGGAGGGACAGCAGGTCCGGATTTCCACGGTGGGGGGCCATCTTGCAGATATTCAGGTGGCCCGGGTACATTTGGATTGGGGGGTGGGATTTGGAATGGTGGAGGTGGGCATTCTGGATGGACTACCAGCAAAAGTGATTTTGGGGAATGATTTGGGCCAGGGATTGGTCACTCACTTTGTGCAAGCTGTGACCCGCAGCCAGAGCCGAGCACAAGCCACAGCAGCACAAGAAGCCGCAACGCCAAGGAGACCACCAAGATTAACCCCGGCAACCAGAACCAAGGAGCCAGAGGCAGCACCGTTGGTGAGTAACCCAGAAATATCTGATGTTGTACCAGAAATTGATTTGGGGGAGGAGGACAGAAGGGAATTTAGGAAGGCCCAACAGACTGACCCATCCCTAGCCAAACTGAGGAGTGCAGCAGACGCTGGGGGAGGGGAAGTGGCAGGCAGTAAAGTAGTGTGGGACAAAGGACTGTTATATAGGGTAGTCACCCCCACCCTAGATCAAGACCCAGGGACAGAAGTGAAGCAGTTGGTAGTACCATGGGCTTACCGGACCCATTTATTAGCGCTGGCCCATGACATTCCAGCAGCGGGGCACTTTGGGACCAGAAAAACGTTGGCCCGGTTGTTGCGGACTTTTTTCTGGCCTCAAGTCACCCAGGATGTGAAACGTTACAAAGCCTCCTGTGACACCTGTCAGAGAATAGGGAGAGCCCCTAAGAAAGTTCCACTACAATCCCTGCCTATAATTGAGGAGCCCTTTGCCCGGGTGGCTATAGATATCGTAGGTCCATTAGCCATCCCCAGTCACACCGGAAAAAGATTCATCCTCACCCTGGTGGACTTTGCCACCAGATACCCAGAGGCAGTAGCCCTGTCGTCCATAGACGCAGAGCATGTGGCCCAGGCTCTGGTGGACATTTTCAGCCGGGTAGGATATCCCAGGGAAGTGGTTACTGACCAGGGGACCCAATTCCAAGGGGACCTAGTCCAGACCCTATGGGAAAAGTGGGGCATTAAGCCCCTACGAACCACCCCGTACCATCCCCAGACCAATGGGTTATGTGAGCGTTTCAATGGAACGCTGAAACACCTCCTGAAGGCATATGTACAGTCTGAAGGGAGAGACTGGGACAGGGCCCTGCAGCAGCTCCTGTTTGCATACAGGGAAGTACCCCAGGAGTCCACCGGATACTCTCCTTTCGAACTTCTGTATGGCCGGAGGGTACGAGGCCCCCTAGACCTGGTTAGAGAGAGCTGGGAAGGAACATTCCAGGCCAATGAGCAGCCTATCCTTAAATATGTAGAGAAGATGAGGGAGAGGATGAAGAGAGTAGCGCAGCTGGCGCAAGGCCATTTAAAAGGAGCCCAGGCAAGACAAAAAGAGTGGTACGATGCCCACGCTCAGGATAGGAAGCTGAACGCAGGACAGAAGGTGATGGTGCTAATCCCAATGAGACGGAATAAACTTCAAGCCACCTGGGATGACCCATACAAAGTGGTGAGGCAGGTAGGGCCGGTTAACTATGTAGTAGCGCTGGATGATGAGGAAACCTGGCTGAAAACCTTCCACATCAATCGACTAAAAGGTTATGTGGAACGGCAAGTGGCAGCAATGGTGGTGTGTTGTCCCCCCATGGGTCCCACAGAGGTAGACCCCCTACTGGAGATGATAGGGGAGGTGAGAGAGGAAAAGGGGGTGGAGACAGTGACAGTGGGGACGCAGCTAGGAGAGGGACAGAGGCAGGAAATGAGGGAGGTACTGGAGAAGGAGCAGGCCCAATTTACCTGTAAGCCCGGTCGTACCCACCTAGCCACCCACCATGTAGACACGGGGGAGGAGAAGCCCATAAGGCAGGTAGCATACCGCATGACCCCCGCTGTACTGGCCCAAGTACGGAAGGAGATAGAGGAAATGCTGGCCTTAGGAGTAATTAAGAAGTCAAATAGTCCATGGGCTGCAGGGGTGGTATTGGTCCCGAAGAAGGATGGGACCACCCGCTTCTGCGTGGACTACCGTAAACTAAATGAGGTCACCACCACTGATGCTTATCCCATGGCCCGAATAGATGAGCTACTAGACAGGCTAGGGGCAGCCAAGTTTGTGTCAACTTTGGATCTGAGTAAGGGCTATTGGCAAATTCCCCTCACCCCCGAGGCTCAGGAGCGGTCAGCCTTTATAACCCCACTGGGATTGTTTGAATGTACGACAATGCCGTTTGGGATGAAAAATGCTCCAGCCACATTCCAACGGATGGTTGATGACCTGTTGGGGGGGTGTCAGGAATTTGCCCAGGCTTACTTAGATGACATTGCCATCTTCAGCCAGACGTGGGAGGATCACTTAGTGCAGGTGTCAGAGGTCCTGAGGAGAATCAGGCAGGGTTGACCATTCGCCCAGACAAATGCTTCATGGGCATGGCAGAAGTGCAATACTTGGGGCACCGTGTTGGTGGGGGAATCATACGACCTGAACCGGCAAAAGTAGAAGCCATTGTTCAGTGGCCCCGACCCACCAACCAAAAGCAAGTACGAGCGTTCCTCGGGATCGCAGGGTACTACAGAAAATTTGTGCCGCAGTATAGCACTGTTGCCAGGCCCCTGACTGACTTGACAAAGAAAAAATACTCTAGACGTATAGAATGGACCCCAGAGTGCGAGGGAGCCTTTGACGCTCTGAAGGCAGCATTGACCCAGTCCCCAGTGTTAGCAGCCCCAGACTTCAAGAAACGATTTCTGGTACAGACAGATGCTTCAGGGTGTGGACTCGGTGCTGTGCTCAGCCAAGTGGGGGAGGATGGGCATGAGCACCCAGTAGTTTATTTATCCCGAAAGCTGGTGGATAGAGAGGTAGCCTATGCCACCATTGAAAAAGAATTCCTGGCCATAGTGTGGGCCCTAAAGAAATTACAACCCTACATTTATGGGCAAGAGTTCACAGTAATTACAGACCACAACCCCCTTTACTGGTTACAAAGATCTGCTGGGGAAAATGGGAGGTTATTACGGTGGAGTTTAGCATTACAAGGTTATAACTTTACTATCTCGCACAAAAAGGGAAAAGACCACTCAAATGCGGACGGACTCTCCAGAAGAGAGGAGGAGAACCCTTCATTAAGGAACCCACCGTGCCAAGGAGAACATCTGGAGCCCGACCACCAGACTCCAACTGTCCCCTTGATTTAATAAGGGGGAGGTATGTGACAGACCCGGGCCTTATATTGAGAATATCGTGCCAACCCGGTCTGTCCTCAGTGGGCCAATTGAACAACCATGGCCCACTCTGTTATTAAATGCCGCCCGGTGGCCAGATCTGTTATTACTGTGGTGTCCAGAGAGGGAGGGGAGAGGCAGCTCACAGGAAGTGTGAATCAGCTGTGGACCCTGTGACATCAAAAAGTAGTGGAACGGGTTAAAAAAAGGAGGGTCAGGACCTTATCTAAAATCAGTAGGGGGTCTCTCCCTGTTTGCTAACTATTGTTCTAGCAAGTCTGCAACACAGTCTGAATGGCACCATCACAGCAAGGGGTGACCACTGATGTCATGCACTATTTCCACCCCGGTTACCACCCAAACTCTTCACACCACCAATCACAAGAGGACAGTGAGTGGGGGGGGGGTGGTGAGAAGGGACCAAAAAGGAGCTGTCTGGGGGATGGGGGTTGTTGTTGGAGAATCTGGAGACAGCAAGGACCTGTTAGAGAGTAACCGTATTCTCGCAGGGCCTTAAAGGAATGCTTGAGGCAGGAGCTTCTTGACAGAGATCGGACAGTGTACCTCTAGGACTGATTCTGTTACCACTCCATCGGGAGACACTCGCAGATTCTGGGGAATTGGTGAGCCTACATCCGTAGGGAGACTGATACCCAGGGTCCCACCAAGCTGGTGGAGAGTTGGCCGAGCGGCTGGGATCAGCAAGATACACAGACCCACCTTAAGGATCAGAAACCCTGGCCCACTTGGATTGTCAGCTGTGGATTTTATTACCAGGAGTTTGGGCCTGCTAGGACTCTGTGCTTGGAGGTAACCTGCTGGGGATTTTGTTGGGGAGTTTTACTTGCACTGGTGATTTTCTGACACTTGATATATTTGGCGGGGGGA
Organism: Mixophyes fleayi; assembly: GCF_038048845.1. Lineage (NCBI taxonomy): Eukaryota > Metazoa > Chordata > Amphibia > Anura > Limnodynastidae > Mixophyes > Mixophyes fleayi. Next base: position 225,882,166 of record NC_134402.1, read on the forward strand.
ACAAGTTTCTCCTTGGGGAGCACTGTTGTATTTTACTAAGTGTGTGCACTTTGTTTAATAAAAGGGATTATTATTTCTTTCCTGTCTCCTTACCTGTGTGACCTGTGAACCTAGAGGACCGGGTATCTAGAGAGCTTTGGTAATAACCCCGGTGTCCTCACACAGGTAGACTGTCTTGCTATTTCGTTATCACAGGTGAAATGCAGGAGGTTAAAGTACCACAACTTGGGCACATAAACATCTTCAGCCCCTGCCCCTGATCTTTTGGAGGCCTCCACCTTATTAAGTTCCTTTTTGAAGACAGTCCTCATGTTCTGGATCTTCCTCTTGACCTTCTCTACAGTTCTCCCTGGGTAGTGGGAAAGCTCACTTTCAGCATTTCATCAAAAGCCAGGGTTGTCTTCTGCCTGTTGGAGTACTCTTTTGAGTTTGCTTTCCACAAGCAGGTATGGAACCTGTAGACCTCATTGACCTCAAGGCAGACCATTACAACATGGAGGAGATTGCCAATCTGACGCAGAATATACAGCTCACTGCTCATTCATTAGCAGGGCTGGATGGAGCAGAGACAGAGGAGGATGCAAAGGTAGGCAGCTGGTTAACAGTTACAAGGGGTAGCAGAGTGAGGAAGAGACAAGCCAGATCTGAGCTGCTCAATCCAGATTTGCCAGATTGGAGATTGCAGAGTGACAAGAACATTGCTACCCTTTCTGTTTCTGTGTAAGCAATGGCACAGCGCAATGACACTGGAGACGATAGTGACAAGAACACTGCTACCCCTTCTGTTTCTGTTTCAGAAATGGCACAGGAGACTGGAGAGTGACAAGAACACTGTTAGTGATTCTGTTTCTGTGTGAGCAATGGCACTAGAGACTGGAGAGTGACAGGAACACTTCTACCCATTCTGTTTCTGTGTGATCAATGGCACAGAGCAATGGCACTGGAGACTGGAGAGTAACAAGAATACTGCTACCACTTTTCTTTCTGCTTCAGCAATAGCACTGGAGACTGGAGAGTGACAAAAGCACTGCCACCCCTTCTGTTTTTGTGTAAACAATGACACAAAGCAATGTCACTGGAGACTGGAGAGGGACAAGAACACTGCTACCCCTGTTTTTGTTCCTCTCCAGTCTGACAAGATACTGTCTATGCATCCTGCCTTCATGCTTACACTTTTAAATCCGGTGCAATGGCTCTCTCAAGTAGAGCAGTAGTGCATGCAAACTGGATTGACTATAACAATGAACAATGGTAGTATAGTGGCAGAACATCACTGCTAACTGGACAAATCCATGTAGGTAAATACCTTTAACTTACTAATTCTAAGTTAATTGGCTATAACTAGTACAGTATTTTATATCAAATGGAGACTTATTATTAATACCAAGGCCGGATTTGTAATCAATGATATGATTAATTGCTATAAACACACTAATGTATTTGTGGAATATGTAAAATCCAGCACAGCAAATTAATATTATTTGTTAAGCGCTACGGAATATACTGGCCCTATAAAAATGAATGTTTGTAATAATTTATATAGCGCCAATCATATTACAAAGCTCTGTATAGAGAATATTGAATCATTCACATCAATCCGTGTCCCACTGGAACTTACAGTCTTAATTCCCTCCACCCTCCACACAGATTCAGGTCCATTTTTGTCAGAAGCCAGTTAACATACAGGTATGTTTTTGGAGTTTGTGAGCTTCCTGGAGCACCCGGAAGAAATCCATTATTTATTTATTAGTGGAGATTTTCCTATTCATTTTGATAATAAGATAATGTTAATAGGGTTTCTTCATGCAGGATATCCCACTGAAATGAATCGGCTATTGAAATGAATGAGAAAAGCTCTGTGTCACTGGCGTCTGTATACATTCATGTGAATTGCTAGCCTGCCTATTCTTATTATATTCAGCTTTAAACAGCGCAAAACCCATTGTTGCTAACTTTCTAAGGTCAGTCCAAGGCTTTAAAGATTTATCTCTTGCAATATCCCCATATGTCAGTATTTTCAGTATTTCTGTTATATTTAAAATGCCTGAAGTATATTTCAATCAAATTCTGTAATCATGGCTGTGAGGATACCAGTTACCCTCTGTAGGATTCAACTCACTCGGGTAGACCAGAATATATCCAAAATAAGGCTTTATGACGACAGCACAACACATAAGTTACAGGGTAAATGGTAGCATGTATCCTCCAGCAGCCTCTTGCAGTCAGCACTCCAAAGTAATAATCTCAGTCTCTTTCAGAGTCTTATCCTCCCGCAATATTAGCAAAACAGTTACGGTGTCACCCAGCCTGGGTTGCTGGCTCACACAGACGCTGTCCTGGTAGAGTTTCCTCCAGCGGCACCACGATGCCTGGCCCAGAGTCCTTATTGCTGAGTTATAGTTGTTCATGGCTCACGTTTCTTGTAACTCCTCTGATAGGCTTCCTCTAGCTGCTGTGTAGCCGGTGCTGTGCTGCAACTACAAGGCTCTCGGACCGCAACCGCTTGCGTCCTCTGCAGCCTTCCCGGTTCATGCAACATCAGGCCGAGTGACCCCCACTGCTTGCCACCAATTGTGAGGATACCACCCTTAGCTGGGATGGCAGTTACCCTCTGTGGGATTCAACTCACTTGGGTAGACCAGAATATATCCAAAATAAGGCTTTATTATGACAGAACAACACCACAAGATGTTCACAAGATACAGGGTAAATTGTAGCATGTATCCTCCAGCAGCCTCTTTCAGTCAGCACTCCAAAGTAATAATCTCAGTCTCTTTCAGAGTCTTATCCTCCCGCAATATTACCACTACCGATTAGGAAAACAGTTACAGTGTCGCCCAGCCTGGGTTACTGGCTCACACAGACCCTGTCCTGGTAGGGTTTCTTCCAGCGGCACCACGATGCCTGGCCCAGAGTCCTTTTTGCTGATGTTTTGTACACCAGGATCCTCCAAGCTAGAATAGCTCTCTTGCCATTCTACCTTCCCAATATTCTTGGCTGTATACATGTCACGGCGCTTACCTGTGTCAGCGCCGCTCCTTCGCTCTGTACTACCGCACTTCCGGGTAGGTCCCGGCGGCAGGTCAGCTGATCTGGGCGGGGAATTCAAACTCCTACTTCAGGACTGCTCTGACACACTGTAGGTGTCAGAGCAACGTGTTACCTGTATCTGGCTGCACTTCCCGTGCTTTGACTTCCCTGGTGTTCTCCTTTGTGACTGCTGATCTCTGTGTACCGAACCAGCTCTCCTCCAGACCATTCTACTGCCTAATCCCTGGTACTGCATAACGGACAGATCTCTGTGTACCGAACCAGCTCTCCTTCAGACCATTCTACTGCCTAATCCCTGGTACTGCATAACGGACAGATCCCTGTGTACCAAACCGGCTATCCTCCAGACCATTCTACTGCCTAATCCCTGGTACTGCATAACGGACAGATCTCTGTGTACCGAACTGGCTATTCTCCAGACTATTCTTCTGCCTTATCCCTGGTACTGCTTTAACGGACAGATCTCTGTGTACCGAACCGCCTATTCTGGACTACGCTTCTGCTCCTGGGGCTGTACCGCGGATTGACTCCTGCATTCCACCAGTCTCTACTCCAGACTACTACCTTCTGAATATACGGTTAGTGACTTCAGTTATCTATTCTTCTGTGGATCTGACCGTGCCGCTACATGTCCATCTCATAGAACTCTCTCCTTACGTCAGTAGGCTAACCTGGGGGCCGCGACCTGCGGTTCTCCGGCAGCAAAACCCACCCTGCCTTGCGGCGGTTCTTGGAGAAAACCGGGAGGGCCGTTAGACTCCGCGCCCTAGGAAGGCCGGCGTAAATACTGACTAAGGTAACCTTGAAACCTAACAGTTTGCTCTGACCCATATATCTATCTGATGGACGGATCCGGGAACCCCTCAACCAGGGAGTTATTGGAACACTTAGCTACCCGGGTAGAGGAACAGGACAAGAACCAGGCACAGTTACTTCAGTTTCTTCAGAGCATGTCTGCTCGCCTGGACACACTGCAGGGGGCGGTGTCAGCTCAGGCAATCCAGGCAGCGGTACCTGATCCACTACCGATTCCCCCTCAACCTGCTCCTGCCCAGGGGGGTGGTGCTGCTCCTCTCCCGGTGAATTCCCAACTTCGCATCCCTAATCCTCCGAAATTCGATGGGGATCCCAAGGCCTGCCGTGGATTTTTAAATCAGTGTGATATCCAGTTCGAACTCCAGCCAGGGAACTTCCCTACTGAAAAAGCTAAAGTAGCGTATATTATCTCGTTACTTACCGGTCAAGCTCTTGCCTGGGCATCTCCCCTATAGGAACACAATGATCCTTCGCTACATAACTGTTCCACCTTCCTGGAGGCTTTCAGACATGTCTTTGATGAACCAGGAAGAGTTTCCAGCGCTGCTTCTGGCATCCTTCGTCTGCGTCAAGGCTCTATGACCATAGGCCAGTATGCTCTTCAATTTCGCACTATGGTGGCTGAGTTACGTTGGAATAATGAGGCCCTGGTAGCAACCTTCTGGCAGGGTTTGACCGACCGCATTAAAGACGAATTGGCAGGTCGTGAACTTCCAACTTCTCTGGATGCTTTGGTCTCTTTATGTAACCAGATTGACATTAGATTCCGTGAGCGCTCTCAGGAGAAAGAGAGTTCTCGTCGTTCTCCTTTTCGTCTGGTCCCACGTTTTCAGAGTCCGGTGATGCCTGAGGAAGAGCCCATGCAGTTGGGAAGAGCTCGCCTTTCTCAAGAAGAGAGGGAAAGACGATTCAAAAATCGCTTATGTCTCTACTGCGGAGAACCTGGTCATTTGCTAAACAATTGTCTTAAGCGTCCGGGAAACGACCGAACCTAACTAACGATGGAGAGGCCAAGTTAGGTGTACGTATTTCCTCTCCTGTTGATTCTAGTTTTTCTATTCAGGTTCTGTTACAATCCTTTGACAAACAGCTTTCTCTTCCAGCACTCATTGACTCCGGAGCAGCGGGGAATTTCATAAGAGCTGACATAGTGGAGAAGTTGTCCTTACCTACCCTTCCCCTGGATCCCCCGATTGCTATCACAGCCATTGATGGTAATCGCATTAGTGGAGGATCACTCAAGAAACGTACCATCAAGCTCTCTCTTCGCATAGGAGCCCTGCATACTGAATCTATTTCCTTGTTGGTCATTCCAGAAGCTATTAATCCTCTCATTCTTGGTCTTCCGTGGCTCCAACTTCATTCCCCTACATTAGATTGGCATAAGCCAGAAGTTCTTGCCTGGGGCCCGGCCTGTCATTCTCGTTGCCTTCCCAGAATCAATAAGTTCACCAAGAATGAAGCTGCATCATTACTTAAGTCCACTGGTATTCCTCTCCAATACCGTTCATTCTCGGATGTGTTTTGCGAAAAGGAGGCCTCCAAATTACCTCCCCATAGACCGTGGGATTGTTCTATTGAGCTTTTACCCGACAAAATACCACCCAGAGGACGTGTTTTTTCGCTATCACTACCAGAATCCAACTCCATGTCTAAATACATAGAAGAAAACCTAGAAAGAGGCTTTATTCGGAAATCATCCTCCCCTGCAGGGGCCGGCTTTTTCTTCGTTAAAAAGAAAGACGGGGGTCTACGTCCATGTATAGATTATCGTGGGCTGAATGCCATTACTGTGAAGAACAAGTACCCGTTACCATTGATTTCTGAGCTATTTGATAGAATAAAAGGCACAGTTATTTTTTCCAAATTAGACTTGAAGGGTGCCTACAATTTGATCCGTATTAAACAAGGGGATGAATGGAAAACTGCGTTCAATACCCATGATGGACACTTTGAGTATTTAGTTATGCCCTTTGGGTTATGTAATGCCCCCGCAGTGTTTCAAAACTTCATCAACGAAATTTTCTCTACCAGTTCGTGGTGATTTACCTGGATGATATCCTGATATTCTCTCCTGACATCGTGTTGCATCGCCATTATGTTTCCTTGGTGCTTGAACGCCTTCGGGTACATCAACTGTTTTGTAATTTGGATAAATGTATCTTTGAAAAAAGTCATATTCCCTTTCTTGGACACGTGATCTCTGGATCTGGGCTATGCATGGATTCCGAGAAAGTAAAGGCAGTTTCTGAATGGCCTCAGCCGATAGGTCTGAAAGCAATCCAACGTTTCATAGGCTTTGCCAATTACTATCGGCATTTTATTAAAGGCTTTTCTTCAGTGATCGCACCCATTACTGCACTAACTAAGAAAGCTATCAATACTAAACTTTGGCCTCCTGAGGCAGAAAAGGCCTTCTCTTCCCTAAAGAAAGCATTCACGACAGCTCCTATCCTCCATCAACCAGATCCTACCTTTCCTTTCTTTCTTGAGGTCGATGCATCCTCTGTGGGAGTGGGGGCTATCTTGTCACAGAAGGACTCTGGTGGAAGATTATCTCCTTGTGGTTTCTTTTCCCGTAAACTTTCTGTTGCCGAGAAGAATTATGGCATCGGAGATAGGGAACTCCTGGCCATCAAATTAGCCTTAGAAGCATGGAGACATCATTTGGAAGGAGCTAGGTTTCCTATCACGATTTTTACAGATCACAAGAACCTTCTATATTTACAAACAGCTTCTTGTTTAAACCCTCGGCAAGCCAGATGGTCCCTGTTTTTCTCCCGGTTTGATATGATCATCACCTTTAGACCAGGATCTAAGAACAAGAAAGCGGATGCGCTTTCCCGATCCTTTGATGCCACTGATGCTATAGAGGATACTCCTAGACCCATCCTGGGCTCGAAATGTATACTGGCCACCACCCCTGCTCATCTAGTGATTCCTCCCGGGAAGACCTTTGTTTCTTCTCATCTTCGATCAAGACTCCTCAAGTGGGCTCACGCCTCTCGGTTCTCTGGTCATGCTGGGATCAAGAAGACTCTGGATTTTGTCTCCCGTAATTACTGGTGGCCATCTATTCACTCTGATGTTCGGGAGTTCGTTACGGCTTGTTCCACCTGCGCTCAGAACAAAGTACCTCGGCAAGCCTCCTATGGATTGTTACAGCCTTTACCCATTCCAGATCGTCCATGGAGTCATCTCTCCATGGACTTTATCACTGATTTACCCTCTTCAAGAGGCTTTTCCGTGGTTTGGGTAGTCACAGACCGTTTCTCACGGGCTGCTCATTTCGTACCTCTAAAAGGCCTTCCATCTGCTCCGGTGCTGGCACAACTTTTTATAAAGGAAATATTCCGTCTCCATGGTTGCCCAGAGGTCATCGTTTCAGACCGTGGAACACAGTTTGTTGCAAGATTTTGGAGAGCCTTTTCTCGTGTTTGTGGAATCAAACTGAATTGTTCCTCTGCATACCACCCCCAAAGCAATGGTCTAACTGAGAGGACTAATCAAGAGCTCGAAAAATTCCTCAGATGCTTCATTTCAGCTAAACATGACGACTGGGTTGATTTGTTACCTTGGGCAGAATTTGCTCACAATAATAATTCTCATGACTCTACATTGGTTTCCCCTTTTTTTGCTCTCCAAGGCTTTCATCCTAGAGTTCCTCCTTTTAATGATTTGCCTACATCCGGAATTCCTGCTGTAGATTCCATGTGGTCAGACTTCTCGTCCAGGTGGGGTATAATCAAACGTAACCTACTTCACGCCACTGCCACCAGCAAAAAGGCGTTTGATAAGAAAAGAAGACCTTCCCCATTACTTTCTCCTGGCGATAGGGTATGGCTATCTACGCGGAACCTTCGCCTGTTGGTTCCTTCTAGGAAATTCGCTCCCCGTTTCATTGGACCCTTCAAGATCTTGGAAGTTATTAATCCAGTAGCTTTCAGATTAAAGTTGCCTCCTACTTTAAGGATTCCCAACGTGTTTCACATTTCCCTCCTCAAGCCACTTGTCATTAATAAATTTTCCTCTTCCAAGAGACCTCCTGCCGCTGTCTCTACGCAAGATCATGAATTCGAGGTCAAGGAAATTCTAAATTCTCGCATTTCCAGAGGTTCTCTACAATTCTTGGTTGATTGGAAAGGCTACGGACCAGAGGAGCGTTCATGGATTTCGGCACGTGATCTACATGCTCCAGTACTGTTAAGAAGATTCCATGCCAAATTCCCTCAGAAACCTTATAGGCTGTCCGGTGGCCATCCCTAATGGGGGGGGGGGGTACTGTCACGGCGCTTACCTGTGTCAGCGCCGCTCCTTCGCTCTGTACTGCCGCACTTCCGGGTAGGTCCCGGCGGCAGGTCAGCTGATCTGGGCGGGGAATTCAAACTCCTACTTCAGGACTGCTCTGACACACTGTAGGTGTCAGAGCAACGTGTTACCTGTATCTGGCTGCACTTCCCGTGCTTTGACTTCCCTGGTGTTCTCCTTTGTGACTGCTGATCTCTGTGTACCGAACCAGCTCTCCTCCAGACCATTCTACTGCCTAATCCCTGGTACTGCATAACGGACAGATCTCTGTGTACCGAACCAGCTCTCCTTCAGACCATTCTACTGCCTAATCCCTGGTACTGCATAACGGACAGATCCCTGTGTACCAAACCGGCTATCCTCCAGACCATTCTACTGCCTAATCCCTGGTACTGCATAACGGACAGATCTCTGTGTACCGAACCGGCTATTCTCCAGACTATTCTTCTGCCTTATCCCTGGTACTGCTTTAACGGACGGATCTCTGTGTACCGAACCGCCTATTCTGGACTACGCTTCTGCTCCTGGGGCTGTACCGCGGATTGACTCCTGCATTCCACCAGTCTCTACTCCAGACTACTACCTTCTGAATATACGGTTAGTGACTTCAGTTATCTATTCTTCTGTGGATCTGACCGTGCCGCTACATGTCCATCTCATAGAACTCTCTCCTTACGTCAGTAGGCTAACCTGGGGGCCGCGACCTGCGGTTCTCCGGCAGCAAAACCCACCCTGCCTTGCGGCGGTTCTTGGAGAAGACCGGTAGGGCCGTTAGACTCCGCGCCCTAGGAAGGCCGGCGTAAATACTGACTAAGGTAACCTTGAAACCTAACAATACACAGGAAGTAGGGTCAAATATTTCAATCCACCCCCTTACAGAAGGGGTCTATCAGTGGATACTTTAACTGTTAGACATATTGTCTCTGTTACCTTGATTATACAATGGGATGGCTTGACTCAATTAGCAATTTGGCTGAATACACTAAACAAAGTGTTACAATATAACATCAAGGAATGACACTTTAAACTTGCGTGAAACAACAAGACATTTGACACATTGTATCTGCCCCATTACACAATCTAAGTCTGTGATACATTTTGATACAATAACATTTATATTGATACATGTTAATACATTTCCTAATGCAATTTCAGCCAGTATATTACTGTGGAGGCCCATTGCATATTATCTAGAAGTTCTAGCCTCTCAGATTACCTGTTGACCTAGCTAATTAACGTGGGCTGCCAGCTAGCTATGTCACTCAGACATTGTTCTGATTGCAAACCAGATCTAAGACACAGCCCATGACAATGGACATTTGAGACAAATGATAATTACCTTAGCTAACACAAGCAACATGACTTCTGCTGCACTGTTATTTTCACACAATATGGCAATATTCTTTCTATTTCTAATTCATACAATATTACAGGTAATAGCAAGGGCAAAATGTACCTAATAACATGAAATAATAATACACATAATACACAGATTCTCGGATTTATATACTTAGACTGGGCCAAGGATTAAAAAGTACATTAAATTGTAAGAAACGGGTGATGAATGAAAAGTTCTCAGTCCAGAACCAACTCAGCAGCAAACTATCCCTGAATTTTTTTGAATTGTTAACTACAATAAAAATCTAAACAGGTACATTGGGGAGCTGAATCTATTCTTTGCAAATCTATACATGAATCTCAAAATATTACAATTTCAAAGAGGGGAATAAGTGTCCAAAAAAGTGGGATAACACTTCCAACATTGTTGGGAGTTATGGCAGTTAGGAGTCCTTATACAATATATGCATCTTACATATATTGGTAAACGCAAGCAGGATACTGTTAAATTACATTTCCTCTGTTGGTAACCCTCTTCCTCACAGTTCCAATTATGGACACAAACCCACAATCTTTACAACACCAGTCTGGTGAAATTCCCTAACGATCATCTACTAACATCTTTTAAAAGCTGATTATTCATATTTCTAAAGACTTACACAGGTATCACCAAACCATGAAATATCTGGTGTTTGTGGCTGCGACTTTGTGCATGCTGCCTCTCTCAGGTAACATTATTGCTGCTATAACATGCATTATTTATTATGTGCTTTGAATACTAATATGCAATGTGAAATAATGCATGGGCCTTGTCGCCCATGCTGCTTATATGGTTCATGCATACTGGGTAAAACAAATGTATTTTAGCTGTGGTGGAAGCATCTAGAGCTCTTGGTAATATAGAGATCACTGATCTCTATGGTAAATGCATCCACTATACTCATTAAAAATAGACCATGCTGCTTCCCATTTATTTCAAGCACTGTAGTGAGCACAGAGATAACATTTATTTTCAAAATCAATTATCTCAATAACAAGCATTCTAACTGCATCTACATCAGATAAAACATGTAGGGCCTGATTCATGAAGGAACGTAAATGCCAATATGTGCCGTATGTTGCGTTAAGATGCTGTGTAAGTAAATTAAATGCCAGAGAGCATATCTATTTCATCTTCGAATACAAATGACACGACAGTCTACGATTTTGTGGATGGATCGGGAAGGGATTGGGCATATGCATATATTCAATTTACAGCAAACACGTAGCAGTGTCCGGTTGAAGCTCTGGGAATCTCTAAGGTACGTGGTTTTTGTCATATCAATTGCACCAGCTACAGGCCAGGTGTAAGTGCCGAATGATAGTAATGACGGATGTGTATGCATGCTAGAATATGTGTTTTCGGTCAGCAACTGTAAAAATTCCTCTTTTTTACAGTAGACATTAATAACATCCAGATAAACGTATTTCATGTGAAAAGAATTGAAAAAAACGAAACATTTTTTGTAATTTTTATTTTCATTACTGACTATATTATTAACAGGTGACAATAATTAAATAATCTTTTTTTTTCTGTGTGTTCTGCTGGGACTTTATATTCCACATGTATTGGATGTAACCTGCAGTATATTGTCTGTCAGAGCAGAGCGTACCTAGACTTGTATTCAACAAGAGACTTCATATCTGCTTGTAGTTGAATATGGACGTGCATATGCCCAAATTACATACATTTAAAACAAAAACACATAATACATTAGTTTTCAGTGCCTTAATGATTCAGACCCTTACTTTGTATGTGCTTACAGGGCTTATCACAAAGTTGCTCTTCAAGATGCTGCGAGCCAAAGGCTAATGGCTATAAACATGAGTGGGCTTCATTTGTTTGAAGTGCAGTATAGGTGAACACACCAGAGGAAGATAAAAGCAACCAAAGCAGTCAAGGTCACTTTACAACATTAATGGCTTCAGCAAAAAGAACATATGACTGGGTCCCCAGCATGACATACAAAAACTATTAGTGCACTTCCAAATATAGCTATTTTATTTGTGGGACTCCTCACTTCTTTGCTAACAATGATGAATTATTTTCCATCTAAAATTAGAATATTCTTTTTATCCCTGTGCAGAGCATTTCCCTTTTTGAATATTTTTTTTTGCAGTTTTCTCAAAAGATCAGTAACAAAACATTTTTAGAATTTGTGAAGGTAAATAGAGATCTTTTAAGATAGTTGTGGAGGTTCAGCTTGGTTTATGTTACCACTTATTTTTTTAGAGCTTGGACTAATGCTAAGTCTATTGAAGTAGGTTCCTTAGGCTTTAGTATTAAGACTATGATGAGTATGTTTTAACTTCTTTTAATCTGACTCAGGATATTTTAGATGCCTTTTTGTCTTCCTAGGACACTAGGGAAATGAAATAGAAATTTCCTGGACTCTCCTAACCAGTCTCCATTACTAGAATATCTTATGGTAGACCTGTATTCCCATTTTTTTTTCTGTTTATTAAAACAGTCTTAGCCTAAGGTGTAAATTTATCAATCTGCAGGTTGGAAAAGGGAATATGTTGCCAATAGCAACCAATCAGATTCTAGTTATCATTTATTTAGAACATTCTACAAAATGACAGCTAGAAGCTGATTGATTGCTATGGGCAACATCTCCACTTTTTCAAACCCGCAGCTTTAAACATTTACCCACAAGTGTCTCTCCTGGGGCTAACCAGTAATAGACTTAAGATATAAACTAGAAGGACCAGTTATTTTTATTTTGTTTAGATAACTCCTGTTTCTACATTAATTTAATATTCTACCAGAACAAAAACTACACAGTAATAAAAATATATAATTGCAAACTTCCAATAAAATTTGTTTGCTCTATGCTATAATAATCCTTAATAAAGGTAGTACTATCCAGCATAACACCCCTCATTTCATGCAGAAAATATAAAATATATCATTACAGTACAATCCAGTTGATTGTGTAGGCAGGCACTAGTGAAACTCAGGAAGAAAGAAAACTTGCATCACGTCGGGTCAAAAACACACACAAAAAAACCTATTCTTTTTCAGTTATTTAAAAATAATGGAAGTAGCTTCATGATAAACGAGTTGCAATAACCAAACAAATGTGGCTAATAGATTTCAAAAACTGTTTGCTTTTCTTTCGCCCATTGTTTTTAATTGAAAGCTGCTGATCAATGATAGCCTTAAAATAGATAATATTATGTTGTCTGTACATGTTGCACAAGTTGTAGAAAATAATGTCCTATTTAAGGGGTCAATGGTCACCTAAGTATTTACTAGGGTGAATAATTCTACTGAGATATGAATTACCATTTAATTTACTAACTGTATCATTTACATGGTACTCACATCTTTGTGAAATGACATATAGAGATGTAGCTTAGCAGCATAGGCATTTGTTTATTCTTTGTTTTCTGCTCCAGCATTTTTCTGTAAGAAGAAAATAGGGGTCAGTAAAGCTCAGATATCATCTGTAAATACATTTTGATATAGCATAAAAAAATGTGTCAGTAAATATATTGTCACCATAAGTAATTATTTACTAGCTTTTCAGTAAATAGTATATGCAAGGCTTGGCAAACCAAGGGCTTAAGCATTCCTATTGAATCCATATCCATGGTTGCCTATACATTTATAAGTAGTAGCACTATATGCAGAACATGATATGACAGATCAGTTGTAGTCTTTAGCGCAACGACAAGAAGGACGACAACACTTTTTTCGACATGAGAAGTGTGAATCTGTCATTGACGACAGACAGGGAAGACCGAATGTATGAAAAACAAACTTGCAACATACCAGACAAATGATCATGCCGACAGCCAAAAATGACGTCAGTTTAAAGGCCGATACTATTATTCAGGCTCTTAAAGGGGTAATGCAAGGAGGTGCCGGCTTATCAATTATTTTTACCAATGCTTCTACATGATGTCATGATCATCATCACCGTTTATTTATATAGCGCCACTAATACATATTTATGGCACAAGTCCACAATAATTCATCCAGCCATTTCCATTTTGTCTAAGGGAACTACTATTCATGACGCAGATGTCCAGTCAGTCACCACTGACTGTGGGTGTTTAATAATAAAATAATGTGTACTGTGCTTATTAATGTGTACATTGTCTCTATTTGCAAAAATGGAGTTTTGGTAATTTGTTGTAGTAGTTTTTAAGTTTAAGTTTATTTAAGTGTCTTATTGCTCTATTTAAACAGGGGCATTCAGAATTGTCGGAGGACGAGAAGCCAGAGCTCATTCCAGACCATATATGGTATCTCTACAGATCGGAGGGGAGAGTTTCTGTGGAGGAGCCCTAATCCATCCTAAATGGGTCCTCACTGCAGCACATTGCATGGAAGACACGTGAGACGCCTTAAATCAAATACAAAACTAATCATTGCACACAATGAACCCTTTTAAACGAACATTGAATATGACATATGTGTTAAGGAAAGATGAGCCCTAGTTAAGGTAACTGTAGTGGATGCTCAAGTCTGATCTAGTCATTCATTGCACAGACTAGCAACCCCACACATCTCCAGACACATGGCACAGAACTCCGTCCACTTTACATAGAGATCCACAGATCTTCAGTTACTTTGCACAAATCCCGGTAGACACACTGCACAAAGCCCTCCAGCTCTATTGCACAAACACCACTAGTGTATACTGTTTATTTTGATTATTGTAATTCTCTCTTTCTGACCATGAAAAAATAAAGAATCATTACAATTAAAGTTATATATAGATTTGATTATTTAAAGGGTAACTAATTCAACAGAGGCTGCAGCTTTCAGGACACAGAAGCCCCATTTTTAGGCTAGGTTTACAAATATTAATTAGTTAATTAGACTGGCACAGTGTTTAGAACAGACTGACAGCTAGCAGGTAGAGACTAGGAAACAAGTTTAGTTAATAGACGGATGAAAAACAGAATGTAGTGATGATGAGAGAGACAGAGTCTGGGCAAGGTCAAAGGTCATTAACATATAGCTGATGTATGCATTATACTGAGTTAAGAAGAAAACCAATATAGATAGTCTTGCTTTCAGAGTGTTAGTGTCCTAAATCATTTAACATATCCTTCTTCATCCTACAATTTCACTTTAAAATGAATACTCTCAGGTCCTTCATGTTGTGATATGAACTTTAGAAATGGGAGTTCTCAGGGTTGCCTGTTGATTCTTTACTCATTTTGTGGGTCTGTTTCCACTAAATAGTACCCAATAAGGGAACTAGGTCTAGTAAACAACATTTGTACTTAGTTCAAAAACTGGTTGGAGAATAGGGAACAGGGAGTTGTGATAAATGGAACATGTTCTAATTGGTCAAAAGTTTTAAGTGGTGTACCTCAAGGTTTCGTGATGGGGCCACTACTTTTTAATTATATTTATTAATGACCTTGGTGACGGTTTAGAGAGCAAACTTTCCATTTTTGGAGATTGCACCGAACTTTGTAAGCAAAAGAAATCAGAGCAAGACATAGTTTCACTGCAGAGGGACTTAATAAACTGGAGGATTGGGCAGCCAAATGGAAGATCAAGATTAACAAAGATAAATGTAAGGTTATGGATTTAGGGATCACAAACAAACACACAACCTATAAATTAAATGGGATACATTTAGGGGAATGTAAAAGGGAAAAGGAGTTGGGAGTGCTCATTGACAGTAAACTTCGCAATAGTGCTCAATGTCAAGCACCAGCTGCAAAGGCCAATAAAGTATCGTCATGCATAAAAGGGGCATAGATGCAAGGGAAGACAGTGTCATTTTGCCACTATATAAATTATTGGTAAGACTTTATCTTGAATACAGTGTATAGTTCTGGGCACCACTCTATAAAAAAGACATTTTAGAACTGGAAAAGGTTCAGAGAAGAGCGACAACATTGATAAAGGGTCTGGAGTCATTAAGTTATGAGGAAAGGTTAGCCAGTTTAAGCATCTTTACTTTAGAAAAGAGGCGTCTAAGAGGGGATATGATTACGATGTAAAAATACATTAGGGGTCAATACAGAGAACTTTCATGAGAACTTTTTACCCCAAGGACCATACACAGGACACGTGGTCACCCCCTAAGGTTAGAGGAGAGGAAGTTTCACAACCAACAAAGGAAGGGGTTCCTTACAGTAAGGGCAGTCAAGATATGGAATTCAATGCCAGAGAAGGTCATGATGGCAGATTCAATTGATATGTGGATATGTGAATTCAAATATAAGAGAGGGATTGCAGGAGATCCAAAATAGTTTGAACTTGATGGACTGGTGTGTTTTTTCAACCTCAATAACTATGTTACTATGTTACTATGTTTTGAATGCCCAGAATTGGAGCTTTAGTACCTCAAGTGCACAAAAAAAGTGCAAAAACGAAAAAGCGCAAAAATTATGCAACTTCAGGCTAGGGGAGGTTCCTTTACCCTGGGATCTACCAAACCTTCACCCAAGGTCAGGAACCTTACCCACTCCTGGAGGGAAAGATATAAAGGGTTTTAGGGGGTGGGAACCTCAGGGCCACACCACCCCCTACATTGTCAGGGAATTGCAGAGCCCATAAGGGCCCACCATACCCTCTGTAGGGAAAAAAACGTAAAAGTGAAGGTGACAAACAAGCCATTAAATAAATAGTGCCATTTGGATACGGCTCCAGCCCAATGGCCTGGCAAATATAAAAATTCTCCAGCCCAACCAGAAAGCCAAGGCAAAAAGGAGGCAATTGCAGAAAAAGAAATGTGGAAAAATGTGCTAAAGTGCGTCACAGTGATTCACCCCCAAGTTGCCGCTCAGGGGGCAGATTATACCAGGCTTTCTCAGCCTCACAATTCTTCTGGCCAGATGACCAAGGTAGCCTGCCTACATCAGAGGGGCCCAGACTTTCCCCTGATAAGAACATATTTTTTGGTTGAAAAATGTAACTTTTCATTGCCTAAAGATACGAAAGAACATAACACATTGCTTTCAAGTATACTGACGCAGCGCAACGTGAACCATAAATCAGACATACCTTATAGTACAATACAAGACATATGGATGGGGCCTCATTCATTAAGGAAAGTAAAAAAGGAGTACATTTACTCCTGGACAAACCATGTTACAATGCAATGGGTGCAAATTAGTTTATTATTTTGCACATAAGTTAAATACTGGCTGTTTTTTTCATGTAGCACACAAATACTTGTTAGCTTTATATTTACACTGAAATATAGAGTCTAGGATATGCCGTACCCCAACTATAAATCTGCAGTCACATTTTAAATTGACCTCCCCTCCAATACAAAATGATTTTGCCATGGTACAAAGTTACTCCTTTATTTTGCTTTATTTTTCTTAATGAATCAGACCCATGGTGTACAATACGACATCCTACAGTATACATCAAATACTTCACTATTCATGCATTTCTTCAACAAGATAACTCTTTCAAAAAACAATGGATGTCAGGGGTAGGTTGGTGAAGGGGGTAGGGGAGGGTGACCACAGGCCTGAAGCTTTATTGATAGAAAGACATATATAAGGGTGCATATATAAGGAAAAATAATCAACAAACTTCAAGCAGTGTGATGGGGGAAAGGAAGGGGGTAAGGGAGGGGGAGTCACAGGCCCAAGGCTTTATTGAAAATCAGACACATATGGGGATAAGGGGAGATGGAGGTGTTTACTTCTCTTCTTCTTCTTCAGGACTGTCTATGAGGGAATAGTCTTTTGGCAGGCTGTGGAGCAGCCTGTGACAGTCCTGGATAGACATTGTTTTCCTTTTCAGAATGAGGCAATTCTTGTAGGGGTCCTTGTACAGAAGTGGCTCAGGGCAGTAGTGGTAGCTCGGGGAAAATAGTCTTTAATCTGCTGTGTTTTTGCAGTGTGTTGAACGTCTCTGTAGTATGCATATCTATCTTTCTCAGCACTTCCAGGATGTATGTGACCATTGATGGAACTCTGCTTTCTCTTTTCTCTGCTTGTATGTTAGGAGATTAGTCAAATATATGCAGACTGCCCTGTGCATGTGACTCTTATCATTACTTGGACTTTTGTGTATAAATTCATTGAATGTGAGCACTTAAAATACACATTAATTGGATTATGAATACGTCTAGTAACGTGAGGAGTGATGGCATAGAAATAGAAGTAGCAATGACTTCAGTACTACTTCCACCCCCTCATCCCCCAGCTACAAACCCTATATGATCTGCAGGAGCAAGGTGTATGAGAAAGATGAGAGATAAGGAGGTAGGTATGAAGGTGGCAGAGGAGAAAGAAGGAGGAAACAAGTATTTGGGTCTAGACAAGAGAAAAGGGGAAATGTCTTAGAGACCCAGATAGGCATGCAGCATGGCTGTCTAATTTGTTAATGCATGTGGTGTTTCTCAGACTTGCCAACTCTCCCGGAATGTCCGGGAGACTCCCGCATTTTGCGAGAGTCTCATGGACTCCCGGGAGAGTGTGGCAATATCGCGGATCTGCCCACTTCACTAGGAAGTGCTCACTTCCTAGTGAAGTGGGCAGAATTAGCTCCCAAATGCCGCGATTAACGATGAATCGCGGCATTTGGCCCCGGCCCCCCTGCTGTCAAATGACGCGTTTGCATCATTACGTCACGGGGGAGCGGCCCAAAATGACGCGCATTTTGGAGCCCCTCCCCCATCATGCCCACCTCTACCGGAAACCAACTTTGTAAAGTTGGTAAGTATGGTGTTTCTATGTTTGGTGGGTATTTATAGGGGAAATGTGAAGAGTGTCCACAGCTATGATATATATATATATTGATAATTATTGTTTCCATTTTAATGTAAATAAACACAATCAAGTGTTATAATCTTGGCTAATAAAACATTTCTTGAATTACATTTATCGCCAATATCAATTCACTACTATATATAATACAGCAGCTCACAACAGAGATTAATATATGTTTTTCTATGGCAGGCCTACTGATATAGTACGTGTTGTACTTGGTGGTCATAACCTGCACAAGCCCGACCGGTTCGTTCAGGTGTTCAGTATCCAGGAATCATTCCAACACCCAGACTACAACCCCACGACTTTTCAGAATGATATCCACCTCCTAAAGGTAAGAATAGATTGCTAAAATCTATAACAGAAGTGGATTTAAAGTGTTTGGTTTTGCTAATATTGCCCACATCATCTTTTTTTTTCCATTCCATCCTCTCAGTTGAACAATTCAGCTACAATCACAAACTCAGTAAAGAATATCAGTCTTGCTCGCATCAACACAGACGTGTTTCCTGGTTTACCCTGCTCCGTGGCTGGTTGGGGCACAGTGTCTGATTTTGGGACCTTACCCACAGCTATGATGGAAACAAATGTAAATGTGATCAATCGTGCAAACTGTAATGTGTCTTGGGGGCATAACATCTATAATAGCATGCTGTGCACTGCTAGCCCTGAAATGAGGATCAGGGGCTTCTGCTCTGTAAGTATAGGAGATATAGGGGGTCTGTAGACAATAGCAATACAATTAGTAGCTAATTTAACCCTTACCGTGGTGTGTAAATTATTTTTGCAGGGTGACTCTGGTGGACCCCTTGTGTGCAGAAACCGTGTTGAAGGAGTGGTGTCTTTTTCTGGATTTCGCTGTGGAAACCCTAGGACACCAGATGTATACACACGAGTTGCATCTTTTCTGTCCTGGATTGAGAAAGTGATAGTAAGATCTTGAAAGGAGCACACACATGTAAAGGACTAGTTTAGATTTGTCTCATGGTTATTTTGGAATGTTATAAACTTGTGTCACTTATATCCTTGTATTTTAAATGAGCAGCTATCAAATGAGATTTATGCGCATTAGTTTGCTTATAGAGAAGTGAAAATAAACCAAAAAGATGAAAACACATTTTAAAATAGCCTGCCATAATTGTCTCTGCCAAGGAGTTGATAAATTAAATTCTTTACTTTATTGTCTATTTCTTAAGGTCTATTTTTTTAATATAACCTCAGTCATAGACTTCAGTTAGATACATTCTTTAGCAGACTATTTCTAACTGGAACCCTTTTACTGTGAAGCTTCCATCATCAATCTTCTGCATATGAACCCATAGCGATTTCAAACAACTGACCTTGGGCATGTGACAAATGCCCCGGACTGCATACTTGGCCTCCAGAATATGGAGACTTGGCAAAAAAAAGGTGCCACATTCTGTTACAGGTTGTACTGAGTCAATGATTGGATATGTTATAATTTTGCACATTTAACAAAATATTCAACAAACGTAGACTTATACTGGACAACATTACAGTTTAAGTTGGAATTTGACAGCTTAGTACTGTGCAATCATATGATAAATTGAGACAAATTAGTCATATGATTACACTGAGCTGTCTCATGGAATTAGATTCATAGTTGTCAGCAGCTAGTTATTGCTCGTAGTGACATCAAAGCAGTGACAAGGAAGTGGTCCAGACAAGAGTAATGAGTAGTGTAAACATTCCAATACGAATCATGTCAACCAGTACACAATGTTCTATACCATTTCTTTCTGTCTATTTTTCTAGAGCAATAACCTTTAACATCAATAAATTTAGCCTAAATTACAGAAATTGGAAAATAAGTAGGCAGGACAGGTGCAGGTTTAAATTTTGTCCTTTATCTGATGTGGTATTGAAGGTTTAACAGCTAAATTGCCTTGCAACATGCCTGAAGAAGATATTGTTCGTGTGCTTAAGGCTACATGCGACTAAATAGGTTTGCAGATGTAGAAAGCATTAACATGACATCTCCTGCATCACAAGGAAACACCAAATCGCTTCTGCAGTACTGTTTTCCATCACCAGATGTCATCATCAACATCAACATTTATTTATATAGTGCCAAAAAATTCCATAGCGCTTTACAATTGGGGAAAAACACAGTAATAAACAATACTGGGTAATACAGAGAAAGTGTTGAGAAGGCCGTGCTCACAAACTTTCAATCTATGGGATGACACTTTATTTTCCATTGATACAGTACCCACATCGCAACAGTAATTCATTCATAAAGGTCAGTTCCCCCAACAAAAATAAATAAAACAGTGTGCCACCCCCCTAAATAAATAACATGTACAAGTGCTTACAGCCTGAGCATGTAGCCACTAATGCAGGGGAAAACAGCACGTGAACCCTGTGCAATATCAGTAACCAGCACTAGGCTACGCCCAGCTGGCCTAGGCAGATTATAGCAGGAAGACCTGCAACTTGGTGGCTCCCTACAGTGTACAGTCTACATGCTTTGCTGCAGTGCATGTTTGGGGGAAAGTGCACAGAAATTACCCTCACACAACAGTTTCTTTAAGGTGTGGGATAGACTGTTGTGTTTATCTGTAGGCATGTAATGGATGTGTGTACAAAATGGCTACAAAGGCTATACTCTCAGCAACTAATAGTATTGGTTGCCATTTTGTGTGATTAACCAATACTCATGACTGCAGGTTTTCCATTCACTAGGAGCCAGTGACATCAGTGAAGAACTATGTTGGGCAAGCACATAATGGCTGCCTCCATTGTGTCTAGGTGTGTCAATACTGTCTTAATTCTTTCCATTTTACAGACCTACTATAAATGTACTGTATCACTATACTATAGAACAATTTGATGGAAGAAATATGTAGATGCAACAGCTGATTCCCCATTTAAGGGAACTTTATCATTTAAGTGGAACAACATTTTAGTTCACCATTTTAACATTGCTTTGGAATGGGGGTGAACCATGAGCTCTGGGATAAAAGGCTACAGGCATTCTTCCTCAAATGATGGGACGAGGAAAGATCCAATGGGCCCTGTCATCCAGAGCATACTGGAATTTACTATTCTCCTAT
The DNA here is from genome assembly GCF_038048845.1 of Mixophyes fleayi. NCBI lineage: Eukaryota > Metazoa > Chordata > Amphibia > Anura > Limnodynastidae > Mixophyes > Mixophyes fleayi. The sequence continues at coordinate 225,903,507 of NC_134402.1, forward strand.
CGCAAGAATGCTTTGGCAGCCAGTGGTGGTCATGGGAATATAGGCACATGTAGTTCTACAAGCCCCAGCATACTCAGGCAGTTAATGGTTGTCAGAGCTTGTTGGGACTTGTAGTTATTATTATTATTCTTATTATTACTATTAGTGTCCTTTATTACTAAGGTACCACAAGATTTCCGCAGCACGGTACAGAATATAAACAGTAGAGCAAACAGGGTATAATGGTACAGAACAATAAACAAATAATACCAAGACTTCAAGAGCTCCAAGCATAGGTAGTAGAGTGAAGTTGTAAGAGAAGAATAGGTATAGAAACAGGAGGGAAGAGGGCCCTGCTTGTAAGAGCATACATCCTAAAGAAAGGGCAAACAGACAGCAGGCCTTATGGGGAGTCAGTGGAGGGGATCTAGCACAAGAGGAGCGAGAAAGAGGGGACAGAGGAAGAGAGAGGTGAAAAGAGCAAGCATGGAGAGAAGGTTAGGTGGATGGCTGGTAGGCTTTGAGGAACAGATGAATTTTAAGCGCACATTTGAAGGTGCACAGATTAGGGGACAATCGGATAGAGCATGGGAGGTCGTTCCAAAGGAGGGGGGCAGTCCAGGAGAAATCTTGGATTCTGCAGTGGGAAGGCAGGGAGGGGGCGCAGAAGAGGAGTGGCGTGAAAGGAAGATGAGATTCACAGCCGCGTTGAGTATAGAATGAAAGTAGGGGGGGACGAGGTGGGCAAGAGGGGTTGGGTACTAAATACGAACTACAGAAACCCCAACACCAATTTGCCCTACATGACAACAGCATTGGTGTACCGGCGGTACAATGTTTTTTTTACAAACCATCCCACAGTGTACCACCGGTACACCCGTCGCCTCCTTAAATGTGCACCTTAATTCCAGCAATTACAGTGTTGCTCTCTATAGTGACGTCATTTTGGCCAGGCGGCCTCTTGATGTGCTGCATTTCTTTGAAGTCTGTTTCCCAAGCAGTCTGGCGGAACACACTGTTGGTAAGCACTCCATCGCTGTTGTCATGTAGGACAAATTGGTGTTGGGGTTTCTGTAGTCGGTGAAGTGACTACCATTGGGGCAAGAGATTGAATGTAGGGGTAATGTGTAGTTCCAAACTAATGATTGTATTAATATTACTCTGGTCATGGAAAGCACTAGTGTTATTCAACACAGGGCTGAATTTTCCCACTGGGGGTGATTTCCCTTGGGAATTCAGCTGCATTATTTAATTCGCTATTCATTTACGGTGGTGGCACACTGTTTGATTTATTTACTGTGATTTATTTATATGGATACTGGCTTTATGATTTTTGCAATTTCACATTTTAACATCTTTGCTCTTGATTTAGGTTATTTTAGAAAAGCAACACAATTCAGAAAACATGTAAAGAGATAAAATGTATGAGAGTCACAATGGTTACATACAGTGAATAAAAGAAAAAAAACAGATTTGCAAACACTGTAATTGAGTGACAAACAAAATTCAAAAAGCATATATTGCATAGGTATAACTGTAAAGTACCACAGTGTAGGGGGCTAAAGGGGAAGGGGCACTCAAGGGGCAGCAGAGGGGGGGGTGTCGGTGGAGGGGGAACAGACACAATGTAAATTCGGTGGGCTTAGGAGAGACCTACAAGGGAAGTGCTGTGATAAGTATTCCATGGGTCTCAAACCTTGCGAAAGGAGCTAACTTATTCTGGAGGCTGGTGATATACTCCATTTTGGAGTAAACCAAATATGAAGAGAAGAGGCACAGCATTTTTCCAGTTGCAAGCGATTTGGAATATCGCCATTCAGGAGACATGTAAGATAAGCTTGCCAAGTGGTTTATTCTTGTGCAGAACAGGGGCAAAAAGGAGCAAATTACCAATTGACAGCCGAAGGGTGAGCCCAATGATACTTACAATAAGGGTTGTTATTTCATCCCAGAACAGTGCGATGCTCGGATATGGTCATCAAATGTACTTAGAGCTGCCTATCTGGCTGCATTCTCTCCAGCACAGTGCGAACGAGCCCGGATAGATTTAATGAAAACGATCAGGGACCATATACTACCTTGTGAGGAACTTACAGGAATTTTCCTTAATGGTAACGCTGATAGAGAATTTGGAAATTCTAGCATGCATTTTGTCCTACGTCTCGTCTCCAAGCGAGGACCACAGGTCCGCCTCTCATTCTGACACATGAGTATTAGGCAGTGTTTGATGCAGCGCTAGGACAGAGTGGTAAAGGAGTGAGATGGCTCCTTTATAGTTGGGATTGTATGTACATGTGTGTTCAAATGGGGAAAGCCAGCATATAGGTGCCACTTTAACCGAAGTCTGGACAAAATGTCGAATTTGGTGGAATTGATAGAATATTTTATTGGGCTTGTGGTTTTTTCTTTATGTCTCCGAATGACTTTGGGCCAAATTCACCCACAATTTGGTGGAAGCCCTCTACTCCCAAGCAATGCCACTGTGTTGATCCGAGGGAAAGAGTGGATCACACCAGATTGGAGTGAGCGTCAAAGGGTAACTAGACAGGTGGAGACTTCAATTCACTGAGTCCCAAGTGGAAAGCCTAAGCAGTGAGGTGGAAACGGAACAACCAGAGATTAAGCGGTTTCGTAAGAGTACAAACCCCAGTAAACTTACATAGTAACATAGTAACCTAGTTGATGAGGTTGAAAGAAGACACCAGTCCATCAAGTTCAAACTATTTTGGATCTCCAGCAATCCAGCACTTATATTTGAAATTGATCCAAAGTAAGCAACTGCCAATCTGTTTCAATTGTGAAAATCCCCCCAGACCCAATATTGCAGTCCTATTTTTACCCTATATCCACTAATATCCTTCATTTTCATTAACAGTCGTATCCCTGGATACACTTTTTCTGCTAAAAATTTGTCTAATCCTTTCTTAAACATATCTATTGAATCTGCCATCATGACCTTCTCTGGCATTGAATTCCATATCTTGACTGCCCTTACTGTAAAGAACCCCTTCCTTTGCTGGTTGTGAAATTTCCTCTCCTTTAACCTTAGGGAGTGACCACGTGTCCTGTGTATAGTCCTTGGGGTAAAAAGTTCCCATAAAAGTTCTCTGTATTGACCCTTAATGTATTTGTACTTGTGCAGATCAGTCCGTTTTCCAAATCAACCCAAGGTTTTGCATGCCAGACCAACAGTTGACTCAACTGGGTGGCGTTATAATATCTGCAGAACAAAGCTAATCCAAAGCCCTGGCCAGAAGATACCTCTTTAGTCAACATTTTTTATAATTCCAAATAAATTGTGACAAGTAACATGGAGGGTGGTAATTGATCGAGGCAGTACAGGCAAAGGTTGGTTCTGAATTAGATAGACAATTTTAGACAAAAAATTCCTCTTGATTGTATTAACCGTACCTATCCATAATATAAAATATTTCTTCAAGTGGAAGATGTCCTGTTCAATTTTGTGAATTATTGGAGGAAAGTTGGCCTTATATAATTGGTCATAGGACTTTGTAATTGTGACTGGATCACTTATAAATAACTTATGGTATAAATTTATTTAAAGGAAATAGCGCAGGGCGTTTATTTGTATAATTGCAATTGTACTTATTTTTGATATTGTGTGTATTTTGGTAAAGGAAATATCTTTATCTCTGAGACTAGGGGAGGAAATTCATTTTTTGTTTTAACTTTGCTAGAGGAAATGCATTATTTCTGAGGTATATACCTGATGCAATAAGCCTTTGTTGAGGAAGTCTTTTGTGTATTATGGTAGGGAAATTACTTTTTGGGGTTTTGTAACTTTCCTTTGGGAATGTGTATTCGGCAACTGTCTAAAGAAAGGACTCATTTAGTCCTTTTGATGTGTGAGTGTCCAGCACCTGAAGGCACAGGAAGGTTTAATTAGACTTACTGTTAGATTTTCTCTGTGTCTAAAGCAAGATGCAGGAAATCACATCAAGTTCTAGGATATCACAGATAAGTGTAAATATTGTTAGCTTTGCATTGCATGTAAATCCATGTTTGGGTAAGTTCATTGCATCCTGATTTTAAAAATAGCTCAGACCTCAGGGGCTGGCTTACCCTGTGAGGTTGTGTCCAAAAACTGTATAAAAAGCACTGTTTTGTATTGAAAATCGTTCTTCTTGTTTCATCTGACCTGCTCCCTGGCACCTTCAACCAGGGTGAGCAAATAAACATCACTTGCTTCAAAGACCTGCTTGGAAACTTCTCTATCCCTGTAACCTACAGATTAGACCCAACTGTAATCCGTTCCCGGCTGTTTCTGAGGTTTGGACCCAGCTTTCCGGTATCACCACTCTGCCCGCTACCCAGCAGCTCTGGCCAGTGTGATAGGCCAGAGGGGATCCATCCACAGCAACCCGGATCCATAGGAAGAGGTCAGGGGTACCAGCCAGGGTACACTAGCAGTGTCAGTTACCCAGAAGAAACCCTGTAATGGATGCTTGTAAGGAGTACAGTGGTAGCAGCATTTTTAAGCCCCTTCTACTGCGGTTAGAGGGTGCATTTGGGATAACGAAAGGGAATGGTGGCAAAGTGAGCCCAGCTGGTTCCCAGCAACAATAGACAGGGTGACATACGCGGTAGATCCTGTCACAGATTTCTAGTGGCAAGTGGTGGGATAACCCCAGGCGGCTTTTCATGCACTAGTCAGGAGAGCCGAGTTATTCAGGAGAGGAATTACTGTAGCCAGGAGAACGCACAGGATGTCTAAGTACAGTAAAATGTCCAAGACGGACTTTTGAGATACTGTGCCAAGCGAAGAAGTTATAAATTCCTTATACGGCAACAAGGAGCAAAATAAATAAGACTTTGAAGAACACTGACGGCCCTATTATTACAATTTCGGTTTCAGCAGTGAACCCTGCCACCTCTCCTGTTTCTGAGTGAGCTATGACACAGTAAAATGTAACCAAGCCAGAGAGCTCTATTATTTCTATTTCAGCAATGACTCATAGCAATGGAGCAGTCCTCTTTGTCTGTTACCTATATAACGCAGTACAATTTGACTGCAAATTCTGAAGACAAGCCTGCCAGCCCTCCTATTTGGATTTCAGCAATGACTCTTAGCAATGGAGCACTGCTCTTTGTCTGTTACCTATATAACACTTCTGAATTTGCCTGCAAATGCAGAAAAAAAGCCTGCAAGGACTTGTATATTTGTATTTCAGCAATGATAAAATTACCAACGCAGCTCTTCTCTTTGGGTGTATATAACACCCTAAACTTATTGGTGCCAATTCAGAAAAAAAGTCTGCAAGGACTTGTATATTTGTATTTCAGTAATGGAGCTCTTCTCTTTGCCACTCTATCCTATCCCTTCTGTATCCCTCTCTCAAATGGCGCTAGATCGCTGTGGAGGGCGGTATTTATAGATTCCAAAACTCGCGAGATCCGACGACGTCACAATGACGTTTTGCCTCATTTTGGAATCCGAAATAGAGCGAAAGTACCGAGTCGGTTTGTCGAATCTAAATCAGATTGTTCACCTGTAAGTGTCAGTTTATCAGTTATGAGCTCATCAGCTGGAGAGAATTAAATACACTACATGGTTTGAGTGTACAATAAACTCTGCTTTATTAGTTACAAGTCCCTATTTATATAGCAAACAACATGTATTACAGAAAACTACACCCCAAAAAGGTTTTAACCACTCATGTTCCCTTCACACAGATGTTATTCTCTCATTATTTACACTAGAACTCCCTAGGGGGGGGGGGGGGGCTTATCTCCTGTCTGGTATGTCCATGGATAAGGATAGCCTTGCAAATAATGAATTACTCCTACAAAACAGGTGCACCTAATTTGTATTTAAGCTATAACAGAACAAAATGGCTATAAGGCAACAAGATGGCGTCAGCTTAGCAAAATCACATTTCTCATTTCCCATCTTTTTATTCATTATTTGCTCTAACACTACCTATCAGAGATCACATTCTTGCTGTCGCTTTTAATGGGTATTTATACGCATACACCCTTCTAACAGAACATATGAATAGGATTGCCTAAAACTGGATACATAGAACAACCCATCCCCCATCAATAACAAGTCCATTATCCCTCTTCTAGCTGATAGATGGTCAATGAGTCGACAACCGTCTTGCACCCGCTGCATGTCCTGATGTCAGATCTTCACATATATCAGTGAACATAAGAGACTCTGAGGCCTCTTCTGCTTCCTTTTTGTCTTTTAACTATGGATTTTTTTTAGCAAAGGAAAAAAGGAAAGGAAGGGAGAAAATACACAGTGCGCTCGGCAAGTGCTATATGTCACTTATTTCACAATAGTAGGGATTGTCCATTGTGCTGTATATCTTCATAAGGATAAACTTCAGTAACGAGCATGAGTTCACACTCATTAGATGGGGTGTACAGTACAGCGGTTAAGACAGATGTGGTAACTTTAATTTTTCTGGAAGAGAAACACTTAGCTTTAATACATCAGTTTTATTAGTATATATATTATAATAAGGATTAGTAACAGTCCCTGAAGTACAACATGTATGAAACCTGATAACCATCCTCCTATACCCTTGAACTAATCGGCCAGGTACAGCCATGAAAACTATCCTTCTAGATAAGCATCTCCAGTGTGCTCCTTTAAAAAATTATATTTTATGTCTTAAATTTTTGCGTTCATCAAACATTTTCTCTGGATCATCTCCGTCACTAGTTAAAAAGGTGCAACCCTGGGCTTCAATTTACATATTTAGGGTCAGTCAGTACCCTCCAGACTAAGGTGTCGGATAGTCCAATATTAACCTATTGTCTTGTGTAAATGTAATAATGTGTTGGGCCACAATACTCCCAAATACATTTCTGTATTTGGTGTAAACCACTACAGTCATCGATTGCTCTTTTCTTATTTGGTTGGGTTAAACTTTCATATTAGAATTTTTCTCATTATGTATATTGATCTCTACATTACTATTGGTATGAGACGAGTCTGGTTCTGCCAGACCTAGCTTTCCTTTCTAGACTAGTACACATCTACAGACTACAGCAAAGGAACATAATGTGCAATCAATATTCCTCCTGCTGATATCAATGAACACCACTCTCTGGTCTCCCTTGGACCTTTAAAAAACTTGTAAAATACATTTTACTCAGACTCCCCTTGTCTGAAGATCTTGCAGTGGGATACATGTATTCAGGTGTCATTTCCCTGTACTTCCACTATCATGGGAGTCGTCAATAAGACCTGGAAGGGACTCTCATATCTGGGTTCAAGACTCTTACTGACGTGCTTTTTCATGACCACCCAGTCCCCTGGTTGCAGTTTATGGGTACCTGCATCAAAATTAGGGCCTGGAATGGAAGAAATCACTTGACCATGTATTTCAGTTAGTTGTTTCTATAATAAAGCAACGTAGTTCAACAAATCACCATGTACATGCTGTAGTTGCTATGGAAAGTAACAGCCTGTTCTGTGTGCTGTGCCAAACTGTATCTGATTTGGTGCTAAACCCGTGTCTTTCCTAGCAGTGTTTCTTACTCAGTGCAGGGCCATAGGTAAATATGAGATCCATGGCAGACCTGTTTCAGCCATTATATTCTGCATTTTGAATTCAGAGTACCATTAAGGCGCTCCACACATCCCGAACTTTGGGGTCTGTGAGGGGTGTGAAGGGCAGATATGATTCTCATGTCTTTTAACAGTTCCTTGAATCCTTGCCCAGTAAAGTGTATCCCTTTGTCACTTTCAATGACCTCTGGTACCCCATATCTGCAGATTACCTCACTCGTAAGTTTCGTGGCTACTGCTTTAGCATTTGCTTTTCTATACAGCCATGTCTCCAGCCAATGTCTAAAGAAGTCGACACAGACTAGCACATTCTCAAAGCCTGAGCATTTGGGAAGTTGTATAATGTCTATCTGTATCCTCTTATTAGGGATATTATGTCTGGGGTGTGGTTTTCCATAGGACAGACTTACCCAGGTTATTCTTTGCACAGATTTAGGGATCCTGCCACATATGACTGTGCTGCTTGGGCGAACCCTGGTGCTATCCATAACCTGTTCCCAGATGCACTTTCCCATGCGCTATATTAGCCATAATGGGGTAAAGGGCTTTTGGCAGACACAAATGCTGACCTTTACACCTGTCACATTTTATGCAGGAAATATCACTGACTGGTATTAACGCAACTAACCTGAGAGGCGCGGAGTCTAACACACCACCGGTGTTCACCAGGGACCTCCGCAAGGAGGTTTGGGCTTCGCTGCGTGCGATGTGCAGGTCGCGGTTCTCCCGGGAAGTCACCAGTGCAGCGATTAGAGGGTAGTCAGACAGGCCGAGTCGAAACCAAGGAAGCGAGGTACCACTAGGAAAAGGCAAGAGAGTAGTCAGGAACGGTCCAAAGGTCAATACCAGTGCAGGCAACGAAGTACAGGGGATATCTGGAAGAGAGGTCAAACAAGCCAAGGAGTCAAATACACAGGAGGTCAGGAACTGTAAACAAACTAATAGCTGGAGCTGGTAGAACCAATACTCTGGCACTCAAAAGGTGCCAGAGTGGAGTTTAAATAGTGACTGGCAGGAAGTCCTCATGATGGAGTTCCGGCGATCAGTCTCAGCTGATCGCTGGGGAAGCGTCTGGGTTGCCAGGCAACAGAATCGGCGCATCGCGCTTGCGCAAGCGCCGCGGTCACGTGATCGCGTCTTGTTGCTTAGCAATGGGACGTTCCTTCCGGGCAGAAGGTGTCCGTCTCCGGCACCCAGCGGAGGTGGCACCTGACAACACCACTCTCCTTGCACTTCTAGTGCTCCATGTTTTGCCCAAGTCTTTTTCTCATTCTCTGTTGCTTGGCTCTGCATAAGTTGAAGTGTGGTATGGTCAACCTTGGGGTCAGGGGGTCACCATGTAAATAGACTTCCCTTGGGGTACTGGGGCTATGGCGGCTTCTCGTGCGGCTTGGTCTTCCAGTCTATTTCATGTAGCTTTGGGGGTAGTATCTCTGTGTGTGTCTTCACCTTCATCACTGTTTGGAGGACAGCTAGAATGCAGTGAACAGTGCCCTGGTATGTTCAGCATATTGCCTGGTTTGCTTGTTGAACCCATAAGGTTCCTACTTTTCCATATAGGGCCATAATCATGCGCAATTACAAACGCATAACTTGAATCAATGTAAATGTTTACTCTTTGTCCTTTTGCATGCAAGTTTCAGGGCCTTTAATTCAGCATCTTGCGCTGACATGTGACTCGGTATAGTCTGTTGAATCACTCTTTCTGTGTGTGTGGTTACAGCACACCCTGTATAAGAAACACCATCTATGTGGTAGCGTAAGATGTCTGCATTTGGTAGCAGTGTATCTATGTCAGATAAAACCAAAGATCCTTGTCTCATTAGTTCTACACAATCATATTCAAAAAAATTTTGTGTTTGCATTTTTTTCTTCCTGTTCGAGCTGGGATGGGATTCCCCCAAATCTTTAGGGGAACCCCGATATATACAGGTACTTCTCCCATCTTTTGAAACTCGCTGCAATAAGGCAGCAGGATTCAACATTGTGCACCACTTAAGTGTAACGTTACAGGGAGTTAGCAGTGCTACATAGTCTGGCTGCTGAGAAGTGTTTTGTTTGTGCTTGATTTAAAATTTCTGTTACCGCATGTGGCACCATTAGGGTTACTGGGTGCCCTAGCACAATATCTGTACTTTTTCCAAACACCATGGAGCCATTGCTCATATGACTAGGTCTAATTGTGCGGGGGGGCCTGGCTTATCTCCTGTCTGGTATGTCCAAGGTTATAAGCATAGCCTTGCAAATAATGAATTACTCCTACAAAACAGGTGCATCTAATTTGTATTTAAGCTATAACAGAACAAAATGGCTATAAGGCAATAAGATGGCGTCAGCTTAGCAAAATCACATTTCTCAGGTTCGGTACTCGGATCCCCGAACTTCGGGTGGGTTCGGTTTTCAGGAAACCGAGCCCGCCCATCTCTAATATATATATATATATATATATATATATATATATATATATAAATAAATAAAACCCAGCACCTTTCTCTGGCCAGCTCTGACCTATTAGTGACAGGCCCTGACATTGGTCTGCTTCCTAGGGCTCCGCACTCCAGCCCACTCCTGGCTTCCCTGGGATCTCTCTCCTGTCCCTAGGGTGCTCTCTGTGATGGAAACAATCACTAGGAGGCTCTTTGCGTTGTGTGGCGGAGACTAGGATGCTCTCTGCACTATATGGCTGACCTTAGATGCTCTATATATTATATGGTGATCACTAGGATGCTCTCTATATTGTATGGTATGACTAGAATGCTCTCTGCATTATTTGGCAGTCACTGGGATGCTCACTCTATTGTATGGTGGCAGCTAGGATGCTCTCTGTATTGTATGGTGGTAATTATGATGCTGTCAGTAATGAATTGCAGTAAGTAGGATGCTCTCTGTATTATGCTGTAATCGCTAAGAGGCTCTCTGTGTTTTATGATGGCTCTGGCAGCTGGATATGCTGGGACATGCAGTGTCACTGCAGCTGGAGAAACTATAACAAGCCCAGTACACTGAAATAACCTCAAATAACTTCATATATATTTCCACAATTTGCATTATATGGCCAACACATATATGCCATCTATATTTTACAATTCTCTTGATATTTATCAATACATTTGGGCATGCCCCCAAACTGTCCTGATTTAAGGGCTCTGACCCACCCGTGGACACCTTTGTACCATGGATCTGAAAGTTGAAAGGTATGACTGGTGCGAGTAGCAATGAATGGGTCTTCTAAGTGTGGCGGAGTCGGGTAAGGGACAGCCTAGCGATTCAGAAGTGCTATGCACACTCCTAGGATTGTCGCCATGCCCCCATTGTGAAGTCACCACTCCCCCTTAGCTGTGAAGTGCTGTAAGGTGGGTAAGGTATGAATTAGGTAAGAAACAAGTAGGATTTCCACCCAAAATCAAGTGGTTTCACAATACTAAGCAAGCCTATGCTCATCCGAGTTAGCTTTCTGCAGGAACTGCTTGCTCCCTGGAGCTATTACACATACCCACAGATGCCACCCCTGCTGCATTTGTTGACAGTAGCAGTGGTTACCTGTAACCTTGTTATTATTAACTCCATGATTTTTATGCTTATTAATTTAAAATCCACTCTTGCTTTTCCATACTTCCTCAAAAGTCTTTATAGCAAAATTGTACAACATTTGATTAGGAAAGAATACTTTTAAGAAACAAATTGGCATACTACCTTGAGTGGATTGCATTTTTACTAAATATCACTAGATGACAGTAGAGGGCCAGAATGTTTATATATAAATGTGTATCAATAGCTGGGGACTGGACTGAATCAAGTCCGAACGCAACTCGCACGTAAGTTGATTTTAAAAAAGAGCACAGAACTTGACTATAGTTCCAACCGTATTTAAATTAAACCGGATCTCGAGATGCTTTTTTATTTGTATCTGGGTGTATCTCTTCCTAAATGTTACTTGCTGTATGTAGGCAGAACAGAATGCAATATATACACAAGCGTATGTGCAATATAAGGTTATAAGGTCAAATCAGAACGCATACAAAAATTTTATAATGAATGAAAACAACGGATTTTATGTGCACTGTACGTACAATGCCTTTTTAAAGTCTTGCTTGCATACACATTCTGTTCTCTCTAGTGTCACGCATACCTGTAGTTTTTAAAACAAAGACTATGCCGTGTTAGTCATCGCTATCAGTCGGCACTTACACCTGCCCTATAGCTGGTGCAAATGATACGGCTGAAACAATGCGTACTTATGAGAAACCCAGGACTTCAATCGGCATCATCTGCGATGAAACAACCTCGGCACGCCCTTACAATGGATCCTGAAAGTTAAGGAGTAAGTAAACCCACTACTGAAGACCAATATGTATCAAAGCTTGTTAGTCAATGGAATATTATAACTTGTATAAGAAAAGTTTTGATACAATCTGTCCAGGATTTTAGCTGGCCCATTTGTACGTTCAGTACTTACATGTTTAATACTGTATAGTAGGTAATGATTCTCTATCTTGCATTTTTTATTATAGAATACACAAGAGGGGCAGTGCAAAGAAGCAGATGATTACATGCGTTTGCAGACTTGCAGTCTCCTTAGTAACAGAAATGCTCAGTACATATTTGTGGATTTAAACACTGTCAAACAAATTAAGATACTGCATGTTTGATGGAAATTTCAAACTTTTTATAGATACTTCTTGTGACCCATTTTTAATGTAGATTGCTTAATATGTGGTCCATTGTGTATATGAAATAAATACCATCCGTGCTGATACTATCGTCATAGTGATCTATTGAAGAATATGCTAAACAAAGTTCTTCAGTACCTCTTGAATATCTCTGATTACATCCTAAGTCTAAGAACATAAAGTTGTCCAACATGTTAGAACATTAACACGTTGTACATATAGGAATATTTATAAGACAAGAATTAACTATACTCACACAGAGGGGCGTATTCAATTGTAAGGGGCGTATTCAACTGTCAGTGTTAACGCTGCAAAACGAGCGCTCGAAAAATCTTACCGTTAATACGGTAATTACTCGCGGAATTTCAGCTCGCCGCTCCCTGAGCGGCGAGCTGAAATTCCGTGAGTAAACTACCGTATTAACGGTTTTCGCTCGCAATATTACCGTATAAACGGTAATATTTTTCGAGCGCTCGTTTTGCAGCATTAACACTGACAATTGAATACGCCCCAGAAAGTTGGATTACAAAAAGGAATATGAAATCATTGTGATGAACTTTCTTGAAGCAAATGTACACTTTCCTATGTAGCTTCTTACTCAAATGATTTACAGTAAGTATCAAGAGGAAAACACCTGCAAATCTATCATTAAAATGTATATGCAAACTATGTCTGGCTGTTTTTAAACAGCAAAATGGCATTCAATATGGAGTCAGTAAACTTTGAGGGTGATGATGGGCAGACCTACGAGGATGGGGCTATTGCTTAATGCTGTTGGACAGGGAAAATAATGTATTGTACTATAAAATGAATCTAAGAAATGAGAGGGGTGGAGATTACGCATATTTGATAGATTCCAGATTTTGCAGGCTATTGCCTGGCTTTTAAACACCATAAATGGACAGTGGCTATGAAAAACATTTATCCATATTGGCATTTTCCTATTTTACTTTTTACATCATAGCATCAAAATGGATTTGTCAATGGATTTAGCACAAAATAATCTGTAATATCAAATGAAAAACATTTCTTAAATCATTACAAATACAAATAGACAATAATTGAAAACACAAGTATGTGTCCTTTTGTAAGCCACAACTAAATTGCCTCTGGTTTTCTTTAGCTGTCACATAATTAATTGTTTGTACACATCTGAAGATGAGAGACCACACCATTGGTTAGTGTTCTTCCATACAGGAGCTTCAGAAACAAAATCAATAAATATTCAAAGCAAGTCCTAAAAAAAGTGATTGAACAGCACTAGTCAGGGAAAGGATATAAGAAGATTTCAAAGACTTTTACTGTCCCCTGGAACACCCATCATAAAGAAATTGAGAGTATATGGCATGACTGTGAAATCCCTAACGTGAAGCATGGTGACAGGACTATAATGCTATGAGGATGCTTCTCTGGGATTGGGAAATGTGTCAAAATAGAGGGCAAAATGGAAGGAACAAGATGCAGAGAAATCTTGGAGGAAACCCTGTTGCTGTCTGCAAGAGATGTATTCCTTGGGAGAAGATTTATATTCTAGCAAGACAATGACCCAAAGCATATAATACAGCAAAAGCCACTTTGGAGAGGCTTAAATACCAACAAAAGAAAAATCAGTGTCTTAGAGTTGCTCTATTAAACACCAGTCTTCAATCTCATCATAATCCATAGAATAATTTGAAAACTTCTGTTCGCAAACGGTTCCCATAAAAACTGAAGGAACGGGAGCAATATTGCACAGTGGAAATGGTGCAAATTAGTGTCTAGATGTGTCAAGACTTAATAAAATAGAATCACTGCTGTAATTGCAACTAAATGACTTCTACTAAGCATTAAAACAAAGGGAAGCCTTTGGGGTAGATTTATTAAAACTTCTAAATAGGAAAAATGGAGGTGTTTCCCATAACAACCAATCAGATTCTAGCTATCATTGTACTAGATAAATGATAGTTAGAATCTGATTGGTTGCTAGAATCTTAATTACTGCTACATGTAGCAATTAGGGGTGCCCATTGTGAGAAGCTCAACCATTACATGAAGTTATGTGTTGCTGCAAGCTGAATGTTTTGCCAGCTAGAAGTACAGAGAAAGGGAATAGATGTGTTTCTATTGAGCTCTGCAGGAAAGGCATGGATGGACTACCTCTCCCTGGTAAGACAGCTCTCTGTGAATCAGGTAGCAAGGGGGTGTAGGGGAAGTTGCTACAAAAAATGCTACATGTAACTGGGAGGAAGAATAGGCAGTAATTATCCAAAAGTGGACATGTCCTTTATAAAAGTACACTTTGCACACCATATATAAAGGCCTGCATCACACAAATCCTAATCTTCGTAAATTAACAGTGTTTTACATACAGTTATCCTTCAGTCAGTAAGGTTAAGAACCTCAACTGGTTCCAGAATACATTTTTGAGGTCCCCTGGTTGTCAGAAATTCAATACATTATAATTTTTTGGGTCTCAGAACAATAGCACACTTGTGGTACTAGAATAATGGCACAATGACACTTCTGCTACCAGAACAACTTTGACACTTGCAGTACCAGAATGATGGCGCACTTATACTTATGGTCCAGGACATTATTAAATGACTGCAGGTGGTGCGAGAGGTACTATTTGTAGAACCGGAACAATGGTACACAGACACTTTGGGTACCTGAACAATGGTACACTGACACACTACAAAATTATTGAGCATCACTGAGTGTTCAGAAAAAAAACCAACTTCCATGAACATTGTATCTAGGGAAAAAAAAATCACACGTGATTAATAGTATGCTAGTCCTGCTGCATTGGTATAACAAACGCTTACTACATAAGCTTGGTGGCTGAAGACCCTAACAATTCTCCGATATCCTCATTAACAAATAGCAAAGCAGAACAGGATAATCGTGTGCAGTGCACAGGTTCTTTCCATAAAGATATTGAATGTCAAATGGTGGAGGTCATTTACAAAGTTCAATAGCCACTCCAGAGTGTAAATGCAGCTTTGGGCCCACTGTGGGCCAAGAACTGTGCAAATGCATCTAGATTTCCACTGGGGCCCGTGGGGTTACAAAGCAAGATGAGAAGCAGATGGGAGGGTTTTGTGGAGTATAAACATTTCAAGAGATAAATGGGCTAGGTGATATGCCTGGTTTTGCATAGCAATATTGACAAGATCAGTATATTTTACCACCTTATATTTTCATCATTTATCTGTGTTTTTACCAATTTGCCTTGTCTTTTGCTGCCATAAACTGGATATTACTGACCACTCCTACTGGTGTTACTTAGCCACCAGACACTCACCAACTGTAAATGCCAGCTGTGCACCAGTTATTATTATTTATATAGTGCAATCATATTGCACAGTGCTGTACAGAGAAACGTACACACATTAGCCCCTGCACCACTGGAGCTTACAATCTAACTTCCCACAGACACACACACAGGTCCATTTTTGTCAGAGCCCAATTAACCTTCCAGTATGTTTTTGGATTGTGGGAGTAAACACTTGTACCAGAGGAAATCAATGCAAACATACATGGAAAAACAGAGAGCATGTCTTTTCCACCACCAAATCAACAAGCCACAGTGCTAGACAGCCTGGGTTGCTTTTCACAATAACATTGAGACCACGAGTGTTATAATGAAAACCAACTTGAGGCTGGTCAGAGCAGTTCTGGTGTAACTATGTGGTAGAATCTGCAAAACACAGCGTACCACTCCCAGTGGCTATCACCCCATGCTGACAAGTTTTGGGGCTGGTCCCAGCCCCCCTGGATTGTGTTGACTGGTGTATTGTTTGGATTGGGAGCCTTGCTTTCAACTCTGTCAGCCCACTGGTCCCAGAATAATGGATAGGGGTGCCCACTATACCAAAAGAGTTAAAAAAATATATATATATATATACACATTCAATATGATAAAAAAAAAATCATTGTTCATCTCTTAAGTAAATATTGAAAAATCTTCTTTGCTTCTATCTTGATCGTTCATAGTCCAAAAGAAAACAAGCCCCTTATCAAATGTAAAATCCACATAAAATAACAACCCTCCTGGACTCCCCATTGTTTCCAGCTAAACACAAGGGTTTTCTGTGGAATCCCAAATTTGATTAATTTGCTAGTAGGTTATTTTTTTTTTATGGGAATTTTGGGGGATTGTTGTACCATTTGTACTATGACACATCAATAAATATGATGATATTATGTTCACTTTGGTCTACGGTGGTTTAAGAAAGAGGAACACATTTTTCTAAGTAATAAAGTGGTGAACAAGGGTTTTAGTGAGTATTTTATGAGTACTCTGTAGGGACGCCTTCACTGCACCCAACTCCTTCATTCTGCCTGTACAAAATGCTTGTGCTCCCCACTTTTGCCATCTTGATTCACAAACCTTTGCACACTGGTGGTGAGCTAGACACTTTTACTCAAATTGAGATGCAGAGATCTGAAGTGGTACTTGTGGCATGGAGAGGCCATTTTAACTTTCCCTTCCCATTTAACTTCACTTCCCATGTGTTTTTTGAGTTTTCAGCAGGTGATTTCAGGTAGAAGCCCAATTTCAAGTATCAGGAATTATTTCAGCAAACTGTAGTACCCTGCATAATGATTTTAATTAGACATTCTTTTTTTAATAGACTTACCATTTCATAATTGAAAATCCCATCATCCTTATAAAAATTATTAAATGTTTCTTACACCGTTACAAATCAATATCTTTCAAACAGGTATTTCCTGTTGAGGATTATATGACAAATTAGTTGATCTACTTTTAAGTATAAAAAGAATTGTGTTGTTTTTGTGCTTGTAGTCACTTTTCTGTGCCTGCCACAAATCGTACTTCCTTTCAATAAAGGACCAAACTTTTCATTTTAATTATTTTATTTTCATGGATAGAAAAAAGAGTAAAGACACAAAGATAGAAAAATAGAAAAACAGCACTGCGATCTCTGACCTTTACCAGTAGGAGGCAAATTACACCCGAAACTGTGAACAGTAGATAAGGATTAAACAGTGATTAAAAGTCTGTTTATGTGGCTGTGATATACTGGCGTGAGTTTTGCCAGCAGTAGATGTTTCCATATTTGTACAGTTTTATTATATGGTGTAATATTTTTACAACGAGCAATGCATTCTGAAAAGACATCTTGTGTGTTTCTCTCTGGTTCCCTGTAATAAGTCTATTTCCTTTGCTTTGCTTGTGTGTTATTATGTAACTTGGCAGTAGCAGGTACAGTCTGCCAACATTGTAGCTCCTTCCTATCTCTGTCACTATGCTAACTGCTGAAGCAAAAGATAGTCTTTGTGTCGCATAGTTCTCTCCTATGTCATTATGTGGTAGCAGACCAAAGATCTCTATATAGTCTTATATCATTACAACAAATCATGGTATGAGGTACAACTTACCTAAACCATCAAACAATCTGCCTGTGTCACTATGCCACCCTGGAACAGAGGGAAAGACTTCATTTGCTGCCCAAGAAACACATTCAAAGTGCCCCTTAAAAATTGGATGCATCCACCAAAACATAGTAGCAACAGATTCACCTTGTTTTACTACAAAAAGTGATATTTCCTACAAGATATCACCTTAAAATATACAGGAGTTTAGCACTTAAACCCTGCTATGTATGCTCTTGGGTAGAGGAGCCTGGTTGATACATATAAATAACACGTCCAGTTAATAAATATGCCTCACTGTATGTACAATTTACACATGGAATGCCCGTGTGCTTATTCTGACATCACTGTGACATCATAATGACCTCACACATAATTCTTCACTGCATCATCGAGATCCATGGAAAATTTTGAATGCACTGTAAAAGGAGAGAAGAGACAAGTTTTAATACTAATAATGATTCCGTAACATATACTAGGGACAAGACACAGTACTTTTTGCTACATGCTGAAAACATGCAGTTACAACATTGAATGTATTTCCAGGATGACTATCAAAAATGGAAAATATGAGATTTAAAATGCTAGCTAAAAAAATGAAGCACCCAGAAAAAGCAATTAGGCAGTGATATGAGCACAAAGGAAATTAAACAAATCATAGAATGATGGTAAAAAATAATTTCCATTCATAAAAGTACCTGAAGCCAAAATTGGCAGTGCTCGGCCTAACCTATATATTTTGAGTTGGCCAGCTGCTTGTAACAATATTCGTGCATTATTTGCACCCAAGACACAAGAGGAACAAAAAAAGTTAAATGCAACAAACCAAATTGCAAAAAAACAAAACACTTATATGGAAACATAATAAGAACCATTGAAATCATTGGTGTATTATTACATAGAAATCAAAACTGTAATGCACATTTACATAATTCTAAATGTTTACATTGGTTGAAATTAAAAAATGCAGCAGTGCCTTGGAAAATGTATTTTGCTCATGTGCATAGAGTATTGACTTGTAAGTAAGTGTGCAATTATTTCTCTTACAAAACTGTGTATAAAACAACATCATTTATGTTTAATATAAATAAACATGAAACCATTTTAGAGTCGATGATAGAAAAGAGGGACACATACCTGCACAGCTGCCCGTGTGACGGACCCCTATAGATCGTCCCAAATAGCAAGTGGCTCTTCGGAGATGACAGGCAGAGGGGTAGCTGACATTGTTGTTCCCACACAGCATATAGTCAGAAGCAAGAGGCATTGGACAGGGGACGGAACGGCACATAACACAATGGGCACTTCCAGTCTGGTCCACTACACATGAATGTGTACCTGGGCAAACCACGTTGGAGCAGGACTCTGGAAGAGTATAGAATGGCTTACTTACTTTAAGAATACACAATACCATCATATTTCTTACCCAAAACAACAAAAGCATGCTATTAGATTAGCATTGTAGCACTATATCCTCTGGCAACACGGTATTGCATTATCTCAGTTAAACACACAGGGTCTGATTCATTCATTCTTAAAACGAGCATGGGACTTGAGAGTACATGCGCCCATATTCAAATCCAAGTAGATCTCAAGGTACATTTCCATTTGAATATGGGTATATATACGCTCTGCCTAAATAGTACTTGTCATATGTTAACAGACTGCAATATACGCACATGCATATGTGCAATATCAAGTACCATCAGAACGAATAATCATTAAAAAAAAAAAACATGTTGCTGGGTTGTTTTTTTTGTAAAAAATTGTTTTTCTTTTACATTAAATACATAAATCAAGATGTTCTTAATGCGTACTGTACATACAATCTGGATTTATAGTTTCTCTTACTTGCATACACGTTTTGTGCTATCTAAAGGGAGGGACACATACGTGTAGTTTTTAATGCAAAGATGATGCCATGACAGTCATCATTATCAGACGGCACTTACATCTGCCCTGTAGCTGGTGCAAATAATACGGTTAAAAACTACTTTAACAAACTTTAGAGAAATCCAGAACTTGAATTAGCCATATCTGCGTTGGCATGCCCATGACGCATCCTTACTGTACATTGCCTATGTTCATCTGCCCTTCAAGTCGTAGGCGGTGGTGTCACTTGCAATTAGAGACAAATTGCATACAGTTGTGTTCTTTGGCTAAAGTCCGTTTCACGCAAGATACGACATGCAAAGGGACTTACGTCCAAAGATGAATCAGGTCCACAGACTTTAAAAGATGGTGAAAAAGACATTATAGATCCATCTTTATAGTAATACATTTTTTTTTTTAATACAAATGGATGAAGAAAAATTATGCAAACAGTAGGACAGGGTCATGGTTGCGAACACTCTCTAATTTCCATTAACCGTTCCAGATGTGAGCCTGGAACTTTTCTCCCTGAAAATCTGATTATTTTCCAATTTTGAACAATTTTAAAGTATGTTCCCTCTTAGGGCTAGATTTACTAAGCTGCGGGTTTGAAAAAGTGGGGATGTTGCCTATAGCAACCAATCAGATTCTAGCTTTCATTTATATAGTACTTTCTACAAAATAACAGCTAGAATCTGATTGGTTGCTATAGGCAACATCCCCACTTTTTCATACCCGCAGCTTAGTAAATATACCCCTTAGTCTCTATACTGGATACCATTTTCACTACCTATTCTTAGTCTGTGTGGTTTATAAATTTATATTTATTGAAGAGCAGTTCTGTGATGATTATTTACTAATGAAGAGTAAGGGCCTCTTTTAGAGTTAGGGAGTGAGAAGCAAATCTAACTCAAGGATGCATATTTGCATCTGGACAAACCATGTTGCAAAGCAAGATGTGTAAATGCATTCTTTTTTTTTTGCATTCAATGAAACTACTGCTTGACTTTGCAGAGAGCACATAAATATTACAGTCTGATTTAGAGCTGAATGAGGATGACCCACAAACCCACTGCTTAATTTTCACACACAGACACATGGCTGCCGCTGCGCAACATTGTTTTGCCAAGGTGCAATATTGCTCCATTAGCTTGATTTACTTCTTACTCAAAATGAGGCAAGAGCTGATACAGAATGTGACTTATGCCAGTATGCGTAGCGTATCTTGCATGATATACACATACGCACCTTTGCAGACTTGCGCAATTCTGGCATTTAAGACTACCTGTGCCTGAAGAGACAGGAAGGGGGGAGCAAGAAGCATTCTAAAATTGGGCGAGTACAGTAAAGGCATGTTTACGCAAATGAAAGCCTGCCCTAACACACATGTACGCCTGCTGGGGAGGTATATTTTGTACCTGCTGCAGGTCAATAGTCCTTGATGGTGATGACTTATTGTAAACCAGACACATATGCTGTAGCTGCAGAGACAGATGCATCTCAAGTCCTGCAGGGCTCTGCATATGGGCAGAAATACGCTTATTTTCCTTGCTCTTTTTTATTAGTAATTTACTCTCATTTTGCGCTAACTTTGCACCTCCACCTAAGGCTAGATACAAACTACTGAATTTTCTAACCAATGTGCTAGCTACAACAATTTTACCTACAACTGAATTTCGAATCAGTCTACTGATTCATGTGTACACACTATACACGATTTACCTTCAGATCCGTGCTCTTCGTCTGGTCCAAGAGCAGTGTAGTCAGTCATTCCTGTCACACTGAGTATAGCACACAAAATAAACTTTGACTTTTCCACAATGTCATTATAAATTTTGTGTGCTTCTGTAACTCTGAAACAAAATATTCCTTCTCAGAACGAACTGACAAATGAATCCACCTACAGCACTCTCTACATGTAACGACACAGACAGGTTCCTACTATATCTCTCTGGGCAGACCGTCATGTAAGTGCTTAAACACTGCAGGATCGGAGCCGATTGGAACAAGATTTTCAAACAGAACGAGCAAGCAAATGAAACAACAATCAGTACTTTGGAACGACTGTCGTTGATCGTGCAAGTATACACACTAATATTGGGCCAAAAGATCATTTATCAGGTGTTTGGCCCGATAATTGGCTGGAAAACCTATAGTGGGTACCTAGCCTAAGTGTGCAAATCCAACCAATCAGATATTTTGCTTTCATTATGTAACTTGCACTAGAATGATCAAAGCTAATTGCACATTGGTTACTATGGGTTAATGCACCCTGTTAGTAAATAATATTTTTTGTGACACATGGATAAGCCATCAATGTCTGTGGAGTCATGTGTACACTAAAGTACTTGATGAAGGAAACAACACAAGGGTATCATCACATATAGTGTGTTTAACTATAACAGATGCTTACTGTATTAATTAGCAGATCTGCCACTAGTTCAGATAATAACAGCAATAGAATACTTAGATTTTTTTTCAATGTCATTGCTTCAATCTGCTACTTCCTAAATCCAGATACAAGCACCTCAGTCTTGCTTGCTATGTGCTCTGTTTACATGCCTAAGGGGGAAATTCACTAAATTGCAGTTTTGTTAAACCACAGGTGTTTCTCTGGGCGGACTACTAAAGTTGAGCAACCAAATGATACTGTCACTTGTAGTGGACTTTAAAAGTGTTGACCCCTTAGTTATTGAAACGGATACTGTGCCCTCATATTATTAAAAATATATAACTGTCCCCCTGATTATTAAAAATCTATACTTGTGCCCCTTTAGTTATAGAAATATATATCTATGCTCCTATATTAATCACGATATATAGTCCAAATGTAGAGTAAAACTTGGTGGTTTACATCAGCTTTTATCAGGGGGTTTTCTGTAAACCAGATTCAGTTGGGCTAAACCGCATATGATTTGGGGGTTAGTGTGGCGGTTTAAAAAGTGCTTAAAAAGTACATTTTAGTAAATTTCATACTTGTCAACTTTGTAATTCTCCCATCTAGAATATCCTGAAGGGGAGGTCAAGTGACAAGTGCAGGGTGGGTGAGGAGTCGCAAATCGCATCATTTTGCCTCCAGTACATCACAGCACAGGGGAAGGACCAAACAGATACAATTCATCTTCGAGGCCTTCGTCCCTCCTACTTCACTAAGAAGTGGCCGGATCACTCCCGGGGGTCTGGGAGAACTGCCGGAAGTTTCGGGAGTCTCCCAGACATTCCAAGAGATTAAGCAATATGCGCTAAGTGTTTAAGTGTACAATATGTTTATTAGACCATGTGACTTCAAATCACAATAAATAATAGTTGTTTGCAGGTTTATTTCCCTGGAACATAACAGCAGAGGTGGAGCTCATTATACAACTCCATGCTGAAGTCATATTAAATAAGTCCTGCACTAGTTTCCCCACTCTGATAATGAATGCAATCAGTGTGTTCCTTTAAGCCGGAGGAGTTAGGAAGATGTAAGACATGTGTTTGAGCGGACGGAGTGTTCCTTCTCCTGCTGCCAAATGTTTACACTGATTTCTGCAGCTTTCCTTGAGAATACAAAATGTGTTTCTTTCTTTTCACTTTCCAAGAAAAAGGGGGGAAAAAACCTCAAAGTAAAGCGCACATTCCTTGGGAGAGAACTGATGAAGAGAAACACTATTATATATCCTCAGTCTGGGTTCTATTACATTAGGAAAATACCTCACAATATTACCTAATCTGTAACTTATATAGAAACGTGGCGACAGTAACATACTGTAGTTTGTTTCCTTTATAACAGGAACCAGCTTGTGATATTACAATGTATGGCCATATTAGTCAGAAATCATGAGAATAATTTATATATTATAGTGTTTCCTGAAGCATTTTCCCTCACAATAACATCTGTGTCTCATTGATAAACCCCCTCTACATTACTGGTAAGCAAAGGTCAAGATATCTTGGCTAACTTCTATGTCCCTGTTTTATGTACGCTTTGCTTTGCCCACTGTCCAGCAATGTTTCAAATGAATGACATAATACAAAAAAATAATAAAAATACCCATCATGATAAGCAACTGAGTATGTGCACATATCTTATACACAATTCTATACATATTTTAGTTCCTTAGAATTACCACATACCCCATCTTGTTCATGTGCTTTGGTTCCTTTCCATTTTGTTTTTCATTCCCTCACTCTTTATTTTAAGCAGAAACGTAAAGTGTAAAATACAGTGTAACACAAAAACCAGTGGAGAAGGCAAGCTGAGAGCATGGGTATTAAAATGTGTTTAAATATATTGAGTAAGGTATTAAAACCAGAGGATAGCTACCAAATACAAAATGTTAATTACACAATAGTAAATATGTGGGATGTGCAGGGCATATAAAAGGATGCTACTACCATCCAGTTTGATGTTATTTGTAGGATTGCTCAGATTGGAATGCAAATATGTGCAAAAGTACAAATGTCACTTTAAAGTTCTAATTTCTTTCACATATTACTCCACCCCATTAATTACAACTTTTATTTACATATATTTTAAAATACTCCTTGTTAAATATTGAATGAGAGTAAAGGAACATTAGGGTGCAAATTTATCAAGCTTCAAGTTTGAAAAAGTGGAGCTGTTGCCTATAGCAACCAATCAGAAACTAGTTATCATTTATTTAGTACATTCTACAAAATGATAGTTAGAAACGGATTAGTTGCTATAGGCAACATCTCCACTTTTTCAAACCTGTACCTTGATAAATGTACCCCTAGGACTGTATTTAAAGACACTACATTAAAACATTTTAATGCTTTTATTGCATTGATATTTGTGTGCATATAATTCCACTTCATGCATTAAGAGCACATGATTTGTGCAAAAAACATTTAAAGTGCTGGTTTATGCCACATCTTTGCCACCACCAAAAATGTCTAAAAATTGTTGCAAGAGAAAGCAGCTCAGAAAGTCCACATTACACAGGGAAAGCCCACCCAAACACACCACTACTTCTTGAAGCTGAGTTACTGCCGATATCTTGTTCCACAATATGAAATCTCGTGTTTGTATGTGAGCAGTCCTGACAATGTGTATGTGAGCAGTCCTGACTTCCTACTTGTCACATCAGGAGGTGGAACATTTTGTACCCATGCAGGCTAAGCTATGTGCTTTCCCATACAAACGTACATAATAGATGCATAAAGTCAAAGTGGCTTTTAGGATGCATGCCCCCATTTTGCAGCTTTGTAAATGACCCTTCCAGGAAGAAACTCTAAAAAGCATTATTTTACTTTATGTTACTGATTTCTCTTTAAAATCATAGGGTAAATGTCACTTGCAATGCCAATAATTTACACATAGCAAAGAAAAATACCTTCAACTCACTATTAAATGTGTTTTCCTACATTATTAACAATGCGGGCACCATTTTAAAAACTGAAAAAAAACTTGTACTAAGTAACAAGCTAACAGTATAGTAAAAGGAAAGTTACATTTTCATGGTTATTAGCTGTTGGTCTTACATCATATCAAACGCACTAATTTGGCAGCAGTAGCAACGCACTTAAAAGAATTTTCAATTCTCACATTGGGGGCCTCACGGGGGAATAGAGGCGCCCTTAGCCCAGGGGCCTCCATTCCCTTAATCCGGCCCTGCACGTGATTGGAAGAGTTACTGCCTCCCTCAAGATTACTTCTAATGTGATATTCTGATTGGCTACAGAATGTTATATCACTGTCTTCAAGTCTGGGGACATATGAACAAGCTGAAGACAAAATATGATTATAACACATACTCTGACCCTAGTCTAACACAATAGATATGTTCTGTTGTAATCAATATGAAGGGGAGGGGCATGTGAAAGTCCAGACTTCTATCTTTTCAAATTCATTAGATACATTATAGCACACAAGTAGATTGGTTAGAAACA
The DNA here is from genome assembly GCF_038048845.1 of Mixophyes fleayi. NCBI lineage: Eukaryota > Metazoa > Chordata > Amphibia > Anura > Limnodynastidae > Mixophyes > Mixophyes fleayi. The sequence goes on from NC_134402.1 coordinate 225,928,848, forward strand.
CGTTCACTACATGCTTAGTTTTCCACCACAACACAGCAAAAACGTTAATTAAAAAAAAAATCAATGTATTATTATTAATTTGTGTGCAGCTCTCTTAAAATATTTGATTCGCCATTGTCAGACTTCAATGTGATACAGTCTTGATGTTGGTTTTACATATATATATATATATATATATATATATATATATATTGGCCTTTTTTATTAAAGATTTTATGATTTATTTTTACATTATTAGAGAAAGATATTCATCTAACACTTGAAAGAAATGCATTTTATTGTATGTCTACAATTGTAGAAAACTGGGATAGAAATTGACTAATTGGCAGAAAGCTGAGTAGCAGCACACAGTGCCAGGCAGCAACTGCAGAGGTGAATACAATCTTAGAGTGCAGAAAGTTGGGGATATACACTCAGGATGCAAACTTAGTGAATACATTTACAAGGTCAGATCTTGAGCTGAGATGGGCAGCGTCATAACGTACATAGGAGGATTAAGTAAGAGGTCAGAAAAACTATGTGGATGTGACCTAATTAACACATCTAAATTAAGTAGATTTGTATAAAAACATTTTGTTTGTGGATGAAAGATGGTTCACTATATGCATACCTATGGTTGCTTCACTGTAAGAGTTGCTAAAGTGTGAAATTCATGAGGTGGTGATGGCGCATTCATTTACAGTATCTAAAATGGTTTGGATGCCTCTCTTACAAAACATGGTATCTGTAGCTATGATTAGTAGAGGTCATTATGAAGGTGACTGATCCAGGGAATAACTGTGAGGAAGGATTTTGTTTGATTGTGTAAACAATTGGAAAATGTCCTGCTGATAGCCATGTGTCTTTTTTTTAACCTTACTAAATATGTAACTACGTATGTTATATATTTAACAGCAGCAAATCTATAGCACAGAAGTGCAATGAATACAGCAAGCAAGATAGGGTTGGACCATAAACACTTGCCTGTGATACTGCACCATAAGACATATTACTTCTACCCTGCTATACATGTCATATACATATCACTAGACATATTACTTCTACCCTGCTATACATGTCATATACATATCACTAGACATATTACTTCTACCCTGCTATACATGTCATATACATGTTACTAGATATATTACTTCTACCCTTCTATACATGTCATATACATGTTACTAGACATATTACTTCTACCCTGCTATACATGTCATATACATATCACTAGACATATTACTTCTACCCTGCTATACATGTCATATACATGTTACTAGACATATTACTTCTACCCTGCTATACATGTTATTACATGATCACTTTACTTTCACAAAGTTCTCAATTGTACTTGATTTCTAGTCAGGTATTATAATTACTATCCTTAATAAAATCCCTGGTTCTTAATAATGACCAATGTAACTGCTATCTTCCTATATTCTATATAAGTATTATTATAATTTTTAAAATACAATATAATTCTATTATGATAATATCCAGAAGCCATATTTTGTTGGGTAATTGTAGTGTTCTATATCTGCAAAGAATGTTCCTCACACATGGCGTACATATGCACCTGCCCAACAACATTGTCTCTGAAATTGTTTTCAAATGTTGGCAAGTAAGCTTTGACAAATAGTTCTGCCAACATAATATCTGTATATTTCAGCGTCTGTTTGGAAGCATGGTGAGGGGAGAGTGGTCATGAGACCACGTTCAACGCTCTATTGAGGGAAACAGGTCCTCTTTTTACCACCAGAGGAAATTACTTTTACATGCTCCTATAAGTGAGGGTAAGGGTCAATGTTTAACCTGACAGAGAGTTGAGGGGTGCAAGGAACAGAGGGGTTAATGTGGAGTCAGGAAATAAGGGTTATCTACCTTTATATACTGGAAGAAGCCATTTTCTATAAATGTAGCCTATCAATTTGCTAAAAACAATAGTAACCTCCAAAAATGCTCTTGTGTGGCAAGGAATCAGTGTTTCCCACTGAATGCTATATGTGATTAAAGGATAATTTTACACTATGTTTTTCCAGTCAAATATGCTAATTTGATACACAGAACTTGAGGTGGCATTTAGTTTATACAAATATTGCCAAACTAATTAATTCTATATATTAATTTTCTAAAATTCAAAGTTAATTGCAATAATCCATATTTAAATTACCTGAGCAATACCTGAGTTTTGTGAGTACCAAAAACACCACAACTGACATGACATGATGCCCCCCCCCCCCCCCCCCAACCGGTCTATTAAGTGAACAGTGGCCAACAAACATTTGACAAAAATGTATGCAGCGTTTAAAAAAATTATGTGAAAATGCATTTACACTTTATAGTTTTCCAATTTAATTTTGTATTTTTGGGTGATTTTCTGTGCTGCAAATTAACACAATATGCTCACTTTAATTGTCACTTCTTCATTACTTTGACATATCTTAAAATATTTTGAAAATCTTCTTCCATACATTATACAAGGAGCTGCTTGAGCAGAGTGACACCCAATTAAGTAAACATAAACTACAAGTTAACCCGTGCATGATACTCATGCATTCTAGTCAAATTAAGCTACTTAAGGTGTTAAAAAGGTTCTTGTAATGCATTTGGGCCATAGCACAGGCCTCCTCAGGGGTAGAGTGTTACTTCCTGACGTAAGCGCCCTTTTTTAACGTGGTTTTGTCCACATGTCACCACCTCATCATTCTTCTCCATCACCTCATCCTTTATTTTCATCGCCACATCTATCCAGATGTCTATCCAGACACAGGGATCTCTCTCAGCGGTCCTGAGTATCACACTCCTCTCACTTTGTCACCCCTGGCAACCACCAACCACTCCCCACTGTCACTTCTCCTTCTTCAAGAAATATATATATATATATATTTTTTTTAAATCTTTATAAACACTTTTAACAATTAACAAATTAAATTAACAAATTAAAAACATCTTAGTATACCAAATTTCAGCCCTTTCTGAATTTTTTTTTCCACACACACACTAAGAATTTAGTAGGTCAGTGTATAACTCCGCCCAGCAGGTGGCGCTGCAGCTTGGTTTTATTTTTTCCACACACAGACAGACTAACACACGCCACTAGACATTTATATTATAGATAATCATAATCATCAAAGTCATCTGACAGGCTAAACAAGATGCTCCACACAATACGGTCTGAATGCTTCCATGAGTGCAGGCAGGCCAGCATATTATGATTATATATGGAAAAAGATTTGGGAGGGTGTTTAGGATTTTGTTTCCCACTGTTTGCTGGGCCTACAGATTCCAGAATTGGGGAAAAATGCTAACTATATCCGAAAGTGTATTAGTATGAGTTAGGTTGCATCTCATCACCACATGGAGATCTGTAGACCTTTTCTGACCTGTAGCATCAAGATATATTAGAGTAATAATATATGCCTCCTGGAGCATTTGATAGAACTAAATCAATGCACTTCTTTTAGATATTGCTATTTATAATTCAGGGTTCATCATTTCCTATAACCAACATACTCAGTGGTTGAAGTAGGGGTGGATATGGAGGTATACCATACTGCCTTATCAAATTCCTGTCACTTACATTCCCATTACATTTTTCATTCCGTCACTTCTAAATGTCCACTTGGACCCATACTTAATAGTGATTTTAGGGCTCAGGCATAAAACATACCTACCAATATTTAGAATAATGAAATGTGGACAAAACAAACCCTGCCCCCAGACAAATCAGCACATTTGTGTACAACCACACCCACTTTTCTTTAAGGCCAGTTCCTTTATCAGCCCCGCAAATTGTTAGTCCCACCAAAATTGGGAGGTATGTAAAAGCATCTCCATTTACCTGAGTTGAACAAAGAACTAAGTGACCTGTGTCGGATCACACAAGATTTCTAAAAGGTGCTTGATAAGTCATAAATGTATCGGCCTTTACTTTTCACTATTCATGATTTATCATGTACTTTTAAAATTCCCATGTACAGTGAAGTACACAAGTACACTTAGTATATAGATGAATAATCAGATCAGTTATCATAATTTGGAACATTTTGAAGATGTGCATGGGCCAGGGCCCTGAAATTGTTTCATATGCAGAAACTGTATGTTATCATCATCATGTTATTTATGTAGCACCACTAATTCCGCAGCGCTGTACAGAGAACTCACTCACATCAGTCCCTGCCCCATTGGAGCTTACAGTCTAAATTCCCTAACACACACACACACACACACACACACACACACAGTCAGAGAGACTAGGGTCAATTTTGATAGTATTTTGCTAAATTTACTAAAAGACAAAACAAACCCATGTTAAGTTTAATATACATTGCAGTCTTGATTTTGTACCTAACTCCTGTGATTTCCCAGTAAGTATAACTGATGTTATAGTTGCAAAACAGCTTTAAATTTAATCTAACAGTCAGCATTGCTGACTCTTAAAAAGTAAAAAAAAAAGCCAAAGAAACAGTTGCTGTGCCTTTACTGCAGCTGGAAGTCCACACTTTTAGCATTAGTCTGGCAAGGACCTACTTACAGCTGAGTAACACTTCTGCAGCCAACTTCTGTATGCCAAAAATAAAAATATTATTGTTAGATTAGGTCAGCACTGAAAGCATTTATTCTTGAAAACTACAAAAAAGAGATAAGTAGTCTTACATGGCGGAGGTTTACTAGATAAGCAGCCTCTGACTAGTGGAACATTTTCCTGGACTCTACTATAGTGGTGTGGGGCTGGGGTAATATCATGTAGCCCCCTTGTCTTTGCAGGGGGCTCCTAACCTTGTGGTGGATAAGGGATAAATGATGACTCTGTAAGGATTCTAAAGATTCCCACCTGGTGTCGTGTGGAGCGGGCTATACCAACCTTCCCGTGCCCCTGGGGTGGTCTTTTCATCCCCTTAGAAACAATAGGAGACAGGCAAACTAATCGCCCTAGCCTAATGCAGGGGGCCCTATCTGTGCCCCCCTGGTGCAAGGGCCAATTACCTGTTCTCCACCTAGTGTATAAGGACCTACCCTTCCACCTGGAGGCAGTGGAGAATGGGGCAATCCTAAGATCTCTAGCGAGTAGTATCTGCCACCCTTTGGTTGCCAGGTAAATGACACAATTATGAACCCACAGAAGTGGCACTGTTAGGACTTCTTTTCCCACAAGTAAGTTGTCGGATGGGCGCTAGACCGCCTGTGGTTCTCCAGCTGCTGCTGAATTATCAGTCCTAGCATGCTCAGACTTGTAGTTCCACAACAGCTAAAGTGCTGCAGGTTGTCTAAGCCTAGGTGAATGAAAATCAATTTGAATATTTCAGATCAAGAAAGGATCAAGCACTTCAATCAAAATATGCTTAGGATACCATATGATGAAGACTGAGGAAGAAGGCTTCAATTAACGATGGATAAAATGCAGGTCGGCAAATACTTTTGGGTTTTATTACAATATTGAGGAGTTTCTGTTCTTTTATTTTCATTTTTGTTGATTTATTTTGTTGAGTTGTTGTTTCTACCTTGACCTAGGCTTAGGTGACCCTCAGCTGCTGTGGAGGTAATCATTTCATCATTTTGAAATAATACAATAAATAGTAGTGAAAGAAATTGATAATAATATATAATATAATGCTAATTTCTTGAATTGTTATATAACACAGATGGTGACAAGTACTTCTTAATGAAAAACTAAGAAGCAATTCAAAGTACTGTCTGTGATTATAAGCTTACCATAAACAGAACAGAAAAGTTATAACTATCTGCACAGTGCTCTGGTGGAAATTATACTGCAAGATTTCTCTGGTGAAACAAACAGAGTTCTGTACGGAACTGTACAATTGAATGCATTATGCTGAAGGTGTTTTCCCATAATACGTATTTTTTTTACTATTGTCTAGGCCACACTGAATGTCTGGTATGCTGGTATTCATTCAGTAGGTGGTGTGGTATGCAACTCCTCGTTGAGTGCAAACAACTAAATTTGGTATGACGTCATTTCAGCTCTCCTATTAAGCCTTTGTCAAGACTTGACAGTATGGGCCTCATTTAGACTTAGGGACAAAGCTAAAGGGTGCAAATCTGCACCTGGATAGACTATTTAACGATACAAGGGGTGCAGATGAAATTTATTATTTTCTTTATGCAGGGAAAACACTGCTTTTGCATATAGCACATATGTCAAGGCAGTAGTATTTTAACACTGCACTTTAGAATAAGGCTAGTGAGCAAGTTCTATGGCCCTTCCAATTGGGGGTTGAGTGGCACTTGTGGGATCAGCAAAAAGCAGAAAACATTGCAGGAAGTTGGTGAAATGATTGACAGATGGAAAACAAAATAAAAAATAAGAGCACTAAACAGAAAAAACAAATTGCACATATAAATAATTGGTTCCATAACAACTTTAACACAACTCCTGACTTACAGGAGGCTCCACCTGGCTTGTCCACCAGGGCTTTCTCATCCCTCTCCATCCCACGACTTCTTACCCATTCATTACAAGAGTCCTTGAGCAGTGAGCTAGTTTTCCAACTACTGGTACTAAAGGTGTAACCTACAATATACTGCTGCAGTGAAGTTGCTAAAAATGAAAAACAATGATTTTCAAATTAGCCTATTATGATCAAATGATTTATTTTATCAACTTTGAGTGGAGATTTCCTTTAAGCCAGTGGTTCCCAAACTTTTGCAGCTCGTGGCAACCTTTAGAGTTTCCATCATTTTTTCAAGGCACCCCTCCAAAATAATTACCGAACAGTCCCATTTTATAAGTAGCTGGGTCAAAAAACGTAATATGTATTTAGGTCAGTTCAGAAATACTTATTTAGTTGTATGGAAAATACACATAAATCCAAAGGAAAATAATATTTTTATATATTTTTTTCAATTATATTTCTGTCAAAGAATTATTTACAGCTAACTCACTCTGTGCCCCTGCATCATCTCCACACACACTGTACCCCTGCATCATCTCCACACTCTGTGCCCCTCTGCATCATCTCCACACTCTGTGCCCCTCTGCATCATCTCCACACTCTGTGCCCCACTGCATCCACACACTCTGTGCCCCACTGCATCCACACACTCTGTGCCCCACTGCATCCACACACTCTGTGCCCCACTGCATCCACACACTCTGTGCCCCACTGCATCCACTCACTCTGTGCCCTCCTTCATCTCCACACTCTGTACCCCTCTGCATCATCTCCACACTCTGTGCCCCACTGCATCCACACACTCTGTGCCCCACTGCATCCACACACTCTGTGCCCCCACTGCATCCACACACTCTGTGCCCCCTCTGCACCCACACTCTGTGCCCCACTGCATCCACACACTCTGTGCCCCCACTGCATCCACAGACTCTGTGCCCCCTCTGCACCCACACACTCTGTGCTCCCTGCATCCACACACTCCGTGCCCCCTGCATCCACTCACTCTGCCCCCCTCTGCATCTTCGCTGTACCCCCTCTGCATTGTCACTGTGCCCCTCTGCATCCTTGCTCTGCCCTCTCTGCCCCCTCTGCATCCCGCCATGGCCAGGAAGAGAGAAAATAAAACAAAACAAAAAAAACTTACCAATTCAGCGGCACCCGGGACCCAGACCTTGTCACTGAATGTCGGGCGTCATCACGCCCGACATTCAGTGAGAAGCGAGAAGGGAGGAGGATGCTGGGTCCCGGGCGCCGCCGGATTGGTAAGTTTTTTTTTTGTTTGCTTTTTTTTCCTTTTCTTGTCCGCGGCACCACTGTGACAGCGCCGCAGCACCCCTGGGAGCAGCTGCGCACAGTTTGGGAACCTAGGCTTTAAGCAATGATATTACAAAGCCCCAGTAATGAGACATGTCATCACTACTCACCATCTATGTCATGTCATTCATTCAATGTTCATTTGTGTATTGTAAGGATTAATGCATAATCTCTGCTGCAAATTATTATGGATATTTGACACCAAAGATTGTTATGGCCTGTGCAAAAGCACTCGGTATATGGCCTTGTGATTTTATATAGTCATTATTACATCTATTAATGTCACTTGTACATTATAAGGTAAACGTGTTCAGGATATACAGGAGATATAGAGAAGATAAAAAAAATATACAAATAAAAAACAAATACATACTCTTGCAATTTCCATAGTACATAACCTCCAGGTCAGGCTGTCCACGACATTTGTTGGTGATTAGCTCACATTCATCCTGGTATGTGTTACCATCAGAGCCACATACGGGAATATCGCTGTTGAGCCCTGAACAGTCAGGGGCACATTCACACTGTGGGCGCCCATCTTTCAGAAGACATGTCTTTCCAGTGGGGCATTGTACCCCTTCACAGCTTTCTGTGGGGCAAATATTAACATAATTAAATACAGCTCAAAGATATCATACCTTCTAAAGCACAACTTCTGCATTCTAAACAAGCTGTAACCGGTTCAAACATGAACAAATATTTAACCAATATAGCTCATAGTTGCCTACTCTCCCGGAATGTCCGGGAGACTCACAAATTTTTGGGAGCTCTCCCAGACTCCCCGAGATAACAGGCAAAAATCCTGGATCCAGCTGTCGCCGTTGTTGAAGATGGTGGGGCGGGACTAAATGCGGCATCGTGGCCCCGCCCCCTGCTGTGATTGGCTAAAATTGCCTAAGATTGACAGGGGTGGAGCTTAACGGCGCACCACTCATGGCCACGCCCCCCTCGACAGACCCCCTCCTGGACAGCCGCCTACAAAAGTAGGCAAGTATGATATAGTTCATATAAATCTATAAACTTTACCAATTGTATTACCGCATCATTAATATTTTTATTTATGACAGTCAGCTGTAGCACACACCCTGCACTAGCCGAGAACAGGGGTTTGCCAGCTTTATGTGATGCCTTTTTTTTTTTTTTAAAACAACATAGTACTTCTGTGCCCCGCTTTTCCCAGGAAAGCATCTGTAAAATATCACTGTCGGTTTGGTAATACTTGAACTTGGATTCTAATTCAAGCTGTATAATGCTCTATGCTCTCTACCAGGTCAGCTTCCATTATGCAGCTATGAAGTATGGAGGAAATTGGCACAGGAGAGGACAAATTGCAGTATACAGAGTTGAACTATTAACATGCAGGTGCTCCCCAAAACAAAGAGCAAACACAAATAAGTAGGTAGATATATACACAAAAGAGACACACATTTTTGTGCTACACCAACCTAGTTATAATTTACCCCTGTGATGCCAACTGCTTCAAATAATCTAATGGGGACAACAAAAGTTAGATGTAACTCACCTCTGCAGGGCTGACAGCTGACCAGTCCTAGAAAGCCTAAAAGACTGATCTTGTTCATGGGGTCAGTATAGTTAGACCAGGCTGTGTCTAGGTGTCCATCTCCACAGCATTCATCCCATGTCACTGCAGTGAGCAACATTAAGCTGCACGTTGAACCTGAGCCCTGTAGGAGCCAGCATGTGCCACCTGTAAACCATAGATCAGACAGTAATGTCAGTGTTATATAACAAGAGCAAATGGACTGAAAGTCCTGCGTTTCATCCCACAGTCAACGGGTGTCAGAAAAATCATTAATATGACTGCAAAACTGAAGACCTTTGTTCTCTACAGTAGTAAGACAAAATCTTTGATACTATGCAAATATTGTGTCAATTTTTCTTTGAATTTTCATAAATTGCACATCAGAAAGTCTCTTTAGCTTATATGCAGTAGAAAAGGATGTTAGTTTGCATGAATATCAACTAAGCATTTCTCGATTTTGCATATCTAAACATGCATAGTAGTCTACAATGGCATGTAACAGAGCCTATAGAGGTTAGATTTATTATTAATATCGTTTATCTGTATGGCACCACAGAGTCCGTAGCATCTGACATAGTAGTACAAATATGACATACATAAAAACATTAGACATAACAACATGCACATAGGTACAGAGCAGAATGATAAATGCACAGATGCAATTAACCGAACAAGTCGCATTACATACATATATATTCAGCATTAGTCAGCGACAAACGAGGGAGATAGAGAGTGGGAAAACATGAGACATAGGGTAGAGGACCCTGCCTGTGAAAACTTACATTCTAGAGGAAGGGGGTAGTGAGAAACAATAGGAACTAAAGAAACCTTAAGGTTAGGTAACAAGACAGATAGCAGAGGAGGTGGAGGCTAAACATGAAAACGCATGTTTCATGTCGTTGCCCTAAGTCTCATGTCTCCCCACTCTCCGTCCTCCTCTGTGTCTTATACTGATTTTTTTGTATGCCATGTAATTTGTTCTGTCAACTGAATCCATGCATTTATGTTTTGGTTTACCTGTACCCATTGTACTGTATGTACTTATGTAATCTTGTAATTTTGTTGTGTTTTCTAGCCCCCTATGCATGGGGAGTTTGACTGGGGCGGTACACCTGTCAAACCGTAACGCAGGTGTCCTAAGGAGAGCTCAGGTAGGACAGAAACCTCCCGTGGAGCAGAAGGGCACCACTGCGGAAGCCTTGTGGTGCCTTATAAACACAAGATAATAATAATAATAATGATAATAATAATAAAACAGTTAGATCAACAGTTAAATGGCAGATGGCCACATCACTGTGGAGTCAACTAGCTTGACAGCCATGTGGTAATGGACACCATCCTTGATGTTCTTGCTGAGTGTGAGGTTTAAATAGAAAGCATGCAGAGTAAGATGAAATGACATGTGTACAAACACTTCGAACTGTCATAATACAGAAATAAATCTTTGTGAGAAATTAATTCCTTATATGTGTGCATGAAAAATATATACAATTACTAATTTAAAGGTGTTCTCCACCGTCAAATAACTTTACTTTACTGGTTTGTACATGCCATACACAGATTTTTACTATACATGTTTCTTTATCTTTCAGGAAGTGTTAGTACAAGGCAAATATGACAAAATGTCCCCCAAAAAACAAGTGATTAAAAAAAGAATAGAAAAAAAAGAGATAAAGAATTAAAGCAGGAAAGAAAAAAAAAATCAAAGAAGAAAGGAGATAAGGGGGTATATTTACTAAACGGCGGCTTTGAAAAATTGGAGATGTTGCCTATAGCAACCAATCAGATTCTAGCTGTCATTCTGTAGCATGTACTAAATAAATGATAACTAGAATCTGATTGGTTGCTATAGGCAACATCTCCACTTTTTCAAACCCGCAGTTTAGTAAATATACCCCAAGGGGTTTCTTTATGAAGCCCTTTCTGTCAGTGATTGCTTTCGCTGACTATAGCTATCAACATCTCAGGATGGCAAAAGCTGGGGGTTACCACCAGTAAGAAATCTTTATTAATAAAATAAATCATTTTTTTCTCTTTTTTTTTTTAAAAAAATTGGTTATTAATTTTTTGTTTATGTGAAAAACTGAGTAGGAGAAAAAAAGAAAGAGCAAGAAATGAATTATGAAAATGTTTGAAAGAGAGTGAGAAAGAGTGAAAGAGAGAGAGAGGATGAAGGATAGTAAGTGAGAAAGAGAGAAACAGGGAGAGGGAAAGTGAGATATCATGGTGAGTGCGGTGAGGAAGTGAGTTTGGGGAAGAAAGTGAGCTGGAGAGAAAAAGCTAATTTGAAAGAGTGGGCAAGCAAGAATAGCGAAAAAGAAAGAGAAAGAGGAGTGAATGAAAGAGAACAACACAGGGAGAACAAGTGAGAAAAAGAGCAAGTATGTGCAAGTTAGAAAGTGAAAAAGAGATATCGTAAGAGAGTAATAGAAAGAGCAAAGAAATAATAAGTGAGAGGACAATATTCAGAAAGAAAGAAACCGAGTAAAAAGGAGAATGAGAAAGAGACAAACAGTCAGTAAGAGAAGATTGAGTACGAAATAGAAAGAGCGAGTGAGAGACAGGGAGAGAAAGAAAGAGAACACTGAGAGTGATTGGGAAAGAGAGAAAGTAAAAGAGTGAGTAAGAGAGGCAGAAACTGTGAGCGCAAGCAAAAGAGAAACAAGAAAGAGTGAAAAACATAGTCAGATAGGGATGCTGTTAGATAAATGTAAAACACATCTCCAGAATACACACATACCTCACACTGACACTGCAAAAACCTTAATTCATGCACTTATTTTATGACTATTGCAATTCCCTTCTTACTGGTCTTATTGTAACCAGACTTTCACCCCACAATATATGATGAATGAAGTGCCTAGAATAATCTTCTACTGCAGCTACAATCTGCTAATGCCTACATTGGTTGCCTGAATTTTAAGGAATCCAATATAAAATAATTCTACTAACATGTAAAGCCATTTACAAAACTAAAATTGCCTCCCCTGTCTATCCTCTCTTCTCTTGCCTCAAAATATCTCCTGTCTGCACTGCCCAAGATCTCATCCACTACTTTCCTGTTTGCAAGACATTTGCAGGACATTTTTGTGCTGCACCCACTTTGTGGAATTCATTTCCTTGTATTTCCCTGGGCTATACTGTCTGATTACCATCCCTCTACAGAGTTTACTTACAACTTACATTTACTCTCTTTCTATACTTAAATAACTTTCAGACGCCCAAACAACCATTCTTGTGTGATCATACAGCACCCCTGAAAGCACCCATCGCAATCTGGTTGGACTAATATGCAATAGGTGGCACTTAACCTCATGTATCAAACTCTTATTATATTACAGATTGTAAGCTTGTCACCAGCTTACCCTCCTAAAGTATGACAGTGCTATATAAATAAATGTTAATACTAAAATAATAATAATGATAGTGAATGTGAAAGAGAGATAAGGGGGCATATTTAACAAATAATGATAGTGCACTATCGTGCACTTACCATTAAAAAAACATCCCACTGTGTCCCTCGCATATTTAAGAAGGGTGCATCGCAGCAGATACGGTGGATATCTGCTGCTTTGCATTCCTTTTCATTTGTGGGAGCAGTCACCATTCTACAGTATGGTGACTGCCCCTGGCCGCAACAAGTTCCGAAATTATTTTTTTTCCCCGGAAACTTGTCATGTTGAAGCTGGCGTACATTATTATAAATGAAAAATTCCAATGCTGTCAGCTCTGTTCCGAAGAGAAGAGCTGGACAGTGCATGTGTGGAGGGATCACATGATCCCTCCCTGTCACTCACCGCTCGCTCTCCAGAGCGGAGATCTTTGTGCGCATGTGCAGTTCGAAGAGGAGCGATAAGGATTGAAAACTCTTTTTCACTTTATGAAAAGATTGATAAATGTGCCCCTATGTGTGAGAAAGTGTAAAAGAGAAAAAGTTAGTGAGAAAGAGAAAGAGGTATAGATGGCAGGAGAGGAAGAGAAAACAAGTGAAAGCCAGTGAAAGAGGGCAAGAGCAAGTAGGAGAGAAAGAGTGAATGAGAAAGAGCACATCAGAGAAAAGGACCAATAGAGGTGGGTCAAATGCTGTCAGTGATGGGCATGACAGTTCTTTTCTTAAGAGGAGTAGCTGCTCTTTATTTTAACCTTACATCTTCCGTCCTAAATAATAAGTTTACATCATCTTCCCAAATATGGTGCAAAAACAAATTGGTACAAGACAAGGCTGCCTTCTGTCCACACTCGTTTTTGCTTTAATGATTATTGCTTTAATGATGGAGCCTATAGCAGCTAGACTTCTTCAAAACTTACCAGGGATATATTTACTAAAGTACGGGTTTGAAGTGGAGATGTTGCCTATAGCATACTTACCAACTTTATCAAAATGTTTTCTGGAAGCCTGCCGGTGGCGGTGGGCGTAAGGGGGGCGGGGCGCCGGAAATCTCGTCATTTTGGCCAAACGCTGCGATTCCAGGTGAATTGTGGCGTTTGAACCGAATTCTACCCACTTCACTAGGAAGTGGGCAGATCAGGGAGATTGCCACACTCTCCCGGGAGTCCGGGAGACTCTCGCGATATGCGGGAGTCTCCCGGACATTCCGGGAGAGTTGGCAAGTATGGCCTATAGCAACCAATCAGATTCTAGTTATCATTTATTTAGTACATTCTACAAAATGACAGCTTGAAACTGATTGGTTGCTATAGGCAACATCTCCACTTTTTCAAACTTGCAGGTTAGTAAATATACCCCCCAGGAATAAAAGCTGGCTACTGGGAGTATAAAATCTTTTTATATGCCAATGATGACCAAAATCTCCCCCACATTTCTGTCTCTAATTTGCTACAAGAGCTGAAGCTGTTTAATAGAATATCTAAGGAAAAGATTAATACCAGTAAATCTGAAATTATAAACCTTAATCTGCTCCTGGACACCATACAAAACCTGATTTCCAACTATGACTTCTTCTGGCATCCCAAAAAACTGAAGTATCTAGGGATCTATCTAACCACATCTCACAACCAATTGTACACTGCTAATTTTACTCCCCTAACAGAAGCGAAAAGATCACATCTTTTCAAATGGAGTAAACTATTAATGAATCGTGTCATCAAGGCCCCATCCTCTTTAAAAGAAGGCTGTTTATGGATGGCAATAACAGAAGAAAATGAATGAAAAATTGCTTTATTATGTAAATAAAGCATTTTTCATTTGTGAATTACTTAAAATATTTTTTTTATTTTAGTTAATATACATCTATTTCTATTTTATTTTGTATATATTTATTTATTTTCTCCAAGATATCACACTGCGTTACACTGCGCATAGCTAGCTGGGTCACGCATCAGTTTATTAACTGAGACACTCTGGGCTGGTATCAGCGAGGCATCTGAGTATCGTTCAGGTGCCTTAGCGATATTTTAATGATAAATAGAGGCAACTAATGATTTTCTATGACTGCGATAAACATGATAACCTTAATCGCTGCATTTTAATAAATAGAACCCTTTGGGCGGAAGATTAATTTTTTGGCCATCCAATCATACTGCATACGGTGATTTATAATTTGCAGTTTACACTGCATTTCACTGTGTGCAGAGTGCTGGGAGGTCACAGGTGCTGTGATGTGTACAGGCACATGTCTTCTGTAGGACAACACTATCATTTTACCAAGTGCTGGTCATATTTTTGTAGAGAAACTCTTTAATCCCTTAGTTTTTCCTGCTGAGTTTGGAGTAAGGTATTCTAGATATATTATTAATCAATTGTCTCCACTGGTGCTGCTTGATGATTTATACATTTCTCTAGCTGAACTGTAAGTATTTGCTTCATTTATAATAACAAAATTGCTTAACCTTAGTAAATAATTCTGAAGTCTCTCTACACATGTACATATGTTTCATATGTTTATCCAGCTGTTCTGCAGACCTTTCAAATCTTTAGTTATCCAGCTATTAAACAGACCTCCCAAATGATTAGAGCAAAGACATTAAAGGGCCAATTCAAGTCAGCGCAATGTTCAATCGTGTCATATTACGGTACCCAACGTGGCAGATTTTGCTGTGCACCTCTATGGGGTGTATTCTGTAGCCGAAAAGACGTGTTGTAAAAAACATATTTACGTGCATATGTTGAGTCAGCTGCAATTCTAGATGCCTTCAGCTCAAAAACAGAAGCATTTGTGAAGGCTTATATCAGGCGTAAAAAGTGTTCATATTTATACCCCAGGATACCAATAAAATGGCGTTGAGATAGTGTGGAGATATGGCTTGACAATGTCAGTAGAAATGCTAAAATCATATTACCTGATTACACAGAATAATAATATAATGAAGTGTCATATACACAAGTTCCTGAAAGACTTATACAAAGACACCCATGCTTCATTTTATTGCATTTACATGAACTCGCTCTTATAGTGCTCGGCCTACACGTGCCTGCCCTCTTCCACTTCCTTCTTACTGAACATACCCAGTACGGAAAGAAAACAGACATACCTCCAACTCTGAGTGAGCCCCTTTATGTCCACATTCAATTTTTCAAGATGAGATATTTGAATGGAGATTCGGGCTGCATTTTAGGTATTGTTCCTTGGTTTCTAGGCACCTGCAGAGAACTTTCACATCCTATGTAGTTGGGAAAATCAGGTCCCAGCTAATACTTTCAAAGACACCTCTTTTGCACCCTTCACATGAACTTTAAATGGTAAAGGTGCAGATCTAACAATGTAATAAAAATATTCTAATGTACAATATACAACTGTGATACGTGTAATAAAGTCAGTCCTAGTCCCTCAGTCACACGATTGCGGCTCAGTTTTACGGTTTACACCATGTGCATTTCAAGGGCTGAGCTATACTTTTTTTTTAAGGGGAATGGTTTCCAATCCCCTCACACCCCAGATCTGTCTCAAGCCCCCCCCCCCCCAACATTGACAATTAAAGGTATTTGGGGATACTTACCATCACTGGATCTGCTACTGATGTATTTAGTGCCAGACCCATAAGTACTGACAAGATGATTTTACAGGGGACGGAATGTGGAAGTAGTCATTATTATGCTTGAGGAGGTTACTTAGGCTCATCTGAGGGGGTTGGCTGGTGGGGGCCGGTCTCATAGTACACTACCACCCCCACCCACCCCCCAGATAAAGTTTGCCAGCCACCGCCTGAGCATGTATTGCTGTAAGAAAAATAAGAAATAAATAGCTCCTACACTGCATTAATTAAGCAAATAACATCCCTGCATGGTCAGGATCATGTAAACCTATGCTGCCTGATCTGCCCCGATTGCTTATAACTATGTTTATCATGACTTAAATAGACCTAAGTGACTTTGAAAGACAAGGGACACTTTTGGCAGGGGCTTAGTGACGCAGACATCACAACTTGCTAATGTTTAACAAATAATAGTGCCTAAGGTGGTATCAGCACAGAACTCCAAGGCAAAAACCTCCTCAGCAAAGGATAAAAGTGGGCGGAAACTCATATTGTAGGAATGTGATGTCTGTGTATTACTTAAAAGTGCAAAACAAAACAGGAAAGTAACTGCAGATCAGTTGACTGCAAATTTAAATCTGTGGTGCGAGCAGCCAATTTAATCAAAGATGGTCCAACAAGAACTCTACAGAGCAGGATATCATGGTTGGATTGCAGTGCATAAATCCCTCATAAGACCCAATAATGAACATTTGGAAGTTCAGTGGTACAAATAGCACAGGTAGTAGACTACAGAGTGGTGGAGGAAGGTGATATGGTCAAATAAATCATCCTTCATAATGTTTTCTACAAATTAATGAGTGCATGTCAACCTAAGGAACTCTCCAGCTCTTAGTACTTGTTTCCAACAGTAAAGGGTTTTAGTGGTGCCATAATGTTGTGGGCACATCTTCCTGACATGTTTTTGGTGCAGTCCTTCCCTTAGAAAGCAAGGGGAATGCTTATCACTACTTAATTGTACTGTGTGATCATCTTTACCCCATGTTGCAGTTTTTTCCTGAAAGGAAGCATGACTTCCAGGATAACAATGCTCCCATCCATGTGGCCACCCAGTGGTTAGGAGCATGGCACTGAGTGCATCTGTATGTTATGACCTCAGTCACCAGATCTGAACCCAATCAAGCATTAATGGGATACTCTGGAGCAACACCCAAGACAGCATTTTCCACCACCACCAACCAGGCATCAGTTGAGTGACTTTGTTGTTGAAAAATGGTGCTGCATCCCTCCAGCTTAATTCCAGACATTGGTAGACTCAATGCCATGGCACATACAGACTTTACTGACCTATTAAGTGACTTTATATTGGTGTTTCCATTTTTCTGTCCATTACCTGTATATTTGCTTATTTTTTTGTACTCTACACCAGAGCTGTTTTTTCAAATGCAGAGAGCTAACCTAACCATAGCTGTATCATATTCATTAGCAGCAAAATATCTTCCGATATACACTCGGGCACATTAGTCATCAACCATTACAGTTCCCTGACAATGATGGCTTGCAGAGCAGTCTCCCTTTCTTCCTAAACTCGTTTTCAGTTAAATTGTAACAGGAAGAATGTTAGCACTCCCAGCAGACTGAAAAAGTAACTGCAGACATAATGAGAGTGTCACACCGATGGCTGGAGATAATAGAATCATGAGAGATTAAGTTGAAGCTGATAAAGACTCTTTGTAGCACCAGAAGAGAAAGAAATTTCTTGTGCAAAGATTGGTCGGAGGGAGGGAATTATAAAAGCTGTATACAGGTGAGGTCTCATATTCCTAATTGACTTGACTTTTAGCAAAGTGCTGATTGCAGTAAGAGAAAAGGAATATGTCGTTGTTAGATTTGATGTTGCACTGTCACCTGTCATCTGTATTTGTTATTTTGATTATTCCTCACATGTTGCAGTTGCCAGTGTTGACGGTGTATTGCCACCTGTCAAGTGTAGCTGGTATTGCGGATCCTGAAACATAGTTGCTGAAGGTTCACAACATCGCACCTGTGACCATGTCAACTTGGAAAGCAAAGCCTGTTTTGGCATTATTTTTTTTAGTTCTGTCTGCTTTCTTCGTCCATTATTCTATCTTTTATTTTTTTCAATATGTCATTATTTCTCACTATCCTCCTCTCTATTCTCTCACTTTCTACCTATGTCTCATTTCTACTTCTTTCTTGCTTGAGCTATCCTTCTCAGTTGTGCTATCTCTAGTTATTTATTTTAATTATTATCAGACATATTAAAGAATGGGATATAGAAATTAAGGAGGTAAAAAAAATCAGTATAGTAAATATTGCACAGTAACATATGCTTTGCTTAAGGTTTAGGTGGAAACTTGCAAGTAACCACATTATCAGTCAATAAATTGAGTAAATAGAAGAATTCACCAAAGCCTTTAGACATATGAATACAAAAGCAAAATTAATAAAAAAAAATTGAAAGATTTAGTTCAGTCGAATAAGTGTAAGGTGAGGGTGAATAAGAGAAGAGGATAAAAAGATGGGAGAGGCAGGAATAGTTTATAACGGGGGGATGTAGAATATATACATTTCATTTCATCTTGTAAGAGAGGTGTCCCCAGTGATAGAAAATATTTCATATTGCCCACTATTCGTAAATAGACCCCTAGGTCATAAAGGTTTGATATAAGACCTCTGGTAGATTTTGTATTAGAGAAAAAACTTTCTAGGGGGAAGGATGTTGCAAATTGGGATATAAATGTCAAATTGTATTGTAAAAATATCTAAGTTGTAGGTATTGATAGAAAGAGTTGGGAATTTGAAACCTTGTTTGTATATCTGTGAATGATGTAAAGCATCTAATAGTGCCAATGTCAGGCAGAAATCTGCTATCAGACTGGGTCCAGTTGGTGAAGGAGCTGGACCCTAAGTGGCATATTTATCAATATTCGTCAAAAATGAAAAATAGTTATCAATCCTTATCGCATGGATAAGGATTGAACAGTCACGAAAAACTGCTGTTCCTGTGAAGTTAATAACTTACCTTTTCATTGTCTCTTCGTTCCCGAAGCTGCTGTGCAGTCCGAAGAAGCCTCCTGCGCATGCTCCGTCTGAAAACTTCTCTGCACTTCAGTGATGCAGAGAGTGGAGTGTGACAGGGAGGGATCATGTGATCCCTCCACACATGCGCTGTAAAGCTCTGCTCTTTGGAGCAGAGCTAAACAGTGCAGAAAATAGCAGTAACGGTAATGTACGTCAGCCTGGGCTGACGTACCTTACCGTACATGTAAAAGGATTTTTATTCATTCTTAAATTGCGGTACATATGGGGACTTCTATGTATTACGCAGAAAAGTGCAAAGCAGCAGAAATCTATGATATCTACTGCGATGCACTGTTGATAGATTAGAGAAGTACTTTAATTGGCGCCTCTTCCCCGAAAACGGCTGTTTTCAGGTAATTAACATGAAACTGAGGTTTAATAAATAGGCCTCTAAACCTGGAGGGAACTGGGATTTATTCATAATGCTGTCATGCTCCAGGAGTTAGATTTGAATTCATAAGTGCTAGTTACACAAGTTCTGTTGTAGAATTTTGAATGTGCAAACAGTAATTTGAATTGTCAGGGTTTGGAAAAGTCGTGGTAAAATATTATTTTTCAGAGATGACATTCTTTCAAACCAATGCATCTCATCGGGCCTCTTTGCGAGGGTCCTCATGAAATGATTCGCATCATCATGAACCCTTCCCCCATGAGTGATGATGCGATTCCCATTGTCACATCACCTGCACTTGCCCTTTGGACATCCCTTCTGGGATCTATGTACTCATTCCAATTACAGGACCTCAAAAGAGTCCTCTATTGTTATTATTTTTGTCACTACCTCCTACTACCTTTAATTTGTGCGGCTGCAGTCATCCTTGTATCTTCCAGAGGGAAGGTTCATATAGTCGGCATGTATGTGTCAAAATATATATTAATATCGAAACATGATTATTATTTACTACACTAATTAGCAATACCTAAAAGTGTTAAAGTGAGGATCCTAGAAACCCACACTAAATGACATAGCAACCCTTGTTTCAGGTCCTGACTCATAAGCCAAGAACCCCTGCTCTCATACTTGCCAACCCTCCTGGAATGCCCGGGACACTCCCGAATTTCGACACCCAGGAGAGCAGGTCTTTCTCCCGGATCTCATCCACTTCCTAGTGAAGTTGTGGGATGGGGTCACTCCGTCAATCATTTCGCCTCGGGACCAAAATGACAAAATTTTCAGTGCCAAATCCCCCCTGAATTTTTCACTTGGTTTTTAAAGTAGGCATTTAAGCCTGCTCTAGATAGCTATAGGTTTTAACACTTCCCAGCATACCATGACCACTGAACATAATTATTTTATATCTAATGTACTTAATAGATGTAAGTCAAATTCATGGATAATTCTCCATTTTCTATAAAACGTGTATAGTATCTGTTTTGCAGAAGAAACATCAACTTTTTCTGAGTTGTGCCCTTAAACCCAACAAACGATTAAACCTAACTGGCACCACCAAATTTATACTTTAAAGAAGCATCATTTTTAGTAATAACATAATATTATATTTTTGTATTAAACACAACATTAACAGCACATTTTAAATAAATGTTAGTGTCTCCTTATCTCTGGTTCCCACCTTGTTCCACTGACAAGATAGTATTTACATATATGCCACTGACTCACTTTCCTCCCTACATACACATAAACGCCTGTATAATTGGGTCTTGAAATTCTCTCTATATTTACATTTTGGGGGACCATTATATGCTAGTTTAAATGCAAGCCTACTGTATTTTGAATTTGTGTTTAGATCATTAAACATCACTTACGTACTAAAATAGTAGTTTCTGGTAACTACAAAAATCTTTCGGAAGCAGCCATCTCATGTTTTAGTCATCTCACACTCAGCTATACGTTTGAGTCATGTTTTATGCTATGTAAACATAGGTGGAATTAATTAGATTTGTTGAAGGAAATAGTATGTGAATATGGTAAATGACTAGTATAGGATGAACATGTACACAGAATAGATCTATAAACTGCATGCTTAATGTATATCTTCAATTGTGGCAAATGGGGAGGTTTGTGTCTGAATTGTTATATATATATATATATATATATATATATATATACTGTGTGTGAGTTAATATTATGTGTGCAGCATAGTGTTGTGTAGTCTACATTTTAGATGTGTTTATCTGTAAGGAGTATTGGAAGGTTAGAGAGTGGATGCTATAAGAGAGGGTTCTTGCTCATTGAGATCTTGAGATGAGTACAGGGGGTTCAGTCAGTGCATGAGGAGTAGGAATAGGGAGGGGGGTCTAGTGTGACTCACCCGGCTGCATTGTGTCCCCTCCAGGGATAGGGTGGCATCGGGTAACAGTCAGGAGCAATAGAGGGAGCAGCAGGAATTGTAGCATGGTGGAGGAACTTCACAGCTTCACTGTGTCCTAGGACCTCTTTAGGTGTCTGAGAGCTGTCTGAGAGCTGTCTACCTGAGTGAATGATTGAAGTCTGTGTGTCTGAGAGACAGAGTGTCTGTCTGTGGCTGATGTCTGTTTTTTCTCTGTGTCTGAGAAGGTCTGTGTCTCAAGTCTCTATATATCTTGACAATTCTGTGTTCAAAAATGTATCCCTGTTCCTCCCCTGTTTGTTTCCCACTTCTGTCTCTGTCTCCCTCTCTGTGCCTCTCTCCCTCTGTCTAGTCTGTCAGTATCTCCCCCTTATTTGTGCCCCTATGTCTGTCCTGTGTCTAAGTGCTGTCTGTGTCTAAGAATTGTGTGTACAAATCTCTCTCTGCCCCCTCCTCTCCACTTCTTTATTTCCCCTTCTCTGCCCCCTCCTTTCCTTTCTCTCCCCTTTTTCTTTTAGGTCCCCCTCACTGGGTGTCTTTCTCTATGTGTCTCTTCACTTTTTGTTTGACTATTGCTTCAACCTGTCTATCTATGTATCTGTCTGTCTGCTCTCTGTCTGGATGCGTTAGAATCTGTCTGTCTGGGAATGTGCATATACTCTAATATGTGTCTGTCTGACTGTCTTCCCTCTGACATGTGAGAACATTTTTGTAACTTTATCTACTTTCCTGTTGTGTGTGGGTGTTTATGTGTGTGTGCGTGAGTTTGTGTGTGTCTGTCTTTCTGTTGTCCGGGGTTCCTGTTAAATTCTTCACCCTCTGTCTGGATCTTGACTCGTAAACTCCAGGACTTACACTGTGCGCAATGTCTTCTGTCTCACTCTCTTTTGCCATGTGGAATCTGCTTTCCTGCCAAGGTCTGTATTGTTGTAATGATGCATGCGTACACCTTTTAAATTCCTTGCACATGCATGCATTACATGTTTTTTTAGGAAGTACTATTCATATTTCTATGCAGAGTAACCAACATGTGTCTTTTATTGGATTTGTATGCGTCTGTGTGTGTCTGTTTTTATAGGTTACTGTCTGGCTTTTTGTCAATTATATTTCTGTAATATCTCTATATTTTTGTATGTTGATATTTGTATCTCTACAGTCTTATCTCTCAATCTGGTTTATTTGTGTGGTTGATTGTGTATATGTCTATCTAGGTTTATCTATCTTGTGAGATTGTTTCTGTACCCTTCACTAAATATGTATCCTGTCTAGAGTTCCAAATAAGAATCCCCTATGCTGGCCCTTTGAAAATCTCTTATCAGTTATTTTGCTATGTGAAAAAGGCAAATGTCTGGCTGCTGCTCTTTTAACCCATGGAGTTCTGGTCCTTTAACCTATTAATACACACAAAACAATTCCAGCATATAATGTGCTTTCATGTACATGTGTATATGAAATTATTATACAGTATCTCGCTATATTTATGCAATGTATTAACCTGTGTGCATGGTAAAATGTGAAGGTTGTAAACACTTTACATTAGCAATGTATTTTCACAACCTGATTCTGTTTTAGTTCTACGCTGAAAGGTGGAAGGAAATAACTTGTCCTTTCCAGTTGCTGCAGGGTGGATTGTTTTGTGAATTGCCAGGAAAAGGAAAAATGTTCTGCCTCTTTCATCGCAGGCAAAATAACCACAGAGGGCACCCAATGGTGCAGGTAAAACATAGGATCGTTAAATTTAGTGTATAGTGTATCTTGCGGCAGGGTCAAAACTTTAACTTTTTTTTACCAGTGAGAAGTGTTTTATGTGGAATTCTGTGTTCCTGCAGCAGATGGTTTTGACAGGAATCATCCAATAATATTAAGCAATCAAACAATATTACATAAATATATAGCAATATTTTAGGATATAAAAATAATAAGATATTTATCCACACTGCAAATTTTATGTCATCCCCCCATAAACTCACCCTTCTTCTTTTCATTTGAAATTCACACCATTTGTCTCTTCTCTCTGCTCCACATTGATGTTACTGTCATTTATTACCAGGACAAATCTCCCAATTCAATGACAATGTCGCTACCTGGCTCACTAAGGCTGGGTACACACTACAGAAATTTCTCCCGATGTGATATCGTGTACTGAAAGTCACGATCAGCATGCAGACACGTGTACACACTATACACGTTTTACACTATTTGCTCTTCATCTGTCATAACTATCGGCTGAATAGAACCTGACTTTGTAAAGTCTATAGAGATCAGCCTACACTGCCGGCTGCGAGTGCGCACACACTGCAGAATTTGCCCCAACTTTGTTCCATTGTTCAAAGTGATTTTTAGCCAGTTTATAAAATCAAGTGAAATTACATTATTTCTTTTGGTGCAATAAAACATGATTGTGGGAGCATACACAATAATGCAATATTGGACCTAATGGTCGTTTATTGTGTGATTGGCGCAATAATCAGGTAAAAAAAACCTCTAGTGTGTACTCAGCCTTATTACCTATCCTTTGTCTTATCTAGTCCCATACTAGGTGATATCAACATTTCTATTGACATCCCTCTGCTTCCACTACCACTAAATTTATTTTCCTTATTACCTCCTGGGGCCACTCTCAGAGGTCTTCCATCTCCCAACCACTGTAATGAACACTGCCTTATCCTCATCTTTTCCCGCTACTGCTACATCTCTTGCTTCTCCTGCTCAGCCATCGCACTCTCTGACTTCAGCCTCCATCCTTTGGCATCACCTTACATTATGCTCTCACCTGCACCCAAAATTCTCATGCACACTAAATGCTGTCAATCCGAAACACTGCTCTCCTCTTTTTCATAACTAGTCCTTACTTCCCTGATCTAATTGATCTTATTTCTTCAACATCACACTCACTTCAGAGTCACTGTGATATGGCAGATCCAGTGACCACACACCCCCAGAGAACTTCAACTGTGGCACAACAAACAGACCCATCTCCTGCAAAAGACAAAATCAGCGCCATTCTACAGGTCCTCCTCATGCTAGAACCTGAATGCCCCATGCTAATTCTCAGGCACACTCCAATTCACACGCAGATCATTCTCACAGAGGATTAAGTCTCTGCCCTCCTCTCATCCTCCTACCCCACAACCTGCCCCTACAACCTATACAAATCAACTTCTCCACTTACTCTCCTGCACTGCATGCCTGCTATTAACTCACCTCTTCAACCTGCTTCTCACCACTGATCCATTCCCATCCTCCTGTAAACATATTCTCATCTCACTAATTCTAGAGAAACTGTAGCTGGACCCCAGCCTCTCTCTCCAAGTACCCCACTATTTCTCTCCTCCTCCTCTGTCTCCAGACTGCTGGAGCAGGTTGTGTACAACAGCCTAACTCAATTTCTCTTCTCTCACACATTCCACAGAGACTACCTTCACTTAAGTGACTTACAGCAAAGCCTAAGGGGCCAATTCAATTGTGCCAAGAATAACGTAGCGTTAACAGTGTTACCGTTAATACGGTAAAACTGCGCATAATTACCCTTAATCCGGTAATTTCAACGGTGAATTTTTACTCGCGGCTCCCTGAGCTGCGAGATGAAATCCAGGCTAAAATTACCGTATTAACGGTAATACTGTTAACGCTGTGATATTCTCGGCGCAATTGAATTGGCCCCTAAAGGTCAAATCTCACTTCCTGTCAACAACACCACAATTTCCTGAGTTTTCCAAGTCCATTGATTTGGTGTCACGCTTGACTCCACCCTCTGCTTTATTCCTTCCATCCAGTCTCTTGCAGTCTTGTTGTCTCCACCTCTGAAATATTACTATAATACAACCTAATTTTACCTAAGATGCAATTATTTTTTTTTAGCCATTTTCTCATAATCTCCTCTCACTATTACTTTAACCTTTTCCTATCTGACATTACCCTCACTCACTTTCCACACTTCAATCCATCCATAATGCCATGGTAAGACTGATATTCCTCTTTTACTGCTCCATAGTGCTGCACCACTATACATATCTCTACACTAGCTCCCCATATCTTCCAGATTCCAATTGATATTACTCACTTTCACCTGCCCTCTTAGATCTGTCCCGGACCTCTTCTTTGATAACCACTCACTCACTCCCATCTGCAAGACTTCTCTGTTACTCACCAATGTAATTCCGTAACATGTCTGATCACAATATGCCCAGCTTTCAAATATTTGATAACCCAGATCTTTACTAAAGCTCAACCTACTCCCACTTATATTAATCACCCTTACCGCTGTCACAAACTCCATTCTTAGTCACACTCACACCTCTTGCCTCTACTCTGCCCTCTTCCCACTGGGTTGTAAGCTTTTATGAGCAGGGCCCTCCCTACACTTGTTTTCTTATCTGTACTTAATTTGTTTAACTTGTATGTTCCAGTTGTATGTATGTATGCTCTGTTTTCTCCAATCTCCAGCAATGTGGAGCACTTTTGCACCTTACAAATAACTGAGAATAATAATGATAATTTTATATATAAGTGCTTACTTCCAACAGAGGAATAAACATTACATTCTATTTATAGTCAATAATTTATAAAGCAAAGAATAGTAATTTTGTGATTATCAGAAACTGCAAGGAGTCCAAAAAAAATATCAGCATTTAATGTAGCACTTACCTATCACACCAGTTAAAGATTTGGTTAACAAATCTAAAAAGTGGGTCTCTGGGGATAGCTAAAAGCTCCATATCGACTAAACTAAAAGAAACATCCTATAAAATCTATTATCGCTGGTATTATACCCCCACCCGTCTCCACGCAATGTTCCCCTCCTCGTCACCTGACTGTTGGCGGGGTTGTGGCCACAGGGGATCAATGCTACACATCTGGTGGACTTGTCCAGTTATCACTCCTTTCTGGGACGCGATCCATGGCTTTATCAACACTCTATTTGAGGCTCCCGTGGCGAAGGACCCTTGGATTTTCCTCCTTTGTTATCCTCCTCCAGACCTTGATAAATTTTCCAAAAAACTGATTGCACATATCCTCACAGCCGCTAAATCCCTTATAGCCCTTAATTGGAAACGTATCTCTTCTCCATCTCTCTCTGCCCTTAAAAAGCAAATCTGGCACGTGGCAGCCATGGAAGAAATTAGGTACTATTTACATGATAGAGGTTACGCTTTCAACCAAGTGTGGGCTCCCTGGCAGTTCGCAGAACGCTCGTTCCCCTCTGGCCCTTAACGACTCCGTTGTGACCCATGTGCGGCGGGCAGGACTCTGCTCCTGTACCGCCATCTCCTGATCCTCTAACATTCATATTTTCACCTTCTTTCCGATTACACTCATGCATCAACGTTTGTGGTCTTCCCTTCCCCTTCCCTCCTAATTTTCCTTCACCCCTCCCCCTTCCATTCTACTTTTTCCATTATTGTTTCTTACATTTATACAAAAGCAAAAAAGGAAAATATGGTCGATATATCTCTCAAGTTGTCAAAAGACGTTTTCTTTAGACTCCATTACAAAGTTAATGTCCTTCTATGTATACTTTGTAAACTTTTGACTTCTTATTGTATATACCTTTTGTTGTCTGACTATTCAAAATAAAGAATTTAAAAAAAAAAAAGTGGGTCTCTCACATCCATACACACTTAATCGCTGCCACCACTTGTATTATGGCAATAGGGCACTCAAAACTCTTACACAAATGTTCCCAGTGGCACACACAAAGTGTTAACAGTTCAGACACCAAAATTCAAGGGGTTAACATTTCACACCCTAGCATTAAAGGGGGTAACATAGCATACCCTAGCACTCAGACAAGCAATACGTATTTTCTTGAAACTCTTATGGGTTCGTAGAGTAACAAAGACAGGCTTATTAAATTTCAGATTTTTTATAACAATATATAGGTCATTGGATATAATAAAAAAACATATAATAAAATGACATACAATATAAACACAATACAGTTAGAAAATAATGGGATACAAATACAGATACACTTCCATGTATCTTATAATCTGTATGCCTGTGATAAAGCAGTGGTGAAATGGACAGTTTTTCAATTGGACAATTTATGGACAATTTTCCATAACACACATTGAGTTTTTAACCATGTTCCCCCAAGCAGTCACTAAGAGGGGCAGTGTAAATGCTAATATGGGGAGGGAATTCACACCTCGGTGTGAATCATTGTTCAAAAATAGTCCAAAATTATACTTACATAATTAATAACTAATATACTTAATCTTGCCATATCGTCTCTCTGACACATCACAGAGACATAATTCCCAATTCAATAAAGGTGTTATAATTTCCCACACAATTGCATATTAAATGTGACGTTTCAAGGCCCCCAAGGCCCCATAGGCAGGAAGATATGTAATTTGGATAGTTTACCTCTCCAACTGTTAACCAGAATAGGCACACCTTAAGTAGATTCTGACCATGAGTTCAGATTGGCAGATCTCGCAAAACATGAAATATAAAGTTCTATATTTTCTAGATCAATACATAGGCAGCTTGTAGCAATAGCTGACAGGTGGATATTCATATGCTAATAAACATATTCCTTTGTTGCCTCAAGCACACCTCACTAGGAAGTGTCACCTCTGAGTCTTGGAGCTGCTTGCAGTCTCTCTTTTTGTCCCGTGTATGGACACCACTGAGTCATATCTTTTTGTTAACTGACCCTAACACATTTCCATGCCCGCATCCCCTAGCTTTTAAAAAAAAAATCTAGATAGTTATCAGATGGGGAAACCCAGATGTTAAGACAGGTTTTTCCCATGCCAGAGTCTGTTTGTCACTTTTCAGGCTTGGTGCACGGCGATTCATCATCCTCCCCACTGTGCCACCCACTAGGCTTTTTAGCACAGCTTTCTAACACAGTTTCCTAGCATAGCTTCCTTGTACAGCACAGCTTACAGGTTCCTATATATCTTGGGGTAAAGTGACTGCTGATGTCACTAGGCAGTTCAATTACTATTTAAACCTAACTCTGAGCACTATTTAGTGCCAGAGTATCAAGTCTCCTGCCTCTTGCATCCGATTCCTGGATTTTGATCTCTGTTGATGTTTTGAGAGTCTCCAGAGTCTGACTTGGCTGTTTGCCTTCCCTTTTGGTGCGACTCAGTACCACTGATTCCTGGCTTGGGTTTGTGCTGACTTCCCTCTTGGTTCTGCTTTGGTGTTTCAGTTATAGTTTGTATGTGAATTCCCGACTTGCATGACCTTTCTTCTCTATACTGATTTTGAGCTCCATCATCAATTGTCTCCAATGCATCAAGCCAAAGAACAGGACAGAGGACTGTGATCTGTGGACTCCAGGCATTGAACCTCAAACCTCCTTTGAGGACTCCCTGGAGGAAACCATGTGGGTGGGTTTGCACATTATATGCCTCTGTTCTGCCTGTGCTAACTTTGGCTGGCTTAAGAATCCGCCATCCTGACAATAAGATCCTGAGACATTAATTAGGTGTGAGAAACCCTTCGGGTCAACATCTGTCCACAGGGTACCTGCCATGAGGGGAGATGTTAATTAAATCATGGCCACAGTAACTTCAGAAATTACACTCAACAAATACCTCAGATATATTATGAATTTTCATATTTTATTTTGACTAGTGACTTTTCCTTTACCATGACAGTGACCTATGCACCTTCCAGCACAAGCATACATTTAAAAACACACCGTGCATTAGTTTGTTGCTTAATTATATATATACACCGATCAGCCACATAATTAAAACCACCTGCTTAGTATTGTGTAGATCCCCGTTGTGCCGCCAAAACAGCTCTGACTCATCAAAGCATGGACTACACAAAACCTCTGCAGGTGTCCTCTGGTATCTGGCACCAAGATTTTAGCAGCAAATCCTTTAAGTCCTGGAAGTTGCGAGATGGGGCCTCCATTGCTCGGACTTGTTTTTCCAGCACATCCCACAGATCCTTGACCGGTTTGAGATTTGGAAGCCAAGTCAACACATTGAACTCTTTCTCATGTTCCCCAAACCATTCCTGAACAATTTTTGCATTATGGCAGGGCGCTTCGTCTTGCTGAAATAGGCTACTGCTATCAGGGAATACCGTTGCTATGAAGGGGTGTACTTGGTCTGCAACAATGTTTAGGTGGGTGGTACAGGGCCAGTGCTAGGGTTCTCAGCGCACTAGTCAAAATTTCAAAATACCGCCCCCACACCCCAACCCCAAGACACGCCAAATACCCACTTCCCAGTCCCTCACACACTTCACTTTTAGTAAACAAAAAAAAAAGATAAGCCTTACCTCATACAGCGGTCTGGCTGCCGTGATGTTTCATAGAGAACGTTGTCCAGACTCCACTGCTGTCCAGGGGCAATCACAGGATTTCTATAGGGGAAGTATCCAAGTATTAGATATGGGAACAAAAAACTTGTGAGAATGACCCATCACACTGCTCCCCCTGCAGCATACTGTCATCGTCGTCCCCCGCTGCTTCTCTCCCCCCCTGCAGCACCATGCATGTCCTCTCTTCCCCCCATGCAGCACCATGTCCTCTGTCCTACCCCCCTGCAGCACCATTTCCTCTGTTCCCCCCCCCTGCAGCACCATGTCCTCTGTCCTCCACCCCCTGCAGCACCATGTCCTCTATCCTCCCTCCCCTGCCGCACCATGTCCTCAACCATTTCCGCACCATGTTTAGACATATCATTTGCCCCAACTACAGGGCAGGTGCAAATGTCAATGATAGTGATGACTGTCACGGCATCGTCTTTGTATTAAGAATTACATGTATGCATGCCAGTATATAGAACAGAACATGTGTATGTAAGTAAGAGAAACTATAAAAACAGATTGTATGTACAGTCATGGCCTAAAGTTTTGAGAATGACACAAATATTATTTTTCACAAAGTCTGCTGCCTTAGTTTTTATGATGGCAATTTGCATATACTTCAGAATGTCATGAAGAGTGATCAGATGAATTGCAATTAATTTCAAAGTCCCTCTTTGCCATGACAATGAACTTTATCACAAAAACAACATCTCCACTGCATTTCAGCCCTGCCACAAAAGGACCAGTTGACATCAGGTCAGTGATTCTCTCGTTAACAGAGGTGAGAGTGTTGAGGAGGACAAAGCTGGAGATCACTCTGTAATGCTGATTGAGTTAGAATAACAGACTGGAAGCTTTAGAAGGAGGGCTGTGCTTGAAATCATTGTTCTTCCTCTGTTAACCATGGTTACCTGCAAGGAAACAAGTGCAGTCATCATTGCTTTGCACAAAAAAGACTTCACAGACAAGGATATTGCTGCTAGTAAGATTGCACCTAAATCAACCATTTATTGAATCATCAAGAACTTCAAGGAGAGAGATTCAATAGTTGTGAAGAAGTCTTCAGGGTGCCCAAGAACATCCAGCAAGCGTCAGGACCGTCTCTAAGTTGATTCAGCTGTGGGATCAGGGCACCACCAGTGCAGAGCTTGCTCAGGAATGGCAGCAGGCAGGTGTGAGTGCATTTGTACGTACAGTGAGGCGAAGACTTTTGAAGGATGGCCTGGTGTCATGAAGGTCAGAAAAACATCAGAAACAGACTGATATTCTGCAAAAATTACAGGGATTGGACTGCTGAGGACTGGGGTAAAGTAATTTTTTCTCATGAATTCCCTTTCAGATTATTTAGGGTATCTGGAAAAACGCTTGTCCAGAGAAGGAAAGGTGAGCGCTATTGTGATGGACCGCCTATGCCACCCTGTCTGTTGTCGCTGGGAATCAGTTGGGCTTACTTTGCCACCGTTCCCTTTCTGTATCCCAATTGCACCCTCTACCCGTAGTAGGAGGAGCTTACAATGCTGCCACCACTGGACTCCTTAATGGCATCCAAAATCGTGTTCCTTCTGCGTAACTGTCGCTAGTGTACCCCCTTGCTGATACACCTGGGCTGGTACACCTGACCTCTTGCCTTTAGATCAGGGTTTCTGTGGATGGTTCCCCTCTGGCCTATCACACTGACCAGAGCTGCAGGTAGCAGGCAAAATGTTGATACTGGAATGCTGTGTCCACCTCAGAACAACTGGAGAACGGATTAGATTTGGGTCCAATCTGTAGGTCACAGGAGTTTACAGTAGGGTAAGTAGTTATCAAAGCATCTTTTGCTTGAGGCAAAAGATGGTTTATTAGCTCAAGTAGTCCTGACAAGGAGAGTTTATACGCCAGTCTGTGGTACTAGTGATCTTTCCAGAAGTATAGATGGCACTATAATGATACATTGCAGTACAAGCCAGTGCTGTTTTATACAGTTTTGGATGCAGTCTAACAGGGGGTAAGCCAGCCCCTGAACTCTTTACTGACCCCAAGAAATCTGATTTATTTTTAGTATGAGGATGCAATATGTTTCCCAAAACATGGATTTAAATGCAAAGTTAACAAAACTTACACTAATCTGTTATATCCCAAAATCTTCTGTGTGCATTATTCAGACATGACAAGTCCTGTGTCATGCCAACAGTAAAGCATCCTGAGACCATTCATGTGTGATGTTGCTTCTCAGCCAAGGGAGTGGGCTCACTCACAGTTTTGCCTAAGAACACAGCCATGAATAAAGAATGATACCAAAACATTCTCCAAGAGCAACTGCTTCCGACCATCCAAGAACAGTTTGGTGACGAACAATGCCTTTTCCAGCATGATGGAGCACCTTGCCATAAGGCAAAAGTGATAACTAAGTGACCGGGGATCAAAACATCAAAATTTTGGGTCCATGGCCAGGAAACTCCCCAGACGTTAATCCCATTGAAAACTTATGGTCAATCCTCAAGAGGCGGGTGGAGAAACAAAACCCCACAAATTCTGACAAACTCCAGGCATTGATTAGGCAAGAATGGGCGGCCATCAGTCAGTATGTGGCCCAGAAGTGGATTGACACTATGCCAGGGCGAATTGCAGAGGTCTTCTAAAAGAAGGGTCAACACTGAAAATATTGACTCTTTGCATAAACTTAATGTAATTGTCAATAAAAGCCTTTGACACTTATAAAATGCTTGTAATTTTACTTCAGTAAGAACATCCTGATTGTTGTATGAATGTAAAAATAATATATATTTCTTTGCATGTGGTCTTATGGTACGTGATATTGCACATATGCATGTGAGTATGTGCATATCCTGAAGAGTGTTCTGCCTGTCTACATACAGCAAGTAACATTTAAGCAGGTCGTACTAAATAGCCTGAATCACATGGAAATGTATCTTGAGATCCACTTGGTTTGGAATATGGGCGCATGTACCCTGTTCCTTGCTTTTAAAAATACAACTTGCGTGCAGGTTGCGTTCGAAGATATATTAGGCCCAATGAGTTGTAGAGTTTTGGTATATTTTTAAGCTCTCCCTAAGGACATATCTACTTGCATAATGTAAGTAACCAACTCATTGAAACTTTTACTCTATATATACACACATGTTTCTGTTTTTGTATATTGTAAAAAGTAAAGAAAGAACATTTTTAAAGAACAAGAAAATACTGTGCCTTTTATATGATCCAAAATGGCCAGACTAAAGTATACATATTTGAGCCAATACATCATTCAAAGTACATATTTGTGGCACTAAAAGTGGCAGCATGCACATGGACACATGTCCCCATCTGGAAATATTAAGTGTTGTCACATCAGAAAAAAATATTTCCCCAATTGTGATTAAATAGTATTCACTTTAATATAATAAAATAAAAATCATTTCCCTTACATATAATCAGTAATGAAATTTGTCCTACTAATTTATTTTAATTTATTCATAAAATAATTTAGCCCCCGTAAGATAATTAATAATATTTTGTGTCCCTCTAAACAAGAAATCATGATTACCCACATAATTAAAACTTGTATTGTTCCTCCTGTTATGTTTACATTGGCCAGCAGAGGAAGGCTGATGTGCTTGCTAATCTCGCCAAAGCAGTGCTTTGATTTTGGTGATTGTCACAGCAATCTTGGGCAGGTTTGCAAAATCGCAGCTTCATACATATGGCGACTTGTATTCTTAGAATGGCCAAAAGTATGGACAGCGATTTTTAACATGTCGATTTTGGTTACATCACTTTACTGGCGATTTACTATCAACTCACACTTTGAAAAATGCTGAAAAAATAAATCACAGCTTTATCCATTTTGCCCCTGGAGTTGTTACATGGCCTTTTACATGCAACTGTTTATTTCTGGGGCTCTGGCAATTTTTGTCATTCAAAAGTGTCAAATTTATTTTATTAACACACATTAAATGGTCATGGAGGGGATGCGTGAGCAAGAGGACCAATCACATGCCACAATACTCACCTTTCCTCCCCTCCCGCGTTTCTGGCCAGTGCTGTTAG
Organism: Mixophyes fleayi; assembly: GCF_038048845.1. NCBI lineage: Eukaryota > Metazoa > Chordata > Amphibia > Anura > Limnodynastidae > Mixophyes > Mixophyes fleayi. Next base: position 225,962,741 of record NC_134402.1, read on the forward strand.
AGAAACAGAGGAGCTCTAGGAATAACGGCTGCATGCTGCAACCCCCCCGGAGTTCTGGCTAGGGGGATTGGCTAACTTAGGCAAATATTTTCCTAGGTGGTATTGCAGTTTTCACATACAAAAAGCTTTTGTCAAATCTGTAGTACTTTTTGCAAAAGTTATTGTATAAATACAAAAACAGACCTTCAAATGCATACATTGTTGCAAAGGAATTATTTTCCTGTAACTGAAAATACATTTGTCAGCAATATGTTAAAATATCGCTGACATTGAGATATGTTCCTGCTTATGCCCCCCCATTATCTGCCAGAAAAACATATTGGGGAGAGATCTGTTATTGAGATGTCCTATGTCCTGTGTGTGTCATTCTGGATAAAATCTGCCTGGAGATTTTCTGTCCTGAGTTCAGTGATATCTTGTGGTGAGGAGTGCAGTGCTCAAGGACGGGCTACTCCGAAATGAGGATGGAAAGAGCTGTTTCCCATAGATTGTAAGCTTGCGAGCAGGGCCCTCTTACCTTTCTGTCTGTATGTATTACCCAGTATTGGTTTATTAATGTTTGTTCCCAATTGTAAAGCGCTACGGAATTTGCTGGCGCTATATAAATAAATGTTGATGATGATGGTCTAGGTAAAGAGAGAAGGGGAATCTGTGGAAAGTTTATAACTGGTGAACAACCAACATAGGGATAACTCAATAAATGATATATTTCCCCTAGTTTGTATTAAGAAGGAAATGTTTGGTAATACCATTTCACCTTGGCTTTTTGGCTTGAAACAGCAAGGAGATAGACAATAATAATAATAGCAGCATAGTGGCCTAGTGGTTAGCACTTCTGCCTCACAGCGTTGGGGTCATGAGTTCAATTCCCAATCATAGCCTTATCTGTGTGGGGTTTGTATGTTCTCCCTGTGTTTGCGTGGGTTTCCTCCGGGTGCTCCGGTTTCCTCCCACACTCCAAAAACATACTGGTAGGTTAATTGGCTGCTATCAAAATTGATCCTAGTCTCTGTCTGTCTGTGTGAGTGTGTGTCTATATTAGGGAATTTAGACTGTAAGCTTTAATGGGACAGGGACTGATGTGGATGAATTCTCTGCACAGTGCTGCGGAATTAGTGGCGCTATATAAATAAATGATGATGATTATACACAAGGATTCTGTTGCATGACAGAAATTTATCTCAAGTTTGTATTTCTACAATGAGACATATTTAAGTCACTTGAAAAAAATCATCCCATGTCCGGATTGTAGAGAAGAAAGACGGGTCAGGGAGAGGCCAGATAGCAGGAGGATTTGGTAATGTCCCAGCAATGTTACTAAGGAGGAGGCAACAAGACAGCCGGATTGGATCTGTGGAGTGAAGAGTCAAGGATCACACCAAGTTAGTGGGCATGGGGGGGGAGAGTGTTGTGATGTTGTCAACTGTGCACTACGCAGTTTAGGGGGGTAGCTTAAAGTCTTTCCACTCCCCGTGTCATTTCCCCCTTCCCCAGAGACCAGGAGAGGAGGGATACTGACACTGGGAGAGGGAAAGACTTTATGCTACCTTGTGTGATCTATGTAAGTCAAATTAGCATTTCCTGCTTTAAATCACCTAAAAAGTTTGCATGAATGAGCGATAGTCAACGGACGTGATTAATTACTTGAAGTTAACACAAACTGATTACATTGCAGCATTACGCAACCAGTTTTTGTGCTGCACAACAATTAAAAAATCACCTGTGTAGATTATCTGATAGGAAAAAAGAAGCTGCAAAATGGGCAATGATCAGTTGTCAGCTATTAGCCTTAATGGTACTGAATTTATTGACATGTAAATATGTAAATGTTTACTCAGTTCAGCACCACATAGTTTATCTCCTATACTGTTTGTACCTGGTAACTACTTAAAATCCCTCCAGAAAGCTGCAGAAAATTATTCACTTCCAACTAGTGTTTGCAGGTTATTAATATATTCACTGATTTGAATGTGTTGCACTAGTTTATCTTGTGTCTTTAATGAAAGCAAGAATGATATGGTACAAATACAGAGATCTGCAGTCTGTGTACTAAAATGCAGCAAGTGAATTAAAAAAAAAAAAAAGGATGAAAAGTCGCCATATAAGACTATAGCTCAGTCAGGCTTCAGATCTCACCATTCTCCTCCAGTGAGTGAGGTGAGTCTAGAGGTACAGTTTCACACACTCACTGTGGAGGGTTCCCTGCCTGTTTCAGACAGATTGCATGGAATATCTTTCCAGACATGCTGGGCGCTGTCTCTGCCTGTCACACACTAAGGTCTTTGTTCAATACCTGTGCTCCAGACATCTCAACACCTGAGAGAATCTACTCTGTCTGGATCCTGTAACCCTCTCACTTCCACAGAGGTTGGCTATGGACTACCAATTGGTACAATAACACAAGATGACATGACAGTATAATTATTTAATGCACATACATGGTACAGGTAATGTTAAGATTGCTCAGGCCTCATAAAATAATGGGAATTTTGACAAACTGCATGTCACCTAATTACTGATTTTGTGCTGTGTGCAAACGATTACCTATTTTTCCCTTTACACCATCTAAAATGGCTTTGCTACACTTTTACACATCATACCTATGCTCTCTGGGTGCAAAGTTACATATAAGCTCTCACAATCATGGTCCACTCCCCTTATTACTGTTGTGCTGTTCATTTGCCCTTGTTTTATTATTGAACAAGTAAACAAATGCGCTCAATAACAGACTACGTGAAACATCTGCAGCAACGGTGGGACCAAGGAATCCCTCCTTGTATAGGAAAGCAAAAGACAAAAAAAAGTCTCAACTGCGCTTACAAGATGAGAGAATAAACCGAATGAAAATAAATAATAATACTAGAGCAACGAATAGCAATAAAATATAAAATAATTTTGGACATGGAAGTAACCGTAAATAACTAAGGTGGTGTATCAATGTGTAACTAATAATACGTAAAATAACAGAAAAAAATAATAATAATACAGAAAAAAAAAATGGATATCAACGGACCATGTGAAATGATCAATTGTATGAATATGAACAAGTCTTTTGGATTAACTGTTGAAGCTCTAATTGATAACGCTGGTGTGCAGGTGAATGGGGATCAATCCAGACTACTTCAATAAGTCTACAAATGCTTGGGATGATATACCTCAAAAAGAAGGGGGAGACAAAAACGGGGGAGGGGGGAAGGGAGGGAAATGAATGGTATTCAGCAGAATATATAAACAGTAAACCAAAATTTAAAAACAAAGGTACAATATTGACATGTGTGACACAATCTCAACTAGAATAGAGACATATAATGGGAAATACACAGGATATCCACAAAAGATTGGAGGAGAGGTGAATAGTCAAAAACTAATATTTAATACAAAAGAATTGGCCATACAGACCGGAACAACAATAAAACAGTGAACCATAAAAACATATGTGCAAACAATTGGAACAGAGAACAAGTCCCAAGTGTAATGGATCAAGTATCAACTCACGCTGAAGGAGATCATGCCGGCGTGGGAATGCGGTTTGAAAAGACAAGGGCCAGAATCAGGATGTCTTCCTCCAGAATGCGAGTCCAGAACGGGCGGGGGACTCGCATTCTGGAGGACGACATGCCCTGGCTGCCATGGGTATGCTGCTCTTGTAGTTCTACAAGACCAAGCATGCCCAGACTGTTAATGGCAGCCCATGCTGGCTGGCTGGGACTTGTAGTTACACAAACAAAAATGATGTTTTCTTTATTTTTTCTACATTCTTGCTCCATTATTACCCTACACCCACCACCCTAGTGTTGTAGGAAGAGTCCTAGTGCTTTCAGCACTGGTCTGGTTATTCCTAGAGGGGGAGCCTGATTTTTATTTTGCGGGGCCCCACTCTCTAGGGAATCCAGCCCAGTGCAGAACAGCCTGTGGTTGGTTGTCATTATGGCAGGGGGATCCCCTTCCGCGTGTCCTACTATAGTGCCATCCACCCAGGCTGGTTTGCCTAGTGATGGCTGCGTGGAAATCGGGGAGACCCCACGCATTTTTTCTCCCGATTTTCGTGCAACCAGCAGTAGGGTGGCAGCGCTAGAATTAATAATCTTTAGAGGGGGGGAACCCACATATTTAAAAAAAAATAAAAAAAATTCATATGTTTGTGAGGGCAAAATCGCGCAATATATCAATTTTCAGCTAAACACAGGCGAGTTTAAAGAGCCACAAATCGCGAGAGATGAACAGCGATTTTCAAGTTCAGACTACTTAATACATATAGAGACTTGGGGACTCAAATCGCCAGTTATCTCTCACAATTTGCGGCTATTTGAAATCATTGAAAAAAACGGAGCTTGATACATTTACCCCCTGGATGGAATTGTAGAAAGTGGCAGATACAAAAATGTTACCGAGCCTACAAGTGGTGCACAACTACTGTTACGCGTCAAAGCCGAGCTGCAAGATAACAGTAAGGCATTAGAGGATAATGTTTGCTCTGAATCAGAAATGACACCAATCCCTGTGGAGAGTCCATCCAACAGTGGGATGTCTAATCGTGAGCATTCTGTTAGTGTACCCATTAAGAAGGGCCCTTTCAGTAGTTCTGCTGATGTGTACCTGAACAGCCCGAGTGTAGCCGGTGATACACCAATTGAGGATGCCACTTTGGAATTAAAGGAGGATGAGGGGGAGATTTGTGTAGGCGACGAGGGCGCTAATGAGGATGTTGATGAGGATGAGCTTGTTTGTGTAAGTCTTGCACCAGTGGCAGCAGTTCTGGCACGTGACAAGAAAAAGGCCACTGTCATGCCTGGGTATAAAACAAAAACATCCAATTCTTATGTGTGGAATTATTTCTACCCAAATCCAGACAACAATTGTCTAGCCATTTGTAGTGTATGTCAAGCCACAGTCAGTCGAGGGAGGGACCTTAACCATCTTGGAACCTCGTCTATGTTACGCCATTTAACTAGAGTTCATGGCAAAGTGTTGGGAAAAGCTGAAAGTTCTTCCAAAAAAAAAAAACAGCACTCCATCATCAGCTAAGACCCTCCGGTCACCAACATCCCGACGGCTACAAAATACACCCACCACACCATCCTCATCAATATCCTCAGTAGCGCTCGGAGTTAGCCCTGCATCCTACTTGTTAAGGCTGGATGACTCCTCCACTCTAATTGATTCCTCTGAAGAAAGCGTTAGTCCTGCTGCTGCTGCTGTTGTTGCTGCTGGGGGTGAATCGTCAGCCCAGAGGCAGGTCAAGAAAATGAGTAGTCCTACATTTCAGCAATTAACTGTGAAACAATCATTTGCTAGGGGAAGCAAATATGACAGCAGTCACCCAATCACCAAGCGAATCACAGACGCCATGGCTGCAATGTTAGTGTTGGATCTGCGTCCAATCTCCACAATAAACGCAGCTGGTTGTTCACAGTTAATTGAGGTTTTGTGTCCGCGTTACAGAATTCCATCGCGATACCATTTTTCCCGTAAAGCTATTCCACAACTATACCAAAAAGTGTGTAAAAATGTAGAGATTGCGCTGAAAAATGCCATTCTGCCCACTATCCACTTAACCATAGATATGTGGACAAGTGGAAGTGGTCAAACCAAAGACTATATGACTGTGACAGCCCACTGGGTTGGTCATTCACCTTCACCAGCAGGAACAGCAGCAGCATGTACACCACTACGTAACATTTGTCACAGGCAGGCCACTCTTTGTATCACCGGCTTTACTAACAGGCATACAGCTGACAATTTGTTACGCAAACTAAGAGATGTGATTGATACATGGCTTATACCACTTGGACTCTCCCCAGGATATGTCATTTCTGATAACGCCAACAATATAGTGCGAGCATTACAGCTGGGTGATTTCCAGCACATTCCCTGTTTTGCTCACACCATCAACTTGGTGGTGCAGAGCTTCCTATGAAATAACCGTGAGGTGCAGGAGATGCTTTCTGTGGCCCGTAAAATTTCAGGCCATTTCAGGCATTCAGCCACAGCATGTAGGAGATTACAGCAGCTCCAAGAGCAGTTTAACTTGCCCTGCCACCGACTTAAGCATGAGGTGGTAACTAGGTGGAATTGCACCCTGCACATGCTTCAGAGGATGGAGGAACAGCGCAAAGCCATCCAAGCATATTGCACAAGCCATGACATTGGGAAAGGAGGGGGGATGTATTTCACTCTTGCACAGTGGGAAATCCTTTCAGTGTTGTGCAAGGTGCTGAAACAATTTGAAATTGTGACATGTGAAGTGAGTGCAGACTCTGCTAGTTTGAGCAAAGTTATTCCTTTAATTAGACTTTTGGAAAAGCAGCTTGAGAAACTGAAAGAGGAGGTGAAAGCAAGCAATTCAGCAAAGTATGTTGGCCTTGTCGATCAAGTACTTCATTCGCTTCACAATGATCCTCGAGTTATTAAGATCTTGAACTCGGATCAGTACATTTTGGCCACTGTGCTTGATCCAAGGTTTAAGACCTACATTGAGTCTTTACTTGTATATGAGCGAGATGTGAACTGTTGCAAGGAGCTATTGCTCAGCAAGTTGGCCGCTGAAATGGGCCTCGGCTTGACTACGTGTCCTCCTTCACTCTCTTAAGCTGCTGCTGCTCGTAAAAACTTAAATTTCTAAAAAAGAAGCAGGGAAGACACAGGGGGCAGACCAGAAAAATTTAACATCTGGGCTGGTTTGAAGGATTTTTCTAAAAAATGTGTCACCTTGCCCATAACTCCATCCAATACGAGTATAAACATGCAAAGGATGGTGGCGGATTATTTTCAAGAGGTAATTGATATGGAAATGTCAGACAGTCCCTTTCCTTACTGGGAGGAAAAGGAGGCCATTTGGAAACCCATGTACAAACTTGCTTTGCAATACCTAAGCTGCCCAACCTCCAGTGTGTACTCTGAACGAGTATTCAGTACAGCCGGGAACTTAGTCAGTGATCGCCGTAGAAGGTTACTTCCCAAAAATGTGGAGAAAATGATGTTTATAAAAATTAACTACATCTTCCACGAGGAAGGCCTTCAAGGACATCCAAGCACTGACTGTTCTCTAATGGCGGATTCCAGCGGCTATGAATTGATAGTCTGTGATGATGACGTACACACTGATGAGGGTGAGGATGAAGATCCAGATGATGACGATGACATCTTTTTAAAACTTTCTATTTAAGTCTAGGGTTCAATCTACCCCCAAAGAGGAAAGGGACTTGGGGCATTTCCATATCACGTACCATCTTGAAAGGTTGCTGTTTTGGCAATTTCTCATTAGGGTGTCATACACAGACTGACCACAAACTGCCTTTGTCCATTTCAAATAATATTGTACAGTCTATAACGGCTGATTTTTTGTGTGTTTTCTACAACTGGAGGGGGGCCTATAGAGACAGAAACCAAACTGCCTTTGTCCATTTCTTTACATATTTAACTATAAGTGTAGGGTGGAATATGCATCCAAAGACGATGGCTGCATTGCCAATATGCATAGATGGAGAGGAAGACAAACTGGTTTGTGTGTAGAATTAATGAAGGCCTACCTAACAGGAATTAAACTGTTTTTTTGATAATTTATTAGCTTTACAATTACATTACTTATCCAAGAAACAGGTGGAGCACTAAATTTTGTTATTTTAGGCCCAAAAACATTGATTTTCCAACAAAATAGCAAAACAAATCCAACCAAAACCAAAACACGCAATAGCGGTTTTCCAAAACACAACGGTAATCCAGATCCAAAACCGAATCCAAAACCAAAACACGGGGGTCAGTGACCATCTCTAGTTTGCAGTGAGGTGGGGAAATCTGAAGAGATCAAAGTCCAGCCTCCTACCACTTTAGATCACCCCTCTCATTAAACTTTTTTGCTTTATTGCTAAAATACTGTTTGGTCTATCCTTATTGATAAACTAAATTAATTGTGTTAATTGTAAGGGGACAATAAAGCTGGCTTTATTATATGTTTTAATTATGTGCATTTGAAGCTTCTTTTAACATTGCCCAGCAGCCCAGTGCAGCTAGAAATACACTTTGCCCCTAAAATTGTGCCCTCTTCGCACCTTTATCTCATTTTAATAATCTTACTCCGCAATATTAGATCTAATTTTTGCACTGCTTTGCATTGGTGCGCTTATTTTATTAGAAACACCCTTGCTCCACCTGACCCCCATCCGCCTTTGCAACCTTCTCCATTATCACTGAAAATCCCATGCACTTTGAGGAATGTTATCTCACCAAAGAAGATTTGACATTGTACCTTGGCTGTTTTATACTTGTATTTGCGTCTCAAGATATGCCACAGTGTTTGTACGAACATCTGGAATAGATTGCCAAAGATATGCGATTTCATGATCATGTAAATGTTTAAAAAAAAAATAATACATACTTCACAAAATTTATAAGCACAAAATTGGGACATATTAAGTCCCGCTCCCACCCACCAAAATCAGGTTAATATTTTCTTCTCAGAGATGTATATTCATAGGCCTGTGCTCTGGAAATGTTTTGTGACTTTGTGCAATTTAAAGCAATGCTTCAAAGGATGCTAGTAAATGCCCTTTTCCATGCTTAGACTTCAACACTAATCTGATGTTTTGTTTTTGAACTGTTATGGTGTTCTTGGCCCAAAACTTTAAGCCTACCTAGTTATGCCTAGCGTATTGGAAGATGCATGTTGTAGCATAATAAAATAAATGTTTTATTTTATGGTCATTATATAGGGAAAAGCAGGCATTTTTGCATAGTTATTCCTATACTTACTGTAACATAATTGAGGCAACCCTATGAATATACAGCAAAACCGTTTTACAGTATTAGGATTATGAACTATGTGTACTTTACTGAATATGTGATTCAGTGACTGAATGAGCGCAAGTTTGAGTCTGTCCTGGAAGTAGAGATGCTCAGGCTCGGTTCCTTGAGAACCGAATTCACACGTGCTTTTTCGGAATCAAAAACGAGGCAAAACGTCATTGTTACGTCGTCGGATCTTGCGAGTTTTGAAATGCATTAATACCGCCCTTCACGGCGTTCTAGTGCCATTTGAAAGTAAGACACAGAAGTAGTAGCACACTGTGTAGAGCAGTTGGTCAGCCAATTAGATAGAATTGAAAGAGGAGGGGGTAGCAGTGTTCAAGAAAGTGTACTGTGACATTCAGGAGAGCTCCATTGCCAATTCTCATTGCAGAAAAATACAAATACTAGTGCTGTCAGGGGTGGTGTAATTCTGCAGTCAAATTCTACTGCGTTATATATAGGGATGTGCACCGGCCACTTTTGGTGTCTCGTGTTTTGTGTTTTGGGTTCAGATTTGCTTGATGTTTTGGGTTCGGATTTGTTTCGCAAAACACCTGTCAAAAGGTTTTGGTTCGGATTTAAGGTTTTGGATTCGGATTTATTTTCAAAAAAGCATAAAAAGTTCCAAAATCAAGTTTTTGGGCTTATTTTCACTCCTACGCTATTATTAACCTCAATATTCAATAACAATCATTTTCACTAATTTCCAGTCTATTCTGAACACCCTCACACCTCACAATATTGTTTTTAGTCCAAAACGTTTCACCGAGGTAGCTTTCTGGACTGCATAGTGGAGTGGTCCCGGTACCCAATTTGGTACCGGGACCACAATATATCACCCTCAACTGGTCTCAATTCCACCGAAAAAGTATCTGGACTGCGTAGTGGAGTGGTCCCCACAATATAATAAAAAAACCCTCAACTGATCTGAATTCCACCAAACAAGTATCTGGACTGCGTAGTGGAGTGGCCCCGGTACCCAATTTGATACCGGGGCCACAATATAATAAAAAAAAGACTCAACTGGTCTGAATTCCACCAAAAAAGTATCTGGACTGCGTAGTGGAGTGGTCCAAACAATTAACGTAGTAATAGAAATGACAGGTTTTTTTTTTTGTTTTAAATATAGAAAGAAAGAAGGTAGTACTAGAAATGGCAGTTATTTAGTTTTTTTTAAATAGAGAAACAAAGAAGGTAGTAATAGAAATGGCAGTTATTCGAATCCCCAGGATAAGTGGGGTGAGCCACAGAGAGATTATTTCCCTCAGTTTCTCTAACAGGTTGTCAGTGTTGTGCCTCTTCTTAAAACCTGTGATACATAACTACACACACTCGGCAAAGCTTTTACAAATTATCTGCGGCACAGGAGAGTACCACTGGACTGTACTTTAATAGCAGTACCTATTATTTTTGGGTACAGCAACAGTGAATGATCGTAGTTAGACTTTTAAATAGCAGTACAAGCTAGATTTTTTAAAATTGTGTAATATTTTTTTCCAATTATTTTTGGGAAAATTTTTATTATTTTTTTACATTTTTTTTTAAATTAATTTTTTATAATTTTTTTTATAAAAATAAATTTGTTTTTTTTGAACTTTTGGATAACTTGGAAATAACAATGCCCTTAGCATAACAGACCACAGGACACAGGAAATACAGAAAGAAAGAAAGAAGGTAGCAATAGAAATGGCAGTTCCTCTTTTTTGGAACTGCAAAAACAGTGATGAAAATGAAGGTGGAGCTGGTGGCATGTCATGGCCCTCTTCAGAGGACAATCTCCTGACCAGCAGGTCTTTGCACCGCTGTAGACTTGTGTCCGTCAGAAACAGAGACACAACAACCGCTTTAAACCGAGGATCGAGAACGGTGGTCAGAATGTATTCCTCTGACTTTAAAAGACTGACCACCCTCGGATCCTGGCAAAGCGTACGAAGGGCTTCATCCACAAGAGCTACATGCTTGGTGGAATCGCAATAGTGTACCAGCTCCTCCCTCACTTTCTCAAGCTGCTTCTGCAAAAGCCTAATCAGGGGAATCACCTGACTCAAGCTGGCAGTGTCGGAAATGACTTCTCGTGTGGCAAGTTCAAATGGCTGCAGAACCTTGCACAACACGGAAATCATTCTCCAGTGCGCTTGACTCAGGCGCATCCCCACTCCTTTTCCTATGTTGTAGATGGCTGTGTAGGCTTGAATGGCCTTTTGATGCTCCTCCATCCTCTGCAGCATATAGAGGGTGGAGTTCTAGCACGTCACTACCTCTTGTTAATTTAGATTGCAAGGCTTGTAAATACTTTGAAGATAAAAAAAGCAGGCTGCACAGACTGTGGAGCTAGAAAGTGAAATTAAATGGACCACGTTACTTTGGTGGCTATCTATGCCCCCCCCCCCCCGCCCTACACTTGTAGTTGAATATAAAAAAAGCAGCCTGCATAGACTGTAGAACTAGAAACTCAAATATACAAAGAAATGGACAAAGGCAGTTTGGTATCTGTCTGCATCAGATCCCCTCTCCACTAGGAGTAAAATAGAAAACTATTCAGCCGTTATATAATCTAGAATATAAATAGAAATTGAGAAAGGCAATTTGGTATCTGTCTGCATCATAATCATCAACATCCTCCTCAGCACCAGCTACATCAATATCCTCCCGCTGCACAACATTCACACCTTCATTAGCCAAATCTGTAACTGGACTGTGGGTGATCCCTCCAGCATATGCAGAGGGCGTGCTGCAAATGGTGGAAGGAGCCACCTCTTCCCGTACAGTGATGGGAAGGTCAGGCTTCGCAACCACCAACACCCTTGGACTCGCCTTGAGGATTTGTGATAATTTCTCTTTAGAAGGCAGAGTTGTTTGCTGTGTTGTTGTTGACAGCATAACTCTCTTAAATTTTTTGTAGGGGGGGGAGGAGAGCTTAGTTCCTTGGGTGAAGCTGAACCACTAGTCATGAACACGGGCCAGGGCCTAATCCGTTCCTTACCACTGCGTGTCGTAAATGACATATTGGCAACTTTACGTTTCTCCTCAGATGATTTTAAGTTTCTCTTTTTGCTACTTTTACTGAACTTGGGCTTTTTGGATTTTACATGTCCTGTACTAGGAGATTGGGCATTGGGCTTGCCAGACGACGTTGATGGCATTTCATCGTCTATGTCATGACTAGTGGCAGCAGCTTCAGCATTAGGAGGAAGTGGGTCTTGATCTTTCCCTACTTTATCCTCCAAATTTTTGTTCTGGATTATATGTAGCACAAGAGAGTGTACCCCGAAGCCACACACACTCGGCAAAGCCTTTAAAAATTATATGCGGCACAGGAGAGTACCACTGGACTGGAGTTATACAGCAGTACCACTGGACTTATACTGCAGATTGAGTGAACTTTGTAATATTGCAGTACCACTGGACTTATACTGCAGAATGAGTGAACTTTGTAATATTGCAGTACCAATGGACTTATACTGCAGAATGAGTGAACTTTGTAATATTGCAGTACCACTGGACTTATACTGCAGAATGAGTGAACTTTGTAATATTGCAGTACCAATGGACTTATACTGCAGAATGAGTGAACTTTGTAATATTGCAGTACCACTGGACTTATACTGCAGAATGAGTGAACTTTGTAATATTGCAGTACCACTGGACTTATACTGCAGAATGAGTGAACTTTGTAATATTGCAGTACCACTGGACTTATACTGCAGAATCAGTGAAATTTGGAATATGGCAGTACCGCTGGACTTATACTGCAGAATGAGTGAACTTTGTAATATTGCAGTACCAATGGACTTATACTGCAGAATGAGTGAACTTTGTAATATTGCAGTACCACTGGACTTATACTGCAGAATGAGTGAACTTTGTAATATTGCAGTACCAATGGACTTATACTGCAGAATGAGTGAACTTTGTAATATAGCAGTACCACTGGACTTATACTGCAGAATGAGTGAACTTTGTAATATTGCAGTACCACTGGACTTATACTGCAGGATTGTTTTGGGATATTTTTTTTTTTTTATAATTACTTTTTTTTTTTTATAACTTTTTTGAAATTTTTTATAATTTGGATATAATGGGGAAATAACAATGCCCTTAGAAGGACAGAGCACAGGACACAGCACCACTGGACTTAACAGGACACAGCACAGGACCCAGCAGCACCACTGAACTCAGAAGGACAGAGCACAGGACACAGCACCACTGGACTGAACAGGACACAGCACAGGACCCAGCAGCACCACTGAACTCAGAAGGACAGAGCACAGGACACAGCACCACTGGACTGAACAGGACACAGCACAGGACCCAGCAGCACCACTGAACTCAGAAGGACAGAGCACAGGACACAGCACCACTGGACTGAGCAGAACACAGAGCACAGCACAGAACTGAACAGCACGAGATATAGCAGGACAGAGGACCACCGAACACACCCTCCCTCTACCCTGATCAATGTCCGAGTGAAGATGGCGGCGACTAGCGGGGAATTTATAGGATCCGAGTATCGCGAGATCCGACAGCGGAATTATGACTCAGAGCCTCGGTTTCAGTTTTGCAATTGGCGGGAATACCCGGATCTGTCTCGGATCCGGCTCGGATCCGCAACGTTCGGGTGGGCTCGGATTTCAGAAATCCGAGTGCGCTCATCTCTAGTTATATATGTAACACACAAAAAGGAGATCTCCACTGGTAATTCTCAATGCAGAAAAATACAAATACTACTGCTGTTAGGGTTGGTGTAATTCTGCAGTCAAATTCTACTGTGTTATATAGGTAACACACAAAAAGGAGAGCTGCGTTGCTAATTCTCATTGCAGAAAAATACAAATACTAGTGCTGTCAGGGTTGGTGTAATTCTGCAGTCAAATTCTACTGTGTTATATAGGTAACACACAAAAAGAAGAGTCCCATTGCTACGAGTTATTGCTGAAATACAAATAGGAGGGCTAGCAGGCTTCTCTTCTGAATTTGCAGGCAAATTCTACTGTGTTATAAAGGTAACACACAAAGAGGAGTGCTCCATTGCTAAGAGTCATTGCTGAAATAGAAATTATAGGGCTGGCTATCTTGGTCTAAATCTGCAGTTATATTTTACTGTGCCATAGCTCACTCAGAAACAGGAGAGGTGGCAGGGTTCAGTGCTGAAACAGTAATTCTAATAATAGGACTGTCAGTGTTCTTAAAAGTCTCCAGTGACATTCTACTGTGCCATAGCTCATACAGAAACAGGAGGGGTGTCATTGTTGTTGTCACTCTCCAGTCTCAGTCATGATGATACTAATCCCTCTACATCATGTGCTAAAGCCTATGTTCAAGTGCATAATGGTTTTAAGTCAGGGAAACAAAAATGTAAATAAAACGCTTGTACCTTTTTAAAGAAAAAAAAATCTTTCGAAAAAAGGTGAAAGTTTACTGTAGAAAAACATAAAATTGCCAAGATGCCATTCTACCCAAACTATTACCAGGCATACCAGCATCAGGTAACTCCCTTCTCTTAGCTAGATTTCAGCACCTGCAATCTACACTGTCATCATATTCACCCTCATCATTGTGTACATCTTATTTAAACAATACTAATTCATCCCCGCTGGAATCCACAGAAGTCTGTGTACTTTGATGTAATTTCCGATAATGGCCTTTCTCATGGAATTGTAGTTCATTTTATGGCAGAGCTGTCACGATTTTGGCAATTCTTTCAGAGCAGATCAAATGTCAAAATGTTGTGCTGACTCACCTGCATCACCACTGGGTGTCTCGGGAAAGCTAAGTTTTTTCCTAGAAGCAGTTGCCAAAGAAACTGAAGGAGGAGACGTCATTACAAGATGTTGATAGCTCTTTGATCCTGGCGAAGCAAATTAAGTACTTAATCTACAATTACAATATAGTTAGCGGATTAGCTTAGTTTAATATCCTCCTTCAATATCTCTAGCTGCTTCTCAAAAAGTATAATTAAGGCAATCACTTGACTCAAACTAACCGTGTCTGCACTCTCTTCACAGGTGACTACTTCGCTGGACTAAAGTAAATTCCCCCTCAAATTCTAGTCTTCTTGCAGCTGCTGCATTCTCCTACATGCTGCTGCACAATCCTGAAAATGACCCTAAATTTTCGGGACACAGACAGCATCTCCTGCATGTAATTGTAATTTTTTTAAAAGTTCTGTACCACCAAGTTGATTGTGTGAGCAAAACAGGAAATGTGATGGAATTCCTCCCACCGCTGTAATGCTTTAACAATATTGGTGGCATTATCACAAATCACATATCCTCAAGAGAATTGAAGCAGGATAAGCCATGTTGCAATGACATCCCTTAGTTTTTAAAAAGGGTTGTCAGCGGTATTACCTCTGACCTGCGCCTTGTCTCGTGTCTGATAACCATCTCTCACTCTCGCCTTCAATACTTCTCCCGTGCTGCTCCCCACTTACAGAATTCCCTACCAAGCTCAATCCGACTTTCCCACAGCCTTAAAATCTTAAGATGCTCTTTGCAAACCCATCTCTTTTTTATAGGTGACCTTATCCTCAGTAACACTATTGACACTAATAATAATTTATATAATAACAATAATATGCCTCTTAGTGAAGCAGATGATACACAGAGTAGTCTGCCTCCGAAAAATGTGATGTACTTGGGTACATGCTGCTGCTGTTCCTGCAGGTGAAGGCGAATCGCCGACCCAGTGGGCTGTCACAGTCATATAATCTTTAGTTTGCCCAGTTCTGCCTGTCCCCATATCTGTGGTTAAGTGTACAGCGGGTAGAATGGCATTGTGTAGCCCAATAATAACATTTTACAAACCTTCTGGTAGAGGTGAGGAATAGTTTTTCTAATAAAATGGTGTCATGGTGGAATTTGGTAACGGGGACACAACACCTCAAGTAATTGTCTAACACCAGCTGCATTAATAGTGGATATTGAACGCAGATCTAATACTAGCATAGTCCCCATGGCGTCTGTGATCCGCTTTGCGACTTGGTGACAGCTTTCATACTTGCTTCTTCTAACAGTCAATTGTTGTAAACTACTAGTAGTCTTCTTCTGGGTTGTAGATCCACCCCCAGCAGCAGTAGCGGGACTAACGCTCAATTCATGGAATCATGGTTAGTGGAGCAGTCATCTAGCCTTTGCAACTTGGATACAGGACTAACTCCCATCACTTGTGAGGATATTGATGATGAAGGTGTTGGGGGTGTAGATTGCAGGTGCTGGGATCTAGATGAGAGAAGGGAGCTAGCTGATGCTGGACTGCTTGTTGTTATTTTTTTAACATAAGTTTCTGATTTTCCCAACAGTTTTCCATGAACTTGCTTCAAATGCCGTAACATGGATGAGGATTCTAGATGGTCAAGGTCCCTACCACTACTGAGTGTGGCTTTACAAACGCTACAAATGGCTAGACAACTGTTGTCAAGATTTGTGTAAAAATAATTGCACACATAAGAGGTGGATTTTTGTCTTATGCTCAGGCATGACAATGTCTCTTTTTTTACCACTGGCAAGAACTGCTGCAATCTTTGTTTGAAAGTGTATGAAAATAATATTGTGGCCTGTGAGGCAGTCAAAATTGACTGCAAATGACTTGAAATTAGTGTTATTGGGATTAATAATAATGTAGGATCAAAAAAAGAGCAAAATTATGTGATTTTAGCATATTTTTCTAAAAAAAATACAGATTCAAAACCAAAACACATAAGGGCGGTTTTGCCAAAACCAAAACACGAAGCTAGTCCAGATCCAAAACCACTTCACGGGGGTCAGGGAGCATCTCTACATTGAAGTAGATACTGTGGCAATCTCAAGTTGGAGTTTTTAAATCCAGTTTAGTATTGAAACATACTAAGGGAATACTTATAGTGCTGTTTTAAAAACGAACTAAGAGAAAATAAAATTTGTGTTTTTTGGCACAAATAATAAATGTTGTCCCCTTTATACAGTCGATCTCGTATCAGTGTATATGCACACTGACAATATCCATACAAGCCATATGGTGGCCACACACAGACAGGATCTCCAGAGCTTCTTACATCCTGGTCAGAAGACCAATTGGCAATGCAAAAATCAGCTGACTACTATTAAAGTAATTCTATCGTTTTCAAATAAGCATTGCATAGGCGATTGTATTGTGTTTCCAACGCACAAAGTGATTTAGTTTAGCAGATGTAAATAGTTAACAATTCAATACATTATTATAAGATATAGTACAGTACAGCCAATACCAAAAGATACATACATACCGCTGCGCTTTGCATGCGCTTTGCTGCGCTTCCACGGGTCCCAGTGCACAGTATATCTGTTTAGAATACTGTGGTCAGAGTAGACTGCTGACTGGGAGCGCAGCTATGGATATATATACAGTCAGTGTTACAGAGAGAACAATGTAGATGACGTGGCTTGCTTCTATAGGTCCAGACTTAGGGTGAGTCCAGGGTAAACAGGTCATAGGCTAGTTCAAACGAAAGAATCCAAAGGTGGGGGTCATCTCTCCAGGGGATGTGCTCCTTTCTTCCCCCCTGATTCTCCAGTTACAATTAGTCTATTAGCATTTTATGGTCAGTATCATATTAAAGGTTTATTCCCTAACATCAATAACTAGAGTATGCAATGTGCGATCTCTTTACCGGACAGCTGCTGATGTAAAGGGGATCAATATGATATCAGACATGACACATTTCCTTTAACCGGAACCTTAAATAACACTGAGGTGTACATATCGTCATAGCATATAAACTAATAGTAAACTAAATACTATCTGCTCATAAATTACTGTGTAACGGAACCAATATGAATATGAATTATATAAATAACTAAATGTTGTAATGCGAGTGTGTACGTGCGTATTTTACCTTGCGATCGCCGTATGCCACGTGTAGCGTGGTATACTGTTTGCAATCGGCCAATAAAACAATATCAACCAATATACTTTCGTTCATCCAATTATACGACTTTGACAGTTCCACCCTTTGATAGTATAATAAACTATCACCTTAAAGATGTTATATGCATGATCTCAGTACCACGTTTCATTGCTATGTAATGCAAATCCCCCTTGGTGTGTGATTATCCTGTCTGTAGATCTAAACAAGTTATCATAAGAGAGAGTCTTAATCCTCAAAACAACTTCTTCCTTTACTATAGACCGTACACTTCTGGAGCTTGGAGATAACCTTTTATATGCCCATCAAGGGTGCAATTAAACATGTAATACATTATTTGGAAGGGTACAGAGTACAATAGAACATGTATCAGTTATACAGAATACTCTACTACAGTTCTTCAAGTTTAACAGGTTCATCTGTCCTACGCATGTCTTTAAACTCAGAATACATTTAAACACTTCATGTTCATCAATAGCATCATCCTATTTCTATCAATAATGCCATATACAATCTCCTTCAGCTTGCGTTAATATACACACTTCTAATAATGTCATCAGTTCTTTTCATCAACACTTGTGGGCGGGCTATTTTCTGTTCGTTCTTCCCAGTCTCCCAATACTTAGGTTTCTTTGTACGTGAAACAGTGATCGGCTTGCAAAATATTGGGAGACTCCAGACTAAGGGACCTAGGTGTTGTACTTTTCCCCTAGTGACCTCCCACCCATAATTCGGGTACCTCAAGAATATTTAGTGGAAAGAGAACTAGTCCTACTTGATATAATCACTGAGGCATGTGAGAGCACGCTCAGCACTATGTTTGGTCTAAAACCTTACCCACCCAAGAATGATAATCATTCTCAAGGATGCCTGCTCAAGTCCGAATATCACTGGACTGGCATCGCTGGGTGTACCTCTTTTTTTTAACTATGGGGTCACCGTACTTATGGACGTAATGCTACTCAGACAATAGCCCCTCGCACTTTCTCCAAGCTCCAAGGTTTCCAAATTTTCCTTTACCCCTGAATTGAATAGAGTAATTGGCTGGACCGATTATGCTACTAACTTCTCCTTCATCCCCAATTCCTCAATATCATTACCTGAACCAGCCTCTGTCACCTGCTAATAATTAAAAGAATTGACCGTCCTGAGAAGAGAATGAAATGAGAGAAACACAAAACAGGAAAAACTCCAACTTCATGCTGGACAACTGTCTTAGCCTTTGGCTCAGGTGCTATTAACTGCATTCGAGGCCTTCCAGAACAGATTCATGAGTGCCCTTGGACCCTTCTCTGAGTGTTGGCTCCTCTGCAGTGTGTGGAATAGGCACCAGTGTGTCTCTGCTACCCTTGC
Organism: Mixophyes fleayi; assembly: GCF_038048845.1. Lineage (NCBI taxonomy): Eukaryota > Metazoa > Chordata > Amphibia > Anura > Limnodynastidae > Mixophyes > Mixophyes fleayi. The sequence continues at coordinate 225,981,759 of NC_134402.1, forward strand.
AGCCGTGATGCTGGTAGCCTACACCTGGTACCTGTCTGTCAAATAACCTGAGCCTAAGAAATTACTGTTTCACAACTTACTTTCCCGATCCAACATCCTGACAGTTAGCGTGACTTTTCAGGAAACAGTGTTTTAGACGTTCTCGGTTGCTGTCTCACCATTTACCTTCCCTCTCAAGGTCTAAACTAGTCTCTCAGTTACAATCTCATCTCAAGAGGGGTCAAGAACATCTCAAAAATCGACAGGTTAAGAGGTTGCCCAGAAGTGATCTTTTGGTAGCGGGGAAGGACTAGTGGCCAAAGCTCAATCTTCAATCAAGTTCCAACTCTTATTCTATTCAATTCGTTCTACCGAGTACCATTACTTTATGTTCACACTGGTTTGTGGCTAATCGAAAGTATGTGATTTGTTACCACTACTCATACATTATACATCTATTATAAATAACATGAATACCCCATCACCTATTATAACTCTAGTGCTATCACATTGAATAACAAAAGCTTTGAGTATGACACAGTAATACATTAGACACATTTCAATACACCTTTACCCAGACATATTTCATTGGTACACCAGTGTATACTTGAGAATCCTGCATGGTGGTAATTGGATGATGTGGATTTGTTTTACCTGTAGAAAACCCCATCTGCAGGAGGGATATGGGATGGCTCTATTGGTATCATTTTCCTGACATTCTCTTAATCAAGATAGGACGTTGCCGTCCTACTAACTTGAGACGAAATGTCTGGTGCACCCCAATATACCCTTACCAGCTTGCACATACCTTCTGTACCCAGCTGAGCCAGACCATGTGCTGCCTCCTCTGGGTCTGTAAGATACACTCAGGGAGCTACTGGTCTACCTTGTGGACTTTACTAGCAGCTACTTCAGTTGGTAACTGTGTCACTGTATAAAGTCCTCTATGTAGTGTCCTAATCATGTGCTGGTATTGCTATAAAAAGGTTTTTCAGTCAACTCAACATCGCCCCCTAGACTAGAAAAATGCTAAAGACCAATGTATACCAATCGATTTTCCCTCTGCCAACTCACATGCCATTCTCAGTACCTCACATTCAGCTACTTGACTAAGTGAGAAAGACAAAGGGGTCTATTTCTATAACACTTTCTTCAAATATAACAGTACCCAGTACATGTCTTTCTAACAGTGAAAAAAATATAAAACACGAAAATTCTACATTTTCTAGTAGTTTCACATTATGTCGTATCTTGTGGCCAAAATCCTACTCCAATGTTCTACACAGAGATGCATATCTGTACGCCTAACCTCAAGCAATCTCCTATCCACCCTTTGTGCATACATATAAAGGCACATTTTTCTACAGGAGGCACAAAACACAAAAAAAAAAAAACAAATATGCAATCTATAAAAACACATGACTCGTATTTCCACACAAAAACTTTCTGCTTAAAATTAGCAGCTTCTATACACATGAAAACAAAACCCCTGACTGTTTCTGTAACTCATGTCAATCTAGTGTGTGTATCCCCGAATTTGTCTTATGTAAACAAAATATGTCTTAGCCCCTTTGATGAGACTATGACTGTCTTTTTTTTTTTATCTCTACCAGAGCAGAGAGAAAGAGAGAGAGAGAGAGATACTAGCATAGATGTAAAAAAAATGAGAAATAAGAAAGCCATGAATAATAGGAATACAAAGATTTCAATACAAGGGTTTGAAAACAAACATACATGCAGAGAGGGAGATTTTACAGCAAACATGACAGTTGGATTAGACTGTATGGGAAAATGGCTGTATTTATTCCACTAATCCCCTTAGCTATTTGCTAAACTATGACCCCTCCCTATACTTAACTAGGGGGTCTTAAATCAACCGTGCAATCCAGTGTCGTCCATCATTTGTTCATTAAGAACTCGGTATCACATTAACTACATACCTTTTCAACAGACTTTTTGACTTATGACAGAGAAATGTAAAAACTCTTGATGACTCATCTGAGAAACAAAACGATATTTTGGAGCAAAGTATGTACATACTTCATTTTTGGATAATGATTCTCATCCAAACAAATTATCATGAGTCACTGCAGCCTAAAACAAAGAGTGTTCCAATGATCCATTGTTAATTAGTCTTTCAAGAGTAATCTTTCTATTTCTCTATCCCACCCCTTTAAACACTAAGTCTATATTTCTTCTGTGTACCCTTATCTGCGAGAAGAAAAAAACAAGATAGTTATCTTTAAACAAAAAATGAAACAAACATTTTCATTCTTTACCATCGGCCAGTGATTAGGAAAACAAGCATTTGACAACATAAAACAAACAAGCAAAATCAACAAAGATTACCTTTTAAATCAGTTTTTTTCTCTAAACTTGCACATTAATACTTACCACAGATTATTATTTGCCTTGCCTGGTCCTAATTTCCTAGCTTTTGCTCTAATATTTTCTTTACAATCTTTCCTCAAATGTCCCTTCTTAAGACAGTTAAAACACTTCAAAGATTTCTGTTTCTTTCGTCCCTTATAGTGGTTTTTATAATTCTGAGGTTGTGAATGTAATTTTTCTAACGCCTGGATACCCAACATCATTAACCTATCACTCTGCGCTTTTTCCTTTTTACATATATTTTTATCATGTTCTACAGCATTCTCTCTAATTTCATTTACCGTGAGACCTCTCCAATTAGGAAAAAAGGTTTGTATCCAGGTCCTTAGATCCTCCCGGAGGCCGTCTATTAGTAATGCAACAGCTACCTCCCTATGCTGTGGATTTTCCCTTATGTCTGATAAAAATAATCAGTTGTAATCTCATTACCTTTTTGTTTGATGGTGAATATTTTGCCCCATTCCATTGTCACTGGAAAATTTATGGCCAACTCTGTGATTATACGTCCAATATTATCCTGATTGTCATCCTCAGTTAAGGGTTTATCCTTCTCCAACCTACAATCCTTAATGAACTTTTGTATATCAGTATCGAGAGGAAGACAAGCTCTAAACAACACTTGCCAATCTTTATTAGTAGGCTCATGTGCATTACCTAAATGTCTAATAAATTTCTGACACTTGGCCAAATCTTTTCTAGGATCAGGGAAATCAGACATAATTGTAAATAGTTCCGTCTTAGTCCGTGGAAAATACATTGCTACCTGTTTCATGAGAACTACACCATTAGGAACTGTTGTGCGGACAGGATATAAGCCTACCAAATCACTATGTTCTGAACTAGTTGCTGGAATCGCTGTTGCAGTACAATGAATGTCTCCCCCTTTGATAACCTTTTCATTATTCTCACCAATTTCAGCCGCTGCCCCTGTTGGTGGAACCATTACCTTTCCTTGTCCGTGTATGTTACTGGCATGGGCAATGGCTGAAATGACTGTGGGTACATCTTCTTCCTCTAAAACATTACTTAAGACATCATACAACTTACTCATTACATTTTTAAAATTTTTTGGTATTGGCTGTACCTATCACCTCAATCGCATTTGGCTGCGAGGGCGCGCATGCGCTCAGTTCTCCACGCTTTGCACCGCTCACTTCCCTTGTGCACGCGATTTGCGCCACGCCTACTTCCGCTGAGCACGCGTTCCCTTGCCACTTGTACCCTTCTTGTTGCCACAATTTTAAACAGTCATCACGTTCAATTCTCGTTTTTGTTGATTTAATCAACCGCACTATATCTCTAACATTATTTAACACCTCCGAGTCAAAACTACCTATGTTTGGGAAAGGTTTCACACACTCCCGTGTCATCTTGACCCATTTGTCGCAGTATGCCGTCGCATACGCACCATATTTATTATGCATAACATACTTTGCCGAACCAACCGGCCATTCATTAGGCAGCACACAATTGGCCATTTCTTTCTTGGCCCTGGACAATTTCAACAGGTACGTCCCCTCAACTCCACGCTACTGAGTACCACAAAACAATAACACTCGATTGTCAGCGTACTCACTGGAGAAACAACCTAACACAACTGGGATCAGACAAGTACCAACTTCGCAATACCCTGCCTTTCCTAGTTTGAGTACTTTACCACTGTTAGCAACCGATATCAATCAAGAATATCAGTGGTTGCAGCATATTTCCTCCCATATCTCCCAAGTCGCAATCACGGTTGTACTAAATCAACCATGTGGTCCGATCGCACCGCTTACGGATACTATCAGTAAACTTTGCGATTAATATTGGGAATGCCGCAAAAACCTGTTATTTTCGCTTCGAGTATACCTGCCATGTATACTCTGTGGTGTCTCTTTATCACCTGCTCTTTGTTAGAACAGGACACCACTTCACACAAAGGTTTCTTTATATCCTGCTCACCCTTAGAACAGAACCTTTGTTGTCAGGTCACCTTTTTTATCGTGCCCCGTCAGACACACCTGAACCAAAGCACTATCAATTTTCAACAGTTCCACGCTGCCCTCCCAATACTCAATCACGGCCTTACCATGCGGTCAAATTGCACCGCTCAAAGAGAATTATACCATCTCTGTCCGTCTTCCCATTGAGAACTGCTGTTGTGCGGACAGGATGCAGACTTACTATTTATCACTAAGCGTCGTGATTAGTATTGAGCGCACGTACAAAATCCTATATTCCGTTACCAGTATACTTTTATCTCTATGTATAAATAACATTCACATACACACACATAACTTTTGTTTTCTGTACAGAAAACAAATTTCCCAAACAATGGCACTATCTTTTCAGAGATTTTACCAAGTGATTACACTATGCATAGAAACAGACTATGATCATGACTGTTTACACACGTGGCAACAATGCCGGAAGTACACATACCCTATGCAATGCAATACCCTTTAAAACGCAAAACGACAATAAAAAGAAACATTTTTCTTTCTTGTCCCTAGATTCAAATTAGCGTACCTTTCAGACTATGCAACAACGGACATTCGGTTTCGCAACACAAAGTGAACCACAGGTCTTGAACACATTGCGTTCTTTCCCGTATGAGACGCGTCCGTCAATCCACCCTTTGTTGAGGAACTGAAAACCGTAAGCGTTGCATACCTTGCCGATAACGTAACCTCCAAACTCAGAGCCCCCAAATTATTAAAGTAATTCTATTGTTTTCAAATAAGCATTGCATAGGCGATTGTATTGTGTTTCCAACGCACAAAGTGATTTTTTTTAGCAGATGTAAATAGTGAACAATTCAATACATTATTATAAGATATAGTACAGTACAGCCAATACCAAAAGATACATACATACCGCTGCGCTTTGCATGCGCTTTGCTGCGCTTCCACGGGTCCCAGTGCACAGTATATCTGTTTAGAATACTGTGGTCAGAGTAGACTGCCGACTGGGAGCGCAGCTATGGATATATATACAGTCAGTGTTACAGAGAGAACAATGTAGATGACGTGGCTTGCTTCTATAGGTCCAGACTTAGGGTGAGTCCAGGGTAAACAGGTCATAGGCTAGTTCAAACTAAAGAATCCAAAGGTGGGGGTCATCTCTCCAGGGGATGTGCTCCTTTCTTCCCCCCTGATTCTCCAGTTACAATTAGTCTATTAGCATTTTATGGTCAGTATCATATTAAAGGTTTATTCCCTAACATCAATAACTAGAGTATGCAATGTGCGATCTCTTTACCGGACAGCTGCTGATGTAAAGGGGATCAATATGATATCAGACATGACACATTTCCTTTAACCTGAACCTTAAATAACACTGAGGTGTACATATAGTCATAGCATATAAACTAATATTAAACAAAATACTATCTGCTCATAAATTACTGTGTAACGGAACCAATATGAATATGAATTATATAAATAACTAAATGTTGTAATGCGAGTGTGTACGTGCGTATTTTACCTTGCGATCGGCGTATGCCACGTGTAGCGTGTGCAATCGGCCAATAAAATAATATCAACCAATATACTTTCGTTCATCCAATTATACGACTTCGACACTACATTTTCCGTTCTGCATCAAACTTGTTTGGGTTTATTGAACACAACAGTTTTAACCAAACTGGACAACAGTTTCTTAGCAAACAGCTTTACATAACAGCTAAGCTTTATTTTGATATCATGTGTTCTTATTATTCAACTAGCCTGGCTTAGACCAGTGTACCTGTTAAAATATAATCAAGCACAGGTGTGCCAGTTGTACACACACACACATTTTTATATATATACATATATATATATATATATATATATATATATATATATATATATATACCGTATTTCCCCTTTTTTATGGACCCAAAATTTGGGGTAAAAAGGTGCGTCTTATACAATGCAAGTTCCACTTACCTGATTGAAGAAGTCGGCATCCAATGTGAGGAGTCCCCGCTAATCAGCCCCAACAGCTCCAGCAGCTCCAGCGGTGTTCAGCGTGTCAGCCGTTACAAAAGGACCTTCAGGTCCTGCAGGCGCCTCCCACAGTGTCGGCGCTGTCAGTCACATGATTGACAGTTCCGATGATCGCCGCTGCAGATTCCTCCGTGTTTCCCCTTCAAAAGCTGCACAGTCTTGTTAACATTAGACAAGTCACGTAGACACACTTGGGGCGTGTCTACGTGACTTGTCTCTTGTCAGCAAGACTGTGCAGTAGCGCTCATTGCCTTATTGCCTCACTGCCTCATTGCCTCATTTTGGTGTGAATGTGTAAGCTGCTCTAGTGAATCACAAATTACAAGCTACAGTGTGCTCTGTGACAAATTGCAGCTCCTCCATAGTGTGCTCTGTGACAAAAATTAGAAAGAGCCTTTTGATTCCTCCTGCTGCACATTGCATTTATGATAAATAAAACTTGAGTTCAATAACTTTATGTAATACATCTTTTTTTTCATTTTGGGCCCCAAAATTAAGGTGCGTCTTGTACATGGGTGCGTCTTATACTTGGGGAAATACGCTATATATATATATATATATATATATATATATATATATATATATATATATGTATGGTCTCCCCATATTTGAGGTGTGCTCCAGTTTCCTCCCACACGCCAAAAACATAGCAGTAGGTTAATTGGCTGCTATTAAATTGAACTTAGTCTCACTCGGGCTGTAGGTATGTATGTTAGGGAATTTGGATCGTAAGCTCCAATGGGACAGGGACTGAAATGAGTGAGTTCTCTGTACAGCGCTGCGGAATTAGTGATGCTATATAAATAGCTGCTGCTGATGATGATATACTTAACTACATACATACAAGCAATAACAAGGATAGTTATTTATTGTAAGTACTTTTTTGTGTCACTCACCGGACTGTGAGTGCTTCTTCCCGGACATTTAGGAACCGTGGCCGTCCTCCATCCTGAGGGACTGCGCATGCGCAGCCCTTTCTATACCTCCAGTGTATGTTCCTTTAACTTAATTGGCAGATCAGGCAACCTCCCTATATTAAGCACCTGTGGTCATCACCACATTGCCTGATCTTGGAGTCTCATTCCCCATGAGTCTCTGAAGGTGTTCCTGTGTTTCCTTGTTTATTCAGCCCTGCTGATTCCTGTGGTTTCCAAACCACTTCTACCTCTGTGGTTTCCAAACCACTTCTACTACTGTGGTTCCCATACCACTTCTACCATCTACTGTATCATCGTGACTGTGAGCTGATTCCTATCCGCTGCCTCCGTGCACTACAGTCTTCTATCACTTCAACTCTACCATGTATCATTGGGACTGTTAGCTGATGCCTATCCGCTGCCTCCGTGCACTACAGGCTTCAACCACATCCACTCACCTGTTCATGATTGTGACTGCCAGCTGATTCCTATCCGCTGCCTCCGTGCACTACAGGCTTCAACCTGCAACTCGTCTGTGTTTCATCATCGTGACTGTTTGGCTGATTCCTATCCGCTGCCTCCGTGCACTACAGTCTTCAACCGGCAACTCGTCTGTGTTTCATCATCGTGACTGCTAGCTGATTCCTATCCGCTGCCTCCGTGCACTACAGTCTTCAACCTGCAACCCGTCTGTGTTTCATCGTGACTGTTTAGCTGATTCCTATCCGCTGCCTCTGTGCGCTTCAGTCTTCAGTCCTTGTCAACTCTACCGTGTTTCCTTGAGTCTGCTGCTACTATTGCTACCCGCTACTCTCCGTGATCATCTGTTCCAGTTCAACTCTGCTCCGGGGTCCCATCGTTACTGCACCTGCTGGTTGCTATTGGTTACCTCCGTGTTCCCGCAGAGACCCGCTGCTGTTACTTCTCAGCGCTACTCATCCATCTACTGCTGATCCGCTCTCCACGCCTTCCTGTGCTCCCTGCTGGTCTACCTACCTGTGCGCTGCACCTGCTAGACCCCCGCTTCACCCATCCAGGGACTTGTATCCTGCTGGCCTCCTGCCCTTCAGGTATCTCTGCACTCCTGTCTGACTGCCTTCTCCTGAACCACGGTATGCATACTTCCCATTGACTGTGCTGTGTATTGCATACCTTGCTGGACTGTGTTGGTTCTCCTCTGGAGTGTACTATCTGCTGACTCTACTGCCATCATTGACTGTGTTATCTCATGCTGGATTACTTCAAGAGACTTTCTATATTGGCAGTGTTGTTCAGTCATTTATACATTTATATTGTGCATATTACTGTGGATCAAAGTCAAGGTGCCCGTGTATATATTGTGTTGCAGTCTCTCCCCGTGCACCTCCTCACATATATATTCAGTGGTACAACTTGCTAGTGGCAGACCACTGACTCCTGTTTACAGTTTCACCTGTTCCAGTATCCTCTCACATAGCAGTGGTACAACTTGCTAACGCAGACCACTGACTCCCCGGATACCTCCACTTGGATTCCATTCCTTCACTCAGACAGCGGTACAACTTGCTATCCGCAGACCGCTGACTCTCATCACCTCCTCGTTTCTGTTGGACATTCCTCCTCACTATAGCAGTGGTACAACTTGCTACCGCAGACCACTGACTACCTTCACGTGTCCTTTGTCCATACAGTTCCTCGTGTATTACTACCTCCATATTGCCAGTGCTGCTAGTCATAGACTTTCCTGAGCATCTCATCATCTGCTATTTCCTGTTCCGTGATCACCCTGCTACCAGAGTACCATATTACCACCTATACTGCTCTGGTAAGCCTATCACCTGGTGATCCCTGGGTAAAGACTCCTAGTGCCCGTGACAGTAAGATCAGGCCATGACAGACCCAGATACGGAACCTACTGCTAAAGAGATGCTGCAGCATCTGGTCAGTCGTGTGGAGCAACAGGATGCTCGCCAACAGCTGTTACTTCAATGTTACCAATCGTTAACCTCCCAAGGAACATCTGGACAGACTGTTACAGCTAGTATTGAAGCTCCTGTGCTTTCCTCCGTTTCCCCAGTGCCATCCCAGGTGTCTACAGCTCCTACGCTTCACCTGCCTACTCCGTCAAAATATGACGGGGACCCCAAAACTTGTAGAGGTTTCCTTAACCAATGTTCAGTCCATTTTGAACTCCAACCTCAAAATTTTTCTACCCATCGTTCCAGAGTGGCCTATCTTATCTCATTGTTTTCTGGACAAGCCCTGGCTTGGGCCTCCCCTCTGTGGGAAAGAAACGATCCAATTCTACAAGATAGTGCCAAATTCATTTCCACGTTCCGAAGTGTGTTCGATGAACCAGGTCGTGTGACCTCCGCTGCTTCCAGCATTCTTCGTTTGCGACAAGGCTCCCATACAGTAGGACAGTATGTCATTCAATTTAGGATCTTAGCCTCTGAACTTCAGTGGAACACTGAAGCATTAGTTGCCGCCTTCTGGCAGGGGCTCTCCGATAAAATTAAAGATGCACTGACTACCCAAGAGCTTCCTTCGTCACTAGAAGATTTGATCTCTCTTTGCCATCGTGTAGACATGAGATTTCGTGAAAGAGAATCTGAGAAAACAACTTCTGCTAAAGCACCTCTTCGTTTAAACCCTCAATTTCGTCCAGTTTCACCTTCTGTGATTCCCATGGAGATAGGACGTTCCAAATTATCTTTAGAAGAGAGGAAACGAAGAGTAAAGAATAGACTCTGTATCTATTGTGCTGATTCCACACATATGCTCAGTTCTTGCCCTAAGAGATCGGGAAATGCCAGGCCCTAACTAGTTCTGGAGAGGTGAAGTTAGGGTCCCTGGAGTCCTCTCCATTGTCTATGAAATCTAAAGTCTGCGCTTTCGATGTTACGATTTCCTTTGCTACTAAATCCTTTGAGTCACAGGCATTGATTGATTCCGGAGCAGCAGGAAATTTCATTTCTAAATCACTAGTGAATCAATGGTCCCTACCAGTGATCACTTTAAAAACACCCATTACTGTGACGGCTATAGATGGATCACGTCTCATCAATGGTCTCATCACCCAGAGTTCGTCTCCAGTAACCCTTCAGATTGGTGTACTACACCATGAAGAAATTTCGTTTTTAATTCTTCCTGTTACGACAAGTCCGATTGTCTTAGGCCTTCCATGGCTTCAATGTCACTCTCCCCAGATTGACTGGCGCACCCCTCAAGTTACGTCTTGGGGGCCTGAATGTCACCATCGTTGTCTCTCTCAAGTTATTCCTCTTAAAGTACAGCAATCTTCCATCTCATCTTCCTCCCCGGGACTCCCTCCTCAGTATGCTTCATTTGCCGATGTGTTTGATAAAGCTCAGTCTGAACGTCTTCCTCCTCATCGTTCTTGGGATTGTCCGATCGACCTTCTACCTGGCAAGACTCCTCCCAGGGGTCGGGTCTATCCTCTCTCGTTACCTGAAACTCAAGCCACATCTGAGTACATACGGGAGAATCTCCAGCGTGGGTTCATTCGACCTTCCACCTCTCCCGCTGGAGCTGGGTTCTTCTTCGTCAAAAAGAAGGATGGATCATTACGCCCTTGTATAGATTTTCGTGGACTCAACGCCATTACTATCAAGAATCGGTATCCCATTCCGCTGATCACTGAGCTATTTGATCGCATCAAGGGAGCTCGGATATTTACTAAGTTGGATCTTCGTGGTGCCTACAATTTAATTAGAATCCGTTCCGGTGACGAATGGAAGACCGCGTTTAACACCAGAGATGGGCATTACGAATATTTAGTAATGCCCTTCGGGCTGTGTAATGCCCCCGCGGTTTTCCAGGGTTTCATCAATGAGATCTTTCGGGACTTATTATATGTATGTGTCGTTGTCTACCTGGACGACATATTGATCTTCTCACAGGACCTGCCTTCTCATCACCAACATGTGGCAGAGGTCCTCTCCAGACTACGGAAAAACTCATTGTTCTGTAAATTGGAAAAATGTTCATTCGAGTTACCCCAGATTCCATTCTTGGGGTATATAGTTTCCGGAGTTGGCCTGAAGATGGATCCAGACAAAGTAAATGCTGTACTACATTGGCCTCAGCCAACTACTCTTCGTGCCATCCAGCGTTTTTTAGGTTTTGCCAATTACTATAGACGCTTCATTCAAGACTTCTCATCCATTGCATCTCCCATTGTGGCCTTAACTCGGAAAGGGGCTAATACTAAGCAATGGTCATCTGAGGCTCTCCAAGCCTTTCAAATCCTCAAAGAGTCCTTCTCGTCTGCTCCCATTCTGCGACAACCTGATGTGACACTCCCCTTCTTCCTAGAAGTAGATGCCTCTAATGTGGGCTTAGGAGCTATTCTCTCCCAACGCTCGGAGCAACAAAAATTACATCCTTGTGCCTTCTACTCTCGGGGTCTTCTGCCCGCAGAGAAAAACTATACTATCGGGGACAAGGAGTTGCTGGCCATCAAAGCTGCATTAGAGGAATGGAGATACTTGTTGGAAGGAGCTCGCCATCCGGTGACGATCTTCACGGATCATAAGAACTTGTCATATTTGCAATCTGCTCAATGCTTGAACCCTCGTCAAGCAAGATGGTCTCTTTTCTTTTCCCGTTTTGAATTAATTATAACCTTCAAACCAGCTGCTAAGAACAAGAAAGCTGACGCTCTATCTCGAGCTTTTGTGACGTCCTCTGATGTAGAAGAGGTTCCCAACCATGCTATTCTAGACCCCAAATGTATTTCTCTGGCTGCTTCATCCACCAAAATGCTACCATTTGGGAAGACCCTCGTGCCTCCTACTCTGAGGAGGAAAATCCTTTCGTGGTTCCATGCCTCTCGTTTTTCTGGACACGCCGGTGAACATAAGACCTTTGAGATTCTCTCTCGTAGTTACTGGTGGCCTTCAATGAGGAGAGACGTCAAAGAGTTTATTGCTTCCTGTGATTTATGTTCTCAGTTCAAATCCTCCCGCAGAACTCCAGCAGGGTTGCTGCGACCACTACCCATTCCGTCCAAGCCTTGGACCCATATTAGTATGGATTTCGTTACTGATTTGCCACCAAGTAAGAATCACAATACTATTTGGGTAGTGGTAGACAGATTTTCGAAGATGGCTCATTTCGTCCCTCTGTCCGGTTTACCTTCCTCGTCTACTCTGGCTGAACATTTCATTAAAGAAATCTTCCGCATCCATGGATGTCCGTCTGAGATTGTGTCAGATAGAGGAGTACAATTCGTTTCCAGATTCTGGCGGGCCCTTTGTAAAACCTTGGGCATACGATTAGCACTCTCATCGTCTTACCATCCGCAATCTAACGGACAAACGGAACGAGTCAATCAAGATCTTGAGACTTTTATTAGGATGTTCTCTTCAGCCAACCAAGACAACTGGGTAGAATTGCTCCCTTGGGCTGAATTCGCCCATAACAACATGTACCATGAGTCATCATCCAAAACTCCATTCTTTGTGGTCTACGGTCACCATCCGTCTTTTCCGGAATTTCCTGCCCTCCCGCCCACCCAAGTTCCTGCTGTGGAGACTGCTTGTCAGACCTTCAAAAATATCTGGTCTCAGGTCAAAACCTGTTTAAAGAAGACATCTAACAAATATAAGTCTTTCGCAGATAAGAGGAGGCGGGCTATTCCACCACTAAAAATTGGAGATCGTGTCTGGTTATCTACCAAAAATATTCGTTTGAAGGTTCCATCTATGAAATTCGCCCCTCGTTTTATTGGTCCATATAGGATCATTCAAGTTATCAATCCAGTATGTGTTAAACTTCTTCTTCCTAAGAATCTTCGGATCTCCAATGCCTTCCATGTGTCCTTGCTCAAACCTCTCATCATCAACCGTTTCTCGACTCCTTCCTCAGCACCGCAGCCAGTTCAAGTTCATCAGGAGGAGGATTTCGAGATTACTGAGGTATTGGATGCAAAAATTTCGCGAGGAGTCCTTCGTTTCCTCGTTCATTGGAAGGGCTTTGGTCCTGAGGAGCGTTCATGGATCAAAGCTGAAGATCTTAATGCTCCTGCCCTTCTGAAGAAGTTTTATTCCAAAAATCCGGACAAGCCCGGTTCCAGGCGTTCTGTGCCCACCTTTAAAAGGGGGGGTACTGTCACTCACCGGACTGTGAGTGCTTCTTCCCGGACATTTAGGAACCGTGGCCGTCCTCCATCCTGAGGGACTGCGCATGCGCAGCCCTTTCTATACCTCCAGTGTATGTTCCTTTAACTTAATTGGCAGATCAGGCAACCTCCCTATATTAAGCACCTGTGGTCATCACCACATTGCCTGATCTTGGAGTCTCATTCCCCATGAGTCTCTGAAGGTGTTCCTGTGTTTCCTTGTTTATTCAGCCCTGCTGATTCCTGTGGTTTCCAAACCACTTCTACCTCTGTGGTTTCCAAACCACTTCTACTACTGTGGTTCCCATACCACTTCTACCATCTACTGTATCATCGTGACTGTGAGCTGATTCCTATCCGCTGCCTCCGTGCACTACAGTCTTCTATCACTTCAACTCTACCATGTATCATTGGGACTGTTAGCTGATGCCTATCCGCTGCCTCCGTGCACTACAGGCTTCAACCACATCCACTCACCTGTTCATGATTGTGACTGCCAGCTGATTCCTATCCGCTGCCTCCGTGCACTACAGGCTTCAACCTGCAACTCGTCTGTGTTTCATCATCGTGACTGTTTGGCTGATTCCTATCCGCTGCCTCCGTGCACTACAGTCTTCAACCGGCAACTCGTCTGTGTTTCATCATCGTGACTGCTAGCTGATTCCTATCCGCTGCCTCCGTGCACTACAGTCTTCAACCTGCAACCCGTCTGTGTTTCATCGTGACTGTTTAGCTGATTCCTATCCGCTGCCTCTGTGCGCTTCAGTCTTCAGTCCTTGTCAACTCTACCGTGTTTCCTTGAGTCTGCTGCTACTATTGCTACCCGCTACTCTCCGTGATCATCTGTTCCAGTTCAACTCTGCTCCGGGGTCCCATCGTTACTGCACCTGCTGGTTGCTATTGGTTACCTCCGTGTTCCCGCAGAGACCCGCTGCTGTTACTTCTCAGCGCTACTCATCCATCTACTGCTGATCCGCTCTCCACGCCTTCCTGTGCTCCCTGCTGGTCTACCTACCTGTGCGCTGCACCTGCTAGACCCCCGCTTCACCCATCCAGGGACTTGTATCCTGCTGGCCTCCTGCCCTTCAGGTATCTCTGCACTCCTGTCTGACTGCCTTCTCCTGAACCACGGTATGCATACTTCCCATTGACTGTGCTGTGTATTGCATACCTTGCTGGACTGTGTTGGTTCTCCTCTGGAGTGTACTATCTGCTGACTCTACTGCCATCATTGACTGTGTTATCTCATGCTGGATTACTTCAAGAGACTTTCTATATTGGCAGTGTTGTTCAGTCATTTATACATTTATATTGTGCATATTACTGTGGATCAAAGTCAAGGTGCCCGTGTATATATTGTGTTGCAGTCTCTCCCCGTGCACCTCCTCACATATATATTCAGTGGTACAACTTGCTAGTGGCAGACCACTGACTCCTGTTTACAGTTTCACCTGTTCCAGTATCCTCTCACATAGCAGTGGTACAACTTGCTAACGCAGACCACTGACTCCCCGGATACCTCCACTTGGATTCCATTCCTTCACTCAGACAGCGGTACAACTTGCTATCCGCAGACCGCTGACTCTCATCACCTCCTCGTTTCTGTTGGACATTCCTCCTCACTATAGCAGTGGTACAACTTGCTACCGCAGACCACTGACTACCTTCACGTGTCCTTTGTCCATACAGTTCCTCGTGTATTACTACCTCCATATTGCCAGTGCTGCTAGTCATAGACTTTCCTGAGCATCTCATCATCTGCTATTTCCTGTTCCGTGATCACCCTGCTACCAGAGTACCATATTACCACCTATACTGCTCTGGTAAGCCTATCACCTGGTGATCCCTGGGTAAAGACTCCTAGTGCCCGTGACATTTTGGATGTTTTTATATAAGAGTGTGTTCAGTTTTAGGAAAAAGCTGGTAAGGGTGCCTGGGGTGTAAATGGAGAAGAAGAGTGGGCTCCATTTACAAGTGCTAGTCTGGGACTTCGGTTCTCTCAATCTGACATCAGACTGGTTAATAGTTGCACCTGTGAAAAGGGTTTAAAAAGTTGTCAGATTAGTCTCAGTCTTTCTCAGACCCAGGGAGGAGGTTGGATGCCTCTTGAGAGACACTACAAATAGTGACCAGTAAGTTGTTTTCTATGTGTGCGGGACAGGCCTTTTTTTTATGTTTTTGTTTGTTTTGGATATGGTGAATAAAAACTAGCTGTGGCTAGTCAAACCAAAACAATTGACTGGTGTGAGATATCCTTGGCTGGTCTGTCTGAAGTGCAACCATCTACCCCAGAAGAGAGTAAACCCAATACGATTTTATGGCAATATATATGTCACAACTGTATGTTGCATACCTGCTAGGGTTGACACTACTTGGAGGAAGGTGCGGAATCTAACTTGCCCTTGGTATTCACTAGGGGCCCCCTCCTTTCCTCGTGCCTCGAGGAAAGGAGGGTCAGACAAGCCGGGTCGGTAACAATGCTGGCAATTAAGGTACACGAGGAGAATCCAGAAGAATAGTGAGACAGGTCAGGTCGGTAACAGTCTAGAAAACTTCAAACACAAAATATATAAATTCGGTGCTGTATCACTGAAGTCTAAATTAGCTAAATTGGCATGAGTCTGCTCTCACGCAGCTGAAAAGAACCTGTGAGTTCTACAAATTGTTAAATAGAAAACTAGAATCAGCGCTGAGACAGCAGTCCATGCCAATAATAATGGTTTGAAATTGAATCCACGTAAATGAATAAAATTCACATTTATTACACAACATATAAATGAAAACAACAAATAAAAATATTTATCAGTGCTCTGATAATGTCATTTCTGCTCCGTATTGCAAATCACAGATAATATACAGCTATAAATACTTGAAACATGTTAAGTCATGATAATCATGAAAAAAGTGGCAATGTTAAATAAAAGATACTGATGTATCTGGTAATCCTCGTACGGGAAATCTGTATCTTATAATTGATCCACTAATAAGAAGTGTTTCAGTCCCGACATACAATAGAGAGTGTTCAATTCCCTGAGTCCGTGAGTGATAGCCACTGTTGGAGTATGTGGTGAGTCATGTCCTCCTCGCTCATCAAAATATTTCATAAATAAGAGAAAGCTATGGAATTGTGCTCAGTGGATATCTACCAATTAGAGAATCTTCCAAACCCCGTATAATGAGCAATTGATAACAATGCATATAAATCAATGAATAGATACCGTGGGTTCCTTCCGTATGTATTAGACAAGCACTGAGATTCAGCTTGAGTCATCCGGCAAATGAATCTGAACCGCCGTTACTACTCAGCTCTCAGGCGGCGCTGCAAGTCACTCTCCATAGATTTCTTCCATGCGCTGATCAAATGGACAAGCATGTATAAATCCCAATAGACTGTCGGAACCACCAGTCAACGCTCCACATAACACATAAGTCCATGAATGAAGTCATTTGTGCATGTAATCATCAGATTCGTGCCTGACAGTTCTTAATATGTACTGACGCGTTTCATCATAGAAAGATGATTTCATCAGAGGAAACAGTCTAGCAATGCGGTACACAGGGAAATCCAAAAGAATGGTCAGACGGTCCGGGTAGAAAAAGGCACAGACAGGCAGAATGGTAAAACAAGGCAAATATCTATATAAACGCTGGAGGCAGGAAAATGGACCTGATACTCTGGCACTGGAATGCAGACAGGAAGTTCCTTATAAAGGCTGAGGAGCCAATGGATGCAGAGTGGGCGGCAGTGTTGTCCTCAGCTGCCGCCGGAGATCGTGAGTAGCATGCGCAGACGGCCGGGCCGGTTGCGAGGCAACCACACGTGCGGGTAGGAAGTACAGGCAGCCGTCCCAAAGGGGCAGTAGGACGGCGCCTGAAAATATATTTAAAGTAGTCAAAGTGGACTGGTATACGGTGGTATGTCATACCACCACTTCTACTGCTTTTTATTCATACTGACACTTGTACATTTCCACCTGACCACTGTTTGTGTTTGTGTGTGTGTGTGTGTGTGTGTGTGTGTGTGTGTGTGTGTGTGTATATATATGTATATATTACAGCCCCTAGTTCAAATTATGCCACATAGTTGTGCCACCAATTCATATTATGTCTCATCGTTGTGCCCCCAGTTCATATTATGCCTCATAGTTGTGCCCGCAGTTCAACTTCGAACATATGTGCGATCTGCTTTCTTATGTGCTATGTATCTCTGGAGTCAGCACACATCTTTCTTTCTGGATTGTGGGAGCTGCTTCACTAAAGTAGCTGAAGGTGGGCAAGTATGCGAAGCAGCTAAGTTTCAGCCATCTTTTGCTACTTTAGTGATGCAGCTGCAGAGCTCTGGTGTGCCAGATAAAACTGGATCACGTGCCATGTCAGGCGGGGGTTGCCAAGCTCTGATCTAGTCTATAGACAACATTATCTGCTAGTTCAGGGATTCTCAAACTTCAGTGTGTCTCATTTTTTTGTTAATATAATGCCTGTAAAAATGAAGCTGTATCTGTATTTAACCCACAATTTGCACTGCGTATTGTTTTGTTTGACATATTGGGCCTGATTCATCAAGGCACGTGTCTATTGATTTTGAGTGTATCATACGCAAAATCACTCTGCGCATGCCCAGAACCGAGAGATACATCAGTGAACGCAACCCTGTCCACTGCGTCATCGAACACAAAGGACACTTACTACAGCCTACGACTTCTGTGAGTGAACGAGGCGGGAAGAGGCGTTTTGCTGTAGTCAATATACAGTATTGGTGTGAAAAACTCAAGCACACACAGCCACGTCTGAATCCAGCTCTGGCCATCTGAAAGTTACCTGTTTTGCTGCCATATCTCTTGCTCCAGCTAAAGGGCTAGTGTAAGTCCTGATCAGTAGTGATGACAGTCTTGTATTCATGCTATAATATGTGTTTGCAATCACATAGGTATTGGACATATCCTGCTGCGTCTTGTGTAGTAGAGCACAGCAGACCTGCCCCTGATTTCAAAAGCACATGTATCGTGAGATCCTTGCCTTGATGAATTTGGAAGTACACAATGCCTAAATACATGTGTATAATACTAAAAGCGGGTTACGCTCAGCAAGCATGCCCTGATGAATCAGTCCCATTATGTCATATTTAGAAATATATTTAGAAATGCTGTATATTAGTCCATGCCTTCACAATATGCAGGTAATTTTTATCTTTATGCAACATGGCAGTTTTGTTATTCTAATATTTCTGATTATTCAGTATTGTTAACCCACTATTTGGATGGTTTATATTCTATTAATGCTAGATTAGTGGACGTCCCAATGGTTACCCCAGGTTACCCTAATTGTGATATTATAGTTAGAGGAAGTGACCTACAGAACAGTGTTAGCTTCACACTCTTAACATTGTCTAAATGTTATCCTCCTCTCCCCCGTCCCCTTCCCCTCACCCACAGTACATTATCCCACTCCCTCATCACAGTAAATGCCTCCCCCCACACCTTTATTACAGTACATGCTCCATTCCCCCCTCATCACAGTAAATGTAAACCCTCTCCCTTCCCAGTCGCAGTAAATTTTCCCCTCCACCCCAATCCTATCACAGTAAATGTTCCCTTCCCTCTCCCCCATCCCATCACAGTAAGTGTTCCCCTCTCCCCTCAATCTCATCACAGTAAATATTCCCCCCCATCCATTCACAGTAAATGTTCCCCTCTCACCATCCTATCATACTAAATGTTCCCCTCTCCCCCATTCCCATCCCAGTAAATGACCCCTGCTCCAATCCCCGCAATCACAGTAAATGTTCTCCTTCCCTTTTCAAATGAATGACCAATTAACTTGCCCTCTCAGCAATGCTTTGCCTCACAGTCACAAGTAGACTGCGCAGTGATGATGTTGCTGCATTGCGAGCTCCCAGCCTCTCAGAGCCTGGAAGCCGAAGGGGCACGGTCCGTCAGACTAAGGGGCCTGGACAGTCCAGAGGACTACTCTGTCCGGGCCCCTCACAGCTGTACTGGACGTACTCCCCCTAGCTCCCAGTATGAATACAACATAAAGTATTGATAGTTACTGCAAACAAAGTGTCTTTATTTTGAATACAGGTCACACAGGTACTATCAAAATGCAGTCAATGTTAATATAGGTATCATAAGTCTATAGACACAACAGGTATTGCTGGTGAGATGTATTGCAGAACTCAGAGTCAGACAGGCAAGGGTTAATGCAGAATAGTCTGGCACTAGTCTGATGGAGAAGGCAGCTCGCAGTAGCAAGTAGTGAGCATTCACAATGTATTTGGCAGAATCAGGTCACTGGATCAAACAGGAATTAAAGAGTTTGTAATGCGGGCATCTGAGTATAATAGAGGTCGTGCAGGTACAAGGAGACTTACCAGGTTAGGCACTGGAGCAGGAGACACTGGATATCAGGTATAAATGCTGAAGTGCAGATGCAGGTTACCAGGTTTAGCAGAGATTGGTATACAGATGAGGAACAGACAAAAGAAGACTGAATACCAGGTTAGTCAGAAGGCACGAGCACTGGATGTCGGGCACAATGAGGAAGTGCAGATGTAGGTTACCAGATGCTCCATAGGAGAATCAGCCAAAGAGTAGTCAGACAAGTCAGGGATTAGAAGCCAGAGGATCCACAATGATACACGGGAGTAAGCAGGTGCAAGGTCAAATGAAGCCACTGTCTTGGGTCACAGCCAAAGGTGTAAAGAGATGGAACAGACAGAAGACAGATAATCAGGAGAACAACAGGCACAATATCATAGGAGTACTGACAGGGACCAGAAGTAGCAAACAATTGGTGAACTGCAAGGAGCAATGTTTGGGGATGATATATAAGGAAGTGGAACAGGTGCAGTTGATGATTAGACAAGGAGGTTTACTCCTGCAAGTGAGGTAGAAATGTCTAATGGCAAAACAGCAGCACCTCTGGTAGCATAGAGGTACTTTAGGAAGCCCACAAGGGCTGGTATATTAATCAGTTACTCAGTGGCAACCCTCAACAGGATGGCTGCTATTTACTACCCTAGAGTTCTGTCTAGCTTCACTGACTATGCAAAATAAGATCTCTCCTACTTCAGATCTCTTTATACAGATTGAAGCAATAAAAGGAGAGCTGAATACTTTACAATACAAAATACTAGCAAAGCTTTTACAATAATGCTGACACCATATTGGCTAATAAATTATGACAGAAATTAGCCCACAGTGTGATTAGGGAGATCAGAAGTGATATCTATAATTCTTGTGACCCTATAGAAATATCCAAAGAGTTTCAAAACGATTGCAATATGTTATATAACTTGTCCTCTTCCTTCCAGATGGTAGGATATTTCTGAAGGAAGATATACTTGAAGAAACCCAGCAAGTAATTAAATCTTTAAAAGCATCCTCGGCTCCTGGTTTAGATGGTTTTACCCCTAATTATTAAAAAAATGTTTCCAATATCCTTGATCCTAAATTAACAAAGTTGTTCAATAATATATTAGATGGGCAGCCTTTGATCTTGCAATTACCTGGGACAATATTGTTGTCATATCCAAATCTGGAAGAGATTCAGCCTACTGGCCAAACTATAGTTCTATTTCCGTTTTAAAATTTGATCAAAAAATGTTTGCAAATCCAACTGGTTGAACGCTCTTCTTCCGTCATTGATTCATCCTGACCAAGATGGTTTTATTCCTGGTCGTCAGGTCTCGGATAATAATAGAAGTACAATAAATTTAATCCATTCTGTAAATAAAAACAAAATTCCCTCTAATTTACTATCTTTTGATATAGAGAATGGTTGGATCAAATTTCCTATCCCTTCATATTTCAAACGTTCTCCCTCATAGGTTGTACAGGAAAATTTCTCACAGCAAATAGTGTTATACCCAATTCCTTTGATATTATTAATGGTATGATGCAGGGTTGCCCCTTCTCTCCCTTATCTTCACATTGATCATAAAATCTCTTTAAAACACTTCCATTTCCGCTGTTAAATCTTGCAAGCTACAACATAAAATCGCATTATATGCTGGTGACATCCTCCTTACAGTTACCCGCAAATTTCACTCCCAGTCCTCTTGATGTAAATTGAGACCTGTGTTTCCTTTTCTGGGCACAAAAGCCAATATTAATACCTGGTGACATTAATTCAATATTTGTTTTTCCTGTGCGTTCTTTTGCGGATTTATAATCCACATAGGTATTGGACAAATCCTGCAGTATCTTGTGTAGTGGAGCACAGCAGACCTACACCTGATTTCAACAGCACACGTATCTTGAGATCCGTGCCTTGATGAATTCGGAAGTGCGCAAAGAATAAATATGTGCGTTTAATACCACATGCAGGTTGTGCTCAGTATGTGTGCCTTGATAATCAGGCCCTTAGTCTCTACATTTTATGTTGATCTCTCTGTTCCTGGATCTCAGCTAGATGGTTTGCATGAACACACTTGGAAATTAGATATTGGGGAATCCCTGGTTAGAGAGTACTTGGCAGAAATTTGGGAGTGTACCCCTTCCAGCTCCATTTGTATAAAAATACAATGCTTACAAGCTTTTGTACCATTTTTACTATGTTCCAGCTCAGTTACATAAGATTATCCATGATGCCTCTGGCAGATGCTAGAGAGGGTGTGCAGCCCTTGGTACATTTCTACATATTTGGTGGTCTTGTTCAAAATGACTGAGCTACTGGAATGCCTTCAGAGACCTATTTAATTCAGTCTTACAATTTGACATTCCACTATCCCCTAAATTTGATCTACTCCTAGTACCTTCTGATGCTAGAAAACATCAAATCAAGCCTATGCGTCATTTCAGCAAACTGGAAATCACAAGCTCTCCCATCTTTTGTTGCTGTTAAATGCCAAACAGCTGATAATCTCCCACTGCACATACCATTCCTACTTCTGGACGTGCTATCTTATCAATTACCTGAAATAAACACACAGACACAGGTTTATTGTACATGACTGTGGCAACAAAATCAGATCAAGTTCAGCTAAACAGCTAATACCCAGTTAATAAAGGGATGGCCAACCAGGGACAACCCCAGTTGTTAAAATATGGTGTAAGTGAAACTGCGCCTCTTCTGGCCTCAATGGGCACTTTTGCAAAAACAATACCCAAAGCATTCACACAAATGACCCCAACAGAAACATATATTGAAAGGGGAAGAATCCTGTGGACAGACAAACTCATGCACCATGTATGAACTGCTGAATGTATTGCTTTCCCATTAAATGTGCCTCATCTGAATGAGGAAAAAAGAAAGTTCACAAAATTAACAACACGGTAGAACAAACATAGATAAAGGGGAGAGAGGGAGTCAAAGAGAACAACTTTCTGTTTCTGCCTTACTATAAAGGATTGCTTATCCTTTACCCCTCAAACCTATATTGGACAACTCAAATTCAAGCCAGGAAAAAGAATCCCTTGAAAGGCCAATATACTGGTATTTAAGTGCATTTATCTCTATGCAGGTCTTCATTTATTTTAAACGTCAAACACTGATAATCTCCTACTGCACATACTCTTCCTACGTCTTAACTTATTACCTTATCTATTACCGAACTAAACACACTGACACAGTGTCAGACTGGGACATGAAGGGCCCACCAGGAGATGCAATGCCAGAAGGGGTGTGGCCAGCCATCTGAGTGTGTGAGTAGTGGGCCAGCCCACAGAGGACATAGCTAATGCCATAGTGTAGCATATCATGTAGCATGTAGTAATATCTCTTTTCCTAAAGATGTCACAACACCACATGGAACAAGAAAGTGCCCTCTTGCAAAACTTTAATGCATTTGTAGTGGTCATATCTCTATTGTGTGATAAAGCAAGACATTTTTCGACTGGCCCTCTCTCTATTTACACTTACCTTCGTTCATCCGGCACTGCACAAGCCAAGACTTCTGACCTCTTTTCTAACCATCTGCACATATGTGCTGGTGTGTGATGAGATCACTAGAAGAGGACAGGAGGGGAGAATCCAGATCAACAATCTGCGGCAACAAAACAATAGGTCCCGTGGAAGAGACTAGCCTGTCCATCAACCATAGTGTAAGAGGCGGGTCCATCTGGCATTGGGGCCCTCAGGATTTTTCTGGTGGTTCAGTCTCACCCACACTAATACATTTCTCCTACACACTGACACACACTAATACATTTCTATTACACACTGACACACACATACATTTCTATTACACACTGACACACACTAATACATTTCTATTACACACTAGTACACACTAATGCAGTTCTCATAAACACTAATATAGGTCTCATACACACTGGCACACACTAATGCTGGTCTCATACACACTGGCACATGCTAATGCATGTCTCAGACACACTGGCAAACACTGATGCAGGTCTCATACACACTGGCACACACTAATGCTGGTCTCATACACACTCTGATACACACAAACTACCTCACATTCACTATCTCATACCATAAACGTACCTGCTGTGTTTCCTCCAGCTTCCTCCATGGCTGTATGACTAGGGGGCATGGCTGTGCTCTGATTGGTTGAGTGACTGCGGCAGCCAATCAGAGCACAGCTGCTCCGATTGGCTGACACAGTCACTCAGCCAATCAGAGCGCTGCAGAGGCATTGAGGAGTTCCTGCATGAGCAGGAAGCTCCTCTGCACTATAGAGCAGCACAGGCTGCTCATACACCTCTTCCTCTGTTGGGGTCCTGGTGATCGGATTCTGGCCCCACCCCCTTGCAAAAGGGGTGGGGCAATCGGGCAGTAGGGCCCACCGGGGATCTCCCCGGGACCCCTCTGGGCCAGTCTAACACTGCACTGACATAGGTTTAAATTTTGGTGCACCGAGGACACAGATTTATTGTAGATGTTGATGGCAACAAAAGCAGCTGCAAGTTCAGCTAAGCAGCTAATACCCAATCAATAAAGGGATGACTTCACTTTGAGGAAAAATTAGGGAAATCCCTTCATGCCCCTATCTCCAAAGGTGACAAGCGAATCAGTCCTGGGTTACCAAGTGGAGAATGACTATTATAATTTAGTGAGTCTTATATATTTCTTAAAGGCGGAGGATTTCCACCCACCTAACTGCTTGATGAGCTCCACAGAAGCCCCTTCTACTGCCGCGCTGTGGCCACATCAATTCTGAAAGAATGTGTTCGATAATCATCAGTGTTCAAACGTATTAATAACACACATTTCCTGAAAATGGAACCAAATTAATATGTGGTCAGGGACGTAGAGTCCAGATGAAGTAGTCCCTCCCCGAGAGGCCTAGCCACAGAGCAGGCCCTAGCCAGAGCAACTGGACAAATGGCCGTATCCATTTGCACTGCCATAATGACCCTGCTAAGGTAATCAAATTTGGGTTGATGTAATGTTGAAGTTAAATAATTGGATGAAGGGGATGATCAATAATTTCTGTACACTAATATTGTATGCGATGCAATTAATATGCAACTGAACAATAAGTAAATAACATGCAAATAAGTTAAATCTTTATTTCAATTAATATAAAATATAATGTGATGAAGAAGCTAATTAATGTTTCCAACATATTAATTACATAAAGTTTGGTCTTATTCTGTTCGCAATTACATGAGAAGGTTTCCGTTATTGTTTATGTAGCATTTGCACTTTGCGAACACTAGTTATAACTAATATTACTTTTCATATAACAACTAGCAACTCCAAAGATGTCATAAAAGAACCAGTTTATACAGGTCCAGTGGCGGGAGCCTGAGGAAAGGACACCTAACCACGCATGGAAAGATGACCCCCACCTCAAGGAACATGACCAGAGGAATCAACTAGTGAGGCATCGAGTACTTGATAGATCATGCCGCATCGACCTATGAATGTGAACCTTAATACCACTCTGGAAACTAGTTGAAGCTAATATTGTGCTCTTGACAGTGCAACACTAAATGCCTTATCATTCTGATCACGGTGGAAGCGGTAGCGCTTTGTTTATTTATGAACTGAACAATCCCCTTATTGTCACACCAGAATGTGCTGAAACTATTCCATAACAATGCCCACATGCCCAAAAGTTTGTAACCTCAACCACACGTGGTTCATGCTAAAGGCCACGGGACAGCGCACCTGTCACACTTCTGGTATTACAAACGGAACCCAATAGCCAGGTAGTACTGTAGTAAACAGGATTTATTTTGATACAGAAATAAATCTTAAATGTCCAGCAAGCAAGTCCAAAGTATCAACAGGATAACTATCCTGTAGAGGTACCAAGTAATTGTATTCCAAATCACAAGGGAGCAAGGTTCTGTGGAGCATCTGGTTCAGACACAAACACAATACTCGAGCAAAGGCTGCATAACAGGAAGTGCATTTTCTAGGCCCAAACAGGAAATGAGATCCAAGATGGAATCTTCCTGAGACAGTTCTGGCCATCTTGGATAAGGGCTATTGTAAGGGCAAGTTCATATCAGAGATCCAAGATGGAAACTTCATGAGGCAATCACGGCCATCTTGAATGAGGGCAAATCTAAGGGCAAGAACATAACAGCACCATCCTTGGAAAAAGGCCTTGAAATCCTTGGAGCCTGCCACATCTGTTGAAGCTGGAGCTCTCGACTAAAAACTGAAGGACAGGGCCCCATTAAAGTCATCCAGGAAACGCAGCCATATTCCTAACATAATAATATGCCAAGTATTAAGCTGAACACAATGTAACATGTCTAGTAATACACTAATTAAGTTGTCCAGCAAGATGGATGTCATGGATGTGCCCAGAAGAAAACTGGATATTCCCTGCAAAATGTAATGGATGTGCAAGGCAATCTCTTACCTCAGCTTTGACGGCATCACCTCCTTTTTCTGCTCTGTCTTTCGTTCCAGTCTCGTTGGCATCAACAGGCTTCAATTGTTCCACCTCACATAAAGCAACACGAGAGACAAATGGATTCTATTTGGACATACCCTACTTGAGGCTGTCTGTGCCCCATCATATTTGTGCATTTGAACTGGGCCCTGTAATGCTCAGATCCCCAGAATATCAACCCAATTTATCCCCACATTTTCCACCATTAAACTAGTAGGATAAAATCATCAGGGAATTTGTGTATCGACACAATGTCTATCGATGCCAGTCACCAGATCTAGTTGAGCATCTGTGGGATAGATTCAAATTACTTGAAGAAGAGATACATGACCAGCTAATTTGCATTAAAACTACATCAAATGTAGGACTCATTGAGGTTGAAAATGGTTCAGCATTCCTGTGAACTTTTGTAACCTTTTTTTATATCATGATGAATCCAAGCTGTTTTGTGAGCAAATAAAACGAAATCACAGGGGTGTAACATTCAATCTCTGCTCCCCATAGCAACATTTGAATGTTATTCACCCACTCTGGAGGTCCCATCTCTGCTTTTTTAGCATGACTGGAGACCAGTATTTTTTATTATATTTAGTATGCATAATTAAACTAAAAATTAGCTGAGAGGTGAAATAATACTTTAACACATTTTTACAGATAATCCACCCATGTGCCTTGGAATGTGGATTTTAAAAGTGGATGAATCATTCCTCAAAATAATAATAGGAAAGTATATCAGGAGTGTATGGAACATAAGCCCTAATATGAGGCTTATTTTAATGGTATACTTCTTCCCTGAAATCAAACATGGTATATGAATAATGAGAGTTTAAACAAAAAAGTTTAGATATTTGGCAATATAAAGTATAAAGAAAAAAACATGTAGTGCTATGGTGGGGCAAAAGGTACAGATAGATTTAGGGTTGGGAGAGGGATTGTCCTAGCTCAACTCCAAATCACAGTGTAAATATAAAGTCCAGAATTACATGGAAAGGCATTTTCCCTACATGCCTACCATGGCCTTATGGCTAACTTATCTCATGAAGCAGGCGTATAAGCTATCAGCCATTTTGGGATCAGGGAACTCATGATAATAAGTTTAAAATCTTCATCAAGGAAGGTATAACTTTCATACTTACTAGTAATTACTTTCATCTTAAAGATGTCTACTACTTACAGAAGAAGGGCACAGCCATGGGCACCAAGTGCACCCCTAGTTCATCCCTAGTTATGCAAACCTATTCACGGGTAACTGGGAGTATCTACCAACCTTGAATGACCATGAACATAGTGCAAACTTAGTTTCATAGCATCGATACACTGATGAAATATTATTCATGTGGATTGGTAATTAAACTGAATTGGAAAAAGTTTGCCAATATTTAAACAATATTTTTTAAAATATTGTTTTAAATTTTTCCATAAGTCAATCTATTGTCAACTTTTTAGATCTTACCATCTATGTTGAAGTAGGGAGGAAAAAAACCTATTTATTTTATCAAAACTACAAATTGTAAGTGCCATAAAAGAGACTCCTAAATTCCCAAACAAAAAGAAATTAGAGAACAAGCATTCAGTATAGATTTATTACACTGTACAACAACACACAATACAAAGACATAGAGAAGATAAAACATTGGATTATTCCGATTAGGGATCCGGTGCTATCCAAAATCATTCCAGATAATCCACAAATTTTGTACAAATAGGAGGATAGATTGAATAATGCTTTAGTAAAGAGTGCATTTCACAGTGAGGATAATGAAGGTTATATCAAATTTACTGCTTTGTTTTTTACAGGTGTGGCTGCTGTGCAGTTTAATGCAAGAATAAAGAAAAAAAACGTAACAAATTTTCAGCTAACCTTAAAACCAAATATTATCAAGAAAACAATGTATAATCTACAACATGCATGTGCAAGTGTGAACAGCTCCAGTGAAAGAATAATGATAAAAAAAGTTCATAATCTGTAATATAAAAAATGTTGTATATCTAGTACATTGTCAATGTGGGAAACAATTCATGGAATGAACCTCTAGTCCACTGAAAACTCAGCTGAACATATACATAACATAAAGAAAGAAAGGTTTTGAGAATCAATTTTAATAATGTACATTAATGTTCTATTAAATCTTTAGAAAGCTTTACAGAGATAGAACAGATACAAATCCATTGGAGAAGAAAAAACATAGCATCCGCTTTGGTGAAAACTGAAATGCGATGGATCCAAACCTTGAAAACATTACAACCATATAAAGAAAACGATTTTGACCTTAAGTGGTTTATTTAAAGTTTATAATTATAACATAAAATCTAAATTGACTTATACTGGGTAGATCATAACAGCAATAACTCAGAAGGATGTAAGGGTATATATTATAAAAGTAGATCCATGATATAGTGCTAAAATGGAAAATCTTTGTAGATCATTTAATGTAGATTGCATTTTGTTAACCTACATATATGCATTTGAGGTTTTTTCACCACCATAAGATGTACATTTAAAAAACTTTGTTTGTTTATCTAGCATCAAAAGGTGTACATTAGAGCTATTTCTTTCAGAGGAATAACATAGGTAATAGAATTGGAATGGGAAATTGTAGTTTCATAGTTTCAAGTTGACTCCATTTCTATGTTTCAAAAATGTGTAAACCGTGAATATTATGTTTTGATACATCTTTGCCATTTATAACCGTATATTTCAGTGTATGTGTTTTGCATTATCTGGTAAACAGAACACCTTTAATAAGATCAAGTAATGCACCATTTATCTACTATTTAATTAGAGTTTATTTTTTTACTCAGAGGGCATTTTCTTATTGTAAAATACCTCTCCAATGTATGTGGCCTACTAAATTGATTTAACAGTAACACTAGGTGATGTGATGCCATCACTAAAGGCATTCCTTCTACGTATATTACTGACAGGATGCGTCACCAAAGTGACACTATGTCATCATTAAGGGCACTGCCCTTATTACAGATCCATCTGCCTATAATATAATACAAATGGGGATCATAAGTCTATAACGGATACACATTACATCAATATTTCTCCTGACTGTGATCTATTACAAATGTTATATATAGATATAGCCCTCATATAGAGATATATCCTTCAGACCCACATGTTTGTTTACATAGATGTTACAGTGTGACGACATTAAAGCAGATTGGGCTGCTGCTTGGGATTACAAAATGTGATTTGTACCTAGGTGCATGATGTTTGCACTTTTATAAATTATATGTTAGTTGTGTCATGTTGGGGAAGTGTAATGTTCTAATCATCATAGACTTTATAGCACACACCATGAACAGATGCAGCCGTTCAACAGTAAAGTGTCGCTGGAAATGGACTTCAAATGTTGGCAAGCATGTATAATCTTGTCAGGCTTGTCATTTTAAGTAGAAAGGTTTTAATGCATAGCGCACAATGACCCCTGCTGGACAAAATCGATATATACTGCGTGACAAAATTGCCGTAGAGAGACATTAAACTCTTCATGACTAGTGTTGTTTTATAACTTTATGACCAGGCCACATTTCAGTTTTGTTATGTGTTCATTAAAAGATTATTATTTTTTTGTACCAACATGATATACACTAGTGAACTTCACATTGTTTGTTTCTTTGGTTTTTGTGGGGGAGGGGGGCTTTATTTTGTATAAGAATGAGACAGACAAAAATTTAAAAGTATATTTACAGTTTTACTTTAATTACTGCAACCCCAAACAGTTATTTCAAATAATAATGACAGTTCTTCCATATATAGGAATACTAAATATATATTATCGTGTGTCCAGGAGACTAAGGTGACATCTGTCATTGATATTTGGGTTCATAGGGGCATATTAAATTGCCGGCGGAAATGCCGAAAATCTCGCACTCCGCGCACTATTACCATTATTACAGTAATAGTGTGCGTAAAAACCGTTATTACGGTAGTTTTCTCGCTGGATTTCAGCTAGCTGAAATCCAGCTAACTCTTACCATAATAACGGTAGTAGTTTTAGCGCCACGGAAAACGGCGACAATTGAATATGCCCCCTAGAATGAGATTGTATGCTACTGTGATAAAGTTTAACCGGTTCAATCTGAAATTGCAGTTCGAGTTTGAGGTTTGAGTTCACCATTCACATTAACATGTGTGTTTTTAGATATTTATATTTATATTAAATATTTATATTTATATTTAAAACACTTTATAAATAATAATAAAAAAATGAATGTGAACACACGTGTTCGTCTTTCACTAACAAATGTTTAATTTCTTTTAAAGGAGTTTCACCATTTGCGTTTGAGGTTCACGGTTCGAGTTTACCATTCACATTAAAATTAGTGTGTTTAACTATATTTATTTTAAAACATTATATAAATTCTATATCTAAATAATAAAAAAAGTTTATTTTTTTTAAAGCAAACAGAACACTTTTAACAGTTCAAAGTTCACAATATTTTCCCTCATTCAGTATTCACTCTCACCTTGGAGGTATAGAGGCCAGGGGCTGGCTGGCAGACTGTAGCACTGGGGGTAAGCACATACCACTGGCCCATAAGTAGTGGCCCATCCATAAAGGGTGAATTTTGGTACAATATATATTTATCAATATAAAAGTGGCTATTTTAGTGTTGCTTAACCCAGCGATACCATATTATTATAAATATTAAATCTTAAATAATGAAAACAAATAATGCAACAAAAAACTAACCTCTCTTTATATTGCATTTTATTTTATTTGCTATTTCTCCCCACAACACTTTTCTAGCATACTTGGCTGGTTATAATGGAGTATAAATCATATTTCAGTAATAGATTACATAATAATGTTCAATTACAGTACTGAACACAGGCTCATTTATCAAAACGCAAAAAAGCCCTTTTGCTTTAAAAACCTGATGTTTTTGCCTCAAAAGAGCTTGTCTTTGCTTTGCACTATATATTGATAGAGTTATTATTTGTTTTAGGGTTAACCTAAAACAAATAATATGAAGGATGCTACTGGGAGGAGCAGAGCACTAGGTGTCAATCTGACACCCTGGCCCAGAGCTGAATTAAGGCTCTGGGGGTCCCGGGGCACTTTAGATAGGGGGGCCCTATGATGTCACATGGTTATCATTTTAGACAAATACACTACCAAATCCTAACTAAGTGAGACACTCACCCAAAATCGGGTCTGCCCCACCAGATTCAGGACAGTTGGCAGACTGTACTTCTCTCTCCTACCTGTTTTTGTCACTTTCATCACCTGTGGATCCTGTTTTCTTTAGATCAGTTGCTGCTTGTTTGGATCCTGGAATGTTGGGGGCCCAATTTGGGGAAAAAATGGGAACATGAAATTCAGAAAAACTCCAACCAGCCCCAATATTAAATCGATATAGCACCCACTTTTTATAATAAGGCCTCCCTCCAGTCCCAAAATTAAAATAATAGTATTTGATAAATAGATATTTTGTCTCTAACTAGCCTGACATTAAATTAATAGCATACACATTTAATAAACAAACTTATTTTCCTACCCCCAAACAGCCCTAGCAATAAATAGCATTTACGTTTAATAAATATAACCATTTCCCACAACATCCCAGGCACTAAATAATTAATGTCCTCCTGACGAAGTCTATATGACGAAACGCGTTGAGGCTGTTCTCCATTAACTACTCCTGGTATGCGTAAGGCTGTACTGTCTACCTGGTCCCTGAAAAGTTACCCCATTGAGAACTTCTGTGCGGAGCCCATTGGTGTCTACTTCCTATATATCCCAGTGATCTACAATGTGTAGCAGTACCCTATGTCCACAGGATTACAGATAAGCTTTTATACCTTGTTTACATTGTGAGTGTGTTTTATTATGATACATGCTGAATAAATTATTGCACATAAGTACTACACTATATGGCTTTTTCCTCTCTCAATACACCGTATGAGTGGAGTTTGTGAGCAGTGACTGTGCTGTGGCTGATGATCCAGTTATCATATACCTACATAAGATATCTACACGCCTGTTCCTGACCTCTTGAAGCTGACTGGAGTCCACTTCCAAGCACCTCTGATACAGATAAGCTGTTTATTTATATCTTTTTGGTACGTTGCCACCTATCACTTGCTACTGATTGTCACGGACACATCTGAAACGTTGTTTTCTGCTTTCTTCTGTCTGTATTTCGGCATATGTTCAGAAATTATGAAAATTGGTTGATACTGCTTTCACCAGCCTGACATGATGAACACTCTGTACTTGCATCTCTATATACAGTAATATTGACTGTCTGGACGATTTGTACCAGCTTACACTACCGTATTTGGCGCCATCTTCCCTCTTTCTATGTTAACATTGTCTATCCCATAGATTGTAAGCTTGCGAGCAGGGCCTTCTCACCTCTTTGTCTGTTTTACCCAGTTTGTTTATTAGTTTATTACGTTTATTAGTTTATTACGTTTGTCCCCAATTGTAAAGCGCTACGGAATATGTTGGCGCTATATAAATAAATGATGATGATGATGATTCCTTGATCGGAGTACCATCCGAAAATTGAGAGGGAGGCTGCCTACTCTTATGAAGAATAGTGTATACCAAGATTGGTTATTCATATTATTATCTACTCACCTATTTCGTGTTTGAGCGCCAGTATTTATTATATCTATTACTACTAAATAATTAATATTCACATTTAATAAATAGACCTAATTTTCCCCAAACAGCCCCATGTTCAATTAATAGCCCCCAAACCACCCCAGCATTAGATTAAAGGTCCAATCACCTCATCTTAAATTCATAGGCCCCACTATTAAATTAAATTGCCCCACCATCAACCCACAAATAAAATAGCACCCAATAATTATACCCTACCTGCACTCCACTATTAAATTAATAAACTACCCACACATTATATTAAGACCCCCTTCCCTCACACATATATTAAATATACTGGCCCCCTCACACACACACACACACACACACACAATATGCTGACCTCTCAGAATGTAATGGCACACGCACACAATATGCTGGCCCCCTCACAAAGTACTGACTCACACACACACAAAATACTAGCCCCTTCACAAAGTACTGACCCACACACACAATATGTTGGCCCCCTCACAGAGTACTGACCCCCACACACACAATATGTTGCCCCTTCACAAAGTACTGCCACACACACACTATACTGATACACACTATACTTATGCACACTATACTGACACATACACACAATATGCTGGCCCCCTCATAAAGTACTACCACACACACACTGTACTGACACACACTCACACAATATGCTGGCCCCCTCACAAAGTACAGGCAAACACACACACACACACACACACACACAATATGCTGGCCCCTTCACAAAGTACTGCCACACAAACACTATACTGACATACACTATACTGACACACATACACAATACACCTCCCCCGCACTTACCTGGTTCCGTCCACGCCCCGCGCTGTGTAGTCTTCACACATGGCACGGCACCTGTCACGTTATGCGCGTCCCATGTGACAACAAAAGGAGGCGGCCACACATAGTGGAAGGGAGGGAGGGGGGGACGGGCCGCGGCCAATGGGAGAAGATGGTTGGTCCTGGGGGAGGGGCCAGCCACCAATAGAGACTAAGGAGAGACTGGCCCAAAATAGTCTTTTTTGGTCTGGCCCAGCCTCCCCCTGAAAAGCTCATTTAGAGTTGAACAAATTATGTATGTTTGTTGCTAAATAGAAGCAATGGTCCTCCATTGCAACATATACAAGATGAATATAGCTGGGAAGCCATTTGTAGAGCTTTAGTGCCAGATTGGAATTCTTTGTCAAAATCAACAACAACTCTGATAATCTTATGAACATCTACCTGAATATATTTGATAAGTAGAGCTATACTTAAAAAAGGTTTGCTGTGTACTAGTGTTTTGATCAAATAGAAGTTTTTTATACAGATAAAGAATTCTATGCAAATTGGTGCTTTTTCAAGGATCATTTTCTCAAACTACTGGCCCACCTTTAGTTCCTCTAACTATGGAAATATACCACTTTTCACACTTTAAAAGTGCAAGCTAACAGACAAATAGAGAGAAAGAGATTCCTGCAATTCTATGGACAATTAAATCCGTTCATCTCCAAGTTTTTCATCAACTAATATCCATCTTTACAGTGTTATGATTCCTAGTATGAACATAGGAAGAGGCAACAGATATAAAAAAAACAGTGTCTTTATTAAGGCAGAGTAATCGGGAAATCAATAATGCAAATAATTGAAAACACAGATTCGGTTCATGGGATTTGTAGGTTTCAATAGCAATGGCAGGATTAGTTCACAGAAGCAACAGGTTCCAACAGGCAAAAGGTCAATCCAGGCAGCAATCAGGAACAGTCAGGTCACAGGCAGAGGTCAAAACAAAGAAACAAACTAGAACAGGTCATTCACAAGGATAAAAGGCAAACAGCAGCAGCCAAGAACAAACAATAAAATGCAAGGAACACTGAATGAGGCAGGTATATAAATAATTGGAACAGATGCAGGCACTAATCAGGGATTAAGATTAACGCCTACAGGTGAGGTATAATGTTCAAGGGCAAAACAGCAGCACATGTTGTGGTATTGAGGTACGGCAGCCACATACAAGCTAAAGGCAGAGTCCTGAAATAAAGATAAGGTTTCTTTTATGTCTATACTGTTTTTAAATATGTGCAAATTTTTTATATATTGCACTTTTTGTAAACAATGTTGGCAGTGAATATAGAAGCTAAATTTGAGTTTGTACATTTTATATTGTCAAAACTCTACTGTTCTGAAAATGGAAATATTTGAATATAGTGGAAAACAAATAAAAAATAAACACTGATGATTTGAGAAACAAGAGAACTTTTTAGAATTAAGGTTTAAAACAGACCTGTGACCAGTTTTTTTATTTTATCTCTACATAATGCTTTGTGCACTATGTAGTAAGAAAGATAATAATATACCCAAACCACCATTTACAGAGAGGACATTTTCCTTTACAAACTATAGTATTACTGTTGTGAAATATAGATGAGCAAGGATGGCTGGGTCTGAACTTTTTGTTTAGTTATTTTTTTATTGCATAGTGCACTAGACATCATGTAATTAAAGACCCGGTCAAAGGTCAGCTTTCTTATACATATAACTATATTCAGATAAACATATTTTAAAGCATGCTAACTAAATAGGTCTATAGTATATATGTAATTATCAGGATATTGTCACTTATGTGAATTTAGGAACATATTTATAATTGTTTATTAATTAAAAAAAATTGCAGGTGCATTATTTTTTGTTTAATACAATTAACAAAAGTATTGTTTTCATACATTTCAATAACTTTTAAAGAAATCAATACTGCATACCCCAGGAGAAAGTAAATAGTCTGCAAACATGTTCTGGACTCCCATTGCTAGATTTCCACTCAGAATGCCAGTTGAGTGGGTATTTTTACTTTCACTGCACATACTGTCATCTCCAATCACACTTTATTTTTCTCTAAAAACATTGTGTAAAGAAAATGCTGCCTAGGCTGCCCCCATTGTGATAAAAGTCTGTTTAAATCTCACGTGTTCTTACTGAAGACGCCGAAAGCGCTCTCCCTCAAGATGAGGGGGGATGAGTTGAGCTTGGGAAAGCTTACCATTAAATACCTAACAAAATACATCAAATACCTTTTATTTTATAGGCCAAGGTTCCCAAAAGGGCTGCAGAAGGGAAAGGGGACATGCACAAAAGCATACAACACCTAAATCAATAAATAAAATGATTTTCTTAGTACAATGTCAATTAAAGATAAAGGAGTTTGCAGTGCTCTTTATAAAAGCACAAAGCCAGTGGAAAACCATATTATAGACCAGTTGATAAAAGGAATATCTATCCATGGAGGTCAGTAGTCTCAAATATTCCCAGGCACCCTATATGCTTATAAACTGACTTTTGCATTTGTTCCATTGCTTAAGGCAACTCACAGCTTCAGCGCATCACTATGCATTTATTTGCATGAAAGAGGACTTCTGTCAACAAAAGATCTTTGTTAAAGTGGAAGAGCAAGTACCTCAATTAGACTTACAAGGGAGTTATTATGAGAACATCTGTAAAATTACTGAAGTACTGTAAGACCGCATCCTAAAATAGCTGCATTATTGACACACCAAGAACTTATGAATATTGGTGTCTTCCATCCCTCTACATTTATCACATAGTGCGATATGCGAGAGACAATATAATAAGTTTTATGTAACAAAAAGAGTTGCAAGAGGTGATTTCACGCTGAATCTGAGACATTTTTAGGAAAATGGATAATCTCGTACTATTCACCATCTTCAAGTTATCTCACATTGTCTTCCTATTTGGCTTTGCACTTTACAAAAGAGGTTGTATAAAGGTATTATAATCAAGCATAGGCAAAAAACAACTTATATTTCCACTGGCTTTTGCTCAGATAAATGTCAAGGCTCGAAGTCTCCAAGCTAATAGGTGCCAAAGTAAATTGCGTTTGTAATGCATGGTATAAACAGCATGTAGTTAGAAAACATTTTGCAGAACAAAAGCCACCAACAGTCTTGAGCCCATGAGAATCAAGATCAACGTGTGTTTCGTCAACATTTTACCCTTTATCACATTTCAGCACAATATAATTGCCTTTGTTAAGACTTTGTCAGGTCTTGCCAAAGTTCTCAGTATGTTTGAAACTTTGAGTATCTGCACTTTTTTTTCTATGTATACTATTTAAGCCTTGTATTATTTTGAAAGACTGGTGAATGCACCCCTTTCTTTGAATATCATTATAACATTTGCATCTATTTTGGAGTAGCACCCCAGCGGAGTGCAGACCAAATTGGTGTATTTATCTTTCTCTTTCTACATATATATGGTGTCTAATACCGCCACTTCTTTGATTGTAAAACTGTCAAATTCCATTCACTTACATTCACATTACATATTCCATAGTGCCACTTCTAAATTTCCACTTTGATCACTGTGTATATATTAATTAAACCACCTGCCTAAAATTGTGTAGGTACCCCTCATGTCGCCAGCTCTGATACAAAGAGGCATGGACTTAATAAGACCAATGAAGGTGTCCTTTAGTATCTGGCACCAAGACATTACCAGTAGATTCTTTAAGTCCTGTAAGTTGCGGGTGGGGCCTCCAAGGCTCTGACTTGTTTTATCAGCACATTCCACAAATGCTCAATCGCACTGAGATCTGGGGAATTTGAAGGCCAAGTCAACACCTTGAACACTGTTCCTCAAATCATTCCTGAATAATTTTTGCAGTGTGGCAGGGAGCATTATCAAGCTGAAAGGGGCCACTGCCATCAGCAAATAATGTTGCCATGTAGGGGTGTACTTGGTCTGCAACAATGTTTAGGTAGGTGGTATGTGTCAAAGTAACATCCACATGAATGCCAGAACCCAAGGTTTCCCAGCAGAACATTTCCCAGAGCATCACACTGCCTCCTCCAGCTTTCCTTCTCCCCATAGTACATCCTGGTGCCACCTATTCCCCAGAAAAATGAAGCACACGCACCCGGCTGTCCACATGATGTAAAAGAAAACACGATTCATCAGACCAGGCCCCCTTCTTTCATTGCTCCATGGTCCAGTTCTGGCGCTCACATGCAGGTTCTTTCAGCGGTAGACTGGGGTCAGCATGAGCACTGAGACTGGTCTGTGGTACACAGCACCATACTTAGCTGCGATGTACCCTTCAATCATAGCATTAACTTTTTCAGGAATTTGTGCTAGAATAGCTCTTCTTTGGAATTCAACTAGACGAGCTAGCCTTCGCTCCTCACGTGCATAAATGAGCCTTGGGCACCCGTGACCTCGTTGCCGGTTCTCTGTTTGATCTTCCTTGGACCACTTTTGGTAGGTACTAACCACTGCATACCTGGAACACCTAAGAAAAGAAGACCTGCTGTTTTGGAAATGCTTTTGGCTTAGTCGTCTAGCCTTCACAATTAGGCCCTTGATAAAAGTCGCACATATACACACACACTCCGTGGCCACTTTATTATATAAATCTTTCTATTACTGTTTCGGAAGCACCTTTGCCACCAGAATGGCCTTAGTTTTACAAAGCATAATTTCAACAAGGTTCTTGTTGAATCTGCTCCTAGGAGATTTTGGTTCATGTTGACATGATAGCATTACATAGTCACTGCAGATTTGTTGGCTGTGCATTTACCATTCTACCACATCCCATCATCATAATCACCATTTATTTATATAGCACCACTAATTCCGCAGCGCTGTACAGAGAACTCACATCAGTCCCTGCCCCTCTGGGGCTTACAGTTTAAATTCCTTAACATACACATACACACACACAGACTAGGGTAAATTTTGGTAGCAGCCAATTAACCTACTAGTATGTTTTTGGGGTGTGGGAGGAAACCAGAGCACCCAGAGGAAACCCATGTAAACACGGGGAGAACATACAAACTCCTCACAGATAAGGCCTTGGTTGGGAATTGAACTCAAGACCCCAGTGCAGTGAGGCAGAAGTGCTAACCACTTAGCCACCATGCTACCCAGAAGGTGCTCTATTGGATTGGTGACTGTGGAGGGTACACTGAACTCATTGTCATGTTTATATAACCAGCTTCACATGTGCTTTGTGACATGGCACATTGTCCTGAAGGAAGTAGCTATTAGAAGATGGTTGAACTGTCTCCATAAAGGGATGCATATGACCAGCAACAATACTCAGGTAGCCTGTGCTATTTAAACAATGCCAACGTGGTATTAAGGGGCCTAATCTGTGTCAAAAAAACATTCCCCACACCATGACACCACCACCAAAAGTGTTCACCATTGACACAAGGCAGGATGGATCCATGGATTCATGTTATTTACTCCAAATTCTTACCCTACCATCTGTATGTCGCAGTAGAAAATCGAGATTTGGCAAACCAGGGAATGTTTTTCCCATGTTCAACTAACCAGTTTTGATGCATTTCTGTCCACTATAGCCTCAGTTTTCTATTCTTAGCTGACAGTATGGAACTTATGATACTATACCCCATCCACTTCAAGGCTTAACGTACTGTGACATTTATTTGAGTCATCATACGTACATCAACAATATACAGTAATAAGGGTGTGCCAAGGTTGAGCGCATGCACATCCATCCGATTCAAGCGCTGGGCAATTTCTCAGGTAGGTGATTTTAAGCTGTATCATTTGCACCGGATAAAGGACAGGTTTAAGTGCCAAGTTGATAGTGATGACGGTTGTTTATGCATGCTAGAAAATGTGCTTGCACACAAAAGCAATAGTGACTACATTATTAACAGGCGTTAATATATGTAATATATATTTTAATCTGTGCTTTCTGATGAGATTCTACTATATAAATGCCTAGTGGCATGTGTGGGGAAAAAAAAAAACAAGCTGCAGCGCCACCTGCTGGGCAGAGTTATACACTGACCTATATATTTCTTGAAGGAGAAGTGACAGTTGGGAGTGGTTGGTGGTTGCCGGGGGTGACAGTGGGGAGTTTTTAACACCTTAAGTAGCTTGATGAAGGATGTGGCGATGAAGATGAAGGATGAGGTGATGGAGAAAAATGATGAGGTGGTGAGATGTGGACAAAACCACGTTAAAAAAGGGCGCTTGCATCGGGAAGTAACGCTCTTCCCCTGAGGAGGCCTGGGCTAGGCCCAAATGCATGACAAGAACCTTTTTAACACCTTAAGTAGCTTGATTTGACTAGAATGCACGGGTTAACTTGTTTATATATACATATGCATTGTGCTGTGTCTGTCAGCATATGGCAAGTGCGATATAGACAAAACAAACTTACATCTCTATTCAATTAGAAACATTTATTAAGATACTCATCATGTTAAATATGGGCGTATATGCTTGCATTTTTAAAAAACGCAAATTGCATTTACTTTGTTCGCTTTTTTTAATGAATCGTCATTGATGTTTTTTGTTTTGTGCACCATTCTCTGTAAAGTCTAGACTTTTGTGTGTGAAAATCAAATTAGACTAGCAGTTTCTGAGATACTCAAACCACCAACAATCATCCTGTAGTCATAATCACTTCCATAACATTGCTCCCCCATTGAGGTGTTTGGTCTGAAAAACAACTGAACCTGTTGACCATATATGTTTGCTTTTATGCATTAAGTTACTGCCACATGATTGGCTGATATTTGCATTAACAAGCAGGTGTACGGGTGTACCTAAGAAAGCAGCTTCTGAGTATATAATCATATGAATGCATACTGTATATATGTTT
Organism: Mixophyes fleayi; assembly: GCF_038048845.1. NCBI lineage: Eukaryota > Metazoa > Chordata > Amphibia > Anura > Limnodynastidae > Mixophyes > Mixophyes fleayi. The sequence goes on from NC_134402.1 coordinate 226,022,217, forward strand.
TTCTGACAATGCACATACAAGAGTTGAGCCAGGAGCTAGAGAGAGTTGGCAGCCCTGCTGGGTACCTCTGCCCAGAGGAAAGTTATTTGCACATACTTTGGCACTGCTATAAAGCAGCTTTATCCATTCTATGTTTTGAGGTCCAATATTAAATTTGACCACAGTTGCTCAAAGGAAATTCCACTTCACCAAATCAAATGCCTTAGTTGTAGCAAATGAAAATACTTTGCAGGGTGCAGATGGAGTATGTTGAGTGTTTATGCTACCATATGAGAATTTAACATTATTTACACTTCCGAATGACTATGACTTGAAGGGTGAAACAGTGGGTGATGGGAACGTGCAGACGCATGTAGAGAATGTACATTAAGGTAGAACACACACACAATCATCCGATTCAAGCTCTGGGCATCTCTTAGGTACCTGTTTTTTAGCCGAATCACTTTCATTTTCAGTCTGCTCTCCGAGGGCAGGTTTAAGTGTTGGCTGATTGTGATGACTAACACGTATGCATGTCAGAAGATGTGAAGATATGTTTGCAAGTAAGATAAACTATAAAAATGCATTTTATGTTAAGTTTGCATTAAAAACATCCTGATTTATGTAATTCATGTAAAAAACAAACTTTGTTTTAACATGTATTCTTATTAATGATTATAGTATTATTATTATTATTATTATTATTATTATTATTATTATTATTAAAGAATTGTTCTTTTATTAAATTACATTTGTTTTTGCCATGCATTGTGATGGGACTTTATTTTGCACATATGCATGTACGTATACTACAGTCCATTCTGTCTGTCTTATTTATTGGCAAATGCCTATAGGATTGTAACAGATGTCAGCAGATGTGAGTAAAGAGTGTAACAAAGGGACGCATTTAGCAGGCAATTTGTAGAGACAGCATGAATGCAGAGTAACACGTTTGTGTAGCAATGCACCCAGTTTAAAGATAAACAGGTTGGAGACATATGTGTGACAAATAATAGTTTAAAGTCTGGTTTAACTTACATGCTTTGAAAATGCCTCTTTCCACAGCGACAGGGTGTGTTTGTGTAAGTTTAATCAAACAAAGACAGTTGAGAGGGCTCCTTTTTAAAGAGAAGGTGGGAGTTTCAACTGTCCCTCAAGCTAGGACTGTGGGAGGAGTGTCAGGTATAAAAACCTGTTTGTTTCTTTATTTAGGGTCACCAATGCTGGAAAAGCTGGCTGGTTGTTAGAGAGATGGTCTATGTTTAGCTAGTGTTTAAGGTCACAAGTAACTGTGTGGAAAATTTATGGTGTCAAATACTTTACCGTCCTAACATTAAAATGAAGTAAAAAGCAAGGAGTTGTTTGCGTGTATTTCACCAGAAGTGTGCTCTTGCCACAGACGGTTAATCCACATGTTGCAATCTTAACCAGAACATTGGTTTATTGAATGCAGGAAACAAGTTTGTATATGCAATAAAGTTTTGAAAAACAGGGTAAATGGATAAGAAGTTAGGTACTGTATGTCGCTGCTGTACTGCGGCACTGAGACTCAATAAAGAAAAAGAGTAGCGCAAGCGCAGTAGACACCATAGGCAGACCACTCCGTGCATACTGGAGACAGCACGCAGCACTTATCTGTTGTCACAAACTAAGTAATTGGAAGGCCTTACCTGCTGGTATTAGCGCTGCTACGCAAGGAGGCGCGGAGTCTAACCACGCCCCAGGTCTTCACCAGGGAACCCCGCAAGGAGCTTTGGGCTTAGCTGCGGAGATGTTTCGGTCGCGGTTCTCCCAGGTAGCCAACAGCGAGGTAACGTGAACAAACGTAGTGAACAGTCCGAGGTCAAATCCGTGCAGGCAACGAAGTACAGAGGGGTGAGGCAGACGAATCATCAGGAAGCCGGGGGGCAGAACCAGGAGATCCAAACAGGAACCAGGGAGAATCCGAAGAGTAGTCAAACAGGCAAAGGTCAAATCCGGGGAATGCAGGCAGGAGAGATATGAAGTAACAGGGAAGCATAGAGACAAGGTATAAGACTAGATACTCTGGCACCCTAGTGATGCCAGAGTCTGGTTTAAATAGAGGCGCCAGTCTTGCCATTGGTGGAGTGGAGGTCGGCGGTCAGCTGATCTGACCGCCGACAGGAACTGCTGCTTAGCGTCTCCGTTGCCTAGCAACAAGACGCATGCGCCCGAACTTCCTGTGGGGCCGGAAATGACGTCCCGTTGCCTAGCAACGGGACGAGCGGAGATTGAAAAGGCGTCCGTCCCGGCACCAGGTAAGAGTGCGGGACGGCGCCTGACATCTGTCTATTCCAACACCCACCCTCGCTTAGAGATGTCTCCAGTTACAAAAAAACATGTATTAATTTTTTCAAAAAACTTTCACGTGGTTCTTTTGTAACTGAAACACTGGATTAATGCAACAGATAATGTCAGAAAAAACATCAGTTGTCATAACATTCCAAACCACATTTTATATGAAATTCAATCAATACTAGTGTCCTTTCATAAGTATATCAGCTGCATTCTGCTCACTTGCAATATAGGTCACACTAACTGACTTTTTCTCAACAAGTTCTCGAATGAAATGATGTCCAATAGCAATATGCTTAGACCTGCCATGATGTGCCAGTTCAGGAAACCACATAGACAGTGTAAAATATCTGTTGAAAGAGAAGTTCAGATTGAAAGACAAGTCCTGTACATAACCTGTTGGGAAACTTGCTGTCAAATCAATAGCACCTCTGTTGTCACATTTTATGTTGATGGTCTTAATTCAACTTAAAAGACGTAGTTTACACAAAGGGCCAGATTTACTAAGCTGCGGGTTTGAAAAAGTGGGGATGTTGCCTATAGTAACCAATCAGATTCTAGCTGTCATTTTGTAGAATGTACTAAATAAATGAAAGCTAGAATCTGATTGGTTGCTATAGGCAATATCCCCACTTTTTCAAACCCGCAGCTTAGTAAATCTAGCCCAAAGTCTCTTTAATCCACAGGGCTTCTTTTCCTGTTTCTGTTAAAACCATATACTCTGCTTCAGTACCTGAAAGAGCAACTGTAAGCTGTTTCCACTTTCTCAGCTGATCGCTGCACCTGCTGATTCACAGGTAACTAGTATATGAATGACAATCATCTTCGTCTGTTCCCCAATCTGCATTGCAGGAAGTCTTTAGTTCTGGAGACCTGGATTTGGAAAACTTTAGTTTTAATGAACTTATACCTTTTAGGTATCTCAAGATTCTCTTAACAGCTGTCCAATGCTGTTTCCCAGGATTTATTGCAACTCACTCAGCTCACCACATGTGTGATGTCGGGATGCATTCCAACACTTGTGTTAGGAACTTACCTTGTCCCCGTTCCGCTGCGCTGTCAGCGGGAGCTGACAGCGGTCTCCATGTCTTCAGCGCTGCTTCTGTTAGCGCTGCTGCACTTCCTGCTTCTCTCTGCTGCTGATCATGTGACTCCTGGGTGGGGAATTCAAACTCCTATATCTTCCCTGCTCTGACACGCTGCCTGTGTCAGAGCAATGTGTTTCCTGTTCCTGGCTACAGTTCCTGTGTCCTGACTCCTGTGATCCTGCTCCCTGTTAACCCCTCTATTCCTCCTACTCCTGTGTACCTACCTGGCTGTGTGACCGACTATTCTCTGGATCTCCCCCTGGCACCGTATACCTGATACCTCCTGTGTACCGACCCGGCTGTGTGACCGACTATTCTCTGGATCTCCCTCTGGCACCGTATACCTGATACCTCCTGTGTACCGACCCGGCTGTGTGACCGACTATTCTCTGGATCTCCCTCTGGCACCGTATACCTGATACCTCCTGTGTACCGACCCGGCTGTGTGACCGACTATTCTCTGGATCTCCCTCTGGCACCGTATACCTGTTACCTTCTGTGTACCGACCCGGCTGTGTTACCGACTATTCTCTGGATCCTGCCACGCACCCATTGCCTCCGTGCATCTACCGGTTACTGTTCCAGACCTACTACGCCTGGAATTCACGGTTAGTGCCTGTACTTGCACCGCATTGTCTATTTTCTTGTCTGCCTGCCATCACTTAGAACTTTCTCCCTTACGTCAGTAGGCTAATCTGGGGACCGCGACCTGCGGTTCTTCGGCAGCTAAGCCCACACTACCTTGCGGTGGTTCTTGGTGAAGACCGGAAGGCCGTTAGACTCCGCGCCCTAGGTAAGCCTGTGCTAATACTGACTAAGGCATCAAGATCGTAACAGTTTGCTCTGACCCATATCTAACTGATGGAAGCGACAGGGAATCCCACTGCGAGAGTACTACTGGATAACTTAGCGGCTCAGGTTGAGGAACAGGGGAAAAATCAAGAACAGTTATTACAGATTCTGCAGACTCTGTCTAACAGGTTGGATACGCTCCAAGCAGCTCAGGTGGCAGCTCCTAATCCTCCACCTGCTCCGGCCCCACAGCCTGCCCCCGCTCCAAGCGGTTCAGCTGTATCTGCCCCCACCACCTCTCAACTCCGCATACCTAACCCACCCAAGTTCAATGGGGATCTTAAGGAATGCCGAGGCTTCTTGAACCAGTGTGCTATTCAATTCGAACTTTTGCCCGGGAACTTTCCCACACAGAAAACTAAAGTCGCCTATATTATTTCCTTATTGTCTGGTCAAGCGCTTGCCTGGGCTTCTCCTCTCTGGGAACATGATGACCCCATTCTCCATAATTGTGCCACTTTCTTGGAAACCTTCAGACGCATCTTTGATGAACCCGGACGAGTCTCCAGTGCAGCTTCTGGACTCCTCCGTCTGCGCCAGGGTACCCTTACTCTGGGCCAGTATGCCCTTCAATTTCGCACTATGGCGGCCGAACTTCGTTGGAACAATGAAGCTTTAGTGGCCACCTTTTGGCAAGGCTTGTCCGATCGTATTAAGGACGAGCTAGCAGCCCGAGAGTTACCCACTAACCTGGATGCTTTGATCTCTCTCTGTAACCAGATTGATATACGTTTCCGTGAACGCACTCAGGAAAGAGAGAGTTCCCGTCGATCTACCTTCCGTTTGGCTCCTCGATTCCAAAGTCCTATTACACCGGAGGAAGAGCCTATGCAGTTGGGAAGAGCACGTTTATCCCAGGAGGAAAGAGAGAGGCGGTTCAAGAATCGTTTATGCCTTTATTGCGGGGAACCCGGTCATGTCCTGAGTCAATGTGGGAAGCGCCCGGGAAACGATCGGACCTAACTGATGACGGAGAGACTAAGTTAGGTATGAACATTCTCTCTCCTATGGATTCTAGTTTTTCTATCCAAGTTATTCTGCAATATACTGATAAACAATTGTCTCTTCCAGCGCTTATTGACTCCGGTGCAGCGGGGAACTTTTTACGAGCTGACATTGTAGAGCGGTTATCATTGCCTAGGCAACCCTTAGATCTACCTATTGCCATTACAGCTATAGATGGCAGTCGTATCATTGGAGGATCCATTAAGAACAGAACTGTTAACATGTCTCTACGCATTGGAGCCTTGCACACTGAGGAAATCTCCTTCTTAGTCATTCCAAAGGCTATCAACCCGTTGATCTTAGGCCTACCTTGGCTCAGACTTCACTCCCCCACTTTAGATTGGCAGAAACCGGAAGTTCTTGCATGGGGTTCAGAGTGTCATTCCCGATGTCTTCCCAGGATTCATAGACCCGCTATGGGTTGTCTCCCAACACCCTCCGGTATTCCTCCTCAATATCATTCGTTTTCTGATGTCTTTTGTGAAAAGGAGGCTTCCAAGTTACCCCCTCATAGACCTTGGGACTGCTCCATTGAATTGTTGCCGGATAAGATACCACCTAGAGGACGGGTATTTCCATTATCTCTACCCGAATCAGAGGCCATGTCCCTATATATTAAGGAGAATCTAAACGGGGGTTTTATCCAGAAATCCTCGTCACCAGCAGGAGCAGGGTTCTTTTTCGTAAAAAAGAAGGACGGCGGATTGCGTCCTTGCATAGACTACCGTGGCCTCAACGCCATAACGAAAAAGAATAGGTACCCCTTACCATTAATCTCTGAACTCTTTGATAGGATCAAGGGAGCTTCAATTTTTTCTAAGCTGGATTTGAAAGGGGCCTACAACCTTATCCGTATTAAACAAGGGGATGAATGGAAGACGGCGTTCAATACGCACAATGGGCATTTTGAGTATCTTGTCATGCCATTTGGACTTTGTAACGCTCCTGCGGTTTTTCAAAATTTTATTAACGAAGTCTTTCAGGATTTCCTGTATCAATTTGTTGTCATCTACCTTGACGATATTCTTATTTTTTCACCTGATATTATTACTCATCGCCATCATGTCTCCTTGATTCTTCAACGCCTTCGGTCGCATCATCTGTACTGTAATGTGGACAAGTGTGTCTTTGAAGAAACGCATCTTCCTTTTCTTGGTCACGTGGTTTCTGGCTCCGGATTACGTATGGACCCTGAGAAATTAAAGGCGATTTCTGATTGGCCCCAACCGGTTGGACTTAAGGCCATCCAGCGGTTTATTGGATTCTCTAATTATTACCGCCACTTTATTAAAGGGTTTTCGTCTGTTATTGCTCCCATCACTTCCCTGACCAAGAAATCTGCCAACGCTAAGACCTGGCCACCAGAGGCGGTAGAGGCCTTCAAGTATCTTAAAGAAGCCTTCATATCGGCACCTATTCTTCAACAGCCAGATTCTTCCTTCCCCTTTTTTCTCGAAGTTGACGCATTCTCCACTGGAGTAGGAGCTATTTTGTCTCAGAAGAATTCTACTGGAAAGTTTTCTCCCTGTGGCTTCTTTTCTCGTAAATTCTCATCCACCGAAAAAAACTACGGCATTGGAGACAGAGAACTACTTGCTATCAAATTGGCCTTGGAGGCCTGGAGACATCATTTGGAGGGAGCCAGATTTCCTGTTACTATTTTTACGGATCACAAGAACCTGCTTTATCTACAAACTGCATCCTGCCTCAATCCCCGTCAGGCCAGATGGTCGTTATTTTTTTCACGATTCAATATGATCATTACCTTCAGACCAGGGTCCAGGAACAAGAAGGCTGATGCCCTCTCTCGTTCCTTTGATTCTATGGATACCGAAGAAGAGAGTGTTAGGTCTATTCTAGATCCAGAATGTATTTTGGCTACTACTCCTACTCGGGTGATCATTCCTCACGGGAAGACTTTGGTTCCTCCACATCTCCAAACTAAACTCCTTAAATGGGCTCATGCCTCCCGTTTTTCTGGTCATGCCGGTATAAAGAAGACCTTGGAATTTATCTCCCGTAGTTATTGGTGGCCGGCTATCCGTTCGGACGTTCGACAGTTTGTGACGGCGTGTTCCACTTGCGCTCAGAATAAAGTTCCTCGTCAGGCTCCATACGGTCTGCTGCAGCCTCTGCCAATTCCGGATCGACCTTGGAGTCATCTCTCCATGGATTTTATCACAGATTTACCCTCCTCCAGAGGGTTCTCAGTAGTGTGGGTGGTCACCGATCGCCTTTCCCGAGCCGCTCATTTTGTGGCATTAAAAGGTCTCCCTTCTGCTCCTGTTCTGGCTCAACTCTTCATTAAAGAAATTTTCCGCCTACACGGCTGTCCAGATATTATCGTTTCTGATCGAGGAACTCAGTTTGTGGCAAGATTTTGGAGGGCCTTTTCTCGTCTTTGTGGAATTAAGTTAAATTTCTCTTCTGCATATCATCCGCAAAGTAATGGTCTCACGGAAAGGACGAATCAAGAATTGGAGAAATTCCTCAGATGTTTCATTTCAGCTAAACATGATGATTGGGTTGATTTATTACCTTGGGCAGAATTCGCCCACAATAATAATTCACACGACTCTACCTCCATTTCTCCCTTTTTTGCTCTTCAGGGATTTCATCCTAAAGTTCCACCCTTCAAAGAGTTAACCGCTTCTGGGGTTCCTGCAGTGGATTCCCTTCTATCGGATTTCTCGTCTAGGTGGGATCTTATCAAACGCAAATTACTTCACACCTCTGCCATCAGTAAAAAAGCATTTGACAAAAGAAGAAGACCGTCTCCACTACTCACTCCTGGTGACAAAGTGTGGTTGTCTACAAGGAATCTTCGTCTGTTGGTTCCTTCTAGGAAATTCGCTCCCCGATTTATCGGTCTATTCAAGATCATTGAGGTCATTAATCCGGTGGCCTTTAGATTAAAATTACCCCCTACCTTGAGGATTCCCAATGTCTTCCACATTTCCCTTCTCAAACCACTTGTTTTTAACAAATTCTTCTCTTCAAGAAGACCTCCTGCTGCTATTTCTGCACCAGATCAGGAATTTGAGGTGAAGGAGATTCTAGATTCTCGGATTTCCAGAGGTTCCTTGCACTTCCTGGTTGACTGGAAAGGTTACGGTCCTGAAGAGCGTTCTTGGATTCCTGCACGAGACCTTCATGCTCCGAGTTTGTTGAAGAAATTCCATACCAAGTTCCCTCTAAAGCCTTATAGGTTGTCCGGAGGCCACCCCTGAAGGGGGGGGTACTGTTAGGAACTTACCTTGTCCCCGTTCCGCTGCGCTGTCAGCGGGAGCTGACAGCGGTCTCCATGTCTTCAGCGCTGCTTCTGTTAGCGCTGCCGCACTTCCTGCTTCTCTCTGCTGCTGATCATGTGACTCCTGGGCGGGGAATTCAAACTCCTATATCTTCCCTGCTCTGACACGCTGCCTGTGTCAGAGCAATGTGTTTCCTGTTCCTGGCTACAGTTCCTGTGTCCTGACTCCTGTGATCCTGCTCCCTGTTAACCCCTCTATTCCTCCTACTCCTGTGTACCTACCTGGCTGTGTGACCGACTATTCTCTGGATCTCCCCCTGGCACCGTATACCTGATACCTCCTGTGTACCGACCCGGCTGTGTGACCGACTATTCTCTGGATCTCCCTCTGGCACCGTATACCTGATACCTCCTGTGTACCGACCCGGCTGTGTGACCGACTATTCTCTGGATCTCCCTCTGGCACCGTATACCTGATACCTCCTGTGTACCGACCCGGCTGTGTGACCGACTATTCTCTGGATCTCCCTCTGGCACCGTATACCTGTTACCTTCTGTGTACCGACCCTGCTGTGTTACCGACTATTCTCTGGATCCTGCCACGCACCCATTGCCTCCGTGCATCTACCGGTTACTGTTCCAGACCTACTACGCCTGGAATTCACGGTTAGTGCCTGTACTTGCACCGCATTGTCTATTTTCTTGTCTGCCTGCCATCACTTAGAACTTTCTCCCTTACGTCAGTAGGCTAATCTGGGGGCCGCGACCTGCGGTTCTTCGGCAGCTAAGCCCACACTACCTTGCGGTGGTTCTTGGTGAAGACCGGAAGGCCGTTAGACTCCGCGCCCTAGGTAAGCCTGTGCTAATACTGACTAAGGCATCAAGATCGTAACAACTTGCATACATCAAACTTCCAGTTGCATTCTGATAGTTGCATTCTGATTGCTTTCATCTCCTGTATTTCAGATTCACTTATTAGTGAAATATCTTTGGTTAATTTTGTACTTTTATCAGCTAAAATATTTACTGGTTTAGCATCAGTCATCCCATACTTAAGAAGTATAGCCTCAATGTGATTTTGTTGGTCTTTGGTGACAGTCCCAGCATTCAGATTCCGTTAAATTCTAATTTCCAACAGGTTATGTACAGGACCTGTCTTTCAATCTGAACTTTTCTTTCAACAGATATTTTACACCGTCTATGTGGTTTCCTGAACTGCAAGCAACAAGTCATCCACATATACAACAATGATGAACATCTATTATTTTGTGGTATAGACAGTGGTCAGTCTCTGATTGTACAAAGTCCATGTCAATTAGAGATGAGCGCACTCGGATTTCGTGAATCCGAGCCCACCCGAACGTTTCCGATCCGAGCCGGATCCGAGACAGATCCGGGTATTGGCGCCAAATGAAAACCTGAAACTGAGGCTCTGAGTCATAATCCCGCTGTCGGATTTCGCGATACTCGGATCCTATAAATTCCCCGCTAGTCGCCGCCATCTTCACTCGGGCATTGATCAGGGTAGAGGGAGGGTGTGTTAGGTGGTCCTCTGTCCTGGTAGATCTCGTGCTGTGCTGTTTAGTTCTGTGCTGTGCTGTGCTGTGCTGTGCTGTGTTCTGCAGTATCAGTCCAGTGGTGCTGTGTGCTGTGCTCTGTCCTTCTAAGGGCATAGTTATTTCCCCATTATTCCCCATTTTCCAAAAAATTTAAAAAAAGTTATAAAAAAAATACAAAATAATAATTAAAAAATTAATTAATTACAACAAAATTTGCTGAACCAATCCTGCAGTATAAGTCCATTGGTACTGCAATATTACCAAGTTCACACATTCAGCAGTAAAAGTCCAGTGGTACTGCAATATCACAAAATTCACACATTCTGCAGTATCAGTCTAGTGGTGCTGTGTCCTGTGATCTGTCCTTCTGAGTTCAGTGGTGCTGCTGGGTCCTGTGCTGTGTCCTGTTCAGTCCAGTGGTGCTGTGTCCTGTGCTCTGTGCTTCTAAGGGCATAGTTATTTCCCCATTATTCCCAAGTTTTTAAAAAATAAAAAAAAGTTATAAAAAAAAAATAAAAAAAAAAATAAAAAAAAAAGGAATTATAACAAAATTTGCAAAACCAATCCAGCAGTATAAGTCCATTGGTACTGCAATATTACCAAGTTCACACATTCTGCAGTATCTTGTGCTACATATAATGGAGACCAAAAATTTGGAGGATAAAGTAGGGAAAGATCAAGACCCACTTCCTCCTAATGCTGATGCTGCTGCCACAAGTCATGACATAGACGATGAAATGCCATCAACGTCGTCTTCCAAGCCCAATGCCCAATCTCATAGTACAGGGCATGTAAAATCCAAAAAGCCCAAGTTAAGTAAAAGTAGCAAAAAGAGAAACTTAAAATCATCAGTGGAGAAACGTAAAGTTGCCAATATGACATTTAAGACACGCAGTGGCAAGGAACGGATTAGCCCCTGGCCCGTGTTCATGACAAGTGGTTCAGCTTCACCCAAGGAACTAAGCCCTCCTCCTCCCCCCCCCTACAAAAAATTTAAGAGAGTTATGCTGTCAGCATCAACACAGCAAACAACTCTACCTTCTAAAGAGACATTATCACAAATCCCCAAGGCGAGTCCAAGGGTGTTGGTGGTTGTCAAGCCTGACCTTCCCATCACTATACGGGAAGAGGTGGCTCGGGAGGAGGCTATTGATGTAGCTGGCGGTGTGGAGGAACTTGATGATGATGATGATGCTGATGTGGTTATTGTAAATGAGGCAGCAGTGGGGGAAACAGCTGATGTCCATGGGATTAAAAAGCCCATTGTCATGCCGGGTCAGAAGATCAAAAAATGCACCTCTTCGGTCTGGAGTTATTTCTATCCCAATCCGGACAACAATTGTATTGCCATATGTAGCTTATGTAAAGCTCAAATAAGCAGGGGTAAGGATCTTGCCCACCTAGGGACATCCTACCTTATACGTCACCTGAATAACCTTCATAGTTCAGTGGTTAGTTCAGGAACTGGGGCTAGGACCCTCATCGGTACAGGGACACCTAAATCCCGTGGTCCAGTTGGATACACACCACCAACACCCTCCTCGTCAACTTCCTCCACGATCTCCATCAGATTCAGTCCTGCAGCCCAAGTCAGCAGCCAGACTGAGTCCTCTTCAATACGGGATTCATCCGAGGAATCCTGCAGCGGTACGCCTACTACTGCCACTGCTGCTGTTGCTGCTGTTAGTCGGTCATCTTCCCAGAGGGGAAGTCGTAAGACCACTAAGTCTTTCACAAAACAATTGACCGTCCAACAGTCGTTTGCCATGACCACAAAATACAATAGTAGTCACCCTATTGCAAAGCGTATAACTGCGGCTGTAACTGCTATGTTGGTGTTAGACGTGCGCCCAGTGTCCGCCATCAGTGGAGTGGGATTTAGAGGGTTGATGGAGGTATTGTGTCCCCGGTACCAAATCCCGTCGAGATTCCACTACACTAGGCAGGCGATACCAAAAATGTACAGAGAAGTACGATCAAGTGTCCTCAGTGCTCTAAAAAATGCGGTTGTACCCACTGTCCACTTAACCACGGACATGTGGACAAGTGGTTCTGGGCAAACGAAGGACTATATGACTGTGACAGCCCACTGGGTAGATGCATCCCCTTCCGCAGCAACAGCTGCATCAGTAGCAGCATCTACAAAACGGCTGCTCGTGCAAAGGCAGGCAACATTGTGTATTACAGGCTTTAATAAGAGGCACAACGCTGACAACATATTAGAGAAACTGAGGGAAATTATCTCCCAGTGGCTTACCCCACTTAGACTCTCATGGGGATTTGTGGTGTCAGACAATGCCAGTAACATTGTGCGGGCATTAAATATGGGCAATTTCCAGCACGTCCCATGTTTTGCCCACACCATTAATTTGGTGGTGCAGCATTACCTCAAGAGTGACAGGGGTGTGCAGGAGATGCTTGCGGTGGCGCGCAAAATTGCTGGACACTTTCAGCATTCAGCCAGTGCCTACCGCAGACTAGAGGCACATCAAAAAAGCATGAACCTGCCCTGCCATCACCTCAAACAAGAGGTTGTGACGCGCTGGAACTCCACCCTCTATATGCTGCAGAGGATGGAGGAGCAGCAAAAGGCCATTCAGGCCTACACAGCCACCTACGACATAGGCAAAGGAGTGGGGATGCGCCTCAGTCAAGTGGAGACTGATTTCCGTGTTGTGCAAGGTTCTGCAGCCATTTGAACTTGCCACACGAGAAGTCAGTTCCGACACTGCCAGCTTGAGTCAGGTCATTCCCCTGATCAGGCTGTTGCAGAAGCAGCTGGAGAAAGTGAGGGAGGAGCTGGTAAACCATTGTGATTCCACCAAGCATGTAGCTCTTGTGGATGTAGCCCTTCGTACGCTTTGCCAGGATCCGAGGGTGGTCACTCTTTTAAAGTCAGAGGAATACATTCTGGCCACCGTGCTCGATCCTCGGTTTAAAGCGTATGTTGTGTCTCTGTTTTCGGCGGACACAAGTCTACAGCGGTGCAAAGACCTGCTGGTCAGGATATTGTCCTCTGAAGAGGACCGTGACATGCCAACAGCTCCACCCTCATTTTCTTCCACATTTATGGCTGCGAGGAAAAAGCTCAGTTTTTCTAAAAGACCCGCTGGCGGGGATGCTGATAACATCTGGTCCGGACTGAAGGACCTGCCAACCATTGCAGACATGTCTACTGTCGCTGCATTGGATGCTGTCACAATTGAAAAAATGGTGGAGGATTATTTTGCTGACACCATCCAAATAGACATGTCAGACAGTCCATATTGTTACTGGCAGGAAAAAAAGGCAGTTTGGAAGCCCCTGTACAAACTGGCTTTATTTTACCTGAGTTGTCCCCCCTCCAGTGTGTACTCGGAAAGAGTTTTTAGTGCAGCGGGGAACCTGGTCAGTGAGCGGCGAAGGAGGTTGCTTCCTCACAACGTTGAAAAAATGATGTTTATAAAAATGAATAATCAATTCCTCAATGAAGTACAGCACTGCCCTCCAGATAGTACAGAGGGACCTGTGGTTGTGGAGTCCAGCGAGGACGATTTGATAATGTGTGATGAGGAGGAAGTACACACTGTAGGGGGAGAGGAATCAGAGGTTGAGGATGAGGACAACATCTTTCCTCAGTAGAGCCTGTTTAGTTTGTACAGGGAGAGATGAATTGCTTTTTTGGTGTGGGGGCCCAAACAAACCAATCATTTCAGCCACAGTTGTTTGGTAGGCCCTGTCGCTGAAATGATTGGTTTGTTAAAGTGTGCATGTCCTAGTTCAACAACATAAGGGTGGGTGGGAGGGCCCAAGGACAATTCCATCTTGCAACTCTTTTTTTGGCATTATGTGACCATTCAACAGTCGTTTGCCATGTTCAAAAAGTAAAACAAAATGTCAACAAATTCAAAAAATTAAACCAAAAGTAAAATGCCCTGTCATAATTTAAAACAAGAGGTATTGACGTGCTAGAACTACTGTAGTGTTTATATGTTATAAACACTACACTTGGAAGTTGGAGGAGGTATTGTGGCCCCGGTACCAAATTCAGTACCGGGGCCACTCCACTATGCAGTCCAGATAGAGGTGTATCAGATATTAAACAACGTTGACTGTTGCTGCAAAATTTTTAAATAATATTGTGGGGAACAATACACTATGCAGTCCATAAACTTTTTTGGTAGAATTCAGACCCGTGGAGGGTTTTTTAATTATATTGTGGCCCCGGTAAAAAATTGTGTACCGGGGCCACCCCACTACGCAGTCAAGAAACTTTTTTTTTGGAATTCAGACCCGTGGAGGGTTTTTTAATTATATTGTAGGGACCACTCCTCTACGCAGTCCAGATACAATTTTTTGTGTAATTAAGACCAGTTGATGGTTTTCTTATTATATTGTGGGGACCACTCCTCTACGCAGTCCAGATACAATTTTTGGTGTAATTAAGACCAGTTGATGGTTTTCTTATTATATTGTGGGGACCACTCCTCTACGCAGCCCAGATACAATTTTTATTTTTTTTTTAATTCTTTTTTTATTGAAGAAATTAAACAGCTTTTACACACATATCTGTTTTGCTTTGAACGATGCATTAAAGACATTTATAAATATTGCATATAAAGATACAATTACACGAGTAAGAAGTGTCGGTGTACCAGTATAAAAAACAAAGTACCATTTAGTATATCATAATACATCATGTAGGGATAGGGGAAAGACCAAGAGGGATAAAGACAAGGAAGGAGGGATAGATCAGAGGGGAGATAGAGAAAGAGGGGAGCGGGGGGGGGGGGGGGGTTCACTTATTCCACTGGGAATATAGTGGTGAATCCTTAAATTCGAGCCATTTGAACCATATATAGTAATACTCTCTATATTTGTCCTTTGATAAATAGAGTATGTCATCCATCATTCTATAGGATTCTAAATGGGCAAACCACTCTTTGATGATAGGAATATTCTGTGATCTCCAATGCACCGGGATCACGGCCTTTGCTGTGTTGCTAAGGTTTTTAATTGTTGATTTTTTATATTTAGAGATGGTCAATTTATTAAGATTCAATAACCAGTATTTGGGGCAATTAGGTGGTTCAACGCCCATTATTTCTTTAGAAATTGAAAGAACTGCATCCCAAAAAGTTCTAAGAGCTATGCACTCCCACCATATATGCAACAGAGTACCTGGCGCCGACATACATCGCCAACACATGTTTGACACCCCAGGAACCATCTTAGCCGGCAGGTTGGGGCATCTATACCACCTGGTCAGAATCTTATATTGTGTCTCCACCACCCGTACACTTACCGAGCTTGACTGGGTGCGTAGAAGGATACTTTTCCAATCTTGCTCAGGTATCGTGCAAGCCAGCTCCCTCTCCCATTCTCTAATGAAGGTGGGTTGTTTATTATAAGCATGTTCAATGAGAATACTGTAAATGAGAGACAAAGTATGGCTAGGATATAATGCAGTGGTACATAAAGATTCAAACTGGGTAAGCGACCTCCCCACCGACTCCCGAACCTCCGAAGATCCCAGAAAATGGTGGAGCTGTATATATCGCCAAATCTCCGCATTTGTTAATTCCCATTTAGCTTGGAGAATGGGGAAGGCTAAGACCCCAGACGCGTCCACCAGCTGGTTAGCCCTGCGGAGTCCTGCCCCAATCCAACATCTGAACGTCTGTCTAGTAAGTCCTGGGGGAAACTCTGGATTGTCAAATATCGGGGTCAAAGGCGAGTGTCGTGAGGAAATGTGAGGGGCCGCGCGTAATTTGGCCCATCTAGCCAGGGTTGGTGAAACAGTCGGGTGAATGATTTTAGGGAGTGAGTGTAGCCATGATGAGAACTTAAGGGCCTTGCCTGCAACGTAACTCTCTATCCAGACCCACTGCTTGTCCAGTCTCTGCCTTGTCCAGTCCACCACTCTATTTAGTATGGCCGCATCGTAATATAATGCAAAGTTGGGGAGTTGTAACCCCCCAGCGTGTTTCCGCATATATAAAATGTCATGTTTAAAATGGGGGCGCCTCCCATTCAATACAAAATCCCTAACTGCTTTATGTAGTGTCTTGAACCAAGAGGTGGGAAGGTATATGGGGAGAGTTTGGAGCAAGTAGAGGATCCGTGGTAATACATTCATCTTGACCACATTGACTCTACCCAACAGGGAAAAGCCCTTTGGGCACCAGTTTTTCAGGTCTCTATAAATTGTATTGGTGATGGGAATAAAATTGTCCTCAAAAATCTTTTTGTTGTCCTTGTTGATAAACACCCCCAGATATTTAAGTCGTGAGGGATGCCACGTGAATGAGAATGCTGGCTTCAGGCCTTCAACCACTGCCTCGGGCGCAGAGATGTTGAGTGCTACCGATTTTGAATAGTTAATTTTAAAGCCAGACAGCTCGCCAAATTGCTGAAATTCTGACACTAAATTAGGAATTGAAACCACAGGGTTAGTGAGGATTGCCAGGAGGTCATCCGCGAAAAGTGCCAATCTAAAGCTTTTGTCTTCCAACCGTAGACCAGAGATATCAGGGTTTGCCCGGATGGACCGAGCAATGCTTTCATACACAAGATAAAGATCAGCGGGCACAGGGGGCATCCCTCTCTGGTGCCGTTGGATATTACAATGGGTTCTGATAGTTCCCCGTTAACCCTGACTCTTGCCGATGGTTTCGTATACAAAGCATCAATTCGGGCCATACTCAAAGGGCCTAAACCCAGATGACTAAGGATTCCCCTCATAAATTCCCAAACCACTCTATCAAACGCCTTTTCGGCATCTGTGGATAGTAAAACCGTAGGGATATTGGCGGTGTGTGCATATTGTACCAAGTTAATTATCTTAGTGGTATTGTCCCTCGCCTCCCTCCCCAGAACAAACCCCACCTGATCGGAGTGAATGATTTGGGTCAAATATGGTTTTAATCTATTTGCAATCAGTTTAGCGTAAAGCTTAATGTCCCCATTAAGTAGAGAGATGGGCCTATAACTAGTACATGAAGCTGGATCTTTCCCTTCTTTTGGCAATACAGTAATCTGGGCAGCTAGTGTTTGAGGGGAAAAGTGTTTCTGGGCAGAGACAGAGTTAAAGGCCTGTAGCAAAAGAGGGGCTAACTGTGTTTTGAAAATTTTGTAGTAAAGAGTGGTAAAACCGTCCGGCCCCGGGCTTTTCCCTGATGGCGTCGTCTTGATCGCCTCTTCCAGTTCCTCAATCGTAAAGGGTTCTTCTAACAGTTGTACAGAATCCTCATCTAGCGTGGGAAAATCTATGCGCTCAAGGTATTCTGCTATGCGGGCCTGCTTGGTCGGGAGGCTAGCTGTATTAGGTGTGTCAAACAAATTATAGAGCTTGGTGTAATAGTCCCGGAACGCCCTAGCGATATCAGGAGTATGCATGTCACTCACCGAACTGTGAGTGCCATTTCCCGTGTGTTCAGGAACCGTGGCCGTCCGCCATCCTGAGGGTCTGCGCATGTGCAGCCCTTATCAAACCTTCAGTACCTGTTGCTTTTAATTGATTGGATGATCAGGCAACCCTCCCTATTTAAACCACCTGTGATCATTACCTGGTTGCCTGATCTTGGAGTCTCATTCCCCATGAGCCTCTGAAGGTGTTCCTGTGTTCCTCGTGTATTCAGCTCCTGCTGATTCCTGTTTACTGCTATTGTGGTTTCCAGACCACTTCTACTCTCCTGTGTTCATCGTGCCTGCACTCAGCTGATTCCTATCTGCTATTACTACCGGACTCCTGTTCGTTTCAACTCTCCTGTGTTCATCGTGCCTGCACTCAGCTGATTCCTATCTGCTGCCTCCATTACTACTACAGAGTTCCTGATCGCCTCAACTCTCCTGTGTTTATTGTGTCAGCTCTCCGCTGCCTCCGTTACTACTACAGAGTTCCTAATCGTCTCAACTCTCCTGTGTTTATCGTGTCAGCTCTCCGCTGCCTCCGTTACTACTACAGGGTTCCAGACCGCCTCTACTCTCCCGTGTTCAGCGTGCCTTCTCTCCGCTGCCTCCACCACTACTACTGGATACCAGACAGCATCAACTCTCCCGTGTTCATCATGTTTCCAGTTTCACTTACTACTGCTTCCTGAGTATTGCTTCGTTGATTCTGGATTACCTGCCGTGCGCTGCACCAACCTGATTACCGCTTCCACCCTCCAGTGGTCTCTCCTCCTGCCGGCCTTTAGCCGTTCAGGTATCCCTGCACGTCTCTCTGACAGCCTGCTCTCCTGAACCGCGGTATGCATACTTTCCATTGACTTTGCTTTTGTATTGCATATCCATCTCGACTGAGTTGTGTTCTCCTCCGGAGCCTCCTATCCACTGAAGCTATTGTTACCATTGACTTTGTTTCCTATTGCCTGGATAGCTATTGTGACTTTGTATACTTCAAGCAGTGCTTGTCAGTTATCGTTGTATTGTGGATATCATCGTGGGATCAAGTTCCGTGTGCCCCGTGTATTCTCTGCATTACATTCATCTCCTCGTGCCCCTCCTCACATATAT
The DNA here is from genome assembly GCF_038048845.1 of Mixophyes fleayi. NCBI lineage: Eukaryota > Metazoa > Chordata > Amphibia > Anura > Limnodynastidae > Mixophyes > Mixophyes fleayi. Next base: position 226,040,762 of record NC_134402.1, read on the forward strand.
ATAGCAGTGGTACAACTTGCTGACGCAGACCACTGACTCCTGTTTCCCATTGGCACCAGTTTCAAGTATCCTCTCACATAGCAGTGGTACAACTTGCTGTACGCAGACCACTGACTTCCCCGTTACCTACTTTCAGCTGGATTCCATTCCTTCACTATAGACAGCGGTACAACTTGCTATACGCAGACCGCTGACTCTCACTACCTCCTCACTACTCCTGGACATTCCTCCTCACTATAGCAGTGGTACAACTTGCTATACGCAGACCACTGACTCTCCTCACGTTTCCTTGTCCATCTGGTTCCTCGTGTACATTCATCTACTCATTACCAGTTGCTGCTAGTCATAGACTTTCCTTGAGCATTCTCTCACCATCTGCTGTTTCTCCTGTTCCGTTGTCACCCTGCTACCAGAGAACCATAGTACCAGCTATATTACTCTGGTAAGTCCATCATCTGGTGATATCCTGGGCAAAGACTCCTAGTGCCCGTGACAATGCACTAGTGTGGACCCTGCGTCTGTCTTGATCTGGGGAACATATAGTTGTGCTCTCTGTTTGCACAGAGCCCGGGCCAGGAGCTTCCCTGGCTTGTCTCCCCACTGATAAAACTGGTTCTGACATCTACGGAGGTCATACTTAATTTTATCTGACATTAGTTGATTTAAGGCCTTCCTAGTTTCTGTCAATTCTGTCATAACAGAGGGATCCAGGTCTGATTTGTGTCGCGTTTCAAGTGTCTTTATTTTTTCTAGGAGTGAGTCCCTATGGGCTATTTTTTCTCGCTTTCTAACCGCACCCATTTGAATAAGTTTGCCCCGTATAACGCATTTATGAGCTTCCCATAGAGAAATCTTCGAAATGTCGGGGGTGTCGTTGGTCTGGACATAGTCCGTGATGGCCTCTTCTATCACTGTCTTGTTATGCGCTTCTTGAATTAGGAGTTCGTTTAGCCTCCAGGTGAAAGGTCTCTTAACTGTCTTGGAAATAGAGAGCGTCAGGTACACTGGCGCGTGATCTGACCATGTGATCTGGCCTATAGCTACCTCTGAAATCAGGGGCAAATTGTTATGAGTAAGGAAGAAATAGTCCAGTCTCGAATATGTATTATGTGGGTGCGAAAAGAAAGTATAGTCACGGACTGTGGGATGTTTGAGACAACCAGCTGGTGTTCGTGCATAGTACGTCTCACCCTTCGATACAGCTTACCGGCCAGTCTAGCGGATCTAGCGGATCCCGAAGATGAGTCCGTCGGGGGATGCAGAACCCAGTTGAAATCTCTGCCCATTACGGTGATGCCCTTCTTTATCGATTCCACTTTGTCCAGAAGTTTTTCTAGAAATACAGGTTGATTAGAGTTCGGACCATAAATATTAACAAAGGTATACATTTGAGTGGATATCATACATGTCACTGCCAAACCTCTGCCTTCCTGTAATGTATGTGTATCTATATCCTGAACAGGCAAACGACTGGACATAAGAATTGCCACTCCCAGGGACTTATTTTCCGCATTATTACTCGTAAAGACATGTGGGAATTGGCGGCTGTTCAACCTAGGAGCAAAACCTTGTTTGAAATGAGTTTCCTGTACGAAGGCTACGTCAATTTTCTTGGCCATAAGGTCGCACAATAAACGGGACCGCTTTTCCGGGACATTTAGACCCTTAACATTAAGAGTAACGCATTTAAGTCTACCCACCATTACCAAGCAATTCTAAGAATTTACATGTGTACCACCACAGGGGGAAAGAGTGTGTGGACCCATGAGTGGATTGTAGTGGGGGAGAATAGAAGAAAGTAGGGATGAGGGGGAAGGGAAGAGGGTCAGGGAGCCATAAATGCTTAAACTGAAGTATCAATATCAACAAAGAGCTATGAATCATTGGCAATTTTATAAGACCGTTCCGGCAAACCATATAGGACCGTGGTCCAAACATGGTCCGGAATATAGCACTCGGTCTTGGGGCCCTGAGGAGGGCAATAAACAGCGACAATCCAACAAATATAGGTAGATAGTCCGCACCTCGCCTCCAGCAGCGTCCTGGGTGATCTCAGCCCAGGACCCTATCCTCCAGGAAGGCGCAGGACCTCTGTTACACATATGTACTAACATATTCAATTTTGTAAAATGAACAACAAACAACTATGCATGAACACACAGCTAATCGAAAATATTTGAACATTATAATATTAGAAAACATTATAACACTATAACCTTAGAAATTTATAGAAAAACTTTAGAAAAATAGTGATGGGCTAAACAGATCCATAATGGACTTTAGCGGTTGCAGATAGCACATCAGAGATGAAGGCGACAAAGTAAGCAAAGGTAGGATAAGAATATTCTCGTCCAAGGGAAGCTATTCACAGTAGCAGATCCCTGATTGGGTCTTATGGGAGGTTCTCCTCCACAGAGTGGATACTCGCACCCAGTTGTGCGTATTCAAGTGTTTCCTTGTGCCTGCTGATTCAGACACTTTTGGGGTGACCGTTTAGATCTGCTTGGAAATTGGAATCTATCATCGTGTTGAGCCTCCATTACCGGATACAAACGTTGATGGGACTCCTGCCATTCAGCTAGAGTAATTAAAGGAATGTTCAACGTGGTACAGAAGTCTGGCAAGTCTGGTGGAATCCTGAGAACCGCCGATTTCCCCTCATGTGTAACTTGCAGTTGGAGCGGGAAGCCCCATCTGTATTTAATCGATTTTTTCTGGAGTTCTTCCGTAAGGGGTTTAAGCAACCTCCGAAACTGTAGGGTTTGCCAGGATAGGTCTTGGAATATGTGGATTTCCTGACCGTTGAACTCCAATCCTTGGAGACCCCTTAGCTTGCGGACGATTTCATCCTTCTGCGTGTAATAGTGGAGACGGCATATAACATCTCTGGGCCTTTCCGTTGGGGCCCCCCTTGGGCGTAATGCTCTATGCGCCCTGTCAAATACGATTATATTGTCTGATGGTAATTCTAGGATCTCATTAAATACCTTTGTCAAAGCATCAATCAGGCCTTGTGGGAGGACATCTTCTGGCAAACCCCGTATCCGCAGATTGTTACGGCGACCTCGATTATCTAGATCATCCATCTTTTGCTGGAATCCCTGCAAGGCCTTCGCCTGTTCTGCCACCGTCGTTTCTAGGGCTGTAACACGTTCATCACCTTTTTCTTTGTGTTCCTCAAGGGCTACCAATCGATGGCCAAGGTGGGCGATATCTGCTTGCAGTGTGGCCACTTCTTGGTGTACAATCTCCTGTAATTTTGCTTCTAGCGCTTCAAAATCTTTTTTGGAGGGTAGCTCTTGCTTAGTTGGGAGAGACTTAAGCATTCGTAGGACTTGTGACAAATCGGGTTGCTCTGTTGCCCCAGTCCCCTTCTGGTGACGTGTTTCATCTTGGCGTGCGTCAGGCGGTGTTGATCCAGAAGCAACGAAGGGAGATGCCATTTCTGGTTCTTCCGTGGCCACAGGGGTTTTTAAGTATGAGCGGAGATCAGAACGTTGAGGGGTCTCTTGGGGTTTTCTTTGATTTTTCTTAGCTGAGCTTTTACGGTCTTTGCCCATCAAGACGATCCTAAGTATGTTCAGCAACTTGTTCAAGGTATAATAATCATTGCAGGTAGTACATAATGTTGAGGTGAGACTGCCGCTATTCACCCCTCATGATTGGTCTAGGCAGCCACCTCGCAGGACGGTGGTCTGTTTAAAGGAATATTACAATGTGTCCAGTGCGGCCCTATCTAGAGAGCCAGCTTCCCTAGGGCAGACTTGAAGAATTTATATACTTGTAGACTTTGTAAACTTAGATTGGGTAATGTAGTAACGAGAGTCTGCCACCAGATGTCAGTGTTGCTACATCAGGAAGACTCAATCCAGGTCTGTTACACATTAAATCTGAGCAGAAATATTTCCACTGGATGGGGCCTATTATTTAGCAGGCGATTATTACTGTCCGCAAGAGTTCTGTATTGCAGCCCTGTTAGGGGATCAACTTCCCTCGGCCAGGCATCCCAGACATATAGACAACTTGTACCTTGAGCCTGCCTACCGGAAGTGCCGCAGGAAAACCGGAAGTAGCGGAGTCCTCCACAAAAGACTCGGCTTCAGCCCCTGGTCTGTACCAGAAGTAGGCCCCCGTACTGCTCCCTCTCCGGGTGAAAGCCGCCCCGCGACATCACTCAACCGCACATCAGATACCTCTTCTGCCTCTCCGATGCCCGTGACTCTAACCAGCGTGTAAGTCGGTAAGTCCTGGGATGCGCGACACCGCCAGTCGGGAGATGCAGTCCGCCGCTACTTCTAAGGGGTTATTTGGGCAGCAGGGTTCCACCTAGATAGGCTCCAATAGCTTGTGTGGAGGATTATTTATTTTAGCCTCCTGTGTCGGCTAAACTTGGCGCAGCAGGGTCAGACTGTTCCCGGAATTCTGGGAAACTTCTTTTATTGCCTCTGGGGCATTCAGGGTGGGATCCCAGGTCGTTTGAGGTAATTTAGAAGGGGTAAATTCCAATTAAAACACTCAATTTGTGATTTGGGAGCCGGAGCCGAGATAAAGCGCGACCGCTCGATATGGCCGCCAAGCCACGCCCCATCCCAGATACAATTTTTGGTGTAATTAAGACCAGTTGATGCCGGTTTTCTTATTATATTGTGGGGACCACTCCTCTACGCAGTCCAGGTACAATTTTTGGTGTAATTAAGACCAGTTGATGGTTTTATTATTATATTGTGGGGACCACTCCACTACGCAGTCCAGAAAGATACCTCGTTGCAACGTTTTGGACTAATAACAATATTGTGAGGTGTTCAGAATACACTGTAAATTAGTGGAAATTATTGTTATTGAATGTTATTGAGGTTAATAATAGCGTAGGAGTGAAAATAAGCCCAAAAACTTGATTTTTGAACTTTTTATGCTTTTTTCCCAAAAAATCCGAATCCAAAACCTTAAATCCGAACCAAAACCTTTCGGCAGGTGTTTTGCGAAACAAATCCGAACCCAAAACTTCAAGCAAATCCGAATCCAAAACACAAAACACGAGACACCAAAAGTCGCCGGTGCACATCCCTAATGTCAATCAACATAGTGTTTAGCTTGATGTACCAACATCGACCACTTTGCTTCAAACCATATTCAAATATTTTTTATCAAATATACTTTTCTTTACGAAAACATGTTTTCATGATAATGCTCTGGAGGATCCATATAGATTTTCACAACTAATTCTCCATTATAGAAAGCAGAGTCTAAATCTAATTGTTAGAGCAACAAATCACGCAATGTAGATCTGGCAATAACTAAAGGAAGTGTACTGGACTTTACCACAGGTGAGAAGATTTCCCCGTAATCAATTCTGGACCTTTGAGAAAATCGATTAGTTTATTAATTGTTTTACAGTGGCTTGGCTTATTGACAACAGTCCATGTTTTGTTTTCATCATAACATGAAATTTCTTTACCTAAGGCTCATTTCCAATATTCCCATTTTTCACTGAATTTTGCTTCCTGCTAATATTGTGGTTCTTAGAACTCAATGTTGGCATATTCCTCGCTATATCTCCTTGGAGATTTCCATTTATTTACCTCTAACAGAAGTTAGAGGGTAATAAATTCTGCTGGTTGTCAAGATTTAAAGTCTCCGACATTGGATGTACTGGAGGATTTGGGTATGTCAACTTCACGTTCTATTTTTTTTATAGGCGAGTTGCCTCATGGATTTGATAAGTTTCTTGTTTACAATGTCCCAAAGCCTGTATCCTTACTTTTAAGACAATATCCAAGCAAAATACAGTCTTGTGATTTAAAGTCCAATTTACGTCTTCTCTTTACATTCAAACACTCTAAGATGAATGACATTAAGCTTTCTTCCAGACCATGCTTCAATTGGTGTCTTGCCTTTTACTGCAACAGTGAGTGCATAGTTTTTTAAATAAACCGCTGTTTGTACTTCTTCAGCCCAAAATTTATTTTCTAGGCCAGCTTCACTTAACATTGTACATGCTCTTTTAACTATGTTTAGTTTATGACCCGTTTCAGTCTCCACCAAAGTTTTGTATTTCTTGATCTTGGGTATAACTTCACTTTTTGCTTTAAGAAAATACACTATACTCGTATAGCCATCAATTAATGTCATAAAGTAACGGTAACAATGAATTGATTTAGTCTCTAGACATCCTCTCTGGTCAGCTCTTGTCGCTGACTTTGGGAACGAATTCCTGGTTTGTTTACCTTTGATGCAACTTTCACATATCAGTTTATCAGGATTATTTACAGCCATTCTTGTTACCATTACGTTTAGAAGCTTCTGCACATTATAGTACCCAAGATGTTCTAAACGTTTGTGCCACAGTTCCATAACACTCCTCATTATCTATGCATATAGTCAGTGGCAATGGGTAGCAGTCGCTAATAAAGTCCTTCTTTTATTTTGTACATTGCACTTGCCATCTGAAAATTCTACTTTGTAACACTTATGGCAATTATATTAGTTTCTAAATCTGGTATGAATACACTTCTTCAATGTTTGTAATCACAGAATTACCTTTTATTTTCAAACGGACTGTAATTGTTCCAACTTCTGTTGCTGTTACGATCTTGTCTCTGATCCCACTTACTGTGATAACACCCACTCAATGGAGTAAACCAGTGCTTATTACAACTGTAGTGTTTGGTGACTCCTTAGTTCATGTACCAACAATCCTTTCTGTGGCTGTCTGACACATTTCAAAGATGACTCGTTGTTTTTATGACGTTTGGTTTTCGCGTCACTCTGCATTTTCAGTCTGCACTTCGAGGCCTTATGTCCCATTTTGTGACAAATAAAGCACTTATTTTAAATGTAGTGTCCGTAGTGAGGAAAGCAGTTGTTTCAGCTTTAGTATCCTCAGCTATCCGCTCCTGGAGTTGTAACAATTTCATCCTTACGACCTCTGTAGTTAAGTTGAATTCAGGGGTCAGATTTTGTAACGTAGCCATTGCGATCTCTTCGTCATCCACTTGGGCTCCAACGGACATTAACTGTAGTAAAATTGATAACTTCTTATCAATTAATTCATTCATGGCTTTGCATTCACTTAAGTTGGTTCCGTTGAAAGTGCTCCACAGGTTTATTCTTCTCATGAGACCTTTATCTTCATAAACTGTCTGCAGAGCAACCCACATGTCTTTTGCTGACACTTTCCCTTTGATGAGTGCTGTTCTACAGCTAAGCAAATGTTTCCAATGGCCCTATCCACATCAACGAGATTTGTGTTGTCACCTGAGTCACTAGTGTTCTTCCACAATTTCTCATATTTTATCTGTTCTCCATAGCAAATTTCCATATGGAAAAATTCTCAATTTCACAAAGCCCATGGTTGTACCTGGATTACATATCTTCATCTTAACTAGTTTTCTCTGATTTGAAGTTAATTCTCATGTTCAATGTGTTCCTCACACTTGTAGACCTTGAGACTCTAACCTATCAGCAGATGAGTATTGGACTGTAACGGATATATTTTATCCATATTGTCTATATATTTCATATACCTATGTATACTCCCACTACAGAATTATTGTGATACCTATAACTCTGCAGCCTATACCTATCCATATTTGTTATGTCTAACATTATCATCTCCCTATATTCACTGTTATCTATATGGGTAAAAGTGCCATTACTATCACCCAGCCTACGATAAACACACCTGGTGCTTATTCCATCACACCTGATAATTATCCCCCACATTATCCAATTATCCTGCACACCTCCTTCCACTTTCCAGCAAATCCCTTCAGATAGTCCGCTGTATCCCATTGGAAAACTCTAATACCGGAAAGTAGTTATTCACACATTGACGCCTCACTCCATTCAGCATCCCTGAAGAAGTACTGCCTAGACAGGTCAAAACACATTCGTTTAACAAAGCATATATACCTCATTTCCCCAATGCTGACAGCCTCCAGAAAAAAAACCGAGCTTCCGGCACTTGCAAACAGTGTAATGCACTGGCACCTGTGCGTTACACTCAGGAGAAAGTGAGCAATGTTTAAGCATTATTTAAAGAGTTAAATTTTCTTTAATACACATATATAGACTCCAACTTAAACCTCACGCTCCAAGCACTTAAACACTTACCACCCAGACAAACACCTCTTATACCTTGATACACGAATACAAGCTATTAACATTAAGAGCTTTTTACATAATTTATGAGCAGTACCAAAATTAAGAGCTATTGACATTCATACCAACTCACCTTTAAGCTATTAACTAGACAAGCAATATACCAAACACAAAAGGGTTATAAATCACTCAGAGAAAGCAAAGAGCTTAAAAGCAGACTATTTGAGTATATTGCTATAGGCCTAAGACTGAAATAAAAAAAAAAGGTGAGCCTATCTCCCCTCTCTCTTCCCCCACCCTTTTTTTCCACAGAGATCACACTAGAAGCCGAACAAAGGAACTATAAAGACACGGTTTCTGTCCAGAACAAAAGGATCCATCCAGAAACAACACTCGATATTACCACAACAAAAAGGGAAGCTAACAAGGTAGGCCCCTACCAGCATCAACACATTCATACAACCACGCAGAGAAACACTGCCAAAGCACTATACACTGACTCACATAAAACCCGGCAAGAAAAATCCAGTTACACAGGACCGGAACCCTGTACCTTTCGTTAGGCAGCAACCATCACAATAAACTCTCCAATAGCAAGCGCAGATGTACAAGAGCAAATAAAGACCTCCACTTCCCACTCTACATTGATCTTCATAAAATTGGACTGAACTGGGAAGGGGGGGGGGGGCGGACGATAGAAGAAAGAACTTCAACACAAAGAATAGCCACTATGAATACCAGATCACACCATTTGGCCTGTTTTATGCCACAGGCATATGTAAATTCCCTCTTTAAAAACTTACTGGAGACATCAGTATTTATCCAAGTGGATAATGTTGTCACGCTCCAGACCCGCTGACTGTCCAGCGCGCTCACCTGCCTCTCTTCTTTCCTTTCAGATAAAGCTGCTCTCTCACCAGGGGCATCATCTTTCTGACGCTCTTGCACGTGCATGTGGAGACTTTTTTGTAATCTCCCTTCAATCATTCCATTAGCTAATCATTAGGTTGGATCCCCTACTTAAGGAACCTCCTACATACCATGGGTGCCAGATCTTCAGGTCTCCCTACCTGTTTGTACATGCTCCGTTCTGGCTCCAGTATTACCGGCTGCTACTCCTTCCCTCTGGCGCTGTCTCCTGTTTACCTGGATTCTGTACTCCGGTTCCTTACAAACCATCTCAGGGTGTTTCTGTTACCAATACAACTGTGTATCTGGTCTCCTGCATTCCCTGTATCCTGCAGATTGTTACACCTCCTGCCGATCCTGTCTCTGAGCCTCCTGGCCTTCCAGGACCTATCGTGTATTACTCTTCTGCAGATCACCTCTTAGCATTCTTACTTCATTGCTTCAGGACTCCGGTGTCACCTCTGCCTGCAGACCATTGCACTCCTAAGTGATCCTGACACAGGGCCTCCCAGCTCCCAGGACCTCAGTGCATCAGTACTCTGCAGAGCATCACACCTACAAGTGTTCTGATTCTGCTCACCGGAAAACCTGTCTTCCTGCTATCTCTGTAGTCTGCAGACTGTTACAGCATCTACCGATCCTGTCTTTTGGCCTCCCGGCTCCCGAGAACCTATTGTGTATCAATCGCAGACGACCTCACCAGGCTCCATCTATTACATCAGGACTCCCGGTGCACACTGCACCTTGCTGATCCACTCATCCCCTGTGTATCCCAGTACCACTTACCTGTACATATATAAGGCGCATCCCTCTTCGGACCACCATCTCTGGGGATCTCCTCTGCTTCGTTAGACTCCATGCCTTTTTGAGGATAGTGTCAATTTAAGCGGCCCTTACTAGCCCTCGGATAGTGACAATAAGATCTGGCCAAGAATTGACCCAGCCAGAGAATCCTCTGCCAAGATATCCCACAACACCTGGTTGGAAGGGTAGAGCAGCAAGATGCTAATCAGGTTCAGCTCCTTCTCTCAAATACTATCCTGGGACTATCATTGCCAGTCTCACTGTCTGGCTCAAGTCAAATCCATTTTCACAGTGTCATCTTCTCCCGAGGGACTTGGGGTATCGCTACCTCTTTATTATGCCTCCTTTGCAGATGTCTTTGATAAAGGTTGCTCAGAAGATCTGCCCTCACACCACCCTTGGGACACTCCCATAGACCTTCTTCCCGGCAAGGTTCCTCCTGAGGTTGCATCTACCCCTTGTCCATCTCAGAGACGCAAGCTATGGCAGAATATGTTCGCGAAACCTCCAACAGGGTTTCTTCTTTGTCTATCCACTTCCCCAGAAGCAGAAGTGAATAGACTGGCTATCCACATAACATGGCTAAAAAGTGCAGTCCTGGTATGGATTAGAATAAGGGATTGTAACACTGGTTCCATACCTCATACCCGTTTCTTTACAGCGACAATGAGAAAGAAGGTCCCTGGTGATAATCAAAATGTTGTCCAAGTATTCCACTACGCAGTAATAGAGTAGGCCTCCAAAGATCTCATTTAGGAAACTCTGAAAGACCGCAGGGGCATTGCAGAGCCTGAAGGGCATTGCAAGGTATTCGCAGTGACTATCGCTGGTGCTGAAGGCGGACTTCCATTTGTCACTGTCACGAATCCGGATCAATATATACACCCCTCGAAGGTCTAGCTTGGTGAAAATCTGAGTGCCCTTAATACAGTTGAAAAGTTCTTTCACAAGTAGGGTAGGATAGCTATTTTTAATAGTGATGGCGTTCAAGCCCCGATTGTTGGTACATGGGCATAAAGATCCGTCCTCCTTTTTTAGAAAGAAAAAGGTATGGGGACCTCTCGACCTAGACCGGTAAAGCTGGGAAGGGTCATTCCAGGAACCTGAGGTTCTAGTCTTAGAATATGATGTACAAATGAGAGATAGACTGCAGAGGTTGATGCAGCTCGCTCATGACCATACTTTGGGCGCGCAGGAATGGCAGTGCCATTATTACAATCAGGAGGCTTGAGAATGGGAGTTAGAAGTTGGACAGAAAGTGATGGTGCTAGTACCTGCCAGAAAGCACAAGTTACAGGTGACCTGGGCAGGACCCTATACCGTAGTGCACAGACAGGGCCGGGTAGATAACGTTATTTCACTAGATTGAACCGGGAAGCGGGTGGGTACCTATCACATTAATAAGTTAAAGGAGTATGTCACCAGGGAAATAGGGGCCGTGGTAATCTGATGCTCACCTATGGATGACCCAGAGACTGACCCCATACTCGACATTCTGACAGCAATCAAAAAGGACCAAGTGGTGGAGATGGTGCCCATAGGCCCATCAGGTAGACACCGAGGATGCTTGGCCTATTCTGCAACCCATGTATCGAGGTGCTTGACATGATCTAAAAAGAGGTCGATGAAATACTGTCACTGGAAGTCATTATACCATCCAATATACCCTGGGCGGCCAGTGTGGTGTTAGTGCCCAAGAAAGACCAGAGTACACACTTCTGCGTGGATTATAGTAAACTGAACGAAGTGATGGTGACAGACGGATATCCCATGCCCGGGTAGATGAGCTGTTAGACAGGCTGGGAACAGCTCGTTATGTGTCCACGTTGGACCTTAGTTAGGGTTACTGGCAGATATCCCTTACCAGGGAGGCACAGGAGTGGTCTGCATTCACTCCGTTTGGACTATTTGAGTTTACTGCCATGCCCTTCGCAATGAAGAATGCTCCGGCCACCTTTCAGCGTACAGTAGACCGTTTGCTGACAGGGTGTGAGGAGTTTCCCAGGCATACCTTGACAATACAGCTATTTTTAGTGAGACATGGGAGGACCACCTGCAACATGTGGCCCAAGTATTAGCCAGGCAGGGTTGACGATCAAACCAGACAAAGGGTTGGTGGAGGAAATATTCAACCGGAGCCAGCAAAAATCGATGCCATCCTGAATTGGCCTCACCCCACCAACCAAAAACAGGTACGCACCTTCGTTGGGATGGCGGGGTACTATTGCAAGTTTGTGCCCCAGTACAGCACCATTGCCAAATTGGCTGGACCCCTGATTGTGAGCAGGCCTTTTCCCAGTTTAAGGAAATCTTGTCCCGGTCTCCAGTATTAGCAGCCTCTGACTTCCGACGTTGGTTCATTGTGGAAACAGATGCCTCAGGCTGCGGAATAAGAGTTGTCTTGAGTCAAGTAGGGGAGGATGCTTGTGAACACCCAGTGGCCTATCTCTCCCGGAAACTTGTTGATCGGTTCAATAGCATACGCCACTATTGAAAAGGAGTGCCTGGCCATAATTTGGGCTCTCAAAAAGTTGCAGCTGTACTTGTATGAGCGCAAGTTTTCCACCTGTGTAGTTGGAGGCCTGTTCCGTTCGCTCGTCAGAGTTCCAGACCTCCGCAGCTCGCCCAGCAGTGTATGGCCGGCTGCCTCCGATCCGACTGCTGTGTGGACTCAGGCTTATTGGCCTCGCCGGCGTGGCACCTGAGTACTCCCCCTGCTTCTGGTGACCTACCTGGCCTCAGGATGCAGAAGATTCGGCCGTAGCGCCAAATCGGAAGTGCCCTCCTCGTAATTGCCACTTAATTTCCCGATACGTCATCGTGGAGGAGAGCAGGTACAACTCTGGGTTGTAGAAACTTTTATGACTGCAGATCCCAGCGTATCATCGGTTGGTACATACAACAGAGGGCGGCCTCAATGTTGATAGCCTCCTCTACAACGCACAGTACTAGAGCCTGTAACTGTTAAGTTGTCTGCCACTCTATTCCAGTGTATGCCATTGATACACATTACACCACAACTGAGGCTCTGCTGCGACCTTGTGGCGAATTATTATTGAGTCTAAACCAGCACTTTCAACACTCAGTGCAAAGAAGAGGCAGTGCTAGCAGTACTAGCAATCAGGAAGTAGAATTCCGGCCAGTTGAGATGGAAGAACACAACGAGCCATCGTGAGTAGCACAATGGCTCATAATAACCCCTAGACCACCTTTTCTGAGAAGTTCAACTCCCTCCAAGGTCTACTTATATGTGGGAAACCTGGAGTTGCTGGTCATCATCATGATTTTCACTGAGTGGAGGCAACTTTTAAAGAACCCTCTCCCTATCCTGATTATACTTGCAGTATATCCAGGGGTCAAATTTATTGAACTCTCAGCAGGTATGATAGGTGCCATGGACTTCGTTATAACATAGCAGGCTAGATACAGCAATCACTTTGAAGTTGCTGGACAGGACCAAGGTCAAAATGACAGCACTCACCAAGGTGCCCAAAACCTGATGTCAAGAGGTTTATTTCACCTGGCTGCTTGATAGAGGTCTCGTAATGGGGACCTGACTCACCACTGGAATCCCCTCAACAGGAAAATAACCAATTTGTTCCTCAGGGAATTCTGGTGGCAGACTGTAAGTAAAGATGTTGCCTGCTTCATTCTTCACTCTTGTACTACGAGTAAACACACAAAGGTACCACAGACCTGTCCTCTGGGTTTCTGTTTCCCCTTCCTATTCTTCTACAGAGGCCATTGCCTCATGTCTTCATGAGTTTCATCGCCTACCTCTCCTGCTCCTTCTCTATGCAAGTGTATTTCTTGAAAAAAATGCTGTCAGCACTACAACTCAGATCTTCACCAAATAATTTTTCTGGTAGCATGGGAAGCCTGTGGATATTGTTTCCAAACAGTGAGTCCAGTTTTGTTATGGGCATGCTGTTCCTCTGTTCCACCAGAGCTGCTGTTGTTGTGGACCTTTACTTGTGAGTGATTAATCTCCTCTCTCACCTATTTACCTTCATCTGCCTCCCTCTTTTATATTCCTGCCCCCTCCACTGTTCACTGTGAGTGTGAAAGGGTTTCTAGGGTGTTTGGGGTTTTAATCTCCCTAATAGTCTGGCAAATGTATGGATGACCATTTAAGAACGTATTTTATGACTTCTACCGTCAACCAACTTTTCGCAAAGGTAACTCCGATTTAACCTAAGAAACATAATTCTTATTTTCCCTTAAATCCACAGGATCAATATTCATATCATAACTTATGATTATCTCTTCAAGAATAACCACAGACAAGATGTAGCTTCATTTAAAACTTATTGTATTATAAATTAACATTCTAACTATAAAATGTATGCATATATTATAAAACAGTAAATGGTGTATTTATACAAACTCCACAGATTTTGTTTCATACAATACATTGCAGACAAATTGCCTGTTTTATAAATATATAATTCATTGTGTGTGTTTTGACTATTGTCTAAAGGCGTGTGAATGTGTGTAGGGGAAGGAGGGAGGAGACCTGTGTGTGTGTGTGGTGGGGGGGGAAAGACCTGTGGGGGAGAAAGACACACACAATCAAGCTCACATTTTAACCTTCCAAATATTCTCACATTTATCACAAAACTTCTACCATTTATCCATCTATCATTTCACTTATCTCAGTCAAAGTCCAACAGCCATTATTCACTACCCACATTCCCTTCACATGGTAGCTTCTAGATCCATTTTCTTTATTGTCTGAACTCAGCATGCTCTAAACACGTGATATTTCACCTTGCTGCCATATTAACTGCATCAACATTTCCAGCAACAAATTGCATTATTTCAGTTTCAGAGTTACAATCTACCCTTTAAACCAACAGTCTAACTAAACTTTATATTGAACAATCTGACCATTTCCTGAACAATCCAATTTGCTATCATCTAAGTTCTCATCTCATCCACAATCTTCAACAGCAGGATAGCAGGCTTTCCAATACCACCTTCAATTTCCCATGAAATACTTTCCCAACACAAACATTCTATCTAACAAACTATGCACAACCATTTCCATACACTTACTATACATTTCCTCTAAACTGCATTACACAAACTATAACCACACCCTTCCTTTACACAGTATTTGTAATTTCCATTAGCCTTTTCCAAGAACTGAAATAGCTCACAATATTTAAAATGGCCGACTTGCTTTGTTAGAAGTTACAAACATGTGTTGGTCACATGTGCTTTTAATGGCCTAATTGACTACCAATGAACAGGGTCCAGTTCTTAAACCTCTAGTAAATATACTTCCAAGCCCACCACAAATATCTATTTTACAAAAAAGACATCTATTCCAAATAACCTTTGCAACAAACACAAATGCTTCCATGACCAAAACTTCCCTAACTCAATTTTATCTGAACAATTCCATTCAAATAACCTAACAAAACTCCATTTTAACATTAAACCAACACATAACCACAAAGAACTATGTATTGTCGAAGTCAGCAAATTGGATAAAGTCATTTCAATTAATATCGAGCAAACTTGATTGTCTTTGTCTGAAATTATGCGTAGAGCACGCTACGGCGTGGAAGGGCGTATCCAGCCACAACACATGGCAATAACAGTTTTTACACTTTTGTATACATGCGCACAAACACACACATTTGTAAATAGTACACATAGTTATTTATGTCGAAATATAGTAGTGTTTATGTGTAATATTATAAGTTATATGCATATTAGTGATACATATGGTTCAGGTTAAAGGAAATATGTCATGTCTGATATCATATTAATCCCCTTTACATCAGCAGCTGTCCGGTGCATTCAGCGAAGATCGCATATTGCATACTCTAGTTATAGATGTTAGGGAATAAACCTTTAATATGATGCTGACTATACAATGCTAATAGACTAGTTGTAATTGGAGTCTTGGCGGGAAGAAATTAGCACATCCCCTGGAGAGATGACCCCCACCTTTGGATTCTTTAGTTTGAACTAGCCTATGATCTGCAACCCCCTGGACCTCCCTGAAGACTGGACCAATAGAAGCAAGCCATACCATCTGCATTGTTTTACTGTATTTCTGTTTGCATATAAGCAGTAGCTTTTATCTAGTGTTCAGTCACATTGACCACAGACTTCAGACCTGAATGACAGTTCACTGGATCCAGAGCGCCTGCGATAAGTAACGGCTGTGCTTATTATTATTTCGCTTGAATTATTCTGCTACTTTTTGAGAATAAATATTTGTGCGTTGGAAACACAAATCGAGATTCGACAATCGTTATTGGATAGCGACAAAACGTGCATATCCAGATTCAACCATCTTCCATTCAACGACACATTACACTTGATTCCCATTAACTCCATTTTAAATTTTTTCCTGCTAGCCAGGGCTTACCCAGGACCCAAACTTATTTTCCAGCATGTCCAATTAGGAGCTGTGTCTGCATGTCTTATCAGGCTGGGAGCAGGGCACCAAGAGACCCTTTGTGCTCTTTGTTACATAACATAATACCTTTATTCTGGGTGGAGTTTACCTTTCCACAGGAAAGGGATCACAGCCCTTCACATGGTAATTTTGATCAACTAAACAGACTTACACAAGCATTCTGTCTCTAGTGGGGGGAGGAAAGTTTTGTTCAGACCAACTTCTAATTCAATTGTGGCTGATTCTGTTCTTATGTTATAAAATTAAATTTAAAGTAATAGATCATTTATATACTCTTCATCAGTGGGTCATTGCTTGGTTGTTACTATATACAAATTGCTCTGATCTCCAGCCTTATCCAGCCTTTAGTTCCAATGTCCCACCAAGTTATTTCCTGTTATCATGTCAGATTCTTAATCCTGGATGCAATTGTAAAGCGCTACGGAATTTGCTGGCGCTATATATATAAATAAATAATGTTGATGTTGATTATGATGCTTCACTGGATTGTTGCACCATTGCATCTTTCAGATGTCCAGATGTTAACCTGCAAACATGCGCATTCATATTATTATTTCAAGTCTGAGTTGACCTACACTTCTGTAATTTTGTCTTTTATGATATTGTGGCTATAATTTATTTTCCATATCCTGGACTGTTTGCTGTACACTACTATTTGTTACTTTCCAGCCTAAAGGGCTCCACTAAACTTCCATTACTTGTATTAATAAATAAACTTCCTTTTTATTTCACAGAACATTGACTCCTGCTTCAATTGTTCTGTAAAACACACAGTGATTCATAACAGTTGGTGGCTATGTTTTGGAGGGCCTTCTCCAAGGAGCTGGGAATTTCACTACATTTTTCATTCATGTACAAATACCCTAGTCAAACAGACAGACAAAGCATGCTAACCAATCCCTCAAGAAGTTTCTATGGTACTTTGGTTCCAGTTGCTTGCATGGGCACAGTTCTCACAGAATAACATGGTGCAGGACTCCACAGGGTATCCCCAGTCTATTTGTACCATGATTTTTTCTCCTCTAGGATTTCAAGATTCTAATTGGATTATGGTGGAACAAGATGGAAAGTGGTTTTTAAAGTATTAATTATGGAGGCACCATTTTTCAATGGGCAATATTTTTGTTTTAAAAAAGGCACAATATTTAATATTATTAAAATGGGGGCACAACATTTATTTATATTTACAGTAAAACGGGACACAATAGTTAAGAATATTAAAACAGGGGGCACAATATTTATTTTATTACTATTGGGGGCATCAATAGTTAATTAACCTGGTACACAGTAGCCAGTAGTACCAGGAGGGGCTCATTGCTAGTCAGCATTGGGTTGTGTTTCTCTACGTATATGGGATTGATTTTTCAGGCCCTCCCTATTGTACTGAAGGAAAAAAAACCTAAAGAATAATGGTATATATAAGAATAGTTGGATAAATCCAAGGTAATTACAAATGTAAATATTTATTGCCAATCTCAAATAAAATGTATGCACATGTTAAAACACAATACAAAAAACAATCCCCCACAATAATATAAAAATAATAATAAATGGCATAGATATATTGGTCTTAGTGTTTCACATAGTGTTAAACAATTTATATTGATCAGAGATGACACTGCAAGCTAAGCCATCTCTCGAAATATATTGAATGTATTGGCACTCCTCAGGTCCACAAGTGTAAACAATCCACGATATTGTCTCTCAGTGTCAAACCAAGTCAAGGTCTCTCATAAGTACATTGCCCAATATTGTGTATTACACATTATAAAAATGCTGACAAAAATTCAGTAAGTGATCCGGTAAATTTGCAGGCTGGAAGGGAGTTTAGCAAACTTCTTGCACTTACAGTCTCCACACGGTGTACATCCAGCCAAATATCTCCATATCCACTGTCACTGAAATTGTGAATGATTTCCGATACACGGAGTAAGGTGCGCACCTTTCAGTGGTCCAGATAGCATCAATTGAATCGTTCCATGTATGTAGGTAATCCTCTCGGGCGCTTTTGACTTGGAATTAAACAAACACTTCAATGAAGAATGTAAATGAAGCTTGACAGGTTGGAATCTGACTTAACTGGCGACGCGTTTCGTTTGTGGAGTTTTTCAAAACTTTGATTGGTTTTACTAGAGAGATGAGATCCTGGGTACCAGGTCACGCTGGCACTTGTGGTTCCCCTTGGGTATGTGGTGGTTGTAACACTACAAGCACCAGCATTCCCAAACTGTCAATGGCAGCCCGGGCTTGATTGCACCTGTAGTGCACATGGTGTTTTACATTAATTAAATTACTATTACTCCACACCCACTGTCCTAGGGTGTGGAAAGAATCCTAGTGCTTTTAGCACGGAGATGGTTACCCTTGGGAGATGGGGGTTTGCAGAAGTCCAGTACCGTGCCGACCAGCCTGGTTGTCAAAGTCTACTGCTGGTACTAGTAAAATTGGGGGGACCCCATGCATTTTGGCACCACGATTTTGCTGGTACCAACCAAGGCTGGCAGCACTCAGGTTTAGCTGTTGGGGGGGGGGAGGCTGTCTGTTGTATTATGTGGGCAGCAGTAGTGTCGGCAGGAGGGGTAGTTGTGTGAATCTTGATATTCTAATTGTCAACAGTACGGTGTTGCCATTCAGAATGGCAATATTTTCATTGTCGACCATATCGTACCCAATCCGTATCATCGGGGATAAGGTGACCTCTAAAAAAGAAATGGGTTTTCAGAAAGATTCTAAAGATTTGAAAGCTGTGGAAAACTCTAATTGGGCATGGTAAGTGATTCCATTAGTGGGGAGTAGCACAGGAGAGGTCTTGTAGGGGTGAGAGGTGGTTACCAGAGATTAAACAAGGCACATGAGGAGGTAGATCTAAGAGTATTTTGATATGAAATTTGAGCTGTATGAAGGAGTGGTGTTGTTGAGGGCTTTGTAGGTAAGGCTGATTCATTTGAATTGGATTCTGGAGAACAGAGGGATCCAGTGTAGGAATATGCAAAGTGGTGTAGCAGATGTGAAGCAGTGAGAGAGGAAGATGAGTCATGTCGGGCAGGCGGAGTAAGGTGTGACACCAAGACAGTGTGCTTGTGAGACTGAGGAAATTGTGGTGTTACTGATGTGGAGGGAGATCTGAGGAGAGGTGGTGATTCTGGGATGAGGGAAACAGTTGGTTACACTAGATAATAGAGACGGGGAGAGGACAGGGGAAAAGATATAGATTTGGGTGCCATCAGCGTAGAAGTTGTACTGGAGGCTCAATGAACAATTTAGTTCCCCAAGGAAACAGGTATACAGTGAACAAAGTAAAAGGCCAAGAACAAAGCCTTGTAGGGCCCTAACAGATAGTGAGTGTGAAGTAGAAAAAGTAAAGGAGCTGTTCCGATAGGCAGGAAGTGAGCCAGGAAAGAACTGTGTCATGAAAGACAAATGGAGAGAAGGGTTATAGGAGAAGAGGGTGTTCAACAGTGTCAAAAACAGCAGAGAGGTCTAGGAGGAAAAGTATGAAGAAATGACCCTTAGACTCTGTAGTCAGTAGATCATTTATCACTTTGTGAGAGCAGTTTCATTGGAATGCCGGGGGTGGAGGTCTAATTGCAGAGAGTTGAGAATGGAGTGAGAGGAGACAAAGTGAGACAAGCCAGTTGTACACAATCACTCAATTAATTTGGAGGCAAAGGGGAGGAGAGAAGTAGGACAGCAATTGGAGAGAGAGGTTGTATGAAGAGATGGTTTGTTTAGAATTGGTGAGATGAGAGCATATTTAAAGGAGGATGGAAAAGTTCCAGTGGGGACAGTTTGAAAAGCTGAACTAGAGGTGAGTATGCAGTGGGGGAGAGGGAGTGGAGAATTTGGGAGGGAATGGGGTCGAGGAAATAGATTTTAGAGAGAGGTGATGAGAGTGTAGAGACTTTGTTTTCAGTTACTGGAGGGAATGCATTAAGGGTGGATTGGTGAGTGTGGGTAGAGTGGCTGGAATTTGTTGTGAAAAAATATCTTGTCATATGTCAATTTTGTTTTTGAAGTAGGTGCAAAATCATGAGCAATGGGGGAGGAAGGAGAAGGAGGTGCAGGTGAGCAGAAAAGTGAGTTGAAGGCGGCATAGAGTCAATGTTGGTTAGAAAACTGGGTGGATATTAGAGATTTCAAGTATGTTTGTTAGCAAATTCAAAGGGCAGGGCTGGAAGATAAGAGAATGAATTTATAGTGGAGGAAATTGGGATAAGAACAACATTTCCTCCAGTTGCACTTTTGCAGGTAGCGGTCTGTTTGGTGTGCTATGGTTGGGGTTTGGATAGTCGAAGATTGTATATGGTAGCTGAAGCTGTATTGTTTAGGGCTGAAGTGAGTGTTTTCCTGTAGAAAGAGCCAGCCTGATTAGGGAGGAACAATACAGTCATAGGAGAAAGTAGCTGTTTTAGTAAAAATGAGGGGTTGAGAGTACTTAGGTGTCGCTGTGTGCATGTGGATTTGGTTGCAGGGACCAGTGTTAGGTGAGATATCACCAGAAGCCTTGAGCAGGAGTAGGGTGAGGAAAACGATATGCAAGGCTGATTTGTTTGTGTGAGGTTTTCTGTTTATGTAGGCCGGTCAGTGTCGTGGGTGCAGAACACAAAACAGTTCATGTGTGCAGACTAGCGAGGACGGAAGTAGTCAAGGAGAAATAATAATAGGTGAGGGAGAATTAGGATGATAGAGATAGAAGAGGAGTTTGGAGAGAAGTGTGGTCAAAGTGAATAGGAGAAAGAAAGACAGTAACTTGGGTAGGTGCATGATGGAAAAATGTGAATGAATGTGTATTAGCTAGGGTAGGTAATGGGAGAGTAGGAAGGAAGTCATGATCCAAATTGTGCAAGGCAATGGACAAGGAGAGGGATACTTTACTGCCCCCTGGCTGAGGTTAATAGAACAGTAAGTTTCTGTAGCTCTGGCACAACGAGGACCAGGATACTGCAGAGGGTTCAGCAGCCAAACCGAGATGGCAACAGCAATTTCTATTAACTGTTTATTATAAATTTATCCTTTTGATTGTTGGTTTGTGAGAACTTTGGACAGACATTTTTGTTTATTGTAATGTACTTCATGTTAATTGAATATCTAACAATTTGTTAGTTGCTCAGCACTAATCATATACTTAATAATGGAGTACTAAATGTTTGGAAAAATCTTCTATTGGTTGCTGAAAACACAGTAAAACAATTTCAACATACTTGGAATAAATAAAGTTACATACTGAAAACTGGTTATTAATCAAATACATTTTTTTTTAAATAAATGTAAAATGTTATATATATTTTAACTACTACTAGATACGATACAGTTGACCCACAGGTAGGTATAACATGTCAGTGAAAGACAAAAATTTACAATATCAACTATTTTTGAAGGACATGTGGCTTGGAAAATGGCAAGTAAGAATAGTAGGAGTCCAAATGAAGTCTATTTAAATTAAAGGTGGGTGTGACTAAGCAAAACAGTTGGTGTGATTCATTTAGAATATGTTCCTATTTTTTTAGTTACAAATATCTATTTAAAAGGAAATATAAATTCACTGCACAGCATACTAACCTCTTGGAGAGCTTCCTTTTCAGTTTTGCTCCTGGTGAAGTGGGCAGATTCCTCATGGAGAGTTACTAATAAATTGCCACTGACCTTGCCATGGTATCAGTAAATTGTGGGTTGTGATTGCATATTCTGAAAACCAGTAGCACCTCAAGCTGCTGTATCAATATGTGATGTAATGTACAAGGACAAGTGACTGACTGACAGTCCAAGCCACTATTCGGTGATTCACTGTGAACACTGTGCTCGATAACTATCCCCTGGTCGCAACTGCAGTCAGAATTTCTACTCCCCAACTACCTATTCTTTACTTATCTGCAGCTCTAACACTCCCTAAAATCCCAGTTTGGCAGAATTTTCAGCATTTTTGGCCTGGCCCCTCTCCGCTCACTTCTGGGATAGGTGGGCACATTTGTGGGGTTGTCCTGTGGTTAGGGACTTTTGGAGGGAGGTGGTGGAGGGGATACAGGATATAGGAATCAGGATACCCTTATTATTTGCTAAGACTTGTGTATTTGGCATCGGAGTGGATTTACTACTTGGTAGAAACGCAACTAGATACGTCACCAACCAACTGGTACTAGCTATGGTTACTATAGCCCGGAGGTGGATGGTCGTTGAGGGACATAGTTTTGCTGCCTGGGTGGCTTTGGTAAACAAGGCTGTGGGACATGAGCGGTTCACCTACCAGTCCAGAAACAATATGCCTAAAGCTAGGTACACACTACATGGTTTTCGTCCAATAATCGGCTCAATCAGCCGACATACGACCGCTCGTTTAAAAGTCGGGTCAGTGTGTGAAAGTCTGCCCAAATGGACGATTGTCGCCTCATTTGGTTGGTCGTACCGTTTAATATTTTCGTTCCAATCTCGTTTCCGCTGTGTAGTGTGTATAAACTTCCGACCGATCCACGACAATCCTCCGATACTTCCTCGACCTGGGGGGCGTGTGTATGTTAATTTTTGGATGTCTGTCCCAGTCCCATGTAGTGCGGAATCCGCACATCACTGACTAGTGTTTTGTATCGATATATATTGCACCTGTCTGGCTGCAGACCATTACACTTGTGTAAAGCACGTGTGTTATTCATATTTACTCTTTATACACTTATACCTTTATAACATATTAAAGTTATATTAACTTGATTTTTTGGCCCTTCCAGCACCATCTCTGACTCTATCTCCATAGCTGCAACCCCCACTGACACCTTCTCCTCACCCGCAACCCCCACTGACATCTTCTTCTCACCCGCAACCCCCACTACCACTTGCTCACTCGCCATCTTCTGACGCTCCTCGGAGCCAAACAGGTTCCTCTGTCATTTTATACACTCAGACATGGGCGTTTGTTTCTGCTGTGGACCAATCAGCGATGATGCATGCCGAGAATGGAGCATTCCATTACATACGAAGGGATTTTATTATTAGGGAATAGTCATTGCATTGAACTTTAGCAGTTAAATGTTTTTCTAAATTAAATGTATATTACTAAACTTCTATTTTATAGAAATGAATGAAGAGACAGTGTAGTCTTCTCTTTTTATGCAGCTTTGGGTGTTAACTTCAGCGAAAGCTCTGCCCCTTTATACTAATGCCTTTGGTATCTCGTTACATTTCCCGCAAATGTCGCTGCAGTGTGTACGAAATTAAAATCATTGTTCACGACAACATGGCTGTAAAAAGTCGCTAAAGGGACGTCCGCTCTTCCCTTTATCGTCCTAAACAAGGCTAGTGTGTATGCAGTCCATGGACCGAGCGATCGGAACATTGATCGCATGTAAAATCGCTCGGCATAAAAAGTTGGTGGAAAATTCTGTAGTGTGTATCCAGTACTACAAGGTCTGGTCTCGCTGGGTGAAGTCGAGATAAGATCCCTGGCGGCAGATTGTGATCCACCTTGAATGCCCCCTCTCTCTCTTTCTACATTTTTCACTCATATAAACATATTCCTTGTATATGCATCTATTGGATGCCTGGATACTAAGGTCAGGGGTCACAGTGTTTGGTAGGGATGGGGGTGGATGCTATATCTGTTTGGGCCAAAAGTTACATTGGACATTTACTTGAACTGTATGTTGCTTATATGCTCAACATTTTATATGCATTTTTTGTGCAGGATTATATATTCAACAAAAATGGAAAAGTTGTTTTGCATTTGTATTGTCTGAAAATCTGAATAAAAATAATTGATTTAAAAAGAAAACGATTCATTGGTAGTCACCTATCTGTTTGGTTTTTTTCCTCACGATATTAAAACTTGATTTTTGCTATCTCTAATGGTACGCACACAGGATGGAAATTTCACAACGAATAAAGCTGTTTTAAACCTAATTGCCAGAGTGCATAGGCTCAAAATAGACTCCGATCCCTATCAATGTCAAATGTGGCGCAAACGGATGTTGTCAGGATGGAAGATAATTTAGTTTGATAATGACCACATCTGATGTGTATTCGGCCAACATATGGGTGAGCTAAGAGTGCCATGTTGGATCAGTCACCAAGTGTTGAGGAATCTGATCATTCAGATTGGGCTATGTAGATGTACAAGCTGAGCTGCCAAATTGCCCTGTTTATGGGCATCCTAACCTCACAGATACAGACCCACAATAGTCAATGATTTACATAGTTACTGATACTTCTAACAAGCCCAGAAGCCTGACGTGGTACTAGGTACTGTTCTAATGAGTAAGTACAATCAAATTGGTTTTATTTCTCATTTTCTGAAGGTTCTGACCTATTCCGTTCTTCATTTTTAAAACATTTTTACCACGTTGTCAACATTGTTTTGCAGCAGTATTACCCTGGAGTACCTATGAACTGTTGATGGACAGTGCATCTTACCGTTACCATTTTTTCATTTAATACTGTGCAGCAAAAACTTAATATGATCATATCTAGTGATTTAACAGGTTATATAGGGGAATGGAAGTAGGGAACCTTGCTGTATGACAGGGAAGGTACAGGGAAAAGATGGAAGGGAAGAGTGAAGTGAAGAGTTTCATGCCACTAAACCACAAGTTCCACTTAGCAAACACTTCTCATTTATCCATTTTATAACACACTTTTAATATTTATAAAACTATTAGAATATCGACTCATTAATTCATAAGAATACATTATCTTTCAAAATGACATAATCATAGTGAATACTAACACATAATTTATACACAATTCTAAGAACCAACGCTCACTTGATGGTTTTATTTCTGTTAAAAGCTATTTGGCAGCAGCATCCTCTGGCATCAGTTCCAGACATTCATTTGATACTATGAACAGTGGCAGAAGAAGACAGAGGAGCGAGTCATTGAGATGCAAGGCCAATTGCTAGAAAGTCTGTACTGGCACGCTAAATCACAGATGCTGTAATTTACAATGTCTGTCTACCACACAAATGCAGAGCTTTCGTTGTTCTTAGAAGAAAGGGAAATGTTCCAAGAGTTTGCTGCCCTAAGTGATTTATTCAAGTCTCCACAACACTAGACCTTAGAAATACCCAGCAGCGGGTTCAAGCAACTTATATGAATAAGTTTAATTTATTTTATTTTTTTAACCCATGTCTTTGAAACAGTAGCTTATTTAAACTGAAACATATATAAACACATTTTTAAAAATGTCATGTAAAAGGCCACAATAAAAAAAGTTAATTTATACTTGACTTACATAAGTATGTAATAAGCAACAGTTCACTCTTATCTATGGACCAAAAAAAAAGTTCAATACCATCTAGGATAGGTCCAAATGATCTTTTTAAAAGCCGGTGTGAATTTAAATGTGTTATAATGATGAAAGAGAACTAATGGAGAAAAATTATGAAAAAGTTGGGGAGTCGATGTAGGATCAGGAGTTAATCAGTGATGTGAATGAGTTCTCTGTACAGCACTGCGGAATTAGTGGCGCTATATAAATAAATGGTGATGATGATGATGTTTGAATGTTCACCTTTAAAAAAATTACTACACTATTTATAAAACATCAGAGAATATTATACACATTACATTCACCTTTATTTAGGTCTATTGCAGACATAAGAAAGAACCTTAAAATCTCGGGTATTATTTTTGTTGAAATTGAGATGACATCCCCAACAACCTGTCACTCGTTGACATGTTAATTACCCTTTGTCTGGCAGTTAGCTTGCCCCCACCCTGACTCTTTATTTTCCGCGCCTTCAACAGGACCTGAGCTGGCCCTTCTATCTTTCCATCCACCGGTCGCTGGGTGCTGACGTTGACGTGTGTGTCATCTCCGGGGCAGCGAAAAATGGCGGAGGCTTTGCCGGAGGCCGGGCGGTTCTTCTGTCATAACTGTTCGGTCGAGGTCAGACCCCGTCTGGAGGTGAGATGCCTTGGACAGGGAAAGAGAAGTTCCTGGGGGTTGGAAACCAGGGAACCGCAGGCTTTGTGTGAGGGGAGCGAGTGAGCCATAGTAACGGATCCTGCACCGGCTGTCAGGTGTCATGTAGGCAGCCCGGCCGGGGACAGTACGGGTCTGGAGAACAGGAAGGCGTATGTCTTCTGGAGACCTGACTGGCGGCCATCTCCACAACCCCTGTATGATGGGGCAGCTAGAGATCGGTGTGATGCCGGCTTTAGGCCCGCACCAGATCTAAGGGGTTGTTCGTCACATTAAACAAACGGAAACACGGCACTATCGGTGCTGGCCTCATCCTGTATAAAGCCCAGGAATAGGTGAATTACTTGTTATTGCCCTCCAAGATTCGCAGCATTTTGCACTGTGTGTGCCTGGCAGCATGATTGCTATCCTCCAATAATCAACACGATTAGCTTGGGAATATGTTGTAGAACTTTGAAGAAAAAATATATATATATATATATATATATATATATAACATTACACACCTACCTACCTATTCATTTGTTCTGAGAAATTCCCTATTTGTGGTTACTCTGTCTTGCTCTTTTATTTGCTGGCCCCAGTAATGACATGTGTCAATTTGCTCCTAAGCATGTCCAGATGCAAGATTTGCAGCTGGTAAAAAAAAAAAAGTTTTGTGCTGCAGGGGAGAAAAAAAAAGACGAAAGCTGTCCAACCTGTGTTCACTTTTCAAAGCCATACAGTATTTGCCCTGCAGGCAAAAAGTTTGCACTCCTTAGACCTTACACCCTTTTGTGCAGCTTAAATTGTGCAAATTTGCACTGTGCATGTCTACAAAAAAGGCACACGTGTGTGCCAATGCAGGCATACGTGTGTGCCAATGCAGGCATACGTGTGTGCCAATGCAGGCATACGTGTGTTTGGCACTTTCTTCTCCTTACGACTAGCTTGGAGCAATGTTGGGGGGGGGGAACAGTTTGACATAGGCAGAGTACATTAAGGACATGTTCACACAAATGCGGCTTATGCAGACCAGTGTGGAGATGCATATACAGTTGTTAAAATGTCTATCTTTTGCACC
This sequence comes from Mixophyes fleayi, assembly GCF_038048845.1. Classification (NCBI taxonomy): domain Eukaryota; kingdom Metazoa; phylum Chordata; class Amphibia; order Anura; family Limnodynastidae; genus Mixophyes; species Mixophyes fleayi. The sequence continues at coordinate 226,067,983 of NC_134402.1, forward strand.
TGGTAGAGGGCAAATGCAAATATGCCCTGCCAATGATGACTGTAACCATTACCTAAACCAGATTCATACGCTGCCTATGTGGAGCCGGATGCACCTTGAGCTGTGTATGGCTCTGCATGTGGCAGGTATACACTATATAACTGTGCACTCTTTTTAAAGCGTAATTAACGACCATTTTGCAAATTGCCCCGCTTGAGTGCAGCATACATGCATATACATTACACACACGACAAACGCACATACCACTTCATATCATGTATATGTGTTTACTTAAACTGACTTTATTCTTTTCTTTGCAGGAGTATACTTGCCCCAGGTGTGACTCTGGTTTCATTGAAGAGCTCCCTGAAATAAGGTATCTGGTTATCATTTATTCAAACCATGTGCTATTAAAAAGCTAAGCAATTTTTTTTTTATGTCTAATGTAGGTACATTAGATAAAAATTGTACAGTCTTCACTTTATGCCATCGATATGGAACATGAGTCAAAATGTGTGCTGTGATATAAAGTGGGCAACATAGATGTGAAATTATCTCAGTTTAAGAGCATGTCCCTGGCACAAAGCAAGGTTAGAAGTGTATGGAACACTGTATTTAGTAAGCATATAGTGTTTGACTTGGTAGATTTGCAGTTACCTGATGAGAACTAGTGTTGAAAGCCTTGATAGTTTCTATTGTTCAGTGTCTCTTTGTGGGTTAAAAAAAAATCATACAAGAGAAAAGCTGCAAACATAGTGTAGTAGTGTGAATTTTTTTTAAATAAACAATGTACTCTAATCTATATCGGTGTACCAAAAAGAATATAAGGCTTATCTGAAGTCTTTGTTATCTTCCGTATATGTGGCTGAAGTTTTTCTTCAATAGATTGCTGTTTTGCTCATAAGATAGAAGATATCAGTGTAGTACATTATTATCGTAGATTGGTAAGGCTCCACAGCGCCTACAGTAGAGAAGATGGGACATACAAAAAACAACAAAGACAAAATAATTGCAGACATGAAAACAAAAGGTATAATCACTTCTCGGCCTTCTGGCTAACATAAAGTGAGGGCCTGTCTGTGTAAGGGATTGGGTGCCTCCACCCCTCCCCCCTCCAAAGGGCCATGGGAAAGCTTGGTCTGATGCTTTGGGGAGTGGTGACCCTCACTTGAGAGTATGTTACTGTGCAAAAACCCCACATTTCAGCTACCACATCACTTCTGTTGCTTTGGCCTTCTGGCTTGGCAGGAATCATTTTTAGTCATGGCTGGAAGGCTGGGGGCCGTCTTGCACGGTCACGATTTCTTTTTCTCACTGTACATCACTTTCCATTAATTTATTTTGTTAGTTTTTCTCACGGATTTGCGGTGGTCCAGCAACTCTTATGGGTCCCATCTCCAATGATTTAGGGGAGTAGGTGTGGTCCTTGTGGCTCGACCCTGAACCTGCTGAGGTCTCCCCTCCCAGGGGGAGGCAGAAGGTTTGGTGCTAAGGGGGAAGCTCTGGCAGAACCTTAGGCAAAAGGGACCCCCTAACCTTGCGAAGAAGACCCTTTCTCTCCTAAGGGGTCTTTTGGCTCCAAGGAGTCACAGATAAAGAGTCTGTTCCTCTTTTGAGAAGGGCCTGAAACCATACCCTTGTGCATGTTTTGAGTGTTCACACTTTTTTACAAGCACTTTGGTAAAGAATGCACGGTCAGGGCTTTCAATAAAACAATAAATTAAAAACAAACACCCCCCCCCCCCCCTGCCCACCGAGGGTATGGAGGATCATGCTTACTAGATAGCTTACATTCTAAGTGAAAGAGGGCACAGCTGAGACATGAGGAATTAGTGCAGCTTAGAGTGGAGATTGGGACAGCAGTGAGGCTGTATTATTGTGAATAGTCTCATCAGGTATAAGGTAAGCTTTAAAAGAGAGATGAGCTTTAAAAGAGAGATGAGATTGCAAAAGTCAAGACAGGAGGTAAGAGCCTTGGTAGCATGTTAAGTAAGCAAAGGACGTACTCTGGCTATGCTTTTAAGGTGGAATAAACTGGACTGGGAGAGAGTCTGGATGTGAGGAATAAAGCGGAGGACGCAGTCAAGTGTGACACCAAGGCAGTGGGCTTGTGAGATTGAGGAAATTTTGGTGGTGTTGACAGTGAGGGATATTTGAGGGGACGTGGTAATGCTGGCAAGAGGGAAGATGAGCTTTGGTTTGGATATGTTGCACTTTAGCGTTGGGACAACCATGTGGAGTTTGCTGAAAGACAGTTGGTTACACAACGTAGTACCGAAGGGAAGCGGTAAGGGGAAGAGAGATAAATTTGGGTGTCATCAGCGTAGAGGTGGAGATATATATATATATATATATATTTTAGTAGAAATATTTAAATATTGCATATGCATACCAGAATATATTATTTATTGAAACTTTAAATTATCAATTACCTATTTTTTTCACTTAATATTGGGTAATCACCTAGCGCCACAAATTTTAATTTGTGAAGCTCTTTGTGGGTTAGCCTGAGAACTTGGATGTATGATATCAAAGGGGTTTGCAATGATTAGCATCTGCCAGATGACTTTGGAGGTCTTGTGGACAGGGAACCTTATTTGGTTTTATTTGTTTTTCCTTTAAAATTAAAGGATACACTCCTTGCATGTTTTACATAGTCTGGGAATCTTCTCATTTTTATATACAACATGTAAAAAAGAACCTCTTGGTATGGTCTTGAGACTCTTGACTCCAAAGTAAAAATGTTAATCAGGGTTATGCCACATGTGCAGTTTGGCACCATTGATTCGTCATCTATGACCACCCAGTTTTAAAATGTCCTCCTAGGGGTAAATGTATCAAGGCTGAGAGTTTTCCGGCGGGTTTGAAAAACCAATCAGATTCTAGCTATCCTTTCTTTAGTGCATTCTACAAAATGCTAGCTAGAATCTGATTGGTTGCTGTAGGCAACATCTCCACTTTTCAAACCCGCCGGAAAACTCTCAGCTCGATACATTGACCCCCTAGTGTTCTCCAGAAGCGTTGCTATCTATTTGTAGCTACCTTTCTTTTCACTTTGGGAAGAAATGCAGCTGATATCACACACGCATCATTTGTAGGCCATTTCTTCATTCTATTTTAAACATTTATAGGCCATTTCAGCCTAAGTGCGTGGGAGTCGTTTCCTTGTGTGATTTTGTCACTCATAAAGTAGGTTCCTCTGTCTTTGTATTTTACTTGTTACAAAATGCGTTAAAAACCTGTGTTGTAGATCTGAGTATTGATTATTTGTAAACCAGACCAATATGGTGATATGTTTACCCCTAGCAAAGTATGAGACATTGGTATTTTGCTTTATTTCTTCTGTAGAAACATAGAAAATAGTAGCAGTACTTCTGGAACAGATCAAAACAGACATCCATTTGAAGTAAGCATCAATAAACTTGTGAACACTTGTTGTTTTTGCTTTTTAAATTGCTCTTTAACTGTTTCTCTTAATCACTTTATTCCAAAAGAGCTTGGAACCCACCCAATTCACATTGTCCCCTGGCTATGGCCAAGTTACCTTTGGAATTTTCAACGAGGGACTGGAGTTCCCTATCTTTGGAGCAAGTGGACCAGGTGAAGAGGGGCGGGAAGGGGAAAACAGGCGAGACCAACAGTCACGGCAGCGATACAGCGCAAGACAGCCACGTGCCAGACTGAGCACAAGACGATCTGCAGGGAGAAGTGAGGGTGTGCCTACATTAGAAGGGTGAGGAGGATCTGAGCAGAGTTGGTTATGGGGATGCAGTAGTGTTTTTTTTAATTTAAAATGTATTTTCTGAAATCTATTTAGATTGCCTTATTGCATAAAATTATTGTGCATTTCAAACCTACTGCTGTGCATGCTACTTGTATACGTTGGAATTGGAAACGCCTTTGTCAATGTAAAGCTAGTTCTCCAAATTTTTATATCCTACAGTCATGCGGGAAAAAAGTATACCCTCTTTTTCAAATCTTTTTTTTTTTATTTTTTTTATTCCTTTAAAACATATTAAGACATAACTAACAATAACCAATACATCAAGCTTGCTTAAGGTCCTGCCACAGGTTTTGATCATTGTCCTGCTGCACAATTCAATTTCTGCCAAGCTTCAGTTGTCTGCTTTGCAATAATCATTTAGAATACTCTGGTATGAGGAGATTATAGTGATTGCAAGGTGCGTGGGTCCTGTGACTGCAAAATAACCCCCAAATAATCACCTGATACTCCGTATTTGGCTTTTACCAAACACTGTGGTGTTCATTAAGATAAAACAACTCCACTTTGGTCTTTGTTGTCCAGAGGGCAGTATTCCAGATGTCTTGTGTATTATGTTCAGATTCTACTTTGCAAACTCAAGCTAAAAGCCATGTTACGAGCTTGGTTCCCTATCATGCGCACGCAGGTTGATTTACTCAGAGGCAAATAACATATCAGTATATTTTTGGGACTTTGTGAGGAAATTGGCACATCCAGAAAAAACCCATGCATACACAGAGATATTGTCTTGGTCACAGCTCAACCCATTGCTGGTTCTCCATGGCATGGTGCTCATACAAACATGAAAGCTCCAGACCGAGCTCATTTTTTTTTTTTATTTTTTTTTTTTATATAGTGTGTAGCATCCCTCCTGATTAATTTAATTCACTTGATTAGTAGTACCTGGCAAAAAATTACTTTAATATGAAAACAGTGAGGATGTACTTTCTTTTTCACACATGACCAGTAGGCCATCACGCAGTCTTGGCACTATTAAAATGACCTAAGTAGATCTGGTGCCACCTGTCCTTATTCATATGTTTACTTTTCTAATCTATAGGATCATACAACAGCTAGTGAATGGAATCATCGCACCTACAGCAATGCCAAACTTAGGACTGGGACCATGGTGAGTCTAACCTCTTTTTTATATAATTGAACTATCCCAAGGCCATCCTCCTCTAATGTAATCTAATCGGTCAACTTTGTCTATATCGGGGAAGTAGGTGGAATTTTGCTTAAACTTCTTGGTTATGAGTCTAGTTTCTCCTGACAACCAAGGGATACGAAACCTAGCCAGTCAGAGATTGGGTCACATTGTAAATGACATAACTGAATGTGTTTAGTAAAAAAAGTACTTTCTATCCTTTATTTTAACCTGCCTTTATACCAAATAAGGTGGCTTCCCTGGACCTCTCATGTGCAGCTGTGACTGTCTGTTCTGAGTTTACAGCACAGGGACTGAATCCATTCGGTAATCTGGGCGCTAGTGCATTTGCTTTGCTTTGGACTTGCTGTCTGGTGCAGCCCCTGCACCTTACAGACTGGATAGACATGATGTGGGGGCTTAACATAGCATGGAGTGTCTCAGTTGCTATCCTTTGGGCTATTAAGTGTTTGCATTTAGTAGATACTAAATAAGGGGCAGTGGCAAAAACAAGTACCCAGTCTACTATTACTATTTAAAAGCAGCCACAGCTGTAAAAAGCACAGGGGCACATAGAACCCATGTCCAATAAACAATGAACCGCTCAAAGTAAAAATATAATCCTATATATTTTGAGAAGTTTGTATCTTTTCTGGAATATTTCATTTTAATATGTTGGTCGTCTTGTCCTCTTCTTTCTTTCACCTTCAGTGCTGTCCACTGCACAGTGAGACACTCTAAGGGCAGAGTCTGTTATATAAACTCTACCCTAAGCTCTGATCAATCAAACTCTATGCTGTTGTAGTTTGCTGTCCTCCTTCCCTACAAGAGTACTGAAATGACAGGACATTGACTGACTAAAGTGTAAATGCAAAGGAGCCAAACAACCCTAATTTAAGGGTGCAGGTGCCCTTTGGCTGTTTGGGGTTTGACCCTGTCCCACTCCTCTGCCAAACAGAGGAGGAGCTGCCTTATATATTGTCTATGGGGAATTTTACACGGTAACTAAACTGGAAAGGAAACCTATCCATTGTAATGGCTGCCATGAGGGAATAAAGAGTAAATCCATTAGTTATTTCATAAAAATGTAACACTGCAAATCTTGCTTAAATGTGTGCATATTTTTTTTTTATTTTTTTTTTGCTGGCTGTATTAGTCACCCTCACCTAACTACACATGTTAAGCTTTTCAACAGCTTTAACATTGCAAATGTACTGATAACCAGGTGATTGAGTATGAAACCCTGAAAGACTTTAGAAGGAGCATCCGTCTGAAATGATTCCTCTGGATCTAGCTAAACAATCTCTTGCACTGAGTTGCTCAGTTAAGCGACAATGGAGAGCCCCTTAGTCACTGATTTTGTTAATTTAATTTTGGTGAAGCAGGTACTTGCTATACAAATATATTTATATGCCTAATATTTTAAAGGTGCTAAAATGTATGTAGGTATTTTTATAATGTATAAGGATCAGCCACAAACCACCTGCATAATATTTTGTAGGTCTCCCTCATGCTGCAAAAACAGCTCTGACCTATTGAAGCATGGAGTCCACAGATCCTTTAAGTTCTGTAAGTTGTTAGGTGGGGCCTCCATGGCTCTGATTTGTTTTTCCAACACATCCCACAGATGCTCTATCGGATGGAGTTCTGGGGAATTTGTAGGCCAAGTCAACACCTTGAACTTATTTTCATGTTCCTCAAACCAATCCTGAACAATTTTTGCAGTGTGGCAGAGTGCATTATCCTGCTGAAAGAGGCCACTGCCATCATGGCATACTGTTGCCATGAAAGGGTATACTTGGTCTGCAACAGTGATAGACAGGTGGTATTTGTCAAAGTAACATTCATATGAATGCCGGGACCTACCAGATTTCTTTCTATCCATAGTGCATCCTCCCCCGAAAAAAAGTCATTTATCAGACCGGTCTACCTTCTTCCATTGCTCCACAGTCCAGTTCTAGCACTTAAATGCCCTTGTAGGCGCATTTAGCAGTAGACAGGGGTCAGCATGGGAACTCTGACCGGTCTGCGGCTACACAGCCCCATACACAGCAAGTAGCGATGCTCTGTGTTCTGTCACCTTTCTATCATAGCCAGCATTAGCTTTTTCAGCAATTTGTGCTACAGTAGTTCTTCTGTGGGATTTGACCAGAAGGGTTTGCCTTCCCTCCTCACACACATCAATGAGCCTCAATGTCACTGGGTCACTAGTTTTTCTTCCTTGGACCACTTTTGGTAGGTACTGACCACTGTATACCAGGAGCACCCCACATGACCTGCTGTTCTGGAGATGCACTGACCCAGTTGTCTGGCCTTTGCAGTTTAGCATTTGTAAAGTCTTATAGATCTCTTTGCTTGCCCATTATTCCTGCTGCCAACACATTAACATCAAGAACTGACTGTTCACTTGCTGCCCAATATATCCCACCTCTTGACAGGTGCCATTGTAACGAGATAATGTTATTCACTTTATTTGTCAGTGGTTTAATGTTGTGGCCGATTGGTGTAGATCTTGAGTAGACATTAACATGCCATCAAGAAGTGATGTCAAATACTCATTTTTATGCATTGGGCTTTAAGAATATGAAATGTTGTTGTTTTTTTTTTTTGTTTTGGTTTTTTTTGAGGTTTTTTTTAATGGAAATGTCTGCAGTAGAAAACGATGATTTGGAATAGAACAATGGACACCTGCCAATTGCCTTCCACTCTGTTTTTAAAAAAAATATATACATTTTTGCCACCCACACAGGGGAGTCCTTCATTCCAGTCCAATGGATTACGCTTGGGGAGCCAATGGTCTGGACACAATAATAACACAGGTATGTGCTGCCTTTTTTATTTTATTTTTTGTTGCATTATTTAATAAATTTGTAAATCTTTGTGGTACTTTTCAGCAAGTGTGAATCACTACAAAATGTAAGTGCTTTTAATATTATTCGGGTATTATTCCTATTTTAATTTTTCCTACTAGCTACTTAACCAATTTGAAAACACTGGTCCACCTCCAGCTGATAACGAGAAGATCCAAGCCCTTCCCACAGTCCAAATAACGGAGGAACATGTGGGTGAGTGCAAATGTCACCTATAGTATGTTGAGATGTATAATCGCATACACACCAGACACATGTTTGTAAGGCCAGGGGAGATCTGCACTGATGACTACTGGAACCTAGCTATTGTGGTTACTTTTTCAAATAGTTATACACACTCATTGGTACTCTGCTGCCCCCAGGACTTAAGCATGGGGTAATGATCTTTATCTATAGCTGAACCCCATTGTGCAACAGAGAATATAACATTGGTGACACAATTTAAAAAGATATGAACGATTCACTCACATCTCAGGGAGCCAATGGTGTACAGTTTGGAACAACTTTCGTAGTTCATGGATCCAGACAATCAAAATATGGAAAGTGTAGTTTGGCACACGTCAGTGGCTGGTAACGTTTAGAGTGTTACGGGGTTAAAGGCCTTGGCCATAGCCTTTCCAGTGCACCAAACCAATTTGACCTCAAGACTGGTTGGAGTCCAGAATCTTTTCAACTATGTATTCCTTATGTCCTTCAGATAGAACTTAGAGAATCTTGATTGGAACACTGGTTTAAGTAAAGCGCATTGAAAAGTTGTGGGAATCTTCATAGAAAGAGGAAGATCCAATTAAAAAGAGACTGAATTGATCTTCCTTATGACTTTATAGGATCTAATAAACATGGGTGCCAATTTATGTGACTGTTGGCATAACCTGGATGTTTTATTTTAGTTGAGAGCCAAACACTCTCCCACATTAAAATTGCATATGCTGTATTGGCGGCTGGAGAGAAATTTAGACCGGGAGTCGAAATGCTTTTTTTCTCCCTCCATCACTAATTTTTTAGTTTTTTTTGCAAGAATATATGGGGGTACAAAATAAAAGGTTATAACAAGGAAAATACAAGGGGACCACTTGTGTTTTTCCCAAACCCCCCCCCCTCCTCCCTACCTGTGTGAGGGGGGGGGGGGGGGTTGGGAATTTGTCTCTCCAGAAGGTGAGAGGTTCAAGTCTGGAATTAACAAAACAAAAAATAAAAGGGCACATATCACTTAAACCAAATAAAAGCATAAATATATAACAATTCAAAATGTATATTAAAAACATATACTGGACAAACTACATATTACAATATAAAATTCATATATTGACCGAAGTCCAAGTGGATTGACAAAAAGGACTCAATCGGAAATCTCTGTATATTAACACTATTGTGCACTTATAGGGGAATCCATCTGTAAAAGTTTCCTCAATTTGGACTCCTAATAGTTTTCAAGGAAAGTCTTAAAATGTGAAGATCTACTCCCTTATATTGAGGGAACAAATAGTCGCCTCTAGTGAACACTCATAAAGTGTTGACCTATTTAAATTCAATAGTTAAAACAGCCTTACCCTGTCGCCAGAAACTAAAAGGACACACATCTTACAATCATCTTTCCTATCTTTCTTCCTCCCTGTTTCTATTAGCTGGTGATTATAGCACCTGATCCAGGTCACACATATATCTGAATGTACAGAAATCCAGCAAACCTCAAACGCATCACCTGTCTCCCTTCTCTTCCAAAGTCCTTTAAATGTGCCCTTTGGAATGCACGCTCTGTTTGTAACAAACTAACTCAGTACATGATCTCTTCCTCTCAAACAACCTCAACCTTATGGCAATAACAGAAACATGGCTCGCGCAATCTGACATTGCCCTACCTGCAGCCCTTTCACATGATGGTCTCCATTTCACCAACACCCCCAGACCTGGAGGCAGACAAGGAGGTGGGGTTGGACTACTTCTCTCCCCACAGTGCACGTTTACAAGTCTACCAAATGTCCCATCACTCAACTTCATCTTGTGAAGTTCATACTGTTAGGATTTTAACCCATTCTCTGTGTGTTGCTGTCAGCTATCACACCCCGGGACCACACTAACAATTTCTTGAACACTTCTCTGCATGGCTCCCTCACTTATCTTCTGACATCCCTGCCAACATCATGGGTGATTTCAACATCCCAATTGCTAAGCCACGTTCCAGTGCTGCTTCCAAACTACTCACTAACATCCTAACTTGACCAATCCCAGTGGATTGAATCCGCTACTCATCAGGATATCCACTGTCTTGATCTTGTTTTCTCTAGAGTATGCTCAGTTTCTGATTTCCTTAACACTCCTTTCCCCCTCTTGGATCATCACTTTATTAGCTTCTCGCTCACCCCCAGTTCTTTACCCTCCTCAGTGTCAAACTCTTCCAAGCCTCCTCACACAAATTGCCTACACTCTCCTCACGCACTTTTTTACAACAACCAACCTACTGGTTTCACTTCAGTCAGGCTTTCCCTCAACACTCCACAGGGACTGCGCTGACCAATGTTGTCAATGATTTGATCACAGTAAAAACTCAAGGACATTACTCTTTTCTTATTCTCCTGGATCTCTCTGCTACATTTGACACTGTTGACCACTCTCCTCTCATATAAACGCTACAACTCCTAGGTCTTGAAGGCACTGTCCTACCCTGGTTCTCATCCTACCTATCTAGTCACTCTTTCCGTGTTCATTTCCCTGTATCCACCTCTGCTCCACTTCCTTTATCGGTTGGAGTACCACAAAGCTCAGTCCTAGGTCCTCTGCTATTCTCTATCTACACCTCTTCTCTTGAAAAACTAATAAGCTCCTTTTGGGTTTCCATATCATCTCTATGCAGATGATACACAAATCTATCCTCTCCTGATCTTTCACCATCTATGTTGTCTTGCGTTATGGACTGTTTTTCGGCCCTTTCATCTTGGATGTCTTCTCGCCAACTCAAACTTAATCTTTCAGAAACTGAATTAATATTTTCTCTTTCCTGCCATTGGAGGACACTACGAGACATTGGGGTATAGTAGTGGGTGTAGGAGTCTAGGCACTTATCAACTTTTTTGATCTTCACTCTCCTTCCCTACTATACCCCTCCTCTCCTGTGGATTTCTCAGTTGTTTTTTTTAAAGTGCCTAGGAGATAGGACACGTTGGTATAGGTTCCTGCCTATACTTAGTTTAGCTTAGATAGTTTTATTTTATTTCCCTTAGGTGCCTTGCGGGGATCGATCCCAAGACCCAGAGGGGTGAACAGCCTATCGGCTTCCTTCACTCTGGGTCGCTGCAGAAGGTAAGAAGCAGCAGCAGCTCACTTACCTTGCGCCTCTTGCCGGCAGTCCATCCCCTAGAGACGAGCACTTTAGCCATAGCTGCAACTGTTTGCCATTAGGGCTTTAGGTGGCCCACATAGGGTTTTTAATATTTTCCTCTGGGCCATTGCTATTTGTCGCGTGGGGGAGCTGCAGGGATTCACCTCCCCCCTGCTGACGGACATGCGGGCAAGCCCCTTGCCCTAGGCTATAAGCATCGGGGGTTTTGTGCTTATCGCTCTCCTTAGTGGGCAATTCACACATCGGAGGGGGCGGAAGCACATGCGCTGCCTGGGCACTCACAGCCTGCGCGCAATACTCTGTCGGCACATAATAAGTATGTGCTGACCGGCGTTCACTAGAGGCGGCCATTTTGGGGGCAGATCCGGAGGAGGAACTTCCCTCCACCCCCTTCCTGCTTCCTGGGACAGAAGTGGCCATATTGGGACCCAGAGATTGTCGGCTGCATGCTGCTGGTATCATTCCCCTGTTTGATATTACACCCTATTGAGTAGCATTGTATGCCTGTTTTAAGCTGCTCACTAACAGACTATTGATCACTGTATGGGAACTGGTGTGTTGTTTTTACAAGATTTGTGACCTAGTATAGAGACTTGGTAAACAATCTTGCTGTGTACAGACGCTGTTGTTTCGACAAGTTATCATTGTTCATTGTTAGTTTAATCAAACCTGTAATACATTTCAAGAATATCTGAGAAGGGGGACACCATAATTAAAGGACCCTCTGCTACGTCTGCGCTGTTATTTTTTTTTTTTTTTTTTTTATACATATGCCAAGTGTAATGATAAATTATCTATTGGACAGCCTAACAGGGACGCCCTCTGCACGGCTTACGAGGCTGAGACCCAGGAGCGTCGTGCCCCAGCACAGGGACAGCAGTGTGGAGGAACCACTCTGGGCCAGATCCCTAACCACAGCCATGGAGAGACTGGCCAGTGTGATGCTGAGGTCCACAGAGGTATGTGACGTTCCTTTTTCAAACACGCCCTCAATACCCTTAGTTGACGCTGGCACATCTTCTCAACACCAATCGGGTCAGAGTGAGGAGCGCCTGCTCACGGTGACTCGCAGGGCTAAAAGTTATTCCAGATGCGATCCTGAATCGGAGCATTCCTCAGATGAGGAAGGGGGGTTCGACTTTGACACTCGGGAAGAGGACTTTCTTACCGCTATAGACTCTGCACCGGGCCATAATGTGGAAAATCTCATCTTTGGTATCAGGCAAATCTTAGGGTTTGAAGACCCAGAACCCAGGGCCTCCTTGGGTTTCACCTTGTTTAATTAAACCAAAGAGCAAATCATGGCATTTCCACCCTCCCCCCAGATGGAGATGGTAAACGATGTGTGGCTTAGGCCAAATAAGCAGTTTTCGATGCCGGGCAGATTTAAGTCACTTTACCCTCTCCTGGCAGAGGATTTGGTTAAATGGGAGGCTTCACCCAGGGGGGACACCCCTGTAGCCACTTTGTCCTCATCTTCAGCGGTTCCCACCCAGGAGCGGGTTGCTCTGAGGGATCCCACAGATAAAAAGTGTGATCTTGCTCTCCGTTCTGCCTATATAGCATCAGGCAGCATGTTTAGGCCTGCAGTGGCCTGGGCCAACAAGGCTATCCAGCTATGTGCTGAGCAGCTAGAGACAGGCATTCAAAATAACACTCAACGAGTGGAGCTACTCTCTTTGGCTGAACATATCCAAGAGACCTCTGATTATGAAGGGCAAGCAGCCATGTATGCAGTGTCCGTCAATTCTAGACTCTTGTGGATGGCAGACGCCGATTCAAAACGAACTCTAGAGATTTTGCCATTTGATGGGTTTACTTTGTTCAGGTCAGAGCTAGAAAAGGACATCCAGGTGGCCACAGGAAGTAAAGGTGACACACTCCCCATGGGGTCCAATAGGCCATGCCAGGGGTGTTTTCGTTCTTTTGCCTGGAGCCAGCCCGCCCCGCCGAGAGGACAGTCATTTGCTCCCAGGGCAGGGTATAGCAGAGGCCGATGCGCCGTCGGGTGCGTAGCTTTAAGACCAAGTGATGAGCCCGCAGCCTGACCCCCTCTCCCCTCAGGAATCTGTGGTGGGCAACCACCGCAGACGGCTGGACATGGGGGATTGTGTTGCGTGGCTACGTCATAGACTTGGCCTAACTTCACCACCGAGGTTCTTCTCGACCCCTATCCCCCCTTGTCACCTCAGGTCACAAGGCGCTTCAGGAAGTTATCCAGCAGTTGCTGACAGCTGGTGTCATTGTCCCCATCCCAGCATAGGAAAGAGGTTGGGTTTTACTCCAGCCTCTTCCTAGTACCAAAACAGGACAGATCCTTGCGCCCCATTTTAAACCTGCAGTTTGTAAACAAGAAGGGAATAACTCAAAGGTTCAAAATGGAATGGAGCAGGGAGAGTTCCTGGTGTCTATCGATATCAAGGATGCTTAGCTCCATGTCCCCATATGGAACCGCCATCATCGCCTCCTTCACTTTGCAGTAGGGACTTCCCACTTTCAGTGCAGGGCCCTACCCTTCGGCCTGGCTATCGCTCCCTGAGTGTTCACCAAACTGATGGCTATAATGGCGGGGTCTTCTGCGGCAGAGGGGAGTCACAATAGTCCCCTGTTTAGACTATCTTCTTCTGAAGGCTCCGTCTGCAGAACTCTTAAATCGCCATATTCAGACCTCATCTCTCATTCCAGCTCGGCGCATGCGCTCTCTGGGTCTAGTGTTCGACACAGTGACCTATAGAGTCTATTTGCCGGAAGCCAAGGTCAGCGCTGTCTTGCGCAGAACCAGGACCTTGCTGGCTCGACCACAGGTATCCCTCCTCAAGTTGCATGAAGCTTCTGGAGACCATGGTCTCAGTATTCAAAGCTGTACCCTTTGCACAGTTCCACTCCCGCCCCCTCCAACTAGAGATCCTTCGGAAGTGGTCAGGATCTCAGGACCATTTGGACAGGCAGATTATTTGCCTGTCGGGACCCACCCGCCTCTCTTTGGCATGGTTGTTGTCCAGGACTAATGGACAAAGGCCAGACTCTTCAGACTGGCCTTTGGACCTTGGTAACCACAGACACAAGTCTGTCAGGCTGGGGAGGGGTAACAGGGTCCCTAAGATGTCACAGACTCGTCCCCTCAGGAGGCCACACTTTTGATCAATATTCTGGAACCTTGAGCCCTCGTCAATGTCCTGTGTACTGCTCCGAGGTTTCTAGCAGGGAAGCCTCTTCAAATTCAATTGGACAATGCCACGGCCCTGGCTTATCTGAATCGCCAAGAGGAATTCGCAGTGCAGGAGACGGCCAGGATTATGGTGTGGGCAGAGCGCCATGTATCCCAGATATCGGCAGTTTACATCCGAGGCGTAGAAAATTGGGAAGCCGACTTCACCCTGGCGAATGGTCTCTGCAGGGAGGTCTTTGCCCTCCTAGTAGAATGCCGGAGATTGACCTCATGGCTTCCAGACTGAATCATCAGGTCCTCCTGTACTGCTCAAAACTTTGGGACCCTCAAACACATTTCACGGATGCCATGTCGGCTCCATGGCATTTCTTGCGGGTATTAAAAAAGCTAAAACAAGAGCAGGTTCCCGCCATCTTGGTAGCCCCTCATTGGCTGCGCAGGGCATGGTTCTCAGACATACTGAGACTAACAACGGATCCCCCGTTTTCCCCTGCCAATGCAACCAGATATTCTCGTTCAGGGCCCTCTTCTCTGCTACAATTTAGATCGACTAGCTTTGACGGCGTGGCTATTGAGACCTTAGTTCTCAAAGCCAAGGGCTTTTCCCAACAGGTGATTGGCACCCTAATCAAGGCCAGGAAACCGTCGTCCTCGGCTATATAACAGAGTCTGGAGGACTTACATTCTTTGGTGTGAGACGCAGGGCTCCCACACTTTCCAGGTGTAGTCTCCCTAGACTTCTGGCTTTCCTGCAAAACTACTTACTTGGATAAGGGGCTCCGGCTGGTCTCCCTTAAGGTTCAGGTTTCGGCGCTCCATCTATTTCTAGCGGAAATCGGCGGCTCTCAGCGAGGTTCAGACCTTCTTGCAGGGGGTCCTTCATGTTCAGCCTCCCTTCGTTCACCCGGTGGAGCCCTGGGACCTCAACTTGGTGCTCAGGGCGCTCACCCATCTGCCTTTTGAACCTCTAGAGGTGGCGGAGCTGCACCACCTTACTTGGAAGACCATATTCCTCTTGGCTATATTGTCTGCTCAGAGAGTGTCTGAATTAGTTGCGCTGTGCTGCAATTCCCCGTTCCTTGTCTTCCATGTAAATAGAGCAGTTCTTTGCAACAAACCTTCCTTTGTCCCCAAGGTCGTGTCCATGTTCCACCTTTTTAATCAAGAGATTGTGGTACCTGTGTTCCGGCCTCCGCCGTCTTCAGCTTCAACCTCGTCTGCCACTGCTGATGACGATTTGCGGTTGCTAGATGTGGTCCGAGCCCTTCGGTTTTATGTTGACCGTATGGCCACAGTTCATAAAACCAGGGACCTCTTTATCCTGTACAATGCGTGGTTGGCCGGCGTCCAAAAATTATATTGCCTGCTGGATCACCTTCACCATCAGTCTAGCTTATCTCCGGGCATCTCTGCCTGTCTCAGCTTCGCTAAAGGCTCACTCTACCAGGGCCATTGACGCTTCGTGGGTAGCGAGCCATGATGCTTCGGCAGAACAGCTGTGCAGAGCGACCACATGGTCATCTGTCCATACGGTTTCTAAATTTTACAGGTTGCAGGGCTCCGCATCCTCAGATGCAAGCTTTGGGCGCAAAGTATTGCGTGCAGCCTTTCCAGGGCATTCCCTCCCTTAGGGGCAGCTTTGGTATATCCCCAATGTCTCGTAGTGTCTCCCAATGGCAGGAAAGAGAAAAAGATTTTTACTCACTGTAAAATCCATTTCTACATTGGGGGACACTGCGCACCCTCCCTTGCTCTGTAAATATTTCTGTTGTGTGAATTCTATGCTTATATTTATTGCCCTTTTAGGGCGCCCCTTTCTCATACGCTTAGTTAGTCAAAACTGAGGTATCGCCAGGGGAAGAGGGGCATAGTAGGGGAGGAGAGAAAATCAAAGAAGTTGAGAAGTGCCTAAACTCCTACACCCACTACTATACCCAAATGTCTTGCAGTGTTCCCCAATGGAGTAAGAGAAATGGATTTTATGGTGAGTAAAAATTATTTCCACCCAAAAACAGAAGCTTCTTGTCTGACATTTCTATTTCTATTGATAACATGACCATAAATCCCACCCTGCAAGCTTGCTGCCTAGGTGTAATCCTTGACTCACAACTATCCTTTGTTCCCACATTGACTCTTATCTAAATCATGTTGCATACATCTCCAGAATACGCACATATCTCACACAAGACACTACAAAAACCTTAATTCATGCACTCATCTTCCGCATCGACTATTGCAATTCCCTCCTTACTGGTCTTTCCAAAATCAGACTTGAACCCCTACAATTTTTTTTTGCATGCAGCAGCTAGATTGATTTTTTCTTGCAAACCGTTTTTTCTCTGCTGAGCCACTCTCAGTCTCTACATTGGTTCCCTGTTTTTCAAGGAATCCAATATAAAATTCTTCTAACATACAAGGCCGTCAACAAAATTGCACCAACATACATCTCCTCACTTGTCTCAAAATATCTCCCAACTCGATGCTTCGGTTCTGCACAAAATCTGTTTCTCTTCCACTCATCACATCCTCACATTCCCGGTTATAGGACTTTTTCCCGGCTGCACCCACTTTGTGGAATTCCCTTTCTTGCACAATAAGATTTTCCTCTAATCTTCAAACCTTCAAGTGTTTTCTGAAAATCCACCTCTTCAGACAAGATTATAATATTCCTCAACTAGCATCTTAATCTCCCTAGGTTACCCTAGTATCACCCTCTACACAGCTAACACAAGCCAACAACCCTCTCAATAGGCCCTTTCAATATATACCCACAGCTTGGAGGCCTGAGGAAACGGAGTTCAAAATCCTGTATGGTGTCCATATACGCAGGCATCTTGGTATTGTTATAAATTGGAAAGCATTAGGCTACCACGCAATTTGGGTAAAGCCATGTCTTTATGGGTAAGGGGTTGTTTCTGCTTCCAGACATGTCGTCATTAATGTATGAAAGCGGGCCATCAGCCGCCTGGGCACAGTATATGGTATGGTATGGAAGATATACTTTTTTGGTGTAAAAGCATCACTTTAAAGGCAGCAATGCATCCCAGCCAGGAAGCCTCACAGTTTCTGGCCAGAGAGGAGAGGTGATGGAAGATCGGGGGGAAATTGGTTACAAATATTGTAGATAAGGTAGGGAAAGAGATTTTATACTCATTTTAAATTAATTTCTCAGAGTCCACCTGGAGGACCCTGCTTACCATGGGGTTGTATAAGGTAAATTGGAATAGACACTCAAATAGTTGACTTTCCTGCTGACAGGCTATATCTCTGCTGCAACACTGTGTGAACTTCAGTATGTAATAGAGAAGCCCAAAGGAAGGGAACCACAACACCAAAAGAATAACCACAGAAGATCAGAAGGGAGGAAACGCAGTGTCCTCCAGATGGACGCAGAGATATGGTTTTAACGCGAGTATAAAATCCTCTCTTCTCTTACCTCCACCTGGGGGACCCTACTTACCATGGGGCGTACCAAAGCACCCCCATAAGTGAGGGACCGCTCTGACAGTCCGGTCTGCAACACTGTGCGGCTGAAACTGGCGGGGATGCGAACACATTAAATTGATAAAACCTAGTAAAGGTATGGACAGAGGACCAGGTGGCTCGCCGGCATAGCTGATCCGCTGAGACCCCGTTATGCGCAGGCCAAGAAGTCCCCACCGAGTGGGTGGAATGGGCAGCCATAGGACTAGGCGCAGGCCGATCGGAACTGACGTAGACCTGCTTGAGTGTGGACGTAATCCACCTAGCGATGGTCTGTTTAGAAGCCAGCCAGCCCGCTCCGTTTTAACACATTTGTTCAAAGGGGGACCTCTGAAGCATGGTCAGAACCAAGTTTAGGTCCCAGGGAGCCGTAGGCATAACATAAGGGGCTGTATATGCAGGACCCCTTGAAGGAAGGTCTTCCAGAATATCAGCTATTTTCAGTTGAAAAATATAGATAAGGCGACACCTAGACCTCAAGGGACCCAAGTCGCAGACCTGCGTCCAAGTTATCGTGGAGAGGCTATGATATGGGAAAGATGAAAGTCGATTGGCAGAGTCTTTGTTCGTACCACTTAATGTAGATATGCCCCACACTGTAATAAATATGGGCTGAGGTCAGTTTCCTGGCTCGCAACATGGTGTCTACCATTCTGGAGGAAAGCCTTCTGGACTGCCAGAGTTTGGCCTCAAAGACCATGCCATCAAAACTCAGAGGTAGGTGCTGGTAAAGAACCAGGCCCTGCCATTACAGGTTGCCTCAACGGAGCAGAAACATTCTTGGAACTGCTAAACTGCTTAGAATGTCTGTAGACCCATTGTGTCAGGGCCAATGGGGATCCCTCAGGCTCACCGGAACCTGCCCTGGAAGGCCAGCAACTTCTGGAGCTCTGTGAGGGATGGAAAGTCCCTCTGGCTGCTCAAGGGGCTCTTGAGAAAGTAGCGAGACTTGCGCCCCCCCCCTGAAGAGTGTAAACTTTCTTGCCCAGTCATCTCGAGGAGAGGTCTGAGGGACTAAGAGTGAAAGAAACCTTCTCCCGGTCATATTCCGACAGAGGACTTCTGCTGAAGGAAGCAAAGCGACAGTCTGGCTTTAATTTAGTATCATCGTTATGTGAAAAGAACAAGGGAGGGGGTGACCCTTGAACAACAGCTATGATGACCCCCCTGAATGATCACCCCTCTCCAAGTTCTGGGAGGATGCCGCTCCAAGAACTCTGGCCCACAGCAGGTTCCCCCCCCCCCCCCCCCTACCCCTGCGGTCATGGAGAGGGGAGGGGTCCATCAGACTGCTGGCTTGTCCGGGAGCCTGGGGTCTGGATGCTTTGTAAAGAATAGGGCTCTACCTCTCTGGGAATGACCTCTGGTCACAGAGGACCTAATGGTCTGGCCATCCCAATGGACCCCCTCAAAGGGATTGGTGGAAAGTCCCAAACCTCAGAGCCCTAGATTTAGGGATACTCACCAGAAGGTACTCTTACCTCCTGTCACTTGAGCGAGAATATCTAATTATGGGCCAAAAAGGGCTGAGCCCGAGTAGTGAAGAGCCTCCAGAGTTTTCTTTAACTCTGCATCGGCATCCCAGGACCCTGAGCCAGAGAGTCCTACTGGCCACTATTGCCGATGATGAGATGAAGAATCTGAGACTGAGTTTTGAGCAGCCTCGTACAGGTAATCCAAGGCCTCCTTTTAAATGCAGAGCCAGGGGAAGAAGATCTGAGTCTGGTAACCTTGCTACCAGTGGTCAGCCCAGGGGGTAAATGTATTATTGTGTGGGTTCTTCAACACCCGCGTGTTCGGCGATTAAATTTCAAGCGGCGCTGCATTGTAAAGGGAAGTTTCCCTTTACAATGCAGCGCCGCTTGAAATTTAATCGCTGAACACGCGGGTGTTGAAGAACCCGCACGTTAATACATTTACCCCCTGGTCTCCATTGCCTGGGCGACCCATGGTAAAGACAGTATAGGTCTTGGTGAGGCACCTGCCACCAGGAAGATGGATTTAAGAAAACCCTCCACCCTGTGGTCAGTGGCATCAGGGAGTGCCGCAGAACCTGGCACTGGCAGAGTAGTATGGCGGGCCATCCTGGCCACTGGCATATCCACCTTTTGGAACATGTTCCCAGCGGGCCGTTTCTAAAGCCTACAGGGGATAAAGGACTGGAAATCAGCGTGGTATAACAAACTTGCGATCTGGCTGCTTCCGAGCTGACTATCTCTAAGTTCCAGTGACGCCGGACACAGACATGTTTCCTGCGCTTAAAGAGACGTAGGTCTGACCGAGGTTCCTCTAGATCCAAAGTCTGGCGGACAGCCAGTACTAGATCCTCAATGCCTTGACTCACCAGGGGGAGATCCAAATCCTCAGGAAGGTCACCTTGCTCCACCGAAGACTGTTCTGAATCAGTGCGAGGAGAGGATGAGCAGATGTATGAGTCTTGCAGCGTCGTGCTTTGGTTCTGGGAATGTCCAGAAGCTGATTTAACCGGTCCAGGCCTTTAACAAAGTACGTGGACCATGCAAGCTCTTCCTGAGAAGAGCCTCTGAAAGAGGAGGTGGATGCCTGACCAACAAGGCTCAGGTTCACATTCGGTAGGGGGAGGGGGAGTACTCCAGGAAACGCTGGGATCTCCGCCAGACGGGCAAACATCTGAGTCAGTACCGACACCGACTGCGCCAGTGTGACCGCCCACGCCAGTTCCTCCAGCTGCTGAGGAGCAGAACCCTGGGCCTGTTCACTCCAGGCCCCCACATCAGTCTACACAAACCGCCCCTGGGTCCGTCTGTCCACTAGGAAGTTTTACTTTACATTTGAAGCAGGTTTAATATTTAGTCCAGGGTTTCTTGCCCTTTTTCTAACTTTGTTATATAACAAGGTAATATGTCCCCCCCCCCCCTATTACCAGCCACCTGTCTAGTATAGAAGCAGAAGGTAACATCTCAAATAGAAAAGAAAACTTTTTTTTTTTTTTTTTTTCAGAACAGGAAAGAAAAATAACTTGGATACTGTTTTGTCTGACATACACCACAGTAACTCCCAACCATGTAAATGTGTGTATGTAGATTATGCACACACATGCACCTAGGTTCCAGCCTATACTTCTATAGCAAACCTAGGTACAGAAATTGTGATTTGTGGCACAAGGATTACTGCAAACGGCATACATGTATCCACTATAACAATACCGTGTACAGTGTGAAAAAAATTATAGAAAAAGGTACTTGGCTTTCCTGTTGGCCAAGAACCAGTTCAAACAATTGGAGGAGAGAGGAGCCTCTCTGAATTACAGCCTTTTCTGCAGTCCTCTGACTGTGTAGATAGGTGCCTCCCTTGTATTTCCTGGGTTGGAACATACCAACTTGTTGCAACACAGGTAATTCCTTTTCAATTGCTCCCCCTTTCAAGCAGCCTGGGCATACAGGCCAAATGCGAGCTGTGGTAGTATAACCCCGCTGGACTCTTATCTATAGCTTTAGGTTTTCCAATAACAGCTGCTCCGTGTTTGGTCCGAGCCAAGTGCCCCCCTCCAGTGCAGCAGGGGGTTGGTAGATTCCAAAATGGCGCCCAGCACACACACGGTGCTCACTGCCAGAATGCAGCATCAGTGTCTGAACAGCCCAGGGTAATATCAGTCTCCTTACTCTGTGCTGTTACCAGAAACATCCTTGCAGATGCCTCCTTGTCCGTGGCTGCTGCACTCCGGTATATCAAGCTGAAAAACCTACATAAGATGTGTATGTACTGCTTATAGCACATACACCTTCTAAAAAGGTAATAAGTAACATTTTAAAAGGAAATGGCTGCAGCACAGCATGCCCGAGGTCCTACTCTTTAACTCTATATTCACTGAAGTTCACATGGGGTTACAGAGGGGATATAGCCTGTCAGCAGGAAAGTTAACTATTTGAGTGCCTACTCCCAAGTTCCCTCATACAACCCCATGGTAAGCAGGGTCCCTCAGGTGGAGGTAAGAGAAATATGTATACCTAAATATGGCAAAGACTCCTTCACCCACACAAACGGAAACTCTCTGTAACTTCATTAGTGGAGAGTGGGGTATATTGATGGGGAGAGCCTCAGATTTGGTAACATTCAGTTTGTAGAGTGTGTGCACTGTATCTGTCCAAAATGTTTTAAGGCTGACAATGAGGTCCCTGGGCTAGTGAGAAGCAAAGACCTCTTCCTTTTCCTTTTTTTTTTTTCCCTTTTTTTTTTTAGGTGAGTTGTGTGCCTCTGTCAGAAATAATGTCAAGAAGGCCATGGCGATATTAAGGAGTGAGGCTACAGACTTTACTATGGGTAACCCCACAAGGGGCACAATGTTCCATCTTTCTGACTCTACTACCTAGGTTGAGGTGTGATCTAGATGGAGGGAGCTCCACAATAAAATCTGTAGACAGGTGAGACCAGGGCATGCTAGAACTTTGAAAGTGAGAAACTTAGAATATGAGCACTTTTTTCTGACAAATACAAATCTTGCAACAGAGGATAAAATACTGAACGTCCTTTTTCATGGTGTACCACCATACAAACATGGATGCTAATTTAGCAGCCTTGAATATACCCAGATGTCTTGACAGATGAAAGGAGCAAAAATGAATGCTTTTCTTTAGGTTTTTAAAGGCCGGTAAAGCTTCAGCAGGGCAAAGTGCCAGGGTTTCCTCTTTTCTTGGTTAAGGGAGTAATGGGTGCTACGATACATGAGAAATCATTAATAGAATTCTTTCTGGCATAGATTCCTCATGTGTTTTAGGGACAACTCCTTAATCGGTGCCACAAATAAACCTTGGGACATCTCACAAGCGAGGAAGGTCACCTCCCTAGCTGACATCACAGATTTCTAGAGTCTAGAAATGTTGAAGTCCTCATAGCCATGTCTGGACAAGTGTAGACAGATCGGAGGATAAGTCTCAATAGCATGAGCAGTGCCTCCATGTTACACACTTTCAGTTAAACATTGCCAGAGGAGAACATGGTCATAAGTGTTTCTGTACTGTGAAAAAATAGTAACATATTTGAAAGTTTGTATTTCTTTTGAAGATTATTAAATGTAAAGCCTGAGTCTCATGCCAAAATGTGTGTGTAGACCCATATTTGCTGATATAGGATGGTTTTGTAATGACTTCCATTTTCCTTCTAACATGTCCTGATCAAGGCCGATCTTACTCTTCGTAGTCCGACAATCTTCAGAGCATCCATGAAGCTCGCTCTAAAGTCTCAAATGATTTTTGTCAAATCCTTTACCAGTGTTGTCTTGCTCTACTCTAGCTTCCAGTTCACTGTAACTAGTCAACAGATACATTCTAATAATCTAGAATAACACTGTCACCCCTTTTCTGATTCTTTAGTGTGATATGCTGAACATAAGCGGAAAGGATGCAGTTGTACTATCAAATGTTTAAAAAAAAGCCATAATGCTGGGGGGAACTATACATGGTATTTCTTGAACACCTAATTGAAATGTGGTAGAAAGTTAATAATAAAGATAATCTGAAAATCTTGGCTATGCTTCCACCTCATCTATGTATGTTTGTCTAGAAAGTTTCCTTCCACCTGAGTGTTTAAGACAAAAATGCTTTAACTTCAGTTATAGATGCTCCAAGTGAGGTACAAAGACTAAAATGTAACAAATTTCTAAATTATAAAATTGTCTGGGTCTGAAAAAAAAATGTCTAGACTAAATGTAAAAATGGACTTCCAGCGCTATTATAATCGATCTCTGAGTCTTTTTCAAACCTGCAGTTTAGTAACCTTTCCCGCTGTCATTTTGTATAATGTACTAAATAACTAGAATCTGATTGGAGATGCCTATAGCAGCAATGTTTTCAAACCTGCAGTTTAGTAAATACATCCACAATTCTTAAAACAAATTGTGAGTAGCAAAGTGATGTAAAAACTATTCCATCTCTAGATCTGTTGGCATGCATACATCTGCACACTGCTTGTAGATAATTGTTTGTGACATATCCAATGATCTATCCAGCTGGAGTCAGTGTTATAATAATGGCTAGAATATATAATCGGATTTAATGTAACGTGAAACAATGTGTCTACCTTAAGTGGAGAAGGAGTGTAAATGTTCACAGGCTAAAAAAACAGATGGTCTGCCACTCCTAAACATGTAATCTAGGATGGAAAAGAATGGAGTGCCTTATTGTACTATTCATACTCCTTTTGAAATGTGTCATATATTTTCTGGATTTCCTGCAAGATATCTGGAAATGTGCTTCATCTGCCATTTTATTAAAGCAGCGTACAACCTTCAGCTTCTAGGAAGTGTTCTGCTAACCTCCCTGGTTGGTTGATTCTCTCCCCTCTGGTAGGCCCAGCATGCACATTGCCGTACCTTTTTTATCTTTTGCCCTCTTGGGTATAGCCTTAACCAGTCTGCAGGGTAAAAATGGAAGGATTGTGCTCACAACCTTTATCGTCTGGTGCTGACACCCTGTACTCCATAGTTTTTAACACTCAAATCTCATCATAGTCCTGTCACCTTTCAGTTGACATGTGATCTGTTTTGCAAGTGAGCAGAGCTTATGGCAGCAATTATGACCTGCCTATTTACTGACTCCTGGAGGTACTTTGAGGAAGATTCCAACATCTGTCTGGGTAATGTGTGTCCCTTTTTAGAGCATGGTTCAGCATGTCATGAGGTCAAGATGGTGAGTGCTGTTTGCGCTCTGTGGACTAACAGCCAAGCTTGGGTGTTTATATGTTTTAGTAACTTGGGTGTTATGAGCAGTCGAGAACAAATGTCCTAATGCCAATTATTTGCCAGGTTCTACACTAACACAAAATGTTGGACATAAATATTGTTGCTCTTTACGCCATAGTTTTGCTTATTAGTTTACATTTGTATAACGCAGGTTCTGGCTTGGAATGTCCTGTGTGTAAGGAGGATTATACAGTTGGAGAAAATGTGCGACAGCTTCCTTGCAATCACTTATTTCATAACGACTGCATCATCCCCTGGTTAGAGCAGGTAAGTGGATGGACACATTCTCTCTTCTAAAAGAGCTTTGTAGCTGATATCTTCCTAAATTCAGGGACATAGATGCTTGGGCAATTCTTTAACCTATCATAACTTGCTATATGGCATTGTGAACTGGTGCACAGATTATTCTGAGGAGACTTGCAACATTCTTTATATAGACGTCTTCCCCAAGTAACTGGTTTGGATGAATTAATAAATGTATTTTTTTTTTAAATCCTTTTCCTGTAGCAGCTTTTGTGTTCCTTCACAGTTCAGAACATGTATATCGGTTAATAAGAAGAAATAACTTTGCTCTCAGTATATACAGAACAGTACTGCCTGTTTTAAGAAACCTCCATTATTGCAGGTTTTAGCAAATGCTTAAGTTTAAAAGCTAGTGAAGTGTAAGTTACTATGTTGCCTATATTTCTTAAGCATGCATTATACTATCCTTCACATCCATATTAAGGGGGTTTAGTGCTAATAGCATTACTAGTGCAAACTGCTATTAAATTGGAAAAACAAGTTTTACTTTTCTGTAATAATGAAAGAACAATAGCAGGGAAAATTGCATGCTTACTCTTAAATTAAAAATATGTTAAACTTTCCCTGCAATATTGTTAGTGTGAATTTGGCTGTTTTTCCACAAGTTTTTATTTCTGAAATACCTTTTTAAAGTGCACCTGTTGCTTAAGCATTGCGGATGTCTCCATTTCTCATGCATCCTTTATGGGGGACATTGCCAACCATGGGGTACAGCGGGTGCTGTGCTGAAGTAGGTACTCTTCAACTATAAACTAGTTTGTAAACCAGCTCCTTCCCCTTGCCTCAGGAAAGCCCACCAGAATAGATGGGCTTCAGGACCCACTGTTGAGACTAGTGCAAGAAAGGCCTGGTTAAGGGTACAAGTGGGGATACATGCCAGTAACTGTTTTGATATGTGTACCAGCTAAATTACATGCGTTTATGACATCGTGAATAATTAAATCAAAAGGCATGTAGATACCCTGTAGTCTTAGTCTGGGTATACTATTTTGAAAAACAGGCAACACATTTCCCATTGATAATAAGGGCCCTGCATAAAATACAGGTCCCTTCTGCCACAGGCAGTGACTGGAAACCCTGTGGTGCTACATCCTTGGAGAGGGGTACTACACAGGCTCTAGGGTTGTCAAATTTTATATTACAATTTATTCATATTGTCCTGAAGTCCACCTGTAATGGTACCCTCTTCCTTTATGGTTTGAGTACTGAATTATTTAGCCTTGTACACTGTCACTGTACTCTCTTGTTATGGTTAATGAGTACTGACCTTTTTTAGTTTCTGTATTCATAAACTGTGTTCTCTCCTGTTATGATTGAATACAGATTTAGTCACTATATCCCATATTGGTTCTCTCTCCTATTGGGGTTATTGAGCACTGTCTTGTTTAGCCTTGTGTCCTGCCACTATACTCTGGTAGTATAAATTGAGTACTACCCTTATGTAGCCATTGTGGTATCTCGCTCAACTCTTGTGTATTGAACGTATTTAGCCTTCTGCCTGGTCACGGTACTCTTTTATTGATGGAGTGGAACTTACCTTATTAATCCATAGGGCTCTATCTCTGTAGTCTCACCTCCAGAGTCATGGAGTACGGACTTACTAGCAATTGTGTTCACTGCACTGTTACTGCTGATTCTACATTAGGTACCGATTTCATTTGTCAGAGTCAGACTTTGCACAAGCACCTGAAATGCATTGCGCTATTATGCGGTGTATGTAGATGTTCAGGTATTGAACATCTGTACATTCTTTATCTGCTTGGTGCACCCTGTTTTCATAGGTGGTGGTGGTCTAACTTTTTTTTTTTTTTTTTTGGTCGGAGAAGATACTAACCGTTTAGTAACAGGTCTGTTATATTTCAGATGGGTTTTACATCATTGAGGCTTCCTATCTTGTCCACTTCACTTGGAAGTGGGCAGGTTGCAAGATAATTGCCTGCTCTTCTGGGAGTCTTCCGGATATTCCGGGAGAGTGGAAAAGTATGCAATAAATGTACATAATGCAGTGTTTGGATTGGTTTACAATTTTCAATAAGGAAAAGGTTTTTTATATCAAATTTACCTTCACATATAGGTAAAACTAAACAGAAAATAAATGCAAATATAAAAACAGAAATATGAAGAATTATATTAGGCATACAATTACTGTCAAGATTCAGATTTTTTTTTTTTTCTAGTAGCAATCTATATTTTTAACCACAAAATTCATGGCATAAAGACAATATGAAACACTGCAGTTCATAAATTAGGAGTGAAAATCCTTAAGCTTAATTAAAAACTTAAAAATTAACATTTTGTACAGGACCCAATTCAATAGTCTTCGGCTGCAAGTTTGTTTTTGCTTTTTTGGCAGTGCAAAATTGACAGCAAATGTATGAGCTGAAGCTGGTTGTGAAATATAAGACTAGTCGTATCTTGCACACAAATAAATGATCCACAACTGCACATGCAGTGGTGAGATAGTTTTAGAGCTATAATTCAACAGGTTTGTATCTGGTTCTGGATATGAATACATCACAAACTTCCAGGTTGGTGACCGCTTCTTGGCCAGCATGGCAGGGGGGCATTTATGAGCCATCTGTGTTGGGTACCACCCTGGTTCTTTGTCCAGTCATTTTTCAATTCTACGGGTTAAATGTCTGTTTTTCAAGGACACCTGTTCAGGTGAAGTTTTGCGTGCAGCTATGTCTGAGTGTAGGGGCAGCTTTGGAACATCCCCATGGTTGGCAGTGTCCACCTAATAGGATGAATAAGAAATGGAGGATTTTTATACTTGCCATCAAATCCATTCTTTGAATCAATTTTGGGGGATACTACAGTTCCACCTGTTCTGTGCTTGGATTTAATATTTAGTGGTGTTCTTTGATTATTTCATTCCTGTCCTATGGGCTTTGTAATTTAAAAACCTAAAAACTGAGGACATATAGATAGCATTTTCTCCTAAATGTATTTGGAGAAATAGATTTTATGGTAAATACAAAAAAATCCTCTTTGTGGACTGAACCAGTGACATAACTGGTATTGCCATACTAATATTTGTGGCTTGACTGATAGTAATGAGGCCCAGGTGACTAGTGCTAATTATCTTATTTTGGCCAATAAAAAGACTGCCCTATCTTTTATGCTGAAGAACCACTCAGGAATAGAAACATTAAAGAATGGCCATTTTCTCTGAGGGTCCCCAGCAGATGAGCATTTCATATACTCTAGAACTACTAGTGTTTCTTATGCATATCGCTGGGGCCAGTGTGAAGTTCAAAGAAAATAGCAGAGACCTGGAGCATCCACTTTGCTACCAAATCATGTAATCCCTGCTCAACCGCATTCAAGTCTGATATGAAAACCAAGTTTTTGGGGGTTTTTTTGTTGTGGCTGGTGCAAATATTTAACTTGGTTGTTTAGAAGTTGTAATGTGACACCTAGAGTATCATAGACTTGTAAGGCACCACAGGGAAAATAGTACATCTATAAAACGGGGACATACAAGGTAGGCAAAATAATTGCAGACATGAAAACAAAGGGTTTGGAGGACCCTGCTCATTAGCTTACATTCTAAATGAGAGGCACAGCTAGAACAAGAGGAGCTAGTGTAGCTTAGGGTGGAGTGTGGGATAGTTGTGAGGGTGCATTAGTGTGAGTAGTGTTATTGAGGATAAGGTCACCTCTAAAAAGATGTTTCAAAGAGCTTCTAAAGATTTGAAGGCTATGGTAAAGTCTGAGAGCGGTAGGGAATCCCATAAGTGGGGAGCAGCACTGGAGAAGTCTTGTAGGCGTGAGTTTTGAGGGGGTTACCAGAGACAAGGCGAAGGTCAGATGTAGATCTAAGAGGGAGGGAGGGAGAGTATTTTGATATGAGATTTGAGATGTATGCAGGGGTAGTGTTAAGGGCTTTGAAGGTAAGAGTGAGGAATTTGCAAATCTCTACACTGGCTCCCTGTGTTCTCCAGAATCAGTGGTGCAGCAGATGTGGAGCGGTGAGAATAGATCAGTCTTGCAGCAGCATTTAGTATGGATATGAGTGTGCGGAATGCCAGATAGCAGGAGATTGCAATAGTCAAGACGGGAGATGATAGAGTGGATAAGCGTTTTGGTAGCATGTTGAGTAATAAAAGGCGTGTTCTAGCAACGTTTTTAAGGTGAAGTCGACAGGAGTGGGAGAGAGTCTGGATGTGAGGAATAAAGCAGAGGGTGGAGTCAAGTGTGACACCAAGGCAGCAGGCCTGGGAGACTTGGGAAATTGTGGTGTTATTGACAGTGAGGGAGATCTGAGGGCAGGTGGTGACTGGCAGAAGGGAAGATGATAGGCTGCTCCGTTTGACATGTTGAGCTTTAGGTAGCGTTGGGACCTCCAGTTGGTTACACAAGATAGTACAGAAGTAGAGGTCAGAGGAAGAGACATAGATTTGGGTGTCATCAGCGTAGAAGATGGTATTGAAGGTTGAATGAGCGAAATAGTGCCCCAAGAGAAGGTGTACAATTAGAAAAGTAAAGGACCAAGAACAGAGCCTTGTTGGGACCCCAACAGATAGGGGGAATGGAGGGGAGGATGTGCCGGAGGTAGAAACACTAAAGGAGCGGTTCGATAGGTAAAAAATTAACCAGGAAATGACTGTCACTAAGGCGAATGGAGTGAAGGGGGTGTAGTAGAAGAGGTTGATCAACAGTATCAGAGTAAATTTATTGCTAATATTAGACGTCAGAAGAGTTCCAAGACCTACATAGAAAAACATATTTGTCTGTGGCTGTTGCTGACTGATGAAAGCACTTGTGTACAATTGGAAATTATTCTTGCAACATAATATAATCCACTATCTTCTTCCCTACAGCATGATACATGTCCTGTGTGTAGGAAAAGTCTCAGTGGTCAGAACACTGCTACCAACCCCCCAGGACTAACGGACATGAATTTCTCCGCCTCATCAGCTTCTTCCTCTTCTTCGACATCCCCCACTGATGAAAATAACTCTGCCAATAATTCCTGAGTACCAGAAACAGGGTGGGGAGCTGTTGCAGGGAACCCGCTCCTTGTGTCACCCTCTCGTCTGCTGCTTTCGTAACACCGCAATCAGAGCCGAAGGGAACCCTTTATTGGGGTTTCTGAACAGGACACTTTTAGGCTCCTGGGGGTCGAGTCAGGGTGTCTTTCTCAAGTGGAGCAGCTGGGAACCAAACTTTCATCAATTTTATTTTTATTTAATTTTTTCCTACCTAGAGTGTAACATCTAGCTCAGGAGACAGTGGGTGTGATATAATCCTTGGGTTTTTTTCTTATTTATATATATTGTTATCCTCCCCCCCTTTTTTTTTTTTTTTTTTTGGTATGGCTTTCCGCTTTTAAAACACAAAGGTGCGGTAACTTTTTTTTTTTTTTTTTTATAATTTTTATTTTTTAATGCATTGACGTTTTTAATCTTTAAATTAAACATGTATAATTGATACTGCCCCTGGTGTGAGCAGTTACCGCACAATGTTTACAGGACGTGTTTTTTGTTCCATAGGTTTCATCATTATATCTACAGAATGTGCCATCCTTTTGACATTGTGGAAAAATGTTAAGCAGGCCATTTTTTATCTCCTGTCATTTGAAGTTTAACTCTGTAGAGTGGGGGATTTTAACAATTTGTTTCATCATGCATATTGCATCATTCGGAGTGTGGTATTTATTCTAGTCCGAGATGATCTGCTTTCTACAGATTTCCCTTCCTCCTATATCTCTCTATCATTTAGGCTGGTGTTTTTTTTTTGTTTTTTGTTTTTTTTTTTGCTTCCATGGTAAAGGCAAATGTATGTTGCACTAGGATGTCTATTGTTTGCTCTTTCCTAATGCTCAATCAGCTTACACAGGTATATAGCACTGAGAGCTATCCCCACCTAGCAATGCAATTCTGTGTTTATAATCGGGTAAACCAGTCACCCAAACAGATGAATGTTTTTTTTGTATAGACACAGGTAAGAAATGTGTAGAGTAACTAACATGTGTGATGTGTAATGATCCCATTCTTGCCCAGGGCCACAAAGAGTAATTTTGGGCCCTGGTGCAGCAACTTCTTGGGTCCCCTTCCATAGCAGCAGAAAGGGCATGTCCACACCAGGTTGGTGGCTCATTCCACTACACAAACTTGACAGTTTACTCTATATTGGCACCCCTGTTCTTGCCAGCTCTGTCAGATTCACAAAATATCCATTATGCTGCCATCTTACAGAAGGCCAGGAGTTGTAACCGTTTACCTCAGTCTGCTCTTGTAACTATTCCTTATGTGAACTTGTTGCAGGATAGACTGTGTTAGATGGTGGTTTCATTGCTTGAGTCATGTATTGTATCTCTAACCAGACATTAAGTGCTCCTAAGGATTTTGAGGTACCGTATGTCAATTTACATAGCATGTTGCATACAATATTTTTTTTATTTAACTCATAAAATGATGGCAATGGGTTGCATGCAACTCCTATACTCAATATCATTCTGTGACATTCATGGAGAGCTGCGGTACGTTTTGACCAATTGTTATCAAAAAATTATATTTTGATATATAACATGTATTTATTTATTTTTCTGGTAACATCTATGTGAAACATAATTTTTGGTGCCAGATGCATATGAACTTCTTCTGTACATACCTATTTTAATAACTTTCTAATAGCCTGTTGTGAAACCCAAAATTGAATCAAAACATCTTTGCGTTGGCCACATGTTAGATATTTTTTTTTTTTTTAGTTTGTGGCTGTCTTTTTGATTCAGGGAGCAGGTAAGCAGTTATCTGCAGTTGTACTGTCAGAACAGATTGGACTGGGGTGGGGTTTAGTGGTTAATGTCAAGGGAACCTATAGCAGTTTAAGTATATTTTCATTTCCATAGTGTTACAGCTGTTTTTAAAAGGTCCTTTTGTAAAGCAGATAACCTGTTTTTCCCTTAGCATGCAGTTCTCTGCCTAATTTGTACTACTCTGATCAGATGTTAGTTTCTAAAAATACCAATATTTTATCAAGTAAGTCTTCATGAAGTCACTTAGGTGAACTACATGTTCTAGTTATTTTAAGTTGCCTTTGTATAGGCATAGAATCACAACAAATCAAGGTCTATTTTTTATGAATTGTGATTGCTTGTATTCGCTTTGTGCATATTTGGCTACCTATGGCTATTAAGAATTTTAAAAGTACTGACTTAAAAACCTAGAGTGCAAGTTAGATCATTGCAACTGCTATGAGCACGCTGACTGAAATGTGCTGGCTTATTTATCTTGTCTAAGTCAGTGTTATCTCTTCTAGCTGGACTCTCAAAAAGCACTTCCTGCATGATGGCTGCTGAGCTGGCTGTATCTACCTGTATAATAACAATTGAATATTGAGAACATGTTTTAACAAATGCTCTACTTTGTCTGCACAAATGATGGGATAAATGCTATACTTATTTATAGGTAGGGGAGGTTGTTTTATTGGGCTTGCATAATGTGTACCCAATGGGCTCCATCTATTTGCAGTATAACCTCCTTCAGTTTGAATGTAAACCACAATAGAAATGATAAATCTTTCCTTTTCTTTCTTCATTGGAGCGTAGATGAAGCTGCTAGTCCTCCCCTTACACTTCAAGTCAGAACAGTAATGATTGTTTTTGACAGTCCCACTTCCAGGTGTCGTCCTTTCTGTCCTCATGAGCCAGAGTCTGATTTGTTACTATTTTCAAGTGTCTTAGAATTCGGTGGCAGCGGCCTTATTTTCAGGGATGAGCTTCCTTAGACAGAAACACCTCAGAGGACATGAATACTACTCGAGGCATATGCTTTACTTATGGTTGATGCTAGGAACGTCCACAAGCTTACATATCTGGATGCGGATGTACTGTAATGCACTTTGTTGAGATCCACTAACACAAAATTAATCAGGCTTTAAATATTTCCAGTCTTTTATATTGCAACATAGAGGAAAAACAGGGTAAGTCCAAGAGTGTTTTCTATTGAGAGGACTTCACGGTTATTCTCATTCTGCTCTTCTAATAATAGTCTGCTAAATAAAGGGTCACTGCAAAATTATTTGCTAAACCTGCAAAATAGAGACCTTGCTTGTGTAGCCTGTGCGAAATCTCTCAAGGATATGCAGGAAAAGTGTAGCATTTTTTATTTTTATTTTTTGTGAAAACGGAACCTCCACAGCTAGCAAAATTGATCAAATTAATAAATGCCTTAGCAGACTCTTTTGTTTTTAATTGAAGAAAATCCTTTACAATTAGACATCCTGCTCTGAAATATGCTTGAATGCTGAGGGTTCTGAAAGTGAGCAGCTATCTGGGTCTGACATTTCTTCACTATTTGACTATTGAAGGAGGTGGGATTCCAGAAGAGAACAATTTCAACTGACCCTGCAGAAGGCCTTCTTAAATCCATTCATAATGCAATGTAAGCCATAATGACAAAACCAATGTTGCGGGATATGCTTTTCTTGATAACAAAAACAAAGTATCTGGCTTTTCTTTCTTGCAAGGTGATAAAATACATTATTATAGAGAAATCTTAAAACCCAGACAAGCCTGAATGAGACAGAACTAGATTGGATTGTTTTTAATTTCCCCAGAGAAAATAATTTTTTTTTTTTTTGGTTATAACAAAAGTCTATCGGCAAAAACAAAACGCTACCATTACTCTTGAGTATTGAAAAACTCTGCAATAGCATAAGTAGAAAAATAACGTGTGTTTCTAAGAACTTTGTCTCCCCAGGAGCAGCATTGAAACTAGCTGAAACAATGGCTACAATGTCCAGCACCCTTCACATTTTTGGTAATGTTCTTTGAAAAGACATTCGGGACACTACAAAAAGTGAACTCGAAGATAATCCAAGAAACTAGCTTACTTTACTTTGTGTTTTTTTTTGCCTTCTATGGACTCTCAGGCTTCCCACCTTATGTCATGGCATATACTGTGATAAACTTCTGGGCTTTATGGCTGTACTCAGTCCAAAAATAAACTAGTGCCAATATCTTAGAGTAAACTTTTGGAGAAAAGCTGCATTGTCATTGCAAATTATCTGGAGGAAAGTTGGGATGGTCCCCACAACGATTATAGAGAGGTTAAATAGACCTTGGAAAGGTTCCAGAGTCAGAAACTTCAAGACAGGAATTTCCACTGTGGAGGGGCAAGGAGTTCCGCTCAATGATCTTTCAAGAGGTTTGTTCTTCTGTCCACTTAATGGTTCGAGGCAGGATCAACAGGTTCTCAGAGAATGAGCCTTAACCACTGGAGACACATTGGTTTTAACATTCACTATTGCAGTGGTTCCCAAACTTTTCCAGTTCGCGGCACCCTTAGAGTCTCCATAATTTTTTCAAGACACCCCTCCAAAATAATTACTGAGCAGTCCTGTTTTAGAAGTAGTTGGGTCAAAAAATTGTAATAAGTATTTAGGTCAGGACAGAAATACTTATTTAGTTGTATGCAAAAATGCCCCCAGACACTCTGTCCCCCTCTGCATCCAGACACTCTGCCCCCTCCTCTGCCACGCTGTCACGATCCCTCTCACTCTGCCGCGCGCCAGCCATAGATGAAAAAAAGAACACAAAAACGTACCAATCCGTGCGACGCCGGGACCCAGCATTCTCTCTCACGCAGCTTGTCAGAGTGACGAGCTGCGTGAGAGAGGATGATGCTGGGTCCTGGCGCTGCGCGGATTAGTACGTTTTTGTGTTCTTTTTTTCTTTATCTATGGCTGGGCCGCGGCACCCCTGTGTCACGAATACTCACCTCTCCTCGTTCCCCCGCCGCTCCGTCGGACCCGGAAGCCGCACTTCCGGGTTCGGCGGTCACGTGATCGCTACCCCAGGGCGGGGAATTCAAATTGGACACACTATAAAAACATAGCTCTGACACTTGGTGAGTGTCAGAGCAACTTACCTGCTCCTGATTCCTGTGTCCTCCTCGTTCTTGCTTCCTGTGTGCTTGATCTTCTGTGTACCGAACCTGCTTGCTGACCTCCCAGATTGCCTGTGCCCCTGACCCGGATTGCATCACGCTCCTTTCTCTATACGTTTATCTGCCTTCCTGTGTACCGACCCGGCTAGCTGACCACCCTCCTGTTCTGGTGACCCGTGTACCGATCCGGTTTGTTTGACTCCGAGACTGCTTCCTGATTCTGTCTTCATTGCCTGCCTGTGTACCGACCCGGCCTGTCCGACTACTCTCATCTTGGTCCTACTCCGTTGTACTACATCTTGGGGCAAACCTGAGGACCGCGACCTGCGACTCCTGGCAGCAAAGCCCAGCCCGCCTTGCGGCGGTTCTTGGTGAATACCGGGGAGATCGTTAGACTCCGCACCTCAGGTGAGCCAGCGTTAATCAAGATTAGTAGTGAATCCAGTAAATCCGTTAGTTTGCTCTGACCATGGATTCAGCAGTCAAAGATCTGGAGCATTTAGTGGGTAGAATGGACAAACAGGAAGCAAACCAAGAGCAACTTGTAAAATTCCTCCAGAGCCTATCTACTCGGCTGGATGTTGTTCAGAACACCTTAGTGGCCACCGGCCCTCCTGTACCTGTGATTGCGGCAGACCCCCCCCCCCCTCAGCAGCAGCAGCTTCTTCCTCCCAAGTACGGATGCCTAATCCGCCTAAGTTTGACAGAGACCCTAAACTTTGCAGAGGATTCCTGAACCAATGCTCCATCCACTTTGAACTGTTGCCGGGGAATTTTCCTTCTGAGAAGGCTAAAGTGGCCTATGTGATATCGCTGCTCTCTGGTCAAGCCTTAGCGTGGGCATCCCTGTTATGGGAGCGGAATGATCCTATCCTGCATAATTTCTCCACCTTTTTATCCACCTTTAGGAAGATTTTTGACGAACCCGGAAGGGTTTCCAATGCCGCTGCTGGGTTATTGCGTCTCCGCCAAGGGAACCAGTCTGTGGGGCAGTATGCGGTCCACTTCAGAACTATGGCCTCTGAACTCCGCTGGAACGATGAGGCTCTAGTAGCTATATTCTGGCAGGGTCTTTCGGATCGAATTAAAGACGAGCTGGTGTCTCAGGAACTCCCTGCATCTTTGGACGATCTCATCTCCCTCTGCGTTAAGATTGACTTACGATTCAAGGAGCGTAGTTCTGAGAAGGAACAGTCTCGTCGCAGTATGATCCGTCTAGCTCCCAACTTCCAAACACCTGTTCTTCCACCCGAGGAACCGATGCAATTGGGAAGGACCCGCCTATCGGCTGAAGAGAGAGAGATAAGATTCCGAAACAAATTATGTTTATATTGTGGAGAGAGCGGACATCTTCTGAACTCTTGTCCCAAACGTCCGGGAAACGACAGGGCCTAACATAACGTATTACTTATTGTAATGATTGTGTCACCATTCCCATTTCCTTACAGTCTGGACAACATACCTTTTCTTAGTCCGCACTCCTTGACTCCGGAGCAGCTGGGAATTTAATTTCGGCTGCCTTGGTAAAGCAATTCTCTATCTCCACGCAAGTTCTAGAACAACCTATCTCCCTTTTAGCCATCGATGGGGGAAAAATTCCTGAAGGTTCTATCTTCTTACGCACCACTCCTCTTCGTCTCCAGATTGGAGCCCTACATCAAGAGAGTATCTCCTTCTTCGTCATCCATAAGACTACCAATCCTGTTATCCTTGGACTTCCGTGGCTCCGTCTCCATTCTTCTAACGTGGATTGGCAGTCCGGCCATATCTTATCCTGGGGACAACATTGCTTTAATCATTGTCTATCAAAGGTAGTTCCCAAGGAGGATCCCAAATGCCACAGGAGGTTACCCTTGGCACTCCTTCCTGAATCCTACCAAACCTTTTCCGATGTCTTTTGTGAACAGAAGGCCACCAAACTCCCTCCACATAGAATTTGGGACTGTACTATAGATCTCATTCCCGGTAAACCGGTACCCCAAGGCAGAGTGTATCCACTTTCCGTTCCTGAATCCAAGGCCATGGAGAATTATGTCCAAGATAATCTGGGAAAAGCCTTTATTCGAAAATCCTCTTCTGCTGGGGCAGGTTTTTTCTTCGTAAAGAAGAAAGACGGGGGCCTCCGCCCTTGTATTGATTATCGAGGCCTAAATGCCGTCACCGTAAAAAATCGGTACCCTTTACCACTAATCTCAGAATTATTTGATCGTATAAATGGGGCTACTATTTTTTCTAAATTGGACCTCAGAGAAGCCTATAATCTGGTGCGCATTAAAGAGGGAGACGAGTGGAAGACTGCCTTCAACACTCGGGACGGGCACTTTGAATACTTGGTCATGCCTTTTGGATTGTGCAATGCCCCGGCTGTTTTTCAAGGTTTCATGAACGAACTTTTTCAAGACCTATTATATCAATGCGTGGTCATCTACCTGGATGATATCCTCATCTTCTCCCAAGACTTAGTATCACATCACAAACATGTCTTGGAGGTTCTGTCTCGTATTAGAAAGAATCATCTGTATTGTAAATTAGAAAAATGTATCTTTGAACAGAGACACGTTCCTTTCTTAGGTTATATTATCTCCGGCACGGGATTGCAAATGGATCCTACCAAGTTTAAAAGCCATACTGGATTGCCCTCAACCCTCGGGCCTTAAAGCTACACAACGGTTCCTAGGGTTATCCAATTACTACCGCCAGTTCATTAAAGGATATTCTACTTTGGTGGCACCCATCACTGCCTTAACCCGTAAATCTGCGAATGCCAAAGTATGGACTGAAGAGGCCACCCAAGCCTTTGCTACTTTAAAATCTATCTTTTCCTCAGCACCCATCCTCCAACAATCTGACTGTTCTCGCCCATTCATTCTAGAGGTGAACGCATCCTCTATAGGTACGGGAGCAGTACTCTCTCAACGAGATTCTACCGGTAAACTGCATCCGTGCGGATTCTCTTCCCGTCGCCTGCTACCTGCTGAAAAGAACTACGGTATTGGTGACAAGGAGCTCCTAGCCATCAAATTGGCTCTTTCTGAATGGAGGCATCTCCTGGAAGGAGCCCAGTTTCCTATCACCATCTATACTGACCACAAGAACTTACTATATTTACGTATTGCACGCTGCCTAAATCCTCGACAAGCAAGATGGTCCTTATTTTTCTCCCGATTTGACTTCAACATTTCCTTCCGTTCTGGATCTAAAAATATCAAGGCAGATGCTCTATCTCGCTCATTTGATCCTGCTGACTCGGAACCCTTGGAGGAGAATACATTTATTCTGGATCCGTCGAATATTTGCAGCAACTCATATCAAAAAGACCTGTCCTCCTGGCAAGACCTTCATTTCTGCACCTCTTCGCATCAAACTCCTACGATGGGTTCTCTCTTCTCAGGTCATGCTGGCATTCGTAAAACTTGGGCCTTGTTATCTCTCAACTACTGGTGGCCTTCCATACGGGAGGATGTAAGAAGGTTTGTGTCTTCATGTTCCATATGTGCCCAACACAAGACCCCCAGGAGGAGGCCTTATGGTCATTTACTTCCATTACCAGTTCCTGATTACCCATGGTCACAAATCTCCATGGATTTCATTACGGATCTACCTCCCTCCAAATCTTGTACAGTGGTCCTAGTGGTCACGGACCGCTTTTCCAAAACTGCCCACTTCATTCCACTGCGAGGTCTTCCATCTTCCTCCTCGTTGGCTGACATTTTTATCAAGGAGATATTCCGCCTTCATGGTTGTCCTCTTCACATTGTCTCCGATCGAGGATCTCTGTTTATATCCAAGTTTTGGAGATCGTTTTGTCACAAATCTGGAATCAAGCTTGATTTTTCCTCTGCATATCACCCCCAGTCTAATGGCCTCACAGAGAGAACCAACCAGGAATTGGAGAAATTCTTAAGAATATTCATGTCTGCCAATCAAGACAACTGGGTAGATCTCCTTCCATGGGCTGAGTTTGCCCATAATAATCATTTCCACGAGGCTCTCTAATTCTTTTTTCGTTCTCTATGGCTGTCATCCTAGACTACCCACCTTTTCCCAAATTTTTGCTTCTGAAGTTCCTGCAGTGGACTTATTATTTCGTAACTTCTCTCATATTTGGGAACAAACCAAATCAAGTCTCAGAGAGGCTATCACTCGTTCTAAGGAAGCCTATGATAGAAGAGCCAGGCCTAATTTCTCCATCGGTGATAAAGTCTGGTTATCTACACAGAACATTTGTCTACAGGTTCCCAGCAAGAAATTTGCTCCCAGGTTTATTGGTCCTTTTACCATCTCTGAGATCATCAATCCAGTGGCTTTCAGACTAAGCTTACCACGTTCTCTACGTATTCCAGATGTTTTTCATGTGTCGTTGCTGAAACCAGTAGTTACTAACAAGTTTGCCACCCCTCCTAGGGCTCCTTTCCCTGTTATTATTCAGAATCAGGGTGAATATGAAGTAAAACAGATCCTGGACTCCCGTAAAAACAGAGGTGCTGTACAATTCCTAGTAGACTGGAAAGGATATGGTCCCGAGGAACGCTCCTGGGTAAGAGCAGTCGACCTGCATGCTCCCCATCTACTCAAATTCTTTTATAAAAAATTTCCCTGTAAACCTGTGTAGGTGTTCGGAGTCCACCTTTAAGGTAGAGGGGGTACTGTCACGAATACTCACCTCTCCTTGTTCCCCCGCCGCTCCGTCGGACCCGGAAGCCGCACTTTCGGGTTCGGTGGTCACGTGATCGCTACCTAGGGCGGTCACGTGATCGCTACCTAGGTCGGTCACGTGATCGCTACCCCAGGGCGGGGAATTCAAATTGGACACTATAAAAACATAGCTCTGACACTTGGTGAGTGTCAGAGCAACTTACCTGTTCTTGGCTCCTGATTCCTGTGTCCTCCTCGTTCCTGCTTCCTGTGTGCTTGATCTTCTGTGTACCGAACCTGCTTGCTGACCTCCCAGATTGCCTGTGCCCCTGACCCGGATTGCCTCACGCTCCTTTCTCTATACGTTTATCTGCCTTCCTGTGTACCGACCCGGCTAGCTGACCACCCTCCTGTTCTGGTGACCCGTGTACCGATCCGGTTTGTTTGACTCCGAGACTGCTTCCTGATTCTGTCTTCATTGCCTGCCTGTGTACCGACCCAGCCTGTCCGACTACTCTCATCTTGGTCCTATTCCGTTGTACTACATCTTGGGGCAAACCTGAAGACCGCGACTCCTGGCAGCAAAGCCCAGCCCACCTTGCGGCGGTTCTTGGTGAATACCGGGGAGATCGTTAGACTCCGCACCTCAGGTGAGCCAGCGTTAATCAAGATTAGTAGTGAATCCAGTAAATCCGTTACACCCTGGGAACTTTAGGAACCGCTGCACTAGTGGTATGTCATGGAACAACCGCCAGAGTAGGGTTCCTGTTAATCAAAGAAACATTTCTGGTTACATGATTTTCATTGAAGGAACACAACAATATTGGACTTATGGAACCTCAAGTACATAAGAACCAGGAAATTTAAATTTGATCCATGCTAAATATGTAATGCAGGTGGGAACCTTCTCACTTCATAATTTTAAGGAGATTCCAATTGACATGTGAATATGCAGCTTTGTGATTGACTGAAGTTCAATATTCGGTCAACGTTTATAGTTCAGGAATTTCTTTTAGATTGTCAACATCTCTGAGGACATTAATGAATATACTGGTCAAGATGCTGAGGCATCTGTAGAACCTTTACATCTTGACGTACATCACTTAAAGAACATGCCATGCTTCTCTTGATAATGGTATTAATAGTGGTCAAGGGATTACACTGACCATATGAAAATCTTTTGCAGATCGAGATTGGGTTGTTATCTGATGGCTCATGGTTTATAGCAGGAACAGTCATATTGCAATCCTATTTGTGAGAAAATGTTGGCAGTGTTCAAGTCTTTTCTTCACTTTTAAATGACCATTGCAGAATGTCCTGTTCAAATTAACGCAGACAATTGAGTGGTAGTAGCATACATCATGAAGGTGGTTCAAAGAGCCAAATGATGGGTGCAGTCCAATCATTTTTGTAGTGGGCAGAGGGTAGCCAGAAGGATTTATAAGCAGTCCACATAGCCAACAAACATAGTAGTTCAAACTGGGATGTGGATGTTCTCCAATTCCCATAATTTCCAGAACCCTAAAGAATGAGATAGCACAGAGGAAAGGTAATTGCAAAATTGCCCTCTTTGCCACGAAGACCATGGCTTACAGAGGCAATTCAGTTAACATTAACACAGCCATGGTAAGACTGTCGGCCTCTGGTGTCATGGAATTTGCAACTAAAAAGGACCACTTTCAAAGGTTCAAATCGGATAACTACAAAACTCTGAACACATACCTGATAGCTTATTTGTACACTGAAATGTAAAGTTTATATTTGTGTGCTACATGAATAAACAGTCAGTATTTAACTTGGGGGTAAAACAGAAAGCTAGCTTGCACCCCTTGCATTGTAACATGGTTTTGTCCAGGAGACTGAAATAAGATGCCTCTTTATTTAAGATCCTTAATGAATCAGGTCCAAGGTTCTTATGTACCTTTTACAGAGGTGTGTCCTCTCAAGTCTATACAGAAAAGAAGGGTTAAGCACACCTGCTGCCATGAAGCATATCAAAGAAACACAATTAATGGTAATAATTACATGGCATACCTGGTACAATAAGTAGCATTTACACTCATTGAATATATTATTTAAAAGCTTGGTGTCTTGTTTATAACTCATTTTGTAGTTTTGGGAAATCTAATATAACTAAAGAGCTGCCCAGCATCCACAGAAAAGAGTTCCTTAACACCACAATACTCCATTTGCAAGCGTGCTTCCAGTACCATATACTTTTCACCTTCTGTCTATGGTGAAGTATAATCCACTGCCGGCTGAATGAATTTTTAGTGCTCCAAAATTCCCTGAGCTAATTTGAATACTAGTGATTTCTTATTACATGTTCATTCCTTTAATTATATCTGGAT
This sequence comes from Mixophyes fleayi, assembly GCF_038048845.1. NCBI lineage: Eukaryota > Metazoa > Chordata > Amphibia > Anura > Limnodynastidae > Mixophyes > Mixophyes fleayi. The sequence continues at coordinate 226,109,631 of NC_134402.1, forward strand.
ATTTTAAAAAATATTTAACATTTTTAAAGAAATATATTGAATACCCTTATTAAGGGCATATTCACAAATGAACCTTTCTTTCGTGATTTTATAATTGTATTAGTATAGAACTTGTTCCATTATAATGCCACACGAGATGATACCTTACAGTACTTATGGACAGGAAGTGGACAAGTTAAAAACCTTTCCTCTCCCATTTTTTTTCTCAGTTTATTCCTGTGTCTTTGAACTGGTAGACCTGTTGGGCACTTAGCGCTGAAGACAAGAATTCCATTACTGTCATGCAATGGTTGGGATTCCTTACTCTGGTTCTCCTTCAGGCCTTATCTGTTTTGACAGAGAATTTGCATTGGGGAACTCTATGCGGCCTATCTTTTGATATTCTGGCTGGGGATGTTTTTAAGTAACTAATTTGAGATAAGGCTAAAGGATGACTACTGGTGGAGGTGAGCTGTTTAAATTGAGGTGTCCTATAGATGTTAGACCAGGCAGAAGGGCAACCATTAGCAACCTGAAAGGCCATGCAGGAAAGGGTATTTTGATGCAAGAAATTCAAGGGCCTTATCTTTGATAAGGATGTCTAGATGTAACAGCATTTTTCTCATTTGTGATATGATGCTGAGGAGAATCCTGGCACACAACCTGAGTCTACAAAGAAAAACTACTCCTAACTGCAGGTACTCAATTCCTAGTCTAAACCATACAAATGTAATCGTATTAAAACTTTGTATATTTTATTACATTAAAAATGTCTTAAAAAATCCCCTTAAATATTTAAGGTATTAAGAAGCATTGTAGCTAAAATAGTATTCATTAAGAACAATATTTATTAAAACAAAAATTGACCATTCCCCCTTCTATTAATACATTCTTGTATTCATTATGGCCTGTGGTTAACTTGGTTGCATTCATATCACAAAGTAATTTATTATGGAGACCCTTTAATTTATTATTTCATACAGTTTATTGCAACATGTTCTGCTGCAATATATTTTACGTTTTATGCATTTTGATTACATATTTTCATCAATCCCACTTTTATAAAATTCAAAACTATCGGTGAGTCTCTTTAACCCTGAGTCGTCTGTTCCTTTTAGGAGAATCCCAACTTAACCAGGAAAGTTCTACAAACACACAAAGATTCCCCCCACCACTCTGCTATAGCCAGCAAAAGACGTGTAATTTCTACTGTAAATAAAAATGCAAAAGTCTTAATTGCACCCTTTCAAGCACCTGCTATGAGCCTATAAATTGACTGAGCAACTTCCACTTCTGTATTTGTCTGATAGGCATTTCGGTGTCAGTAGCTGAGGGGGAGTGCTGGCATTGGATTGCTGTTTAAAGGCTTTTGGGGTACCTTTTGGTAAGTTATCTCTCAATTTAAAAACGCATATATGTATGGCCCAAATTATATGGGACTCCCATTGTTTAGAGTTAGGACCACCCTATTGGCAAAAGCGCCGTGGAGTGGCGGGTGGCTTTAACATACATTTGAAAATGTGTGCAACTAAGACTCTTGCATTTTTATTTACAGTAGAATTGGCAGGTCTTTTGCTGGCTATAGCAGTGTGCTGGGGGATCTTTCTGTGTGTATGTTGGGGTTCTGCAGTGTTTGTATTACCCCCAGCTTTCCTCAAAATCCCACTCAAAGGGGAGATTCAATTCCATACATTGTTCTTTAGAACGTGTAGTGCACATCATTAGTTACTACGGTTATTGATGCACATTATTAATGTTAGTACGGGAATTTCAATGCTGATTTTTGCTCGCAGCTCCCTGAGCCACGAACAGAAATCAGTTAGTACAGTCATTTTAACGGTATTGATGCACACCCCACCGCTAATTCAATCTCCCCTAAAGTGTTGTGGCAAATGTCTTTTAAATGCTTAAAACAAAAAAGATGACGACAGACATTAGGCCCGCATTGTACAGATCAGGTAATAGAGGACAATTTTCGAGGCATGTTGAGACACTTCATGGGTTGGGTGAAAGTGGAGTTGATGAACACTTTTAGCTTAGCAGAAATTGTTCTTTGGAAGGATACTCTGCTAAATACAGAAGTTGAAGTTGCTCAATCAATTTATAGGCTCATAGCAGGTGCTTAAAAAGGTGGGGTTATCCTGAAATGAACAAACACAGAAAGAAAATTCCCCCTGTACATTGCTATATCCAGCAAAAGACCTGCCATTTTCTACTCTGCTGCCAGAGCTATAAACGGGGCACACTGAATCTGAGTGGGAAGGGATGTTTGATTTAGTAAGAGGGAGAAAAGAGGATTTCACTTCAGAATGGAAGTCTGTTTGCCACACGAGCTACTGAAAAAAATCCAGCTTGGAGTATTTTAAAACCATTGTTAAAAGACCACTAGATCATAAATTTAACATTTGAACAATGAAGGTAATATACATTGCTCAGAACAAGCCTAATATTCCACTGCAACTTAAACAGTAAAGTATATCCACTCTGTAACTGACTGTCCAGCGCTGCAGAGTTTTGTGGCACCCTAGAAATAAATGATTGCCCTGCAGAATCTCGCAGGTCAAAAAGATGATTCTACAGACATTTAACTTAGTGCAATATCACTGGTCCTGCCCAGTGTATAACTCTGCCTGCTTGGTTATTTTAGCAACACTCTCCTAATATGAAATAGTGCATTGTAGGCCTACTATATGTGAAAAAAGCAGATTGCTGCTCACTGCTTCCAAGGGCATCAGGTAGGTGTTCTATAATTTCCATAGGTGAAGCATGAAGTCACAGTGATGGGCACTGTTCATATATTCGAGCAAGAAATGTCTTTATTGTAACATTGTTGTCCCTGTTGGGATGTCTTTGATAAAGGTACCAACAGGAACCAGAACATTGGGATAATGATCCTTCTTGTTCACTTATATATGGAGGTTGACTGTCCCTGTGACTTTTTGAGATAGATATATAAAAAGTCTTAAACAATGGCGCTCGGTTCAAAATTGTAAGTCTCTTGCCAATGGTCTATATCCACCATAACTACTTCCTTACAACGTGGTAGCCTTCCTTCAAAATTTCAGACAGTATAAGTGTAAACAAATCTTGAAAATAACAAGCAGAAGGAACAAAGGGCACCTAATAGTGTAGTATCTTCTGGGAAGTAATCCCTAAAAGGCCCTTAGGTGAAATATATATGGTACACATATATAAGAAGTATTAAGGCTCATCAATTGCATTATGCTGGAAGTGTCAATACCACACTTCTGTCATCAGAGAGAATTCATAAACCCGCTTATCTGTATCAACTCCTTGGTAAACTCAGCATCTGTTCATCCTGGTCACTCAAATCAAAACTGCAGTCTCAGAAGTCATTGGACCTCTGTCCCAGACAATCCCAGTCATTGTCTGGGAAGGAGGTCAGATGACTTCTGAGAGACTTCTGTTCGTCCTGGTCACTCATAGACAAGAAAATGACTGCAGTTTTGATCATATATATATATATATAATGTATGTATAATAGATAGAGGCTTTGATTGCTCTCAAAATGGCTGAGGTCACCCTGAGACTTTTCTTACCATAAAGCATACTTATCTGATCGGGTAGATTCATTTTGTAATACGTGCCCTCTAGGTGGGTGCCCTTGGCCAAGTCTGCACCCATCTTCCCCCTCCCCACCGGAAAAAAAAAAAGAAAATAAAGGTGCCTTTTTGAGGATGCAGGCAAAATATATGGAAACAAGCTTGTGTGTTTAGAGCCTTGTTCAAGCCATGTATTGTCTCTACTAGTATACACGGATTATTCAAGCTTTGCCTAAAACTAGGGAGTCCTTTTAAAAGTGAAGATCTGTGGAGAACAGATTTGAGTTGTGAACATAAGCTGTTTATTATATAAATGATGCTCCTGAAGTGACACTAAAGATGGTGGCCAGAACTACAGTATTATCTGATCCTTTTTGTTTTTAAAGAAGATATGGATAGGACTTCCATAAATAATTATACAAGAACCAGAAATGGTTATTTTTAAGAGTAGGAAGAGGTGTTTTTTTGTTTTTCTGTTTTACTTCAGTGAGTCTGGGCCCAAGTTATAATGATGCCAGGAGGTGGGTAGGATGAAGATTTGAAGTGCATCCATAGCACTTCAAATGGTGATCTCTGCCATGTGGGACGGTGCAAAGAGAATTTTCTTCCCAATGATCCTCTAGAGTTTCATGGGAACAGATGCATTACCTAAGAAATGGAAGCCTCAGTTGCCCTCTGATTCCTAGATTAATTATGCAATTCCTAACACTAGTCCATAAAATTCAACTTATTTTTATTTATTTTTTAAATTCTAGATGTTTTGGTCCAGACAAATCAAAACCAAACCACCAGAAACATCTGCCAATTTAATCCCCTTTATGCCCCATATATTAACATTTGCCTTCCCTAGTTTTGTAGTACTGTTATGTAGTGTTTTTATAAATGTAAATTTTGTTTGTTTTTTACTATAAATAAACATGGCTCATTCAGCACCTGTGACTGGATACCCTATTATGTGCTTTATCAACGATCATCCTGTTAATTGTAAATGTACTTCATGATATCTAATGGCGTTCATGGTTTATTGCAGCACATCACATTTCCTAGAATTCCTCCTTTTGTAAGCATATAATTTGTGGCCCCCCCCCAGCGTATCTCAGATGTGACCTTGATTACACCCAGTGACTGGCACCACAAAGGCCACCCTGTATTTCATTACTGAGCATACAGTGGTTTTGCTTTGAAGCAGTCTAACTGTTTTTCTGCTAGCCATTCACAAAAGTTCTGGGAGCCAGTGCTGCGTTATAAAAGTCTTTTTGCTCGAATTTTTTTGTTACTAAGTTCTAGGAGCCTGTGCTGTAATTATTTTGGTTTTGGACATTGTTGTTTGCTCTTTAATGATAAAATTAATTGGATTGTACACTCGCAACTTTTTCTGCCCAAGAATACTATTACAACATTTGTGTCAATTTTTTCTTGTGTTCTTTCTTTTTTTTTTTTTTAAGTCTTGGGATTTCCAAGTTCTTTGCTTTCACTCACAGACCAGATAGAAGGTGGAAGAATAGGTAAGTCTTTTCCTTATTCAGTTGCCAAACCAGAGGCCTGCACACTTTCCCAAATATTTTTTCCCCAAATGAAATGAACAACATTTGAGCGAGTAAAGCTTCCAAATTCCCTTTTTGCTGCATTTTTGGCAGCCATTTAAAAATAGGTTAGAATATATTGTGGAACGAAATCCACATCTTTGTCTGCATAATCTGCAGTAAATCCTGCATTTCCTACAAACAGCATGAATTGTCTAAATAGTGTTGGACAAGTTTTTAATGTCCTATCCATAATCCAATAAAGTGCTTCTTTGAGTTTCACAGTGAGAGAATTATTTCGTTTACAACAGTAGATAAATTCCTTGGAAGAGAACAGGTTTGTGTAAATTAATTTTAAATTGATAGGCACTTCTATTTCATCTAAGAATGTAGGCTGTGCAGGCATGTCTACTCTTCTGATCCTCTTGACAACTTATTTTAATGCATACATGTTGCATTGATGTTGTAACAGCCTGTATAATTTGAGCAGAGGACTCGTATGTTTTGCACAATTTATAATTTGTGCCCTTGTATCTATATCTCTCAGTCTTGGTTCGTGGTTGTGCTTTTTTTTTTTTTTTTCTTTCTGAGCTCAAATCTATGTCCTCCATCAAGAATAGGTCACAGCCAGTCCAGTATATTGTCCACTATTTCTTTTTGTATAGTGTCGGTGCCAGAGATCTGCCCTTTGTTTGTTCTTGGTAACCAAATAGCTTTTTCAAATTAAGTAACATATTTCAAGACAAACTTCCTTGGCCATTATGATCATAGGCAGCCCTAGTTTTTGTGGGACCCCAGGTGAAAATGAAAAGGTGCCCCCATATAACAGTCACATTAAACAAAAAAAAAAACTAATTTGGAGTTTCAGCATTCTCAACAGCCAGATTGATCGATAGATACAGATAAGAAATAGGTAGATATAGATAATTATAGATGGATGTAAGTTACATATACAATATATGGACAAAAGTATTCGGACTCTTGACCATTACACTAACAGGAACTGTAATGACATTGTATTCAAATACATATACTCTAACATGGAGTTGGTTCCCCTTTTTGCAGCGATAACAGCTTCCACTCTTCTTGGAAGGCTTTCCACAAGATGTTGGTGTTTCTGGGGGGAATGTGTGCCATTCATTCTGTAGAGTATTTATAAGATCAGGCACTGATGTTGGACGAGAGGGCCTGGCTCACATTCTACATTCCAGTTCATCCCAAAGGTGTTCAATGGGGTTGAGGTCAGTCAAGTTCTTCCACACCAAACTCATCAAACCATGTCTTTGTAGTCCTTGCTTTGTGCACTGGGGCACAGTCATGTTGAGAAAGAAAAGGGCCTTCCCCAAACTGTTGCCACAAAGTTGGAAGCATAGCATTGTCCAAAATGACTTGATATGCTGGAGATAAGGGGCCAAGCCCAACCCCTGAAAAACAGCCCCATACCATTATCCCTCCTCCACCAAACTTCACAGTTGGCATAATGCAGTCAGGCCGGTAATGTTCTCCCGGCATCCTCCGAAACCAGACTCGCCCATCTGACTGCCAAGCTGAGAAGCGTGACTCGCCACTCCACAGAACACGTTACCACTGCTCCACAGTCCAGTGTCTGTGTGCTTTACACTATTCCATCCAACACATGGCATTCGGTCTTGGTGATGTGAGGCTTGCATGCAGCTGTTCTGCCATGGGAACCCATTACATTAAACTCCCATCGGACAGCTTTTGTGCTTGCATGAATGCCAATGGAATTTTGCAACTCTTCAGCTATGGAATCAGCAGAGCCTTGCGGACTTTTACGCACCATGCGCCTTAGCAGTCATTGATCCCGCTCTTTTTGATTTTGTGGTCTACCGCTTCGTGGCTAAGTTGCTGTTCCTAAATGCTTTTACTTTGTAGTAATATCACTTACAGTTGACCGTGGAATATCCAGCAGGGATGAAAATTCACGAACCATATTATTGCAAAGGTGGCATCCTATCACAATACCATGCTTGAAGTCACAGCTCTGCAGAACGACCGTCTTTGTACAGCAAATCGAGACTGAGCATAGCTAGGTACTTTGATTTTTATAAACCTCTGGTATCTGGTGTGATTGAAGCGCCTCAATTCAATAATTAACGGCTGTGGCCAAATATTTTTGTCCATATAGTGTATATTAGATAGCCTGAGATAATTGGAGAGATTATTGAGTTAGATGCATGATTGATAGCGATGGATATTATAGGAAGACGTGAAATGGAGAGATCTGTATGTTTATCTTTCAGACTTCTGAGTGTGTTTTGTAAACTTTACATGAGTTGTGTCCTGGAGCTGAATCATTCACCAGCTTTATTTCCTCTCTGTTATTGGTTGAAAAACAGTCAATCTGCCCCTCCCTGTGTGTTTTGCCAATGTGATGTTGCCTGGACAACCAGGCAGTGATTGGTTGTGCTGAGTTGCAGAAGCAGACTGTCTTGACTGTGTGTGCCTGTTATGTATTCAGTGGCCCCATCTTGGAGGTGTGGACAGCTGAGCAGGGCTCGCACAAATACTGCGGATGTCACCACACATTTTGACTAGACATTTAGAATGTGTTGCCATTTTAATTGTTAACACTTGCGATTATCAACACTTCCACTGACCTTTTGTTCCCATCGACATTTCATACCAGACCCCTGGGAGCTTCCTTTATTTGGCAAATAAATAGTGGCAATCATCCAGCAGTCAGAGAGCCAGGAACCATGTAGTGGTGGTGACTACTTTCTGGCACTTCCCAAATAGAAGAGGGCTATGTAGGAGTGGGTACCACAGATGAGAATAGTGACTATCTTGCCACTAGAGATTTGAGGATCTTAGGCAGAGACTATATGTGATTATTGCTGATCATTAGGTTACGGACATTGTGCACACACAGGCTGTATGCACAGTCATAGAAGGGATTGCTTAGGGCAGTTCTCAATTTACATCTTTTTAGTTTTTTGTTTTTTTTTCTTTTTTCCCATCTCTCTCCAAATTCAAAGGTGGTCAATAATTTCCTAAAGGTCTTATTAGGAACAGCAGGCAACTAGTTTTTCTACAAAGTGTTTTTGGTGTCTTTTACTGGTGCTGTTCTTTCAGTGAATTCTTGTGGCTGGTCTTTCCTTATGCTCACACTCCATTTCTGTGCCTTGTTTTTTTTTGTTTCTGTTTTGGATCCTGTCTGCTTACTGTATCTGACTCTTGATTGTGACCCTTACTATCCTGTGTGCTGCCTGGATATAATCTTACCCTGTGTCCTGAATTATTCTATTTGCCACCTGGCCTGGATTTTGCCTATTGCACAATCATAACTGATCTGCCATTTGTTTCTCCAGATTCTGCACCTCCTTACTGTGCACACCTTGTTTATAGACTGCTGCTTACCTATCTTCATAGTTGCTATTCTGCTGACCTGTCATCTATCCCAAAATCTCAATCCTGCTGTGCATGGATATAACTTTATTTACACTATTGCTTTCCCTATTACTCCTGCTTTGTCAGGTTCTATCCATACTTAAGCTGCTCCACACTGCCACAACTATACTGGCCATACAATGGAATTACAAATTGCACATTACTTTGTGACTTGCTATACTCCTCAATACTCTCTACTGGCAAAAGTAGTACTGGTTGAATCACTGGAACACTACATATTCTCATAATCTGCTTTCTTTTCTTTCTCCTACAATCAATTTCAATACTTCATCTTTTATGCTGCCATTTTATATCTGCTTTTAATTTGTGGGTATTCTTATCCTTCAGTGTGTGAGATGGAGAGCATTGCCAACTCTGACTAATTGGACATCTTTTTAAAGCAGTGACTTCTATTATAAAGAGACAAGTTGGAAGGGGCATGAAGATATTTTGTTGAGTATGGTATGAGTTTGCATAAATAGAATACCTTTTAGCTTATGATGACAAGTATACATCCATTGCATTTTTCCGTCTAAATATGAAGTACTCCTTTATATAATGATTTTTCATCCTTTAGAATTTAACTACTGTAACTTAGGACTCAAAAAGGTAACCACTTTTAACTTTAAGTTCTATGCAACTATTTGAATCTTTAACAAACCAATGTTCAGGTATAACTAAAGCTCTGTATTATGAGTCACTGTAGATTGTGGAGTTCTTTTGGTAGTGTCTAATTTTTCAAGAGTCACTGTAGTAAAGTTACGTCTGAACTCAGTAGATATTTGTAGTAACAGTGCTTTCCTTTTCACCTGGCCAGAACTTGCTTGGTTTTAGGCAGTAAGTTGGATGTGCAAGTGGATGGAACTTGAATTTTCTATCTAGCCGGCAGGATCCTGCATCATTTTGTTTGGGGTGCAGTGCAGCATTTTGACCCTTCCTCCATGGGACACCACAGCCATTTCATAGCTGCTGGTTGGGAATGATTGGCAGAGTAGCGTGGATGGGAACAGATTTCTCGACTGTCCCTCTGTCCCTGCAATCAGGAAAGTTCCCCAGAATTGGGACTGCCCCACATAAATCGGGGCAGATGGTAGACTGTTTTAAAAAAAAAAAAAAAAAAACCAAAAAAAAAACCCACAAAAAAAACCATAAGTATTATTCACCTACTTGAAAGCTGAACATTAGACATCCAACCAACACAAACATTAAATCAATAATAACTCCATATAAAAAGTAGGCCACCTTCCCCCTCAACTAGCCCTGTCATTACTTTGGTATCCTCCACATTTAATAGATACCCTACATTACACTACCAACACTTACAATATATAAATAGATCATATTACATTAATAACCTCCACATTTAATAAGAAAGAGCCTAAATGAATAACCCCAGCTGCTGATACTTTACATGACTAGCCCCCACATTACATTTATAACGCTCACCAGCAGCCACATTACTTTAATAGACTCACAATATAACCTTAATAGCCCTCCCAAACTACCTCATTACATTAGGGACCCCTTCATTACACTGTTCGTACATACACATAGACCTGCTAATAGTAATTGCCAAAAACCTGCAGCCTATTGCTTCCGGACACAAACAATGGCGAATTTGGTCTAGTTTACTTGGACTTGAGATCTTGATATTTTAGATATTTTGCTCTATGGATTGTTTTCTGCCTATTGACCTTGGATGGTGTGACCTTTTTTTTTTTTTTTTTTTTTTTTAAATCTTCAATCTTCTGGATGACCCTGCTAAATTCATTTTCCCTTAGCTTTTTTTGTGGAATTTCTTCTGTTCAATCATTGTGTACATTACAGTACCAAAGGTACAAGGCGTTCTATTTCTTTTGTGCATCAGTGTACATGGTTGAAAGTGTATTATAGGTTATATCACTTTTGCCAGTACAGTAAGCTACAAGACTTTCATTTTTTTCAGTAAAGAACTTTTTTACAAACTACTGTAAATTACTGCTGCTATTGGTATATTCTAGAAAATATCACTAGCTGTCTTGCACTCACATTATATTACTACCCTCCCCACTATGCGCCCCCCACGTATACTGACACTGATTAATACCCCACCACACTTACCTGATCTGCAGACAATTGCTGTGCACTGCCACCTGTGCTGCAGATAGGAGGGAGGGCTGTCCCACATGGAGGAGAGGGGAGACAGCTAGATCATCTGGAATAGCAGAACAGCCCCAATGCAGTTTTACGATGACCAGGTGCTCCCCCCCACATACCAGCACAAGTATGGATGCAGGGTGGTCTAATAAGGCAAATTTGTGGCACAGAGAAATTCTATGAATATTGCTGCCTTACTGTACATCAAGATCACTCTCATCCTTGATCACCTGGTCATTTGTAGGTTGGACCCAGCCTTTTTACCTAAAGTAGTATCAGGTTTCCCTGATGACTGGAAATTATATTGTAATGTCTTTGTAAAAACCCTCCTAATGACAAGGAAAGAAGTTTGTTTGTTTGTTTGGTTTTTTTTTTATGTGGTCGTTAAGGATGTTTTGTCAAACAGTTTCTGGTATAAAAATGACAGCCAGTCCTGTGACTGTATAATGTTATACAGACATCTCTGCATGACTTTTAACAAAGTCCAATAAAGAAATATGTGAAATAGAGGAAAAAGTAGGAAAACAGGATAAAGTTACCATTGCAGGAGTATTTTTTAAAAAGATATGTTGAGACGGGGATGGTACACCAGGGGGATGAAGGAAACTGCATTGAATATGAAGACTGTTAAGAGCATGTGAAGTAGATGTTTTGGGTTTTTTGACAGCAATATAAGAGGAAGAGCAGTGAGACCTATAGCATTATGTGCCTAAAACATCGGGTCATGTAAAATAAAATGGGAAAGTAGGTTAAAAGCCAGAGGATTATATGTGAGTTATTAGTGCTAAGCTCATGATAGTCAACTAGGGCAAATCAAAAAGCTGGTGGAAAAAAAAAAAAATATCCTTAAAATTGTTGCTGTATATCTGGTATTGTAACACACAGAGTAATGGTGAACAGTGCCTTCCCACTGCTCACATCTACAGTATTTATAAATAGCTGTGATCCTGAAAATTTGTCACTACCTTGCAAAATATAGGGCATGTCACTTAGCGCTCATTGTAGATTGCAACCTACAAATAATGATTTGATTTGTTTTTCCTAGCTGTATAGGGGGGTATGTGTGTGTGTATATGTATATATTATGTGTGTATTTATCATCAACGTTTATTTATATAGCGCCAGCAATTCCGTAGCGCTTTACAAATTTGAGAACAAACATTAATAAGACAATACTGGGTCATACATACAGACAGAGGTAAGAGAACCCTGCTCACAAGCTTACAATCTATGGGACAATGGGAGTTTGCATTCTAGCTGGTCCATTGTGCAATATGATGTAGCACATGACCTTGTGTTTCAAAGGTAAAAGTATTGAGTGGGGTGTGTGTGTCGCAATGTTGGTCAGAGGGTTGTCGTCTTGTTTTGTTTTAGCTGTGTAGAGGGTGGTAATAGGGAGATTAAGATGGTGGTGGAGGAATATCATAAGCTTGTCTGAAGAGGTGGGTTTTCGGAGAATGCTTGAAGGTTTGAAGACTAGAGGAAAGTCTTACTGTGCGAGAGAGGGAATTCCACAAAGTGGGTGCAGCCCGAAAAAAGTCCTGTAATCGAGAATGGGAGGATGTGATGAGATACATAAACAAAAAAACGATACATACATATGGCGCTGCCTTCACACACACTGGGAAGGATGATGAATACACATGTGGAATCAGTGTCCAAAATTCAGTTCTCTTAAATGTGAAGATATACAACACAAGAAAAGCTGATAGTGTAGTATGTTTGAACATATATACAATCTTTAATTAAGGATCACTCCACTATATACAATGCCCATGCATAGATATAAATAGTGCACACAACACCCGTGTTTCCACTCCGATGGAATCCCCCATAGGGTATGCGCTTACTCAAAAGTACAAATATTCAAGCCATCAAAGGTTATGCCGATGTTTCACTTTGTATACGATATCCCAAGAGGGAATGCTGCTTTGTTTATTTTATTCTTTTATTTCATTCTGATTTTGTGTGTGTTTTTATTTGTTTGTGAGTCCCAGATTGTTCTCCGGGATATACTTAATGAGGACAATAAAGAATGTCCAATTGTAACACAGTTGGTTAAGTAACTATGGAAACGTACATCGGGCCCTCACAATAGAATACCGGAACTTCCTTTCAAGCCATATAACCATGCCTCGTTTTGGAGAATGGGTGTGTTCGGAAGAGAATAAAAAGGACGCTGGAATCACAGAACATCATACCTTGAAAAAGACTGATCCAGGTCGAAACGCGTTGGTTTTAATTGCTGTGTGATCGGGATCGTGGTGAGCACGCATGGGCATATGGAACTGACTGTGGTGAGGGATTGTGCATATACATACCTCTTTGTTCAATGCGTGTTTTACACTGCTTTCCGGTACGAGCAGTATGAATTGGATTTTTAGATTGTTTTTTATATTAAAAAGTTAATGCACCAGATTGTTTTCACTCTTATTGTTTTTGAGTGCAAGACGCCATCGGGGTAAATCTGGAAAAAGTGAAACATCTGCATAACCTTTGAGGGCTTGAATATTTCTACTTTTGAGTAAGCGCATACCCTATGGGGGATTCCATCGGAGTGGAAACACGGGTGTTGTGTGCACTATTTATATCTATGCATGGGCATTGTATATAGTGGAGTGATCCTAAATTACAGATTGTATATATGTTCAAACATACTACACTATCAGCTTTTCTTGTGTTGTATATCTTCACATTTTAGAGAACTGAATTTTGGACACTGATTCCACATGTGTATTCATCATCCTTCCCAGTGTGTGTGAAGGCAGCGCCATATGTACCCTATTTGCTGGCGTATAAGACTACTTTTTGCCCTGAAAAACATGCCTCCAAGTGGGGGGGTCGTCTTATACACCGGTATCGCGCGGTATCCAGTGCGGCCGCGGCGGGTCATCAGCGTGGCTGCGGCGAGCATCAGCAGCGATACAGGGGTGCCAGCCTTTTCGGCGTGACCGGCCCCGTTCTGCTGACAGGGAGGGCAGACAGGGAGCAGGGACCAATCCAATCAGGCTTTGTATACAGCCAACAGCCAACCACAGTACTGCACCATTGTACAGTACAATACAGCATAGGGGTTTGACTGCTGGACATTTTCTATCAACCCTATCATGGCACCAGCAAAAAGAAAGAAATATGATGCAAGTTTTAAACTTAAAGTTGTAAACTTTGCCATGGAACATAATAATTGTGCTGCTGCAAGACAATATGGAGTAACAGAAAAGATGGTTCGGGACTGGAAATCAAATGAAAAAGCATTAACGATTATGCCAAGGGGTAAGTGTGCACTTGCTCTCTCCCTCTATTTGTTATCTTCCTTCTATCATTGACTAGTGAATTACGTTTAATAAACTTGCACTGTTTTATGTTTACTGTACATGTTTGATAACATACAGCCTTGTGACAGTTTTCCTGCATGTCATAGGCATTCGAATATAAATTAACATGTTGAAATCAAATTTGATGTTCTTTTACGTTTTATTTGGTGTGTGGAAGGTGTGCGGAAGAGGGGGTAGTCTTATACGGCGAGTAGTCTTATATGCCGGCAAATACGGTATGTATCGTTTTTTTGTTTATGTACGCTATTAGGAAGTTTTGGTGATACTTCATTGATACAAGCAGGGCGGCATATCCAAGTGAGGCGCCACTGACACAGCTCATTACTGCCATACGAGGATGTGATGAGAGTGGAAGAGAGATGCAGATCTTGTGCAGAACGGAGATAGTTTGAGACAAGTGAGGAAATGTATGTCGGTGCAATTTTGTTGATGGCCTTGTATGTTGGTAGAAGAATTTTTTATTGGATTCGTTGAAATACAGGCAACCAATTTAGAGACTAACAGATTGGCTCAGCAAAGGAAGAACGGTTTGCAAGGAAAATCAATCTAGCTGCTGCGTCCAAAATAGACAGTAGGGGTTCAAGTCTGACTTTGGAAAGACCAGTAAGGAGGGAATTACAAGTGTTGATGCGGAAGATGAGTGCATGAATTAAGGTTTTTGCTGTGTCTTGTGGGAGATATGTGCGTATTCTGGAAATGTTCTTTAGTTGTATGTAACATGATTAAGATCAGGCCTGTCCAACCTGCGGCCCTCCATATGTTGTGAAACTACAAGCCCCAGCATGCTTTGCCGGTAGACAAGCAGTTGATAGCTGTAAGGGCATGCTGGGACTTGTAGTTTCACAACACCTGGAGGGCCGCAGGTTGGACAGGCCTGATTTAGATAGTCGATGTGGGGAACAAAGGATAGTTGTGAGTCAGGGATTACACCTAGGCAACGAGCTTGCAGGGTGGGATTTATGGTCATGTTATCAACAGAAATAAAAATGTCAGGCAGGAAGCTTCTGTTTTTGGGTGGAATATTATTAATTCAGTTTTTGAAAGATTGAGTTGGCGAGAAGACATCCAAGATGAAATGGCAGAAATACCGTCAGTAATGCAAGACAACACAGATGGTGAAAAATCAGGAGAGGATAGATAGATTTGTGCATCATCCGCAGAGAGATGATACTGAAATCCAAAGGATCTTATTAGTTTACCAAGAGAAGTGATGTAGATAGAGAATAACAGAGGACCTAAGACTGACCCTTGTGGTACTCCAACTGATAAAGGAAGTGGAGCAGAGGTGGACACAGGGAAATGAAAATGGTAAGAGTGACTAGATAGGTAGGATGAGAACCAGGATAGGACAGTGCCTTCAAGACCTAGAGATTGTAGCGTTTGTATGAGGAATAGGTGGTCAACAGTGTCAAATGCAGCAGAGAGATCCAGGAGAATTAGAAGAGAGTAATGGTGTTTACTCAGGGCCGGATTTACCGCTAGGCAACCTAGGCACCTGCCTAGGGCCTAGCGGCTCTGGGGGGGCACAGCTGGGGGGGACAGGAGTAATTTTAAAACAAATGAGGGAAAAAAAAAATTGGCCCCTCCCCCGACTCGCGGCACCCCCCCCTCCCCGCACGAGTCGGGGGAGGGGGGGTTGCCGCGAATCGGAGGAGGAGGAGGGGGTCGGGTGCCGCGAATCGGGTCCCGGCAGCCTCTTCTCCTCTCAGTGATAGAGAGAGGAGGAGAGGCTGCCGGGACCCGACGAGCGATCACGTGACTCTTTTTCTCTTTTTTTTTTTTTTTTTTTTTTTTTTTACATCTGGACTGACGGAGGAGGAGCAGCGCGCAATAGAAAGGTAAGTAAAACAAGGGACAGAAGTGGTGATGGTGAAGGGGCACAGAAGTGGTGATGGTGAAGGGGCACAGAAGTGGTGATGGTGATGGGCACAGAGGTGGTGAAGGGGCACAGAAGTGGTGATGGTGAAGGGGCACAGAAGTGGTGATGGTGATGGGCACAGAGGTGAAGGGTACAGAGATGGTGATTGGCACAGAAGTGGTGATGGGCACAGAGGTGGTGATGGTGAAGGGCACAGAGGTGGTGATGGTGAAGGGCACAGAGGTGGTGATGGTGAAGGGGCACAGAATTGGTGATGGTGAAGGGCACAGAGGTGGTGATGGTGAAGAGGCACAGAAGTGGTGATGGTGAAGGGCACAGAGGTGGTAATGGGCACAGAGATGGTGATGGGCACAGAGGTGATGGTGAAAGGGCACATGTGATATTGTGAAGGGGCAAAAGTGACAATGAAGGGGCACAGTGTGATGATAGAGGGACAAAAGTGACAAGAGCACATACTTGGATTTATGCGTATTATTTTTGCAAACAACTTAAGTAAGTATTTCTGCCCTGACTTCAATATTTATTATGTTGTTTTGACCCAACTACTTAAAAAAACGGGACTGCTTGGTAATTTATTTAGGGGTGCCTTTTTCTGCAGCAGGGTGGCCTTGCTCTTTTCACATGTTAGGTACGCCCCCAAAGATGCAAGCCACGCCCTCACCTCCTTTGGCATGTGCCGCCGCTGCGCGGCGGCACATGCTTTCATACTTTCATATCTACTTAACTATAGGGGTATATGGTAGGCATGCGGCGGCACATGCTTTCACTTCTACGTAACTATAGGGGTATATGGTAGGCTGCAAAAATATAGTGCTATGGATTGTTGCAGGGAGGGGCCCCAAAAACAGTATCCTGCCTAGGGCCCTATGAGGTCTAAATCCGGCTCTGTGTTTACTTTTTGCTGTGATCAAATCATTGACAACCTTGGACAGCGCAGTCTCTGTGGAATGTTGAAAGCCTGACTGAAGAGGATCCAATAGGTTGTTTGCTGTAAGAAAATATTTGAGGAGAGTGTAGGCAATTCTCTCGAAGCTTGGAAGGACATGGGAGCTGAGAGAGAGGGCGGTAATTTGCGAGAGAGTTAGGGTCAGAATTTTGTCTTTTTAAAATGGGCGTAATTGCTGCATGCTTGAATAGTGATGAAAAAATACCAGTAGAAAGAGATTACAGATTTTAGTTATAGGGGGAATGAGCACAGGAGACAGGTACCTACCAGTTTGTGAGGGAATGGGATCAAGAGGACAGGAGGTAGAGTAGGAAGATGAGAACAGAGCAGAAACTTCCTCTTCATTTGTGGGATCAATTGTAGAGTGTGTCAGAGTGCTACAAAGTAATTGAGGCGATTGCTTGTCGAGGGAGATGATACCATTTCAAGTCTGATCTTATCTATTTTGTCCATGAAATAGGAAGCAAGATCCTGGGCACTGATGATAGTTGGAGGATTTTGGGCGGGAGATTTCAGAAAAAATTTAAATGTGTTAAAAAGGCATTTGGGGTTAGAAGCCTGAGCATAGATGAGAGATTGGAAGTATGTTTAGCAGTGTCCGGAGCATTTCTATAGGAGTGGTAGATATCGGTATATGTGATGAAATCATTAGAGGTACAAGATGTGTGTGTATATGTATGTTGGTTTTATTTTGTTTTTGTATTTTTCTTGTACTGTACTTGCTTAGCAGTTCCTACCATCTTCAGGGTACTTTTTTTAGTATCTTTTAATTTATAGGGCACTACAATGTCCAACGCCATACAGGGCACAAACAATAGGACAGTACAAGGTAGAACAGTACGGTACAATAAACAAGTATCACTTTAACTCGTGTATCTCAAAGCACAGCTAAAAAGAAATGGTGAGGGATATTCGGCACAAGCTGGAAGTCTGTGCCTAAGAGTGTGGGTGAAGCTAACACGTTAAGAGCCACTGAAAAGGTGCAGAGAGTAGCAAGAGTGGAGTCGGAGGGCAGAAAGCCGAAGAAGGAGGTGGGCAGAGTAGCTGGAGAGCAAAGTTAAAAGTGGTGGAAACGGGAGGGAATTGGCCCTACTCGACGGTGCTTACAAACTAAAGGGAAAAGCAGACAGACTGAAGACACAAGGGGTGAAATGGGGACAGTGTCACACTTGACAAGAAAGGAAGGGTGAAGAAGGGATTGGAGGGAGAGGTAATTGACAAGGTGGGTAGTTAAGCGGATAACGGTTTTTAAGGATAGGTGGGTTTTTAATGCCCGTTTGAAACTGCACAGATTGGAGGATGTTCTGATGGAACAAGGGTGATTGTTTCAATGGAGGGGAGCAGCGTGGGAGAAGTCTTGAATACGTGAGTGAGATAAGGTTATTGGAAGAGGGCCGATCGCAGTGGGCGGAATGGAGTGTGACTAGAGATGAGGTTGGAGATATAGGGGGCAGTGGTGTTAGTGAGGGCCTTGTATGTGATGGTAGGAAAAGTAGGGAAAGGGGAGCCAGTGTAGGGCTTGCAAGAGGGGGGAAATAGATGTGGAGCATCATCATGGTGAGAAAGAAAGATAAGCCTAGCAGCGGCATTGAGTATACATCGAAGAGAAGAGTCGGGGAGGCCAGTAAGGAGAAGGTTACCGCAGTCCAAACGAAAGATGATCAGCGATAGAATAAGAGATTTTGTGGCATCCTGGTAGAGGAAGGGCTGAATGCAAGCAATGTTGCGCAACTGGAAGCTGTATGATTTGGCAAGAGATTGTGGGGAGCAAAGTAGAGTGGAGTCAAGGATGATGCCTAGACGGCAGAGTTGGGGAACAGATGAGATGGGGGAATTGTCAAGTGATAGTGGTCAGAGGAGGAGGAGGTTCTAGATGGAGGGAAGACAATGAATTTGGTTTTTGCAATTTTTAAGAAATCTAGAGGACATCCAGGAGGAGATGGCAGAGAGGGGGGGGGAGAGAAGTGAGGTGGTGTGTCGTAGGCACAGTGGTGGTACTGGAGGCTGTAGCAGCTGATTAGTTCACCAAGGGAGGAGGTATATAGCGAAAAGAGTAAAGGGCCAAGAACAGAGCCCTGTGGGACCCCAACAGGAAGGTCCAGGAATAAGAACCAGAGGTGGACTCTTAGAAAGAGCAGTTGGTAAGGTAGGAGGTGAGCGAAGAATTGTTGGAGCCATCGAGGCCAATGGAGTGGCGGGTATGAAGCATGAGCGGGTGGTCTATGGTGTCGAAGGCATCCTTTGACGGCTGTCCACTTCCACATAAACTTGCTGATTTTGTTGGATTTTAACAGAGTAACACACAATTTTTTTTAAAACACACTGATGATTGTTTAAGGCAGACTCTTCACAGCGTCAAAAACCAAAGGGCTTCTTCCTGCAGGACTGTTAAGTGTACAGAGAGATATATAATATAGAGTATAAATATTGTGAACTGCCGGTTAGGATAGGTATCTGCAATACATGCCTATAGGGTCAATTTTGCATGTTTATAGCCCATAAAAACAAACTCCACAAAATATTTCCTGGCCTGATTCATCTTTTGGGTGTAAGTCCTGTTGCCTGCCGCATCTTGCATGAAATTGCTCTGCACAGCTTACAAACGGACATTACTCCACTGAGTGCCCTACGATTTATAGGGCGGAACTGGGGGGGAAGGAGTGGATGCACATAGGCAATGTACAGAAAGGGCATGCAGAGGTCTAGCGCTCACACATTTGTCCGATTCAAATTCAGGACATTTCTTGGGTACATGTCTTTTTGTTTTTATGCCGTAACACTTGCACCAGCTTATAGGGCAGGTGTAAGTGCCTACTGATAGTGATGACTGACATGCATACACATTAAGAACATCCTGATCCTATTTGGCAAGTGTTGTGGTGGTTCTTTGTACCTCCGCAATACCTATTCTGTTATCGCCATGTTAGGATGACTATAATGGATTCAATTGGTTTTAAAAAATGCTATATATTTTGAATGAAGCTTCTATAATGAAGGCTTTTAAATATCACTTTTTATATTTTAAATGCATTGAATCTATAATTTGTTTTATTTTATTTTTATTTTATTTTTAAAGGTTTACAAAAAAAAATTCACCCACATTTGTGAAACCGAATATTAAAATCTGGGCAAAGCTAGTTATTCCCTTATATTTTTTTTTTTACAGTGAATTCTGGAGATGACAAATCCTACTTCTCAACTGTCTAATGATAAATAGACCTACGTTTCCTCTATACTTTTTGTATTACTTGTTGTCGGAGCAGAATCCTAATGTTATCCTCACATGGCCTCACCTTTCAATGGTTAGAAAGTGGTGTTGCAGAAAAGAGGCATCGCCATCGTAAGTCTATAACCAGTTACTTCTGGCTTTAAGTTTGGTGGTTCCTTGCAGCAGTAGGGAATGATGAAAGGATGAGAGGTGTCTGCCCGAGGAGCTAAAGGTCACAACCCACTGGACACCCTCTATTTAGGCTTGTAGAGTTGAAGTGGGGCATTTTATGTATCATTGTATTCAAAGTTCCCCAACTATTACCATTTGCTTGATTTTATCATGACTTTGTTATCCATTTTAAACTGTGGCCAGGAGAGTTCTAGGTAATTATGGAGACTGTCCTTGTTACATGTCCCAAAGAAGGACTACAGTTCCTTGTCCTATAAGAACACAGGAAGTCCTGAACAGTTGGCAGCCACATTCTGGCTAAAAGTAATGGAAGGGGTTTCTCAGTCTTTACCCCACACCAGCCGATTGGTTAAACTAAATGGTGTGACATTGTACCAGGCTGGGGCTTGCTAGACTGTCCGGAGTCCTATCAACAGGGGGGGTGATCTGTTGATGTGTGGGAAAGGACAGCCTGGTAACACCACCTTATGACACCTGCCATTTCCTGTTAGGTCCTCTAATCTAAGACTTCCCTGGATCAGCCCAGTGAGCATGGGAGCTAAACTTGGTATAACAAGGAGAGGTCCAGGCTGAGAGGCTGTGTTCTGCTGGGACAGTGTGCGTCGACGATTATGCTTCTGTTAGCAGGCCCGGCGCTCCCATTAGGCAAGGTTAGGCACTTGCCTAGGGTGCCGGGCTCTGGAGGGCGCCACAGAACTGGAAATTAATTTTAAAACTGTGCGGCGACCGCTGACCATACCTGTCACGGCCGCCGCACAGCATTCAGATGCATGGGGGGGGGGGGGGGGAAGAGGCTATTGCTCACCACTGCCGCCTCTCTGCTCCGTCTCCTCCCCTCCACTCACTAGTGTCAGTGAGTGGAGGGGAGGAGACGGAGCAGAGAGGCGGCGGTGGTGAGACAAGGTAAGAAAAGACGGAGGGAGAAGGGGGCTGATTTTTGTGGGGGGGGGGGGGGTTAGGCGAGAGGGCGCCGATTTTGCCTAGGCCGCCATGGACCCTAGCACCGGCCCAGACTGAGCATCCTGTTGCTGCTGGAGATCGTTGACCTAGAAATCTTGTTAATTGAAGAGGGGAGAATGTCTGAGCAAGGGGCTGAGGAAAGGGATAAGAACTAAAGTGACTGCAGTCCATTGGCTAGTGGGTTTGTTATACCTGATTTCCTAAATACTGTTTTTTTTTTTTCTATGGTTTGTGGCTTTTGCACTATAAATGTTCCATTGTACTTTCTAAGTATTACCTGACTAGTTACTAAGTGGGCCGAAGCTAAACCTGGTGTACTCCCAAAATGAAGATTAAATGGATCATTCATGATGAATATTCATTCTAATTAGTTATAACACAATCTAAGATGAGGATTTAGATATATAATTATATAATGATATATTTCAGATATACGACAGGATAAATTGGTTATATAGAACTGATTTATATTGTTAAATATTTTTAGCACTTTATAATTTCATAACTCTATATTAGAGATTTTATCACTTATAGAATTAAAACAATCACCAAACTTATGTAAAATATAAAAGTATACATTTTTACCTATTGGTACATAACAATATTAGTAATAAATGAACTAGCCACGTTAAATTTATGCACTAGATCATATAAGGTATTTGTTTATCTGTTAAACATAATTATGGTTGTAAGATTCTCTTTAGTGAGCATTAATTAATGGATTAACGAGTGATTTATAAATTTGATAACGATAGCTTCCTACAAGAAGAGGTGTGTTAGATGCTATATAAATCAATATGTAGGTACTTTTGTATGTCCATTGATTTGTCAGCAGAAGTAGGCTTTACTTATAAGAATCACTGCTAAAGATCGTTTTATGAGCGTTATACAGCGGGTCCCCGAGGGACTATAAACTTGATATGCAGTTCTTCATATATAAAGAAAAAGAATGGTGAGCTATATATTTCAAATATTTATCAAACACAAAGAGGGTTTCATTCATTAGTCCGTAGAAATAGGGTTCATTTATCTGATTCATTTAATTTAATCCTAGCCGATATTTGACCAATTATAATGGTTGCTGGGAGGAGTCTTGAGAGAGTCTCCCCCCCCCATTGGCAGTTGTATCTTTCACTCACATGATACCCCAACGTGATTGGCTCCTTAT
This sequence comes from Mixophyes fleayi, assembly GCF_038048845.1. Taxonomy (NCBI): domain Eukaryota; kingdom Metazoa; phylum Chordata; class Amphibia; order Anura; family Limnodynastidae; genus Mixophyes; species Mixophyes fleayi. The sequence goes on from NC_134402.1 coordinate 226,131,931, forward strand.
GTGGTGATGCCAGCATGTTCACACAGAACTGACAGTATATAAGAACTGTCAGTTCATTTAGTCTGCTTGCCTTGATTAAGCAACAGCAAAACGCGCGTTGGCGTATCAGCTGGTCACACTTGATATTTGTACTAAGAGGAGTCTGATTATTTAACTACCCCTATAAGCCCAGAGTTAGAGGGGAAACCTAGCAGGCAGTTAGCAATACACTCCCCATAACAGCTATTAACAATTTGTGATAGCGCCTGAGATATCTACCATATAGCGCTATTGTGTGCTGCAGGGTAGATTGCACTACAACTGATTATAGATTGGCAGGAATTAGTTGGAAGGGATTGCATACTAGCAACTATAATTCTAAAATAGCATTTCTGCTATACTTTACATGTTACGCTACTGAATGTGCTGCAGGGTAGTTTCCATTTCAACTGATTGTTGATTTGCAGGATTTAGTCAGAAGGAATTACATACCAGCGTTTGTGATTTATAAGAGGCAATTGGGATATTTTGCTCCAACCTCTATCTGCTAGCTGGACATTACCAGCCTGTATAGCCTGTTATTTAACAGACATTATATTAGAGACATAACTGCTTATTATGGCGTATGTTTTTCTTTATTTATTATCTGACTTATTCATATTAATCACACTATTATACCTCTGTACCATATAACTTATAGTGGGATTATATAGGTACTATATTGAGTGTATCCAGCTTTTTATTTATATCCATGGGATTTTAATTGCTATATTTTAGTATATTTGGCTTTTAAGGTACTACTTAATAAAAGTTATGTTTTATAGGATGGTAATTATCGATATTATCTATTAGAAGATTTAGTGCACCTTATACCAGAAACTTTGCTTTTTTTCTCCTTTTTGTTCAGATTACATCTGGAGTTTCAAGGTTGCACCCCAATTACCAATCAAGAGATCCTATTTAGGAGATATTTATAGGGATATGTGTATTACTATTGGGTAAAATCTTATAGTCAGTGCGGTGATCCAAACTCTACTCTGTACTCCCAAATGGCAAGGAGAAAAAAGGCATAGGGGGCAGGCAGTGAAAGGGGGCAGTTCTCTAATGGAATATTCATATTCAAGCCAATACACCTTTTTTCGTGTCAAGAAGCAGAGGACATTACTACAATAGACTTTTTTACCTTTTGATTGCTATGAGCACAGCTTCCCGATAGCTGTTGTCCCCCCCCCCCCCCCCCCCCTTAATCACTGCCGTCTTACAATACTGCAAGCATATATTTCTTTTGTGCTTTTAGCTTTATACCCAAATCTTACATCTTTAACACTTTTCTATTTAGGACGAACTGCCTAGTACCTTCCATATACCTCTATTTAAATACTTATTGTATTTGTTCATTGCTGATAACTGGCTAGTCACTTCACCTCAATATATATTCGTTGCGACAAAAGTTCAGTCAGTTTCCCTATACTAACCCTGAACCCTCTAACCAGCTTGCAGCAGAGATTATTCATCTCTATTACAAAAGCAATCCCATTTTATATGCCCCTCATTCATTACTCTTATTGTACATGCACCTACCATTCTTGTTCCCATCTTGTTCTTTTACATGTTCTCCTTCTATACACATCACTGTTCTCATGGAAGGCTTGATAACTTTTGTCTTGAGGGTCAAGTATATGGCCAACTGCACCACTCTCATTCCACATGGGACACAAAGCTGAACATGAACTAGAAATCATTAATAAAACGTAATAATAATAATTATTATAGTAGTAATAATAATAATTGTAGAAGATTACTGATCTTTACAGAATTAGTGTGCCATTTGTGAAATCTGTCAGAGTACATATGTGCTTCTGATTGGTATAAGTGCAGCTGGAAACTATTCCTGTGCCAGCCCTCGTTTTCAAAAATCAGAGTGTCCATGGGCTCAGGGCCGTAACTAAACATTTGTGAGTCCCATAGCAAAGTTTTGTAAGAGTCCCCATGTACTGCTGATTGGTGAAAAAACTTCCATAAACACATGGTGCTAGATTTACTAAGCTGCGGGTTTGAAAAAGTGGGGATGTTGCCTATAGCAACCAATCCGATTCTAGCTATCATTTATTTAGTGCTTTCTACAAAATGACAGCTAGAATCTGATTGGTTGCTATAGGCAACTTCCCCACTTTTTCAAACCCGCAGCTTAGTAAATCTAGCCCATGGCCTTTAAAAGGCAAGGTGGGCCCCTTAGCAGATGCATCCCTTGCACCTATAGTAGTTATGTTTTGCATAGGGCTATTATCCTGCTCCATGTGCTAACTTCACCTTCCTTGTCTTCTAAATGCACCATTCAAACTTTAAGGCTCTTGGCCCAATCACTTTGTTTGCTTTTTGTTTTTTTGTTTTTGCATGCTGCTCCAATTTTGCTCCCACTGATTTTCTTTTCATGTGCCCTTCACTCTGTATCTCTCCTGCTCCATGACTATATATACACTGCTACTATTGCATTCATCACCCTATTAATTGACTATTTTTCATAATTATTCCATTACATAACACCTGTAGTCTGTAACAGTCCTCTCCCCATCACTAATCTTGTAAGTGTACTTTTTAATTGATGCTGCTTCTGCCCAATCATTGTATTTTGTTGCACAACTCCCTAACAAGGGCAGAGGGGGGCACGACAATGCCATGTCACCCCCAATTCCAGGATTGAGCATGCTCAGAAGAGGCCCTTGTGGTGCTGTTTTGAGAGCAGAGACGGACCTGGGTGGCTGAGCGCCTACGCACAATTTTGTGTGGGTCCCCCTCATGCTTATAAAACTGCTTTGACCTGTTAAGGCATAGATTCCACAAGACCTATGAAGATGACCTGTGGTATCTGGAAGCAACAGATTCTTTAAGTCCTGTAAATTGTGAGGTGGTGCCTCCATGGCTCTGACTTGTTTTTCCAGCACATCCCACAGATGCTCAATTTGGATTGAGATCTGGGGAATTTGGAGGCCAAGTCAACACCTTGAACTTTGTCCTGTTCCTCAAAACCTACCTGAACAACTCTTGCAGTGTGGCAGGGCACATTATCCTACTAAAAGAGGCCACTGCCATCAGGGAATACCGTTGCCATGTAGGGGTGTACTTAGTCTGAAACAATGTTTAGGTAGGTGGTAGGCGTCAAAGTAACATCCACATGAATGCCAGGACCCAAGGTTTCCCAGAAGAACATTGCCCAGAGCATCACCCAGCCTCTGCTGGCTTGCCTTCCTTTCATAGTGCATCCTGGTACCATCTCTTCCCAAGGTAAACTATGCACAGGCACCCAGCCGTCCACATGATGTAAAAGAAAATAACTGATTATTCACCAAGTTACCAATGGTTTTATCAAGTGAACTCGGTTTGTGCTAGTACCCCCCAAACAGTGTTCCTAATTCATACTGGCATATATGTCTGATGTATAATAATTGACCCATGACATATCTCAACTTACTAGCCCATAGTGAATCTACAGTAATTGAGTATCTTCCTGTATAATGGGACTAATATGCTCATATTTCATTACACATGCTGTTTATTGAATGCAAAATGTTTCTATTGTGCTCTGAAGAAAATATATTTAACTTCTAAAAAGTTCTTGACTAGATTGGTGCAAAAGGTACCCGCCCAGGGCCATAAACTCATTCATCCTATCCACCACACCTCTTCCAGTAAGGTTACAAGAAAGGGCAGGGGAACAGACAGGGTAAAGAAATGTTTCAAAATTAGTGCATGATGAGAAAATTGTTCATTTCCTGGAGATCAATGTTGCTATTGAGGTTCTTTATCCATATCTGTTACATTTTTCAGCTTGGACAAGCCGCAGATAAAAAAAGAATACAGAAAACTCACTTAATTTTTTTTATTTTAAGAAACCGGTTTGCATATTTGTACAATACTGTCATTTTATTATCTTGTATTGCCTTAAGCAATGTGACATTTTTATCATAGTAAACTCCATTTAACAACATTGTCTGCTTTTGTGTTTTTAAAGGATTCATGTGCAAAATAGTTTTTGTTAGAGCGCTACATAACTGAAATTGTGTGTATATATGTGTGTGTGTGTTAGAGATATATATATATATATATATATATATATATATATATATATGTAAATGCTTAGTGGCGTGTGTTAGTCTGTGTGTGTGGAAAAAATAAAACCAAGCTGCAGCGCCACCTATTGGGCGGAGTTATACACTGACCTACTAAATTCTGTGGAAAACAAAATTCAGAAAGGGCTGAAATTTTGTATACTAAGATGTTTTTAATTTGTTAATTGTTAAAAGTGTTTATAAAGATTTAAAAAAATATATATATATTTCTTGAAGGAGAAGTGACAGTTGGGAGTGGTTGGTGGTTGCCGGGGGTGACAGTGGGGAGTGGTTGGTGGTTGCCAGGGGTGACAAAGTGAGAGGAGTGTGATACTCAGGACCGCTGAGAGAGATCCCTGTGTCTGGATAGACATCTGGATAGATGTGGCGATGAAAATGAAGGATGAGGTGATGGAGAAGAATGATGAGGTGGTGACATGTTAAAAATATAATATATATATATATATATAATTTTAGTATTGCTTGTCTTTGGGTTAAACCAGTGGTCGCAAATTATTTTTCAGTTTGCGGTACCCATAGAGCCTCCATAATTTTTTCAAGGCACCCCTCCAAAATAATTACAGAACAGTACGGTTTTAGATGTAGTGAAAATAACGTAAAAAGTATTTAGGTCAGGAGAGAAATATTTAGTAAGTTTGCAAAAATAATACACACAAATCCAAGGGAAAAGAATATATATTTTTATTTTATTTTTTTTCAATTATAATTCTGTCAGAGTATTTTACAGCTAATACTAAGAGGAATAAGCAAAAAAAATAAAACGCGTACAAAAATAATCACACTGTGCCCCTTCACGATCACACTGTGCCCTTCTTTGTCCTTTTGCCTTTCCATTGCGGTTTCCTATCACCATTTCCCCTCCCCTTTACTTACCATACTTGGCTTTCTTTCTTCTATGTCTTCTGTCTTCTCTTCTGTCATCTTACCGATCGGGCAGGCACCTGAGACCCAGCATCCTCCTCTCTCCCACCGCTTCTCACTGAATATGTTGGACGTGATGATGTCACGCCCGACATTCAGTGAGGAGGGAGGAGGATGCTGGGTCTCGTGCCGCCGGATTTGTAAGTTGTTTTTGTTTTGATTGGTTTTTTTTTTTGGGGGGGGGGGAAATTCCCCCTTCTTCCTGGCCACGGCAACCCTGTGACAGTGCCGCGGCACCGCTGAGAGCCGTGGCCCACACTTTTAAACTGTAAGTCCTGGAGTTCATATTGTGCAATCACTGGAAGTAGTTTGTAATGTGAATTTAGAAATGTGGTTTATTGCTGGAGAATTAAGTTAATATGGCATTAATGTAATTCCATGCTTTCAAGATGGCTGCCATTGTAAGTTGTGTGAGGTATATAATTTGCTGTGATGCTAGACTTTTCCATCTGAGTGGAATGTGGATAGTGAATAATGGCTGAATAAATGGTAGAATGCTGGATAGATGGAGTTTTATAGTATGAGAATATTTTTGTGGAATGTATGTTTGGAAGTTTCAAAAGGTGTCTTTTGAATGGAGTCTCTCTCTCTCCACGCCACAGCTTCCTCCCCCTCCCCACCCACTAGAGAGGCGGGGGGCAATATATTACCTGGTGGATGGCCCCTCCTCTGGTAACAGTGACAATACTTCTCATGGCCGCAGATTATATGATCTGTTCGCCTCTGTCCCTTCCCCAATGTGTGTTCACCTTCTCTGTCCCCCATGCCTGTTCATCTCTGACATGGTCTCATATTGGAGGCACACCACATAACTGGCATGCCTGTACATGTGTGCAGGCTGCAAGGGAGTCAAGCAGAAGAGTCTCCAACACAATGCCGATGAAAGAAGGTAACTGGGAGGGAAGAGGAGTTCTTAGTGTAATGGGGGTGGGAAGTGAGCTAATTAGTTAATGGTGGAGTGTGGTTGGGGCTAACTAATTGTGGGTGCTATTTATTTGTGTAGTGATTGTGGGGTTATTTTAACAGTGGGTGCCACGAATCTAGCAGATAATGTGGATTCACTTTCCTCAACCTGAATTGGCACTGGCAGTAACAGAGGTGCCGAGACTAACAAACCCTCTGTTTTTCGCCAGAGACCCACGCAAGGAAGTTTGGAATTTGCTGGTGTGTATTTAGGTCGCAGCCCTCTGCACTGCCGCCAAGTGAGAAGCGCTGGTATCAACAGCAAGAAAGGTCTGGTCAATGTAGCTGGGACTAGTACATAGACTGACTACAGGGTGTCAAATCAGCAACAAGAAGGAGTGTCGGATCAAACCGGGTCGGCAACAATCGGGTATAAACGGTACCAAATGATAGTCAGTAAAGAGGTCAGAATATCCAGCAATTGGGCCAATAAGGACAGGAACATTGGAGTAAGGATATGGAGGCTAATATTCTGGTAGTGGCCTGTGCACAGAGCAGGTTTAAATGGCTGAGCTGATGAATAGGGTGGGTCACAGGTCAGAACACATGACCACAGTACCAGAGTTGCTCTCAATGGGCCATGTGCCTTCTGTTGTACAGAGTAGGACTGTGGCACAGGCTCCTCTACCTGAAGCTGAGGGAAGAGTAGAGCAACCTGACTTGTGGCTATATATATATATATATCAGTCATGGCCAAAAGTTTTGAGACTGACACAAATATTCGTTTTCACAAAGTGTGCTGCTTCAGTGGTTTTAGACTTTTTTGTCAGATGTTGCTATGGCATACTGAAGTAAAATTACAAGCATTTCATAAGTGTCAACGGCTTTTATTGACAATTACATTAAATTTATGCAGAGTGTCAATATTTGCAGTGTTGATCCTTCTTTTTGAAGCCCTCTGCAATTCGCCCTGGCATGCTGTCAATCAACTTCTGGGCCACATATTGACTGATGGAGTTTGTCAGAATTTGTGAGTTTTTGTTTGTCCACCAGCCTCTTGAGGATTTACTGCAAGTTCTCAATGGGATTAAGGTCTGGGGAATTTCCTGGCCATGGACCCAAAATGTTTTGATCCCTGAGCCACTTAGTTATCACTTTTGCCTTATGGCAAGGTGCTCCATCATGCTGGGGAAGGCATTTTTCGTCACCAAACTGTTCTTGGATGGTTGGGAGAAGTTGCTCTTGGGGGGATGTTTTGGTACCATTCTTTATTCATGGCTGTGTTCTTAGGTAAATTTGTGCGTGAGCCCACTCCCTTGGCTGAGAAGCATCCCCACACATGAATGGTTTCAGGATGCTTTACTGTTGGCATGACACAGGATTGATTGTAGCGCTCACCTTTCTTTCTCCAGACAAGCATTTTTCCAGATGCCCCAAACAATCTGAAATGGGATTCATCAGAGAAAATTACTTTACCCCAGTCCTCAGCAGTCCAATCCCCCTGTACCTTTTGCAGAAAATCAGTCTGTCCCTGATATTTTTCCTGGAGAGAAGTGTCTTCTTTGCTGACCTTTTTGACACCAGGCAATTCTCCAAAAGTCTTCGCCTCACTCTGTGTGCACAGATTTTTTTCACACCTGCCTCATGCCATTCCTGAGCAAGCTCTGCACTGGTGGTGCCGTGATCCCGCAGCTGAATCAACTTTAGGAGACAGTCCTGGCGCTTGCTGGAAGTTCTTTGGTGCCCTGAAGCTGCCTTCACAACTATTGCACCTCTCTCGGAGTTCTTGATGATCCGATTAAATGGTTGATTTAGGTGCAATCTTACTAGCAACAATATCCTTGCCTGTGAAGCCCTTTTTGTAGTAATGACTGCACGTGTTTTCTTGCAGGTAATCATAGTTAACAGAGGAAGAACAATGATTTCAAGCACTACCCTCCTTTTTAAAAGCTTCCAATCTGTTATTCTAACTCCATCTGCATGATGGTGATCCCCAGGCTTGTCCTCATCAACAATCTTGCCTGTATTAACGAGCGAATCACTGACCTGATGTCAGCTGGTCTTTTGGTGGTAGGGCTGAAATGCAGTGAAAATGTTGTTTTTGGGATAAAGTTCATTGTCATGGCAAAGAGGGATTTTGAAATTAATTGCAATTCATCTGATCACTCTTCATGACATGCTGGAGTATATGCAAATTGCCATCATAAAAACTGAGGCAGCAGACTTTGAAAAATAATATTTGTGTCATTCTCAAAACTTTTTGCCATGACTGTACATCCTAATGAATATCTCCAGGTCTTTGTTCACCCTCGCTGTTTGCTGATTTGACTGTACGTGATATGCAGTGGAAAAAAAATCAATTGTATGTCTAGCGGTCACCATGTAATCTGAATATTTCTTTGACAAAAAGATCACCTAGAACAGTAGTGAAAGGAAAGAAGGATGACATATATCTGATTGACAGAGAGTGGGTGCAGATGTAAATGCTTGTTTTAGTGCGCAAAACGTTTCAGTGGAATCAAAGCGGTAATAGGTGCTACTACTTAGGAATAATCTTTAATGAACTGATGCTAGTAGTTTGTGAACTCTAAAAAGCGTTGCATGGCCTAAAGACTTGTGGGTTGTGGCCATTTCTGGATAGCATAGAAACAATATCCCCTAGGAAGGGTAGTTGTTCAAATATACAATTTTCTAATTCGCAGATATTGAGCAGGAATTCAGTTCAATACTTATGCCACATGTTTCCTTTTGAGTCTTGATTTTGGTGGAGAAAACGAAGATGTCATTGAGATATTTTAAGACAAACTGATATAAAACATCGGAAGATTTCCTTTACAAAATGTTGAAACACTGCCGAAGCATTGCATAACACAAATTCCATCACAAGATATTTATATTCCCTGGTTTTCAATATGATCTTCCACTCATCTTCTTTTTAATGTAAATTAGATTGTAGGGACGTCGAAGGTTTAACTTAGAAAAAATAATGGAAGCACTTTTGATGCAGTCCATTAACGCCGATATAAGGGGCGGTGGATATCTATTCTTGACCCTAATGGCATTTAGGCCTCTGTAATTTATTCAGGAATGCAAACCCCTGTCCTTTTTCTTGTCAAAGCAAAACCTAGCTCCTGCAGGAGAAGTGGATTTGCGAATAAAACCTCTCTCCAAATTTTCTTGGATGTAATCAGACATGGTTTCGTTTCTGGTAAGAACAGAGGGTACACACAGCCCTGAGGAGGATTGTGCCATTAGAGATCAACTGCACAGTCCCCATCCTGGTGAGGAGGTAACTCATCTGCTTTGTGTTTGTTGAAAACATCAGAGAAAGGGCTGTACCGAGGACAAGAGAACATGCACTGAAACTGGAGGGAAGTAGGTTCAGAAGAAATTTGAGGAAAAACTACTTAACAGAAAGGATAGTGGGTAAGTGGAATAGTCTCCAATCAGATGTAGAGCAATTAAAACATGCATGGGATAGACAAGGAAATTCTTACAAAGAATTAAGGATCAAGTAGAGTTTGAGGTTACCATAGGTTAAATATTGGACAGACAAGATGGGCTAGATGTCAAATTCTGTGTTACTATGAGGAGATATACAAAGTTCCATCGATATAGAAGATACTGGCACATGAAACCTAGGTTGAATCATATGTAAACACTTTGAATAACAACCAGGTCCTCAGGCTAAAACTTACGCAGAATGCCAATCTATAATGGGAGAATGCAATTGCAGCCAGAGAAGACTGTGAATGATGGCCACAGGAATGACATAGAAAGATAAACACTCCTTGTGCAGAACCACATGTATGGTTAGGGGAGCAGTGCGCTGATGAATTGTGCCTTGTGCAATCTAACTGCCATCAATAGTTTAGATTAAAAGGTGCATGTCTGGATTAAAGCTTAAGTTTTATTCTTGTATATAAAACAAGTGAAAGTGTTCAAACAATAGTGAAAATAAAACTGCTGTCTGCATCATTTGATATCTGCTGTATAATATAAAGAGAGCTATTGCTTTGTTAATTTCAATGTTATAAGCTCCTCCTACACCAAGTTCAAAGAGTCATACTATATAAATTTAGGTGGATAACATTATACATTTTTACACCTTGTCTCAATATTTGCTTGTATGCAGTCTATTCTCAACCTTATCTCTCTCTCTCTCCTTCCCCTTCCCAAAGGCTCTCAATTATAACGGTATATAACGCCACAAATCGTAGCAAGACTATGGGGGTGATTTGCTATCTACCTAACCAAGACTCCAAGCTGGCTGTGGATTTAATGGAGCAATTGTAGACGAGCAGCTTCTATATTCTAATAGGATCTGGTGCAGACAGCGAGAACGCCAACGTGTATTTCGCTAAGTCTGCTTAGTCAATGGCCAGCTGAGGGACAGGTTTGACATTTCTTATATAGTCTGAAAGACGAGCCTCCCGTCAGGTGACGATGGTGTTGGTCAGTCAAATTTAGGCTGTATAATTTTGATTGACATTGTTCTCATTCAATGTGGGGTATGCACATCTGAAGTCCCGCTTACCGATATTTACAATTGGTCCAATATCGTTCATGTATAATTTAATATGGGGCGTATCTTGATACACGTATTCATTATACAGTACTTGATTATACAGAGGATACATTATGCTAGATGAAATATTTTAAAAATAAATATATTTACACTCTTAAAGCTAATGGGTACTTCATTTGTTACTATATTTAAGTTGATAGTTATTGTTCAGCCTTATGTATTAGTGTTCTGTCTATCACTTAGATCGTATAGTATACAATAGCTGTCATTTGTAATTGTGTGCTTTATATAAATCTGATAAACTACTTATTAAGAATCTAATAGAGTTACTTAATGCATCCTTTTAAAGGTGAATATGTACTTCTTTGATTAATATCAATAAGTAAACGTGATAAGGGTAAAGAATTATGGTGATTAGGGAAGTGTAACATATAAAAGTTCCATAAAACTCTAATCTAGACATGCTCCTTTTGATCTAAACTATATACTCAATGAGGAATTGACAGTGCACCTATCTTAAAGAACTTCTTTTGTCTATTGGTGTATCAATTAAGTTTTTAAGGTGGCAGATATATTTTCAAAACATTAAGATTGTGATGTAGATACAATATATTTTAAATTACAATAAAGGGGTTATCAGCTCCCAGCATTTGGTGCAACAGTCTTTCTTCCTTCTTTAATGCCATTAATAGTTGTCAGAGTGGAGTTTTCAAAGAGTGAAAGGGAAGAGCCAGCTTAGTGACTAGGGAAGCTAAAATGATATTTCCAGCTGTCGTTGAGTCCAGAAAGGCAGACAATGTGACTGACCCTGTGTGTAAATTCAAAGTCACTGTAGTACCCATGTACCTAACCTGGTCTCTATGGTACCAGTTAGGCCCTGGAGTTTCCCGAACAACTGGGACAGGATCCAAGTGCGTCCAGGCTCTGCACAATATACACACAGGTTATATTTGAACTTTCTCTCATTCTTCTGGTGTAAGACGAAATCAGCCCAACTGCATAGGTGCAGAGTGTTATAAGGTCATCCAGGGAAGACGGGAGCTCTTGAAAAGTCAGCTCGTCTTGTACACTTTCAGACAATTTTAGCTAGAATGCTGCCATTAGAGCTTCATTATTTAACTGCGGTCCGGAACTGAACCGCATACTGGCCTACTTTGTCAAAACCTTGATGCAGGCGAAGAATTCCCAAGGCAGATGAAGAGACACAACCAGGTTTATCAAAGATTCTTCTAAATAATTCTAAAAAAATAGCTGTAACTGCAGAAGCAAAGTATTGTGCTCAGAGAGCGGGGAGGTCCAGGCAAGTTCTTGACCAAACGTGGGGATATAATATAGGCTCTCTTTGCTTTTTCGGAAGGGAATTTCCCCCAGAAGGAGTGCAAATTGTATAGCACACTGGTTCAGAAAGCATCTGCAGACCTTGGGATTAGAGATGTCCAGGCTCGGTTCCCTGAGACCCGAACACACCCGAACTTAGCAGATCTGAGGCTTGGATCGGTACTTTTGCGCGCCCTCAGAATTTAAAACGAGGCAAAACGTCACCGTTACGTCATTGGATCTTGCGAGTTTTGGATTCTATAAGTACCACCATCAATGGCGATCCAGCAGCATTTCACAGAGGGACACAAAAGGGGTAGCACAGTTCTTGGCAGTCTCTAGTGCATGTGGGCAGCATTATAGGTAGAAAAGAAAGAGAAGGGGTAGCAGTGTTCTTCAAAGTCTCCAGTGACATTCAGGAGAGCTCCATTGCTAATTATCATTGCTGAAATAGAAATAATAGGTCTGGCAGGCTTGGTGTTCTAAATCTGCAGTCACATTGTACTGTGTTATATGCTAGTTCTGCAACTGTCACTGAGGCATCTTATTGTAAGGTCAGTCATGACTAAGCAAGACCTTGTCATTCGGACTCCAAAAGTGGTGTCTAATACTTTTATGTGTAAAAGCCGAACTGAAAGAAAACAGTAAGGCATTAGAGGAAAATGTATGGTCAGATTCAGAAATGGCACAAATCCCTGAGGCGAGCCTATCCCAGAGTGCTTTGTGTAATCCTGACCTGTCTGATAGTGTACCCATAAAGAAGGCCTCTTTCAGCATTTCTGCAGATGTGTGCATCAACAGCCCAAATGTAGCCGGTGATACACAAATTGAGGATGCCACTTTGGAATTGCAACAGGATGAGGGGGATATTTGTGTAGCTGACGAGGGTGTTGATGAGGATGATGTTGTTTGTGTAAGTCCTGCACCAGTGGAAGCAGTTCTTGCACGTGATAAGAAGAAGGCCATTTTCATGCCTGGGCATAAGACCAAAAAATCCACCTCTTATGTGTGGAATTATTTTTACCCAAATCCTGACAACAGTTGTCTACCCATTTGTAGTGTTTGTAAAGCCACAGTTAGTAGAGTTAGGGACCTTAACCATCTTGGAACCTCATCCATGTTACGCCATTTGAAGCGAGTTCATGGCAAGCTGTTGGGAAAATCAGAAACTTATGCTAAAAAAAATAACAATAGTCCATCATCAGCTAGGTTCCTTCTCTCAGCTAGATCCCAACACCTGCAATCTACACCCACAACACCGTCCTCATCTATATCCTCAGTAGCGATCGGAGTTAGTCATGCATTCGAATTGCTAAGGCTAGATGACTCCTCCACTATCCTGGGTTCCTCAGCAGAATTCTTGAGCGTTCGTCTTGCTGCTGCTGCTGCTGGGGGTGAATCTTTATCCCACAAGCAAATCAAGAAGAAGACTACTAGTAGTTTACAACAATTGACTGTTAAAAAATCCTTTGCTGTATCAAATTGCAAGATTACAATCATGAAATACTAGCACAAAGAAAGAATGATACACTCACAAACTATGTATAAGAAAAAGATTTAATAATTAATATGACAATTAAAATACTTAGCTTCAATAGGTTGTTAGACATATACATGTAATTCCTCGGATTTTCAGCATGAAGACCCCACATTCAACAAGCGAGTTGAATCATGCATCCTAGAATACTTTGATGTAGGAGATCTGGCACAGCCTTCCTGACTCACCAGCGAGGTCTCAAGAAGGTCTGAACAATGCCATCTTATATAATCCTTTTCCTTACACTAAAGTGAATGCTGATGCAATATGGCCAGTTGATGACAGTATCATTCTGAGTAAAACAGCTAAGTTTGCAAACTGAGCAATTATATCCATATATTGCTTAACAACAAACATTACAACAAATACTTAAGAATACACAAATACTCTCTGTATGTTGTAAAACCAACATTACCTTAAGTTGGTAAATAACCATTGTTTGAGCTGGATTGAAGGACATTGTCCACTGTACTGGGTTTAGGGAAAACATGGCCATAAAAGACAAGTAAATAATTTGCTGAAACATCACAGACTTAGTATTTGTTCATAAAGAGACACATAGAAATCAATGATAGAATCCATCTTGTTTCATAATAAAAGGAAAATACTATACTGATACACTTTGCAAAAGGAAGCAATTATGAATGCTGTTACCCAGTCGCAAAACGGATCACAGACGTCATGGTGACTATACTAGTATTAGATCTGCGTCCAATATCCACTATTAATTCAGCTGGTTTTAGACAGTTACTTAAGGTCTTGTGTCCCCATTACTAAATTCCATCATGACACCATTTTACTAGAAAATGAGAACCTTCTACCAGAAGGTTCATAAAAATGTAATTATTGGGTTACAAAATGCCATTCTACCCACTGTACACTTAACCACAGCGCTCATCGCCATATATTAACTGTAGAATTACCACAGTTATCCAAGGAACGGGTGGAGCGATCAAATGAACCATAACTGATTTCATCATCCAAGGACAATTCCATCTTGCACCACTTTGTTTTTACTGACACCGCGTGTGGCAATGTTTCCTAGATGTGCTAGGAACTGCTGTGTGTTTGAGTCATTGCTCTGTCGCTTAGCATCCAGCCAGGTTGCTCCTCTGTCCGGACAGATAATTAACAGCTGCACAAAGGTTCCTCTTTGAGGCAGTTCACAAACAGCAGCTCCGAGTATAAGATATCAGCAATACTGAAGTCCCTATTGAAGAGGAGTTGGTGCGCACCACGGAAGAAGCTCAGTTTGTTTTTCATCGGTAGCCGGTAATACGGTAAAGCATGTGAATAGAAGATTTTCACTTTGCTCCCGGTTTTGGGTGTGTCTACAGACGGTTTATTACCATTCCATTGTGTGTATCCTTGGTGGCAGCACAGTGGCCTAATGGTTGGCACTTCTGCCTCACAGCACTGGGGTCATGAGTTCAATTCCCGACCATGGCCTTATCTGTGTGGAGTTTGTATGTTCTCCCTTTGTTTGCGTGGGTTTCCTCCCACACTCCAAAAAACATACTGGTAGGTTAATTGGCTGCTATCAAAATTGACCCTAGTCTCCCTGTCTGTGTTTGTTTGTGTGTGTGTGTCTGTATAAGGGAATTTAGACTGTAAGCTCCAATGGAGCAGGGACTGATGTGAATGAGTTCTCTGTACAGTGCTGCGGAATTAGTGGCACTATATAAATAAATGATGATGATGATGATGGTTAAGTTTCTGGGTGTGTGTGTGGACATCATACTCCACCCACGCTCGGTCCTCCCGATGATGGCAGGAAAGAAAGAACTTGTTGCCATATTCATACACAATTTCACCTGCTAAGGATTTTTTACACTGGATGAAAAAGATGCCACTTCAATTGATAAACTATTTTTGAAAAAGTTACCAGTAATAGTATTTCTATTATTCTGGATGGTTGATAATGCAACACTGACTCCATTAGGGCATTTTTGCCTATACTATTTTATATGGCGTTTGTTTTTAGTATGTTTATTTGATATATTATAGGTGTTTTTATGTTTAATAAAATTGTTCATTCTTTATTGGTTTGATTAATTATGATATAGGTGCCATCTGCGCAGTTCATTTTTTTTTTTTGTTGTTGTTTGTAATGGAGGATTAACACTATCTCTGATGAACCGCTATACTTGATACCTTTTCTGATATTGTTTTATTTTATTTTGATCCTGCACGTGTATTTATTTTTAGCACCCGAGATTAAGTAGTGTTAAATTTGAAAACTGAACTACATAAAATATAGCCAGCCATCACATGATCTCTGTGACGAAACACTTCAGTCTCCTTATGCCAGCACCACACTGAGCGATTCATAAGTCTATTCAGTTGTCAAAACTCCATCCTAGGCCAGGATATAGCTCACCCCATGAGGTGTTTGAAGTGGACACAGGTGACACTGCTATCTTCTAACACTGGGATGTGCAGAGCTACCGTATAACCACACAATAGACCCTTTGACTTCACATTTTACACTTTAGTAGCTCAATTTATCAATGGATGGGGGGAGGGGTGTATTTCATACTTACCAACCTTTGGTAAGTTAATTCCAGGAGATCCCAGGCAGGGGGGCGTAGTTGGAGGGTGGGATGCGGCAATTCACTGCATTTTGGCTCTGCCTCCCGCGACAAAAACGGCGAAGCCAAAATGACGTGATTCACATCGAATCACGTCATTTTGAGGAGCAAAATGCCATATCTGGGATATTTGCCTGCTTGCCCGGGAGACCAACCCGAATTTCGGGAGTCTCCCGGACATTCCGGGAGAGTTGGCAAATATGGTGTATTTTAAAAATATATATATATTTATATATATATTTTCATATTTCTGTAACCCCCTGTCACTGTGTGTAGTATGAGGTGCAAAGGGTACACAGTGCACCTCCTTCTCAAGCCCTGGCTAGCTGATGGGCATGGGTGTAAATGATCAGGGGGTCCCTGCACATGCAGGTGTTTCTCTATAGTTAGTGGGACACAGGTAATGTCACTTTGTGATGCAGTGTAAAAGTCACAATAATTTGGGCGCCAGACCATCTCTATAACAAACTGAACTTTTATTTACACTCTTCCTCCAGCACGATAATCATAATGGTTGCAGAATATATACATCTCCTTACTCTCTCCAGCACAGTTCTTAATGAGCAATACGAATATGGTTGCAAATATCTTATCACTCCTCCTGCACAGTTCTTAATGTTATCCAGATGTTATGTAACATAAATCATTGGTCTCTCTTACACTCCATACTCACTGCAGATACCCTTTCTGCAGGGGCACATGCATGGATGCTAATAGGCAGGCAGCCTCTCCTCCATGCAGCTCTGACACACTCTGTGTACCTCTCAACTGCAGCTCATCCCTCCTCTGCGGGGATGATGTCTCCTGTGCTCTGACACGTCACTCTGTGTACTCTCAGCCTCAGGATCTGACACTACAGCTACCAGGCCTCTTGTAGCAGCCCTCACTCCAGGGCCTCTTCCATGCAAAGTGTCCCCCTCTCTCTTGGGTTCTCTATAGTGGCATGGAGTTCTCCCCCTCATCCAGTGCACACATTCCTTGCCCTGGCTCAGTCACCATGCTCAGACTTCCAGGCAATGCTGGGGGAGCCTGGGAGCTTCCACCCCAGGTCCCCAGCTACAACTCTCCTCTTGTGTCTCCCTTCTCAGTTCCTATCCCCCCTAAATGACAGCCCCTCCTTCCTCTCACTTAGTCTCACAGGCTGGGCTGGGTTATCACCATGGTAACCAGTTTATGTAACTTTTCAGAAACTTCTATCTTACCCTCTAGGTGACCCCTCCTCTATTCACTGAGCTGCAGGGTTTTACTAACACGCCACTAGGGGGCGTTACATTTCTAAGTTGTATAAAGGATTTAACAAAGCAAGTTTCATTTCATGTGAAGTACCCACTAAGTATCTATATATTGCATTGCAGTTATATATCACATCATGCACTACTGATCCATTTCAAACGCAATGATTAATCAGGCGTTATATCAATCAGAAGACTTCAGTAGTTGTCAACAAAAGTGTTTTGCTGATAAATCTAAGTTTTTTTTGTCAGCCCCCCGCTCACTATGGCTCTTGTAGTCCATATTGCAGTCTGCCAGTGCGGCGCAGCATACGCTGGAACTACATTTCCCGTGATGCAGTTCGGCTCCTGACCCCAGTGTTCCGGATAGTTATGGCGGCGGCATAGAAGAGCACGGGGTACTGGCATGTCGGTCCTACGACTGAGTCTCCTTTACCGGTTTCTTCGGGAGAATGCAGTCCCTGGTACCGGACTGTGTTTAAGCTGCAGACGACTCCTTGACAAAGGTCAGTGTTATTTCCCATAGAAACACCTGGGCGCCTAACTTCTGACCCTTCCTTTCCTGTCACCTGGATGACTTTTAATCATAACAATGGAAAGTGTTACAGCGTGTAACTCCTCATATCCTCAGAAAATTGTTAAAGTGTCCCAGACATAGCCACTGTGCCAGTCCTACTCATACTCCTTTAAAAATGCTCTGCAGGATATGCATCAGAAGAAGTGTATCTTGCTGTGTGGCTTTATTTTCATTGTTTTGAATCAATTTAAAATAAATGTGCAGCATAGACTCCTTCCTCAATAATGCCTCTTAGCAACTGGCTTTAAAATACATGTGTTTTTATTAGCCTTGTTAACACTGAACACTGGTACAATGCATATCAATGAGTCTGATATTGGGAATCATTGTTTCCAATGTTGGTGTACTCGCGTTTATTTTTACTTGCGCTTGGATGTGCTCCGATTTTTTCCAAACTCTTTCTCCATTCAATGCAATTAAATCAAGTTAAAAGCATTAGTATCAATGTAGTGACCTTTAATGATCTCCCAAAGGCATGTAAAAACTAGTCAATGTGTGCATTTGACATAACCGTTTCATTGGCATTTATATTTATACTTGCCTTTTTCAACGAAAATCGAATGCCAGTGGATAGAAAGCCTGACGTATATGATTCCTGTTGTCTACATTCAGATAGCTTTAATGTATTGGCTTGAACATTTACCACTACAACTTCATGTAAAGTACTCCCTCTTAATATTACCATCTTAAAACACAGGACAAAGCTGGCTTTGATAGAAAAGGTGGTGATAAAAGGTGGCCTCTCATGGAACAAATACAATATATTATACTTTTGTGCAGAGTACACCTGTGTTAAGTGAGTGAGGCATAACAAAGTGGGAGCACTGTAGATTAATCTATCGCTTTAGTTTCCTTCATTACTTTTCAGCCATGTCTGTATCCCAGACTATATTTTTGTTGCACCTAAATATCACACAGTTATGCATTATATACTTAAAGGATTGCATGTACAAGCCAATAAATTAAAGCTAGAAAGACTTCTGAAGGTGTAAACACCTTGTAAGATTTTTATGGTGTGCTAAAATACCACCAAAATGTAAGTGCAAATGATTGATCTAAAACACTATATATATATATATATATATATATATATATATATATATATATATATATACTATGAGTGTTACAGCACAAAATCAAAACACACTTCAGTGGACAAACCTACCAAGGGCTTGCAATCTATTGTGATAAGATGTCTGATTATGCACCGTTTAGATTAGTTTTAGTGAGCATTATGTATAGGGCATGTAATGAATAGATGCAAAGAGATAGACTACCTGTAAGTGATAGATTGGTGTTAGGTTAGAGTGAATTACATTTCACTTACATTTTAATATTTTTTTTAAAAGTTAAATTTCATCATGTTTTGTATTTGGTAGCAGGTAGAAAGGGACATTTATGGGCTACACTATTTGCGCACCCACTTTACTTCTTTTTGTGCAGAAGTGCACTTACTTGTCTGTTGAGCTCATATTACAGTGCTTTCCCAAATCCCGGTGTTTGGAAATAATCCCTGAAAAGCCTGTGATTAAACCATTCAGTGATTAAATCTGAAAAGGTGCAGTGTGAGAACAGTACAAATGTCATGCCAAATCCAACCTCCTACTACTGTAAGACCACCCTCTTTATTCAGTTAAACATTTCAGCTTTTCTCACCACATACTGATTGATTTGTGCTCATTCTGTGCCTTAAAGCAGAGGTGCTCAAACTTAGTCCTCAACAGCTTATCATCAGGTCATGTCTTCAGGATTTCTGTCTGTAGAAACAGGTGGGATAATTACTAACTGTTAGGCTGCTGGCCTGATCACCAACCCACAGAACTAGATGACGGAGATCGGATCCTGAACTCTGAAC
This sequence comes from Mixophyes fleayi, assembly GCF_038048845.1. NCBI lineage: Eukaryota > Metazoa > Chordata > Amphibia > Anura > Limnodynastidae > Mixophyes > Mixophyes fleayi. The sequence goes on from NC_134402.1 coordinate 226,151,498, forward strand.
AGGACAGACGTGTCCTGCCTGCTCTCCGCTGTAGCCCAGCTGAATCCTTCTCTGGGCTCGCAGTTTCACTCCACCGGAGATGACTTCCTAGTGCCCGTTGCAGCCTACTGCTACCTGCCCAGGATGTTTGCTACCTTCCTCTCGGGTGGCCGCTCCCCGGCCGCCACCTCCACTCTATCCCGTGGCTTGGGCCTTACCTTCCGCTGCTAAACGCACGGAACCACCCGGACTACTACTTCCACCTCGACCTCATCTGTCTCTACACGTGGCCTAATCCTGGGGAATCTTACCTGCTGTTGTGCCGCCTCCGTTCCCGCTCTGCTGACCCTGATGCCGTCCGCTGCTCTTTTCTTTCCTGTAGACGTCATCATACACGCTGCTGCTCCCACGTGCTGCTCCGACTCAGGTCCTGATGCTGTCTCTAACCTCCACGCTGCCGCGTCTGGTCTCCTCTCCGATCTGCCTGTGGTCCTGCTGTTCCTCCTCCGTCTGTTGCTCTGGTCCCACTGCTCCGGCCTGCTGTCTTCCGCTGCTACAGTCCTGACGCCGTCTCTGGTCTCCATGCTGTCTCCAGCCTCCATCGCTCACCGCGCGTGTCCTCCTGCTCCAGATGATGTCTCCTGCGTCCCCAGCCTCCATGCTGCCATCCCTCACTGCCGGTGGCCTGCTCCTCCAGACGCCGTCTCCTGCCGCCCCATGGAAGCCGCTCTCCTCACTGCTCTGCTCCTGCCCTGAGGCCATCTCCAGCTGCAGATCTGATGCCACCATGCTGCCTTCTCTCCGCTGGTTAGTCGGTAGTTAGTCAGCCTCTGCAGGGTCTCCTCTCATTCTCCCGCTGGGCCTCTGCTCATTGCCCCACCATTAGCCCTCTCACACCCTCCCTGGTTTCATATGAGTGTACACACAGACACTCACGCTGCCACTACCTTTCCCAAACCTAAGGCCCCTTGGCCTACCTGTACTCTGGATCCTCCTGATCCTTCTGGCCCACCTGTACTCTGACCCACCTAATCCTTTTTGGCTCACCGGTGCTCTGGCCCACCTGATCGCTAGACCCACCTAGTTCTTTTTGGCCCTACCTCTCTTTTTCTTGACAGCTTCGCCGCCTGACTCCCCCACTACCTTTCCTCTGACCTGCCCTCCATTATACTGGGCGACTTCAACATCCCTATTGACAACTGTTCTGACCCTGCCACCATCAAACTTCTCACCCTTTCCTCCTCCCTTGGCCTCACTCAGTGGACCTCCTCCCCCACCCACTGTCTTGGTCACTACCTCGACCTTGTCTTCTCTCACCTCTGTGATCTCTCTGACTTCTCCAACTCTCCCTTCCCACTCTCCGACCACCATCTCCTCTCCTTCACTCTGTCCTCCTCCCCTGCTCCCACCCTGCCTAAAGCCACCCTCACCAGGCGCAACCTTGATGCCATTGACCCCATCTCCTTCTCCTCTCTTGAAACTCTCCTATCACCCCTCCCCTCTCTGGCCTGCCCTGACCAGGCGTCCTCTCTCTACAACCAATCCCTCACTACTGCCCTGGACACCGTTGCCCCGGCCTCTTCTATCCGCCGTCGTCGCCTTATTCCCCAACCCTGGCACTCCAAACTCACCCGCTCCCTCCAAAAGTGCTCTCGCACAGCCGAACGCCTCTGGAGGAAATCTCGTTCCCTGGCTGACTTCCTTCACTTCAAATTCATCCTCTCCTCTTTCTGCTCTGCCATGTCCCTAGCTAAACAAACCTTCTTTAAGTCCCTTATCTCTTCTCAGTCCTCCAATCCCCGCCGCCTCTTTGCCACATTCAACTCCCTCCCACTGTCCCGCCTTCCCTCTCTGCTTCTGACTTCGCCTCCTTTTTCTCTTCCAAAATCAAAGCCATCAGACAGAACATCTCCTCCCATCCCTCTCCCGCCACCCTCACCGCTTCACCTCCCGCTATCAACCGGCTGTGGTGCTCCTTCATCCCTACATCAGGTGAAGAAGTTTGCTCCCTTATTCTTTCCTCTCCACCCTCTACCTGTCCTCTTGATCCCATCCCCTCCCACCTCCTTCGCTCTCTCGCTCTCCTACTGCCTGCTCTTACCTCGCACACCTCTTCAACCTATCACTCTCCTCTGGTGTTGTCCCATCCTCATTCAAACACGCTCTTATCTCCCCTATCCTCAAGAAACCCAATCTTGACCCCACCTCTCTTGCAAACTACAGCCCTATCTCTCTTCTCCCATATGCCTCCAAATTACTCGAGCGGATTGTCTGCAGCCGCCTCACCAGACACCTCTCTGACAACTCCCTACTTGACCCTGTCCAATCCGGCTACCGCCCCCTCCACTCCACCGAAACAGCCCTGGCTAAAGTCTTTAATGATCTCCTATCAGCCAAATCCAAGGGTCACTTCTCTATACTTATCCTCCTTGACCTCTCCGCGGCCTTCGACACCGTGGACCACCTCCTCCTACTGCAAACTCTTCTCTCTCTCTGCCTCTCTGGTTCTGTCCATGCCTGGTTCACCTCATATCTTGCAAACCGCTCCTTCTCTGTATCCACGTCTGGTTCTTCCTCCACCCCCTCCCCTCTCCCTGTAGGAGTCCCTCAGGGCTCTGTTCTTGGCCCTTAACTCTTTTCACTTTATACTCCCTCCCTTGGGGCTCTCATCTCCTCGTTCGGTCTTCAGTATCACCTATATGCTGATGATATTCAACTCTACATCTCTTCTCCTAATCTTTCCTTCTCCCTCCTGTCTCGTGTAACGGACTGCCTCTCAGTCATCTCCTCCTGGATGTCCTCATGCTTTCTTAAAATTAACATCTCCAAAACTGAACTCATTGTCTTTCCCCACCCAGATTCCCTTCCCACCATGACCTCTCCATTGTTGTTAACAACTCCACTATCTCCTCTGTCACCCAACTCCGCTGCTTGGGAGTCACTCTTGACTCCTCTCTCTCTTTTGCCCCCCACATCCAATCCCTCGCCCAAGCCTGTCGCTTCCAACTCCGTAACATTGCCCGCATCCGTCCCTTCCTCTCTCAAGATGCCACCAAAACTATCATCCATGCTCTCATCATCTCCCGCCTCGACTACTGCAACCTCCTCCTTACTGGCCTCCCCTGCTCCCACCTCGCCCCCCCTCCGCTCTAATGCGGCTGCGAGACTCATCTTCCTCTCACGCCGCTCCTCCTCTGCCTCCCCTCTCTGTCTTGCCTTACACTGGCTCCCCTTCCCCTATAGAATCCTTTTCAAACTCCTTACCACCACTTACAAGGCTCTCTCCCAGTCTACTGCCCCTTATATCTCTAACCTCCTCTCCATTCACACTCCTGCCCACTCCCTGCGCTCAGCCAATGATCACCGACTCTCCTCCGCTCTGATCACCTCTTCTCACTCTAGAATACAAGACTTCTCCCGCGCTGCCCCCCTTCACTGGATTGACCTCCCTCGCTCCATCCGTCTCTCACCCAACCTGTGCTCATTCAAACGGGCACTTAAAACTCACCTGTTCCTTAAGGCCTACCAACCATCCACTTAACCTCTCATCTCTTCTGTTTCTCCCCTGGCTCCATTTTTTTTTTTTCTCTCTCCTTTGCTTCACTGGCTCCCTTCTGTGCCTGATTTTGTTCACCCTCCCTTAGGATGTCAGCTCGTATGAGCAGGGCCCTCTTTCCTCCTGTCTCCATACCTGTTCTTCCGCTCCGTATCTACTGTATTTGCCTGCCCGGAATTTCTGAAGTATTGGTATTTTATGTTTAATGTTCTGTACTGTTTTACCCTGTATGGTCTACTGTTTGTACTGTGTACGGCGCTGCAGAAACCATGTGGTGACTTACAAATAAACAATGATAATAATAATCTTCGCCTATAGCAGCCGCCTTTCCCTTAGAGCTTGACGCGCTCACCGGTACTTAGCTCCAAGTGTAGTGTGGGTTGGTAATAAAGGACCACAGCGGCGGCCAGGAGACTGGTAGAAGGCAACGGGTAGTCACAACGATAGCCAAGGTCAAGGGTCACAGGCAAGCAGGGTAAACGATAAACACGTCAGAGGTCGGGGTCACACACACGGTAGTCTAAGGTACAGGCAAGAAGTGTCAGGGTCACGAGCAAAACAGGCAGAGTCAAAATAATCCAAGCAGGGGGTCATACACGGGAGGTCAATCAGAGTATCCACAGAACAGGGCAAGGAAACAGGAGCAGGTCAGCAGACTTGGTCAAACACGCTATAACCGGCAGGGAGGCTAAGCCCTGCCTTAAATACTAAGAGTAACCAATCAGGGCTTAGTCCTGAAATCACACACAGGCAGTTATAATGACAATTAGCCCACAGGCTGAAACTAACAATTACACCATACTGCGCGTGCGCGCCTGGCTTCCTACATTGCCGGGATGCAACGCTGAACAGGAAGTGTCCGACCGTTGTCTTGACAACGGTCGGGCAGGATCCGGAACTGACGTCCTGGTCGTCAAGGTGACGCCCGGGATGCTAGAGGGCACTAGGAGCGAGCCGCGGCGGTACTCAACCCAGGAAAATGGATTAACTCACGTGCACTTCTGCCTTAAGTAAATCATGTCAATTAGGGTATGGTATGCAGATGGGTGGGGTTGGTATACAGATGCACAATTTAGTATTTGGCAAGGATTGTCCCAACTTCTGCCATCGGCTGGTGAGCCACAAAAGCTTCTATCTGGGACTGCAGATCTATGTCCTTCAGCAGAAATCTTAATGTATTTGCAAAGGAGTGTGCTCATGACATCACAAAATGCGGTGATCCGGCATGTATCACAATTGCTACAAATATGAAGTGATTAAGCTGGCACATGGGGTGAAGGTTAACATCTTAAAGTGTATGTATGTTTCGTAACAGGAAAAACATTTCAGAAATACTACCACATGTTTGGCAGCATAGTAAGCAAAGAAGGCCTGTAAAAGCTAAAACTGCTTGTACATTTAAAATGTCATCAGGGAACCTTTTGTTGTGCCACATCATATACTAAAAAAATATTTTTCTTAGGATGATAAATTGTATGTGGTGTTCAGCGTCTGTGGTTGACAGTGATAGTTTTTTTTTTTCTTCAATGTTCTTTATTTGGTATCTGCAGGAAACCTTTTGCATAAGGGAAATAAAAATGGTGTAGCATCAATTGCTCTTTCTTACAGTCAGAGCGTAAGAAATTCACTCTATTTCTCTAGTAGAGAAATAGAGTGAATTAGGACCAAGATTCCATCCCCCCCCACAACACAACCCGGAATCTACTCTGCCAGTCAGGTGTTCACTGGAGCCCCTGATAGTGGGGACAGACTGGGCTGCAGACTGACAGAGGGTCGTGAAGTGTGTACCGGCTGGGGAGAACCAGGCAAGCGAAGTCGGTTCCACGCAGAGGTCAAGGGCCGGCAGCAGACAGCGGTATCGGTAAACAAGCTGAAGTCGGGGGTCACAGGCGGATAGCAGAAACGGTAAACAGGCCAGGGATCAGGGTCACAGGATACACAAGCGGAGTCAGTTCAAAGCCAAAGGTCATACACGGTAAATCAGAAGTGGTCTCAGAAGACTAGAGTAGGAACAAGCAGGTCAGCAGACTGGAGCACAGAAGCTATAACCGGCAATGAGGCAGCAGACCTCATTGCCTTAAATACAGATACAGACCAATCAGCAGTTGAACACACTCCTGCAGAGTAATTACAAGAATCCAGCAGGGCCAATCAGGGCTTGTCCCTAACCTACACAGTTGCAGGCCAATGCCTGTTAATCAGCCTCATAGACTGACTGCTATGCGCATGCGCCCGGCTACCAGCACCGCCGGGACGCAGCGCTAGTGAACTAGTGTCCGGCCGTTGCCCTGGTGACGGCCGGACAGGAGGAGGAAATGACGTCCCGGTCGTCAAGGTGACGGCTGGGGCGCATGAGAAGCGAGCCGCGGCGGCTGTGAGTACCGCCGCGGCTCGTGACAGACATAATCAAAAACAAACTGGACTGATTGGAAAATGTAATTATGAAAAGAAAACTAGAAAAATTCCAAACAGATGAAGATGATCATACAATTTGTACGAGGATGAATGTGAGGCAAGAAGTCAAGCAATGAGTCTCGATATGTAAATACCTAATCATCCTAATATGAATTAGCCGTAAGAAACAAACAAACAGTTATGGAACTAGGGCAAGAGAGAGCAATTATGGTCACATCCTTCTAATAGAAAAAAAACACATTATAATAAAAGTATATCCTGCCCTAAACTTCCATTGATTATGAATACTCCACACACAGAGAGTTTTGTGAAGTTACATGCCGTTTAATAAGAAAAACTTAACAATGCCACAACAATAAACAAGACCATAATACTATGTCAGGGAAATTCTACAGAGAAGGTCTGATGGCACAAGATAAAGAAATATAAAGAACTACCTTAGTCCTTAGTCTCATTATGCAGAACAGCAAATCCAAAGAGATAATATACAAGACAGATGTAGTCATGCAAAAACTAAATAGAACAAGGGAAGATTTTTTTGATTTTTTTTTGGGAGGTTTGGCTGCCTTCTAAACAGAACACTGGAAATCACATTGACATATAACACCAAAACACAGCAATTAATTCCTTCTTAAATAAGGTGTTCAGATTTTTTCTTACAGTAAATTGAATAAGTTTGAATCATCATCTATTCATGTAGCGCCACTAATTCTGCAGCGCTGTGCAGAGAACTCATTCACATCAGTCCCTGCCCCATTGGAGCTTACAGTATAAATTCCCTAACATACACACAGACAGACAGAGAGACTAGGGTCAATTTGCTAGCAGCCAATTAACCTACAAGTATGTTTTAGGAGTGTGAGAGGAAACCGGAGCACCCGAAGGAAACCCACGCAAACAAGGGGAGAACATACAAACTCCAAACAAATAAGGCCATGGTTGGGAATTGAAATCATTATCCCAGTGCTGTGATGCAGAAGTGCTAAACACTTAGCCACCGTGCTGCCCCAAGTTTGAATCCCAATTCAATCAACAAGAAGCCCAGAGTAACCTCAAGGACAAAGATTTAGTCATCAAGTCAGCAGACAAGGGAGGTGGCGTTGAGATCTTAAACACAAGGACTGTATGAAAGAAACCAGAAGACTCCTCCACATTCCAATAGGTTCACTCATACCAAACGTTAAGATACAAGAATTATTTCACTGAACACCTGAACAAAGGCATCATTTCAAACGTGGAATAAAGAGTATGACTACATTGGGAAAAATTGAAGGATACGTCTTTTATTATTTATCCAAGATCCACAAAAGTTTACAGCCACAGGTTGGCTGTCCTGTCCAACCTGTGGCTTGTTTTAGGGCATCAATTCACTTACATCTAAACTCTTGGGAGTATATTTACTAAACTGTCATTTTTTTAGCATGTACTAAATAAATGATAGTTAGAATCTGGTTGCTAAAGGCAACCTCTCCACTCTTTCAAACCCACAGTTTATTAAATATACCCCTTGGAGTATATTAATTGTTTTCTGCAGCCAACTCTAATGGAACATAGGAATCACCTCAAAGTCTCTACCCAAGTGTCAAAAATCCTAAATGCGGTTGATTGGAAGAAGGAATATGTGATATCATTTCAAAGTCTTATTTACACCTGAACCTCACATAGCAGGCTGCATGCATTTGAACACACTTTGAAAACAAAAGCTCCCTTTAAGGAGAGACAAATTCATGATTTACAGTGTTGAACTCGTTTTACTCCACAAATTGTTCTAGTTTGAAAGATACTGTTATAATCATACACAAGTAAAGGCCATAGGGCCGATATTTGTGCCTAGCTACTCAATTTATTTGTGTCCAAATGGGAGTATGAGATCATCTGGCAAAACTGAATACTCTGGTGAAGGTGTATTTACGATGTGCTTCACACACAAAAAAAATGTAACTACATCTGTAGAAATCACCTTTCTGAATTTGGACATTTACATTGAAGGGTGTAAGATCAATACCTGCAATTTTCATAGACTAGTCTTCTATAATACTTTTAGATCAGAAGTAGCAGTCATCGCTCACAATTGCTTAAAAAAAAATATATTTAGGGGTTAGTTCAAAGTGTTTGAATAAAACTCATACTTAGAACAAGGAATGTTCATGAGTTCATTTTCAGTAATTGAAAATTTAAAATCGGAACCATTACTGGGGCGTTTAGAAAAGTCCTTGATATGGACTGAGGTACACTACAAGAGCAAAGACTGACATTTAGTAAAGAGATTAGATTTATTAGTAGATATAACAAATCATCTACCATGTTCAAAAAAAATTCTAAGCAACATTGGCACATCCCTCTGAAGGATGGAAGCCTTTAAGATATGTTACTGAAATCCCTAAACTCCATCTACACAACATAAAAATGGAACTAGTTATTAGTTTCAGCCCACACAGAAAGAGTAAACGGACCTGGCTACAAAAGAAATATGTTGTGCTCACCTCAAATGTGACAAAACAAATATTTAATCTAAAAGACAGGGTAAGCAGTGATACAGAAGGAGTGGTCTGTCTGTATTGCGACCTATGCAATGTCCATGTGCTACAACAACAAGGACATTTAAAAATCAGAATTTCTGAACATAAAAGGCACACAAAGAAAGGGTCAGCATTCTAAAATGTAACATAACCAAAGACCCCCCCCCCCATTCTTTTATTTATGGAATTTAAGCAACATTTGAGAGGGGGAACTTTACTACAAATATTTTGAATGAAGAAAGTATGTAGATCTATGAATGATTTTCTTAACACGGAAAGGTCTGAACTTTGAACTAAGATCTTTTCATCACAACTAAATAACACAGGGATACTATCCATATGCAATTTCATTAGTAAGCATTAGCTATATGTTTCTGCTCAAGTAACCAGTTACTTTCCTCAATCCTTTAGCCTCTTTAGTTATACAAAAAACTATCCCATATACTAAATATTTGCTGCCCAGCCAGCACATTCCCCCGACATTGCAGCGCCATAGTCGCATATTCTTCTTCCTCCATTTAAATATTTTCAAATAATGATTTTTTTTTTTTTCATGTACAAAAGAAAAACAAAACCCAAAAACCATTATTTTATTATTAGTCTAAGACACCATTTCCTTGGTAACTAAGTTCATAACTGTAATAAAGGACTGGAATCTACTTATTCTTCATTCAATAGGACTCTTACTACTTTTCAAAGAATAAAGCAATGGGAAGTTACCGCCACCACAGATCTGTGTGCTGCTGACATCTCAAAGGAATAGGTGATAGGCATTCTAACTTCACACACTGCTAATGTAGAATGGGAAGTATCAGGAGCTAGTCTATGTGCATGAAGAAGAAGAAGAACCTCCTCTCTGGCTGCGTGGCACTGGAGACTACTCTGCAAATTGCTTCTGTTACTTGCATTTGAACACTAGAAGTCATGGTTATGACCCAATCAGGGGTTCAAATTTAAAAGATGAATTTCTGTAACTCACTGAGGGCAGATAACGGGTTAATTTAGCTAGGTTGACAATCTTGCTTGACCAACTGCCCTCTAGCACCCTGCTATGGCCAGTGTCCTGTAACATATGGATTCACACACTTAGCTAGATGGGATTGCTCTTTCACAGACTGCTTGAGAATGTGTGTAGCCCAACTCCCCAGGGGGAGCTACAGATGTAAAATCCATTTGGAATTGCAAAAGGGACACCAGCTATAGGGTCCAGTGTGTCATTTAAGAAATGTTATGCATCAGAGAAATATTGTTCATAATTCATAATGGCTTCAAAGTTTGTGTATTTATCCTCAGTGGAATTATGCACAAGACCAACTTAAATTTGAACATCTTAGAGAACTTACTGTAATACAATATTGTCCCAATACTATACTTAATATTTTCATATTTAATATGTATCTGGGTGTAAACTTGTGACTGGTTGATTGGAAGTAAAATCATATTTATATGATGTACAAGCTGAGGAATATTTTATTTGTAAGAATTCCCCACTGAGGGAGGGGGGGGGGGGGTGGTGGTGGTGTGTGTGTAGGGAAGTCATAAAACCTCAAAAGCATACACACAGCCCTCTTTTAGTTATGTCACAGGAAAGGAGGGCTGGGGCTGGAACAGCATGTAAACAGTCAGTGAATGGGATCAGAAATTGTTCAATTCCTGGGGTTCCCTCTTCTATGGAGTAGTTGTGCACTTTTTCCACTTGCCCTGGTGCAGTCCTAAAGCTATGTGTGTTGCTTTTTTGATTCTGCAAACTTCTCCCTTTTTATTTTAAGAATCTCATTTGTATCATTTTATATCTCTGTATGTCTCATTTCATTATTATATATTGTAAGCATTGTGATTGTCCCATGTTAAACTCCATTTAATAATGTTCAGTCTATGTGCTCTAAACAAATTCATGTGCTAAATTAGCTTGGTCCAGTATAGCACTATGTAACTGAAATACAGGGTATTATATGATTAATGATAACTCTGATTTAAAGTTTAATTGTGGTAAAATATAAGTGTACGGAGAACCTAAGAGCTCCCACAAATGCTTGCTTTGAAAATAACTCTTAGTTGTGTCAATTTGGCCAATTGTAATGAGTGTGAAGTGTAAATTTGAGCAATTTTTTAATTATTTTTAGACAGACTAGTTGGTCTTGTGATTAACCTCTTGTCACATACACATGAAGCAGGCTCAGGTGAGAGCTGTTTGTGACACTGCATATAATTTGTCCTGCTGTTCATGGCATATGAATTTTGAATATTCTAAATTTAACTTTATTTTTTTTAAAAAACAAAACACTTTTATAAGCTTTTATCTATTCTGAAGTTGTTGCAAATATCTGGTTGTATTTCATATCTGAAATTGTTTTTTTCCCCTCTTGTTTAGTTTAATTTAATTTGTTATATCTTTTTTGTGCGTCTATTTCTCCCTCACCCCTTGTTTTTTTGTTGTCTTTTTTTCTGTATCGCCATTGTTTGATAAATGTTTCAATAAAATTGTTGAAGTTAAAAAAAAATATTTCATTATATTGTTTTACTATATTTTACTTTATTTATCTTTACATTGTGTTACGTACCCTTATGCTCAAATGTTTTTCCTGTTATGAAACTAACCTATAAGTGCACATTCACTTCAATGCCTTATCCTTCATACCTTGCTTCCTTTCAGTGCTCTGCCTTTGTGTGTGTGTGTGTGTGTGTGTGTGTGTGTGTGTGTGTGTGTGTGTGTGTGTGTGTATATACACCTACATGAATCTAACTAGGAGGATATTTTTCAATTCAGTTAAAATGTAATAAGAAGCCAGTAAACACTGAAGTAGATATGAAGCACTATTTTGAATGTATTGAAGGGCAAATATCAGGGTGCCAGAAAGACCAGTGACAAGTTTATGGATACTGATTAGTTTATATAGTTGAAGGGATTCTCCACCAGTTTTACATGGTCTGTAGGTTTGTTATTTTAATAAGAAAGAAAATAAATTACCTACAGCTTTTCATCTTTATTTTGCGATCAGCCAGTGATAGTAGAAAGACCCTTTTCTCACCATAATGGTGTTTTTATTTAAATTAGCCTATCTAACCATGCTAGACATAGTTTATGTTTCCATCTATTCATGCATTGAGCAATCTCGATGTTGACTATTATTTTGCCTCCTTTGTCTTATTGTTGATTCTTTTTGGACTTAACTGTATCCCTTTAGACTTCATACCAATGATGTCACATATATTCCAATTTATCAGGCTGTGCCCATACACAATGTTATTGCGGAGTGATAGTTCTATTAAAATACAACAGTAGAGCTCTAGAAGGAAATAAAATATGAAGAGAAGTCAAACAATGGCAATTGTACTGAATGGTGAGCTCTGCAAACAAACTTATTAGCACCTTAATAGAAATGATTTAAAGTACTATATCATGAATTCATTACTCTTAATAATGACAGAAAAATGTGTCCTGTAGGTTTATTTGTGGACCAGAGTTGCGAAACAGTGATCTAGACTTCATGCTCCCTTATTCCATAAAACATAGGGTTTTTTACACACCCTTCACTCCATTGGCCTTCGTGACACAGTTCTTTCCTGGTTCACTTCCTACCTATCGAACAGCTCCTGTAGTGTTTCTACCTCTGGCACATCCTCTCCTCCACTCCCCCTATCTGTTGGGGTCCCACAAGGCTCTGTTCTTGGCCCTTTACATTGTACGACTCTTCTCTTGGGTCACTATTTTGCTCATTCGCCTTCCAATACCACCTCTACGCTGATGACGCCCAAATCTATATCTCTTCCCCTGACTTCTGTACTTGTGTAACCAACTGTCTTTCAGCTATCTCCACATGAATGTCTCTATGCTATCTAAAACTCAATATGTCCAAAACTGAGCTGATTATCTTCCCGTCTGCCAGTCACCACCTGCCCTCTAATCTCCCTCTCTGTCAATAACCCCACAATTTCCTCAGTGTTCCAAGCCTGCTGCCTTGGTGTCACACTTGACTCCACTCTGCTTTATTCCTCACATCCAGACTCTCTCAGTCCTATCGACTCCACCTTAAAAACATTGCCAGAATGCGCCTTTTATTACCCAACATGCTACCAAAACTCTTATCCACTATCTCATCATCTCCCATCTTGACTACCGCAACCTCCTGCTATCTGGCATTTCTGACACCCATATATCCACACTTCAATCCATCCTAAATGCTGCTGCGAGACTGATCTTCCTCTCTCACTGCTCCACATCTGCTGCACCACTTTGCAAATCCCTACACTGGCTCCCTGTGTCCTCCAGAATCAAATTCAATTTACTCACTTAACTACAAAGCCCTCAACAACACTACTACTGCATACATCTCAGATCTCATATCAAAATACTCTCCCTCCTACCCTCTTAGATCTATTTCTGACCTTCACCTTGTTTCGTCTCTGGTAACCACCTCTCACTCCCGCCTACAAACCATCTCTCATGCTGCTCCCCATTTATAGAATTCCCTACCACGCTCAATCAGACTTTCCCACATCTCTTTTTTAGAGGTGACCTTATCCTCGATAACACTGTTCGCACTAATGCACCCTCACAACTGTCCCAATCTCCACTCTAAGCTACATTAGCTCCTCTTGTTTCAGCTGTGCCCTCTGCCATTTAGAATGTAAGCTCGGCGCTGTGGAGCACTGTGGCGCCTTACAAATCTACGATAGTAATAATGATGTTGGCTCCAAACGTGACTTGAATTGAGTCTCGCCCAATTGTACAAGTTCCCGCTCATATTTTGAATTGCATTTATCAAATGTATTACACTATTTTTATGCATTACATGATACTCCTTCCAGGACTTGGTATCCCTCCAACAGCCAAAAGGGCCACAAATTACCATTAATATAGTAATAAACCACCCCAAAATTACCTCCACATACCTAATCAAAAAGCTCCTTCACCTGCCATAAAATGTTTCCATTTACCCTCAGACACCCACTTGTTTTACAATGCCCCCACTTGCCAATTGGACCTTTCACTTGTCATAACATGTCCTTGATACATAATTTGCCAAATTATGACCCTACCATCTGAATGTTGAAAGTTTCAACGCTCCAGGTTTGATGAACACTGTAGTGTCAGTTTCCTGTTCTTAGCTGACGGGAGTGGGACCCGATGTGGTCTTCTGCTGCTGTAGCCCATCCACTTAAAGGTTATACATGCTGCGCGTTCAGATGTGCTCTTCTGCATACCGCTGTTGTAATGTACGTTGTTTTTTCGCCTTCCTGTCAGCTCCAACCAGTCTTGCTATTCTCCTCTCACCTCTCTCATTAACATCATTCCACCCAGAGAACTGCCACTCGCTGGATGTTTTTACTTGTTTTGCACATCATTCTCTGTAAACTATAGAGAATGTTGTGAGTGTAAATCCCAGAACTTCAGCAGTTTCTGAGATACTGTGTGTGTGTATATGTGTACGTGTGTATATGTATGTATGTATGTATGTATGTATGTGTAAAAAAAAAATAAAAAAAAAATATATATATATATATATATTAGTGTGTATATAAACATCGTTCCTTGCACAGTAGTGCTGATCATACTTTTCATTTTGTTAATAACCAAATAGGCTGTCCGTTGAGAACTACACACAGATGGTCATCCTCTGTCAAGCCTAAAGATGAGGTCAGTGCCAGTGATTTCTACAAATTGGAACTACTTGAAGGTCAGTAATGAATTTCTGAAAAATAATAATGTTCTAGATAAAATTAAACAGAGGGAACATGCAAATGGTGTGTGTAACAGTTTAAAGGACCATAAGACTAAACCTAAAATACCAAACTCTAGAAAAGAGCTACATAAATAACAAATAGGTATGTTTTTATATGTAGACAAGAAAAAAGAACAAATTGGTGTTGGGGTCAGTCACTGAAGTGCAACTATACAAATTTGAATGAAGTAAAAAAAAATGTTCTTAAGGTTCAGTAAGCACAAATGGGAAAAAAGATAGAATAGTGGACTTAAATAAACACTTGTTACTTGTTGGTTAACATTGTGTGTGTAAAGACATATATTAAAGGTGCCTATATAGTGAAGTATGTATAGATAATCTCCTCTGTGAACACTGTGAATGTAAATGTACCAAATAGATAGAAATTGATTATCTATAAAGAGCAGAGTTGAATTGCTTTAGGTTTGGAAGATATTGCCCTCAATCTGTCCAAATCCATGGGTATGCCCAGTAATATAGAGTCAAAAAGAAACTGATATTTTCATCCCTATATTTAAAATTTTATTCCACAAACTGATGAATACAAATGTTTTGAAAACCATTTGTCTGCATTATAATATATAATATAGCTCACATGATTGTATTGTTATACTTGGACCAAGAAACAAAGTTACTTACTTACTTTCCAGCAAGACAATATCTAATTTGCAGAGAACATGAAGAAAAATAAAAGATTAGCTAAATAAGATTCCATTTACCTTTTTATATTTGATACACACACTTCGCTCTGTACAGGATTTAGAATTTGGGGACATTGTTTACGTTGAAATACAGTCAATGAGAAATGTGTTCTATTTACAAATGCCTGACAGTGTCCTATCAGTTAGAAGTAAGTGGCAAACAAAGACATATTTCACACGCCTTAAATTACACCATGTCCTATGACGGAAAATAGACCATGATTGTTAAGGAGGTAGTATATGAACAAAAAACAGAGATATCATGGAAGGGCAAAACTGATCCTATCTCAGGTAAGTAATACATCACCGTAGAGTTATATAGATATATATTAAAATGTTTTATAGTAAGAAAAAACACAGTAAATTAAAAGTCAATATTGCATGATAAATTTAAATATATAAAACAACTAAAAAAACTAAAATCCTTACCTGTTAAACTAATAAATATCTTGTATATAAAAGTCCCCTATAGTGCACATGTAGGAAAAAATATCTAAATTGTGTTGTGGTAATATATGAGCAGGTCTTTAAGCACTGTGTGAGTGATCCTATTTATCAATTATAATAAGATATTGCTTATGAGGAAGATCTACGATAAGCTGATATAAAAACTAAGATAGGAAGCATCTACTATACAGAGTCATTTTAAGAGTTATTTTTTTCTATTCTTCTTTCACTTTACCTATATTTTATTTCACTTGTTAACAATGTGTTTGTGGAGCTGGAACCATTCAATGTTTTTAAAGTATACCAATAAAGTGTTTACTTAGTTACTTCTTGTCCCTCCTTGGGAACTGTTTTAAATGAGAAAATCCTGCTCCACCCAACTACCGTAGGTAACTCTAGAAATGTTAAACAAACTGTAAACTCCCTTATATCAGCAGAGCCTGTTCTGAGAAATGTTCCGTGACTGGACTGTTCATCCACTCCTCCAGTACCTCCTTGTAGATTCTTAAAAGTTGGCAAAATTTCAGCATTAAGCTACATTACTCTCGGCTGTAGTTTTATTTAGACTTACTTCTATTTTATTGGACTGTTAAATGAGCATAAATAAAATAATGTAAAGAAACAGATCTCCCCTCAAGAGAGCTAATCTTTCTAAACAATACAGCTAAAACCTATACAGTTAGCTTTCCTGTCTACCGTTTGCATGTAGACAACTATCAATCGGTCATAGTGCACATTACTAGCAGCTGTCTACACTGAACAGTCCTCTTCCCTCTCAGCAGCGGCAGCAGGATAAGACTTAGAGCCGTATAGTTCCGGGGACACGGGGCTGCCATTTGTAGTGACTATAAAGCTATATTATAATATGTGCTGGACATGGGGTTGGAGTAGATATGTAACAACTATGGATAATTAGCCTGGGAATTGGATTGAAACCTATGCTCTGGGGTTACTAGGGAAGTTAATAGTTGGCCACACTATGCCATATTAGTTCAATAGTCAAATGACTGTAGCTGAACTTCTGCAGTCAGAGGTAGGATATTTCTATATGCCACTGTTGTTGGTGTTTGAGATTATTATTGTTTTTGTCAGTCTGCCCAGGCTGTGTACCACTGCATATGTACTGGCATCACACGCAAATTGTACATGTTTCATAGTGTCATAGGGTCTTCAGGCGCCATAAAGGACCCCACCTACACCTAATTTACATTTTTTCAAGAGACAGGATTGTCTGAGTGTTAAAAACTATATTACACTTAGGCTTTACTGTTGAAGTTGTGCTTATCAGATCTCTTGTTACATTTTAAGTTTACCTGAAATGCCAATCTGAAAAATTGTAATAATATTAGTCTAATTATGTGACTTATATATTTTTACACTTTCAACTGCCTTCTATGTTCTTATATGGACTGAATAGCTGAATGTTCGGTCTTGGTAATGGTGCTCTAGTGGTGAAATGATGAAGGTAAGAGAGATTGTAATAAATTTATATTTATAGCCTTTACAAGTTTCTTCTGTTTCAGTCCTGCAGACTCGATTGCAACAGTTGCAGGCAGAAACTGAGGGTGAGAATGGATGGCAGGAAGAAAGTAAGACAACATCCCGGACTCCTGAGCGCTGGATGGAAAAGCTGAAAATGGAGGAAATTGCAAGGCATAAGAAGCAGAAAGCATTAAATAGCATGAAATGTAACAATGTGTCTTTGAAAAAATCAACAATAAAACCAAAGAAGAGTAAGAAAAATAATAAATCCCATAGCAGTGATGTGAAGAATGTTCTCCCACCATTATCTGTACTAACATGCTCCCCACCTATAAAGACTGGCATGGACATAGGCATGAGTGGCAAGGTTTTGAAGTGGACTAGTCAGAGCAGGAAGCTTTTACTGGAGGAGAAGGACGGAAACCGACGTGGAGGGGTTCAGCAAAACGAAAAGGACGGAAATAGACGTGGAGGGGTCCAGAAAAGCGAAAAGCCCGGAAACCAACATGGAGGGGTTCAGCAAAACGAAAAGGATGGAAACCAACATGGAGGGGTTCAGCAAAACGAAAAGGACGGAAACCAACATGGAGGGGTTCAGCAAAACATAAAGTGTTACTTGGAAATTTGCATGTTCATAGGAGAAATTAACAAAGCTCACCATTGCCTAAATTATTACCACCAGAACTCTGAAAGGAGAAGGCTCCTCAATACATCTATGTACAACTTGCTGATGAGATCTTTTGCCAAACGGGTAAGAGCACAGAAATGAGGAGCACCAGTAGGAGACTGCATAGGTATAGAATCCACTCAACAGACCTTTAGGAAATTTGAAGTTATATTTGAACTAATAAGAGTGTAGTAAAAGTGGATTATTGAGAAAGCTGTATATTTAGGGCATAATGAATTGAAAAGTTATAAATTTTGGAGAGCGAAGATATTGGTAAACAGGCATTCATAGTAGAGAAACCTCTTCAAGATCATGGTGGATGGAGGCGTTGAAAAGTGCAATGAAGTCTTGAGTGATAAAGTCTATGTACCTGTTTCTTGTTACTTTAAGCCTGTAGTTGAATTGTGAATGGCTGCCAAGAGCACTGTTTTCATTCCCTGATTTTTTCTTACAGGCCTCACTGGCTGAAATTGGAAGTCTGTTCATGATGTTGGAAGAGGCTGATCTGAAGCCAAATTTGGAATCATATGCTGCAGCATTGGAATCAATGGGCCGTAGTGACACCAACAGGAAAACCATTGAGAGGTAAAATCATGCATCATCCTAATTACCCAAAATAACATTTCTTCCATGCTATCTCTTTGCTATGTTGTTTTTATTACACTCTTTTCAGTATGCATTATTTCTGGGCCTGTAAAATCCGTTCGGTCTCCTGCACTATTTGTAGACATTTAAGGCCTTAAACTAAATCAGAGCTTGTATTATTTAAATAACTATGACAATGTGCTTGCTTTGGCTACCTTCAAGTAACTTGAAGTTTTCACTACCTCCATTATTTTTTATTTTCATTGTAGCAATACAAAACACTGAATTGCTACATTACTGGTCCACGCTCTGGTAATTTTTGTTGTTTTTATTTAATTTTTAAAATTTGAAAAAGTATAAAAAAAACTTGTCATGCAATACAAATATAGCAGTAAGTATCATTAAAGATTAACAATCATCGCACAAGTTGACTGAAATTCAAGGGGTAAATGTATCAAAGTGTTATTCTGGCCTTTAATTCCCATTGTAAATCTACCCGTCAGTATGGCTGAAATTTGACGACTTGTCAGAATTACACTTTGATATATTTACCCCCAAGTGTGACATATGAAGGAAAGGAGGTACATTACCTAGTCTTTGTTCCTGCTGATACCAGCATGTAATGAAAACCACATGATTCATCCTTCCCATGTCAGCAAATGCAGGCTGATGGGTTCGTTTATGGGTGTGTTTTCTTGGCATATATTTGTTCTCTTGTTATGTGAAGACCATATTTTAATGCACCGAGATTATCTGAACAACACTACTGATCTGATAAATCCTTACTGGCAGATGTAAACCCATCTACAAATAAAGATAGTCCTCAAATGGTTATAGAAACAGATTAATGCAGTGACATGTCCTTGCATGAGGCTCAGTATAGATACCGATCTTTATGTAATATTGGCACAGTTCTGGTAGTTATAGAGATTGCAGTGTTGATCTCTTTAATGTCAGAAGTGGATTAGGGAAAGACTGCTGCATTCTATCCTTTCTCCTATGGAGCTCTGTTTCTCATAGAACAGTAAATTAAATAAAAAACAAACAAACACATTTTACTTTGTGTGCAATGTATTTAAAAATAAAGTAATATTGTACCTATAATGTACTTTTATACAGTTAGTACATATTTTATATATTTATTATCGTTTTAAAGTGTTACTATTTTGGAAACACAAACATTATGCTCTAGTTTGGTTAGTGTAGTGCCTTTTTTGATATCCAAGCATTTGATGTATTTTTCTGTATTCGCTTTGTGAATGAGGTGTAATTAACCCTGTTTCTTTCTAGGTGCTTAAATCAGATGGAAGAGCATCAAATGTCTATTGACCAGCTCTTTCAGCACTTTACCTTTGTTGAGGATGAGCGAGATATGGTACTCAAAGCCATTCACTGTGTCAGGCCAGACTTCAAGCTGCCTCCTAGAGTCCAAGTGGTTTGCAACACGCCATTGGTCAATGAGTTCTACAACAACGTGAGCAGGGTTGATATCAGACACTGGTTGAACATATTTTTTGGAATTAAATGTATAGAAATAATAGTTCTTATTCTTAATTTAGAAAGAGAGAATTTGTTCGTTGCACAGGTACAGAATTTGAGCCATTTTCAGAAAGCCTTAATGTGAAAGGTAGTGTTTGTGGAGTCATTACATGAGTGACAGAACAGACTGCATATTAAATGTTGGATCATCTGCATGTGTTTTGGGCTTTTTTGACAAAGCTGACAAGGCGGATTGCATGCTGGCCTGGAAGCATTGGCAGAAGCGCTTGCGTGATCTTATTGATTAGCTACACAAGAAATCCTCTAAATCCATTACCTATGACCCCCTTGATATTGTCAACGAGTTCAGGGACTTTTACACCTGTCTATAATCTCCCTGTCTTGCAGCCCCAGTCAGACACCCTTGACTTGTATTTGGCTGATACCCCTCCACCTAATCTCACCCTTCCCCAACTCTACTCTAAATGCTGACATGACCTCGGATGAAGTCCTAGCAGCTGTAAAGACCCTCAAGCCCTCATCTGCACTTAGACCAAACGGATTCACTGTCCAATATTATAAAAATTTTGCAGGGACCCTCTTTCCACACCTGACGTCCCTTTTCATCCAAATTCTGGAGGGGGCATACTTTGTCCCAGTTACCACTCAGGCCAACATTTCGGTGATACTGAAGCTTGGGAAGGATCTCGCACAATGCTCCGGATATACACTTATCTCCTTATTTAATGTTGACCTATAGCTTTACGCTAAGATTCTAGCCGTTAGTTTGAATCCCCTCCTCCCGATATTGATCCATCCCGACCAAGTTCGATTTATCACAGGGAGACAAGCACCGGACAATACCAGGAGCACTGTCGACCAGATTCACTCCATTCATGACTGCAAAATCCCTTCCCTACTCATGATACTAAATGCAGAAAAAGCAGTAATTTGCATCTCCTGGCCGTTCATGTTTGGGGTGCTTGGATCGATGGGCTTCTCTGGAAAGTTCTTGAGAAGTGTCTCCACCCTGTATCGCTCTCCCTCTGCCACGGTTTCAGCTAACTGGCTCAATTCACCACCCTTTACTATTTCCAACAGTACACGTCAAGGATGCCCCCTTTCGACACTCATTTTTGCTTTAGTGATCGAACCCCTAGCAGTCAGGATATGTGCTAATAAGACTATCTCTGGTATCCGAGTTGGCAAGACAGACCACAAGCAGGCCCTCTATGCAGACGATGTCCTACTGAGTATCCATCAACCCACCACGACCCTATCTCCCCTCCTTTCCGAGCTTGACACTTATGGTCATTTCTTGGGGTATAAAATAATTCCTGACAAAACTAAGGCCTTGGACTTCTACATTCCCCAAACAGACAAATACCTTTTAGAATTGCAATTCCCCTTCAATTGGCGACTACAGAAATTCAAATATTTAGGTGTTTTCATGAGTTAGCGCCATCATCATTTTTTTCAAGCCAACTTCCCTCACACCCTCTCTCAAATTAAATCTGATCTCCAGTCCTGGTCTCATCCTTTCATCTCTTGAATAGGCCGCATCAATGCAGTGAAAATGAATATACTACCGCGGTTACTGCACCTATTCCAGACGCTCCCAATTTGAATTCTTCCCTATGTATTCAAATTCCTCTGATCTATCACCTTTAAATTTATTTTGGCAGGTAAATGCTGTTGCGTGTCCTTCAGAGGTCCTCTCGGGGTGGTGGCCTGGGTATCCCCGAATTTAGACGCTATTATCTGTCTACTCATCTCCCTCGATGTGTCCTATAGTGTGGTCATACGGCAGTGGTTCCCAAACCTTTTCAGTTCGCGGCACCCTTAGAGTCTCCATAATTTTTTCAAGGCACCTCTCCAAAATAATTACCGAGCAGTCCTGTTTTAGAAGTAGTTGGGTCAAAAAAACGTAATAAGTATTTAGGTCAGGACAGAAATACTTTATTTAGTTTTATGCAAAAATAATACGCATAGATCCAATAAAAAAATTATATTTCTCTTTCATCCAGTCTGGGGGACACTGCTTACCATGGGTTGTGGAGGGGAGCACGGGGAGTTGGCACCTAGCTAGTTAACTTTAGCACTGCTGACAGACCCCTCCCCTCTACAATCCCACTGCCTCTTCCTCTCAGTTTTTTTTCTAGGTGCCCAAGGAGTTGGGCAGTTTTTTTTTTTTCCAGCTAGTTATTTCATTTATTTTTTATTATTAATTTTAATTTGATTTAATCTTATTAACTTTTATTTTCTTTAGTACAATAGTTAGGTTGGATGGCAGAGCTGGGAGTGTGTTCTATCATAGAGAACACACTCCCAGAAAAATAGCAGCATGACAATGCTCTGTCAGAGAGAGCAGACGGCTCTCAATGGCAGAGCATAGGCTGTCAGATTGCAGAGTGACATGCAGTCTCACGGACCGCTGTCACTCTCGGAGGCTCCCCCGATAACCGGCACTGCCACTGCAGGCATAGAGCGCCGGTTATCAGAATACACTGCCGGCGGCCATGTTTTTTTCATCGGTCCGCTGAGTAATAGAAGGAAGGAAGAGATGCCGAAGGCTATACCAAGATCCCCCCTCAGAAAGAGGAGGGGGCATCGGGGTATCGAACGCTGCAGGAGACCTCCTTTTTTTTTTTTTTTTTTTTTTAGGTCTCCATTACCTAAAGGCACCAGGACACTGCTGTTGGACTTCTCCCCTGTGTGGCCCTTTTGGCTAAGTACCGCAGATTTCTTTAATCATTTACAGCAAACTGTATTTTGTGGTTTACAAAGGGGGGCTAGTAAGGGTTATATTGTGGTTCTCTTACTTGCCTAAATAGCACACTGTCTGTTTAACACACATACAAGTACAACTTTTATTATAGATTAGTTGATTACTTGTTTCTTGCTCTCTCTCTCTCAATCTAACTCAATCTCTCTTTATTTGGTGTTCCTTTCCTTTGTGAAATGTCAGATAAAGGAAAAGGTCCTATGGCTAAATATTTTACATGTTCTAGATGTAAGGGTTAAATTACCATGTGGGCAGAAGGACCGGTTGTCGCTCTGCTCTGCTTGCGAAGGGTTTGCGCAGAGGGGGCCCCCCCAACACACTCCAGCCCCGCTGACAGAGGAGCCGGCCTGGGTGGCTTCTCTGACACAGTCGGTTTCCTCTTTAGCACAGATTATCGCTCAATCTACTCAGTTACTGACTGAAGTGTGGCAGCCCTTCCTGCTGTGTCAAATAATGCTGTTACAGCTTTGGGGCTTCCTGCTGCCACAGTTTCTCCTGAAACGGCTATAGCAGGACCTTCCACTTTAGTAACGGATCAGCCCCCTGATCCGACAGAACCGGCATGGTCCTCAGCATTTATAAAGGGTTTAGACAGGCTAAATCAGTTGCTTGAATCCCCAGATTTACCCCCTTCTATAAGAAAGCCCAGAGGAAGGCGACATAAACGTTGATCCTGACCAGGTTCAGCTGTTGTAACAGGAAGAAAACGCTAGATACCATGGTATTTATGAATTTGGTTTTAGCGGTGAGGCAGGCTTTGGACCTCCCAGAAATGGAGGATCCTAGTTCTATAGACAGAAGTCTTTTTAAGAAAGCCAAAAGAAGGGTTATTCGGTTTCCTCCTTCTGTATAGCTCAGAGATATTGCTTAGGGAGCCTGGAAACAGCCTGATAAAAGGTTCTCTATTCCAAAGAGATTCTCCTCCTTGTATCCATTGCAGGAAGAGGACATGGCTCGATGGGAAGGGATCCCTAAAGTAGATACTCCAGTAGCCCGTTTGGCCCGACACACTATCCCGCCAGTCCTGGGCACAGCAACTCTGCAGGACTCCACTGACCGCAGAGTTGAGTCTCAGCTATATTTTTGTAGTAGCGGGTTCTTCCTTTAGACCCATTTTTGCTTCGGCTTGGGTTGCTAGAGCCCATGGAAGCATGGGCAGAACAACTGGCAGAGGCCTTACAGAACTCAGATTTACTTCCCCATGCTTTACATTTGAAAGAGGCATCGGGGTACCTTTTATGAGGCGGCTCAAAACACAGCGTCGGTGTCCTCCTCCATTCAGGCTGCAGCAATTTCAGCATGAAGAACATCATGGCTGAAATCCTGGGAGGTGGATTCAGAATCTAAGAAATCCCTTGAAACCATTCCCTTTTCAGCAGCAGGTTTGTTTGGCCCGCAGTTAGATAGTATGATTTCTCAGGCAACAGGTGGCAAAAGCACTTTCTTGCCAGTACACTCAAGTAGAGGCCGGACCCCGCGCTTTAGCCCCTTTAGGCAGTCCTTTCAGGAGACCTCCTTTCCTAGGGGCTAGTCATTTAGTGGTAGACAATCGAATGCTAGAGGCTTCTCAGTCAGAGGTAGGTCCTCGTTTACAGCTAGGCGTCAGGCCTCCAAGGCGCAGGAGAAGCCTACGTCCTGACTGCCTTTCTACTCTCCAGGAGGCGGCGGCAGTGGGGGGACGTCTGTCTCTTTTTCAGGAACAGTGGGCAGCGTCATCATAGGATCCTTGGATTCGGGGCACTATATCAAGGGGGTACATGATAGACCTGCTGGGTCCGGTACCACATTGTTTCTTTGTAACCCCGCTACCCCGAGATCCACAAAGACAGGCGATACAGGCTTGTGTCGCCTCTCTTCTTTCGCAAAGAGTTATTTGCAGGGTCCCAGACAACCAGACAGGAAAGGGGTTTTATTCAAATCTTTTTCTGGTCAGGAAACCGGACGGGTCCTTTCGACCCATCTTAAACATAAAGAACCTCATTGTGCACTTACGAGTGGACAAATTTTAGATGGACTCCCTGAGGTCAGTAATAAACGGTTTAGAGAAGGATCAGTTTATGGCTTCCATAGACATAAAGGATGCATACCTCCACGTTCCCATTTGGAGCGGTCATCAGCCTCTCCTGAGATTCACAGTGGGGGCCTCCCACTATCAGTTTCGGGCTCTTCCCTTCATCCTCTCCACGGCTCCAAGGGTCTTCACGAAGATCATGTCGGTGATGTCAGCGTGTCTTCACTTAAAGGGAGTTCAGGTCGTGCCCTACTTGGACGATCTGCTCATCAAATCCTCCTCAGAGATTTGTTTGCATCAGCACTTATCCCTCACCATAGCTTTCCTCGAGAGCCATGGGTGGCTGATAAACGTAAAGAAATCCCAGGTGGTTCCGTGCCAACGCATGGTCTTCCTAGGACTCATCATGGACACCAGTCAGCAGAAGGTGTTCCTGCCTGCGGAGAAGATCAGTTCGATTCAGAGTATAAAATCTCAGGTCTTGTCCTTTCCCAGTCCCTCAATTCATTTGTGCATGCGTCTTCTAGGAAAGATGGTGGCCACCTTCGAGACGATCCCCTTCGGTCGGGCTCATTCATGATGCTTCCAGTGGGATCTGTTGACAAAATGGTTAGGATCCCACCTACAATTGGATCGCCAGACAATCTCGCTGTCTCCGGAGGCGAGAGAATCGCTTCAGTGGTGGCTGATTCAGGATCACGTGTCGGTGGGCAGGTCTTTTGCCCCATGGTCATGGATCATAGCCACAACAGATGCCAGCCTAAAAGGTTGGGGGGCTGTAGTACTGCATCTCCGGCTCCAGGGGCTTTGGGCAGTTCAGGAATCAGCCCTATCCATCAACACGTTAGAGTTGAAGGCAATTCTTTTGGCTCTTCCGGGGGTTTAAACTCTTCTTCAGGGCCATCCAGTCAGGGTTCAGTCCGACAATGCCACGGCTGTGGCATATGTCAACAGACAGGGAGGAACGAGGAGTGCAGCTGCAGTGCAAGTAGCAGCTCAGATATTTCTTTGGGCGGAACAGTATGTTTCAGCAATCTCGGCAGTGTTCATTCCAGGAATAAAAAATTGGGAGGCCGATTATCTCAGTCGCAATGCGATGATGCCAGGGGAATGGTCCCTCCATCCAGAAGTATTTCAGTCTCTAGTTCAGAGGTGGGGTCTTCCGGATATAGATCTCATGGCCTCCAGACACAACAGAAAGGTTCCGAGGTTTTGCGCAAGGGCAAGGTACCCCTAAGCGATAGCAGTGGACGTGATGACCATGTCATGGGATTTCAGGTTGGGGTATCTGTTCACTCGATTCATATGCTTCCTCGAGTACTCAAACGAGTGAGGCAGTGCGGTCTGCCGGTAATTTTAATAGCTCCAGCATGCCCGCGTCGAGTGTGGTACGCAGACATAATCTCCATGGCGGTAGGACAAGAACATCGTCTTCCGTCGCGAGACGATCTTCTACAAGGTCCCTTTTGTCACCAGAATTTACCTCAGCTCCGTTTAATGGCATGGCTGTTGAAGCCAGGCTCTGGAGGGCTAGGGGTTTCTACCCCAGTGTAGTGAACACTCTGCTACGAGCTCGAAAGCCGGTTTCAGCTAGCATCTATCATCGTATTTGTCGAGCCTATATCAGATGGTGGGAAAATAAGTCCTGTCACACGTCCTCTTTTCGTCTCCCTCGATTATTGGCTTTTCTTCAGGATGGGCTGGAAGCGGGTCTTCGTTTAGGTTTCTTAAGGGTTCAGGTATCGGCGCTTTCAGTTTTCTTTCACCTGAAGTTAGCGGATTTGCCAGATATCAAGACTTTTTTCTTCAGGGAGTCTTGCATATTCAGCCTCCCTACGTTCCGCCTACAGCACCATGAGATCTTAACTTGGTACTTGATATGCTTAAAGGGCCTCCTTTTGAGCCATTACTTGCGGCAGATTTTAGGTGTCTGACCTCGAAAGTCGTTTTTCTTTTAGCAATTGCATCTGCACGCAGGGTTTCAGAATTGGGAGCTCTGTCTTGCCGGGAACCATATCTGTTTTTTCACGAGGACAGAGCGGTATTAAGAACTCTCCCTTCTTTTGTTCCAAAAGTTGTTTCGGCATTCGAACCAGGAAATTGTGGTTCCGGTCTTTTCTTCGACTTCTCATTCTGATCAGCAGTCTATGGAAAAGTTAGACGTGGTTAGGGCTCTCCGTATTTATGTTAAGAGAACTTCCCAGATTAGGCGTACAGATTCTCTGTTTGTACTTTTTGATTCAAATAAAAAAGGCTGGCCAGCCTCAAACCAGTCTATTGCAAGATGGATTACGGCAACCATTAAGCAGGCTTACATAAGGGCTAACCGTCCTGTGCCAGAGAGACCTACGGCCCATTCCACCAGATCGGTAGGGGCATCATGGACAGCGAGAAATGGGGCTTCTGCTGACCAGCTTTGCAGGGCAGCCACCTGGTCCTCTGTCCACACCTTTACCAAATTTTACCAGTTTAATGTATTTGCGGATGCAAATTTCGCACGTAGTGCCCTACGAGCAGGGCTTTCAGAGCAGTCCCACCCTTACCGGACTGCTTTAGAACGTCCCCATGGTAAGCAGTGTCCCCCTGACAGGATGAAAGAGAAAAGAGGATTTTTGTACTTGCGTTAAATCTGTTTCTCTGATTCCGTCTGGGGAACACTGCGATCCCTCCCTTCTGCTTTTTCTCTGTGTGCTCTTGGTTGATTGGCCTTTTCTCCTTGGGGCTTTGTAATTTACTGAGAGGAAGAGGCAGGGGTATTGTAGAGGGGAGGGGTCTGTCAGCAGTGCTAAAGTTAACTAGCTAGGTGCCAACTCCCCGTGCTCCCCTTCACAAGCCATGGTAAGCAGTGTCCCCCAGACGGAATCAGAGAAACGGATTTAACGTAAGTACAAAAATCCTCTTTTTATATATTTTTTTCAATTCTATTTCTGTCAAAGAATAATTGACAACTAACTCAGACTGTGACCTCCCTCATCTCCACACGCGCTGCCCTCTCTCGCGCTGCTCCGCCACTCTGCCCCCCCCACCCCCCCCCCCCCCCCCCTTCGGCCATACTGCCCTTCCTCTGCCGCGGCTTGCCAGAGAAAAAAGAAAAAAACTTACCAATCCACGCGGCGCCGGGACCCAGCATCCTCCTCTCTCCCGCAGCTTGTCACTGATTGTCGGGCGCGCTGCAGGAGAGAGGCAGATGCTGGGTCCCGGCGCCGCGCGTATTGGTAAGTTTGGGTTTTTTTTATTCAGGATTTTTTTTCTCATTTTCCTCTGGCTGGTCGCGGCACCGCTGGGAGCTGCGGCGCACACTTTGGAAACCGCTGTCATACGGCTTCTACGGTGTGAGTGGCTCTGGAGGCTGAAGGTCTGGGATTACTCACTGCTACCCTCCTATAGGTGGTATTATATCCAGACCCGCCTTTACAAGATTTTGCCTGACTCCTCAGACAGGTGCTGGCATGCATGCCCTGGAGTAGGCACCTTTCTTCACATCTGCTGGGACTGCCCGAAGTTAGCCCAGTTCTGGCTAGATATTAAGAACCTGATCCAATTCCTGATCCAAATTAATGTCCCATTTGATCCCAATTTTTTTTTTTTTCTGTCCCTCGGGTTTCCCACTGCAACCCGACTTCAAAACAAACTAGCTTGTCACATAATCTCAGCCGCTACCTACAAATTGCTGCGGACAGGAAGCAAACTGGCCCCACCACCCTCCCTACTGTCATACATCAAACGTGGCATGTGCACCACATGGCAGTTATGACAAGCATTATTAATCACTCCTCTAAATGATTCAATAAAGTATGCGACCCCCGGTTGGACTTTGTTCCCTACAAACACCTAGCCCCTTCCCTCTCCCCCCCCCCCCCCCCCCTCTTTGTGGCCCTAGCTATGCCGCCTACTCTACTCCCTCACTGTTTCCCTCTCTCCTTCTATTTTTCAACTGCCCTTGTTTCTCCTCCTCTCTTCTCTTGCTTCTTTTGTCCTCTCTCATCCTTCGCCTTATTCACCTAAACCTAAAAACCTGATGGTCTGTTCCTCTGCTTATCTTTCCTACAGAAATGTATTTATTTGCTGATCTTATCATACCCGCAGTTGTTTTCTTGTTGTATTACTTCTGTATTTGTTTAATCTTCGATAAGCAAAATATTGTTTATGTGCATCATTTGCAGCAGTCCAATGAATAGCATTGAGTGTGATGGTATATATAACTATAACTGTAGTTATGTTGTGGTGTAAAGTCTGCAGCTCAATAAGGGTGCAGTGATAGTTTTATAAGTGCCATAATCAAATAATGTGACAAAAAGAAATGCAGTACAGTGACTGACTTTTTTCCATCCAACAGGAGCCTCAAACATCTTATCCCAAAATGGATTTCACCGAGTCTTATTTGCAGGAAAAGTTTGAAGAGCAGCTGAAATTTGAGAGCTGTGAAACCGTGACTATAAACTCTGTGGAAGCAATTAAACCAGTGACCAAGGAGAGAATAAAAGCGGTGAGACTGGGCAATCTGGAGCACTGGCAGTAGATAAGGTCCATCTTCTCTGCCCAATTTTTCTTATGAAAAATGTATTTTCAACTTCTTGTTGTGATCCCTTAATTTAGCAGATCATCTCTTCTGAAACCTGTTCAAACTCTGTGCTGTTTTTAATTGTGTTAAACAATGTCTCTTTTTTTCAACATTTAAGTGTTTACTAAATGTTTATTGTGTTTTTTTTTTTGTTTTTTTTTTAATTATATTTTCATTACAGGTGCTCTAGAATAAAACCAAAAAGGAACCATGAAGGGCAAAGGGCCCTGCCTTTAAAGTTAGGAGCACAAATGTCCTAGACTATGTTAAGATAGATAGGTTACATATCTATCATTGCAAGCTATAGTTCCAGATGATAGGATTGACAACTATATATCTCTCCATTGTATCATACATCCCCTGATGCTCAATGGCCTAGAGTACTTTTAGGTTGCTGCAGTGATTTGCTGATGCACCCAGAAGATTTGGGCGAGCAGTGGTGGTCTCCATCTCATGTAGTCTAACACTTCTGTTCTGTGTTCTGCAGAGGGCTGTGTTGGCTGACTTGCGCTCTGGCTGGAAAAAGGCGCTGCACAGTGCTCTGAGTGACTCAAAGAAACACTTGTCAGAGATTAGCAAGAAGTCACGGAAAGTAAACCTATACCCCTATTTATGTCTGTTGGAGGATGAGCAGTATGTGGACATTATGCTACAAGTTAGTAACCTTTCTGTGTGAACCATTTGTGTAATTACTATGTCTTTGTTTATTTCTGTTCAAGTAGTGTTTCTTTGTTACTTCGTAGTTTGGCTGAGTACACACTACAGAAAATTTCTCCTGATGCGACATCTTTAACGATTTTACCAACAATATTGAAAAAAAAAGTCCCAATCAGCATGGCAATTCATGCGTACACACTAAACACATTTTTGCACGAGTTACCTTCAGATCTGTGCTCTTCCATCTGTCATAACCGTCGGCTGATAAGATTTGGCTCTGCACATTCCATAGAGATCTATGGACACTGCTGGTCGTAAGTGCAGAATTGGATAGACATCATTCTATCATTGAACAACATTTTTAGTACTCTTTTTAAAAATCAAATGAAATGATACAATGTATTTTGGAACGATAATCACTGTTGGACTGTACACACTAATGCAATAATGGGCCAAATGGTCGTTTTATCGTTTCATTTGTCCGATAATCGTCTGTAATGTGTACCCAGCCTTTGTGTAGTATTTGGTAAATTATACACAGTGTGTATGCAGCAATACTTAATAAGGAGAGTGAAATTAGGGATTATAGATTAAATAAAGTAGTTTAGTTGAATCTGCAAAAATGACAATGATTTCATGGTGAAACTATGTACTGCTAAAATGTATGCTATTGCCATGTTCGTAATCACAATCTTATTTATCGAAGACACTTGTATCTACTAACTGGAAGGATCTGCACCACAAAATATTAGCCATCAGTTTTTATCTGTATCGTGCAAGTTAAACAATGACTGGCATGGTTTTAGCTCACATATATACCTTTTCAGCAATGTTTATAAATAACCTATTTCTTCTGAAATAAATGTCATGCCTTCATACTTGAGAGGTATACTCAGGGGCGGGCTGGGCAGGGGGGCATCGGGCCCCCCGGGCCGCTCAGAATCACGGCTGTTAGGGCCGCCCGCTCCCCGGAAGTAATATCAATGTGATGTAATTAATATAACTGCTTAGAAATAAAATATATTGTACTCTCTTTAAATGTACATTAAAATATGTTATACTACCCTTAGTGCCAATGTTCCATGCTGACATACAAAGAGGCAGCAATGTAATTTTCTGTTTAATGTGCTTGGTCAGTGGTAGGTAACCTGTGGTTGTTAAGGTACAACCACATTTTATACTTACTTACAGAGCTGGGAAGATTTATTTTTTATTTTTTCTTTAAATATATATTTTTTAATATATACTGCATATATATTGAAGCTCACATTGTCAACAAAGTTAGGGTTTTAGTAATTTTGAAATGGAAAACCAGATACCCGTGTGACCTGAAGTTTGCTCAGACCATAAAAGCAAATCTTCTCCCCACTTATGGTTAATCAGATGTTTGAGTTATGGCAAAATAATTTTGAATTAAACATATTGGATCCGAAAGGGGGAATGTCATGGAAAACTGGCACACATAGGAGTCCTAAATAACAAAATATTGACATTCCTCTAGCTATGGGTATACAATAAATACTCTTAAGAGTTATTTACAAACTGGCAAGTGTCCAGCAAGTGCAGCCGTGATGTCACCAAAGTCTATTTGCAAGTGTCACTTTGTTTCTAATGTATACCCCTACCCAGAATAAAGAAAACATACCTAAGAAAAATGAAAAGGGAGACCTAAAACAGTTGTGAAAGATCTTTACATACAAGAAGCTCTACATTGAATCTCGCCTATCCTAATAGGAGTAGAGACCTTATTTTGGGAAGCGCTAATTGTTGCACCCAATAAATCTAGAATAGAACTGATGTATTTCAGGGTAGGACCAGAACATGAATATAGGAATTGCCACTGGCCACCACCATGGATGGACAAAATCCTAATGCAAGAACTTCTTATTTTGTCCTGTGCTGGGGCTGCATTCTTATGAATATTGTTGTTGTTATTATTTGTTATCCTTTACAAATTGTTGCTCTATTACACTGTAATACTACGAGGGAGTCCTGATTTAAACAGTTTACATAAAATGACATAAAACAGAAGGTAAAGATGGCTCTGCCCAAATTACAAACTTTCTAAGAGGTGTGGGGAAACATTTGATGCATAAACTGGGAAAAGTGTGTGTAATCTATTGGTGACTGGCATTTCTGTGCAGCTACCGGTGGTGTGCTGCAGTAGGAATGAGGAATGAGACAGTGTAAGGTGAAGACATGAAACACAAACTAGTCATTGTTGAAATCTCGAAACAGTTACTGCTGGCAACCATGATTGTTCACATTTATCTTAACTGAACCTCCTTCCTCTTTTGTATCTTAAGAAGGCTTACGCTTTTTTTGCTGCATGTGAAGATAATAGCCGTGTGCCCCTTATTTTTCTTTGGCATCATGCTTGCTGCGGCACAAAGAGCCATGCCACTTGTTCCCCCATTTCACCAACTAAGAACAGAGAGGGTAATGGAAATGAACTCTGTAGGTCTAACACAGGGTTGGCTAACCTGTGACACTCCAGGTGTTGTGAAACTACAAGTCCCAGCATGCTTTGCTAATATATAACAGCTTATTGCTGGAAGGGTATGCTGGGACTTGTAGTTTCACAACACCTGGAGTGTCACAGGTTAGCCAACACTGGTCTAACAGAAGGTTATTTATGTGGTTAGTAATGCACAGAGCTAAAAGGCAACCATCACTGACTGCTGTCCCCACATCATCATTACATAGAATTATAAAATAGAAAAATACAACTTGATGATAGAAAGGAACCTACATGTCCATCAAGTTTACTCTTTTCTGTGTGCGTTTTATTTTCCAGGAAGTGGCAGGATGTTTTGGGTTTTGTTTTTTTATTTAATATATTCTATCTAAGACATAACAATAGCTATGTGTCGGGGGGGATTCTGCAATTTTTTTTTTTTGGTGTATATATTTATTTTTCTTTATATGGGGACCAGGGACTACAACTACCGGGAGACTATTCCAATTTACCCTCTGTGTGAGTGTTCTCTCACCCTTCCCTCTTTCTCTCCCTTAACTGTCCCACTTCAGAGTGCGCCACTTTGTTCTGGAAATCCTGCACACCTCTTGAAGTCTTTCCTGAAGAGATTTGTATCCTATTTGCCATTTTAGTAGCCTTTCTCTGAATTCTTCCTGAACAGCCAAATATTCTACTAGCTTTGCCACTACTTCACTATACTGCTTGCATTTTTTCAGATCAGCTGAGACTGTAATTTCAATGTACGTATCCACTGTCTTTCTGCTCATTACATCTATAATCATTGTGTATTCTGCTTTAATAATTTTGGGTTCAATATGCAGTATTTTACTTTTCTCTATCCTACCACTGGGGGACACTGCGTTACATTGGGGTATAGTAGGTGGGACTCGAGTTAGGCACTTATAAACTTGTTTGTTTCCCTGACTCCTCCCCCACTATGCCCCTCCTCTGTAGCTGACTCCAGTTGTTGTAAGTGCCTTCTGGAGAAAGGTCACTTCTGTATAGGCTCCTGCCTATACTTAATTTAGCAGTAGGTTTTCCTGTTTTTATTTTTCTTCCTTTTCAGGTGCAGCGCTGGACTCCATGCCAAGACTCAGAGGAGTGAATAGTCCAGGGGATTACTTAACTCTGAGTTCCAGTGCAGGTAAGCAGCACGCTTCCCTCGCACCTCTGCCGGTAGTCATCCCTTAGAAGGAACGAGCAAATGGGCCATGTTTTAATTTGTTTTAATTATGCCTTTTAAAGGCAAACTTTTCATTTGGGCCATTTTTTATTATATATTCGGCCTTATACACGGCTGCGGCCACAATCAGATATGCGGGCGGGAGTGAAGGTGTCTCCGCCTCTCCTCTCTGCTGCAGACTTGCCGGCAGCCTCCCCCCCCTCCTCCTCTGCCCCTAGACAACGAGCAGTGGGGGAGAAGGACCGGCATCGTGCTCTGTGGAGGTGATGAAGCTGTCAGTGAGACCGCACGCACCCTGGGCATGGCAGCGCGGCGGTTCTCACTTTCCCCCGACTGCAGCCATATTCAGTATATGGGCTGAGCGGGATGAGCAAAGGCGGACATGTTAGGAGAGGGGAGTGCACCTCCACCTCTCTCCCTAATGGCGCGAACGGTGGCCATCTTGGTTCCGGAGCACACACATCAGTGCATGCTGTTCCTGACTCTGCCTCTCTTCACCTGGTAATGTTGGATCGTTTTTAATCATATTTGTAAACGATTGTCAGCCTACTTGCCACACAGTCGGGACTTTTATTTCATGATCCTGTGACTGCTGTATATATTATAGGATTACCAATTTGACAATATTGGTAGTTTCCTATCCTCCTGTGACATATTTTTCTTTTAAGGCAGATATACATTGATATGGGAATACATATCTGTATAATATTCCATATGGTGAATGGAATGTTTCCATAAGTCTGGTAAAGGAAGATATAGATATAGAGATATATATAGTGGCTGGGTAACTTTTATACAGTTTTCCAGATATGCGGTATGTCTCAGGATTTACCTAGGGGGTAATAAACATGCTGTTTTATATGCTCTACATTATTTATGTGGCACAAAATTAATATACAGTGTTATCCAGTGGTAAGCTGGTTGGTCTGTATTGCAATATGTGTGCGTCAATATATATATGTATGTGTACATCAGAAGCTGTGGCTCATCTGATATATACACGGTTTTAATTACATGGTGTTGTGGTTTCTATTTCCATAATAGCACATATATATATTACCTGTTTAAAATATAGAACAGATTTATTCTATGTCTATTTCCATCTTGTTTTACTATCAAGAGGAATATTCTTGCTGATTACACTCACGAGGTGGATAATCCCAGCTTAAACTGTACACAGTTTTTGCATTTGCAAGACAAACAGTCTATACTTGGTTTTCAACCTAAGCTTTAGTGACACCCTAGTTGGGAAAATGTTTTTCCTCATATCTTAGACTCGGTGTCTGTCTTTTCTCAAAGACCAGGTAAACAGTAATAGACTGGCTAGGTTTTCACCTTCCCTAACTCTCCAGAGTCAATACAAGGGAAGTAATCCCTGTTGGTGACAATCCTGTGGCTCTTCAGTTCTCTTATTCTGCTGTCCCCGGCGGGAGCAGACAAAGAAGTCCTCCTACACACAGCAGGGGCTGGTAAAGGATTTTCTCTAGTGGCTTTCAAACAGAAGAAGTGCTCTAGCCTTTATTCACATTAAGGG
Source organism: Mixophyes fleayi (assembly GCF_038048845.1). Classification (NCBI taxonomy): domain Eukaryota; kingdom Metazoa; phylum Chordata; class Amphibia; order Anura; family Limnodynastidae; genus Mixophyes; species Mixophyes fleayi. Next base: position 226,186,261 of record NC_134402.1, read on the forward strand.
TTAATGGGGTGGTTTGTATTCACCCAGCAGCATCGTAGCTGGTAGGCATACAGTTATTCAGCTATGATACCTATAGTTAGCCACATGCTCACAGGACTACGTTCCAATATCGGAACTCTCAGTTTGCTCTATTACAAATGAGTATCCAAAGGCTTCTGGCGGTAGGTGTGCTTTCTTTGTTTTATGTCGGCGACACCAAGCCATGGTGTTTACGGGTTCCATCCGTTGATCCTCTCTGTTGATCTGAGGTCAGGGTGCCACATTCCGAGTCAGGCTTTGCCTTACAGGGGTGGTTATAGTTTATGTGCTGTGGAAATCAGGTAAACATCCATAGATTTGTGGACATTCCCCGAAGGTGGAAGTTATTTATTACACCCAACGCTTAGCTTACAGCTAGACGTTTTCAGCCAGAACATTATACTTGCAGCCTCTCGGCAAGAAGCAGGGCTGCATTATTGGGTTCACAGGTGATCACTTTGAGCCTACCCAGCTTTTCGCTTGTTCTACCACGCTAGAAGCGTTGGCTTATGCCTTATCTTCTAGTTCGGGGTTTTCAGTAGCTTCCTACCAAAGGACACGCTCATTTCTTTTCTACACAGTTCCAAAATGCTCCTGGCAGAATTTCCTTTCGGTTACAGGAGTTTCTGTTTTGCAAAATAGGATACCAAGTTTCTACTGGTATCTTTGGCTCTCCTTGTTCGTAACATCTCCCATGTCTCAACAGGGAGATTCTCATCAAGGAAGGCTGATTTCATGGCTTTGGACGTGCATTGCACCCCTTTGCCCTAATTCACTAATTTACCTTTCGGGTGGTGCTTAGTCACATTGTTTTTATTAGTGAGTCAGTTGTTCTTCTTGTACAGAGGGTCAGAAAACCTGTAGAGATTCGGTCTCAAAATGCAGTGCTGTTGCATATTTGTAGCACTTATGCAATTCCCGTATCCTAATGCAGGATAGGGGTCGACCTGTGTATGGTTGGAGGGGTGTTCCTTGTGCCATCCTATGGGCCAAGCTAGACCAACTTATTATTATTATTGTTATTGAGGGCCGAATGCCTTAGCAATCAATCCTTTAACAGGTAGAGTGTGTCACCTCAGGGTAATACCTTTGTGCTCTCCTGGTTAGGTCATAGGGCTCTCTGAGAGGGAGCCCAGGTTCTTTTCACATATTAACCTGTTTTCTCTATTGGCTATCAATCTAATGACCCTCAGGTGGTTTTGTCCATAGCCAAGTCGGGTCTCCCTATAACTTAGGGGGTGTACAAGTGATTCACAGGTCCTATTTCCTAGTGGGGGTTCAAGAGTTTCTAGGATGGGGCGCATCCCAGCTAGTCTGGTGGTCCGCCGTATGTCTCGCAAAGCAGTGTTCTACTGGTTTAGGGGACTTGTGTTGTCGTCCCTCTTTTCCCGTTTCCAGAGCGGCCTCATCTCGTAGTTCATCTCTTTTTGTTTTCATCATCTGGTTTGATGCTGTGGTGTCGGATGGCTAACCTTTTCGGCTAGAGAATCCTTGCAGGGAGATGGTTGCTACCTTCAATTCAGCCGTAGAGATTCTTCCTCGGCTGTTTTCTTTGGGCTAGAAACTATATTCGATTGGTGTAAATTCCTAGAATTTCACACGTCCCACTCAGGATTCTTTAAAAGAGTTTTCTTTACCAGCTGGCTTCTATGGGGTCTACGCCCTTCTTCTTTCAGCTTGCAGCTTCCGTGGCTCTCTGTCTAGCTCAGCGGAAGGTTGTTTTGCTTAAGCGGTTTCTTTATGATCAGCCCACCTTTGGTTGGTTGTAAATTTCCAGGGAGTCTAGTTCTCGTCATCAGGGGGCTTGCGTTGGCCTCCAGTGACTCTCTGAATTAGTTAAGCTGTTGGCTCATGGTATGAGTTCTTCCTGGTACATATGTCGGGCTTACGTTGTTAGCTCTCTATATGAGTGCTCCCTCAGATATCGCTGAGTTAGTTAAGCCGTTTAGCTCATGTAATGAGTGCTCCCTTGTTTATCTCTGATTGATTTAAGCACTGTATCAGTGCTCCCTTAGATATCACTGAGTGGCTTAAGCTGTTGTATCCGTGTATATGGTGATCCTTTGTATATCATTGCGTGGATTGCTGCTCCCTTGAATGTCACATCTCGTAGGGGATCTGGGGCGAGAGTGTGTATGGCTCTTACTCATTTTCTTTACTAGAAACTTAGTGGCGCGTTGTACAAGACATTATTGGTTATGTCAATTAGTGCCTGCATTCCACTGACAGAGATTGTAGTTCATCATTCTTGTGCCTCTTCTTTTTGTGTAACGTTTCTCCGACGGGAGATAGTTTGTGCTTTTGTACGCACAGTTCCTGTTCAGGAATTTAATGGCCTTTTATTCTCTTTAGTGCTAAAGAGCGTAGGAGGCGGGGCAGGATCCAAGTGGTCTTTTGCCGTTGCATCACGACCAACATTCTGTCTGTACCCCTCTGCAGGTTCCAGTGACTTTTACAGTGCACTTTCCAGGAGGGTTGCTGCTTTTTGTACGCCACAAAAGCGTCATTCAATGGCCCTGTTGTACAGAGTGGCAGTGTCTGTTTCTGCTGCATATTGTTTCTTTGTTGCATGCCTTTGCATTCACAAATGCAGGGTTTTGAACACAAAACATTGCGCACAGCCGTTCCAGAGCATTCCCGCCCTTGGACACAGCTTTGGTAGCTCCCCAAGGTAACGCAGTGTCCCCCAGTGGTAGGATAGAGAAAAGAGGATTTTTACTCACCGTAAAATCAATTTCTCTTACTACACTGGGGGACACTGCGCGCTCTCCCTTGCTCTGAAAGTAGTGCTGTCTTTGGTGTTGCTTTCTGAATTGCTTCTTCTCTCTTCCTGGCTTGGTTATACAAAACTGAAGTCAGCTACAGAGGAGGGGCATAGTGGGGGAGGAGTCAGGGGAACAAACAAGTTTATAAGTGCCTAACTCCAGTCCCACCTACTATACCCCAAGGTAACGCAGTGTCCCCAAGGTAACGCAGTGTCCCCAAGGTAACGCAGTGTCCCCCAGTGTAGTAAGAGAAATTGATTTTACGGTGAGTAAAAATCCTCTTTTTGCCTTATTCTATGTATTTCACACTAGTCCATTCCGCTCTTCTCTTACAATAGCTTTTATATATACCCTTTCGAAGCATACCCTTGTTACATTGTTTCATCTGCAAAAAGATATACCTTCCCTTGTTAGACCACAAATAATGTCACTAATGACTACATGAAAAGAAGATAGGACCCAGGTCTGATTCCTGAGGTAGTCCACTTACATAAACTGAAACTGAACACAAACTGTGCATACCATATCATTATACAGCAATCTGGAACATTCCTGAAAACCAGTGCAAAATATAAAAGGTGGTTGGTGTTACACATGGCAACCAATTAGATGTTAGCTTTCATTTAACTTTTTTTTTTTTAAATGCACTGCAGTTTCTTAACTACACAAAATGACTGTTCTGGTTGGTTGCCTCCTTTTTATTTACTTTTGTGCGTATCCATTTTGTAAAATGTTTCCAGTTTTGGACAACACTGTTAATCTAGCTTGCGCCCTTCTGCGTAGCAATAGAGGTTTGTTGCAGAGGACTGGACATAGTGAGCCCTCCAGTAGTGTGCACTTTGATCAGCGCTCCAGCTGTAGGCAAAAGGGGGGCACGGAGGTTGCGGAAGGATATTTTAAGGAGAATTTTACAAAATCCCTTCTAAATGTATACTGTCAATAAAGTGTAACTAATACAGCATACCTCAGTGAGGAGCTACTGATCTCAGTACCAAATCCGTCACACCAGTTATGCTGGGGCTCATGCAGTATCAGAGCAAGATATTTGTGTGCGTATGTGTGTGTGTATATGTATATGTGATATATATATATATGTGTATATATATATGTATATATATATGTATATATATATATATATATATGTATATATATATATATGTATATATATATATATATATATATATGTATGTGTATATATATGTATGTGTATATATATATTAATATATATATATATGATATAGATAATAAGAGAGATTTAGATAATATCAAACACAAAGGGCGCCCTTCCATAGTGTATTATCGGATGTAAAAGATTTATTCATAAAACGTAAAATCGTGCATGAACCAGAACGAGTATTTGCAGCATATCTGGTTACAATTAAGCTTACTCTTCCTTCTAAAACATCCCGTTCAGAACAGAGTAGCTCTCCCACTTGTAATCTTGTAATCAAGCGTCTACTTCCTCTACATGTTTCGCCGCAGGTGACTTCATCAGGAGGGTTGTGTCTACAACACACTAGACAGCTTTTTATAGGGCCATGTTCTACTGGTATCCGATGGGTAATATTAACCCTTTGTAATCACAAAGTTAATAATATCCTCTAAACACAGAACGTTATACAAAATTTATAAAAGAAATATTACATGCTGATAATTTAAATATTACATAATTTAATAAAAAATAAAAATTTCAAATAAATCATTGATATAAATGCATACATAATAAAAATGTTTTAAAATGCTTCTCTCAATGTCCTATACGTACTGCACTTTTAGGTGCTACTACTTTTAGGTGCACTACTTATCCTATTACAATGTTGTTCTTTTATAAGATCTATCACTTCACATAAATCCACATATTTCCAAGTTGCTAATACAGACAAGGCATTGTTTATCCTTCATATCGAATGATACAGTATTTGATGGCAGCAAATATAATAAACAATCTCAGGAAAGGGGTAATTTCGCATCCCTCATTCAATCCAGAAGCCAAAAGCTGTCTCGTGTGTTGTAGACACACCCTGGGCTGCCAAGAGGAATTCAGGGCCCCGATACAACAACTTCATGGGGCCCCCTTACAGGTGTGCATCTTGAAAAAATTTGCGCCGCCGCAAAATGTGGGTGTGGTCATACAATTGGGGGCATGGCTTTGCATGATTGGGGCATGGCTGGTGGGGGAAAAGCGATAGGCCCTGAATTCACCGGAGCGTGACATATGTCCAAGCACTCCTGACTTTCAAGACATCTAGCACCACAGTGTAGTACAGAAAGAATGCAGTGTGTACACAGAGTTCACAGTCTTGGCCTGTACCTTGCATTGGGCAGAACACTCACCAAAAATTTTCTCACTAGAATCACAACATTTCACACACTCTCCTCCTCTCTCCTACCTGTTTGTCTCACTTTCACCCCATGTGGCCAAAGGTTTCTTTAGTTGCGGCTTGTCTAGGTCCTGGAATGTTGGGTGACGCTATTTGGAAAAAAATGGCTACATTTAGAAAATTACAACCAGCCCCACCGTTAAATCAATAGCACCCATGATTAATAATTAGGCCTTCCTCCAGCCCCAACATTAAAACAATAGTTATTCCCATTACCTCGCAAATAAAATAGCAAACATTAATTAGCCACCATCTACCTCACACACACTACATTGCGAAAAGCGCCCTCCATGCTGCCTTTGCCCCACCTTTCTTCATCCCCCTGAGCCATGCTGCCTTTGCCCCACCTTTCTTCATCCCACTGAGCCATGCTGCCTTTGCCCCCCCTTCCTTTCATCATCCCCCTGTGCCCCTTCCTTTCATCATCCCCCTGTGCCCCTTCCTTTCATCATCCCCCTGTGCCCCTTCCTTTCATCATCCCCCTGTGCCATGCTGCCTTTGCCCCCCTTTTCTTCAACCCCCTGTGCCATGCTGCCTTTGCCCCCCCTTTCTTCAACCCCCTGCACCATGCTGCCTTTGCCCCCCTCTTTCTTCAACCCCCTGTGCGCCTCTGCGTTTTTCCTCTTTCACTTACTTATGTATTGCTTTCTTTCATCTTTATTTTCTTTTCTTCTCTTTTCTGTCTTCTGTTTTCTTCTGTGCGCGGCTCTTCACTGAATGTCGGGCGTGACGTCATCACGTCACGCCCGACATTCATTGCAAACAGAGAGGGAAAGAGGGCCACGATCATGTGAGTATTGGTATACACACATGATCTCTCTATCGAGAGAGAGAGAGATATCTATAGAGATATCTATATCTGTACGTGTATTTATGAGAAATACCCTTTGGTCTAACATTTCTTTAAAACCCAAAAATAATATTGTTGTATAGAAGGCTAGAATATCTTGTACTTTTCCTATTGTACTAAACCATAGTGAACTATTTTTTCCTTTACATAAAGAACAGTTAAAGTAACTGATCAATGGTACATAATATTTATCCCCAGGGGAATTCTGCCCTCCCCTGCCACCCGAATTGGCAGGGGAGGGCAGAATTCCCCTGGGGATAGCAGCTTACCGTTGAAGTGCAGTGGCTTACGCAGTTAGAGAAGTAGAAGCAGGCGAGAGCATGCTTTCTTTTCCTCTTCTGCCTCTTCTCCTCACATAGCGGTTATCAGCTTGCATCATATTAGTCATCCACCCATTTATTATTAGTCATTTTCCACAGATGGGGCTACTGCTTGGCAAAGTCAAATAATTGAATGAACTCGTTTCAAATTAATATCCATCAGTTTGGTTGTCTTTGTCTGAAAATATACGAATAGTACACTACGGCGTGGAAGGACGTATTTAACCATAACACGTGCGAACACTTCTACACACATTTAAACTTATGCATTCACTTGTAAATAATTCACCTTTTAAAATAGTTCCAGCACACAGTCGTTTATAATCAAAAGTAATAGAGTTAAAAGTTAAATATAATAATATTAAAAGCACTTTATTGAGATCTAAGAATCAGGATACAGGAAACCTATCATGTTTAGTATCATTCTTATCCCCTATTTATCCTCAGACATCCGTTTCTATGGGCTAAGAGATTGCACCTTGTGTATGCGAGTTATGGATGATAGGGAATTAATGATCAGAATGGTATTGTGTGTGTAATGCAAATAGACCAGTTTGAACCAGCTTTTTGGCGAGAAGATACGTATGCAGCTGTTGAAGAGTTGACATCCCCCCCCCCCCAACCCTTGGAGGGCGTTCTTTGAACTGACCTATGATCTGCATTATAACGGACTGTCCTGAATCCTGAAGCAATGGAAACATGCCAAGTCATCTCTACTGTTTTCAATGTAACCCCAACTGTATATAAACTAGGCTCTGAGACTATCATACAGTCTTCTTAACCACAGACTTCAGGTTTGAACGACTGTATGCTGGATCCAGAGCCTGCGTATGTAATCGGTTGTACTTATTTTATTAATTTGTTACACTTCGCTTCTTGCTATTAAATCACTTTGTGCGTTGGAACCACAAGATTTAAAGTAGACAATTTGCATTAAATAGCGACTAGACGAACTTAACATGCTAAATGCTATATATTGATTACTTTCCAGAGCAGGGTTCATAGGATTTATATGCTGTGTTGATTATATACCTGCAGTCATTTTTTGACTATTCTTTGCTTTTTGAGAACTGCTATTTCTCACTAGTCGCTTTTGCCTCCATAGTCTTTGTCTAAGATCCCACCGGCAGGAGACTCGTTCCTATTGCTTTCCCGGGATCTTGGAATGAAAATCTACAATAGGTTCTTAATCCGCAGACAACTGCAGGGAAATTACATGGACAGGCTTCGGTATTTGTACAAGGAATACTGCCAGTTATTATCCACGGAGGGGCAGGTAAGTGTTACTTGAGCTGACCTCCCCACATAGTATAGGAAATAATTTAGAAAACTGAAATGAGCATAGATTAGATTGTTTCATCTGCGTTTATGTTACAAACATTTTGAAATGTTTCTTGATTTTATTGTGCCAAACGTAAATATTGCCTGTCTTTTTACACACAGATTTCTGGTCAGCTCCCACGGGAACTTTGGGAAAATTTGGAACATGAAAAATTTGGAGGCTCATGTTATCCAAATGTGCATAGCCCCTGGCCTTTTTCCCTGCTAGTGCAAGTGGGCACACACCTGGTGGAGCTAATGGTTCAGACAATAAAATTGAGTAATAATATGTTCAGTCCTCGGAGTGAAGCAAAACTCATCCCAGTGCTGTACCACATGTATTCCTTCCGTAGCACACGCCAGGTATCTTTTTTTTTTTTTTTTGTCTTCCATGTGATTGCTTATCATAATCTTTATTGTCTATAGATTTCTCTTCTAAATGTCAATCTTTGTTTCTATTTCTATGTGCATGTGTCCTATTAAGACCTTATGTGTTTTATTTGATTTCTCACTAAAACAATTTTTCATAGTTTACCATTTTGCACAGCTGTCTCCTTTCTGCAGCCACACTTTCCTGCCTTGTCCTCTCACTGTGACTGTATCACATTGCTATTTATTTACCCCTGATGTACCCATTTGTTCTGTTAACAGATTGGGCTCATCAAACCACACCCGATTTACAGTCAAATCCTGTTGGATGCAGGGGAAACACTTCTTACTTTTGAAGCTGCTGTTATGCCAATGCTGTGCCCCCCATTACCCTGGACATCGACTCAGTTTGGAGCCTACCTGCTTTCTCCTATCAAACTTATGCGCTGCACTGATGGGGCATTGCAACATCAACTGCTGCTGGAAAAATGTCCTCCAGGGCAACTGCACCCAGTGCTAGATTGCCTTAATCAGCTTGGTATATGTGCTTGGCGCATTAACCATCCTGTCCTAGATATTATTGTGTCCATCTTTAATGATAAGGGCAGTAAAAAGCTTGATATCCCCCCACCACTGTCTGAGGCCCCTACCATTCCAATGCAAGAGCCTAGGACACAAAGCTCCTGGGACAAGCAGTCACATCAGAAAGAGCTGCTACGGTGCAGGAAGAAAGCAGCTGAGATGTTTAGTCTGCGAATGGATGCTCTTTATAAACTGTCTATTGCCAATCACCTGAGGGACCAGGTGTTCTGGTTCCCTCACAACATGGACTTTCGAGGTCGCACCTATCCCTGCCCCCCCTATTTTAATCACCTAGGTAGCGATGTGACACGCGCTTTGCTTGTGTTTGCTGAAGGCCAACCACTAGGATCAAATGGCCTGGATTGGCTGAAGGTCCATCTCATCAACCTTACTGGACTTAAAAAGAAAAGTTCTCTCAAGGAGAGGAAGGAGTATGCAGATAAAATAATGGAGAACATTCTGGATTCTGCTGATAGACCACTGACTGTAAGTATTGTAGCCATTATTCTTAGTTCTTCTCTCACTCCATTTTTCTCTTTAGTGTCCATTTTTTTTACATTCACTTTCTCCTCAGGGCAGGAAATGGTGGATGGAAGCAGATGAGCCATGGCAAGCACTAGCATGTTGCATGGAGATTGCAAATGCATCACGTTCCCCAGACCCTGCTAAATACATCTCTCACTTTCCTGTGCACCAGGTACAATGCTTTATATAGTACACCAGGCTTTACTAGAATTGAAAAAGTGTGATGTTAACCACAATGGGCCGTCCCTTCCTATTTACTATGAGTTTAGCAGAGAAACATGTTGCTTCTATGATTTAATGGTACAAATAATGTAGGCCTTTGTCCCATCATTTGCTTCTGCTTTTAACTTCATAATTTGCCCAAAAAAATTGCTTTTATTTAATGTATTGTCTCCTTATATCACCCATCTTTTTATTATCGATTATCAATACCACCCATTCCTGACGACAAGACTTGTTTTATGCTGCATCCTTATTCTGGAAAGATCTGTCTTGTCCTAGCCGTCTGTCCCCAACGCCATCGTTGTATGTATGAACTTACAACTCTGAGTTCCCTGTGTCATGGCCTAGCTATGATGTCTGCCTATTGCCACATAATTTTACACATTACACATGCTACTCTTCTCTATACAAATGCTTCAGTTTTCTGTATCCTCAAGTGATCTTGCAGGATCTTATACGTTGTTCAAACAGAAACCAGCCCAATGGCTTGTTCATTCAGTATTAGACGGTTTGCCTCCCAATAAATTAAGATGTGGTTGGTTCATTGCTTAACTTGTACCTCTTTGTATCAATTCCTTTATTCCCTATTAGATTATAATATTAGTGTTGGTTGTTTCTATCTTCTCATTGTACATGATAGAAAATGTTTTGAAATGGTAAACAATACTAGTAATGTGCAGTCTCTTTTATATGTTTGTCTGTTCTGTTTTTTATGTTCTGCAAATGTCAGGTAAGTGCAAGTTGTTACTGTCTTTTGTTGTAGTTGGAGTGTAGATGTTTTTCTACATGGCAATATACTAAAGGTTACGGCAATAAATTGCAGTCTTTAATTCTATTTTGTTTTACAAAAACTTCATATGTTCTGACAGTGCTCCATTAAGGGGCAGCATCATTCTACACAGTGAGGTATGTATAACCTCTATGGCTGTGTTCTCTACAGGACGGTTCTTGTAATGGCCTCCAGCATTATGCTGCTCTTGGCAGGGATGAAATTGGAGCGAGGTCTGTAAATTTGTTGCCCTGTGATACTCCCCAAGATGTGTACAGCGGGGTTGCTCAACAGGTAATAACTTATAGCTATATCATAAGTGTAAATGCTGTGACCTTTTAGAGCTGCTCTCTTAATTTCCTGCATTACCTATATCGCCACAGGTTGAGGAATTCTGCAAAAGGGATGCCAAACAGGGAATTAAAATTGCTCAAGTTCTAGAAGGGTTCGTTGGCCGTAAATTGGTGAAGCAGACTGTAATGACTGTGGTGTATGGAGTAACTCGGTATGGTGGGCGGCTTCAGATTGAAAAAAGACTGCGAGAGATGGATTCTTTTCCACAGGTCAATATGTTTGTGTAATGATAGATATATGTATTTGCATTTTATATGTAACATTGGTGACTGCATTTAAACAATAGCATCTGTGTATATATGATATATATCCTGATTCATTAAGGAGTGTAAATGGCGATACTTTGCGTATTATGCACACAATTACTCTGTGCATGCCCAGAACCAGGCCATGCGCCAGAGTAAGCATAAATGTCCAATTCATCTTGGAGCACGAAGGACCGTTACTACAGCCTACGATTTATGGGGCAGAATTGGGAGAGGATTGGGGCGTATGCACGTAGTTAGTATATAGTAAGGGCGTGCCAAGCTTGAGCGCATGCACCAGCATCTGATTCACGCTTTGGGCAACTCAAAGGTACGTGGTTTTCAGTCATAACACTTGCATCTGTTACAGGTCAGGTGTAAGTGACGAATCGTAGCGATGAGGGTCGCGTATGCATGTTAAAAAGTATTTACAATCTGGAGCAACTGTAAAAATGTATTATGTACAGTAGACATTAAGAATGTCCTAATAAAAAAACATAGAATTTAGGATAAAAGAATATTAAAACTTTATTTTTTAATGTTTTGTCATTAATGACTATTGTCTACAGGTGACATTAATTGAATAGTTTTTTTCTGTGTGTTCTTTTGTGACTTTCTACTGCACATATGTATTGGACGTATTCTGCAGTGTCTTGTCTGTTAGAGCTGAGCGCATCTAGTCACGTATTTATCAACAGATGTATCTTCAGATCCGCTCCAATGTATGTGCTTTTTTCTTTTTAATGAATTATGTCTATAATTTTCTCCCTTGCTTCTTGCCTTTCTTTATATACATTTTGTTTTCTGTTTTCCTTTTTCTCATTGCCTCTTACTGAATCTCTCCCTATTTTTCCCCAAATGTCTAAGCTTATGGTTGTCTTTCTTTGTCAGGTATATGTCTGGGAGGCCTCCCATTATCTGGTCCAAAAAGTCTTCAGCAGTCTACAGGAGATGTTTTCTAGCACTAGGTTAATTCAGGTAACATAACCTACCCAGTCATTCAAAGCTGTTTTTAAAAAAAAATGTGAGACTGCTTCTCAAATTTTTTAATAATAAATATGCCTAATTAAGCAAGTAATAACCATAATATGAACCAGAGAATGTTAGTATATGCAAATGGTTCTCATGATTCACTTAATCTTTGTAGTATGAATAATAAGAAAGGAGAACCCCCAGAGTCCACACATAGCAACTGTTCAGTGCATTGCCAGAAGAGATCAGGGAATCTTTATATGTCTTAAATATTGGGAAAGGGACCATTCTAGAGTAAAATGGATATGAAGGCCCAGGGTTGGGGGAGGTGGTTGACACCAGGCTGGAGGCACAAACCACCTATTATTTTATGGGAGCGTTTTCCAAATATCTTTAGAGGCTTCCACAATAGAAGAGAAAAATCGAACTCTAAACATTACTCTGGCTAGTTTTATATGTTTTGGATAAAGAAAACCTATGTAGAACTGGCTTTGTAAATTTATGGATATATTAATTAGTTTGTGCTAGTTCCATCAGTCTAATCAAGGGCGGAATCATGATTAAGTTTGTAAATGATTTCCTTTATTTAACATTTTCTCTGTAAAGGAAATAATTCCGTATGATGTATTTCATTATGCTACAAAAATAAATGATCACAGAGTTACTTCAACATATAAATTAACCATAAATTCAGATTTATTTTTTTATAGTCCAATATATCAAGAATGTGACCATTTGATTATTGATGAGTAAAAAATGCACACACCACCATCCAAAACACCTGTATCCTAACTGCAGACCATGGTTGGATCAAGCTGAAAACACTGCTACTTCTCAAGCAGAAAACCTTTTTCCTTTTTTGTATTTAGCATTGGCTTACTGAAAGTGCTCGTATGATCTCCAAGTCTGGAAACACAGTGGAGTGGGTAACCCCTTTGGGATTACCCATTATACAGCCATATCATCGCCTCAGGAGTGTCCAGGTAATATTGTATTGGTGTTGGCTAAACATCCAGCAAATGGCATATCCATAAAATTGTAATTGTACTATATAGACCAAAGGTATCCAACTTACAAGCCACATATGAACTGTTTGAGGACTCCAGTCTTGACGGTATATTTCTTAAAGCAGCAATCCCACATGATTACATTTTGTTTAAGCATGATTCTGCATCTGTTCGCCTGCAAATCCTTGTCTCCTTTTCAAAATCTCTCTAAAGGGCAGACAAGTATGACTCAAACAGACTCAAACTCTTAGCCATGTAAATGTAGAGGGGAGGATTTTACAGTGCTGACAGGGCTCAGGTCAATACATCATGTGACTGGTGGTGCCATCATAGTCACATGACATTGTAGAAACTGCAGAACTATAAATCATAAATAGCAGCCTAAAGAAACAACCCAAGGGAAATTGTAATTACCAGCCTGCCAGTGGTGTTTTCATTTGTCCTTGGCTATGAACATGGCATGAGATAAGCTTAGATCTGTGCATTAAATTCAAATGCATCAACTCAGCAAATTAATTGCCATAAGAACAACAATGTGTCTTGTTTACTGTCCATGTTTCATGTGGTTTTTTTGTTTTGTTTTTTGCTTTCTGGTCATCCATATTGTCTTCAAACTTCCATTTGAGTTGTCTTTTGCTTAAATTGAAATACACACCTGTATGGATAAACTCCTCAATTGGCTTTCATAAATAGCTGTCAGATTCAACAATTTGACTTCTAGTGTTGTAATTATGGTAGGCCTTGCTTTTGTGTTTTCACTGAAATCTATATGTAAAGAAGCCCTCTATGGCCATTTGGTTGTTTACCTGATATTGTCTCCATTAAGAGAAAGGCAGGAGCTTCCTCTTTCATGTATTATCCCTGCACACAGCTAGAATTGCTTTTCCTGTACCATATGTATCACTCCTTAGATTGCAAGCTGCTTTGTACAGGGCCATCTATACCTTCTGTTTCGTTTCTTGTCATGGTATGTAATTTGTTTGTATCATAAGTACGGCTAGTGAATTTAATGAGGAGATTATGGGGAAAGACAGATTATTTTTAAATGTAGTTTAGTATATTTCAGGGATGGTGTTACATAGGAATAGATGATAACCATTTCAGGCTGAGGAGAGGATGCATGTAGTGTCAGTCAATGGAATTACTGACAGGAAGTCTGCTGTGTGTAGGAAAACTCTGTTACGGTAATCTCCTGAAACATTTCCATATGTCTGTTAATGTTATTTGTTGCCCTTTGTCAGCCAACTTTCTCTCCTTTAACATTCTGTAGCAGTACATTTGGTTGTGTGCATTGGGTAATGTGACTAATCTAAACTGTGTATGAGAGAAACAGAAGTAGTGGGAATCACACAGTGAGCATATCACAAATACACCAGTTTTAATTAAAAGTGTAGTTTCCTTCTTACTTATTTTATGCATACAAATATGTACTGTTTGGGTCTGGTCACTCATCCTTGGGGTGTATCTTGTTTACGTCAAACTGTTTATTGTCATATGTTTTTGATCTCTGCAGTTCCGAAGTAAGTTGCAGGCAGTGTACATGGCAAATACACATGATGTTAATCAGTAAGTGTGTTTCTCCTCATCTTTGATACAGTCTCTCCCTCCCAACCTATTATGAAATTCATGAAATACCCAATTGTTCATCCCTGCTATATTTTCTTGGCCCCATGTTTATTCTCAGAGTAGATTTGTTTATTCCAAACAGATTTAAATTATTAGAACCCAATTGTTGTATCTATTACAACTTAAATTTTAGGATTACTTCTGCGATTTCTCCTGCAGTTTACTTGATTCTTACCAACAGATCTAGGAACAGCTTTCACAGTGTTATGACCATCCCTTTACTCGCTTATACGACCTTCTAACCATGGTGTACAGCTGGTCTTTTGCACTTCCCCTTCCTGTTTTCTCCAAGTCTAGCAAATGCTTGCCCATGCTTTTACTTAAGTTTAGTTTTTGTGTACTTTGGCATGTTTATACATATTGCCATTATCCACTAACACCCATCTTTCTAATTTTAGACAACCGGACACCATGAAGCAGAAGAATGCTTTTCCTCCAAACTTTATTCACTCTCTGGATTCTACACACATGATGCTCACTGCCTTGCACTGCCATAGGTAGGTCCAGCATTTTATAAGCCACAGGTAATCCCTTAGTGTTAGAAGACCCTAGCACATGATAAAGCACCGCCACAGGTACACACAAGGTGTGTAAATTTACTGCTGAGTGAATGGTAAATTCTGCACTCCCTAGACATCATCTGCAGTTCTTTCAATTAAACTTATTTTTTTTTGTCTGATCGCACAAAATGTTATTAGTCATGCTTCACATAGTGATGTACTTTCTGTATGGATGTATTGGAAAAATATATAGTGAAATATTTTGACTACATCTACTTGTGCTCTTTTTTCTAGCCATGGACTTACTTTTGTGTCTGTTCATGACTGTTTTTGGACCCACGCAAGTACTGTGGACATGATGAACAAGGTGGGAAAAATTTGGTTTGTTCTAGTCTGTATTTTTTGCAATCTTTACAATTTGGATACAAAGAATGAATAAAGTGCACCTTATTACCTGGTGTGAAATTGTTATTGAAGTAATGTAAAAGTATATTTGTATACAATGGTGTATAGAGTACACAAGACTGTAAATTACAATGCCCTCTCCTTGGAAGCTAAACCGTATTGGCCCCTTGTAGAATTTTAATGAAATTAACTTTTGATGTGACTGTGGGGACATAAGACAAGGTAGAGGGTGGGCATAAAGCTGTAATACTGTTGTCTTGTGACTGCAAATTGGGGGGATTATGCAGCTGGCACATGGCTGTTATGTGGTGGGCATTGGTATTGCTATTTACAGACTGTATGAACTATAAACCATACTATGCATTGCATACTAATTCCTGATGTCCTATCATCCTCATCACCATTTTATATAGCGCCACTGATTCCGCAGCGCTGTACAGAGAACTCATTCACTTCAGTCCCTGCCCCATTGGGGCTTAGTCTAAATTCCCTTACATACATACATACATACATACATACATACATACATACATACATACATACATACAGACAGATATTGAGAGGGACTAGGGTCAATTTTGATAGCAGCCAATTAACCTACTAGTATGTTTTTTGGAGTGTGGGAGGAAACCGGAGCACCCGGAGTCCTATGAATACAGTCCACTATGTATATCCAGTGTATGTGGTCTGTTCTACCAACAGGTAGATCTGAAAACTATTGTCCTCCTTATCCAATAAGCTGGACAGCTCTGGTATAGTTTTATTTGACAAAAAAAAAATTCCACATGAAGCCAGCTGAATCCTCTTAATGGTAATATAGTAGTGGTATGATGTGGCAGTAAAAAGGCTGTTGCTGTAGTCCATAAATCAGTATAGGTTTGTGAATAAAACCCAGTTAATTAGAGACTAGGGGGTAATTGTATCAAGCTGAGAGTTTTCTGGCGGGTTTGAAAAAACAATCAGATTCTAGCTATCAGCATCATCATTTATTTATATAGCGCCACTAATTCCGCAGCGCTGTACAGAGAACTCATTCACATCAGTCCCTGCCCCAATGGAGCTTACAGTCTAAATTCCCTAATATAGACTCAGACAGACAGAGACTAGGATCAATTTTGATAGCAGCCAATTAACCTACCAGTATGTTTTTGGAGTGTGGAAGGAAACCGGAGCACCCGGAGGAAACCCACGCAAACACAGGGAGAACATACAAACTCCATACAGATAAGGCCATGGTTGGGAATTGAACTCATGACCCCAGTGCTGTGAGGCAGAAGTGCTAACCACTAGGCCACTGTGAAGCCCACCTCATTTATTTAGTACATTCTACAAAATAACTAGAATCTGAATGGTTGCTATAGGCAACATCTCCACTTTTCAAACCCGCCAGAAACCTCTCAGCATGATACATTTACCCTTAGATCATTTCATATAAATTTGAAGCTGTAGTTGACACCAGTTCAATAGAAGACCCTAATCCAGTGGTTCCCAAACTTTTGCAGTTTGCGGCACCCTTAGTCTCCATAATTTTTTTAAGGCACCCCTCCAAAATAATTACCGAGCAGTCCTGTTTGAGAAGTAGTTGGGTCAAAAAAACCTAATAAGTATTTAGGTCAGGACAGAAATATTTTTATATATTTTTTTAAATTATATTTTTGTCAAAGAATTGACAGCTAACACACTGTGACCGCTTTTATCTCCGCTCGCGTGCCCCCCTCTGCCTCCTCTCTCTCGCGGCCCCCTCTGCCTCCTCTCTCTCGCGGCCCCCTCTGCCTCCTCTCTCTCGCGGCCCCCTGTCTCCCTGCCCTCTTTGCCGCGGCCAGCCAGAGAAAAGAAAAAACTTACCAATCCACGTGGCGCTCAGGACCCAGCATCCTCCTCTCTCCGGCAGCTTGTCACTGAATGTTGGGCGCGCTGCGGGAGAGAGGAGGATGCTGGGCCCTGGGCGCCACGCGGATTGGTAAGCTTTTGTTGTTTTGTTTTTTTCCCTTCTCTGGTTGATCGCGACACCCCTGTGACAGCGCCGCGGCGCGCACTCTTTGGGAACAGCTGTCCTAATCTGTTTCCCCAGCTTTCTATAACCCATTCTTCAGTTAATACAGCTTTCCAATGGTTTAGCAATGCACCTCTACTGCCATGAACTTTTTTCAAATGGGCAATGGTGTTATCAGTGCTCCTCCACAATGAGGGAGGAGCATTGACTAACACCACTAGAGCTTTGAAAGAAGTGCTAGAGAGAAGTGTATCGCTGGAATATCAAAGCCTGCAATGGTACATAGGTGTAAGTAGAATTCAGCATTCTAGTATGATTCATTAAATTACACCCAAACTAAATTTTCATTTTTTATTTTATCCTTTACTGGATTTCTTAATCTGGTCATTTTAAATGAGTGCTAACACTGCATGTTTTGGATATTCTTTTAGTAATGTATTTTTTATATTCCTTTTGTGTTCAATAATGATATTGATTATCCCTAAATGCAATACTCAAAGCTTCTATTTGCCTTTTCCTTTGATCACATGTTGATACAGTGGCTATAAAAGTATTCACCCTGTTTGGCCGAGTTTTCAAATTTAATTTAATTTTTCTTACGTCATGAAATCAAAATAGATTTATTTAAGAATATCTAATAAAATGTAAATCATTTTCCTAAATAATTACAAACCAATTGAGTATTCTCCTCTTGGTATAAGCAGCTTCTGCTACAGCTGCCAGTATTTTTGGATAAATCTCTACCAGCTCTGCACATATTATTGCACAGAATGGGTAAACATGACTGATTTCCATCAGGTTGTATGGAGGACTGTTGGTGAACAGCAATTTTCAAATCATTGCATAGATTATTAATGAGATTGCGGTCTGGGATTTGGGTCACAGCAAAACATTTTTATTCTTTTTATTTTATTATATGCAGTGGGTCATTAACCTTCTGGAATATAAATCTTTGCTCCGGTCCTTTTGTCTCTTGCCGCCTGAGCAGGTTTTCTTGCAAGATTTGTCGGTCTCTTGCTCCATTTATTTTGACAATTTTTCCAGTCCCTGAAGCATAAAAGTTCCCATACCATTATGCTACCACCGCTGTCATGATTCACAGTTTTATTTTACTTAATGGTAGGAATAATGTTCTTGGGATGACTTTTTAGATATTAAGTTCAATATTTGTCTTGTCAGACCATAGACTCCTTAGAAATGCTAGGCAAGGTTTCATGCGAGGTTTCTCCAGCAATGGTTTTCTTCTTGCCATCCTCCCATGAAGTGCAGTTTAAGTGCCTGGTCTGGGCTGTTTCACTCTTTCTGCAATGGAAGACTTGCAACTTGGTCAGTTTAGAGAGGCCTCCCTAAAGAATGCCCTTCTCACACAGAGGCTTTTTTGTTTGTTTTTTTTATTTAAGGATGGCCTGTTCTAGACCCAGTTACAGTTGTGACATGAACTCTTCATTTTCTTTCTTTTATTTTTATGGCATGTGGTTATATTTCCTGAAAAAATATTTACTGAATAAAAAAAATGTTAAAAAAAAAATAAATGTGAAAAATGGCAAATGGAGGAAAATTATTTTCTGAATAGCCACTTTACGAACTGCCAAGTATGGTGTATACAAATTAAGATTATGCTATGTACGCCTATAAAATATTTTCATGTTATCCTTACATTCAGCAATGTTTTCGATGCTAGACAATTCCCCCCCCTCACCCTGTCGTACAGTGTGTATTTGCTGCCCTTGAACTATCTTATGATTTACCACACTTATCAGTAGCCCATAGATTGAGGTACTAGTAACTTTAAAAGTACAAGTTGTAGGCAAAAGTTTGAAATGAGGAAATAAAGAACACACAGTATACCCCTACCTACAGGTGTGCTAGACTAGCACATACAGGAATGCCGAGAGGAGGGTGCAGGTCCAAAGTACTGGAGCCTGGCCTGCCTGTAGTGGGACGAGCCGCCCCTTATGTAGCTATGGAAGGTGCCCCAAGAAAATCCTCTACCAGGCCCTGAAGTTTTCCTTGGCGGTCCTGTGCATACATACTTCCTGTTCGATAGCAGCTTAACCTTTTAAACACTGTGCAAAATTTATATACGTGACTCAAAGCATATTGGAATCAGGGTTGCATGTTCCAGGGGCAGACCTAGATATTTTTTTGGAGGGGGCACGAGATTTGGTACCCCATCCCCTTTTTCACAGCTAGCAGGGGCAGACTGTCTGTCTGTGGCTGCACACTATGTACATGTGCCTGTTGGCTGAGAGGCAGGCAGAATATGCTGCCTGGGCACTCTGTTTTAAACTGAGCGGCCGGCAGGATTCTCTGTCTGCCTCTCAGCCAACAGGCACATGTATGTAGTATGCCTGCTCCCCTCTGGGGAGAAGGGGAATGCCTAATTGCTCCACTTTGGTTTAAAACTGTCAGTTTGTTTAGTTGAAGAAGCATAAACTGATTGAATGCTATTCTATAATGGTAATGGATAGTCTTTATTTTGTGGTTTTAAACATTTTTCTAGCCTTGGGTTGTTGTTTTTTGACAGTACAGTAATTCTACCTGGCAAGCCAGTTAGGCTTTATGGATCCTCTGCTATACCAGCCATAACTTTTTTTTGAAGCCTTGCTTTAAAGGAATATTTTTTGTTTTTTTTGTTTTAAGCCTGCTGTCACCCCATGATCTCTACCAAAGATGGCAGTGCACATGACTGTTTTAACACAGTTCTTTTCCAGGTAGGGAAAAGAAAAGTAGTGTTGACAAGAGTGCAATCTATCCCATTGTGACAAGCTTATGTGAAGGGGACTCTGTTACCCTGCACATGAGAGATTTAAAATCAGAGCAAAATCTCATGTGCTGCTGGTTCACTTCAGTCTCTCACTAGTGTGATCAACAATGTACTTTTCCTATTTTTTTTTATAAGCAGTGACACCGCCATAAGATTTTCACGTGAAAGCAGCCTTACCATTATTTAGCCAACAGAATTCTAACTACAATGCTTGTTCACAGGTTTGCCGAGAACAGTTTGTGTCTCTACACAGTCAGCCTATATTACAGAATCTCTCAGCATTCTTAATACAGAAATACTGCAAGTGAGTATTGGAAACGGAGAAGTTATGAATTGCACAGCAAACTTATTAGTACAAGGAGGCACTTAATGCACAGATGGGATTTCTTTGTCTGCAGTGTTATAGATGGCTGTGTATGATCAGCCATTTAAAAACTGCACTGTAGTTTGTTTAGCTAAAAATTAAGTAGTTATTCTGCTAACATAAAACTTGTATTTAATGTGTATTTTGTCTGGCTAATCTGGCAATCCTAGCACAGGGTTTATATTTTTGTTTTTGTGTGGTAGCTACTCATTATGTTATCTTACATATCAGGTCAGTGGCTCAGACTCCAGAAAATCTCAGAATGTTTACGCACTTCAGTGATGTACCAGAGACAGGTAACAAGTGTTTGTTTTGTGTGTTGTGTTTACTGAAACCTTAGTTTTTTCCCCCAGAAACATTCATTTGTTGTTGTTTTTTTCCCCCAGGATTGTTTAATCTAGAGAATGTGAAAGATTCTACCTATTTCTTCAGCTAATCACGCTGTGGGAGATGCAGTCTCATCAGTACACTGGAATGCTGGACAGTTTAATATAGAATTATATTAGGAGATGTTGCTGTACATTTTTCACAGTAATTTATGTTTGTCTATCCTTCCTGTGGAAGCTTCATGTGTCTTTAACAGATTCCCCTATTACTTTCTTCAGAAACCTTTTTTGTTTAAACATGTAGTCAGAGGATCCTGTGTATAAATAAAACATGAATCTGTTTTTATAAGCTTTGTGATAACTTAGAAGGTGGCAATTTGAAATTGTGTGTGAGACTTGCTCAACTGATCGGGTACATGCTATGGTTCTGTATATGGCACAAGAGCCAGACCAGCCTGCCTCGCGCTGTACAGTTAATTCTTCTCAAGTATGTCCTTTAAGTAACCTTCATCTGCCAGCAGCACATTAGCAATGCGTAAGGGGTGTTCAGTGCAGCGATTAAAGGCGTCAGAGGCCTCTCCACCCTCTACAAGAGTACTAAAGATAACCGATCCATGTCACTCTGCAGATAATCTCCTTTTTAACCAGTCAAAACAACACACATTTCAGAAACATCTGTTTATTGCACACACAGTGAAGCTGGAATCATTTGCTTAGTAAAGTGCAGCTTCTGAAGAGACAAGAGACCCTGCGCTGTTCTATTAATCCTCCCACCCTTGTCTCCAAAATACATTCATTAGTGACACTGCCAACCACAAATGGTGGCACTGCCACCATGGAGTAAAGAAGGCAACTCCTACTCCAAATAATATAAACTTGTAGGGGTTTTTTTTTCTCCTTGGGAGTGGGACAATTCATAAAATTAAATTGCATTATATGTATTATCATACAGGGACAGTCCCACTTAAAACATACAGCATATAAATCTCCCCAGCCAACCTTTGTATGCGTTTTCAAAAAGATTGAATTTAGAGACAATCTGGAATGTAGTAGTCCTTTTTCTTTTACGCTGTGCAATGTTGACACACAATGCTGCAGCAGTAACCACTATACTCTGGCACAATTAAAGCCACAAAGCCGAGGATATCAGAATGGGCTTTTGCTGCCAATAAACTGAAGAAAATTAAAGGTTTTACTTCAGATGGGACTGCCCCTTGTTAAGATTTTTCTCCACTGATGTAAGGGCTTGTTCCGATTGTGTGGTTTACCTGTGGTGTAGTCTCATGCATCCGACTATATTAAAACTACATGGAAAATACAGGTGGTTATACAGATCAGCGTTACGTAGAAAAACAGCAGCCACATCTCATTATTTATCTGGATGCAGGCGGACAATTCTACAGCAAGAGGGCTTACTGTGCCAAGATAAGACGTGAACTAATCATATGACACGCGTAAGCCACATAGCTCTTTCTATCTTAAGAGGAAAAGTAGCATACTGCATTGCTGTTCAACCAGCTTTCTAGTGGAAACAGGCAGAATAGTTTTTGTTTTTTTTGTTTTCCTTATTTACAGAAACCACACCACAGATAAATCACATAGGATGCATGAGCCTTTAATGTGCTTTCCCTCAACTTTCCTCCGTCACTGCAGGTGAAAAGTCCTGACATGTGGCTTTTAAGATTCTACATCTATAAGATAGTCACTCAACCCCGTTCCTGTTTTATAACAGGATATATAGTGTACAGATTATAAAGGTGTATATATATATCTTAATATACAGCTGTGATATACACAATATGGCTTTCTAAAATACAATCCATGGAACGGACAAACAGCAGTGAGATAGAAAACAAAAATAAAAAAAGCTTTATATGTTAATAAGTAAACACACACAGGTCCTTTGGTGCGTAGGGTCTGACAGATCAGTAATCACTGGCCGGGCCCAGGAGAGGTGGTGTGATCTGTATACTAGCAGCTGCAATTATATAACATGCTTTTCCTTGCTGGCTACCATGTTGGCCACATCAATCATACTGTTTAACCCCTTTGAAGGGTTACACAATATAGTTGGCAATCAATTCTAGAAAGTGGCTGTATTATTGCTGTAAGAATAAATCTAATACCACACCAGCCACCTGCAGAATTGCTGCTATGAATATCGTTATTGGCATATGATTTGTCAGTAGGACTGCCAGTGCCTGGTCCTAGTACATCTATAGCCGTTTGGTATTTTGCACTCATTTAAAATGGGAGAGGGCACCAAATATGCAAAACTATGTGAAATTACAAATAAAAAGTGTCTCCTCTTCAAATAAACATAATTATAAACAAAATTGCTTATGCACAATTATATAAATATAGGTGCTTGACATGACATCCATTTGTGACACTGTCACTGGATTGTTGTAGTCCTGTGGGGACTTTACCAGGTGCAAACTGCCTGCAGTCTGCACAGAACAATTGGCTTAATGGGTTTTGGGAATAGGAGAAGTAACAAACTTGTAGGTTTTTTAATTTCTTTTTTCAGAGTGAGGATCTATCAAGCAGGCAACAGTCAGAGTTTTTGATTTGTGTATTTTTGTTAACCAAAAACTTGTCAGCAACCAGCAGTCTTTCTTAATGGTCACCTCAGTGCCATTTCACTGAAGATTTGCACTCTTTAGTTTCATGCAGAGCTCTCCAGACCTCTGCCATGGAACAATGCCACATAACTCCACTGTTTACAAGAGTAGGGAAGTATGGCAGAGTGCTTTCACAGTTGACATTTACTGTCTTGACTAATTCCTTTGTAGTTTTCACATATTAAAATCTCCACTGCCAAAAATAATTGCTCAACCTTAGACAGAAGAGAGATTAATAAACTGGACATGATCAGGGGAGACTAGGAGGGCACTTTTTATTTTCTCATTTAATAGGTGTGCACCATCCTCTATCTCCTCAAATGGGCGAGGTTATTTGTTCTCACTCTGTCACAAGTTTGCGGACAGCCTTCCACTTACTGGATCAGTATCAGGGGCACTGACCACAGAATCCTTCCTGCCTCCTAATGATGTTCCCAATGCAGAGTCCGAGACACCACCAACTGTACCAGAAGCGGACAACTGGTGGGTGAGGGCGAGTCTTGCAGGTACCCTTGGGCCAACCTGTGGCCCTAAGCCTCCCTTGGGCACTGGGGAGGTGAGGCTACCAGATGTTGGAGGGGGAGCTGGTGGACTGCGGAGCTGTGATGCCCCCTGAGGCAGTGAGGGCTGTGAAGCAGAAAGAGGGCGTGACTCACGTGTGAGTGTGCCAGAGTGCAGGGAGTGGGTGCTCTTGTGTACAGAGAGACGGTGTGGGGAGACAGAAGCCGCAGAATGCGTGAGAGAGAGCTGAGAGCCTGTTTGACGTTTGGCAGAGTAGGCAAAGTTCTGAGACACTCGTGGTGATTGGTTTGGAGGACTGGGCATGGCAGCAGATTGCCGACGCAGCCCTTGATGTGGGGGTGGATGGTGCTGTAAGAGCTGCAGCGGTGGTTGGAAAAGGGCTGGGGACACAGAAAAGGCTCCAGGCCCTCCCTGGGCATATTGGAACCGTCTCATGATACGGGGGGATCCCACTAGGGGGCTGGCCATTGGGGGACAAAAGCTCATGGCCACAGCCTGCTGCAAAGTTGCTATAGCAGATGTGACCTGGGGTTGTGGAGAAGGAGGATTGCAGGTGGCATACATCCCCCCACTCAGCTGGTGGAGCTCAGCCTGCTGCACCATCTCACGATCATACTTCACAATCTCCTGGATAATTTCATTTTCTTGATTGTTGAAGACACCTGAGTTCAAGTCATGCTGAACTTTGTGCATTAGGATGGAATTCTTCTTTCCTGTGGGTTAAAACAAAATATTTTTGTGTAAATGTGCTCCTCTCATTACCCCTTCCTTTAGGGCCCTCTGTATACCTTCTTCCATCCGCTACAATTCACTAAACTCCTGTCCTCCATTAACTGACTCATCAGCTTTATTTTTCTTCTATAGAAAGTGTTTGTGCAAAATCCACTACTATGAAACTTTTATTTCTATTATAAAAAATACCTAGTATAAGCTTGTATTATTATTCAGCTGCTCCTTATTAAGTATGTTTGTTTATTTAACCAGAAAGTGCTTCTGACTAAAAGCTCTTCATAAGTAGCACATATTAAAGAGGAGATTCATTTGTAACAAAATACCACATCAAACTATAGAATACATTATAACGGTCATTCATTTTAATAACCATACTTAAAGAACTTGTCTCCCATCATATCTAGTACGGAGTTATATTATATTTTCTCTTTCATCCAGTCTGGGGGACATTGCTTACCATGGGTTGTGGAAAGGAGCACGGGGAGTTGGCACCTAGCTAGTTAAACTTTAGCACTGCTGACAGACCCCTCCTCTCTACAATCCCCCCGCTCTTCCTCCTCAGTTTTTTTTAGGTGCCCATGGAGTTGGGCAGCATTTTAGCTTCTGCTTTTATTTTTTTTTTCTTTAATTTATTTATTTCCTTTATTTTTTTTTTACAGGTGGCAGACAGGGGAGTGTGTTCTATTATAGAGAACACACTCCCAGTATAGCAGCGCAGGCACTACCTTGTCAGATGAGAGCCTGAGGCTCTCACTGACAGGGAGAAAGAATGGGTGCCTGAATAGTGAGTGACAAGCGGTCTCACCGGACCGCTTTCACTCCTGGAGCCTCCCCGATAACCGGCGCTGCCACTGCAGGCATAGAGCGCCGGTTATCGGAGAATATACATGCCGGCGGCCATTTTGGATCCGCGGAGAAACGAGGAAGGGAGCCATACCAAGATCCCCCCTCATACATAGGAGGGGGCATCGGGGTAACTGTTGCGGAGACCTAAATTTTTGAGGTCTCCACTACTCTGCCACATATAGTTTTTTCTTTTTAATAAAAAAAACGGAACAGCAGCCGGCAAGAGAGCTGTAAGAAACAGCATTAACAGAGGGGGGTGGGGGGAACTAAGACATAGAGCTCCCCTGCCCTCCAGAGAGAAGTGGACTTGCCCAGACTTCTGGCGCCAAGGAGAAGCCCAGGAAAAAGACACAGTTCAGAGGGAGCAGGCACCAGGACACTGCTGTTGGACTTCTCCCCTGTTTGGCCTATGGGCTAAGTATCTGATCTTATTTAAACACACTGTTACTGTATTTGCTGTGTACAGAGAGGCTAGTAGGGGTTATATTGTAGATCTCCTACTTGCCAAAAATAGTATATTGTGTTTTAAAATTGCAAGTACAACTTTTATATTTGATTAGTTGGTTACTTGTTTGTTTTCCACTATTCTCTCTACACTCACTCTCTCTCTCCTTACTCAGCTAAATTTTACAATTTAAGCCTGTGTATTTGGTGTGCCTTCCTTTATAAAAATGTCAGATAAAGGAAAGGGCCCTATGGCAAAATATTTCACATGTTCAAAATGTAAGGTAAAATTACCATGTGGGCAGAAGGATCCGTTGGTGCTCTGCTCTGTCTGCAAAGCAGGGGTCCCCACTGTACAAACACAGCTTATTTCAGCCCCACTGACAGAGGAACCGGCCTGGGTGGCCTCCCTGACACAGTCGGTTTCCTCTTTAGCACAGATGGTTTTACAATCCAAGCAATTGCTATTTAATGTTGCAGCCTCGGTGGCTAATAATGCTAGTACACCTTTGGCCCTCCCCGCTACCTCAGATTCTATTGGAACGTCTATACCAAGACCTTCCTCATTACTTACGGACCAGGCCCCTGTTCTTACAGAACTGGCATGGTCCGCAGCATTTATAAAGGGTTTGGATAAACTAAACCAGTTACTTGAATCCCCAAACATCCCGCCTGCTAAAAGGAAGGGGCCTAGATCCGCTAATACCCTTATGGTCTTTTCAGACTCTGAGGGGTTTTCAGAAGAGTAGGGGGAAATAAATTCTGATCCTGACCAGGTTCAACCTTTGGAGCAGGAAGAAAACACTAAAAGCCAATTTATTGATGATTTGGTTTTAGCGGTAAGACCGGCGTTGGACCTCCCAGAACCGGAGGATCCCACTGCTAGAGACAGAAGTCTCTTTAAAAAGGCCAAAAGAAAGCCTATCCGTTTTCCCCCTTCTGTAGAACTTAAAGATATTGCAGAGGGAGCCTGGAAACAGCCTGAGAAAAGATTCTCTGTTCCCAGAAGGTTCTCTTCCCTGTATCTGTTGCAGGAGAAAGATGTGGCTCGCTGGGAGAGTATTCCCAAAGTGGATATTCCAGTAGCCCGTTTGGCCAAACACACTTTACTACCAGCCCCAGGTTCGTCAACTCTGCAGGATGCCAATGATCGCAGAGTGGAATCCCAGCTGAAATCTATATTTGTGGCTGCGGGTTCTTCCTTTAGACCCACATTTGCTTCAGCTTGGGTTGCTAGAGCCATGGAAGCATGGGCAGACCAACTGGCAGAGGCCTTACAGGACTCTGATTTACTGTTTTGCATTTGAAAGAGGCATCGGGGTACGTTTATGAGGCGGCCCAGAACACAGCGTCTGTGTCCTCCTCTAATCAGGCTGCATCTATTTCAGCAAGAAGGACGTTGTGGCTGAAATCCTGGGAAGGAGATGCGGAATCAAAAAGGTCAGTTGAAACCATTCCCTTTTCAGCAGCAGATTTGTTTGGCCCGGAATTGGATGCTATGATCTCACAGGCAACAGGGGGCAAAAGCACTTCCTTGCCGGTATTCTCTAACAGGAGCCAGAACCCTCGGGTCAGCTCCTTTCGTCAGCCCTTTCGGTGGACCTCCTTGCCTAGAGGACAGTCCTTTAGAGGTAGACATCCAAATGCTCGAGGCTCCTCTGTCAGGGGAAGATCCTCGTTTGCAGCTAGGCACCAGGCCTCCAAGACCCAGGAGAAGCCTGCGTCCTGACGACCACTCTATTCTGCAGGAGGGGGCGTCAGTGGGGGTTGTCTGTCTTTGTTTCAGGAACGGTGGGCAGCGTCCTCCCAAGATCCTTGGATTCGAGGCATTATATCAAGGGGGTACATGATAGACCTGCTGGGCCCGGTACAACATCGTTTCTTCATAACCCCACTACCCCGAGATCCAACAAGAAGACAGGCAATACAGGATTGTGTCGCCTCTCTTCTTTTGCAAAGAGTCATCTGCAGGGTTCCAGACTACCAGAAGGGACGGGTTTTAGTCAAATCTGTTTCTGGTCAAAAAGTCGGACGGCTCTTTTCGACCCATCTTAAACCTAAAGAACCTCAATGTGCATTTGCGGGTAGACAGATTTCGGATGGAATCCCTGAGGTCGGTGATAAACGGCTTGGAGAAGGATCAGTTTATGGCGTCCATAGACATAAAAGACGCATGCCTCCACATTCCCATTTGGAGCGACCATCAGTCTCTCCTAAGATTCACAGTGGGGTCCTTCCACTATCAGTTTCGGGCCCTCCCCTTCGGCTTCTCCACAGCACTGAGGGTTTTCACGAAGATCATGTCAGTGATGGCAACGTGTCTTCACTTACAAGGAGTTCAGGTCGTGCCTTATTTGGACGATCTGCTCATCAAATCCTCCTCTGAGGATTGCTTACGTCATCACTTATCCCTCACCTTGGCGGTTCTCGAGGGCCATGGATGGCTGATAAACCTAAAGAAATCCCAGATGGTTCCGTGTCAACGCATGGTTTTCCTAGGGCTCATCATGGACACCAGCCAGCAAAAGGTGTTCCTGCCTGCTGAGAAGATCGGTTCTATTCGGAGTATAACAACTTGTCTCGTCTTCTACCAGCCCACCAATACACGTGTGCATGCGGCTGCTGGGAAAGATGGTGGCCTCCTTCGACACCATCTCCTTCAGTCAAGCTCATTCTCTATGTTTTCAGCGGGATCTGTTAACGAAATGGTCAGGATCCCACCTACACTTGGATCTCCAGAGGATCTCACTGTCACCAAGGGCGAGAGAATCGCTCCAGTGGTGGCTTATTCAGGATCACATGGCGGTGGGCAGGTCCTTTGCTCCATGGTCATGGATCATAGCCACAACAGATGCCAGCCTGAGAGGTTTGGGGGCGGTAATCCTGCACCTCAGGCTCCAGGGGCTCTGGTCAGTACAGGAATTAGCCCTATCAATCAACACGATGGAGTTGAAGGCAATTCTTTTAGCTCTTCGGGTGGGCCAAGACTCTCCTTCAGGGGCCACCCAGTCAGAGTTCAGTCCGACAATGCCACGGCTGTGGCATATGTCAACAGACAGGGAGGAACCAGGAGTGCAGTTGCAATGCGCGTTGCAGCTCAGATATTCCTTTGGGCAGAACAGTACGTTCCAGCAATATCGGCGGTGTTCATTCCAGGAATGAAAAATTGGGAGGCAGATTACCTCAGTCGCAATGCGATGATGCCAGGGGAGTGGTCCCTCCACCCGGAAGTATTCCAGTCTCTAGTTCAGAGGTGGGGTCTTCCGGATGTAGATCTCATGGCCTCCAGACAAAACAGGAAAGTTCACAGGTTTTGCGCAAGGGCAAGAGATCCCTTAGCAATAGCTGTGGACGCGATGTCCATGTCATGGGAATTCAGGTTGGGTTATCTATTTCTCCGATTCCCATGCTTCCCAGAGTACTCAGATGAGTGAGGCAAAGCGGCCGGTGATTCTAATAGCTCCCTCATGGCCGCGTCGAGTGTGGTACGCAGACATAATATCCATGGCGGTGGGCCAAGGATATCGTCTTCCGGCACGAGACTATCTTCTTCTACAAGGTCCTTTTCGTCGCCAGAATTTACCTCAGCTCAGTTTAACGGCATGGCTGTTGAAGCCAGCCTCTGGAGAGCTAGGGGTTTTTCCTCCAGTGTAGTGAACACTATGATGCGAGCTCGAAAGCCAGTTTCGTCTCTATCATCAAATCTGGAAAGCTTATATCAGATGGTGTGAAAATAGAACATGTCACACATCCTCCTTTCGTCTCCCTCGCTTATTGGCTTTTCTTCAGGATGGGCTAGAAGCAGGGCTTCGTTTAGGTTCCCTAAAAGTTCAGGTATCGGCACTTTCAGTCTTTTTTCAAATGAAATTAGCCGATTTGCTGGACATCAGGACTTTTCTTCAAGGGGTCTTACATATTCAGCCTCCCTATGTTCCGCCTACAGCACCATGGGATCTTAACCTGGTACTGGATATGCTTAAAAGGCCTCCCTTTGAGCCTTTACTTGAGGCAGATTTTAGGTGTTTGACCTGGAAGGTTGTTTTTCTTTTGGCAATTGCATCGGCACACAGGGTGTCGGAATTGGGAGCTCTGTCTTGCTGGGAACCATATCTTTTTTTTTTTTATGAAGACAGAGCGGTTTTGAGAACGATTCCCTCCTTTATTCCAAAGGTGGTGTCATCCTTCCATTTAAACCAGGAAATTGTAGTTCCGGTTTTCTCATCTACTTCTCAGTCTGATCTGCAGTCTATGGAAAGGTTAGATGTGGTTAGGGCTCTCCGGATTTACGTCAAAAGAACATCTCAAATTAGACGAACCGATTCCCTGTTTGTCCTATATGATTCTAACAAAAGGGGCTGGCCAGCCTCAAAACAGTCCATTGCAAGATGGATTACGGCAACTATTAAGCAGGTTTACATAAGAGCTAACCTTCCTGTGCCGGACAGACTTACGGCCCATTCCACCAGATCGGTAGGGGCGTCATGGGCAGCAAGAAATGGGGCTTCTGCTGACCAGCTTTGCAGGGCCGCCACCTGGTCTTCTGTCCACACATTTACCAAATTCTATCAGTTTAATGTATTCCGCGGATGCAAACTTCGCTCGTAGTGCTCTACGAGCGGGGCTTTCAGAGCGGTCCCACCCTTAGGGGCTGCTTTAGAACGTCCCCATGGTAAGCAGTGTCCCCCAGACTGGATGCAAGAGAAAAGAGGATTTATATACTCACGTTAAATCCGTTTCTCTGATTCCGTCTGGGGGACACTGCGATCCCTCCCTTCTGCCTTTCCTCTGTATGCTCTTGTTTGATTGACCTATCCCCTTGGGGCTTTTTAAATTAACTGAGGAGGAAGAGGCGGGGGGTCTGTCAGCAGTGCTAAAGTTTAACTAGCTAGGTGCCTGCTACCCTGCACAACCCATGGTAAGCAGTGTCCCCCAGACGGAATCAGAGAAACGGATTTAACGTGAGTATATAAATCCTCTCTTTTAACTCGTAAGAAAGATAGAAAGCACTTGTGTAATTTTTAAACTTCTGATTCATTACTGTAATACACACTGATGGAAGTGGGCTGGACCATGCCGGACAGCCACTTCTGCTACTGCACTTATTGTAACATTTTCCATACCGCCACATCTAAATGTCAACTTCAACTGCTGGTAACACTGAATTACATTCACTGCATATGCTACTGTAAACATTTATTAGTGAAGGTGTGTATAGCCTC
The DNA here is from genome assembly GCF_038048845.1 of Mixophyes fleayi. Taxonomy (NCBI): domain Eukaryota; kingdom Metazoa; phylum Chordata; class Amphibia; order Anura; family Limnodynastidae; genus Mixophyes; species Mixophyes fleayi. Next base: position 226,217,328 of record NC_134402.1, read on the forward strand.
ATGGCTATCAAAGAGATACAACCATAAGCATAATCTGTTTTATAACTTACTTCAGGCTAGGAAAACTTCTTGCCATACTAATTAAAAAATTAAACTTACCTGGAACATTTGTGCACATATGTTGTGTATCAGACACAATTAAAATAGATAAATGTCAAATAAAAAAAAAGCAATGGAAACAGTGTTTGAGAATTAAACATAATAGCCTCACCTATTCTATCCAGTCTGTCTATTGCTACGGTCTCAAATGCGCGCCTCATCATGGGATACTCCTCCAACACCTCATTGAAGTGGTCCACAGAGAGGGAGTACAGGCGGCAATATGTATCCGCACGGACACTGGCAGTGCGTCGTCCCCGTGTTAGCAGGCAAATCTCTGCCAAGGAAATAGCTAGTTAGGCAAGTCTTAAATAAATATTAGGATATTGTTCACCCACCAGTAATTCAGCCTTATTTCATTACTAGCTAACACACACACAAGCTTGTTGTACACTTGCATGTCACAAGTAATAGACATAGGATTTCTATGCATGGCATATTCCTGACACATTGACTTCCCATTTGATAACATAGAAAAAGAGGTAAAAGATAATAAGTTTTTTGTTATGTAATAATTATTTTATGAAGAATCAGTTGTCAACTTTACCATAAAAAATAAATAAATAAGGCATAGCTTAACTTCAGACCCAACTTTAGGGTAGCTATATTCTGATTTGGCGTGAATGCAGCTTGCATTATTTTTGGTCCAATCAGTGCGTGTCAGAGATCACTATATGGGATTCATGCAGTCTTTATGCACTATGACTAGTTGAACATTGATGCATAGCAGCTCTAAATGATGAAGTTCTGCAAAATGATCACATTTTGTCTTCACTAATACTTAATTAACCAATAATTCTTACTGCAACTTGTTTATGATGACTATATTCCCCGTCTGTTTTGCTATTTAACACCTTCAGTGCAGAGGATGATTGGTACACTGCCACCATCATATATACTCTTAAGGTATAAACTTGTGGGGTTCAAAGATGTAAAGATAATACTTACCCAGTATTTCTAGTATGTGGGGCCGGGGAAAAAAAAAAAGAGTCCACTAATGATGATGTGATTGCGCTGGTGCCGATGAAGTGACAGAGCGCGCGGCACTCAGCCCTACACTACAGGAAACAAATCTGAGGGGATGGGAGAGGGCTCTAAAAGTGCTGATACCGGCATCCTCACACCCAGAGACTCACTTCCACCCTCATTTTTATTGAGGGGAGTCCCCTTTTCAAATGATGTGACTCCATAGAAGTTATTTTCTGGTGATGTGTGATCACGTGTGACCCTACACTACAGAGTGCATTAAGAAGCCCAGGGATAGAGGAGTATGGCACTCCATATATCCACAAAGTCCACATATCCCACATCCTGGTTTCAATAAACTCAGGGGTACTCTCTTTCAAATTGTGTGGCCCCTTAGTAGTTATTGTTTTGTGATCACCAGATAGTACCACCCTACAGTACAGAAAACATTAAGCAGAACATGGATTGGGTATGGGTGTTTTTAAGCCAAAATCTCCCCCATCCTGACTCCAAGAAACTATCAGGACCCATAATGTCTCCTCTTTCAGATGATGTGCTTTGCAGTGCAGTCTTCTGCTTATTATGTATACTTATTACTTGTTGTTTCACTATTTACCTGGTTAATAGTCAATAAAAGGCTACACCTATTCTTTAATTTGTAACATGTCACAGTTTATGAAAACACATGAGGGTCTCATCCTACTGAGGCACTGAATTGTTAGGTCATTCTCACCTCCAAAGTAAGAGCCATCCGATAGCTTGACCTCCTTGTTGCCCTTGGTAAGTACACTAACCACACCATGCTGGATGAAGTACATCTTCTTGCCAATGGTTCCCTCACGAATAATGTAGTCCGTGGGTTGGAAAACCTCAAACTTCAGTTTGGTCAGCATGGCAGTCACAAAGCAGGGGTCAGCATTGGCAAAGAGTGGCATAGACGCTACCAGTTTCCGGCAATTAAAGTTCACTATCTCCTAAGCATATAAATGGGGAGCAAGACATTGAGGAGAGATGAAGAGAAGTGAGTATTACACAGAGAGGAGGAGGAAAAGTTAAATGTCGAAAAAAACCTAGTTACCCCATTTATTTATAGTAGTATGTTTTTATTAATTTAATATATGCTTAACTGCACTAAATATAACATGCCACTGGGGGGACTATAGAAACTATTGGAGTCCCCTAAAGAATAAGGAATTGTATTAAAAAAAGGATTCTACACATGCATTCTTTTCAACATTAATTTTGAATATTTCTGTGTAATGTTTATACAGCTAATATGTAAAGTAAAGTAAAACATGAGGCAAGATTACACACACACTCGGCTATATATATATATATATATATATATATATATATATATATATATATATATATATATATATATATATATATATATATATATATATATATATATATAGCCAATATCCTACAATATAGTATTTTCTAATTAAATAAATAACTGTTTTGATTCTACCACACTTATTTGTATTTGCTCTTCAGCATGTTGGGCAGTATGTTCTCAATACCACTGTTAATGTTGTTGCTAATAAAGAGATGTGGACACAGTCTAACGCTCTCCACAATTAGTGACATCTGCATGCTATATGAAAGTTCCATTTCAATATATCATTTTTAGATGCATTTTAAAAGATGAATAGCTATTTTAAATCAGTAAGATTGCTCCGCGTCATTATAAATGATATTACATAAATATATGACTCCCATATATCTCAAAGTAAAGCTCTTTCTCAAATGGTGGCCCCTGGTGGGCCTAGGGTAAATGCTCATTTAGACCTTCACTAAAAAGGCCCTAGTACTGCTCATCATCCTTAAAACAGGTCACAGGACAATACAGAAGATCCTGAATTCCTGCAGCATTCTGCTCTTGTACTGCACTGAAGTGGAAAGGGGCAACACATGGTATGGTGGTCCAATGTCTCAATAACCCATTTTTATTTTCACTCCACACTGAACACATGTAACAGCAACACACTTTACTTTCATAAGCATGACAGTGCAACTCTTACACGCTCATTACAATCACCCCTTCCACCTCCATACCTCCCTCAGCGGCTCATTCAGCTCTTCCAGAATACTGTCTTCATCAAACATCTTCCCCTGGTAACGATGCTCATAGTAATCGTGGATCCTTTGGCGAAAATCAGCTGGCAGTTTGTGGAAGGACATGTACTGCTCAACTTGTTTGTACTGTGAGAAAGACCAATCTGACATGAGACATGATAAAGAGACAATCATGCAACCACACCTGTCTATTCACCTGCAGTGAGCTTTTTTTTTTACCCAAAGTAAAAGTGCTTCTGCATAAAATGGGGAATGTATGGGAAAAAAAGAACTAGCTGCAATAGAAAACACAACTCATTTATATTGATGCTATTTTTAACTTTAAGGTACAAATATGTCATCTAAATTTATAAACTTGCCACTGTTCTGCATGTTTAAGTTGATTAGCAAAGTGCTGTAAGTGCAATTCATCTTGGTTATAGTCAAACTTCATCATGGCACTTCATATTACTTATTTAAACTAAGCAGAAATATAGGCAACATAATTAGAATTTATGAACGGATGCACTGGATGGACCTGTGTATTTTTTCAGCATTGTTAGGTATCCAACATAAAGCGAAATATTTTGTTAGGGGCCCGCATTTAATAAACAGTTTGTATTATGGATTACACAAATAAAATAGTTCAGCTGGGGATAAGGCAGTCAGAATAAGTGGAGGTGCTTGCACCTAAAGCATAGAATAAAGAAATATAACATGTGTTTTGGCTCATCTGTCTGGTACACTTCTGAAATGCTGGTATAAAGCATGTATAAGTACATAAGGATAGATAGAACAGGAGATACTTATCTTTGGCATAACACACCAAAAGTATTTTATGAACTTTGCACCCTTACAAAAAACATAGGGTTAAACATTTTAAAACAATAATTATCGTTTTAAATAAAGCAATCTTCTAAGCTGGAAGGGGTGAGATTATGGGCAGTTCACATGGTATGGTATGGGCAAGCATAGCAGAGTGTGACATAACTGGGTAGGGGGAAGAGGGTGATGGCTGTACATACTGTAAAAGTAAAGGCAGTAGTAACTATACAGCAAGAAAGAGAAATAATCATTACAATAATTATACATGAGGTCACACCATTTACAACAGAGAAAGTGTTAAGAAGTTGACTGTATGTGTATATATATATATATCTAAACTTACCTTCTCTTGGTATTGTCTGCGAGACGAGTCCAGTGACTGGATGAGAGCAGTGGCATGTCCAATGAACATGGCATAGCACGTAGCACCTACGATCATGCTCAGCATTGTGAGCCAAATGTCAGACATGCTCTCTGGAGCCTGGCGCCCATAACCGATGCACAGCATGTGGCTCATGGCCTTGAAAAGGGCGAAGGAGTACAACTCACTCCACGAGTCATTCTGTGCAATAAAAGATAGAAGTAAATGCGTGCATATGAAATGTGCTCATACCTAGTCTGCTAACCAGGCAGACAATAGGCATGTGTATAAGGATTCAAACATTTTCTCATAATAGGAGGAAAAGTGCACATCCCAATTTCTTCGTGCCCGTGCTGACATGTGGCATGGATGAGGCATGCCACGAATGTGTATATATGTAGTGTGCAAGAACATGTGCTTCATGTCTCCAACTATCCATGTAAAGACGCATGCTGCAACCATCTAGGAGCGAGCATCAATAAAGTGCACCCACACACCTGTGCAAACACTGTGTCCCACACTCATGCATCTTTAAGTTGCGTCTCTAAGCTGTGTCCCATACATATACCCCTAAACACATACAGACCAGGAGATCCAACTACAGTGTCTACTTAGGACACACTTTACCCAAAGCAGCAGAGCGAAGAGACATCACTTGGGCTGAAAGAAGAGAGAGAGCAAGAAAAAGTAGGGAGAATGAGGAGGGCATAAGTAGATCATGCAAGGGAAGAAATAAGAATTACTAAATTCAGACATGGCTGTGTGCATGGTCAAGACAGTGTTGCCAAATGTGTCCAACAATGAGGTAAGGAAAGAAGAAGCATTATGTTAATAGAGGATTAAAGAGTGAATCTGAGACTATTAGAATGGCAGATGAACAAACAGGCTATAGTGGACAGTGTGAATAAAACTAAAAGAGAAGGGATAGACTAAAACTAAACACGTTCCAAAAATAGAAGGATGGGGAAGACAAAAGAAGAAAGGACACATCAGGGAGAAGTGGAGAGAGGTAGAAAAGACAGAAAAATCTATTATTATTCCTGTGCTGAGCCATGCGATTCCAGCTGACACACACACCAAGTCACTGATCCTTCTCTCTTGTGCCTCCGTGGTTTCTCATGTGCCAGTTTGCGGCTGACTGGCACCGGCCTTCTGTGCCAAGCTGAGTTACAGACAGAGCTTCAAGGACTTAACCCCTGTTCTACCCAAAAGCATGGCAAGAAATTCTCCAGTTAAGAGAGTTCTATTAAAATACCCTAGATCTCGGTAGAATTACTAACCTAAGTTGTTCCCAGATTAGATGAAAAACCCAACTATCCAATCATCCTTGATTAGACAAAAATTAGGTGTTTTTCCCTCGGTCTAACCGCGAGTTAAACATTAGGAAGGAGACCAAAAACAAAAGGTCATTTCTCCTGCTTTAAAGCTTGCTGCCAGTAAGTTCTGATATATATGACAGAATAGCGTCTTGGTCACAACAGGAGCACAAAACTGGTATTCAGCCAGGAGAACGATCGTGAGAGAGTTTTAATACTCTTATGGGCATAAGCAAACGCTTCTGTATTAAGTAGCAAATGTATGCTACAAATCTTTCAAAATAATTCACAAACAACTGGGAATGAAAACTACATTTCAGACACTTTGTCAGCATTTAATTTGCATTTCCAAACCTATAAAAATGGGCAATGTAAAGCTTCTTTTCAGCCATCACATGAAATGTGGTTTATAAGAAAGAAGTGTCCAGAATAAAACTATGTTTACTACTTACCACCATCTTGTTGATGGACACCCAACAATTACTAGGAAACTCTTGAAGCATCGGAACGAGGAACTGAAGGCATCCATCCCAGTGACACAACAGCAGCATCATGGCAATCAGGTTAAAAATCCTCATCACTGCGCTGGCCAAGTCATAGGTCATGTGGAAAATCTGCAAAAAGACCACGATGAAGAGTTACAATGGATAAGGAACATAACAGAAAATGGTTCATTTAGAGTCCAGAAACCCTAAGACAGTAATGAAAAAAGAAAAGAAAGGAGGATGGGTGCAATATTTGGAAATATACTGGATGTATGAATATACGATATTCACACACTACTCTGGGCGGTTGTTAATGTTTAGATGTTTATCCACATCAACTGTTTTACACATGGACCTATACCATCAACCAGATGAGACTCAAATCTACAACAGGTCAATTAACAGCACTAAAAAATCCCACAAGGTAAAGTAACATATTTAAACTAAACACAAAAATAATAATAAAAAATTATATTTTCTATGAATTTTACTTTAATGACAATCTGTGGCTCATTTAAGTTCTGTGGCAACAACCAAAATTATAGTGTTCTGAATTTCCTCTATTTTTCTAACTAGATGGCTACAGTGGTAATTTAAGGAGGACATGGCTGTGCCTTTGTAAAGCTCATTGTACAGCCGTGGGATCCTTAAATTTCCACTTTAAACAGCAACACCAATACAGTCGGGATTAAAAGTTACGTCACTGTAGGCGCCCGGCATCTTTATTCATGGCAATTCTTTCAAGTCGGGTTTTTAAACAGTCGCTATCATGATGTTGTTGTATGTGTTGTCTAGTTAAGACTACCACCAGCAATATGAATGTAGCATCACATGAGCTGCATATAACATCCAAATGTAGGGACTTTCCATTCCCTACAGGAAGTGTCAAGCTTAGTCAGCTCTCCCCACAGAGAGAACGCAACGAAGTTCTGACAGGCCTCAAATTCATTCATATTTGCAGTTTTAACATTGACAACTTCTTTTTATAAACAAATAACAATAACTTAAATACCACAGACACACTAAAGATAAAAATATTACAAATGACATACAATCTTTCAACTCTGCTATATGATAAACTAAAGGCATGGCCCAGAAAAAGTTTTTTATAGACTGGTCATATAAGGCAACATCCTGCATAAAATACAACTGTATTACAGTTTCAAGAAAGTTCCTAATAAGGTGAGTGGAGAGGTATAACTGATCTTAATCAAGTGGCTGAAAAAAAACTATTCCAAAAGGTGGACATGGACAGTGCTTAACATTACCCAAATGTGACATGTGCAACATATAAAATATTAATGCAATGTATTTGGATATTACAAACGCAGTTTCATAATGCTAGATGAAAGATAATACCTTGGCTACCAGGCTAACAGAAAGTATTATTGGCTACTTTCTTAGATCTGGTTACCTTTGCAGGGGTTTAAGCAAATGTACGCCTCAGTGACTGTGCCCTCCAAAACAATAATATCTGGAAGCATAAGAATCAGCGTTCTGTACTTTGGAACAATACAGAAAATGCGATGAAAAGTAAATGAACACTTAAGACTAAATTGCACTAAAAGGGAACTACAAACCTCAATAAAGGAAACTCGTTATGTACAAAATAAGTGCTCTTTAAATGGGAATGTAATGTAGGTAATTGAAAGCTCTGTTTACAAAACAATTATATAATGGTAGCATTGCTTTTTCAATTAATTGCTGGATCACAAAACTGCAATTATGAATAGCAGTCAATCAAAATGTCTCCCAGGTAATGTTATAAATGTAATATAAAATAAATTATAAGGGGACTACATATATAAGTTATTGCCGAGAATAACTTAAAATTAATCCTATATTATTTTCAGCTTTTTTAACTTTAGGGTGATCTCACTAACATAGTGAACAAGGTTAAAAGGAGTTTTAAGGTTCTTTCGGAGTAGTGACTATATGCAAATATGTTTCCATATTGAAGGAGCTGTCACTTCCAAAAGACCATTGACATGGCATCCCACGGAGCCAATGCATTAATCACTGTCTAGTCTGACAATAACACAGGCTAGTACAGAAACAGTACCCTAAAGTATTTCTGCATTGAGTGTTGGAAACCCTAGTACAGAAAATGATGCAGAAGAGACAATGTGTTTTATACCGTATTCCCTTACAGCAAATATGATTCCTCAGAAAGGAGAGATGAATAGTTAAATACACGCTGTAAACATACAAACACTGAGGCTTTTAAAAATTAATTACAGTCTTTTCAAAGGTGGAGTAAACATTTAATTACTCACTACAGTGAAAATTAAATAGTAAAATTAATTGTTTAATTTAGTCCTTCACTGGCAGTTGTTTAAATGGTTGTTAGCGTAATTATGTGTAGATGGTTAGACACTAACATTTTGAACACTTGTTCTCTTTCATTTTAGCCAGCAAATGCTAACTGAAGTAATAACACTATATTGCCTGCATCAGTCTTGTACATCTCAGAACTTCAGAAATGATTGTATTACAATGGACTTTATCCACTGAAACTGTTGGGTGCTTCAATAACCCCATATATAGTTCCTACTATTTATAGGGTTGTTACAACTATGTATGATGCCCAGTGTGTACGTACACGTGGTTCATGTGAACATGCTATTTTACACAGTATATGAGCCAGGGAGAGTTTTGTAATCATTCAAAAGGCTATAATATTTAAGGGTCACAAGAAAGCATTTGAGGGCTGCATCAATCCCACAGGCTGCCAATTAGACAACCATAAGTTAAAAAAAAACCAAAACAGACAGACACAATTTACACAGTACTTTCAGGTTACCAAATGATTTTATACCCAGAGAAGCTACCACAGCTGGCATCAATGTTGGTGAGTAGCTATCCAAGCATGGAGAGCCCAGGCATTTGATGATTTTGGAAGGAGTTTTCCTTATAATATCATTTGCCAAGGATCTTCCCTTACAAAATATTGTCATGAGTGGCAATAAAAACATTAAGAACCAGAGGAGTTTCTAAAATGGTGACAATGATTAGCTCTATGTTCCATGAGATGGTGACACGGCAATGGCTCATATGCACAAGCGTTTCTACATTGCGTTCTGAACAGAAATGGAGTTAAACCACAGAATAAATTAAGATGTCCTAAAGGTTATTGATCCCTATGGCAAATTCATATTACAAGGGCACAAATAAAAATAAGTCTGAACATGTTCTGGGGCACAAAATAGACTGGTAAACTGCATTTTCATTGGTTAAGCCCACAGAATGGCTGCCTCCATTTTGTGTAAACCCCAGGTGCAATTGGTGTCCAAATCCATATAATCTGTCACACTGAAGCATATGATTGCAAGGACTGCTTAGGTCTCTTCAATGGGCAAGTTACATTACACAAGCTGACATTTCTTATTATTATATATACACCGTGATGCAGACATATGTACTGGAAGAAGTCTCTCTACGCAACTTAAAGCCACAAACAATGACCACACCTAGGGAGAGCACTGAACCAAGTCTAGAAAGGCAAGAAAATTCCTGTGAAAACTATAGATCAATATAGCTGGAAATTAAACACAGGTTAGATAATGAGTACCACGTGACAATACTAATGTTGAAGTTTCATACAGAGTGTTTGGTGACACAGCAGGTCACTTGGGATCTGCTATGTCACTTACACTGATAGACTTTACTGAAGGATTACCAGAAGGATCATTACAGCATCTGCTGGGGTTGCCTTCTCATTAGAAATCAGTATTACTTACTACAAAATTCAAACCTTTACTTAGTTCATTAGTTTGAGCCTTCCAATTGTGTTCTTGTAATGTTGATATCGCCACTAGGGATTTGTAATTGTGTGTCTCCAAGGGCCCATGTGAAGGTTCATGCAAAGTTCACAAAAATGCCCAAAAATAATATCCAAGTCATATTTTATATACCGGTAAGTAATAACTGAAGTACAGATCTCATAATAAATTAACACCTAATCTGTAGTCAGACTGAAGGATTTAAAAAAAATAAAATCGCAAACTTTTCTGGATGGTGATATTACTAACCTTTACTATGCACATTGCTTTGTCTTTCTACTTTCTGTAATGTATTTATATATAGTATAATGTACCTATCCACTAAATAAATTCTAAGGATATTAGAAGTTACCATGGACTTATGTTACCATATAAAATGCACAAAGGTGCAAGCCAAGTGCTTTTATAAAAGTCACAGGGCTAGATTTACTAAGCTGCGGGTTTGAAAAAGTGGGGATGTTGCCTATAGCAACCAATCAGATTCTAGCTGTCATTTATTTAGTACCTTCTACAAAATGACAGCTAGAATCTGATTGGTTGCTATAGGCAACATCCCCACTTTCTCAAACCCGCAGCTTAGTAAATCTAGCCAACAGAGTTTAAAAGGTAGAGAGTAGAAACACACAGACTAAAAACACAGAGTCACCTTTACAGACTCACACTGTCAGCCACTTATCGAGTCTGTGTCACCGACACACAGAGTAACAGACAAAGTTTCCCTCACCACCTCCTCTTATCTTTCTTGATGCCCAACGTGCAACAATTGCATCCGAGGATATGGTCTACAGGAAATTGCGATGACAACTTCCTGTTGCATCTCTGGACGCTATCCTTACTGTAGCATCTTTATTGTTATATCAGAATGTGCTGTTTATACAAATATTATGTACAAACACATACATTGAGTTACTCCAATGATGTGTACCATAGTCTGTTTATTTCAATTGCCCTAAGAAACAACTTAGCCCTATTGTGCTCACTGCATTGGATAGGATTATACCCAAGAAGCGCTATTGTTTAAAGTTCCTGACACTCAATACAGCTTAATGGCTTAAAAGATTAGAAGGAAGCTAGAATAAAAACATGATTTATTTAGTAAAAGTTTCAGATTAATGGTCAACTGGAGTTGTTTTCACATGATAAGCTAAGCTGCATGGTAGAGAAGCTCCCCCGCCATTGCCAGAAATCAGCTAACCTATTTGGCACAGATATAAAGAATGTAGGTAATTCTGCTCCCCACTCCTGCCTAAAGGAGACAGCAGCACAGGGATACCTAAAGAACAAGCGGAGGCGACTGCCAGGACAGACACATTTGTGAGACCTACCTTTATTCCCATCAGATACCACCGTCAACTTGCTCTCGCTACAGCTCTTGTTAACTATACAGTGTTGTCTGGCAATTAATAACTGCCAGACAACACTCCATGATAAAATTGGACAGCTCCAGGAAAACTTGTCCTTTACAATACAGGCCATGCAGACCGAATGAAATCATGCCATAGAGGTGAAAAATAATGTCAGAAATGTAAAGGATAATAACTGTAAGCTGGAACACTGATTAATAAAAAAGGATTCCACCCCATACCACAACAAACAGGCTATGTAGACCGTTTGCTGGGACTAACCGAGGCAGCGGATTGGAAAATTTATTAGGATTTTTTTGAATCTTTAATGAATCAAATCATTTGTTGTGGAAAGAGCCCATAGAGTCCCAAACACCAGGCACCGCCAGGAGCGCTGCCAAAGCGATTCATCCCACGGCTTCCAATTACCATGTCAGGGGTAAGATTCTCAACTTGGCATGGGAATAGGGGCGTATTCAATACCGGATTTGCAAGCTAGCTATATTTGCAGGCTTTTCCATCTTGATACAGCCGCACAGAGTCTTCCTCACTGAGAGACATACGCTCAGACATCTACATATTCCTTATGCCATGTTATTCCCAGCTAAAGTCAAAGTGATGGCCGATGGCAAAGCTATTTTCTTCACCTCACCAGATGCATACCTGAAGTTGTGGCTACTCACGTGAATACTATGTACTATTAAATTAACTTTTGTGTAGCTGTCACTAATAGTGGAGAAAATATCTACTGAAGCGCAATACTGCCCTCTAATAATGGTAAGGCTGGTAGTGGCAGCAGTCAATCATACTTTATAACTTGTTAAAACCTAACAATTTCTGTGTAGTACCGCATAAAAGTTTTGGGTTTAGGCATCTGCGAGTTTTGGGGAGATAAACGGAAGGGGTTGAGCGCTCAATACTGTTTATTGGTTAGGTAACCGGTCTCACAGCATTGCATGCAGTAGCATTAATACAGGTAATATGCGTACAGGGTATATGGGTATATAAATTACCTGTCTATGAATGAAGCTATAATATTTCCATTATGACGGTCCAAGCTCTTAACAGACAAATTAAAGAAAGTATCAATATTTAATTATGTCTGGAAACTGAGACCTGGTTGTCACGCTGCAAGAAGTACACAGTTCAATTTAGTTAACAAATCTGTATCCTATTAAATTCAACTTCACGGGCAGAAATTTCGTAATGGCGTGCAATATAAATGGCACTGTATGCCTATTAGTTAAAGTGTATTGTCCTCCATAATTTTCCTTTAAACTAACTGAGACGTAAACTTGCAGAAATGTGTCATTTATCAATATTGACCATGGGAGACTTTAATGTTGCACTATATGGTAGGCTAGGTAGAATGTAAGGAAGGGTGAAATCAGGTGATGCTGGTCCTGGACTAAACACAATTCTAAGCACTTTAAACCTCATTGAAATCTGAAGACATAGTCAATGAAATAAAAAAAGAAGTGTTATCCTGTCATTCTCCTTCTCACTGTCCTGTATAGCCATGGCTCTCCTCTCTGTCATGGTTCTGGGGTCCGTATGAAAGTAGAATATATACCTTGTGGGTTTTTTGGGACTATTCCCCTTTAAGATATTCAACCCCTAAGCAAATTTTGCAGATAATAGGACCACAACTTAAAATTTGAGCATATGGGATGCATTATGTAAAGGCTTCTAACAGGGACAACATGATTTCACAAATAGCACTTTAAGATACAAATAAATATGATAAACATTAAAAATCTGAAGAGGCAGTAAACAGACACACCAACATCAGATAGACATAAAGCCCTACTAAAACACAAAACATATACATAGCCTAATGATGATAGGATGACCCAAAAAATATTTGCTCTATGTGAGGCATAACTGGTTTAAGAGTGTAGACAGCTGGTAAAATGTTAGCATTTTGCTTTAGAGAGCAGTGTGTGTAAATACAGCAATCACGGAACTGAGAGATATAAATGGACAATTAGTAACAATACCTATTTTGATTAATGGATGTCTCAGAGCACTTTACAAAAAACATATATGGATACGAAATCACCTAGGCAAGTTTCTTGATAAAAGAAAAATGTTCTTTTATTATAAAACATACACAACACTGGGTTATATGTTTAATCAATAATTACCAAGGAGTTCATCATATCATCACAGGACCCACAATCCTATCACATGGAGAGCTTATAGTGACCAGTCAACACTTAGGGCTAGATTTACTAAGCTGCGGGTTTGAAAAAGTGGGGATGTTGCCTATAGCAACCAATCAGATTCTAGCTTTCATTTATTTAGTGCATTCTACAAAATGACAGCTAGAATCTGATTGGTTGCTATAGGCAACATCCCCACTTTTTCAAACCCGCAGCTTAGTAAATCTAGCCCTTAGTCTTAAGAGCGCTATTTCCAAAGACTTAACTTGCCAGTCTCTCTGATAATATCCATCCTCAATGAATGTACCACAAGCAGACATTGAGATATGTAATTACCATATCTTAATGTCACATTTTGGACTCCCGGTCTCCTGCTATTTTATTTTATTACCGTTATTGTTTATTTTATAACCGCTATTGTAACTGCTTTAGATTCTACTTAGTCCTTAATTTCTTTTCTATTTAAATCTTAGTTCATTTTATTCTATTACTTCACTCCTTATTTTATTATTTATTTTACTCTTTACTGCACTGGTACTGCCTGGTTTTATTTAGTCTTTTATTTTAGTCCTTGTTGCCCTGTGTTACTGCCTTACTTTACTTTTTTTTGCCTTTTACATTTAACTTATTTTTTTGTGCTTTTGCCTCATTGCATTATTTTCCTTCAGTCCTTCATTCACACTTTCTGCAATTTATTTCTTCACTGGGTGTCAATCAATGCCCTCATTGTTGATCCATACCTCTGGTCTCACAGTCTTTTTCTCTCTCTTCTGCCTTGACTCTCTTCCCTCCCATCCTTTTTCCTTCAGTAACCATACTTTCTTTCTTCGCTCCCACCATGCCTCATCGCTCCTGTCCTATACCCATCTTTTCCCCTAGTCCCACTTTCTGCCCCAATTTCAACTCCCCCCCTCACTCTAGCAACCCCATTAACCTCATCCAAATATCCTCCTGCCCTCCCTTCCTTTTCTCCTATGCCCACTGGAACTCCAGATCCGCCCGTAAGAAACTGTCTGCTATTCATGACCTCTTCGCCTCCAACTCTCTTAACCTTCGTGCTATCACTGAAACCTGGCTCTCGTCTACTGACACTGTCTTCCCCGCTGCTCTCTTCCATGGAGGCCTCTCCTCCACCTACTCCACCAGACCGGATGATCGTCCAAGAAGTTGTGTGGGCCTCCTCTTTTCCCCTAACTGTATTTTTTGGGTCATTCCCACTTTGCCCTCCCTCTCTTTCTCCTCCTTCAAAGTCCACTCTATCTGTCTCTTTTCCCCCATCTATCTCCGTGTCTTGCTTCCCAATTTCATTTCCTCTAACAAACCCTACAGACCCCACCTCCATTAAACTTCTTGCCCTTTCCACCTTCTTTAATCTCACTCAGTGGACCTCATCCCCCACCCACTGTCTTGGTCACTGCCTCAACCTTGTTTTCTCTCATCTTTGTGCTCTCTCTGAATTCTCTAATTCCCCCTTTCCTCTCTCTGACCACCACTTCCTCTCCTTTACTCTGTCATCCTCCCATAAACCCCCCCTGCCTAAATCCACCCTTACCTAGCGCAACCTTGATGCTCTGGACCCTACCTTTCTCCTTTTCTCTTAACGCTCTTCTCTCCCCTCTTCCTACCCCGACCAGACGACCTCTCTCTACAACCTCTCCCTCACCACTGCTCTGGATGCCCTTGCCCAGCCTCTTCTGTTAACCACTGCCATCGGCTGCCCCAACCTTGGCACTCTAAATTTACCTGCTTCCTACAGAAGTGTTTTAGGGCTGCTGAACGCCTCTGGAGGAAATCTCACTCCCTGGCTGATTTTGTTCACCCTGGGCGATCTCATCTCCTCCTTTGTCCACCAGTACCATCTCCACGCGATGACTCAACTTTACATCTCTTCTCCTGACCTTCCACTCCCCCCCCCCACCCTCCTCTGTCGTGTTTCCAACTGCCTCTCTGCCATTTCCTCCTGGATGTCTTCACGCTTTCTCAAAATCAACATTGCGAAAACTGAGCTCATTGTTTTCCCTCCTTCTAAATTTTCACCCCACCGTGAACTATCCATCACCGTTAATAATACCACCACCTCTGCTGTTCCCTAACTCCACCCTCTCTTTTGCCTCCCACATTCAATCTCTTGCCCAATCCTGTCGCTTCCAACTACGGAATATTGCCACATCCAGCCCTTCCTCTCTCAGAATGAAGCCAAAACCATCCTCCATGCTCTCATTATTTCCAGTCTCGATTACTGTAACCTTCTCCTTACTGGCCTCCCCCACTCCCATCTCGCCCCTCTTCGATCTATTATGTGAATGTGAGACTTATCTTTCTTTCATGCCACTCTTTCTCTGCCTCTGCTTACACTGGCTCCCTTTCCCCTACAGAATCCTCTTTAAACTCCTCACGGTCACTTAGAAGGCCCTCTCCCATTCCACTGCCCCTTATATCTCTAACCTCCTCTCCATCCACACTTCCTTTCCCTTCACGTTCCCTGCTTTCGGCAAATGACGTCGCCTTTCCTCTGCACTGATCACCTCATCCCATGCCAGAATTCAAGACTTCTCCCGTGCTGCCCCCCTCCACTTGAATGACTTCCCTCCCTCCATCCGTCTGTCCCCTAAACTTAGCTCCTTCAAATGGGCTCTCAAAACCCATCTGCTTCTCATGGCCTACCAGCCATCCACTTAATCTTCTGCTTCCTTGTTTACCCCACCTCCCTGTCCCCTCCTACGCTTGATCCCCACTAGGGACTTCTCTCGTGCCTGCTGTTCATTTTCCCTCCCTTTAGTATGTAAGCTCTCAGAACAGGGCCTCTTCCCTTCTGTTTCAATACCATTTCTTCTACTCCTACACCACTGTACTTGCTATGTACTGTTGTACTCAGGTATACTGTATTTTGTACAGAGCTGCGGATAACATTGAAAATAAAGAATAATAATTATTATTATTACAGTTATTACACCAGATGCTGCATTACTATTAGAGGCACATATTACACTTGATAAGTTGCTGCAGATATTGTTTTACTTCCAACCTGTAAGACACTAGGTTTAGATGGGCACCCCACAGAGCAATATAAGACCCAGCTGGAGGAAACTGCACCCAAACTATTACACATTTACATTTCAAAAGAGAAATTTCAGTCAATAAGTGACGCCCTTATTATGTTAATACTAAAGCCTGTGAAATACCCCACTGATTGCAGTTCATATAGGGACAACCCTTAATTAATTTTGACACAAAATTCTGGTGAAAATCTTGGCGGTCAGGTTCAATGCTGTAATTACTGTCCTAATCCATAGGGATCAAGCATGGTTTATGCCTTGGAGAGCCACGGCAGTTCATTTAAGAAGGGCCTTTAGCAAATTTACAAATTAAACAAACAAACAAAGATTCCAGAGTGACAGTTACATTGGAAGCAGCAAAAGCATTTGATGCTATGGAAAGTAATTATCTGTATGCTGTCCTGAAAGAGATGGGTTATAAGGGACAATAAAAAATATTCAAGCAAGTAGGGGAGAGGACAAAATATACTGTTATATGTGGATTATATGCTATTGTATATAGTGCAAGCTCACTCATTCCTTCAAAATAAATTTATTGCCATCTGCATATTAACTAGCATAAAACAAATTTCTTTGCATTAGATGAGAAGACCAAAAATAAACAAACGGAGGGCCATGGGTTAATTTGGGTGGACTACTGGAAATATCTTGGTTTAAATATCTCTTTGAAACAGGATATATTTTTGCCCCCCCCCCCCCCCCCCCTTCCTAATATAATACCACTGTGCAGACATATAAAGCAACAGATGACACTATGGGGGAAGTTGTCACTTACCATTATCGCCCGGGGTAACTATTTTCATTCAAAAATTGATCGATTATATATCTATATCTCTATGTATATCAGCCACCCTGCACCTGCTTTCAATTATTAAACAACACTTGATTCCATTTGATATTAGTGCAATATAATGGTGCACCTAGTTAATGTGTATCAAAATCTTCATACTTAAAAAGATGGGTGAATGGGTTTATCTGAATATCAAGCTTGACATGGCAAAGATTGAAATTTCTCCACCGGCTGATTATTATAGAGATGGGCACCTTAAGTCACCTTTATATTTTTACTTTTATAAAACAAAATGAGAAGCCAAGGAAAAGCAGAATTGCTTTCTGCATTAAAATATGTGCAAGTCTGACCGTCTACAGCGGTGATGGGCAACACCACATACTTCAAGGGCCACTCCAATATACAGGGCCGCACATTACCCTTCATTTCAAATCCACTTCGGCATCTCACATCACTCATCCCAAAATGCACAAACATGCTCCAAAACTCCCCCCATGCCACTCAGATCTGCCACTTTCTTCAAACTATCACCACATGCTCTCAGACCCCCACTTGTCACAAAACTCCCCCACGTCACTCAGACCACTCCACAGATTTCTGCTTGCAGAGAATAAGTGACATTGGAAGTAGCAGACTGGGGGACGCAGATGAAGGTGGGCCACCTGTTGTCCTTGCTGTAGACCACTCCTGTTGTCCTTGCTGTAGACCACTGGTCTACACCAAGGACACCATGAACATAGACCGCAATCACTTCACTGGGATAACAGATAAGCTTTTAACGTTGTTTTTATAAGCAAGTTTTAATATCTTTATTTCAATACATTTTGTCCCAAAAAAAGGCCACTCGGTTTGTTTTAGGACAATATAAATGCGACAAAGCATCTCTACAAGGATTAGCCTGTTGTGATTTGCAATGTTTGGCATGTTAAGCTTGAAATTCAGGTAAGCCCATTCTTATATAGAACATTTCTGGCAACAGATAACCCATAAGATTTAACTTGTTTTAAAAAGCATGTAATTATGAATCCTGCTTTTTTGTCTGCTGGGTTTCATACAAGACCTATGATGGACCATCTCTAAATCTATCCTGCTGTCCTGTCTCTTATTTTCTCATAAGAAATTAACTACTTCAAATTGGAAACCATTAACGACAGCTGCAAATGCAAGGATGAGATTACCACTCTCTACTTCACTTCAAGTTATGTTTCTTACATAAGGAATGCCCTGACAAATTTGGGAATTGTGGCTGCAGTGTCCTCTTATTGTAACTTGAAATACTTATAAGGTTTCTTGTACCCTGTCACATGCATTTTAAGAATTTATCTTCTGTTGAACTGCTTTTCTGTGTACTAATATGTAGTATCGGACATTTTTGCATATTCTCTAACTCATGTGTAATCTAAGGCTATGTCTTTCGGTTTAATGAAGCTGTTCAGAGATTTCTACCTCTAACATACCTATGCATATGTATGCGATTCATATAAGTAACTTCTCTCTGAGACCTGTACGGTTTATATTTTTGCAGACAATAAAGTATTGGTTCTAAATTAAGCCCCTTCTTTTGTCTAGAACAACAAGGGCGTTTGTACTTCATGGGAATCCAGTCATTGGTGCAACTTTCACACCCCTAACCTCTTTAAATTGACATCTTGCATCATACATCATTTCTATTCAAAACTGTGCTGAACACCGCCTCTGCGGAGGGTCCCTACTGGGGTGGTTGTTGGTAACCATACATATTTTAATATTTAGCATCTAAATTATGTGTTTGGTACCTCTAAGTCACCAATTGGTGTACATTCTTCTGACTACAGTCATATCTTAATGATAGTTGAATCTGGTGAATCATTGTATAGTTGAATTAGTTTCCTCTTACTGCTGATTTGCAACCCATGGATTTGTTCAGTGATTAGCGGTCTTCTCAAAGCAGATATTTAGTGACTGACTCATCTTCCTTATTAAAGGCGTCTAAGGTAACTCACACTCACCTCTTCCCATTGATGGATATAGCGGATAAGCCTGGAGAGTCGAAGTAACCTAAGAAGACTGAGGATCTTGGTGAACCTCACAATCCGTAGAGCACGGGCAGTCTTGTATACTTCAGAGTCAATGCCCTTTTCAACAATGAGAAATATGTAGTCCACAGGAATGGAGGACACAAAGTCCACCACAAACCACGTGCGCAAGTACTTGCGCTTGATCTTCTGTGGATCCAAGATGATCTCAGTGTTGTCCTCAATCACAATACCCGTACGGAAGTTCAGAACCAAATCCATAAGAAAGAAGGTATCCGACACCACGTTAAATACGATCCACGGTGTGGTTGTCTCATCCTTAAAGAAAGTGATTCCCACAGGGATGATTATTAGGTTCCCCACCATGAACAGTAGCATTGTGAAGTCCCAGTAAAACCTAGGTAAGACAAGAGAAAAGTAAACAAAATAAGGAGGTGTTTAATTTGGTATTTATTTATTATGATTAGCTAAATGTATTACTAAACACAGTGCATAATGCTCTATTCTTATTGCCCTTTGTTTATCTGTACAAAGTTACAACCACAGCAGGTAAAAAATTGACAGTTAATAAATGTTTTGTATCCAAACTTTAATACAGATATGAGTTGTAATAAGAAATATCGGAGTAGGTAATAGCAACTTGAAAAGCCAATGTCAACTTGTAAATTACAGATATTCTAATCAAGACTACATTCTAGTCATTGCTAACTACTTTGATATTATTGATACTATCAACATTATCCACTATTGGCAACATATTGCAGATTACAATGACTCAGTGGAGATTGTAATGGCAGTCATGTCACTACTTTTAGTTTTATCATGATTACCATGTTGGTTGAGTGATGAGGAGTTTGAAAGACTTAAGCTGGGTACACACCTATGCAATCTTACTTCGGATGCTATTTTACTAAGTCCTGATGAGTATGTTGATTCATGCGTACACACCTACACAATTTACCCTCAGATCTGTGATCATCATCTCTCATAATTATCTGCTGAAAAGATTGTGATTCACTGTATAGAGATCTGACTACCCTGCTGGTTGTGAGTGTGCACACACTTCTGCATTTGCCCGACATCGTTCCATCGTGATAGTGATTTTTAGGAAGTTTAGAAAAACCAAATGTGCTTTGGTATGATAAAACATGATCGTGGGAGCGTACACACTCCTGCAATATCTGACTAAGCGGCTGTTTACAGTGTGATCTGCACGATAATTGCATAGGGGTGTACCCAGCTTAACACAGTGGGGATTATATATGAACTGCAGTTTGTAGTGAATACATAGTATGTACTAAACCTCTACCGTTATGATATTTATATTTATTATTTTGTGATTAATGTAATCGTAGGAAGAACAGGTAGACGGCTGTATCCTTTTACTGTATATAAATCTTTGACAATCTAGATGTTCAATTATATGATTAATCTTGTGAACACTATGAACATTGGCACAAGCTGGAAAAACACTGGCTTTCAAAGTGCCTGTATGACACCAACTGAATGCATAATTTTATAACAACAATAAAAGTATGAATATTTTCAACGTGATTTTCACCACACAAAATCTGCAGCTTGCAATGGGACTGGATGTGTTGAATAGATATTATGTACTGCCCAGGTCACTAATAATCACAGTCAGTGTCGGTTGAATGATATATTCTAATTGGCTAGCTTTGCTGATTAAGTGACATGGTTAATGTCATCCCATCAGAGTCACTAAAAACTCCTAAAGATCATTAATGATTTTTATATTAATGAGTATCATGCATAAAAGTAGTTATTATATGTCAGCACCCTCTTGTATGCCGATATTTAGTGTTAGGAAGTAAAGTAACAATTGACTTGCATATAAATATAGTGATGTCCATGAAGAGATGAATACATCAAAAACTGATACCCATTAAGATAGCAACACAGGTGTGTTATAAAGTAATATATTGTTAGGTTAGAATGCATACAGGGACTGGGAGGAGAAAGTATAAAAGACCTTGTCTGGAAGGTACAGACACTGAGGTCATTCTAGCTCCATGCTGAAAGATGTTAATCTGTGTTTTCTCTTTTAAAAATTATCATAACTCTTTCACAAAACTGACATAAATGTGTGTTTTGTGGTGCTGCAGCTAAATCCCTGAATGTGTCAGAAATATATCTTAAAGAACGTGGGGTTTTTTTTCCCACAGGTTTTATTTAAGATTTTTTGTCTATCTCAGGCAATCACACAAAACAGATATGTTTACACATGCCACCCCCTATGGAAGGATTTGCCCTTTCTTAAGTTATCATTGGGATGGTCTACAAATGATAACTGTTGTTGTTATTAGCTTATCTAGCTGTTCAACAACACAAACATATAGGTGACCAATTTATTCTGATTTTTACCACTGGATCTCAGGTCATTTCTATATGCCCCAGGCCCAGTGTAGCAAAATGTCAGCAACTTAACAAAACTAGTAGAATAAATACTGAACCTCTAAATAATATGGGTGTGCTGGAGGGGGAAACAGATCAAAATGGCAAAGTTTTGGGGTATTTATATTTCAGACTATTGTTGTACTTTGATTAGAGCAACTAGGAATAGGCTTCTAGATGGATTTTGCTGCAAGAAGAAGTATGGGGGTGGCTGTCAAAGACTGATCAAGTCATATGGGCAGCCTGGGTGGCTGTTCACAAGTTATGGGACACTGAACACATATAGGCTAACTCAATAACATGGTGCAAAGTACATAAATGTGCTGTAGCTCATAGCAAGTATTCAGCTGTGTGCTTTCATTCTCTAATTTTGCACTAGAATAGGTAAACTTAGAATGGTATTAGTGGCTACGGGCTATCATTTACGATTGTGACTTTTTTCTGCCAGGTGGAACTGGTCTCAAATAGATGTTTGAGGCTAATACTGTATAGTCTCTTGGGTTTAGTATTACTTTCTCTTCCGTGGTTAATGTTTTGTTTTGTTTTTGTTTTTTACTAGTAAACAATTATTTTCATTTTATTTGCGGTTTTATAAAAAAAAAAAACCAGAATGGACAAATAAGAACTACTAAACTAGCCTTCACCCATCTCCAACCCTTCAACATATCCCTGATGCAGTTTCCCTGGAGTGAAACATGGCCTGGAAATGCCATCCGAATTGCAATTATTGCCAATCAGTCAAAACCAGCAGGATAACGTTGACATAATCCAGGTTCTGATTTCATCTTACCTTATACATTCTCATCTGCTGATACCTTCAGTATTGAGTACGGACATGCCAGTATTTCATTTATTGGACATATAAAACAGTTATTGGTATAAAAAGCATAGCTGTAGTGTCAGAGACTTATTATACCTTACATTTTCCATAGGTTATAATTAGTCACAAAAGAAAAAAATCTGCTTGTGCAATGACGAATGATCTCGATTTTCATAGCAGTTCCATTTGTCTAATTAGATTTTACAATAATTTGCCTGGATTAGCCTCTTATTAATTAGATATTGAAGTTAATTGGGAACATTTCCTAGCAAGACTCAGGAGGAATGCAAGGGGAGAAGCCGGATTTAGTCTCAGAGAAGAGGATAACCACAGACATATTGCTTGATATACTGTTTAATACACTAGCACGTAACGGCACCCTGGTTCTAGGCTTCACTCATAGCTATACCAAGGTACCAACCCTAAGAAACACCCTACAACTAGATACCACACATTACCTACTATTCTGTACTAATTAAGCTAAAACTCCCACAGCACAGAGCTCAAGCATCACATCTGACCTACTACCCTGCACTCGGAGACAACTCCAGGCCTATTATCCTGCACCTAGTCATATTCTGTATAAAGACACCACACAAGACCAATGGCTTATTTAGAACATCTAACAATCTGCCCTGCAGGGGGAAAACCAAACATACTCACCTGCAGCAAGGCACCAAGCTAGTAAATATTAACACGTTCATGGCTCTGCATCCTGACATCCACAGCTCCTCATCCAAGCATTGCACCAAACTGCCCTTAACTAATTTAGAAAATCTTAGCCCTGAACTGCATCTTGGCGCCAATACAATGGATTCAGGCTAAACACTTGATCCGTTGTTCTGCACTCATAGAGCAGATATGACACATAACAACTAAGCCCTGTATTTGGACATAGAGGTTAACATGAACACAAAACATTATAACCATAACTATAACCTAGACATGTTGCTTAGCCCAAATGTCCGCACAGGTGACACAACATACATGTGTACTAACAAAAATACTGTGGAGGTGCAGACATGTCAACAATTGTATACAAATGTGACTACTGAATATAGATAAATACAATGCGCTTTCATTATATTTACTGGACATATAAGGTCTTGCGATAATTTATCACTGATCATTCAGCCAATAGAACAGAGTCTACTAAAGAGAAATAATAAGATGAGTTGATCTCAAACAGACAGCACAGAAAGGATAAAACACTCGCACAACAAGGATATAATTATTACAGATAAACTGACAAAAAAAATTGATGATCACTTAAGCAGATGGAAAGATAGATTTACAGATCTTTATATCCACAGGAGAGAAATAGTAAGAATCACGTTCCACTACGTAAGCTGACAAACTGATCATTGCACAAACACACCTACAAGTACATGTAAAATATCCTTCACGCACTATGCTTCTCCAGCAAGAGAAATAAGCTCCTTGTAAGCAAAGAAAGAATGCAGGCAGATTGCTGTAACACACCACTATGTCCTTGGGTAGAAACTGCATAGACACAATAGAGTGCTCTTCTGACTAACACTGAGCTGTCCCCAGCATGTGGAGAAGGATAACTCTCTTGCACACTCTGCTCCATTAAATTGATAATAGCAACCTCCCAACTTGCTTTCTCCAAATTCATTGCTGCGGTGGTTTGTTTGAGTACAACAAAGTGCACAACACTATGAAGGGTCCTGGCTAGAGAAATAAACTGTCACAGATGCATAAATTTGGCATCATTTCTGTACAATTAAATAAGAGGATGGGGGGCACCTTTGTTGATATAGTGTAATATTATTGTGTTTCGTTTATTCTTACCTGGTCAGACAGGTGTGAAATCACACAGCAATAAGTAAGTCATTCACTACTTACACAAGATCTACACATTCTGATTGTAATCAGTTTTATTACAGATTAAGAAGGGAAAGCTGTAGAGGAGAAAGGATGACCAAAATTTTATGAATGAAGAGACAAGATGAAATGGGCCAATTACACTGGGTTGTTTTGACTCTCTCCCTCCCTCCATGGTTTTGTAAATAATTTAGGTGCAGCTCAGAGGAATCAGCACTGTGGAAGCTTTCTGAATACAAATCCAAGTAGAGTGTGAAGGCTGAGTAGAGACACAGAGCTACATCCAGTGTAATGGTGTAGTAATTGTGTAGTGCTATGTCATGTGAAGGTTGTAGATATCAAACTGAGTGAAAGAAGAGCCTCAGTAATTGAAGACGTGACTTAACAAAGCTGTCACTTCAGCACCATGGATAGTTCTTACTAAAACTAGAGACAACACAGCACTTTCAGCTATTTATCACAGGAGCAGCACTGCCATAAGCATCACACACATCTCCTTTGCATGTTTACATAATAATATAGGGAATAAAAGCAAATCCTGATAAATATGATTATACAGTCTACTAAAATGTATCACTGGCTGGAGCAGGTTGAGAGATCTGGTATCCACACTAACATAGGTCTTTCAGAAAAATGACACAAGTAGAACCACACCAGACTGTGATAAGGATACACAGTGTACCGGTTTATATGGCAAGCAGCAGACCATGTGAGATATCTCACCACGCACACACACAATATATATATATATATATATATATATATATATATATATATATATATATATATATATATATATAATAGTTTTTTTTATTTGTAAATACCAGATGTATTTTTCAAATATACCACCAAGTGTCTAAAAGTATAAAGCATTCATAAAAGAAAAATATTCTTCAATAATAGAGTATCCTACTCATCGGCCTATTAATATTAAAGAAAAGGCAGAACTACAATTGCCTGACAGCCTTACTTAATGACAATAGCCTTGTATGATGTTAGGACCATCAGATGGCAAGAACATTAAAATATAACCCTGCCAGTCACCTTTAATATACAGTTTTCCTATCATACAGCTTTAACTATATCTGCTGTGATAACTCAATGTATCAAAAGGAAACAGGGCTCATAAGAAGCTAATTAACCTACAAAAGCTAATCCACTAACATAATAATGCATCTAACTGACTCTTTATGGAAAAACCTTGAAGGGTCTCCTGCAGTAAAGACTGTAAATTACTACCTTACAATTAGTTGTGTTACACAGAATAGGGTGAGAATACATAATCAATAATAAGGGGTCATGAATAGCCACAGCACAGGATTTAGCTGGAAAACCAGGTGATACATGGCTGAAGCCTACACAAATATCAAGTACATTGCAACCTTGAACAGCAGCAGGAGAGGGAGGAGAGAGAGCTGGTAACCCATTCAATGCTGGAAGGACCTGTAGAGGAGGCCTTATCTGCAGTACAGAACCTGGTGTAAGCACACCCCTCAAAATGTGTGATCAGGCTGCTTTGTGCTTTATTTCATCAACTGATTTCTCCAATTTTAAAATTACACGTTTCAGCTCTTTTAAGTTACATGTTTACACTCTTGTTAGGGTCAATTACAATCGCTCTGCAAATTACTTTACTGAGTGATGTCAAGGTGTAATCTTATGTATCTTAACTTGTGTCTATGTCCAGTAATACTCCCCATCATTCAAATTAGAAGAACTAGCCAGCAAGGGCAGAGGTGACAGTAAAGAAGTTAGTATGAAGGACACAAATTCTATACATTGCCAAATAGGTCTTAAAGGGTATTTCTGAAAAAGAGGTGATCTCTAGGACAGTACTATCTCTCATTCCTTTTATGACTCCCCAAAGATTGCATGCCCAGTGACCTTCTGGTGTCCCTTTAAAGACTGATGTTACAACATGCAAATATAAATGCTGCAAGACCACATATTACCCCAAACATCATCAATGACTGACACATACCTAATGACCACATGCTAGGACACTGTGCTAGGAGAACAGACCTGGCACTGTTAACATTAAGCGGTGACTGAACCATGGTAATCAATTACTTGTAGCCACTAAAATGGACCTGTGGTTGCGATTACAATGCTTTGCTGTATATTATTGTCCTAGATGCCAAATACCTATAGGCACTAAACCCCTTCCTCACTTCTCGGCCACCCCATCACGACCCTCACAGCCTCTGATCACTGCAAGTATGGTAGTATCAGCACACAGGGTACGTACCTGAAGTCACTGTAGGGGTGTATGATCCAGGCCCCCGCGGACTTCACCCTCTCTTGTTCCCTCTCCACTGCCTTTTGGCTGCCAAACATCCGGAGAGAGAACTTGTTGACCCCGGGTTGGAGCATAGCAGAGAGCTGGCGGTGCATGAAGCCAACCCGGGGTTCTTCTTCTCCGGCCTCGCCATCTTCGGTGTCCTTGCCCGGGGAGGACCCCCGCGGGGGTTCCGTGGAGAAGGACACCTTGTGCTCCCGGGGCGGCGCCTCGGAAGGCTCCCGCCTGCACTCCCCATTTGGGCTCCCCTTACCGGTACCCGGAGTGCCCGCCGAGCTACACGGGCTGCGGGTGCCTCTTCTGCCCGCGGCCCGGGACTGTTGCTCATCGGGTGTCGCAGTTACCTCCACTCCCCTCATCCCCGCAGCGCTACAGCCGCTGCCGCCTCCCCGCCCGTCCATGGCAGCGGGGACCTGCGGAGTGAACGGAGGGAGGGACCGCGGGGCGGGGGCACTCCAGTGGGCGTGTTCTGACTGGGAAGCAGGCCAATGGTAAACAATATGGGCGGGAATTTAGCCAAGAGGCCAATGGACAGGGAGCGGGGCGTACGAACGCGAAGTGCTTGTCTTAGATTGCACCAGTTGACTGCAGGGTGGGCGGGTACATCACGTCATTACCGTACTTGACAGAAGGACCACACGCAGCACAAAGCGGCCAATTGTGAAAGAAACTGCTCCGAGTCAACTATACACAGCACTGCTAATAGGTGGACGAGAGCTCGCTGCTGGACTCAAGCGAACAGACCAATGAACAGAGCCAGCTAGTGTCTCAGGCAGCAGGGATTGGAGGACAGCAAAAAAAAAAGACGGATAGTAAAGGAAGAAAACATAAGAGGGCGTGGCTATGTGAACAGGGGAGGAGTTACGAGATAATATTACTCTGGAAAGGACTGTATTTCTGTGCGTTTAGCGAGTGGGCGTGGTTTGCATGAAGAGGGCGAGTTCCAAACCTAGTGGTCACAATGAGTTTGTGTTTAATGGATGGGAGTGATCTAACTGGCCTGGATTTTGGGTTGGAGAATAATCCTGAGGCTGCATTAGTAATGTTATGTTTGCGAAAGGGGATTAAAGAGGATTTAAAATGGATTTATATGAATACGGTATGAAACAAAAGAATTGAGAAAGACTTAAATAATGTAGGTATGTGACAAGTGGATATAGTCACAGGCAATATAAAGATAAAAGATTTTCTGTGGGTTTAGGTAACGAGAATTTTAACAGAATGCAAGTTATTGTCATTTCTTTATTATGCTATTGTTAGCTTCAGAATTCTATTGTTAACTTCCTCAGCACCACGTTTATTATATCTGGCAGAACATTTTTCATAAATGTCCCTCTTTTTACCTTTCTTACATCAAGTCTAACTTATTGTAGTACAAGTGTGTTAGCCACACACCTTTGTTGTTTTTTATTCCTTTTTGGGGAGTAGAGGGTAAGATGCATGGCTAAATTAAAGCTTTGGCATGTGTTTCTGGTGAAACTATTTCAGGTTCTTTCAAGTTGCAAGGAGTTAAAGAGTTGTGACCACAAAGTTCAAACATCAATATTTTATTCCAAACATGTAAAATCATAATAATAAGGTACTTAGCTTTGATAGTTATTTTAGTAATATGTTTAATCAGCAATTATCCAAGGTCTTTCTCTCTTTCTCTCCCCTTTTATAGAAAGGAAACTAAGAGAGCCGGATATCACTAACATATAAGATATGAACATAATGAAGAACTTGTTATTGGTACAGCTATGAGTATTAAACAGTTTCACTTATTGTACGCAGGTGCAATAGCAGTGAAGTTACACGGAAATTTCCAGTACATGCGCAGTTAGCACAGAGACAGCGCATAGCTGGTATATGTAAATAGACATATCCCCGCTTTACCTTGGTTACTACAGCATTTCATAATACACACAATAAAGGTACAAGAACAATAAAATGGAGTTCAGTGGCCATTTTGCTTCGCCTGTCATAGAAGTACCTCTAATTAGTGTTACCAGACTGCCATGTAAAACCTAACCAGAGGTGTGGCATGGAACCATGCCGTCCAAAGACCACCACCACCGTTCCCTCCGGGACTGTGACAAGCCTATGTAGGATATCAAAAGGAGTGCAGGGCTGGCAGCATGTAGGCAATTACAGTGCATCTTCCTTGGTGGACACTTCTGGACCAACTTTTAAGATAATTTTAGGTACCATGAGTATGATGGCAGTAGAATTTTAAGTGTATTATGTGTCTGGCTGTGTAACTGATCACTTGCCAGCTATTTTGGAGCTACGTGTTCTAGCTTACTCTATGGCAGGACATGCTGTGCTCTATAGTTTCACAACAATTGGGAAACATAGTAAAAGTAAAGATAAACCGTCATTGACTGAAGGCCCACCTACCTTGCAGCTTATATTCTGGCCTCTCTGCTTCACCTCTGTAGCTTCTCCAGAGCAGTGAATGGTATGGGAGCCCATCCATGTGGGAGTTCCATAGTTGCTGGCTTCTCATGTCCTGCTGCTGTGGCCAGGTCTGGTCTTTAAGTTCCACTGAGCATGTTTGTACCGGCTCGCCAGATTCACGCATACGCATATCCCCTTAGGCTGGCCCGGTGAAGTGGTAAGTTAACCGTTACCACTACAGGACAGTATTGCTGAAGCAGCTGAGCATCACTCATCTACCTCTGCAACATTTTAATGATAAATTATGGAGATAGGTGACTTTTTATCACCACCATAAGCTGTCATAGGAAATTAGCCCTATCATCAGATATTAATAAATAGACCCAACAGTCTCTGTTTAAAGAGGTAGATGTAAATAAGACATTATGGCAGCAATAGGATGTCCTCTGAGATATATTGTAGAAGTATTTTATTCAAACTACCAGTTGACCCAGATACTACTTAATCTGAAGTCTTATTATAGGAAGAAAATCTACTGGAGTATGTAAATGTTTTAGTGTAATTATGTTTATTTATTGTTAAGATATAGTGGTGTGGATAAAAATGGATTTAGATGTAAATAATATATCAGTTGATGCAGATGCAAAATACAAAATCAGAGTCTTAAGAAGTGATAATTTAAGAAGAAATCAGGCAGGGGAGTGTTGGCAAATACGTTCTCAGTCCTTCATTCAGATACACACTCAAAAATGGTCACACAGCCCCCTAATTGCCCATGATCCACAGTTTTTAACTTTATATGCACTGCAATTTCAGGCAAGTGGACAGTATTTTTGGGCAAAAGTGACCCCCATGCTAAAACAATTCAGCCGAAATTGATCTTTATCAAACATGTTATTAAATACTATCAGAATATTAGAAGACGATCGCAACTGGGCTTTGTGTTTTCTTAGATCTTGTCTAATTTGACTATATACTTTTGTGGACACTAATCTTGTTGCCAGGGTCTTGGATCAGCATTAGATTGAATACCTCATTTGGATCTGAACATAATAATGGGCCTATTCTGACCTTAGGACTTTTTCCAACAAATATCTGGGGACATTAGCAATAAATGTACTTATATAGACACATTGTTTTTGCAAGTTATTGTAAGCTTACATATATCCAACATGCATAGAATGCTAAAATGTCCAGCACACACTAATCCCTTTAATCCAAAACTAATAATCTGTTAAATAACAGAACACTCAAAAGGCAGTAATGACAGAATTCCAGTCAAGAAGGCGGAATGCTGGGAATTCTAGTCTGTTCTCAGTATAATATTATTAGATGCTGTAAACTACAAATAACAAATACAGGAGGTACTCTGTTTTCAATCGCTGCATGTATCAGCACCAATAAAAACAAGTCCTGTCTAACAGCAATTGCTGGTCATGTAATGTTCTCATTGAATCAGTCAATCACAGATTCAACTGAGTGAGACCTTATACCCACTAGTGTTTGCTTTCTTTAAAAGATGCATGTACAAATACCAGTGATGATATACACTGATCAGCCACAACATTAAAGCCACTGACATGTGAATTGAATAACTTTGATTATCTTCTTACAATGACACCTGTCAAGGAGTGG
Source organism: Mixophyes fleayi (assembly GCF_038048845.1). Classification (NCBI taxonomy): domain Eukaryota; kingdom Metazoa; phylum Chordata; class Amphibia; order Anura; family Limnodynastidae; genus Mixophyes; species Mixophyes fleayi. Next base: position 226,247,988 of record NC_134402.1, read on the forward strand.
GATATATTAGGCAGCAAGTGAACAGTCAGTTCTTGAAGTTGATGTGTTGTACCATAAGGATCTGAGCGACTTTGACAAGGGCCAAGTTGTAGACGACAGGGTCAGAGCATCTCCAAAACGGCAGGTTTTATGGGGTGTTCCTGGTATGCAGTGGTTAATACCTACCAAAAGTGGTCCAAGGAAGGACAACCAGTGAACCGTCAAGAGGATCATATGTGCCCAAAACTCACTGATGTGTGGGGGTAGCGAAGGTTAGCCTGTCTGGTTCAATCCCTCAGAAGAGCCACTGTAGCACAAATTGCTGAAAAAGTTAATGGTCGCTATAATGGAAAGGTGCCACAAAACACACAGTGCATCACAGCTTGCTGTGTATGGGGCTGCGTAGCCACAGACCAGTCAGAGTGCCCATCCTAACCCCTGTCCACTGCCGAAAGCACCTACAATAGGCATGTGAGTGCCAGAACTGGACCATGGAGCAATGGAAGATGGTGGTCTGGTCTGATGAATCAAGTTTTTTCCTTACATCATGTGTATAGCTGGGTGCGTGTGCCTCATTTACTTGGGGAAGAGATGGCACCAGGATTCACTATGAGAAGATGGCAAGCCAGCGGAGGCCGTGTGATGCTTTGGACAATGTTCTGCAGCAAAATATTTGGGTCCTGACATTCATGTGGATGTTACTTTGACACGTACCACCTACCTAAATATTGTTGTAGACCAAGTACACCCCTTCATGACAAGGGTATTACTGATGGCAGTGGCCTCTTTCAGCAGAATAATGCGCTCTGCCACACTGCAAAAATTGTTCAGGAATGATTTTAGGAACATGACAGAGTTAAAGGTGTTGACTTGACCTCCAAGTTCTTCAGATCGAGCATCTGTGGGATGTGCTGGAAAAACAAGTCTGAGCCATGGAGTCCCCACCTCGCAACTTACAGGACTTAAGGATCTGTTGTTAACGTTTTGATGTTAAATACCACAGGACGCCTTCAAAGGAGGAGTCTATGCCTCAATGGGTCAAAGCTGTTTAGGCGGCACGAAGGGGACCTACACAATTTTAGGCAAATGATTTTAATATTGTACCAGAGCTGTGTATGTTAAATGAGTTTGACATGTACTTGTTAATTGCAGTTTTACTAGCATTCGGGAGGTCGTTGGAGTTCACCTAGGCTTCTCCATTGAGTTGACTTTTTGTAAACGCAAGTAAAGGGAGCAAGCAACTCTGTAAAAAATACAATAGTCCCAAGCATGCCGTGGGTAATATTAAGAGTACGGTGTTATTGGAAACTGAATTCTGTTAGTTATGCATTGTATTAAAAACTCTAGAACAACGTATAAAATTGATGACAAAGATGTACAGTTCAGGAGGAGAGGGAAGAGTCACACTATTATTCATAGTATTTTCCCCATTTATAGTTAGGAGTAAATTTGCTCTTGGATAAATCATGTTGCAATGTAAGAGGTGTAAATGTCTTCTTTTTAACTTTGCTCCTAACTCAAAATGAGACCCTATATGTCCTGTACCAGAGCCATGAAATTATTTCCACATTTTTAAGTTATCTGGAGGCAAATAGGGTAGAGCATGAAAGTTCAGCCGTTGAGCAGCGGGCAGGGGCTGTGATGACACAAACTACGCCATCACTTCCCCACACTTGCCCTTTGGATCTCCCTGCAGGAGAGGTCTAAAAGTGAGCAAATATGTTTATCCCTGGTCAGTAAGCTTACCGGTCAAGAGTGGATTTATCCTTTTCCCATTATACAAATATATTGAAGACAGCAGCTCAGAAAGGGACCAAAAACATATTTAGATTTTGCCACTAACAAAGGGGATTATGTCCTTAATAACCTTTAATTAAGTTTATAATGCTACACTACCATTTATTTACAGTACCCTGACTAACACGGAAGTGCAATGTTCATAACAAGCCTTTTTTGTTAAAAAGCTAAAATGGGTAGATTCAATTACATTTTATGAAGTTGCTTAAACTTCACAGAGGAAGGAAGAGTTAAGATGTTTTGGATCCACCGGGGTCCACAAAAAGATACACGGTTTTATAGCAATTTTTACCAAGGAAATTACTGGATAAGCACAGGCTAATAATGGCTATGAAGGATACAATCCAAAACAGGTCAACACACAATGCACTACTGATTGCACATTCTGACCTGTTCTGAACTGTTTCTACTGGTTCAACAATGGCCCCAGTCTTTGTAAATACCTAGGAAGGAAAATAGTAAATAGAAATTACTAACCTTCCCGAATTTCAAGTGACAATTCCAGGGTATTGTGTTAAGTGTCAGGTATTCTGAGTCCTGGACATGTCCTGTGACTGAGGACAGTGACATCGCAGCACTTACCCCACAACTTCCGCTGTAGAGGTATCACACCAACTGGGACTGGAGTCTTTCAGTCTGAGTCCATTGCTGGTTAAGAGCACTCCATTTCTTGTTCAACAGCGCATTCCGAATGAAGAGTTAACAGCAAATGGAGTGATTTAAGTTAGTGAGAGAGGTGCTGGTTACAGTGGATACAAATATATGTACAGCAGAAGCTGCAACTCCACAGTATTATATTCATACTTGCTAAAGAAAAAAAAGAAAAAATCTTTTCAAAGTTTTGCAAAGAATAAAGAAGAGTAGAAGACATGGTTACATGTTATGTGATGACAGTGGCCAGTTTTATGTCTGTTAGCAACAGGAAAGCATGTCTACGTTTTACTTGATTTACATTATTATCTGTAATATATTTATTATAACCACAATGAATATTTAATCTGCTGCAGTCGAGATGCTGTCTATGTCATGATTGCATCTGTACACTATCTTGCTATGGGTAAGCGTTGATTGGGTAAGTTAGTTGTATCACGTTGTGGTGATGGGGACCCTGCCCCATTTGAGCTTACAGTCTAAATTCCCTAAATCATAAGCAGTGTCAGACTGGGGCATGAAGGGCCCACCAGGAAAATGCAGTGAAAGCGGCCCACCAGAGGGGGTGTAGCCAGCCACCAAGAAGGTGTGACCAGCAGCACTAGAGGGGCATGGTCAGCCCACTCAGGACATGACTAGTGCAATATTGTATTATGTAAAGAATGCACTGCACAGTCTGGGTCCCACCAGAATCAGAACAGTTGTCAACCTGTCCTGTTGTATCCTACCTGTTCTTGCAGGTTTCACTACTTGTTGCTAGTCGTGTCATAGGCTCAGTTGCTGCTTGTCTGGCTCCTGCAATGTTGGGACCCTGTTTAAGAAAAGGGAAGGTACATGAAATATAGAAAACCTAGCAATCAGTGATCACTCTAAATCATTAGCACCCATGTTTTATATTAGGACTCCCTCCCTGCAATCAGCCCAGCATGAATTTAATAGTATTCACGTTTAATAAATAAGTCTATTTCCCCCAATCTTATTTAATAAACTGATTTCTCCCCAACCAGGCATTAAAGTAATAACATTCACATGTAATAAATATAGTTATTTTCCCCAACCTCTCCTTGCACTAAACTAATAGCATTTACATTTAATAAATACACTTATTTCTCTCTCAAATAAAAGAAAAAATGTTGTCTGGCACTCAGAAATAAATAATATATAAAAATCATTATGTGTCAGCATATACATAAAGGAGAATTTTGTGCACAATATAGCTATATTGGGGTTAGGTTCACCTGCCGGCGTCAAGGCATCTACTGTAGGTGAGTCCCTAAAGCTGGGTACACACTACACTGTTTTTGTCCAATAATCGGCTCAAACAGCTGACATACGACCGCTCGTTCAAAAGTCGGGTCAGTGTGTGCAGTGACACGATGGTCGAAAGTCTGCCCAAATGGACGATTGTCGCCTCATTTGGTTGGTCGTACCGTTTAATATTTTCGTTCCAATCTGGTTTCCGTTGTGTAGTGTGTATAAACTTCCGACCGATCCACAACAGTGAGTACGAAATTACAGTCATTGCTCACGACAACATGGCTGTAAAAAGTCGCTAAAGGGACGTCCGCTCTTCCCTTTATCATCCTAAACAAGGCTAGTGTCTATGCAGTCCATGGACCGAGCGATCGGAACATCGATCGCATGTAAAATCGCTCGGCATAAAAAGTTGGTCGAAATTTCTGTAGTGTGTACCCAGCTTAAGCTTGTGATACAAATTTATATTCAGGGTATCACATTTAAAACCTTCCCCTGAACCTCGATCTTATAAAGCCTGCAGCACCTGTAGGGAGGGGTCAACTCACAGAAAAACAAACTAGAAAATAGTGAAAGAGAAAAAGGCGCCCTTCTTTAAATTAATGAAATGTGTCCAAGTGAATAAAATAATTTGAGACGGCAGCCAAGGACAAATAAGACCAATGTGCAAGTGCAAATAAAATGTTGTCCGGCGCTCAGAAACAAACAATATATAAACATCAGTAACAGCACTAACATTTCCTTAGTATCCTGGTGGGACAGTGCAATCCTATCTTTATTTCAGGTGTCTCATTTCTACATTTTAATGTTTAAAGTGTATTGGACAATGTCTGCATATACATTAGGATTTTACCGGTACCACATGGACCAGTCTGACTCTGGATGGGAACATATTTCAGCATTGTTAGTTTGGGGGATTTTAGCATGCATTGTCATTTCTCATTCTAGATGATAAACTCTTCTAAGCAGTATCCTCTCTACTTGCATCAATCTACATCCATTTACACAAGACTGCTTTAACATATTATGTCTCTATGCAAAGCACTAAGGGGACTTGCAGCTATATCCCAAACGTAGAGTGTTTCAAAGTTCCTGAAGACAACAGGAAAATTATTTTTTCTTCATGTTTCAACACACATAAATTACAGTGTATGAGGGTGTCAGACCATTTCAAAATTTGGAGAAACACTTATGATAAAACTTAAGATAGCTGTAGGGTTTGAGTACATTATCTCCTGTAGAAAGCTTGAGATAGACTTAGGATAGTGTTTGGGATGTTTTTTCTTACTATTTCTAAGTAATATGTTTTATTGTTCTTCATTGCCATGCATAAACCATGTGAATAAAAAAAAGCAGAGGGGTGAGGCATAGGGTAACAGTTGAAGTGTAGGTGGAGGACTGCGAATGGGCAACAATAGCAACCAATGGTAGAAAATACAAATATAAAAGCAATACTCAGTATGTTCTGTGCAGCAATAAAGACAGTAGGTATTGCTTTGACGCAGGCTATACAATCTTTTTAAAACTTACAATGGTAGCCACGCAAAAGGCATGTAAACTTATATAACTCAAGTTCACAAACTTTTTTCTGGAATGTAAGAGTGAGATCGGTGTCCTTCCACTTCAACAACAATACTTTATGTGAATAAAACTGTAGCAGGGCAAAGAAAACAAACAGTCAAACTTGAGGTCTTCTACTTCCACCTTTTGCAGCATACTGTATATACTCTAGGATTAAAGATATTAAAAAGCTCCATAGTAATCACATCCAGGCCCTACCAGGGGGAGGGGGCTAGGGGGGGATATTTCCCCAGGCTTCCAACGGGCAGGAGGCTCAAAATGTTCCAACTTACTGTTTTTGTGTTCTGCCTTTTTTCTATGTATATATGTATATATATATTTATCTATTTGCTAATTTGGTAATTTTCAAGTAGTAAAAGTTGAAACCCAGCGCCTAAAGATGTTAAATGGTAAAATCGGCGCATGCGCTTATTGTTCTCTGCGCATGATGCATCTATCCACACAGACACATGAGAACATCACTTGTCCTTGAGATTTGCCGGGGTGAGTGACTTGCAACTTTGCAAGGGAATAGTTTGTTCATAATCAGGAAACTGGACTGAACTGTTTGATGTTCAACGTTTACTCGAGGAACTTCAGAATTGGCGTGTTAGGTACGTTAATTTCGTCAATTTTTTATTATTACAATGCTCATGCTTGTAAAAAGGTTTTGAGTTTATTAATACATTTTAAAATATCACTTTTTTTTTACATGAACGACTGATTGCTTTTAAAGGTAAATAACATAAATTAGGTAATAGGGTGGTGCGGCTGGGCCCCTAGCGCAGAGCACATGCTGGCCTGGGGGCAGAAATGACTGCCGCCACAATGTCCATTTGCCGAGCGCACACTGCAATGTTATTATAAGTGGTGCTCCCAGCTCATTCCTTGCAGTCTCCTTCCAGTTCCCGCAGGGCTGTCAGAACTTGAGGAGAGGACGGGAGAGTGACATATGAGCATGGGGTCGGGGCTACACGGACTGAGAAGCTGCTATCAGATTCACTGGAAGGAGGAGTAGCTGCACCCTTGAAGACTCACTGTTTTCTGAAGTAAGTGTGATTGCTGGGCTAAAATTAGGGTACCTGTGTGTTGGGGGGGCAATTGAGATACTGGATAAATTAGGGTAGAGGGAGAAATGACATTGTAGTGCTGGAAAAGATCAAGTGCATGAGGGGGGCAGTTTGAGGTGTGAGGGGAACAGTATGAGTAATGAGGAGAGCAGTATGAGGTGTAATAGGTCAGTGTGAGCTAAGGGGGGAGGGAGCACGTGTGACAGAAAGATTTTAAACCCCCCCCCTCCCACGCATATGTGTATTCAGTTTCCAGAAATGTATAACTGTGATTTAGATAACTAATAATAATAATAATCATTTTTATATAATTGATGTTTCAGAATATTAAGAGAAACTAAACAATGTGGCTGAGGAAATTTGAAAGTGGGACGACGGCAACAATCAATGGAAGCCAAATGTAAAAGTTAAGGCCAAAAACGTCAACAGTATAAGAAAACGTTCCTCACCCAAGTGATTCAACAAGTGCTTCAAGATCAGGAACTTCAGGTTCAAACTAGGGATGTGCACCGGCGACTTTTGAGGTCTCGTGTTTTGTGTTTTGGATCCGGATTTTCGTTATTTTTGGGGTTCGGATTTGTCTCGCAAAACACTTGACGAAAGGTCTCGGTTCGGATTTAAGGTTTTGGATTCGGATTTTTTTTGAAAAAAACATAAAAAGTTTAAAAATCAAGTTTTTGGGCTTATTTTCACTCCTAGGCTATTATTAACCTCAATAACATTCAATAACAAGCATTTCCACTAATTTACAGTGTATTCTGAACACCTCACAATATAGTTATTAGTCCAAAACGTTGCAACAAGGTATCTTTCTGGACTGCGTAGAGGAGTGGGTCACCACAATATATATTAAAAACCCTGAACTTTTATGATTCGCACCAATAAATGTACCTGGACTGCGTAGAGGAGTGGGTCACCACAATATATATTAAAAACCCTGAACTTTTATGATTTGCACCAATAAATGTACCTGGACTGCGTAGAGGAGTGGGTCACCACAATATATATAATAAGAAAACCATCAACTTGTTTGATTCGCACCAATAAATGTACCTGGACTGCGTAGAGGAGTGGGTCACCACAATATATTAAAAACCCTGAACTTTTATGAATCGCACCAATAAATGTACCTGGACTGCGTAGAGGAGTGGGTCACCACAATATATATAATAAGAAAACCATCAACTTGTTTGATTCGCACCAATAAATGTACCTGGACTGCGTAGAGGAGTGGGTCACCACAATATATTAAAAACCCTGAACTTTTATAAATCGCACCAATAAATGTACCTGGACTGCGTAGAGGAGTGGGTCACCACAATATATTAAAAACCCTGAACTTTTATGAATCGCACCAATAAATGTACCTGGACTGCGTAGAGGAGTGGGTCACCACAATATATATAATAAGAAAACCATCAACTTGTTTGATTCGCACCAATAAATGTACCTGGACTGCGTAGAGGAGTGGGTCACCACAATATATTAAAAACCCTGAACTTTTATGAATCGCACCAATAAATGTACCTGGACTGCGTAGAGGAGTGGGTCACCACAATATATATAATAAGAAAACCATCAACTTGTTTGATTCGCACCAATAAATGTACCTGGACTGCGTAGAGGAGTGGGTCACCACAATATATTAAAAACCCTGAACTTTTATGAATCGCACCAATAAATGTACCTGGACTGCGTAGAGGAGTGGGTCACCACAATATATATAATAAGAAAACCATCAACTTGTTTGATTCGCACCAATAAATGTACCTGGACTGCGTAGAGGAGTGGGTCACCACAATATATTAAAAACCCTGAACTTTTATGAATCGCACCAATAAATGTACCTGGACTGCGTAGAGGAGTGGGTCACCACAATATATATAATAAGAAAACCATCAACTTGTTTGATTCGCACCAATAAATGTACCTGGACTGCGTAGAGGAGTGGGTCACCACAATATATTAAAAACCCTGAACTTTTATGAATCGCACCAATAAATGTACCTGGACTGCGTAGAGGAGTGGGTCACCACAATATATTAAAAACCCTGAACTTTTATGAATCGCACCAATAAATGTACCTGGACTGCGTAGAGGAGTGGGTCACCACAATATATATAATAAGAAAACCATCAACTTGTTTGATTCGCACCAATAAATGTACCTGGACTGCGTAGAGGAGTGGGTCACCACAATATATTAAAAACCCTGAACTTTTATGAATCGCACCAATAAATGTACCTGGACTGCCTAGAGGAGTGGGCACTGGGCACCACAATAAAATATATAAAAAACCTTCAACAGGTCTGCATTACACTACACATACGGCTGCTCCTCCATCCTCTCCATCATATACATGTTGGAGTTTTAGCGTGTGACAACCTCTTGTTTTTGATAATGTCAGTGCATTTTGAATATTTTTCAATTTGCCCCACACCACTGAATGTACTTTATCTATGATACGCATCTATCTATCTTGACTGCGTAGTGTGTTGGCCCCGGTACACAATTTGGTACCGAGGCCACAATATAATTAAAAAACCCTCCACGTGTCAGAATTCCACCAAACAAGTATCTGGACTGCGTAGTGGGGTGGCCCCGGTACCCAATTTGATACCGGGGCCACAATAAAATAAATACACCCTCCACGTGTCAGAATTCCACCAAACAAGTATCTGGACTGCGTAGTGGGGTGGCCCCGGTACCCAATTTGATACCGGGGCCACAATACCTCCTCCAAACATGGTACAGACAATTCGTCATTGAGATCCCATCAAGTATGTTAAAGACAGACAGGGTCCAAGTGTTATTGGTTGACTTTGTAAACCAAAAAACTGTCCCTGTTGCACATAGTCGTGCAATGAAGACTGACTTTTTCATTTAAAGGCACCAGCTTTCAAGTGTAGTGTTTGTAAGTCTAAGTCATATTATACTTTTGGTAAAATTGGTTTATTTTGTTCCTCTTTATGGTAACTACTAATAGAATTAAAGTATTAAATAGAAGCGGCAGTTCCTCTTTATGGTAATTAGTAATAGAATTAAAGTATTAAATAGAATTAAAGTATGAAATAGAATTAAAGTATTAAATAGAATTAAAGTATGAAATAGAATTAAAGTATTAAATAGAATTAAAGTATTAAACAGAGTGGTATAGAGTTGTAGTGTGGTATAGATAGAGTGGTCCCCACAATATAATAATAAAACCCTCAACTGGTCTGAATTCCACCAAACAAGTATCTGGACTGCGTAGTGTGGTGGCCCCGGTACACAATTTGGTACCGAGGCCACAATATAATTAAAAAATTGGGCATCAACTGTCACCGTTGTTTAATATCTGATACACCTAAATATGGACTGCACAGTGGAGTGGCCCCGGTAGTAAATTTGGTGCCGGGGCCACAATACCTCCTCCAACTTCCAAGTGTAGTGTTTATAAAGACAGACAGCGTCGAAGTGTTATTAGTTGACTTTCTTAACCCTAAAATTGTCCCTGTTGCAAATATTCGTGCAATGGACAGTTACTTTTTTATTGAAAGACTCAAGCTTTCAAGTGTAGTGTTTATAAAATATAAACAACAATACAGTAGTTTTAGAGCACGTCAATACCTCTTGTTTTAAATTATGACACGGCATTTTACTTTTGGTTTAATTTCTTGAATTTTTTTAAATTTGGTTTTACTTTTTGAACATGGCAAACGACTGTTGATTGGTCATATAATGCAAAAAAAAAAGTTCCAAGATGGAATTGTCCTTGGGCCCTCACACCCACCCTTATGTTGTTGAAATAGGACATGCACACTTTAACAAACCAATCATTTCAGCGACAGGGCCTACCAAACAACTTTGGCTGAAATGATTGGTTTGTTTGGGCCCCCACACCAAAAAAGCTATTCATCTCTCCCTGTACAGACTAAACAGGCTCTACTGAGGCAAGATGTCGTCCTCATCCTCAACCTCTGATTCCTCTCCCCCTACAGTGTGTACTTCCTCCTCATCACACATTATCAATTCGTCCCCGCTGGACTCCACAACCACAGGTCCCTCTGTAGTATCTGGAGGGCAGTGCTGTACTTCATTGAGGAATTGATTATTCATTTTTATAAACATCATTTTTTCAACGTTGTGAGGAAGCAACCTCCTTCGCCGCTCACTGACCAGGTTCCCCGCTGCACTAAAAACTCTTTCCGAGTACACACTGGAGGGGGGACAACTCAGGTAAAATAGAGCCAGTTTGTACAGGGGCTTCCAAACTGCCTTTTTTTCCTGCCAGTAACAATATGGACTGTCTGACATGTCTACTTGGATGGTGTCAGCAAAGTAATCATCCACAATTTTTTCTATTGTGACAGCATCCAATGCAGCGAGAGTAGACATGTCTGCAATGGTTGGCAGGTCCTTCAGTCCGGACCAGATGTTATCAGCATCCCCGCCAGTGCCTCTTTTGGGAAAACTGAGCTTTTTCCTCGCAGCCATAGATGTGGAAGAAAATGAGGGTGGAGCTGTTGGCATGTCACGGTCCTCTTCAGAGGACAATCTCCTGACCAGCAGGTCTTTGCACCGCTGTAGACTTGTGTCCGCCGGAAACAGAGACACAACATACGCTTTAAACCGAGGATCGAGCACGGTGGCCAGAATGTATTCCTCTGACTTTAAAAGAGTGACCACCCTCGGATCCTGGCAAAGCGTACGAAGGGCTACATCCACAAGAGCTACATGCTTGGTGTAATCGCAATGGCTTACCAGCTCCTCCCTCACTTTCTCCAGCTGCTTCTGCAACAGCCTGATCAGGGGAATGACCTGACTCAAGCTGGCAGTGTCGGAACTGACTTCTCGTGTGGCAAGTTCAAATGGCTGCAGAACCTTGCACAACACGGAAATCAGTCTCCACTGCGCTTGACTGAGGCGCATCCCCACTCCTTTGCCTATGTCGTAGGTGGCTGTGTAGGCCTGAATGGCCTTTTGCTGCTCCTCCATCCTCTGCAGCATATAGAGGGTGGAGTTCCAGCGCGTCACAACCTCTTGTTTGAGGTGATGGCAGGGCAGGTTCATGCTTTTTTGATGTGCCTCTAGTCTGCGGTAGGCACTGGCTGAATGCCGAAAGTGTCCAGCAATTTTGCGCGCCACCGCAAGCATCTCCTGCACACCCCTGTCACTCTTGAGGTAATGCTGCACCACCAAATTAATGGTGTGGGCAAAACATGGGACGTGCTGGAAATTGCCCATATTTAATGCCCGTACAATGTTACTGGCATTGTCTGACACCACAAATCCCCATGAGAGTCTAAGTGGGGTAAGCCACTGGGAGATAATTTCCCTCATTTTCTCTAATATGTTGTCAGCGTTGTGCCTCTTATTAAAGCCTGTAATACACAATGTTGCCTGCCTTTGCATGAGCAGCCATTTTGTAGATGCTGCTACTGATGCAGCTGTTGCTGTTGCTGCGGAAGGGGATGCATCTACCCAGTGGGCTGTCACAGTCATATAGTCCTTCGTTTGCCCAGAACCACTTGTCCACATGTCCGTGGTTAAGTGGACAGTGGGTACAACCGCATTTTTAAGAGCACTGAGGACACTTGATCGTACTTCTCTGTACATTTTTGGTATCGCCTGCCTAGTGAAGTGGAATCTCGAGGGGATTTGGTACCGGGGACACAATACCTCCATCAACCCTCTAAATCCCACTCCACTGATGGCGGACACCGGGCGCACGTCTAACACCAACATTGCAGTTACAGCCGCAGTTATACGCTTTGCAATAGGGTGACTACTATCGTATTTTGTGGTCATGGCAAACGACTGTTGGACGGTCAATTGTTTTGTGAAAGACTTAGCGGTCTTACGACTTCCCCTCTGGGAAGATGACCGACTAACAGCAGCAACAGCAGCAGTGGCAGTAGTAGGCGTACCGCTGCAGGATTCCTCGGATGAATCCCGTATTGAGGAGGACTCAGTCTGGCTGTTGACTTGGGCTGCAGGACTGAATCTGATGGAGATTGTGGAGGAAGTTGACGAGGAGGGTGTTGCTGGTGTGTATCCAACTGGACCACGGGATTTAGGTGTCCCTGTACCGATGAGGGTCCTAGCCCCAGTTCCTGAACTAACCACTGAACTATGAAGGTTATTCAGGTGACGTATAAGGGAGGATGTTCCTAGGTGGGCAAGATCCTTACCCCTGCTTATTTGAGCTTTACATAAGCTACATATGGCCATACATTGGTTGTCTGGATTTGGATAAAAATAACTCCAGACCGAAGAGGTGCATTTTTTGGTCTTCTGACCAGGCATGACGATGGGCTTTTTCATCCCATGGACATCAGCTGTTTCCCCCCCTGGTGCCTCATTTACAATAACCACATCACCATCCTCATCATCAAGTTCCTCCACAGCGCCAGCTACATCATCAATAGCCTCCTCCCGAGCCACCTCTTCCCGTACAGTGATGGGAAGGTCAGGCTTGACAACCACCAACATCCTTGGACTCGCCTTGTGGATTTGTGATAATTTCTCTTTAGAAGGCAGAGTTGTTTGCTGTTTTGTTGCTGACAGCATAACTCTCTTCAATTTTTTGTAGGGGGGGGGAGGAGGAGGAGGGCTAAGATCCGTGGGTGAAGCTGAACCACTAGTCATGAACACGGGCCAGGGCCTAAGCCGTTCCTTGCCACTCCGTGTCGTAAATGGCATATTGGCAACTTTACGTTTCTCCTCAGATGATTTTAAGTTTCTCTTTTTGCTACTTTTTCTTAACTTGGGCTTTTTGGATTTTACATGCCCGATACTACGAGATTGGGCATCGGGCTTGGAAGACGATGTTGATGGCATTTCATCGTCTATGTCATGACTAGTGGCAGCAGCTTCAGCATTAGGAGGAAGTGGGTCTTGATCTTTCCCTACTTTATCCTCCAAATTTTTGGTCTCCATTATATGTAGCACAAGATACTGCAGAATGTGTGAACTTGGTAATATTGCAGTACCAATGGACTTATACTGCTGTATTGGTTTTGCAAATTTGGTTATAATTAGGGATGTGCACCGGCGACTTTTGAGGTCTCGTGTTTTGTGTTTTGGATCCGGATTTTCGTTATTTTTGAGGTTCGGATTTGTCTCGCAAAACACTTGACGAAAGGTCTCGGTTCGGATTTAAGGTTTTGGATTCGGATTTTTTTTGGAAAAAACATAAAAAGTTTAAAAATCAAGTTTTTGGGCTTATTTTCACTCCTAGGCTATTATTAACCTCAATAACATTCAATAACAAGCATTTCCACTAATTTACAGTGTATTCTGAACACCTCACAATATAGTTATTAGTCCAAAACGTTGCAACAAGGTATCTTTCTGGACTGCGTAGAGGAGTGGGTCACCACAATATATATTAAAAACCCTGAACTTTTATGATTCGCACCAATAAATGTACCTGGACTGCGTAGAGGAGTGGGTCACCACAATATATATTAAAAACCCTGAACTTTTATGATTCGCACCAATAAATGTACCTGGACTGCGTAGAGGAGTGGGTCACCACAATATATTAAAAACCCTGAACTTTTATGATTCGCACCAATAAATGTACCTGGACTGCGTAGAGGAGTGGGTCACCACAATATCTTAAAAACCCTGAACTTTTATGATTCGCACCAATAAATGTACCTGGACTGCGTAGAGGAGTGGGTCACCACAATATATTAAAAACCCTGAACTTTTATGAATCGCACCAATAAATGTACCTGGACTGCGTAGAGGAGTGGGTCACCACAATATATTAAAAACCCTGAACTTTTATGATTCGCACCAATAATTGTACCTGGACTGCGTAGAGGAGTGGGTCACCACAATATATTAAAAACCCTGAACTTTTATGAATCGCACCAATAAATGTACCTGGACTGCGTAGAGGAGTGGGTCACCACAATATATTAAAAACCCTGAACTTTTATGATTCGCACCAATTAATGTACCTGGACTGCGTAGAGGAGTGGGTCACCACAATATATATTAAAAACCCTGAACTTTTATGATTCGCACCAATAATTGTACCTGGACTGCGTAGAGGAGTGGGTCACCACAATATATTAAAAACCCTGAACTTTTATGATTCGCACCAATAATTGTACCTGGACTGCGTAGAGGAGTGGGTCACCACAATATATATTAAAAACCCTGAACTTTTATGATTCGCACCAATAATTGTACCTGGACTGCGTAGAGGAGTGGGTCACCACAATATATATTAAAAACCCTGAACTTTTATGATTCGCACCAATAATTGTACCTGGACTGCGTAGAGGAGTGGGTCACCACAATATATATTAAAAACCCTGAACTTTTATGATTCGCACCAATAATTGTACCTGGACTGCGTAGAGGAGTGGGTCACCACAATATATATTAAAAACCCTGAACTTTTATGATTCACACCAATAAATGTACCTGGACTGCGTAGAGGAGTGGGCACTGGGCACCACAATAAAATATATAAAAAACCTTCAACAGATCTGCATTACACTACACATACGGCTGCTCCTCCATCCTCTCCATCATATACATGTTGGGGTTTTAGCGTGTGACAACCTCTTGTTTTTGATAATGTCAGTGCATTTTGAATATTTTTCAATTTGCCCCACACCACTGAATGTACTTTATCTATGATACGCAATACGCATCTATCTATCTTGACTGCGTAGTGTGGTGGCCCCGGTACACAATTTGGTACCGAGGCCACAATATAATTAAAAAACCCTCCACGTGTCAGAATTCCACCAAACAAGTATCTGGACTGCATAGTGGGGTGGCCCCGGTACCCAATTTGATACCGGGGCCACAATACCTCCTCCAAACATGGTACAGACAATTCGTCATTGAGATCCCAGACAGACAGGGTCAAAGTGTTATTGTTTGACTTTGTAAACCCAAAAAACTGTCCCTGTTGCACATAGTCGTGCAATGAAGACTGACTTTTTCATTTAAAGGCACGATCTTTCAAGTGTAGTGTTTGTAAGTCTAAGTCATATTATACTTTTGGTAAAATTGGTTTATTTTGTTCCTCTTTATGGTAATTAGTAATAGAATTAAAGTATGAAATAGAATTAAAGTATGAAATAGAATTAAAGTATGAAATAGAATTAAAGTATGAAATAGAATTAAAGTATGAAATAGAGTGGTATAGAGTTGTAGTGTGGTATAGATAGAGTGGTCCACACAATATAATAATAATAAAACCCTCAACTGGTCTGAATTCCACCAAACAAGTATCTGGACTGCAAAGTGTGGTGGCCCCGGTACACAATTTGGTACCGAGGCCACAATATAATTAAAAAATTGGGCATCAACTGTCACCATTGTGTAATATCTGATACACCTAAATATGGACTGCACAGTGGAGTGGCCCCGGTAGTAAATTTGGTACCGGGGACACAATACCTCCATCAACCCTCTAAATCCCACTCCACTGATGGCGGACACCGGGCGCACGTCTAACACCAACATTGCAGTTACAGCCGCAGTTATACGCTTTGCAATAGGGTGACTACTATCGTATTTTGTGGTCATGGCAAACGACTGTTGGACGGTCAATTGTTTTGTGAAAGACTTAGCGGTCTTACGACTTCCCCTCTGGGAAGATGACCGACTAACAGCAGCAACAGCAGCAGTGGCAGTAGTAGGCGTACCGCTGCAGGATTCCTCGGATGAATCCCGTATTGAGGAGGACTCAGTCTGGCTGCTGACTTGGGCTGCAGGACTGAATCTGATGGAGATTGTGGAGGAAGTTGACGAGGAGGGTGTTGCTGGTGTGTATCCAACTGGACCACGGGATTTAGGTGTCCCTGTACCGATTAGGGTCCTAGCCCCAGTTCCTGAACTAACCACTGAACTATGAAGGTTATTCAGGTGACGTATAAGGGAGGATGTTCCTAGGTGGGCAAGATCCTTACCCCTGCTTATTTGAGCTTTACATAAGCTACATATGGCCATACATTGGTTGTCTGGATTTGGATAAAAATAACTCCAGACCGAAGAGGTGCATTTTTTGGTCTTCTGACCAGGCATGACGATGGGCTTTTTCATCCCATGGACATCAGCTTTTTCCCCCCCTGGTGCCTCATTTACAATAACCACATCACCATCCTCATCATCAAGTTCCTCCACAGCGCCAGCTACATCATCAATAGCCTCCTCCCGAGCCACCTCTTCCCGTACAGTGATGGGAAGGTCAGGCTTGACAACCACCAACACCCTTGGACTCGCCTTGGGGATTTGTGATAATTTCTCTTTAGAAGGCAGAGTTGTTTGCTGTTTTGTTGCGGACAGCATAACTCTCTTCAATTTTTTGTAGGGGGGGGGAGGAGGAGGAGGGCTAAGATCCGTGGGTGAAGCTGAACCACTAGTCATGAACACGGGCCAGGGCCTAAGCCGTTCCTTGCCACTCCGTGTCGTAAATGGCATATTGGCAACTTTACGTTTCTCCTCAGATGATTTAAAGTTTCTCTTTTTGCTACTTTTTCTTAACTTGGGCTTTTTGGATTTTACATGCCCGGTACTACGAGATTGGGCATCGGGCTTGGAAGACGACGTTGATGGCATTTCATCGTCTATGTCATGACTAGTGGCAGCAGCTTCAGCATTAGGAGGAAGTGGGTCTTGATCTTTCCCTACTTTATCCTCCAAATTTTTGGTCTCCATTATATGTAGCACAAGATACTGCAGAATGTGTGAACTTGGTAATATTGCAGTACCAATGGACTTATACTGCTGTATTGGTTTTGCAAATTTGGTTATAATTATTATATATTTTTTTTTTTTTTAAATTTTTTATTTTTTTTTACTTTTTTTTAATTTTTAAAAAACTTGGGAATAGTGGGGAAAAAACTATGCCCTTAGAAGCACAGAGCACAGGACACAGCACCACTGGACTGAACAGGACACGGCACAGGACCCAGCAGCACTACGGAACTCAGCAGGACAGAGCACAGGACACAGCACCACTGGACTGATACTGCAGAATGTGTGAACTTGGTAATATTGCAGTACCAATGGACTTATACTGCTGGATTGGTTTTGCAAATTTGGTTATAATTATTATATATATATTTTTTTTTTTAATTTTTTATTTTTTTTTACTTTTTTTTTATTTTTTAAAAACTTGGGAATAATGGGGAAATAACTATGCCCTTAGAAGCACAGAGCACAGGACACAGCACCACTGGACTGAACAGGACACGGCACAGGACCCAGCAGCACTACGGAACTCAGCAGGACAGAGCACAGGACACAGCACCACTGGACTGATACTGCAGAATGTGTGAACTTGGTAATATTGCAGTACCAATGGACTTATACTGCTGGATTGGTTTTGCAAATTTGGTTATAATTATTATATATTTTTTTTTTTTTTAAATTTTTTATTTTTTTTTACTTTTTTTTTATTTTTTAAAAACTTGGGAATAATGGGGAAATAACTATGCCCTTAGAAGCACAGAGCACAGGACACAGCACCACTGGACTGAACAGGACACGGCACAGGTCCCAGCAGCACTACGGAACTCAGCAGGACAGAGCACAGGACACAGCACCACTGGACTGATACTGCAGAATGTGTGAACTTGGTAATATTGCAGTACCAATGGACTTATACTGCTGGATTGGTTTTGCAAATTTGGTTATAATTATTATATATTTTTTTTTTTTTTAAATTTTTTATTTTTTTTTACTTTTTTTTTATTTTTTAAAAACTTGGGAATAATGGGGAAATAACTATGCCCTTAGAAGCACAGAGCACAGGACACAGCACCACTGGACTGAACAGGACACGGCACAGGACCCAGCAGCACTACGGAACTCAGCAGGACAGAGCACAGGACACAGCACCACTGGACTGATACTGCAGAATGTGTGAACTTGGTAATATTGCAGTACCAATGGACTTATACTGCTGGATTGGTTTTGCAAATTTGGTTATAATTATTATATATTTTTTTTTTTTTTAAATTTTTTATTTTTTTTTACTTTTTTTTTATTTTTTAAAAACTTGGGAATAATGGGGAAATAACTATGCCCTTAGAAGCACAGAGCACAGGACACAGCACCACTGGACTGAACAGGACACGGCACAGGACCCAGCAGCACTACGGAACTCAGCAGGACAGAGCACAGGACACAGCACCACTGGACTGATACTGCAGAATGTGTGAACTTGGTAATATTGCAGTACCAATGGACTTATACTGCTGGATTGGTTTTGCAAATTTGGTTATAATTATTATATATTTTTTTTTTTTTTAAATTTTTTATTTTTTTTTACTTTTTTTTTATTTTTTAAAAACTTGGGAATAATGGGGAAATAACTATGCCCTTAGAAGCACAGAGCACAGGACACAGCACCACTGGACTGAACAGGACACGGCACAGGACCCAGCAGCACTACGGAACTCAGCAGGACAGAGCACAGGACACAGCACCACTGGACTGATACTGCAGAATGTGTGAACTTGGTAATATTGCAGTACCAATGGACTTATACTGCTGGATTGGTTTTGCAAATTTGGTTATAATTATTATATATTTTTTTTTTTTTTAAATTTTTTATTTTTTTTTACTTTTTTTTTATTTTTTAAAAACTTGGGAATAATGGGGAAATAACTATGCCCTTAGAAGCACAGAGCACAGGACACAGCACCACTGGACTGAACAGGACACGGCACAGGACCCAGCAGCACTACGGAACTCAGCAGGACAGAGCACAGGACACAGCACCACTGGACTGATACTGCAGAATGTGTGAACTTGGTAATATTGCAGTACCAATGGACTTATACTGCTGGATTGGTTTTGCAAATTTGGTTATAATTATTATATATTTTTTTTTTTTTTAAATTTTTTATTTTTTTTTACTATTTTTTTTTTTTTTAAAAACTTGGGAATAATGGGGAAATAACTATGCCCTTAGAAGCACAGAGCACAGGACACAGCACCACTGGACTGAACAGGACACGGCACAGGACCCAGCAGCACTACGGAACTCAGCAGGACAGAGCACAGGACACAGCACCACTGGACTGATACTGCAGAATGTGTGAACTTGGTAATATTGCAGTACCAATGGACTTATACTGCTGGATTGGTTTTGCAAATTTGGTTATAATTATTATATTTATTTATTTATTTTTTACTTTTTTATTTTTTTTTACTTTTTTTTATTTTTTAAAAACTTGGGAATAATGGGGAAATAACTATGCCCTTAGAAGCACAGAGCACAGGACACAGCACCACTGGACTGAACAGGACACGGCACAGGACCCAGCAGCACTACGGACCTCAGCAGGACAGAGCACAGGACACAGCACCACTGGACTGATACTGCAGAATGTGTGAACTTTGTAATATTGCAGTACCAATGGACTTATACTGCTGGATTGGTTTTGCAAATTTGGTTATAATTATTATATATATATTTTTTTTTTTAAATTGTTTATTTTTTTTTACTTTTTTTTTATTTTTTAAAAACTTGGGAATAATGGGGAAATAACTATGCCCTTAGAAGCACAGAGCACAGGACACAGCACCACTGGACTGAACAGGACACGGCACAGGACCCAGCAGCACTACGGAACTCAGCAGGACAGAGCACAGGACACAGCACCACTGGACTGATACTGCAGAATGTGTAAACTTTGTAATATTGCAGTACCACTGGACTTTTACTGCTGAATGTGTGAACTTGGTAATATTGTAGTACCAATGGGCTTATACTGCAGGATTGGTTGTGCAAATTTTGTGGTAATTAAAAAAAATTAAAGTAGTTTTTGGTATTTTTTTAAAAAACTTTTTTTTATTTTTTTAAACACAGGGGAATATTGGGGAAATAACTATGCCCTTAGAAGCACAGAGCACAGGACACAGCACCACTGGACTGAACAGGACACAGCACAGGACCCAGCAGCACCACTGACCTCAGAAGGACAGAGCACAGCACACAGCACCACTGGACTGATACTGCAGAACACAGCACAGCACAGCACAGCACAGCACAGCACAGAACTAAACAGCACAGCACAGAACTAAACAGCACAGCACGAGATCTACCAGGACAGAGGACCACCTAACACACCCTCCCTCTACCCTGATCAATGCCCGAGTGAAGATGGCGGCGACTAGCGGGGAATTTATAGGATCCGAGTATCGCGAGATCCGACAACGGGATTATGAGTCAGAGCCTCAGTTTCACATTTGAATTTGGCGCCAATACCCGGATCTGTCTCGGATCCGACTCGGATCCGCAACGTTCGGGTGGGCTCGGATTTCATAAATCCGAGTGCGCTCATCCCTAGTTCAAACCCAGTTGAAAGTGAAATTAACTAAACCACCACAACTGCAAAAAATTACGATTTTGTTCCAAATTTATAACCTGAGGCTAAGTTCAATATGCAAATGTAGACCAAATGTAGACTTTTGTAGAGAAGGAAATGTGCCAACAGCGATTCCGCCGACACCGAGACAAGTAGCAGAAGTTTACAATCCAGAAATTCGAGTTCAAGAACGCAGAGAACCAGAAGAGCAAGAATTAATTTCTGCTGACAGTTTTCCCACAATCGACATTGGTATTATCAACAAAAGAGATGCTGAAGTCATTTCTTAAGATTCCGTGTTTTGAAATACCAAATAACATTCCACTAAACACTAGTAAGCGTGCTTTCCCTTATCTTCTACTTAAGAAAAACCTTGTCCATGGGACTGGTTATGCAGGAGTGTAGCAAAACAATCTCTCCACTGTGCGCCTTTCATTTTTAACAAAAGTGCAGCAAACGCTTTGGCTTTATCTGCTCAATCCAGATGGACCTTGAGTTGAGCTTGGAAGAAATTGTATGACTGAATACCATCACGCAAGAGTTCAGCGCTGCACAAAGAAAATTATGTGGCGTGGAAGTCATCCTTCAGAGCAATATTATCTGAATCTTCAATTGACAGTTTACTCTTTGGCGAAGTCACTACGGAAGCTAATCATTGGAAACAAATTCTTGAGAGCATCCTGCATGTCGTTCTTTATATTTCTGAGCGGGGATTAGCATTCTTTGGTTCCAGTTCTTTCAATGGTGACCGTAATAACGGAAACTTTCTAGGTCTAATTGAGCTTATCAGCATTTATGACCCAAATTTATCGGGGCATGTTAAACTTGTACATGGATCGCAAGAGAGCCAAAAATGCCTGCATGTTCATTACCTATCAATGCGCATACAAAACTAATTTATTGAGCTGTGTGGATCATTCTTACAAGAAACAATTCTTGATGAAGTTAGAATTGCAAAATATTTTGGTATCTTAGATGATGCCATTTCTGATAGTTCTCACAAGGAACAGACTTTTCTGGTGATTCGTTATGTAAAGATTGTAGAATGCTCAAAATTTTCAATTGAAGAACGGTTTGTCATGTTTGATAATTTCACAAAAAAAAAAATGGAATAAAAATTGTTGATCGAGTAATGGAAAATTTGGTAGGATTACAGTTTTATTTTGAAGCATGCACTGCCAAGCCTACGACAATGGATCTAACATGGCTGGGAAATACAATGGAGTACAAGCAATTCTGCTTAAGCAAAACTCATACTTTATTTTCTCCAGCTCTGGAAACCGCATACTAAACCTTGTGAGTTTGTGCTGAATCCTGTAAGGAGGCTATTACTTACTTTGGAACTGTGTAACAAATCTACAATATTTTCAGTTCCTCTCCATAAAGGTGAGAACTTCTGAAAAAGCATCTCCCTGCTCCACTTCATAATATGTCCACAACTAGATGGTCTGCACGCATTGATTCTGTTAAACCAGTTGCACATCCTTTGCATTCTTTGGGAACAGCTTTATCAATCATTGAAATTCTCAATCTCACTTGATCAGAAATTCCGTCCATTAAGAAGTACTTGTCGAAATATGAATTTGTTCTAATGTCATCTTTGTGGATAAAGCTACTTACAATGATCGACCAAGCTACCCTCCTTATTGAAGCACGCAATGCTACATTGGATGTTAAGCTAGACAACATCAAATGTCTTATCAAAGATATTGAACAGATGAGAGATAAATGGGATGAGATTGTGGTAAAGTGCAAAATTGTAGCAAAAAACAGTGAGATACCAACTGAGTTCTCTACCAGGAGCCACTTACCTACTCAATCCGATGCCGAAAAGCACTATAGGGTCAGGGTTTTCTATGTAGTCGAAGACTCCATTCTGTCTGGTCTTCATCGTCGATTTACTTCATTGGAAGTAATTTGTTTCTTTGAAAGTTAAAAAAATGAGTAATGAAGACCTTTGCTACGCAGCCAAACAATTTTCAGGAACAATACAAGAAAGATTTTGGCCAAAATTTCAGTGACAAACTAATTTTCCTGAAGTGAATTTATAGAAAGCAAGCCAAAGAAACATCACAATTGCATTTTCCTCAGTTTGTCAGCATCTATTGCTTCTGGTTCAGTGTGCTGAAGAACATAAAAAGCTATCATCGCTTAACTATGGGGCACGAGTGATTGAATGGGCTGGTCATGCTCAATATTAACTGTGAAAGTTGGATTTTTCAAAATTGATTGCTGTAGTTGCAGAAAAAAACAGGTAGAAAGCACTTCTAATTTGAAATCTCCAGTAATCCAATACATAAGTACATGTATACAGTATTTTATTTGAAATTTTAATAAAATTAAGCATTAAAATATATTTAAAATACATTTTTAATATTTTTTTGTTTTGATTTTTAAAGAAAGAGGGGGGAAGCCTCTTAATTTGGCTTTCCCCAGACCTCTACGAACCTCTAAAAGGGCCTTATCACATCTGAGACACTGATCAA
This sequence comes from Mixophyes fleayi, assembly GCF_038048845.1. Classification (NCBI taxonomy): domain Eukaryota; kingdom Metazoa; phylum Chordata; class Amphibia; order Anura; family Limnodynastidae; genus Mixophyes; species Mixophyes fleayi. The sequence goes on from NC_134402.1 coordinate 226,271,124, forward strand.
ATGAAGCAAGTCTTATCCTGTACACATTTAAATTGTATCAGTCTATCTCTGTCTGTCATTGCAACTTGGGGAAGAGCACTCAAATGGGTATATTTACTAAATTGCGGGTTTGAAAAAGTGGAGATGTTGCCTATAGCAACCAATCAGATTCTAGCTGTCATTTTGTAGAATGCGCTAAGTAAATGATAACTAGAATCTGATTGGCTGCTAACATTTCACATTGAACCTGTCCAACCTGCCCTGAGAAAATGAGGGAGTTGTAGATATCTGATAGTATTTTAATTAGGTGAATAGTTTATTTAATAAACTCGACTATATAACATGATGGTGATGAAAGTACTTGAATCTCATGTAATGTGGCAGATGGAATTTTAACCATAAAGATTCAAAACCATAAAACATGGTTTTCATCTCGTGAAGTACTTAAACCATTTGAGGGGAATTCTCAATTACTTTAAAAATTAATAAAAAAAAATAAATAAATGTTTCACGTTTTCTTTCTTTTTGATTCACAATCTATACTTAATATTTCTTATTTTTTGCAAGACTTCAGAACTTTGCCTATTTCCTGTGCTGACAGGAAGATTTCTTCCATTGACATTATTATATCCATTTCTTGACACATTGTGAATATATGGGTCAAGAAAATGGATTTCATTATGTCAATAGAAGAATTTTCTTGTCAGCATCAGATTGTTATGACAAGTAACCAGCCCCCACAGTCCTCTCAGAACTGCAATAGGAACTCACCTGCTTAATGGCTGTAGGCTTCTCCCCATTTTCTTTGAACAGCTCCTCCCGGCAGCCGCTCCTCCAGCTCTACAACACGCACAGCGTTGCCGTGTCTTTAATGAACGCAACACTTAGAAGTGCATAGAACCATGTGTCTCGGCTCTCAGCAGTTTTTGTAGCTTGCAGGGCTTTGACACATCCTGTAATGTAGAGGACGAGCACAGCAGGCATCAGGGCCTACCGGGAAATTCCCTGGTACCACAGTGGCCCAGTTCTACTCTGCACATAAGCACACACTCTAAGGTAATTTTTAACCTATTGGTATGGAGAACTGAGAAACCCATGCAAACACAAGTATAACATAAAACCACACAGATAGGGCCCTGGTTAGGATTTGAGCTCATGACACAAGCACTGTGAGGCAGCAATGCTAACTACTGTGCCACCTATTCCTAATTCATGTCTCCTGCTGTGTCTTGCTGACCCTGTGCCTGGACCTGATTACACTGTTTGCCTGCCACTGATCCTGTACCTGGACCTGATTATGCTACCTGCCTGCCACTTAACTCTTGTGTTTGGATCTATTTTCTCTGGCTGTTACCCTCTGTCTGGCCATCATCATCGGCCAGCATTTCCTTGACTCCAGCACATTTGGACAACCACCTGTGAGAGACTAGTACTATTTAGTTTATTGTGTCACCAATTACACTTCTGATGTGCCAAGGAGTTGCGCTGCAGACAAGATACTGATACAACGTGGTTAAGTCCTGGGGACAGCTGAGTAACAGTGAGTATATATAAACTCTATGGTAAAGGGGTTCCTATGGATGAACATCATGATTAGCTTGGTTCTAATATCTTCTCTCAGCGCAGACCAACCCTGGCCTTACAGGGAATATATCTTTATTTTTCTTTAAGCTACACTGAGCTTTTTGCAATTCATGTTCGGATTTCATGCCACATTTCCTTCCCCTACATCAGTTCCCCATTACTGGTGCCAGAATTGTGTGCTATAGAAGTGAGATTGTGCCTTTTATGTTGGCCATATATGTGCCAGGGGCCATAACTGCTCGAGGGTATGTGCAAGTACATGGCGATGATGGTGACAGTCGCCAGCACTAGTTAGCCACTTCTGATTGGCTGACTGCGAATATTTTACAATCATTGGTATGTGATAAGGAATATTATATATTCTCCAAATGGCAAATGTGTTTTTCACTATGAAAACAAATGTTAACAAACTTTTCTTGTGCATATGACCTGGTTGTGTGTATGTGTATGTGTATGTGGGTGCATGTATGTCTGATGTGAGCCTGCTGTAAACCTAGAGTATATGCTACATGTAGCGATGGACGCACCTTGAGATGTCTACCACTCAGCATATTATTATTATTAGGTATTCCCTGTGATCGGTAAGTGCTTGCTGATATATATATATATATATCATCATCATCATCATCATCATTTATTTATATAGCGCCAACATATTCCGTAGCGCTTTACAATTGGGGACAAACGTAATAAACTAATAAACAAACTGGGTAAAACAGACAAAGAGGTGAGAAGGCCCTGCTCGCAAGCTTACAATCTATGGGACAATGGGAGATTGACACATGAGGTTAAGTATACATTTTGCATCTTGGCCCAGCCAGACTGCAAAGGTAGGGTGACTCATAAGCTAAATGATCCTGTCACACAACAATGTTATTCCGGGGGTAGTTGTCTTGTGTGAAATTGTGTAACAGGCTAAAGGTAGTGAGGTTAAGATGGTGGTTGAGGAATATTATAAGCTTGTCTGAATAGGTAGGTTTTCAGAGAACGCTTGAAAGTTTGTAGAACAGAGGAGAGTCTTATTGTGCGAGGGAGAGAGTTCCATAGAGTGGGTGCAGCCCGAAAAAAGTCCTGTAACCGGGAATGGGAGGATGTAATGAGGGTGGATGAGAGACGCAGATCTTTTGCAGAACGGAGTTGCCGAGTTGGGAGATATTTTAAGACAAGAGAGGAGATGTATGTTGGTGCAGCTTTGTTGATGGCCTTGTAGGTTAGTAAAAGTATTTTATATTGGATTCGGTAGAAGACAGGCAGCCAGTGTAGAGACATACAGAGTGATTCAACAGAGGAATAGCTATTTGCAAGGAAAATCAGTCTTGCCGAAGCATGTAAAATAGATTTTAGGGGTTTGAGTCTGTTTTTGGGAAGACCAGTAAGGAGGGAATTGCAATAGTCAATGCGGGAGATGATTAGTGCATGAATTAAGGTTTTAGCAGTGTCTTGTGTGAGATATGTGCGGATTCTGGAAATGTTCTTTAGATGTATGTAACATGATTTAGATATAGAGTCAATGTGGGGAACAAAGGATAGGCGTGAATCAAGGATTACACCTAGGCAGCGAGCTTGTGGGGTGGGATTTATGGTCATGTTATCAACAGAGATAGAAATGTCAGGTATGCTCTTGTTGGCGGGTGGGAATATTATTAACTCTGTTTTAGAAAGATTAAGTTTGAGTTGACGAGAGGCCATCCAAGATGAAATGGCAGAAAGACAGTCAGTTACACGGGACAACACAGATGTCGAGATATCAGGAGAGGATAGATAGATTTGGGTATCATCCGCATAGAGATGATACTGAAAGCCAAAGGAACTTATTAGATTTCCAAGAGAAGCGGTATAGATAGAGAACAGCAGAGGACCTAGCACCGAGCCTTGTGGTACTCCAACTGATAGGGGAAGCGGAGCAGAGGTGGCTCCAGAGAAATTAACAGTGAAAGAGCGATTAGAGAGGTAAGATGAGAACCAGGATAGAACTGTGTCTTGAAGACCTAGGGATTGCAGTGTTTGTATGAGAAGAGAGTGGTCAACGGTGTCAAATGCAGCCGAGAGATCAAGGAGAATTAGGAGAGAGTAATGGCGTTCAGTCTTAGCAGTGATCAGATCATTAACAACCTTGGTCAGCGCAGTCTCTGTGGAGTGTTGAGAACGAAAGCCAGACTGAAGAGGATCCAACAGGTTGTTTGCGGAAAGAAAGCGTGTGAGGCGAGTGTAGGCAAGTCTCTCTAGAAGCTTGGAGGGGCAAGGGAGCTGAGAGATGGGACGGTAATTTGAGAGAGAGTTTGGGTCGGAGTTTTGTTTTTTTAGAATAGGAGTAATCACTGCATGCTTGTATAGTGATGGAAAGATGCCAGTAGAGAGTGAGAGATTACAGATTTGAGTTAGAGGTGAAATGAGCACAGAAGACAGGGATCTACCAATTTGCGAGGGAATAGGATCAAGAGGACAGGAGGTAGAGTAGGAAGATAAGAAGAGCGTAGAAATTTCCTCTTCATTTGTGGGGTCAAATGAAGAAAGGGTGTCAGAGGGTAGTGGGAAGGAAATGAGCTGATGGCTTGTTGAGGAAGAGGATACCATTTCTAGTCTGATCTTGTCAATCTTGTCCTTGAAGTAGGAAGCAAGATCCTGAGCACTGATAGTAGATGGAGGGTTCGGGGTGGGAGGATTGAGAAGATGATTAAATGTATTGAAAAGGCGTTTGGGGTTAGAAGCCTGAGCATAGATAAGAGATTGAAAGTATGTTTGTTTTGCAGTGTCCAGAGCATTTCGATAGGAGTGGTAGACAGAAGTATATGTGAAGAAGTCATTAGAGCTTCGAGATTTACGCCAGTGACGTTCTGCTTTACGGGACAGTACTTGAGTGTGTGTGTGTGTTCCCGGCCCACTACAGTACCTTTGGTTTACCAGATGTGCTGCTCTTGTGGATTTTGAGACTTCGTACCTCACGTGCAGAAGTTCACATTCCTGTCCATCACCTGCACCTGCCCCACTGCTCTTATACCCGCCCCAAACATTGCGCATTACTGGCCATTAATGGTTGTTCTTTTGATCCTGTGTGTTGATTGTCGGTTTCCAGTATCTGCTCCTGTGCATCCCTGGCTCTACTGATTATCACCTTTTCTGCATTTTCCCAGCATCAGTTAACTACTACCTGCGGGTATCATCAGTTATCATCCACATTGTGAGTGTCCTTGGTTCCTGCATAACTAGTATTAGTTTAGAGAATAATTTATTTCACCAGCCACACCTAGATTGTGTGTTTTATTACCTGGACTGAGTGTTGTTCATTTACTGCAGGCCTGTCCAACCCGCGGCCCGCATGCGGCCCAGCATGCCTGTAAATGTGGCCCAGCGGCAGTTTTGGTTGTGGCAAGGGGGCAGCGCTGTTAATGAAAAAAAAAATCCTGCAAAAAAATAAAAAGATAAGAAAATACTTACCTTGTGGTCACACGGTCCCTCCCTGGTCTCCTCCTCCGTGCGGCGCTCGCAGTGAATGTCGGGCGTGACGTCATCACGTCCGACATCCATTGCGGAGCACAGCACATAGGAGTCACCCGCGCAAACTATCAGCAGCAGTGAAACGGAAAAAACAAGAGTAGAGAATCAGAGAACAAGCCGATTAAAAGGTAAGTTAAGGGTTTTTTTTTGGTTTTTTTATTTCAAGGGACGCTGACTAGCGCATAAACTCACCTGGTCCTGGAGCATCACAGAACTTATCTTTCTGTCTTAATAACTGCTGTATTGAAGCCCTTCATAAAATGTTGTAACAATATCACTTGATGTTTGACAGCAGCCATTAGCAGGCCCGGCGCTCCCATTAGGCAAGGTTAGGCACTTGCCTAGGGCGCTGGGCTCTGGAGGGCGCCACAGATTAAAAATTTCTTTAAAACTGTGCGGCGACCGCTGACCATACCTTTCACGGCCACCGCTCAGCTTCACATACATCCACAGGGAGGGGGGGAGGGACTATTGCTCACCACCACCACCGCCTCTCTGCTCCGTCTCCTCCCCTCCACTCACTAACTAACTGTCGGGCGTGACATCATCATCACGGCCCGACAGTGTCAGTGAGTGGAGGGGAGCAGAAGGAGCAGAGAGGAGGCAAGTTAGAAGCAGGTAAGAAAAGACGCACATTTTCAAAATCGGCGCCCCCACCCTGCACACTATTTTGTAAGTGTGCAGGGTGGGGGCGCACATTTTGAAAATGTGCCGGGCGGGGGACGGGGGGCGCTGATTTTGTAAATGTGCCTAGGGCGCCACGGACCCTAGCACCAGCCATTAGCATGTCATAGAAGCACTGAGCAACAACAAGGAGCATTAGCAATGTTTTCTATGTTTTTTTTGGATGATCAGCTATCATTAGTGTTAGTGTATTTTATGTGCGGCCCAAAACAACTTGTCGCCTTCCAATGTGGCCCAGGGAAGCTAAAAGGTTGGACACCCCTTATTTAATGCATCCTTGGATTCTATTTTGATTTGCTACTAGTGTTAATCTTGCACTAAATTATTATATTCTTCCACAGCTACATGACTCATTTTGCTATCTTTGCAAACATCAATACAATCATAACAGTGCTAGCGTATATTTTGCTTGAACTGACTTTTTTACAGAGGAAAGAGAAGAAAGAAACTGGTTTGGTATATGGTGCACAATAGTCTTGTTCTAAATTTGATTAATGGATACCATATATGTACTCTAATTAAATAAAATTTTACTTTTATTTTATTTATAATAAAATTGTCTTAATCTATTAAAAACAGCGAAATATGTAATGAAGGGAATTGGTGAATTAAAATTGCTGTGTGCATTCTCTAATTCTCATATAGTATTAGTAACTCCTAATATTGGATTCAATAATATTGTTGATCACTAGGTCCGTTCTTAAGACCTAGAACACTTCTTGTACTCAGTTCTATTATTGCACTCTTAGTAGGTACAAAATGCTGAGGTATTACATCTGTTCCAATTAGAATCATATCCAATAAGTACTAGTTAAAATTATCTTTCTAAATAGTCAACAGGGATTGTAACCAGAGTATCTCCACGGTTCCCTGTGTATGCTATATGATGGTGATGAATTGCTGACTGCCTATAGTGTTCTAATATTTGGGGTTGGGCATGGTACTAAGTCTTCCTTATCGTGTCTCACCCATTTATTGTACAAAATGCTTGCAGATTTGCTAATCGTGGCTATTCTATTATTCTACTTAATTTGTATCTAAAAAAATAGTATTACAAGTAAGTAGTATTACCACTAATTCCCATAGACGTAAATTTCAGTATATTAATCAAGAATTATTCATTACAACAATTAATCTTTTTAGTCTCCACGATCGATATTCCATAGCTTTCACCTTTATAAGTCACAATTTGCCATCATAGGTAATGTCACTTAGAGTACATCATTAACTGATATAATCCAATCACAAATCTAGTAATATTATAAAAATGTCAGGTAGCCACATTTGTCAAATTCATCAGGATCCATATGACCCCACAGGTTGTCACTAATCATCAAGACCAATATAAATCGATATTATCATGAAGAGTGTCTTTTATCTTAACTTGCTAATCTAATATATAAATGCTTAGTGGCGTCTGTCTGTCTGTGTGTGTGTGGAAAAAAAAAACCAAGTTGCAGCGCCACCTGCTGGGCAGAGTTATACACTGACCTACTAAATTCTTAGTGTGTGTGGGAAAAAAAATTCAAAAAGGGCTGAAATTTGGTAGGGCTCAAACTCATTTTCGTGAGGTAATTTTACCTCATGAACACACATGTGTAGAGGCGTGCGTTAGTGTGTGTGTGTGTGTGTGTGTGTGTGTGTGTGTGTGTGTAAAAAACTATTTTCTCAGAAAGGGCTCATCCAATTGACCTGAAATTTGGTATACTGACATTATTTGACAAAAAAATTAGAATAGTCAAGTCAGTTAACTTCCATCATCCCCCTTTCCCCCCGTGGGAGGGATAGTAAAGGCTAAATTTACGAGTTGAGGGGTCAAACTCATTTTCGTGAGGTAATTTTACCTCATGAACACACATTAAAAAGGCCGCTTGCGTCGGGAACTAACGCTCTTCCCCTGAGGAGGCCTGGGCTAGGTCCAAATGCATGACAAGAACCTTTTTAAGACCTTAAGTAGCTTGATTTGACTAGAATGCATGAGTATCATGCACGGGTTAACTTGTAATATAACATAAGTAAAACCTCTTTTTACATCACAAATTGATATTTCATGAGAAGATTCATTTACACGGTCGACTCGAAGTTAGCGTTATCTCATTAGTAAAATACTAGATGTATTTTATGTCTAACTCATAAAAAATTTCAATACGATCACTAATAAAAATAATGGAAACTGATGAATTATTGTTATTGTACAATGCAATCATGGATATATTAAATAGACATTTATCATATAATTTGATTTCCAGAGAGTTTCAAAGTCGATGAGATTAATTTAATGTAGTCTTATAGTGTGGTGTTATCTTATTTGATATAAATTTCATTGAAATTCTTATTGTAATGTGTTTTTAATTTGTGTTGAATTGTGATTTATTTGGAATTAGTGATAGAAATTGAAGTGTGATAAAGCATTTAATTAAAATGTGACGTAAAAATGATTAAAACAACCAAAATGTCATACCTGATGTGATAATATACAGTAAATGTAATATATAGTGAACTCAATTAATACATTTTAACCAAACAATGTTGTCTTCATTAGTGTGCAAATTGAATTGAATATTGAATCGAAACTGGTCAATTTGTGTATATACTATGTAATAGTATATAATAGTATACTACATATTAGTATTAATAGTAGTATTGGTATTAGTACCAGTATTCATATATTAATATAGGATCGTAACCTATTGAAATCTGCAATGACAGGTTCATATATGCAATGTTTTACTAGATGGATGTGGTGACAGCAAAACATTACACAGCAATAAGAACACACTATGTAGGAGAATGGCTAGAAGCCTATTTTTATGATAACTATACTTGTAGGCTGACCCTTCTATAATTTAAATAAAAGTACAATGACCACTGCCTAATATTACTCAAGACACCACTCATAGATAAAGTAGAAAAATATTATTTTTATTTATATGTAATCAGAAACAGCCTATATGCCAATGTGCAGGGACATTTTTCTAGGAATTGTAAGAGAATACCAAGAAATTTGGAATTGGGTTCATGAGGTGACTAAACTTATAACAGGATAGAAATTGGTCATTTAAGACATACTCTTTCTATAAAATATTGATTCCTACTGTCAATACACATTTGTCATGCCCCTTTTTCTTATTTTTTAACATTTTTCTTTATTTCATTTTTAATTTTTTTAATTAGCCCTTTCCACGCCGTAGCATACCATTCGCTTATTTTCACATAAAACTAATTCAAACGATGTTTATTAATCTTAAATGACTTCATCCAATTATTTTACTTTCACAATATATACAGGCCCATAAGAAACCTGAATAGATGATGTATCTTTCTTCAAAAAAAATCAATGTAATTTTATCATGAGATATATGCGAAAAATCATGCCATGTTTAGTGGAATTAATCTTCTATCTCTGCTATGTTTCAGAAAAAAATTATAATTTATATTTATAACTCATAACAAGAGCTGTTCCTGGACAGAAGAGAAGAGTGAAATACATTGGTTGTAAAACAGAGTAGCATACCAGCACACCTCTTTCAGTGATGTAACCAAATAGGGGTTTTAAGCAAGGAGGAAAGTTTAACAGTTATTAAAATGACTTTAGAAATTGGGGATTAGTCTTCAACTGATGAATTTTTCATACTCTCTAACCTTCTTCACGCAGGAAATTATGCAATAAAGTATGTGAGTGTTTTACTATTGTTTCTGTGATTTAGTTCCTTTTTTTAAAGAAACTATTTTGCATTTATCTTTCTGTATGTCAATTTGTCATCACCATTTTTGTTCAATAAACATTGTGCCTTTTGTCATTATAAATTTAATTTAATAAAAGTCTGGCTTCGTGTTCTTAAAGAATTTGTGTGTTAGATTAGCTTGGCTTTTATAATGCTATATTTATGCAGGGAATTGTTTCCAGTATGTTTGATTAAATTAGGCTGTGATTGCAGTTTGGGATATGTAGGGGAGTAAATGACGACCCCATATGAGTGTCAGCTCTTGAACTAAATCTTAGTGGTGGCAGGTCTTGATGTTTCATCTTGATAGTGAGTGTGAGATATATTTTAGAGAGATTTCTATAAAATATTGATTCCTACTGTCAATACAGAGATTTCAGACTTTTTTATACAGACTGGGTGGTTTTGTTTTAATTAACCCGTTGTTGTGTCATAAGCCATGTGGAAATGTTCCTTGGACTATAATTTGGATAGTAACTAGACGATATGAGCATGAATTGCATTTGGAGCTCCTGTTGGAGTTGCCTAATACCTGTCAAGGTCTGCTGCCAGATATTGCTGGAGGTCATTTATAAAGTACAAAATGGCAACTTCACAGTGTAACTAATGAGGCAGAACAATTCCAATGCTCAGTAGAAAATAAAATCATACTAATAAAGAAAAATAATAGCATGCTGCACCTCTAAATCCTCAGCCAGCCCTAGTGCAAGATGGCCTGTTTTTGTTTCCAGGATCAATCTGCTATAGTGAAAACTAGACCTAAGCTTCTCATAGGGCTGGTGCCTATGTGGGTTGGGGCTGCCAAAAAAAAAAATAAGCCCCTTCCCCCCAGAAACTACCAGTCTCCTACTGTAAAACACAAGGGCTCCTCCTAATCGCCCAGGCTATGGGGAACTAATAATTTGCAAAATTCAGACCCCTGGATTGGTAAATTTACCAACACAGTGGTCCCAATATAATAGATACCAGTTCCTACGACCTCATGCCTGAGGCCCATTATACTAAGCGATTAAAAAAGCACACACAATTTTAATTTTCAAACTTTTTATTTAATTGCATAAAAAACTCTAAAAAAACCCTTATTCACTACATTAATAATTAAAAAAAAATTATGACCCATCATAATCCAAATAGTAAAGAAAAAATGTATGCTTTTTTTGCACCTTCCCCCATAGAGGTACTAGGTGTGGGCTGATCGCCTAGGGCTGGTTTTCACAACCAAAGGGCACTGCAGACTCATTGGTCTCATTGTTAAAGTGGAAATCAGCTCATGCTGTCTAGGGATGGGGTTGGATGATAATTTAAGTGGAGGGCATGCTGCTCTTTTTAACTTATTTCAGTATTTGCACTTTTGATTTTGTATCTGCGTGTGTGTGTATGTATGTGCATGTGTGTGTGTGCATGTGTGTGTATATATATATGTATATATATATATATATATATATATATATATATATATATATATATACTTTAACTCATAGCAACAGTGATGCAGGTTCATCATAGTACAGTGATGCATAAATACTGTACACATCTCTTATGTGTGAAAATAAAGGATTGCTGCCCCTATTACATGACCGGCAAATGGTTATCGGAAAACAAGACTTCTGCTACTGTCAATGATATGGTTCCATGCCCAAATCATTGGCTGCTTTCCTAATTATTGTCTTGTAAGCTTGTAATTATGTTGCCACACACACGGTACGCTACCCGGATGAGTCTATAATTGGATTTCAAAGTAGACTAAGAAATCCAGCGATAGAAATGCTTAGGATGTTGTACGAGGTGTTAAATCCACTGGTTTACTTACTACAGCTCTGTTTCTATCTCAAATAGGATAACAACAGATTTAGCACTATATGAAAAGTTTAAACAACGGCTAATTAGCATCTGTAATCTTTACTAGTCACAGCCTTTCTTATTAATTGTAAAGGGATGGAGAGGGCTGGGTCATGCAAAACACCTTATATTATTTATGTGTCCCTGAAATAGCTGTCAGGAGGATTCTGATGATGCATAAATTGGGCACAAGCCCGTTTTGTTACAGGAAAATAGGATGTGGAACAGGTAAGAGCTTCTTTTCCCATCAGACCTACACATCTATTACCTGCAGGGCACAATATTTTGGATTCTTATAAATTTTAATTTATAGAAATCTAATCTAGCAAGCAATGAGTTCTAAAAATGCTAGTTAATTCTACTAGTGTATGAGGCAGTGGTAATGGTAATATTGCTTATGAAGATGTTACAGTGACATTCTTCAAACCATATTGAAATTAAAATATTCACTGATTCATATTGAATGAAGCTGTGCATAATTATTACTTGCTTTTGACATATTATGACATTTGGAGTCCTAGATTATGGCACAAGTTACTTAATTTCTGAGGGATCTTCACTGAATATGAGAAATGTGGCTACAATTAAATACACAAGGACATTTTTAAAAATGTGATATCACAAACCTGTAATTGCAAATCATGCGTCAATTTTTTATATAGGATTGCAGATGGGTTTGCACAGCAGAATACTGAATAAGCAAATTATGCATGGGATGATGAGCATATCTGGACAGATGGAGGAAGTTCCACGCTGCTGCAGGATAAAGGCATTGATGCACTGGACTGATCTGTAAATTGAAAATATTTAGATGACCTGGATGGAGTGTGGATTGATAATATTTAATGGCAGTCATGTTCTGGTTGTGCAGTCTAGGGCTGCACAAATTGGATCGGGATAACTGCGTGACTGCTGCAAACTTGCATGTGTTGAGCTCCTGACCGCTTCTCTGGGCTGAAATAACTTGTGCCTAGTAAAGGTAGTAAACCTAAGCATGGAGTCAAGGAAAACAACAAGGCAGTGGGCATTGGGTACTGGAAAGATCGTAATGTTGTCAAGAGTGAAAGAGACTATGTGTCAGGCGCAGCCTCCGCACCCCCCATAGGTGCCGGAGATGGTCGCCTTGTGGTGCTCGCTCTCGTCCAGTTGTCTAGCAACGGGATGTCTTTCCGTGGTACTGTCGATGCAGCTCACGCATGCGCTGTGTACCGTGTCCCGTTGCTAAGCAACGGGACGCCAGCTCCTTCTGCGATCGGCGATCAGCTGCGTCTGATCGCCGGAAACCGTCCCTCCTTTCAGTGTACACCTGCAGGTATTTTAACCTCACTCTGGCGCCATTAGGTTCTCACTACTCCAGCATTCCTGTGTTATTCCCTCTGCTTTATGGTTCCTGATTCAGCTTGCCTTTGACTCTTCTTGTGGATTTCATTTTGTACTGCGCTGCCCGTTCTGGTTTTGACCCTCGGACCATTCCTGACTACTCTCCTGCTTACCTTCATTGTACCGTGCAACCATTTGGCTCTGATCCGGACTGTCTGACTACTCTACCTCCATCACTGCACTGGTTACTATCTGGGAGAACCGCGACCTGCGCACCTCACGCAGCCTAGTCCATAGCTCTTTGCGGCAGTCCCTGGTGAACATCAGGGGTGCGTTAGACTCCGCGCCTCCCAGTTTAGTAGTGCCAATACCAGTCAGTGATAATCCCGGCTCATATACGTGACACTATGGGGCGTGAGGGTAGTGACACTTGGGGAGGCAAGCTCAATTTTGGACATGTTGAGCTTCATGTAGCATTGGGACATCCAAGTGGAGATGTTGGACACACATTATAAAAGAGGAGGAAAGTTAGATTTGGATGTTGTCTTCATATAGGGGCCTGATTCATTAAAGAAAGTAAGGCAAAAAAAAAAGAAAATTTTCCAAGACAAACCATGTTACAATGCAAGGGGTGCAAGTTAGTTTATTATTTTGCACATAAGATAAATACTGGCTGTTTTTTCATGTAGCACACAAATACTTGATAGCTTTATTTTGACACTGAAATGTAAAGTTGATCTAAGACGTGCCCTACCCCAAATATAAATCTGTCATCACACTTTAAATTTATCACCCCCCCCCCCCCCCAATGCAACATGGTTTTGCCAAAGTTACGATATAAACAGAGAAAAAGAGAGGGCCAAAAACAGAGCCTTGAATTACCCCCACAGAAATGCCTGCTATCCCATGGTCTGGGAGAACTTGGGAGTTGGCAAGTATGGAAGTATGGATATGAAAGTTCAGAAACACTAAACCAATCTCTACCATTCATTGCCTAGTGATTGACAAATATTTTGTGTTACTTTTGCTCATTTTTTATAAATGTGAACAATGTATTTTCTAAGTTTTTCTTTTTAAGAGAACATGTTATATGTGTAAGAAAATCGGTATTAATAATGTGTTCTGTTTTTTTTAATACTTTTCTTGTCTTATTGAGTGACAGGAAATAGAAGCAATTTAGATACTATTCTGATTTAAAATTTGTCCAAAGAAGTTTCCTCTGTTAACCAGGTCAGTGTAGTCCTAACAATATTTTGGAGGGACATAGTCTTACTGATTTACCAAAACTTGTAAAATGCCATATAACAGTACTATAAGATATACAGTCAAAGTCAGACTAGTACCAGGGAAATCCCCTTGGGTGCCGCTGCCTGAGAGCTCCTGCCCCCTACCTTAGTGCCCAGTTCTTCATTTAAGCGTTACAGTCGTCAACTAGTGTAGAGGAGCCAAGAAAAACCAACTTGATCATCATCATCATCATCAACATTTATTTATATATATAGCGCCAGCAAATTCCGTAGTGCTTTACAATTGGGAACAAACATTAATAAGACAATACTGGGTAATACATACAGACAGAGAGGTAAGAGGGCCCTGCTCGCAAGCTTACAATCTATAGGACAATGGGAGTTAGAAACACAAGGGCATGTGCTACATCATATTGCACAATGGACCAGCCAGACTGCAAAGGTAAAAGTACTGAGTGGGCTGTGTGTGTTGCAATGTTGGTCAGAAGGTTGTTGTCTTGCGTTAGCAGTGTAGAGGATGGTAATAGGGTAATCTAGGGAAATTAAGATGATGGTTGAGGAATATCATAACCTTGTCTGAAGAGGTGGGTTTTCAGTGAACGCTTGAAGGTTTGAAGACTAGAGGAAAGTCTTACTGTGCGTGGGAGGGAATTCCACAAAGTAGGTGCAGCCCGGAAAAAATCCTGTAACCGAGAATGGGAGGATGTGATGAGAAGTGGAGGAGAGACGTAGATCTTGTGCAGAACGGAGGTGTCGAGTAGGGAGATATTTCTAGACAAGTGAGGAAATGTATGTCGGTGCAATTTTGTTGATGGCCTTGTATGTTAGTAGAAGAATTTTATATTGGATTCATTGAAATACAGGCAGCCAATATAAAGACTGACAGAGTGGCTCAGCAGAGGAATAACAGTTTGTAAGGAAAATCAGTCTAGCCGTTGCATGTAAAATAGATTGTAGGGGTTCAAGTCTGACTTTGGGAACACCAGTAAGGAGGGAATTGCAATAGTCGATGCGGGAGATGATGAGTGCATGAATTAATGTTTTTGCGGTGTCTTGTGTCAGATATGTGCGTATTCTGGAAATGTTCTTTAGGTGTATGTAACCTGATTTTGATGGCAGAGAAGCAACAGAGCACATAGCTACATATGATGTAGCCTTTAGGGGAGTAATAGTCATAGCGCTAAACATCATTACATGCAGATAAAAAATTCAGGAGCTTACTAGAATAATATATAGTTGAAAGAATGAGCACCTTTTGTATGCACACCAGACTTCCTGCTGGGAACCCTAATTGAAAAATACTGCATGTAACTCTCTGTGCCTAAAATGGCTGGCAAACCCAGTCATTTTAGGGTCATGTGAGGGTTTGTCCTATGCCACCACCCCAAGAAAAACTCCTAACTGAAATCAAAACAAAATATAGGCAACGCTCAGAGCTGGATTAAGGCTTCGGGGGGCCCGGGGCACTTAAGACAGGGGGGCCCCTAAAATCTAAAATTAAGGGCATAGGGACACATCCTGCATTACATCACCTACAGCCCACAGTATGAAACTTACAGCTCTCCCAGAGGGCTCGCTTAGGTTGTCTGCATAAGAAAAATCATTGCTTCCACAAACTAAAATACTGTACATTAAAACAATCCCCAAAACACCACATTAAAATGGGTATTGACACCACACACTAAAACTAGCAATGATATCACACATTAAAAATACCATTGATAACGTACACTAAAACTAGCAATGATACCGCACGCTAAAACTAGCAATGATACCGCACTTTTAAAATAAAATTTATAATGCACATTAAAACTAGCAATGATACCGCACTTTAAAAATAAAATTTATAATGCACATTAAAACTAGCAATGATACCGCAAATTAAAATACCATTGATAATGCATCATTGGGCATGGCCAGGCCACCCTACTATAGACAAAAAAAACCCTGCATTGTTGTGTACACCATTGAACGTTCACCAAAAATTGGGATTGTCCCACTAGAATCACAACATTTCACAGACGTTGCTGCTCTCTCCTACCTGTTCTTCTCACTTTCACCACCTGTGCTGCAGGTTTCTTTAGTGGCTTATCTAGATCCTGGAATGTAAGGGGCCCTATTTGGAAAAAAAAATGGGTACATTTAGAAAATGACAGCCACCCCGGCGTTAAATCAGTACCACCCATGATTAATAATTAGGCCTTCCTCCAGCCCCAACATTAAAATAATAGCATTCACATTTAATAAATAAACCTATTTCCCTCCCTACAAACAGCCCCAGCAATAAATTAATAGTATTTACATTTCAGAAATATACCTATTTCCCGCAACCGTCACTGCCATTAAATAATTCATAGGCACATTTAATAAAGGGACCTCATTCTCCCCAAACTCACCCCCACATTCAGTAGCGCCCAAGCCACCCCATCTTAAATTAATTAATTGTCCCCACTATTGTGCCTCTCTCCCCTCCCCCTTTTTCCTCATGCTGTGTCTCTCACCCTTTTTTCTTATACTGTGCCTTTCTCTCCCCTTTTTTCTCATGCTGTGCCTCTCACCCTTTTTTCTTACTGTGCCTCTCTTCTCCCCCTTTTTTCCTTACTGTGCCTCTCTTCTCCCCCTTTTTCCTTACTGTGCCTCTCTTATCCCCCTTTTTCCTTACTGTGCCTCTCTTCTCCCCCTTTTTCCTACATGGTGTGCTTTTCTTCTCCCCCTTTTTCCTCCATAGTGTGCCTCTCTTCTCCCCCTTTTTCCTTACTGTGCCTCTCTTCTCCCCCTTTTATCCTCAGTAGTGTGCCTCTCTTCTCCCCCTTTTTCCTTACTGTGCCTCTCTTCTCCTCCTTTTTCCTCCATTGTGTGCCTTTCTTCTCCCCCTTTTTCCTCCATAGTGTGCCTCTCTTCTCCCCCTTTTTTCTCCATAGTGTGCCTTTCTTCTCCCCCTTTTTCCTCCATAGTGTGCCTCTCTTCTCCCCCTTTTTCCTTACTGTGCCTCTCTTCTCCCCCTTTTTCCTCAGTAGTGTGCCTTTCTTCTACCCCTTTTTCCTCCATAGTATGCCTCTCTTCTCCCCCTTTTTCCTTACTGTGCCTCTCTTCTCCCCCTTTTATCCTCAGTAGTGTGCCTCTCTTCTCCCCCTATTATCCTCAGTAGTGTGCCTCTCTTCTACCCCTTTTTCCTCCATACTGTGCCTTTCTGCGTTATTCCCTTTTCTTTTTTTTACTTACCTTTCTTTTAGCTTCTTTCTTCTCTTCTGTCTTCTTGGTCCTCTGCGCGCTGCTCCTCACTGAATGACAGGCGTGCCTTGATGACATCACGCCTGTCATTCAGTGTTAACAGTGCAGAGAGGAGGGAGGAGGAGGGACGCCGGATCAGCGATCAGGTGAGTATATATATATTTTTTTCTTCTTTTTTTTGCTTCCCTGCTCCCCCCACCAACGAAGGGAGCCCTGAACCTGGCCGCCCGCAACCCGCCCCCCCCCCCCCCCGCCGCCGCCGCCATTAAAAAAAATAAAAAAAGAGGAAGAAAAAAAAAAAATCATCAGAGGTTATGTGCGCAGCGGCGGGGGGGCCCTCGGAGAGAGGGGGGCCCGGGGCACATGCCCCCTGTGCCCTCCCCTTAATCCGGCTATGGATCAGGTGAGTATATATATATTTTTTTCTTCTTTTTTTGCTTCCCTGCTCCCCCCACCAACGAAGGGAGCCCTGAACCTGGCCGCCCGCATAACCGCCACCCCCCCCGCCGCCGCCGCCGCCGTCGCCATTAAAAAAAATAAAAAAAGAGGAAGAAAAAAAAAAATCATCAGAAGTTATGCGCGCAGCGGCGGGGGGGCCCTCGGAGAGAGGGGGGCCCGGGGCACATGCCCCCTGTGCCCCCCCCCCCCCTTAATCCGGCTATGGCAATGCTGGGATATTTGTTTTGAGGAGAGACACCAGTAACTATACTGCACGGGTTTAGAGAAAGCCGGGGGTTGATTGTGTTATTCTCATTTTAGGTGCACAAGATTTGCAACAGCCTTTGTAAGTTAAAAAATAATCAGTATCAGTGTTAAGTTTTGTGAGTTGTTTTTCCGGGTTGGGTGTGATATGGCGACAGTGAATATGTGGACACTAATGCGGGCTCACCCTCCAGCAACAAAGTCAGGCACAAAATAGTTAATATAAAAAATAAAAACATTTAGCCCAAATCCCCCCTCCCCCAAACACATTAACTCTAGTGGTGCTGGCTTAGGTTGGTACTGGCAAAATCGGGGAGGGGGGGACAGAAAGTGTGGGGTCCCTCGATTTTACTTGAACAGCACTAGGCCTTGACAGCTGGGGCTGGTGGCACTATAGCAGGGGAACCCACACCATGGGGTCTCCCTGCCATAATGACAACCAGCCATAGGCTGGTCAGCATGGGGCTGGATTCCCTAGGGAGATGGGGAATATAAAAAACAAAACAGAAAAAAAAATGGGACTCCCCCCGGGGTAGCCAGCCCCATGCTGAAAACACTTGTGTTCTTTCCACACCTTTGGGGCAATGAGTGTAGCGTAAAAATTATTTTTATAATTAAGGCACCATCTTGCCTTGGTGCACTACAGGTCCCAGCAAACCCATGCTGCCATTAACAGTTTGGAAACCAAAAAAATCCCACAAGGGGTTAATGGTGCACACTATGTAGGCGGAGGAATAGGCACAAGATAAATCTCTTAAAAATTAATACATAGATATTGGGTATTAATAAAAATACAGAGAGAGAATAATATGAATCTCAGCTGCTGCACTGTTGTGGTCTATTGCATATCAACCACCATCACACAAAAGCGTGTATCAATCAGAACAAACAAAGCAGACTGCGCTGCGGAGATCACTGTTAGTATAGCTCAATAAATCTAACTGGAGAATCCATCAACAACAATAGTAGGGGATGTTTAAAGACATCAATGGAGAGTATATAATATTTAATCACAGGTAATACAAAAAAACATATATTCTGTATAATATCACTGTATAAAAATTTATATGGCTTTGAGAAAGTGCAGAGGAACAGGCACGAAACGCGTCAGTAAATGAGGTTTATGACTGCACTTTATCAACTCGTGGGCATTATATTCAATACTGTCGGCTCTAAGTTATTACAGATACGGTGGAATAAAGACTTTACCCTTTTTTATCTATCAGTCCTTACCAGATGAGCGCTGGTTAACGCAAGAAAGCTATAATCGGGGAATCCACTTGCTTCACTCCCGCAGACAAGAGGGCTGCGTCCGGACTATCTCTGTGGTGTGCCGACTGAGAGACCCACGATTCAGCAGTCTCCTTAGGTTTTGAATTTTTTGTGGTGCCAGTACTGCTAGTCCCTCCGTAGGGCAGAAAACGAAGACTGGTAAGAAGTACGCTGCTAGACTTGAATTGCAGCTTTAACACTTTAATAGCAAAACATTTGCTGTCGAGAATGAGCTGATTATTTCTGCTATATCTGCTCTGCAGCTTGAATATCATTAATAGTAAATATTCGCTGCTCAGGATGAGCTGATTGCTTTTATTTATTCAGTCCTTTCATATTGGACATAGCTACAATTCTGATGTCAAAGAGACAATCTGTTCTCATTAACAGTTTGGGCAGCCTGGGCACCAATATACTCATGGCTACCAGGGCATGCTGACACTTGGGGAATCACAAGTGCCAGCATGTCCTAGTACCCAGGGCCTGTTGGGCCCTGTAGTGCACCAAGATAAAAATTAATAAAAGATACTCGTTGTTGTAAAAATAATTTTATTGTAAGTAAAACAGACAATAATACCAACCACCAGGTTCTTCATCTGTAATAATTCCAATGGTCCGTGCTTGTGCTAAAAAATACCTAGTAAAATTAATCCCAGCTAGGGAAAAAAAATCTTCTTTTCTTCAAGCTTGATACATCAAAATAATCTACTAGACCATGCTTGGCAAAATAACAAAAACCTTAACAGATGACGCACTCTACCTAATGACTGCAGGAGCTCCTGTCACATTATGAAAGAATTGCAGCCACTAGGTCTATTTATAACCTGGGGCTTCCCCACACTATCAGAGGAGTCCAGGGGTTATTGCTGGCATTGCCCGTAGAATATTGACAGAATTAATATGTTGACATTTTGCTGTTTACAGTATAAGTGTCGACATATTCACCGTCACCAGAATTACTACATTCCCTTTTTTGTCTCTATTCTCCAAAATAGAGAGCTTTGTTTTTTCGTTTTTTAATTTATGAATTACCCAACAACAACCTTTTGTAGCTCCTTTTCATAACTGTGGTGGAGATGTTGTCTTGCTATTTTTTTTTCCTGTGGTTATGTTCAGTGGGCTCATGTAAGGTTAACTTGCTATAAAATAAAGACATTCATTATAATTTTGAGGGGTACATAAATGTTCAATTAAATAGTGTATTTGATTAGAAATAAACTCCTGGTGTAGTGTGTTATTTTTGCAATTGCTATACACCAGTAAACATGGGGTGGAATTTAAGTCTTCTTATACTAAAGTCAGATGGTAGAAAAGCTTCTCTTATAAAGCATATATGGTAAGTAACAATATTATATTGGAAGTATTGGAGAGAGCTTTCGTTTAAGACACATTATGCCACAGAAATATTTAATCTTCCATAAAATGCTTAATGGCTGATACCTTTCCTTACATTATTCTCTTATCGTTTTAACCATAACCATAATAAAGACACGACAACTTAAATGTGGGGAAAGTAACACGGGATTTATTGCAGGTATGGTGATGGAGAAAGGAGCAGTCCGAGTCGACATCCGCCAGGCCAACCAGGATGCCCCAAGCCTTCCAGGGGGCATCCGCAAATGGGGGACAACCACACACCCCAAGGCGCACATATCTACCTAAACGGGGCTACCGCCCCGGGCACTACAGAACCCTCCCCTTTTCTAGGCTAACGGAAGCAACCACAAGTCAACCCGGTCGGGAAGTACTTGGACCGAGACTAATAGCCTATTCCATTTGAAAACAGGTGGGTTAAGCGTGCCCGATACCATCATGTGCCCTTACCACTGGCCGTCGACTGTACTGCGATTTCCGGCCACTGCTACTCCAAGATAACCACCACCGCCAAACTGTACCGGTCCAGGATCACCGCAGATGACCATCTTTGTTGATGCATAGGGAGGGAGGGTGGGTAACGTCCAGCAGTGTAAGAGATGGATTCTTCTCCGCCTATCCCATGTATAACCTCCGTAACTCCTCCCCATGACTCATCCGGACGTCCTGATCAGACCAGCCCCTTTAACCCCCAGAGTCCAATACAGTTCAACACAGCCTTAGCTTTTATTATCCCTCGAGCTTATATCCAGCCCTCTGTTCTTATAAAATGCTTAATGGCTGATACCTTTCCTTACATTATTCTCTTATCGTTTTAACCATAACCATAATAAAGACACGACAACTTAAATGTGGGGAAAGTAACACGGGATTTATTGCAGGTATGGTGGTGGAGAAAGGAGCAGTCCGAGTCGACATCCGCCAGGCCAACCAGGATGCCCCAAGCCTTCCAGGGGGCATCCGCAAACGGGGGACAACCACACACCCCAAGGCGCACATATCTACCTAAACGGGGCTACCGCCCCGGGCACTACAGAACCCTCCCCTTTTCTAGACTAACGGAAGCAACCACAAGTCAACCCGGTCGGGAAGTACTTGGACCGAGACTAATAGCCTATTCCATTTGAAAACAGGTGGGTTAAGCGTGCCCGATACCATCATGTGCCCTTACCACTGGCCGTCGACTGTACTGCGATTTCCGGCCACGCCCGGGTCCTCAAGACCCGCGGCCCGCCACCACACCTAAAGAATTCCCGCTAAGCCTCTATAAATATCTTCAACAAACAAACGCATGCCTTCCTCATTCAGATGAACACCATCAGACCGATATAGCCCAGGACTCTGGAAACGTATAAGAGGATGTTGTATACGGACTCCACCAATAGAGTGAATAAATCGAGCAATCACCGAGTTCACTTTTTTCCGTACCTCGTCAGCCACTCTGCCTTCCTTAAAATATCTCCAAGACAACCTAGGCACTATATCCGACCAGCATATTAACAGGTCAGGCCAGGAGGCACGGACCCAAGCCAACTCCGACTGAATTACGAACTCCAAATCTACGGTCCTACCTATACCCAGGTCATTTCCTCCCAGATGAATAACCAACACATGAGGCACACCCCTTTTAGCAATCTCATTTACTAACAACCTACGGAAACCCGTCCATCTTAAACCCCTCTGACCAATCCACTGAACCACAACCGACCCCAGAATAGCTGAAGTATCACCTATAGCCCTATGCAAAGCAGCCCAATGCACAAACGAATGTCCCAAAACCCAGACCAGCCGTGGGGTCCTGTGCCCTGTAAAGAAGGCAGTGAAAAACAATATACATGTTAACGACAAATACCAGCAAAACTTTCGAGCAGCTGGAAATTGAAATTTAAGAAGAAGAAAAGCAAAGACCAGCATGGCCCCAGGATTCTATCCTGCACACCCATAACAGGCAACTCAGCAGACCACCACACAAGAGGTACACATTCACACAAGTAGCAAAAGGAAACAAAGAGGGGAGCTGAAACACAAGCGAGGGTAAAACCATTAAAACCTCATGGAGCCAACAAGCCAATCATGGCCCCACTTTAGAGGGAAAAAACGGACAAAACCCTCGCGCCCTGCTTAAAAAGCATGAGCAGCCGAAGCCCTGTGAATCCGCCCGCAGCTTCAGATCAGGAGAGCAGAAATTCAGGAAAGAAGAGAGGGTCGCACATAACGTTTGTAGACATTACTTTTCCACCTGCCCAGTTCCTTCAAGGCAGGCTCTGATGCCCCTGCAACCGCCGCAGATGTAGCTGCACCAATACGGAAAGAATGTGTGCCAAACTGCTTACAATCCACACCCACAGCCGTCAATGTGCGTTTAAAAACCACTGAAAATTGATACCTGGTGAGAGGTGAACCATCACCATGCACCAACCAAGGTAATGCACCACTCGGTCTAAGGGAGGCAAATTGGCTGATTAACACAATAGGGCATACAGAACAACCAACCCTTGGGACCAATGTAACCCAGCGCCCTCTCCCTAACTGGTCAGATTTAGACTTCCTCACCTTACAACACACAGAGCTGCTAGATATTATTACGTGCTGGCCTAGCATGCCTGACAAGGGGGAAGTACGAGAGGAAGCAACTAGCTCGCTCACCCGTATAACATAACAAAAGCAGCGCGAAACAAAGCAACCTCGTAGCTATCCCTAGCAATTGTCGAGATTGCGGCCACCATATTCCCTAGCAACGAGTCACTGATAGGCCTTCTTTGATCCGAATGAACCGGTCTTTCTCTCGCCCAACCCCTCAGGGCCTTTGAAATTAAAAAACTTTTTGTAAAGTCTCTCTCTCCTTTCATCCTAGCAAAGAATGATATCCCTGCCAATGCGGCCACCATGGAGGCCTTAGACTTGCCTGCCTGATACCCGGCCCAGACAAACGCCAGCATCCGCTTATCCCCACCTTCCTTACCGCCAAGGCCTTGGCTGTGGAAAGTGCACCATTCCGTCCATGCAGCCCGATATTTCCTCCTCGTCGAGGGAGCCAGGGAGGCTTCGGCCAGCCCTTCTATGCTGGCTTGACAATCTGCCATACGTAAGAGGGACAGGGCACACCCGTTAGGGATGCCCCAGGAGCCAAGACCCTAAATCTCTCCATCTGACCCCTAGATAACGCATCCGCCAACTCATTCTCGACTCCAGGCACATGCCGAGCTTGAAAGGATATATCGCAGGCCAGACAGCGCCAGACTAACCTACGCAGAAGTGTAATTACTGGGGGGGACTTGGACCTTTGTCCATTTATTGCCTGCACAACACCGAGGTTGTCACACCAAAAAACTACCTGTTTTCCAGCTAACCTGCTTGACCATAGCTCCAGTGCCACGATCACGGGAAAAATCTCGAGTAGCGTCATGTTAGCTGTCCAGCCGGACGCCACCCACTCCTCGGGCCATGAAGCAGTACACCACTCGCCAGCAAAATATGCTCCAAACCCTACCGACCCAGCTGCATCTGTAAATAGCTCCAGCTCCGGACTGGACACCGGAGGACCGGGCCATACCCGTACTCCATTGAAATCCTGCAAGAACAGGTCCCACACTGCCAAATCCTCCCGGATTTCCTCCGAGAGTGAGATTCGACAATGCGGTCGCCTGTTCCCCGCCGTTGCCCTCTCCAGCTTCCTACAAAATACCCTGCCCATGGGTATCACCCGGCAAGCAAAATTGAAACGTCCCAATAACTCCTGCGCTTGTCTCAACGACACTCCCCCTTGGCCTATCACTTCGCCTATAGCTCCCCTTAGCTTACTCACTTTATCGTTTGGCAAGCAGCAGATACCCCGGACAGTATCTATCTCAATACCCAGGTATGATAAATTGGTGGTGGGGCCTTCAGTTTTTTCCCCAGCCACTGGTACCCCCAGGGAATGGAAAAGAGCCTTCACCGCAAACAGCATGTCTCTACAAGTCTCATCCTCCCCGGGCCCTACCACCAAGAAGTCGTCCAAGTAGTGGGCGACTCCGTGGTGGCCTGTGCCCGCGCAGATACATCAGTGCAAGAACGAACTGAAACATTCGAAGAATGCACAGGACACCGCGCAACCCATGGGAAGACACCTGTCTACATAATAGCCCTCCTCTAGCTTAAAACCCATAAAGGGGAAGGAATCCGGATGAAGCGGCAGCAGACGAAAAGCCGACTCCACGTCAACTTTCCCCATCAATGCCCCTTCCCCGAATCCCCGAACCATGTCCAGAGCGAATTCAAAGGACTGGTACGTGACCGTACAGTACTCATCTGGGATCGCATCGTTCACTGACGCCCCATGTGGAAATGAGAGATGCTGAATGAGTCGAAATTTCCCTGCCACCTTTTTAGGAACCACCCCTACCGGGGACACCACCAAGTCCCGATATGGGGGGTCCCGAAAAGGTCCACTCATGCGCCCCAACCTCACCTCCTTCTGAACTTTCTCCAATAGAACCCCTGGGTGCAAACTAGCCGATTTCAAATTTCCCCCTTTTCCCGACTGAACCGCTACCTCGATAGGAACTCGAAACCCCTCTCTAAAGCCTTCCCTCAAAAACTCTGCCTCCATCCTATGAGGATAGCGGCTAAGCCACCTGCCCAGGCTCGCCAAATTAATCGGCGACCCTGCCTTCCCCAACGCCAGTGCTGGGCTGACCACCTGAGCCACCTCTTCTATCCTGCTTGTCACATGCCTTTGCTGAATGCCCTCCCCCGCACTTAATGCATGCATGGGTGAATCTGCACCCTTGTCCGTGAGGGCAGCTTGATCGGTTGAACAGGAAACAGCGGCCCTTGCTGAGAAAGGGCGCGTTACCCTTCATCCGCCCTGTCTGTCTCCGCCACGTGACGCTTGTGGCGGCGGCCCCCCACCCCTCTTGGGACACCTTCAACCAAGTCTCAACATCTTTGTAACCTAACATCAGGCTGGCGTGTCCCTTATATTTTTCCCTGAAAACCTCATCGTAGGCCAGCCAAACCCCGGGACGGGAGGACACGTACATCTCGTGTATCATATGCAGATATTTTAGCATATCCATCCATTCGCTAGGGCGAGACTCCAGATAACAGGCCGCAAAGAGGTAAGCGCCCGACAGCCAGTTCTTATAGGTCTTGTAACTGGCTTCCCCGCCCCCTCCCCTGGCCATGGCCTCTGTCACCAATTTCTTGCCCTGCTTGGAAACTTCAAACATATCAACGAAACGCCCCCTGTGAATTCTACTGCGTATTGTCTTCCTGACACCTTGAAATATACCTGTGCTTGCGCAGCGCATAGTGTCATCACCCGTGAGCCTGGAGCCCCTGAAATGTCTATGCCTATCCGCAGAGCGCTCTGACTGTCTAGTAACAAAATGTTTCCGCAAGCGCTTCACTAACCGCTGCGGACTACCTTGTGAATCCGAAGAAGACATGCTAGAGCTACAGCTATAGCTACCAGACCCCCCAGATTGCTCGTCATACATATCAAAGACATTCATCTCACCTTGCTCCGCGGACCCTCCTTCCAAGCCCGTCCACTGACCTTCCATCTCCGCCTCAGCCGAGGCCTGCCGCTCTCGAGTCACGGACCTATCCCTTCGACCACCACTGAAAGCGACGCCATCTGCTGGGAGAGACACGTTACTACATGACGCCAGAGACACAGCACCAATCAACAAAGAGCGCCTTGCTTGACTACCAGACCTGTGATTCTCCTGCACCACCCGGCTAGGCCGCTCCCCCTGCCCTTACGGGGCAACACTGCTGGGACCTGATCCACTCCTAGATCTACCCCTGCGGGACCCGGAAGCCACCTGTCTGCTGCCCCCTGCTGCCCGGTCTGACTGCTGACTACGATGGGATCGGGCTCTATTCTCTCTGGCCCGGCTATGCCCATGTGAAACATCCTGTACTTGCCCCTGGTAACTACCCCTTGGAGAGGAAGAAGGAGGCAGACCCCTGTCTATCCCACGCGGGCCACTCCGCACATCCCTGCCCTCCCCTAGAACAGGACTACCCCTGCCATGTAAGCTACCCTGTACACTGAGGGACCGTGACAGGGATTGGGACTGGCTAATTACAGGCACCCTAGGGCAACTCCCCGTATTAACAGTGGAACTGCTGGGCCTGCTAACACTAGTGGGGGGGGGATGACACCACCCCCCTGTACTGACCGTGAGCCAGCGCTATCCTCATGCTGGCCCACGGACCTATGATGCTGCCTACCGGCGGGGGGGTGCCCTGCCCCCTCCGCCGCTGAATGCTGGCCACTTACCCTCCCCCCACTTACCCTTACCCTCCGCTCATGGAGTTGCCATGGCGACGGACCCGGGACCGGAAGTGACGTCCGACGTCACTTCCGGCCGGGCGGCGGCCATGGAGACCAGACTCATACCCCTCCGCCGCATCTCGTGATGGGGGGAAGGCCCGGCGCCTACTAGCTCTCACATGAGAGCGGGATGCCTGGTCAGCTAAAGGTAAGGAACCGGGCGGGGGAGGGGAGCTGGAGGAAGCGGGGGAGCGTGGATCCATATCGTGGCTGGGGTTAAATAATGGGAACACACAAAAACACAACAAAGGGGGGGGGGAGAGCGTGAGCGGGGACAAGTAGAGAGTGGTGGAGGGAGATGTAGCGGGAGATGGGACCAGGGATAAACAACCACGAAAATACAAGTACTATACAATCAAGGGTAAAAGAAAAGAAATAAAGAGCACAGACAAAGAGAAAAAGAAACAAGCAGATATACACAAGTGTTGAGAAACAGAGACAGCGGACTAAGAGATATACTTATCTGTGTCAAGCAGCCTCTAACGTCCAGCAGTGTAACGTCCAGCAGGGTAACGTCCAGCAGTGTAAGAGATGGATTCTTCTCCGCCTATCCCATGTATAACCTCCGTAACTCCTCCCCATGACTCATCCGGATGTCCTGATCAGACCAGCCCCTTTAACCCCCAGAGTCCAATACAGTTCAACACAGCCTTAGCTTTTATTATCCCTCGAGCTTATATCCAGCCCTCTGTTCTTATTCCAAAAAGCTAATAAATAGTAAAAACATATAATTTTATTATATAAACATTTATACAGTGCAAATTATACTCTTAAAAATGAATGCCATAAATATGATAAATATAATAAACCACAGTATGACCATACTCCTGTGTAATAATATTGAATTAATAATCACATATGATATATACACACAGTGGTTGAAATGAAAATTTAGAAGTGATGAGTGGGGAAGATTGAAATTAAAGGTTTGTTATCTCAGAGCTTTTAAAGATTTGATGGCTGGGGGAGAGTCTGATCAGGTGTGGTAGGGAATTCCATAAGTGGGTAGCCGTACTAGTATTGTAGTCATGACAGAGAGGTGGTTATCAGATAGAAGAGAAGGCGCATGTCAGAACTAGATCTAATAATATTTCTAATAGCATTTCCAGATGAGGTGAGGCAATAGGGGCGGTTTGACCACATACTATTAAAGAAGAGACTAATAGTTTCTTTGGTAATCTCCAGGCTCAGGCTACAGACAGGGTTAAGTCTGCACACTCTTCCACACACACAGCACAGGAACACAGGTGCAGCACCTGGGTATAATCAATTAAGGGCACAGCTAGTGTAGTGCTTGGGGGGAAGCTTAAATAGCTGGACTTGTGCTGTGGGTGGTGCGACCAATGCCAGTGAATGGCCGGTATCCAGTTAGCGGCCTATCTGTCTAGTTAGCGATCGCATGAGTTTGTAAATATTTTGGTGTGATTACTGACACTATTGCAGTAACTGTTCATAAAGAATGACAAAGCCTGAATAAAACAGCAAAGTGGTTCAGCAAACCTGTGTCAGCAGCATTTGTTTGGCGTGCTTTTCCCAGAGGTTTAAGATATATGAAAGGGTGGGGGTATTATGAACAAGACTGCAAGAGAAAGTGATAATATAAATAGAGGGCAGAGTCAAGGTTGACAACAAGGCAACAGGCCTGGGTGACTGCAGTGTGGAATGATGGTGAGGGAGATTTGAGAAGAGGAGGTGACTCAGGAAGAGGTAGAGACAATGAACGAGCAATGGAGAAGTAAAGATGATATACTCTATTTTGAAAAAGTTGTGCTTTTGGTGACATTGAGACTTCCATATGGAAATAGCAAAGAAACAATTGGTCACCCAAGATAGTAGAGAAGGGAAGAGGTCACGGGAGGGGAGTAAATTTGAGTGTCGTCAACAAAGAGGTGGTACTGGAAGCCAAATGAGTGAATTAGTTCAGCAAGAGAAGAGGGGCAAGAAATGCAGTGGGCAGAGATAAGGGCCTTCCAACATATACTGGGAGTAGAGAATGTGTCACAAAGACCAGTGAAGGAGAAGGGGGTGATCAAAATCAGCAGAGCATGTTTAGGAGGATAATGGTTGGTGTCACTCAAGTAGTTTGGAAGGTAAAAAGGAAGAGAAAAATAAGATGGTAGTTGAAAAAAGAGGCTGGGTCAAGAGATGGATTCTTTAGAATTGGCAAGATGAGAGCACAATTAAAGGAAGATGGGAATCTGCCAATGAAGAGACAGGTTGAAGAGGTGAGCTACAAAAAGGTAGATAGTGGGAGAAGAGGAATGAAAAAGTTTTTAAGGAATAGGGTTGATGGCACAGGCTGAATGGTGATATGATTGGAACGGGTGCAGAGTCTTCATCCTTGGTTACTGGAGAGAATGAACTGAGGGTTGTTTTGGGGGGGGGGGGAGTGGAGTACTGGAGACGGAGGGTGGGGCACGCAGGATCTGGTATGCAGAGATATCATGTCAAATGGTGCAAATTTTGTTCTGCTTAGGCTTTTAAAGGCAAACCTAGCATTCCATGCATGCTGTGAGGTCATCACACACACTTGGCGGAAAATATATCTATTCTAGTGTGCTAAATAGTAAGAAATTTGGGTAAACTAAGAAATTTAAAGTTGTTCCCGGTTACACAGATGCAAAATGAAAAACATACACATGAAACTTGAAATTAGGTCTGGTCATTCAGGTGCAGACTACCTCTGTTCATGAAGGATTTCATGGACCAATGAACTTAAAATATAAGTCTTTTATAAACTAGCTACCAATAACAGTCTCAATCAAAGCTGCAGACATTTCACATAATACTATGAGCATGGGGTAAGATTATTTCCTATGGGCAGTAGTTTTAATTATTTAATGAGCCATTCGCAGTTTCACTGTACCGGCCGTGTGTACTTACATATGCATGGTTTAATCTTTGAGACAAGCATATGCTACTGGCAGGATCAACCAGGTAGAGGTAGAGGACCCTGCAGCAAGCTTCTCTGAGAGGCTGATAATAGAGAGCAGTACATTAAATTGTACTTGGCTGCATTGCATGCATGAATACAGTATTAAACATTTAATGTTCTGTTATGTTAAGGGAAATGTAAAGGATACAAAAATACGACAGTTACAAAATTTATTTCTATGGTGGACCATCCTGTATATTGTGTTTAATTATTTTAGCTTAGGTTTAAGATCATGTATTTTATGAACATTTTTTTTGAAGTTTCCTTTTCATTGCATACAGGTTAGATCTGTTTCTCACTCTCTGTATGATTCATTCACATTAAATTTGAGACATTTGATCTACCTCCTGCCCTTTCTGTATTGTGGGACATGAAATTATCTGTTTCACTTCACAATTTATAAAAACAAACTCACTAAACCCTCTAAACTGGGCCTAGGTGTACCCTAATGGGTATCTTGGATACATTCAAGGGGTACCTTTGTCTGTTAAATTGAACTCAAAATCAAATTATATTTATTAGTAAAGAATAAACATACAAAATCTAATCAGATGGGGTATTTATCAAACATTTTAGTGGCTAAATATGAATTTACACGGATTAGGGAGTACCTAATATAAACTGACACACTTTAGGGGTATTTGGCAGGCCTTTCTCAAATATAAGGTTGAAAAACTCAGCATTAAGGCATTACAGAGGTGTACACAGCTCAGTTACAATACTCCTGTTAGGAAAAATGCTAGATGCAGGGAACTGATAGAGAAAGAGCTCAACTATACACTGTCCAAGCTTTACATTAATGATGGGCCCACAGCACTGGGGAGACATACAGCCCAACAGCTGTCACTGCATGACATGGAGATGAAATGCCTGTTATATGCAGATTACTGGCTTATCTTCCCTCTTACAGCAAAATTGGCAACGGGAACTAAACCTTCACCAGACTATTGTAATCTGAGAGAAGTATGAAAACAGATCACAATCTGCTAAAAAAAAAAAAAAAAAAGGGTAAAAACAACCAGATGAAGACACTCCCACATGGAAAGAAACAAGAAATAGCTTTATAGTGACACTTAAAAAAGGAAAATATAAAATGATTAGGATTGAAAACAATTCTGCGTGCAAGTCATTATGCACAAATGTGCCTGTTTGGGTATGTAGTTTAGTTCGACACAGTAGTCGAAGTGGGAATTTTGTAGTGCCGGTAAGAAAATTTAAAACAAATGGAGGGGCTTGGGGGCCGTCTGGGCATTAGGGATTTTGTTAGTGTGAAATGAATGCTCTTTAACCATATTTGGTATAATATAAAACATATTAAATGATGCAAGGCTATCCATCCTGCATACCACTCCTCTCTGGTATTATTTACAGCCCTGTTAAGAATGACAGAAAGATGACAATTTTTTTGAGGGGGATGCTTGTACAGGTTCCTCATAGCTGTTCAATGTTGTTGAATATTGGTAACAAAAAAATTCTGTACAATTGAATAGGCTCAAGTACATATTGAAATGTGTCTTAGTAACAATATCTGATTTATGTAAGGAGCTAGTCACTTGGCAATACATGAAGAAACATAAGAGAAATCCATATCAAACTTCTATATTTTTTACAAAGTCATTATGGTATGTACACCTTTTCTGATTGCTCTTGGGTACCTGATATCCAGGCAGTGGCGGATCCAGGGGGGGGGCGATCGGGGCGATCGCCCCCCCTACCAGGGGCTTGCTGCCGACAGCTGCACACTGTGCAGGTCCGTCCAGCAGTGACAGTGTGCTGCCCGGCTGCTCTGATTGTGTTTTAAACACAATCAGAGCAGCCGGGCAGCACACTGTCACTGCCGAGCGGACCTGCACATACTGTGCAGCCGCCGGCAGCCTTAGATATCGGAAAGGGGCGGGGCCTAAATCGCCCCCCCCCCCCCCTAAATCGCCCCGTGTATAGAAATTTCCTAGATCCGCCCCTGTATCCAGGATGTTTTTGCTATATGTAGTCCTTTGGGAATGGCCAGTAGAAGTCAGCTCTGAATGGTTGAAATTGCTGATTTACAACCTCTGCTCTTTTGAACGGAAGGTCTCAGCCAGTGTTGCTCCTTCTGTGTGTGCCATCTTGCTGGTTGGCTGTCCAGGCAGTGGGGTGCCCTAACCTAATGGGTGGAGCATACCTGAAGTCTGGTGCCCTCCAGCCATGCTGACTGTATTTTAATGTCCCTAGCCCCATGCTGAAAAACTGTACCCTTTTCTGTATCTGCACTGTCGGTGTGCTCAGAGTGCTCACAGCAACTGTGCTTGCAGCTTGAAACAAAGTGGGGAGAAAACGTGTTGGTATGTCATACCAGCACATACCTCTCTACTTCAAGAACTGTACGTACATACCCACACTCTGTTAGTAGGAAATACACCTCAACTCTTTTGCAGGATTGTGGGCAGGAGTGGAAATATGCATGGTCTAAAGTGGCAAAATTGTCACTTTAAAGTCCAGCCTGTTATTACTTTAGGGCCATCTCCTTAATGATCTATAGCTTTTCCATTTCTCTACTAATATACTGCTCAATTATGTTTTAAATGGATCAAGATAGTAAGGGGTCATCTGAACTGTCTATATTAATTACATGTATCACTATCTACCTTTTAATCTGTTTATTACATGGGTTCTTGTCCACCAGTAAATGTATTTTCCTGTGTCAAAAGTGTCTGGTTGCTGCTTGTTGCTTCCAGCCCCTACATGCAGACAGCAGAGATTCCATCAGCAGAGAACCTAATATCATAATATGTAGAAATGTGTGCCTTTGAAAGACACCACCATCTTTACCCACTAATCTATGCACTTTATTTACAAACTAATTTCCACCAAAATTGGCACTTGCATCGCAAAATGGCATTTTTGCTATAGACCTTCAGATGTAATTTTCTAACCTCTAAATATACAGACTTGCTGCTCATGAACTGCCCCTGTAAAATCACTATATGCCTATTTGTGCAGGATTGTGGGTCTGGATGGAAATGAACAATTGGGACTGTGTTTATTACACTATTGTTCTTTTTAAACAGTTCATTGCCTAGGGATTTGTGTACCTGTAAATACTGGTTTCCTTATCAAATTCATCAGGCTAATACAAAATCATCCCAGTATATAGGATAGTCTAGGATTACTGACATCTGTAGACCACCTTTTATGGGGAAAATTAACTATGGCAGGAATGTCCCACTTGAACCTCATTTAAACATCTCTCCCTGGAAAAAAAAATATTGATTAAACATTTACTGCTTTTATGCCACAAATAGCAAGGAATGCCTGATAAATTTGCCTGCATTCTCCAAATATGCAGAATTTCATAAATCCCCATTTCTGTGTGTTATCTTTCATTAACTTATGCATTTCATGTACAAATTACAGTTGTCAGCAAAAAGTTGAAGTGGATTGAGTTACAAATGCCTTTTTTTGTTTCCATTTTACATAGGGAGTCCAGTGCATAAGATATAAGGTCTTGTGCGGTTGTCTTTGATATGTAACCAGAGCACAGCAATCCTAGACAAACCAGGGTTGCATTCTGAGGACAACTCCTACCAGAGTATTCTACAACCTTTCCCATTTTTTCTACAACCTTTCCCATTTTTTCTCTACTTCATCAATCTGACTCTATAAACCT
Organism: Mixophyes fleayi; assembly: GCF_038048845.1. Lineage (NCBI taxonomy): Eukaryota > Metazoa > Chordata > Amphibia > Anura > Limnodynastidae > Mixophyes > Mixophyes fleayi. Next base: position 226,304,485 of record NC_134402.1, read on the forward strand.
CTATAATCCCCTCCTCCACTACTATCCACTTCCAAAGCTAAAAGCATCTATATTTCAAATCTCCTCTTTACTCTCATATCTATGCAAGCTATAAACCTAGACAGCTATTTACATTACAGAGCTATGCTGCACTAAGCCTCCACCAGGGCTTACCTATTCCCCCATATCTTCCCCTATCCCCTCTCCCTCTCTCCTCCTCCTCCTAAGAAGTACCCATTTGACTACCTAGAGACCCACAAGGACTACAGATATATGAAACAAGGAGAATCAGTACATCCTTACAAGGGTAACAGATTCACCCATCATCTACATAGGACGCAAAAAAAGACAGACTTAAACTACAAGGAGAATTGATACACCCAACATTTACTTCCTTATTCTCAACCTCGCGGGTTACACATCAAGGAAAATGCCACAAATGCCCAGGTGGTTCAGTACATACAGGCAACCCCCGACTGCCCCCCATCTGTTCTTCTCCAACATCACAAGGCACCACAATCCATGCCACAGAAGCCCCCAGTACCACAAAGAAATAGGAGCCGGAATCTCCTACCTCTACTGCAGGCAGCACTCCCTGGACAACACTACTTCAACAAGCGCAGTAGTCCTAAACCATCTATTACTCCTAAGGTCTTATTATAAAAATTTGCCAAACACTGCCTGATCCTATTAGTAGGCCCAAATGCCAAGAGACAGGATCCATTTGCCCGTTGACCACACACAAGCAGCTGGATCACATAGAGGTCTGTACGTATGAATGGCACATTATAACAGTCATCTAATGATAATTTGGCAATGTTGCCAGCGATATCACTGAGTCTGTGGCCAACATTAGCAAGGCAACATCCAAGTGCAAGTCATCTGACATCTCATCTCTGCAGCTCCTGATGTGGGGAGTCTGTGCAGGGCATTGGTGACATCATCAGTAGGAGTCACTAGTGCTCTCCACAGTCTATTCCCACATAAAACAGCAAAGGTGGAAGCTGCTGTGAAGTCCAGAAACCTCCTCCACACCACAGGTAAGTAGGATATGAAGAATGGTTGGTGGTCTTGGGGCACACGTGCCAAGGAAAGTGTGGTGGGCGAGTATATGTGATGTGGGAGGACATATGTCAAATGTGACTTCCCCATTTTACCCTTGTCAGTTACATTCCACCACCATTCTTCCCCTGTTACTTATGGGGGGGGGGGGGGGGGCATAACTGTTGCACTCAGGTCCACTAAGTTCATAAAACACCACTGATATTAGAATAGAATGTTAACACTGCTAACTAATATTGAAAGGGAGGGGGCCCAGAATTATTAAATATGCACACTAGAGGGCAGCACAACACTCTGCTTGCACAATCACTATAGATAATGTTTCCTTAAGATCATGTACCCAAATTATAGAATCACTGCATGAAATGTGTATTTTGTGTGGTTTAAGTGCATCCTTGTGGAATTATGTTTTGCTGTGTACTGTTTAATCATAAAATTATTAGCTAGAAAATATGCCATTACCGTATTATTTAATATAATATACACATTCATAGTACAAAACACTGTTTTTCCTTTCTTTGCATTATAAATCGTTGCGTCTATTATTTTACGTAACTACATTTAAAGTACTAAAATATAACAAAACCTCTACAAACACACAACAATCTGGTCTCCAGCTTGGTCACACACGTGGATGACCAAAGCGGACAGTTAAGTTAATGTTCAAATAGCAGACCAAAAGGGTTTATGCGGGTGCCAATGGTTGATTTCAGCCAATAACTGCAATGCGTGCTGAAGCAATTGGTAAACAGAATTTACCACTGTGCCCAATAAAAAAGTATGCACATCTACATAATATATTGGTTGAACTATGCAATTGCTTTGTGCCCAAACAAATGTAGCATTTTCTGTCTAGTTGGCATGTAAATAACCAAAAAACATATTAACACTAATATGTATAGGAAGCATAAAAGAGTAATACACTAATTTAAACCCTGTCTAAATTCATATGTTGTGGTAGCGTGTCACGACATCTATCTGGCAACATAAGCGCAGAGAGAGAGGGAAACAAATACAAAGTATGGGCAACAACCACTTTTCTATGTTTTATAGCAAAAATATGCTTTTAATGTGAAATAATGACAGAGCATCAAACAATTCCAAATATACTATATGGACAAAAGTATTTGAACGCTTGACCATTACACTAACAGGGACTGTAATGACATTGTATTCAAATACATATACTTTAATATGGAGTTGGTTCCCCATTTGCAGCGATAACAGCTCCCACTCTTCTTGGAAGGCTTTCCACAAGATGTTGGAGTGTTTCTGTGGGAATTTGTGCCCATTCATTCTGTAGAGCATTTATAAGGTCAGGTACTGATGTTGGATGAGAAGGGCTGGCTCGCAATCTCCATTCCAGTTCATCCCAAAGGTGTTTGATGGGGTTGAGGTCAGGGCTCTGTGTGGGCCAGTCAAGTTCTTCCACACCGAACTCAGCAAACCATGTCTTTGCAGTCCTTGCTTTGTGCACTGGGGCACAGTAATGTTGGAATAGAAAAGAGCCTTCGCCAAACGGTTGCCACAAAGTTGGAAGCATGGCATTGTCCAAAATGACTTGGTATGCTGAAGCATTAAGATTGCCCTTCACTGGAGATAAGGTGCCTAGCCCAAACCCTGAAAAACAGCCCCATCATCATCATCATTTATTTATATATATAGCGCCAGCAAATTCCGTCGTAGCGCTTTACAATTGAGAACAAACATTAATAAGACAATACTGGGTAATACTTGGAGACAGAGAGGTAAGAGAACCCTGCTCGCAAACTTACAATCTATAGGATACCATTATCCCTCCTCCACCAATCTTCACAGTTGGCATAATGCAAACAGGCAGGTAACGTTCTCCCGCCATCTGCCAAACCCAGACTTGCCCATCTGACTGGCAGAAAAGTATGATTCGTCACTCCACAGTCCAGTGTTGTGTGCTTTACACCATTCCATCACTTGGTGATGTGAATGCAGTTGCTCGGCCATGGAAACCCATTCCATTAAGCTCCCACCGCACAGTTTTTGTGCTTACATTAATGCCAGTGGAAATTCGGAACTCTTCAGCTATTAAATCAGCATGGTCTTAGATAAATAGAGATAAATAGGTCTTAGATAAATAGAGTGGTCTTCCACTTTGTGGCTGAGTTTCTGGTGTTCCTAAACGCTTCCACTTTCTAATAATATCACTTACAGTTGACCGTGGAATATCCATCAGGGATGAAATTTCACAAACTGTCTTATTGCAAAGGTGGTATCCTATCAGTCATGAAATCACTGATCTCTTCAGAATGACACATTTTGTATCACAAATGTTTGCAAATGGAGACTGCATGGCTCGGTGCTTGATTTTAAACACTTCTGGCAACGGGTTTGAAAAAAACACCTTAATTCAGTAATTTACAGGTGTGGCCAAATAATTTTGTCCATATAGAGTATTACTGGAAAAAAATTCCAACTTTAAAAAGCCAGCCTATCTGGTTGTGGGAATCATTGTGTGTATATGCACCTTGATGCCAACTATAGTTTCTTAACTATCCAAAAAGCCAAAGAAGATAAGTCTTGTATATTAGAGACACCATAATATATTACAATTCTTTATTAATGTCACTAGTACTCGAAATGGGGAGGGATACCGGCACTTCTGCTCACTTCGAAGCTGGTCCAAATCAAACAAAGACAAGAAATATGTGTTTTCATGAGGCACATATGTGTACTGATCATAGTCCAGAAACGTGGATTAGTCACTATTAAAATTACAGTTTCACACTGTCAAACCAGGTTGCTACTGCTTGGTAGCTCAATTTATTAGCATATTATTGTATTAATCTAGATACATGCTACTATTGGTTTAATATCATAGTTACTCCTGTACCGTATCCAACTAATTGTTGTTATATTAATAAGAATAATAATTCTTAATCTGACTAATTATCTGTATGTCTGCTGATCTGGCTACCAATTGGCAGTAGAAATAATCCTTTTGCCAATTTTCATTACACATGTGTGTAATTTACTTTCCCTTTCATCAGTAGGTTTTGGAAAAAAGGCTGGAGGCATGATTTCCTGGTGTATATGGGAAGTTGCCACTACTTTCAGGTAGAGATTCTGGGTTTGTTCTCATTATTACTTTGTTTCTGTATGGAGGAATAGTTCTGTATTGAGGAATGGTTCTTTGCACAATAATGCTTGAAGTTCACCCACTCTTCTGGCAAATGTAATTGCCACATAAAATATAACCTTGAGCATAAGCCATTTCAGTGACTCTTCTGTCGAAGGATCAAATGGTTCTGATACTTGAGACTTTAGGACTAAATTAAGGTCCAATGATGCCACAAATTATTTGATGCGGGGACAAATCCTATTTTCATACTAAATTATCTGCGTTAATCGTTCGTCCTGAAACACACTGATTGCTTAAAATTGTACCTTTAATGTACCACATGTACTACTACTATATGTCTCAGAGCTAAGCGCTGTACCCCTACGTGGATTAGAGTTGGGACAGCTGTAACTGGTCAGCGAAACTACAGACAGAGAGCAATTGTATGCTGGGAAAGATCTCTGTGATATGTATCACTGTCTACTGGGGATTCTCCCTCTGACTGTCATGCTACGTAAGCTAGACCCAATCTGTGAGACGCAAGTATCCTAACATTGCTAGGTTTTAAAGCCCCCAGATGGTAGAATCCTAACCCAGCTAAATCCTAAAGCACCCAACTCATATAAAGATATTGTGTTCTTGATAAAGACAAGGAGAGACGGCGCGTGTAACGCCAACGCGCGTTTCACTATACTAAGCTTTGTCAAGGCTACCCTGAGACATATATATATATATATATATATATATATATATATATATATATATATATATATATATATGGGTGATTTAAAACAGAGCTTTATGTTCCATATTTCACTATATCTGTGATGAGGAAATTATCTTATTTACACTAAGGGAAGCTTTATATAGAGCTTCTTTTGAGAATAGTGATAAACAAAAAAATATAAAAATTACAATAATAAACCATTACATTAAAAAGAGTTAATAAATATTTAGCTAAACTATATGTATGATATATCTCTAGGGCACCCTATTCTCTTACACCTATTTTGAATATTAACACTGTCATCACTATACAGCAGGTGTAGAGCTGTTAGTATGTTGCCATTATGCAAGCATTCATTAAGTTATTAACATTGACTTATTTGAGAGACGGCGCATTCTGGCAGTAACTCTGCCGGTCTTAACAGTTATTATTTTTGGTAATACATTTCATTAACACGTTTTAATATTTCACTACTCTAAACAATGTACTTAGATAATGTACTATTATTTTAGTGTATATTAATAAAATTTGGATATGTTTTAAAATCACTTTATTATCCTCCGAGTACCCTGAAAAACAAACTGTGCCCTTTGTTACTTCTCGGGTTTTAAGATATTGTTTGAAGTTTTGCAGGCTAAGGGATAGCCTGATAAATCAAGGAGAGCATTCCAGAGTAGGGGAAACAGCACGGGAGAATTGGCAGAACACTTAGAGACAAATTCTTATTGATGACTGTTGTTGTTGAACTTGAATGGCCAACTGCTGTAATGTCTGGAGTCTGTTTTCCGATATAGAGACTTTGGGCATTTTTTTTCCCCCACAGAATTTAAAGAGACTAATTTATGAAAGGCAGAACCCAGCATGTTGGTTTGGAAAATATAAATATTTTCAACCCAACATGCTGGATTGTGCCTAAAATTGCAGTTTTAAATCTTGTAGGAAAAATTGTGAATACTAAGTGGATTTTTTTTAAAAAAAAAATGGTTCTTGATAATGTCCTTTGTTCCTTCTTGTATGTTTCCATACTCCTAGGAAGTTTAGCTTTGAGATGGTATTAAAATGACTCTTGTCCCAGTTTATTATACAGCATGCTTCTCTAACAAGCCGAATACTCTGTGCTGACCCAAGTGCTATCATACTACCAATACCTTGTTAAAGGACCTATGGGCAGTAAATAGGTCAAATGTAAGGCATGAAAACTGGAAATTTTGCCCCACGCAGAAAAACCTGAGGAATTCTGCCTGCCAGCAATCTTACCGAAGACTACATTGACTGGTGCATCTCCCTTCTTTATTTCTGAAAGAAAGAAAAGGCAGTTTGATTGAAGTTCCTCCATATTGTCTTTAATATTGCTTATCCAGGCAATCTTTAAACTGGCTTCTTTAAAATGTTGCCTTGATGGGAAAAAAATAATTATCTGCTATCCATTTGAAGGCAATGTAATTTACCTTTTGTGACCTTCTTAATCATCATATCTAACTTACTGCCAAAGAGGATATCACCTTAGCAGTAAAGTGTCGTTTAATCTATTTCTTGATTGATGGTCTGCTGTCCAAGGGTGTAGCCAAAGTGATCTCCTGGCCACTAGAGTTTAGGCTATGCTTCTAGTTAAAAACATATTTGCCTCCCCCCTCAAGCCATCATCCTATGTACTCCTTCTGCCCCACCACAGTATGAGGAAGTCCATTCTCCACTTATGTCCTCTTCCCCCCTCAACATACCCCCTGGATTCAATTCCATCTCACCTCCTTGGATCCTTCTCGCCAATTGCCTGCTCCCACCTTGCCCACCTCTTCAACTTATTCACTTCTACTGATATTTTCCCCTGATCCTTCAAGCAGGATCTTCTCACCATTCTTAATAAAACAAATCTTGACCCCACCACCCTGTCCAACTACCGCCCCATCTCTCTCCTCCCTTTTATTTACTCTAAAGCAGGGGTAGGCAACCTGCGGCTCTCCAGGTGTTGTGAAACTCCAAGTCCCAGCATGCTTTTCCAGTAGATAACAGCAGATAGGTGGCAAGGCATGCTGGGATTTGTAGTTTTACAACACCTGGAGAGCCGCAGGTTGCCTACCCCTGCTCTAAAGGCTTGTCTAGAACCGCCTCACTAGCTATCTCTTTGATAACTCCCTTTTCGATACTTTCCAATCTGAGTTCCACCCCCTCTACTCCACAGAAACAGATGTGACCAAAGTCACAAATGATCTTCCATCTACAAAATCCAAAGGCCACTATCCACCTAGATCTATCTGTGGCCTTTGACACAGTAGTCCACCTTAACCTGCTGCACACCCTTCGCACCATTGGCCTCTCATTGTTCACCTACTACCTTTCTAACCGCTCTTTCTCTGTTTCTACCTTGGGCTCATCCTTCTCTTCTTCCCCACTTCCCAAAGGCATTCCTCAGGAGACTTCTCCCATTCCCTTTGAACAAGGTGTGTCCTGCTGCCTCTCTGCCATCTCCTCCTGGATTTCCCACTCAACATGGACAAGACTGAACATATTGTTTCCCCTTCCTCAAAAGTCTCCTCCCCTCCCATCCATCACTGTCAGTAATACCAACATATTCACTTTTCCCCAAGTTCGATGCCTGTTTGTGATCCTTGAGTCCCCCCTCTCCTGCCCCTTATTCAATCCCTCACCCAGTCCTGCCTCTTTCACCTCTGCAACATGGCTCATATCAGACTCTTCCTCCCCATTGATACCGCCAAAACTCCATCCATTCTCAGATCATTTCCCGCCATGTTCACTCCAACCTCCTCCTTACTGGCCTCCCCTGCACAAATTTTGCTCCTTTTCAGTCTCTCGCTGGTTTACCTCTGCCTCCTCTTTCGATCAAGCACTGCACTCCACCTACAAAGACCTTGCTAACTCCAATGCCTTACATCTCCAACCACATACCTTTATGCTGTGTGTCTGTTCATAGCTGCTTTGATATTGTAACTGCAGTGTGTTTATTGTATTGTGTTGTAATGCTGTGTTCTGGTTCGTCCTATGTTGTCTGTACGGCACTGCAGACCCTTTGTGGCGCTCTATAAATATAGGATAATAATAATATATCAGGATGCAACACACATGAAATTAATACCTTTCTTCATGATATCCAGATTACCCAGATTCTGCTTACCTACCCTTACACATTTTCTTCATATAAATTATCCATCCAAATACTCAATGTATGAGATATTGAAGCCATCGTTATTTCTGCTTTGACCACGTTCCTGAAGGTGCATTTTTCTATCTTTCTGTCCATAGATTCTCTTAAGGAGGTACTGCTCTTGTGGACATTTGGGACTATTTGCACCTCGCCTGCAGGAGTTAACCTCCTTCCCTGATCGTCACCTGCAGCGGCCCCAGTGCTTTATATGTCTGACCCGAACCTTACTAGTCATTATTTGTTGTTGTCTTTATCCTGTGTTTTGGACTGTCTGCTTCCAGTGTTCGTTCTTGTGCATCCCTGGCTTTAACTGCTACCACCATTCCTGCATTTTCACAGTATAAGGCTCAACAATTGCCTGTGTCTAGTATAATCTGCATTGTAAGTATCCTTTGTTCCTGAAATGACCTGTTATCCAGTATTAGTTCAGAGACTGTTTATTTACTCCCAGCCACACCCAGATTGTGTTCCTTTATTTACTACAATTATCCGAACTGTATTTTTGTTTTATCCTGCAATACCTGGACTAAGTTTTATGTCCTGCTATTATTGGAAATTTTTTTGTGTTTTGCCTTTTTCCTTCTGCAACATCAAAGCTCCATGTTTTTTGCAACTAGTGTTTATCCTACAATAAAACCATTATACTCTTCACAAACTGCTGACTCCTTTTTTCTGTCATTGCAAAAACCTAGTTACCATAGCACTTGATCTGTCCCTCCTCACTATGTGAAGATTCCTTTCCACATGAATACACATATTCAAGTGAGAAGACCAATGGGTTAAAAAAGACCAGTGCTCAGATGTTACCCTGAAGCGCCTCATTTGACACAAAATACTTCATCATACATCAAATCAATTCTTTTAAACTATTCTGGGGTTGTATCTTCTTTGAGGTACAATTCATAAATATGGCTTATTTATCATTGATGGGCAGATCTTTGTAACAGGCTCCATATATTCTGTATTTTACTGGTCTACATCACCTCTACAGGCTCTATAAGTCAGCCTCTCCTGCACAATGACACTACACTGGAACCCTCTCATACAGTCAGAACTCAACACAGCTTCCAGGCCAAAAAAAATTGGTATTTCTGTCTGGGAGATACCACCATCCTGGAGGGTCTGTCAAACTTGGTGAGACACCAGGATCCTCCCATTTTCACCATGAGGATTTCAGTAAGCCCACTCAATAAAAACAAAAAAACCCCAAACATTTACACTGGCACTGCCACATTCCGCTCTGAAAAGACAAGAAAAAGACAAGTGGTGGAAGAATAAGTTGCATTATATACCTTCCGTAGCGTCAACCTTTTTTTTTCCAAGTCTCCACGCTGAATAAGTTGTAACCCATTAGTAAGGGCTGCCATGGAGTAAGAGGAGGAAAATTCATATTTAGTTATCACAAATTGTGGAAGGGAATATGATCCATGTGTTATTTATATGGCCAGAGACACATATGTTTTCTCCAAGTATATGACCTCTTGTGAAGTACTGATTCCTTAGCTGGTACCTGAAACCTAATATTCTATGACAAGTGTCCATTAGAGGACCCATTTAAAAGTAAGTAAGCAGTGTATGCAATTAAAAAAACAAAACAAAAACATTTTAATCACCATTTCGCTTTAATAAACAAAATGTGTATGTGTTTAGCAGAGGCAAGCTGGCAAATTTTAGCAGAGGGGCGAGAATTGGCTCAGCAGCCTATTAGGACATTTTAAAGGAAAAAAATGCAGGTGGCCCGTTGACCCAGTCCAAGGTAGCCCACTATTTGATTGGCATGGGGGGGTAGATGTTTCTCAAGCTGTGGTTATAGTCACACTGTGCTGGTACATAATTAACACCTATTGTAAGACTCCCTCACGTGGCTAAATAATAGCTGTCAACATCTGAAAAGTTTCCATACTAAAATATACTGAGAACTGTACTAAGAACATGGAACAAGGTAAGTTGTATAAACACATTTACAATGCCCTTTGTCAATATAAAAGGAAAAAACAGGGAATTTCAAAAAAGAACCATGAGTAGAAGGAACTATATCTCTGTGGTTTATGTTTCAATCTGCATGTTAACATCATATAGTGAGAACAGGGTCGGCACCACTTTTAGGCTGTCTAGGGTGCCGGGCTCTGGGGAGCGACACCCATACTAACAATGTCTCTCTATGATACATTGGTAGCTGGGCAGTTCGGGCGGTACGATTGCTTCGATCATCAGCCTGCCATTTTCCCTGTGCTGATCTGTGAAGAGATGCGCTGCTGCAGCACCACCTCCAAGCATCTCCCTGGCTCCAGGCTTCTGACAGCACAACGCTGTTGGCGGAGAGGAGCCGGGAGGCTCCAAGAAGTTAGAAGCAAAAAGAAGCAAGAAAGAAGAAGATGAGAAAAGAAAAGAAGAAATAATTACATATAGAGAAAACAGAGGGAGAGGGGCTGGAGAAAATGAGGGGGCGGCAGAGAGAGGGGGCACCAGACAAAACGGAGACTGAGAGAGGGGGGGACAGCAGAAAATATGGAGAGAGGGAGTTTACATTCAGAAATCCCCACAACTGTTTCATTGCATTTGGCAGGATTTGGAACAGCTACAGGGGCAACGAGTAGCTTCTATGAGGAGATCCTTAAATCTAGATTTTGTATAGATAGGTTAAACAACAGGGGGTAAATGTGTCAAGCTGAGAGTTTTCTGGCGGGTTTAAAAAACCAATCAGATTCTAGCTATCATTTATTTAGTACATTCTACAAAATGATAGCTAGAATCTGATTGGTTGCTATAGGCAACATCTCCACTTTTCAAACCCTCCGGAAAACTCTCAGCTTAATACATTTACCCCCAGATCTCAATGAAGAGTATACATTTTAGTCCTTTGTCATCCTCTAATGTACAGTTCTTTTTTTTTTTTCAAAATAAATTTGTAATACTATTTTGCTATTGTTAATATAATAGGCTGGATATGTTTATGTGGCCCTTCATGTAATGTACCTGTTGTACTTTCCTCTTTTTTCAATGAGGTTTATACTATAGTAGACTATATGTATTTTTTTTGTTGTATATGATGAAAAAGTTCAATATTGTAATACAAAATAAAAAACAATTAGCCATTTTATGTTTACATTTGGATATGCTTCAAATGTTGTGTATCAAGCTTTCAAGATTATTTTAATAGTCTGTAATAATTATTGCAAATTGTATCTGTACAATGTATACTATACTAACAGGTTTATTTTATTGAGCCAGGGACCTAGTAGACTGTGAATGAATGGATGTGCAGCTGACCAGTGTCGGACTGGCCCACAGGACTACCGGAAAAATCACCGGTAGGCCCCTCTCCCTTACGGCCACACCCCCTTCTAGAAGTGGGCAGAGCCCATTCAGCTCACATGTTCGGTATCCCTGCTGCCCTCCCCGGCTTCCCTGCTGCTGTGTGTACAGAGTTCATCTCGTCTGCTTGTTATAAACCTTTGTAATCATTCTCACTGCCGGCCTGGTGTGGAGAGTTCCCCAATCACCATCCTGATATCACCCATGTTACACGCAGTACGTGTGCCCAGATCCTGCCAGCGTGTTAGACAGAGGAGCGTGTGCCTGCTGGGAGACCAGGTCCAGGGATTCTTGTCAGATATTTCCAGATAATGTTTGACCACAGGGAACAGTTCCCCCTACGCACATCAGACTTCTTGTCAGTAAGTGTGTTACACACAAACTGTCTGAGCGTGAGCGGAATAATAAAGGGAATACTCGTAGAATATTTAACTTAAACCAGGAATTAATGAATGGCTGCTGAACATACGTATCCTGTCATCCAGCTGGCAGCCACGTTCTGGATCAAAGGGGGGGGTCAGCTCACCTGGTGATCGGCGTCCCTGCTGCTACAGATGACTGGCTGCAGTCATCTTTCAAATGCGATCGCAGCTGCGATCATGTGACCTGCCCCCTCCTCCTCCTGTCAGCTGACTGTCTTATGCTCCCGCCGCCGCTGAAGGACTAAGGAGCAGAGGCTGCATCAATCAAAATATGGGTAAGTAGATTTTCTTATTTTTATTTAATATTATTGGATATGTCTTTTAATTTCCTCCAAATTCCAGGACTTTCACTTGACACAGAATTATCTTATATATATATCCTCCATCTGTTCTCTAGCTACTGGGTAAGCAGAGGCTTACTGCAGAGAATATAAATATAAATAAATAAATATATATATATATATATATATATATATATATATATATATATATATATATATTAGTGTGTGCGCAAATTGAGAGAGCACTATTCCATGGCATATGTGAATTGGGGGGCACTATTGAGGGTATAATTTGAATTGGGGACACTACTGTGGGCATAATATGAATTGGCGACAGTATTACGTGGCATATGTGAATTCCGGGTACTACTGTGTGGCATAACATTGTTTGGGGCACTACTGTGTGGAGTAACATTGGGGCACTACTGTGTGGCATAATATTGTTTTGGGGGCACTACTATGTGGCATAGGGGGGCTGCCTATCTATACTAAACTATAGTGAGGGGGGGGGCTGCCTATGCTAAACTATAATTAGAGGGGGCTGCCTTTGCTAAACTATAGGGAGGGGGGCTGTACAGAAAACACTATAGGGAGGGGGTGATGGGACCTTTAATTTAATGCTGGGGTGGTTTGGGTCTATAATTGAATGTAGGGCTGAGTGTGGGGAGGAGGGCTATCTATTAAATGTGAATATTAATATTTAATGTGGGAAATGGATGTATTAAACATAAATGCTATTCATTTCTTGCTGGGGCTGTTTGGAGGGAGGGTAATAGGTTTATTTATTAAATGGGAATAGTATTAATTTAATGTTGGGGTCGGTTGGAGGGAAATAGATCTATTTATCAAATGTGAGTACTATTACTTTAATGTTGGGGCTGGAGAGAGGCCTATTTATTAAATGTGGGTGCTGTTGATTTAATAGTGGGGATGGTTGGTGTTTTCTAAATGTATCCATTATTTTTTCCAAATAGGACCCTCAACATTCCAGGATACAGACAAGCCGCAACTAAAGAAACCAGAAGCCACAGGTGGTAAAAGTGACAACAGGTAGGACAGTCTGTCAAATGTTCTGAGTCTAGTGCAAGCTTAGCTAACCTGTGGCACTCCAAGTGTTGTGAAATTATAAGTTTCAGCATACCCATCCAGCAATAAGCTGCTATATATTGGCAAAGCATGCTGGGGCTTGTAGTTTCACAACACCTGGAGTGCCACAGGTTAGCCAAGCCTGGTTTACAATCCCAATTTTTGGTGACTGTTCTACCCAATCTAAGGGGCAGGTCAAGACTGTGTACTCTATATACACACTGCATTCTTTATATACTACACTATGGTACTAGCTGTCCTTCGTGAGCTGACCACTCCCCCTCTAGTGTCTGGTCCTGCCTCTATGATGGCCGGCCACACCCCCACTGGTGGGCCCCTAGCGTTGCAGTCCCCCGCTGGGCCCTTTATGCCCCAGTCCGACACTGCAGCTGACCTTTGGTAAGATCTATAAATTTACTTTTTCTATGTGAAAGAGAAAAGGGCGTGTGACTCTTGGTGGTGTAATAGAAAATTGTGATAAGTAAACTATGGTAAAAGCAAACTAATAATCTGATACATACACCTGTTTTTTGTTTTTTGCAGAATCTAAAACAAATCATAAAAGAATAAAGGGGCACTAAATCTCAGTGTAGTATTTAAAATGTAACTTATAATATACAGTGATAAGGTAACTCCATACATAAAAAAATAATGCACTTATCTGAACCAAATAAAATCTACATCATTTTTAAACCCAGCTTTGGATGAAAGATTAATTAAAAAAAATGTTAAATGACAATCATATAGCACATTATATAGAATGAAAGAATTAATGCACTACAAATTAATATTATGCTCCGTACCTTTAAAAGTTAAAGAGACCAGCTTATCTGTAGAAATCTTGTTATCCCCTGGTTTCCAATCAGTCAGTTCAATTGATGAAGCAACACATGGTTAAAATATAGTATAGCATATTAAAAATAGCTTTAATCCATATATTGATTATAAATAGTAATTAGTAACAGCATTTAAAGACTTACTATAGTCCTAAGGATAGCGTTCACCAAAGGAAGTGTTTCCTGGCTATGAGAACTTTTAAATAGAGAATGACTTGCAAAGGGATAGCCAGAAGTAGCCTGAAACAACATGATGTTCCAGGAGTTCTACAGGTTTTATCCTTCTGGACATCCTCAGGGAAATTTAAAAATATAATCCATTCATGTTGGAGTGGAGCTGTCCCCACTTTAAGTGGGAAAGCAGGAAATCCCATCTGTTTGAGAGAACTAGTGAAAAAGCCTGTAAACTGGGAGTGAAGAGGTTGCTGACTATTTTAACTTGTTGTTACATATGCATGCGCACATATATGCATCCCAGCAGTTCCACCCCTTCATCAGTGGATTATATTTTTATATAAAGGTCTGCCAATATGATTTCCATTGCGGCTCCATTTAGGTCATCTTGTCTGTATTTGGCCCATTGTCCTTTGCGGAACTGACAAGCTCTGGACTCATTGTGCACACTCCTGATTCGAGTTGCACTTAAGCAAAAGGCGACTACTGTCTACATATGTTTTAGTAATATATGTGTTTAATCAAGTGTGTATATATGAAATTGCGGGTACTACTGTGTGGCATATCAAATGGGGTGCACGTCTATTTAGCATAATATGATTTGGGGCACTACTGTGTGGCATAATATGAACTGGGGGGGGGGGGCACTACTTTGCCGTGTGGCATACTATAAACTGGGGGCACTTCAGACGGTGCTAGGGGCATCGCACTGCGGTGCAGAGTATCCCTCTCTGAATTTCCCTGGGTGCACAGCCTAATGAAATGTACTGTGCATATATATTAGAGATGGGCGGGTCCGGTTCTCCGAGAACCGAACCCACCCGAACTTTGGGTATCCGAGTACCGAGCTGAGCAGCTCGGTACTCTCCCGCCCATTCCGAATCCAAATCGAGGCCGAACGTCATTGTGACGTCGTCGGATCTCGGGACTCGGTTCTCGCGATACTTCAACTTTATAAATACACGCCTCCACAGCAATCCATCGCCATTTGACAGAGGGAGAGAGCAGGGTGTAGTCATAGGCTAATTAGAGCAGGGACAGAGAATACCATATTGTTCTTGCAATTGCTCTAACCAAAATCGCTAGTGCAGAGAGGAGGATAGAGGTTTATTATTTTTTCTTCATATTTGGCACTCCCCAGCGCTTTTGGGGTGTCCCCCATAATTGTGCATTAATATTTCTGGCTGTCAAAAGTCATATCTGTCAGCAGTATCTACTCAATAATTTTTAGCACTCCTCAGTGTTTTTGGGGTGTCCTCCCTAATTGTGCATTAATATTTCTGGCTGTCAAAAGTCATATCTGTCAGCAGTATCTACTCAATAATTTTTAGCACTCCTCAGTGTTTTTGGGGTGTCCTCCCTAATTGTGCATTAATATTTCTGGCTGTCAAAAGTCATATCTGTCAGCAGTATCTACTCAATAATTTTTAGCACTCCTCAGTGTTTTTGGGGTGTCCTCCCTAATTGTGCATTAATATTTCTGGCTGTCAAAAGTCATATCTGTCAGCAGTATCTACTCAATAATTTTTAGCACTCCTCAGTGTTTTTGGGGTGTCCTCCCTAATTGTGCATTAATATTTCTGGCTGTCAAAAGTCATATCTGTCAGCAGTATCTACTCAATAATTTTTAGCACTCCTCAGTGTTTTTGGGGTGTCCTCCCTAATTGTGCATTAATATTTCTGGCTGTCAAAAGTCATATCTGTCAGCAGTATCTACTCAATAATTTTTAGCACTCCTCAGTGTTTTTGGGGTGTCCTCCCTAATTGTGCATTAATATTTCTGGCTGTCAAAAGTCATATCTGTCAGCAGTATCTACTCAATAATTTTTAGCACTCCTCAGTGTTTTTGGGGTGTCCTCCCTAATTGTGCATTAATATTTCTGGCTGTCAAAAGTCATATCTGTCAGCAGTATCTACTCAATAATTTTTAGCACTCCTCAGTGTTTTTGGGGTGTCCTCCCTAATTGTGCATTAATATTTCTGGCTGTCAAAAGTCATATCTGTCAGCAGTATCTACTCAATAATTTTTAGCACTCCTCAGTGTTTTTGGGGTGTCCTCCCTAATTGTGCATTAATATTTCTGGCTGTCAAAAGTCATATCTGTCAGCAGTATCTACTCAATAATTTTTAGCACTCCTCAGTGTTTTTGGGGTGTCCTCCCTAATTGTGCATTAATATTTCTGGCTGTCAAAAGTCATATCTGTCAGCAGTATCTACTCAATAATTTTTAGCACTCCCCAGTGGTTTGCGCTCAGAATGGATTCAAAGCAGTCCACATATGATCTGAATGAGCAACCAGGTTCTGTCACCAGTCCTGATGTTAGTGTTCCCAGTACGTCATCTGGCCAAGGCGATGTCAAACAACAGAGTGTTTTCAAATTAGTGCAAAAAACAAAAACCCAAAAAAAATTTACTGTATTGAAGCGAAAAAGAAGTGTAACTGAGCAAAAGTTAAGTGACGATAAAAAAAAAATTGCAAGCATGCCATTCTACACACGCAGTGGCAAAGAGAGAATGAGGCCTTCACCTTTGGCTATTAGTGGCAGATCTCAAAAAGTTACCCAGCCTACAATTGGTGCACAACTACTGTTACGCGTCAAAGCCGAGCTGCAAGATAACAGTGAGGCATTACAGGAGAATATTTGCTCTGATTCACAAATGACAACAATCCCTGTGGAGAGTCCATCCAACAGTGGGATGTCTAATCGTGAGCATTCTGCTGATGTGTGCCTTAATAGCCCGAGTGTAGCCGGTGATACCCAAATTGAGGATGCCACTTTGGAATTAGAAGAGGATGAGGGGGAGATTTGTGTAGGCGACGAGGGCGCTAATGATGATGTTGATGATTATGATGCAGACAGATACCAAATTGCCTTTCTCAATTTCTATTTATATTCAAGATTATATAACGGCTGAATAGTTTTCTATTTTACTCCTAGTGGAGAGAGGATCTGATGCAGACAGATACCAAACTGCCTTTGTCCATTTCAATTTATATTGTACAGTATATAACGGCTGAATTTTTTAGTATTTTATACAAGTGGAGGGGGGCCTAGAGAGACAGAAACCAAACTGGCTTTCTCCATGTCAATTAATATTGTACAGTCTATAATGGCTGAATTTTTTGGTATTTTATACAAGTGAAGGGGGGCCTTGAGAGACAGAAACCAAACTGGCTTTTTCCATTTCTTTACATATTTAACTATAAGTGTAGGGTGTAATATACATTCAAAGATGATGGCTGCATTGCCAATATGCATAGATGGAGAGGAAGACAATCTGTTTTGTGTGTAGAATAGGCCTACCAACGAAGAATTAAACTGTTTTTTTGGATGATTTATTACCTCAACAATTAGATTACTTGTCTCTAAAACAGTTGGAGCACTAAATTGGGTTAATTTAGGCCCAAAAACATGGATTTTCCAAAAAAATAGCAAAACAAAACCAAACAAAACCAAAACCAAAACCAAAACACGCAATGGCGGTTTTGCAAAACCAAAACCAAAACCAAAACACGACGGTAATCCAGATCCAAAACCGAATCCAAAACCAAAACACGGGGGTCAGTGACCATCTCTAATATATATACTGTCCTTCTGGACTTAGCATCCAAGTATCATAAAGATACACAGTACACTAAAGTTGGTATTGTCAATAACATTATTAATGTAGATGCAACAAGTTTGGACTCCCCTGGTCAATTTACATATTTCACTCTGCAGGGTACAACTTTAAACATGTTCTATAGATTATAAACTTGAACAGGGCCCTCTTCCCTCTCTCTGTCTTACCCAGTACTGGGTTTGTTGGAAAGCACTACAAAATATACTGGCGCTATATAAATAAATGTTGATGACGACCTGTTCTTGTACGTTTTAATCATTACTATTTACTGAATTTACCACTTAAAAAACTTAAAGCTGTACATGTGGCATGGTCAAAACCTTGGGCAGCCTTTCAAGTAATGTAATAATATTTGTTAAGTCAGGAGAAGACAATTTCAGAGTTGAATTAAATGTATGACCCTTCTAACATCTCAGGATGTTGTGCTTACTCTCACCAACCCTGGGCTTCGGCTTCTCTAAGCAGCTAACTGAGGAATTGAAAATAAAGATAATAAACTGTTACAAAGCAAATCTTATGGGACCCAAGCATAGAGCAGCCAGCAACTACTGCCCTAAATATACAGAATAGAGAATGATTCATGTGCCAAATATAACACGAAGACCTGATGCTGTTGGTGCTATAGGGAATTGCCCTACTATAATAATGATGTTTTTCCTACTCCTATTGGCAGCAAAGCAACACAACCTATATAAAGTAAGCCAAGAGCTAGATTAAATTTCTGCCCATGTAATGTTTATGTTCAGCTTTATGGGGTTTCTTTGTAAGCAAAGGTGGTTAAAACGATATCTAATTAGGAAGAATCCCTCTGAGCTCATTACATCTGCTCCAGGGAATGTACTTTGCAATGACATTTTGAAACATCACTCCCAGTGTGTAAGTGTATAACTGTGATCCACATGACTCTGCCGCTCCCTAATCCTCCCTCCTCCTCCTCCTCTTTATAGTGGCAGCCCAGATACTCAAAATAGAAACTCCGTTTTTCTAGGGACACTTAGTGATAGATGTCAGCTCCTGAGCAGAGAAAGTGGCACACAAGTGACATTGGGCACAGCAAGAGAGGTGACAGGCTGTGTGTCATCAATTACAGAAAGAAATAAAGCTCCACATCTGAAGGTCTTTCCAGTGGCTGCATTCACGCAAAGCACTGGAGGCAGGTCAATTAGATGATCTTTAGTTGTAAAAATCAAATTAATACTACAAATGAATTATTTATCTATTTGGTCAGCTAATGCACATCATCGAACACGTTTGCTACATGAGCTACTTTCCTTGTAGCAGCATGTGTAGCAGAAATGTTCCCACATGACCTGGATCTTTGACACACACCAATCAGTGCTGTTACTATTTTATCCTTGTATCTCAGCCAGATACACAGCAACCTACAACATAAATCAGTCCTATATAAAAGATTATTTGTTTAAGTATGGCTATTCTGTAAGCGCACATCAATAAGCATACAGTGCATCCGGGAAGTATTCACAGGGCTTCACTTTTTCCACATTTTGTTATGTTACAGCCTTATTCCAAAGTGGAATAAATTCCTTTTTTCCCCTCAACATTCTACACACAATACCCCATATTGACAACGTGAAAAAAGTTATGAGATTTTTGCAAATTTATTAAAAACTAAGAAATCACATGTACATAAGTATTCACAGCCTTTGCTCAATACTTTGTTGTTGCACCTTTGGCAGCAATTACAGCCTCAAGTCTTTTTGAATATGATGCCACAAGCTTGGCACACTTATCTTTGGGCAGTTTCGCCTATTCCTTTGCAGCACCTTTCAAGCTCCATCAGGGTTGATGGGAAGCGTCGGTGCACAGCCATTTTCAGATCTCTCCAGAGATGTTCAATCGGATTCAAGTCTGGGCTCTGGCTGGGCCACTCAAGGGCACTGACAGAGTCGTCTTGAAGCCACTTCTTTGATATCTTGGCTTTGTGATTCCTGCTGAAAGATGAACCATCTCCCCAGTCTGAGGTTGAGCGCTCTTGAGCAGGTTTTCATCCAGGATGTCTCTGTACATTGCTGCATTCATCTTTCCCTCTATCCTGACAAGTCTCCCAGTTCCTGCCGCTGAAAAACATCCCCACAGCATGATGCTGCCACCACCATGCTTCACTGTAGTGATGGTATTGGCCTGGTGATGAGCGGTGCCTGGTTTCCTTCAAACATCAGACCAGAGAATTTTGTTTCTCATGGTCTGAGAGTCCATCAGGCGCATTTTGGCAATCTTCAGGCAACCAGCCATGTGCTTTTTACTAAGGAGTGGCTTCCGTCTGGCCACTCTAACATATAGGCCTGATTGGTGGTTGTCCTTCTGGAAGAGGAATGGTGTAGCTCTGACAGAGTGACCATCGGGTTCTTGGTCACCTCCCTGACTAGGACCCTTCTACCCCAATCACTCAGTTAAGACGGACGGCCAGCTCTAGGAAGAGTCCTGGTGGTTCCGAACTTCTTCCATTTACGGATGATGGAGGCCACTGTGCTCATTGAGACCTTTAAAGAAGCAAATATTTTTCTGTACCCTTCCCCAGATTTGTGTCTCGAGACGATCCTGTCTCAGAGGTCTACAGACAATTCCTTTGACTTCATGCTTGGCTTGTGCTCTGACATGCACTGTCAAGTGAGGACCTTATATAGACAGGTATGTGCCTTTGCAAATCATGTCCAATCAACTGAATTTACCACAGGTGGACTCCAATTAAGCTGTAGGAACATCTCAAGGAGGATCAGTGGAAACAGGATGCACCTGAGCTCAATTTTGAGCTTCATGGCAAAGGCTGTGAATACTTATGTACATGTGATTTCTTAGTTTTTATTTTTAATAAATTTGCAAAAATCTAAAAAAAACTTTTCATGTTGTAATTATGTGTGTAGAATTTTGAAGGGGAAAATGGAATTTATTCCATTTTGAATAAGGCTGTAACATAACAAAATGTGGAAAAAGTGAAGCACTGTGAGTACTTTCCGGATGCACTGTATATATTAATCACTGCAAAATCATGACTGTATGCATTTAGAGCAGGCCCGGCCCTCCCATTAGGCAAGGTTAGGCAATTGCCTAGGGCGCCGGGCTCTGCAGGGCGCCTCGAAATTAAAAAAAAATTACTATGGTCATTTAATACGGAAATCCACGGGGAGGAGGGAAGGTGCTATGAATCTTACCTGCATGAAGCTGCTCTTCTCTGCTCTGTCTCCTCCCCTCCGCTCACTGACAGTGACAGGCCGTGATGATGTCATCATCACAGCCCGACAGTGTCTGTGAGTGGAGGGGAGAAGACAGAGCAGAGAGGAGCAGCTTCATGCAGGTAAGTTAAAGAAAGACATGGGGAGCTGAGGGGAGGGAAGCGCAGCGCCAATTTTCACACTGTGCCTAGGGCGCCAAGGACCCTAGCACCGGTGCTGATTAAGAGTACCCATCACCTACACACAGTGGAGGTAGACATTTTATGAGCTGAATCAATATTCATGTGAATGCAGCCTACTAATTTACTAGAAATCATAGACATCACAGAGACATGAGGCACTTTTCCAATTGAATACATAGGAATTACCAGGAGGAATACAACTTAAGTCTATAGAGCAAGAGTGTCCTTCCGGATATGACGCCGCTTTGTGAAAAGCTTAACTCTTTTAGATGGCATAAACGTTATGTTATCGGTGGCGACTCCCTGCAGGAGGCGGAGACTCTGCATATTTAAATAAACAGAGCAGCTCTACAGTGCCCTAATTATTGACCATATTAAAGACATGTAAGGCTATATTATTGTTAGGCTGACAGGTCTTGCAGAACTTGCGGCAGCGGTCTTCACCTATAGCAGCCGCCTTTCCCGTAAAGCTTGACGCGCTCATAGGTACTCGGATGCACCCAGGTCTTAACTCTGATGAAGTGCAAGTTTATTAACAATACCGCAGCGGAAAGGCAGGAGGAGAAATCCAGATGATAACGGGTGGGCAGATGTAAGTTGAGGTCAGGGGTCCAAAGCAATCAGAGGAGTAAAGGGACAGGCCAAATAGTCAGGGCTGGCAGCTAGCAGGGATGCCCGAACAAGCCAAAAGGTCAGGGGCACCAGAACGTAAGCAGAATCCAAAAACAGGCCAGGGGTCACAACAGGAGATTCAATAACAGAGGGACAGAATATCCACAGGAATCGGAACAGGAGCAGGTCAACAACAGACCAACTACGCTATAACCGGCAGGAAGGCTAAACCCTCACTGCCTTATACACACAGACTGCCCAATTGAAACAGGGGAGCCCAGGAGGTGGTAATATGCCCCAGATGGTGATAAAAGGTATTAGATTTAGAACTATGCACACGAGCTAGGCTGCTCCTAATGTTAGGACGTGACATTTAGAAAGGCCAGCGTCCCGATTGGTGCCTTGGCAACGACCGGGGCAAATACCGGAAGTGCTGAGCAGTGAGTCGTGAATGCTAGGCACTGCCACGGCTCGTAACAATTATAGCATGTTAATGCTGCACTACCACCTAGTTAAATATTTTAGTAGTGTCCCCTTCCCTCTAGCTGGCGCACCTGGGGCTGCTACATACAACTGTTTTTCCTAATACAGAAATTGCAAATCATCTAAGCTAACAAACTTAAAATGGCAACTGAGGCGGGTGTCAGCAGAAGGCCCAATCACAAGCTGCAATCTAACATATCTGCCAATTACAGCAAAAGTGTAAAAATCTGTAAATAAAAAAAAAACAAAAAAAAACACACATAATTGCAAAGTGAGGTTTAATTGAAATGAAACATTCCCTCAATTCCCTTAACTATTTTATTAAAAATATTAATATCTTTGTTTCAAACACCCAAAGGTGAATAATTTTGGGTAGGAGTAACCTTGACTTACCTTTGCCACATACCAGAAACATGCATGTTCCCATGCTGGCTACAATGTGATTGGCTAGTGTGTGGGAAACCACTTGTTATTAGCTAAACCTCCTGTTAACACTATTGCCTCACTACTGGAGAAAACTAGGTTAGAGGGGATATGGCTTATTTTGTGGGGGCTTGCTAACACTCAGATATTTTACTTGTTGGTTAGTGGCAAGTGCCCCTTGCCTATTCCTCTTCAGACCACAGCCTGTACACAAGCTACTACAGCACAACATTGGTGTTTGCTACACTATGTGGGTTTGCAGTTGAGAGATTAACATATGGGGAACCTCTGATACCGGCCAGTAACAAGCTTCACCTGCCACTCCACATCTGCTTGCTGCATAGTACCTTGTGGATAGCACACTTGTGCACAGCTGAACTCAGAATCTATGAACATTTGTAGTATCTTGTGCAGTAGTAAATAAAGAAAGCCGTATAACAGGTCCAGCACTTTTTATTTTAAGTCATTGGATACGGTAAAAAGGTCAACACCAAACATAGAATGGTGTAAATAAACATAGTATGTCCTTTGCTGCCAGGATAAGATACAGGTGGTCAATGTAACTCCAAAGAATTTTTCCAATGAATCCGGTGTGTGCCAAGCTCAAATTAATAGACAAGGCCAATATCTCATGTAATGTCTGAAAACTGAAGATTTTCTATCTCACCTATCAAAGCTATTTTGACAGCCTGTAATGATGTATGGTTTGTTAATTCCCAATTTCTCAAACCTGTGATAAAAATAAAGTGAATATAGAAGTGAGTACTATATACAAATGGAGCAATTTGTAATCAAGTTTTGCTCATCTGGTCATGGCGAAATGTCAGATTTTTATAACGATTGTGTTGTATGTGGCTTTGTATCTGAAAGTATGTAGAGATGAACAACTGTCTTTTTAGTGGTATGACATTGCAAAACTCAGCTGCATAGCAGATATACACTTCTTCCAGTCAACCAGAAAACTGCAACACGACAGCACATCCAGTGTATGCAAATGATGCGCATTTAACACTCATGCAAAACAGGTAATGTACATCCTACAAAAATCCATTTCACATTAAAGAACAGAAATCATACTTGCACTGCAGAGGAATAGACTGGTTATTTTGACTCCCATTGTGTTTTATTCAGACACAAACTACGCTGTAGCTTGTCAATACCTGTGGACCAACGGGTCCATTTGCCTACACTTTTTTTTAGGTTCGTCAGTGTCATTTATTTCCTATATTGAGGGCTGTCATTAGGTTGGTACACTAACATAACAAGTGGTAGAGTACAGTCCCAGGCAGACTAAGCACATCAATTGGATAATGTTAATTGTAGGTCCTCTACAGAGAAAGAGAAAAACATGTTTTAAGAAACATGTCAGCTATACTGTACATAATCAAAGAACAATTGTTGACCTTTATTCAGCTGCATATTGAATACAGCACTTAAATATGGGATGTGCACTTTGGAGCTGCACTTGCTATATCATTGGTTTTCTCAAAGTGGTAATTGTGATGTCCTTCCTTAATGACCTAGCTATGACCTTGTTTTCAGTGCCACTGCCCAGTGCCCCCCATTTTGGAGTGAAAAAAGATCCATCTTATACACATTAAACTACTCGGATAAACGAAATTAGCAAAAAAGAGAAGACAAGAAATGCACATGCGATGTTTACTATACACCTATACCCACTGTAAGCAACCATGCATTTGAGACAGATAAATCTTTACAAAATATTTGTGTTTATATGGAAAAGTTCCCAGAATAAGTCATTAAAACCAGTTAAAGGAGGGAGGTAAATTTCTAGAAACATGTTGATACAAAGCAGGAATTGGGGCCACTGGCTTCCAAATAGAAATGCTTTCTTTAAACACAAACCAACAAAAGACATGAACTTTCAGGATTATATATTTTTTTTTTGCAAATGTGAACACAAATATAAAATCAATGCAGACACTTATTATTGGAGGGGGAGGGGTCTGTTGATAATAATCTTACAAATGCATATAATTGCACCACCACTTGCATTACAGACCAGGGATGCAATCACCATAGTGACAATTTTGGCAAGCTAGCAGAACAGTTTTCTGAGCAGATATACAGAGAAGAAAGTAAATGAGTAAGAGCTGCCGGAATCCCACTTTACTTTTTATTGAAAACTTCTGAGCCAGAAGTAGATTTACATGAACCTGAAAATCATGCATACTATGCTCTAAGTGTCACTGGAAATAAACTGTATAGTCAGACTCAAAAATGGCTCAATTGTTAACACTGCATATGGTATTGTGCATTAATACAAGTGGACTGAAGCCATTAAATAGACAACAGAGAACTAGATCTTGCACTCTTATTCTGTTACTGTAAAGATGAACACCACCAATAGGAAAATTAAAGCTCATTCTTGCCCACACATCCTTTTGGCAGCAAAGAAATGCATTTTAAGTCAATGGATCTACCACAAATAAAAGGAACACACAAGTCTGAATTGTTACTGTAACGCTAAATAGAAAGTAAAAGATAAAGGCATAATAGTCTTATACATAAAGCATGTACGTGCTCTGCGAGCTCTCAGCTGGAGCCTAGCTTGCTTTCTCATCTGGGCCCCGAATTATGCCTATGGAGACGCCTTCCGTGCTGCCTGCCTCTACCAGCCTTCCCATCCATGGGTGGTTTTTGTGGTTCCCCTGAGTGCTCCGTCCAACGGCTGCCATCTACCACAACCCCCGGCTCCAGGCTTACTCTCCGTGTGATCTACTCACCTCTACTCCGCGGTCTCCTGCTGCCTGATGACCTCCTCCAGTCCATTCATCTGGCGCCGCCCGCTCTAATCCCGACGGCGCTGCCACTCCAGGACGCGGTCTGGGCCTGATGACTTCCTGCAGCCCATTGCTCTGACGCCGCCTCCCGCTTTAATCCCGACGGCGCTACCACTCTAGGACGTGGTCTGGACCTCCCGACGACGCTGCCACTCGGCCTTCTTCCTCAAGCTGTTCCTGCTCCAATGTCCTGCTGCCTCCTGCCTCTTATTGACCGGGCGCCTGATGCTAACTCAACTCTCTGCACCTCCCCCACCCATCCGGAATCAGCCACGACAGGCCACGGCTCAGGCCTGCCCTCCTCCTCATCTCCATCCACTCCCCAGCCCTGTGTCTCCCTCTGCTACCGCTGCCTGTCCCCACGGACGCCCAGTGAACCCCCCTCCGTCTCTTCTCCTGCCCCATCCTCTCTGGTCCTCACTGATCTCTCTCCGTTCCCCTGGACACTTTCCTGGACGTTTTGTACCCTTGGATCCACCGAATTCCCCCCTCCTGGACTTGCCAGCGCTCCTGCTCATCACCCTGAAGGCACCAGCTCCTGAGGACTCCCCATTCTGGACAACCAGAGAACATACACCAGGATCGCACATCTAGCGTTCACGGTCCTCCCTGCCTGGTATCGTTCCCTCAGCTTTGCCTATTTGTTCTTCTTGGGTCACCCACTGTCTTTGCCTGGCATTTTACTTTGTCTTTATTTCTTTACCGTTACCTAATTGTTTTGCCTGTAATCCTACTCTCTTTATTTTTATTACTTTTGTTCTTTACCTGTCTATTACTTTTATAACTTTCTCATTTTATTACCAGCCTACTGCACTATTGTTTGCATTATTGCACCATTGTACTGCACTATTGTTTTGCACCATTGTTTGCCTATTGTTGTCCACACCTCTGCCTCTCCTCTCTGACCTGTCTCTCTACCTTCTCTTCTGCTCCAACCTCCATATATTTACCTTGTCTGGAGCCTCTGAAGTCTTGGTACTGCTCGTTTATTGTTTTGTACTGTTATTCCCTGTACTGTCCATTGTTTGTATTGTGTACGGCGCTGCGGAAACCTTGTGGCGCCTTATAAATAAATGATAATATATAGTGACTATAATTCTACCATTTAAAAACTCTTACTGGACTCCACAGCTTGTAGATATGAAAGGAGAAGATGGAAAATGATTAGTTTAGCCGATGTTGGAGTAAATAGTTTCATCAAGCTTCAGGTATGCACAGAAATCTTGCTAATATAGCAGCCATCTACTCAGATTATGGACCCATATCCACCCTAAGGTCTGACATCTACACATAACTAGCTGAACTAGGCATTAACTTTAGACTTGGATATTTGGGAGACTGTTACAAGCTCCTAGATATCTTGAGGAACAGTTCCATGAAAGACTGTTCTGTTCCACCTCTGACTTCTGTGGTTAAGACTCAGGCCCATGTAAGGCTATTATACAAAGGGATTCGCCAAATATAGCCTAATAACCTTGGAAATTTAAAAAGTTCTCCATAGACTAACTTTTGGAAAGGCAACAGAACCGGCCCTATTAGTATGATCAGGCACTATGATAAACTAGAATCTTAAAGCTTTCAGTGTCCTCTTCTTTCTTTACTGTAGTGCCAATCATATCCATGCACATATGGCATGGTTATAGCTGGTCCATTATTACCAAGAAGTCTGTGGCAGCTTTAACACTTTCATATTGTTTGAGGATTATAATGTAAACTGTATGCACATTGGCATTATAAACACAACAGGATACGATATTGTGGTATGGGGTAATGCACATAACCTACATAAGTGCCAGGTTTTAGCACAGGATCCCACCAAGCAAAAAGGTTGTTAGTGTAAGATTGCAGATACTCAAGTCAGAACCAAATAAAAGTTGGAAAATTTTTATTGTGGTTTTTCCTTCAGACACAAATTTACAATCCAGTGTCAAACTTTCAAGGACAGACATTAGACAGTGTGAACCACAGGATAAATTCCGCATTATCCCACTACATTGAAGTTAAAAAGAAAAATTACAATTTTGTCCTGCATGCAGATGGCATGCTTTCTGCATTCGTCTAGAACACAAAAAAAATGCAATATTTATTCACACAATGAAGTCACAGGCCATAGAGGATGAAGGAATAAAATAGAAATTTATAAAGAGGTTAAGCCTTAATGTGCCAGATGCCAGTAATTAACGTGTTTGACAACTGTTACACATTATCTAAGAACAAGTAGCCCATCACCAGAACCACATGTACATAAACAAGGACAGCTGCTGGATGATGTATAAAGCCAAAAGACTATGATGCACACAATAGGAATAAAAATAAATTGTTGATGTCATAATATTAAAGTCATGGGACAGGGAATTCATAAACTGAGTGCAAAACACTGGTGTGCTTGCTCAATGTGTAGCCTTCTATTCGCCTGCAAAAAGAGAATAAAAAAAATTCAACAACGTGATCTTGCTCTGCTCAAACTTTCCAAGACAATATCCTATTACCATATTCTATCACTTCAACAAGGAATTCAGTCTTAAAACATTCTTGCACAAAAAAAAAAACAATCCTCAAAAACTGAAACAGCTTAGTAGTAAATTTGCTGAGTTATTATGTTGGGTCCACAAGTCTGGAGTTTCTAGCACTGAATGTTTAAGTGCTTACAAAGGAGAAAACAAAAACTATATGAACATGCTATTTAAATGTTAATGTGCATCTGCATGAAAAGATACAATGCGAATAGGCAGTATGCTATGTTTCCAATACATTCTCCAGAGATGGCTGAAGAGATCAACTGTATATATACCATGTGCAAGTGCAGTATTGTAGCGCATGCATGGTAAACAGGTCAAGCTGCACTTAAACAGATTCTTTAAGGCAACCCAGTTTGTACAATTGGGCATCTAGAGTTCTTGAAGCACTCCACTCTGCCTACTTCTGTTAGCTCTCACCTGTGACTCAGCTGGAGTTCCTCTGTCGCACAGTGTCATTGTTTGCAGCAGCATTGCTTTTCCTAAAGTGACAGTACAAGAAGAGATTAAGACAACATTGAAGCAGTGGACTGTATCAATGGAGAACAGTTTACAGCATTAAGAGTCTCCTACATGCAACAGTTTCAGATTAACCACGGTATGCAATTGTAGGATTGTCTGGCTACTTGAGATACCACCAACTAAACATAAGATTTCTCCAAATGAAATAACTCTTGCTGAAAAGCAATGTGCAGGGATGAAATAAAGTGCACCCAGCAAGCTGTACTATTACCAATAGCCCTCACGTACTATGCCAGGATGAAATTTTCCCACCACCAGACAAAGAAAGTTATACTTACAGAGGAGCAGACCCGCCATCTTCATCTGTGGGAAGGAACAATTACAGATTAGTGTAATCTTTAATAACCAGCAATAATTCCCATGAGCAGGGCAAACATTCTAAGCATCACTGCTCAACAAGTCTCTTGCTTGCTGCACTCAGTACTTCACAAAAGCAAAAGCAGGATAGGGAATTGTGTTCTGTCTTACCAAAAGAATTCTCCCTTCCTGGAGCTCAGAATGAGAAAAAAAAAAAATAAGTGAAAATTGTTAACTATACAGTTGCAGTGTAATATCTCAACCAAGGTGTGCATAACCTTAAAGTGTTTGAGAAAGCATTTGATCCTATAGATTAAATTTAAAAAACAAAAACATGTAAATATACTGATTAACATCCACAACACAATAAAATAACTCGGATGTACTCCTTACCCTCAGGTAGCTCATCAGGCTTTCTTCTTTTTTCATAGATGAAGATGATGGTTACTAGAATCAGAACTTCTGCCACAATGCCAAGGAATGGCCAAAGAGCAGCAAGGCGACTGCGCACTCGAAGAGAAACTGTGGCCCCAGTGTTGCCAAGCACATTAGTTCCATTGCAGATATAGTCTCCCTGATCCTTCTCAATGTCCAGTTTGTGAATGCGAAGCTCTGTCTTATTTCCAGTGGACTTGATGAAATAGCGTTCATCTGTTCCATTGACTATGGGCTGGAGAGGAGAAAAAAAAAAGTAAAGTGTATTAGAATGGAGTTTCCCTAAATGTAAATGCTGTTCTATCAACTATTTACATGGTGCTGCTAATTCCACAGCCTGTACAGAGAACTTGCATCAGTCCCTGCCCCACTGGAGCTTAGTTTAAATTCCTCAACCCCCACCCCACACAAGCAAGTCCAAAGTCAACTTGATAGCGGCCAATTAACCTACTAGTATGATTTTGGAATATGGGAGGAAACCAGAACACCCAGAGGAAACCCACACAAACACGGAAAGAAGATAACTCCACACAGATAAGGCCATGGTGGGAATCTAACTTATGACCCCAGTGCTGTGAGGCAGAAGTGCTAACCACTAAGCCATTCTATGAAGTATTCACTATAGGATCATTTAATGGGTGCTCAGTGTTATATTAAGGTCAAAGTTACTTTATACTCTAAAGTGTCACAATATGAAACTTAAACAAGGGGTATTTTTTTGGGATAGTTGAGTCAAGTTTGTCAAAAATTCAAGGAACACCACCATTGGGTTTACATTCTTTTGCATTATATCAAGTGCTCAAGTTTTGTTTCGCCATAGTGAAAACACCAATCCATATACACAAGCCCGTTACACTGAATAACTTTGGGTTGGGTACGTATTATCGATGCTGAAAAATCCGACAGGCTTTATTCCTACAAAAAATAAAAATACGAAATGTGAGAAAAACGAATAGAAAATAGACTTGCCTGAAAATCAAAAAGATCCACATCTCCGATGGAAGTGGCATGCTGACAAGAAGTGATTTCGAAGACACAGGACTCCGGCACCTCACTGACATCAGCACGACTTGTAGGTTAACTTAAAGTGGCAATGTGTGGACTCCGAAAGGGTCCACATATTGCCGCTTCCATCTGAGATGTGGACCTTTGGTTTTCAGGCGAGTCTATTTTATATTTGTTTCTCACATTTTGTATTTTTTTTGTAAGAATAAAGCCGGTTGCATTTTTCAGCATCGATAATACGATTACCACCGATCGCTTTTCTGCAATAGATTATTTTCCTGTAGTTGGACTATGTAGTGACAATTAGGGTGGGATAAGCATTATTATGGACACAGACTTTAATATAGCATATTTGCTCAGATTGTTTTCCCCCCTATTATAGCCCAGTGGAGAGTGCACAATCCACGCTGGTAGCTTGTCTGCCAAGTCATCAGCTTTACCCTCTCCCAGTTCTCCTGCAGCGAGGTCTGGTGGGACCATAAAGAGCGCTACATGGGAGAATAGAGTCATGAAGGAACCTAGTTTGTTTTGCCAAATACACAATACAAGATGGCATCAGAGAAACTACTGACATTCTATTTTCTGGAGCTTTCATTACAATAACCAGCACCTCAATCTGGTCATGCCTCAGTGATTTCACTGGTTCCTAGCAAATTGTCAGGGTGCAAACTGGTTCAGTCCACAAACTGGATGCCTCAATGTATGCCGAGGCAGAGACCAGTAACAAAAATGTACATTTAAATCATCTGACTAAATGCCACAATACTACTGTTTACAAGTGTGGTCTTGCTACAGAAGGATTACATGTATTTGTTGGTGATGGGAAGACCAAAACCTTCAGTATAAAGTGCCTTAATGTATTCATAACAGTACAGTGGGGCTTTGTTATGGGGAGGATGACAGCCAGCTTGCACCATAACCAGTGAGCAACCTGGAATCTGGCCAGCCAACATAAGTTTTCTAAAGCTATGTAAAAGGAGGATGGGCCATTTCCCTTTGCTCCACCCTGTTCATATGTTTACAAGGGGAGAAGAGATCTTTAGACCTCACTCAACCGATTCAAACTCCATTGCTCCTAAACTTCTTTTGCACAAACCTTACTGGCAACATGTTAAAAAAAAAAAAAAAAAAAAAAAAAAAAAAGGTAGGTAGGAATACAGTGAAGGGCGAACAAGAATGTGAACGGATAGTGCTTTTTTTGGTGGGTTTGGAACCATATCCATCTGTGTGACATTTTATATGGGTGTGAAACCCATGAAAAAAAATAATAAAGTTGCTTGGTCTTGTTGGGCTCTTATCCAACTAGGGGATGGGTGCAGAGTGGGCCTGATCCAGGTCTACACTTCACAAGTAACTGATCGAATGAGAGCTGAAGTTCTAAATAGTTTTAGGTCACAATTATAGAAGTGATTTAATGTTGCCAAGAAGCAGGGTCAGCCCTCCTTTGCCCCAACATTAGCACAGTTACTGACTACACAGCTTCTGCAGCAAAGGGAAAGAAACACTTGAAAGGCAGTCCAGCAAGTGGCTACTTGATGAAAAGGAGTCTTAAAAAAAAAAAAAAACTAAGGTTTCAAGCTGCTGGGAAGAGACCAATATTAACCAATTTTAATAAGGGCAAACACAAAAAACAAACCGTAGTGCCGTCTTCAGATACCATGTACCATGTCCAATGTTCCACAGGAGGGTAGGAGCTACTTTTACACGTCAGGACACCTGTGTCTCCCTCATTGCCATGTTCCATTTTCTTGTAAGCCACAACGTGGGGGGCAACTGAAAGAAAGAAACTTATAACAGACCACCGACCATCAAAACCTCCACTTTTAGTGCAAGAGAGATGCAGTTAGTATGTAGAAATACTCCCCCCTCAGAACATCGTACAAAAACTATGGTGTCCTAGAAACCTGTGTGAAATTTTCAGTCTGTGGCTGAATGTATTTAAAGGGGCATATTCAATTACGATTCCGGTCCGCGGGATCGCGCCGCGAACTTAATCCATGTTTCCGCAATAACGTGGATTTTTGTTCACAGCCCACAGGGTTGCGTACAAAAATCTGCATTATTGCGGCACCGTAATACCGGCAATAACGCGCACTTTCTGCGGTAACACGCGTTACCGCGAACCGGAACCCTAATTGAATATGCCCCTAAGTGTGATAATATAGCCACATTATTGTAACATCTTTGTATTTGCTACAATAAAATGGCTAGTAATAAAGACTTTAAAAACAGATGAACATTTATAATTTTGGCATCCACCTCGGTTAAGTGGCAACAAAAGGTGGTTAAACCGACTGATGCCCATAAAATACTTGGGCCAAGAAATGTATTTTCGATTTCTCGCTAGACCTTCATTAATTAGAGCTCAGGAGAATCTATATAAGAGGCTCCTGGTCGTAAAATCAAGTGCTGCACTACCATATAAGTGCCCACCCATTTAAATTCTACAGATTAAAACAGCCGGTGATTTGGGGGGTGAGGGTAGGAACAGCAATCATAGGCTGAAATTTTATTGATTGCAGCTCGATTGGTCCTTCCACACACTGTCACAGCTTTTGTTCAGAGAGGAGGGCAGAAGCACATAGTTATATAGTTGCTGCAGAGTGATAATGCAGCTTTTAAAAAAATAAATAAAGTGGTATTATGGTCTCACTGCAACAGAAATAGTCTTGCCTGAGTCCACTCCGTATAGGGAGCAGACCAGACCTGCTTTAACTTCAGAACTATGTTAAGTTTAGCAACGTGCAGCTTGGAAAGCCTTGTCACTTTTACAGCTCCAGGTTATGCTTCAGTGTTTTGGGCATAAATCCAAAAAGGTACATAACGGGACTATAGGAGACTAGCTTAGAACATAAATATTTACCTGTCACATTAATCATCTCGCTCACTTCAGGCGAAGTCAAGAACTTGCAGGTGTACTGTCCAGAGCTTGCTGCATTCACCTCAGTAATGCTGGAAAAAGACAGAGCATCAGTCTTTGTATGACATGACTGCATGAAGCAATATTAGAAGAAAAGAGGCAGAAGAAACAGATGAGTATTGTTTTACTTTGTACAAAGGACAGGCAGGAATTCAGGTCACAGGAAGAAAAATTCTAAAGCTGCTAATCCCTCAAGAGGCCACAGATTGTTTGATGGCACATCTGCTCCTGAGAGAGTGAAGTGCAACCACCTCAGTCTGACACTGATGGTAATGTGTGCAGCGGCTGACTGCACAGACACAAAACACTGATGCCTCCCTCTGACATGGTACATTCCGATTCCAATAAAGTACACCAGTAAATACACTACAACTAGGAACACCATTTTATATGGCATTTTTTTTTTATATAGAATACTTATCAGGCATTGGGTAGAACAGGATGAAGGTTAAGTAACCAGTGGTTAACGATTCTTAGTATAATGTGTACATTATTATGGATTGATAAAAAAGGTGTGGGCATGGATGTCCACTATGTCAGTTGTACTTTAAGTGTGTGTTAATTGTTTAGTGTACTGGAATTATAACACTAGATTAATGTATACATAATATTGACATGATCCCCACTACTTGCATATGGTACTTACTTGTAAGACATAATATAGGAGTCATCTTTGTCTTCGTGGAGCACTGTCTCACCCTTAAGCCATTGGTGACCAGAAACTGGAAGGGTAATATCTGTCAAATTGCAGCTCATGTCTCCACCTGGAGCTTCTGGGGAGTGTGTTATAATAAGTGGATCTGTGGAAAAAGAATGTTATTAGAAAAATATCACAGCAGAAAGTCTGTAGCATAAAGTCTTCACTCACACCTGATTTGTCACCAATCACATGTTCAGTCTCAGGTGTGCCTGCCATAACTGGTATGGAAGAAGTCTCAATAACTAAAGTATCAAGTGCCATGTCAAGTAATTCACTATTGGTATGCAACCAATTGTCCCTCTCGAGGAATATGACGCACAATGTGACACTTTTTAAAGGGCACACCATTAAGCATGATTCTTAAAGTACAGTAGTGCCACAATAAAAGCCATTACACGTCCTTATAAACGGATGTAACTATAGTAAAGGTAAGGCAGACATGCGTCAATACTGCAAATTATCCACCTTTTAATTTAAAAAGGACAATATTTCCCTTCGACCATTTCAAAATATAGATCAACTTAAAAACTACGCTGCAATCCAAGAGCAAACCGTTAACCAGGAAACATAACAGCTGGAATAAAAAGTGTCTAACCTATATCACAATGTACTGTCAAAACATATGTATGTCTACGAAAACCCCTGCAGTGTGCTCCTAAATTATTAAACTTGACACCATTCCAATACTGTGTTAATCTGACAGCATCAAACACACTGCTTGAGATCAGCTGGGACAATTGCAGGAAACACGGTGATGTGGTCGCTTAGTGTCAGGACAAAGTAGGGTGGGAAAAGTCTGGAAGAGGGGTAAAAATACATTGGACATTCTTCAGTCGCAACTACAAAGACAGGGGCAGGCTTTTATGTACTGTACAACAGGAGGTTCAGGATACGATCTGGTTTTTACAAACAGTTCAATGGATAACAGCAGGTAAGCTGGTTCACGCAACACAAGGAAACTGGAGGTTCTAAAGAGCTGCAGATGGTGAGCACAGCTTTGGGTTTGTTCTGAAGGCAGCAGTGCTTCAAGAATGGCAAGTTCCCAGCATACTGTTCCACACAAGTCTTGTAGTCACACAACTGATACATAACTAGAACGTGAGACGCAAGGTCAAACAGCTTTAAAAATAAATTATGTATTTGTGCTATGCATTCAATTTAGTAATGTGCATGTTGAAAACATTCATCCACACTGGCGTTCATTTTTACATTTAATTTTTTTTAAAAAAATATAACCACTGCACAAAAGGGGTAACCTGGGAGGATCACCCAAAATACACAAAAGGAAAATAAGTAAAGGGAAAGGAAGTGATGAGAGGTCCAGCAGAAGAACGCCAACGGAGAGGTATTACTAAATATGAGGAAGGGAAGAACACAACATCAAGGGAGCAGAGCCATGATCCTACAGATCAATTAGCCAAGATTAGGGAAGCCAAGAGTTTAAGGAACGTACTAAATCAGGACTGCTAGCGGAGGCTTTTGGATAAGGAGGGAGTGGGTCTTCTTTGGTATCTGACTCACGGTCTATGACAATAACATTGGCCTGAGAACGAATCCACTTGATGCGTGGGCTCTTTGTCAAGTGGTTACGATCTGGATCATTACTGGCACGGCATTCATAGGTCCCAGAATCTTCTGGGTTGAGGTCGAAAAGATAGAGCGTACTTGTAGCATGGAAGACGTAGGTTGCGTTCATCTGCACATGGTCGTCACGTGCTCCATCCCACAGCTGAGAGAAACTCTCATTGTTATAGTCGGCCTGAAACCACCACTGGATCTCAGGCATGGGGTAGCCGATTGCTTCACAGTGTAGCTGCACTGATTCTCCAGTCAGCCTGACCTCTGAGAGTGGAGACTTGATGAACCCAGCTGTGAGGCATGGTTGAAATGTTAACAGAAAGAAAAGAAATTGCTACACCATAGCCACACATGTTTGTCAGGCAAGTTTAAGACCTGGTAGAAAGGGACTTTGTTTCAGTGTGAATTAAACATTTCTAATATAAGATTACTACTGTAAATGACACATACATAGACTTTTATACAGGTCACGTAAACAAGAGTTTACTTACAATATCTAATTTACAGCAGGAAGTGCTTTATTCGTTAAAATAGACAAGCTCTCAATTAACACTGAAGCAATGTATGATAGCTCCACTTGTGTATTACATGAAAATACAAACAGCATCCTTCTTAACTGGTGCCATTTTAACATCTACTCCTACTTGTAAATGTGTTTCAACTACTTCATATATAGGTTGCATAAAACAAAAACCCCCCAAACACAAACAAAAACCCCCCAAACACAAACAAAAACCCCCCAAACACACACAGAGGTCTACAAATGGAGAAAAAACAAAATCATTGTAAAATATTTAAAGTTACAAGAATCATTCTAGACCTATTTTCCTCAAGATATTATGAAAGCTCTTTAGGGGCCAAACCATTAATACACACAGTTCTCTTCATCCATGAACTAGTTTAAGATACACAGTTAAATAGGACAAGCTATAATTGACAGATTACAAGCAGCCCAAACAAGAAAGGATATGGCAAGATTGCAAGTTCAGCATTACAATACCAGTAAAAACAGATAATGATTAACCCCAACAGCTGAAAAGTTCTTTAAAGGGGCCATTGCAAGGGTGCAGCCTGCAATGTCTTTCTTCATGACTCAGCATTTCCAGCATGAACATTGGGCAACATTTTCCACTGTATAAAAGGTAAAGCAGGAGAGGAAGCATCACAGTATGTACAATTAAGAAGTGCAAGCGACAGCAACATCATTCCCATAACAAACATTTATATGGCCACCAAGTGCAGATATAGTAACAGATTAAACACCTTTCTACAGTGAACTCAATCAGCCAAGTGGAGTTCAGTGTATTAGATCCAACTATAGTGGTATTATCTAATCACAGCTTATGTTGCTTGTAATAAGTTGCTATAATGGTGGAGAGTCTGCTCCTTGGGTCCTGAGCAGTGGGATAATTAAGTGATCCATGATAAAACACACCTTCAGCTTATATAAGTAACTCCAAACTTCATCTTGTTTTTTCCTGAAGTACACACATTCTGCTGCTCTTAAACACTGAATGCACAAATTTGATTATTTTGTATAAATCCATTATACAATTTTGCAGCTCCAAAAGCAGAGACAGTTTACAAATTCTTAAACGATGTTGTTCTCAAAGTATATGGGGGGAGTCCAGAAATAAAACCACCACCCCAAAGTTATCCCCTTCACAAATTTCCAAGAAGATAAAAGTGAACACACTTAAAGCTAATTGCATATATTCAATAGAGCAGAGTTGGCCCTTTTTTTTGTAATAAAAACACATTCAGGAAACTAATACTTTGGGCTGACAAACCATAACTTTCCTGACAATACTCCTCCAGCTATCATTCCTTCTAATGACATACCGTGTTACAGAGGCAGATGCACACAATTCAATTTAAAATTCAAACTAACTTTAGTTGGGACTTGACACTAGGGGGTAAATGTATCAAGCTGAGAGTTTTCCGGCGGGTTTGAAAAACCAATCAGATTCTAGCTATCATTTATTTAGTACATTCTACAAAATGATAGCTAGAATCTGATTGGTTGCTATATTCAATATCTCCACTTTTCAAACCCATCTGAAAACGCTCAGCTTGATACATTTAGCCCTAGATGTTTTAGGAGGGTGCACTAGCCTATACCCATTCTCTAGCCAAATTTTTGCCAATGGTCGTTGCCCTTTATTAGTGTTTGGAAGTACAAATTCTAGGTGTAAAGCAACGTTTGCATTAAGAATGAATCCCTTTGCAATGCACAGCGCAGTTTAGAAGTTGCCCAAATGTTAGGAGTACACAGTGCAAACTCACACGTTCATACATATTTCAGGCTGCTCTCTCCCAGTCAGTAGAAACCGTTTTGGCAAGGACTTAGATTTACAGGGCGACAGATGAAACAGATTCCAATAGGACTACAGAGTCACTGCCCTATTACTCTATGCTGACATTTTGTTCTGTTATGTTAAAACTAGGGTGGTGTAGATGAGCAATCAGCTGTTGATTGTTTTTGTCAATTACATAAGAAAGATCACACCCTTGACCTTAAAAAAAGGACACTAACCTTCTAGAAGATGGAACCAGAACACTGCACATAGAAGGGAAAAGTTTGCAACAGTTACCTTAAGACACAGAACAGTGTTTCATGGCCTAAGTTTATTTTTTGGGGGGAGGGCTGTTTAAATACAATTCATTCTTTGAAACAGCAAAGACTGCTTTGTCCAGCACTCGTCCAGACCATGGCTTGTAATTACACTCTGCACCTTTAAACTGGGACTAATTGCAGTATGTACTGTCCAATTGCAGAGTAAATGTTAGGCCATATGACCAGCCAGTATAACCAAGTCAAAGTCACCTTCACCCTGTTCTGAGCAGCCGCTGCTCTGCAAGCTAAACTGTAACGTGAAAATATTTTGTTCTAGAGAGCACCACATCATTGTCTTTAGTACTAGAATGAGCTAACCTGTAGCAATTAAGATCTAGAAGGCTCCTACCACCACATGTACAAACCAAACTTATTTAACACATGCAATCAGAAGGCAGTGTATGAGAACAATTGATCAATCTGCAAAGTCAATATCATGTAAACAGTCAGAAATAGCAGGTCATTCATTTTATGGATGTCATTCACATGGGAATAAATAAGTTATAGAGGTGAGAAAGGGGTCATAATTAGGCAGTCTTCAAAGCCATTTTATGAACTGAGAGCTAAAAGGTTGTTTGCCATGCACTGACTTTCCTGTCCAATTACCTGCTGCATTCACCAGCATTGCAAAAGCACAAAACAAAACTGGTCAACATGCTTTGGCCAAGAAGGCAGGGTAGGGGGACAGAAATATCACATGCCTTTTCCAAAACACATTTACATCAAGAACAAAATCAGGAACACAAAAAGAAACAAATTAGCAACAGCCCTGCTCCTTTTATGTCTGTTAGGAACCCACATTAATAGCGGTACACCTGTAAAAACGTAATGCAGGTGTCCTAAGGCGAGCTCAGGGAGGACACAAACTTGCCATGGTAACGCAGTTCTGCTCAACAGTCAAGTGACTTAAATTCATTGCTTGGCTCGAACAAAACATCTAAAAACAAATCAATATTTGAAAGAAAAAACATGCTCATAGGCAACAATATATAGGCTAAAACCTGATAAGGGTTACTATTTTTCATTAATCACATTAAGACAACACAGATTTTAAACATTACATATCACACGTACAAATGAAAACGCCATACGATAAGCATGAGGTTATTCCAGACATATCTTGTCAAAGGAGAGCCTAGTAAAGTCTCAAAGGAACTTAGGGAAGGTATAGAGGAGTGTTCAAAAATTACGTCCATGGAAAGTCCTGCCTCTTGAATTTATCAAGTCAAGCCCTTGCGAACCACACCTCATCTAAACGAAAACCTCCTTCACCAGCAGCGAATGGAGGATATGACCCCAGTAGATCCCAGGATCTGACCCCAGATGCTGGGACCTCACACTGGACGAAGAGGACTGCACAGAAGAAATACAAGTATTTCAACTTGCAAGATAATTTGGTGCTTTTGGCATTGTTGGTGCCTTTGCTATGGATACAATATGATTTATATGGAAAATTATGGTTAACTGCCATTTGTCACCTTGTTAAAGTTAATTACACAATGTCCACCACATTATAAAGCATGTTAAGTGTGCAATATATAATCCAACCTCAAATTTAAGCCTGCTGTTACAAAGTTAAAAGGTTACAGCAAGAGATCAAAAGAATATG
The DNA here is from genome assembly GCF_038048845.1 of Mixophyes fleayi. Lineage (NCBI taxonomy): Eukaryota > Metazoa > Chordata > Amphibia > Anura > Limnodynastidae > Mixophyes > Mixophyes fleayi. The sequence goes on from NC_134402.1 coordinate 226,344,139, forward strand.
AAACAGACATCCTCATTTAGGCCAGTGTCACAAGATCTTCGGGTGTAGAGCAGATAAACCCAATTATTGGTGTTAACATTTATTAAAGTCTTTGTATTACTGAACTAAACCTAAATGGAGAAAGATTCAATTATTGCACTTTCACATGACTTTTAAAGGAAAATTAGAGACCGTGTTTGCCAAAATAGCCATCCAATTGGCAGTTTTCCCACTACAGCATAAGCTCTCCATTACAACAATTGGCTTCTTTGAGGTTTCTGGCCAACCAGTTTGAACCACGGCTATGGGCCTCCATGGCATGGGGATTGTCAGTCCCAGTGCAACGAACGTTAACAGAAACAGGATGGTCAAATCCATGGCAAATAGAATAGGTGGTTTAAATATCATATAGACTTAATTTGAGTGTAAACATAAAATGTTTTAGGTTGCACCACTAATATATTACATAATTTTGATTTATTGCAATGCTCTAAATCTGCAGAAATAAATTTGAAAATACAATACTTTGAACATGGAGAAAAACTAGCATATATAATAAGTGACTGCAAAAGTCACAATACCCTTTTCCTACATTACAGGGAGTATAAAATACCACACAAGTTGCTAATGAACACAATGTCATACTAAATTCATCTTATTACAAGGATAATATAATAGAAAGCCCAAACTTATGAACTGCATAAAAACAAATTAAAAAGAGGTTTTTATTAGAATTACAAGGATTTGGGATATAAATCTCTAAAAGTGTGTTTTTAACCACTCAAAACATCACGCTAATCGATTACATAAAGACTTAGATTCTCAGCTCTAAAAAGCCAGATGGATAGAGATATAGTGCACCCAATTAGTGATAAAGCTATAAATAAAGAACCACAATATCTGGAAACTCAGAGGACCCAAGAATTAGCGCTATAAGTGTCCCACAATATCTGAATAGATAAATCTCTGACTCTCATATCACTCCCACACAAGAACCTGTCCTCCCTAGTTTTAATGCAGTTCAATGAATTTTCTACACTTTTTTCACATTTTAAACCTAATACTTTGCCTAGGAAGAGAAAAAAAGTATAAAAAAAAAATTTACTCCATAAAAATTATTGTAAAGACTATAAAGAAAAAATGTTTTAAATTGATAACCTACTACACCATCAGTTATGGATTAATGAGTGCCTCCAGCAACAGAAGCCTCTCCTTTCTTTTTATAGACAATACTGTTAAATCAAGTGGCACAACACTGCAGAATGTGAGAGCTTGTCCAAAGCATGAATGCAATGGCTGGAGTCATGCCATAGGGGCAGATTCAATTTGGAGCAAGGTGCTACAATGTGAAACAATCCAAACAGACAACGCCTCAATGTTTTTACTCAAATCTCCACTTATTTTCCTGTCCCATAGAAACGATAGGAGAAATGAACAGAGATTTCATACGGTATTGGTTGGCAATTTGCGCGCCCAGGTGACGTCCTGTGGCACTTAGCAGCTAATTGAATCTGCCCCTTAGTGTCTTAATTAAAAAAAAATCTGTAGCAGATAGGAGGCACTTATGGCAGAAAAGGTCATTTTAAACAGACAACAGCTGTTCATTATCAGAAGGGTGGAGTATGCTTTAAAGCATCCATCATGGATCTGTAAAAACTGACAAGGCTAAACATTTCTCTCACTGCAGAGTAAAGAAAATGCAATCTGCTGGGATTCTCGGCCATATATCAAGCAAGAAAAACAGCTCCTGTCCTTTTACTGAGAGAAAGGACAGTTACAGCGTGAATAGAAAGGTTAGGAAAACCTGAAGTGAATCTCTGCACATTAGCTTAGGGGAAGGGGAGCCATATCACATATCTGCTCGCACCTCTTAAAGTTTATTAAAAATAAATAAATCTGTCCATCAAGACATGTCCCATCTATGTGTAAAAACAATGGCTTTGGCTAGATGTGCTTTGAAAATGGGAAAATGTGGGGCACAGCAAGAGCCAGAGCCGCTGTCTAAAAGTCTACTAGGTAAAAATATATATATTCTTTGCAGATATTTGCGAATTCAAACACTGAACAGTTATCAAGTTACTGACCAAGATCTGTACCTGCTTGTGAGGGAGGGGACATTAAATAATTACATTTCACTTATTAACAAAGCATAGTTGAAAGTTAAAGCAAGAATAAACAGTACATTTAACATGCATGCTTCGCATATTTAATTTTCTTGACCTTTAAGCTCATCTCTGCAGGTCATTACTGTTTACCAGAGTTAATACCTCACCTGGTCTCATGGGCCAACATTTAATTGAAGTTACCATGTCTACTGATGAGCACTGATTCTCCCTGGTACTGGAGTTTGTGCAAGACTGGAAAAGTGATATTGCAGCAGGTCCAAGGATTAATGCCAGTTAGCATAAATCAGTCATTGCTTTTCTTTTTAATTAAAGGCATTTAAGATAAGGCATTGTCTAACCACTGGCTTTAATTTAGAGAACGTTTACTTAATTTGAGGACATTCTACCAAAACACTGATCACCCTAAATATTGTTGGATGATACCATTGTATAGCGCTTTCTGTGAACTGTTTAGTTAAAGGGTTAGTGTGGTAGAGTGAAGTACCATTTGCCATAGTAACCAAAGAACATTTTATTGTTTACTTCAGTCTAAGTAGTCAGACAGTATCACCAGGATTATGGTCAATTTCCCAACATCTGAGAGCTTGACTGTCAGATTTGTACAGTGAGGGAAAAAAAAAATTGAGCCCATGTATTGTAGTTGGCTAATGACCACATACACATGCTTATGTGACCATTGCTCAGACCATATTTTATAGCCAAACTGTTGACAGCTTTAGTGAACCTCTTGATTGAGCATAATGATTGTTTCATGCCCTCATGAGATGCAATGCTGTTTCAATACGGTCAAGAGCAGGCAAGATCGCTGACAAGACATTAGGAGCAGAGGAAAGTTCCAGGACAATGCACCTGTTAGCGCCATCAAATTTCATGTAAAACAGATATAATAGAAAGTGTTTTATTAGACCCCGTTAACACTGAAACCTTCAGAATTGGCAGAAGGGGAGTCTCCTGGTTAAAGATATTAAACATGTAAAACACTTGTTTACACTGAGGGGCATATTCAAATGTTGGCATTATAGCCAAAAATCTCGCAGCTAGCGCACTATTACATTCATTACGGTAATAGCGTGCGTAAATATCGGTACTTTTACTTTTCTCGCTGGATTTCAGCTCGGGGAGCTGCGAGCTGAAATCCAGCTTACTATTACCGTAATACCGGTAATATAGTTTTAACGCCACGGGCATATTCAACAATTCAATATTCGTTTTAGGTAAATGATTGGGCTTAGACAAGCACTAAACATTTACAAAAAGTGTAATGTTAATGAGTTCTTTTCTTAATTATGCATATTTTCCAAAAAAAAAACCCAGCTTCAGTCATGAAGTAGTCAACAAATGCAAATTTGTAAACAAACTACTCTGTAGAATAACATTTACTAAAACAAATTCACAATGCCCTGGGTTATTTTGAATCAAAAAGCTGCGCTTCTCCTAGTTTGGTCTAAAAAGCCATGAACATCTATATACAGTAGAGTACTTCTAGCAACAGGGTTAATGAATGCTGTGCCACGACTCCTGTAGAAGAATGCAGTCTATTGGAAATATCCAGAACAGGAAAAGGTCTCAGAATCACATGCTGTGTCTCCAAGCAGAGAAGCATGTTAAAGAGGATTATTAAGAGGCCAAAGAGATTAATCTACTTCTAAATTCATTAAAAAAGTCACATGGGTAAAAACAGCCCTAGATATTTGGGCAATATGTTTATGAAGGTGTATGAGCAGATAAGTATGATTGAGTGGTCATATTACCCAGCTCCATCAAGTCTGTTCAGACTACAGATTTACTTCACAATGGCAGGTTTACTGCATACCTTTAAATACTTGCCAGGTATGTACGACTTGAATAACCTACATACCATCAAACAACAAGGTGAAAGTAATCACTTTATTATTCTATACAAACAAGTCTAACAACAAGTTATGTTTCATTGGTCGTAGCCCAGTGTATACAGCACAGCCCCTCACCTAACGCATTATGAAAACGCTTTTTTCTACTGGGGGAGGGCACATGTTCTGTACTCTTGTTTTATTTGTTTATTTTTATTTTCCAACCACTAATCCCAGCAAACTGACTTCTGTAAAAAAAATAATAATAAAAAAAAAATCGTGCAAACGACGCCGTCTAAAATAAACATTTCCCAATACACTAACCCCCCCCATTATTAACTCCAATAATTCCCCCAAGTCAACCCTAAACCCCGACCGAACCGCCCAATCACTCGATCCCTGGCCGCCGTTACCAGCCTTACACCCTCCTCTGTACCCAGCCGGGTGTAGCGGTTCCCCAGCCTGTGCCCTCTATCTGCCCTCTCCTCCTCTCGGTGATGACGTTTACCTGAGCACTCCGCCCCTCTCCCGCACAGTAAGAGCAGCACGGCGGGCACTGCGATGAGCCCGAACCCCATCATCCTGCGTCCTGCACCGGTCACACACGCGGATCACCAGGCTCCGATCTCCGCACCAACTGGCTGCGGACTGAGGGCCGCTGTAGGTCACCTGGTTCCCGAAGGCGGAGCCACGTGACGCACTTCCGTAGCCTCACTGTCACGTGCTCAGCACCTTTTCTTGTGTCTCCAAATGTAGCACGCACTCTCTGCTTTTTGGAAGCGTATACCAAATACTCATCCTAACTTGTGTCTAGGTTAATTGGCTGCTAACAAAATTGACCCTAGTGTGTGTGTGTGTGGGTAAGGAATTTAGATTGTAAGACCCAATGGGCAGGGACTGATATGAATGAGTTCTCTGTACAGCGCTGCAGAATAAGTGGCGCTATATAAATAAAGGATGATGATGGTTTATTATCAATGCAATAAGAAATGATAGCTAATGTGAGAAAAATAAAATGGGTCACAATTAGACGGTTAAAGCTCCTATGTGCTTAGAATATCTTTGCAAAGACTTTCAGCTATGATTTTCACAGATATAATACCTGTGGAAAACTCATTATGACACCAGTGTGTGGGGTGTGTGCAAGTGTGTTTGAAAACAAGTATAAGGCTAACATGGTACAAAACTTGCTACTAAGAAAACCATAAAAGCAGACCTAACTTGAACTTCCATAAAAAAAAAAATCATATTACATTTTTTTAATTCATCAAGTTCTGTACACTATAAGGCTATTACAAAATGCAGAGGAGGTTGGTGGCTATATAACCAAGGTATTGAAATATATGTATAAACTCCTGTAAATATTATCCCTACAAATGGTGCTGTGATATAGGTTCTCATTGATGTCACTCACTTGTCATTGAAAACAGGTGTTTGCTATCAGGAATAATATAGTCTGTGTTGTAGATGATAAGGATGCCATACATAGACATAGTTAATGGCAGCAGCAGCACACTCACTAAGAGTGCCCAAGTACCCACAGACCGGGCTCTGTATAAACGTCAGCCTGCAGCTCTGTGCTTTTGTGTGATCAAAGGACTCTGGTGACTTTTTACATTCTCGTTTTTTTACCCTGTATAAAGATTACTGCACTATACAATAAAATACACTGATAACTGCTCTAGATTCATGGGAGTAAATGTATCAAGCTGCGAGTTTCCAGCGGGTTTGAAAAGTGGAGATCTTGCATATAGCAACCAACCAGATTCTAGTTATCATTTATCTAGTACAGTCTACAAAATGACAGCTAGAATCTGATTGGTTGCTATAGTAACATCTCCACTTTTCAAACTTGCAGCTTCATCACATTCAGGGCAAATAGGGCGAAATAAGTAACACCAGGGGGTAAATGTATCAAATAGTGATTTTTGCAAATTGCTGATATCCAGCGGTTTTGCAGGGTAAATTTAAAGTAGCAGTAGCTTTAAAGACAAAACTTGCCTTTAAAACTATTGCCGCTTTAAATTTACCCTGCAAAGTTGCCGGACATTGGCGAGTTGCAAAAATCGCTATTTGATACATTTACCCCCAGGGCAACTATAATGATCTTTCAACGAAGTTAGCTTTAATTAATTTTGTAGCTAAATATTTAAGCTTAGGTAATTGTAGTGGTTTCTCAATGAAAGTCACGGCGAGGTCTGATTATAATGTGATTTATTAAAATGCAAAAAGCCGCTTTGCTTTAAAAACCTAATGTTTTTGCCAGCAAAAGGGCTTGTTTTTACTTCGCCGTGTATACTAATAGGGTTATTTTTGTTTTAGGGTTAACCTAAACCAAATAATATTAGGGGTGGTACTGAGAGGAGGAGCAGAGCACTAGGTGTCATTCTGACACCCTGACTCAGAGCTTGATTAAGGCTCTGGGGAGTCTGGGGTACTTTAGACAGGAGGGGCACTATGATATAACATGGTTATCATTTTAGAAAAATGCACAGGACATACTGTGTGCACTACTGTTAGGTGCACAGAGTTATGCCTTCACAAGCAGTACAGTGTGAAGCAGGATATACCTTCCAACTGTCTTTGCAATTGGACCAAATCCTGACTAAACGAGACAATCACCAAAATTCAGGACTGCCCCACCAGATTCAGGACAGTTGGCAGATTGTCCTGCTCTCTCCTACCTGTTCTTGTCACTTTCACCACTTTGGGCTGCTGATTTCTTTAGTTCATTTGTTGCTTGTCTGAATCCTGGAAGTTGGGATGCCCTGTTTGGAAAACACAATGGGTTCATAAAGTTTAAGAAAACTCCAACCAGCCCCGTTGTCAAATGAAAAGCACCAACGTTTTATAATTAATCGTCCTCCCAGTCCCAACATTTAAATAATAATATTCACATTTGCTAACTAGATATCTTTCCCTCCAACCAGCCATGAAATTAAATTGATAGTAAACACATTTAATAAATAGACATATTTCTCTCCAATCAGCCCCAACATTAAATTAATAGTATTCCCATTTAATATATAAACCTATTTCCCTCCCTCCAAACAGCCCCAACAATAATTTAAATAGCATTTCCGTTTAATAAATATAGCCATTTTGTACAACCATCCCCGGCATTAAATAATTCATATCCACAATTAATAAATAGCCCTCCTCCCCAAACTCAGCCCCATATTCAATTAATAGCCCCAAACCACCCCAGCATTAAATTAAAGGTCCCGTCACCTCACCTTAAATTAATAGGTCCCACTATTAAATTCTATAGCCCTACCATCACCCCACAAATAAAATAGCACCCATAATTAGCCCCCAACCTGCACTCCACCATTAAATAGCCTACTTCCCACACTATATTAAGGACCTTTCTTCCCTCACACACGCACACATTGTATTAACATGTCACACACATACACACACACACATTTTATTAACATGTCACACATACATTGTATTAACATGACACACACACACTGTATCAACATGTTACACACACATTGTATTAATAGGTCACACACACACACATTGTATTAACATGTCACACACATATTGTATTAACATGACACACACATTGTATTAACATGACACACACACACGCACACTGTATTGACATGTCACACACACATTGTATTAATAGGCCACACACACTTTGTAGTAACATGTCACACATACACACACATTGTATTAACATGTCATGAACACACACACGTTGTATTAACATACTCCTCCCTCGCCTCTCACTTCCCTAAAATAGCCTTATTTCTTTGTGGCCTGGGGGGAAATCTGATCTTCTTCTGCACATGATTTGAGTGGACTGTGCAAGTTCTCTGATGGGAGTTCCGCATAGTGAGAACTGCCCGCCTGAGCTGTCACAGCAATGCCTGCAAGAGCCAATCAGAACTCACTGAGAGGTAAAGCTGCATCTTTCAGGCATTGCTGTAGTCAGCTCAGGCAGTCAGTCAGTCCTAAAGGAGATAGCCCCCATTGACTACCAATGAGAAGTGAGAACCGGCAACTAAGTAATGAACTGGGGACATAAGTCTTGCAGCACAGTGACAACTTGCATTTGGACGATATTGTGGCTCCGCCCCTTGTCTTGAAGGTGCGGGGCCATCAGGCTTTGGGACCCCACAGGGATTTCCCCGGTCCGACTCTGTATGGAGGGCGTTTATAGAAAATACTTTCAAGTTTCGTGCAAACCTGCAAGAAATACACAATTTTGCTATAAACGGATTGCACATTTGCAAGTATTAATATAAATTGCTACTTGTTAATAATATGGGCGCTATTCTGTTCAGTTATTCCCATTAAACCATTAGCAGCTCACAGTGAGGCGATTTAAAATCTCCCACTGCGGAGCTCTGCCCCATTAAACCCGATTGCTCTACCTGCCCATCAGTCACTCTAAAACCTTCTGTCTGTCTGTCTGTGCTGAGCTGAAGTGCAATCTGATGAGAATGGCGGGCATAATTGACCAGAGTGTCGCTTGCCTAATTAACAAGTACCATACATTTTACTCACTAATAAAACCAAACTGCTAAATTTAAAGTTGTCTTGGATATTAAACTCCTTTCCCACAAGCTAGAAAGAACTATATTTTCCTCTTGTAATTTTATGTAAATACAGAACATTAGCATTTTAAATAAAGTGCATTTTAGATTTGTTTAGTTGCTCCTACTTTTGATCTCACAAAATATAATCCAATGCAAACATTGGAAATTAGGAAAAGAGAGTGCAAACGCTGCTATAGCAAAGTATACAAGACACAAAATAACAACGGCACCAGTTTAGTCAAATTACTTTTCACACTCCCATCTTCAGATTTTATAAGGTATTGTTTAAGTCTAATATCTCTCTTTCTTGCTGAAGTGTGTTGTGTTTATGTATATCCTATACAGTAGCATTACTCTTCTTAATTGTCTTTGTGCTTAAATGTAACAACTTTGTTAGTTCATCATTGTAACTTTATTACATGTCATTTGTAAGTAGTTTAAACAACAGGTGAAAAGCTATTGCTTAGAAATTAGTCAAATGCCAGTGCAGGTTAAAAATAGACCAAACTGATGTCATGGCCATGCACCTAAAAGAGCACAAGCGCACATAAAGTTGCACACCTAATTTTCAGCATCAAACAAAGCAAGTGCCTAATCTGGCATCCTTGGCTATAGAGCAGTGATCACAGTAGTGACAGCACATGCAAAAGTAGAGCTGCCATAGTGAATTGAGGGAACTGGGGCAAACCGTCTGTTCTTGCTTTTTTATGTTTAAAAAGTCGGGTTAAATCATTCTGGCTACAACAGTCTTTAAGTGCAGCTGCTGCAGGGTTTATATTAACAGTGCCTAGCAGTATAATTATAATGTATCATTTTTATTCTTGTAATTGATTTGTAAAGTGGCACAGTGCTCCACAACACTGGACAGTGGTAACAACATACATTAAACAGGGACGTTTTACAAGGTAGACAAAATTAACATAGATGTGAAAGGAGTTACAATCTAGTGGGAAAAGAACAGTGGTTGAACAAGAATAGTATGTGTGGCTCAGAGTGGAGATTGGGACAGAGAATATAAAGCTGGTTACACACTACAGAAAATTTTTCCTGATTAGATATTTGCAAAGGTTTTACCACGTCTGAAAGTCCCGATCAGCATGTGTCATGTGTACACACTAAACACATTTTACACAATTTACCTTCAAATCTGCACTCTTTAACTGTCTTAACCATCTGCGATAAGCTCATGACTCTGTAAACTCTATAGAGATCTGTCTACACTTTTGATCGTGAGTGCATACACACTTTAGATTTTGCCAACATTGTTCCATCATTAATAGTGATTTTTAATCAGTTTATAAAATCAAACGATACAATGTGCTTTGGTACAATAAAACATGATCATGGGAGTGTACATACTAATACAATATCGGACCTAACAGTCGTTTATCATGTGATTGGCCCGATAGTTGGGTGAAAAACCTGTAGTGTGTACCCAGCATTGAAATTGACATTTTTGTATTGTTTTTGTATTAGCTGGGCAAACCCTGTACTTTGTGAATGTCTTAAGGTGTAATAAAGCCTTATTTTGGATATATTCTGGTCTGCTTGAGTGAGGTGAATCCTATTGGGGATAAACACCGTCCCAGTTAATGGTGGTTTCCTCACACAAAGTATAGGGGAATAAATAAGGGTCAGTAGTTGGATAGGGAGGCTGATTTAGATGATGTTTTCTTTAGCAGTTGGTCAGTTGAGTTCATGTTTAAATGAGGGTGGGTATGTGCCAGGTTGAAGAAGTGAGCTAGAGGCAGCAGGGAGAGTGTTAAAAAATAGGATCTCTCCTGTTTGTTTGATCTACCATCTGTGCAATTACTGCTACTACTATGTGTAGGATCATTCCCGCAGTTCACTGATACAGCTGGTTGCTAGGCAAAACTTCATTCAGCTCTCAGTCTGGCACTATCAGGTGTGCAATCTCCTACCAATCTTCTGCAGCTAATCATTCTGCAGTTCCAATTGGTGCTGCTCCCTTTATAAACCTCTTTCTGGCAGCATACCAATGCTGGTGATAATTCCTGCCTGACCTAGTGTGCCTTGTATCCTGGCCTATTCTGTTATCAGTGTTTGAGCTGGATTGTTTATAACAATTGCTGTATTCTTCACTCCTGTCTTTGTTAAATGGATTTGCTCTAATATATCTACCTCCCCTGACCCCTTGCATGTTTAGAGGATTCCGCTGTCTTCTTTACTTCTGACCCCTGCCCGTCTGACTGACTCTGAGTTCTGCCAAATACACTCTGGTTGCTCACTGGCTAGATTTACTAAACTGCGGGTTTGAAAAAGTGGAGATGTTGCCTGTGCTTGTTCATCGTCCCTTCAGCTAGAGAATCAAATCCCCCTTAACTTACCTTTCAAATGCCCTGTTCTCCGAGTCCGATCCTCTACTCTACTCTAGCTCCTTCGTGCTGTGTCTTGCAGTGAATGTCATGTTCATAATATTAACAATAATAATAATTACAGTACTTTTTGCAAATCTCATTGTTATACTGTGTCCCGTGAGTTACAAATGTTTTACGCGCAGCTTGACTATCTATTTGCAGCATAGGGGAGCACCAGTATCAGACAACAATGGTATGTACAGGACTGCCGAGAGAAATTTGGTGCCCAGGTACAGTGAACTTTTGGAGCCACCCCTCCATAAATGAGCACTTGTGCCAAAAAGGGCATGACCGCATTGTGTTGGGGGCGTGGTCAACATGGGACGTTGATACATACATTATAGTAAAACAGTACATTTATCATGCCCTCATCATCATCATCATCAAATATTTATATAGCGCCACTAATTCCGCAGTGCTGTACAGAGAACTCACTCACATCAGTCCCTGTCCCATTGGAGCTTACAGTCTAAATTCCCTAGCATACACACACACAAGAGACAATTTAATAGCAGTCAATTAACCTACTAGTATTTTTTTGGAGTTTGCCACATCATGCCACCCCCCCCCATGCACATTATGATACCCCCAGTGCTCTCTACTAATTTATGCTTCTGGTGCTGCTGACATCCATCAGGGTGGAAACTTCCTGTAGAGTGAGCAGGGAAGCTCTTAGTCTCACGAGATTACCAAATCTCATGAGATTTAGAGCTCCACGGTTTGCTCTGCAGGCTGTGTTCTGTCCGGGGACTGGGAGCAGCTACAGACTCCCTCCTGCTAACCAGAGCTGGATTAAGGCTAGAGGGACCCAGGACACTTAAGACAGGGGGGCCACTATGATGTAATATGGTATGCATGTCCCTTGCAGCAAAGTCCAAACCTCCTTGCGGGGGGCGTTAGATTTCCGCGCCTCCTAGCTCAGTAGTACAAATACTGGCAAGTAGCCACCATCTCCTGCCTAAATCTGTGACATCAACATAATGCTCTCCCCATCAAACAGAACCCATGTAATAAAAAAACCCCCAAAAAACATGTTACTTGCCAGTTCAAGGGACATTTTGCAGCCAGGGACACCTGAATCAAAGCAGCATTTGTCCCTAAAATCCAAGGATGATTGGTTGTCATAGATAACTAGAGATTATAACTTGATAGAACTGGTATAATAATCATCCTGTTTTGTCTTTCTCTGGTTTATAGATATATAATTAAATTCACATGATTGTGTGATGCATTGTTGATAGCTTCCCTTTAATGTCATTTTTGGCTATTTGTAGTAGCTGATACAGCACTCTGTGTGTTTATCAGCAGAAAATACTCTAATAACGTATATGTTATGTATTTACTTAAAGTGTATCCGTGTTTGCAGTTACATACAAACAGAATTTTCAATATTACCCATTTCACCCCATACTTATGGCATATTTCAGCTAAACTACAATTTACATGTCTTATGCACTACTGACCTCATTTAGAGATTGATGTTATGTATTTCCTCACTGCACATGCATACCAAAATGCATCCATAATTAGATTTGATCTAATATTACACATGCAGCCCCTTACACCTCGGCAGGCAAAATGGGAGATGAATACAGATGAGGCTGTGTAAATGTAAGCCTAGCATGACCCCTGAAGATAATGACCTAATGAGACTTAGATGCAACCCTAGGTACACTTCTTAGGCATTGTATGTACCACAGACAGGGTGTAAAAATACACCAGCAGTACTACCTGTTTGAATATTAGCACCTCCAGCTGTTAGTGCTTCATTTATTATTGTAGCAGCTACATTATGTCAAGCGGCCATCTATTTGCATTTCTTCCATCAGCAGCCCAAAATAATAAATTAGCAATCCAAAAGAGCACTTGCTGGAGCTAACAATATCAGAAGTCATAGTATTGATTGTCAAATGGCAGTCCACCCTGACCAACACACTTACAACACACACTTCAACTTTCCTTTGTACTGCCTGTAATTTTTCTTTTGATGCTTTGCAGTTTTTGTTATACAGAAACTGCAAGAGTGAGATAGTGTCTTGTTCACATGTTTCCTGTGTGTTTGCACATAACAGCAGATCGTCAACATACTGTATGACCACAGAAGAGGAATTAATTGGCAACCAGTCTTTTAGAGTCAGGGCCATGGCTTCAGAGTATTCACTAGGACTGGTTGCCCCCCCTTGTGGTAGTCTGGTCCAAGTGTACTGTTTATCTTGGTATGTAAATGCAAAAAGTTCTTGGCTTTCTTCAGTAATAGGTACTGAAAAAATGCATTTGCTAAGTCTATTACTGTGAACAATTCTGATGTAGGAGGTATTTGATTTAGCAGCGTGTGAGGGTTAGGAACTATTGGTGTATTGATCATTATTCGTTTGTTAATTTCCCTCAGGTCATGTATCATTCTAAACGATGGCGTACCGTCTGAATTTGGGGACCTCTTTTTTATGGGAAAGAGTGGAGAATTCCAGCTCGATCTACCTTCACGTAAGACTCCTGCCTCAAGGTAGTCTTTGACCTGGTAACCTATTGCAGTTGTCTGATCAGGTCTTAAGGGGTAACGTTTAACCTTTACTGGCTGTGCCCCTGGTTTCAGTTTAATTTGTACAGCTTGTACAGGCATAAGGCCTACATCCATCTTTCCCTTTGCCCATAGCTCTGGGTTTACCTGGGCAAAGAGATAATCTAGATTTACATAAAAACACCAAGTAGGTTCTGAGTTGTTGACATTTACATTAAGAAGGAACTGGGCAGTGTCAAAAGCTATGAGTCCCATCTTACCGGGACTCACTGTCAATTCCACCTGCCCATCTTTGTATTGTATGGTGGCATTAAGGGCTGACAAAAGATCTGCTCCCAATAGATTCATGGGGCAGCTATCTGACACTAAAAATTGTGTGTCTATAGTTTGATTGTCATCTAATTCTATAGTTAGAGGTTTGGTCTTGTGTAGTAATTGTATTCTCCCATCTAGTCCTGTGGCGGGCACTGTTTCAGGGGAAATAAATGACTGTGGTAGGAGTTTAGTTTACAAGACTGAAGTGGCAGCCCCAGAATCTATCAATGCAGTTGTCTCAGTTAGTCCCCTTATTTTGAAGGTTATTGTACATTGGGAACCAGAGGATACAGTTAGGCTGGGGAGTATGTGATTCTGGGGGCCGTTTTCCTATGCTGTCTTTGGTTTGTACTCAACCCGTGGCGCCCCTGTATTTGGACAGTCCCTTTTTAGATGGCCTTTTTGTAAGCAATGAAAACACAACCCCCTCTTCATACACTCCTGAGATCTCTGTGTCATTTTAATACTGTCTATTTCTGGAGTCTGGTTATTTGTCCTCTGTTTAAGCATGAGACACTTGAATGACTTTTCAGGGTGCTGCATGACATATACATGTTGTAGTGGTTTCTTTTTGTCCTGCCCGTCTTTGCTATCTTCTTCTATGGCTTTAAGGACAGTCAGAAGCACATCTGGTGCTAGTGTGGAATACTCTGGTCTGCTGACTTTGAGTGTTTTTAAGATGTCAGCACTTAAACCTCCCAAAAAGGCATTTCTGAATACTCGTATGTCTCTGGCATCCACAAACCCATACCCATAGTCCTCATGCCTCTGTCTGCACTCTGTGTAATATTCAGTTACAGATTGCCCCTTCCCTTGAGGGGTATCTTGGGAAGACATGTCTCTTATTTTGATTATAGACGGGATAAAGTCCCGTTATTGGTTCTGCGGGCTGAATTTCAGCGGATATGCCCTCATAAGACAGGGGTGGAGCAGTAGATTTTGAGTTCTAATTTGTTCATTTTACATGTGGGACTGTCACTCACCGGACCGTGAGTGCCTCTGCGCTGGTGCGTGGTTCTTGTCACGGTCGTCTGAATGTCTTGATCCGATTCGGGACCCTTGGGACTAGCTGGAGCATGAGTGAAACAGAACTTAGCAGCCTGGATGATCTTTTTGCTCATTGTAGAATATAGCAGAGAAATGAGCAGTCTAGAAATGTTGACAGGAACACTGCACTTGTAATGCAGTCAATAACAGTGCACTTTGTAATTCTGACAGGAACACTGCACTTGTAATGCAGTCAGGAACACTGCACTTGTAATGCAGTCAGGAACACTGCACTTGCAATGCAGACAGGAACACTGCACTTGTAATGCAGTCAGGAACACTGCACTTGCAATGCAGACAGGAACACTGCACTTGTAATGCAGTCAGGAACACTGAAGCCAAGAACTATCCTCTGGAGAGAAGTGTGTTGTTCTGGCAATGAACAGATCACAGCAGCAGGTTTAAATAGGATGTCCCAAACAACTATTGGCTGATCAGTTCATGTGATCACAGCTTCTGAATCTGGTTGGTTTGGAATGATCACCTGACTGCATCCAAGATGGCCGCGCCCATGCAGCAGGACAAACAGTATGTGTTTGTTTACAAATGAAGGTGTGGAGAACGGGAATGCTGCAGATGACCAGAAGGGACCCAGGTAGCCGTGATATGACAGCGGCGGATGAGGTAAGTGCGGCTAAGATCCCGATTTGTGACAGTACCCCCTCCCTTACGAGTGGCCACTGGACACTTAGATTGGGGCTTAGTTGGAAACTTGCGGTGAAATTTTTTGATGAGAGATGGAGCGTGAACATCAGAAGCTTTGATCCAGGCCCTCTCTTCTGGACCATAGCCTTTCCAGTCGACTAGATATTGTAAGGTTTTATGTCGAAACCGAGAGTCCAAGATCTCTTTAATTTCATATTCGTCAGCATGTTCAGTCTGCACTTCAGGAGAAACCAGTTTGGGTGTATAAAACCGATTTAGCACCAGTGGTTTCAAGAGAGAGATATGGAAGGTGTTGGGTACCCTGAGGTAAGATGGTAGATGTAATTTGTAGGACACTGGATTGATGACTCGGGAGATGTTAAACGGTCCAATAAAGCGAGGAGCGAATTTCATAGATGGAACTCTGAGGCGTAGATTGCGAGTAGACAGCCAGACTCTGTCTCCGGGTTTCAAGCTTGGAATGGCTCGTCGCTTTTTGTCGGCCTGAATTTTGTAGCGTTGGGACGCTTTAAAGTAGAGATTCCCGTACCTGGCGCCAGTGGCCTCAAAAATTCTTTAGGAAAACTTCAGAGGCAGGTACTGAGGCTGTAGGAAGTGGAGTAAACAAGGGTACCCTGGGGTGTAGGCCATAGACCGTATGAAATGGAGTGGAAGCAGAGGATTCGTGATAATGATTATTATGAGCAAATTCTGCCCAAGGAAGCAGATCTACCCAGTCGTCTTGAGAAGAGGATATGTACAAACGGAGAAATGTTTCTAGGTCTTGATTAACTCTTTCCGTTTGCCCGTTGGATTGGGGATGATAGGCCGAAGAGAAGTTTAGTTTGATCTGTAGTGCTTGGCACAAGGATCTCCAGAATTTCGCCACAAACTGAACTCCTCTATCTGAGACGATTTCTTCAGGACACCCATGCAAACGGAAGATCTCCTTTATAAATTGCTGAGCCAGGATAGGTGCTGATGGGAGTCCACGGAGAGGAACAAAATGCGCCATTTTAGAGAATCGGTCAACGATGACCCAGATGGTATTGAAATTATTAGAATTGGGCAAATCGGAAACAAAGTCCATAGAAATATGGGTCCAGGGTTTGGTGGGAATAGGCAGAGGCAAAAGTTGACCAGCTGAAGATTGTCTTGAACTTTTATGTTGGGCACAGCTGTCACATGCGGAAACAAATTGCTGAACATCCTGATGAAGCGTAGGCCACCAGTAGCTTCTCAATATGAAAGATTGAGTTTTGCGGATGCCAGCATGACCGGCAAATCTGGAACAATGTGCCCATTGGAGCAATTTTTTACGCAGATTCTCAGGAACAAAAGTTTACCCCTGGGGAGGTGTATTGTCGGGTCTACTGACTGCGATGCTGAGTGGGCTGATAATAGGCCGTGGATTCACAATGATGGAATCTTCTTCTTTTACCATAGAACGTGACAGAGCATCGGCCTTGCGATTTTTGGAACCGGGACGGTAGGTGACATGGATATCAAACCGAGAAAAGAATAGTGCCCATCGGGCCTGACGTGGATTCATGCACTGTGCAGTTTTAAGGTAGAGCAGATTCTTGTGATCCGTGTATATTGTGACAGGATAACGAGCTCCCTCAAGTAAATGTCTCCACTCTTCAAGCGCCAATTTGATGGCAAGCAGCTCTTTGTCCCCTATGGCATAATTTCGTTCAGCTGGTAAAAATTTTCGGGAGAAGAACCCGCAGGGATGCCATTGCTCATCAGCTGGTTTTTGGGAGAGAACTGCCCCTACTCCAACAGATGAGGCATCAACTTCCAAGTAGAATGGACAGGTTAAATCTGGTTGCCTCAGTATGGGAGCAGAAATAAATGCTTGTTTCAGAAGTTGAAAAGCAGATTGGGCTTCTTCAGACCACTTGGCAGGATTAGCTCCTTTTTTGGTGAGGGCGGTGAGTGGTGCTACTACAGTAGAGTAGCCACGAATAAATTTTCGATAGTAGTTAGCAAATCCCAGAAATCGCTGTACTGTCTTTAGTGTAGATGGTTGAGGCCAGTTAAGAATAGCTTGCACCTTCTCTGGGTCCATACGGAGACCGGTGCCCGAGATGATATACCCCAAGAATGGAATGGATTCAACTTCGAAGGTGCATTTTTCAAGCTTGCAATACAGTTTATTCCTTCTGAGACGGCTGAGGACCTCTTTAACATGTCTGCGATGGGACTGGATATCAGAGGAGAAAACGAGGATATCGTCCAAATATACCACAATAGTATGGTACAGTAAGTACCGAAAGATTTCGTTTATGAAATTCTGAAAAACCGCTGGGGCACTGCTCAGACCGAATGGCATGACAAGATATTCGTAGTGCCCATCCCTGGTGTTAAAGGCGGTTTTCCATTCATCGCCACGCCTGATACGGATCAAATTGTAGGCCCCGCGGAGATCCAACTTCGTAAATATTTGCGCACCTTTGACTCTGTCAAATAACTCTGTGATGAGGGGCAGAGGATACCGGTTCTTGATGGTAATGTCGTTGAGACCTTGGTAATCGATGCAGGGACGTAATCCACCATCTTTTTTCTTTACAAAAAAGAACCCGGCTCCTGCCGCTGAAGAGGATGGGCGAATAAAGCCCCTTTCCAAGTTCTCTTTTACATATTCAGACATAGATTTTGTCTCAGGGATAGAAAGAGGGTAGACTCTGCCACGTGGTGGGGTTTTACCCGGAACAAGATCAATGGGACAGTCCCAATCCCGATGAGGTGGTAGAGTTTCAGCGGCCTGCTTACTGAAAACGTCTGTGAACTCTTGGTAGGCAGAAGGAACTGGAAAAACTTCCTTATCAGAGGTGGAGCAATGTGGAAGAACACGTTGTAAACAGGACCCGAAACAAGTTGGAGCCCACGCCAGGATTTGTGGAGTCGACCAGTCAATATGGGGGTTATGCGTTTGAAGCCATGGAAACCCGAGAACCACAGGGCTAGTGGCTTCTGGGATGACCAAAAAGGTAAGAGACTCGGAATGCAGAACTCCTATTTGGAGCGTCACTGGAGAAGTCTGATGCGTAATGGTACCCCCTGGAATACGGCTACCGTCAACCGCAGAGAGAAAGATGGTCACTGGAATTTTCTCTAGTGGAATGGCTAGTTCAGCAGCTAATCTGGCAGACATGAAATTCCCAGCTGCTCCAGAATCCAGCAGGGCTGAAATGTATTGGGAGCCTTGAGCGTGTTTCAGAGTGACTGGGATAATACAGTCCTTGCCTTGTGGGGAGCGAAGAGCCACTCCTAGGCTCACTTCCTCATCGTCAGCTAGGAGGTTGTGTTTACCCGGCTTACGAGGACAATGATGTAACAGATGTCCGGAACTGGCACAGTATAAGCAAAGTTTCTCTCTAACTCACCGTTCTCGCTCGGTGGGTAAAAGACGTGCTTTGCCTAATTGCATGGGTCCTTCAGGGAAAGGAGACGGTACACGGACCCGTTGAATAGGGTGGAACTTGGGGTGTTTCAGCTTCGTCTTTTCTAGAGCTCTTTCTCTGAACCGAAGATCAACCCGATTGCAGGTGGTAATCAATTGGTCTAGCGTTGTAGGTAAGTCCCGAGACGCTAATACATCCTTAATGTGGTCAGACAGGCCCTGCCAGAAAACCGCAACAAGAGCATCGTTATTCCAAGATAGTTCAGAGGAAAGTGTTTGAAATTGAACGGCATATTGGCCCACAGACTGCTGCGCTTGCCGAAGGCGCAGAATATCTAAAGCGGCTGACGTTGTTCTTCCAGGCTCGTCGAATATTCTGCGGAAGGTAGACAGGAAGCTATCAATATCAAATAAAATTGGGTCAGATTTTTCCCAGAGCGGTGATGCCCATGCCAGAGCTTGCCCTGATAGTAGCGAAACAATATAAGCAGTTTTGGTACGTGCAGTGGGGAAATTTCCGGGTTGTAATTCAAAGTGTATACTACACTGGTTGAGAAACCCGCGGCAATTCTTCGGATCGCCATTGTATTTAGCTGGCGTGGGAAGATGGAGTCTGGATGAAGTAAGTAGTGAAGCAGGTATTATTGGCTCAGGCGGAGTATGGGATGGTTGACTGCGGAATAACTGCAAGGTATCCATACGTGTAGAAACATCCTGCAGCAATCTCAAAATTTGCCCCTGGTTAGTTTCTTGTCTCTCAATGCGTTCAGCTAATATTTGGACAGAGTCCTCCCTCGGGGTATGTTCCGCTAGCGGATCCATTAGGCCAGAACAAACTGTCACGGTCGTCTGAATGTCTTGATCCGATTCGGGACCCTTGGGACTAGCTGGAGCATGAGTGAAACAGAACTTAGCAGCCTGGATGATCTTTTTGCTCACTGTAGAATATAGCAGAGGAATGAGCAGTCTAGAAATGTTGACAGGAACACTGCACTTGTAATGCAGTCAGGAACAGTGCACTTTGTAATTCTGACAGGAACACTGCACTTGTAATGCAGTCAGGAACACTGCACTTGTAATGCAGTCAGGAACACTGCACTTGCAATGCAGACAGGAACACTGCACTTGCAATGCAGTCAGGAACACTGAAGCCAAGAACTATCCTCTGGAGAGAAGTGTGTTGTTCTGGCAATGAACAGATCACAGCAGCAGGTTTAAATAGGATGTCCCAAACAACTATTGGCTGATCAGTTCATGTGATCACAGCTTCTGAATCTGGTTGGTTTGGAATGATCACCTGACTGCATCCAAGATGGCCGCGCCCATGCAGCAGGACAAACAGTATGTGTTTGTTTACAAATGAAGGTGTGGAGAACGGGAATGCTGCAGATGACCAGAAGGGACCCAGGTAGCCGTGATATGACAGCGGCGGATGAGGTAAGTGCGGCTAAGATCCCGATTTGTGACAGTTCTCTAGCCTTCCTGCCGGCGTCTGTCCTGAGCCGCGGCCGTCCGCCATCTTGATGGACTGCGCATGCGCAGCACCCAAGAACTCTTAGGACCTTTGCTTTTAATCTAATTGGAGGATCAGGCACCTCTCCCTATTTAAGGCACCTGTGCTCATTACCTCGTTGCCTGATCTTGAGTCTCATTCCCTGTGAGTCTCTGAAGGTGTCTCCTGTGTCCTGCTCGTGTTTTCAGTTTCCTGCTGATTACCTGCTCTACTCATCGGTGGTTCCCATACCCGCTACTGACTCCTGTGTCCTGCTCGTGTCTTCAGCTTCCTGCTGATTATCTGCTCTACTCATCGGTGGATCTCATACCCGCTACTGACTTCTGTATCCTGCTCGTGTCCTCAGCTGTCTGCTGGATTACCTACTCTGCTCATCAGCGGTTCTCATACCCGCTACTGACTCTTGTATCCTGCTCGTGTCCTCAGCTGTCTGTTGGATCACCTGCGGTACCCATACCCGCTTCAGCCGTTCAGCGCTCCTGCTGTGCCTGCATATCCTCGTGGACAAGCTTCTCTACTCATCAGCGGTATGCTTACTTGCTATTGACTTTCAACTGTTACCTTGCATATCCGCTTAGGACAAGCTTCCCTACTCAGCAGCAGTATCCATACCCGCTATAGACTATTAGCTATAACGCTGCATATCTGTTTGGAGCAAGTTCCTCTGTGCTCTCATTGTATTCATACAATTATTGACTCTATTCATTCCTCCACTTATCCTTACCTGGACAAGTCCTCACCTCCTCGCAGTGGTACAACTTTCTGTCCGCAGACCACTGACGCCTCCTCTACCTACCTGCACCTGGACAAGTCTTCTCATCACAGCAGTGGTACAACTTGCTGAACGCAGACCACTGACTTCCCGCTACCCTACCTGCACCTGGACAAGTCTTTTTATCACAGCAGTGGTACAACTTGCTGAACGCAGACCACTGACTTCCCGCTACCTACCTGCACCTGGACAAGTCTTCCCTTCACAGCAGTGGTACAACTTGCTGAACGCAGACCACTGACTCTCCCATTACCTTCCTTCACCTGCTCACGTCCACCCGGCTCTCCGTGGTTGAAACCTGCCTTCCACTATAGCTGCAAGTCGCTGATTTATCTACCAGTAAAGCTGCAAGTCACTGACTCATCTACCAGTATAGCTGCAAGTCACTGACTATCATCAATTCCATTGGCATCCTCTCTCCATCTGCTGTTATATACGTTCCACTATTTCACCCTGCTGCCAGAGGACCGCTGTGCAAACTCCGCCCCTCTGGTAAGCATAGTCACCCGGTGAATCCTGGGCAGAACTCCTAGTGCCCGTGACAGTAAGATCAGGCCATGACAGACCCAGGATCGGAACCAACAGCTAAAGAGATGCTGCAGTACCTGGTTACTCGGATTGAACAACAAGATGTTCGACAGCAACAGTTGTTTCAATGTTGTCAGGCTCTAGCCTCCCGAGGAATCCCTGAGCAAAATGTAGCAGCTACTGTTGACCCTCCAGTACCTCCTTCTTCTCCCCAGTGCCATCCCAGGTGTCTACTGCTTCCACGCTACACCTGCCTACTCCTTCTAAGTATGATGGAGACCCCAAAACCTGTAGGGGTTTTCTTAACCAATGTTCCATTCATTTTGAACTCCAACCACATAACTTTTCTACTCATCGTTCCAAAGTGGCCTATCTCATCTCTTTGTTTTCCGAACAGGCTCTCGCATGGGCCTCCCCTCTGTGGGAAAGAAATGACCCCTTATTGGAGGATAGTGCCATGTTTATTTCTATGTTTCGAAGAATTTTTGACGAACCTGGTCGTGTTATTTCTGCAGCTTCCAGTATTCCTCGACTACGCCAAGGATCTCGGTCTGTAGCTCAGTACGTCATCCAATTTCGGATTCTTGCCTCCGAGCTCCAATGGAACACTGAGGCGCTGATAACTGCCTTCTGGCAGGGGCTTGCCGACAAGATTAAAGACACACTGACCTCACAAGAGTTACCTTCCTCCTTGGACGATTTGATTTCTCTATGCCATCGTGTAGACATGAGGTTTCATGAGAGAGATTCCGAAAGAGTAACTTCCTCCAAAGCGCCTGTTCGCCATCTTCCACCTCCAGTAGAACCCATGGAGGTAGGACGCTCTAAACTAACATCTGAAGAGAGGGAGCGACGAGTGAAGAATAGACTCTGTATCTATTGCGCTGACTCTACTCACATGCTGAACTCATGTCCTATAAGGTCGGGAAATGCCAGGCCCTAACCAGTTCTGGAGAGGTAAGGTTAGGGTCCCTGGAGTCCTCTCCAAATTCTATGGATGCTAAAATCTGTGCTTTTGATGTTACCGTTTCCTTTGCCACCAAATTGTTTTTGTCTCAAGCACTTCTGGATTCTGGAGCTGCCGGAAACTTTATATCTAGTTCTCTAGTGAATCAATGGTCCCTACCAGTGATTCCTTTAAAAGCACCTGTAGCGGTCACCGCTATCGACGGTTCACGCATAATTAATGGACTCATCACTCATTGTACGGCTCCATTGACCCTTCAAATTGGAGTCTTACACCAAGAGAAAATTTCCTTGTTGGTCCTTCCTGTTACCATCAGTCCCATCGTACTTGGCCTTCCATGGCTTCAACTTCATTCGCCTCAGATTGACTGGAACACTCCTCAAGTCACTTCCTGGGGTCCGGATTGTCATCATAGATGTTTGTCTCAAGTCGTTCCATTCAAAATAAATCAGTCTTCCATTACACCCTGCCCACCGGGTCTTCCTCCACAGTATGCTTCCTTCGCGGATGTGTTCGATAAGATCCAGTCTGAACGCCTTCCTCCTCATCGGGCGTGGGATTGTCCGATTGACTTACAACCTGGCAACAACCCTCCTAGGGGTCGTGTGTATCCACTCTCGCTACCAGAAACCCAAGCAACTTCTGAGTATATCAAGGAGAACCTCCAGCGAGGATTTATCCGACCTTCCACTTCTCCCGCTGGAGCGGGGTTCTTTTTTGTGAAAAAGAAGGATGGATCATTACGACCCTGTATAGATTATTGTGGTCTCAATGCCATTACTATCAAAAATCGGTACCCTATTCCACTAATTACCGAACTCTTTGATCGCATTAAGGGAGCCCGGGTTTTCACCAAACTTGATCTTCGAGGCGCCTATAATTTAATCCGGATCAAGTCTGGAGACGAATGGAAGACAGCTTTTAACACCAGGGATGGGCACTATGAATATCTAGTTATGCCCTTCAGGTTGTGTAACGCCCCCGCTGTCTTCCAGGGTTTCGTGAATGAGATCTTCTGGGATTTGTTGTATGTCTGTGTCGTCGTCTACCTGGACGACATATTAATCTTTTCTCAGGATCTGCCCACTCATCATCAACATGTGGCAGAGGTCCTCTCCAGACTCCGGAGAAACTCTTTATTCTGCAAGTTAGAAAAATGTTCCTTTGAGCTATCCCAGATTCCATTCTTAAGATATATTGTATCCGGAGTTGGTCTAAAGATGGATCCTGAAAAGGTGAACGCTGTACTACGTTGGCCCCAGCCAACTACTCTCAGAGCAATCCAACGCTTTTTAGGTTTTGCAAACTACTACAGACGTTTCATTCAAGGTTTTTACTCCATCGCTTCTCCCATAGTGGCTCTGACCCGGAAGGGAGCTAACACTAAACAATGGTCCTCCGAGGCCCTTCAAGCTTTCCAGTTCCTCAAGAACTCCTCCTCCGCTCCTGTTCTTCGACAGCCTGACGTGACCCTTCCTTTCTTTTTGGAAGTAGACGCCTCTAATGTTGGCCTAGGGGCCATACTATCTCAAAAATCGGAGCAACAAAAACTCCATCCTTGTGCCTTCTGAACGCAGACCACTGACTCTCCCGCTACCTACCTGCACCTGGACAAGCCTTCCCATCACAGCAGTGGTACAACTTGCTATCTGCAGACCACTGACTCTCCTACAACCTTCCTTCACCTGCTCATGTCCACCCTGCTCTCCGTGGTTGAAACCTGCCTTCCACTATAGCTGCAAGTCGCTGACTCATCTACCAGTATAGCTGCAAGTCGCTGACTCATCTACCAGTATAGCTGCAAGTCACTGACAATCATCAATTCCATTGGCATCCTCTCTCCATCTGCTGTTATATACGTTCCACTATTCACCCTGCTGCCAGAGGACCGCTGTGCAAACTCCGCCCCTCTGGTAAGCATAGTCAACTGGTGAATCCTGGGCAGAACTCCTAGTGCCCGTGACAGGAATAGTCCCATTGTGCTTGTCCCGAAACCCAATGGGACAATTAGTTTCTGCAATGATTTTAGGTGCCTAAACAGTGGAAAATCTTATTAAAATTATTTAACAACCCTTGATCTAACAAAGGGTTATTGGCAAGTTCCCCTGACTTCCACGGCCAAGCCAAAGACTGCATTTTCCACTCCTGATGGTCTCTATCAATATAAAGTCCTACCCTTTGGGTTGCATGGGGCACCTGCCACCTTCCAAAACTTCCAAAGGGCTATGAATAAATTGCTATGACCTCACACAGCTTATGCAGCTGCTTACTTGGACGATATAGTGATTTATACCCCAGACTGGAGATCACAAAGTTGAGGCGGTCTTAGCTTCATTACGGTCCGCAGGGTTAACAGCTAACCCAGAGAAATGTGCCATAGCCATGAGAGAAGCCAAATATTTGGGGTACATTGTTGGTCAAGGGCATGTAAAACCCCAGCTAGACAAAGTGGAGGCAGTCAAAAATTGGACAAGACCAGAGAAAAAGTCACAGTTAAGAACCTTTTTAGGCTTAGTAGGTTACTACAGGCGGTTTGTAAGCCACTTCGCCACTAGAGCTGCTCCACTTACGGACATGTTAAAAAAAAGTTGTCCAGATAGATTAACCTGGTCTGACTCTGCAGAAACCGCCTGGTCTGATCTTCGGTTAGCTCTTTGTTCCTCTCCAGTTCTACAAGCACCAGATTTTACCCGGAGGTTCTTCCTTCCACTTTTGTATTTGTCTGAGAGGCATGTTGGTGTCAGTAGCTGAGAGGGGGTACTGGCACTGAATTGCTGTTTGGAGGCTTCTGGGGTACCTCTTTGGTAAGTTGGCTCTCAATTTAAAAACATATGTATGGCCCAAATATATGGGACTCTCATTGTTTAGAGTAGGACCATCCTATTAGCAAAAGCGCCTTGGCGTGGCGGGTGGCTTAAACATAGATTTGCAAATGTGTGCAACAAAGACTTTTGCATTTTTATCTACAGTAGAAATGGCAGATCTGTTGCTGGCTATAGCAGTGTGCTGGGGGAAAAAATGTTGTGAATATGCAGAAAAATCAGGGAAGTAGAGTAAAACATTGGCACAGTTATGTACCTAGGTGGAGATTAAACCAGGTAAAAACATATGTGTAGTTTAAAATTGGTTTACTTACATGATTTAAAAGCTGCTTCCTCTCAGCAAACAGACAGGGTGGGTCTGATAGTCTAAACAGAGCCAGGGATGGGCGTTTCCTTTTAAAGAGAAGGTGGGTGTGTCACCTGTCCATCAAGCTAGGCCTGTGGGAGGAGTGTCAGGTATAAAACACTGCTTGTTTCATTGTTCAGGGAGATCAACGCTGGGCTAGCTTGCTGATCTGGACAGAGAGCTGGACTATGTATAGTAAGCGTTGAGGGTCTCCATAATTGCTGTGCAAGTATACAGTGTCAAAACATTATTACCATCCTGACAATCAAGAAACAATAAAAAGGAAGTTGTACGCGTGTGCTTCTGAAGTAGCGGGCTCTTGCCACAATATATATATATATATATATATATATATATATATATATATACACACACACACACACATATAGATCTGGGCAGACCCTTGTCTGATGGGTCACCCCTTTGCCATGTAACCTGGATCTCAGGAGAGCCGTTTTCATTAGATGCATGTTATAGTATCTGAAAGTGCTGGAAGACAGAAGAGATCCAATACAAATTTCCTTCACTGCCTTCTGCTGGAGGAATTCCTTGAAATATCAGAGGATTGTCTGTTCAGACTAGAAAACAGCATTCATCTTGACAACTGCATTCATCTACTACTGACAAAGGTGCCTGGTACCAAATAAATAGGTGATTTTGTGATGTCTGTGCTTTCAGCGTGGACATAATTTACTGATGGACATTTTAAAAGCAGCTACTGCTCTACTGTTTGAGGTCAGTAGGCAGTCAAGAATTAGTTTAATACAATGATTTAAGGGTTGCAAAGTTCGTAAAAAACAATTTTACTGACAGACATCAAACATAACTTTATCTATGGACACTATTTTCTATTTTATATAAAGGGTTAGTGAAGGTAAAATATATCTAGATACCAAGGTAAAGTAATGCAAGTAACTTGTGTCATTTGCAGAGCTAATAACCCAACAATGTAGTCACCTTAGCTCAGTACAATGCTTGTACACTCTAACTAATAAAAATAGGAGTTTACACTTTGGAACAATCAAAGTGACCTTTATGCAAGATTCCTCATAACATTGCACACTAATGCGAACATGTACTTAGTAGATCCCCTGCCAAGTTGCAGAACAAAGACCTCGTTTAACGTATTTGCAAATGTAGGGCAGAATAGCATTGCAACAACAGGTGCACAAGGGTTAGATTCGACTGGATTCTGCCCTCTCTGCATCTGTCTAAACATGTACCCAATAATCAGCTGTTTGTAAATCTCCCTAGGCATAACTTGTTTAATGACCAATACTAATGGCTGCGCAGTGTGAAGCAGATACTAGTTTGTAGGCACAGTGTACAACTGAATCATATTGGCGAAACACCCTGCAATAATAGGAGTGAAAATATCTAAACTTATTCCCAAGTCTGAGATGTAGAACAAATACCATGTAAATAAATATATGCAAGATACATTTAGTATGTGACTGTCAGATTATCTGGATAATCTCAGGACCTGCTTTGACAATCTCATGTATAACATAAGATACATTCTGGGCAATTTTTACACCAGGAGACTTGCAGAATCAGAGTTAAGTTTGGGAATGAGCTAAAAAATTAAAACAAAAATTAAATTGTTTTATGAAGTTTAACAACAAGGTACAGTCAACCGGTAAATTAGCTCACACCCATTCTTGCTACAGCTTGGCTTCTGGCTTAGAACTGCTCTCTTTGTGCCCTAAAATTCAATACATAATCCAAATATACAAACAGATCTAAATGGGACATTCTTTGACTAACAGTACATAGAAAGGACTGTTGTCTCCTGTTTCTGTCCAATATAAACTAGCAGTTTCCCAACTAGTGTATTGGGACACTTACATAGAGCATTTTTTTTTTTTTTTTTTAAAGAGGCGCATTAACAATAAATTTGTTTTAACAAAACAATTGTTAAGAAAAAAAAACCCCAAAGATATGTGCTACAAGAAAGTATAACAAGTAGTTTATTGCACAACTACTGTAAGCAGATATTTCTATACAATCTATTTTCTCTCTTTAATGGAGGCTGCAAAAAGGTGAACTGGTGACTAGTGTTTTAAGGACCTAAGTAGAAAAAAGAGGCCACACAGGTTTCGAAACAGCGCTACCACATTGGAATAAATAGCTTGAATTTTTCTGAATTCTATGAGTGGTCTTTCTACCTTCTAGTAATTGTTTAACCAAAGCACTGGATTTTTTTACTCATATATAGGGCAAGTGCCCATTGTTTTCCTTCTTATACACTGTTGAAGTCGTATAATTGGATGAACGAAAGTATATTGGTTAATATTGTTTTATTGGTCGATTGCACTCAGTATGCCAAGCTACACGTGGCATACTGCGATCGCACGTAAAATACGCACGTACACACTCGCATTACAACATTTAGTTATTTATATAATTCATATTGAATCCATTCTACAGTGATTTATGAGCAGATAGTATTTAGTTTACTATTAGTTTATATATTATGATTATATGTACACCTCAGTGTTATTTAAGGTTTAGGTTATAGGAAATGTGTCATGTCTGATATCATTCTAATCCCCTATACATCAGCAGCTGTCCGGTGCATTCGGCGAAGAGATCGCACATTGCATACTCTAGTTATTGATGTTAGGGAATAAACCTTTAATATGATGCTGACTATAAAATGCTAATAGCCCACCTTTGGATTCTTTAGTTTGAACTAGCCTATTACCTGTTTACCCTGGACCCACCTGAAGTCTGGACCTATAGAAGCAAGCCACATCATCTGCATTGTTCACTCTGTAACATTGAATGTATATATATCATAGTTGCGCTCCCACTAGTTTCAGTCATTCTCTGACCACAGTATTCAAGGGTGAACTACTGTTCACTGGTACCCGTGGGAGCGCAGCGGTATGTATCTTTTGGTATTGGCTGTACTGTACTGTATTAGATAATAATAATGTATTGAACTGTTAACTTTTTACATCTGCTAAAATAAATTACTTTGTGCGTTGGAAACACAATACAATTGCTTGGGCAATGCTTATTTGGAAACGATACTTTAATAATTTGGGGGCTCTGAGTTTGCAGGTTACGTTAT
The DNA here is from genome assembly GCF_038048845.1 of Mixophyes fleayi. Taxonomy (NCBI): domain Eukaryota; kingdom Metazoa; phylum Chordata; class Amphibia; order Anura; family Limnodynastidae; genus Mixophyes; species Mixophyes fleayi. The sequence goes on from NC_134402.1 coordinate 226,372,968, forward strand.
TGGCAGGTATGCAACGCTTACGGTTTTCGGTTCCTCAACAAAGGGTGGATTGACGGACGCGTCTCATACGGGAAAGAACGCAATGTGTTCAAGACCTGTGGTTCACTCTGTGTTGCGAAACCGAATGTCCGTTGTTGCATAATCTGAAGGAATGCTAACTTGAATCTAGGGACAAGAAAGAAAAATGTTTATTTTTATTGTGGTTTTACGTTTTAAAGGGTATTGCATTGCATAGGGTATGTGTACTTCCTGCCTTGCGTATGTGTACTTCCGGTAATATTGCCACGTGGTTAAACAATCGTTTTGATAGTTGTTATACATACATAGTATAATCACTTGTTAAAACCTCTGGAACATTATTACTATTGTTGGGAACTTTAATTTTCTGCGCAGAAAAGGTGTATGTTGTGTGATTTGGTGACTTTAAATACACAAAGGTTTGATCTATTGTTGAATAGAGTGTCAGTTGCTGTCTGACGAGGCAGGTGCCCAACAAGGCAGGTATACTGGTGGCGGAAACAAAGCAAGTTTTCGCGACATGCACCCAAGAGTAATCGCATCGTTTAATGATAACTAGTATGTTTAAGTGTTGTGATCGGACCGTGCGGCAAGGAAAGCCGTGATTGTAACTTGGGAGCACGGGGAGGAATTCTGTTGGCAAGGCCGGTAATTGACTTTACCGGATGCTGCCATTGGTAATAAACTCAGCAAATTTTGTTGGAGTCAGGGGTAATCGATGAGCTGATAACCCTTTAGTCTGCATTGATATTTCTGTATTAGGGGTCCTTGTCTAAAATTGTATAAACTCAGCAGATTTGTTGGAGAGTCAGGGGTAATCGAGGAGCTGATAACCCTTTAGTCCGCATTGATATTTCTGTATTAGGGGTCTTTGTCTAAGACGAAAGGAAGCGAGTGGACGCGGCTTGTAGCAAATACGTCCACGGGTGCTAGGAACCCCTCCAGCCGGCACAACACAACCCGGAGTCTACTCTGCCAATCAGGTGTTCACTGGAGCCCCTGATGGTGGGGACAGACTGGGCTGCGGACTGACAGAGGGTCGTGAAGTGTGTACCGGCTGGGGAGAACCCAGGCAAGTGGAGTGTGGTCCACGCAGAGGTCAAGGGCCGGCAGCAGGTAGCAAGTCTATATAACAGGCTGGGGTCAAGGGTCACAGGCAAACAGGAGAAACGGTAAACAGGCCAACGGTCAGGGTCACGGGATACACAAGCGAAGTCCAAATCCAAGCCAAGGGTCATACACGGGAGATCAGTAGAAGTTCAATAGACAGGAACAGGAACAAAGCAGGTCAGCAGACTGGGTAGCAGAAGCTATAACCGGCAGTGAGGCTGCAGACCTCACTGCCTTAAATACTAGTGGCCACCAATCAGAGCCTAGCTCTGAATCACACACAGCCCCCTGCCTGATTAATGTATCAGGCATTAATCAGCCCACAGGCTTGTTAAATCAAGCCACAGGTAGTTTTAACTTCTGCGCATGCGCGCCCGGCTTCCTCCGTTTCCGGGACGCAGCGCAGGGCACAGAGCTTCCGACCGTTGCCATGGCAACGGTCGCCCAGGATCCGGAAGCGACACCCCGGTCGTCAAGGTGACGGCCGGGACGCCAGAGGGGGCCAGAAGCGAGCCGCGGCGGCTGTGAGTACCGCCGCGGCTCGTGACAGTACCCCCCCCTTGAGGAGGGGTTAAGGAACCCCGACACCCAGGTTTCCTTGGAAATTTCCTGAACAACTCCTTCAGTTGTTTGGGAGCATGGAGTTGTCTCTGCGGAACCCAAGACCGCTCTTCTAACCCGCGGTTCCTCCACTGCACCAGGAAGTGCACCTGCCCTTGCACTTTTTTAGAATCAAGGATTCTTTGAACCACGAATCTTTGTGGCCCGCTGGAACCTCTCCCAGACACACTAGAAGACTGGGCTTGACCAGGATATAGTACCGGCTTCAACAGCGAACAATGAAACGTGTTGGGGATCCTAAATGAGCCAGGAATTTTTAACCTAAATGCCACGGGATTCACCTGCTTGACGATGGGAAACGGCCTGATGAACTTAGGACCCAACTTCTTGCAAGGCTGTTTGAGCCTGATATTTTTTGTAGACAGCCACACTTTCTGGCCAACCTTAAGGGAGCAGGTGGTACGGTGTCGGTCCGATTTTTTTTTTTGCAACAAGTGAGGCTTGTCTCAATGATAAGTGCGCTTTCCTCCAGATAACTCTGAGATCCCTGGCAGTGGAGTGGATCTCCTGGATACCAACGGACTGAAGTGAATACAAGGAGTTAGATCTGGGGTGAAAACCGTAATTGCAAAAAAACGGAGAGATTTTGGTAGATGAGTGACAGGAGTTGTTACAGGCAAATTCCGCCCAGGGCAACAAGGAGGACCAGTTGTCATGAACTCCGATGTGTAGCATCGTAAAAACTTCTCCAAAGACTGATTAACCCTTTCAGTTTGCCCATTTGACTGAGGGTGGTATGCGGAGGACAAACTGACCTTGATTCCAAGGAGGGTACAGAAGGATTTCCAGAACTGCGCTATGAACTGAGAACCCTGATCGGAGACGATGTCAGTAGGGAGTCCATGGAGACGGAAAAAGTGCGGAATGAACAAGACGGCCAAATCTCGAGCAGTAGGAAGCTTGGTTAATGGAATGAAATGCGACATTTTGCTGAACCGGTCTACCACGACCCAAATGGTATTGTGTCACGCAGAGGGTGGCAGATCAACTATAAAGTCCATGGACAAATGTGTCCAAGGTTTTGCAGGAGCGGCCAACGGAACTAACTGACCTACCGGGCCAGTCCTGGGAACTTTGTTCCTGTCACAAACTTCACAAGACAGGACGTGACTCTTGACGTCAGCAGACAAAGACGGCCACCATACAGTACGGGAAAGGATTTCCAATGTTTTGAGGACTCCAGGATGTCCAGCAGACTGACTATTGTGTGCTTCAGTTAGGACTGCTTTTCTTAGATGAACTGGGACAAACAAGCATCCTATCGGAATATTATCAGGAGCCAACCTCTGGAACCTTTGTAAGGTACAGCTCAAGTTTTGGGTTAACCCTGCATGGATCATAGACACAGGAACAATAGGCTCTGGACTAGTAACCGGGGCATGGTGTGCCAGGAAACTTCTGGACAGGGAGTTTGCCCGAACATTTTTAAAACCTGGACGATAAGTGATTATAAAGTTAAAACGGGTGAAGAACAGTGACCAACGAGCCTGTCGAGGGTTCAGTCGTTTGGCCGACTGTATATACTGTAGATTTTTATGATCCGTTATAACGGAGACCTGATGTGCAGTGCCTTCCAACCAATGTCGCCATTCCTCAAAGGCCCATTTAATTGCTAACAGTTCTTGATTTCCAACATCATAGTTGGTTTCCGCTGAAGAAAACTGACGGGAAAAATAGGCACATGGATGTAGGCAGTGAGTATGGGGATCTTTTTGTGACAAGATGGCCCCGGCACCGACGTCAGAGGCATCAACTTCAAGGATAAACAGTACTTTAGGATCCGGGTGTCTAAGGACCTGAGCAGACACGAGGGCTTTCTTCAGGGTTTCAAATGCCATTATTGTTTGTGGAGACCAATTAGCTGGATCGCTTCCCTTGCGGGTCAAGGTAATGATAGGGGCCACGATATCAGCAAAGCCGCCAATAAATCTCCTGTAATAATTGGCAAATCCCAGGAATCTCTGAACCGCCTTTGAGGTTATTCGGCTGTACCCAGTCCAGGATTGCTTGGACCTTGGTTGGGTCCATGGAGAAACCTTCTGAGGAGATTATATAACCTAGGAAGGATACCTTCTGTACCTCGAACTCGCATTTCTCGAGTTTAGCGTAGAGATGGTGTTCTCGCAATTTCTGTAGGACTTGTCTGACGTGACCCTGATGTACTGACAATGATTCAAATATATATGAAGATGTCGTCCAAGTAGACAACAACGAAGTGTCCCAGAAACTCACGTAACACCTCATTAATCAAATCCTGGAATACTGCAGGGGCATTACTAAGGCCAAATGGCATGACCAGATATTCGTAGTGGCCCGAGAGTGTGTTGAATGCCGTCTTCCACTCATCACCAGCTCTAATACGTATGAGGTTATAGGCACCACGAAGATCGATTTTTGTGAAGATAGTTGCCCCTCTTAATGGGTCAAAAAGTACGGATATGAGAGGAAGGGGATAGGTATTTTTAACCGTAATAAGATTCAGCCCTCGGTAATCGATACAGGGTCTGAGTCCCCGGTCCTTCTTGGATACAAAGAAGCACCCTGCTCCTACTGGGGACTTGGATGGCCTGATGAAGCCTTTCTCCAAGTTTTCGTCGATATATTCTTGCATGGATTGAGTCTCTGGACCGGAGAGAGAGTACAAGCGTCCCTTGGGTAATTTTGAACCCGGAATGAGCTCAATGGCACAGTCGAAATCCCAGTGCGGTGGTAGAATGTCAGCAGCCTTTTTGGAGAAAACATCCCAGAAGTCATGATAGTGTGAAGGAAGCTGCTCCGGAATAGGCTGAATCACACGCAGAGGTAGTGTCAAGCAAGACTGAGTACAATAAGAGCTCCACTGGACAATCTCTCCTTTTACCCAATCTATGACAGGGTTATGGCGGGATAGCCAAGGGTGGCCCAGAATCAAAGGAACTGACAGGCATTCGATAAGGCGGAAGACTATGGATTCCGAGGGGAGAGCTCCAATGTTCAATTGTAGTAGCGGGGTCTCCCAGGTAATTTTACCGCCTGGCAATGGAGTGCCATCTAAGCCACATACCGTGATGGCAGATTTGAGTTTAACCCGCGGAATTCCAGCACAGCGGGCAAACTCGAAGTCCATGAAGTTGCCTGCAGCTCCACTGTCAATGAAGGCCGACAGGTCCACAGAACGAGCACTGAACGTGAGCTGTGCAGGGATCAATACAGCATTTTTCGGGGAGACAATCTGCAGACCTAGGTGAACTTTCCCCTCGTTCCCTAGGCATGCTCTTTTCCCGGCTTATTCGGGCAGGAACGGGAGAAGTGGCCTTTTGTGCCGCAATAGAGACATAAGCCCTGTGATCGTCTCCCGTTTCTTTCCTCAGGGGAGAGGCGATATGCTACTAATTGCATGGGTTCCTCACCATCAGTGGAAACAGGAATGAAGGCGGATGGAGGTGAAGATGCCTCCTTTTCGGTTTTCCGCTCTTTAAATCTCCTGTCGATTTTAATGGAGAGGTGCATCAGATCCTCCAGAGAGGTAGGAGATGGGTATTGCACCAGAGAGTCTTTAATCTGTTCCGACAGGCCGAGACGGAACTGGCAACGTAAGGCGGGGGTCATTCCATCCACTATCAGGTGATCATCTACAGAATTCAGCGCAATATTCCTCTGCCGACCGCCGGCCTTGTTTCAAGGCCCGTAGATGAGTTTCTGCGGAGGCCATTCGTTCCGGGTCATCATATAGTAGATCCAATGCCTCAAAGAAGGACTGCATGGCAGGACTAGTCTGTGGCAAAGAAAAGGCCCAGGATTGGGGGTCACCTTGTAGGAGGGAAATGATAATCCCGACTCTTTGTTGCTCTGAACCGGAGCGGGATCTCAACCGGAAATAAAGTTTGCAGCTCTCCCTGAAATTCCGAAACAGGGATCTATTTCCAGAGAACCGATCCGGTAAATTCACCTTAGGTTCACAGGTGGAACTCGGAGTGGGTTGTGAAGTTTTTGCGGCTTCCTCTTGAACGGACAACCGCTCAGCCAATCCCTGGATCATCTGGTACAAGGACTCAACATGGCCTGCTAAGGCTTGTGCCGGAGACGGTGTGGATCCGATTTCATCCATCGCAACCTCGTCTCAGTGTGTAGGCCGGTTATAATGTTAGGAACCCCTCCAGCCGGCACAACACAACCCGGAGTCTACTCTGCCAATCAGGTGTTCACTGGAGCCCCTGATGGTGGGGACAGGCTGGGCTGCAGACTGACAGAGGGTCGTGAAGTGTGTACCGGCTGGGGAGAACCCAGGCAAGCGGAGTGTGGTCCACGCAGAGGTCAAGGGCCGGCAGAAGGTCGGAATGTATATATATCATAGCTGCGCTCCCACTAGTTTCAGTCATTCTCTGACCACAGTATTCAAGGGTAAACTACTGTTCACTGGTACCCGTGGGAGCGCAGCGGTATGTATGTATCTTTTGGTATTGGCTGTACTGTACTGTATTATATAATAATGTATTGAACTGTTAACTTTTTACATCTGCTAAAATAAATTACTTTGTGCGTTGTAAACACAATACAATCGCTTGGGCAATGCTTATTTGGAAACGATAGAATTACTTTAATAACACCGAATATGAAAAAAATAAAATTTAACTAGTACTAGCAATTATTTTTTAGTGTGGAAACATTCTATGTTTAAGTCCTCCACAAACAGTGACCAGACAATAACCCTTGTATTTTATGGCTTAGTACATACCATAATGTAACTACTACCAGCACAATTCACATTACTTGTCTAGAAATGCCACAGTTGTTGAGAAAATAGGTACAGTAGAGACAAAGATGCACATTTCACTTTTTTATTAAATACTCTTAAAATAAAACAGAAAAATAGCATAAAATCCCACCCACAGAGAAATAAATGAAAACCACACAATACTGTTGTCTACTAAACCGCCCCAATCAAAAAGGTAAATACATTGTGTGTGACAAATACAAATAGCAGAAAATAACCATGACCAAAGCAGCCCTCTTCATCTTATACCCAGCCCAGAAGATAAAAAAAAACCCCAAATAAAAACAGATCCCACACCCTCCCTCAAAGCCCAATTTCAGCCCTGCACTGCAGCCTGAAATAGCAGAGGTAATGGCTGGGAAGTTAGTTTAGCAGCAGGACTTGCAAAGCACTCTACTGCCATCCCGTGGCACAAACTTGTACTGCAAGCATTAAGCCACCCTTCTCTACTGTAACTCAAGGAGCATCCTTGGTTTTTCAGTAGGGTATGGCAAAGCCTCAAAACTCTTCTTTATTTTCTAGCACCACTAATACTACGTGACAGGTGGTAATCTGGCCAAAGAAATAAAGAGTGGAAAATAACCAGTGTCTATTTTATTAATGTGGAGGAGAGAGGCAGCTATTTGAGAAATAACAGGTGACGTCAGGATTCCTCATTGCCAGAATCATCCTGGTCTTCATAGCAACTGTCACCCTCATCCTCTTCCTCCAGGTCATCATCTTCATAGTAGTCATCATAGAATAGGTCAGATCCCTCATCCGGAGCTGGAGCCTTGGTTTTCACACAATATTCAGCCAGAGTGGTGGGGACCTTAACTCCATCATGTTCTGCATCAGCCTTTGTGGTCAGAACTTGCTTCCTAGGAGATTTGGAATAAATGGTGGAGAGTGAAGGCTGAGCATTGAAACGAAACAAGGATGGTGTTACACCTGCATTTTGGAAGCAGTGTTTTGTGTGCCATTAAAGATCAGCAGAGATCTGCTTTTAACTCATATTACTAAAGAATGGGATATGCTCTTTGTGGGCACACTGGCTGTTCAAGGTTTCTAACACTCCCCAATGCTACTTGTAGCATTTTCACCTTGCAGATTTTTATCTTTTTAAAAAAAATGCTGAAATCCATTAGCATTGCAACATAGGACACTTTAACCTGCCACACACAAAAGTTGTAAAAAGCCATTGAAATAGCAAAGCAAATTTTTCCCTAGCAAATACAAAGACCCCCTCCCCCTCCCAAAAAAAAAACCCCCCAAAAAAACACTCAAGCAGTCCTAAATTTCTCTGAGCAGTTATAGGCTTGAGAAATATGCAGCTTATTTTGCACATTAGCTACTTCCACTGTATGTGTCTTCTGGAGCTCAGAACATTTAGAGGGAATGAGATATCTATGCCCGCCTTCCTTGTCTGACCAACTGTGGCTGTAACCTTTCAAATAGCATGAATAGTGAGCAAGCAAATTCAATAAGCAATAAGGGAGGAGGAAGGGGGGGGGCAACCTACTTATCTTATTGGCTACTGGTAGTAATTATCAAAAATGTACATGCCTTACATGGAACATTCTTAAAACAAATGTAGCATAATACTACCTACTGTTAAAGAATGTTACTTCTAAAAGTCTGCAGTCTGAATCTATCATCTGTATGACGATGTGTCCTGGCTCAGACTTGTATGGAACGTAATGTCAATAGAAATGTAGCAAATAATTGCAGTGTAATTTTGAGTAAGAAAGTACCACTAACCACCTTCGTCACAAATTGTGCTGACTGGCCCTTTACCTTAATTGTGACAGATGCTCATGGGTTGCAGAAAAACATTTGAAGTATATATCGGATTGCTGACAAAGCTAAAGTAAATATAACTGTTCTCATCCAACTCCAGTTACAAGGCCATGTTTTCATTTCAAATGTTATCACCTCACCTGATAATGTCTGTGTACTCGCGATCACGCCCCTTACTTTCCTTCCATTTCCGGTACATGACAGATGCATCCACATTGGCCGGAGAGAATGTGTTTGGCTCATTCAGGAGAGATATGACACTGAGCAGGATTGTCCTGTAGAAAATTATCAAACACAACAAATATTAGATTAAAAAATGAAAAAAGCCAAGAACAGCAATAATCTTGTGTTGCCAAAACAGTTTGTGTAAATTAGATTTCAGATCTATTTTACATGCTGTATAATAAGAGGAGCACCTATTCATACACTTAGGGAGGAAATCAACAGCCAGCGATGTGCCGCTGGGACATCCCTGCGATGTCTTGCTGCGCACATTGCTGGCCATTACGGTAGGGAATTTTCGCTCAAAATGAGCAGACAGTCTAGCCAGAACATGGGCACAATGGGCCTGATTCATTAAGGTATGTAAGGTTTTAAAAAATAAAATAGAAAAGTATGTTTTCTCTTGGCAAACCCTGTTACAATGCAAGGGATGCCAAGTAGTTTATTATGTCTCATGAGTTAAATACTGTCTGCTTTTTCATGTAGCACAGGTACTAGCTAGTATATAGCTTTATTTGTACAGTGAAATTTAAAGTTAATCTAGCACATGCATTATCCCAACTATAAATCTGCCATCAAATTTAAAATTTATCTCCCCTTCCAATTGCATCATGATTTTGCCAAGGTGAAAAAATTACTACTTTTTTTCTTTTGCTTTACTTTTCTTAATGAATCAGGCCCAATGTGTCTCATTGGACATCTCGGAGACACTGCGCTGAATTGAATCTTCCGCTTACCACTTAATATATAAGCAGAGAACTGTGCATATTACATTCAGTCACAGAGATTGGGAAATATCTTCCAGTTATTGAATACTTAGAAATGTCCTTTAGATTTATATCCAATGGAAAAAATTGAGTGGTTTCTTTTTAACTACAATGAATACATTCATTAGGGCCATTTTAAGTATAATTTGCCCTTTATATAATCATTCCTCATTGTCTCCACATCAGAGGGACCTCATTCCAAAGTGAGCAATAAAAAGAACAATCTGCAGGTAATCAGATTGGAATATACACAGCAGCACAGAATGTTTCAGGAGTGTACAGACTTTATGGGAGGATGTGACCTGTCTACTCATGTGCTTAGTGAGGATAGGGCTACATGTGACAGGGGCAACGACTGGATATGAAGAGGGGAATGGAGAGAAGCCACACACTGACAGTAGAAGAAACAGGGCACCCCCACCCACACAACAATACAGAAAAGTGATGTGAGGCTCCTGTCAAGCTGATACAGAAACACTGTAGTGTCAAAGGTTCTTCTATATGAAAGAAAGCATGGCCATCAAACTTTGCTTTAAAAGTAAGAGGGATTTTTTATTGCATTCATAGCAGATACCCAATACGTCATTCATATATGAAAAACATCTTCTTGTAAATTGGTTTCAGGTTATAACCATTAATGCAAATGCAACCACTATGTCAAATGGAGGGGAGCCCATACAAGCAATCCACAGCCTGGCAGGGCTGCTGTTACATAGTGCTGCGAAGTTAGCTGCTAGTATGCTAGAATGAATTTTGCAGGGTGAGTGCCGGCAGCATTCACGCTCTTTTATAGCTATTGCGCAACTAATATATGACAAGCAGTGTTGTTACATATCCTCAATCTGCTTCAGTGACCTGACATGTTAACACAGTACTAAAAATACAGCAGGAAGATGTAGACAGTGTTTGGTCACCAAAACATACAGTATAGACTAGTTGTTCTATAAAAGATGTTATTAAACCTGCTTACCGCACATTCTGAGTGGGGTTCCACCGCTCAGAAGGAAGTTCTCCACTTTGAGGGTCATCTATCGGAGGATGCAAGATGGAAATACATACATCTCCATTCTATATGAAACACAAAAGTTAATCTCTTCATATAAGTGGTCAGTCAAACATGCAGTAATTTTGGCTTCAATAAATCAGCTTCAATTTAATCAGGTGTGTGAAAAGCAATCTTCAGTTCATAAAGACAGTTTACGAAGAAGGCACATATGATTTCGGTATCCATCGTAACGCATACAAAAAGATAGAATGAAAATTGCCTTGGTGTGGATCTAACAGAAATTATAGTAAGATGGTGTGAAAATAGAAAAATTTATTGTAAGGTCACCAGAGAAGAGGTAATAAGATGAACAACAGACAAGAAAGGAGGGGTGCACCAGAGAAGAGGTAATAAGATGAGCAACAGACAAGAAAGGAGGGGTGCAGCAGAGAAGAGGTAGTAAGATGAGCAACAGACAAGAAAGGAGGGGTGCACCAGAGAAAAGGTAGTAAGATGAGCAACAGACAAGAAAGGAGGGGTGCACCAGAGAAGAGGTAGTAAGATGAGCAACAGACAAGAAAGGAGGGGTGCACCAGAGAAAAGGTAGTAAGATGAGCAACAGACAAGAAAGGAGGGGTGCACCAGAGAAAAGGTAGTAAGATGAGCAACAGACAAGAAAGGAGGGGTGCACCAGAGAAGAGGTAGTAAGATGAGCAACAGACAAGAAAGGAGGGGTGCACCAGAGAAGAGGTAATAAGATGAGCAACAGACAAGAAAGGAGGGGTGCACCAGAGAAGAGGTAATAAGATGAGCAACAGACAAGAAAGGAGGGGTGCACCAGAGAAGAGGTAATAAGATGAGCAACAGACAAGAAAGGAGGGGTGCACCAGAGAAGAGGTAATAAGATGAGCAACAGACAAGAAAGGAGGGGTGCACCAGAGAAAAGGTAGTAAGATGAGCAACAGACAAGAAAGGAGGGGTGCACCAGAGAAGAGGTAATAAGATGAGCAACAGACAAGAAAGGAGGGGTGCACCAGAGAAGAGGTAATAAGATGAGCAACAGACAAGAAAGGAGGGGTGCACCAGAGAAGAGGTAATAAGATGAGCAACAGACAAGAAAGGAGGGGTGCACCAGAGAAGAGGTAATAAGATGAGCAACAGACAAGAAAGGAGGGGTGCACCAGAGAAGAGGTAGTAAGATGAGCAACAGACAAGAAAGGAGGGTTAACCAGAGAAGAAGTAGTAAGATGAGCAACAGACAAGAAGGGAGGGTGTAAAAGGAGTAGATAGCGGGAAAAAGTGGAAATGGATAGCACAGCAGAACACAAAACAAAAAATAGATTGGAGAAAGAAGAGTGGAGAGTTATTCAGCAGTGTGAAGTATGTTTATATATTGTATTCCAAGATCCATAATATAGGTGCATGGATTGCCAATGACTTTTTCTGAATAAATTCTTGTTCCAGCTTTTGTGGCAAGTGGATTATGCACTTTTACTCTGGATGTGTCAGAATCACATCTGCCGAAATCAACTGAAAAACTGTTCCCACATTGTTGACTTGTGCAAATCAAATCTTAAATTGTTTTTCATGCGACTAGTGCTATTAGTTTCTCTATTTTAGCTCTATTTACATATGAAAGATAAAGAGGGCTTTCAAATGCAAATACTTACACAGTCTGAAAAATATGGCCATGTTATAGTTAGGAAAACGTATTCAAAACAAAACAATTCCCAATGTCAATACCTGCCATAATCCCTTTGTAACACCAAAAACATGGTGCGCACACTTACCTCGTAGATGTTTGGGTGCCACATTTTTGTCAGGAACCGGAATGCAGGAGGAGAATATGGATAATCTACAGGGAATTTTAGGCGAGCCTGTGACAACGAATGCATAGTAAGCTTAACAGATCTGCCACATACACTACTACTTTGTTACATAAATGGTATTTGCACATTTTGTCAATTCATCATTATTGCTTTATTTGCAGATTAAATATGCCAAAGACACAGCCCTGTACATTCTGTTATACCCCACCATATTTTCAGATATGTGCCACAATTGCTCCTGTTATGGAAAACACTTGCTTTGTATGTTCACCAACATAGATGTTAAAAATAAATATCAATGGCAGAAAAAAAAACCCAAAAAAACTTTTAAAACAATGAGAAAAAACCCAAAATGGTAAATGGACGCACAGAAAAACATCCAGAAATAAAGTATGATTATATATATATATATATATATATATATATATATATATATATATATATATATATATATATATGCGCTATCCTTTAAAAAAAAAAAAAAAAAAAATGTGGGTCTGCAAAAATCAATTATTTGCATTTAGACAGATAATGTGGCATGAATAATTTTTCTGTGTTTTCTTACATAATCATCATATCAAGCCAAGACCAGCTAAATGATTGGGATATAATACATGAACACACTTATTACAAAAAGCAGGGCCAACACATTACAACTTAATGTTTACTGGCTGCAAAGGTGCGTGCAGAAGGACATGGCTAGGGCAAAATACAGTGCATGGACAGATATTGGACATCCCAGCACAAGTTTACAATACATTTTAAAAAACTTTTGTATCTAGAGGGGGGAACCCTGCAAAGGAGTTCTTTAAGAGACATGTAATTTCACATTGTTACATAAACTTTGTTTGCCCATCTTACCAATTTATAAACAGACCAAAAGGGCATAATAACTGTTTGATCACAGTAGATCACCATGATTTATTTAATTATTTGAGGTTTGCAGTGTTGTATCACAGAACTGTTTACAACATTTATAAACAGTATTGAAGCAAAGGTCCCAGATACATGTCAGATTTAACAGTATTTTCGATAATGATTTCCTTCCATTATATTAAGACACCACAAAGCCGTTCAGCACAATTCTCATCGCAACAAGGATACATTTAGGGGTCTATGCATTAAGATGTGGTACAGCTAAATATGCATCGCTGCACATCGCAGTGATGCATACTTAGGTACCGCTTAGATGCATCATGCCATGGCTACTCTGGGAGCCCCGGCAAAGTGACCCCTTTCCTGCAATCTTTTTTTCCTGCTTACCGGCAGACAGCGCTTCAACTGTACCAGATTCTGCAAAGCCAGAGAGGCTTCAGTAGAATCCAATAGGAAATGACAGGTAATGCCATCCTAAGATGGCATTACCTGTCTGTGCAATATGAAGCTTATCAAAGTGTTATGCATTGTAGTCCCTATAGTAATCTATGGGGACTGTGATGCTGCACAGTACTAGCCTAAACGGAGATTTATAAAAAATAAAATAAAAAATCTCCTCTGTTAGGCAGTTAATTCATAGCAAACTTCCTTAAAAAATGCGGAAACTGATCTTTTAAGTGGAAATTACCTTGATGCATAGACCCTTAAGTGTTAAATGTCTAAAGTTTATGGCACAGTATTCATGATGGTTACTATAGTTATATATGAAGCTGTAATTTAGAAAGGAATAGGCCTATAAGCTTCGAGAACTAGGCAATAGCTTTTGTCATGAAGCAGCTCCATTGTCTCCACAGCCGACTGCAGCATTTAGAACCCCCCCCCCTATGTTTTGACACTCACCCCTCTCATCCCTACTACAGTCCTTGTATCCCTACTACAGTCCTTGTATCCCTACACAACTGCGCCACAGCCCCCCTCTCTATTCACTATTTTGCTGGGCCTCATTAAAACATCCCAATTATTTGCACCCCATTACCTAAAGCGTCCTGATTGCTATATCCTCGGCCCTGCTAGTTCTAAGTTTCTTCCTTACCTTGAAGTACCCTCCTTCATAAAAGGTGTTAGGGGGGCCGAAAATTGCTACCTCCCAATTGTAAAGATCCCCCTCATCAACGAGGGTGACCCGGAACCCCTCCACTGGCTCCTCCTGCAGCCCCTTGAGCTCTAGCAGCAGCGCCTTCTGGGAGCTGGGCACCGGCATCATTAGCCGGGCCATGGCGGCTTTGCTCCCCGATAATCTGCCTGGGGCTTCTGGCCTCCTCCGCGCACAGCACGCCGGGATCGTCAGTCCTGGTCACAGAGAGGTGTGTTGGGGGCCGAGGAGGCTCTATCAAGACATAGCTCTGGATGCGATAGCGATGCGGACAGACAGCAGCTCTCTGTGACTCTGAGGGGTAACAGTACAGGAGAGGTGCGGACTACAGCTCCCAGCAGCCCGGGGGCGGGGTTGTGACGTCAGCGAGGAGGCTGGACCTCTGGGATGAACAGAGGGGCTACTGGGAATCGAAGACAATGCAATGTGTGACTGAAAGGGAAGGCGACGTGCGACACGTTATAGAGACACCCGGTATAGCCCGCCTCCAATATATAAACACCTGCACCGGGGTGTAGGTGCCGCACAGTGCCGTATTTGTGACGTCCCATCGTGGTCATATGGTGTGTGGTGTCATCGCCGAAAATCCGGCTACAGGGGGCGGGAAATTCAAAGATGGTTTGAGTGGCTGCTCTTTGTCCTGGGATCTCCTTGGTTTAGACGTCAACCATACTAGTCTAACACAATAGATATTTGAATTAAACTGTCCACAGTAAACATAAATGACTTGAGGCCAGGCTACTAAGTGGAAATATTGGTGCTAAGTTTGGGAACACACATATCTCTCTGAAGGACTGGTCAAGTTCTCTGTCAGCATTATGGATGTTCCAAAATAATTTCATGAGTGAAATATTTGGTTTTGATTTCACACTTTGCTTAACCTGGATTCAATTAATTATTAAATGTAAAAGGCAAAGCTGTAACTATAAATTGTATTGTGGCGACAGAGAACGCTGTCACCTTCCCCCATAATTATGATGGGGTGAATAGTAGGTACCTTAGATGGGGGCACATGTTGTGCAGCCCTGTCTTCCTGAGGAGAGCAGACCACAGACTGACACCAACCTTCCCCCAGCTCTAGGTTTGATGGAGGTCTAGATAGGTAGCTGAGGGCGAGTCTGTATTGAGCAGCAAGTACAATATTGTGGCTGGTTTGAGCATATGTGGTTGAGCAAGAATCCCAACCCAGAGCCATATCTCTATAAGTTTTCATGTGAACTGGTTCATATAAGGTTTAATACACTGTCTTAGAAATAGTATCACAAAATAAAGCTGCAATTTAATTGTACCAAATTTCAATTTATATGTTGCCCCCATTGATATATTTCTGAACACTATTCAACATGTAACTGTAAAGAAAATATGACCTACAGCAAGCATATGCTTTCATGTTCTAACTAAACTACAAAAGTGACAGCCAGAATCCCAATTTTTCCTCCTTTTCTTTCCTCTGGGCTAATCTGTGCCACATTCCTGATTGCCTGAAGGCAAAATAATCATGGGTGTTTCCATCCCATTTAGCAACCAGTCATCGAATCTGGAGAGATACATCGTATACGCACATATGTCCTAGAAATTTATTCAGTAAAAATGCTTTCTATTTGCAAAAATAGACCAATAAGTGTACCACCTACTGGTCCTATAACGTGCGGAAAGCCGACTATAGTGGCAAACTGCCGCGTTATGGGCACAAGGGACTCAACGAGTGGTAGATTTATAAATGGATGGATGTGGGTCAGGAAACCTTTCAGTACGCGACTAGTATGCTGGAACAAAACAATCACGCTACCCACTGTGGTCTGGAATGAACTAGGCGCACACTAATGTAACACCGCCAAGAGTTTGGTCAGCAGTGGTATTGCTGTAGGGATGTGACACAGAGATTCTAGACCACTTTGCACAATGTGCAGAGTGTCCATCATGACATGAGGCGGCAAAACCTCAGCTTCTGACATCCCAAAGAGGCCTGAAGACACTCTGTGTCATGAAACTGGTATAGGATGGAGCTACTTGCTAGTACTAGCACCGCTGAGCTAGGCTGGTGCACAGTTGCAGAACAGCTTTTCTCTTTCATCCAGTCTGGGGGACACTGCTACAATGGGTTGTGGAGGAGAGCACAGGAGTTGGCACCTAGCTAGTTAACGTTAGGAACTGCTGACAGGCCCATCCCCCTGTCACCTCCCAGTTTCTGTTAGGTGCCCAAAGAGTTGGGCTGCTATTTTTTATTAGGGGTGTGCACCGGCCACTTTTAGTGTTTTGTGTTCTGATTACCTTGAGGTTTTGGGTTCTGATTTGTTTTGCCAAAACACCCGACGAAAGGTTTTGGTTCTGATTTAGGGTTTTGGGTTCTGATTTATTGTTAAAAAAGCATAAAAAGGTGCTAAAATCCAGGTTTTTTTTTGTTTTTTTTTCACTCCTACGCTATTATTAACCTCAATAACAATCATTTCCACTAATTTCCAGTCTATTCTGAACACCTCATACCTCACAATATTGTTTTTAGGCCAAAAGGTTGCACCGAGGTAGCTGGATGTCTAACTGAAGCTACACAAGTGGGCGGCACAAACACGTGGCCCATTGTAGGTGGCTGTGTAGGCTTGAATGGCCTTTTTCTGCTCCTCCATCCTCTGCAGCATATAGAGAGTGGAGTTCAAGTGCGTCACTACCTCTTGTTTTTGTTGATGGCAGGGCATGTTCATGCTTTTTTGATGTAGCAGGAACAGTGAACGTAGTTTAATATCTGATACTAAGATTTCTGCACTGCAGGAACAGTGAACGTAGTTTAATATCTGATACTAAGATTTCTGGACTGCGTAGTGGAGTGGCCCCGGTACCCAATTTGGTACCGGGGCCACAATACCTCCTTCAACTTGTCTAAATTCCACTGCACAGATGGCTGCTCCTCCATCCTCTGCAGCATATAGAGGGTGGAGTTCCAGCGCGTCACAACCTCTTGTTTGAGGTGATGGCAGGGCAGGTTCAGACTTTTTTGATGTTGCTCGAGTCTGCGGTAGGCACTGGCAGAATGCCGAAAGTGTCCAACAATTTTGTGGGCCACCGCAAGCATCTCCTGCACATCCCTGTCACTCTTCAGGTAATGCTGCACCACCAAATTAACGGTGTGGGCAAAACATGGGACGTGCTGGAAATTGCCCATATGTAATGCCCGCACAATGTTACTGGCGTCTGACGCCACAAATCCCCAGGAGAGTCTAAGTGGGGTAAGCTACTGTGAGATTATTTGCCTCAGTTTCTCTAATAGGTTGTCATCGTTGTGCCTCTTATTAAAACCTGTGATACACAATGTTGCCTGTCCTGGCACGAGCAGCCGTTGTGGAGATTCTGCTACTGATGCAGCTGCTGCGGAAGGCGATGTATCTACCCAGTGGGCTGTCACAGTCATATAGTCCTTCGTTTGCCCTGAACCACATGTCCACATGTCCGTGGTTAAGTGGACAGTGGGTACAACCGCATTTATCAGAGCACTGAGGACACTTGTTCGTACTTCTCTGTACATCTTTGGTATCGCCTGCCTAGTGAAGTGGAATCTCGACGGGATTTGGTACCGGGGACACAATACCTCCATCAACCGTCTAAATCCCACTCCACTGATGGCGGACACCGGACGCACGTCTAACACCAACATAGCTGTTACAGCCGCAGTTATCCGCTTTGCAATAGGGTAACTACTGTCGTACTTTGTGCTCATGGCAAACGACTGTTGGACGGTCAACTGTTTGGTGAAAGATGTAGTGTTCTTACGACTTCCCCTCTGGGAAGATGACCGACTACCAGCAGCAACAGCAGTAAAAGGCGTACCGCTGCAGGATTCCTCGGATGAATCCCGGATTGAAGAGGACTCAGTCTGGCTGGTGACATGGCCTGCAGGACTAAATGTGATGGAGATCGTGGAGGAAGTTGACGAGGAGGGTGTTGGTGGTGTGTATCCAACAGGACCAAGGGATTTAGGTGTCCCTGGACTGATGACGGTCCTAGCCCCAGTTCCTGAACTAATCACTGAACTATGAAGGTTATTCAGGTGACGTATAAGGGAGGATGTCCCTAGGTGGCCAAGATCCTTACCCCTGCTTATTTGAGCTTTACGTAAGCTACATATGACCATACATTTGTTGTCCGGATTTGGATAAAAACTCCAGACCGAAGAGGTGCATTTCTTGGTCTTCTGTCCAGGCATTACGATGGGCTTTTTCATCCCATGGACAACAACTGATTTTCCCCCTGGTGCCTCATTTAAGATAACCACATCAGCATCCTCCTCGTCAAATTCCTCCTCAGCGCCAGCTACATCAATATCCTCCCGGTGTACAAATGGTGGAAAGAGCCACCTCTTCCCGTACAGTGATGGGAAGGTCAGGCTTCGCAACTACCAACACCCTTGGACTCGCCTTGGGGATTTGTGATACCATCTGTTTAGAAGGCAGAATTGTTTGCTGTGTTGTTGATGACAGCTTAAGTCTCTTAAATTTTTTAGAGGGGTGGGGAGGAGGAGGGCTTAGATCCTTGGGTGAAGCTGAACCACTAGTCATGAACATGGGCCAGGGCCTAAGCCGTTCCTTGCCACTTCGTGTCGTAAATGGCATATTGGCAAGTTTACGTTTCTCCTCTGATGATTTGAATTTTCTTTTTTTACTAATTGTAGTGAACTTTGGCTTTTTGGATTTTACATGCCCTCTACTAGGAGATTGGGCATCGCCCTTGGCAGACGACGTTGATGGCATTTCATCGTCCATGTCATGACTAGTGGCAGCAGCTTCAGCATTAGGAGGAAGTGGGTCTTGATCTTTCCCTACTTTATCCTCCAAATTTTTGTACTCCATTATATGCAGCACAAGAGAGCGTACCCCTAAACCACACACACTTTGGGACTGCAGAAACAGTGAACGTAGTAATATAGATTGCAGTTCCTATTTTTTGGGACTGCTTAAACAGTAAACGTAATATAGATTGCAGTTCCTATTTTTTGGACTGCTTAAACAGTGAACATAGTAATATAGATTGCAGTTCCTATTTTTTGGGACTGCAAGAATATATTGCTCTATAATATTTTTTATACTTTTTAAATTATTTTTTGGGTATTTTTTTTTAAATTTTTTTAAGATTTTTGGATAATTATCAAATTACTATGGCCTTAGCAGAAAAAAATACAGGACAAAAGCACCACTGGACTCAGCAGGACAGACACTGGCCAAAGCACCACTGGAATCAGCAGGACAGAGCACTGGACAAAGTACTACTGGACTCAGCAGGACAGAGCACCACTTGACTAAACTAATCAGCAGGACAGAGCACAGGATCTCAACCTCCCTCTTCTGTAACCACAGGGAGAATGAAGATGGCGGCTGCGAGCGGGGCATTTATGACATCAGAGTCTTGCGAGATCCGATGCGAGACTTGGATGTCATAGCCTCGTTTTGGTTTCATTTAGCCGCCGGAAATACCCGAACAGTGCTCGGATCCCGTCGCTCATCACTTTTTTATGCTAGTGATTTTATTTGTTTTTAATTTATTTTTTCTTTATTTAACTTTTAATTTTTCAGGGCCTTTATTGTGAAGCAGACCTGGGAGTGTGTTCTACCATAGAGAGCACACTCCCAGAACCGCAGCACGGACACTGCTCTGTCAGATGAGAGCCGAGGGCTCTCACTGGCAGAGTTTTATAGTGTCTGAATCAGAGTGACAAGTGGTCTCAGGACCGCTGTCACTCTCAAGCCTACCTGATAACCGGCGCTGCCACTGCAGGCATAGAGCGCCGGTTATCGGATCATAAGCCGGGCGCCATTTTAATCAGAGCCCCAGAGATGAGGGGGCCGACCAAGATCCCCCCTCAAGAGGGGGAGATCGGGGTCCCATCGCTGCAGGAGACCTCAAACATTTTAGAGGTCTCCAATACTCTACTGTATGTATGTGTGTATATATATATATATATATATATTTATATATATATATATATATAAAAAAAATAGTTGTTTTTTTTTAAAAAGGGAGAGAAAGAGAGAAATCTGAAAAGGGGGAGCTAAACTATATAGAGCTCCCCTGCTCTTCTGATCACTTGGCACAATCTGGTCTTCTGGCGCCAAAGGAAGCCCGGGAAGAGAGACATCTTGGTGGAAGACAGGCACCAGGACACTGCTGTGGACTCCTCTCCTATATTTGGGCCTTTTGGCTAAGTATTTCTCCTTTTATTAAGCAATTTATACTGTATTTATTGCTAGAGTAAGTGGGGCTAGTAAGGGTAACATTGTACATTTTACTTGCCCAGATTATATTGTTTAAAGTTACAAGTACAACTTTTATTGTAGATTAGTTGATTATTTGTTTTTTCTCTGTCTCACTTTTGTTTTGGCTCTTTCCTTTATAAAATGTCAGATAAAGAGAAAGGTCCTGTGGTAAAATGTTTTACCTGTTCTAAATGTAAGGTTAAATTACCCTGTGGACAGAAGAACCTGTTGGCGCTTTGCTCTGATTGCGAAAGTAGGTCCTCTACGCAAACCCAGCAGTCCTTAACCACTCTGTCGGAGGAACTGGCCTGGGTAGCGTCTCTGACACAGTCGGTTTCCTCCTTAGCCCAGCTTCTCACTAAATCTGCTCAGTTACTGACAAGCTCGGCAGCCCTTCCTTCAGATAATGCTTTTACAGCTTTGGGGGTCCCTGCTGTGGCTGCTTCTACTGGGACGGCTATAACAGGCCCTTCTTCTTTGATGACGGATCAGGCCCCTGTCTCGGCAGAACCAGCATGGTCCTCATCATTAATTAAGGGTTTAGACAGGCTAAACTAATTCTGGAATCCCCAAATTTGATTCGCTTACAACAGCACTTGTCACTCACCATCAGTTTCCTCGAGAGCCATGGCTGGTTAATAAACTTAAAAAAATCCCAGGTGGTTCCGCGGCAGCGCATGATCTTCCTTGGACTCGTCATGGACACCAAGCAGCAGAAGGTGTTTCTGTCAGAAGAGAAGATCAGGTCTGTACAGAGAATAACATCTCAGGTCTTGTCCTCTCCCAGTCCTTCAATTTACTTGTGCATGCGTCTCCTAGGGAAAATGGTGGCCTTCTTCGAGACGATCCCTTACGGTCAGGCTCATTCCCGATGTTTTCAGTGGGACCTTTTAACAAAGTGATCAGGATCCCACCAACACTTGGATTGCCAGAGGATCTACCTGTCTCTGAATGCGAGAAATTTACTTCAGTGGTCCCAGATCACCTGTCGGTGGGCAGGTCCTTTGCTTAGTGGTCATGGATCATAGTCTCCACAGATGCCAGCCTGAAATGGTTGGGGAGCCGTTGTCCTTCATCTCCGGCTCCGGGGTCTTTGGTCAATCCAGGAGTCCTCTCTATCCATCAACACGCTGGAGTTGAAGGCAATCTTTTGGCCCCTCAGGGGGCCCGGACCCTTCTTCAGTGTCATCCAGTCAGGATTCAGTCCGACAATGCCATGGATGTGGCATACGTCAACAGACAGGGAGGAATGAGAAGTGCGGCCGCAATGCGGGTATCGGCTCAGATATTCGCCTGGGCGGAACAAAATGTTCCAGCAATCTCGGCAGTGTTCATCTCAGGGATAAAGAACTGGGAGGCCGATTACCTCAGTCGCCATGCGATAATGCCAGTAGAGTGGTCACTCCATCCGGAAGTCTTTCCGTCTCTGGTTCAGAGGTGAGGTCTGCCTGATCTAGATCTCATGGCCTCCAGACACAACAGGAAGGTTCCCAGATTTTGCGCAAGGGCAAGAGACCCCTTGGCAGTAGCAGTAGACGTCATGACAATGTCATGGGACTTCAGGTTGGGATATCTGTTCCTCGAGTACTCAGTTGAGTGAGGTAGGGAGGTCTGCCGGTAATACTGGTAGCACCTGCATGGCTGCGTCGAGTGTGCTACGCGGACATAATCTCTATGGCGGTAGGGCGAGAACTTTGTCTTCCGCCACGAGACGATCTTCTCCTTCAAGGTTCCTTTCATCACCAGGATTTACCTAGGATGATTTTAACGGTATGGCTGTTGAAGCCAGGCTCTGAGAGCTAGGGGTTTCTCCCCCAGTGTAGTGAACGATCTGTTACATCCTCCTTCCGTCTTTCCCGTTTTCTGGCTTTTCTTAGGGATAGACGCAGCTCTCCTCTTGTTATCTGTAACCTTAAGGTTACAGGTATCAGCCCTTTCAGTTTTCTTCCAACTGAAGATAGCGGATATGCCAGACATCAGGACGTTTCTTCAGGGGGTCTTACATATCTAGCCTCCTTATGTTCCACCTACAGCACCATGGGATCTTAACCTGGTGCCTGAGATGCTTACAGGGCCTCCTTCTGAACCCTTACTTTTGGCAGATTTTAGGTCTCTGACCTGGAAAGTGGTATTTCTTTTAGATATTGCATCTGCACGCAGTGTTTCATAGTTGGGAGCTCTGTCCTGTCGAAAACCATATTTGGTGTTCCACGAGGACAGAGCGGTATTGAGAACTTTTCCTTCCTGTGTTCTGAAGGTAGTTCTGCCTTCCATTTGAACCAGGAAATTGTGGTTCCAGTCTTTCGGACGGCTTCTCAGTCTGATCAGGAGTATATGGAGAAATTAGATGTGGTTAGGGCTCTCCGTATTTATGTTAAAAGAACTTCCCAGATTCGGTATACCGATACTCTGTTTGTCCTTTTTGATTTTCATAAAAGAGGCTGGCCAGCCTCTAAGCAGTCAATTGCGAGATGGATTAGGGTAACTATTAGACAGGCTTACATCAGGGCTAACCGTCCTGTGCCAGAGAGGCTTACCGCCCATTCCACCAGGTCAGTGAGGGCGTCTTGGACAGCGAGAAATGTGTCTTCTACGGACCAACTTTGCAGAGCAGCCACCAGGTCCTCTGTCCATACCTTTACTAAATTCTATCAGTTTAATGTGTTTGCGTCCTCGGATGCAAATTTTGCCCGTATAGCTCTATGGGCCGGGCTGTAAGAGGGGTCCTACTCTTAGGAGGCTGCTTTAGAACGTCCCCATGGTAGTAGTGTCCCCCATACCGGATGAAAGAGAAAAGAGGATTTTTGTACTTACGTTAAATCCATTTTCTCCGATTCCTTCTGGGGGACACTGCGATCCCTCCCTTCTGCTTTTCTTCTGTGTGTTCTTGGTTGATTGGCCTTTTTCTCCTTGGGGCTTTTTAATTGACTGGGAGGTGACAGGGGGGATTGTAGAGGGGAGGGGTCTGTCAGTTGTTCCTAAATTTAACTAGCTAGGTGCCAACTCCTATGCTCCCCTCCACAACCCATGGTAGCAGTGTCCCCCAGACGGAATCAGAGAAACGGATTTAACGTAAGTACAAAAATACTCTCAGGCCTGGCATCACTCAGGATGTGAGGCGATAGAGGGCATTATGCCATGTGTGTCCAGTGACACACATGGAATGGAGCCCCTACCTAAGCACAGTTGGAAAGGCAAATGGTTTATCCTAACCCTGGTAGATTTCACCAGTGGTTTCCCTGACACAGTAGCTCTAGCATCCATAGGTGCTGATCTTGTAGCGCAGGCATTAATAGACATCTTTAGCCAGGAAAGTTTCCTACCGGAGCTGATCAGGGTCCCAGTTTCAGGGGGGACTGATGGAGACTTTGTGAGAGAAATTTAGGGTAAGGCTATTACGCACGACTCCTTACCACCACCAAACCAATGAGCTTTATGAGAGGTTCAATGGGATCTTAAGTAATTGCTGGAGCATGAAATAAGAGCTATGATCATCTGTTGTCCGCCCATGGGTGACCCAGAGACCAATCCTTTACCTGACCTGCTAGCGACATTTAAGCAAGACTTTGGATGGGCCCTGAGTTACTCAGGATGGTTAAAAAAAGGTTGAATAGTTGATAGGCTTGGGGTTGTTCCTTCACGTAGCCACTGGACATGAGCGCTGTGCTGATTCCCAAAAAAGGATGGTACCCTGTTGGCTGAATTAGGTATGCCCTGCATAGAAGAAGCTTCTAGATAGCGTGGAGGCTTCCTTTTTGTCTACTCTGAACCTTCGTAAGTGTTACTGGCAGATATACCTTACTAGGGAGCAGAGAAAGATTAAGACCCTATTGGGCCCCTAGGCAAGATGCTGCTTGCCCACCCTCCCCTCCCAGAACACAACTCCTTTAAAAAATGCTTTAGTATATATACATATAATAGATCGATACCTTGGGGGGGGGGGTATTAATGTTTTTTAGGCCAAATAACATTAATACACCCCACACCCCCTATACATGAATACACTGCTGAGGTCTCTAACCCAGTCAGTGAGAGAATGTAGATCGAAGGAAGGGGCAGGGAGCTGAGGAGAAAGTACTGCTTCACTTTACATTTGTTACGAAACTCAGGGTATTCTGCTTACTGGTTTTAGCACTACTCACCAAAGAGGTGCGGAGTGTAATGTATCCCAGGTCTTCGCCAGGGACCCCCACAAGGGAGTATGGTCTTTGCTGCGGGAGACACGCAGGTCGCGGTCCTCAGAGGGAGCAACCAGTGAAGCAATAGGATGGAAGAGGTGTCAGACAGGCCGGGTCAGAACCGAGAAATCGGGATATGCCACAGGGAGAATCCAAAATCGTAGTCAGGAGCTAGCCGGGTCAGGTATCAGGAGCGTAGGAGAGAATGGTCAAAACGAAGCCGAGGTCAATTCACAAGGAGCACAGATAGAGGGTAGTCAGGAGCAAGCCGGGTAATTCACAGGAGACACAGGAGTAAGCACAGGAACGCTGGAGTTAGGTGAGACCTAATACTCTGGCACTCTCCAAGTGCCAGAGTAACTCTTATATAGAGGAAGCAGGCCAATCATCGGCGATGGTGACGCTGAACACCACCGCCGGAATTAGTGGAAAGCGTTCCGTTGCCTAGCCGCCGACCTGGAAGTGCAACCGGGCGCTCGGCAGCAATAGCAGGCGTCCGTCCCCATGTGACGGACACAGCACGGGGACGGCGCCTGACAACATTGCTTTACTGTCTGGTCCCGCAGCATTGTCAACTTCCTTTAGGCAAGGGCCAACCCAGATTATCCCTTTAATGTGGATCTATGTGATGACGTATGTGGGGTGAGACATTGTGTGTTTTCTGCACTAAGTGAGTTTTCTCACAAAGTGTATAAAACATACAGTTAGACAACACAGTTGGACAAACATTGGACTACATTTGATTACTTCCAGTAATAAGCTACATCTGCCACAGCCTATTTCTGCATTACTTGTTTATCAACACGAAACACTGCAAATAGGTAATTATTTTAAATACCCTAATTTTGTGGCTTTTACTCGAGTCACAAAATTTATTAAATTGCTTTGATTGGTCTCCTTCTATGGCATTATCTTTAGGACTGTATCATCTTTCTCCCCTCCACCAACACAAACATTTGTTCACAATGCACCTTCATTATTCCACTGACCTTTAGTTAACACCCATGAACTTTTGTCCTATTTATTATCTCAAACAAATACAGCTTTCTGTCGCCAGAAAATTACAGGTCAAACATCTTACAATCCCCTTACCTATCTTTCGCTCTCTTTGCTTCTATTAGCTGGTGATATATCACCTAATCCAGGTCCTCCACACTCCTCACACACACATACATCAGAGCACTACCGCTCTATAGCAAACCTCAAACACATCACCTGTCTCCCCTCTCTTCCAAAGTCCTTTAAATGTGCCCTTTGAAATGCACACTCTGTTTGTAATAAACTTACCTCCATATATAACCTCTTCCTCTCAAAAAACCTCAACCTTCTGGCAAGAACAGAAACATGGCTCACGCAATCAGACACTGCCTCACCTGCAGCCCTTTCACATGGTGGTCTCCATTTCACCCACACCCCCAGACCTGGAGGCAGACAAGGAGGTGGGATTGGACTACTCTCCCCACACTGCACATTCACAGTTCTACCAGATATCCCATCACTCGCATTCACATCTTTTGAAGTACAGGCTATTCGCATACCCACAGAAATCTTAATTCTATTAATCTTCAACAATTTTCCACCTCTCTCCAACAAGTTCTCTCCCCTATCTCTACATTCTCCTCCCCTGAGATGGCAGTACTTCATTTTCACCAAACTTTAGCAACAGCCCTTGATCAAGTGGCTCCAGCGACTCTTCGTACTACATGTCGACTTCAATATCAGCCATGGCACACTACAGCAGCGCAAATTCTTCAAAACGTTCCCGTAAAGCAGAACGTCACTGGTGTAAATCTTGCACCTCTAATGATTTCATCACATATACTGCTATCTACCACTCCTATAGAAATGCAGAAATATAGATATCCAGATTGTTCAGCGCTAAAAGGTACCCAGACTGATTTATGAAATATCCTTAGTATTTTGCCGATGAGAGAGAACGAGATGGAATCCATTTGATAAATATTCTATATGCGCTTTTACATTGGCGATATGGTAGGAGTATTTCTACATATCTTTTTACTGTTGGAACTTAATGCCTTTTTTTGTCATCTTTGATGGGACTTAATAAAATTGCCCCTTTTATATACAATATCACGCTAGATCTGTCTTTCTGTGTTGTTTTTATGGCTTTAATGTATTGAGAGATACCACGAAGAAAGAAATATTTACTGGCAAGATAGTCTATGATTATCTAAGAGGGGACGGAAAAAGAAAGAAATAAAGACCCTGCTACATGCCCATGACTCACTACCCTCTGGTAGGAATTTATTTCTTACTTTATATATGGAGGTGACGGTGAGGTGAAAGTCACGAATATTTCTGTCCCACGAGTGACCATCTGTTGCATATCCAGCATTGAAGAGACTTTATATGATATTAAGATACAGATGGTTGTTTTGCAAACTGGACACATTTCATTTTTTGAATTTCATTTTATGATTATTATCATCTATTTTTATGTGTATGATTTTGTTTTTGTTTGTATGCATTATTATTGAAGAGACTTTTTGGGTACCTTTTAGCGCTGAACAATCTGGATATCTATATTTCTGCATTGTTAACTCACAGGTCTGTGTACCCTGTTTATTCCAGAGATTCGGCAGCTAATTTGGATCATTGAGCGCTGATAGTTTTTTCTGTTTTAACTATATACTCCTATAGAAATGTTATGGACACTGCAAAACAAACATACTTCCAATCTCTCATCTATGCTCAGGCTTCTAACCCCAAACGCCTTTTTAACACATTTAAATCTCTTCTCAATCCTCCCACCCCAAACCCTTCGTTTACTACCAGTGCACAGGATCTTGCTTCCTACTTCAAGGACAAGATTGATAAGATCATACTAGAAATGGTATCCTCTTTCTCGACAAGCAATCAGCTCAATTCCTTCGCACCACCCTCTGACACCCTCTCTTCATTTGACCCCAGAAATGAAGAGGAAATTTCTACTCTCTTCTTATCTTCCTACTCTACCTCCTGTCCTCTTGATCCTATACCCTCGCAAATTGGTAGATCTCTGTCTCCTGTGCTGATTTCACCTCTAACTAAAAACTCCTATTCTGAAAAAACAAGATTCCGACCCAAACTCTCCCTCAAATTACTGTCCCATCTCTCAGCTTCTGTGAGCCTTCAAGCTTCTAGAGAGACTTGCCTACACTCGCCTCACATGCTTCCTTTCTGCAAACAATCTGTTGGATTCTTTTCAGTCTGGCTTTCGTTCTCAACACTCCACAGAGACTGCGTTGACTAAGGTTGTCAATGATCTGATCACTGCTAAAACTAAACGTCATTACTCTCTCCTATTTCTCCTGGATCTCTCTGCTGCATTTGAAACCGTGGCCCACTCTGTTCTTATACAAACACTGCAATCCCTAGGTCTTCAAGACACTGTCCTATCCTACCTTTCTAATCGCCCTTTCACTGTTAATTTCTCTGGGGCCACCTCTGCTCCGCTTCCTTTATCAGTTGGAGTACCGCAAGGCTCAGTGCTAGGTCCTCTCCTGTTTTTTATAACGCTTCTCTTGGAAATCTAATAAGCTCCTTTCAATTTCAGTATCATCTCTATGCGGATGATACCCAAATGTATCTATCCTCTCCTGATCTCTCGACATCTGTGTTGTCCCGTGTAACTGACTGTCTGCCATTTCATCTTGGATGTCCTCTCGCCAACTCAAACTCAATCTTTCTAAAACAGACTTAATAATATTCCCACCCACCAACAAGAGTATACCTGACATTTCTATTTCTGTTGATAACATGACCTTAAACCCCACCTCTCAAGCTCGCTGCCTGGGTTTGATCTTGGACTCAGAACTATCCTTTGTTTCTCACATCGACTCTATATCTAAATCATGTTATGTACATCAAAAAATCATTTGCAGAATACGCACATATCTTACACAAGACACTGCAAAAAACACACAAAACACTGCAAAAACCTTAATTCATGCACTTATCTCCTGCATTGACTATTGCAAGTCCCTCCTTACTGGTCTTCCCTAAAACAAACTCAAACCCCTGCAATCTATTTTGCATGCAGCAGCAAGATTGATTTTCCATGCAAATTGTTATTCCTCTGCTGAATCACTCTGTATGTCTCTACACTGGTTGTCTGTTTTCTACCGAATCCAATATAAAATACTTTTACAAGGCCATCAACAAAGCTGCACTAACATACATCTCCTCTCTTTTCTCAAAATCTCTCCCAACTCGGCAACTCTGTTCTGCACAAGATCTGCGTCTCTCATCCACCCTCATTACATCCTCCCATTCCCGGTTACAGAACTTTTTTCAGGAATTCTATGGAACTCACTCCCTCACACGATAAGACTCTCCTTTGATCTATAAACTTTCAAGCGATCTCTGAAAACCCACCTCTACAGTCAAGCTTATAATATTGCTCAACCACCTTCTTAACCTCACTAGATTACCCTATTACCACCCTATACACAATTTCACACAAGACAACTACCCCCTGGCCAACATTGTTGTGTGATGGGATCATTTAGCTTACGAATCACTTTTACCTTTGCAGTCTGGCTGGACCGAAATACAAAATGTAGACTTAACCTCATGTATCAAACTTCCATTGTCCTATAGATTGTAAGCTTGCAAGCAGGGCCTTCTCACCTCTTTGTCTGTTTTACCCAGTTTATTAGTTTACTATGTTTGTCCCAAATTGTAATGAACTATGGAATATGTTGGCGCTATATAAATAAATGATGATGATGATGATCACCAGCTCGGAGACTTAAGCCCCCAGCTGCTGTCCTCCCTGGGCCTCACTTCTAATGGGTGATCCAGCTCTGCCAAGAAGGTACAGGAGCGGTCTGCTTTTATCGCTCCATTTGGTCTGTATGAGTTTGCCATCATGCCATTTGGAATGAAGAATGCTACAGTCACCCTCCAGCTCATGGTAGATTTCCTCTTGCGAAGATAATAAGATTTATGTATGTCAACAATATAGCTATTTTATGTGAAACTTGGGAAGAGCACCTCAAGCAGTTGCTATGGCACATTTGTGAGGCAGGGCTGACCATATCTCTGGATAAGTATTGTATGTGGATGGCTAAGATTTTGTACTTAGCACAGGGTTGGAGGAGGAAATATACGGCATGAGCCAGCCAAAGTCAAAGTTATCTTGAATTAACCACTCCCCAACCAAAAAGAGTTTTGAGCCTTTCCTAAGCAGGGCTGGGTACTACAGAAATGTTTTATACCCTAGTACAGTTCCATAGCCTGATGCCTCAGTTGTGGATTAGAAGCCGTTCTGAGCCAGGTAGCGGAGGATGGTCAGGGTCACCCAGCAGTCTATCTCTCCTGGAAGTTAGTGGGTTGGGCAAACACGCCATTGAAGAGTGAATTGGGGTGTGTGGCCTGCAAGTCATAATAACAAGATGCATATTCCATATGTTCCCAATATGGAGAAAGTAAATCCTTCTATATTAGGAATTCCCCAACCTCCAAAGTAGATTATTTCTCTATCATCATCAGCTATTTATAAAGTGCCACAAGAGACAAAGTGGGATTCGCGCTACTCTACCTATATATGTAGTGCAGCCATGGGAATGTGACGGGGCTCGTCCTACTCCCCAAAGAGGTAATGGTGGAAAAAAGTATTCTCCCAGGCGCAAATAGAGATATATGTGGTAAAGGAGGATAGATGTTAATGATATGGTAAGGGTGACTAAATGCCAGAAATTTATTCTTGCCACAGTGAGGTAGAACAATACAGAAATAACAAAATAAAGAATAAAAATAAAAACAAATATATAAGGCTATATCTTATTGCAAATGGTATGTAAATATGGAAAAAGTTTGTTCGGTAAACATAGGTAACAAGGGTAGCAAATGAAAAACAGGCTAAGTTCCAAACTTTATGGTGGCCTCCTGTTTCCAAAGACAACAGTCCTTTGTAAACAGTGTTGAAGTAACAGATCAAACTGATGATAAACACAATGTAGCAATGGGGGAACAAAGGCTAAGTTACAATGGTCCGCCTGGGAGAATACTTATTTATAAAGTGCCACTAATTTCACAGCGCTGTACAGAGAATTCACTGATCAGTCCCTGTCCTATTGGAACTTACAGTCTAAATTCCCTAACATACAGTGTTTTATCTGCCTTGCTATGGGCAGATGTGAATATAATAAGACCCTATTGGATGTCTGGATAAATGAAGAATAACTCACGTCGCTAAGGGAATGAGCGCATTGTCCATCTGACCTATGTGCTTTCCAAAATACAGCCAGAACATCAGTAGAATGCCTAGTGTCATGTCTAGAAACTGAGAAGACAGTGTTGGCCTTTCTACAAAACAGAACGTGTATATTAATACCCATGAGAATAACTGCACACATCTGCCTCAACACACAGAAGGAGATATACCTAGGGGTATGTTTACTAAACTGCGGGTTTATAAAAGTGGAGATAACAGCACGGTGATATACCCCCTAGCGAGAGACAAATGCAAAGCTAAACACCTTATTAACACTATTCTATTAATAGCCACAAGAGGGCCTCAACACTTTATAAAATACAGAACGGATTATTATTTCTGAGATAATCTATTTTGTACTATATTTCTTACAAATCTACTATTTTGTACTATGTCTCTTACAAATCTACAATTAAGAAATGAGTTTTGTTACCACCTTGTACCTATCCATAACATGGAGTAGACTGTAATAAACGTCTGTTACAATTCTAGCGGATTTAGTGGATTCTCTCTGCTAATCTGGAATAGTGCTGCGAGAGGTGTGCAGGTCACAGTACTTCAAGTTAGTCACCAGCACAGTGTTGTGATGAACAGGAATAGTTAAACAATCTGGCTTAAAATCGACAGTAGACAGTGATAATCCGAAGGCGAATTAGGAACAAGGAGAAGGTCAAACCAAGATTAATGATGGATTTGGGTACCATGAAAGAGCTGGAATCAGAGGGGTCGAAGGATCTAGAGAAGGCATTGGCCCTGAAATTCTTAGTGCCTGGACGGAATGTCAAAATCAATTGAAACCTGCTAAAAAACAGTGACCAGTGAGCCTGCCGAGGATTCAAACATTGTGCGGACTGTAAATAGGTAACGTTTTTATGATCTGTGAATAACGTGACAGGAAAGAGAGCTCCCTCCAGCAAGTAACGCCATTCATCAAGGGCATCTTTAATAGCCAGAATGTCACGGTTCCAACGAGGGACAACTGGATCCTGGTGGTTCACTGGAATTGACGTGACTTCAGCTAGGGGCGCGGAGTCTAACAAGTGAAATGGTGTTCACCAGTGATTCCCGCAAGGGAATATGGACTTCGCGGCTTCCACTTGCAGGTCGCGGCCCCCTAGGAAGTTCCCAGCGCACCACGAGAGAGAGCGTAGACTGATGTAGGTAGTATGCGTTGCTACTGGCAACTGACGAGAAGATGAGCCAAGGGATGTTGCTAGGAGCGAATCTACCGGATAGCCTGCTGCGTTGCCACTGGAGATGGCAGCGATAATGAGGTGTAACCAACTCCAGGAGGGAATAGCGGAATATACTGTGGCGTAGGAGCCCGGAGGTGCAGGAACTCGGAAAGGCTGAGTAGGAATCCCCGAAAACTTGAGACGAAACAGGAGCTGTATTCAGTATGGGTGTCAGAGACTGACTGAAAGAACCAGCACAGATTCCAGGTCAGGAAGGCATTAAATAGTGTAGTTCCAATTAGGCAGCCAATAGAGGGCAGTAGAAGCAGAGAAAAGGGTTAGGACGTTCTGCGCATGCGCAGAACAGTGAATGCCGATTCAGGAAGCAGAGAGACAACGCTGGAGGAGAGCTGCAGCGTGGAACTAGGTAAGTGAAGCATGGAATAGGAGTCAGGCGCGGGGAGCAGCGGAGACCAGGTTATACACGCCGGCTCCCGCGCTGGACAGCGGGAGTGCGGTGTGTGACACAGAAGTTCTTTATCCCCATTGCTATAATTGGCTTTATTGGGCACAACTGTCTTGGAAAGAAAACCACAAGGCCTGAGCCTAATGGAGGAACTCTTCTGGGAGAGCTCAGCCCCAGCCCTACCGAGGAGGCATCGACTTCCTAAAATAAGGGTATTTGCTGGTCAGGTTGTCTCAGCACTGGTGCAGATGAAAAAGCTTATTTTAAGGTCCTAAATGTGAGTACTGCCCTCTGGAGGCCAAGACTTGACCTGGCTTCCTTTATGGGTGAGCGAGGTAATAGGAGAAATAAGGGTAGAGAAATCCTTAATAAATTGCAAGTAATAGTTGGTAAACCCAATAAAGCGTTGAGTGGCCTTTAATCTGACAGGTTGGGGCCAGTTAAGAATAGCCTCTTGTTACAACTCTGAGGGTATCTGTGTCACTTCTAATTAGCACTAGCAGAACAGAAGCATGGGGGTAAATGTATGAACCTCAGATTTTTTTCAACTCGCCGGAAATCAGCGACTTTGCAGGTAGAATTTAAAGCGGCGATGGCTTGTAAAGGCAACCTTTACAAGCCATCGCCGCTTTAAATTTTCACTGCAAAGTCACTGATTTCCGGCGAGTTGAAAAAATCGGAGGTTCATACATTTACCCCATGGAGTCTTAACGGATTCCCCGGTATTCACCAAGAACCGCCGCAAAGCTGGATGTGTTTTGGTGCCAGGAACCCACAGGTCGCGGCCGTCTGGACTGCTTCAGGATGTAGCACAACGCCCAGAGAAGAAGACAGAGAACTGGAGAAGCTGAGACCGCTACTATGAGAGACAGCAGGAACACACAGTAACAGCACCAATAGTAGGCAGATAAAGAACTGGTACACGGGTTGTCAGGCAGAGTAGTCAGACAGGCTAGGATCTGGTACATGGGATGTCAGGCAGCTAGTTGTCAGACAAGCCAAATTTGGTACACAGCGAGATCCAGCAACACGTAGTCAGACAGACCACGTTCGGTACACAGGGAGATCCAGCAGCACATAGGCAGAAAAAGTAAACAATCCAGCAGAAAGCACCATATAAGAAGCAGCAAAAGGGACTCGGACGCACAGCAACCAAGTTGTATTGACTGAGCAAATGCTGATCATGGCACTGAGGTGACGGCGCTGGAATGAGGAATAGGTAAGCTTGTTACACCTCTACCTTACTTGGGTCCATTTGCAAGCCCGTGCCAGAGACCAGGTATGCAAGAAAAGGTACCCGAGATTGTTCGAAAAGGCATTTCTCCAACTTGCAATAGAAACGGTTCTCCCAAAGGCAAGAGAAAACATCCTTAACGTGGCCATGATGAGATGAAAGGTCCTTTGAGGAAATCAAGAAATCATCTAGATAGATAACCACAGACTGGTATTGGAAGATCTCATTGACAAATTCTTGGAAGACTGCAGGCACATTACAAAGCCTGAAGAGCATCACTAGGTATTCATAATGGACATCTCTCGTGTTAAACGCGCTGGCAGGTGAGGAAGATTTCCGAATAAAACCTCGTTTGAGATTCTCTGCAACATATTCTGACATTGCTTGTGTCTCTAGTAGGGACAGATGATACACCTTGCCTATGGGAATGTTTTAACAACAAATATTACAACATATACTTAAGAATACACAAATACTCTCTGCTGTAAAACCAACATTACCTTAAGTTGAAGGACCAATGTACTAGGTTTAGGGAAAACATGGCCTTAAAAGACAAGTAAATAATGTGATGAAACATCACATATATAGTATCTGTTCATAAAGAGACATATAGAAATCAATGATAGACTCCCACTTAATAAAAGGAAAATACCATACTACTACAAAATGTTTTATGCATACTTGTCTAAGACGCAACTTATCCATTGGGTGATAGACTATACCATAACCCCTAGATGTTATATTATTGCATTGTCACAAGACTCACATTTTTATCTGCTTAATAGCATAAACAATGTATTATCTACAATGGACGTTTTGCTTTTAATTGCAAGATAGGGAAAACATGGCCATAAATAATGTGATGAAATATCACAGACTTAGTATCTTTTCATAAAGAGACACATAGAAATCAATGATAGACTCCATCTTGTTTCTTAATAAAAGGAAAATACCATACTGCTACATTCCACCCCTTGGCTCTTTATCACAAATCAATAATGTTTAAATAGATTAGTATCTGTTTTAAACATTTCTTAACACATACATAAAATAATGTGAAAAATACATATATCATTATTAATATAATCAAAACATTAAGTAAATACATAGCTGTCTGTGATCCCCAAATTCCCAGCCAAACAATGGCCAATCATTAACTTGCATAATTAGCAGGAAAGTAATAATAGGCCATATTACCACACAAAATAGAACATTCCTTGAAGAATCAATGAATCTACATTGGTAAACCTTGATTAGTTACATTTGGCAATGAAATTGTGCCATTCAATACATTCTAATATCATAATTTCTTAAAACTGCTAACTTGTACACTATATTTTGTTGTTTGATATCTACTGTTGACTCCTTCGCAATTGTCTTTTGAAATTTCACATTTATCCCAGATTGTATAGGGATAGTTAGTCATTAAATGTGTTGTTTACAACAGTTAGTTTGTCCTCTCAGAAATTCAGCAGAAACAGATCCCACAGACATGGCAGATCGGCACAGGATGAAGTGCTGTTTGCTGCTGTCATTGCTATCTCTGGTGACACATGTTTGTTGGCGACCATCAGAGCTGCGATCCCCAAGGCCACAGGAAAACATCATGGCAGAAGTATTACTCTGTAAAAATGGAGACTCTGGTGTCAGCATCATGATCATAAAGTAAATCCATATCAGCATTATTATTTACACCTTCTGGCCGCCCTGTGCTATAAATATTTCCCACATAATCTGAATTTTATGAGAACTGAGCCATACTTGTACTGTAATGGCATCTACTGGATGTGTGGTATCACAATGGGGGGTTAATTAAACACAATATTTTACTATATCATCTTCATCAACCTATTCCCAATCAAAATAATTCTGCATTTCTATAGTAGATATTGTCACCTATACCCATTACCATGCATTTATGTGCATCGTGTTTTAGCTGTTGGAGTAAGTCAGAGAAAAGGGATAGCTATTAACACTTTATCTCACCCCTTGAGCCTTGAGTGTGTGTCTGTAAGTTTAACAAACATTAATTCACTCAATCAAACTGGCAGTTTGTGGATAGTAAGAAATATGTAAGACCCAGTGTACTCCCATTTTTATGTGCTTGGTGCACTTTCTGTCCTTTGAAATGGGTGCTATTATCTGTTGAACTTTATAGGCATCCCATTATGTAAAACAATTACTAGTTGTTTCAGGGTAGTCTCTTGACTTGCATTAAACTGATTGAGATAGCATCATTTCTGAGTAAGTATGCGCTGCAGTTACACAATAGTACACTCTTCCACCGATTAAGTCATATTTCTTGCTGGAATTTAGCTTCAGCTCTCTTGTACACAGCATCTTAGCACCATCAGTGCTTCCTCATCTGGTGTAACTTGCACACGGTGTTCTATAATCCGTTCATTTACTTGATCATGATGTGCATTAACTTGTCTCAGACACCTTTTCTCCCACTTATTAGTTTCTCTGTAAGTGGGTTTGTTAATTGTCCTGTAGTCATATTTCCAGGAGAACATTCAAACAGTCAGTCCTTTAAAAAAAGTCCAGCTATCAATGTATTGAATTAGAGGGCCTGTAATCTCTTTAGTGACTTAGACAACAGCCATAAAATCAGCAAACTGGCTGGAATCTCCCTCCTCTTGTCTAATATATGATAGTCTGTGAAGTTGGTTGCATAGCTGTAGCAGAACACACTTGTCCTTTAGTTGTTAGTGTGTCAGAACCATAAGTAAGCAAACAATGCTCTCTTACATACGACGATAAGTCCTCCCACAATGGTGCTTCACTCACAAGAGACTTGGATATAAGCAGTACTGGTACCTCAGGTAACATTGATTTAAATTTAACACGTCCTGCCAGTAGCTGTAATACTGTTTGGGGTTCTTGTCCTTCCACAGGTCTCCTTTCTTGTAAGTAACAGTTCTGTTCCTGTAAAGTCTCTTTTTGTGCCATTCTGGCATGTGCAGCTAGAAATTCCTGTCTTGGCCACTCAGCAGTTGACAGGTCAGTTCTTACAGTCACTGGTTGCACTTTGGTTGTGTCCTCCATTTACTTTTTGATCACTGGCTGAGAAGGTGGAGGGATTTACACTGGAGTCAATATTTCATTACCACTCACAGCAGGCTTTTCTGCAGAAACAAAGAAGGTTTTTCCTGATCTGTTTGTAGCTTTTGCTCTCTGTTATTAGGTATCTCATGAACTGGTAGATCTGCAGTGAATATGTGCCCCTTTTCCATTGCCATTTGTACTAGTACCTTGTATGCCAGTGTGTTATGTTCCCCGAACCCTTCTACTTGTATAGTTGGTAAACAGTGAGTATTGTTTGCAATAGACTTTTTGCCATGAAAAATACTTTTGTCAGTTTCAGTATCTAATACAGTAGTGACATGCTGAGGGCGGGTCTGTCCATGCCAAATAGAAGAAACAATATCAAGGGGGCATGGGTCTACAG
Organism: Mixophyes fleayi; assembly: GCF_038048845.1. Lineage (NCBI taxonomy): Eukaryota > Metazoa > Chordata > Amphibia > Anura > Limnodynastidae > Mixophyes > Mixophyes fleayi. The sequence continues at coordinate 226,410,044 of NC_134402.1, forward strand.
CTATAAAGGCATGGACTGATGTAATTGAGTTCTCTGTACAGTGCTGCCGAATTAGTGGCGCTATATAAATAGATGATGAGGACTATGGCTGGAGACTTGCCTGTTTCCCATGAAATAGGTTCTGGTACCTTCTATTAAAGTAATTTTATCGTTTTCAAACAAGCATTGCCCAAGCGATTGTATTGGGTTTCCGAAGCACAAGCAATTTATTTAGCAAAAGCAATTTGTTTAGCAGTTCAATAAACAATACAGTACAATACAGCCGATACATGATACCTATTAAAGAGGTTACATTAAAGCAGGAAAGTATGAAAACACCGAATACATTACATTTTCCTTATAGAGCTCCCCCGAGGACAATGGAACACAGCCATGCTCACATGTAGCCACGTTCAGAGAGAGAGCGAAAGAAAGAGCTTTGGCTGATAAAAAAGCTTGATAGTATCCGGTTTCAGTTTAGAACATGTTTCCATTGGTTCAGGGTTCAGGACAGTCTAATGTAAATCAGGTCTTAGGTCAGTTCAAAGGATTTCTCTGGGAAGAGGGGATCACCTTCCCCAAACAGCTGAAAACATGTGCTTCTCAAGGAAACTGACCCAAGCCAGTTCTAAACACAATGCCATTTTGATCATTCAATCTTTTATCTTCCATAACTATTGATTGCAGGAAGCGATCACAAAGCCGAAATTATAGGATGAGAGATGGTAATGTGCAGATCAAAATGACACTAAACATTTGCTAAATCCTGAGCCTTAGATACTTTTAAAGTGCTTTTAACATTATTATATTTAACTGTAAACTCTTACATTTGATTATAAACAACTGTGTGTTGGAACTATTTTAAGGTGAAATATTTACAAGTGAATGTGTAAGTATGTATGCGTTATTTATCGTGCGATTGCATCATAACAATATCAATGAATATAGTTTATTTAATCCAATTATTCCACTTTGAAAGTTCCACCCTTTGATAGTATAATAAACTATCACCCTAAAGATTTTATATGCAGGATCTCAGTACCACGTTTCATTGCTCTGTAATGTAAGTCCCCCTTGGTGTATGACGACGCTGTCTGTAGATCTAAACAAGTTATCACAATAGAGAGTCTTAATCCTCAAAACAAGTTTTTTTTTTGCTTTTGCTATAGACCGTATTCCTCTGGAGCTTGGAGATAACCTTTTGTATGCCCTTCAAGGGTGCAATAAAACATGTAATACATTATTTGGAAGGGTACAGAGTACAATAGAACATGTATCAGTTATACAGAATACTCTACTACAGTTCTTCAAGTTTAGGTTCATCTGTCCAACGCATGTCTCTAAACTCAGAATACATTTAACACTTCATGTTCATCAATAACATCATCCTATGTCTATCAATAATGTCATATACAATCTCCTTCAGCTTGCGTTAATATACACACTTCTAATAATGTCATCAGTTCTTTTCATCAACACTTGTGGGCGAGCTATTGTCTGCTCGTTCTTCCCAGTCTCCAAATACTCAGGTTTCTTTGTACGTGAAACAGTGATCGGCTTGCCAAATATTGGGAGACTCCAGACTAAGGGACCTAGGTGTCGTACTTTTCCCCTAGTGACCTCCCACCCATAATTCGGGTACCTCAGGAATATTTAGTGGAAACTAGTCCTACTTGATATAACCACTGAGGCACGTGAGAGCACACCCAGCACTTTTTGGTCTACAACCTTACCCACCCAAGAATGATAATCATTCTCAAGGATGCCTGTCCGAATATTACTGGACTGGCATCGCTGGATGTACCTCTCTTTAACTATAGGGTCAAGGTACTTACGGACGTAATGCTACTCAGACAATAACCCCTGACGCTTTCTCCAAGCTCCAAGGTTTCCAAATTTTCCTTTACCCCTGAATTGAATAGAGTAATTGGCTGGACCGAATGTGCTACTAATTTCTCCTTCATCCCCAATTCCTCAATATCATTACCTGAACCAGCCTCTGTCACCTGCTAATAATTAAAAGATTTGACCATCTTGAAAAGAGAATGACATGAGAGAAACACAGAACAGGAAAAACTACAACTTCATGCTGGACAACTGTCTTAGCCTTTGGCTCAGGTGCTACTAACTGCATTCGAGGCCTCCCAGAACAGATTCATGAGTGCCCTTGGACCCTTCTCTGGGTGTTGACTCCTCTGCAGTGGGTGAAATGGGCACCAGTGTGTCTCTGCTACCCTTGAAGTTGTGATGCTGGTAGCCTACACCTGGTACTTGTCTGTCAAATAACCTGAGCCTAGGAAATTACTGTTCCACAACTTACTCCTCCAGTCCAACATCCTGACAGTTAGTGTGACTTTTCAGGAAACAGTGTTTTGAACGTTCTCGGGAAACATCCCTTTACAAGGCAGCGCCGCTTTAAATTTAAGCGCTGAAGACGCCAAACTCGCGGGTGTTGAAGAACCCGGAGCTTCATACATTTACCCCTCTGTCTCTTCATTCATTACAGAAGAACTCCTTAGCAACCCTATCTCCAGTCTTTTGTGTATTGTTCTAAGGCTATATAGCCTCATTACAGTCAGGGTCAATTAACGAAGACCATTTTTTTTTCTAGGATTCCTGAGCCATTTGCATAGACACAATTACACTTCTTTTCCCTGGCTGTACTTTATGCATGGAATAAAAAAAAGTTTCTTTAGACTGAAAAACCTGGTCTCTTTTTTTCCTTTCTCTATTGCAGGGTTATTTTCCTAAATTCAATCACACCCACCATACACAAAAAATAAAAATATACATTTAAGTTACTCAGCTTTTAAACCTGAATAGTTACACAGATAGTTGAGCGTACTGAGTTGCTGTGTTTACTGTACTGTGCTGTCTCCCATTGTATTGTGATTTTGTTTGTCTCTGTACGGCGCTGCGGATGCCTTGTAGCGCCTTATAAATAAATATTAATAATAATAATAGTTACATTTGCTATTTTTATAAGGTTTTTTTTTTTTGTTTTTTTTTTAAATTGTATTCAGTGCTTTAAACTCTCCTGCCTTGCGCTCGTTTCTCTTCGCTTGGCAACGCTTACTTCTGCTATGCATGCACTTTTTGCCACTCCTACTTTTGCTGTGCACGCGCTGCCTTGCCATGTGTTCCCCTCTAGTTGCCACAATTTCAAACAATCATCATGTTCAATTCTCACTTTTGTTGACTTAATCAACCACACTTTATCTTTTACATTATTTAGTACCTCTGAATTAAAACTTCCTATTGTTGGGAAAGGCCTAACACAATCCTTGGTCATCTTGACCCACGTGTCGCAATAAACCGTTGCGTATTCACCATATTTCTTACACATAAGAAACCTCGCTGAACCAATAGGCCCTTCCTTAAGCAGTACACTGGCTATCTCTAGCGTATGCTTAGCACCCATGTTGAACAGTACTAATCTATGTGGACTACAAATATACCGCAATACTTTGTCTCTTCCACAAACATTTTCAACCCCGTTGCTACAATCAATCTACCGATAGAGATCTCTAATGGCCGTGGACGTATTTCCGCTAGCCGCGTCCACTCGCTTCTTCTCGCCCCAGGCGAGGACCCCTAACACAGAAATATCACTGTGGGGCCCTGGGCTATCAGCTCCTCGATACCCCGGCTCTACCACAAAATCTGTTGAGTTTATTATCGCTGGTAGCACAAAGTCGATACAATCAACCTGCCTTTCCAGTATAATTCCTCCAAGCTGCTCTCCCAATTCACAATCACGGTTCTCCTTACCGTGCGGTCAGATCGCACCGCCTACTAATACTAATTATCAGTAAACCATGCGATTTATTGGGCGCACTTGGCGAAAACCTCTTTTGTTTTTGCCTTCGGTATATCTGCCTAATATAGCGTTCACCAGTTGGGCACCTGCCTCGTCAGACAGCAACTAACACTCTATTCAACAATAGATCACAACTTTAGTGTATTGAAATCACAAAATCACACAACATACACCTTTTCTGTGCAGAAAATCAAAAGGTTCCCAACAATAGTAATAACGTTTCAGAGGCTTTCACAAGTCATTATATTATGCGTATATAACAATTATCAAAACGATTGTTTAACCACGTGGCAATATTACCGTAAGTGCACATACGCAAGGTGTCACGGGCACTAGGAGTTTTACCCAGAATTCACCAGGTGGAATTTCACTTTACCAGAGGCGCGGAATCTAATACAGTGGCTGGTCTTCTCCAGGAACTCCCGCAAGGGAGTATGGTTTTAGCGGCTGCCACTGTGCAGGTCGCGGCCCTCTGGGAAGTCTGGTGAATATACGGAACTGTACAACTGAATAGGAAAGAGAATGTCAATGATATAAATGCAGAGTCTCTGAACAATGGAAACAATGGTCACACGGTAGACTGATGAGCAGTAATAAAAGGAGGAGAAAGTTCCAAAGTGCATTAGCACACAGGTAGCATACAGCAGACCAATATATATGACAACTGGATAAAGTCTATGGAAGGACCAATCAATAATGCAGCAGGAGAGTCAGCGACTCGCAGCTATACTTCAGAGGCACTATAGGTTTTAGTCCTAATAACAGGTACCATGCAAAATAGTAAGGAAAGCTGCTCCTGACATATGTTCCCGCTGGTAAATGTAAAGATTTGTGCAGATGCTGGTATAATGCTAGATAGCGTGGAGCGGTCTGTGACCAGTAAGTCTCACCACTGATGTGGAGAGAAGACTTGTCCGGGTGCAGGTTTGTTACAAGGTAGCGTAGAGTCATCTGCGGCTGGCAAGTTGTACCACTATATGGAGAGAAGGCTTGTCCAGGCGCAGGTATATTCCACAGCAAACAGAGAGCTTCGGTCAGGTGGGGGCGTGGACTACCTGTGAACAGGGCATTTGTTACACTGTAGTTGTTAGTTAAATGCAAATTTGTCATAGTACTATTAGGAGGTGCTGGCAGCACAGTTTCAGCAGCAGACAGAGTTGGCTGAAGCAAATCAACAGTATTGGATTTCAGAGAAACAGATTCTGATAGTCTCCTGAGTGGGTCCAAAAGTATGGCAGAAAATTGAGCCAGCTGTTTGTGATTGTTCTTTTTATTTTTTGAAGATATAGGTTGACCAATGGAAGCAACGGACATTGATGATTTGTGAATAAGCTTAGGTGCAGAAACACAGGCTGGAATGGAAACAGAAGAACTATGACCAGGAAACTCAACTGTTGATGGAGAGTACTTCTTGCACACAGCGTTAACAAAGTCCATGGTATTATGGATAATGGGGTTATCGGAATTTAAAAGGGAGAAGGCCCAGGTCTCTGGCTCCCCTCTAAAACTCATGATCATAGAACCCACTTGGTTAAATTGGTTGGCAAATTAATCTGGAGAGTCTTGAAACAGTTTCATGGAAAGCTGAAGAACCAAAATAAACTGTTTGATGTCTCCATCAAAGAAGACTGGAGGAGGATCTGATGACTTGGAAGAGGCATCTGGGCATTCTGGCTCACTAGGAAACTCTGGGGAGTCCTCAACTTGAGCAGCAGTCTCTGGAGAATCCCTCACTGGGACGGCAGAGCAGGAGTCCCCCACTGGGACGGCAGAGCAGGAGTCCCCCACTGGGACGGCAGAGCAGGAGTCCCCCACTGGGACGGCAGAGCAGGAGTCCCCCACTGGGACTGCAGAGCAGGAGTCCCCCACTGGGACGGCAAGCTGGGCACATTGGATGGATTGCCCAAACTGAGCACACCACTCGGACTGGACAGCACTATGGGGAGCCGCAGAGCAGACAGCACTGTGAGGAGCCGCAGAGCAGACAGCACCAAGTGGTAACTCGGGCTGAACCGCATGGACTGGCAACTCGGGCTGAACCGCATGGACTGGCAACTCGGGCTGAACCGCATGGACTGGCAACTCGGGCTGAACCGCATGCGACCGGGCCCTCTCTGGAGCAGACTGGAGGGACAGGGCCCTCTCTGGAGCACACTGGAAGGGCAGCGCCCCCTCTGGAGCACACTGGAAGGGCAGTGCCCCCTCTGGAGCACACTGGAAGGGCAGCGCCCCCTCTGGAGCAGACTGGAAGGGCAGCGCCCCCTCTGGAGCAGACTGTAGTTCAGGAACAACGACAGCAGCTTGTGACTCGGAACTGGAGGCAGCGGCTGGAGACTCGGAACCGGGCAGCACAGTGGCAGGAGACTCGGGTGCAACGGCTGCAGCAGGAGACTCGGGACCGGACACAGTGGCAGCAGGCTCAGGACCGGACACAGTGGCAGCAGGCTCAGGACCGGACACAGTGGCAGCAGGCTCAGGACCGGACACAGTGGCAGCAGGCTCAGGACCGGACACAGTGGCAGCAGGCTCAGGACCGGACACAGTGGCAGCAGGCTCAGGACCGGACACAGTGGCAGCAGGCTCAGGACCGGACACAGTGGCAGGTGGCTCCAAGCTGGAGGCAGATGATGTGACCTCAGAGCTGGAGGCAGATGATGTGACCTCAGAGCTGGAGGCAGATGATGTGACCTCAAAGCTGGAGGCAGATGATGTGACCTCAGAGCTGGAGGCAGAGGCTGGCGCCTCGGGACAGGCGGCTGGAGCTGGCGCCACGGGACAGGCGGCTGGAGCTGGCGCCACGGGACAGGCGGCTGGAGCTGGCGCCACGGGACAGGCGGCTGGAGCTGGCGCCTTAGGACAGGCGGCTGGCGCCTTAGGACTGGTAACTGGGGTTGGCAGATTGGGTCTCATCCCAGGGAGCAGAACAGGTGAAGTGTAAACAAATCCAGAGTGCGGAGAAGTAACAACAGAAGATGGTTTGGTAGGCTGTCGTGGTCTGCGAAGAGGACAGACTTGTAAGAAGTGTATATAACTTGCACAGTAGAGACACAGTTTGTTGGTTATTCTGTACCATCGCTCCGCTTCGATCAGGTGGGGGCGTGGACTACCTGTGAACCGGGCATTTGTTACACTGTAGTTGTTAGTTAAATGCAAATTTGTCATATTACTATTAGGAGGTGCTGGCAGCACAGTTTCAGCAGCAGACAGAGTTGGCTGAAGCAAATCAACAGTATTGGATTTCAGAGAAACAGATTCTGATAGTCTCTGATAGGCTGAGAGCGTAACAGAATTATGTCCATTTGCAGACACTGAAGCAGAGGCTGTTCAGCCATTTGTAGAGCAGACATATTGCAGGGAGAAAACAAATGAAATCAATTGCAATGAGAGTTCCAGGAGAAATCTGAAGCAGGGTTTTTCCACATGACTCCAAGGCTTTCTTTTTGGCTGGTCATTCTGTTATGGTTCTGTTCAAAACCCATTCCTTGATTACAGCCATGGAGCCAGACACATGATATAAATGTTTAAACTGTTTATTGCAGTAAAGGTATAGTCCAGGGAAGGCAAATAAACAGTAAATAGTTCAAGTTGAATGAAATAATGGATTTCCAGATCTTGGCAGACAACAGTAAATGATAAAAAAATGCAGCCAATAACTTAACTGAAACCAGGAACAGAGATACATGCAGGTAATTCAGGAACAGAGCTACATGAGCAGGCTAGGAACTTCAATGACCAGCAAAGGATACAGGAAAATGCAGGCATATATAGGCCACAGACAGGTGTGGATGATTAATAAGCAGTGCTGGTTAACCCCTGATAGGAAGGCCAAACAACAGCACCTCTGGAGGATCACAGGTACTGCAGGGTAATATGCACACAGGAAAACAAGGCAAATAATAACACAGGGTAAAATGCACACAAAACTATAAGGCAGATCATAACAAGCATTAAGGTCATCCGCACGGATCCAAGAGCGCTCCTCTGGACCAAAGCCTTTCCAATGCACCAAAAAACGAAGAACTCCTCTAGAAATTTTAGAATCAAGTATATGAGTAATCTCAAACTCCTCCTCTTGTTGAACTTGAACTGGGTGAGGTGCTGAAGAAGGAACAGAAAATCGGTTGATGATAAGAGGCTTGAGTAATGAAACGTGGAAAGAGTTGGAGATACGAAGGTTCTTAGGCATTAATAGCTTAAAACAAACAGGATTTATCACCTAAATGATTTTATATGGACCAATAAAACGTGGAGCAAACTTCATAGAAGGAACCTTCAGGCGAACATTCTTGGTAGAGAGCCATACACGATCTCCAATTTTGAGTGCTGGATTTGCTCGCCTCTTTTTATCAGCAAAGAATTTATATCTCGAAGATGCCTTCTTCAGAGATGATTTAACCTGAGCCCAAACGGATTTAAACTTTTGACATAATAGATTAACAGCAGGAACTTGGGTGGGAGAGAGGGAAGGATATTCTGGGAGAGACGGATGGTGATCGTATACCACAAAGAATGGTGTTTTAGAAGATGATTCATGATACATGTTATTATGGGCAAATTCAGCCCATGGAAGAAAGTCTACCCAATTGTCCTGATTGGCTGAAGAAAAAATTCTAATGAAAGTCTCTAGGTCTTGGTTGACTCTCTCGGTCTGTCCAGTTGATTGAGGATGATAATGACAATCGAATACCTAAGGTCTTGCAAAGGGCTCGCCAAAATCTGGAGATAAACTGTACTCCTCTATCCGAAACAATTTCAGACGGACATCCATGAATTCGAAATATTTCTTTGATAAAATGATCAGCCAATGTAGAGGAAGAAGGTAATCCTATCAAAGGAACGAAATGAGCCATCTTAGAGAATCTATCGACTACCACCCAAATGGTATTACATTTTTTGCTGAGAGGAAGATCAGTAACAAAATCCATACTTATATGGGTCCATGGTTTGGAAGGAATAGGTAGTGGTTGAAGTAATCCCGTCGGTGTTCTACGGGAAGACTTAAATTGGGAACAAACATCACAAGCGGCCACAAACTCCTTGACATCTTTCCTAATAGATGGCCACCAATAACTCCGAGAGAGAATCTCTAATGTTTTTCGTACTCCAGAATGCCCATCAAAACGAGAGAATGATACCAAGACAGAATATTCTTTCGAAGAAGTGGTGGCACAAAGGTTTTTCCAAACGGTAGAACATTGGTGGAAGAAGCAGCTAAACTCACACATTTAGGATCAAGTATAGGACGATCAAAACAATCTTCAATATCGGAGGAAGGAGCAACCGCCCGAGACAATGCATCTGCTTCTATATTCTTGGAAGCAGGTTTGAAGATTATAATTAAATCAAAGCGAGAGAAAAAAGTGACCATCTTGCTTGTCGGGGGTTCATACATTGAGCTGACTGCAGATAGAGATGATTTTTGTGGTCAGTAAATATAGTCAAGGGGTGACGAGCACCCTCCAGCAGGTATCTCCATTCCTCCAAAGCCACTTTAATGGCCAATAGCTTCTTATCCCCGATAGTATAATTCTTCTCAGCAGGTAATAGACTTCGAGAATAAAAAGCACAAGGATGGAATTTCTTTTGTACCGATCTCTGAGATAGAATGGCCCCTAGTCCAACATTAGAGGCATCCACCTCCAGGAAGAATGGAAGAGTCACATCAGGTTGTTGAAGAATAGAAGCAGTTGAGAACGCCTCCTTGAGGAACTGAAATGCTTGAAGAGCCTCAGGGAGGCCATTGCTTGGTATTGGCACCCTTACGGTTAAGAGCCACTATAGGAGAGACAATGGAAGAAAATCCTTGAATGAAACGTCGATAATAGTTAGCAAATCCTAAAAAGCGTTGAATAGGTCTGAGTGTAGTTGGCTGGGGCCAATGTAAAACTGCATTCACTTTCTCCGGATCCATTTCTAGGCCTACTCCAGACACAATATATCCTAAGAAAGGAATCTGGGATAATTCAAAGGAACATTTCTCCAACTTACAAAACAGTAAATTTCTCCGAAGTCTAGAAAGAACCTCTGCCACGAGCTGTCGATGAGATGAAATATTTTGAGACAACGACACAATCATATAACAACAAGTCCCGGAAAATCTCATTCACAAATCTCTGGAAGACAGCTGAGGCATTACATAACCCAAATGGCATGACAAGATATTCATAGTGTCCATCCCTGGTGTTAAAAGCTGTCTTCCATTCATCTCCGGCATTAATCCGAATTAAGTTATAAGCACCACGAAGATCCAGCTTGGTGAATATCCGAGCTCACTTGATGCGGTCAAAAAGTTCAGTAATTAACGGAATAGGGTAACGATTTTTGATGGTTATGGCATTGAGACCTCGATAATCTATACAAGGCCTTAATGAACCGTCCTTCTTAACGAAAAAGAAACCCGCTCCAGCGGGGGAAATGGACGGCCGAATAAAACCACGATGGAGATTTCCCTTGACATAGTCGGACATCGCTTGAGTCTCTGGTAACGAGAGAGGGTAAACACGACCCCTTGGAGGATTCTTACCAGGTTGTAAGTCTATTGGAAAATCCCAAGCCCGATGAGGCGGAAGACGTTCTGACTGGGCTTTAGCAAATACATCAGCAAATGAAGCATACTGTGGAGGAAGACCAGGTGGACAAGGTGCCTTAGAGGATTTATTTATTTTCACAGGAACAACTTGAGTCAGACATCTATGATGACAAGCTGGACCCCAGGAAATAACTTGCGGAATGTTCCAATCAATTTGTGGAGAATGGAGTTGAAGCCACGGAAGGCCAAGTACAATAGGAGTAGTGGTACCAGGGAGAATCAAAAAAGAAATTTGCTCTTGGTGCAAGACCCCGATTTGAAGGGTTAAAGGAATAGTACGTTGAGTAATAATTCCATTGATAATTCGTGAACCATCTATGGCCGTGACGGCAATAGCTGTTTTTAAAGGAGTCACTGGTAAGAACCACTGACACACTAGGGAACTTGAAATAAAACTTCCAGCGGCTCCAGAGTCCAGAAGTGCTTGAGTTGTAAAAGAGCTAGTGGAAGTAGAAACAGTAACAGCAAACGAACAAGTTTTAGAATCCATATGACATGGAGAGAATTCCAGGGACTGTTACGATACCTAGTAAACTCAGCAAGCAGCCACGGAAGTATAATACAAATGTCTTTATTCCAGCAAAATATATAAGCAAGGGTTCAGTTCAATGAACATGCAGGTTTTCATAAACAGGTATAACTCCCAACATAAACATGAACAGATGTGGCAGGAAGGTACACAGAAATAACAGGTTCCACAGAATGCTAATGTAGTTTGAATGCAGGGATAAGAATGGTGAGTTACCCAGTTCCAGGATGCAAAATTCTGTCCAGGAAGCAAACAGAGTCCAGGCAAAGTAACTGACACAAGCAAATAATCAAGGTCCAGAAGTCAGGCCAAAAGGTCAGGGCAACAGGCAAAACAGCGTGGTCCAAGGTACAGGCAAATGATTCGGGGTCTCAGGCAAGCAGGCAAGGTCCAAGGTACAGGCAGGGGTCATACACAGAAGTTCAGTCCAGCAGGTATATATCAAATAACACAGGAGCATGTTAGCAGCAGCCAGGAACAAACGGGATGAACTGCACAGAGCACAGCTTGAGGCAGGTATTTAAATCAGTGTGACAGGTACAGTTCTAATTAGGCCTCAGGCAAGAAGATTAACTCCTTCAGGCATGCTGAAGAGTTTAGGAACAGAACAGCAGCACCTCTGGTGGTATAAGGTACTTTTGCTAGATACAAAACACAGGAAGAGTTGTAAGAGGGACCCCAACCTTACCTCTCCAGAACAGGTTAAGGCCTCGCGTTTCCCGTCTTTTTAGGACAAAAGTTCAGCATATGATTAGGATCAGCACAATAGATACAGAGTTTATTCTTTAATCGTCGTTTCCTCTCCTCTGGAGTCAATCTTGAACGTCCCACCTCCATGGGTTCCATTGGTGGTGAGGAATGACGAAATCAGGATGCCAAGCGGACAGGTATTTTAGATAAAGACTCCCTTTCAGAATTTCTTTCTCGGAATCTCATGTCCACTCGGTTACACACAGATATCAAAGCATCCAAAGAAGAAGGTAACTCTTGTGAGGCCAGTATGTCTTTAATTTTGTCAGCAAGACCCTGCCAGAAGGCAGCTATCAATGCCTCATTGTTCCATTGGAGTTCAGAGGCAAGTGTGCGGAATTGGATTACATACTGTGCTACTGAACGAGATCCTTGGCGTAATCGAAGAATGCTAGAGGCAGCAGATATAACACGACCAGGTTCATCAAAAATTCTTCGGAAAGTAGAAATAAACATGGCACTATCCTCCAATAGAGGGTCATCTCTTCCCCACAGAGGGGAGGCCCATGCCAGTGCCTGTCCAGAAAACAAATAAATTAGATAGGCCACTTAAGAGCGATGAGTAGGGAAATTTTGAGGTTGGAGTTCAAAATCAATGGAGCACTGATTGAGAAAGCCCCTACAAGCTTTCGGGTCTCCATCAAATTTTGAAGGATTAGGCAGGTGTAGAGCAGAAGCAGTAGACACCTGGAATGGCACTGGGAGCGAAGAAGACACTGGAGGATTAACAGTAGAGGATACATTTTGCACAGAGAAACTAGAGACTGGAAACATTGAAGTAATTGTTACTGACGAACATCTTGTTGTTCAATCCGAGTAACCAGGTGCTGCAACATGTCCTTAGCTGTTGGTTCCGATCCTGGGTCTGTCATGGCCTGTTCTTACTGTCACGGGCAGTAGGAGTTTTACCCAGAATTCACCAGGTGGAATTTCACTTTACCAGAGGCGCAGAATCTAACACAGTGGCTGGTCTTCTCCAGGAACTCCCGCAAGGGAGTATGGTTTTAGCGGCTCCCACTGTGCAGGTCGCGGCCCTTTGGGAAGTCTGGTGAATATACGGAACTGTACAACTGAATAGGAAAGAGAATGTCAATGATATAAATGCAGAGTCTCTGAACAATGGAAACAATGGTCACACGGTAGACTGATGAGCAGTAATAAAAGGAGGAGAAAGTTCCAAAGTGCATTAGCACACTGGTAGAATACTGCAGACCAATATATGACAACTGGATAAAGTCTATGGAAGGACCAATCAATAATGCAGCAGGAGAGTCAGCGACTCGCAGCTATACTTCAGAGGCACTATAGGTTTTAGTCCTAATAACAGGTACCATGAAAAATAGTAAGGTAAGCTGCTCCTGACATATGTTCCCGCTGGTAAATGTAAAGACTTGTGCAGATGCTGGTATAATACTAGATAGCGTGGAGCGGTCTGTGACCGGTAAGTCTCACCACTAATGTGGAGACAAGACTTGTCCGAGTGCAGGTATGTTACAAGGTAGCGTGAAGTGGTCTGCGACTAGCAAGTTGTACCACTGATATGGAGAGACGACTTGTCCAGGAGCAGGTATGTTACCAGGTTGCGTAGAGTGATCTGTGACTAGCAAGTTGTACCACTGATATGGAGAGACGACTTGTCCAGGTGCAGGTATGTTATCAGGTAGCGTAGAGTGGTCTACGACTAGCAAGTTGTACCACTGGTATGGAGAGACGACTTGTCCAGGTGCAGGTATGTTACCAGGTAGCGTAGAGTGGTCTGCGACTAGCAAGTTGTACCACTGATATGGAGAGACGACTTGTCCAGGTGCAGGTATGTAACAAGGTAGCGTGGAGTGGTCTGCGGCTGGCAAGTTGTACCACGATATGAAGAGAAGGCTTGTCCAGGCGCAGGTATATTCCACAGCAAACAGAGAGCACGAGTAGAATCCGGAAACACCTCGGAGTCACAAGGGAATGAGAACCAACAACAGGCAATGGTAATAGAGTAACAGGTGCCTTAAGTAGTGAGAGGTGATTGATTGACCAATGAGACTAGGAGCAAGGTATTAACAGTCCGTGGTTTCTGCACATGCGCAATCCTTGGTCAAGATGGCGGACGGCCGCAGCGCTGAACAGACGCTGGCAAGAGAGAGAGAGAGACCCATGTCCCAAACCAGAGGCACTAACCGTCCGGTGATTGACACAAGACAGGAAGTACACATACTCTAGGCAATGCAATAAACTTTAAAATGACAATAAAAAGAAAACATTTTTCTTTCTTGTCCCTAGATTCAAGTTAGCATTCCTTCAGATTATGCAACAGCGGACATTCGGTTTCGCAACACAAAGTGAACAATAGGTTTTGAACACATTGCGTTCTTTCCCGTATGTGACGCGTCATTCCACCCTTTGTTGAGGAACCGAAAACCGTAAGCGTTGCATACCTGCCGATAACGTAACTCACCTTCGAGCCCCCAAATTATTAAAGTAATCCTATCGTTTTCAAATAAGCATTGCCCAAGCGATTGTATTGTGTTTCCGAAGCACAAGCAATTTATTTAGCAAAAGCAATTTGTTTAGCAGTTCAATAAACACATACAATACAGTACAATATAGCCGATACATGATACCTATTAAAAATGTTACATTAAAGCAGGAAAGTATGAAAACACTGAATACATTACATTTTCCTTATAGAGCTTTCCCGAGAACAATGGAACACAGCCATGCTCACATGTAGCCACGTTCAGAGAGAGAGCGAAAGAAAGAGCTTTGGCTGATAAAAAAAAACTTGATAGTATCCGGTTTCAGTTTAGAACATGTTTCCATTGGTTCAGGGTTCAGGACAGTCTAATGTAAATCAGGTCTTAGGTCAGTTCAAAGGATTTCTCTGGGAAGAGGGGATCACCTTCCCCCAACAGCTGAAAACGTGCTTCTCAAGGAAACTGACCCAAACCAGTTCTAAACACAATGCCATTTTGATCATTCAATCTTTTATCTTCCATAACTATTGATTGCAGGAAGCGATCACAAAGCCGAAATTATAGGATGAGAGATGGTAATGTGCAGATCAAAATGACACTAAACATGATACATTTGCTAAATCCTGAGCCTTAGATACTTTTAAAGTGCTTTTAACATTATTATATTTAACTGTAAACTCTATTACATTTGATTATAAACAACTGTGTGTTGGAACTATTTTAAGGTGAACTATTTACAAGTGAATGTGTATGTGTGCGTTATTTAGCGTGCAATTGCGTCATAACAATATCAATAAATATAGTTTATTTCATCCCATTATTCAACTTTGACACTCCCATGTCTGACCATATGAGTTGGATTGGATCATAGGAGGAACAGAAGGCGTTACCAATTCCTCAGCATCACTTAGTACCACCTTCTTTGGTGGGGTTGCTTGTCCCTTCTGCTTCTGCCTCATTTGTTTCCACATCTTAATAGTTGTTGGCTTATCCAATTTTTCTTTGGGAGTACCACCTTTCGAAAATTAAAAAAACAATGCTTTTAGTGTCATTTGCATCTTGTGTTTATCAACATGATTGCAAAATGTCCCATCTTGCTCATTATGTTCCAATTCAATTAATTGGTTGAACAATATAAAAACCTCATGTATTTGTGCTGTAGGGCACATATCATTGAGGATAGCAAACAAAGGTGCCTTGTAATGAGGTGGTGCATATTTCAGCAATTGATGTGGAATCAAATGGCATCATGGGCAACACGGTGGCTACGTGGTTAGCACTTCTGCCTCACAGCGCTGGGGTCATGAGTTCAATTCCCACCCATGGCCTTATTTGTGTGAAGTTTGTATGTTCTCCCTGTGTTTGCATGGGTTTCCTCTGGGTGCTCCGGTTTCCTCCCACACTCCAAAAAACATACTGGTAGTTTAATTGGCTGCTATCAAAATTGACCCTAGTCTGTCTGTCTGTGTGTGTGTGGGTGTGTATCTCTATGTTAGGGAATTTAGACTGTAAGCTCTAATGGGGCAGGGACTGATGTGAATGAGTTCTCTGTACAGCGCTGCGGAATCAGTGGCGCTATATAAATAAATGGTGATGATGATGATATCAAGACCTTCCCAGTTCAACATATTGTGATCATCATATGCATCTGTTAAGTCTTTTAGGGGCATATTCATTTAGGTTTCCGGTTCGCGGTAACCGCAGAAAGTACACAGTATTGACAGTAATATGGTACCGCAATAAAGTGGATTTTCCTACGCAATCCTATGGGGTGCGCACGAAAATCCACGTTATTGCGGTACCGTGGATTGACTTTGCAGCCTGTTCTGGAGCATTACCACGGACTGGAAACCTAATTGAATATGCCCCTTAGCGTCAATGATGCCACACACCCATATTCTCTCACATGCTGTATACCATCACCAACTGAAATCCATTGAGTTATATCCATGAGCTCAGTGGGATTGGGTACACTTTAGCAATACACAGTTGTCTAGCTAAGTATATTCCCCTTGCATTTTGCTCATTTTTGTCATGTGTAAACCTACCCTAGGATCTGTGGTAATGTTTTCCAAACCAATTGCTTTTTGTGCTGACAACACAACTCTATCACCTCCTAAATCCCAGATATGCAACAACCATGATAACAAATTCTCTCCTTGTTTTTGCTTGGATTTTGTCAACAGGTTGCTCAAATCTCCTATTTTGTAATTTTTTGTTTCTTATATCATTTGGTGTGACAGTGATTGTGCATGTCTAGCGCTTTTTGAATTGACATCACAGTCTGATAATACATGCAAACCTTCCCCCTGCTAGTCTGTGTTATATCTTCTACTTTCTGACTAGCATGTCTGTGAATCATTGTACATGCTGCTGAGGAAACGATAGATGGGTCATTCTCATCTAGGTCCATCTCTATTTCTGAACCTTCTGTATAAAGGTTATATATGACCTTAGCATCCCACCATTGTTGTTGCATAACTGCTCTAACCTTTGCCGTTTGTAATTCATTTCTCTCTATATGTGTAACGCTCTGGTCCCACAGATAGTACCTGTCTCGTTACCTGCAGTCAATTCATCTGGAAACTGCCATGTCCCAGCATCAGACATTCTCCAGTTCATTCATTCAGCCATATTCTATCTGTGCAGGTGCAAGCCTATTGCACTTCAGGACCTCTTCCCTCTTTTTCATTGGCTAAGCACTTCTGGAGCACTATTTAAACCTCCTGGATTCACCTGTCTGATGCCTGTTCTTCAAGCTCACTTCCTGCAGCATGTGGTTCTGGTTTTTGTTCTCCTTGTGGTTTGCCTGTGTTCCAGTCTGCTCTCAGTTCGTGGTGTGTGCTAAACCATCGCTCTTCCAGTACCTCTCTTACCATCTCCAGTGTTGAACTGTCGCTGCTCCAGTGCCTCTATTGCCGTCTCCAGTGTACTTCATCGTGACAACTTCGGTTCTCACATCGCTACCACTCAGAGCCGCTACTACATCCAGTACCTCTATTACCATCTCCAGCGTACTCTATTGTGGCAGTTCCAGTTCTCTCATCACATCCGCTCAGAGCCGCTGTTACAACTCTGTTGTTTGTACCTAGCAGCAGTGCCTCATACCACCAGAGGTGCTGCTGTTCTATTCCTGAACTCTTCTACGTGCCTGAAGGAGTTAATCTCCTTGCATTATGCCTGATTAGAACTGCACCTGTTGCACTGCTTTAAGTACCTGCCTCTAGCTGTGCTCTGTGCAGTTCATCCCGTTTGTTCCTGGCTGCTGCTAACCTGCTCCTGTGCTATTTGGTATATACCTGCTGGACTGAACTTCTGTGTATGACCCCTGCCTGTACCTTGGACCTTGCCTGCTTGCATGAGACCACGAATCGTTTGCCTGTACCTTGGACCACGCTGTTTGCCTGTTGCCCTGACCTTTTGGACAGACTTCTGGACATCGCTAATTTGCTTGATCTCTGCCTGGCTATTTGGATTTGTTTGTCTGATCACTGCCTTATTCCTGGACTGTCTGCTTTCCTGGACAGCCTTGTGCCTTCTGGACTGGGGTAAAACTTATAATACCTGTTCCTGCCATTTTACTATAGTCTCCTTAGGAACCTGTTCTTATCAGTGGATCTGAATATTCTTTGTTTGTGTATTTACCTGAATAGAGACACTTTGCTTTACACTTCTGCTGTTCTTCGTGAATACACTGGGATTCATAACAGCCGCTACTCTCTCTGTGACTCATCAGTTGTTACTACGAGTTACCTCCATCACTTCAGTCATCCCTCAGCCTCTGGCTGTGTTGAACTATTGCTGCTCCAGTACTTCCATTACTATCTCCGAGTACTTCATAGTGACAGCCTCTGTCCTCTCGTTGTATACCACAGAGCACCTATTCTCCTAGTGACTCATTGGCTGCTGACCATCAGCCTATATTTTTGTTGTGCCTGTATTTATACCACTCTTCTGTGGATTCCATCGTCTCCATCCACTTCACCTGGCTCCCCCACATCATTCTGCTGTACACTCACTCACGGGACCGCGACCTGCAGACTTGGTGCAGCTAAGACCATACCTCCTTGCGGGGGTTCCTGGTGAAAACCACCTGTCTGTTAGACTCCGCGCCCGTGGGTTGGCTTAGCCATGTTCAGGAGAGCCTAGGGATCAATTTCATGTAAGCCAACCGTGACAATTTGCTTTCTGTGCATGTTTACAACATCAAGTACATATTTTGTATATGATTGCTTTACTTTTTCTTCTCTACTCTCTGCTGATCTTAAACATGCTTTTAACATAACTAGTTGATCCTACGCTGTCTGCAGCTCAGTTTCTCAGCTGTTTCTCAGCTGTCCTCCTGCTGCTGTGTAACCTTATGAAGCGCCTCCAGAAACACCCATCATCATCATTTATTTATATAGCACCACTGATTCTGCAGCGCTGTACAGAGAACTCATTCACATCAGTCCCTGTCCCATTGGAGCTTACAATCTAAATTCCTTAACATACACACACACACAGACAGCCACACCACTGATGATGCGGCCTTCTGCTCCATGCAGTTATACATGCTCAAATCTAAGTCCTGTACTTGCTTAAGAACATTAGATAATAGTACCAGGGTTTGATACTTCAACAACACGTGCGCAGTGATCCAAGTAGGCAGTGGTCTAGCAAGCTCCTCCTTTCCCCCTAACAACCTTTTTCTAAGCTTTTCAAACATTTTCTAAAGATACATATTCTTTATGTACAACACTTCAGTAGTTAAAGATCAAAATCAATAGAAAAAAATACATATTCTTTAACTATGCACAACACTTCAATAGGCAAAGAACAAAGTCACAAAAAAAATTATACGCTGAATAAAAAACATACATATTCCTTAAGTATATACTACACTTCAGTTAAAGTACAAAATCAATACATTTCTGCATAAATCTCTGTTTTCTCACAACACAGGTAAAGAGTCACTTTATAAGTGCAATAATGATAGCAACACAGTTCATAACAATGCTACAAATCACCATTATTCAGACAAACCCAATACACAGTTATTGAACATTCTCTTTCAGCGCAAATTTCATGAAAGTAATCCTGCCAGCTCTGTCATCTGTATCCGGTTGCAAGATTACAATCATGAAATACTAGCACAAAGAAAGAATGATACACTCACAAACTATGTAAAAGAAAAAGATTTAATAAATAATATGACAATTAAAATACTTATCTTCAATAGGTTGTTAGGCACACATGTAATTCTTTGGATTCACAGCATAGAGACCCCACATTCAACAAATTTATAGAAAAGTGTGTTTGTCACTATAGCGCTCCACTAAGTATGCAGCTAAAAATATGTATCAAAAGGCCATCGCCCCTCTAAACATGCAGACAAAAAAGATAAAGATACATTCATTAGGCGCTCCCTTCAGACACATAGGTATAAAACTGATACCAAACAGTAAGGCCTCCTGTTGGAGTGATTCCCAAGATGAAACCTAGAATAACATATGGTACAGCATAGTGTAATACAGTACATACTGTAACAAAACCGCACCCTTCTCTTGGTACTTTTGTCACCTTCTGTTGCAAGAATACCCAGTAGACATCAGCAACACGAAAACTTCTTTTATAAATCAAATATATTTATTGTTTTCATCCCAATAAATTGCACAACTTCCGTCAGGATGACACCAGCAAGCAAATACCTTTCGCCTGCACCTCCTGGTGACCCTAAACACTAACTAGACACAGTACAGCTCCCTACTGACTGGCCAACTGGTTCAGCGTCAGTCACCTCTGACAAGAGCAAAACTCCAGGTTTAAATACACGTGTCCTCCCACAGGCTTGGATGACTGACAGGCGACACTCCCACCTTGTCTTTAAAGGATGGCTCCTCAGGTGTTCTGTAACGCCTAATCAGCACAGCCACCCCTATCAGCTCTGTGGATACAAACACGTTAAAGCATGCAAGTAAATTACTTTTTACCACGTCTCTGACCTGTACATTACTGAACTTAAGCCCAGTGCTACACCTATATATAACTTGGTCTGCAGCCTTTTACCTGCAGACAGTTAGCACCATAGCTAATTCCACTATTAGAGCCACTCCCATTGCCACAATATATAAATGTCCAATAGAAGACTTCTTTATCCACTGTTATCACTGTGCTATATATATACACAATGTGTTGCCCGTAACCATAACACACCACAGACCCTCTTGGGTATATGCTTACAAGATAATTGTCACATCAAGCCTTTCAAAATCCTCAGATGCAATGATGGACTTCACAAGGATAGACGGACTTCCACAGGATCCCCAAAAAAAGAGAAATTCATATCTTGTGCATTACCTCCTATTTATTCTTGAAAGCATGCATTCACTCTTAAAAACATGTCTCTGAATTGAGACTATAATGCTATAGCAAAATACAATCTGAAATGGACTTGCACCAGACAGAGCCTTCGGAACAGCATGTAGAAAATGATAACAGTCCTGCTAGATTCTCCGTTACTGTTAGCCCCAAAGGTCACTGACTGTGAGTCCGAAACCAACGCGTTTCAACTGTATGACAGTCTTTTTCAGTAAAATTACAATGTACAATGGACGCTCCGGGTTTAAATAGTTGTTCAAAGTCTCCTATTTCAACAGTTCTCAAACCAAAGAGAGGCGTGGAACCCCCATCACATGCCCACAAGCTCAAAATACCCTGCCTCTCTCTCACTTAGTGACATATTGGATATATACAGCACAGTGATAACAATGGATAAAGAAGTCTTCTATTGGACATATATATATATATATATATATATATATATATATATATACTGTATTACACTATGCTGTACCATATGTTATTCTAGGTTTCATCTTGGGAATCACTCCAACAGGAGGCGTTACTGTTTGGTATCAGTTTTACACCTATGTGCCTGAAGGGAGCGCCTAATGTATGTATCTATCTTTTTTGCCCACATTCAACAAGCAGCCCCCAAGAGGAATTATGCATCCTAGAATTCCTTTATTGAGGAGATCTGGCACAGCCTTTCTGACTCACCAGCTAGGTCTAAAAAAGGTCTGAACTATGATGCAATACATGCAGTTGATGACATTATCATTGAAAGTGCTGAATGACCACATTATTCAAGGCCAAGGCCTCATTATTTCAATGGAGGTCAGAAGCAAGGGTCCGAAATTGCACCGCATATTGGCCAGCTGAGAGTGATCCTCTACGCAAGCCCAAGAGTCCAGAGGCGGCAGAGGACACCTGGCCAGACTAGTCGAAGACCTTGTGAAAGCTTTCGATAGACACAGTAGAATTCAGAAGCATGGGGTCATCCTGTTCCCACAGGAGCAATGCCTAGGTGAGGGCTCGGCCGGAAAGAAGGGAAATTACATATGCCACCTTGGTTCTCTCGGAAGTGAAATTTTCTGGTGCCAAACTGGATGATGCATTGGTTGAGGAAACTATGACACTTCTTAGGATTGCTGTCATATTTTTCCGGAGATGGGATGCGTAAACCCCAGATGCGGGTAGTACTAGTGGTAGCAGTGGAGGCAGTTGGATAGGTTGGTAGTGTGCTTTAGATGGATTCCAGGCAAGACACGACCCCTTAAATGCATTGTAGGAGTTAGTCCTGGTTAGTCTCCTGCTGATCCACTCTTTGAGCCAGGTGCAACAAAAGCTCTCGGGTAGATGGTTCGTCCTGTCCACTTATGGCCAGAGTATTCGATAGCAACACTGATGGAGCTGCTGGCTGGTATTTGCGCAAATAAACAGGGAGTCGCTGGGTATAACGCACCTCCAATGTTCACCAAGGACCTCTGCATTGAATGGACTTCGCTGCGAGAGGTGCGCAGGTCGCGGTTCTCCAAGTTAGTCACCAGCGCAGTGGTGTGATGAACAGGAATTGTCGAACGATCCAGTTTAAAACCAACAGTAGCGCAGTACACAGAGATAATCAGAAGGCCAATCAGGAACAAGCAGAAGGTCAAACCAAATGGACTGTGCAGTACCAAATCAAGGTACAGGAGAGTAAATCAAGGACCAAGCTCGAAGGAACCAACAAGTGAAACAAGGATTATCCACAAAGAGCGCTGTAGCTGTAGTGAACCAATATGTCACGGAATGTTTCTGACTGAAGATTATCTGCAGGTATTAGCACTGCTGCACTGATCCACAATCTGGACAATAGGAAAGGGCCCAATATCATGGAGTACACACGAAGTTTAAGGTTTCTTATGAACAGCTACAACTTATCTCCAACCTGAAGGGTGGGAACCAGTCTCCGGTGACGATCCGCAAAAGGTTTGTAGTGATGTGAAGACTTCAATAAATTTCCTTTTGGTGGAGGACCAGATCTTGGCCATATCTCGGACCATGGAATGGGCAGCTGGAACAGTAGCTGTATGAGAAGAGAAATCAGGGATAATGGGATGGTCACCATATACCGTAAAGAAGTGGAGAGAAGATGTATAAATGTGATTGTTATGGTCGAATTGGACCCATGGTAGTAAATTACTCCAGTTGGATTGGTTATGAGATGAGAAACAGTGGAGGAAGAGTTCCAAGTCTTGATTTACTCGTTCCATCTGACCGTTAGTTTGAGGATGATATCCAGAAGAAAATTTTAGAGCAACACCCAGGTCCTTACAAAATGCCCTGCAGAACCGAGATATAAATTTAATACCACGGTCAGATATTATCTCTTGAGGGCAACCGTGGAGGTGAAATATCTCCTTGATAAAGACTTGTGCAAGTTTAGAAGCTGAGGGAAGACCCTTCAAAGGGATAAAGTGGCTATTTTGGAAAATCTATCTACCGTTACCCAGATAGTGTTGAAGCCATTATTAGGAGGCAAATCAGTGATAAAGTCCATCGAAAGACTTAACCATGGATGATCAGGAATGGAAAAAGGTAGAAGTAATCCGGGCAGAGATTGTCTAGGAACTTTGTTTTGAGCATATTTCATGCAAGAGTCAACAAACTACTTGACACAAGTACGAAGGGTAGGCCACCAATAGTGCTAGGACAGCAATGAGAAAGTCTTTTCAAAACCGACATGTCCAGCGAATTTGGCTGCATGAGCCCATCGGAGAGCCTTAGAACGAAGATGAGGTTCCTAATAACAACCCATAGAAGGAGTTCTTGTGAGAGCAACAATGCAGGAGGGCTTGAGAATGGGTGGAGGTTCAGAAACGGGTAAAAGATCAGTGATATCAAAGGACCAGGAGAGAGCATCGGCTTTGGAATTTAAGGTTCCGGAGTGGTAGGTAAGTTTAGGATTGAATCTTGCAAAAAATGAGGACCATCTGGCCTGGCGAAAATCCCGAAGGAAGGTAAGGTTCTTGTGGTCGGTAAAGACTGTGACAGGATAGAGAGCATCCTCAAGAAGGTGACGCCACTCCTCTAACGCGGACTTTACCGGGAGCAGTTCTTTGTCTCCAATGCCATGGTTGCGTTCGGAGGAGAGAAAATCTTTGGAAAAGAATCCACAAGGATGGAGCCTCCCGATGACTGACTCCTGTGACAGAACTGCCCCAACGCCTATGGATGAGGCGTCTATCTCTAGGAAGAAGGGTCTTTGTTGATCGGGTTGAGCAAGAATCGGAGCCGAAGAAAATGCCTTTTTTAGAGAGTCAAACGCGGCAATGGCCTCCAAAGTTCAGTTCCGAGGACTGGCCAATTTCCAGGTGAGAGCCGCGATAGGAGCAATCAATGTAGAGAATTGCTGAATTAATTGTCTGTAGTAGTTGGCAAAACCAATACACAGGAGCAGGAACCAGCAGGTCAGCAGACTGGGAGACAGAAGCTATAACCGGCAATGAGGTAGCAGACCTCATTGCCTTAAATAGTGAGCACAGCCAATCAGAGCCTGGCTCTGATAGTTCCCAGCCCCCCTGCACCCAATTTCATTAGCCCGCAGGCTATTAACTTTACTGAGTGCATGCGCCTGGCTTCTCACTACCGGGACGCAGCGCTGAAGCGTCCATCCGTTGCCCCGGCAACAGCCGGGTCATGGGCGTAAGTGACGTCCCGGTCGCCATAGCAACGGCCGGGACGCAGGTAAGAGTCGCAGCACCTGGGCACCGCGGCGGCTCGTAACAGTACCCCCCCCTTGAGGAGGGGTCGAGGGACCCCGACATCCAGGTTTCCTTGGAAATTTTTTGAAGAATTCCTTCAACTGTTTAGGTGCATATAGCCGTCTTCGCGGGACCCAGGATCGCTCCTCTAGTCCACGATTTTTCCATTGTACTAGGAAGTGTACCTGCCCCTGCACTTTTTTTTTTTAAGAGTCAAGAATTTTCTGGGCCACAAATTTTTGTGGTGTGTTCCTATTTCCCACAGAAAGCCCTGTAGACTGGGATTGATTCGGGTATAATACTGGTTTAAGTAACGAACAATGAAACGTGTTCGGGATCTTTAGTAAGCCAGGAATCTTCAATCTAAAAGCTACCGGATTGATCTGTTTGGTAATCATGAATGGACCAATAAATTTAGGGCCCAGTTTTTTACAAGGCTGTCTGAGCCTAACATTTCGAGTTGACAGCCACACTTTCTGGCCCACTTTGAATGAGCAGGTGGTACGGTGGCGATCCGAAAAAATTTTGCCCGACACTGAGGACTTTTTCAAGGAGGACTGAACTTTCCTCCAAATTACTTTCAGATCAACAGCTGTGGAACGAATCTCCGGGATACCAGTAGATTTGAGAGAATACAGAGAATTAGACCTGGGATGGAAACCGAAGTTACAGTAGAACGGGGAAGTTTGAGTAGATGAGTGAGATGAGTTATTGTAAGCAAACTCTGCCCAGGGCAGCAAAGAGGACCAGTTATCATGGAATTCTGAGGTATAATATCGGAGGAACTGTTCAAGTGACTGGTTAACAGTTTCAGTTTGCCCGTTAGACTGAGGGTGGTATGCAGATGATAGACTGATCCTGATTCCGAGAAGGGTGCAGAAGGATTTCCAGAATTGCGCTATGAATTGTGAACCACGATCAGAAACAATATCGGAAGGAAGTCCATGGAGTCGGAAAATATGTTGTATGAAGAGAATGGCCAGATCTCGAGCTGTAGGAAGCCTGGTTAATGACAAAGGATTTTTCAGGCTTTCGAATGAGGCTACTGCTTGGGGCGACCAATTAGTTGGATTCATTCCTTTACGGGTTAGGGCGACAATGGGAGCCACGATGTCCGCAAAGCCATGAATGAATCCTCTATAATAATTGGAGAAGCCCAGAAACCTCTGCACCGCCTTAAGGTTGTTTGGTTGCACCCAATCCAAAATAGCCTGAACCTTAGTTGGATCTATGGAGAATCCCTCAGAAGAGATTATGTAACCTAAAAAGGATACCTTCTGCACCTCGAACTCACACTTTTCCAGCTTGGCATAAAGGTGGTTCTCTCGCAATCTTCGTAGAACTTGTTTGACGTGATTCCGATGTACGGACAAAGATCTGGAATAGATGAGGATATCATCTAAATAGACAACCACGAAACAACCGAGGAAGTCCCGAAGAACCTCATTGATCAAGTCCTGAAACACTGCAGGGGCATTGCTAAGACCAAACGGCATGACCAGATACTCGTAATGGCCAGAGTGCGTATTAAATGCCGTCTTCCACTCGTCTCCTTCCTTGATACGGATGAGGTTATACGCTCCACGAAGGTCGATTTTTGAGAAGACAGTAGCACCTCTCAACTGTTTAAATAATACTGAGATGAGCAGAAGGGGATAGATGTTCTTGATTGTGATAAGATTCAATCCCCGGTAATCGATACAGGGTCATAGTCCTCCGTCCTTTTTGGAAACAAAGAAGCATCCTGCTCCTACAGGAGATTTAGATGGCCTAATGAAGCCTTTCTCCAAGTTTTCTTCAATGTATTCCTGCATGGATCTGGTCTCTGGACCAGAGAGAGAGTACAGGCATCCCTTAGGTAACTTGGAACCAGGAATAAGCTCGATGGCACAGTCGAAGTCACGGTGTGGTGGTAAAGTGTCAGCAGCCTTCTTGGAGAACACATCCCAGAACTCGTGATATTGTGAGGGAAGCTGCTCCGGAATAGACTGAATCACCCGCAGTGGCAGTGACAAGCAAGACTGTGTACAATAAGAGCTCCACTGGACAATCTCTCCTTTTACCCAGTCCATTACAGGGTTATGATGGGAAAGCCATGGGTGGCCCAGAATCAAGGGAACCGACGAACAATCAATAAGGAAGAAGGTTATTGACTCTGAATGGAGAGCTCCGATATTCAACTGTAGTGGCGGGGTCTCCCAGGGAATCTTGCCACCAGGTAACGGACTTCCATCTAAGCCACAGACAGTAATAGCAGACTTGAGTTTAACCATCGGAATTCCAGCAGCGCGGGCGAACCCGATGTCAAGGAAGTTGCCTGCAGCTCCACTATCAATGAAGGCCGACAGGTCCACACAACGAGCACTGAACGTGAGCTGTGCAGGGATCAATACAGCATTTTTCGGGGAGACAATCTGCAGACCTAGGTGAACTTTCCCCTCGTTCCCTAGGCATGCTCTTTTCCTGGCTTATTTGGGCAGGAACGGGAGAAATGGCCTTTTGTGCCACAATAGAGACATAGGCCTTGTGATCGTCTCCTGTCTCTCTCCTCAGGGGAGAGACGATACGCTCCTAATTGCATCGGTTCCTCACCATCTGTGGAAACAGGAATGAAAGCGGATGGAGGTGATGATGCCTCCTTTTCGGTTTTCCGCTCTTTAAACCTCCTGTCGATTTTAATGGAGAGGTGCATCAGATCCTCCAGAGAGGTAGGAGATGGGTATTGCACCAAAGAGTCTTTAATCTGTTCCGACAGGCCGAGACGGAACTGACTATGTAAGGCGGGGTCATTCCATCCACTATCAGGTGACCATCTACGGAATTAAGCGCAGTATTCCTCTGCCGACCGCCGGCCTTGTTTCAAGGCCCGTAGATGAGCTTCTGCGGAGGCCATTCGATCCGGGTCATCATATAGTAGACCCAATGCCTCAAAGAAGGACTGCATGGCAGGACTGGTCTGTGACAAAGAAAAGGCCCAGGATTAAGGGTCACCTTGTAGGAGGGAAATGATAATCCCGACTTTGTTGCTCTGAACCGGAGGAGCGGGGTCTCAACCGGAAATAAAGTTTGCAGCTCTCCCTGAAATTCCAAAACAGGGATCTATTTCCAGAGAACCGATCCGGCAAGTTCATCTTAGGTTCACAGGTGGAACTCTGAGCGGGTTGTGAAGTTTTTGCGGCTTCCTCTTGAACGGACAATCGCTCAGCCAATCCCTGGATCATCTGGTACAAGGACTCAACATGGCCTACTGAGGCTTGTGCCGGAGACGGTGTGGATCCGCTTCCATCTATCACAACGTCGTCTCAGTGGGCCGGTTATAATGTTAGGAACCCCTCCAGCCGGCACAACACAACCCGGAGTCTACTCTGCCAATCAGGTGTTTACTGGAGCCCCTGATAGTGGGGACAGACTGGGCTGCAGACTGACAGAGGGTCGTGAAGTGTGTACCGGCTGGGGAGAACCCAGGCAAGTGGAGTGAGGTCCACGCAGAGGTCAAGGGTCGGCAGCAGGTAGCAAGTCCATTTAACAAGCCGGGGTCAAGGGTCACAGACAAACAGGAGAAACGGTAAAAAAGCCAAAAGGTCAGGGTCACGGGATACACAAGCGAAGTCCAAATCCAAGCCAAGGGTCATACACGAGAGATCAGCAGAATTTCAATACACAGGAGCAGGAACCAGCAGGTCAGCAGACTGGGAGACAGAAGCTATAACCGGCAATGAGGTAGCAGACCTCATTGCCTTAAATAGTGAGCACAGCCAATCAGAGCCTGGCTCTGATAGTTCCCAGCCCCCCTGCACCCAATTTCATTAGCCCGCAGGCTATTAACTTTACTGAGCGCATGCGCCCAGCTTCTCACTGCCGGGACGCAGCGCTGAAGCGTCCATCCGTTGCCCCGCCAACGGCCGGGTCATGGGCGGAAGGGACGTCCCGGTCGTCATAGTGACGGCTGGGACGCAGGTAAGAGTCGCGGCGGCTGGGCTCGTAACACACTAAACTTTGTAAGGCAATAAAATCAGAGAAGATGTAGTTTCTCTGCAGAGGGACTTAATAAACTTGAGGATCGGGCAGCCAAATGGAAGATGAAGTTCAACATGGATAATGTAAGGTTATGAATTTAGGGATCCAAAACAAGCATGCAATCTATAAATTATTTGGGATAGGGGAATCTATACTGGAAAAGAATTTGGGAGTGCTCGTAGAAAGTAGAGTTAGAAATAGTGCTCAATATCAAGCAGCAGCTGCAAGGGTCAATAAAGTATTGGCATACATAAAAAGGTGCATAGATGCAAGGGAAGGTGGTGTGTTTTTGCCACTATATAAATCATTGGTAAGACCTCATCTTGAATATGTACAGTTCTGGGCATCACTCTTTAAAAAAAAAAATATTTTGGAACTAGAAAGTGTTCAGAAAAGAGCGACAAAATTGATAAAGGGTATGGGGTCATTAAGATATGAGGAAAGGTTAGCCAGTTTATGCATGTTTACTTTAGAAAAGAAGCGTCTAAGAGGAGATATGATTACTATGTACAAATACATTAAGGGTCAATACAGAGAACTTGGGAACTTTTTACCCCAAGAACTGTACATAGGACATGCAGTACCCCCTAATGTTAGTGGAGAAGAAGTTTCACAACCAGCAAAGGAAGGGATTCTTTACAGTAACGACAGTCAAGATATGGAATTTGCTGCCAGGGAAGGTTGTGATGGCAGATTCAATCGATATGTTCAAGAAAGGGTTAGACAAATTTTTATCAGAAAAAGGTATCCAGGGGTACAACCGTAATTTGAAATGAAAGATCGTAGTGGATCCAGGAAGAAATAGGACTGCAATATTGGGTCAAGAAGGTTTTTCCAGATTGAAACAGATTGGTGGTTGCTTCATCTGGAACTATTTCAAATATAAGTGAGGGATTGCAGGAGATTAAATAGGTTGCACTTGATGGACTGATGTCTTTTTCAAACTTAGAAACTATTATACTATGTTGCTAATACAACAAATTTTAGGAAAAAATTACACATTACAAATGCTGGAAAGCAAATCTTACTAAAGGACAACTTTCATGCTTAAGGATGTATTGTTCTTCTCAAAAAGTATTTAAGATACAGGCAAATGAGATGGTGGAAAATTTTGTTGAGAGGAGATATCAAAAGAGAAGCCAGCAGGGAGCTTGTAGAAGTCCCAGGGAACAGGAAAATCAGGAGCACAACAAGGTCAGGCAAACCAACATAAATAATGACCAGCGCAGGTAACTGGGAGAGGCAGGTATAAATAGGAGACAATCAGTTGGGGATGATTAGCTTAGTGCAACAAGTTAAGCCCTGGCAGTAAAAAAGAGACAAGGCACAATAGCAGCAACTCTGGTGTAGAAGAGGTACTGCAGGAAACAATAGTAACAAGTCCAATATAGTCCAAAAGGAGGAGGTGCCAAGAGAACTAGCATGCAGAAGCAGCTGCAGTAGGAATGCAGGCAAATTCTGACACAGTACAGCCATCAGACTGTCATTACTAGAGACTTTGTTCTGTGTTTACAAAGCAGTAGCAAGCTGTGTTTTCACTCTAGATGATCATTGGTTGCTCTGGATGTTTGTTATATTCAATTAAACATGTTTCTATCATTGAATTACTGTCACTCACCGGACCGTGAGTGCCTCTTCCCGGACATTTAGGAACCGTGGCCGTCCACCATCCTGAGGGTCTGCGCATGCGCAGCCCTTTTCTATACTTCAGTGTATACCCCTTTAACTTAATTGGCAGATCAGGCAACCTCCCTATATTAAGCACCTGTGGTCACCACCACGTTGCCTGATCTTGGAGTCTCATTCCTCATGAGTCTCTGAAGGTGTTCCTGTATTTCTCGTGTATTCAGCGCTGCTGATTGCTGTGGTTTCCAAACCACTTCTACTACTGTGGTTCCATACCACTTCTACCATCAACTGTATCATCATGACTGTTTGCTGATTACTATCCGCTGCCTCCATGCACTACAGTCTTCTAAACCACTTCAACGTTATTTTATATCAATGTGACTGTTTGCTCATTGCTATCCGCTGCCTCCGGGCACTCCAGCTTTTACCTCACTCACATGCTTCTCATCAAGTCTGTTTGCTGATTCCTATCCACTGCCTTTGTGCACTACAGTCTCCTGCTTGCAACTCGCCTGTGTTCAACATCGTGACTGCCAGCTGACTACTATCCGCTGCCTCTGTGCACTACAGTCTCCTGCTTGCAACTCGCCTGTGTTCAACATCGTGACTGCCAGCTGACTACTATCCGCTGCCTCTGTGCACTACAGTCTCCTGCTTGCAACTCGCCTGTGTTCAACATCGTGACTGCCAGCTGATTACTATCCGCTGCCTCCGTGCACTATAGTCTCATCTCATCTTTGCTGTGACTTCCTCGAGACTGCCGCTTTCATTACCATCTGCTACACTTCGTGATCAACAGCTCCTGCCCTGCGCTGCACTCCTGTTTCCCATCGCTGTTGGTTCCTGTGGTTGCTACTGGTTACCTCCGTGTGCCGCTGAGTCCTGCTGCGGTGGTCAACGCTATCGTCCATCTCCTGCTGATCCACTCTCCACGCCTTCACGTGTTCCACTGGTCTCTACCCTCCTGTCAGCATTGGATTGGTATCTCATCTACTACCCTCTGCTGGATCATCTCCATTCTCCTGGGTCCCCTATGAGTCCAGTTCCACGTGTTGCTGACTCCTGTGGATTCGTGTCCCTGTTGGTCTACTCACCTGTGCGCTGCACCTGCTAGACCGCTGCTTCACCTATCCAGGGACTTCCTATCCAGTCGGCCTCCAGCCGCCCAGGTACCGCTGCAATCCCATCTGACTGCTACTGCTGAACCACGGTATGCATACTTCTCATTGACTGTGCTGTGTATTGCATATCTTGCTGGACTGTGTTTGGTTCTCTCTGGAGTCTGCTATCCGCTGAGTCTATTGCCATCATTGACTGTGTTATCATTGTGCTGGACTACTTCAAGAGACTTTCTAGATTGCAGACCTGATCAGTCATATATATATATATCTATATTGTGCATATTACTGTGGATCGTGTATAAGGTGCCTGTGTATATTCTGTGTTGCAGTCGTCCCCCGTGCACCTCCTCACATATATATTCAGTGGTACAACTTGCTGATGTCAGACCACTGATCCCTGTTTCCGGTATCACCTGTTCCATTATCTTCTCACATAGCAGTGGTACAACTTGCTACCGCAGACCACTGACTACCAGGATACCTCCACTTGGATTCCATTTCTTCACTCAGACAGCGGTACAACTTGCTACCCGCAGACCGCTGACTCTCATCACCTCCTTGTTTCTGTTGGACATTCCCCCTCACTATAGCAGTGGTACAACTTGCTATCGCAGACCACTGACTACCTTCACGTGTCCTTGTCCATACAGTTCCTTGTGTATCATTACCTCATTATTACCAGTGTTGCTAGTCATAGACTTTCCTGAGCATCTCATCGGCCATCATTTCATGTTCCGTGATCACCCAGCTACCAGAGTACCCTATTACCATCTACATTGCTCTGGTAAGCCTACCATCTGGTGATCCCTGGGTAAAGACTCCTAGTGCCCGTGACAGTAAGATCAGGCCATGACAGACCCAGATGTGGAACCTACCGCCAAAGAGATGCTGCAACATCTGGTTAGCCGTGTGGAGCAACAGGATGCCCGCCAACAGCTGTTACTTCAGTGTTATCAGTCATTAACCTCCCAAGGAACATCTGGACAGACTGTGACAGCTACTACTGAAGCTCCTGTGCTTTCCTCTGTTTCCCCATTGCCATCCCAGGTGTCTATAGCTTCCACGCTTCACCTGCCTACTCCGTCAAAGTACGATGGAGACCCCAAAACTTGTAGGGGTTTCCTTAACCAATGTTCAGTCCATTTTGAGCTCCAACCTCAAAATTTTTCTACCCATCGTTCCAGAGTGGCCTATCTTATCTCTTTGTTTTCAGGACAAGCCCTGGCTTGGGCCTCCCCTCTGTGGGAGAGGAACGATCCAATATTACAAGATAGTGCCAAATTCATTTCTACATTCCGAAGTGTGTTCGATGAACCAGGTCGTGTGACCTCCGCTGCTTCCAGCATCCTCCGTCTGCGACAAGGATCTCATACTGTAGGCCAGTACGTCATTCAATTTAGGATCTTAGCCTCTGAACTTCAGTGGAACACTGAAGCCCTAGTTGCCGCCTTCTGGCAGGGGCTTTCCGATAAAATTAAAGATGCACTGACTACCCAAGAGCTTCCTTCGTCACTTGAAGATTTGATCTCTCTATGCCATCGTGTTGATATGAGATTTCGTGAAAGAGAGGCTGAGAAAACGACTTCTGCTAAAGCACCTTTTCGCTCTAACCCTCAATTTCGTCCAGTGTCACCTGCTGTGATTCCCATGGAGATAGGACGTTCCAAGTTATCTTCTGAGGAGAGGAAACGAAGAGTCAAGAATAGACTCTGTATCTATTGTGCTGATTCCACTCATGTCCTCAGCTCCTGCCCTAAGAGATCGGGAAATGCCAGGCCCTAACTAGTTCTGGAGAGGTGAAGTTAGGGTCCCTGGAGTCCTCTCCATCGTCTATGAAATCTAAAGTCTGCGCTTTTGATGTGACTATTTCCTTTGCTACCAAAACCTTTGAGTCACAGGCATTGATTGATTCCGGAGCAGCAGGAAATTTTATTTCCAAATCGTTAGTTAATCAATGGTCTCTACCAATGACTACCTTAAAAACTCCCATTACTGTGACGGCTATCGATGGATCACGTCTCATCAACGGTCTCATCACCCAGAGTACGTCTCCAGTAACCCTTCAGATTGGTGCTCTGCATCATGAAGAGATATCGTTTTTAATTCTTCCTGTTACGACAAGTCCGATTGTCCTAGGCCTTCCATGGCTTCAGTATCACTCTCCCCAGATTGACTGGCGCACCCCTCAAGTCACGTCTTGGGGGCCTGAATGTCACCATCATTGCCTTTCCCAAGTCATTCCTCTCAAGGTACAGCAAGCTTCCATCTCAGCTATTTCACCGGGACTCCCTCCTCAATATGCTTCATTTACCGATGTTTTTGATAAAGCTCAGTCTGAACGTCTTCCTCCTCATCGTTCTTGGGATTGTCCGATTGATCTTCTTCCTGGCAAGACTCCTCCCAGGGGCCGGGTCTATCCTCTCTCGTTACCTGAAACTCAAGCTACATCTGAATATATACGGGAGAACCTCCAGCGTGGGTTCATTCGACCTTCCACCTCGCCCGCTGGAGCTGGGTTCTTCTTTGTCAAAAAGAAGGATGGATCATTACGCCCTTGTATAGATTTTCGTGGACTCAATGCCATTACTATCAAGAATCGGTATCCCATTCCGTTGATCACTGAGCTATTTGACCGCATCAAGGGAGCCCGTATTTTTACTAAGTTGGATCTTCGTGGTGCCTACAATTTAATCAGAATCCGTTCCGGTGACGAATGGAAGACAGCGTTTAACACCAGAGACGGGCATTACGAATTTCTGGTAATGCCTTTCGGGCTATGTAATGCCCCCGCTGTTTTTCAAGGCTTCATCAATGAGATTTTTCGGGACTTATTATATGTATGTGTCGTCGTCTACCTGGACGACATATTGATTTTTTCACAGGACCTGCCTTCTCACCACCAACATGTGGCAGAAGTCCTCTCCAGGCTACGGAAAAATTCATTGTTCTGTAAATTAGAAAAATGTTCATTCGAATTACCCCAGATTCCATTCTTGGGGTATATTGTTTCCGGAGTTGGTCTGAAGATGGATCCTGACAAAGTAAATGCTGTACTACATTGGCCCCAGCCAACTACTCTTCGTGCCATCCAGCGTTTTTTAGGTTTTGCCAATTACTATAGACGCTTCATTCAAGACTTTTCTTCCATTGCATCTCCTATTGTGGCCCTGACTCGAAAAGGGGCTAATCCCAAGCAATGGTCTACTGAGGCTATTCAAGCCTTTCAAACATTAAAAGAGTCCTTCTCTTCGGCTCCAATCCTTCGTCAGCCTGATGTGACACTCCCTTTTTTCCTAGAAGTAGATGCCTCTAATGTGGGCTTAGGAGCTATTCTCTCCCAACGCTCGGAACAGCAAAAATTCCACCCTTGTGCCTTCTATTCTCGGGGTCTCCTACCCGCAGAGAAGAATTATACCATCGGAGACAAGGAATTACTGGCTATCAAAGCCGCATTAGAGGAATGGAGATACTTGTTGGAGGGAGCTCGCCATCCGGTGACGATCTTCACGGATCATAAGAACTTGTCATATCTCCAGTCTGCCCAATGCTTGAACCCTCGTCAAGCAAGATGGTCTCTTTTCTTTTCCCGTTTTGAATTAATAATTACCTTCAAACCAGCTGCCAAGAACAAAAAAGCTGATGCCTTATCTAGAGCCTTTGTTACGTCCTCTGATATAGAAGAGGTTTCCAACCATACCATTCTAGACCCCAAATGTATCTCACTGGCTGCTTCATCCACCAAAACGCTACCATTTGGGAAGACCCTCGTGCCTCCTACTCTAAGGAGGAAAATCCTTTCGTGGTTCCATGCCTCTCGTTTTTCTGGACACGCCGGTGAACACAAGACTTTTGAGATCCTCTCTCGAAGTTACTGGTGGCCTTCAATGAGGAGAGACGTCAAAGAGTTCATTGCTTCCTGTGAATTATGTTCGCAATTCAAATCCTCCCGCAGAACCCCAGCAGGGTTGCTGCGACCACTACCCATTCCGTCCAAACCATGGACCCATATTAGTATGGATTTCGTTACTGACTTACCACCTAGTAAGAACCATAACACTATTTGGGTGGTAGTGGACAGATTTTCGAAGATGGCTCATTTCATCCCTCTGTCTGGTTTGCCTTCCTCGTCTATCCTGGCTGAACATTTCATTAAAGAGATCTTCCGTATCCATGGATGTCCATCTGAGATTGTGTCTGATAGAGGAGTACAATTCGTGTCCAGATTCTGGCGAGCCCTTTGTAAAACCTTGGGCATACGATTAGCACTCTCATCTTCTTACCATCCACAATCCAATGGACAAACCGAACGTGTCAATCAAGATCTTGAGACTTTTATAAGGATATTTTCATCAGCCAATCAAGACAACTGGGTAGAGTTACTCCCTTGGGCTGAGTTCGCCCATAACAACATGTACCATGAGTCATCATCCAAAACTCCATTCTTTGTGGTCTACGGTCACCATCCGTCTTTTCCGGAATTTCCTGCCCTCCCAAGTCCCTGCGGTGGAAACTGTTTGTCAGACCTTTAAAAATATCTGGTCTCAGGTCAGAACCTGTTTAAAGAAGACATCTGTCAAATACAAATCTTTCGCTGATAAGAAGAGGCGGGCTATTCCACCACTAAAAATTGGAGATCGTGTCTGGTTATCCACAAAAAATATTCGTTTGAAGGTTCCATCCATGAAATTCGCCCCTCGTTTTATTGGTCCATATAGGATCATTCAAGTTATCAATCCAGTATGTGTGAAACTCCTTCTTCCTAAGAGTCTTCGGATTTCTAATGCCTTCCATGTATCTTTGCTCAAACCTCTTATTATCAACCGTTTCTCAACTCCTCCCTCAGCTCCGCAGCCAGTTCAAGTTCATCAGGAGGAGGATTTTGAGATTACCGAGGTACTAGATGCAAAAATTTCGCGAGGAGTCCTCCACTTCCTCGTTCATTGGAAGGGCTTTGGTCCTGAGGATGCCTCTTGGATCAAAGCTGAAGATCTTAATGCTCCTGCCCTTTTGAAGAAGTTTTACTCCAAAAATCCGGACAAGCCCGGTTCCAGGCGTTCTGTGCCCACCTTTAAAAGGGGGGGTACTGTCACTCACCGGACCGTGAGTGCCTCTTCCCGGACATTTAGGAACCGTGGCCGTCCACCATCCTGAGGGTCTGCGCATGCGCAGCCCTTTTCTATACTTCAGTGTATACCCCTTTAACTTAATTGGCAGATCAGGCAACCTCCCTATATTAAGCACCTGTGGTCACCACCACGTTGCCTGATCTTGGAGTCTCATTCCTCATGAGTCTCTGAAGGTGTTCCTGTATTTCTCGTGTATTCAGCGCTGCTGATTGCTGTGGTTTCCAAACCACTTCTACTACTGTGGTTCCATACCACTTCTACCATCAACTGTATCATCATGACTGTTTGCTGATTACTATCCGCTGCCTCCATGCACTACAGTCTTCTAAACCACTTCAACGTTATTTTATATCAATGTGACTGTTTGCTCATTGCTATCCGCTGCCTCCGGGCACTCCAGCTTTTACCTCACTCACATGCTTCTCATCAAGTCTGTTTGCTGATTCCTATCCGCTGCCTCTGTGCACTACAGTCTCCTGCTTGCAACTCGCCTGTGTTCAACATCGTGACTGCCAGCTGACTACTATCCGCTGCCTCTGTGCACTACAGTCTCCTGCTTGCAACTCGCCTGTGTTCAACATCGTGACTGCCAGCTGACTACTATCCGCTGCCTCTGTGCACTACAGTCTCCTGCTTGCAACTCGCCTGTGTTCAACATCGTGACTGCCAGCTGATTACTATCCGCTGCCTCCGTGCACTATAGTCTCATCTCATCTTTGCTGTGACTTCCTCGAGACTGCCGCTTTCATTACCATCTGCTACACTTCGTGATCAACAGCTCCTGCCCTGCGCTGCACTCCTGTTTCCCATCGCTGTTGGTTCCTGTGGTTGCTACTGGTTACCTCCGTGTGCCGCTGAGTCCTGCTGCGGTGGTCAACGCTATCGTCCATCTCCTGCTGATCCACTCTCCACGCCTTCACGTGTTCCACTGGTCTCTACCCTCCTGTCAGCATTGGATTGGTATCTCATCTACTACCCTCTGCTGGATCATCTCCATTCTCCTGGGTCCCCTATGAGTCCAGTTCCACGTGTTGCTGACTCCTGTGGATTCGTGTCCCTGTTGGTCTACTCACCTGTGCGCTGCACCTGCTAGACCGCTGCTTCACCTATCCAGGGACTTCCTATCCAGTCGGCCTCCAGCCGCCCAGGTACCGCTGCAATCCCATCTGACTGCTACTGCTGAACCACGGTATGCATACTTCTCATTGACTGTGCTGTGTATTGCATATCTTGCTGGACTGTGTTTGGTTCTCTCTGGAGTCTGCTATCCGCTGAGTCTATTGCCATCATTGACTGTGTTATCATTGTGCTGGACTACTTCAAGAGACTTTCTAGATTGCAGACCTGATCAGTCATATATATATATATCTATATTGTGCATATTACTGTGGATCGTGTATAAGGTGCCTGTGTATATTCTGTGTTGCAGTCGTCCCCCGTGCACCTCCTCACATATATATTCAGTGGTACAACTTGCTGATGTCAGACCACTGATCCCTGTTTCCGGTATCACCTGTTCCATTATCTTCTCACATAGCAGTGGTACAACTTGCTACCGCAGACCACTGACTACCAGGATACCTCCACTTGGATTCCATTTCTTCACTCAGACAGCGGTACAACTTGCTACCCGCAGACCGCTGACTCTCATCACCTCCTTGTTTCTGTTGGACATTCCCCCTCACTATAGCAGTGGTACAACTTGCTATCGCAGACCACTGACTACCTTCACGTGTCCTTGTCCATACAGTTCCTTGTGTATCATTACCTCATTATTACCAGTGTTGCTAGTCATAGACTTTCCTGAGCATCTCATCGGCCATCATTTCATGTTCCGTGATCACCCAGCTACCAGAGTACCCTATTACCATCTACATTGCTCTGGTAAGCCTACCATCTGGTGATCCCTGGGTAAAGACTCCTAGTGCCCGTGACAATTACCTAACAAGATGTTTTTCTACTTTACTAACGCTGTGGAGTGTTTCTTTACCAGACCCTGGTTTAAAATGCATTGAATTGTGCAAGATGCTGATGATTTTGTATCTACAGGGGAACACACCGGAAGATGTATGGATGCGATGTAAAGAGAGGTTATCCCATCGGAATACACTGAGGCGTTTGACATTGTAGGAAAAATGCTGCGGGTACAGCAGAGTACATGAAGTGTTGTGGTTTTGTAACACGTAATAGGGTACACAGAGGAGTTGGCACTGGTTGAACAGCACATGGCGTGTAATGAGGTACACAGATGTGTTGGCACTGGTTCAACAGAGCATAGCATGCAATAATGTAAATGGATGTGTTGGCACTGGTTGAATAGCACATAGTGTGCAATGAGGTACATGGAGGAGTTGACACTTATTGAACAGCGTATAGCATGCAATAAACAAATGGATACAATGGAGTATATCAAAATGACTCTGTAGAACAGAGATAGACAGCAAATGTAGCAGAGTACACAAACACAGATGACATTAGCTAACAGGTGGGATTGTCACAGCCAAATATATTGGCACAGAGTCTAAGAAGAAGCCCACCAGACTTCAACAGGGATCTCTGCAAGAGTATATGGACTTCGCTCAGTAAGGACCCAAGTTGCAGCTCAGTGTAGTTGGTTCCCTCTGTAAGCAGCAGAGTACTTAGCTGGTAGGAGAAAACAGCAGATGGAAATGCGGGTATGGGTGTGCTTCTATTGGGTAGACTGGAGGCAAGAGTTGAAGAAACACGAATAGCAGCTATACTTCTTAGTATAGTCGTGGACCGGGAATATCAAAGTTCGACACAATTAATACTCAGACACTGAGGAGGTTCTTATAGTGGCTGGTTTATTGATGATTCTACAAATGTGTCATCAGTACTGGACATTAGGGACAACACTAGAGAGAAGTGTTATGTCACTTATGGCCTGAGGCTGAGCCCAGCTGGGTTCTGTTAACGATTCTAACAGGGATGGCCAGCAATCAAAGAACTGGTACCTGTTGGAGGCAGGCAAGTGATGTCTAAGACTGCTGGTACTGACAGATGCCGAATGGTGATTATTTATAGGTCCAGCAAAATTCAGTTTAATCAAATTGTATTTTATCCTATAGGGATTTTATCAGCTCCAGCGATAAACTGATTACATCCTACTCTACGACTATCAAGTCACATTGTTAGTTCCACAGCTTTTGTTAGTCAAGATTTAAGCTCTATGGAGTTTTATACCACAGTGCCAAGTGTAGTTATTTATCTTTATTAAAAACCACTAGACACTTCTACAATTGCATTGGAAACAGGTTTGACATGTTCAGGTATGTCTAGTCACAAGGTCGACACAGTTAAAAGGTCGACAGACAGAATATGTCCATGTTCATAATGTCTACAAAGTTAAATGATTGACAAGTGAATGTAAACAGGGTTGTAAAGTTTACAGTGAAAATGTTGACATCACTGTATTTAAAAATGGCAATACATGTAAAAAACAAACAAAATACCCCCCTAACGCTGGAAAAAAACCAACCCAAAAAAACAGCTTAGGTTGGTACTAGCAAAATCGGGGGGACATAAAGCATGGTGTCCCACCTATTTAGGGTTGCACTACAGCAGGAAAACCCACAGCATGGGGTCCCCCTGACATAATGCCAAACCAGCCCCAGACCAGTCAGCACAGAGCTGGATGTCTTAGGGAGTTTGGGTCTGCAAAAGAAAAAAAATACAGACCCCCCCTCCCCTTAGTGCTGGTAATAGTAAAAATTGGGGGTACCCTATGCTTCTCTTGCCCTCCCACCCCACTCCCCCCATTTAGCTAGTACCACCCTAGGCTGGCAGCACTACAGTTGGTTGAGCGATGGCAGGCTTTTTATTTTTTTTACATTTAGCGCCGTTTGAAATCTATTCATGGCAACATTATGAATGTCGACTTTACAACCCTGTCCACATTTTACAGGTTGACATTTTAACTGTGTCGAGCTGTCTACTTCACAAATGTGTGCATTTACTTAGTGTTTTCCATAACAGCAAATATTGAGACAGAAATCACTTTTACTCTCTTTATTATTACCATGCTAATGAAAGTAGTAATGCTGAAAGCAGGACAGGACAGCAAGTGTGACAAGTCACATATCTGAGCAGCTCTAGGTGCAATAAAAACTAAATCCTAAAACAGCGGGAGAAACATTGAAGCATTAAGACAGCTGTTGGTCAACATATATATTGCCCTCTAAAAAAAAAAAAAAAAAAAAAAAAAAAAGTTGTGCCCTTCGGCTGGCAGGGCATGCTTATCGCCACTCTGTCCACTATATTCGAACCAGAGTTCAGTCAAAACCTACATTATACCACAGCAATCTCATTAAACAGGGAACAGAGGCCTGTACCTGCTCATGCTGTTTGCGCCCTCTTGTTTGCAACTGTATCAGTGGTGAGCACCCCTGAAGCTGCAGGAGACAGTCTACCTAACAATTCCCTGAACAGGCTCCATATCACTATGTATGCAGGCCGCCCTTACAAATGGATGTAACAGTGGACCTCTATAAACTTCCCAGGGATGCATCCCATATATAGATCATGTGGAGCCAGGGAAAGATGGCGGCTTGAGAACTGTATATGGAAAATCCATATAAAGTTTCATAACCTAGGTGAACATCACCCATACTTGGCACTGATTTACCAAAAATCTGAACCTAGATTTTGGGAGCAAAGCACTTAAAAGCGTTTTTTCAAGAATCTTACATTTCATAGCATAAGCTTGTTGCAGGCGTATTTATTTACCAAGAAGAATGCAGCAGAACTCTAACCTTAAATAACAAAACCTGTGTCACTTTCTGATCCAAAAATCAATATAAAAATCCTATATTAACCCCTCCCTTCAGGGGCAAACGCAGAATTTATAGAGAGGGGTTTTCACGCCATGCCGCCAGTGGGTGTAGCTATAATTTTAGACGGTGCTTGGCTGCTCTCCAACTCTTCCTATCCCCATCATAGACACGGGCAATGCTGTTAGCTGCACGCAGCTCTCCCTTTTCATGTAGAGCCATGTGAAGCGGGACATGAACTTGATGGACTGGTGTCTTTTTTCAACCTCATCAACTATACCTCCCAACTGTCCCTACAGTCAGGACAAAGTCCTGACAGAGTTAGAACAGTTGGCAGATAGTCCTGCTCTCTCCTACCTGTTCTTGATGCTTTCACCACTTGTTGCTGCTGCTCATGTCCTAAGCTCAGTTGATGCTTCTCTGGATCCTGAAATATTGGGTCCCTGTATGGAAAAAGGACAGGTACATGATATAGAAATCCCAGCAATTAGTGAACACAGTAAGCCTCCCTCCCCCAAAGCAGCCACATTTAATAATTAGGCCACCCAGCAACCAACTCGGACAGTAGATTAATGTCATTTACCTTTAATAAAAAAAAGATAAATTTTTCCCCCAAACAACCCCAACATTAAATAAATAGTATTTAATAAACGTAATAAACAATAAACTTTTTCCTACCAAACATTAAATAATTAGCATTCACTTTAAAGAAATAGCTCTCTTTCTCTCCAAACTCAGCCACACATTCAATTAATAGCACCCAAACCACCCCAACATTAAATAAATAGTCCCATCATCCCACTCTTCATAGCCCCACCAGAACCCCACTATTAAATCAAATATACCCAATCTTCACCCCACCAATAGATTAAAAACTCCCACTATCAACCTACTATGAAATTCATATTTCACACCCCATTCACATCACATAAAATACCCCCTACACTTACATTACAATCCCTTTCCCCCTCCCCCATACTTATATTAAAAGTCCCTCCAAGCCTATGTTTACAAAGGAACTATTGTACCTATATATTAAATCCCCCAACTTACATTAAAAGCACATGAGACCCCCCCTGTACAAACACACTCACCCTCTTTATCTAGTGCTGTGTCTTATGTCCTCCTGCTGCACACATAAGACATTCAGGCAGTGAGAGAGAAAGGGGCGGTGACACACAGCAGGGGAGAGAGGGCTGTGAACAGTACATACAAAAAGGATCTGCACACAAGCTGCAAAGTGTCAGGTCCCCATGGCAGGGTCAAGCTAGCTCACACATACAGTGTCTCAGGCTGTGAGGTGGCTTTCCAGGCACTAGAAAACCCGCCCTGGGTTTGTCTATGCCCTTGGTGGTCGTATTAACACTAGATGGCTGGAAAACAATCATGCAGCAAGGGGGAAATAAAATGAGTAAACTCAAACACAGCAGATGTTGCAAAAGGACAAACAGAGGAAAATGCACCTAACACACAGCTCAACGAAACTACCTAGTGGCTGGGTCATACCGAGAAGTTGACAAAGATATAAAAGAAACAATAAGTTTTCTCTGTAAGCGCAAATGACCAAAAGTTAAGGAACAGACTATACAGACCTCAAAACAGGTGCTCAGGGTCACCTAAGCAAGGGTCAGTACTTGCACAATTTTTCTCAACGGAATTTCCCAAGATACTTAAGATGCATTTATCATCATCATCATCATTTATTTTTATAGCGCCACTAATTCCGCATTAAGCACTTTGAACTATTATCATAGTAAGAGCACACAGAACTACCACTGAGCATATCCGGATTAAGGGGGATGGGGCACAGGGGGCACATGCCCCGGGCCCCCCTCTCTCCAAGGGCCCCCCGCCACCCGCATGATTTCCATCTGCTGTCAATTGCTGTCTGACAGCAACCGCACTGGGCCCCCCTCTCTCCGCGGGCTCCCCTCGTCCAGTTATATAAAAGTTTCAATACATTTGTAGTACATTTTATAATTTATATATACACATATTTATGTAATCTAATTAAAGCTTTAATATAAGTGTCAGGCTTCGATAATTACTTTAATAATGATTAGTAATATAGAGGGTCCTGCATGATTTTATATATATATATATATATATATATGCACATATGTATGCACATATATACGCACATATATACATAGCTACACACACACACATATATATAGACATATATAGTCAAAATTGGTGTTACGTTATCAATGTGTTTTTTTTTATGTTAGTTTAAATGTGCGGTATCATTGCTAGTTTTAATATGTATTGTCAATGGTATTTTTAATTTGCGGTATCATTGCTAGTTTTAGCGTGCGGTATCATTGCTAGTTTTAGCGTGTGGTATCATTGCTAGTTTAAGCTTGCGGTATCATTGTTAGTTTTAGTGTACGTTATCAATTTTATTTTTAATGTGCAGTATCAATGATAGTTTTAATGTGCAGTTTCAATGCTAGTTTTAATGTGTGGTATCAATACCCATTTTTATGTGGGCTTTTGATGATTTTTTTAATGTACAATATTTTAGTTTGTGCAAGCAATGATTTGTCTTATGCAGACAACCTAGGCGAGTCCTCTGGGAGAGCTGTAAGTGTCCTACTGTGGGCTGTAGGTGATGTAGGTGTGTCAATGCTTATAGCCTTATACCCAATGGCGTTATTTTACATGCGTTTTATACAGAGGTGCAAGTACAATTTACAAGTACCTGTACTAATATTAATATATATATCACGCCCAACATTCAGTGAGCAGCGGCAGGATAGAGGATGCTGGGTCCCAGGCACCGCCGAATTGGTAAGAAGATAGAAGAAAAGACAGAAGAAATAGAAGAAAGAAGGTCAAGTATGGTAAGTAAAGAAACGGAGGGGAATGGTGATAGGAAGCAGCAATGGAGGGGAAAATGAATGAAGGAGAGGGCAGAGTGTGAGGACGCAGAAGGGGCACACAGTGTGAGGACGCAGAAGGGACACAGAGTGTGAGGACGCAGAAGGGACACAGAGTGTGAGGACGCAGAGGGGCACAGAGAGTGTGGATGCAGAGGGGCACAGAGAGACAGAGAGTGTGGATGCAGAGGGGCACAGAGTGTGTGGAGATGAAGGAGGGCACAGAGTGAGTTAGCTTTAAATTATTCTTCGACAGAAATATATAAAATATTATTTTCCCTTCGATTTATGTGTATTATTTTTGCATACAACTAAGTAAGTATTTTCGTCCCGATCTAAATACTTATTACACTATTTTGACCCAACTACTTATAAAACTGGACTACTC
This sequence comes from Mixophyes fleayi, assembly GCF_038048845.1. Lineage (NCBI taxonomy): Eukaryota > Metazoa > Chordata > Amphibia > Anura > Limnodynastidae > Mixophyes > Mixophyes fleayi. Next base: position 226,454,193 of record NC_134402.1, read on the forward strand.
AGTAATTATTTTGGAGGGGTGCCTTGAAAAAATTATGGAGACTCCAAGTGTGCCGCAAAATGCAAAAGTTTGGGAACCACTGTCTTCATTTTTGATCTTAAGACAGGGGGCCCCTAAGTGCCCCGGGCCCCCCAAAGCCTTAATCCAGCTCTGCCACTGAGGTAAGTATTGTTACAATAGTAGCTTGTGATAACTTCATTTTACATCATGCTGCTGTATACTGCAAAAATATTTCTTCTCAAAATACACTTGTATTTATACTTTGCTTTCAAAGTTCCTTAAAAACCAAAATGACAACTACATGAATATGAAGACAGAAGACTATTTGTTACCTTTCTCGGAGATACAAAAAGTCTATCCTGACTAAAATGCACTGTTGTCAATTCTGGCCTACAATTACAGTCTGGCATTTAAAACTGTGCAAGTCTCTAAATAATTTAGCATAACAGCTTAAACATTGTTTAATGAACAATTGAATTTTGAATATTGATTCACCTGTTGTACTACATTTGTTTTGTGTAATGCAAATGGTCCCACAAGATGCAGCAGAAATAATTTATTAAGCAATTTAATATAAGTTACACCAATATCTATTAGTAGTCAGTCATTCTGTTTCTGTTCACATGCATTTTTGGTTAACATAAAACATTTGGACTTATACAGCAGAATATATGCAACATGGCATGTATTTCAGTAAGGCAGTCCCATGAAAATTCTAGCATTATATAAAGCAATGTTTCTTAAACCTGGTCCTCAGGACCCCTAACAGTGCATGCTTCCCATATCTCCATGCTTTAGCACAGGTGTATTCATTATTGACTGACACATTGTAACAGATCCACAGGTGGTATAATTATTTCCCTTGTGACCTAGAAAACCTGCACTGTAGGGATCCTGAGGACTGGGTTTGAGAAACACTGATATAAACAACCAGGAAAGTAATATTAATATTTGAAGCATACTAAACAATTATGTAGTTCACTACTCATTTATATCAGTAGTGAAAAAATAGTGTATTATACAAATAAATAAAGGAGATGCCACAGAGATATTTTCTAGTATACCCTCTGCACTTAAATGTCAGAGTTCAGACGCCCGGCACCCCTGACATTTAGGACATACAATTCCAGTGCCAACAGCTGTTTATTCTGCAGCCAGTGGCAGGAGAATTTTAAAAGTCTACTCTGACACACTGTAGGCTGTAATGTTCAGTGCTCTTGACACGTACAAGCTTCAACTAGTGGAATATCAAAATGCTATTCTCCTGGCAGAATAAGCTGCTACGAGGGAAAGTATGTCCTGAATGACGATACCAGGGCCGGCCTGAAACCGGCTGGTTGATGTAGCGTAGAGCAGTGCTGCACCACAGGTTAGTGAAACCCTGTATTTTAGCGTAACATAGTGAACTGCTTTAATAGAACAATCCAGTTATGGTAGAGATCGTATCCAGTAGTCTCTTGCAGAGCAAAAGCAATTGCCATGAAGTTTACCCACTGTGATTTTTGCTCGATACAAAGGCTACAAATCACACACCAGATGGATAGTGCACTATGTACCTGGTACAAGTTACTCACAAAGAAGATAAGCCTATAAAAGAGAAAATGTGCTGCCAGAATGGCCACACAATTGGGGAACAACAAATTGTTTTCTCTTTTCCAGCTAGTTTTGAATTTTTGGTTACTACCTGAAAATATCAGCCTGTCCACTTTGAAAGGGGAATGTACCACTAATATATAACATTTTCATAAGCAAACTTGAGAACAGAGGAGAGGCCATTCATTGAATGGGTTTGACTTTATGAAGAAAAAGGGAACAGGCTTCTTTCAGAAATTCACTGCGGCTCATAGGGACTCCAGGTTTTCTATCCAGGAGAGCTTGGTCCATAGCAATGGCCAAACAGTCTGGTCCCAGCTTTGAACCAGCCTCCAGATAACTAGCTGGGACACACAAGTCACTAGCAACAAGTGCCTCTTCCAAAGTGTCCAGGACAGATTGACAAACTCTTTGGTCTGAATGGCTATCCCTACTTAGAATGTTAAACAGAGTGTCTGCTTTGGACATAAACTCTAACAATACAAAACAAGTCAGCACCCCATAACGGAATACATCAAACGGGACAGCCTCATGATCTCTGCACTGGATTTTCTTCAGAAGAGCAGAAGAAATACCATTAGGGATACCACCTTCCTGGCAAATATTGATCAGCACCTCACTGTAATTTTTTCCAATCAAACCAGGTTTTTTCTTCCTTCCTCCAGCACTGAGGCAGTCATAAGCAATGCTTAGATTGTTGTTAAAAGCAGTCCTGTAAACGACAAAGACGCAGATTTTTAGTATTAAAAACTTCGTTTTTATCTCCAGTCCTCCATTTGTTTAACTACTATACACCTTATTGGTCCAAGACAACGAAGTGTCAAATTGTGTTAGCCAATGATAGATGGACAGAGGTGTTAAAGCCAGATACCCTTTACTGGCTGCCTTACAAGACTACTTAGATTGCTACATCAGACATAATATCAAATAGTGCAATAAAATAAACAAAGAAAAGAATTTCCCTTTAAATCTAATGTGTCATTAAGAGTGATCTAAAGCTTCAGAACGTTGCATTTTTAGGGAAAGAAAAACAGATGTCCCTATTTATTAATTACCACATTTTTAACACAAACCCTTTCAATCCTTACCACAGAGATAAGGATTGAAAGATTGTGTGTATTTATTAAAAAATTTCAACAGAAACAGCAGTCACGAAAAAACTGGAAAAGATGACACATGGGGGGCGGGATGCCACACAGAAAAATGGAGATGGCGGTAAGAGTGAGGAAGCCACATGGGGGTGGGGACAGAGTGCCACACACAGAAAACTTGGGGGGGGGGGGATGCTATGTAGTCCATAATTATTCCTAATGAATATTTATATAAACTCAGTTTATACAAATATAATTTAGTGGTGTTAATATGTTCACTCTGTGGCATAATAGGATTTGGGGCACTATTGTGGCATAATATGATTTGTGGGCTCTATGGTGGCTTAATATTCATTGGGGGCACGTACTACTTTTATTTGTGGGGTGATGTGGGTCACCTTAATTTAATATTGGGACCTAGCAATTTAAGAAGGGGTGATTGGACCTTTAATTTAATGTTTGGGTGGTTTGGAGGCAGGGAAATATGTGTATTTATTAAATGTGAATACTAGTATTTTAATTTTGAGGCTGGAGGGAGGCCTAATTATAAAACATGTGTTCTATTGATAAAACACCAGGGCTGGTTGGAGTTTTTTAAATTACATGTACCCATTTTTTCCCCCAAATAGGGTCTCCAACATTCCAGGATCGAGACAAGCAGCAACTAAAGACACCACCAACCACAAGTGGTGAAAGTAACAAGAACAGGTAGGAGAGAGCAGGACCGTCTGCCAACTGTCCCGAATTTTGGGGACTGTCTCATTTAGTGAGATTTGGTCCGACTACAAAGACAGTTGGGAGGTATGACCCACTTCATAATTTACTGCTTGTGAAGGTAGAGCTGCGTGCAACTAACAGTATTGCATGAGGTATTGCTTGTGTATTTCTCTAACATTTGTCTAAAATGATAACCATGTTACATAATAGGGCCCCCTGTCTTAAATACCCCGGGCCCCCCGAACATTAATCTAGCTCTGGTTACCATGAGGGAGCGGATAGCTGTTTCCAGTCCCTGGATAGGACACAGCCTGCAAAGCAAGCCGAGGAGCTCTAAGTCTCACAAGATTTGGTAATCTCGTGAGACTAAGAGCTTCCCTGCTCTCTCTACAGGAAGTTCCCACCCTCATGGATGTTGGCAGCACCAGAAGCATAGACACGTACATTGGGTGTCTTCATGTGGCTGGGGGGATGGCGTGATGTGGCTGGGAGGGCGTGATAAATGTAATGTTTTGTTATAATGTATGTATCAATGCCCCATTTTGGCCACACCTACAACACAATGTGGTCACGCCCTTTTCGGCGCTGACGCTGCGCGGTGCACACAGTTTCTTTCCTACTGAAACTAAGATAGGCCTGTGTACTTTAAATGCCAGGGCTGATTTTTAGTCCTCGTCCGGCCCTGATTTGAACTATAGTTAGATTTGCAGTAGATCCCCGAAAACTAGTATAGATAAATAATTAATAAATAGGCCCAACAGTATTCAATCACTCCGAAGAGATGCTTCCTAATTTTTAAGCACATTAGTCCTCTCAGTAGTTTTTGTGCTTCTATATGGTCATAAACCTTTGGTGACTTCTACTCTACATTTCTTCATTCTATAGGGCATAATCACCATAATGCAAAAGTGTTTGTGACATTATTCTACATATGATCCCCAGAATACATATCTCCCAAGTGTCCGGCTTTCAGTGGACTGTCCCGCCCGACCTACAATTTGTCCCGGTATCGGAGAGCCACTCTCCGTTTCTATAGCAGCCAGTATCCCCGGGGGTCTAGGACAAAGTGGGGCAGGACATCTGTCCAAAAAGCGCGACTGTGCATGTGCGAACTGCGCAAACAGGAATATCTCGGAGGGGGTGATTGGGCTCGACAGGGGTGTGTGGCTTATTTGTCCCTCTTTTGGAACATCAAATGTTGGGAGGTATGAGAATTTCACATATTTAACTTATGTATATAACAAACATGATAACTTGTAATATAACAAGTCAATACATTGGAGGGGTATGTTATTTTTATACCTATGACAAGATCACGTACAGAACTACAAAGAAAATCCATTATTAACCTGCCAATTGTCGCAAATAGCAGACGTGTATTTCTCATAACGTTAGTTCTCTGTGCCAAACCTAACATAGTCACCCTCCTGCACCCGCCCCCCCGTGCCAATTTTCAGGACCTCTGAGAGTGATGAGCCAGCTTCAGGTACCACAGGGCACGTCCTAAACGTTGGTGTCCTAGTAGCTTTTGTCCCCGATCACCAGTCGCCGCTCCCTCGGTTGCGCACAGCCCTAATTTCCCGAAATAGTCGGCCAAAAAAGTAATCGGCTCCTCTGGTCTGGCCTCTAGTAGTTTAAGCACGGCCTCTCTCAACATATACCGGACTTCAGTCTGAGCCAAAAAATCTGCCTCGTTGGTCGGTCGCGGCGGAGCTCTGGGAATCGGCGAGCCTCCTACAGCACGTCTCTTATCCGCCATGCTTACACTAATTTGTAGCTGGTCAGACGCCATCTTTTGTTAGGGCAGTGTTACAGCATGCATTATTATAACGAATGAATACAATTTAGCTGCCATATTTAGTTATGGCAACCTTGGTCGCCATGACAACTAACGACGCTGCTTACGCCATTTTGATTATCAAGCTAACTAGTAAAGCAAAGTCATCTTGTTCGAATGCCTAAAAATAAATAACATACCGAAGTCAAGCTATCTAAAATGTTGTACTAGTGCGCTATTTATCAAATGGACAAACCCCTAATTCATTCGAAAACGGTCTTCTGCCTGTTTATCAAGCCTGGTGGTAATAACTTGCCGGCCGTAGAAATAGCCGTGGGCTTCCTGTGATGCTTTTGCAAGGGTAAGCGTATTTACAATGGCTAATGCTGTCTCTGGGTGGCGTTAGCCAGGGGAAAGAAATAGAAAAAAAATGTGTTGTTTTGTTTGTTTGTTTTTAAGTTTATTTTTCTCTATTTTGTAACATTTTTTATTTTGTAACTATATTATTTTTTCTATATGTAATCTGGAACTTGAAGCCCAAGTCCGGGTTACAGTGCACATGCAGCAAGAGAAAATACAATTATACTTTCAGCAACTATCTACAAAAATACGCATACCTACAGGGGCGCACGCCGGGGGGTTTCTGGAGACCCAGAAACCCCTCCCCTCCGCTAACGGAGTTCCCCACATAGCGGCACAGTACTATATAGCAGCCATGGCGCTGTCAAAGAAGCGCTCGCGGCGGACCTGTATTGTATACAGCACCGCCGCGGACGCTTCTTTGACAGCGCCGCGGCTGCTGTATAGTACAGTGCTGCCGAAATGGAACTACTGCGCATGCTCGCTATTTTTTATTTTTTTTATGGGTGGGGGGAATCCTAAAAATCCTGCGTGCGCCCCCGTACCTAATCACATACTTGCCAACTTTTTAAATTTGTACTCCGGGAGATCGGAGTACAGATCATGTGACAGAGGGTAGGAGGGGGCGTGACAACGCCATTATGTCGCTATAGCCCTGCCCCTACCATAAAATACAAAAATTCACGGTATTGAATAGCGGGGGCTGGGCTTAATGTCACGATTAAGCCCCCCTCCCCCCCCTGCTATTCAATGCCGGGAATTTCAGCATTTTACAGGGTCCAGGAGTACTCCCCGAAATTCGGGAGAGTAGGCTAGTATGCCTAATCAACATTTCATCATTGTCATCATCATTTATTTATATATAGACACCATTTCCACAGTGCTGTACAGAGAATATTTGTTATTTACATAAGTCCCTGACCTTTTGGAGCTTACAGTCCAACTTCCCTAACACACACATTAGTGTTAATTTTTTTTAAATGCTGTAAAAATATATTTTTAAAAAAAATGTGATAGTTGAGAGGAGGAACAGGTTTGGCTTTAACAACTTTCTGGATATAGATATTTATTTTAAAAAATCTTAATTTGGAATATTATACATTGTGGTATAATATTTCCAAGAAGAGCATTATGTAGCAATAGTTTGGCATTTATTGAAGAAAAATAATTACAAAGCCAGAACTATACGCGTTGCCATGGGCTTCATGTTATATAACTAAATGTTTATACTGTGATGTCACTCATGACCAATGCCATTTAAGTAGACAGTAATAGAATAGCAAATAATATCAGTTCAAATAATATGATTTGTATAAATGTTATGTACTAAGCAAATAACCAGTTGAAAATACAGCATTTGATTATGGTTACAAATGCATATGTACATACCATAACACAAACTATGCATAGATACATTCTGTAACATAAACTAAAATAAATATTAGTTATTTATAAGGCGCCACAGATTCTATAGCGACGGATACAGAAGCAAGTAACAAATAGATGAGGTAATACATATAAGTAGCACAGGTGAGTGTGAGTAATGCTACGGTGACTCACACAGAGTGCAGCAAAAGACATGACAGGACGAACGAGGTGGTCAGACAGTAGACAGACGTGAGACAATAGGTAAAGAGAGCCTTGCCCGCGAGATTACATTCTAGAGGGAGGGGTGGTGACAGATAGTAGCACCAACTGAGAGAAAATGGAGATGGCAAGTGAAGAAGAGGAGGTGATGGATATAATGGTCAGGAGATGGTAGGATAGGCAAGCTTGAAAAGGTGAGTTTTGAGTGAGCGCTCGAAGAACTGAAGGGGAGAACCGAGTGAGATGGAGTAAGTAAGGAGTTCCAAAGATTAGGGGCAGCTCGACAGAAGCCTTGGAAGCGAGCATGGAAGGAGGTAATGAGAGGTGAATTGAGGTGGAAGTCAGAGGCAGATTGGAGTGGCCAGGTAGGTGTGTACCTCAAGACAACATCAGAGATGTAAGGGCTTTGTAAGTGAGGGTAAGAAGTTTGAACTGAATTCTGAAACAGATAGGAAGCCAATGAAGGGATTTACTTAAAAGATAAGCGAAAGAGGTGCGGTGGGAGAGGAAGATGAGCCTAGCCGCAACATTCTGTATGGTTTGAAGGTCAGAAATGTGAGAGTCAGGAAGGCCAGTGAGAAGGAGGTTGCAATATTCAAGACAAGAAATGATAAGTGAATGGACCAGGATTTTGGTTGCTTCCTGGGAGAGGAAGGGAATGATTTTTGTGAGACCATGGAGGGGGAAGTGGCAAGATTTGGTGAGGGACTGGATATGAGGGCTAAAGCTGAGGGCTGAGTCAAGGGTGACTCCAAGGCAGCGGGCTTGGGTGACAGGAGAAAGAGTGATGCTGTCAACCAAGAGGGAGATATTGAGAGGGTTAGCAACATTGGCAGGAGGAAATATGATGATCTCAGATTTGGAGACGTTGAGTTTCAGGAAGCGTTATGACATCCAGGTAGTGACAGCAGAGAGAGACAGCTAGATACCTGGGTTAGGAAGGCGGAAGAGAGGTCAGCGGAGGAAAGATAGATTTGCGTGTCATCAGCATAGAGGTGGTATTGGAGGCCAAATGATTGAATGAGTTCACAGAGAGAGGTGGTGTAGAGAGAGTAGAGTTGAGGACCATGGACAGAGCCTTGTGGGACTCCAATAGAAAGGGACAGAGTGGGGGGGGGAGAGTCAGAAGCAGACACGCTAAAAGAGCGACCAGAGAGGTAGAAGGCAAACCAGGAGAGAGCTATTTTGTGAAGACCTAGGGAGTGAACGGTGGTGAGGAGAAGAGAATGATCGACTGTCAAAAGCAGCAGAGAAGTTGAGGAGTATGAGAAGGGAGAACTGACCTTTGGACTTAGCTGAGAGTATGTCGTTTGTTACTTTACTGAGGGTAGTTTTAATTGAGTGAAGGGAACGGAAGCCAAACTGGAAAGGGTCAAAAAGAGAGTGGGATGAGAGAAAGTGGGTCAGACGATTGAATACAAGTCGTTCGAGAATTTTAGAAGCAAAGGAAAGATGAGATATGGAGTGATAGTTGGAGACAGAGGATGGGTCATGGGAGGGTTTCTTGAGAATAGGGAACATGAGAGCATGCTTGAAGGCTGAGGGAAAGAAACCAATGGAGCGAGAGGCTAAAGAGGTGAAAAAGGTGGCAACAGGCATTGGAAGAGAGGGCGTGGAGGAACTTGGAGGGGAAAGGATCGAGAAGACAGGTTGTAGAGGAAGAGGAGAAGAGAACAGAGGATCTGAGGCACACTTACAGGAGGGTAGGAGCCAAGGGTGTTAGAGTGAGTAATAGGACAGGTGTGGGGAGGCAAGTCTGAAGAAAACAGATATCATTGTGGATAGAATCAATTTTGTCTTTGAAGTAGGTGGCAAGAGTGGTGATGGATTAGGTGGGGGAGGATACAGTAGAGAATTAATGGTAGCAAAGAGGCGTTGGGTTTATTGGAGAAGGAGGAGATGAGGGGTGTGAGATGTACCTTGCAATATTTTAATACCTACGAACCCAAGTCAAAATAATAGACCCAATTATCAGCAACTACTTGCTAATTTATCCTCTTCTAATTGCCTTTATTCTGTGCTATGTTTTTTTGGCAGATAGGAAATCTGAAGTCATCCTATTTTGTAATACTACAACTCTGATAGATATAATTTCTTCTGTTTTTCCAAAATGTTTGGTTGTTTTGTTTCTTACTTTATCTAATATTTAAGACAGTTATGTGGTGAAACATATGCCATACTGTGAGAATCGCATATTCAAGTGGGTTCTTTGAAATTACCTGGGCAGATGGTTGCAACCAATGTAGTTGGCAATACAGACATGCAGACATACAATCACCATACAGATGTGATTTTTTTGCAGATAAAGTATACACATGTGAAGGAAGCACGCCAACCTAGTCACCAGTCCACGAACATACTTCGGTACTCGCAAACACAGGTTATATCCCCTTAAATATTCCCTCAGTTGTGGAGCTAGTGGTGGGCAGATTAGTGATGGTGGCCAGATTCTGATAGATGTGAAAATGATCAGAGTTAACCCTGAGTGTTCTCCCCATTGTGGTTGGGGACCGTTGGCTCCCTGTGGAGAAGGTGCCTAGGAGTGTAATTCAGGGTACTTGTATACAAGTATCCTGAATTATATATATTTGCCTTACACTGGCTCCCCTTCCCCTACAGAATACTTTTTTTTTTTAACTTCAATAGTATTTTTATTCATTTTTCAGAAATTATGGGGTACAGAAAGTAGAAAGGAATGGGGGGGGGTAAGGAAAGGACACAAAAATAAAAAGGGGAAGGATTGAAGGGGTACATAGTGGGGAGGAACACCTTAAACAATTCTGCTGTTAAACCACATTGAACTACAGAATACTTTTTAAACTTCTTACCTCACCTACAAGGCTCTCTCCCACTCTACTGCCCCTTATATCTCCAATCTCCTTTCCATTCGCACTCCCATCCGGACCCTGTGATTGGCCAATGACCGTCGCCTCTCATCCACTCTGATCACCTCATCCCACTCCAGAATTTAAGACTTCTCCCGAGCTGCCCCGCTGCACTGGAATGACCTCCAGCGCTCCATCCGTTTGTCCCCTAACTTGTGCTCCTAAAAACGGGCACTCAAAACTCATCTCTTCTGCAAAGCCTACCAGCCTTCCACTTAACCCTCTCTCCATGCTCGCTATCATCTCCTCACTCCTCTCTCCATGCTCGCTCTCATCACCTCGCTCTTTCTGCACTTGTTCCCCTCTTCTGACTCACTTTGTGACAGCTGTCTGTTTGCCCTCCCTTTAAGATGTAAGCTCTTATGAGCAGGACCCTCCTCCCTCCTGTCTCTCCACCTACTCTTCTGCTCTAACTTCACTATAATTGCTTTGCCTGGAGCCTCTGAAGTCATGGTATTACTCGTTTAATATTCTGTACTGTTTTCCCTGTATGGTCTATTGTTTTATTCTGTACGGCGCTGCGGCAACCTTGTGGCACCTTATAAATTAATGATAATAATAATAATAGAATGACCCTGTTGGCTAAACATGAAAACTTTGATAGTATTATATCTGTATGCGCTAATTGTTTAACCCAGACATCTTGTTCTCTCTTATCCCTGATTAAATACTCCACCTGGCGACGTTTAAGAATAAGTTGTCTAACTTATATAACAACATAGATACATACGCCAACCAATAACATATGTTAACCAAAAGCATACGAACAACAAATGACAATAAACTGTATGGCAGCTAGACGATGACAGTTCAGAGTACATAGAAAGGGGCGAAGTGCTCCTATGCTTTAATAGCACGAGTAAAAAAAAAAATCTCACCATGTTTTCACACATACTCAGTGCCACTATTAGGTACACCTGTACAATTATTTGTTAATGCAACTATCTAATCCAGCGGTTCCCAAAATGTGCGCTGAGGCTCCCAGGGGTGCCGCGGCGCTTTCACAGGGATGCATGGCCAGATGGAAAAAAACAAAATACTTACCAATCCGGCGGAGCCCGGGACTCAGCATCCTCCTCCCTCCTCACTGATAGTCGGGCATGACGTCATTACGTCCAACATATTCAGTGAGCATCGACAAGAGAGAGGAGCCGGAAGAAAGAAGACACAAGAGAAGACAGAAGAAAGGCCAAGTATGGTAAGTAAAGAAATGGAGGGGAAATATTGATAGGAAACAGCAATTGAGGGGCAAAAGAATGAAGGAGGGCACACAGTGTGAGCATGAAGGAGGGCACACAGTGTGAGCATAAAGGAGGGCACACAGTGTGAGGATGAAGGAGGGCACACAGTGTGAGGATGAAGGAGGGCACACAGTGTGAGGATGAAGGAGGGCACACAGTGTGAGGATGAAGGAGGGCACACAGTGTGAGGATGAAGGAGGGCACACAGTGTGAGGATGAAGGGGCACACAGTGTGAGGATGAAGGGGCACACAGTGTGAGGATGAAGGGGCACACAGTGTGAGGATGAAGGGGCACACAGTGTGAGGATGAAGGGGCACAGTGTGATGATTTTTGTATATGTTGTGGTTTTATTTTGTTTGATCTTATTCCTCTTAATGATAGCTGTAAATTATTCTTTGACAGAAATATAATTGAAAAAAATATATAAAAATATTAATTTCCCTTGGATTTAAGTGTATTATTTTTGCAAACAACTTACTAAATATTTCTGTCCTGACCTAAATACTTATTACGTTATTTTGACCCTACTACTTATAAAACGGGATTGCTCGGTAATTATTTTGGAGGGGTTCCTTGAAAAAACTATGGAGACTTTAAGGGTGCCATGAACTGAATACGTTTGGGAACCATTGATCTAAACCAATCAAGTGGCAGCAACTTAATGCATAAAAGCATGAAGACATGATCAAGACGTTATGTTGATTAGACCAGTCAAAAGAATGGGCAAGAAATGTGATCTAAGTGACTTTGACTGTGGAATGATTGTTCCTATCAGATGGGATGGTTTAAGTAGCTCAGAAACTGCTGATCTCCTTGTATTTTCGCACACAATAGCCTCTAGAGTTTACAGATAATGATGCGCATAACAAAAAACATCCAGTGAGGAAGAGTTCTGTGGGCGAAAACGTCTTAATTAAAGAGGTCTAAGGAAGGCAACAGTAACTCAAATAACTGTGTTACAACAGCGGTATGCAGAAGAACATCTCTGGACACACAACACGTCAAACCTTAAAGTGGATGGGCTACAGCAGCAAAAGACCACACCAAGTTCCACTTCTATCAGCAAAGAAAAGGATGCTGAAGCTTCAGTCTTTCATACTTGCCAACTTATGGCAAGTATGAGCTGGAAGTCTGCCGGATAAGGTGGGCGTGCAGGGGGCGGGGCTCCAAAAATCGAGTCATTTTGGCCTCGTGACGTAATGATGCAAAACGCGTCATTTTACAGCAGTGGCGGGGCCAAACGCAACGATTCCCGATGAATCGTGGCGCTTTGGACCTAATTCTGCCCAAGTGGGCAGATCCGGGAGATTTCCACACTGTCCCGGGAGTCCGGGAGACTCACGTGAAATGCGGGAGTCTCCCGGACATTCCGAGAGAGTTGGCAAGTATGTAGTCTTTACACCATGATGGTTACTATGAGCTGATTGAATTTAGTACATTTCTGTAAATATTGTGTCTCCTATTGTAGAAACTGTCTGGTTTTAGTTATTCATTTTATTTTTTCTTCTGCTCTGAAATAACTTTGATAGGCTATTTCATTTGTACACTATTGCAGATGCAATAGACGCGTATTGCTGTTGGATAGTTTTGAACTTTTAGAAAACTATGCATTCTAATTCATTTTTATATAAAATGTTTATATATATATATATCTATAATATAAATGCTTAGTCGCGTGTGTTAGTCTGTCTGTGTGTGGAAAAAATAAAACCAAGCTGCAGCGCCACCTGCTGGGCGGAGTTATACACTGACCTACTAAATTCTTAGTGTGTGTGGAAAAAAAAATTGAGAAAGGGCTGAAATTTGGTATACTAAGATGTTTTTAATTTGTTAATTTAATTTGTTAATTGTTAAAAGTGTTTATAAAGATTTGAAAAAAATATATATATATTTCTTGAAGGAGAAGTGACAGTGGGGAGTGGTTGGTGGTTGCCAGGGGTGACAGAGTGAGAGGAGTGTGATACTCAGGACCGCTGAGAGAGATCCCTGTGTCTGGATAGACATCTGGATAGATGTGGTGATGAAAATGAAGGATGAGATGATGGAGAAGAATGATGAGGTGGTGACATGTGGACAAAACCACGTTAAAAAAAGGGCGCTTACGTCGGGAAGTAACGCTCTTCCCCTGAGGAGGCCTGGGCTAGGCCCAAATGCATGACAAGAATCTTTTTAACACCTTAAGTAGCTTGATTTGACTAGAATGCATGAGTATCATGCACAGGTTAACATATATATATATATATATATATATATATATATTTATTTATGTGGTGTATATATATATATTTTGATCTGGGAAGCAGTCACAACGGCACACTAATTAATGAGGAGGCGGGATTACTTTGAATGGGAGCTGATATATAAGTTTATCTAAAATGGCTATCTTCGTACTTGATAAAGTCTGTTTAAGATGAAACATGTCAAAAGCAGGTGCAGCACCATACTGTCAGAACTAAATTGACAGATCATCCATAAGGACACTTTTTGCATATATATTAACCGCAGACCAGCAACAAGGCTTTTGAACACCAGGGATAAACCAGGAATCATTCAATGTAAAACAGATAGCTGGACCACAGTCACTGATTATGGAACAACTGTCAGTCTGATCGGAGAACATCCTACCTAGAATTTTAATTTGGAGTGTTTTGCATTACCTCTACTAAAAGAACAGTATTATAAAATACCTGCACATAATTTTACTAGTGGATAGTGATATATTGGATGCCTGTATACTACAGGGAACGAAGGTTTGTAATTTCTTCAGGCTTAATCAATTTCGGTGTTCCAGCTGCCGTATACAAGCTTTCACATTACAAAGTTATTCCCATTGGAGATTATTACTGTTTTGCTTTTGAAAACTTGATGATTTAGATTGATAAACTACAAGTGACATAATTAAAAACATAACAAAACAGATGTTCTTCCATGTCCGCAGACTTCTGTCACTGACCATGGAGATATATATGATTTATAAAAGCGAGTTGAAATCCTAGGTCAAGGGTCCGAAGCAGACAGGATGGTCAGGGATAAGCAATAAGATCAGGGCTGGCAGCAAATAAGAATATCCAGGAAACAGGTCCAGCGGTCAGGATAATCAGCAAACAAGCAGAGTCCAAGTAACGAGCCAAGGGACACAACGAAAGGTCATTTAAGAGAATAACAGGGCACACAGTACACATGAGCAGGCCTTCCCTGCCTTAAATACAGAAGCTGGCCAATAGAGTTTAGGGGAGAGGAGCGCACTAATAGGCCCCCTATGGTGCGCCTAACTAGGCCAGATGCCGGGACGAGGTGCTAACTACAAAAGTTGCCATTGCCCTGGCAACAGCCGGGAGGGAAGTCCTGTAAGTGATGTCCTGGCTTTTGTCAGGACAGCCAGGACTCAGGTAGGAGCGGGCACTGCCGCTCATGAGAAATATAACATACTTTCTAGACCCTGATTTACATTCTTAGAATTAGTTTTATATAGTGGGCACTGGCTCACCGAAACAGGACAGTTAAAGATGGGTCTGACCCAGCGATGTTTCACCATTCTTGATTTCTGCTTGGACTTGTATAAAGTAAGGTCAGAATTTGACATAAACAACATGAATTCATGGGTCCATCCTGCCTTTGTTATATGGGGTAAGCTGATGGTGATGCTGTAATGGTGTAGGTCTTGGCACACATTAGGCTTTTTTATACCAATTGAGCATTGTTTAAATACCACAGGCAGCCTGTTTATTGGTGATGATCATGTACATCACTTTATAACTACAGTCTACCAAGCTTGTAATGGCTACTTCCAGCAGTATAAAGTGTCATGTCACAAAGCACATATTATCTCCAGCTAGTTCCACAAACATGACAATGAGATCAGTGTACTCCAATGGCCTCCACAGTCACCAGATCTCAATCCAAGATTCCCAGCATAAATTTGCAGATGACACATCTGCAGCAACAGTGTGATGCTATCATGTCAACATGGAACACAATATTTTAGGATTGTTTCCACCTCCTTTTGAATCCATGCCACAGTATTCAATCTGTTCTGGGCACAGGATTCTATCCAGTACCAGAAAGGTGTACCCTGGGAATATTATTTCATATGCTATATCTTCTATTATGTGCCTTTTTCTTTGCAAGTTTTGAAAGACCCTTATAGTAATGTTAGAGTGTGGGACATAGCCAAAAGCACCAGAGCAATAACATTTTCGTGCCCTGAAAAAAGGCAGTTTGCCCTGTTTATGTTGTTTGTTATGGGTGCTGGAATGGGCACAAAATGCTTTTGTTGCCCTGTTGATGTCTGAATGTGATTGACTTGTTCCAGGTGATGAAACAAGCAAATCACTAATGCCACATGTTTGGTACCCATTACAGGCCCTTTATGATGTATTTGCCTTGCTTTTGGTTGCTAGAATGGCACCTAATGGCACCCAGTATATATAATATCCATACACAGCTCCCCATTATATATTCCTAAACTGACTTTTTCCCTCTTTTATATCCTTAAAAAGCTCCACCCATTTTCTAGTATATACACAGTTTCCATGCTCCTCATACCTGAACAAAAGTTCAACACAGAGGGTGAAATGTTCCAGGTTGGTAGAACTAGGCATAAACAACATGAACAGAGCACACCTTTGCTGGCACCATAATGGTTAGTAAACGCTGCATTTGCCTTATTTTCGGTGCCAGAATGGATACCAGGTACTGTATGTGATCTGTTCCTGTTGCCAGAACAGGACAAAAAACATATGCCAAGAACTTAGCAATCTGCTTTATGCACCAAAATGAGTACTTTGTGCACTTGGCCCTTTGGGTGGCCTACTTCAGGAAGTTAACTGGCAAAAATTACCCTAAAATGGAACTAAGCCCCCCCAACATGTTAAGCAGCTGTTATCAGATACAGCAAAGACTGCCAAAGAATTATAACCAACAAAAAAGTTAATAGAGCTAAAAGATCCAATCAATTTTGGTTTAATAAATTCGGTCAAAACTGATAAAAAGACAATATTAGGATATATTTTTAATCCTGTGAATTTGTATAAACCTCTCCCTTGTATTAATTCAATATTTTCTAAGATTTAAAAAAATACACACATAAAACTGCTGTGGACCCACAAATAAATCAACTTGTCACAACACCATAGATGGCAATTATATTATAATTGTAGTAGCATCGGAGGCGCCAACCTATATAAGTCAATAAACAAATGTATTAAGAACATATAAGTTAAGTTGCATCAACTTTGTAATCAAGGTCTCATAAATATGAATATTCATCCAGTAGTATGTATAAGGTAATTGAAAATTCTATGCAGAGATTTCAAAGAAACGGTGTGATAAATAAATTGAATTTCCAGATATTAATTAAGCCTTGTTCATTTACTGCAGTAACGTGTGCAATCAACACAGATAGCACAGCTGAACAGACACAGCAGTATAACACATGTATACCCTCTGCTTATCTTCACCTAGTGACCATATAGATACCAAACAATTCACTGTGCAACTGAACACATTTGAAGGTGATGGGGGGGTGGGTGGGGGGGGGGGGGGGGTAGTGCTAAAAACAGATGTCTTCCCCTCAGAAGGTTATGTTACACACACACAAGAAAAGGAGATTCCACCAATGATATACATTATTATAAAGATTACATTATCTCTATCGCTACAAGTACTATTATTACACCAGTAACCATTTAATTGCCTTCTCAGGGTGTTTTAAAAATATACTTGCAATCAGAGGTGTTCTTTCTTACTCTCCTTTTCCTTCTAGAATATGAATCTAGGACTAGATAGTTCCTTAACACAAGACTGTGCATATCTGATTTCAATTGTCTTACTGTAGTTTATCCATCGTTTCTAAGTATGGGAAAATTGCTGAAGGAAAGAACTATAAGGAGTTTATTTATCAAGTGGTGGTTATAAAAAAAAATGCTGATTCTTGCCTTATTTTTTTTTAAATGGCGATTTTATTAAATGCAAAGCCCATCAGGTTATTCATAACTGTCACTTGATAAATATACCCCTAAATCTAACAAGTGAATCCACTCTTTGAAGAAGTAAAATAAGGGCTTTAAATTTACAGCAGGCAGAGAAGGGGGGAGATGGGGAGCTACTAACTAATGGCCCTAAAGTAAGAAGCTCTTCTACATTTAAGATTTCAGTGAAAGATAGCATGTAACATTAAACTTTAGATTTCCCCATAAGACAGCGATCAAAGGTACATGGGCATTATAAACTTACAAAATAAAACAATGAGAAAATGATACTTAGCTACAGATGAATACACAGAGTTGACATTTTACAGGTGAGAAACCTCATTAGAATAGTTCACAGAGACAAAGCATCACAGTCCTGCCCGTGCTCTTGCCAGGGTCCGTTTATCCAGCCAGTCCATGCCCTCCCTTGGAGAAGCAAAAAATTCTGATCTTCCTCGGCCAAGACTCGCAATCTAGAAACAACACTGCATATGGGAATTTGAGATTCCGCAAAAATTCTTTTAACCTGTCTGAATTGGGCATGACGTTTTTGTACTTCCATTACAAAGTATTTTCTTTTTATATTTTCTGTGGCCCCTGCTGGCTGTCTAGCTTCAGAACAGCATCTTTATAGTGTTGAAACTTAGCAACAAAGGTACATGGTGGAGGTCCTGGCTAGGGAGACTTCACCGAAAGGAGATGCACCCTCCACTGCAAACTGAGATGCATATGGCCCTCTTCAAAATTTTTGCATGAGACACTTTTGAAGAAAGCCCTCAACCCTATTAATTGGCCCCATAGATTGTATATTATCCCTTCTCACCCTTCCCTCCAAACCCAACAGCTTTTGTTTATAAGCAGCAACTTGTGAACCCAGACTGGAGATTGGTGGTATCCTCAAGACAAAATTCCACCTCTCTCAACTTTCAGAAATCAATGGTAAGTTGAAATGAACCTCCTCTATTTTGTCAGTCACTCACTTTTCAAAGGAGGTGATAATCATCAAAACTTTTTGGAGAGAGGGTTCACTCCCAGCGAGTTGGTCTAGTGCCTATGTTGAATCAAAATTAAAATATTTTGTTAGATGGAACAGTTTAACGGAACCAGAAGCAGATTATAGTCCTGATTCATCTTCAAATGCATGTGTATTATAAATATACTTCTGCTAAACCGGAAGTTGAGGCCGGAACGCATATGCGTTCCAGACCTCTATTATGGATGTTTACATCTTAGGCAATTATCGATGCTCAGGGAGAGATTTCTCTGAACAACCGGAAGCTGAGGTTGGAACGCATATGCGTACTAGTCCTCAGCTATGACATTTCCACTGAGAAAAGAACTAATTTAATACCCCAAATGGAATGTAAAGGACATTTGATTGTCTCCACGGAGGTTAGAATCATAAGAAATAATGAAATATATTCCCCCGCTGGACCAGGGGTGCCAGCGGGGGAAAAGTGTGGTACTTGGTAGCTGACCCCTCCTCTGGGACAAGCCACCATTTTTCATTTGGCCGTGGATTGCCCTCCCTTTCCCTATATGTGGCTTTGTTCTATCCCTATGAAACTGATTTCACATGGGACGCGCACCACATGACAGAAATAGTCTGCGTCTCCTACACTGCTCGGATGGAACAGGGTAAGTGTGAGGGAAGAGAGGGGGTCTTAATATAATGTGTGGGAAGGGTGGGGGGTCTTACTATCATGTGTGAGGGAAGGGAGAGGGGTCTTAATATAATGTGTGAGGGAAGGGAGCGTCTTAATACAATGTGTGAGGGGAGTGGGAGATCTTCATATAATGTGGGAGGTACAATAATGGGTGCCATTTTATTTGCGGGGTGAGAGTGGGGAAATTTGATTGTGCTATTTAATTCAATAGTGGAGCCTATTAATTTAATATGGGTTGATGGGACCTTTAATTGAATATGGGGCTATTTGGGGAGACCGAGGTCTATTTATTAAATGTAAATATGAAATATTTAATGGCAGTAATGGTTGCGGAAAATAGGTATATTTTTTAAATGTAAAATGCTATTAATTTATTACTGGGGCTGTTTGGAAGAGGGAAATAGGTTTATTTATTAAATGTGTATTCTATGAATTTAATGTCAGAGTTGGTTGGAGGGAAATAAATCTATTTATCAAATGTGAATACCATTAATATTGAGGCTGGAAGGAGGTTTAATTATTAAACGTGGGTGTAATTGCTTTAACCCTGAAGCTGGTTGGAGCTTTTTTAATTTCATGTACCCATTTTTTCCAAATAGGGCCTCAACATTCCAGGATCCAGACAAGCAGTAACTGAGCTAAAGACACCAACAGCCACAGGTAGCGAAAGTGACAAGAACAGATAGGAGAGAACAGGACAAGCTACCAACTGTCCTGAATCTGGTGGGGCAGTCCTGAATTTGGGCGACTGTCTAGCTTAGTTTGGTTCAACTGCAAGGACAGCTGCTCCACAGTATACTGCTCATGAAGGGAGTAGTGCATACAGTATTGCCTATGTATTTGTGGGCCACAAATGGGGCAAACGTGCAACTAACTAGTGGTTGGGCAGGAAGGGGGAACAAGGCAAGAAAAAGCTGGTGGGCTGTCAGGAAGGGGGAATGCCAAGAAATAGCTGGTGAGCAGGCATGCGAGGGAAAGCTAGTGAGCAGGCATGTAAAGCAATATCTGGTGGGAGGGAGGTATGTAAGGGAAAAGTTGGTGAGTGGGCATTAAGTGAGAGCATGTGAGGCAAGGGCGAATGGCAAACAAGCAAGCAACATTATGGTGGATAGGACGGGAATGGCATGTGAGGGACAGACTGGTGGTGGGCAGGAATGGAGAACAAATGAGGGACAAACTGATGGGAAGGTAGGAAGTGAGGCTTGCGATGGAAAATCTGGTGGGTGGACAGGAAGGGGGTATGAGAGGGAAAAGCTTCTGAGTGGTCAGGAAGGGGGAGCATAAGAGGTATAAACTGGTTGGTGGAAAAAAGGACTCAATTGAGCGATAAGCAGGTGGGTGGACATTAAGAGGAAGTATGTGAGAGAAAACCCAGTGGGTGGGCCATCCAAGGGGAAAGTTGGGAATTGGGCAGAAAGGGAGAAATGCAAGGGAAACAATGGTGGGTAAGAGGAGTTATGTGACAAAAACAATGTTGGCCATCAGAAAGCATGGCCCCTATTTATTAATGTTCGCGTTTTTAACGTGTATTTATTAAAAAACGTCAACAGGAACAGCAGTCATAAAAAACTGCTGTTCCTGCGAAGACCCATCTCTTATATTTCCTATAGTCAATATGGCAAAGTGACCACCTTTGCGATAGTGACCGGAGGGGAGAGCAGTAAGATGTGGTGAGGAATCCAAAGATCCCACTACCGCAATGCTCTCCCCATAGAGTAGAGCTGAAAAATTATACTGAGCTGGCATACATTACCGTATGTGTAAATGTCTTTTCATCACTTGTTAAATTGTGGAAGTGTGACTGGATCACTGATAAATAACTTATTTGTGATTGGATCATGTGGAAATAATTTATTGTAGAATCGTATTTCAATCAATGGTGCAGACACCAATGTATAATTTGAAATGCACTTATCCTACTACATTGAGATGTGTTTTGTATGGAAGTGTCATTGTTTGGGTTCGTAAGGTTGCAAGAAGAAATCTCCAATTAGGCATATGTGGGGAGGTAGTCGGATAGCAGGAAATGCTAAGGGCCTTATTCATCAAGGATCTTAAATGAAGAGGTATCTTATTTCAGTCTCCTGGACAAAACCATGGTACAATGCAAGGGGTGCAAACTAGTTTTATGTTTTGCACATAAGTTAAATACTGACTGTTTTTCATGTAGCACACAAATACTTGATAGCTTATTTGTACACTGAAATTTAAAGTTGATATTTGTGTGTTATATGAAAAAACAGTCAGTATTTAACTTATATGCAAAACAGAAAACTAGTTTGCACCCCTTGCATTGTAACATGGTTCTGTCCAGGAGACTGAAATAAGATACCTCTTCATTTAAGATCCTTAATGAATCAGGCCCTGAGGTTTTTTTTTTTATGTTTTTATTTATGAGATTGACAATGACAATAAGCACATTAATAACAATGATCACAATAAACATACAGTGTTTATAAACATAGAGATATAATGATATACTTAATCTGCCATCTTTATGTTCCAGTCACTAGGATTAGAGACTTTTATAGATTGTAAATGTTTGAGTAACAGGTAAATATAACGATGAGCTCAAGGACGCAGGCCAGCAGCCTCCGCTCCCTATCAAAACCAGCTACTCAGAGGACAATTGTTCAATCGGCGGATCTCCGGCACACATACGTAACTCATACCATTCTGTGTTATGAAAGCTTTTCCAAACTTGTGTGCGTATATCTTGCGGTAAAAGACCTATCAGGCTTTCCCAGGTATTAAAGAAAAATTTGATTCTGCTTTCTTTTTGTAAAGATGTTTCAATCCAGTCCATGAGGCCCTAAGTTTTTTGATGAAGTGTCAAATGCCTGCTCTGGCCAAAGGCCAAGCAGGGGGGTCATTACTGTGTGGCCTTCTGTCCAGAGTGTTCAAACCTTTCTGAACATTGTAAACAGCATGTGATACAGCAAATTACAGCAAGTTATAGGATATCACAGATAAGTATAAATATTTTTAGCTTTGAATTGCATGTAAATCCATGTTTGGATAAACAAATTGCAACCTGATTCCAAAAATAACTCAGACCTCAAGGGGGATGGCTTATCCAGTGAGGCTGCGCTCAAATTTGTATAAAAATTTAAAAACAACACTGTTTTGTATTAAAAGTTGTTCTTATGATTTTATCTGACCTTATTACTGGTACCTCCAATCAGTGTGTCTGCAAATAAACATAATTTGCTTCAGAGACCTGTTTGAAAATATCTTCCATCCTGAAAATCCTGTGACCTACAGATTAGACCCAAAATCGAATCCGTTCCCGGCTGTTTCTGAGGTTTAGAGCCAGCTTTTCCGGTACCACCGCTCTGTCTGCTAACCTGCAGCTCTGGTCAGTGTGAAAGGCAATGGAGGATACACAGCAACCCTGATCCATAGTACGAGGTCAGGAGTACCAGCCCAGGTACACAAGTACACTCGCAGCATTAGTTACCCAGAAGAAACCCAATACTGGATGCCGGTAAGGAGCCCAGTGGTGGCAGCATTTGTAAGCCCCTCCTACTGCGGCAGCAGGGCGCATTTGTGATAACGAAAGGGAATGTTGGCAAAGTAAGCCCAGCCGGTTCCCAGCAACAACAGAAAGGGTGGCATAGGCGGTCCATCCTGTAACAGTGGGCCATCCAAGGGGAAAGTTGGGAATTGGGAAGAAAGGGGGATATGCAAGGGCAACAATGGTGGGTAAGAGGGGTTATGTGACAAAAAAAATGTTGGGCATCAGAAAGCATGGTCCCTATTTATCAGGGGCGGATCTAGAGAATACTTCTACCCGGGGCGATTTAGGGGGGGGGGGATTTAGGCCCCGCCCCCTTTTTTACATCTGAGGCTGCCGGCGGCTGCACACTATGTGCAGTTCCGTTCGGCAGTGACAGGTAGGGACAGTGTGCTGCCCGGACGCTCTGATTGTGTTTAAAAAACAATCAGAGCAGCCGGGCAGCACACTGTCCCTGCCTGTCACTGCCGAACGGACCTGCACATAGTATGCAGCCGCCGTCAGCAAGCCCCTGCTAGGGGGGGGGGGCCGATCTCCCCCCCCCCCCCCCCTGGATCCGCCACTGCTATTTATTAATGTCCACGTTTTTAAATGTGTATTTATTAAAAACCTTCAGCAGGAACAGCAGTCACGAAAAACTGCTGTTCCTGCAAAGAGCCCTCTCCTATATTTCTATAGTCAATATGGCAAAGTGACCACCTTTGCGATAGTGACCGGAGATCCCATTACCGCAATGATCTCCCCATAGAGCAGAGCTGAAAAATTCCACAGATTTTCATCACTTGTTAAATCGCGGAATAGAGCAGTCCCCATAGACATCTATGGGGACTGCTCTGTATTTAGAAAAAAATGCAAAGCAGCAGATATCTGCTGCAATGCACTATTAATAAATTTGGATACTTAGTTTTGTGTCTATTATCGAAAACTGCAGTTTTCTGGGAATTTACAGGGAAATAATTATGAATAAACAGGCCCCCATGAGAGTAAGGCAGGTGGGCAGGAGATGGAATGTAATGGAAAAGTTGGGAGTCTAGGGAAGTCATGTCCTGTCCATAAAAAAAACCTGGTGGAAGGAGCATGCCAGGGAAAAAAGCTAGTAAACAGCAGTCATGTAAAGGAAAATCTAGTAAGTAGGATGTGCGGATTATTATGACTGAAGAGGTCATGTGGAGAACATGCTTTTCGCTCACATTCCCCTACCCACCAGCTTTCCGTGTCATACCCTCTGCCCACAAACACGCTTCTACTACTCCACTGCACAATCTGCAGCAGACTGCCTGATGTGTAGAATGGGGCTGCGGCGGTCACATGACCTGGCTGCTGGTGTTATGCTGGGACGTAAGGTGACGGGCACCAGTCCTACGGTGTTGTTACAACATAGCGGCATATACCTTACCGGAAGCAATCGTTAAGATGACCAAATTATCGCATGCGTTCATATTGTGGAGGAAGAGGAAGTGACTAGTGACCATCTTGTGTTCGGTAATTGAGTGTTAAAGCTTCATGGAGGAGTTGGGGAAAGACATATTTGGGATTCAGAACAACAGTTACAAGGGACCGACTAGCAATACAGGTGTGTCCACCCCTAGCCAAATATGCAGGACATTCAACAGTTCCCTCTTTATATTTTATCACAACATAACCATTTACTGTGACTGCGAATTTCTGCTCCTGTCATATGTGATCCTTTTGTGTTTCTGTTTTTACCACGTAATATACAATAACTGTTCCCAGAGTTCCATCGATTAACTGGAATCAAGTTATTGCACTTGTAAACAAAAGTACATAAAAAAAAGCAGGTAGACTTATCATGCTGTTAAAATATATATTACTACCACAATCAAAATTTCAGTATAGCATTCAATAGAACATTGTGCAGTGTATACATGGCAAAGTGGTTCATGCATATGCATCAGTATATTATGGTATCTTCAGAAATTAATCATTATGATTTTACTATGGAAAAAATACATTTTTAAGACTTGCTAAACAGACTGAAAACTTTATGGCTATATAAAAATTAGTCATAATCTGTAACCACAATTAGTGGTGTTATTATTTTATATTAAAAACATGTTTTAAAGTCTGGGTGAGCTGAAATGCAAATCTAGATCGCTGAAAAAGTTATTCCATTTTATATCATGTAAATTACGCTGTCATGACGAGACCCACCTAGGTCTGCGTGACATGTGGGTGTGAGAGAGTTAAAACAAATCTATCTGGTCTGTCTAAAATCTCGTAAAAATAGCTCATTCTCACTATTAAACATAGTCTTGTCACCACTTGGTTCAAGAGCTGACACTTTTAGGAAGTTACTCCGTACCTTACCGAAAATATTCACCACCTAAGTTAATCACAAATACTGTACAGCAAGTAATTCCCCTGCATATGTGTAGTGTACATTGAAAGAAAATAGTTTTAAAACGTGAATTCTGTAAGAATACAAAGACAGAATATTTTTAAATATGATTTAATAGGACAGGAAGATCACAAAGCTTATTGAAATAAAAAATGGTGACGACAGACTGACACACACAAAGATAATTGCAAGGTAGTAAAATGGAAATAAAACACAGAAACAGTAGAGGCACACTCACTTTTAAGTAATCTGCCGCCTGAGGAAGGCCAACCATACTTTCTATTCTATTTCCCTTACCCTTACACCCTGCTTTGTGTCTACTGTAGTCTGTCCCTCCCTTTTAGATTGTTAGCTCTCACAAGCAGGGCTCACTTATAATTGTGTCCTCCTTTTTTTGTTACCTTTCCCCATCCTCATCACTACGCCCCTGCCCTAGGTCTCCACTTCTCCCTTGTCTTTCCACCTTGCTGGCTTTAATTCTGCTAATTGCCCCCACACTCTGGGGCACAGATAAAGATTGCTTTATTTCTCTCTCTCCTCTTGCTTGCTTTAGTTAACTCTCCGTTCCACTCTCTAGCTTCTTAGTATCCTGCCCTTCACTTATGCCTCCTTAGTACAAGTAGATTGATAATTTTCTGCACTTTGTATTACCCAGTATGCCATGTCCTGTTTTGTCCTATGGTTTACTGGATTGTTAGTATACTGCACTTTGTTTTTGTAATGCCCTGTAGTTCATGGCCTCTGTTTTTTGTTTTGTTTTTCCCATGTTCTATATATGGTGCTGCGGATACTTTGTGACGCCTTATAAATGACTGATAATAATAATAATCTGAACCACCATGTAGTGTATTTCTCGTTTTCCTAGGTGTAGATGTTTATACTGAGCTGACTTAGCCTGCCCTACCCTGCTCAATGATCAAAGATTTTTATGAAAAAGTCAAGGAAATGCTTTCAGTTCACTCTTTTTGAAATGTTGTGTATCTTGTGCTTGGCTCCCATGTATTCCATTCTCTTCAGGTTGTACTAGTCTCTGCCACTGGAAAATTGTAACTTGATTTTGCTGCATCTGGATTAGGGTCATATAGGCTGCAAACTGTCAGCATTTTGTCACTGTATTTAACTTCCGTTATAATATATGTACAGTCTGAGTTCCTCTAACATGAATGTTTTCAAATTCTACATAGACAATAATGCTCTATGTACAGCGCTGCGTTGAGGCGGAGCTATCAGGCTGTGGGCCCTGGTGCGGGGATGAGGGAACCAGGGCCCCGACCCTCTACCTCCCGCATCTATGGAAGTTTCACCACTGGCGCTGCAGATCTTTTGTGGTGTCATATAAATAAAAAATAATAATAATAATGTAAGAAAAGTTACATGCAAAATGCTAGCGTTTTGTAGCCCTGTGTGATGAATTTACTGTGTTTAGTCTACAAAATGAAACCACATGTGGATTTAATGGTCTTGTGGATGGCCAACTTTTATTTTCTAAAAATATGTGAGCATCTAGTCTAAGTGATGTAATACAGTACATTTTTTGAGTTCGCGGTGAAGGTTACATAGCCTGTATTAAAGTAATTCTATCGTTTTCAAATAAGCATTGCCCAAGCGATTGTGTTGTGTTTCCAAGGCACAAAGTAATTTATTTTAGCAGATGCAAAGTTTAACAATTCAATACATGATTATAATACAGTACAGCCAATACCAAAAGATAAATACATACCGCGCTCACTGCGCTCTCACGGGTACCAGTGAACAGTGTTTCACTCCAGAATACTGTGGTCAGAGAATGACTGAAGCCAGTGGGAGCACAGCCATATTATATACACTCAGTGTTACAGAGAGAACAATGCAGATGACGTGGCTTGCTTCTATAGGTCCAGACTTCAGGTGGGTCTAGTGTAAACAGGTCATAGGCTAAACCCCCTCTAAGGCTGAGGGTCAACATTCCAGATGATTCTCCCGCCCAGAAACCAGTTTAAGCTAGTCTATGTACACATTACAGTCAATATAACTTTAAGTATTTATTCCCTAACATCACTA
The DNA here is from genome assembly GCF_038048845.1 of Mixophyes fleayi. Classification (NCBI taxonomy): domain Eukaryota; kingdom Metazoa; phylum Chordata; class Amphibia; order Anura; family Limnodynastidae; genus Mixophyes; species Mixophyes fleayi. Next base: position 226,480,998 of record NC_134402.1, read on the forward strand.
ACTAGAGTATGTGATGTGCGATCTTTACGGCGAAAGAACCAGACAACTGCTGATGAATAGGGGATTAAAATGTTGATATCAGACATGACACATTTCCTATAACCTGAACCTTAAATAACACTAAAGTGTACATATAATCACAATATATAAACTAATAATAAACTAAATACTATCTGCTCATAAATCACTGTGGATCGGAATCATTATAAATATGAAATATATAAATAAGTAAAAGTTGTAGTGCGAGTGTGTGCGTATTTTACAGCGTGATCGCACTATGCCACGTGTAGCGTGGCATACTAAGTGCAATCACACGATAAAACAATATTAACCAATATACTTTCGTTCATCCAATTATACGACTTTGACACCTGTCACACTGAAGTGAAAAGTAATTCCTCATTGTTGCATTATGTATTTAGACTGTCACTTAAGTTTTTATTTGTATCAGTCTAGTAATTTGCATTTAATTCATCTTTAAGTTCTTTTTTTGTTCACTTCAAACCATTTTTAATAAAGTTGAATGATATGTAACCAGTAAGATTTTGTTTCTTCTTTATGAGCATACTTACAAGTCTATTTATGACCCATCTAATATTGCTCATGTTAATTAATACATGTTATTGCAATGATCAGAAATTAATGAATTTGCCAATTTCTTAAAATTGATTAGCTCGGACAGTGGCTCCAGAAGGAGTTTGTCCCAGCGAATAATCTATAGTACAGGCCCTTATGGCCCTGTACAATTTGAATTGGGGAGGAGCACGAAGCCTGCTGGGGAGGATCCAAACCTCCTTCTCCTGCAATACTATTCCCATAGGATGGAGTTAGCTGTCGGGATTATGCTCCGAATTTCTGAGCTTGATAAATAGGGCATAACACCTATGGGGACTGTATTTGTGATCAATGAGGCAACCACCACAGCAGATATGTGCTGTGATCGTCTAGTAATAAATAGCCTTGTTACTTGATAAAGCGGTTATACCCGAAAACTACAGTTTTTAGGGGATTTAGGGACCTATTTATGACTCGTTTATTACATCAAAATCCCCCGAAAAGTGACATTTTCGGGGGACAGACGCTTTTTTAAGTAATGTTGGCATTTATTAAAAGGGCATAGCAGCAGATATCATAGATCCTTCATTGCATCTACCTGCTCTTTCCTCCCGTCACTATTGCATAGGTGGCCACTTTGCTTTAGTGACCGTAGAGGACATTCGAGACAGGTCTTCGCAAGAACAGCAGTTTTTCGTGACTGCTGTTCCTAAAGAAGAACTTTTAATAAGTAGTCACAATATTCCAATCCTTATCTTTGCAATAAGGATTGAAATTAATCGTGTTTAAAATGCGGTGGATAATAAATATGCCCCTTAAACTCCTTCAGAGTTTCATGAATAGGCCCCTTAGCCTCAAATTAACGCTTTACTTTATGTATGCAAAGTAACTTTAGCACACACAACCTTGTTTGTTTTTAATCAACATTTACGTTCATATATATTAATGAACGCATTTTGAATGCAATCCATTTCGGTCCTTATCACAAATAGAAGGATTGAAATATCTTTTAAGATTAAAAATCTTCAACAGAAACAGCAGTCAGGAGAAACTGCTGTTCGTGCAAAGTTGAAAACTTACTTTTATTAATGTCTCTTTTCTCCAGGTGATGAGTGCAATCCCCAGCAGATTTGAAACTCCATGTGCACATGCGTTGTCAGAAAAGCACATGCGCTATTTAGCTTTGCTCTTCGGATCAGAGCTGAAAAATAACACGTACAGAAATGTATGCCAGCCTGAGCGATATCTGCTGCGATGCACTGTTAATAATATGTGAATGATATTTAATTGTGCGTCGGTCCTCCGAATATGGTCGTTTTCAGGAGATTTTCATGACAAAAAGAAATAATAAATAGGCCCCTTAATGTCCTAACTGTACCGATAAGATGAGGTGATCTTTACGGTAACAGAAAATGAAAAAAACATGGCGATGCAGAAGAAATGTTCATTAATAAGAATATGTTTAATCTGTTTTGATTGTTGATTCATTTTACATCCACAAAAATGATCTGAAAGTAATATGATGGGATTTTCTCATGCTACCAAAAAATAAGCAATATCTTAGCAATTATAATACCTAATTTTTTAAATTTTTATTTTTTAGATTGTAGCTAAAACTACACAACACAGCAATGAACTTTGATGTGAGGTCCTCAGATCAACCAGAAGTGTATCCTTCAGATGTCATCAGGCCATTGTTCGAAAACAACAACTTAACCGTCAAAGAGGAACCACCTGAATGGTTGATATCTGATGTCAGGTCGATTCCTGAGGCTCAGTATGTATATATTTCTGCAGAACCGGTTCAGTCTGCATCTTTTGTGGTGAGCACTGAGCAGTACGTTAAAGAAGAATTTGAAACAAGTTCTTTTTCTAAACAAAGTAGATGTCCTAATGTGGATAAAGAAATTAAAGATGAAAAAGACAATAATGCCCAATCATTGTCTGGGAAAATAAAATTGTGTTTAAGGAAAACCATAAAAAGAGAGCGTGTTATTGAGACTGAGTTACAAGTAAAACATGTAAAAGACGAGGTAGAAATGGACTTTCCAGTTGAACAACATGGTTTGAAAAAAATGAAGACTCCCAGACATAGGCGAAGAAAAAACAGTCATCGGACAAACAAAGTTAAGCAGCCTTGCCGCTCTCCAGCTACAGAACCAAAGTTTTTCTTTAAATGTGAGACATGTGATAAAGTCGTCAAGCACCTAGCAAACTTCATTGACCATCAGCGAATACACACAGGAGAGCGTCCTTACAAATGCATGGTAAGGAATAGATTAGGGCAAGACTTTATATGATGTACTGGCTTGGACTTTGTTTAGAGACCCATGTCCAATTTCACATAAGTAATTCCTGTTATTTTAAAGGGATGTCCAAGTAGGAATATATTGTGCATGCAGCCACGTTATCCCTATTGTTAATGATTTCTGCCTTTCATTTTTGTTTTTGCAATTTTTAATTACCTTGTGCCTTATGAAAAGTTGGTCACAAATTGTACAGAATTTACACACACAAAAGACAGTCATAAAAATAACATATTTACGCCTATATTCTGAGCCTTATGCATCTTAAGATCTATGCAGGTCTGCACCAGTAGCATATGTGTTCAGGACACTTACGTCCCACTTACAGACATGTTTTTTTCTTTATTTTTTTGTGTGTGCAACAAACGCATTCGCTATTGGGCATCAATAACATCTCTAATAAAGTAGAAACAACTCCCCGTCTCATGTTTTGCTTAAACATACACTATATAGACAAAAGTATTCGGATGCTTGACCATTACACCAACAAGGACTGTAATGACATTGTATTCAAATACATATACTTTAATATGGCGTTGGTCCCCCTTTTGCAGCGAAAACAGCTTCCAATCTTTCCACAAGACTTTCCACAAGATGTTGGTAGTGTTTCTGTGGGAATTTATGCCCATTCATTCTGTAGAGAATTTATGAGGTCAGGCACTGCTGTTGAATGAGAAGGCCTAGCTCGCAATCTCCGTTCCAGTTCCTCTCAAAGGTGTTCGATGGGGTTGACGTCAGGATTTTCCACCAGTGGACCAGTCAAGTTCTTCCACACCAAACTCATCAAACCATGTCTTTGCAGTTCTTGTGCACTGGGGCACAGTCATGTTGGAATAGAAAAGGGCCTTCGCCAAACTGTTTCCACAAACTTGGAGGCATAGCATGGCCCAAAATGACTTGATATGCTGAAGCGTGATTCGTCACTGCACAGAATACATTTCCACTACTCCACAGTCCAGTGTCGGTGTGCTTTATACCATTCCATCCGACACTTGGCATTGGACTTGGTAATGTGAGGCTTGCGTGCAGCTGCTCGGCCATGGAAACCCATTCCATTAAGCTCCCGCCGCACAGTTTTTGTGCTTACATTAATGCCAGTGGAAGTTTGGAACTCTTCAGCTATGGAATCAGCAGAGCCTTGGCGACTTTTACGCACCATGCGCCTTAGCAGTCGCTGACCACACTCTGTGATTTTACATGGTCTTCCACTTCATGGCAGAGTTGCTGCTGTTCCTAAACGCTTCCACTTTCTAATAATATCACTTACAGTTGACCGTGGAATATCCAGCAGGGATAAAATTACACAAACCGTCTTATTGCAAAGGTGGCATCCTATCACACTGCCAAGCTTGAAGTCACTGAGCTCTTCAGAAAGACTCTTTTTTTTTTTTTTTTTTTTGTATCATAAATGTTTGAAAATGGAGACTGCATGGCTAGGTGCTTGATTTTATACACCTCAATGGATCTAATTGAATTACGGCAATTCAATAATTAGCAGGTAGTGTGACTGGATCACTAATAAATAACTTATGGTAGAAATTTATTGAAAGGAAATAGTGCTGGGTGCATATTTATATATTTGCCAATGCACTTATTTTTGATATTGTGTATATTTTGATATAGGAAATCGTTATATCTGAGACCAGGGTAGAAAATTATTTTTTTCTGTCTTAACCTTGTTAAAGGAAATGCCTTATTTCTGGTGTATATATCTAAACACAGACTCATTGTATCAGAAAGTCTTTTGTGTATCGTGATGTGGGGAAATGGCTTGTTTGGGGTGTGTACCTTTCTTTTGAAATGTGTATTCTGCAACTGTTGGAAGAAAGGACTCATGCTAAATTCAGGTTAATTAGACATTTTGGCTTGCTAGTAGACTTCCTGGCTCTGAAATAAGATGCAGGAAATCACAGCAAGGTTTTTAAGATATCACAGATAAGCGTTAATATTGTTAGCTTTGCAATGCATGTAAATCCATGTTTGTGTAAACACATGACATCCTGATTCTAAAAATAGCTTAGACTTCAAGGGGGCTGGCTTACCCTTTGAAGCTGTGTCCAAAAAAAGCACTGGGTTGTATTGAAAGATTGTTCTTCTTGTTTCATTTGACCTGATCACTGGTACCTATAATCAGTGAAGAGCAAATAAACATCACTTGCTTCAAAGAAATGCTTGAAAATATCTTCTATGCTGAAAATCATGTGACCTACAGATTAGACCCAAAATCTAATCCGTTCCCGACTGTTTCTGAGGTTTGGACCCAGTTTTTCTGGCTCTGCCTGCTACCTTGCAGCTATGGTCAGTATGATAGGCCAGGGGGATCCATCCACAGCAACCCTGATCCATAGTAAGAGGTCAGGAGTACCAGCCCAGGTACACCAGTAAGGGGGTACCCCAGCAGTGACAGGTACCCAGAAGAAACCTGGTATCGGATGCTGGTTATGGAGTCCAGTGGTGGCAGCATTGTAAGCCCCTCCTACTTTGGCAAGAGGGTGCACTTGGTATAACGTAAGGGAACGGTGGCAAAGTAAGCCCAGCCGGTTCCCAGCAAGAACGGACAGGGTGGCATAGGCGTCCATCCTGTCATAGCAGGTGTGGTCATATACTTTTGCCCATATAATGTACACACAAAAGCTTAATATATGCCTAAGCGAAAAAGAAATTACCAATTGGCATCAGCGGTGCAATCGCAAACAGCCAATCACAAGCAGTTTGCTAGTACCGACCAGCTGTAAATAATATATCATTCTTTTTCTAGGTCTGCGTCCCATCGCAATTGTGCGTATGCGCTCCTTACTTTACTTGGCCAATGCTAGATCGCCCCCATCCCACGCCTCCAGACGCAGGCTGGTGTAAGTGGTAAAATAACGCGAATCTGCATGTGTGTATGTACGTGCGCCCACTATCTGGGCATATGCAGAACGATGTTACGCAAATTGCCATAGTTCTCCCTTATCTTTTATGTTCCTCGTTCTTTCTACTGCAAGCTGTTTGAATTTGCCGGTTTGCAACCCATTGTACCTGCTAGCAACTGTTTACTATTGAAACTACAATTACCATGATGCTTTGCGTTTGAATATTCTAATATTTGACCTCAAACAGAACACCTGTTAACTCTGCAGCCATGCTTCTATTTGCATGCCTGTGTTACAAAAAAAACCCAGTACAATATGTTAAAGAGTTAGGCACTGTCGTTGAGAGCTGGAGTCTGAATTCTGGGCTAGTGAACACAAAAGTTGAATGTAATCCATTCTGTATCTGTGATTGGCATACTTACCAAAGCTGAGGCCATTGTATTCAAAGCTTGGAAAAAGTAAGTTAGCTACTACTGCAAGGGTGGCCAACCAGTCTGAGCCTATCAGACAAAATATATCCATAGATACGGCAAAGAGCCAACTTTACCTTTTATATAAGTGTGCATAAACATATACACAGTATAAACATGTGCATACATAACGCACACACATATATTTAAAATAAAATATAATTTACTAATATCTTGCTAAGTGAAAAAGAAGATATCTAACATTGCCAAAATGTTAAGAATAATAATCAACTCAGCTCTTACCTTGCTGTTGTGTCCAGCAGAGGAGGGTTGAAAGGGTACTGTCTGTCCTCACTAGCTCACGGTGCTTCTGTATCCACAATCGCTGCGGAGGGAACAGTTGAAGTGGGGATAAAAAAGTTATAAATAGACAACATGCCCATCAGACCTCTTCACATTCTCACCACACCTCACATGCCATGAGATATGCACACATGCCCCATACATGCCAATCAGCCCCCCTCACATGTCCCATACATGCCAATCAGCCTCATCACATGCCCCATACACGCCAATCAAACCTCCACACATTCCAACAGATATCCACATGCTCCTTACTTACCTTTCACACAGACACTGGAACCCGTGCAAAGGAAGAAGGGAGAGCACATTACACACTCTCCTGCTCCTTCCCTGAATGGATACCAGTGATAACTGTAGTGTGACCTCCCTGCGTTATGCAGAGGTGGTCACATGACGCAAGCTGCTGTCAGATGCGCTGAGGCTCCTGGCTTGCTAGGTGATTCTCTGTGGCTGTCGGCAGTGCTCCAGGGGCTGACAGCCACAGAGAATCACCCAGCCATCAAGGTGCCTCAATTTTAAAGTCAGAGAGCCACATGCGGCTTGAGCGACGCGGGTTGGCCACCCCTGTACTCAAGTATTAGATTAAGTAATAATATGATACTGAGATCGATCAACTTTGTAATAATAGTTGGTAGTTTTTTGTTTCTTTTATGTAAATAATGGCAATTAATTAAAGAGGTTTTCCACTGTAAATCAGTGCTTCTTAAACCTGGTGCTCAGGACCCCTAACAGTGCATGTTTTCCAAAACTCCTTGCTTTAGCACAGGTGTATTCATTACTGACTGACACATTGTAACAGATTCACAGGTGCTATAATTATTTCCCTTGTCACCTGGAAAACCTGCACTGTTAGGGGTTCTGAAGGTCTGGGCTTGAGAATCACTGATCTAAATAACTCCTAGGGATAAATTTATCAACTTGCGGGTTTGGTTGCTATAGGCAGCATCTCCACTTTTTCAAACTCACAGCTTGATAAATTTACCCCCTGGACTAAATCTTCTCCTTTCTCAATAATAGTTTTTCCCCCTGGAGCCCCATCATTCAACTTTTTTTTTAGCCAGGTCCTGGCACTCACACATAGCTATGACTTCTGCCGAATACCTTTTTGGTGCTTCTCCATTCTTAGCATAGTAGTACACACAGTGGATCTAAGCATTGCAGTTACAGCCTGTGTCAACCTCTCCTACTTTGGAGAGAGACAAACAGTGCTGAAGGTGATCGGCAGATTGTCCTAGCTGTATGCAAGTGCCAAGATAAATGCAACTAATGGGGGTATTCCCAGAGAGAATGGACCCAATTTATTATCGGCAAGGGATAGGATTTAGTACAACCCTGTAAATCAAAGTACACCTTTATATTTTTATTAATGTTTTATACATTTGAGCTCACTATATGCACTTGAACCTTATTTCTATGAGAGCATTGTTTCTCACTCATGATAGCTCAATCTTGTAAATTTTCAGACACAATGCAAAACCTGTGGTGGTCTTTTCTGTGAAGACCGTCATTCCGGCAGGATTACGAGCGACACAACAATTTCAGATGCTTTAATCCCGACATGGAGGAAATAGTGACTTGAGAAAAAATTGACAGACAACAACTCCGGACTAAGAACACACCGGCGGGTCCTCGCATCGCCTCCTTAATAGCAGGCATGTACCTGTCGCCATTTGAACTTGTGCCAATCTCCGCGCCGGTGTGTTCTTTGTCTGGAAATGTCTGTCACTATTTTCTCCATGTCGGGATTAAAGCATTCGCAATTTTACTGGCGCTCCTAGTCTTGTCGCATCAATGCTCTTCAGAAACTCCTCCCCCACCTATGCAAAACAGTGATTTCAGTGATATTTTAACTTTGAGCTGTTTGCTTTAATAAGCTTCATAGATTTCACCCTGGTCTTCTACTAATCTAGTTTCTGTCTGCATTACTAGGTATGCAAAAAGAACTTTATTCGCAACTCAGACCTCATTAAGCACCGTATGGTACATTCAAAACTGCGTCTATACAAATGTAAAACATGTGGAAAGAAATTCAAGCTGTCAGGAGCCTTGAGTAAGCACAGCAAAGTACACTCTGACCAGTGTCCCTTTAAGTGCGAATCTTGTGACAAAAGATTCAAACGATCATCCTGTCTCATCAAGCACATGCGCAGTCACACAGAGGAGAAACCCTTCACCTGTGACATCTGCAACAAATGCTTTAAGTGGGAGGGTTCTCTACGTGAACATCGCAGGATCCACTCTGGGGAGAAGCCCTTTCAGTGTCCTGACTGCAAAAAAAGCTTCACCCATCTTTCCACCTTCCTGCAGCACAAGAGGATACATAATGAGCACCCCTTGTTTCCTTGCGATATCTGTGACAAATCATTCAATCACAAGCCCAATCTTCTCAACCACAAGAGAAGGGTCCATAAGTGACCATTAGCAGTTTATACTTTCATTAATAAGGAAAGGCTTCTGGAAATTTGAATTGTTAAGATGCTCCATTGGTACATAATAAATATGTTCTTTGAAGAATAATCTCTTTTATTAGACGTGAAATGTATTCTTTAAAATCCTTGTTAATTTGTGGGATGACCCTTTCATAAGTGTTAGACAAGAGGCACATTACACAGGGGATGTACTGAGTACATAATGTGCATATATAGCAAGTATCTGAACGCCAGCTCAATATCTCTGATCCACAGGTTGTGACAAACTTAACTTGATACAATATAAATAAACTAGCGCAGCCACTGGTTAATACAAGGTTCAAATACAGATGAAACACACACCCTTTCTGCACCAGGACCATGTTTCTTACCTTTCTAGAACATAATATACAAATATGGCTCAGTGGTTAGCACTTCTGCCTCACAGCACTGGGGTAATGATTTAGATTCCTGACCATGGCCATATCTGTGTGGAGTTTGTATGTTCTCCCCGTGTTTGCGTGGGTTTCTTCTGGGTGCTCTGGTTTCCTCCCACTCCAAAAACATACTGGTAGGTTAACTGGCTGCTATCAAATTGACCCTGGTCTGACTATCTGTGTGTGTGTGTGATAGGGAATTTGGACTATAAGCTCCAATGGGGCAGGGACTGATGTGAGTGAATTCTCTGTACAGCGCTGCGGAATTTGTGGCACTATATAAATAAATAATGATGTATATTACAACAGTCATATTACAATTCACCTTTTCATCATGCCATAGTCTATCCGTGTATTACCTGTTCACCCGCACCTCCTCATTTACCTTACCTGCTGCCCAGTCCTAGCTCTGTTAAAGCAGTATGATTTTTTACTTAAAGCACTTTCTTGACAGGATGGTTTAAGTTTGCTGAGTAACAGCTTAAGGCATAAAACCATAGATCACTTAATTGAGCCATGTGTATTTGGGATGCTAGAAGGCCTGCTGTATTGCAAATAGCTGTAAATTGTCGTGTGCAAAGTTCATTATCATGAATCATCTTTATTTTATACAGCGCTAGTAATTGTAGAAGGCCAGAGCACCCAAGGGAAACCCACACAAACATAGGGGGAACATAGAAATGCCACACAGATAATACCTTTGTTGAAATAGAATGCCTGTCCCCTGTATTGTGGTGCAGTAAAGGCTAATCACTGTGCCACCCAAGCACTTGGCTATATAAATGTTTGGAATGCAAGGAAATCAAACTGTATAGCACAGGCTGGTAAGTATGAAGTTATTTTAGAGCATTTTTGGGATTAAGGACTACCCTTTTACAAATTTATGGCTGTAACCACTATCATCATCATCATTTATTTATATAACACCACTACTTCCGCAGCACTGTATAGAGAACTCTGTACTCACATCAGTTCCTGCCCCAATGGAGCTTACAGTCTAATTTCCCTAACACCCACACACACACACACGGAGACTAGAGTCAATTTGATAACAGCCAATTAACCTACAGTATGTTATTGGAGTGTGGGAGGACCCGAATGAAACCCACACAAACACGGGGAGAACATACAAACTCCACACAGATAAGACCAATCAAACTCATGTCCACAGTGCTATGAGGCAGAGGTACTAACCACTAAGCCACTGTGCTGCCCCATACAACATTATTTTTTATTTTCTTATTAATGTTATAAAGGTCAGCTTTAAAACTTGTTTATACTGAAATTAAGTTACTTCTATCAGGTTGATGGCCTTCTATAATGAAGTGAGAATCACTATAATGGAGGACTGTTATATATTGCAAGAAAGTGCAAATTCCCTGCAGCTGACCAAATGACTAGGCTAATGGTGTCACACTTACATCACAAACATGCAGTGGCTGTAAAAATGTGGATTGTTTGATCTTTGTGAAAGACACAACGTTTTAGTACATGACATTCTCCTATAGATAAAATGCCCTGAGGGGGTAATTCTACTCTTAAAGTCATCAACTCTGCTTTAGGCATTGTTTCAACTTCCATAGGCAGCTTACGATAGTTTTTCTCAGATTCTTTATCACGTCTGGCTACTTCAGGTGGAATGACATGGAAATATTCAAAGATTCTCTCTAGCTGTACCAGTAGTTTTACAGTTCTATTGCCTGTCCAACGCCTTATTATGTTGTGCATTTTCATCCACTAACTAGTTTTCTTAGCTTGTTGGCCTCCACTTTGATTACTGATGAGGATGCAGCATATTAGGACAGTATGTTTGGTTATGTCAGTACACTGAGTATACGTTGGGCACTGGATACAGTAACAGTTATCAATCCTGAAGCCTGTGAAGAAACCAATTGTCAGGTTAGCTCACGAATAGATGAGTGAGATCCTGCTGTCTCAGTAGGAGTTAGCTAGACTTCCCTAGAGGCGTGGAGGTGTAAGGTATTCACCAGAGACTCCCGCAAGGGAATTTGGGCTTCAGCGGCTTCCACCCTGCCGGTCGTGGCCTCCTAGTCGTTCCCAGTGAGCCAGATAGAGAAATCTTGATAACAGAAGAAATCCAATTCGAACATCAAATGGTGATAACGATTACCACTTTATTGTAAAATATAGTACAAAGTTCACTGAAGGTTGTGTAAACTATATGATGATAACAGTAATATACCATCAATGAAATTCAATAATGCAGACTGAAGACTAATAGCAAATCACCACTATATCACTGAGGAGTGGAACGTAATACAAAGTTCGATGAAGTACGAGAGATGACAGCTCAATGAATCCAAATGCCTCAACGATGAATCACAGTTCACTATAAGATGTAAACGAGCCAGCATAGACAACAATGTAGATAGAGTAGATAGCAAGTGTTGTTCCCATGGGTAATTGCCACAGGATTATGGAACAAAGCAGCAGTAGTCAATAATGCAGGCCGAATAGGTAGCAGATGTTGATCACAGTGATTACCACAAGTAGTGGTACTGCTGCACAGAGAACAGCAAAGTCCAGAAACATACAACAACGATGAGCCACAGCTTACCACAAGGATGTGGAACGGAACAGCAGCAATCAGCGGTGCAGACAAGATGAGTAACGGGCTTTGATCATACCGATTACCACAATAGTGGAACTAGTGTATAGCTATTAGCAGAGTCCAGATACAAGCAGCGATGAGGCACAGCTTACCACGGAGATGTAGAACACAGCAGTAGTTAGTGGTGCGGAACAGGTGGACAGTAGAAGTCGATCACAACGATTACCCGGAGATGTAGAACGTGGCAGTAGTAGTCAGCAGTGCAGGCCGAGTTGGCAGTGGATGCTAATCACAGCAATTTACCACAGGTAAGTGGAACAGGTGCATAGAGATCAGCATAGTCCAAACACAGCGATGATGTACAGCTTACCACGGAGATATGGAACACGGCAATAGTAGTTAGTAGTGCAGGCCGAGTAGGCAGTGGATGTTAATCACAGCAATTACCACAGGTAAGCAAAGAGATGTGTAAAGATCAGCATAGTCCAGACACCCAGCAGCATAGAAGCACAATTACCACAAAGATGTGTAACACAGCGGAGGCATCAGAATCAGGTCAGGTATGACTTGAAGCAGCAATGCAAAGGTGAAAGGAGGGACCTTATAAAGAGAAACTGACCAATAGGAGAACTGGTGAACTGGTCACACAGGTGAACTAATCACAGATACAAGGCATAGCTGACAGCCTGTACTAAGAAGAGAGATTTAAAGTGACAGTCAGTGTTTAGAGGTTTGGGTAGAGACAACCGGGGAACAAATTGTGACACCAAAACTGTGTCCAGTGGTCTGTTTTATACATTTTTGGGTTGTAAAAAACAGTGATTGTACTCAAAGATAACACCAAGATCATTCTTCATTGGTTCAAAGTTCAGGATAGTTCAGGTGCAGATCATAAGTCAGTTCAAACGATGCTTCTCCAAAGGTGGGAGCAACTCGCCTCAACAGCTGTGTACATATTTTGCCTCAGGCGAACCGCTCAAAATTCAAGTTAAACTAGCCTATTAACATATGCTACACAGAGTATTATTGAGTATCAATCTCATACTAATCATAACAAGCGATCGCTTCTCTGATGATAATGGATTTCTGCTGGTGAAATGTGGATTAATATAAGACCAAACACAATACATTTCTTATGTCCTGAACCCGAAATATCTTTAATGTATGTTTACCATTTTGCACTAAAACTCTTAAGTGATTTATATTATTAATAAAAGAATGTCAGTTGAAAGGTTTATTTAAAGTGAATTATTTACAAGTGTAAGTGTATGAATATCAGTATATTTACTGTGTTTTCCTATGCGATTGCGTAATTAAATATAGTACGCAGTTGCGTACAAATCGCAATCACCAATATTTATTCATTTAAGCGTCTCAATCCAATAATTTGACTTTGACAGCCCAAGCTTTGATAGTGCACAAATTTATCACCTAATTGCATTTTCTATCTCAGGATTGTAATATAATCCTTCATTTCTGTGGAACCTGTACCTCACTACCATCACATTGTCATTTTCTGTGGTCGCCTCAGTTGAATGTTTACCACACTTCAACACAGTAGGAACAAATCTGTGTTACGGCTAATGGTGTATTATCATAAGCTTGCAGAACAGGGTGATAAGGTCTTCACCTGTAGCATAGGAGGCAAAGCAGGGAAATTAGCCTCAGTAGGCTGATCAATTTAAGCAGGTTGCACATGCGCCCGGCTACCCTGCATGCAGGGAAGTGGCGATTAGCAGCAGAGTGTCCTGACCGTTGTCTTGGCACTGGCCAGGGCACAACCAGAAGTGATGTCCTGTTCGTCAGGGAGACGGCCAGAATACAGGGAGACTAAAACAGCGAGCCGCGGTGGCTAAAGGCACCACCACGGATTGTAACAATCTGAAATATAAGCCATTTATTATAAAGTCCAACTATAAGGAGCTTACCTATACTAGCTATCAGTTCTTGTAGCCATTCCACTAAACCTGAGAACCACTAAATATTTCTGAGGTACTCGAATTATGGGGTGGGAGGTCAGTTGGGGAATGGTAAAACAGCTAGGTTCCTCAGTTTGAAATCTCCCAATATTTGGCAAGCCGATCACGGGTTCACATGCAAAGAAACTTGAGTATTGAGAGACTGGACAGAATGAACAGACAATAGACCACCCCACAAGTGTTGATGAAAACCCTGTTGATATTATTAGAGTATATTTAACTACAAAGGTCTAATGAGATCATAAATGAGATTATGTTAACAGACATAGGATGATATCGGTAAAAATGTATTATTTAAATGTCATAAGCTATAAGACATGCTTCGGACAGATGGGCGTGCTAGGCATGTAGAACTTTAGTAAAATATTCTATATTGATGTTACATATTTTATTGTACCTTATATCCTTCCAAATAATGTATCAAAAATGTGGGTGAAGGGCATACAAAAGGTTAACTCCGAGCTCCAAAGGTAAATGTTTTGTAGAAAAAGAAAATGATTCTTGAGGATTGTGACTCTCTTTTATGGTAACCAGACTGATATCCACAGACAGTATGGTCATACTAAGGGGGACATGCATTACAGAAAAATTAAACATATTACTGAGATTCTGCAATAAAAATTTTTAAGGTGATAGCTTTATGCACTATCAAAGGGTGGCCAGTGAAAGTCAAATAATTGGATGAAGTAAACCAAATTAATTTTGTTTTACCTTGCGATTAGTACACCATGTGTTATGACGCAATCACACGGATTAATAAGACACAAATTTACATTTGCAGTTACACTTGTAAATAATACTCATTTATTAAGGTTCCAATCCACGTTTATTTATTAGTAAAATGTATTAGAGATTGTTTATACATAAATGATAATATATTAAAGGTATCTAAGGCTCAGGATATAGGAAATGTTTAGTGTAATTTTGATCTGCATATTACCATCTGGAATCCGCTATTATCCACAAAGAGATCGCTTCTTGTGATCGATAGTTATGGAAGATAAAGAATTAATGTTCAAAATGACATTGTGTTGGAAAGCTGATAGGTTAGTGGAAACTGGTTTAGGTCAGTTTCCTAGGCACAGCATGGGAGTAAGGTGGTAACACCTTATCAGAGGAATCCTTTGAATTAACCTATGACCCGCAGACAACTGGAATATAATTAACCCTGGGCCAATGAAGACCCCTAGACGTGATGCTTGTGTACATAGTGACATCATCAGTAGTTTTATTATGTACTGAAACTGCATATAAGTAAGCGTCTTCCCCAGCTAGATCCCTTATCCTGACTACAGACAACATGACTCTGTCTTATCCTGGGCCCGGGTGAAGCGCTAGCGAAAATGTAATGTATTCAGTGTTTTTATACTTTCCTGCCTTATTGTAATATCTTTTATGTGTTATGATGGCTTGCTGTAAAACCTGCTATATTTTGCAATTAGATATCTTTGTGCTTGTGAACCACAATAATCGCATTGGATATGGCATATAGGGACACCCATTTCCTAATGCCCTGTCGACAGAACAATTATAGGGTATATGTAGGAGCGGTTTGTCACCAGAATTACCACATGAGATTTACACTTTGCATAAAGTACTGACACGGACTGCAAGATGGGGATAGTGTCATATATTTTGACTGTCTGAGGACATCCACATTCCCGAATACATAAATTAATAAATAATAACCATGGTAGGGAAAGTTTTGTGTATCCTGGCTGTCTGAGGACATCCGCATGCCCATATACACCGATACCTAGTCATGGAGGCTACAGCCCTGTTCAACCACTGCGCATCATTTCAACAAGTTGGATCCCTCTTTAAAGCTGTTCTTTATGTAGAATTTCACCCCCGACCAGTTCCGATCTTTCAATATGGATGGTTCAGCCATGAGGCACGCAACAGTATCGCTTTCCGGGCACCCGGCATGTCTGTATATACTTCACCAGGTGTTTCTCCACAGCCTGGACCTCCTCTCTGTCCCAGGATTTCCTCCACACTTCTTTGCAAACTGAAAGGAAGTAGAGTGGTCCATTATTTCTCTGCAAAAAACAGAGAAAGCAAAGTTCTTCTGCTTAGCAAAACTGTGTGCTACACCTGCCTGTGGAAGCCATGGCTGGGCACTGGTCTCGTTTTACCGCCTTTATTCTGATGTGGAAGTGTCAACTAAACGCTTGGCCACTTGTCCCCCTATCACGGGGATTGCTCATCATCTGACATGTCGCTCTATAGCTTGACCGGTTCTGAAAATAAACAGATTTGTAAATGACCGAGGTAAAGGTCAAAAGCATATTTCAGACACCAGATTTTCCACTTATCGTCTGGATCAATGTGCATCTCGTCCAATTTCTTGCCTTTGAATTCGGCCAGTCTGTCACTCTCGAGAGCCGTTAACAGTTTGCTGATATTGGCGAGTTGGAGGGTACCTTTTGGGAGGCGGTAATACTGCCGGTGCACCCTGATGTCATGCCAAAGGAAGTCTGCCAACTGATCCAGTTCTATGTCGTTTAGGTTGAGGACCTTCGAGAGAGTGGCAATGTGCTTTTGAAACTTTGTGGAAGACAACGTGTGGAGATAATTGGCCCCACACTCTCGGGCAAACAGTCGTATGCAATCCTCTGAAGTGTGACAAGGCAGCTGGTCGGCTGAACATATAGACATTTTGGCTATCCACTCCACATTTGTCACGCTTTTCTGTGAGAAGTTCCATTGCAGCTTGCATGGCTGGTGTCAGCAGGATGGGGACTTTTCTCTCTCCTTTTCCTCGGATTTCAATGCGAGAGAAGTGCTAGCAGAACTTCCTCTCAACCTCGGAAAGCGCTATGGATACATCTTCGTGGAGATCCGAAGTATCTCTTGAGGACAAGAGAGTCAGCAACATTTTTGAAACTTCCCCTTCCCTTCTTTGATTGAACAAGGTCACCTGTGCCAGGGTGACTTTGGCAAGTAGTGCCCAGTGATTAACCATAGGCTCGGTGGATAGCCCACTTTGGTAGGCTTGTTGCTTCTCATCGAGGTACAAGTGCATCTTTTTCACATCTTCCGTGAAAGGTAAGAGTTGAGGCATGTTCCACTTGGAATCCTTAAGAGTTTTCAAGGCATCTGATGAGATCAACTTGTTCCATCACCTCATATAGCTTCCTGAAATTTCATGTGTTTTCAACCGCAGCAGTGTAGCCTTCCATCATGGCTCGGCACTCCACAATGCTCACTATCTTTTGCAGGCCGTGCCCGACCTTGAGTGCCAGTGAGGCATCTTAAATGTACCTGTCTCCTCGTCATAGCCAGCTACCAGCTTCACAGCGTCTACTACGTGCAGAAAGTTCCATGGGGCGGTAAAGTCTTCCATCCACTCCAAAGGGGTAGCTTTTCTGGACTGTAGCAGTAGCCTGCCCATTTCTCTAAGCTTCTGACGGATGTACTTGTGCCTGCCAACATCTGATCCGACCCGGTTGAACAGATGCTGTCCCATCTGCATTATGCATCGGTCATTTTGACTGCGAGTAAGACTTTATCCTGGGTCATGTCACTCAAGATCTTCCAAAAGCCACCACTGATGTCAGGTGAAACAGGCTGAGCAAAGGCGCACAGTGAATGGACTCTGTTCTTGCCAGGTGTGAGCTTGTTGTCCCTTCGGTTTAGCTTACATCTCTTCATGTGTCGCCACAGGTATTTCCTTGCAAACAATCCCTGGCAGGATACACAGTGTATGACGCCTTCAGCATCCATCTCTTTGTCTGCAAGTTTGCACAGGACCAGAACGCCATGGCCTGCCCTCATTGCCTCAGCGTTGTGTGCAAAGTTGCCCCTATTGCGAAGATGTACCACTTGCATGCACCTTTCTTTCCAGTGCTTGAGGAATTTCAGGGCCCAGGCTACTTCAGTCTCATTGCGGTGAACATGCTCCATGTGCCGGGCAATTTTTAAGAGGAGCTTCTCACAGTACAGGCAGTACAGCTTTCGTTATACGTCCTGGAGCCATCACTGTTTCTGGATAGCGTTTGGATAGACACCGCGTTGTCTCTCCGGTCCTCTGTCTTTAAAAAATGGCTAGCAGAATGTCGAGAATGGTCGTACATAGAACTCATCTC
The DNA here is from genome assembly GCF_038048845.1 of Mixophyes fleayi. Classification (NCBI taxonomy): domain Eukaryota; kingdom Metazoa; phylum Chordata; class Amphibia; order Anura; family Limnodynastidae; genus Mixophyes; species Mixophyes fleayi. Next base: position 226,498,974 of record NC_134402.1, read on the forward strand.
TGGGTACCTGCACTCTGCTGTGCTGGTGGGTGACAGGGCATCACCGCTGATGTCTGAACTGCTCTCCTCCCTAGTGTCAGGGGCATACTCATCTCCACTGCTCTCTGGGCTATAGTCGGAGCTACCGATGGGCTCTGTCATGCCTCACTGTCCCCACTTTACCTTCAGCAGCAGACGGATTTCACTGTGTCTTTACCCGCTTAGTGTATGAAGCATCGGTAGGTTGCAGTCATTTCCTCTTGCTGCTCCTGTTATACATTTGGATGGTACAATGGCCTCTAGCGGTGGGATGCACACACACTTTCTCCCCTCTACATTGGACACACACACACACACTTTTGTTCCTACAAATGTGACTTGTGACGACATGCCAGATTTTTATGCTGAGCATATCAGCAAAGTCCCCTACATTGATTAGCCTTGAGAAGCCTTGTGGGGACCCCACACACACACACACACACACACACACACACACACAGAGACTAAGGTCAATTTTGATAGCAGCCAATTAACCTACTAGCATGTTTTTGGAGTGTGGGAGGAAACTGGAGCACCTGGAGGAAACCCACGCAAACACAGGGAGATGAGTGGATGTTTTAGTAGAGGAACAGTTTGACACTGACTCTGATCCTGGGAGTATGGAAGATGGGCAGAGGTGACTGCTCATGTTATCCAACAGTACTTTAGTCATAAGTACACAATTAAATTGCACAGAAGGATATGTGTATTTAATGTGCATGTGATTAACACTTTATACCAATCCTTATTCCTGCTCACCTTGGAGACCATGGTATAGAATGTATCAATTATTAATACTAAATTTAAGGGATAATGAGCATAGAATTACTGCAGCCAAAGTTATGACAATTTATCAGTGAACTCCAAAACCAAAAACTCAAATTAGATGAAAAGCAAGAATATTTGTTTATTTCATTAAACACACATACACTATATGGACAAAATTATTTGGCTACACCTGGTAATTATTAAATTGAGGTGTATATAATCAAGCACCCAGCCTTGCAGTCTCCATTTGCAAACATTAGTGGTACAAAATGGGACTTTATGAAAAGCTCAGTGACTTCAAACGTGGTACTGTGATAAGATGGCACCTTTGCAATAAGACGGTTTGTGAAATTGCATACCTGCTGGTTACTCCATGGTCAGCTGTAAGTGATATTTAATAACAACAGCAACGAAGCTACGAAACGGAAGACCACGTAAAATCGCAGAGCAGGGTCAACGACTGTTAAGGCGCATGGTGTGTAAAAGTCGCTTATTCCATAGCTGAAGAATTCCGAACTTCCACTGGCATTAATGTAAGCACCAAAACTGCGGCGGGAGCTTAATGGAAAAGGCTTCCATGGCTGAGAAGCTGCATGCATGCTTGCCTCACATCACCAAGACCAATGCCAAGTGTTGGATGGAGTGGTGTCAAGCACACCGACAGTGGACTGTGGAGCAGTGGAAACGTGGTCTGTGGAGTGATGAATCACGCTTCTCTTTGGCAGTCAGATGGGTGAGTCTGAGTTTGGCGGATGCCGGGAGAACATTACCCTTGTGACTGCATTATGCTAACTGTGAAGTTTGATGGAGTAGGGATAATGGTATGCGGCTGTATTTCAGGGTTTGGGCTAGGCCACTTATCTTCAGTGAAGGACAATCTTAATGCTTCAGCATACCAAGTCATTTTGGGCAATGCTATGCTTCCAACTTTGTGGCAACCATTTGTGGCAAGCCCTTTTTTACTCCAACATGACTGTGCCCCAGTGCACAAAGCAAGGACTACAAATACATGGTTTGCTGAGTTCGGTGTGGAAGAACTTGACTGGTCCGCACAGAGCCCTAATCTCAGCCTCATCGAACACCTTTGGGATGAACTGAAATAAAGACTGTGAGCCAAGCCGACATCAGTGCCTGACCTCATAAATGCTCTACAGAATAAATGAGCACAAATTCCCACAGAAACACTCCAACATCTTGTGGAAAGCCTTCCAGGAAGAGTGGAAGCTGTTATAACTGCAAAAGGGAGACCAACTCCATATTAAAGTATATGTATTTGAATAAAATGTCATTACAGTTCCTGTTGGTGTAATGGTCATGCGTCCGAATACTATTGTCCATATAGTGTATGTTTAAGAAAACGAGATGGGGATTTGTATCAGCATCTTATCTTAAGCAGATAGTTTCACAAGGTCTGAAAAGGAATGTACCCTTCACAGGCTGGCACGAAAATACAGAGACAATATAGTTTTACAAAGCATACAGTTGAACATTTTTAGCCATCTTTATTTCATCTAGCAAACCATTTTTAAACATCTATAGATGTGGGAGAGTGAGATGTTTAACATGTAGCCTGGAAGACTATGGAACTAGTGAATTTAGCTCTTGCGCTTCCATGGAAAGTTTACAATCACTAAATGCTTGGACTGTTGGTCTAATTATGTGTTATATTTTATCCACTGTTGATGCGGTAAGCAATATGTGGGACGTACAATAAGGACACTGCATGTACGTTTCCTGGAACATAGACAAAATATAGTCAAACGAGTTAGGGACTTTGGTGCAAAGATATTTGAAAGTTTCTCCATCTTTAGGCAGTGCTTTTTTACAAATTGTTTCATCAGTCCTAATTTTATATGTAGAAGTGTAAGTAAAACTTTATTTGGATTTAAGGAACTGGAGTTGATGACATTATTATTTCCAATTTCTAAACTTTTTCTAGCTGGCCAATAGTATTTTTGCCAATCTAAAGTTTTTGCTCTGCTATCCCATTCACAGAGAAAATATGGGAATTTGGTGTAACCTTGTTGCTGGCTGTGACAGACCCGGGCCATATATTGAGAATATCGTGCCAACCCGGTCTGTCCTCAGTGGGCCAATTGAACAACCATAGTCCACTCTTATTAAATGCCGCCCGGTGGCCAGATCTGTTATTGCTGTGGTGTCCAGAGAGGGAGGGGGCAGGCAGCTCACAGGAAGTGGGAATCAGCTGTGGACCCTGTGACATCAAAAAGTAGTGGAAGGGGTTAAAAAGAGGAGGGTCAGGACCTTATCTAAAATCAGGAGGGGGTCTCTCCCTGTTTGCTAACTATTGTTCTAGCAACTCTGCAACACAGTCCGAATGGCACCATCACCACAGGGGGGAGACCACTGTTGTCATGCACTATTATCACCCCTGTTACCACCCAAACTCTTCACACCACCAATCACAAGAGGACAATGAGTGGGAGGTTGACCCAGGGAGGTGGCCAGGATCAGAGGTCTTGTAAGAAGGGACAAAAAGGAGCTCTCTGGGGGAAGGGGTTGTTGTTGGAGAATCTTGAGACAGCGAAGACTTGGACTGTTTGAGAGTAACCGTATTCTCGCAGGGCCTTAAAGGAATTCTTGAGGCAGGAGCTTCTTGACAGAGATCGGACAGTGTACCTCTAGGACTGATTCTGTTACCACTCCATTGGGAGACACTCGCAGATTCTGGGAAATTGGTGAGCCTACATCGGTAGGGAGACTAATACCCAGGGTCCCACCAAGCTGGTGGAGAGTTGGCCGAGTGGCTAGGATCAGCAAGATACACAGACCCACCTTACGGATCAGAAACCCTGGCCCACTTGGATTGTCAACTGTGGATTTTATTACCAGGAGTTTGGGCCTGCTAGGACTCTGTGCTTGGAGGTAACCTGCTGGGGACTTTGTGGGGAGTTTTTATTTGCACTGGTGATTTTCTGACACTTGATATATTTGGTGGGGGAACGAGTTTCTCCTTGGGGATCACTGTTGTATTTTACTAAGTGTGTGCACTTTGTTTAATAAAAGGGATTATTATTTCTTTCCTGTCTCCTTACCTGTGTGACCTGTGAACCTAGAGGACTGGGTATCTAGAGAGCTTTGGTTATAACCCCGGTGTCCTCACAATTTTGGTGGCAAGCAGTGGGGTCACACAGTCCCAACGTTAGGGTAGAGCGCAGGGACTCGTATCCAGATACGGTCAGGCTCTGTAAGGACACAAGGCAACAGTCTGTCAGCACCAGTGTTAGTAAAAAAAAAAAAAACCTAGCTGGGAAGTCGGCAGGAATGGCCACAGAAGCAGAGCAGATCAGTTTAAAAGCCACAGAGAGATTCTATATGAAAGCAAGGAAACAACACTTGCAGGGGTTCTGCAGATCCAAAGGGGTGGACTTTGATGACACAGACGTGTGTGAAGTTCTGGTGGCCAAACTAATGGAATGGGAAAAGGGCCACCATGAGGAGATGGAAGAGTCAGAGGAGGAGGAGGCCAAAGACCAGCCACAGAGACCCCCCAGTGGGACACAACCCAGACCACCGTCCGGCCCTCCAGCAGTGCTGCAAGATTGGCTGACCGCACTGGGGGAAAGGGCAACCCTGCATGAAAGGGCAGCCATACTCCAAGCAATGTTGGGGGTAGCAATTGAGGTACCCCAGATTCAGAGAGAAGAAGGTCGGGGAGAGGCCTGGTTGAGACCTCAGCTGGGATATAGTGGAGTCCCAATTTTTAAAGAGGCAGACACAGACATTGATACCCATCTCCAGGTTTTTGAAAACTTGATGGGAGTCCATGGGATTGAGGAGGAAGAGTGGTCCAAATATCTGGGACCCAGCCTGACTTGGAGAGCACTGGAAGCTTACCAGGCTCTAAGCCCTCAAGAATGTGGGGATTATGGTACGGTGAAAAAGGCGCTGATGGTAAAATTCCAGTTAAATGCAGAGACCGACAGATACAAGTTCAGGACTTTGAATAAAGGAGGGTCACAGTCGCACCAGGAATTTGCCAGCCAGCTACAGAGGGCCTGTGAGAAATGGTTGGAAGGGAAAGGGGCCCGCTCCGCTAAGCAAATTAAAGAGCTCATTATGCTGGAGCAGCTGACTCTAAAAATGGCCCCAGAGATCCGGGAATGGCTGGCGGACAGAAAAACCTGAGACCCTGGAGGAGGCAGCAGCTCCTAAGAAAGTCCAACTACAATCCCTGCCTATAATTGAGGAGCCCTTTGCCCAGGTGGCTATAGATATCATAGGTCCATTAGCCATCCCCAGTTACACCGAGAAAAGAATTATCCTCATCCTGGTGGACTTTGCCACCAGATACCCAGAGGCAGTAGCCCTGCTGTCCATAGACGCAGAGCATGTGTCCCAGGCTCTGGTGGACATTTTCAGCCGGGTAGGATATCCCAGGGAAGTGGTTACTGACCAGGGGACTAAATTCCAAGGGGACCTAGTCCAGACCCTATTGGAGAAGTGGGACATTAAGCCCCTGCGAACCACCCCGTACCATCCCCAGACCAATGGGTTATGTGAGCGGTTCAATGGAACGCTGAAACACCTCCTGAAGGCATATGTACAGTCTGAAGGGAGAGACTGGGACAGGGCCCTGCAGCAGCTCCTGTTTGCATACAGGGAAGTGCCCCAGGAGTCCAACGGATACTCTCCTTTCGAACTTTTGTATGGCCGGAGGGTACGAGGCCCCCTAGACCTGGTTAGAGAAAGCTGAGAAGGAACATTCCAGGCCAACGAGCAGCCTATCCTTAAATATGTAGAGAAGATGAGGGAGAGAATGAAGAGAGTAGCGCAGGTGGCGCAAGGCCATTTAAAAGGAGCCCAGGCAAGACAGAAAGAGTGGTACGATGCCCACGCTCAGGATAGGAAGCTGAACGCAGGACAGAAGGTGATGGTGCTAGTCCCAATGAGACAAAATAAACTTCAAGCCACCTGGGATGGCCCATACAAAGTGGTGAGGCAGATAGGGCTGGTCAACTATGTAGTAGCGCTGGATGATGAGGAAACCTGGCTGAAAACCTTCCACATCAATCGACTAAAAGGTTATCTGGAACGGCAGATGGCAGCAATGGTGGTGTGTTGTCCCCCCATGGGTCCCACAGAGGTAGACCCCCTACTGGAGATGATAGGGGAGGTGAGAGAGGAAAATGGGGTGGAGGCAGTGACAGTGGGGATGCAGCTAGGAGAGGGACAGAGGCAGGAAATGAGGTTCTGGAGAAGGAGCAGGCCCAATTTACCTGTAAGCCCGGGCGCACCCACCTAGCCACCCACTATGTAGACACGGGGGAGGAGAAGCCCATAAGGCAGGTAGCATACCGCATGACCCCCGCAGTACTGGCCCAAGTACGGAAGGAGATAGAGGAAATGCTGGCCTTAGGAGTAATTAAGAAGTCAAATAGTCCATGGGCTGCAGGGGTGGTATTGGTCCAGAAGAAGGATGGGACCACCCGCTTCTGCGTGGACTGCCGTAAACTATGAGGTCACCACCACTGATGCTTATCCCATGGCCCGAATAGATAATCTACTAGACAAGCTAGGGGCAGCCAAGTTTGTGTCCACTTTGGATCTGAGTAAGGGCTATTGGCAAATTCCCCTCACCCCCGAGGCTCAGGAGCGGTCAGCCTTTATAACCCCACTGGGATTGTTTGAATGTACGACAATGCCCTTTGGGATGAAAAATGCTCCAGCCACATTCCAACAGATGGTTGATGACCTGTTGGGGCGGTGTCCGGAATTTGCCCAGGCTTACTTAGATGACATTGCCATCTTCAGCCAGACATGGGAGGATCACTTAGTGCAAGTGTCAGAGGTCCTGAGGAGAATCAGGCAGGCAGGGTTGACCATTCGCCCAGACAAATGCTTCATGGGTATGGCAGAAGTGCAATACTAGGGGCACCGTGTTGGTGGGGGAATCATACGACCTGAACCGGCAAAAGTAGAAACCATTGTTCAGTGGTCCCGACCCACCAACCAAAAGCAAGTACGAGCGTTCCTCGGGATCGCAGGGTACTACAGAAAATTCGTGCCTCAGTATAGCACTTTTGCCAGGCCCCTGACTGACTTGACAAAGAAAAAAATACTCCAGACATATAGAATGGACCCCAGAGTGCGAGGAAGCCTTTGATGCTCTGAAGGCAGCATTGACCCAGTCCCCAGTGTTCGCATTCCCAGACTTCAAGAAACGATTTCTGGTACAGACAGATGCTTCAGGGTGTGGACTCGGTGATATGCTCAGCCAAGTGGGGGAAGATGGGCATGCACACCCAGTGGTTTATTTATCCCGAAAGCTGGTGGATAGAGAGGTAGCCTATGCCACCTTTGAAAAAGAATGCCTGGCCATAGTGTGGGCCCTACATTTATGGGCAAGAGTTCACAGTAATTACAGACCACAACCCCCTTTACTGGTTACAAAGATCTGCTTGGGAAAATGGTGGAGTTTAGCATTACAAGGTTATAACTTTACTATCTCGCACAAAAAGGGGAAAGACCACTCAAATGCGGACGGACTATCCAGAAGAGAGTCGGAAAACCCTTCATTAAGGAATCCACCGTGCCAAGGAGAACATCTGGAGCCCGACCACCAGATTCTAACTGTCCCCTTGATTTAATCAAAGGGGAGGTATGTGACAGACCTGGGCCTTATATTGAGAATATCGTGCCAACCCGGTCTGTCCTCAGTGGGCCAATTGAACAACCATGGCCCACTCTGTTGTTAAATGCCGCCCGGTGGCCAGATCTGTTATTGTTGTGGTGTCCAGAGAGGGATGGGGGAGGCAGCTCACAGGAAGTGGGAATCAGCTGTGGACCCTGTGACATCAAAAAGTAGTGGAAGGGGTTAAAAAGAGGAGGATCAGGACCTTATCTAAAATCAGGAGGGGCTCTCTCCCTGTTTGCTAACTATTGTTCTAGCAACTCTGCAACACAGTCCGAATGGCACCATCACCGCAGGGGGGAGACCACTGATGTCATGCACTATTTCCACCCCTGTTACCACCCAAACTCTTCACACCACCAATCACAAGAGGACAATGAGTGGGAGGTTGACCCAGGGAGGTGGCCAGGATCAGAGGTCTCCTTACCTGTGTGACCTGTGAACCTAGAGGACTGGGTATCTAGAGAGCTTTGGTTATAACCCCGGTGTCCTCACACTGGCCAAGTACCATGCATAAAATTTTAAGATCTCCACATATTATCCAGTTGTGTCTTGCAAATCTAATCAGTTCCAAAACAGTTTTCAAATTTTGACATGTTTCTTTAAGATAGACTGAATGTGCTAATGG